>NC_140304.1:18001483-20671483 GCF_964211825.1 Aythya ferina
GTGGAAGGGTTCAGGACGCAGACAAGCACATGCAGAGATTTCTGCTAGCCCAAAGTAACGTGCAGTGAAGCTGGGTGGGTGAGATTAAAATATGCCCTTGCCAAACCTTGCCAAAGCCTTGAAGATTGGCAGAAAAACAGCTACATTGGGTTTTTCAAATTGTTACTGACTTCTTGGAATTCTGAAGTGATTTAGAAGCAAGCATTGGGGGAAAAAAAAAAAAAAAAAAAAAAAAAGGAGCCTACCTCTCTTAGTGTAACCTTGAATGTTACACTGCTGCTAGAGAGTTGCTGCTCTGCAGCTCCTCCAGTGATCAGGGGGACCACCCAGAGCATAAGGCATTCACTGCCCCGAGGGCAGCAGGACCCACGAGGGGCAGGGGACGAGCAGGTCGGACGCTGGTGGCGGTTTAGACTCGTGTCCCAGAGGAGGTGTCCACGAAGAGAAGTGCTTCCACCTGGGGAGCTGTCAAGTCACGCTGACGCCACTGCCTGCTAACACCAAAGGTTTTTCTGCCCGTGTCAGCCATCCACATGACGCTGGTCTTTTATTACCATCTTCTCAGCACTGGTCTGAGGTTGTACACAAACACCTTCTGCCAGTGTCCCACCTGTGTGTGAGGTGCAGGCCAGTGATGAAACACACGTCCCTACCTCTGTTGACCAAGCATGGCACACCGGTTTGGACAACCCTGTGTTCTCACTGAGTCCTCTTGGACTGCGGTAATTAAAAAGTAATGAATTCTATTTAAATGTAGGGCATTCTGTCCTAAACCTCTGAGCGCCTGTGGGTATGAGCATCTTGCTCTGAGGCTGCTCCCCACTCTGCGTACATGCAGCAGCTTAAACAAAAGGACGCAGGAAGTGCCAGCTACAGATATTATGAAGTTCAGTTTTTTGTTTGTTTGTTTGTTCTTGAATACGTCACTGATCCATTCAGGGATGGCAAAAATTAATAGTAATGAGCTAATTACTATACCAGCTGCCTACAAAGAGGGGTCCTGTAGGCAGGCTCCTTCTGCCCGTTTGCCTGCTGGTAAAACCACCACTCTAGAAAACATAAAACAAAACTTTTTTATTTTTTTTCTCTCCTTTATAAACATCTATCAGCGTCACCTTTCTGTGGCCCACAGCACCAACCCTGCCTGGCTTTTAAGTCCTCAAAATCCAGCCAGAATCTCCCCTAGCACATTATAACACATTTTACTAGCTCAAGCAGGGCAAAGCACAGCCGGCTGCCGAGCCTGCTGCCTGCCGAGCTCCCGCGGCTGCCTGCCTCCCGATGGCCGAAGCCACTCGCCGTTGCCAGCCCTTTGAAAAGCAAGCCCGCTTCTCTGATTGATTCACTTTTTAATGAACTGGGAAAACCTGTGAACTTAAACCCTGACACCTCCACCTTCCTCCCATCCTACCCATCCCTGCAGCAATGGCCTGATTATATTTCAAGTTATTACGGGATTAATACAGCTGCCCCTGGTGCCTCTTTCCCCTGAACTTCATCAATAAAAGTTGTGTACTGCTCTTACTCCGGCTGTTTCAGCTTCTCCCTGGATCTCCCCATGCTACCCGCGATGTCTCAGCAAGGCTGTATCATATCAGCCCTTCAGAGCTGCCAACACTGCTAGTGGTTAAAGCCTGCTCATGTCACGGCCTTGCATAAGCTGTGCGTATTTAAGAGGACATCTTGAGCTTTGCTATGCACGGCATCAGCTTGCTAAGTGGGTAGCGCATACTTAGCACTATTGAAAATAATGAAATAAGATAATCCACACGTACACATTAAAGAAAAAAAAAAAGAAGAAGAAAAGAAAAAGATTCTGGCAGTGTTGTCTTGCTCTGAAACTACCAGAGTTATAAAAACTCCTCTACATGGACACTTTCAATAGAAAGAAAAAAAGGCAGGGGGAGCAAAAGACCTGGGCCCAGCACAAATCCATTTTTCCCCCACGGCATTTCTTGATTCAGTACAAGCTCTAGGTTTACTTCTTTGTGTTGGCGCTATAGGTTTCCCTCCACCAAGAATGCTATTTTCTAAAAACATCATTAAAAATGTAATTAACTGACTTATTCTTTGGAAAGTCTGCAGTTGTTTACAAAAGAATTGCCACACAAGCTGCCACCTTCAACTGTGTTGAATCGGGAAGTTATGCTCTTGTTTACAACTGCGCATCAATTCCACAATATATTTAGTTTTGGTACAAGTTACATATAAAATTCTTACTGAGCTTAATGTTGCAGCAAATAACACATACAGTAAGCGAGTAGGATTTATCACTGGCTGTAATGTCACAGTACATATTCTAAATATATACGGTGAGTGATATATGCACATGCACATGCAAACAAAATGGAAATATATTTAGTTTAAGAAGTGATGAATTATGTTTGCTTTCATTATTCTCATTTTGCATGTAGGAAAATGGAGATCGAGCACATCCACAAAAGCAGTGGCTGGTTGGGATCGCATCCGAGAACTGGCATGCTCGCTGGTAAGCAGACCGGAGAGGAACAGCACTTTGCCACCCACAGCACACGCGGGGCTTCCCTCAGGGGGGAGGGATGCAAACAAACCCCGTGGCAGTCACTGGATGCTCCCAGAAAGCACGCAACATCATCTAGCTCAAACGCCTCCCCAAGAAGTTCAAACATTTTTTAAAGATGCAAGTGGCAATATTGCCCTATAAATTCTATTTTTTCATTCTTCTTCATCTTTTTGTCTCTTTCCTAAACACAGAGGCCAGAAGGCTATGCTTAAATAATTCATTTACAAATTTTCAATATCTTTTTGAACTATAGCAATTAAACGGAAAATAGAAAAAAGCTCAGCATCCTGTTTGGATGTAATTAAAGGTATAATCTGTTCCATTTGAATACTCCAGTGCTTACCCTTCTTAAAACAACAAATAAGAATAGTAGCTCATTTGCAATGTGTTTTTTTTTCAAGCCATCTAAAAAGACTAACTGATGAAAATGAAGAATAATAATTTTTAAATGTGGCATAAGCACAAAAATACCAGCTACAGCTTTCAAATGATTGCTGCAGATCCCAAGTCTGATGAGAGTTCAATAGCAAGGGGTATAAGCTTTATGGCAAAACACTGAAGTCTTCCACTATTTCGTATCAGCATCTTGCTATGGCTGATATAATTACCTATCAAATACATCAGTGGAATGACTATCAGAGGATATCAAAAAATACATAAGTCGGATGCATATCAGCTCTGTCTTTTAGGGGCTGTTTGATCTCAAGTTTTTTTTGCAAGAATAAAAGACAAATACTGCATTCATTGCCCCTTTGTTTTCTATAAGCAGCCGATGATTTTACAGCACAATAAAATTAGACTATTACTGGCTAGCTTATGAGTTGTAGCTGGATCTTTTTCCTCCTACTGGACATTTCTCCACTGCTTCTCAAAGAAATTGAAGTCAGGTGTAAAGTTAATATCTGCCTTGTTCATTTATTCTTCTGTAAGCAATCAGGATTTCCCCAAATCACAGGGCAATCTCTTCCCTTTCGAGAAAGAATATAGGCCCTGTTCTCTCCATTTAGTTTAACAAAACAACTGGCAGAAGTTCAATGGAACCGATGATTATTCCGAGAGGTTACGGTGAACCACCGACGTTGTTAGCAAAAGGCTCGCTTGAAAGATCCCCTAAGAGGAAAAGTGCATGGATATTTCAAAATGTAATTAACAGCTTATTCCAACAACACGGGAAAGAAACAGCGACTGTGCTGGCTGCAGAGGAACCCGGCTGCATGGCACACAGTGCTTCAGCAGCCACCACTCCCGTGAAAGGAAGGGACACAGCCAGCAGCAGCAGGGACAGTGCTGTGCCCTGCTCTCCAGCACCGAGAGGCACTAGGGCTGGCCCCATCTGCATGGTTGCCTTGTGTGCTACTGCCTTTGCTGTGCTTGGTAGTGCAGATGATGCTCTCACGGGCAGGGTCTTGGGGTCCAGGACCTCACTGGAGAGACTAACTTCTTTCAAAAGGTCCACTTTCTCTCCACTGTAATGCTCTCTCTCTCAGTTCTTTTGGGGCAGGAATTTCTCAAGCTTAGTTTTGGTCTTAATACCATGGTCTGAAGGTCTGTTTCAGCAAAATTGAGCTTTTTTTTTTTTTTTTTTTTTTTTTTCTTTTTTTTTTTTAGCAAAGTATATAGCAGCGACTAAGCAAAATAATAATTATTTTTTTTACATTGTTTAACCATTTAAAAATAATTCAGTTTTCAAACTCAGTGTTTTTGTCAGCTGGGGTGTACATCTAACGTGGCAGGGAACAGATTTAAACAAACAAAATGGTTGTTAAAATGCAGGAGTGATGGGAACATGGCACAGTGCTCTGAGAGACCTGTGTTTGACCAGTAAGTACAAGAGAAGTTAAAGCTCAAAGCTCATATTCTTTGAAGGTTATTCAGCACTGTTTAAAATTTCTAGCCATCCCAGCTGTGCGTGCTTTGCTGTTTAAAAACCCCAACCCTTTGCAGAGCCAGGCCTGCAGAGGCTGGGGACCTTCCTCCAGCTGTGGGGCCAGCAGATGTTGCTAGACTCTTTGCTTCTTCCCTGACCCAGCATGGCATGGCTGCTGTATGGCTTGCACTTTGCTACTGTTCTGCAACTTGCTGCTTTTCATAAAGTAGCACTGAGAGGCCTCAGTTAAAACAACCAAAACACTAATAATAATAAAAAAAATGGCCTGTGGGTGCCAGGCTGTTGCTTGCTCTTCAGGAGAGAAGCCAGAGGTGAGCAGAGGTGAAGGAGCACCACACGTCGCCTCACCAGGCGAAGGCTTAAACCCACGGTGGGTTGGGAAACTATCATTTCCCAACCATCAAGCCGAACAGCCCCCTGCATGCCAAAAAACATTTTCGTGGACGTAACTATAGACATGCGGCTAAAGGCAACACAACAGAACCTGGCTTGTTAAAAAATACCCACAGAGCGTGGGGAAAAAATAAAAATCTTCAACACAGCCTCGTCTGTCTCCAGCGAACAGGGCTTGTTTCAGGCCCTGGGCTCAGGCGCAGGTCCGAGCCACGGCGGGTGAGTGAGCTCCTGGCTGTCGGCCGCGCCGGTTTCGCGGAGACTCGCACGCAGGCATTGCCCTGCCCTTCACCACTGGCTGGGGCCTGGCTTGGCCGCCTCGCAGGTACTCGTGCCACCCCCTTGCCACCCGGCATGGCAGCCCGCCTGGCCGCCCCCGGCTGGGATGGCACGGCGGCTCTGGGACACAGGCCATCCCCCCCAAGGAACATCTCTGAGAGACACCAGCCCTGCGAAAGAAGCCACGCTTATCTCATGCATGCCACAGGTGTGATGTCAGCCCCTCTGGCAAAGGAACAAGGATGTCTACAGCCTCCACCGTGCAAAAATGCAGGAACTGAAGTTAACGTGCCTCAGACTTTGTTAAAATATGGTGATAATTAAGAAATATAATTACCACTACAAAGTTAATTCCTCTTTGAGTTCTTACAAACAAGTTTTTAATTTGCACCGAGCATTTACATTTCAGATGCGCAGTCACCCAGGCACAGCTGCCACGTGGCCCCAGGCTCTGCCCTGCACGGGGCCGGAGGCACTGTGGGTCCCCAGGGAGGACCCGCTGCCACCACCACTGCAGCCACCGCAGCCACTGCTGCCACCAAGGCCTGGACACAGCTGGTAAGATGGTGCAATTGCCTTATACTGTCTCACCTGTTCTGTTGTACAGGCATGAACATAGCAGCCATGTCAGACACACGCCTGCTTTTTATTAAAAAACAAAAACAAAGAACTTATGAGGTAATTGATTGCTTTCTTCTAGTATTTTATTAGTTGTGATTAAGGAGCTATAGTAGCCCTGTTTACATATCTCCAACAAGTCAGGACCTGCAGCGCGTTATTGGCTTGCGGCCCACAGCTCGCAGTCCATTCTCCACAGAATCAATCTGAAGTGGAAAACATCCCCGTAGGAAGCACGCACATCCCTGCATACACAAGAGCAGAAACCAGCAATAACTGCAGGCCCCGCATGCTGCCAGCCCAAGGCACGGGCCTGCTGCTGCCCGCAGTGCACTCATGCTGCAGGGCTGAGGGCTCGTGCCTTCAGCCCGACCGGGGATGTGGGTGAGCTGCTGCACTTCGCTGCCGCTCACAGCTCAGGCTCGGCGGATACGAACTGAGAGCTCCTCACTGCTTAACATGCAGGCAAAGCACTACCAATCTAAAATGGCTGATCAGTAATACTTTAATTGCAGTTTCATAGAAACAAATTGCTATTTAATTGCAATAAGCTCTTCTGTGGCTTCGCTGGACTGACAATAGGCATGCACCTGGTACTAAAAAGTAACAAGCGGCAAGGATGGCTATCTGGTAGTTCATGTAGGGTAGGCTGAGGCTGTAACACCGGTCCTGGAACACACCATTTCACACTTAAGAAATATAATATTTTAAAAAATATATACATTTATGTCTCCGTCTCTATTTCATTTACTTCACTAAAGCTGCTCAGAACATGGGTCCTTGGAAAAGCTTAACACTTAATACCAGCCAAAGAATTTTGATATTAGGTTTAATTTAAAATGATCTTTTGAAATGCCTGGTAGCAAGTCAAATTATGCTAGCATCAGATTTATTTTTTATTTTAGTATTTTTCCTAAAATTAGATGGTGCAAATTTTAACTGTGTTAACTAACAGGGAAAAACAGAAACAAACGCAGTGTGGTTAATATTCTAAAGATGTGACTTAATTTCATAGGCTTCATTTTAGTAAGACATTCTCATTTTATATTTCATAAGATACTGCATAACCTGTTAAAATATTTAAAGATAAATCATGTAGGACTGAAAAGACAGTATCTTGTTGCAAACAGAATTTGGTTTGGAAAGGCTTAATGTCCCACTGCCTGCCAGGATGCGTAAATCTCATAACTAGACAGCTGGATAGGTAAAAACATTAAACCCATTTAGAGGGCAATCTTTTTACAAAATTGTTTCATTAATAAGAGTGACAATTTATATGATTGAGACATTTAGATGCAGTATAGACAGAGCATTTTATCCAGGTTCACCAGGATGATTTCAGATTAGTAATATTTCCTTTGATTTTTTTTAACAGCATTCATTTTTGAAAGTGAGGGAAGCTCTTACTGAATGATTATTTGTATGACTTTTCAGCAGCACTAAATGCAGGAGGTGTATTTCAGACTCAACCTAGCAAATGCATGTGATAAAAGGTGAACAAGTACACGTTTCTCTTCACAGATCTAAAAAAAAAAAGTCATTTTTCACATATGGACAAATCTAAGTGTTTCCAGTAGCCTTCTACCCACACCTAACATCCCCATTACAGCCTGTTTTATTGTCTGAAATGCCTCTGGTTTCAAGAAAGTGTTTTACCTAAAGGAAGAATACTACTTAAATAAGTTCTATTGTATATTCATAGCTCCATTAGTCCTCCTCCAATTTAGCACATCAAAGCAAAGGCTTCATCACTTGCATGTGGATTATGCTAACATGAGTGACATTTGTAATCTTATAGGTCTGCAACTTAAGAAATGCTTTTAAAGTAAGCTATTAAATAGGTAGCTGTGCTTTACAAACGAGTCATATAATAGTTTATTTAAAGCCGTTAATGAACTTCAACCTCTACATCACTAAATGCTATACTACATTACTTACTAGAAGTTATTAGCTATCTTCTTAACACTTCTAGGTTATATTGGACAACCAAAAATCTGTACATGTTAGATTTAAACACGGTACCTTGAGTGCTTATACTGAAAGAATATAAAAAGATGTCTGCAGACTCACTAATACTTGAATTCTATATTCATATGACTTCAAGTGTCTTTTCAAAGATATTCAAGCAGCACAATTTGCAAGACTCTTACCTAAAGACTTTAATGCCAGATCAAAAACCTTACAAACTTATTTTAAAAATATATGTAAGTGCATTTAATTAAAAAAAAAAATAAGACATACATAGCTTCAGTAGTTTTATTACTTTATATGTTATGTGAGTGTTCTTTTGTCTTTACTGTCTAATACTGTACACTACATCATTTTCTTGTCTCTACAACAGTCCAATTTTTGCACAGGCACTGAAGTGTTAAAGAAGAAATTCAGCAGACCTCCAGTATAGTAGAGATCAAGAAAGTAAGACCTGAAAAAAAAGATCTGCTGTTGGTTTAGACCGACAAATCTGTAATTCAGCTTTTTGTGTATCAGCAGCACAACAAAAGTAAGTCAAGCTCACGCCGTAACCAAACAAAGCTAAACAATGAACATCTCCTTAAAAGCAGAATTAAAAAAAAAGAAAACATAATGATGATGTATTTCAAATGTATTAGTCTTCAATAAAAGCCGAATAGTTGGTAATATTGATTTGCTATGAATTGCAGCAGACACACATTCTAGGTGCTTGCAGTTTCCTGATTGAAGGCATTCAATGCACAGTCATAGATTCACGTTAGTATTCTTGCTATAAGAATGAAGTTTTTTTTTTTTTTTTCTCAAAAGTTATTCTACACAGATCTACCAATAAGTAGCTGAAGGGGAAAACCCAGTGAATGAAGTTGTTCCCTTTCTAAGCTTAGAGGAAGTTTTCTTGCTCTTTTGTGTCTTTCTTTCCAGAGGACAGATCATGTTTGAGATCAGATTGCTCTCGGAAATAGTCCAGGAAGCGTGTTTTTCTTTCCTTATCAGTTTTAAAAAGTTAAGTCTCTTGCCTCAACAAACTCAACTTTATGTTGTTCAGGTCAGAATAGCTATTGTATCCCTTTTTATAAATACTCAATTCTATTGCTCAGTGTGAAGTACAGCCCTTTTGTTGCTTTTATTTTTATTATTATTCTTTGACCTCTTATGGTCTATACGTACACACTCATGTTTGCACTCTCACAGACACATGCATACCCCTAACAGTTCTGCGGGAAAGAACTGGATAGAAAGAGACCACAATACCTATAATACATACCATAATTCACTGCAATATGAACTGCAATAGATTTTTGTTTGTTACCAGAAGTAAGAATCTCATTGAAAAATAAAGATCATTTTGAAGCAGTGCTCTGTATCCTTGCCAAGAGTAACACAGTAGTAGTTTAACAGGTTTTTTACTGGCATAAGACAAAAAAGAAAAAAAAAGCTATTTTTAAAGGTAACTGACAATTAAGGTAAGTCATGACTATGTAAGATTTAGTTTCAGAGTAATGTTTTGAATGTAGTTTCTTTTTTTTTTTTAATGAAGCAAAGTTTTAAAACCCATACTCAATTCAGTGTTTTTTGTTTTACTTTTTTATTATTTAAATACACCATACTAGAGCAAATGTCTCTGAAAATATCACAAATAAAAGATTTTTCTTCATTCAGCAAATTAGAAGTAAGTGAAAATTTCTACACAGTAGCTGCTATGAGCCTGACTTTTTTTTTCCTTTTTCTCTTTTCTTTTTTTTTTGCCATGGGAAGTAGCAACATTAGGACAAAAACACTTACATGCATACATACATTGTATTTTACAGAGATACAATAAAAGTGTTTGTGATAGAATATCACAAAAGCCACATCTTCCCTTTATCTCATGTTCAGTTTGATTGAAACACATTTCCTTACAACACTTAAATATACAAAGAGCAAATAGAATGTTGGTAAGGTAAAACACAGGGTACAAACTGGCCAGTGCCCTGCTAATTGTTAATGAGGGTAGAAAGCAGATTTCAATGCTTCTTTTAATTAGCTTCATTAGTCATCTTCCCCACCCGCCCCCCCAAAGATGTCCTCCGGTGGATCTTTTTTCATTTTCTCTACAGTCTCCCATTAGCCCAGGTTCATGGAGTCCTTAATGTTCATATTCAGTCATTTTAATACACCAATAAATGTGGGAAGGGCAATCAAGAATAAAGAAGGTGCAATGGTATGGAGCTGGCACTGATGCTAGCTACAAAGGTGACTTGTCTACTTGGAGACATGGGATCCATCTGTGATGAACAAAATTTGAGATGAAGGCACGCATTCTGCATTACTCTGACCTTTTAGCAGACCTGCAAGAAATAAAAATGGGTATCTTAGCTAGAATACTAAATTTGAGATAGGAAACTACAACATGACTGCTTTTGTCTTTTCCTTATTCACTAATCTCTTTTTTATTAGATTACTTTCCAACTGTGACTTGACTAAGGCTTTCTACACTACCCATTCACACTGCTAATGTTTCAACTTCAAATAGCATAAAGCAAATATTTTCTGCAGTTTCACTACTAAAAAGAGCAGACAGTAAAGAAAAAAAACATGACAACAATAAATAAATGTACTTCCTGGTAGCAAATCATACCGTGAATAAGGTGGCTTTTCTGGGCCCCTTTTAAATGGGAAGAAACATGCCATGCCTTTGAAGAAGCTAGTAATATGATCTTATAATTGGAAGAAATAGTGTGTAAAGCAAATAAGAAGTACAGCCAATATCCTCCCAAGGCAACTTTGGTTAATATGCTGCATTGCACAAGAGCTAAATATAGATATTTCAGGATTCCCCCCACCCCCTCCACCCCCCATTTAAAATTCCTCATCTGGTGTGTTAGTTAATGTTACATAAACATTTTAATATATGAAGTCAAACATGTGCTTTCACACTGGTGTTAATGAATTGTGATAATTAAAAGTGTCTAACTCAATAAAAATCTAAACTTTCATGGATAAAATAGAAATGATCATCCATAGTCTTCAAATACAATCTGTTTGCAATTACCAAAATGAAATAATATATATGAGAATTTTATGGTTTTTAAATGACATTTTGCGCTTCCCAGGAAGTTCTTTTTTCACCCTTTCTCTAAGTTACTAAAAGCCTGAGGTCTATTAGTAACTGCAACCCCCCACCTTCAAGCTAATTAAAGTAGTAGAGGCTTGGAGGTTTAATTCCCCAGAGCTGAAGCTCAGTGTGAGAAAGGTAATTTGTCTGTCCAGAACAAAGATTAGGGAGCAGCCAGCAAGCATATTTAATAAATGAGCATCAAATATCTTCTACTATGGACACAGACAACACCAATTATGTAACTACAAGGGAATTGTTGAGTGATATGTAAACTAGAAGATTTTTAAGATCTTCTCTGAAAGACGTAATCTAACTCATACTTTATTTAAAAGTATTAGAAGCTGAAGACAAGCGTTTGCTACAAACATTGCCAATCGGTGGAAAAATTACACTTTTAGTTTGCCAACAGTATTACTGCCTACGAGAAATACTGCAGAAATACTACTGCTGCCAAAAAAGTATAGACAATTCTCTACAGAAGACAATTCTCTACAGAGGACAACACAACCCCTTCAAATAAAATGGCACACAGGACATCACACACTGAGCTTGCTTTCTGCCGGCAAGCAGTACCTAACTGAGGTAAAATAGTTTTGTTTTCAGACGACATAGCAAGTGATGAAAAGATATAATTTCCATGTGTGAATTGACTTAGGCAGGCAAAAGTCAGTAATAGCTGACACCACTGCATCTGCCTCCTTAAAAACAAAATCAAGATTTTTAAGCAAAGTCAGATCATGCAACCCTTTCTGCCTGCACCAAGTACCAATACATATTAACTCGTCAACTACATATTAAGAGAATAGTAAGTTCGTAACTGTCACCTTCACAAATGCAACAAAAATGTGTTTTATTGCAAGGAGTATGTCTCAATCTCTTCAGCTTAATAAAAACACCCTGTGAATATTCTGCTATGTCTACAATCTCTAGTAGCAGAATAACCAGGAGACTGATCGATCTTTAATGTTTAATAAAGAGTATCTGTTACAGCCAACTCTGTCATAATGGAAGAACATTTTTAATTAGTGGCCCTAAAATGCACAGCTTTCTGGAAAACATCTGTGATGTTTACATCTTCAGATTGTTAAAATGCTAACACAAGAAAGCTCTCTTTTGGCACCTGCCCCTATATCTTCCAGAACCCCAGCCACCTGACAAACCTACGAATTACCAACTCATCTCCTCAACTGTAACTCAGTTTCCTGAAATTCAGGCCCTCCACAATTCCCCTCAGAAGACCAGGAGAGAAACTTGCACTGTTTTCTGGAGACATAATATTATAAAGAATCAAAACAACTATAACCCCTCTCCCCAATCTTCTCCTTAATACCTCTTTGTCTGCCTCATCATCGACTGTAGCGATGCAGTTAATTGTCAGTGACAGAACTAATAAAGACCTGCTCTCAGCATCTTCTCTGCATTTAGCTTCTGCTAGGTGTCTTCAGTTGTGAGCTCTGCAAGTCTAGTCCAATTTTACTTCTTTTCCATGTTCTGTGTTCCTCATCATGTCTACTGCTTTTATTGCAACTAAATCATTTTTATGTTTTGCTAAGGCATAGTAAGAAACTGATAAAACTAAATGACAATTTAGACACCTATTTGAAGTTACATTAAACTTTACATTCACAGAAGACAAGTGGATAAACCACTCTCTCAGAAAGGTAAACCTTTTACTGCAGTGTATAAAGATGAATGGTTTTACCTATATTTCGAAATGGGATACCTACAAATATTCATTTAATAGATTCACCGCCAGCTAGTCTGTATTACAGATTTGTTTCATTAAAATTCACAACAGTATAAATCTATGAATCTTTAACTGTATTTGTACTTCCTTGAAAAGAAGCTGCACATTCTCCTCCAATCTTAATTATCTTTGTTCTGCCTAACTATATATACGACTTTGGTACTCAGCTCTCTCATCACCTCAATTGACAAATTAAGTAAATAAAAAAGTCCATGTTTTATTTTGATGTAATTACACTCACTGCATAAGACTTGAAAGAATACTTAAAATTAATCAGTAAATTTATGCACAGAAAAAAAAGCAAACATGAATATTGAAATGTAGTGAGAAAACAAAAGAAAATCTTGGAACTTAAGAAGCAGTTTGTTTTCTTGCATATATTTCTCCACTAAGTAAAAGCACTAAAAATTATTCTGCACATTACAGAATAGATAAGCCTAGCATTTGTCCCAGATTTTTTTAATCTTCAAAATTCCTATTTGCAGATAAATGTTATTTTTTTGTGATCCTTACAGACATTAATGAAGTTCCTATTGTAAATCCATAAAGAATTACCAACTGAAGTGTGCACTTTTTGTTTCATTGCAATAACTCAGTGCTGTGTGATTGCCTGGGTTAATGATGAAAAAGTCAAATATACTATCAGAGCTGATGGAAAAATCTATCACCAATCTGAAATTAAAATTCATCTGTGGTCAATAAGATTTAATATCCATGCAAGTGGCGCTGTAAAGAGTAAATGAATCAATGTCATCAATACATAATCAGTATGAAATATGATGTGAATAAAATTATGTGCAAGAGTCATACATTCACTCTTTTCTGGACCAGGGTGGAATGAACAGTCTCTTAACTCAAGGTTGACAGTAATTGTTACAAATTAGGCACAGCAGTTATCAAAATGCACTCACTTGCATAGCTTTAGGACTTATTAAGGAGATTAAAATAGATCTAAAACTATCTAGTTTCAGCCTTACAGGACAACTGTTGATCAGATTTTTTTCTTCTTCTTCTTCTCTATATGATTTGTACAGTCATTATTTACTCATTTAGCTAGAAACCAAGAGCTATCAACCACAGAGATATACAATCTCTAGTTGAGCTATTAGTGTTATGGAGCGATAAGAAAACAGCACTTTGGTTTTTAAATCTGAGTTATGACATATAAAACAGACAAGGAAATACTTCTGAAAGAGTACCCCAGCATGCCTCCTCAACTAAAACCTTACACTGGTTTGGTTCAGGAACCTTCTCTTCACAAGACATTTATTTCCATATTAAAGGATCTAATTTTCCTCCCACAGAAACCTGCTCTCTTGTAGCCCTTAACTTCAAGATTATAAAATAAAATGCTCCTCTTTGTTAAGAGCTTATGTTAACGTATGCTCTCCGTTCTGCTTTGTATATAAAGAGTTCAACAGCTGTACAGCTGCACATGCCTAAACCAAAATAAACTGACTCGCCCTATGTGTCATATTTAAAGGTTAGCATTTTCTCCCTGTACCCCATGTCTATGTTACTTAAATTCAGTTACTTTAAAGGTTTCTTTGCAGGGGTGGGGAATGTCCACTGCTAGATTGAAAAGAAATTGATCTTCATTTAGCTCTAATAAAGCTTATTAGTAATTGTTGAGTATTCACCTTCTGGTCTGGCAGTAGTGGATTACTCTGAAGTGAATTCAAATGGCCATTGATGAGAGCTGTAGGTCTATCATGTTCACAAAATAAACTGCCATTGATGTAGTGAAACCGATCTCCTGGGACCAGGCGATTCCGGCAGGTAGAGCATGTAAAACACTGAAAAAGGAAAAAAGACAGCAAGTGAAACTACAGCACAAATTAAGTATGCTGCAGGTTTGAAAATTACACTTCAGAGACCGTGAGTACAGTTGAGATATGGAACTGCTTGGTTTCTAGTAAGACTAATGCCATGTTTGGAGGTACCTGTTGGGACTATGCAGTACATAACTCAAGTATAGTTTTACCGATTATGAGGGAACAAAGCTACACACTAAGGGAAGCTTCCTAATATGTACTCATATCTCTAGTTATTGCTTCACACTTTATTCACAAGCAGATGCAGATTTTATACTACAGAAGCACGGCAGTTCTCATCAGCTAATAACAAAAACACGTAGAGAACACCCTCACCTTAAGATGATAGACATTGCCCTGTGCCCTCATGACCAGCTCACTAGCAGGAATGGACTGTCCACAGGCACTGCAAGCACCGCTATTTCCAAATAACCTGAAACAGAGGTGATGATCATGAATTATTTAAAACACAAGAGGCTCTAAGCATTTTTGCGCATCACTGCAATGGTTTATTACACAACTATTTTAGACTTCTGACCCCTGTCTTCCAACTTGCTTACATGTTGCTATACAAAAATATACTTTTTCATATTACAACTGGTAGCTTCACCCTACCTTGGATGTGGTTACACAGGATTTAATCAGAAATATTGACTTACACCTCTAGAAACACAAACAATTCTGTACTACACACATTTTATCAGATTACTGGGTTCATCATAAAAAAAAAAAAAAGATACAATTCATGACTGGAGTTTAAATGCATTGTGTCCTTGAAATTATATGAAGAACTCTTTTGTACTTTAATCATATCTTGAGATATGAGTCATCAAAAGGGTTAAGAGGATTTGATTGTATATCTAAGAAGACATCATGCTCAGTGTATTGAAACTCCAGTAAACCTCCATCAGTGCAGAGTTTCCATTAGAAACTCTCTGCTATCCAGGTTGATATATAATGTGTATGGGTTAACCTTTTCAATCATGGTGTCAACACTTTAGATTTGCCTCTGCTCATCTCTTTCATCCTAACCTTCTCTCTCTCTTGATAATGAAATGCTTGCTCCAACTTCCCTCTATCTGCTCCTGAGTCCACAATTTAGATTACTTCATCTCTGCTAGCAACAAACTGAATGAAATTTCGATTTGAGCAGAAAGTAATTTACCGGGATCTGGACCCATTTGTCATCATATCTCTCTGGGTGTTTGCTGTATCACTGCAGTTTTCCTATGCAATCAAATGAGACCACAACATCTGCCATTGGGTTGGGGGGGGGCACAGGCAGCAGGGGGAAGGGGGAAATAGGCAGAAGAGTGGTGAAGAAAAATATATACATAATTCTTCAAATCCATTTAAAGGCACAACACATCGATTCAAAATATAACACAATAATAATTATTGAGTTCTACTTTTACAGATTGCATTAGCTAGAATTAGAAAACCTTTATTTGCTTTTGCGCGTGTCTCTCTAATACACACAAATATTTATAAAGAGTACCACAATCATTTCACAGCAAAAAAGGAAACTGAACTAGCTGGCAGGGTCACAGACCCACTTTTCTGCACAATGTAAAACACAGTAATAGGATTTACAAATTAGCGTATTGGTGTCATAATAAATATTAATATTTGCATCTCTTTCCTGTCCAAATAAAGTCATAAAATTCTGTTTGTGTCAACCTCGGAGACGCATTACAACAGAATACCCGTAATCTGAATGATTGCAGTGTGCCTCTGTATAAAAATAATTGCTTTGAATTTTCAGAATCTGAGCTTGCAGAGGAGGCTTGTCATGTTCAAACTACTAATTTGCTGTCGCCACTTTATTGAAAATAGCCTGTAAGTTGTTATTAAATGTATCGACTGAACGACAGAGAGAGTAGTAAAACTGCCCCTTAAGATGGCTTTTAATAGGAAGCTGAGAAACAAATTTTGCAGCAGCATCGATTTGAAGAGTTCAATCAAAACTCCATTTCAAAACTAATTAGTCTGAGATCCACGACACATTGACACGTTCTTGCAGAATCACAGCGGTTACAAAGGGAAAGCTGAACTAATACATTGTCAGGACCTCCAGCCAAAAGGACTAAACTGTCTAGAAACTGAGGGTCCATTATTAGGGCATCTTCTAAATCAGGACCAGTTCCGAGCCACCACATGATGTATTGAGGTTACTTGCAAAGCTTTACGATATGCGTTTTTCTTCCCCCATTGTTACTAGTAATGAAGTTGGCACATAGAAAAGGTGCACGGGAAGCACTCCGAGAGGATGCAGCGAGACATCACTACGTATCTAGAGCAAAGATCCACAAATCTAGGGCAATGGGTGATGACAAGGGCATTACTGGCAGGGTGGGGGCAGAAAGGCAAGGTCCTGCAGACAAGCAGACAACACTGCCTGTCCGGGAGAAGACAAGCACGATCAGCGGTCTCTCCCAGCCCTCTGTGTGACTGCAGCACCCGCCTGAAAACACAGCTTTTGGAATACTGATCTCCTTGCGCTACTTGTCTTCATTAAGCATTCATTTGTTATACAATTCTCTCTGACTAGAAGTGGTTGTACACCTTGAATGTCTGTGAATTTTAATAAACGGAGTCAAACTAATCCAGAGGCTTTCCACGCACCTTAGGTTTTCCCTCAGCATGTTTCCAGAACAATTCTGTTTTCCAAAGTCACATCAGCTGAATCTCCGCTAAAATTCCTGAAAATTACTCCCAAAGTTACAACACCTTTCCAGCGTTTTGTGTTATTTACAAGGACAATTAGGTTTATTTTTCCTTCTCTGCTATAATGAATGTTTTTGTTTTCTAATACCATTAGCAGGAAAAAGGTTTTATCTATAAAAAAAATGTTATTCCTTCTTACCAGTAAAGGAAGTTCACCACAGTAACTATTCTTTACTGAAAAAGTTGTTTCACATGGTTTCTGAGAGGCTGGAGAGCTAATTATCTAACCAGGGGGACTGTCCAGGACAGTATTTGATTTAAAAGGCTTGAGGCTTTAGGTGCTCAATTAAGTAGCTATCGGTCTCAGACTGGACTTTAATGGGCTCTTTTCTCTTTAACTGC
This sequence comes from Aythya ferina, assembly GCF_964211825.1. NCBI lineage: Eukaryota > Metazoa > Chordata > Aves > Anseriformes > Anatidae > Aythya > Aythya ferina. Next base: position 18,018,902 of record NC_140304.1, read on the forward strand.
AGCAATGGGTAGAGATACCCCAGGTCAGGCTAATTAAAGCCAGGGGACTCTTTAATTGTGATGACAGAATTGGTTTCAGTTTCCTCTTTGGGTCCTCAGTCCAAGAAGGTCATTAATATTTCAACATTTGGGCAATGCAATCAATCACAAACATCAAGAGGTTCCCTACACGGACAAGGCAGCTCTTCTGCACTTAACAGCATTTTACTGAGCCACCTTAAATTAACTACTGGGTAGTTCCAACATTGCATTCCCCACACCCCGTACACACAAGCACTCCTGTTTTTTTTTTCTTTTTTTTTTTTTTTTTTCCCAGAACTTCAGAGAGTAGCAAGGAAAGCAGCAAGAAATCTTCAGTCCAGTTTCACGTCCTGCTGCTCAAAATTCAGAATCAGCAGATGCGCATCTCAAGCAACTTACACTAACAAAATGTGGCTGCAGTTGTTTTGGACGCTGTGAAGGCAGACAGATTTAACTGCTCCAAATCTTGCACAGCGCAGCACGTATTTGTGCCCACAACACACATCCAAGCCCTCTCGGAGAGAAATGCACATCCAGACCTACTGATCCAGAAGCGATTGGTGTTTCTGTACATTCCCTATATTTAATCTAAATTCTGCACCAGCTATATTAAATGTAACAAAGAAAGGCAACACAGAAACTACGCCTGGAGCCAAGTCCATTAAAGGTACTTCAGAATAACTAGAGACCAAGCACCTTAAAAGCACCAGAAGCTATTGATACTTAAAAGGGGGGCTGTGCATAATGGCAAGTGCTGCATTAGAGAAGGGGAAGGAAAAAAAAAAAAAAAACAGCCAAATTACGCTTGGTTAATTCAGAGTAACAGATCTGCCCCCAAGTGAATTGGAGGCCTTGAATTAATTCTGTTATGACAAATCAAGATAAACGTTCCCCCTAAATTGCATGCGATTTAATTAATTTTTGAGATCCTGTTTTTTTTTTTTTTTCCTAGCTAATAGTTCACATGCTCCTGTGCTGTCATTGTGCTTGAGTGGGCAGACTTCAAAGTGATATTAAATAACCAACTATTAGATTTACCTAGCACATCCTATTGGAAAAGTGCCATTTAATTACCTAGCCTGTTCAATTAAAGGGACAGCACTCCCCGAATGCAGCAGCTTGCCGCTGATTACCAGGGAAATGAACTCGCTGTCCAACAGCCCCCTTCCCATCGCATCCCATCCCGGCCCTACTCCCAGAGGGGCCACAGGGACCCCCTTACCCCATGGCAGGACAGGGACAGGTCTGGGTCCCGCTGCGCCCCATGGAGGGGCTGGATGGGTAGGGGCTGCAGGCACTGCCCCTTTAAGCAAGGCTGGGCGGCCTCCCCCTCCCCGTCCTTCCCTTCCCTTCCCCACCACTCCCAGCTCTCTCTTAGAGGCCAATTTTGTTAATTAAATGTTTTGTTTGCGACGCGGCTCTCATTCATTTCGGACACGTCATTCCGAGCAGATCTAAGCCAGGGACCAGATCTCATTAGATAAAACCTATCAGAACTAAGAGAAAATGGAGGAGACACTAATTAAAGCTTTTAATTGTGCGGATTCGCTGCCACGCTGCTGCTTTATCTGGCATCTGAAGGTTGGGAGGGCTGTGCTCGGCTCTCCGCCCTGCGAACGCCTCTGTGGCGGTGGGGAGGGAGCGGGAGCGGGCCGGGATTTTCGCCTCCCTCTCTTTTCCCAGGAACCTTGGCTTTCAATGAAAGCTGCTGTGGCGGCTCTCCCAGCGCCACGGCTAATTTGGTGCTTGGTCGGTTCCTGGGGGGAGGCAGGGAGGGAGAGGGGAGCGCTGTGTTGGTTCAACAACAACAAACCCACACGCGACGTCGGAGGGCTAACGCTGATCGGTAATGAATGGCCCGGAGAGTCGAGGCCCCCTCACCTGGCGCCTGCCCGGCTGCTCGCTCCTCCTTGCTTTGGGACTTGTGCCTCACGTGCCCCCGCGCCCCCATTAGAAGCTGTACCCGTGGCTGCTGCCCGGGGAAGGGAGCGTGGTGCTGCGAGAGCCCGACACAAGTCACAGGGAGATGGCAGAGAGGCACTGGTAGGTATGGCTGCCAAATTGCCTCCGCCACCAAGAGCGGCTGCCTCAAAAGCAGAAGGGCCAGGGTCTCGCACATGCCAGCACAGCCACGAAGTCTGTATCCAGAGGGAAAGCTCTGAGTTAACTCAGCCCTTGCACAGCCAGGCCATCCAACCCCACCTTGAGCGTACGGTGTCCAGTTCAAGTTTCAGCAAGCATCTGTCTGAGTTATTTTTGCAAGTCAAATCACCCAGATCTAAAGAGGAGTCAGGCGATAGAACAAGGAGATCAATTCAAAACCCTCATCTGATAAAGCATCCTATTCATAATCACCTACATCAAAATACACTAGTATTAGTTTTTGGCAACACAAAACCAAAGGATTGTGATAAGCTTGCCTGAACTCGCCTCTGGGATATGGTGGACGCATCTTCTCCTTTTAATTAGTAGTAATCAGACATGAGGGTTTGTTTGATGGTGTTGGTCGAGTGATGAATCTGTACTATTCACTGCATCTCAACAGTAGTGTCAATGTTTCCACTTCAAACAAGACTCTTTCCCTAACACCGTTCTGCTCTATTTAATTACAATTCTGCCAGGCTTAGGCTTGTTGCTTAGGACGATGACCAAAAAGCACTATTAAAAAGCTACATGTGCTTATTTTCTGGCATTTCTCTCTAAAAATACCCCCAAAAGCTAAGGCTTTGATTCCTCAAAGATGTTGAGAGCTGCATTTTGTCTACTTAACTGACTGAAGACGAGGCCATGTATCGGGACAGAGGCTGTGTTATAAGAGCAACCAAGCCTCAGCACCGACCTTTTAGGCTAAGGATGCCTCCATGCATTTGCACATATTCAGTACAGTGCTGATCTTCTCAAACAGAAGTCAAGTTTTACGACATAAACAAGCTTGTAAGGTTTTCTGGCCAGATTTGCAGAAAGGAATAAAAAAGTGGAACTTTTCAGCCGTTAGGGAAAAGAAAAACCTGGGTTAACTCTTGACATTTACCGTAAGTGAGGAGCCAGAAGCATTCAAACAAAACAACTTGTTTTAACTTTGCATTTCTGCTATGCTGGAAAGGTATGGGGCTTTTTTTTTTTTTTTTTTTTAATTACTGGATGTTGAAATAGAAGACCTCCTTGAAGCATTCATGTGCATCAGTCTATCAAACCATTTACTCAAATTAAATGTGTAATCCTTCAAAATGCCTCCTTTTAAATTAATGAGTTTAAGTAGCTTGAGTTCACCTGAAAAGATCGCACGGGCACCTGACCTCATGAATTCCTTCTATTAATTATATGGGAAGCACGCTGGAAGGGGTACTGTGCATAGTCGCACTGCGCCCCACCAGATGCCAGATTAGGCAGGCTTAGTTCCCCCTACCCAAATCTGCGGCACTTACACCGTATGGCTTTGGAAGAGGAAGAGATAAGGGATACACAGCAGGAGCGCGTCCCCTCCGCCACCACTGCCCGCATTTTCCGTGCTGAAGCCCAGAGAAACGCCGCTTCGGGCCCCCGTAACGTGGGGCCAAACGCTCCCGTTGGGGCTGCAAGCAGGAGCGCTGGCCCTCCGACTGCCGGGTAATCAGCTCTTTCACAAGGAGAGCAGAGAATGAGTCATTCTGTTTCCACTCAAAGGAGTTTAAAGGTGCTTATGTAAATATCATAATTAATCAGATACTAAAGGCAGCCGTTTCATTATTTAGCGCCTCTGCCACAGCCTTATTTAAGCCCTGCGATTTTAACATTTACCGTTCAGATATGCACGCTTCTCCTCCAACACTACAACAAAGCAGATTAATTTAGCCTCCCTGATTGCTGTTTATTTTTAGTCGGGACCTGTTTTGCGCTGACAAACCACTTTAAAGTCGCAGCCGCCGTGCCGCCCCCCCCCCCCGCCGCCGCCCCCTGCCCACCTGATGTAGTCGTTCCTGCAGAGGATCATGCCGCTCTTGGTGTAGCAGGACGTGCCGATGTCCCCCAGCTGGGCCTGGCAGCAGGAGCACTTGAGGCAGCGGCTGTGCCAGTAGCTGTCCATGGCGTAGAGCAGGAAGCGGTCGGCGATCTTCCCCCCGCAGCCGGCGCACCTCTTCCACGAGAGGGAGCCCGCCGTCACCGGGGGCGGCTGCGAGCTGCCGCCGGGGTTCACCATGGCCTGCGGGACAGGGGCGCCGCGGGGCCGGGTCAGGGCCGGCAGCCCCCAGCCGGCACCGGCACCGGCACGGCCCCGCGGCTCGGGAGGGGGAAAGGGAGCCGTGGAAGGGGCTCCCCGGGGCGGCCGGCCCCGAGGCGCGGCGGTGCCGGTGCTGAGGCGCACGCACCGCACACACGGGCTGCGGGCCGAGGCCGGTGAGCTTCGGGACGCCCGTTAACTTCCCGCACAAACACGCTCAACTTTTGTCTCGCTAATCTGCCCTTGATCAGCAGTTTAAATGCTAGAGCTTTGTTACTCAAAAAAGAAAAAAAAAATAAAATAAAAGGAAAAAAAAAGTTTGCCGGCCACAGGAAAGCAGCAGGATAACGAAGCGCAGTGCTCAGGCTGGGGCTGCCCCGGCCGCCCCCCAAACTGCTACCAAAGGGCATTTTTCACTTTCTAATAAACGCTTTACGCAAGCAGGACAACTGAGAGATAATATAGGAATCAATTCATAAAGCTTACTCTAAACCGATTAATTTGTTGCCTTCAATCCAGAGTCCAATAAACTCCCGGTGTTCCTCCAGTCACTTATACTATAAAAAGATCAAGTTATTTACTGCCAATTAAGCAGCATGTTTTGTCTTTGTCCTCTGTAAGCCGTGTGTGCTCATGCCGAGGCATCTGGCTATCTGCTCAGGACGCTCAGCCCGATACCTCCAGGGAAGCGAGGACGAACTTTTCCTGCCACTGGCCCAACTTGGCTTCAGGAGACGGCGAACTTAGGCCGATTTTAAACACACATTTCCTCAGAAAGAGTTCCTGGAGGTATGTCCAGTGACCACACAATAAACCAGAAGAACTGCACCAATTAAGCTGTAACAAAAACCCTGAGACTTTGGAAAGAAAACCACTCTAAAAGCCATTAGCATTGCATTTATCCAAACGCATCATATACCTTTATGTAAATTGATTTCTGATGCATTTGTTCAAGGAATTGCCTTTTGTTACAGTTTCCAGCTACAGCCTAAATGAATCTGCATTTCCTGCTCTGAGCCTTTAAACCGTTTCCCTGCGCTTTAAATCACTTCGGATTTCTTAAAAGAAAGAAAAAGACTCCATGCTACCACCTTAGCCCGTCTTTGTCGAAGGCAAACATATATAAAATGGGAAACGTTACACTGAGAAAAGCATCCAGTAACCCCATTAAGCTAAAGCTCTTAAGGACAAGCAATACCTTAATGCTGATTAAATCTAAAAAGATGAATCAAGAGGACTGACCAGAAAGTGACTCCCTTGATAACTAAGGACGGGCCCTCATCAAGTTTCATTTAGAGTTGGGGGGAGGGAAAAAAAAAAAAAAAAAAAAAAAAAAAAAAAAAAAGCTTTTAACTTAAATAGGCTTACTCTAGTAATTACACAGCCAAGCAATTTAGGTCCTGGGATAGGAGTCAGTGAAATAGAAAGCAGAGCTGGAAGCTAGAGGCGAAATACCCCCCCCCCCTTTTAACAGCGTCTCTGGTGTTTTTTTAATGGAGACCAAGGGAGGGACGAGCAGAGAGCTGGCAATTTGTAGTACAAAAATGGATGCTTAATTCATGTCTTGGTTTTAATTAGGTGATTCACCGGATTTCTCCCGCATCGAAACAAAAGACCGTGCGGGGGGCAGGAAGGGGATCGGCGAGGAGCGAAGCCAGAGAGCTCACTTTGATCTCTCCTGCCACTGTTTCGGAGCGCTGTTTACTCCGGGGGACGCGGCTTCCCCGAGCCGCCCCCGCCCTCCCGGCCCCTCCGCCCGGGCTCGGCGGCCGCCGGAGCCCCTTCCCCTGCCCTTCCCCTGCCCCCCGTCCCTTCCCTTCCCCGCGGCGGCGGCGGGGCCGGGCGGCGGCCGGGCTTTGTACGCGGGGCCGGCGACAATGCCCGGGGCCCGCCGCCGCCGCCCCCCGGCCCGAGGCGGCCCCGCGGCGGAGGGCAGCGGCCGCGCTCCTTACCTGCTTCCCCTCTATATTGCCAGAGGCCGGGAGCGGCGTCGCTCGGGGTCACCGCGGAGGCTGCCGCCGTGCGAGGAGACCGGCGCCGCGCTCGCCCGCCCGCGCTGCGGCTCTGCTCCGGAGGGAGCCCCCAGCCCGGGGAGCGGCAGCCCGGGCTGGACGAGCCCCGCGGCCGCTACGAGGGGCGGCTGCCCGCGGTCCTCCCTGCGGCTCCCGCTTCCCCGGAGGGCAGAGCCGCAGAGCTCAGCCCCCCGCCGCCGGAGCCGCACACGCAGGGCGCCGCCGCCGCCGGCTGCCGCAATCGCCGGTAAGTTTGGCAATGTGGCTGCACTTTGTATCGCCTCCCCCCCGCCCCCTCCGCCGGCTGCCGAGCTCCCCGCGGAGCCGAGCCGAGCCGAGCCGGGCCGGGCCGGGCCGGGCGGCCGCGGAGAGAAGCGGAGCGGAGCTGAGGAGAGCCGGGCAGGGCGGGCCGGGGGGCGGCCTCGCGTGGGCGCGCGTGTCCTCGCCGCGCGCGGGTGTGCGAGCGGGTGTGAGCGCGCGTGAGCCCGCGTGCGTGTGCGGCCGCTGCCCCTCGCACATGTGTTACTGACAGGGCGCAATCCCAACTACACTCCGGGCCGGCCCCGCCGCCCGCCCCGCCGCAGCCAATCCGCCCCCGGCTTGTTCAGGCGGAATAATAAAACCTGCCAATCCCGGGGAAGACAAAGGAATGAGTGAAAGAGGAGAAAAAAAAAAAAAAAGAGAGAGAGGGGAGAGGAGGAGGAGGAGGAGGAGGAGGGGAATGCGGAGGAAGGCGGCGGGCAGGTGGGGAGCGGCCGTTAGGGCGCCGCCCGCTCCGCGCCCGGCCACCAGTTGAGAAACTTGGCCGGGGGCGGCCCGGCCCCGTCCTTCCGCGCCCTTCCCGGCTCGGCACCGGCCTCCCGCCGCCCCCTCTGCCCCTCTGGGGTCCCGGTGGCGGGGAGCAGGCCGCCGCCGGGCCCCGCCGCCCCGGGCCGGGGGCTCGCAGCCGTCCCCCCGCGGCCACCAGCTCGGGAGCGACCGGCGCGGCCCGGCCCGCTGCTGCCCGTGCCCCCCGGGGGCCCGGAAGGGGTCGCTCGGGCTGGTGCGGGCGGCCGGCAGCCAGCGGCACTGCTCGCCTGTGGTGGGCACGGCCGGGCTGCTGAGAGCGCCCGAGGACGAGCAGAAGAACCCTTCAGTAGGGACGCTTAAAAGTGGAAAAATACGCCTCTGAGGCCTAGGTGTAGTGTGCAAGACAGGCAATAACGCACCTCTTACAGCTAAAAACAGCCCTCAGAACACTCCCAGTACCTTTACAAACACCGTAACTCATGGGTGTTGTCCTGGCGAACGGCTCTCCCCCAAGCACGGGTGCTGGCCTGGCTGTGGGACCAGGCTCTCATCTGGCGCTGCCTAACAAGTACACCCAAATGGGCTCCACAGTTCCAGCCACAGGGGCAGACAAATCACCCATTTCCAGAATCTGTTAAACAAGATGCAAACTTCACAAGGCTAGTTTCTCGATTCTAGGCCACTGGCGTAAGCAGCAGCCACACCGTGAGGACAATCAGGCTGGCTGGTCCGACACCGCCGCAACCGCAGCAGCAGGCAGGCAGCGGTGGCAGGTACACACAGGCCAAAATTGCTGCGTGCCACGGGAGAGGGCAGCCCTGCGTGCGGGTGGGTCGCTGCACACTGCGGGGACACTGCCACTGCTGATGTCAAGTACGTACCCAGCGGCTGCAGAGCGACTGAGCGATGCGTTTGTGCGCTGCCACTGTCTCTTAGTCATCCAAGGCAACATAATATTTTCAACCTGTTCCTGTTCAAGTCTAGCGTAGAAGCAACATCCTGACACAGGTATACGAAACTTCAGCCGGGAGTATCTGCTTGCAAATGAAAGCGCTGGTGCTAAAAAGCAGACCGACTTCCCTCTGACAGGCCGACTGGTAAATCCAGTCTCGGCAATCACAGCCCAGGTGTACTTTAACCACATCGCCACCTGTGGGCCTTCTTCGTTTCTGCATCCCCGGCCGGAGCTGGACCAAGCAGAAGGGTGCCCAGGAATCAGCTAAAATTAAAGGGGAAAAAAAAAAAAAAAAAAAGTCTAGCTAGGAAAACGGACTTGGGAAGATAGGATATCTTATATTTTTATGTATATATAGAGAGAGCCAATAAAGTATTAAAATTTGAGTAGCATGAGAGGCACGATTCAGAAGTAGGGGAAAAGCTATCTGTCTATCAGCTGGAATATGTTCAAGATCAGTGCCTAAAGCAGACTGGGAGCTCAGGGAAAGCTTCCGGGGAGGAAGGGGGAGAGGACCAGTGTTGTGGTTAAAAGCAATGTGTTTTTTTATCATAGGTCTATGAAGTATATCATCTGGATGTAATCTCCATGTATACATTACATTTAAACATACTCAGCAGTTTTAGATTTGTTATTTAGGATCTGTTACAGTTTAAAATATATAAAGTAACAAGGCGTGCTACAGATAATCAACAGTCACTGACAGCCAAGAGCACGAGAACAGAGCAAATGCCAAGCTAAAATAAAATCTAAGTTGTCTAATTATCTGAGCCTGTAATGGCTGGAAGCTACCACATTCAGGCTCTGGAAGAACCATCAGGACCTCTCCTTACTGGGAAAGATATTCTCCCAAGAAACTCTGCCATAGGCACTAAAATGTTTACTCGTCTTAGAACCGATAGTGATACGAAAAATGGGAATTACCTTCTCAAGGAGTAGAGTTTTAAATGGTTTAATGACATTTTCCAAATGCCATTACAAGGCACATATCTTTTCCTGAAATCTAATCTTCACTAATTTTTGTGATTAATTTTAACAGAGGAAACCTTAACAGAGAGCATTTTGCAGAGCAATATTTTTCTAATTTTTCTTTTGTGTAGCATCTGCTGTTGCTGTGCTGTCATCTTCGTTATGTTTTTCATTGTCTATGTGCCATAATGTAATTAGTTAGTTCAACATCATCTGTGCTATTAGATGAGATGTTTCTATGGTAAGTTAACATAGTTCTGTGTAATTGGTAGATTTCAGCAGTAGGCATGAATGTATCCATCAACTTTAGGTCGATTTGAGTCCGCAAGATTTAAATTCACTTGGCATACATTATCCTCAAAGACTGTTAATTTTGGCTGAATGGATAAAAAACACAATGCAGAAGAAAATCTGGCTGCTTATATTGTGGTACTGTTGGAGTCAGGGAAAGGAAAGCATAAAATTGCTGGCATAGTAGTTGCAATCTGAATGTCTGGAAAATGTTACAGCCTGTGATCCAAATCATTCTTAAACCTAGACACGCCCGGGAGATAGCAGGTAGTCCAGAATTTACCAGGGTTATCTCTCCATTCATGAAAGGAGACTTGCTTCTCCCCCTAACTACGGCATTCCTATGGGACCTCAACTGTCTTTTCCTGTTCTCATTAGAGAGAAACACTGAGGCTGCTGCTTTGTCTTGAGATCTTCCACGTCGCACTTTGCTAGCCTTTGTGTCTCACAAGCTACACCTTTTGAACAAACAATTAGACTTAAAGCCTCTTACCCCAGCCTCTTTGGAAACAGTGAGGAAAAATCAACAGCCATTTCTTACTTGAAAGTAATACATCCTTATATTAGCAGAAGATCTTCCATTTTAGGGTCTTAAACATTTAAAAATGTGACTGGATTAAGTCAGATACCCAACGATGCGGGAGAGTATGCACCTTAGTAGAAGCTGGAAGGAATCCTGGACGGCTTTACTCTCAGCATTCTCTTCCAAACAGTAGACTGGACTGTTTGCCCCAAAGAGAAAGATAACTCACTCTTAGAAATATATGTATCAATTTTGACTTGCTTATAAATACTTTATTTAGTACAGTGAGTAACTTTATTTACAGGAACCCAGTACCATGGAAGATAATTAGTAAGCATGATTCACTTAGGTAAGGGCTTGCAAGACCCTTTTATCATCGCTGTATCCGTAACTTAGGACAGGAGCCAAATAATATAAATGTCAGTAACTATAGATATATATTTATATTAACAATGAAGTCCACTTTAGGAAGAGCTAAGTCTATATTTGTAATGACCTCATACAGCAAAAATTACGTTCACTAATCTGTCCTGTGTACATCCCCATTGGACGAATTGATATATTGCCATGAGCCATCAGTAGCAGGAAAGCCTGAAACTGAGTTTAAGTCAGAGACATCAGAGTTTGAACTTACATGTACTTTATGTTTTAAGTTAAAAGTCTTCAGATGCCGCTAGACCATGCATATAATAAGTTCACCATATAAAACAATCTTACAGTTGGAAATGCTGTGTGAATTTTGAAAGAGGGCTTTAAACTCCACAGTCTAATAAAACAAGGCACTCTTTAAGCAAATCAGTTACATTATTCTGATATTCTTAAGGGTATACTGGCAATTGAATTTTGTGATTGCATATCTGTAAAGTGTTATTTTGTCACCAATATAAACATGAATATTTTTAGGTTCAGATACTGCCATCTTTAACAAGAAAAAATTCCTTAATTTTGCAAATACTTAAAAATATAAAATCATATGGAACTTACCCTCCAGAGTAAAAGAATATTTTCTTCACAGATGCTTTTACAGAGCTTGTATTAACATGTTGCCACTGTTCGCTAGTCACCATAATAAATGTTCAGATTAGAGGATGGGACAGCACAGTTTGGTGCTGTTTGAAAACAGCAGATAGAAGTAGCAACTGAACTGCTTTAAACTTAGGGAACAAAAAAGACCCATTGGATAGGAATTAAAAAACAAAACAAAACAACCAAACAAAAACCCAAGCTAACTCAATTGACCAAAATGCTCTTACCTAATGCAGAGGTACACATTTATAATGCCATCATTTATGCTTCTGAACATACGTCATGTCTTATAATAATATGTTTTTGTTAAATCACCACCACATCTTTTCAATCAGAATTCACTTCAAAAAATTCTGCAGAGAAAGTCAGCTTGTCTTCTTTCCTGTCTGAGATAAGAAATCATCAAAACATATTAAATGTTTTCTACTCATAGCTGACTATTTATTTTCTTGTAGCCATTTTTAAAATTTCATTTGTCAAAGGAACATTTTTTTTAACAATGTAGCTGGGCTTGGGTATGGTTTCTGAAAGCAGTCCTATGCAGAATTTAGTAAAAACAATGCTCTGGAATAATTCATTACAATGAAAAATGGAAACTTTATTCTAGCCTTTATTAATTATTTAATTAAAGTAAGTTTAAATTTGCAGAAGAAAGTAGTTTTATGCCCAAGTGAATAAACAGCATGTTTAATGTTTTTGATGGCATTATCCACACATAATACCTTAATAATTGCATTGAAATACTTTTTAAAGACGTGTCCAGTAGCAAATCCTATGTCATTAGAGTATCTGCCACCAGGAAATGAGTTACTTACTATGAGAGAAGTATGTCTGATATCCTTGTGAAGTTCCCGTAACCTCTGAATGAGGCTGTAATTTAGAGAAGGGATCCACGACTGATTTATCTTCCATGTATTTTGCACCTACCCACAGAGCAGATGCTTGGGCTTCACTGAAATAATGGAGGAGCATTTACTTGAACCATTTTCTCCGTATGTCTTCAGGGGAAGTCTACAACCTAGAGTTTCAAAGGATTTTGGTGAATGATATATGATCGATGGGAAGGAGTAATTTCAGCTAATATGTCTGGATGTTTGTGATGATTGTTTCTGATAGAAATTTTGACATTAGCCATTGTTTCAAAGAGCTGAGAGAAAGTAAGATATGGAGTGAGAACTGAAAGGCACACATTAAAGGGATCTCCTCTTGAAGTTGTCTTTTTAATTTAAGGACTAGCAGCACAGTATGAGAAAATGGAGGGTTACAAAAATAAAGAGGAAGAGCAGCCTGGTGACTTGTGTCTGGCAGAAATGCCTCTATCACATTTGATTTGAAATTTACATAGATGCCAGTAGTTATGACACAACTGTCACTCTAAGTTCACTTAACTGGACATGAAACAATAATGACAAACAATCAGAATGACAGTTCTTCTATTCTGCAGTTAGGTTCTTCATATCTCAATTTTGCAACATTCCTTCTGTTCGCTCCGCCAGACAAACGCGCTTCTGTTATTATGATTTCTCTGTTTGACTCAGTGCAGCCTTGCTTTCAGGAAGAGTTGTACAAGTTTCTAAGCTTTCTATTCAGCTTTTTTTGTCATACCATTTATCAAAGCAAGGGTTTCTCAGTAAGTTTTTAACTCTTTAATAGTTATTTTGCTGATGTAATCCATTATTTAAAAACATTTTCTTGCATAAGACTATTACATTATTTTTCATACAAAAATATAGCCCTCTACTTTTCTTAAGTTGTTTTTCAGAACTGGAGTGACTACTGAACTCCATGACCATAACTCTTTTTATCATTCTACTATAATTCAGTAGCTTTTGCTGTCTTATAAACAATCTTACAATTAAGAGCTAATGTTAATGGAATAGATTGTTGTCATAGGATAATGGTTTCCTGCTGCTAGATAAATGCTGTGACAATGCTAGGACATTTATTGAAAGTAATAGTGAAGACAAAGCTAAGAGATTTATTTTTAAAGCAGGTGTCAGAGATCCAGTGACACCATTCTGTAACAATTGTTTTATTTCTATTTTACTAAAAGACTGATGAAGACGGAAGCGTTTTGTCTGATGTATGCAAGTGCAGCAAAGTGACAGTGGCTCATTTCACTGTTACTGAATAAGCTGCGTTGCACTTGGCTCAGGAAGAGATTTATTGTGCGACTCACCCAATCAGAAAGCAGCTTATCCATTAACTACAGCTTTAAAATATGTTGTATTTCTATGAACAAGATGGGTTTTGATGCTTTCTTTTGCAGAAGCAGTTAGGCATATCTCAGAGGAGGAGGGAAAATACCCTGCAGTGCCTGTTGCCCTGGTCCACCCAGAAGCTCCTCTGTCCTCCACGCCACAGGCTGAGGAGGTCAAACCTGTCCATAGCATGTTCCCCTTCCTCCCAAACCAATGGTTCCTTGTCTCCCTTCTGCAGTACAGGGTGTTGCCTCAGCATTAGCAGAGCAGAAATGGCAGCATTGTTCTCACCAGCATTGCTGAGCAGGGCATGTAGAGGGGAGTTCTTGACTAGTTTATTGTTTCCTCTGTCTTTGAGTTCACAGGATCTCAAGTTAAGAAAAATAAGCCCTCTTCCTTTTCCGTGACTCTTAAAACTGCTCACCCCTGCACACTCCAACAGAGAACTGTGAAAAGCAAAGCTTGTAAAGTGTCCTAGGCTCTCTATCTGCTCTTGTGGAATTGCAATAAAACACGTTGATTACCCCAAATATCTAGTTCCTACAGAAAGGGAGCAGACTGCCAGAGGTGCATAGAGTCCATTCAATTCAACAAGCTTTCTCCGGACAGGTACGCCCCAATTGCCTGGCTCAGGCCTCAACATATTTTTTGCCTGTTCTTTTGATCTGTACAGCACCTATTCCAAGTGGCAGTATTGTAGCTGTGATAGTTTAAAGATATCCCAAAAATAATAAAAAAATATGATTCCTTCCCACAAGCTCTGATCATTCCAAAACATCTTTAAAGTTCTGCTGTAAAACAGCATAATGACTTTATATGACCATAATGTCCCTGCTAGGATTTCCTTAAGAAACAAACTAATTTTATTAGTAAGACCCAAAGACCTTGATATCAAACCAGCAATTCATGGTTCCAGGGACTTACTCTCTAGCTGCTCGCAGCAGAGCTCTGCATTAACTTCTAAGGCCAGAGCTTGAAAGCAGTAAACAACTTTAACCTTCACTTGACCCCAGACATCTAACAAATAGGAGTTCAGTAAATGCATGAATTTCACTTTAACCCATGTGCAGGCACTCTAAGAACTTATTCACTCTTCATCTTCTGAGTTTTAAGAAAATTTTTCTTCCAATAAATGGGCATGTGTTACAGCACCAGAGCCAAAGAACCACCAGATGATGATGGTCCTCTGCTGAGCCTAGCTCTTCATGAAATGCAAGCACTGAAGGCATCATAGAGAAAAGCAGAAATGGGAGAGAGAGACCTGTAAACCAGACAGGATGAATCCTGGCAACTCTTGAGGTCCATGAGATCATCTGAAGAGCACATGGGCTGCAGAGCTCCAGCAAATACATACTCTTCCAACTAGATCCCTGTGGCTGCAGTGCATTAGACTTGGTCTTCTAATGCATCTACCTTCCAGTATCGGCCTCCTATCTGAAGTCTAGGATTCACAGGAAAGTTATAGGGGATGGAGAATTTCCACATCTTTAAAACATTGGAGTTACTTAAGTGCCTCCAAGGATGTGACTGAAAGTACTGTAAAGTCCTATTATTTTATCCAAATATTTGGTATATCTATTTAAAGTCACAACTCTGGAATCACGCTCTTTATACAAGTCTGCTTTCAATTTTTTTTTAGTGGGAATTTTTAGTTTTCCTGGTTAGGTAAAAACATTAACTCTTACAGATCAACCAGAAACAAATAAAAATATTTTCTTCCCATTTGCTATTTTATTTAAAAGTTCATTCTTCAATTGACATAATAAATGGCGAGGAGTTGTGATTTCTGCATTTTTTGGGATTGCAGCAGAGTAAGCAGATGTCTTCTTACCACATACAGAATGTGCTCAAAGAATCCTCCTCGATTCAAGGAATTACTACACCAATAGTGTACACCAAGCTGATAGGCTTCTCCATATCATACAGGACTGCACACAATCAATCACTATTTAACTTCCATACCACATATTGCCCCCACAGAGGGAGAGAATTCCCCATGTCAGGTATCCTATTTTAAACCAAATCCCCAGCCTCTTGCAGCTCTTTTGACTAAGGCTATGCATATCCTGGCTGGATCTGGCCCAGATGCTTTATTTCTACTGCATGAGATGATTAATTATGTGGTTTCTTTCTGTTTGTCTGATAGACGCTGAGGTAAGAGAGTGATGGTTGCTTAGAGCACTATTATTAAAAAGCTGCTTTTGATAGCCCTGAACAGGCTCGAGTTGTGTGCTACAACTAATCATAAAGCTGCTTACTTGGAAATGTAATGCTTGTTAATACTATACTGTACTTTTATAAGTAAACTCATTTTTGATTGGCTAGCATTTAAGTATAATCAGTAATTAAGGGTCAGCCATCCAGTAAACTCATTAGTTTACACCAATTACATTTGGTATAGTAACTAATGATTCCAAGGATCAAGCCATTTATTTCTAAGCTTTCAAAGTATAATTATTGTGTAAATCAGATAGAGTGTAAATCTTTTCCATACGTTTTGGTTGGTAATTGAGAAATAAAATGGTTTCCAAATGTATTCTCTGTCCAGTTTTTGTTCTGCAGTAGATCTCTCGGGGGACTCTTTAAAGTATATGGAAAAGGTGATGTCAACAGAAGTGTACGCTGGGCAAACTGAGACAGGATTAATTAATAGAGATGAAAGAGAAAAGCCAGCCCCTTGCAAATCATGGTCCAGGCCTCAACTTGGACATCACACCTTAAATGACAGTTTACAATCCTGAGCGTGAGTCACGCGGATTGACAAGTATTCAAAACAGAAGAGAATTAAAAATCCTTTATGTTTAATGTATAAAGGCTTTTCCAATATGCAGTCTTTAAGATGGTGTAATCTCTGGAGCATTTTGCTTTGAAGTTTAATATGTAGTTCCTCACATCCACATAACATTTTCAACACGTTAAACAAATTAGTCTCTGGTTACAGAAGTTTTTAGACGTTTACAAGTTGCCATTTAACTAAATTTAATATGTGCCAGCGAAGTTGCTCATGCACTTGTTCATTTAGAAAAATGCACTTTTGGAATGATTAATAAATAAACCAGCCTTTCCTATCCCTTCAACTTTGGTGTTTATTTGAAAGCAATCTACTTTAAAAAGACATTAATATCCCTAGAATTATTATTAGAATAATTGCTTTTACTCTTCTTGGAACACACATTTTTTCTCATTTCCCTTCAGCAAAGACAGCTTTCGACTCAGATATAAACTTCCTATTATTATTCTCCACTCCCCACCCCAAAAATGAAGAATAGGAATTATATACTTTTCACTAAGGAATAATTAATTTGTCTCGAGTATTAGAACAGAGAATTGTAGAATGACTTTGAATGGTAGTCTCTAAGGAGTAGCATTGTTTGTTCTCTTCGGTCTTTAATGAGCTTTAGTAAATGGCCAGGAAAAATTACCTTCTTTCTGTAATATGAGAGAAGCGAAGAATGAAGGAAGCTATAGAATCGCTAGGAGAAAAGGCAGCAGCCAAACACACACACACAGCCCCAGTACCACATCACTTCCAATGGCTAGTGTTTTCCTTTGGAATTGAGCACTAGCGCTCCAGTTTTTCCATTACAGTTAAAACATATAACATCCCTAATATTTTTGTAGGAGAGAAAATTCCTGGATGTCTCCCACACACTGACAGTGCCTGGCTTGTGTTGGGGGACAACTGCCTATAGCTGAACTCTGGAAATCATTCTGGCTTCCTCTGCTTTGGCATTGATTTTGTCTTTTAATACTCTTTAGTCTATTTTTGCTGTATTTCCACCTTTAAAAGCAATTTCCCTTATAGTGCCCCGGTCTGCTGCCCTGTCTTTTAGCAGACTTCTTTTCCTTCCACCTCATTTTCATTGTCACTCCTGTCCAGAACGCCAACTGAGGCAGCAGCAGCAGGTGCTTGTGTCAGCTAAGGATACAGACCTGTCACCATGGATAACGGGGGATGTCCAGAACCAACTTTTTCTTCCCTCCCTTCCAGCCTCCACATATTTCCTCACAACACATTCCCACAGTTGGACCTACAGAAGCCAAGTGAGACCAGCGCAAGCTAAAAAGACCTGCTGGAGTGGGGCTCTCCATCTCCTCGGAGCTGTTCCAGTTTGTATGGAATAATTAAACATTAACTGGATTGCCATGTGTGCTTGCTCTCAAAGCATTACTGAGGGCAAGAAACCTGGGTCCTGTTCCCCCTTTCCAGTGAACATTTCCATGTTTTGTATGAAGTGTTTCTTGGGGCAGGGCCTGACACTCCCACTATGTGGCTGACAAGTCCAGCACAAGCTTCCCACTGAAGGAAGGAGTCAGGACACAGTCCTTTCAGAACAGCTGATAATCCCTTGGGTAGAGTGCTAAATCAGGGGGTCGAGAGATTGAAGCCCAAATCGCCCTGGGCAGAGCTGAATACAAGCCTCCTGGATCTCAGATAATAGCGCCAGCCAGTAGGCTGGACCACAAAAGCATGTTAGAGGAAGAAGGGCACAGGAGCACAGAGGTGAGACGTGCAGAAGGCAGCAGCACTATCTGTCATTGTTCTGTGGGAAAGACCTGGCATGGGTGTCCCGTTCCTAGAAAGAGGCAGAGCAAGTGTGGTAAGCAGGTAAAGTAACGCACAGCATTGCAACACCTTTGTCTGATCATGGCTGCAGATCATGGGAGGTGTTCTCATGGCAGACATCAGATTGCTGGCTGGGGCTCAGGGTCACGAGCTACGTGAAGAGAGATGACGAGCCTGGGGAGAGCTGCCTGGACCCATCCCAGACAGTTAGGGAAAAGATAAAAGTAAAAAGCTGCTGCCAAAGTAAAAAATCATTTCCCTCTTTCATGGGCCCTCTTCAGTGCAATTGTTAGAGAAGAATAAATGGAGAAAGATGTTTGAAAGAGAGATAGGAGACAGAGAGGACAGGACTAGTAAGTAAGGCAGAAACACTGGAAAGAAGACAAAGAGGAAGAAACATAAGAAAGCAACAGGAGGATTGGAAGAACAAAAGGGAAAAGGGAAAAAGCCATGGCAGACCAAATCACTTCTCCTCACATTGCCTCAATCTTCTGGCAATAAAATGATAACAGTAGGACAATCACGGAGCATTTCAGTGACTTTGAAGTCCGTAAATATTTAGGAGGCATTTAAGTGTCCCGTTGATCAGGACTGTGTTAGAAAGAAAACAATAGAACTTCAGAGACTGTTCTGACAAGTCTGAAGCACTGCTGTCAGGAGGTAACAAAGGAACAGGACTTAGGTGTTTAATTTCTTGTGTCTAACCAAGTATTAAAATCCACACCCAAACTACTTATGCTTTTTAATAGTAGAAAAGATTGTGCCTATTTCAGACCAGCAAGAGCACATAGTTTAAAGCATGCAGCCGCTCTTTCTTCAGAAACAACCTACTGTGACTCCTATAATTTATTCCTCCCAAGATTCATTTGAACATCTGCAGTATCATTATTTGAGTTTGTTATACTATTAGCTTTAAAATTTTATAAGCCGTACAGTAGGATAGGAGACAAGTTGAAAAGTTAAGGAGGGTTAATTTAGAAGTTTTAAAGCAAAGCTATTTTTGAGTTATACAAGTGCAAAAAAGCATCTGAATCCAAACCTCCATGGTTACATTTAAATAACTCAGAAACTGCTGAAAGGATTTTCTTCAAACTTCACTCAAGACAAATCCCTCTGGGCTAAGACCAAGCATGAGAATTTAACTCAAAAGGTGATTGTTGTCTGAAGGGTTTTCTTTTTCCTTTTTTTTTCCCCTCCTTCTGCTTATTTTGTTTTCAGTGTTCTAAAAAAATAATAGCACTGAAAAATAAGGGCCTGGAGTGTAACTGTTTCATATCCATTTTATCATTAAAATAAGAAAAATGCTGTTCGTAAACTACCTTTTTATTAAAACCAGACCCCCTGCTCTGCCTCTAGCCATTACCAGCAGCCTTAGTACCCACCTCTAGCAGGCATTTGCTGTAACTGGGTGGCTCAACAGAGAAGCACGGAGCTGTACTCCCAGCTCCATCTGCAGCTTCTTTGCATGCCTCAGCAGTTCGGTGCAGCTCTAATACTACCCTAAATGGACAACTGAAGATTCCCCTTAGCAGGAAGTCTTTGGAGAGCTGAGAACCAGCAGCTCTGCAGCACTCCTTCCTTTACTTCCCATCCTCAGTTCAAGGGAGGTGAAGCACACTCTATACCTGCAGGCTGACCTAAACTAGGTTTTAATTTCTCACCAGTACACGATTTGGAAAGCAGAAAGGTAGCTTGAAGTCATGCTTTTCTCAGCTCACTGACTGCGGACTCCATGCATCTGGCAATCTCATTCATTTTTCCTCCTTACAGTCGAGACCAGGAGACTTACCTCCTAGTCCTGTAGCTGCAGAAACTCCTCTAAAGGAAGAATCTGAACAATGAAGATGGAAACTTCTGTTTTACTTCTCAAAGTCTTTGAGGTCCTCTTTAAAAGCAACATCATGGGTCCTGGTAGCATGGTTGTCTGGATTAAAAAATAAATAAATACATAAATAAAAGCAGCAGCAGAAGAAGAGCAAGAACAAGACCAAGAGAGTGTTTTTGTTTTGTTTTGTTTTGTTTTGTTTCTTTTTTTTTTCTGTTCAACTCTCTCCCACATTTTGTTTTGTTTTCTACAGATTGTCCCAGGGCAAACAAGAGCCTTTCCCACCCCTTTCCTTTCCTCCTATCCAGCCTTGTTTCTGATTCTGGCATCACCTCCCACAGTTACTCACTCATTTGTTTGTTTGTTTTTCCATTTGCAACTTTTGCCCCCTCCAAAGAGCTGGCTTGCCAGCGAAATTACAGTAACTTATTTCATTTCAAATGCATTCAGAAAGGCATTTGAATTGTTCCTTTTCATTTAGAGCAACATCTAAATTTGGAACTTGTAAAAAAAATGATGGGGAAGATTTGGAATATGTTTGCTAGAATAATTCATTACACTTAACCCAAGCAACTCAGATATATGCGGAAACAGCTTCCCTTGTCTATCCTTCACATCCATGACCTGGACTAAAAGCTACTTTGGGCAATGTCCAACTCATTGTTTGTGGCCCTAACACAATGCGGCTTGCAAGCTGCAGCAGTACTGTAATACCTAGGGATTTGTTTCAGGAGACCCTGATTTGGGAAACAAAAAACATGTTTCCTGATGACTGCTGACACTGAACGGTGGGAAGTACGGCTGAAATGGGCATAGAGAGGAGCATCAGAAAGCTGAAGTCTAGGGCTCAGTTCTTATTTGTTCTCATTTTGGGGAAGTCTACTCCAGCAAAACAGCCTTGAAGTTAGTAACAAGTCATGACAGCTTACAGAGGGGCGAGCAGCTTCTGGAAGCTCCCTGCTGTACACACTACTGCAGCAGGCAAAGCCTGGCAAAACTTGAACAAACGGAGAAAGTTTTTAAAATAGAATCATAATATTTAAATAATCAAGAAGCTTTTCCATTCATAAATGTCCCATCTGCTCTCCACTACCAAACTTCTGGGGTATCATTTTTCAGTCAGCACATGGCACTCAGCACTTTAAGCTGTCTGCTACTATCTCATTCATACAGCTTTTTCATTGTGGGTCAATATTATCTGACTAGGTTCAGATTAAATCTTAATACACTGTTCACCTGGAAAACACCGACTCCAAGCATATTGAAAAGCTGCAAATATAAACAGTGCAGTTTCCATGGATGATGACATATTAAAATGTATCCCAGAAGCAAAACTAGCAGGAAAAAGAAGAATGTAAAGTTATGGTCACAAAAGAGAATGTCCTTCATTTTCAGTTGATTTTATGTTAGAGGACAAATGAATGTGACAAAGAGAGGAGACGCCTGTCTGTCCCCTTACTCCTGGATCTGTGTCAAAGAAGATTTTGCATCAGTCGTGATAAATTTAGGCAGAGACATAGCAGATCCAAATATTGTACAGGAAGATGTGAAATGAGGAAGAGTTCAGTGCAGTTCAAGGATGGCAGGGTATAATGAAGGCAAATGGAAAGCAAGAGCTGAAACAGAAAGAGCTGAGCTGAAGGAACCTGATATGAAGACACTAGTTTAATTAATAAAGACAGGCAGGCCAAGCTGAACAGAGAAGACTCATTTAAGATGTCAAAATACATCTTTAGTTGTGGCCACTAAGGTAAAAATAAAGGCAATATATGTAGAAAAAAACATGAAAGTTCAGGAGTACAAGACTGGGTTCAAGGATGGGAGTGGTGAGAAAATCTGAGGCCACGGAGAAGCTCTTTTGGGAAGTGACAGCTCTGTCTATAGTGTTTGTTGTTGCCTTCCATGTACCCAACATACTGTTCCATTGGTGAGAGGGATCACAAAGTGCCTCCTAATCTCTTTCAAGCTAAGTCAGCCAGATTCGTTTCACCTGGTGATGAACATGGATATGAGCTAACCAGGCTGGCTTTACTTGTAGTGCATTAGGGAATGCTTGCTTGGCCTCCTCTGATGGCAGAGATATGGGGAGGGACCAGGCAAGCAGCAAAATGTACAATTTTCAGCTAGTAATTGGTGGCTAGGCACTGAGGCGGAAAGTTGTTTGGTCTAGGAGAACACATGAACATGTAAGACTGGAACTGATCCAGACACATGGAAGAATGCAAATGTCAAAAAGTAAAAGTTATCAGCAACACTGAGTTCAAGAAAAGTTGATCTTTCTGCATCTCATTGCTATGAGTAAGGAGAACTTTTAATATCTTTGGTACTGGTGCAAGGATAATTTCTGCAGAAGTACGGCTATGTACTTGGGAGAAATAACAGTTACTGGTTGGTTAATAAGTAGCAGGAACCACAACAGAAGAGGCTCATGGTTTTACTGTCTCTGGTCCAGTAGAAAACTGTAATCTATGCTACTTAAGCTTCATATATCCAGCATTTGCAAATGCCAAGTAATCAAAAATTTTACCAACATAAAAGTGAGTAAAGTTGAAGTGCAATTGCTCATAAGGGATCACTAGGACAATATACAGTGGCTTTCACTTCAGGGTAACAGCCTACTTCCCATGTTCCTTTAGGGACTTGCACTGAGTGAATTTGTACTGTTAGGAAGTGCGTCAAAAACTGAGCTTGCATACAGGTAATTTACCTCTATGAGCCAGAGTGCTTCTGTTCTCCAGGGTAGGTACATCACAGGAAGGTTGCTCTCCTTCAACTATTGCTGTAACAACTGAAAGAGAGGGAACAAGAATTTTGGCTCTAAAAGCGGATACATTTGAGAAACGTTAAAATAACCTCTTAAACTGGAGCACAGAAATATTCTTAGTAACCCTCTCTGTGGTGCTCCCTGTAATTATAGCTGAGAATAATCACAGATCAACTTTTTGTAAGAGATGCCACCCCTTCTGTGCTCTTAGAGGGACTGCAGTTCTAAAATCTTTGCAATTACTTTTATATCTATGTTACCATTTAGATTCAGGATTTTAATATCTGACACAGTAGGCCTCACACTGTTTAGTTCTCCACCATCTATCTCCTTACTTTGGGTGCCTGTCATTCACATTTCTGCAAAGTTCAGCTGAAACCAGTAAGTACCCTGTTCATGTTACTGGTGCCTTGCACTGCAAATAGTAAGAAGCAGAATTTGCAATCCAGCTCATTCACAGAACATTCTTATACAGCACATAATTTTCCAACAGCTAAATTAATCTCGCTTCACAATGTGGGGCTGTGTACATGTGGTTTCTGATACAAAAGGCTCCAGTGAAATCAATGGTATAAGCATCATATTAACTCAGACCCAGCTCTTTCAGGTCCATGAAGCGTAGTCATGTGCTTTCTAATTTAGAACTCAAATGTAAGCAAGAATCTCAGCTCTGCTTTTTAAACAGTGTGAAGTTTCAATCCAATTTACCTTGCATAGATGAAAACATAAATCAGTAGCTGGTCTCCACTCCACATACTAATTTAATGAGCTGGGGATTTGACCACATGTGTATATACACTCTGGGAACTGCAGACCTTTTCCTCCATACTGCATTCAGTTTGGATGTGTGCCAAACAACTATGTATGAGCTAAAGGGAGGAGGGAAAGGCAGTCAAGCACACCGGCTTGCACCAGGGTCTAGAACAAGGGTGTGAGACAAAGGTCAGGGGTCGAGCACGATCCATACCATCCCACTGATGAGCAGTCAATGCATATGCTGCTGTAAGCAACACAACAGCCCAGGCAGCTGCCCTGGGACATGCCCCAGGACAATGTCTGGGGTCACCACTGCACAGCTGTAAGGGCTTTATCCACCCCTCCCCACAGTAAGGAGGGACTCCAGTCCAAACACAGATGACCTCCTGGAAGAAAGCTCCAAGAAGAAGGTGACAGAAATGCATCTACAGACCTACGTTTGGCTCACTGCCTGGTGTACTACAAAACAAAGGGCCTTTGGGGGCTTCAAAGAAGGTGTGTAATGATGAGTTCATCAGAATGCAAAATGAAGTTGATAGTAAAAAGACTGAGGATAAATATTCATGCACAAACATCAAGTGATTTCTGGCACCATTCACATTGCATGACTTTTGTTGACCTGACAGGACTGTGACCTGAAATAGAGACGCCAAAACAGCAGCGACTCCTCAACTTCTGTCTCCTCTTTGCCTTGTCCCAAAGACTATTGACCCAGAGAGATGAAGTCTTGCACTTATCATTCTCAGACCTCATGCATCTGTGGGCTGAGTCCATTCATAAACAGCTCCCTTCCGCTGGACTAATCCAAACCAACTCTACACTCATCCAGGCAACAGCACAACAGATCCCAAGCTGTTTTTCTGTTTGTGCAAAGTACTGAAAACAGACAGATGTTCTGTGAGCAGGGAATCTCTGAAATGGGACTACCTATACCAAGGTATCTTTGGCATCATAGAGAAGGTTGAGGTAAAGGTGGGAAAAAAGCAGAATAAAGCTAGTGAATAGAGGTGGGGTACAGAAAAAGAGAAAATGCTTTTGGAACATTAACTCATCATCCAGTAAAAAAGCAGATTGCAAGACATGTCATTCAAATAGCACTACTGGTCCCCTCTGATTACACTCCTCCTTATCTACCACCAGAAGAATTAATCTAGGCTATATTTTGCTTAGGTGCCAAAGGAAAAAGGAATTTATATTAACCATGACTGTGAATCTGAGCAACAGAGTTATTAATGATCTTTACACTTTATTTTAAAAGTGTGTTTATCTTAGCTTATCAGATCAAGCTCATTCAAAAACCAAAAATCAGAAGTCCTGCGATTTGAGAACAAGTAACACTGAGAGTGGAAATTCAGCACATCCCCAGCCTATGGGATGGGAGAGTCATCTGCTATCAACATTTAGGAAATGTACTTTGGGTGGAAAGTTTCCTTGCAGCCTCAGGCTTTGTTATAGTAACTCAGCTTAGCTCTTAATTAAGCTCTTGTTCTATCTGTAACTCTAGTTCAGAGCACCTCACATCTAGGCCTTGCCAAGGGACATAGCATACCGTCCTCTAAAATGGGGTAGTCCTCTATGCAGGGATCTCTTGGTGGAGTCACATTAGAATCAAAAGATGTTCACACAGACACAGGAACCCCTGCTGTCAGGTCCCAGATCATAGCATTAATAATGTCCATCCAGAATACACAAACAGATGGGTTTTCTTCCTAGAAGAAAAGCCAGCAGAAACAAACCGATTATATTTCTTTTTCTCTCTCTCTTAGATATTCAGGGGTGTCATTTATTTTTGCATATATTTTATTGTGCAAGGTCACATTGGACCAAACAGTGCAAGTAACCCTCTCATTCCGCTTGCATTTGGCTTCTTATTAGAAATGTTATCAGAAGGTAAACAATGCACAGGAGGGTCTGCTGTGGAATAACAAGGTTTTAATACCGTACCACATCGACAGCTCAAAAATGCTTTAATAGGTTAAAACTATTTTTGGTAATTACAAAGAAGGTGAAAGGAAAAGTGTTTCCTCAAGCTGACAACATACATTTTATACAGAAAGAGACAAGATATGAGACCATGAAAATTGCACAGACACAAATATTTGAGATGTAACTGAGAGGCAGAAAAATATATTAAAATGATCATTGATTGAGCAACGCGGAAAGAATTCTCTCAGTAGAAGAAAACAGGCTGTTGTAGGTCTCTACGAAAGCACAATGGACCCCGCTTTTGTGACAATGCTTCCATCTGGAATTTTGAAGCTACTTCTGGATACTTTTGGAACTAGATAATCTTCAAGGTCCCTTCCAACCCAAGCCATTCTATGATATTTATGACTGAGTCCTTTGATTTAGCCATCATTGCCTTTTTACAAATAGAGAAATAAGCTTCCCAGGATGACAGAGACTTTCCTAAAGTCAAAGAGTGAGTCAGTGGCAAAGAGAAAAGCAGTCTAGTTCTCCTCAACCTTACTCTCAATCAACCACACCAATACATTGTACAACCATGAAAAATGATCTTTTCCCTATGAAAAGGTAGATTCTGTGAGGAAAATAACAAGCTCCACCTGTCTATGCAGCTGGTATTAGCAATAGTGAAAATTTCATTCTGCAGAAAAAAATGCAGATGTAGCACTTGTAAAAAAACCTCCAAATTCATGTGCATATCAGAAATTGCCAGGGCGCTTTCAACAGCTGCAACTACCACACACTTTCAGCAAGTAATTTTAACTCATCAGGTCAGACTTGGATAGACAGCAAAGCCCAGATGGCTTGGTTGTAAATAAAGCCCTGGTATGACACATGGGGTGAGGAAACGTGAGGTTAGGGCCCTGCAGATTTGCACCGGCCCCAAGTTAAGGCTGGGCATGCCAGCATGGCAGCCCCACCACCCTCCCGCCCTGCTGTTAAGTGGAAGAAGCTGTGGGAACGGGCGCACGTGTGAGTGTTTAAATACTCGTCGTTGGGGACTACAGGAAAGCCTACAATAGACATTTAGCCTTGGGATGTTTTCTCTACTCTATTGCAAAAAAGCAATAAAAATATGTGCTACTCTGCAGGCTCTTTCTCTGCTTAACCAGCCCCTTTATTATTATCCAGGTTCTCTCAGAATATATCCTTTCTGCCAACAAGCCCGTACTGCTCCAACGGGCAGATCTATTCTCAGGGCCGGGCTGTCAACGCACGACGTTCTCTTGTCTGACTTCATTGCAGGTTGTCCAGTACAAGGGTCTGAGGGTGTCTGCCCGCAGGCCTGAACGAAGCAGGCCAACCGCCAGCCTGCATGTTCAGCTGGATGTCACCCAGCAAAGGCCAGCACAACTCACGCTGTTGCCCACAGGCAGCCCCACAGTCCACATGGTGCTAGGAGTACGTGGGGCAAAAAACGTTTTGAGAAGTGCCGTCTGTCCATCTCTGGCAGAAACCAGAGGGATGATGCTTGGAAAGCCCAGCCTTTGTATTTTCCAGAATTAAGACTTTGATTAGCTGCTGGCGCAAGACCAAAGCTCTATCTGAAGTGCTTTAGATAACCCGTCTGCTCTTGGTTTTGGAGTCTTGAGGAGTGTATGCTACAGCCCATTTCTCATCAGTGCCAGGAGAAAAACAAGGAAAATGAGGGAGCTTGTTGGGAGGACCACCCTCGCCACAGCTCTCATGCCCTCACACAAACACCTCACACGGGCTCTCCTGGCCACCCCAGGCCCAGGCTGGGTGCTGGGGCCCGTGACTCATGTTGGAGTTTGGCCCTGCTCCTCCACACCCACTGGGGCCAGGCCCATGGCCCACAGCCCTTCCCTCCCCTCCCTTACTCCCTCCCCAAGCCCCGTTGGTCCTCCACAAGTCCCCGCACCTCGTGATAAATTTTATAATTATTCAGCCCTTACTACTAACACCGAAATTCATCACTCAAAGCAAATTAGCCGAGATTCATTAGAATAAGACATCTAGTAGGCACATGTACTTTATTAGCCTCTTACACCAATAGTTTTAATTAGGTACATATTTCACAGCTCTAGAGCTACTCGAGTGAAGGGCTGCTTTTATCTCTTTTATTTACAGTAACAAGCTATCAAACAAATACCACCGTAATTAAAGTCAGATGCCAAAAAAAAAAAAAATAAAAATCCCTATTTAAAATTTTTTTATTAACAGTGACCTGCTCAAACCTCAGGTTTTGTACACCAGGGCTATTTAATTAACGGGGGCAAGTCCCTCCAGCCGGGCAGGGAGGACTTGGCCTCTCCGGCAGCCCCTCTCCCGGCGGGCGATGCCTCCATGTCACCTTCAGGTAACGGGGAGCGCTCTGCCTCGGATGTCGTAGTGATGAGAAAAGTGATTAAAATCCAGCACATTTCTAAATTATTAATGAGGAATTTAAATGATGTTATAAAAGAGGGAAATACAGCCGAAAATGTTACACATTCATGGAATTCTTACTCATGCATAATAATAAGCCGAAAACACTTCGGCTATAATACTTCCCAAATTAAGGGGGGCAGGGGGCGATGTGTTTCTCGGGCCCGCCCGCCCGCCCTCCCTCACTCGGCGATCAAGGCCGCCACCTGCCGGGCTCCGCGGCGAACCGCGCCCGCTGCCGCCGCCTGGCGCAGGGCCGCCGGCTGACGGGGCCGCTGCCCGGCCCCAGGCCTGCCCGAGCCAGGGGCTCCGCCGGAGCCCGGCGTTAACTTCAGAGCCCTTCGCGTACATTTAGCACCGTGTCCGGCCTCTGGACCCGGTGCTGTATTGTTTAAGGAACGGTGCTATGGCGGTGAGGGGAGCCCCTTCTTCTCCCGGCCTGTGCCGGGGCCGAGTGCTCCCTGCCTGCACCTGCCTGGAAGCACTCCTGCCGTCTGACAGCAATTTGGGGGCTGATGGCAGTAGTTAGTAGCCAGAGCACAAAAGGTTTCCCCAAGTCAAAGCTGCAAGCGACACATACCTTACACAGCTATATTTATGTGTACCTGCCTACGCAGTCCTTTCCCCATCTCCGTGTCTCTGGGCTGCCCTCAACTAAGCGCTGCTTGTGTGATCCATGAGGTCAGAAAATACCCGAGGATCTCATCATTAAAGACCTGCTTAAGGTTTTACACAATCAGGCAGACGTTTGTGTCACCTACCACTAAGTCCATCATTTTCCTCTCTCGGGGAGGGGGAAGAAACCTGCAAGCCAACAAAAGCAAAAGGGTCACTGGAGTACAGCCTTACCACAAAGCCGTGGACTCATGCGTCCCTCTGGCTGAGCTCTTTGGGGAGATTCTGTACTTCCACGTGTCTTTCAGTCTGATTTTGGTAGATCTGCAAAGCAGAGAGCCACCATCTGATTACAGTTGCAGCAAATAAGGCAAGAACAATCCCAGGCCGCTCTGGACTGTAAGGGCTATACAAATGCTACAAGTCCTGCTGAATGCTAACTGGCAGCTAGCACCAATTACTGGGTAATGGGCTCTCCACATGCCCCATTACTTAATAAGTAGATAGACACAGTCTGCACTCACTTTCGGAGCTCAGTTGTCGCTGGTTGTAACACCAGCTGAATGCTTTGCAGTGGGCTAGCCTCACAGTGACTAAAGCTCAGATCGTTATAGCAAAGTCTCAACCAAAAGAAACTGCCACACTCTTCTCAATTGGAGCAGATGAAATAAAGGCTCTTGGACACAGTTCCTACCTAGGAGCCTGCCAGAGTCTAATAACTGCAACATGCTGTGATTCTAAAATAAGTGTGTCATGGAGAGATACCCAGGCTAATTCTCAGGGAGCTAAATTTGCCCAGACGAAACTCTTCATTAGCACGGTGTTTTCTTCCACTCTCCGCTGTTTCTGGTCCCTTTCTGCATGGCACTGCACAGAGCACATTCACTATCATGAGTCATAGATGGCAGTTCTGGTCCCTCTGGA
This sequence comes from Aythya ferina, assembly GCF_964211825.1. Classification (NCBI taxonomy): domain Eukaryota; kingdom Metazoa; phylum Chordata; class Aves; order Anseriformes; family Anatidae; genus Aythya; species Aythya ferina. The sequence continues at coordinate 18,047,691 of NC_140304.1, forward strand.
CTGTGGCATTCATATCAGAAACAAAAAAATTACTTTTTTTACTCTTTTGCTTCCTATGTAGTCTCCACTGATGACATTCTCGTCATTCCTTTGCCTGGACAGCACCATTTATTAAAGTTTTTGCTTAACTGACTTTTGAGCACTATGGTTCCTCCACATTTTCTGTCATGTAGTTTTTAGCTATACAGAGATGTGAACAGGGTTTCCCTGAATGTTCTCCAGTTCCATGTTTTCTCCCTAGGTCATCAAAGGAAGGTACTGGACAGAAGATAACAGAGAAGATCCCTATGAAATCGTGGTGCAACCAAATAATCCCAAAGCATCCTGAAAGAGTTTCCACAAGGAAAGCAGCAGGGACTCCTAAAACACAGTTCCCATACATCCTTGTTAGGAATGTGACACCATTACTTTCACAGCTAATGCTATGAAAGGCTGCTGAAATGTTCAAAGGAACTTTGTTAGTTTTATTTTTCTCTCCACAAAACAAAAGTTCTCACTGAAGGCCTTATAAAAAGTAAGAAACTTTCAGAACCTTGAGCCTCTGCAGGCAACCATTACATGCAAAATAATGTCCCCAGTTTATAGCCTTTAGCTGTTCTACATTTCTGACACTGTGAGGAAGGCCTTTGTAACCAGGTAGTTAGCATCAGATGGATATTGAATGCAACCAGCTGCATAAGTGCAATACCACAACTGAGATTTTTACATGCACACAAGTCAATGATTTCAAAACCATGGTTTCTGCAGCAGACATGATTTGCACCCTATGTATTACGGACTATCTGACAGTATTACAGACAAGGAAACATCTCTCTGTGTGCCAGGAAAGAGAAACCAGCCACTGTACTGAAGGCCAACAGAAGTTTTAGGTGCCTCAGAAGGCACATTAAATTCCAGTTTTATGGGTTTATGACCATACATTAACCTGATGTGGCCTTCTTTATCTGAAATTAGTTTCTTTCTAATTTTGTACATATATGTGCAGTACAGCAAAGTGATGGCTGTTCCATACTCCTTCACCTTCATGGATTTTGATTCTATACCTTGACATCCATCTATTAAATGCATTTAGCAGGATTAAATTACCTTCAAAATGAAGTTTTAAAGTGCATGTGGGAGGTGGGAAGAGAACCCACTGACTGCACTAGTTCATTGTGTGAACAAGGCAGTAAATACAGATGTGGAACTCCATATTCATGCCTCAGCACGGGTATCTCTTCAGTGTTGCACCTGCAGGTATTTATATGATCACACACTGAAATAAATGCAGCATGTGTGGGTGTGTAGAGCTGCACCTGTATATATAATGAGACGTTCAAACAAATCCACTAAGTTTTGTTGCAACACCTGACAAAAACATTCTTGTAAATTTTGTCCTGCACGTTCAGTAGCCTTGTCCCAGTGAATCTTTCTCTGGACTGGGTTGGACTGCCCTGTGTACCATCTCCGTCCCTTGTCCCTGAAGAAAAACCTCCTAATTTGCCACTTTCTCACTGCTTTTCTTTCTGAAGAGGAAATTATGTGAACAATCTCCCTCCAAAACTTGTGCTGAGCTTATAGTTGCTGGAACTGAAACTGGTTAGAGAAGGTCATTTGCACATGCTTTGGGACCACTTATTTACCTGCTTTATAAAGATCATGTGTGCTTTTCCCATAAGGCAGCCACTGACTAGTGAGTCCTCCTCTGGCACAGAAATATTATGCATTTTGGGATTGGGTTTGAGAGCCCTCTTTCAGCCAGTGAAAGGACATGAACATAAAATTTAATGGTTTATGTGCAGTCTTGAGTCTAGTACCTACTATATTAAAAGCACTGTTACATCAACCCAAGAGCACAAGGAACACAGACATTGTATTCCCCATTTTTCAGAGAAAGAAACTGAGCCAAAGTATCCAAGTAAACTGACCAACCAAGCATCAAACATAAAACTAAATTTTGGAACTCCCCTACTTACCAGAAATTTCAATCTGTAAAGTTATTTGAAGCTCCTTAAAACTCAACAACTGCCTGCCAGGAAGGGTAGGAATCTCTTCACTGGGGGTAACTTAGAGTACAAGACAAAACATGAAGAAAATTAAGCCATTATTGCCATGCAAAAGTGCTGTAACCAGGACTTCGACCTAGAAACATTTGAACTTTGTGTTGTAATTCAATCCCACCATAAAGACATGGTCTGCATATCTGTATACATCTTAAAGAAACAGGAATACTATGAAGTATGTAACTCACATTTTATAACCAGATGCAGCTTTTCCTAATGGCTACTGGAGAAACAGAAAGTACTGCCAGTCTTTAGGCCAAAGGGCTGTTAGTAGAGAAACAAATTAATGTCTAATTTTTGCTAGTAACCGGCTAAATCAGTCAAATGTTCCCAGCCCTAGTTAACACATATATATCACAGGTATTATAATAACATGAACTACTTATTAAAGCTTAACTTACTAATGCTTGGAAAATACTTAGAAATCTGTAGAGAAAAGACTTTATGTAAGAATAATATTGTCACTTCAAACTCGTTTAGTATGTCTGCCAACACTTAGTAGGCCTCACGGACCTTCAGGTTCACTGTACCTAAGAAGTTAACAGTATCTCAAAATATTTCCTATCCCCCGCACAACGGGCCTCCTCTTTGCCCAGCCACAGATGCTGTTTCCCCTTCCTTTCTGGTGCATACCTTGGTGAAAGAGAGATTAGTTTTCTGACATTCACTGCATTTGTTGTGCTGACATCATAGAGTCAACGAGAACAAGTATTTATACTTCTATTATGCCTTCACTGAACTGAACAAGGTGTTCAACAGGACATTTTAATTATAATCCCACTTCTAGCAGCGTAAGTAAAGGTGTTTAAAAAACACAATCAAGCATGAAATAGAACAGTAAACATGCCATTTCAATTACAAAATTATGTATAAGCACATCCTTGCACAGCACAACATTTGAAGACTGCGAGAAATGCTAAAATCCTATCTGAAGCGCTGAGAGGTTTTCTGCACAGAGTTGAAGGAGCTGAAATGCTCTCCTCTCACACTCTATTGTGCACTCACTCTGGATTTTGGTTCCGGAGAGAAACACACAAGGTCCAAAATTGATTGTTTTTGTACAGATTCCCACAAAGAAATACTAGCCGTAAGCTTTTTTTTTTTTTTTTTTCTTTTTTTTTCTGCATTGTCATTTCAGTCACTTGTTCTGCTTTGGGAACTCTTTTTTACTTCCCAGCCCAATGGAGCTGAAATCCAAAAGCAAATGCACTGACAGATCCTTGCATCAATAGCCACCACCACCTACCTGTACAGTTCAGCTACAAACTGCTCCTTATCAGGAATGCAATGGAGCAAACACCCTACAATGCTCATAGGTACTGGTGAGCCACCAGAAACTCCTAGACATCTCTGGTCTTCAGGAAAGCGCAGAGCCAGTTCTGAGGGATGTGTAACAGAAAGGCCTTGGTACTACACTGTCCCACTAAGCAAAGGTGAAAGCTTTTATTTTCTGTACTTGATACCCCTGAGCACTCCAGGAGCAGTTGTTGAAGCAGTGAAAGTTCTTACCAAAGCACAGCCACACTACACCATCCTGTCCTCTGCAGCCTCTGGAAGACAAAGTTCCCCCTCACAGCCTCAGAGAGAAGGAAATTGGAACAATTTGCATTTCTGCCACGCAGATTAAACTTGAACCAATGCTGGATGCATTAAGTTCCCAAAGACATCTGGAGATCATAACAAAATCTGTTGCTATCTCATGATCTAGACTATTATCTTTTCCACAAATAGTACTTTTCTGTTTAATAGACACACAGTTGTCCATGGTATGGAATCATCTTCTAGAGTATCTTACCTGGAAATTACTCTGTTACTGTGACTTGAAAGTAATAACTTTCTCAGGAATTTCACAATCATTTGGATGAACCTGTAAATACAGCAAATAGGTGAAATGTTTATGAATAAGTACTTAGTAATCTGCCAAACAAACATGTAACAACATCTGACCGACAAGAAACTACGCTGGTGTCTGTAGGTATTTAATAATATAGACAGCATTAAAGGTTTGACTGCTATCCCTTTTTTGAAATAGATTTTTTTACTCTCTCACTATACTCTCAGGGTTGAAGGAAAAAAAACAGCATATTTTTTCCATTCCTGGAAGAACCTGTCTTTCTCAAAATGCCAGACCACCTCATTAGTGGAAGCCTTGGTTAGCTTGTAGATAGCTGGCAGAGGTGTTTTGTTGTGCTTGTTTCCACTTCATTTTTTTCCCAGTATTATGAGTAGGTAGAAGTAAAAGCAGAGTTTTCATTGCCTTTAAAAGGAGCAGAATCTGCTTTCATTTCATTTTTTTTCCCATTCTTCTCCTGGCACTACACAGAAACGCATGTGAGGTGAAATGTGTCTGCGAGGTAACTTGGCGGTGAGGGTTCCAGAAGCCAACATTAAATGCAGATAACATATTTTTGACTAGTTATGCACATTTACAGCCCCAGTCCAGAAATTTAAGAGAAGCACTACATGGAGAAGTCATTAACTGAGAATTAAGTTGGAGAAATACAGGATGTATGAGGAAACCTAAAATTAAAGCCCCCCTTTTAACATCTCTCTACTTCAAGCAAATCAACTAATGAGGCAAGGCCTTGAAGTTCATTTATACTAGAAGTGAATGAGACCTGCCCGATCCACTAATCTTCTCCTTGAATGTAAGGCTGACATTAGGAAAAAGACATGCTGCTTTTGCAGTGTTTCAGAACTGCCAGTGCCAGTTCAGGTCCTCCCCAGCTTCTAGATGGACCAGGGCCTCCACAACTGAACAGATCCACAACTCTATGAGCTTTTCACCACCAGATATAACCTAGGTCATGATTAGAAAATGGGATCATAACTAGCTAGGCCTGAATAGCTATGACAAGCAATGATGCATGGCATGGAAAACATCTCATCTGGTGCAGGGAACATAGTTTTCAGGGTCAATTTTAGAAAGCCATAGAATTTTATCTCTAGACTCAACAGAGAAGCAAGCATGGAGCCTGGCATTTAAAAGGTAAAATTTTAAATTGAAGACATTATTCAAACATCTTCCTAGCTGGGTGCTGCAGAGCCTGGATCCATAGCCTCTGCAGCCGCCAGCTGGGATGGGGTGTACCGCCTCTGCCTCTGGGCTGTGGCCACACAGTGCTGGCCGAGCTGGGGGATGCCATGGGAGCAGAGGGGCATGACATCCATGCATCTGCAGACCCAAAGGTGCTCAAGACCTTGCAGGAATGAAAGCAGAGGAGAATGAAAGAGAAGTAGCTGAGAGATGATACTGCTGCTTTGTAGAGTACAGCCACAACAGGAGCTGTAATCACAGAGAAAACAGCATGTCTGTCTGAACCACTATTTCTGCTTTATTGTGTAAATACAGGAACTATGACTTCATGTCTCACACTTCAAGAGACGTACTCTTGGGCTTCTTTTCTTCCATATCAGAGCTCTAAGAAATGCAAAATGTGCCTCTGAGTTTCAGTTCTGGCTTGAGGTTAATCTCTAGAAACAAGTAATGTAACATTTCCATCTATCTTTTCTACTCTTTCGGCGGTTTTAATTATACTGATATACTATGACACTTTAAACAAGACAAGCCTCAGCTTATGGCCTGCTCTGTAATGGTTCAGCTGCTGCATGTGCTCCAGCATATTTTGCTCAGACAGGCTGCTGGGGGCTGGTGTGTATGTGTGCAGAATAGTGCCCTTCTGTCATGAGAGATTTCATTGCACTGATCATTGTATAGTTGACAGACTCTTTGTCAATGTCAAGTGCCTTTTGTGGTTAAGCCCAGTAAAGCTAAAACAAAAGGTCTCCTAGATATTAGATATATAGTGACATTACTGAATTCAGTTGGAGGCAGTAATTTTTTGTCAGCCTATGAAAAGAAAAATGGAGCTAATGGGAAAACAAAAGGAAGATGCCGGCATGTCTTTTTAGCTATTTTTGTTTATGTCAGACATTGTGATTGACATCTGGCCCAGAACACCCCTTCAACCATTGGGTTGGTGTCATGAAACAGAACAAAGAGAAATTGCCAGCCAAGAAAACACCAATGGCTCAGAAAGCACTTTTTTGTTGAAGTGTTTCATTTTCAGTAATCAGTATCAAGGCACAAGAGTAGTTCATTCCCATACACCCCCAGCTTACTAATTGGACTTTTAAGTTTCCTTCATGTTTGCTTTCTTCCTGCTTGCTTGAATGGCACCACACTGCTGGTTTGGTTGGATGACAGTCTGTCATAACAGTGATGTTTGAGGTTAGTGAAAACTGACGTGAAAAATACAATCCACTGGCCTTTAACTGAAATAGCAGCTCTGCTTTTTGTGGAGTTGTCAGGCAACATTTTTAAACCCCTTTCACGGTGAAGGCAGTTACAACATGTTTTTCTCTGTATCAAGCAGTTCCATCATGACGAGCATTATCTATGTCTGTTGTCATATCAGAATATTGCCTTTGAAGAGCAGTTTACTGTTTCTTGTGTGATCACTTCTCCTGTTGAAGTGCCCTAAAAGGGTTAAAGGAATTTTGTGATCATTCTTCAGTGCTAGGCCAATTACAAAGCTTTAAAATATGTTTAAGAGTGACTTTGGAAATACCTGTGACCAGAGCAATTCCTGCAGACACACAACTTCACAGAAACTTTGTCACCAGCGTTATGCAAGCGCTGCAAGGAAATTATTATTTAAACTTCTAACTTTGTCTTGAAAGTATGAGGCTGAACATTAAAAAAAAAAAAAGAGAGACTTTTTACAAAATGAGAGCAGGATGTTTCATCTGCTACTTAGGTACAGTTAAATGCTGAAACCATAGGAGAACTCTTGCCTTAACATATAAAGATCTTAATCACTTAAAAAGATCCTAGGGAATTTGGCCCCTGAACACATTGCATGTGCTGCAGCTAAACATCTTTGCACCTTTTTAACAGGGTTCCTTTCAGTATTTAACACAGGGGTATATTCTTCTCCAGAAGCACACTTAACTCCCCCCAGCATTAATAGCAGAGATGCTCACACACAGAGTGGCAAATTTCTCTCTGTCTCTTTGCACAGTGTTCTAAAAAGAACTTTGAAGAAATTGAGAAAAACAGAAAGAGCAGTATATTAATTTTAAGGAGATGAAAGCAATACATGTCACTCCTAAATTTCATGGAAAATGCACCGTTAGTAACAAAGATGAGTAGAAAATTTCAAAATCATTTTGAGCAGCATTAAAATCAGTCTTCCCTGATTTTCTGTTTTCCCCTTCTTTTCAAAGCACATACATTAAACTCATTTTATGCTTATAATGTATATAATGATTCTAGACAACATAAGAAGGACACTGGGATTCTTCCTATTTCAACGTATAAAGTGGCAAGCCAATTTATGCAGCTTAAACCATTGCTAAAGAAGATGTATCAAAAATTGCCTGTGATCATTACAAATAACAGCCTGAAATGTTCACAAGAAGCTGTTTGCTTATCATATTTTCATTAAAACATCTTTTCACCTGCTTTGCTTTTCCCATGCCTGTAACCTGCATTGTAATCAGTCTTATTAACTGAGAACATAAATATGATTTATTATGGTCTGATAATGGAAGCTGCATGGACCAAGAGAAGGGATATATTGTCCTTTGATAAAATGGCTCTTTTCTCTCAAATAGAGCTCTATCATGAGAGCATGCAGAATGTAGTGAGTGATTATTTCCTGAGGGTGAATGATGGCAGAACCCTACAGAAAATCTTCTTGTTGGCCATGACAGCCTCCGAGTGTCCCCAAATCTCACCGAGTTTGACAACCTGCAGACACTTTTGATGAACTGTATTCTTCTGTCAGAGACAGCCTGTCTGGGAGGAGAAAAGGGAACCTTTATCGTCTGATCTGCTATTATTGTCTTGATCTTTTATAAGCAATCTCTAATGCACATGAATATAATATCCTTTCACACAAGTGCCAAACATAATAGAAATGTAGTTAAAGGACCCTTTTCCCGGTTATGTAAATGTCCTAATACCATAATTAGAAAAGATGGTTTGTGAATGATAGCAGTAAGGAAAGGGTAATCAAAATGTTTTAACATTATCTTTCTGTTTTAAAGACCAAAATCTGTGATAAATAGCATTTATGGTAGATATGGGGAACCAGCTTGTGCTGAAGCTTTTACCTAAAAGAGAATAGTTTTGAGCATGAAACTGGTGTTATATTTTCATAAAACACATAAATGACAGCTGGTCTTAAGCCAAGAATGATTACTGGCAGATATGACTTAAAGAAAATGAGTATTCCACTCAAAATCCCTCCATGGCTGTTACAGAAAGAACAAAGCGTTATTATTAAGTAGTGTATTTGGATAAAGCGGTGTTCAAGACCAGCTAAAGTTCGCCAACAAATCTCTCTTTTATCTACATCCAGAAGAACAGGCATAACAGAATCTTTTTCAATTAACAGCTGTATACATTAGCAAAACACCCGTCTTTCTCAGCTGAAGAGGTCTGGCTTATTTATCACAAAAATGAAATGTTTTGGGGGAAGGTTTCCAAGTTGCCAAGTAAAAGCAAGAGACTTGATTTTTCATTAACCTTTTGACATCTGGAGCTGGGGTGTCCCAAAATTAACTACTTTTTTTTGGTCTTTTGCATTACCAGTTGGTGTTGAGAGAAGTCCCAATTGTCAGAGTCAAAAGGTTAATCAGCAATTTCACACCGGTGATGTGGTCAGAGTTTGCATGCTACTGCCTGGACAGGAGGAAGAAGAAAATAAAGTAATTAACACAAAACTAAATCCCGACATTATTAAATTTCTTGTATTTTTGTTGTTGGAAAATATTTCATGATCTATTTATTAAATATTTTGATTTCTGAGAGGGCATTGCAGAACTTTGCTGAGAAGCCCAAGTTCTCAGCAAAGACCGGCTTGCTTCATTTATTCTGCTTTTCATAAGGAAACACAAAACAAATTACAATTTATTCACCCACCAAACGTCCAGCCCAGGCCACCATGAGGGAAAAATCTTCTAGGTCTGTTACTTGGGGAGGTTTCAGAAACTATCCAACTGAGGCTAATTTGGTCTGAGAGTTCCGTCCTGTCTCCAGGAGGTGAGGACACCCGAATTCCCATTCACTCAGAGTCAATTTCACAGTGCAGGTGCCATATCAGGGATTAAGATGGTCCAGTAGCAAAAACTTGAGCATAGACTTTTCTCTCCTGTTCCCTTCTGCCTTGACTGCAGAAAGTAAGCCAACAGCAGAATTCCCTTAACAAGTATGGACAGCAATGTTATTTCATGTGAAAGTACTCATATAAACAGCCATGCCAGTGCCTCAGCTGGGACCATTTGACCAGAAATAGCCATAACATACGTTGACTTATGTCCCAAAAGCTCTCCTAGCCGTAGCAAAAACAGATTTATTTTCCAAAAGAAAATATAAAATGTTTCTGAAAACATTACAGCTTGGCATTTGCTACCAGTAACAATGGTAGCACCCAAAATGACTTCTCATTTGTCCAGGCAATATTTGAAACCATTAACTAATGTTTATCTTGTGGTTAGCCCTGATCAAAAGCTTTCTGATGTCACCATATGGATCAAGCCAGTTGTTCTATGTTTTTGAGACATTCTATCTTTTTCCTATGTCTAAAACAAATAAATAGTGAATACTGCCCAAAAGAACTTCTTTCATCCTGGATTTTTTCTTCATCACATATTTCCACTCGTCTCTTTCTGCAATTCCAACAAAATCTACCGCTAAAATCTTTCTTCTCTTGATTGCTACAGTTTTAATGGGGACAGAATTTTCCCCTGAAATGCTCTGAAAAAAATTATCAATCTTTCCAAGTGCCCTATTACTTAGTCCACCAATTAGCTGACTATGGAGCCTGAGTGTCCTTGTACATCTTCCCAGTCCCCATCTGTATACTTGGCTGCATATGTTTATGCAATTAGAAATGGTGAAAATCTAATAAAATTAGGACAAACCTGAGTGAGCCATAATTCTGCTTAATCTCTCAAACTGGATTGTTGAAAGCTTGCTGAATTCCCCAAACCTCTCTCAGGTGCCAATGAATGAGTCAGTATCATACCAAAGATCTCACGGCATAGCAGACGTAAATTATGCTTCCAGAATCTCATACACACCCTCAAATAATGAATCTAATGTCTCTAAAATAATGTCAGGGAGAAAACAAAACTAAACTAAACAGAAAACAAACAAGCAAACAATTTCCTCCAGTTACCAGCATCGTACCTGATGGTAAAGAATAGTGAAAAGGAGAATACACTGCAAATTTCATGGGGAAGGAGTAACAGTTTTCAGTCTGTCTTCCTATGGCAGTAGAAGAGCAATCTAAGCTTCCTACTTTTGGAGGAGGACCACTGACATTATCACACTGAGGTTTGTTAGATCCCACTGACAAGCCCTGAGAGAAATGAACAAAATGGGAAAATGAACCTTTCTTTCATCCCAATGTGATACCTGTCCAGACTTTTCTTTTAGAAGCCCATTTTACACTCTGTTTTGCACTGCAGTGGTGACCGAGGGTTTGCATAGCAATAACCACCAGCCTGAAGGAATCCCAGGCCACTTCATACCTGTGTCCTCTCTTCACCGACCATTTGAGAAAAGCCAGGGGAGGAACAATTTTGGCTAAAATTGGGAGGAATATTCTTTGAAAGAAAGAGTAGAATTATTTGGGTTTGAAGCACACTAGAGCAATTAATAACTCTGTCCTTGCAAGAAGATAACAATCTTTTATCTCAAGTTATGAGGGTTTTGGTTTTACACCAAAGCCAAACTATTTATTTGTTGCAGAATAGGGATCTTCAGTATGAGGAGAAAGATGTAACGCATATGGCCTCTTAACTCAGACCTCAGAAGAAAATGTTGTCCTCAGATCTACCAGTTCCTTTTCATGGTTTTCCCCTGTATGTTCATCTTCCTCATAGACGTTACCTCCAAGCACATGCCTCGTTTACTCTGTGAGACCTTACAGCCAGGAGTTAACGGAGCCAGTTTTGTTCATAAACACAGAACTGAGGTGTTGCTCTCATTCCCAGTTTAATACACTCATACTCTTTGGGATGGCGAGGCTGCAGAAAATGGAGCTGGAAGGGATCGTAAAAAGACCAATAACTGACAGTATGCCCCAGATTTTTGACTACTCTGTCACTGAAATCCTCCAGTGATGGAGACTTCATCACCTTTCCAGTCAATTATCCCAACAGATAACTGTCATTTCCTAAGTGACAAATACAGCTGAACAGTGAGAGAGACCGATTGCTTTCTTAGACATTATATATTTTTGCTCAAATACAACTTAAATGTATTTATACCTTTCTCCTTGTTTCTTCTCCATTTATTTCTGGTTCTATTACTTCCCCTCCATCATTATTTTACTTTATCTTTCTTCCTACAACTACCTTACCATCTCTTCATTAAGTCACTCCTTTTCTGTCTTTTGAGCCTTGTGCTTTTTGGCATCCCTGTGTTTATTCTTTTTTCTTTTTCTTTCCAAACACATGAAAAAGAGAACCTCATCCACTGGTGGCCCTGCTACAGATGCCCATCTCTTGTAATCTCCTTAGAGGGTAGCCAAAATGCCATATTTTCATTCATTCCATTGAAAACAATTTTTGTATACAATGAGAAATTATACAGATGTATTCAAATTCAGGTCTAAAGGCTATGCTCTCGAGGTGTGACTGAACAGCATAGCTATGGGAAGCAGACGATCTGTTTTGAATACACACATGGCTGGATACAGCAGGGGTGGGTATTACATAACCTCTAAAAAGACAATTCAGAACCCCCGGCAGTCGTGTTAGCAGATAGCTGCTGCTTGCTGACTGGCAGTGTATTTCACGAGTAATACGAGTTACAGCACAGGCCTGGACCTACTGGTTAAAGAATAACAGATTAAGTGGCTTCATGTCTAATTTACGCCAGGAGAAGTACCATCAAAAACAGTGAAGTCTGGAGCATCACCATAAGCAGAGAATTGTTTTATTTTTGTCCCACCAGGTCAGGCCCATTGTATGGTTTTAAAGCACATATAATATGCATGTGTGGTGGTCTCCTTGTGACAGCTCTGGGCTTCGTGGCCTATGAGCTAATTGGAGACGTGATTCTGCACTCCAGAATTCAGTGCAGCTCAAATATTGGTATTTCTTAAAACAAACAAACAAACAAGCAAAAACCTATTTCAACTTATTCTTTAAAATTTTGACAGAAAATTATCAAAGAGGAGGATTACCCCTGCCACAGCAAGAAGCGGTGTGATAAATGAAGGGAAGGACTAAGGGAAGCTTACTCCACACTTAGGAGCAGAAGAAAGGTTTGTTTTCTAGCACAGCTGTTTCATGGTGCATTGTTGCTGCAATATAGTTTGAATTGCACTATTTTCATATCTGCTTTGACCAGGGTCCGTGCTTGAGAGGGCTGAGTGCAGTGGTCTGAAGCAAGACTACTGAGGGCATCTGATAAAGGAGAAGTTTGCATTAGCACCGAGGATCCACAGCAATGGGGATCTCCAATGGTGCCTTTCCACAGAAGGTCTGAATAGAAAGCAAAGAAACTAAACTTGCTGTGGGGAGGCAGAAATTCTTCATCTCCTGTGTGACCTTGTACTTCCTCTCTCCAAGCCTCAATTCTTCCCTGAAATAGGGACTGACATCTTCCTGTCTTTTCTCTCTGGACTTTTGGCTAGTGCCTCTTCCTGATTAGAGGTAGGGCTGATGACTGTGGGTCTGACCTCCAGGAGGCCTCTGGACACTTCTGCATTATATTTGATAATGAAGCCTTGTGTCTTATCCAATCAACATAAAACAAAGTCAGACCAGAGGAAACTGGCTCAGCACAAAATGGCAGCCTCAGCGGAGTTAAGTCAGAGACACTAGCTATTGACTGCTATAGAAATACTGAAACTGCATCAGGGATTTCTTTTTTAATTGCTATTTAGGGATTTAAATGAGATTTTCAAAAAGAAAGGAAGACACAATGTTTAGTCTACAATCACTCTTTGCTGCCAATACAGGCTATCATATAAATTACTTAGACACTTTTAAAAATACATTATTTACTCAATAACCCATAATGGGTCCAGAGCTCCTTTTACACGCTATTATAGAAGTACATAATTGCAGAATTTTCAAATGGATATTTCTTCTAGGCAATAGTCTGTAATGGCTCCTTCAAAGCTCTTAGGCTTTTATCATATGAAGGCCTAAGTAGAAAATGTTTAGTTCACTGATCATTGACCTAATAGAGAGCAACAGCTTCTCTGGAACAACTATTGTCTGCTTGGGCAGATGATATATGAATGGCATTTTAAAAAATTCTTGGAAGTATGTGCTAGGGAAAAATTACCGTTCGTCTACAAAGCAAACACTGCTGATGGGATCCCGAGTTCTTTTGTTTGCCTCTGCTTGGTTTAGTTTCTTGGCTTCTGCCCTAGCCCAAAAACAAAAGAAAACAGTAATTTTGGGGTATGAAATGAGGGCTCAGTCTAGGACCCCTTTGGATCAATGAGAGACATTTCCATATTCACAAAGATCATTCAGCTCAATTAAAAATTGTCTCAAATGCAAATGGAGGTATTTGGTATATATTGCAGCGTAAGAAGCTGAATTCTGAAATCAGAGAAGTAAGGGATGCTGCAAAGGGTCAAATCACATTTCTTAAGATAGTACTGAAAAATATGCAGGACCCACAGGCATATCCCAACCATGATTCAGAAAGGAGATTGGCAACTTGAAACATTTTCAGCACTATAGCCATGAATCTCACAATTATTGAGCTTCTGCTCTCTACTTACATTTAGCTTCCAAGTTTGCTGCTTCCATTTTAGACACAAACAAAGGTTCACGTTCACAAGTGCCTGATGTAAGAAAACACATTTTCTTTCCCAAACTGCAAACTTTGGGCAGTAAAGCCCAAGGAGGACTACAGCCAAATGAGTGTCAGCTGAGTCAAAGAGTAGGCCCAGAGAGGATGGCCATGAGCTGGGGGCAGACACAAGCAGAGACCCCTAGAGAGGCTGAAGGGAGACCTCCAGCTCTGGTGGGCTGGGGGAGAGGCACTTGCTGGGTGGCCCAGCTCCCTCCTGGGCTCAGGGCCAGCAGAGATGGAAAGTGCTGCTCACCAGAGGAGGGTGCCCAACCACCAGTCCAATAGCTGGATGTGATCCTAACAGCTTTTGCCATCAAAACAGACCAAGGATCCCAAGCACAGCCCTGGTTTGTATACAGTTTGACATGAGAAGCTCTCCCATGCCTTTCATCAGTGGATTTCTCCAGCCTAGTAAGGCTGCCTGGGACTCCTAGCATTCTGGCATGATTAACAGAAAAAAATACACTTGCTGGCAATTCTAATAGTTCCTTCTGTTTGATGCATCTGATTGAAGAGAAGCTGAAATCAGGGACCAATATGCAACCAGACTGCACCAGTTAGCCTCATCATGCAAATGAGGCACACTTGCAGGCGAACTTATTAGAGATCAAATAGTTTTAGGCACCATGGATAATGAAGGCAGAGCGCTTATGTTGCAACAGTCAGAGCTGGAATTTAATCATGTTGTTGATATCTACTGCAACAGTGAACAAACACAGAAACAGCCACAAAAATCAAACCGTTAAAATGAAAGGAAGATGCAAACCAGACAAATAATAATGATAAAAAAGACTCAAACCAAGAGACATAGCAGTGGTTTCAAGAAGGAATAATCTTGCAAGAAAGACTTCGAGCCCTGCCTCTTTCAGTTGAATGGCTGGAAAAGTGGGAGTTGCCAGGAGAAGTTGATGGGGTGTCACTGTTCACACTGAGAGGGGTGGCTCCTACATAGCTATGGGGATGGCCCTGCAAGGAGAAGGGGGGAAATGCCCCACAGAACAGCACTTGGAAAGCAGCCCCAAGGTGAAACATAGCTCACCCTGCGAAGAAGCATCTCCTAGGAAGGAATTCAGAAAAAAAGAGGAACAGCCTGCTGCAGTGAAGTTATAACAGAAGTCACACAACTGACAAGCTGGATTAACAATCTGTTAGACATTAAAATAAATAAATTCTGCAGAGGCATTAGCCCCTTCTGTCTCCCTAAACCTCTCACACGCTCCCTCTGTCCTTCATATAAACACCTGGGGAGACCACGAGCAGCCCCACAAAGGTTTGCTTTGTTTCAGAGAGCAAAGATGAGATCCAGCAGGTGGAAGCTGCAAAATGGAAACACTTGGATTCCTTTCGGCAGACACAAATGGCTAAAAATACCGTTTGGCATTTCTTCTAATACCAGTTGGTAGTACAAAAGCTCCAGAGATGTCAACAGGAAGCCCTAGAGGTTAGAGGGAATGATGTAACTGCATGTGACATAATGCTTGGTGTAGAGATTTCCTGGAATTGATTAGTGCCATTCATGATAACAGCAGCCAGCAAGAGTGTGAGGACTGGGTGAAGGCCCAGGCAGAATGCAGGCACCGGGCACTTTTCTTTCCCTTTTAGCATGATGCCTGGTCTCATTGTTTTGGATGTGCAATACAATAACTGCATGGTGTTTCCATGCAACTTTCTTTGGGAGACTCGGAAGCAGCACACCTCCCAGGGACATGCAGCTACTCCCCCACAAAAGGTCACGGAGAGACAAATGCAGAGGTGGAAGAACAATGAAGACTCCTGGGTCCCCTTTCCTTGAGAACAGCCTCCCCTCCGTTCCTCTTATTCCTTCAGGTATAAGATGCAGTCAGGTCATCCTCATCAGTACAGTTTTATGCCTAGCCTATAGACAAAGGCTACAGAGTGCCATCTATATCTAACGGGAGGCCTCCAATCTACGTGAGTGGGTGGCAATTGATAGCGAGTGACATGGGCACTGACAATGGTACACAAACTCTGCGGCACTCTTAAAACTTTTAATTGCATTTTAAAGTAATGTAACAAGGCAATGTTTAATGAGTACTTTGTTTAAGAAATTCTGACTTTATAAGCTAATTAAAGAGAAGGAAGGGTTACTGCACCAGGGCAACAAATCCAGGCTGCTGAATGTCTGTACTACAGCAACGCGCAGTTCAGATTCAATTGGCAGCCTTGCAAACCTCCACCCAGCCGGTGTGGATGATTTTTATTTATTTCTTTGACTAGCAAATAAATTATTATTATCATCATGATTATGTTAATAGAAAAAAGTAATGGATAGGCAAGTAGTTTTTTGCCAGGGCTGGTAAATTTTCATGACACTTCTTGCAAAGCTGTCATATGGTTGGGTTAGATGAAACTAGAAGGCTTTATGTGCGTAGCATTTAACTTTAAACATTCTTCATGGAAACTTACCCAGCACATAATTTACATATTCAATACCAGTGACAATTTACTTCTCCCATCTGAGCAGGGCTTTCAACTATGCCACTTGAACTAAATTAATAAACAGTAATTAGAGAATGTTGTGCGAGCGAGCTGTTGATGTTGAGAAGATTCTAATCAACACCTTCTTTTAAGGGCCAATTAAAGCTGAATGTATGCAATATAAACATCTTCTTGTATTTAGACATGAACTGGAGAACAAGGTAAAAAATAAAAATCAGAACAATTACAGCAGGTTAGAGATGATCTAATGGAATGATGAATCTTCATTAATTGTGAAAGCAGCAGTAATTTCTAAAAACCACCGGACACCGTCTGTGGTACAGCACTAACAATTTGTGCAAGTTGATTCTGTCTAGGAAAAGCCTTCCTGCCTCCATTGACAGGCTTTTCTCTGAAAGCAACTCAGCATCTGCCTCCAATTTCCACTGCAGTGTTCACCTGTCTGTAAGACAACGCTGCATCTAAAGTGAGTCCAGAGAAAAAGGCTTCCTGGGGGGAGGCAGTGACGGCGGATGTACCCATCCCATTAGCACTGTCTCCTGGCGGAGTGAGAAGTGACCCAGGGCAGGATTTGCACTGCGCAGCCCCCACCAACACTGCTGGCAGGAATACAGACACCTGGATGAGCCTGAGCGAGGGGTAAGGTTGCCCCCAGTTGCCTCCCATCTGTAAATGAGGAAAAGTAGCACAGGGGTATTTACACTGGAGCAGCTGATGAACTTGTACCCATTGCCCATGTGTACTCCTTCCCCCTCTTTATTCCTGAAAGGCAAATTTAAGACAGCTATTTGTTTCTGAGCCTCTTGCAGGACAGAGGAAAGGCTATCTTTGATTTAAACTGAGCTGATCCTTAGGGTACCAAAGGGAGACTGCAGAGGCAACACCGACTTGCGCATCACCATTACGAACTGTCAGTAAGTTAAAAACAGGCATAACTTCATCCAAACCACAGCTCACTGCTTCCTAAAGCACATTTAAAAAAAAATCATCTACACTGGTGCAATAAAGCACACGCAGAATTTGTCCTCCAAGTTAGAAGATACAACAGGCTAATAAAGGTAAGGGAAACATCTGTTCCAATACTGCACTAGTATCATTTAGAGAAAATGACTGCATCACTTACGGCTGTTTGGTATCCAGAAATACTACCACAGTAATAGGATGTTGTCACCTCAGGCTCTGCTGAAATCTACAGGAATTTTACTTGTTTAAGAATTATAGGATTAGGCACATGATCAGCGTTTCTTCCCTTTGAAAATAAACATTCCCACTTAACATTTCTGTAGTAGTGTGAGATCATTATCTTGTGTCAGTATTTGGTTCCACTGGCATTATCTCCTAATTAGCTATTTAAAAATACATGTAAGCAGGTGGAAGTGGCAAGTGGACTTGTAGACCTGACGGGTCTGTTATGTTCTTACAAGCTCTGCTAATCCCAAACACTGGAAATGTGTTAGTAAGGCCAAGCTGGC
Source organism: Aythya ferina (assembly GCF_964211825.1). NCBI lineage: Eukaryota > Metazoa > Chordata > Aves > Anseriformes > Anatidae > Aythya > Aythya ferina. The sequence continues at coordinate 18,065,504 of NC_140304.1, forward strand.
ACTTTAAAGAACACAGCCAAAGCCTCACATCTTGAACTCCAGGCGTTTGGCACGCAGCAGAGGGGCTCCCACACCTTGAGCAGGGCTGGGCACCGGGAGGAGCAGAGAGTAGCAAACCAAGTGGGGAGCTAGTTCTGGGAAGAGGGGATGGGAATGGAACGAATGGGAATGCAGTGTGGTCATCTCCACATCACAGTAGCATGATCACCTATGGTTTGTTTGATGCAGGACATAGGGGATGTAAGGAAAGCCAAGCACAGAGATGTTCACCAGGGTTGAGGAGACGTCAGCGGTACAAAGGGAAAAGATCTCACAGGAAGGGTTTGGTATCCTCTGCACTGTCTCAATATACAGAGAGATTACTATGCTTATGGACACAAAATCATAAAATCATCTCCTTGGAGAAAGCTTCATAATATATGGGCAGGTCTGGGATTGCAGTTTGTAGCATGGTAAGAGTTAGGAAGATGGGTATTCTGGTATGCTGTACTCATTTTTTTCTCCCAAGAGTTAGGTTTAATTCCTATCAAACTATCTTTGTGAAAACAAAAAACTAGGACACATTTACACATGATGGGCCATTGTGGAGGCCCTTAGACACATGCACAAAGCACCCCCATGTTAATAGTATTCTTCCAACCTTCAGCAGCGCTGAGAACTATGATTTGCTTCTGTTTCTGAGTTGCTTTTAAACCTCAATTCAGCAAATGTGTTGGTGATTTCAGGGTGTTCTGAATAGTAGAAGGCAGCAAAGTAAATGTCTGAAGAATACTGATAGCATCAGACAGGCCTTAAACTCCCATTTACTCCACTATCTGCAGTTTGATTCAATATGTAGCATGCAAGACGATTTTTGCTCTGACCAGGTGGAATTTTGAGGCCTGAACCCGCTTGCAGTAACATAGTCCGTCAGTAACCTCACAGCAAACAGGGAGGTGCAGAGGAACAAAAACAATGAGAGCATGAGGGGAATGAGTTCATGTTAATGTCCTCTATAGATTTTTTGTTTTCCATTGAAAGTTTTCTCCTGCCTGAAGTCACCTGTATCCTTTTTTCACACCTCTTAAAGTCCACTTGGTGAATAAATCAAATGAAATTCCTCACTTACCCTTAATACTTTTTAAATGCAAGTCAGGCCTCTTGGCTTTTCATACCTAGGCACCTACTCTTTTTTTTTTTTTTTTTAATGCTGTGGGATAATTTCTTTCTTTCATAGGCTGGTGCATTGGCCCTCGTGCACGCCATGTGCTCCCTAAGGCTCATGCATAACTGCAATGGATGATACGATTAGTCCAATTAAGTCCCCAGCAATTTCAATGGCTTATGCAAGAGTAGATGGGACACGATATGTAATTTCAGCTTTTTTTTTTTTTTTTTTTTTTTTTTTGTGAGGGTTTTCAATCCTGCCATGAACTAAATCATTTTATCAGTTTCTCTCCTTCTCTTTCTTCTTCTTCTTCTTCTTTTTTTTTTTTTTTTTTTTTTTTTAATTTGTCCCATTAAACTACAGAACTGGAACATATTCATGCATAGTTTCTTTCTGCTTTAACTCAAGGAGTTCCTGACATAACAAAAACTGGTAATTAACTGGCTCGAAGACTTTTACAATAGCCTTCTTAAATAAGTCCTAGTATGCGGTACTTGCAGCCCTGACTCCACATTGCTGATACTACTGCAATGCACCCTCTATTAAGCAAGGTTTGCTGCTCCACGTCAGCTCCAATTCTCAGCTGTTTTCTCCACTGCTCTACTTGGAAACACCAAAGCCCTCTCAGATTTCTTTGTGTGGCAAAGGCTAACCAGCTCCTCCAGGAAAGGTCCCTGCTCTCCATCTGTGTGGCTTTGTGCCACTTCCTTCCACACTTCGCTCTCAGGGGACTGCTTGCCACCAGTGTAAGGTCGGAGTGGCGGGTCGCCTGCAGCTGGACACAACTCAGCCTCTCCTCCTAGCCTTGGCTGCTCCGTGCTTTCAATGCAGATGCATTTTGGCAGACACCACTGCCTGCCTCCTGCCCCACAGCTAGACACAACACAGAGTCTCCTCCTGGTAGAGGAATCAGACTTTGATTATTCAGATTTCACTCAACAGTGTGATTTGCAGCGGCTGCTGTATATCGTCTCGAAGCATATTCGGTTTTGCCTACTCATGCTTATCTCCCCTGGTTACAATAGATTCCGTTTCTGATGAAAATGTTACCCTGATGAGTTTTTCTCTGGCTCCACCATACTTTTATGCTTCCTGCTAACTAGTGCAAGCCTTATTGTTGCAGTTCCTAATATTTTGCATCATTTGTAGATCTAGCAATTTTGTTTGTAAATAGCATGAAAAAACATATTAATATGTATCTTCCCTCAGTGCTCCAGACAGATTGGTTCACAGTGGAACAATTACATACATATGTGCTAGCCTATATTTCTTGCAAAATCAAATCATGTAAGGATGCCTCAGCCAGAACAAGCCATAAAGCTAGACAAGGCATGGAAAAAAAACATCCCCAAATATGTACTGCTTAAATTACAGAACTATAAAAAATAAAAATAAAGCAAAATTGAAAAGGGCAAAGGAGACACAGTGTAAACACAAGCTTTTATACACTCTTTGTAATATAGAGCTAATGTCATTTTGACATGCTGGTATCGCGAGCTGCCAATGTAGTTTAGAGAAGAAAGGGATATCTCCAGAATTATGACAATGCTGCTTTCTCCCATCCAAACCAGTTACAAGATCCACGACTGTTGCTGCCAGGTCTAACTGACTCCTTGGAAACTAAACCAGAAGTAATTTCCTTTGTAACTGTATTTAAGGTGTCTAGAAAGACCATGCATCTTTAGAACTCCCTTCGGAGAGGCAGCACCTTTCGGAGGGGCTCACGACGCCTCCCTTAGTGCAGAGCAGGCCTCCCTGTAGCTGAAAGGCCCCTCATGCCTGCTGTGCTCAGGTCTTCTCTGGGACATCAGTGAGGTAACCGTAACGCATGGCTAAGTTGATTTTGTGCCTTTGAAAAATCCCCTCCTTAGCCCAAATACTCCATCACTGTCAGCTGAATGCACTTAACTTCTGAATTAATGTTATTTTCAGGAGGTCAGACATGTGACAGTAACAACAGGCTTTTGCCAAGCTGTCTAGTTCAGGTCTGAATCTGAATTTCCCCAGAGCCCAGTATTGTTTAAATACGGGTAACTTACTCTGGCTCATGCCTAACGCAAAACTTCTGTGCTCAGGGCTCCTTCACGGCTCTGCGCGTGGCTTCCCTCCCTGCGCAGGCACTGCTGCGGCATGCACCGCCCAGCAGGCCTGGGGGACCTAACAGCCAGCAGCTGAGGGCAGCCGCAGTCATTTTTCCTCCCGTTTTGTCCCCCTCCCAAGACTGCCGTTTGTTTCAGTTGAGGTTTGGACAAGAGTGATGTGGTTTGTGAAAATTTAAAGCAGTGAGCTCCAGGGCTGCCAGGCCACTGGGCACTGCCCCTGTGCCCACAGGGCTGGGAGAGGAGCAGAGCCTGAGGAGGGAGGGGCTGTGACAAAGCTGGTCCCCACCCTGAGAATGATCTATTTTACAGGTTACACTGCAGCCATACAAAACAGCAGCTCAGGGCTCCAAACAGCATTGTTTGCTGGTTATACAGAGCTAGGGCAGTCAGAAGTATTTCAGGAAGGGGTGTCTTCGGGCACACAGAGCTGGAGATGCATGGGCCCTACCTTTGGTGGAAACACTTAACGTGTCCAGTCCCAACACATCGATCCCTGTGACCCCAGCAGCAGTCAGTTACTTGCAGTGGGCTTTGGGGCAGCTCTGATGTGCACACAGTGTCACAGCCCAGTCCCCACGAAAAGCTAAGTCCCAGATTTCTGCAGTGGAGTTTCACAGCCAGACTGCTGTCACACAACTCACTGTCAGTACTGAGGAACATTTCATAAACGTTGTCATTAGCACTGCCCGCCTCCCCAGACCTACCTGCTGTGCGTGTGCAGGTCCCAGGAGTCCTTTTCTGTCCCTCCTGGGAGGGCACAGGTGGGGTCCAGATCTTCTGTTAAATTTTGTTTTCCAGCTTGCTTTGTAATTCAGATCGTATTTTGGTCGACTTGACTGGCACAGCGTATTTTTACCACACCCTCGTCTCTTCAGACAAACAGCCTCTTTTCTAACTTCTGGCAGAGCTAAGCCTAGTGAGTAAGAAGAAACAGGTATAAAGCTACCCTGAAGAAATATTTACGCAAAGGAAGACAAATGGGCATCATCTACCTGGACAGTGACACTGCTAAACACGGGAGGAATAAATCAGACGTGTCAGGTGCATTAGGACACCCGACAAGGAGGGAATGATGCTTCTTGAAAACGTGGATTTATCTCTGTTCGTTTGGATCAAACACTTGTAATAGTTGTGGATTAATTTCCTTCCCATAGTCAAAACAATAAAAGCTAGACACAGTTTTATTAATTTCCAAAACAGTGTCAGATAAGCAGAATTGCATTTAAAAAAGTAAACACCCTTCCATAGAATTAGAGGATATGTAAGCGTTTGGAGTTTCTTTTCTTTTCTTTTTTATTTTTTTTCCTGTGTCTATGAAAGGGGAGGTTTTTAGCATTATGAATAGATTTCATTTTGTAAGTTGTGCTACAAAGCACTGATAAGGCAACGGGAAAGCAGCAGAGATTGAGGCAGAGCAGGAAGAAATACCACCCATATTAGGAGACAGCCACTTACTTAGTGGCTCACATTTGAATAAAGATGCCATTGTTCAGCCAGAAGAATGCACATATTCACAGTCCTGGCGCAGAATAGCTCAGTGTATCTAGAACTCCAGAAGTGTCCAAATTACAGCCCCAGGGCCCAAACTGCCCTCCAGTCTTTCTGAAGAATGACCCTCTGCTTAATTAATCAGTGCTTTAACTGTGAGTGATCCCAGGACACACTTTTCTCAGGCCTTTTTCTTAGCCCTGCTTGTTCAGAACAAACCTTTAAATGTTCTCTGGCTGATTTTTGACCATTTTTTTCCCCTTTCAAGATTATTATTTCCTGTTTTACTGTGAAAGCTCATTAGAAATGAAGAACAGCATCTAGATGATCTCAGTTCACTTTACTTGGATAGGGAATGATTGACTCAGGATGGAGAGACACTGGCTCCCTTTCAAGACCTACCAAAAAAGATTAAGTCGGTAGACTCCCAGAATATCGCTACTGCAATTTCCTTTCCATATACTGAGGCAGAATTATAGCAGGGCTGATTACTGTGCGCACAACATTCTGGTAGTCATATAAGATCCCACAGCCATAACTCCAGCCGCTTAGCACAGGATCCTTACCAAGATCTCATTCCCTTTCACTCTGCACAAGATAAGTTTGCATTTACAGGAATGTGATGTCATATTCCAGATTGTCTGGATTCTCATAAAGCTTTTTTCTGTCTGGAAAAGAACTGAGATTTGATGGCTACTAGAAATGCATGAAGACAAAGAGAAACACTGTGCAAAATTTCATTCCAAATTGGACTCTACCCCATCTACTATCTTCGATGATAAAATTGATTGTATTCTAATTGAAATTAAATTGCTATGTGGAAAGTCAAAGGTCTTGTTTAAAACAAAACCAGCAGCATCTTTCTTTTAAACAGTGATCTTTTTAGTGAAAACCAAATGAATTTTGACCATCTTTACAAACTTATAACAAAATATACAAACTAGAAAAGGTCAAGGTTTTAAAAATGCCAGCATAAATGTTTTGAAAAGCTATAACTATAATATAATCTACAGCAAGAGAAGCTGGAGCCATACTGTTTGATAGGCCCTATCTTATGATACCCAATATTGAGCTAAGTAAAACGATATGACCGGATGGCCTAACTAAATTTAGTAGTCTGGTGAATTGCCACTCTACTAAATTTAGTCAGCCTGTAATGGGCATTAGATATCTACATTCCAAATGATAAAATCTGTGTTGCTTTTTTAGGCTCCCAGCAAATGCACAATATACTACATCAGAGTATTAAGAAATAAGCAAATCAGAATGGAAAACCAGGGGACGGTGGGAACCAGGATCCTGAACAATGCAGAAAGAATCGGAAGTGCTAGGTCACATCCTCACGCTCAGAACCAGCTGGCAGCAGGCAGAGATGCATGGTGCTCCCCATGTAGGTGGCCCAAAGGGAAGAGGAAGGCTCTCTAGTGCACTGATCCTCCCCACCACAGAGCTGCCACTCCAAATGTAGCTTTGTGCTGGAGCAATGGGAAGAGGAGCGGTTATAGGTGGGAGCTGCGCTCTCTGAGCCTTGCCACTCTTACAAAACATGGCCTTTACACACCATTCCTTCCACATTTTAGTTTCTGAGCTTTGTAATCCTGATGGTAAACCAGGCAGCATATTTCTACATGGATTTCCATGCATCTGTGAGCCAGCTTTATAGCCACAAAAACTGCTAAGTCACTTTTCTCAAAACCATGTTCAAGGCATTACTTACACAGTTCCTGCTGTTTAAAGGGATTTCTGCTCCTAAGTCCATGTGTGCTGTCACCTCTCTACTGCAGTGAAGTCATGTAGGACGCTTTTTTCCCCTCTTTTTCCTGTGAAATCCAGTAGTGTTAGATGCTTCTCCAAAAATTCTGGTATTAATGAGCAGAGAAGAGTAGTAAATAGACATGAAAAGGAAACACTATTATATTTTCCCTTAAAGAGAGTTGCACCCTTCTATCCTCACATAAGAAGCTAATGGATATCCCATGTAACTCAGTGATACTATCTGATTACAGACAAAAAATAGTGCACTTGTGTCCAGTTCAGTTCCCACTACAGAAACCGAGACATTGCTCTGATATTCTGCAGGACTTCAGGACTTGTAGAGCTGCATTATTCTGGAAGTTGAAGCAACGTTTATTGATCAGAGATGGGTGTACCTATTCAACAGTTAGAGACTCAGTACAGTGGTTTTAAAAAATAACATATCCCAAAATAATCAGTTCAGAAGTCCCTTGTTTCCTTAATCCTTTATACTGAAAGGGAGCAGATAGCTCCTTGGAAAAATATGTTGTGCTTTTTGTGGGGGAAGCTTCTAATACATTAGCTAAGAAATAGGTATGAAAATAAGGACATTGCAGGTATTACCTCTATGCAGTCCGTCCGTGTAGACACGGTGTTTTAGACACAAGACAAAAGAGGGGGCAGAGTCTAAAAAGTCAGAGAATTTTGCTCACTTGTGACATTCCAGCTTTCACTTAGAATTAACCCTTCTCAAGATTTTTAAATGTGTTCACAATAAATGGATGTGGGAAATGTGATCACCCTCTCAAAGTCCCCTCCTCATAACATTTGGCAAAGTTGGCCATTTGGGCTTTGACTGCATTTGGAAGTTGCATAGGTCTGAAACACCTCTTGCTGTGGAGGGATCAGAGAGCTGACCCCAGCAGGCAGAGCTGGGCTGTCCCTACCCCTAGCAGCGTCCCAGCAAGACACCAGCCCACCTGCACCGTGGAGGAGCTCTCACAGAGCAAACCTGTAAGACACCAATGAATCTAAGCACTGCAACCAAACACACCGCAGCCAGGGTGCCCTAGTTCTGCTGCTCATGCAGTAACTTGTTTTTCTTTTTATAATTATGTCTTAATCATTCTTTGTGCTGAAATAATCATAATATATTTACAAACAGACTTTTTTTTTTTTTTTTTTTTTTTTTTTTGTCTTCAGATCGCTTTCTATTTGGCCTCATACTGCCATTTCCAGCCCAAATGACATCTTTCCTATCAAAGCCAATTCTAATTTCTTTTCTTAGACAAGAGTTTGCAAGGTATTTTTGCCAAATGATTTACTCAGGTTCAGATGTTACAAATAGACCTACTGGTATAAACAGGCAGAACAACTCTGGATCCAACCCAATGTGTACTGGGCTCCTTGTTGCTGTATTTTGTAACTCTATCATGAACCCTCATTTGTTTTGCATAGCTTTTTAATCTGACAGACGCTTCCCTGCTCAATCCAGCTGTGTTTCCTACTTTTAGGACAGAGGAATACGTACTGGTCAGTATCCACTGGCATCATTTTCCCAAACAACATTAGCTTTTATTTGTGGCTGTTGCTGCTTTTACTTTTCTGGTATGACTCTTCCCCATCTGCCATGTTTTTTCCACACTACTTTGTAAATAAGAAAGAAAAATGCGTTAGTTTTGCATTGCTTTTAAGACCTTAAGATGAGTTTCATCTAGACTTGCTCATTTACATATATTCATGTTTTACAAGTTTTCTCCCCCTCACTTTTTAATCAAACACCTGTTTTCACAAGGCCTTCACTTCTTCCTAATTGTCAGTTCTTATTATTTTTGTTAAAGACTGATTTTTTCTTAAATAAAAAAAAAAAAAGGAAAGAAAAAAAAGCGGTTCTATTGCTCATCCATTTTAAAATCATAATTAACTTCATCTCCTTCTTCATTTGCTAATGGGACTATTTTCTCTCCAGTATTTCCTTTTCCCCTGATACACTCATACAGCCTCTCTTGTTTCTCTTACCCCCTTTGGCTACCTTTAGCACATTCTGCCTTCAGCTGGGCAAAGGGAGACAGCATCATGCTTCGAACTTCCACACCGTTTTATGCTTTCAAAGTCTTTTGCAGACATTAACTAATTAACTTTCATAACATGTCATTGAGGTAGGGCAATAATATTGACAGCTTTATTTTGATGAGGAAACTGAATGGGAGGTCCTGAATAGCCAATTACAATGGCAGAGAGGCTATTTCAACAGCCAAAGTGCTTGGGCAAGCAGACGACCACCCCCTGCTTGTGGGCATGAGGCACTGGCTCCATCAGGACAGCAGCAGCAGCTTCAGAAAAGTGAGCTCAGGAAGAGAGTGCAAAGCCTCTCTTTTGTCTCATTTTATTTCAGTTCGCTTTATTTCCATTTATTTTTTAGGTGAAGACTCCAGTGATGCTTCCCACTGAGGTTTCTGCTCAGTTCTGCTGGTCAGGTGTTCCTACACTGTGTATTCATACAGCTGGTTAAAAATGCCATGGGAGAAGGCAGTGCAATTGTTTGCCCAGAGGATCTTTTTAAAAACCTGTTGTTCGTTATAGAAGTGTCTGACAAACATCTTTACTCTTTGATAGCCATTACTCTTAGAAAAACAATTTCAAAACCATATGCTCAAGGTGCTTGAACTAAGATTTAACTAGCCCTGTTTACACAGGGGCTAGCATATAATATGGATGTATATTCTCATGTAGATATGCCAGCCTGGGTTTCCTGTAATTTTCTTTAGCTTCATAATACACGCAGCAGTATACAGTATTCTCCTTGTGTTTCTCAGCTTGCAGTCCATGGACCATTGGTGGGCCACAGGACATCAGAAAGTGGTGGATGAAACAACTGAACATTTTTCAAGCAAGACCAAAAGTTACAGTGGGCAAAGAAAGAGAAAGGGGTGAAATCAAATTAACAAATGAACAATCAAAGCCTATCTTAATTTTTAGTTGGTTTGCAAATGAAAAGCACTGTGGTTAGATGTGCAATACTGCCTGGGGATATTTTTTTCATGATCCTAAGCAGTGGTTAAACACTGCTTTGCGTGTCTGGAAATCTTAAAAGTTAAGTGTTATTCATGAGATTCTTTTCTTCTAAGCTAGTGTCAGCAACATCTTCATCATCCTTGCTTGAGCTGTGGAGCAGGTCCATACTGTGCCCTACCACAGGAGGCCTAAAGCCTACTGTCATCCTGCCCCATGCACTAGCTGATGGATGGGGGCCCTGCTGAGCCCTCTGAGTCCTCCTCTCCCCGTCCCCTTCTGGCCATGCAGGACACACTCCCATGCAGCCATGAGCTTCCAGGGGATGAGCGAACGCTGGTGCCGGGCTGTGATCTATGGGGCTGGTGTGGCTGGATGAGGATCAGAGCTGTGATCTTCCTGTCTCCTGGGGGACTTCCCAGGGGAGAAAGTGAGATGTGATGGTTGAGTTCCTCCGGCTCCGGTGCCATTTCCAGAAAAATGTCCAAGTTAGTTCCTGGATCTCCATCTGTGCATGTACAGTGGGGAAAGCAGCCCCTGAAAACTGCTTGGTGAAGTCCTGCCGAGCAGGAGAGAATCATCACGCAGCCTGCTGTGTACTCCCAAACTGTGCTGGCCACGTACCCAGTTCAGATGTTTATGGAGGTTTCTTTCTGAGGGCTGAAAGCTTGCATCTGTGCTTCCAGTTCAAGTTCTCTCACAAATCTGAACAAAAAGCTTGTAAAGTTCAGCATCTTCCAAATTGCCCCATATAAGTCACTACTGAAACCATATCCAAATGGTTCCCCCCGACATACCTTCCACAGAAATGACCTAAACTTTGTCAGGTTCACATGTCCCTAGAGATGATCTCATTTCACTGCTTCAAAAGAGCTTTGGTCTGCACAGCCTGTAGCAGCAAATTTACACTTCAAAAAGCAGACAGCTTTTTCCACATCTTATTCACTTAATGGGTGAGAATGTAAAATTAGTTCCGTTGCTGATGAGGACCTTGAGCCAAATGAAAAGTGTTCATTTGTCAGCACAGACTTACAGCCTGAAACATGATTATATAGCTAATCCAATAATGGGTTTTGATGCTGAGCATTTATTTATATACAGTATGTCTTGTTATCTGTTGATAATCAGGCTCTACAATTTACTCTCTTTTGTGTCATTAGACATAGCAACATCTTCCAGACAGTACATTTGCGTGTCAACATACAAACACACACAAAACCTTTGTAACCAAAATACTGTTTGCCTAGATTTTAATACAACAGTGTTTGAATTAAAGCTTTTTGTAGTTTAAAATATTAGTAGTAAATTAATCATGCAAGATTGAGAGCCTCTCTGCATCTTAGAAGTCTTAATAGATTAAAATTTGAAACATAAATTTTGTTTCCTTATCTATAACATCATATGGACTGATTTATTCTTTCTTGCCTGATGCGAATACCAATATCTAATTATCTTAGGTATCAGTTTGTATACATGAAATGATCCCCATCCTGAAATATTCCATATCTTAACATCAGACTATATCTTACACTTCGCTAACTTTACAAACAGCACTGTTTGACGGCTCAACAAATTCATCTTTTATAGAACAGGATGTAAGCATAACTTGTTCGTGTAGGCATCGGGCATCATTCCTACATCAGGTAGGCTGAAAAACAGAAAAACAAAAAAGTTACTTGCTTGCTGCTTTTTTAAAGAACATTTTATCTTTTTGACTAATTTCTGCTGCTACCTAATATTCACACAGTTGTGTGAACAACTGTAAATATCTAACACTGAATTATGGGGACAGTTTACTCCTCATTTAAATATACCAGGCATAACATTTGAATATTTAAAGTGGGGAGGCATTTTAATAGCTATGCTATAGAATGATATGTTGAAATATTCACCAGATATTAAAAGAAAAAAAAAAAAGTCTATGGGAAAGTCAAATCAATCCAGTATTATACTGGGAGTTAATTGCAAATGTGGGGCACACCTGCAAACTCTGTGAACAATCCTGCAACACCACACAAGGCGATTTCTGTGCTAAAGGATAGGTCTGCCTGCAGAAACACCCAGGAACACCACTGAGGGTTGGGTGAAAGCTCATCTAAATTTGGCAGTCAGGAATCTTTCAGAAGTAAAGCCATTAAGTAAAATTTACCTTAACGGACACTGCAAATCAAGGGTGCAGGTGAGGCACAAATGGTGCATGACGCAAAGTCTAGCTTTACCACTGGCTTTCCTGTGAGCAGGATGAGGCCTCCTTGTGTGCTTTTGTTTAGCTGAAATTTACTCTACAATAAATACTTATATATTGCTGCAACATGATGTTTTATTGGGCTGCACTAGTTTACTAAAAACAGCAGGCTGGTAATAGCAGTGCTTGTGGTTTTGCCTGTAATTCATTTCTGCATGGTAATGCACAGAGAGAGATATGATACAAGATAATAAGGCAAATTAAAAAAATGACTAAACTCAGTACTTGCAGCATACAGTATATTAGGACCATGTTCAGGCAGGCTGATTCTTTGGATATTTTTATTTTTTGTTTTACCTCAGCGAGGTAATTCATTAGGTATTTGCTTGGGTAAAGAATAAATGAATATAGCATACATTACATCCTCACTTTAGTTGCAGAAACAAATCTTTCCTGTACCCACCAATGTAATCTTCCGAGTTTTCGTTATATAAAACACCTCAAGAAAAATGCACCTCGGTAAGATTTACACTTTATTACTCTAATGATTCTACAAACACTGCCACAATGTGATGAAAGGCAAAGCAGTCCTGATCTGATTGAGAGCTAATAAAAATCAGTACTGAAAACTGAAAATAGCACCCTTATCATCTTTCTTTCATTTAGACCTGATTACTAGGGGATTATAATGCAATCACAGCTATGTGTGAGAGGTAGCTATGGGAACCAGTTTTAACTGTTTATCTAGCCAAAGATCTTAATTTAAGTTTGAACACTCTGATTCATTTATATGTAAGACACCAAGGAGACAAAATGCAGAAGAAACAGATGCTCACTTGTTCTTTCCATTTAACTTCATAAGCTACCAGCCAATTTGTCTTTCAGGGACAAAATTAATTTCTGATGACAATGTGAGCAAGTAATAAACTAGGAGTTCCTGTCCTGGGAAACTTGTTAAGGCCGTGTAATGTTCTGGAGTTATTTAGAAAAAAAACAATTTGCTTATAGATTTTCAGGGACATCTGTAACAGAGTTTTCTTTGTCCCTGTGCTGTTACTCATTTCTGGGGGCTTTATGACACCTTTTCCAGAGGTTGATTTGAAAAAGTTCAAAAGGAAACATATTGCCCATTATTTCTTTCCTGTGGGGTATTTTTTTTTTAACGCTGCTCTTTTCTTCCCCCCCTTCATATTCACAAATCATACAAACCTGAACCCATTTGCTTCGCTACTTCCACTCAGCCAGGGAAAGTAACCACCAGCCAGGAGTCCTAGCAGCATTAATAAAAAATTATCCGAGGAAAACAGTTTGTCAGAAATTTAGAGGCAAGTACGCACCTGAAAACATCTGATGGAGCACTACAAAAGCGTCTGTTAGCGTTTGGATGGAAGGAGCTTTGCCCATTAATGCTGCTAACTCTGTTAAGCTCTGATCATTAGCAGGAGCAAAAATGCCAAAATGAGGGGAAGGGAGAGAGAGACGGAGAGAAACACCCTGAGATCTTGCATTTTCCATAGGGAGCAGCAGAGGCTGTGCACACATGCTGCTGGTTCGGGGACTTTGCTGAAATGTTCTCTCTCCTTACCTTTGTTGGCTCTATTTCCCTAGTTCAGAACTTATTTTCACACATGCAGCTCTTTATTCTAGTGACACTTTTCTATCATTTGACGCATTTGGTGGGGCTAATCCCTGCCCGGCAGTCCCTCCCCATCCGAGGTTTTCTCTTAGGTAAATTCCTGCCGTCTAATGTCTGTCCATTAGCGCATCTAAAATCCTGCTGTCTGCTGTGCTTAACATTCGTTTACAGCTTATGCACTTCACACGAATGTCCCTTTTCCAGCAGGTCTTTTGAAGAAAGTTTAAAGTAAGTTGCAAAATGTTTCTTTTTCATCTAAACAGGGAAATGAATTTAAGGAAGGAAGAGAAGAGCCTGAAGGTTTAGCTCTTTCAAATTTTAAACAGAATTCAAAACACTGTTGGAACACATCTGTCAGGGAAAGTGCTAGAGCACCTGCATTTTAAGAGTGAATCTCTTCCCTAACTCCTTCCTTGATAATAGCTTGCACGAACAGCACCTTTAAACCACATCAATCCCAGGCGCTTTCCATCCATCCAGTTATTATTTCCCTTGGCACTGACGAGCACCTGCCTCCAGACTGAAGCTTCTCAGTGATGTGCAGTCCCCACGCAGCACATCATCTCCCAGCAAGAAGCGACTAAATCTTTATTCCACTGAAATTATAAAACAAGGGGAATTTTAAAGTTAGGAGTTCAAACCAGAGCCCGACCTGGATGCTGCATGGGGCAATGCTACCTCTGGAAGTGAAAACCATATGGTTTCAAACGTGAATGGTGTGGATACAGTTTGGAGAGGAACAGCTACGAACTCAATGACAATTACACACTTCACCCACAGTTCTGTTCGTATTTACAGTGCAGGACGTCACCAGCACAAGGCCCAAGCACACAGCATGTGGTCTGAATCCCTGTCTGTAGGGAAGGATGTGCATGGTTAAGCTTTTTTCTACCGCTCAACTTTACCTTCAGCAGCAGAGCAGGTGCTCTGAGACACATCCACACAGTTGTGGTGGCTTGGCTGAGCACCTATAAGGATGCCACCAGCAAGGACCACTGGAATCTTCACATCAGTGGGATTCACAGTTGTATGTTTGTTGCTCTAACAGGGATTTGTTTTCATGCCATCCCTGCCATGTAGCTTTGAAGGCTTGTGTACAAAGGCAGGATACATACCAAGGCCATGCAGATGAAAACAGAGCATTAATTCACGTTTCAAGAAAGCATAGTAAGGAAAGTTCACACACTTCAGAAAAAACACAGAATTTTGCAAATGAAATTAGTGCTTTAAAGAGACGAGATCAGCCAGTGCTCTGACTTCATCCTGCACTGGCAAGTGGGAGCCACAGCAGGGACACGACAGCAGTGCTTCTTTAAGTGGGGGGCTGATGAAATTTCCCACCTAAGACACTCTGCAGTTTGGGGACATGTTGGTTAGTTACTAAGGCAAATTTAATCAAAAGCTCATAAGGCCATAAAAGAAAGACACTGTGAGGAAGGTTTGGGTGGGAGAGTGCTGACTGGTTATTCACAGAGCTCTAAGACAAGTCTGTCAAAACTCCTGTTGGCTACAGGGAAGCACAGCAGTCATTTTTGGCCAAAAGAAAAAGGTTTTCTGGCTTGCAGGTATACGAGAGTTTTGACTGGGATAGGGATATAGACTGTATAATATCAATCCTCCACAAAGCAAAATGTTAACTAGCGTGCAATTAAGGTGGAAAGTATCCTTACTTAGATTAAAAAATAATAATCCTAAACCAGTAATTTAGCTTAGTCAGTAAGTACAAATATTAGGAAAACTGAACATTCAAAGGGAACAGGTGACATCAGCAGTCACACAGAACCCCTAGAAAACTGGCTCCATATGAGGAGACCAAGAAGGAAAGAGAATAAAAGAGGTAGGGAAGAGAGGAGCCTGGACAATTTGGGAAACCTGGTCCACAGAACCACAGCTGCCATTTGGTTTTTGCAAAGGCCTAAGACCTGAATCAACACCAGAGTGAAAAATCTCTTAGATATATAAAATTTGCAACAGTCTAATGATTTGCTTCAGGAAGACATTACCAGAACAATGAAAAACTTGGCATCTAAATAACTCTATAAAGTATTTCCAAAATCAAGCATATATTTCCACTCTTCCACAAAACTCAGTACAGTATAATGTGTTACACATTTTAACGCTGAACGCCATACACAACCTGTCTCCATTACAGTGAAGCTGTAAATCTGGGGGCTGGATATGCAATTGTGATTAAGCTAAGAAGTGGGAGTACCATAGCAGGGCTGGAGTAAGGTGAGCGTAAGAAAAGGGAAATGGTCCACAAGTGTCTGTAAAAGGCCGCAAACACAGGATGAACCTAAAACATTGCCTTTAAGGTATTGAACCCTCAAACCCAGAGGACCACAGGATTGTTTAGGCTGGGAGATGTTGAAGCAGGCTGCCCTTACCCTGGCCTACTTTAGTGTTTTACAGATTGTAATCACCATATTCCTGCTACAACAGAAACAAGATGAGCTCCCTCAGCAGTACACTAGGTTGTAAAGAGAAAACAAACACAGAAACAGTTCTTATAGCTCCAAAAACTCAGTGCATAAAGCATAATCTGATGCCAAAAACAGCAAGAGCTATATGAGAGCAGTGCCACTAATACCTCAGCCTTCAGCAAGGTGATCCCAGGCAGGGTCATCTGTGGTCTTGGAAAGCATCAGTCTTTGGTGGACCAACAAGTCAGCAGATGCTAATCCTTTCTGCGACGCCTCAGTAGAAACCAAATCTTTGTTTCGTAGTGCATAAAGGCTGTGAAATCCATGAAGCTCAAATCTCAAGGACTACAGAATAAATCTACTCCTGTGCAGTGCTAATACAGGAAATTCCAGTGCAAGGGAATGCAGCCTCCTGTCCAACATACCGCAACAAACAGAAGAATGTGGCTTCTGAGGAAAAACTTTTAACTGGTTCCTAGTGGGTTAGTCTACGAGTCAACTTCGCATTGTGGTAACTGGCCTGTCCATTGTGCCTCTGCTGGCCTCTCCATGGCAAACAGCCTGCCAGTTGTCCAGCCTGGTAGGCCTCCCTTCCCTTCTGAGACCAGGCACATGTCAAGCACCCAAAGGAAGGTTTTCTCTTCCTAGTGAGCTCATGGGGAGGCAGGTGGGACCGTGAAAGTCTTTGCCTTCAAGAGAAATTAGCACAAATTACCCTGAGGGCTCTCCCCCTTTTCCTGAAATGTGTAAAACCTGGTAACATTAGACATATCAACTTAACCGAGTGACAAATATAAACCGAAGCTTAACGTGTACCATGAAGAATGCTCCTGCTGCTGGTAAGGCTACCAGTTAGCCACAAGATATTGTCCATTTTTTAATAAATACTGCCTGATAGGAGCCTGACAACTGAGACCTGAGACTCAAACTATTTGGGCCATACATGGCTTTCAGAGATAATTGTTCTGAATCTGTCAGAAAAGAGATAGTTAAATATGAGAACTGGGCCCTGAACCTGGCACGCTCCTCTCCTTCCTCCAACACACAAGTGGCACCAGAAAGCAATAGATGCAAACAGTGCCATGCCCATGGTGCCTGGGGGCATCGCAAGGGTGGTGGCAGAGCCTGCACTGGGGTACAGGTCACAGCATTTGCCCCTAGGTTTAACCCTATTGCAAATGTTAGGCAGCAAGCCTCATAGCAAAACACTCCCCTTTTTACAGAAGGGCTCCTCTGCCACACATGAAAGCCAACAACCCGAGAGCAACAGCCCAGCTGTTCCAGCTAGATGAAAGGCACCAAACCTGAGACAAATATTTTGTCAGACCTCACCGGGAATCTTGCAAAGCCATCTCCCATCCTGTAACCGTTTTGTGGTTAAATAGTAGCTTCAGTTCTCTGATGTTGCAATCCAGCACCTTTTGCAGGCATTACATTCCCTCTAAATTAATTCTAAGAAAAAAAATACATTCTACTCAGTGTTATTTCTATTGCCCAGTTGTTTTATATTAATCTGATAACTAGTTTCCTGCTACAGAGATTACATCTTGAATACTTAATGCCAATTTGGAAATATTTTAGACAAAACAAAAATAGATCTAAAATATAACACACAGTTTAGCTAAGTGTAGAACATTAATGCAAGGCATGATTGGAAAAACAGCAAGTAAATTGAAGGAGGAGAGCAGGCTCAATGGATATCTCTCAGGGTTAGTACACGCTGTAACTGGTCATTCAGGCATTTCTGGTTCTGAAAGTACATTTTTCTTAGCACAAAAATCTCAGAGTTCAACAATTTAAAAAAAAAAAAAGTTAGAGTGAAGGATAGAGTGCAGCCAAAGGATAGCCTTTAACAACCATTTCAAAATGAAATCTAAATATGCTTACATATTAGATAAATGTTGGCTTCCAGGGAAGCTTTACAACAGCTTAATTCCACCCTGGACTGGGATATATGGAAATGTTTTGAATTTCCATAAGTGTCCAGAGCCCTCTGCTAATCTAACAAGCTGATATTGCTATTCACATAATAGAAGATATTTTTTCCCTGAAGTGACTCACTGGCCTCTCTTTGGTGACTCTTCTTTTTTCTTTTGCACCACAGTACATTTTCATTAATAGAACTATACAATAATTACTCTTCTCCAATTCTCATCAGATACTGATAACTCAACTGCCCTATTTTTTGCCACATGGATTCCAGGATCTACATTTTTAAAAAATGTCAGTTTTTTTCCCCCCTCCTTACTTAAAACCCAGCAAAGCCAGTGGGTTGCATATAGGTGGAACATCTCACTGGCTCCTCTCTCGCACTCCCCCTTTTTTCCCTTTGATTGCAAATTTGCATTCTTTGGAAGTTTTTCTCATCCTTCATGGTCCAACCAGCGATGACCAGCCTGTGGCCCACGGCCCATTACACACATACCACGTGCACACACGCGTACAACACCTGCAGAACAGATCAGCTTAGGCTGGCCTTACCTTTCCCTAGCCAAAGATATTGTAAGGGGAGCAGAGAGACCCAGAGAGTTGCCTGAATGCTGCAGTGACCCATTGAAAGTGAGGACTGTCATGTTCCCTGCAACAGATGGGGAAAATGCAGCCCTAAAGTCAACAAAACCCAGCTGAGAGTGGCAGAAACCTGAGAGGAGCAGGCCGGTACCCATTCCCAAGGCAGGCTAAGGTTCCTCCACCTGCATTTTGTCCTCATTCATATCCAAGCAAAATGAATAATCAAATCCTGTAAATGGCTAAACCAAGCAACTCCTAACGAGAAAAATATGCCAGGAACTGCCTCTTGACACCATACCTTTGGGCTGGCCCAGATCGTCGTTGCTTGCCCCACTGGTGCTGTGCAGGCTGGTGGGTAGGGCCAGCTCCAGCCCCACAGAGCCTGGACTGCTGCTGGGATGACTCCCCTGTAGCACTGGTCATGCCCATCCTCCTGTGGTGGCCCTGAGCTCCTGACAGACCTCAGAGCCACGAGAGTTCAGTGATTTTTCCCCAGACAGGACTTCCACGGGCACAGCACCAGCAGCTCAACACACAAAGGAAAGTACTGATGGGGAGGCCTCCAGCTGGTGGGTGCAGCCTGCAGTGACCGTGGGCACTGGTGATGCCAGCTTATATACCTGCACAGACCCACAGCATTCATCTGCAAGCCACGGACAGAAGCAGGGCTGTCAGCCAAACAGTAATATTTTGTAGAGCTGATGCCATATGTCATATATTAAAGATCTTACTTCAGCAAAACACACGGGTTTAATGCTAAGCCCAAGGGTGTCCCAATGAAGCCAATCACACCTCTAATGGTCTTAAAGACAGTCACCTGAATAGTTTTACCTGAATAAGCAGAATTTGGGTCATTTTCCTATAACTTTTTATTTATGTCAGCCTTCTTTTTCTGTCTTTAAAGTTGAAGGAAATAACATGAGAAAGCAGAAGAGAATTAAAATGGGATTCATAGCAAAGAAGCAGGCACTTAGATTTTCACTGTACTTCGAGTTAGGGAGGAAATCAAGGGACAAAGAAAATGGCCTGCACTGCTAATGAATTTTTGTAGGCTGTCTTTGTGCACAACGCCTTTGAGCAAGTCCATCACCAACAGCTGTACTCTGACACTGAGCCTGAAACTCTATACAATGTTTTTGCCTGGTCTAGCTTCCCATGACTGGTGTATCGCGAAATGCACGGGAGATCTCATCAAGACAGGGGAGATTAGGAGCAGAGAGCAAACTTGCTCAGCAAACAGATAGGAATCTGGAGAGACTTCCTCACAAAAGCAAAGCCTACAGATACAGGTTAAAATGGGCAACCTGACTTTTTCTGAAAGATTAAAACCATTTGGCTTCTGCAGACTGAAAGGTGATTCCAAACTGTAACTGCTCCTCAGTCGGGGCAAGCACAAGCCCTCTAATAGGGCTGCCCAAGCAGTAGCCCAGGAAGAAGAGCTTGCACAATTCAGCAGCTGGATGTGGAGATAATCGTGTGGATATGGGCACTGACCTCTCTGTTGGAACAGATAATAGAACAACAAAAAAAAAAAGAGGAAGATGCCAAGGAGATACTTGATTTCTTTGGGTAACTGTGACTTGCAATTTGTTATCATGCTCAAGTGAAGCATCAACGGGTTTGGGGTTTTCGTGAATTTTTAGGGAAAATTGATAACATCAGCACTCAGCTATCTCCTGTTGCCACTGTCTTGGTTCCTAACACAACCTGATCACAAGGAACCCATTAGGTCTGAATTGTTAGGTTGGGTCAATGACTGGGCTAACAGAAAATGAGGAGACTGAGAGGAGACTGTCCTAGGCCAGGCCACCAGCCTTTTGTACAGCTGGAAGCCCTCACTACAGATCCAGTGTTCCCCTTAGTATTCCCTGCAGTGCTGAGGACGGTGTCTGCCCTGGCCAGGTGGCCAGTTGCCTGGATGCAGGAACTTGCACACATCAGCCCTTGTTTTCTCTCTAGCATCAGGGAGAGGTTCCTCTGCCTTTGAAAGACTGAAGTGGATACCTCATTAGGCCTTGATTATCCTCAAGCAATTGCTTAGATTTCTGCCCTATTACTGATCTGCCTTTTTTAGCAGAGGTCGTGGAATGGGCAGTGGCTGTCTTGTCTTCGTTATAATGCATCATTTGAAACTTTTCAATTAAGCTTCAGATCAGGCCACAGTACTGAGACCGCTTTAACGAGGGTGAGTAATGACCTTGTGCTGCACGTGATTTCTGGCACACCATCAGTTTTAATTCTTCTTGATCTTACTGTAACCCTTTGATACTTTGGATCAAGGGTTCTCTTGAAATGCTTTAAGCACATTGTAGGACTTTCAGGGACTGTTCTGACATGGTTTCTATCCTGCTTGTCTCAATGTAGCCAGGCTGTCACCTGTAAGTTCTCCACATAAATTCAAATTGCCAAAGATTAAAAGGCAGCTGAAAATCTGACCTGTGCACAGAACCGGGGAAATCTGGTGTGTGTCCCCAGAGTGACCAAACCTAAGGAGGATTCTGCTATGAGAGCAAGGTAGCCCCTTTGATGTGCCATGCCCAAGTAGAGCAATGCAATGATTAGAACTGAAAGCTACATTATGCTAGAGTAGTGAATTTAATAAGAACTACTAGAGAGAGACTTCCAGAAATTTAGACTTTCCAGTTAATACTCCTCAAACTAAAACTCCATGAATTAAAACAGTGTTAGAACCCTCATCCATTAATGCAAATGGTAGAAATTACCTTGACATCAACAGGGAAAATACCCCTTAACTTAAGGGATATTTGGACTCAGGATCAGTCCAAACTTAGTAGCTGAGACCAATTTCCAAACAGGCTATGTCTGCATGAAGCAGATCAGCCTTAGTATTTTCAAGCTGTTTTCCCAGTCTTGGAGTCTGATGGACATGGGTTCCCCACTGAGCCATGACATTCTGCCCTGCTCACAGGCAGAACCAGCAACTTGGCTATTGAGGAGAAAGGCAGTAAGAAAGGGCCTTCAGCCTGTGCCTCACAAGCAGGTATTCCGGAGAAATCACCATTTGGCCCTGGTCTGTCCCATCAAGGTACTGAGCCTGCCAAGCTTGCCAGAAAGGTGTGGGTATTTAGGGAGCAGTTCTCATCTGACACCTTCCCTCCAGGCATCCCAAAATCTCATTTCCAGACTCACAGGGCATGTGCTGGGCTGTTATCCCGAGCACCTGATTTAAATCGAGCTGCTGACAAGGTTTCAGAGGCTTGCCTACCAACAGAGCAAAGCAGCAATATGTTTAACAGCTCCCCTCCTGCTATAGTTTAGATAGTCACCCTTTAAAGCAATGAGATAAACTACTTAAAACTAATAACCCCCTGTACCTTTGCTCTTTTTTACTTGCAGCATGGGGGGTGGGGGGAGTATCTGGAAGGATATCAGAGAAATCCATGCATCTTATTGCAGTTGGATGGCACTAGCAGGGAACTGAAAATGCTTAAAAACTTGCTATCTGTCATTTGCTATATGCAAGAGGTGATCTTTACTGATACGCCTCTAGTCATCAACTGAAATGGTTTGTCTTTCATTATAACCTGCTTTATAGGAGGCCTCTTTCACTGCACTTGTCTGGTGGCTTCTGCAGACTTGGTGAGAGTTAACAAAACTCATTTCAACCAAGCTTATTTGACAGAATATACATTTTTTCATGGGCTGTATCAGGCAGAAAACATTCTCATCTGATACTCTTGGCTACAAGGAGAGCAGATCAGCAATACCGTAAGTGTCCTACAAGAGCAAGCACAGAAAAGTGATGAGCTAACTCAATAAATTTCACTCAAGACAAAATTTATCATTGCTACATCGGGATTGAATTCTTTGTTAACCCAACATTGTCACACCTCTTAGCATGAAAAAAAGCAGGGGTCATTTAGCACTACCCTATTTACTGTGCACTGGAAACACACCTTCCAGTTCCTGCAAGTCTTAAAGTCAGAAAGAGCAAATTGCAGCAGCATGCTGTATTCCCATCTCAGGTCCTCTAGGCAGCAATTATAAAAACCAGTTGTGTTATCACCACATTTCAAAATCAGAGTATGGCCACGCTGATGTGTGGCTCTGAACCCAGCAGAGCCTGATCTATTAAACACATAAAGGGGTCTGTGTGCCACAGGAGTCTAGCTTAATCATAGAACAGAAACCACAAACTCCTGAATTCAAAACCTGGGTTTCTTTGGCTGTTTGACCAGCACTTTAGAACACATCCATACATTTTAAATTTCACACTCTAATAGGAATACATAGCAATGCTCCTTTCAGAGGTGTTGCATTGATTAATAAGCTTGTCACTGAGGATGGAAATTGCTACATAAGTGTTAAGCACTGTTAACTATTGAAAGACAATTCCATACATTCTGGTGGAATCTGGAGAACTTCACAAAAATGTATTAGTTTCATTTGCATATATACTCTATTTGACAACAGTGATCAAGCTGGTGAAAGTTATTTCAAACATTTGTTATGCTCTGTGACTGCAGAAAAAATGAGAGTGAAAACTCTGATTCACAAGGCAGAATTGTGCCTGCTGAAAAACCTTTAATTTCTGAAATATAGAGAGCACAAACAAATATTTCTTTCATCAAATTTGCACATGCCTCAGTGATATTTAGCTTAATAACTGTGCAGAGAAGGAATACTATTGATGAAGTTAAAGTACAGAAAAACATTCTGCAGGAAAATGCCTAATGCTTTCCATTTCATCCACATGTCCTTGCTCATGCTTCTTGGCCAACTAGAGAACATCTGTTTTAGGCACTGCTAGCACAGTTTTTTTCTGTGATTCATCTTTGATACCACATCACCAATGTGAATCACTATGGACCACCTAGACTTTCCTGTCACAGGGGTAAAAGCACTGATTGTGGATTCCCAGAGGACAAATTATGGTTTTCCTCAAATAAAACAATTTGATGAATCTCTCTATTTCTGGATCACATCATTCCTTCTGCGAAAAGTTCCTGTGACAGAGTTTGGGATTAGAAGCTAGGTCCTCAAGCTCCCACCTATGTGTCTTCACCATTAAACCATGGTTTCTCTTGATCAGCTTTGTAAACAAACAAACAAACTAACTAAGTAATCGAGCAAACCTAGAAGCTTCTGCCTCCAGGACTTCCAGAGCGGAGGTCTACCAAGTTTGCTAGCTAGCATATGTCTCAAGAATGTAGGATACTTCTCTGACACTGTCTTTCTTTGTGACAAAGTAAATCATTTTACCCCCAGATCTTTCCCTTAGAAGTTTTTCAGTGCTAAGGCTGCCTCTTAATGTATATTGATGCTGCATTATCCAGTGCATCGGGGTATGAGTAGCTCCATGTGCTGTTGGAGTATAAGCAACAATGACTTTCTCTCCGCCTCTTTCATTCTAACCAACCATTTGGGGATGGAAAGATTTGTATCTCTTTTTATTACATCATTATGGAAAGCAAAAAGTGAAAAAAAAAATAAAGCAACAGGCGTCATTTCCTAGTATATTTGTATGCATCCGTTTTGCCAAGGGATGTACTATGCATCTACTGTGAATTGCTGAAAATGTGAAGTAGCTGTGAAACACGATGTTCTTGTGTTTCCCAAGAACCACCAGCTCTTTGCCTTTAACAGAAGATCTCTAGCCTAAATAGGCAGCTTTAAGAGCTCTCCTGACTCAGTTGCAATCAAGATACCATCTACTTAAATAAGCATTTGTACTCCCAGTGATTTTAGGAGATGAATTACTGATCTTATTACCATGGTAAATCCCCTTGAGGCAATACACAGGCCAACAGAATATTGCTTTCTGCTGGTACAGTACCCATTTCCAGGAGAACTCTAGGAGTATTTCTAGCCATATGGTAATAATAAAAGATTTGCTTAGTCTGTATTTGCCAGAAAGTCCCATTTGCAGAAGTGGCTTTTAAATCTTTGACACTGCTCATGGGAAACAGCTTGTCAGCTATAAAAATATTCCTACCAGCTCCTGTGTATCAGCCTTACCAGTGGGTGCAGGGATCTGCAGGTGGCACAGCTCAGGACCAAGCACAGAAGATTTCAGCCAGCACAGTGACTGGCAGCAACGTTACCTGGGGAGGCAGAAGTGGCTCTTGCCTGCCAGTGGCAGCGCAGCTCATGGGCCCCTGTGGGGACAGCCCCCCATCCCTGCACTGCCCTGTGTCTGGGTGGACAGCTGGGGACAGTAAGGCTGGTGATCAACGGTGTGTGGGAGGCCTCCAGCTCAAGCAAGCACACACCATTTATTTATCACCAAGCCTTCATCTGGTCAACAGGAAAAGTTGATAAAACTGCTTCCTCTGGGGCCCTGTTCTCCTTGGGAATAAGGAAAAGGTGAAGCTAGCTGAGGTCAGCACACAGGAGGCTCTGCTGAAGGTGGGAGCAGGTTGACCATGAATTACCAAGCATCATCTGATATCACAGATAAGCAGAATGGGTAAGAGACTAGGCAAATTCTACAATAAGGGATGGATTTAATTAATGATTGCACAGAGGGAGCAGACCATAGCATTTTGGCACAAGGACATCATACATCTGACAGTTACTTAAAGAGACAGGGAGCTCCCTATTATAAAAAAATGTATTATTCCTCAACGTATTTTAAAAATTACAGGAGAAACAATAACATATTGTATTACCCGCTCTCTGCAGAGCTGCCTGGGCTCCCTGCGAATATTCTGCACCAGGGCCTACTTAAAAACATTGGTCCAAACTTGGTTCCAAAAGTACAACTCTGCTGAAGTTAGGGGGTTGTGCAGATGTAACCAAATGCAGATGTTGATCCATATTAACTGAACTATTAAATACATCAATCTTACCCAACCATCTGACGCCTTGTCCCATTTCCCAATATTGTATTTCCCAAAAGTTTATATAAATTCAGTCAGCTGACGATATGCAAGCTTCTGGATAACCCCCTTTCTGTCATTTCTTGCTTGGATTTCATTTCCCCATCCCACACCATCCCTCTTTCAGTTATTATTTTAATGTTAAGTGAATCTTCTAATTATTTTGAAAGCTAAAGGTGATCACCATTGCATAGTTCCAGCTGTTCCTCCATTCAGACAGTAAAAAAAACCAAAGCAACAAAACTTAAAAACCACCAGAGTTCCCTTCTTGTTTCTTTTCACGTAAGTGTAAGCAAACCACTGGTGATTAAGTCACCAGTTCCCTACCTGAGGGGTCTGCATTCAATGAACAGCAGACAGGTGACTCTAATGAGGGTGTAACCACATCCCGGGCATCAGCACAGCTTCAGTGAATAAATTTTCCTCCTGGGGATCCGAGCATGGGACACACCACTGCTGAAATGAGCACATTTGGAAAATAGAAAAGTACATCGCTGAACACACCTGCTCAAGCCAATAGCCTCTGATCTTCATTCACCTGAATAAGGCACTGCCTGCTTATTGGGAACAGTCAATCAGGGGAAAGAAATATTTACCAACCAATCTATAGGAAAAGGGTTTCACAGGATTCAGTTTCTCTACTGATAATGCATCTGATTATATATTTTATTACACCAGCTTTGAGCCCATAAATACAACTTACTTTACGCCTTATCACTGATGACAAAAACCACCACTGTATCTTTTTTCTTTTCTAAATCCATCCATTTACTAGAGCCCATCCTGCAGAAGTAGATTGCTTTTTCTGAATCATAGTTAAAAATCAGTGCCGTAAATTGTACTCTTAAAAAAAAAAAAAAGGCCACAGAAAAGGTGTGACCTGAATGCATAAGAATTTTTTGAATGAATAGAGCCCTTAATATTTAGTTTTGCCTAATGAAGTAAGGCATGAATGTAGAAGGATTATTATTCCCGTAACGTTAAATTCACACACACAAAGTGTAATTCATGGAACCTGGCTTTAATTTTTTTCATATAAATAATTAATGCTGCATTTAAAGCATGTTAAAATGTTTTATTTCTTAATCAGCTAATTTGACTGAGAAACAAAGATGCCTTTATTTCCATTTTCCTTCACTAGAGTTACTGTAATAAAAGTTCCCCTCTAGCTTTGGCCTTCACTCTCAAGTTTGCTGCTGCCAATTAGTTTTCTAAAGTCACTATTTTACAAAATGTTTCTCACTTTTTAAAAAATGTAATTGAATGTCTGCACATCACAGAGTTTCTTGTGTTCAGACACGGGGTGTTAAACACTCTTTGGGTTGACTTGGGTCAGCTTTAAAAAATCTCAGACACTGAAACTTGAGAAGCAGTCGTGTGCTACAGTGTTTTCTCCACATCCTGTTAAGTATTAAGTGGTTATTTAAAATAGAGTTGTTATACTCAGCAGCTGACTTAAAGTGCTCGATATAGTTTACAAGACGATTAATTAAATGAGAGCATTGCATGTGATGCACATGTATTTCCATAATCATTCACATTGGCCTATAGTTGCCCTTTAATTTTCATACTAATTAAAGTAACACATTGAACTGCAAATTGTAAATGGCTGTATTTCTCAGTAGATGTTAACACTGATGTAAGCTGAATGGCAAATAAAAACCCCCAAGAACTAAGCAGAGTGTTTTTTGACTATGATCCATTCAAGCTTCCCTACTCATTCTATTACTTGGCCATGTCCATATTTTAACAAGACTGCATTTTTTGTCTGTGTTTTCAGCCCTGTATTTTTTGAGGTACTTTTCTTTTTTTTTTTTTTTTTAATTTATTGTGGTTTCTTAGTTAGTTGCTTCCATCTGATACAATAGAGCAGTTATACAGGGTTTGCAGTTACACATTAGTTTTTTTAAGTGGTGGTGGGACTGAGGTTTGTAATCTGATGGGCAAAAAAACAGAAACCCGAAATGTGCAGTTATTTCACCAGTAGTTTTGCCTCTTAATTACACCTGACCCATTATCCTCCTTGATTCCTGTTCAAACCTTGACATGGCTGACTTGGAACCTGCAATGCAAACTGGAGGGCTGTAGTTTCAGGCTGCATCAAGAAAGGGGGAAGTTACCCTCTAAAATATTTACCAAGACTTGGAAAAGAGAAGCAGCAGATACAAAGAATTATCCTACAGCTCACAGAGCTGCTGGCATTTTGACTTGGCACATGCTCTGACAGGGACCACTGCACCCACCTTAAGCAGTCCCCAGCATGTAATGGACATCGGGTAATTACTATCGAATGAGAAGTAACCTTGGACTATAGGCATATGAAAGACACCTTAAAATAAAAACCACAAAACCCCTCTGTCAGGGCCAATAGCTCAAAAATTAACAACTAATCACTCCTTTCTGTGTGTCCTCCATATAATTGCTTCCGTGATGAGGTGGTATTTTTTTTCCCCCTTTCAGAAATGAGCATTACAAAAGATTTCTTTTTAATTTAAAATGAAAAATTCCTCCACTCCCAGGTGACCTATCCAAGAGAAATAATAATAAGCACTCAATTGCTCGGAGAGCATCAGCTCTCACACATATTACAAGGCTGTGCGTTCATGCTCTCTTACACCCTCCACCCTGCTCCCTTCCCGCAGCGTGTCCTATCTCCAGATCCTAACTTGGCTTGGCCCAAGATGTTATTTGTTAAAATTAACTTTCAGATCAGGCTGGAGTCAGTGTACTTGGCAAGAAGGAAAGGAATTAAAACTGGAAGGGAGGGAATGGATTCGGGACGCAGAGAGGGGAAGCTGCAGCCTGGAGCAGGGATTTTCAGGACAGGGCTCAGGCCACAGCAGTGCTGCAGCAGGGCACGAGCAGCACAGCCAGGCTTGCTGCCACTTTTGCCACAGCATCCTTGAGCACCGTGTTGTCCCCAAATCCCTTCTTGCCAGCTGGGTGTGGGCTTTCCCCATGCTTGTCCCCAGCCCCTGACTGAAGCTGTGCAAGGCTGAGCCCCTCCTGCCTCGGTGGGGACATCCCGACGTGCCCGTTCCAGTGATAACCAGCTGCGACTTCCTCTCTACAGCATCCCACGTTTGGTTGCATCCGATGCTGCCCTCACTGCATCATGCACATCTCACAAGCACCTGTGTTAAGGCACAGGGGCAGCCCTGAATAAGCCATACCCTAACAAGAAAGGTGGTAAGCAAAAGATGAAAAGGAGAGAATTAAAACTGCTCTTTCATTTTCTAAGCAAAACACTTCTGGTTTTCAAAAAGTATTCAGGAACCCTTTGCCCTGGGCTCCACCAAACAGCTCTTGGCACTGCTCATGAACTGGCACGTCACAGACCCACGCTGAGGCAGGAAGCACCTCTGTGTGAGCCTCCTGCAGATGCTTCTGGCTGACCCAAAGCTGTGTTTTTGTGCTTCTTCCCAGCAAAAGTCTTCCAAAGTTCGGCCGTGGCAATGCTGAACAGCCACACATCACAAAACAAATGGAGTCACGCTGAGGGAAGACTGATAGACTATGATAATAATGCAAGACTCTTTTTTCCCCTCATAAACCAAATTTCCCATACATTTCTGGAAGATTAATTTAGATTTAGGAGATTTTTGAGTGAAGCACTGGAAATAAGACTAAATGCAAGGCTGGTTTCTACCTGACCTTAACTACCACATCAGCTACCACTGCTCCAGTACATTTGTACATGGAAATGTACGTGTACTTCAGCTTAATTACCTAAGGACTTTAAAAAGAAAGCCTTTAAAATGTTTTAATTGTGAATTCAGTTTTTTCAAGAGCTACACAACAGTGCTATAATCCATTGACAAATTAACCACGTATTTAAGCAAAAAAAATTAAGAAACTTTAGCCTACATGGACACAGTCTTGCTTGCCTTAAGTAGATGATGCACGTATACATGTGCACATACAGAGTTAAGTAGTAATTTGGGCTTGTTGGATTTGTTTTTTCCTTTGAGACAGGTTTCAAGTTTAGCCTCCTACATCACTGTGAGAAAGAAGGGGTTACCAAGAAAAAAATCCTAAAATAAAAGGCTCTTGAAAGTTTCTGACTCAGGTGACACAAATGGATGTGGTGCCAGCTGTGTTTCCAAGCAGGGGCTTCAGCTGAATCATCGGCTTTGACACAAATCTCTTCTGGCTCTCTCTCCTAGCTACTCTTTGCATTCACTGACTAAATACAGCAAGGACTTTCTCTTCCTCCAATATAGCCTGCAAAGATTGCCCCAAATGGGGCATGGCTGGTGAGGCACAACTGGGTGACTCCACTTGCACAGGAGAGCTTGCTTTGCAGAGTGTGGGGCTGGCACTGCAGCCGGGACAGCAGCCGGGACAGCACGGAGCAGCTGGGAACAAGGGCAGGGCTGGAGGCTTGGATGGGCGCTGGACACTTGGGAAGGGCACTGACATTAAAGCTGAGGGCTTGGGAAGTCTTTTATCTTCCCCAAGTCAGCTTCTTCCACAAACTCATGACAGCTGGTCATGATGAGCAAATTAAAGCTAATTTCAATGTTACTCTTGGGCACAATTGTCAGGCTTCCATTCAGGAAACTCCCTAAACAAGTGCTTAACTTTAAGCAGATGCCTAATTCCCAGTGAACACAGTAGGATTTATATACCTGCTTTAGCACTTTACAGGGCAGGGATGGACCCCAGCAAGCAGTATGTCACATCCCTGTAGTCCCAAAGTGCAGGTGGCTTGTCTCTTCCAGACTTAATTGCTAGTGCTCAGCCAGTACCAGGACCACGACACAAACTGGATTTTTATTGTAGTGCACATCCTGCTTTTCTGCAAACTTGCTGCAGCCCTGCAGGCAGCTCTCCTGCTAACTAACAGCAGCATGGAAACCTGAGCCAAGAGCCATCTAGGAAGGTTCACAGCCACAAACTGCCACTCTCGATAGCAACACTGTTCTTTCAAGCTGCAAAGAGCATGTCAGAGCCATTTCTTGAAGTTGGAGCTTGGGCTTTTTTTCCTTTTTATTCTTTTGAAGAACGTTGGTGCAGTCCTGGTGTGTCCAGAAAGCACAAGGAGCACTGATGCTGGAGACCTCTCCTTCTGCAAGAGCAGAATTAGCGCCACATTGGTGGTAATCTCCCTTTTATTAGATACAGATAAGCCTGCTCAGTAGCAAAATTAGCATGCTGAAAAAAGCTCTTCTCACCCCAAAGTAGCAAATTGTAGAGCTGGTGGGAGAAGGGAAAGGAAAAGGAGAGGCTGACATTATGACAAGTAGTGTGAAGTATTTTTTTGAGCATTAGCACTGATCTAATAAGACACAAAGTTATAAGGAATAGGATCAGTTGAAAAATAGCAAGCATTTTTAATGAAAAAAACTTCCATGTTTCATAAACTTCCATTCATTCTTGTTACTTAATTGGAAAGCAAAACCAGAGTTTTCATTTCTCTTCCTCTTTCTCTGCTGGCAAGAGGAGGATGGGAAAGGAAGTAGAAAAAGAAAGGGTCACCACTAAGTTTTCTAAGGTCTTTCCTTTTGATACTGTGACTTGCTTTGGTTATTTTTTCATTACTTATTTTAACTAAAATAAAGGGTCTCCAGAAAAGCATTTGTTTTGGTTAAAACCAAAACTAAATCTGACCTACCATTGAAGAAAAAAAACAACTGGCTCTAAGGAAGAGAAGCTCTGTGTCAGTGTACTTACATATTAAAGAGGGCATGTACAAGTCAAAAATGCACTGACAGACCAGAATAGGTCAGATCCATGTATATAAAAAAAAAAAAAAAGATTTTTAACAATCTTTCAGCCCTCTCTTTATTAGACCTTAATTAAATCAATGGGTCAAAGCAACAGAGGGAAATATGGTTCAGCTAGGGGACACTAATCAACCCCTTTTGGTGGACTGGAACATTTCTCTTAAGCAGGAACTAACCTTTAAATCAGCATTTACCTCATGTAACTCATAAGCATAATCATCATTATTATTTATTCTTAAGAAAAAAAAAATCTATAGGACTACTGTCTTTTCTTGAAAATATAAAAATTCTTATGAAAGGAAACATTATTAATAATCGTATGGTAAACCAGTGAGTATGCTTGATTGAGGAAAACCAGGCAGCTCTTTTGATTTTGGTCAAACATCATCCTTGCACATGTTGTGAATTTTAGAGAACCCGGTGCTGAACTCACTTGTGAGGATATTTAAATACAAAAATACCATCCCTGTTCTTCACAGCACAGCACACATACAGCATGCTTGCCCCACAGGAGCCAAGCCAAGCCAGCACAGTGCAGTCACATCTGTCTGTCCCAGCATGAGCCCATGGGAAGGAAATGTGACTCAGCACCCGAGTTTTCTCCCCTGCTCCCTCCTGGCTGTTGAGGAAGTTGACTGCACCACAGCAGCTGTGGGTGCACCTCCTTCCCCCATGAGTTGTGGCTGGGGACAGGGTACATACCTCCTTGCTTCTTGTCCTTCTCTTGAGTTTTGTGCAGAACAGAGGCATCTTGTATACACGCCTCATTCTCACCCTAAACACAGAGCCAAGATCCAGCAAGGTCCTGTTAATGGCCCTGCAAAAAAAAAGGCGGATTTATTGCCTTGATCTGTGCCATGATAGGAACAATCTTACATCCCGAAGATGATATGGTAGATTTCCACCACAAAACACATCAACAGGTGTGATTCTTCATGCGTGCCAATGTACAACAACCAGCAATGAACAAAATCCAATAGCCAACATTTATCCGTTTAATGACCATACATAATATCTCAAGTCAAGTGTTTCAATTTCAAACCTACTAGTTCAGGTACTGTTGGCTGTGGCTGGTTCTGCAGTACGCTGAGGGAACTTCTCTCTCTCTCTCTCTCTTACGTAAAGAGCATCTGGAGCAGCATTACATGTTTAGCCAAGGAGAACAGCAGCCTTTCCAACTCCCCCACAGATCTGTGCAGTTTTCATGGCAGAACATGTCAAGGAAATAAATATCACCAAGTTGCCATACAATACTTTGCCTGATTATAACAATAATTATTTGTCTCTACTGCTTAAACCAGAGTTGCATACGAAAGTTAGTATTTCCAAGGCACTGGGTGGGATACCTTTCCTGGAAAACATGCTCTCAATAGGAAACCCAAACACATTGCTAGAGAGTTATCTTAAGTAGATTTAAATAATTAAATCCAAAATTCTCCAACCACTTGCTGTTTCAAATTTATTTCTTTAATAACAAGCTTGTTTCAGCAACACACTGGAGTAGGGTTTCATTTATTCAAAGTTTAAGGTCTGTCCCACTCTGAGTGTTATTTTAAGTATTTAGGGGAATTTTTGTGCTTGTGAAAATGAAGAGATTGTTGCATTATAAATTCATTTCCTCTGCTATTGCACAGGCCATGCACAGTGCAGCTGTGAAAGCGCTGTAAGAGCCCCAGCAGTGTCCTCAAGCCCAACCTACGCAGAGCAGCCTGATTTTTTGCACGGAGAGAAGCTGGCCTTTTTGTATGTCTTCAACTCTGAATACTTCCCAAGCAAAGACCTCGACACTGCTCAGCTGTGTCAAACGAAGAGGGAGCGTTTAGTGATGCCAACAAGTGTCCACCGGGGACACGGCCCAGGTGCTAATGGCTGCTTTCGTGCAGGACCTCCAAAGGGGTCAAAAGCCTCGTGGCCCAAGGTGCTGCGTTAAGTGCTGTAAGCAGCTCAGCTACAGGTGTTACCTCATAAGGACGGATTCGGTAGTGCTTGCCATTCACACAAGCAATTTTACAAACAAGCGAGTTTCTTATATATTCTTCCTCACCTCCAGGCATTCATATTCTTTTTAAGTACAGGAACATTAATTAGATTTTGACCACAGACCCCGGATTTGACTTACCCTGACAGGGTTTCCATTAGTGTAATCTGTAGGGGAATTCACTGTTTTAACATCTGTGTGCCTAAGGCCTATCTCGCATTTACTGCTGTAGTCTGAAAAGCCTCCCTTGTACGGTTGTGTTTCTTCATGCTCCCAATTTCACAGAAGTCATTTCAGCACCAAACGGTAATTAGCAAAGGGATGGGCCTCGGCTGACATGAATGCAATTTATTGTTTTCCACAAGGCCCTGAACCGAGCAAACAAAGAAGGCAGTCTTGCTGTCTGGCATTTTATTAACTTGTATTGTGCGACGTACCTTACTGAAGGGAGATCTCCGAGTAAATTCAGCAGCTAGTATGCTATAACATGCATGCTTTTGAAGAATATTAATTTCAGTTCAATTAGGCAAGTTTTGCAGGACCTCAGCCTCTAAAATAGGACAGACACTTTTATAATTATCTTCTGTATTAACTTTATCACCACACGACTTTTTACATAAATGCAACCTTTCATCTTTAAAATGCCAACACTTCTTCAATTTTGGCAACCGTACAGCATTGCTAATTATTTGCTCATTATGTGTGGTTAACTGATGAATCATTAATAAATGAATGAATGGCTAATATATTTTTATGGTAATTGGAGATATAACTGATTGCAGACTTCCTTTGCTTCTCAAAACTGCCCTGAATGAGCAGTAGCTGCTTAATTGTTTACAGATGATATTTATGCCACCGACAAGCTCTTCTATCATTGCTGTTCAGGAGAGGTGAGCCCTCCCCGTGCCAATGCTTTCCCTCCCCTGCAGCTTCGCAGCAGACATGCGTGTGCACGCCGCTTTCGGACAGGTTTCCCACCAGCTCCCCGTGACGGCCAGGAGCAGGATTACTGACACACTCGCATTTACTGTCACCATTTCTAAGTAACACCCTATCAAAAAATTGAAATGATATTTTCTGTACTGGTACCCCAGCAGGCTGGGTGTCTGCAGAGAGTAACGCAGATGGGGCAGGGAAATCAGGCTCCAGTGACATTTTGTTTTAACTCCATACCATGCATTACAGTAAATGGGTTATATAACCTCTCGCCACCAGTGCGCAGTTAATGAATTCAGAGATAATTGCTGGGTTGATTTCTTCTCTCCCCTCCCCCCCCCCTTTTTTTTTAATAACCTATCTTTCCATAAATCATTCGTAGAGTATACAGTTTCAAAACTCAGCCTTTAAACCTGCTTGACAATTCAAATCGAAAAGAAAGGGTAGTATGACGGCCAAACAAGGCTTCTTTAGCTATGTACACACATCCTGAAGATCAAGTTAAAAATGCAAAGGAGATAACCAATTCTTAATTATAATTATTTAACCAGGTGGGTAGTTTCTCTAATGAACATTTCTATGAAAACAGAATAACTAATGACAGTCTTAAAGAAGTCTTTGTCTTCCCATGTACTAATGATCACATTTATAAATATGCAGGAAGGCCCCCATGTACATTGCTAATGATAAGTAATTAAGCACCAGGCGTCAAAAGCTATAGAAAAGGGTCAGGATAATGCAAGAGAAAATTAAAAATGCAATAAAATAAGTTGTATAGAAAGATTAAATTTCTGGCTTCTGCAGGCCTGTCTATAAAGAAATCTTTTACCCGTTTAGTAGAAACCAGGGCTGCTGTGGGGTATCAAAACAAAATCTTCTAAGCACTTTCATTAGATTTTACTTGCCTCTGTGCTTGTACTCATATTAAAAACAAGTGAACCACCAGCCATTTAAAACAGACGCTATATTCAATAAAGCTGTAGTTTCTCTCGCTGTTTATGAGGAATCACGGTGGTTGAGATTATGACTATCGCCAACCTCCTCAGAAGCATTTTGAAACTTCTGATGAAAGAAAACAGGGACATGTTAAAATTGAAACCTCATTTTGCTGTTATTTTTTTAATCTGTAGATCCATGCATGAAGGGCCCTGGCAGAGTCACTACCAAGGCGGACACAGACCTCAAACTCACAAAGATCTTTCTCAGACCCTTGTCTTAGGTACAGCAGCTGAACCAAAAACATATCCAGTCACCAGGCATTAAAGAGTTTCCAAATTAAAAAGAAATGTGACATCTTTGGTAACAAAGACAGGGCCCCCTGTGCCGGCGTCCATCAGGCCTCTGCCTCCCACAGCCCCTCACAGCAGCTAATCCATCTGCACCCAGACCTAATTCCCTGCTGCTGCGGTTCAGGGTTCAACAAGATGACAACAGTGGTTGAAGGGAAACAATTCAGTATTATTATTTCTTAGTGAAAGCAGAATCCAGCTTGTTCTCAAAATCATGGTGAGAGAACAGCAGTACTCGCAGGGCAGGAGGAGCACAGCCAGCGCCGCGCCTGCCTCATAGCACAGCCATGTTTGCCTATCTGCTGAATCCCTGCCACAGCACGGCCACAGCCCTCCCAGCTCTTGTCACGCTCCACCACACTTTTCTGAAAAACATTTCTTTTTCCGGTCTCAGATTTAACCAACAGGTTCAGTTAAAACACATGTAGCCCTTGTGCTTAGAGCCCATGGGTACCTCAGACATAACTGCAAAAAACTTTGTGGTATTTCTTTCAGGGTGAAACCAATAAGCATCTGGCATTTCTAGCCTTCCAAGGCTTTCTTTTGAAAACAGTCTTGATGTTCATTTTCCAAATGGGCCCTTTGCTGCTCAACACCGGGTATGTCCATCCTGCCTGCCAGCCCTGGCTGGGGCTCTCACATGAGGCGCCACCGCCAGAAGGCCGCGCGGGGCAGCACAGCGTGCACCAACAAGCCAGCCTGGTCTCCACTTTTACAGGCTGCGCGGGCCAGCCCGCCTGTTCAAGCTGTTTCATTTTGTCTGCAGCCGAAAATCAAATAACCTGAAACACAGTCTTGATGGTGAGCCACCGTGGTCCAGGCCCTGCCAAGCTCCACCCTGCACTGAGCCCACATCCACCCTCTGGAGTTAAATGTCCCACACAAGACATCCAAATGGGACATTCCCCAGGAGATACACTTCTACTCGCCCTGCCATTGCTCCACAGGCCCAGGTCTATCGGTGACAGAGAGCCCCGGCAGCCATGGGGGAAAGGGCTGCAGGGGTCTGCAGGAAGAGGGGACAAGCGTCTGCACTGTTGCTGGCAGCCACTAAAACACAGGACGGATTGGATAAGCAAGCATTGAATTACAGTTATCTTCAATTAAAAAAATGTTTATCTTTGAAAATGCGTATCTGTTACTGACAAGCTCTGAAAACCACCACTCCAAGCCTGTCAGTAAAACCAAATGTTAAATGGAAAATATTTGCCAGGATTTAAAATTAGACCTACACATTACTTACAGATGTTTCAATGAAAAACACTTGAAACTCAACCACAGAGTAATAAACCCCACAATGGTGTATTTTTTTTATACTTCAAGTTAATTTTTATTATATAAGTAGCCATACGAAGAAGCCATTGCATACTGCTTAAATTAAATGTGGAGGAATGAAATCAGCAGTATCCCTTTACAGCATATGGTCCAGCAAATCAAATTACAAAGCTTTCCACATCTCATTAAGTGCAATGAGTACAGTGAGATTTCTAATAAGTCACTTCTTTTTCATGTGAGAGGTGAGCAGTGACTTATTGTGAGTATTCTCACAGGATGACCCTTGTGCTGAAATTAAGAACTAATCTAAAATGGGAAAGGTCATTTGGTCAAGTCTGATCATAACATTTCCTCGTTATTGTTTTAGTTGGCATTGAAGCACATGCTTTCCCGGTGCACCAGCTGAAAAATGCCTTTGATAATTTCACTGACAGCGAGTAACCCACACACTGCCATTTAATGAGTTTGGGCAGGATTAGCTGACAATAAAGAATACGGTATAAATGTTTTTATAGAATGAATTTTTCAACAGGAAAATTTCATACAGGCGCACTTAACTAATTTATTTGTGTTTCCCTCTGAGACGTCAGCCCAAGCGCCGCCCGGCGAGCACCGCGGTCCTTGCTCAGACAGCAGCCTCCTGCCCGCCCCAGCCCGCGGCCCACCTGTAACGGCGGCTCTGGTTGCAGTGGGCATGCCAAAGCAAGAACCGCGCTCAAGCGCTTGCTTCCTCCTCTGCACAGAAAATCAAATCATCCTGCAGCCGCTCATCATGTGGCTTTGCTTTATGTGGATTCCTGATTTAGTGGCAGATCTGGTCCAGGAACTGAGGCGTTCCTGGCTCCCTGTCCCAGGCTCAAATCTCCGACCTGAATCCGATCTCCCTTCCACCATCAGCCTGAAATTGTTTGCTATAGGATATGTTGACCATAAAAATACAGTGCAGTGCACAATGAGAGAAACATCTCAAGACAGTGGAAAAGAGAAAGCTCAGCCAGGCCAGCTGAAACACTTGGGAGGAAAATCAACAGGCTGTTTTTAGCAATTACAAAGTTGTTGGCTGATCTGATGTAGCTGGGCAGGAAATTCCATAGTTTTTTGGAAACCATTGACAAAAATGTTCTGGCACTTGTATTCTTAATTTTGTGCTTCAAGAAGAGTTAATACTCTGTGCCCGAGAAGCTCGTGATGCAAAGGAAAATGGGAGAAAGATTTTCGGATAGATTTGGAGATGCATTGTCTTCCACTGTGGAGGAAAAATTCTGCAACTGCCTTGAAGCTTCCTGACACATCGTGCTAATGGTTGGGCAGTAGTGGGAATGTCATCATTCCCACCGGGACATTTCACTTGGTTATTAACCCCACGGAAAATTTTGGAGGACTGTAAACCAATCCTCAAAGGATGAATTTCTTGTTTGGTCTAAAAACATTGCTTTGCTTTTGTGCAGCAACTACTAAGAAGCCTGAAACCAAGCTACCATTTAGCTTACTTTAATTCCCCCTTAACATTCATTAAATACCCTAAGTTGTTATTTTAGGGTACCTCAGGATGAGTTGCAAGCTCTAATTTTTGGAAAATGCAGTGTTGGAGTGCAAAATACACTGTTCAGGGGATGTTCACATCATTTCCTTTGAGCTATTTCAGGCATCTAATACTGAAACCAGCCCTGAGGTCCTTAGCGGGGACATCAGCAGTAGGCAGCTGTGCCCGCCCCGGGACAAGAAGGAGATGGGATGAGGGCACCTCCACCAGATGGCAGGCAGCCACGGGCTCACCCTGACTGGAGGCTAAACCTGGGATCAGCGGTAGTGAGAAGGAGAGCAAAATGATGGGCACCATGAGGCTGCACCACCCCAACACAACCCCACGCTGCACCTGGGGGCAGCAGCTCCGCTGTCAGCTTGGGCTTCCCACCTCCATCTGCAACAGCCAGCCCTGCCCTTGATCTGCTTTCCAAAACATTGGCTGTTTCGCTTTTTTGTTTTGTTTTTTTTTAAACTTGCGTATGAAACTTAGGGGGGTGGGAAAACCTTAAAAATGCAAGTTGGAGTGGTGAGACTCAGCCTGCAGAATGCCTGAAACAACAAATCTTTTGGCAAACACGGACAACTCTCACATTTCTCACTAGAGTTAACTTTTGACCTCCGGACCTCAGAAAGTTGGAGTTTTTTTTTTTTTTTTTTTTTTTTTTTTTAAAAAAAAAAAAGCAGTTTTGCAAGATGTGCACTAAATTACTGCAGCTCTCACGCTTACAATCGGTCAACTCTGTATACATATTAAGGCCAGAATAGACAATCATTTCAGAACAACCTGATGTGCTTAGCCACAGTGAGATAAGCAGAATACAACAAAGAATTTACTAAATAAAGCTCTACGTCTTCCTTTGTGCGATGGTTACATTGTCCAGAGTAAAGTCCTGCTTCATCCCCAGTTATATGCCAGTATCCAGCATCTGCTGAAGATACACTGCCGAACAAGGACAGCATATGATGGCACGATTGCAGGGCCCTTATGAAAAATGATCTCTTTTAAGTAATTTGCCCCTCTCCACTGAATTCATCTGATGCTTTTGCTTGTGCCTAGACACTACATTCATCCAACTGCATTTTGACGTTCTGGGCATATGAGAAAAAAGGGAAAAAGTCAAAGAGACAGTACACTTGAACACAGCACTCTGCAGCTGCTGTGTTAGTTCTGGAGGGATTAATTTCCAAAACACAGGGATGGGGAGCCCTGAGTGAGCCTGCAGCTCCTGCTTTGAGGCCAGGCCAGGCTGTGTAGAGGTCCAGGGTGTGTGGCATGGCCATGAGGTCACCCTCCCAGGCTCATCAGAGCCACAGCTGAGCAAAGCTATTGCTTTCCAAACACCAAATGTAGGCAATTGCTATTAGCATTTCCACGCATGTTTTACTTTAAATAGTTGCTGGTTGCTCATCCTTCCCGTAGCTGAAAATTACCTACATACCTAAATGCATACACTTGTTATATGCCTGCATATATTTATTTTAAAATAGCTTATGCATATATAAACACAGACACACAAAAGTTCTCCGATGCATTTTCCTGGAGGGGTAATAATACAGAAATATTTAAGATGATTCAACAGTGGACGGCTCGGCAGATGTATCCAGCATGGTGCAAGACATTAACGTCTGCTGACTCATCATCAGAGTTAATTCCTGCCTGGCTCATGTTCCCGTCATCTCAGCAGCAATTTAGTACTTGGTAAATTTTCTCTCATCAGGAGTAAATGTTATCACAGACTTGTGATTATGTGCTATTTGAAACGGGTAGAGCTAAAGCCATGTGTGATAATAAAAGGTAATTGTTTACCTTTGAAGTTGATATCTACGGCCTTTGCTGCGCTCTGCAGGAAATTGGCCCAGTCCGTGGCCGCTTGGGCAAAAGGGCCATGCCTGACACCCCTCGGGAGGGTGTGGAGACAAGGCGGGTGCACACGCAGGATTTGAATCAAGCTGGCGGCACTTCCACAGGCTTGTTTTTCCCTACTGAGTGAAGCTGAGCACCATATAAAATTTAGCAAGGAAGAAGTTCCCCTACCATTTCATGTGATGACACTGCTGGCAAGAATGGAGCATCCGAGCTTTCTGCTGGAGGAAGGCAGAGCGATGCAAACCCATCCCTGTGCCATGAGCACACCCGAGGGCAGATGTGTCCCAGCCGTGATGGGAAGCACGGCACTGTGGGGATGCCCAGCGGCTCCATCCCTGCCCTCAGCCTGCAGCACTGCCATCTTTGTGGTCCCACCGTGCTTCAGCTGCAAGTGGAACCCAAACCACCAAGACTGTGGTTTCCTCTGAGTGCAACCACCGCATCCCAGCACGGCCACCATCACCTCCACATCTGGGATGGGCCAACCCAGCACCCCTGTGGCTAGCAGATGGACACCCCGCAGGAGACAGTGCTCTGGGTGCTCCAAGGCCAAATTCTCCTTCATCAGGCAGAGGCCGGGGTGTAATTTCACACCGACCATAGGCAGAGAAGCCATCGGGGTGCCCAGACTGGGCTCTGCAGCCAGCATCCTGCCCACACGCAGTGGCTGGTGCTCCAACCAGCAGGAGTTCCCTGATCTAAGAAATAGGGGAAGGCGTAAATCAGAAATACCAGCTACAGGGATTTGGTGTCTGCAACACATGCTATTAACATGCTGTTAGCTTTCACAACTCATTTTCAAGGGATTATAACTATTCCTAACAGAAACGGCCAGGGAGATGAGAGGTCTCAACTTTGTTGCCTGCTTTTCCTTATTCTTCCTTTTCCTCCCAAACAATCCACATTGGAATTCATAAATAAAGACATATGCACATTTGGAGCATGTTCAGATCAATTATCCCACATCTTTTTTTGGAGCTGGGGAGAAGGTATATTGCCTAAACACTAATGCCTATGGATCTTTAATATTAATGTGATGCTCAAGAGATAATTACTTCTCATGAACCAGAATGAGTCTGGCCAAAAAGACTGAACACATCCAAAATTCAGCTGATTTCAGTGCAGCTAATTCTGGTTGAGGCTTTTTTCTCCCCCATTGGACATACTGCCAGATGTAATAGAAATAAGCCCCGCTGAAACTGGCTGAGGATACGTATCATATTCTGATTGGTACCAGATTTGCCGATTATTGGAGAATTATTTACTAAAAACAAGCCCCTTAAAACACCATTATGGTTCAGACATAACTCCCAAAGAAGTAACAGTCCTTCCCAAGGAGGACCCTCATCAGATGGATGTAAACCTTCTGCCCTGGCACAGGATCCCAGAGGGAAGAAGACGAAGCCACTTCTACAACCCCTGCCCATGGCTGAATGCAAGAAAATGCTGGCACCAGTGGGGCTTCGGGAGAAAGAAGGAAAGATTCAAGTCTGAATTGAACCAAAACCTAGCAGCAGCAGACCTGTGGCTGTACATTTTGAGGGCAACATGTAGGAAACAGCAGGGTTCAAAGCTAGAATGACTAAAGGTTTCCTGCAGCCTCCACCACTTTACAGAGAAGAGATTTGGCCCCCGGTATCAAGGTGCTGGAAGGGGACAGCCCTCATGTGCCTGCCCTGTAAAGAGTTGACGAGCCTTGCTGATGGGTGCCCAGGGGGTTAACTCCTGTAGCCTGGCAAACAGCTGCTTGCTATGGGAATGCCTTGCAGAGAGCTGCCCAGAGCAGGGCTGGGAATTGGGGAAAGGAGCTCTCTGGCAGCCCAGCTCTGTCCTCACTCCTCCATCCTGCTGCGGATGAGTCATGTACGGAGCCGGAAAGGCAATAAATGCAAACACATGGCAGTCAAAATGGCTTTCACAGAAAAGAAAACACTGGGCTGCAGCTGATGTCGGCATGCAGCACGGAGCTGGTCCCTCGTGGGACGGGCACCGCTCAGCGCGCAGCTCTGCGCGGGCGCTCACTGCAGCACCAGGACTTAGGAAAGTTTCCTGCCTTGCCAAAGCTGCATGCCAAGGTTGTGCCGAATACCTCATTTCTCCATAGCTGGGTTTCAAATGTTTAAGTTACATGGTCCTGCTTAACCCAAGGAGGGCTGGGAGAGGGAAAAAGGCAGAACAGCAGAGGTAAAAGGCAATGCTGGATGCCATACGGGTGGAGGGAGGTGAAAGGAAAGATCTAGCTGGAAAGAATACATCCGTCAACTTCTCATATTTAATACAAATAAACACCTAAACATAGGCTACAAATTCAAACCTGGAAACATCACACACTTGTCCTGTGCCACTGTTACTTGGCCTCCTTACACAAGTATTGTGTAATGGTATGACCATATTCTCACCTTTCCCCAGCACCTCTATGCTCAGACACACGGTGGTGGAGCAGCAGCTGAGGCCCTGCAGCAGGACCTCTGCCTCCTTTGCTTTGGAAGGTGACTTTCAGTTGAGCTGGTCTGTTCCTTCTCTGAGCAGTGCCCCTGCAGCTGCTGCTGCTCTGACTGCAGTGCAAACACATGCATACAACATCTCCACAGCTCGTATTCTGGTAGTCTGACAGCATCTCCCCAATGAGTAAAAGGGGGAAGAACACCATGCTTTCAACAAAGGCTCACCAAATTTGATGGGACAATGGAACAAATAAAATAAAATAAAATAATAAAATCACTTTCTTGGCAGACTTTTTCTACTTCCCTCCCAGGGGAAGTAGAAATGGCTTTTTACAAACC
The DNA here is from genome assembly GCF_964211825.1 of Aythya ferina. NCBI lineage: Eukaryota > Metazoa > Chordata > Aves > Anseriformes > Anatidae > Aythya > Aythya ferina. The sequence continues at coordinate 18,107,968 of NC_140304.1, forward strand.
ATGCAGGTACTGCAACTTCCTAAAAGGTCCTAACAGTTTTTTTTCAAAGCATTACTGGCCAACATCATGATTTTTACCATATTCCTTTGCAGATGCAGACCAGAGCTTGCCATGTGTTCTAATGTCTTATTCCTTTTATCACCTAGAAAGGCCTTCTAATAAACAAAGAAGATGCCCTGTTTTAATAACACAGTGTTTCTACAAAGTCAAATAAAACTGTCATGATTAAGGATACTCACAGAACAGGGCCTCAACTTTCTAAATGCCTGAGTGATAAAATACTTCAACCCATTAATAGTAGGACTAAAAAACTGAAAGGAGTTCAGTACTTATTCCCATGAACGTTTTCATTTGCAGAGCATGCTCTAGGATCTCGGGCTCTTATTTGCTGACGAATACACACACACTGCAGGTGTAAACGTAGAGGAGAGCAGCCAGTCATGGTGTGTTTTCTTAGCATGAGGCAAGATGCTCTGCTCAGCTTTTGCATAATGATTCAGCCATGATTTTAAGTATTCAATTCTACTTGTATGACTTCTTAAAATTCCCTGCAATATAATTATACTGATGGGAATGCAGAAAGATAATTGCTTTTAGAGAAAAGTTTCTCTTTTGTTTCACATTCATCTGGCTTCCATAAATAGAACAAGAGACCTTGAACAGCAGCAATATGCATCCATGTGTCTCTAGCTATTTATTTACAAAGCTAGACCTTGACAAATGTAATTTGTTCAATAAAATTAAAAAGGATGCACAATAATTCATTTCGACAAAAAGGCTTGAAAAGGAACGTCACTGGGAGCGTGCCTCATCACTGGAAGTGATCAGCTGATTCCTGGAGAACTGGCAGGTGCTCTCCTTTTGGAAAGCAGCAACGAGGTAGTACTTAGGAGAGGACAGAAGTGAGCTAGGAATCGGAGCAATTCTTTATTCAGGCAATAATTATACAAATTAGATCTATGAAAGCCAGAGAATGACTGTGCCTTGAACCCTGTCTGTGTGCATAGAACAATGGAGAAATTAATAATTAAATCTATTACATATGCTCATAACTCAGCACAAAAGATACTTCACTAGCGCTAACAATTCTGCATTTTCATTTGAATAAAGCTTTCACACATTTTTTCTCATTATATATGTATTATATTTTAAATTTAACAGCTTATTTTGTTGCCTTTATGTCTTGAATTAATAAGGCCACACTTTAATGCACTAATGTTGAATAGCATTAGCATGCTTTACAGTCGTTACCTGGGGGAAAAAAATGCCTGGTTTCCCAGTGGTGAAATCAATTTGCCCATAACTTCCTGTCTCTCATAACCTCTGCTAGCATAACTCAAAACTTTGTGCTGCTTTTCCTACAAAAAGACTTGTTTATACGTTCTGGCTGTGGACAGGGCAGGATCTGAAAGTGAGGCTATTCTGGTAAGTTTGCACAAACAGTTCAATAACAGACTGAAATCTTTTCAGCCAGTTAAAGCAATTAGCAGGCCAGATACACCAACTGAATACTATTTCCCTTAGAAGAAATAATTTAGCCTCAGAAACGCAGATGGCTCTGTGGGTTCTGACCCAGGATTATTTTTGTTGTGGCAGGCGGCGGGGCAGCACCCGTGGCACGCAGGCAGGCAGGGTCTGGAGGCTGGAGCCTCGGCTGCAGCCTCCAAACGCTGAGGGTGGAGGGAAGAGGAGCTGGGGGAGAAAAACATTGAGAGGCTTCATATGTAAGAATTACGAGTTCCTCCCAAGTCCTGCTTCCTAGACAGAGGCTGACTCCAGGCCCTCGCAGCCTGCGGCCCACGCAGGCCCTCTGAAGGCTGCCAAGTCAAATAACGCTAATTGCATTACAGATTGTGAGCAGAATTCGCTGTTCTTTTCAACTAAACCGAAGCCTTTCCATTTCCATTTTGTTTGGGGATTTAAGCAGCGTGCATATTCCCACCGCTGAGCAGGATATTGGGTTAGGAAAGGGGTGGCAGTCGCTCATTCAGAGACCAAAAGCAGATCTGCAAACTCGAGAAACCAGAGAGGGGAGCCGAAGGAGCACATCAGAGGCTGCCAGCTGTGGAAACAGCCGCCTTGGCAGAGCCTCATGCCCCTTGCACGCGCAGCCCATCGGGGTGGCTGGGCCCCAGCGTGGGGAGTGGGGATACTGCTGGGCTCTGCCACGGCAGATGCCCACAAACCTGCTCCCCAACACAGGGCACCCGCACCTACAGTGATCCCCAGGGCCTCTGGGTAGAGGGAGATCCCAGGGCAAAGCAGCCACCCTGGGGGGCACAGCCACAGAGAGCACTGCGTCCCGCAACAATGTACACAGAGTGACTTCAAGCTCTTGGTAGCATCAGGACACAAAATTCCCCCCGTTCCCCAGTACATTTGGGGGACAATTTAAAAAGGTTTAGAAACTTCAGTAGGAAAACCAGATGCCTGTATTTAACTTTAAAACGACATCATCCCATTATTTCCTCAGAAATCTGTACTAAAGCAACGCACGCATGTGTCCCGTCTCTTCTTGCTAAGCTGCACATGTCACATTCAAAACCCCTAACAGTACCCGGTCTTGAAGTACTTTACAGTTACAAGGATGGCTCCCACTATTTGGCAGCTCCAAGGAGAAATGAACTCCAGCTCTTGGAGAGAACAGAAATTTTGACAAACCTCTCATCATTCTTTCAATATGGGGAGTCTCTACCTCTCTTGAAAAGCTATTCAGGGTTGCTCACCTCCCTCTGCCAGCTACAACACAACACATTTCGCGCTGCAGCATCCCTTCCAGTGGTGTCTCGGCTGAACAGAGATGTTGTACTGTCATGCTTATTTAAGCAGAAGGGTTAACACCGCTCCTCCGTACAACACCATATAGCTCAAAGGTGCAGTAAGAAGCCAAGAAATATGCCAAAAAGCTTTGGGAAAATAAACAATGTCAATTTGCTCTTCTAAGTATCATCATGACAAATTTACCGTGCGGCTAGTGAGATAAAATGCAGCACTTTAAATACCTAAACTAATCAATAGAGAGAACCAAGTGTGCAATCCATTTTCCTAGAAGGGCAACCTTTTAAGGTTAATTCTTCATTCATATAAATACAATGCAAGGGTCATTATTTAACTTCAAGCGGCCCTTCATTATAGCAAGGCAATTAGGCTCACTTTAGTGCTAAAATTAGCCACAGAAAGCCAACAGCAGGTTTTGCTTCGAGCAAAGCAGAAACCCGGGAACAAGAAAATAACGCCGGCGGTTTTTTTTGCCGTCGTGTCGTGCCCACCCTCCCCCCAAAAAATACCCACCCCGCTGTGGGCCTCGGAGCCGGGGCGGTGCGGCCGGGGGAGCTGGTGGCGACCGGGCCGTGCCGGGCCTTGTGCGCCACCTAGCGCCGCGCCGCCGCCGGCCCCCCCCCCCCCCGGGCCCGCTTCTGTCGCCCTTGGGTGACGGTTTTGGCCCTCAGGGTGGCCCCGCAGCGGCCCTCGGCCGGGGCTGGCCTGGCGCAGCGGCCGCATGCCCAGGGCCGCCGTGGGCACTGCGCCGCGGGTGTTCCCGGCTGGGTCACCCCCTGGTCAGGCCAACCGTGTAAACTTGCTGTGGGGAAGCTGCTGGATTTTGCCCTGCCACCATTTCCCCCTTTATAAGACGAAACTAAGCACGTTTTCTAACCATAAAGACCCTGCTGTCCTGTTACCTCCAGCTCCAAGTACTCCTCCCATTCCAACACCGTGCCTGACCTCGGTCCCCTCACGGTCTCAGCACGGCAGTGCGAGCCTGCGGCCAGGGGCAGCATGCGGCCTCCGCAGCTTGGAAGGGCCACAGCTGCCTGCCAGGGCAGAAACACCACCCTCTCCCCATGAAAACAGAAAGGCTTCTTTAGAAGAGGGGGCATAAAGCACCAGGCAAGGAGAGACAGAAAAACACGGGTTCATGCTGAGGTCTATGAGGCGCATGCTCAGGCTGTAAGACTGGGTGCTCAGCCTGGCAGCAGGACCCCAGGACGGGCACAGCCAGGGCACACGGCAGGCTTTACGAGGGGCATGGCTGTCAGCAGGTGATAAAACAGCCCCGTGCAGAAGGGCCAAGCCACGGCCTCGCCAGGGAGCTGCAGGGGAGGGACGGAGGCGCCCATTTACCTTGACATGTTTCTTCCACACGAGCCAAGCTAATTGCACACGTCAAAAGGAAAAAGCAACGCATGGCTTTCGTCCGCTCCCGATAAGGATCAGATAGGGCTCTTCCTGTCTTCTCCAGCAGCCTTTCCTCCCGCGTTGCATGCAGAGGAGGAAGAAAATACAGCTTTGAAGGTTAGGTAATGGCCTAATTAGAGCAGAATTCCATCCCCAATACTACGGCCCTGCCCTCTCAAAGCACGGTCCTGGGTCAGGCTGTCAGCTTTGGGTTAGTGCACTTGTGCAGTTAGCATACCCCTAGTAATGTGCTCTTTGGCTTAATGTGGGCCATTTGACACAGAGGTTTCTAAATAATTGCTGCAAGTGCAAAGCAACATATGTCAGTTTTAAAGTTACTGCCCTGTGAAGGGCACCAGTCCCCATCCCCTGGAGATGCAGCAAGCTTTTGGAGGCCACAAGAGCAGCTCTCCCCTGCAAACACTGAGCTGCAGAGCGGGTGATCAGGGGGCAACAGGAACGGTACGACAGACAGTACTTGCCTGTGCAGCAAGTGGTCAGGTAGAGTTTAAGTCTCTTGCTTTAGAGCCCCCAAAAGCATGCAGTGATCCAGCAGGCACATAAAGGCCTGCAAGCATCGGTCCCAAAAGCAGATGTGATGCTGCAGCACTCAGCTTGCATAGGAGCATATTTATGGTATGAAAAGTATGGGAAAGTAGTATGCCTTTTGAATACTGCATGGCAGGGACACGGGTACTGCTGGGCATGTTTTTAGTTAAACACAGGCCTGAATATACAGCATAAAATTAATTTTTATTTATTTATTGTTTTATTTATTTTTTTTGGCACTATCTCAGTTAAATATCTTTAATTTTACTGATGCAGGGGGGTGACTCTTTCAAAATGAAAGGAAGATAACCTGTCTTTACCCTGTTCAACATTAGCAGAATTTGGACAAGTGACACGTTGGCCTGGAAATGCAAATGGGCAGATTCCATACAATGCACTGTTTTTTGTCTCCCCAATTCTTTCCACCTGTTGCACATACTTCACCACAAGGCTATCCCAAGCATTTGCTGAAGAAGACTCTGAAAAACCACCGCTCCCAATGGCTACAGATGTCTAAAACGATCAGATCACCTTTTCTGATCTTTATCCCCTTGGTTATTAAAGGGCATATTACAGCAGACACATGAAGAACGTAATTGTGGCAATTCTTTCTTCCAATCGCACAAAACCACAGAAGCAAGACTCAGAGGGAGGAAAACGGGTGCAATTGCTGTGCTCCCTCCCCCTACCATTGCAGCACACAGCTGTTTCTGTTCTGACCCTTTTCCAAATGAGCCAAAGGAGTTAGTTCCAACATTCAGAAAGTTGCTGTTTGTTGCTTTATTTTCCACTTCAGGTGCTAGAATTCTGTTTGGAGTCTTGGGGAATAAGATTTGTACCCTGGTACAGCTTCAGCCAGCAACAGCAAGCTCAAGGCATCTGTAACCTGTGACCAAAGGGAGAGCTGCAAGCACAGTGCTCCCCAGCACCCACACCTGTTCCTTGACCCTTCCCGCTGCCTGAAACATGACAGGCAAGTACAAAAATTAAATTCTGTATTAAGACATAAATTATGCTATTATATTAAAATGCTAGAGGTTAGTATACATTACTCTGAAGCATTAGTCATGCCAAGGTAGAAAGTTATATGAGAGGAAGGTTAGTGAACAGACGGGATGAGCCCTTCTGCAAGGGCTCGGGAGATCTCAGTTTAATTCCTGGCTTCTCCACAATGCTTTCACACTGAATACTGCAAGAACCAAAGGCAATTCACCTACATTCTTGCTCTGTTCCCAAACGCTGCATTCCTGGATTAGGAGTGCAACAAAAAAACCTGTTCCCCCAACCCTGCTGTTACTTCAGCATGGTATTTCAATATTAAAACACTCCAGCAGGCACACCCACCAGGTCAAGGCCCCGTTCCTCAGAACCACTCAGTTTACTGAACCCAGTGGCCAGCAGAAGGAGTGGAGCAGATGGCCACTCCCTCCCCAGTGTGGTGCATCTCTGCTAGAGCACCAGTGGGCCCCACCGCAGCTAGGCCAGGGCCGAGCCTGCACGCAGGCAGCAGGGAGGATAATAAATCCCACCCGTGCTTCAGTGCCTCACCTCCAATACAGGTAACTACTAAGCTTTCTAACAAAAACACTGCAAAGGATAAAGAAGATGCTATTCAATGCTACCAGGTAATAATCAGATATTATGGCAGCCACGTGCCAATACTGCTTACCACCACAGGCTTCTTTTTGATCTGCAGCACTATTGATTTATGTGCCACTAAAATTGTTTGTGTGCAATAATACTAACACGCTTCTTACACCAAGTCATCTACAACAAACAAGAATCTGTGCTGCTCCTGATAGGAAAAGAAAGCTCTTACCTGATGGAGAGACTTCTCTCTAGTGGATAGATGATGATAACATGCCCAGAGAGGGACAGAAAGACAAAACACACAAGATGCAGGAAGTCACCTGCATCTATGTTAGTCTACTGGCTTTGCACATGCTGGGTGAAATATCTGTCTCTGACAAGTAACAACAGGGAAGTTGCTTAAACTTCTCAGTTATGTGCTGTCACCTGGCAGACTGGTAAATCATCTTTCCTAGAAGCAGACATCAATATTCCACAAGTAGCCTCCCACTGCTTTTCAATAGGTAAGCCTTTGCCCAGTAGCCAGTTTTGTTCATAAGCTGTGTATCCTTCACAGAAACTGGGGAAGGAAGGGGAGATGAGCAAATGCTGCTAAGCAAACTTACCATTTGATGCGTTTCTTACAGAAGGCTGATACATATGCAACTGCAGCTTAGAAACCAAATTGCAAAACCCTAAGAAATGCTCCTTCTAATCTGGACAGATCTTCAGAGTGGAAATATATTGTGTTTTTTGAAGTGATATGTGTGGATTTTTTACCCCAGCTTTGGGCATGTGAAGAATTTGGCTTTGTTTTTCATTTACGTTACTTTAACAATGTTTCTCAAAAGTCTTGAAGATTTTGTTACTGGCCTATTTTTTTTTTTTTTTTATGGCAGTGACATCACACAAAAACTATCTATTTATTCCTTTAGCTTTCCCCCTTCCCCCAGTCTGATTTGGAAGTAACAGCAGATTTTTTTTTTTTGATTTATGTGGAAAGAGGAAACCACCCTGGGCAAAAAGTCTACAGTCAGCAGAAGCAGCACTTTGTCTTCAAAGACTCAGATACAAGACTCCCAAATGATTAATGTTCGTAACTCACATTTTTCTTGCAGATGTGATTACAAAAGAGAATATGTAGAGGAAGTGATTTTTAAAAAATTGTTGGAAATGTATTTTCATAACAAGGAGCAAGAGCAACAGAAAACAATTTTCCGTCTGGTTTTAAAAGAATAAAGTCAACAATTACAAACTCAGATGCCAAGCTGTGGGCAGATGTTACTACTTAGATAGTAAAACTAGTTATACTGCTTTCCTAGAAAGTTATTAATATTTGCTCAATGTGAAGAAAAAAGTTAGATAACTACATTAATCTAGCAAATATCTAAATTTGGCCTCTACATTTGAAAAATAGACAAATACTGTTACCACAATACTGTTAGAATATCCTGTATGGCTGTGATACCAGTTCCCACTTCCTAGTCATTTACAGCATCTTTGGACTAGACAGTAAGACTTCCAGTTATCAATCATTATTTGAATCTGGATGAACAAAATGAGACTGTTACGGAGGAGAGTCTACCACCACTGAATGGATCAACACAGCATACAGACAAAAGCACTTTCTTTTGCTTATCAGATTTTTTCAATGCATGTAGAAAACAGAAGAAAAAGAATTAATTTAAATCAGCGTGCATAGGCAAAATGTAAAATGCTGAAATATACTCAAATATCCATCTCAATATCTACGATAAACTACACCAGGATTTCTCCCTCCTCTCAGTCACAAGGTACACAATTGTCTTGGAAACCACGTGGTAAAGGAGCAATAAGCTTTACTCTAAGGATCTTTCATCGGAGAAATATCTTTTAAATTTGTTTCTTAGATACTAGAACCAGGTAAAACCCAAGCTGCACTGCTCAACAAATGCTGAGAGGACATTTCAGATACACAAAGAAGCTGGGTTTTGAAAGTGCAATGGAGCACCTGCCTAGGCATGCTTTGTTCCTCCTGACTACTGACAGTGGTTTCAAACTCGGCTTCCAAAGATGCCTTCAAATATGACTTCTCCAGTACAATAGAGCAATAAGAACTACGATTGCATGTGTGCAGACACACACATATAGATATAAATATGGGGATGTTCCTGGATGGGTGCATTGGAGATGAGGGGTTATAGAACCAAAACAATACTTAAAGCAACACATGAGCCAGCTGCAAATCTTTAGTTAATAAAACCCATTTATTGTAGTCTGATTCTCAGCTTGTCATGCACTTTTCCTGTACAAAGACTAAAAGTAATAAATAAATATGCAAGCAGAAGTTAGATACCTTTACGGGATGAAGTGACCATCAGATGCACTGGGCAAACTTCCCCAATGCTGTACGCATGTTCAGTAGTGCCCACAAGCCAGTTCGGCACAACACATGAGCACTGCCTCCGACACACAGGACAGGGAGCGCTGCTGCCACCACTACTCTCAAAGGTGATCCTGAGTAAACACAAAGTTTGATAAACTCCCCATCGGAGCGTGACCTCATGTTTCACAATAATACCTGCGAGATAAGACTTGTCCTTTGCAAGGCTTGTGAATGAATGAAACCTATTACACTATCTCCCAGAGCCAGCTGAGAAAAGGGAGAGGCTGAATGCAGATGTCATACTCTCATACATTTTTCCATCCACTTGGGGAAAAAAAAGCATTGACAAGGAACGTTCACTGGGGTGGGGGGTACTGACATTTTCCTGTTTTGCTCTGTTTTCAAGGGAAAAAATCCCCAGTTGTCTTAGGAAAAACAAAACAAAACAACCCACATTTGTTGAAAACTTTTTTGTAGAGAAAACATTGTGTATGGCAATTTGTGCTGAAAGTAAACCTCACTTTTCCAACCATCTCTCAGCAGTAGCATTTAGTATTAACAGATGTCTGGCTAGAAGCCCTGAGCTCATTCTGAATGGACACCAAAAAAAGTGTAATTTTTGTTTCCTGTAATGTGAGTATAAGATGCTTTCTCCCAGACTTCATGGATTTGACTTCTATTATGCCATTACTGTCCATTTTATCTTCAAGATGCAAGGATCTCAAATGAAGAGCATACAAGCCTCCCAGGCAGCACAATCTGCTTTTCCAGATCTATAGCTTAGCAGTTAGAAGTGCAGGAAGTAGGCATTTGGACTGGAGTTATAAATAGGAGAGATTTTATTCATTGGTGCACAGGCCTTGCTTATAATAGCAGTAGCCTTGATGGTTCCAACCTTGAATTCATTAATTCAGTCTAGGGAAGGCACTGAAGATCCAAAGCAGATAACTGGGCCAAAGATAGCCATCATAGCTGTTAACATTATGACGTCTACAACCTCATATACTGGTTTATATTTCTGCCTATGCTTCCACTCCACTCTGTACCTATTGTCCTCACAGACGCACATACACACTTTGTTCCCATACTGACTGTGTTACAGAACTTTTGCCCATATATTCAGTTATCATTACACAGAGGCAGCCTTGACAAAGCCAGCCTATAACTGAACAAGTCTCCAGCAGTTGAGCATTCCTTTTTCCCTTGCCAGTTCTCCAAAGTCAAGCAACATTTTAAAAGTTATTAAATTCTAAATAAAGGAGATTAAGGATGCCAAATTCTATTCTGTGCTAAAAATTGCAATCAGTATTTGTCAAGACAATAACATCTTTAGGGCCAGAAAAACATTATTCTCTAGACTGCCTTTTTTTTTTTTTTTTTTTTTTTTTTTTTGGTAAAGAGACTGTTCATAATATTTTCCAGTCACTGCTGCATCAAGCCTAGAAGTTCTGGTTGAGTTAGAGCATTTAAATTATCACACCAAATTAGGTATGTTTCTCTCTCAAAACAGAAAACAAAAGTGTTTTTTCTTATTAAAACCAAATTTGTTTGAAATATGTTTTTTTTTTTTTAGTTGGAAAAAAAACAACAGATGAGTTCATACTAATAGTGTATTAGTTCATACTAATGCACATGCATCTACCAGCAAGGCAGCAATTCATTTCTTAAAATGTTAGAGGAATGATACCTGTATGCTTAGACTACACCCCCAATTCCCACCAATCACCTTTATAATGTTTTGTTCTTAGATCTTCTTAATTTTTTATTTTTTTAAATAGGGAGACGGGTAGTTTTCTTTGTGCAATTATTGACATCCATGTTTGTTATAAGAAGGTATTGCCTGCATGCAGCAAATCAGACTGGTATTCAGGACAAGCCTTGTAAACATGTAAAAAGTGGGTAGAGAATGTTTATCACAGTATTTTCCATTTTTATGAGGATGCAGTTGGTTATTATGACAAGGTGAAAGGTCTCAAAGCCTTCATTTTTAGGCCACAGGTGTTCTTTGTAGAGGTTTTTTTAATAAAGAGTATTATTAGTCCTTTAAATTAGCTCTTATTGAAAGTTACCACATCTGCGTTATGTGGTAATGAAGCCAGGGGGAGGTCATAGCAGGGGACTTGTGCTTGAAGAAAACATCTGGACATTGCTTTGACATTCACTAGCAACTTCTTGTATTTTATTAAGTAAGGAAATCATACTGAAATCAAATGCAAGATTCAAACAGTAAATAATAAAATGAAAATACAGGACCTGCAAAGAATCCAGCTTTAACACGAAAACCTCTCCTTTCTTTCACGCCCCTCTCATGAATTCTAACTGATGCAATTAATTACCTGTGCAAATGGCAGCATTGGTTAAAAAAGAAGGTTCAAGCAGTACTTACCTCATACCTGTAACAGCATTCTGTCTTTCACAGGAAAAGCTACTATAATTTTAAATAAAACATTTTTTGTATTGTCAATTTTTGGGGCTGCCATTTTGTTTACTTCATCATTTTAGGAAGAGGTACAGTGACCGTAGAATGCCCTCTACCTCTAGATAGGCCAGCCAAATTTTTCCATTCACTTCCCACTGGCTGATAGAAGCAGAGACCTTGTTTTCCATACAGCAATTACACTTCTCGCTTCCAGTGATGGAAATAAGGAAAAGTCTACTTGCAACAGAAGTGGGATTTAAGGTCAGCAAAATCCTCAAGTGGAAGTTGCTGAGTAACTGCATGATGGTTCTTAATCATCAAGGCTGACAACTAAATATTTAGGAACTATTACATTAGGAAACTTGGCCGGGACAGACAGTTGTTCAGCTCCATAGTGCGTACAGCTAGGAATGTTTATAGGGTGATGTTTACTGTATGCATCAGAAATCCTAAACAGTGTCGTCCTCATGCTCACTATATTTTCTTGTTTTAAGTGCTTGCCTACAAATGCAAACCACATTTCTATTCCACTCAAATTCTCACACCACGCTCATTACCGCAGTAAGCGAGCATCTTCCAGCACCACGGTAATCTGTCATGTCGTTTGTTCTTTCAGCCAGAGACACACGTATGCATCAATTCATTGTTTTAATGCTAATTTTCTGCTTTTACAAATCTCAGTTTTAATATTAAAGAACTTTTCATTGACACTTCCAGCACAATGTATACCCACTAGAAATTTATTATGTGCCTGGACAGAAAGCCCAATGCAAATTCTAAAGGCTTATAAATATATTTGGTTGTGGCTATATGAAATTATTACAGGTGAACTACGCTGCAGCTCATCCCTCCCCTCCAGAATTGCAATCACTGCAAGTGAAGTTTACAATGCTGCATGACAACATGTTCTAGGAAAAGATCCTTTCATGTGAATGTGACATACAGATATTAAGACAGGACAGCAGACTTTTTTTTTCCCCTTCCCACTGGGTGTTTTATTTTATAGCATTTGCATTAGGTAATCAACTGAAACACTTCAACAACAGAAAGCTGGCAGCATAATAACGAAAAATGGAGATTATTTCTCAAACAGCTGTGACAAAATGGTTTCAAGTTGGAATAGTATTGCACAAACGAATCAATTTACTGAGGGTGAGAGGGAGCAAACATCTTCAACATGGATTGTGAGGAAAAAAGGCACTAGTTAGCTGTGTGTATTTAAAAAGAAAAAAGTCATGAAGCACAATCCATGTTTTTCAAAATTACATTCAGTACTACTTTAGAAATGCTCACAAACCTGTCTTTTTTACAGAAGCTACAGAAACCTGCTGATGTAAATATAAGACAGTACAAGTGTATAAACATTTATAATTATACTCCAGAAAAGTCTTCTTGAAAAGGGCTCTTTCTATAAATACTGCTGTAAAGGTTATGTAGTTGCATAGGCTTACTGTAAAGGATGCTTCCATGCAACTCCGTAGCCCTACAGTTTCCTTACATCTAATCTCTAGTAGTCATAAAATATGCTCTAATTTTGAAGAGCTACATTGGCAGTGCACTTGAATCAGGTTTTTCCACTGACTGCTTAAGCAGCACAGTTCAGACAGCGTCATCACATAGCTTTCGTCATATACATACTTAGCAACACCAGGTAAGCTTAATGGAAAATGTTAACAGAATTATAACAGAATTATAACAGAATTCTTCCTGATATCAAAATAGGACTGAGATCATAAACAAGGAAATGCGTATTCCTGGAAAGCAAGAACAGCTAAGTATCTCCAGAAAAGCAAAGTACCCAGAAAAGGCATTTCAAATGACCAGGATGGACTGCTGCTTCCTTTGCCACATTGTAGAGCTACCGATTTTCATGCCTGTTTGAAAATGATGCTATGATCAGCATACCATTAATAGAGACCGTACGAAAATAAACCCAAAGCAAACAGAAATGTACACGTAGGACACTCCACACCCTAGCATTGTGTCTGCCCACAGATGCACTAAGAAAACAGGAGTGAAATTCTTGTTGCATGGATACAGGATCATTATGGGAAGAAGCCGAAAACACTGTTGCTCTCCCATCAACACTGCCCAGTAGATCCCAAGTGCTCCAGACATGCTGGGGTTATGGCTATGTAGTTGCCAGCACAGCTGGTCCTACTGCCATTACTCTGACAATCAGGAGTTTCAACAGGGCTAGAATTTTGCGCAAAATCTGAGCATTAATTTTGTACAAAAAGTACAGAACCACATAACACACCTACACTCAACTACATATATGAGCATTTCAGCACCTTTCAAATGAACTCAGCCCAGCAAAAAGTAAGTCTTACTCCTTTGCAGACTACAGTGACTTCAGTTCAGAGTTCAGTTAAGTGTTCAGGAGGCTGCATAGTAAGTTTTCTGATCATACAACCTGCAACAACAAGAGTCCATGTATTGTCGCTTTTCATTCAAACTCTTTACGGGAAAACGCAAAAGATAAATTCTGTTTATGTACTGTAAAATGTTTTTAATATCAACAGATTGGATTGCTTCCTTTCTGAATAGAAGATGAACACAGCAGGTTATTAAAAAATTTGTAAGTTTCCTTTCCTAAACTCTTTGCTTTTAGGAAATCAAAGATCAATAGTTCTTAAGTCAATGGATTCTAAAAAGTTCACAGCTGGCCAGACAGATGGTAGCACTACATACAAAAGTACACAGTCTCAATTCCTTTCATGTTTCACAGACAGTAACATTTTCAGAGTACATCTACAATGAATTCACCTCTCCGACTGTAGCTAACATTAAAAAAAAAGTCAAACTTTTGTCTCAATCTGGTCAGTTCATAGCAAAGAACAGGAAGTAGATAATGTGTTTACTTATACGAACTATGAAAAAGTATATTGCTCTTAAAAGTAAACAAAAATACAATTTTTTCTACCATTACTGAAGGCTCATATTTCAGAAATCCTTAATTCTGGGGGGGAGGGTGGGGAAGGCATACAACTTTAAGAATTGTTTATGAAATAGAATAGGTTTCTATAGGCTGTACTGAAATCAGTAGCAGCTCTGCTTTTTTTTTTTTTTCTTGTGAATACAGAAGTATTTGCGTACATAACTTTTTTCATTACTAAGGTGAATGTTTTATGTTTTTACTTAGTAAATGCTTCCATTCTCCTAGAGGTGCTCTTCTTAGAATTTTGACTCAAGAAGGTAACTTACCAAATCATACTGAAGGAAAGCAATATAGTCAAAAATATCTGAAATAAAACTATCACCTAGTAGATAGTCTTTACCGGGATTATAAATATTCCACTTATTTCAAAAAGGCTACTGCTTTGTTTTAGAAGTTTTTATATCTCCATTAGTTACTTCTTGTGTACGACTCAGCTCCTTCCTTTAGCAAGAAACTGTCTTCATGTGTGAACACATCTTATTCCCAGGCATGTTGGCATTATTAATGATGTCAGTAGACAAGAACTAGCACAGGAAATCTTATGCATGGTTCACGCTATATAAATGGTAAACTACCAGAAGGAACTTCCCTGATTATTTGGGAAGAACAATGAGGTCTATTTTTAAAATTCAAAGAGAAAATCCAAGAAAACAAAGAAAAGGCAAGATGTACTTGATAGTCTGTCATTATCCTGTCTGTAATTGGACTGTTGCTTTTGGCTGCAGACACCCAGTTCACAGACCATTTTCCATTTCCTTTGTTTTCATTACAAGAACAAGCTGGTTAAAGAAACTCCAGTTGGTAATTTTAAACTAAGCCTTCAGCATCATCCCTTAGGAATTAAAAACTTTACAACCATTTTTTACTTTGTCTCCTCAGTGCCTTCCCCCATCAGACCCTGTGAAAAGCACTTTAAGAAAAGGCAGGTGTAAGATGTGTAAATACTCAGATCTTTACGAAAATTCAATAGGAAACAAATTCTTGTAGTTCTCCACTGCCATTTGCTATAATGCAGTGGCCCCAAACATCTGTTCTCAAGTTTCAATTTACTTGATTTACCAGGTGTTTCACATGGTTAATAATGGCAACTCACAAATTTACAATAGTCACATAAGGCAGTTACATAAATACAATTATGTCAAGCTCACTGCATCTTTCTCAACCAGACTACACATCACATTTTTCTTCTTTTCCTCTTAACATAATAAAGGATGATGACAACATTTCTGTAAAGAGAATCCCTGGACAACATTCTAGTATTAAAGTCATAGAGGTCACTGAAGTGCATTTCTGTAATGTCCAACAGTTAACTCAACCAGGAAGTATATGTGATTTTTGATTATTATTATTATTTTTTTTTTTTTTTACTTCACACAACAGAATGGGTGGAAAGAAAAAAAAAAGAAAAAAGAAAAAAAAAAAAAACCACAAAAAAAAATAAAACCAAAACCACTTTGAACACGTTACTTTAAACCTTTTGGTCCAAATACATAAAATAAGCAGTATTTACAGCATCTTACTCTTTTTGTAAATGCAATGCTTTAAAACACATTATAAAGCACCTTATTAAAAATATTCTACAGGTAAAAGTCTCAAAGTAGTAGGAAAACCCTAACCATACCACAGCTCACTAATGGAGTCATAATATGGATTCACCAATACCTCAGCTTACAATTACTACAAAGAATCCATGGAGAAACTTTATATTGACTTTACTATTTTTATACCACTGTAAGCATCAACTAGAACTGCAGACAATACCAACTTTCTTTGTAGTTTTCCCAACCTCAGTCAGGGGTGGTGTGAATAAAAAAACAAAAGAACCCCTCCCCCCCACTGCTCTGATTCTTTAACTTTTTACAATATTAATTTGAAAATGATGTTGTTTTAACACTAATGATTAGTTGTAATTTTTTAATAAAACCACATATATAAATATGGGCAATTCCAGCAGCAGCATTTCTCAGCAGAACATGATTAACCATCCCAAATAATATCATGTGACATGATTCACAAAAACAAAGCACAGATGTCAACCAGTTATTAACACTACTCATATAGTATACAACCAAAATTTCCATGTTGAAAGCTGGGAAAAATGACTTCCTCTTCACAGAAGTATAAACAAAAATAAATTGCTCTGAAAATTAAAAAGAGCATTAACAGAAGCATTTTTTGTTTATATTTTCAACTAGAACTGCTGTGTGTTAATTGCTCCAAATTAAAGTGTAGATTGCTTCAGGTAAAGGGTATTAACTCCCACTGAATGTATTAGTTAGATAAAAGAAATGAAACTTTTGCTTCTGGATTACCAACATGGTTAGTTGGTATCCAACACCCTGGAGGTGATCCACAGCCCACTTTTCTCAGATCTATAGAGAAATGTCTTGGAGGTCTACAGGCAATCTAGTTTCCATGGCTGAGGACTGTGATGATGATGTGACAAAAGATTTAGGTCCATAAATCTACCAGTATTATGTTCTTAGTTTGATTTAGGGTAAATCTTTTCATAGAAAAAGTTTTGAGCCAGAATATACAATTCTCCATCTTTTTCCCGAACTGCATGTGCTCTGACGAACTGAAATTGCTCCAGTGCAAATTCATAGAACTCATTTTCCATTTTCCAGATTTCAGACTGTTGTAGCTTGGCAATAGTTTCTTTTGTGGGAAGTTTTTTCTCAGTTGTTTTCCTAAGATGAGACTTCTTTCCTAAATGCAAAATGAAAGCAATAGCTTCACTTTAACGTTCACGTGATGAAAAAATGTATACAGTCCTTTTATTTACAGAGTTTTCACACTCTCAGCACGCCGATAGCATTTGAAGTGACACAACTTAATCCAGAATTTATTAACGCAACATGTTGGGCTGGAAAATCGCAGTCTCTCACTAAATGTTAATGAATTTTGCAACAGTTCTTTCAATTCTTTCTTCTTACTCTAATAAAACCAAGGAATGAACATTTCATTTAAGGAACAAGATTACTCCACATAATGTACTTGGAGCACGATTAGTCTTTCAGAATTAATTATTTAGATGTTAATAAGGTATCTAATGTTAAGAGTTTTATAAACTGCAGAGCCAGAGACTTAGGTAATGAGACAAAGATGACCAAAATGCTGAAAATATTTTCCTTAAGAAGTGCTCTCTGCTGTTTTATATTAAATTTGTCAATAGTACTTATCTAGGGCTTGATGCATCAGTTCCATTTCTACCATTTGCAGATAGAAGCCCTACTAAGAAGGATCTCTAAGAAGGATCTTTTCCTCATCATAAGTTGCATGGCCAGCTCACAGAAAGTGATCTACCTGTATAGCAAAAATCTTACTATGACTCCAGAAGTACTTGGACCTTTGTATCCCAAGTAAACCAACAGTTTGTGGAAACAAGATAATCTTGGAGAGGGAACACTTTCATATAGGCAGAAAGAAATAAACTCACAGTGAACCTAAATCTCAAATACTGTGTGAAGGACAGTGGTCTATGTGCTGGAAAAGGTAGAGACAAAGGAAACAAAGCAAATCACAGGTGTAAAACAGTTTCCACAGAAGAAAGAACTCAGGTTAGAATTTTTCAGTCCCACCACCGTAGTAAAATAAAAATAATTAAAAACAAAATAAAAAAAAAATAAGGTGAAAATAATATATATAAGGTGAAAATAATGTGGGCCATAAAACTTGGAAAAGACTGAGTACTACTGTTCTCAGATCCTTCATAAAGGAATGGGGGTCCTCAAATGGAACTACATGATAGGTTCAAAGCACAAGTAGGTTTTGTCATATTAAAAAAACTGTAGGTTTTTTCAGCTTAACTGTTGAACTTCTGTCACTTGTGGCAAGTTTGAGAATTTTTTAAAAGTCAGTTGATGGACTAAAAACTCTCCAAAGAAATAAAAGTTATCCTTCAAAGTGCATTTTACTCATTCTTCGGAACTGAAGATAACCTGTAGCGATGACTATCATTCACTTGTCCTGTTCTTACACACTTTCGCTGACGTTTGCTGATGACCACTGCCAGATACCACACACTGAGCTTTAAGTATCTAATTAGGTATTCACGAGCCGTATGGATCTTCAGTCTGACCAAGAAATCCTATGATACACACTGTGTAACAGGAGTCGGAGTTCTCCAAAAAAAACATCATTACACTCCCTGTTTCTGAATACCATGTGTAGCATTTTTAAGTTAACTTTCCCACAGTTATTGAGATATCATTTTGCTCGCTCTGTCCTGACATTCCTTAATGAACAATTTGCCATATTGGGCCAGAATTTCCAGGTTATCCACAGGAGGTCTTCAAAACTTCTTCTGCATGATCTGTGACTGAGTTTAAGAATGTCTGAACTAAAGAATAATTACTGAAGTTTTTGAAATCACTGTGATAAAAGCAAATTTAAGGAAGCCATCTGAACAAAAAAATGTTTCAATTTTCTTGTTTAAAACTCATTTTTCTTCCCCTTTGTCATTTGAAGATCTAAATTTTGATTTTGAACACAGGTGCAGACAAGATGAGGTTTTTTTTCCTTTTTGTTTTAAAAAGAAAACCCAGTCAAATCATAACTGATTTTACACAGATAATAAGGTTGCATCAAGAACAGAATTTCAGCAGAACTTCTGAGGAAATATAATCTGCTAATACCAACTACTTAATGTAACTGAAGCCCCTGCAAGCCTTTTCAAAAATATTCTGACAAACACCTGCTGCAATTTCCTAAGCATATATTTTGAGCTTTCTGTGATTTGCAAATGTAGCATACCTACACAACTGCCTTTAGCCCAGTCTTCAACATTTACAGTTTGTGTAAGACACTTGGGTAGCCCTCAAAAATTTGTATGGAGAGTTTTCTTGGAAGAGTTTCTCTTTTCTGTAAGGATATCAGTCAACGGAGAGGCAAGCTTGGTAGAGACTCAAAACTATTCATCTGGGTTTAAATAATTCACATAAAAAAGAGTGATAAGAACATGAATGGGATATGGAAATCAACTATTTAAATACCTGTCCGGTACAGTTCTGTGGCACCCCTGAAGAACCGGGGCAAAGCTGCCTCCAATAACATGATGAAGTCTTCAAGCTCTTCAGTAACTCCCACTAGGAAGTATTCATTAATCAGGTTGTACTTGGCTTGTTCCAAAGCCCATCTACTTCCCACATTCCTAAAATGGCAAATAACAATTACAGCAAGCTCTGATGTCAGCCAACAATCCTTGGTCCCTAGGTGGAGATCACTTCAAGGACATTTGTATAGGAAAGGCAAGATTCACTTCAAATTATAACGATTTCTATCTTCATTTCCCTTTCCAGTTTCTCTTACCTGTGTTCATACCTAAAACATCATACCTATCATACCTAAAATTTCACTTCGCTAGTTGTTTTGAATAATAACTTACTATTTAAACAGCATATATATATATATAGTCAGGTTATATATATATATATATATATGGTTCTGGTAAGAACGCACCTTCCCTTTTACATTGTTCAAGCATAATTCTGTATTAGAAAGTCATTGCAGTTAATGGGAGGATTTCCCATTGAACAACAAAGAAAAAATTAAACTAGCATTTTCCTTCTTTCTATAGATCTAGACAGGGTGAAAACATAGGCTCAGATGTATTTTTCTCTGCTTGTTCAGCTGTATGGCCAAGAGGCACTGAAAGAGAAGTTCCCAAGTGACCATTTGCTTTGCTTATGCTTAAATTAATTCCATTTGGATGAACAGTACCTGTGACAAACTAAAATAATTCCCCTTGATTTCACTCAGAATCCATCATATTATTTGTGTGTTTTTGTTTGTTTTAATTTTATTATCATTTTCTCTTTTACATACTACTTGAATGTGATTGTTTTATGTGACTAACCATTTTTCCAAATTTGGTTTTGCTAAACAGTTCTTTAAAGCCTGTGCCATTGTTATAAAACAAGATGCATTGACAGATGGACACTATTTGCATTTGTTTCTACTATATATCATTGACTACTGAAGTCTGATAAACGTTTAAGTAGATAAATTTATCCAGATCTCAAATACTTCATTCTCAAAAAAAAAACAAAAAGCACAACCAAACAACTCCAGGATCTTGAACAAAATACCTCCACTCAGAAGAACATATATTGTAACCTGACATAAAGGAAAAATTTAAAGATCCTAAATCTACAAATAATTTTTTAAAACAAAATTAAGTTTCTCCTCAGAACACTGCTGATACAGTATCCTAACATACTGCTTGTTTAAAGGACTCCAATACTGCTTCAGTAAAAAGCATTTTGAGGCGCCTTCAAAGAAAATATGTAATAAGAAGAATTAGTAAAGTACCTGCTGCTACACTTCATCCAGTCCCACAGCTGTACTACATATTCAAATTCGTTACAATTAAATTTCAGCGATGATATACTTGACTAAGAACTTAAGCCACATTTATCTCCCTACCAGCACTCGGAGCTGTGGCCACAGAAGAACGGAATTTGAAGCCAAAGTTTCTCCGGAGCACAGTCTGAGCCTCCAGCTGCCACACATTCATCGAAGGTCTGAAACAAAGACAAACGGAACTGAGCTTTACAGTTGGGTATGAGTATCACCCATCTCGACCTGCTCAGTTGCTAAATGTAGCGGGGACACAAAATCACAAGATATGATGTGAAAGAATGAAAATAATGTCTTCAAGTCTTGCTATGACAATATTTTATTGGGAGGACCTACTTGTCTAAATCAAACTAGTATTCAGAAAACCTTTTATAAATAGAGGTAATCAACAACTGGGTCCTACTTGTGCCCCCTGACAAAGGTGCTATGTCAAAACTAGCAGAACCAGTCAAGAAGTGTTGGTATTGTCATTTTTCCCCTCACGCGAGAAGTTACTACAGATACAGAGTCAAATGTCATTGGGACTTGTGCAATACTGGAACAGCTGGATCTTTAGAGCACAGAATACCGTGCCTTTTGTGTTTTAGATTGAAATCTGTTCTATTACATTTTAAATATTATGACAAAGAACTGTTGTTTCAGAGGCAATCAGAAGTGAAACAAGTTGTTCACTGGGTAACAGAATATTCCAAACAGCATGGACAGACAGCTGTAGCCACACAGAATTTCAATTACAGCAACAGTTACAATAAAAAATCCATTAGCATTGTAAAGAACGTGCAAGTATTTTACCCAGCCACCATAAAATGAGTAATTATGGTATTTTTAATCAACATATGACCTCCTTACCTAGATTTATTTTGAGGTAAAGATCCTGAGATAACCCGAAAAACTTCA
Source organism: Aythya ferina (assembly GCF_964211825.1). NCBI lineage: Eukaryota > Metazoa > Chordata > Aves > Anseriformes > Anatidae > Aythya > Aythya ferina. Next base: position 18,129,244 of record NC_140304.1, read on the forward strand.
TGGTATCAGCCCAACACAGGAATTAACCTGTAGTCTTGTTCTGCATTGCACTTTGTGTTTCAAATAGCTGATACATGTTACACATCACACATGAATGCACAGCTTAACAAGGTAAACATGGACATTGCTTTCCTAGGTATGCTTTCTCTAGAAAAATTTCCAAGGTATGCTTTCTCCAGAGAAATTCTAGTGTGATCTACCATGATTATTTCATAGCATCAACGTCACCTCGAAATTAAATCGTTTAAATGCACCTCCTAACTTATGAATGTATATACTAAGTATGAACTGGCACCTGTCAAAAGAAAGACTTTGCTTATACCTGGAGGTTATTTTATAGTTAAAGTGTGTAAGAAAGGAAATAATTTTTAAATTAAGATGAAATAGGAGAAGTCCCCTTCCCCACTTCCTTTTCCACACATACTTTGACTGCCCCATACAGAAACTTTACCTTAAGAAACATTTTACAGACTCTGTTATTGGAGCTGAACTATAACTTTTGAAGTACAGGGGCACAGAAAGAAAATGAACTCCCCCATGTACATTGTGATCATAACATCATAAACAGAAAATTATTAATGCAATGCATTAATGCATTACATAAATAGGAAAGAATTTCAAATTCTTCCAGTAAGTTAGAAGTTAAAGCACAGTCTAACCAAGCAGTAGTACTGTGCATTTTGGTTTAATGTTTCCCAGTGACTGTTTACCAAGTCTGTCCAGAATATAATTAAAACCTAAAACAACACTTTTAGATTCATTCTTTTTTGTAAATATTAAGTTCTATAAATGGCTTGGACTCAGCAGCATGCTGAGCCTTCTACCCCACTCATCTCTATCAGGAAGAAGTTCCACTGACCAAATTATGCTTTTCATGAAAAGGAACAGAGTAGGTTATCACAGAATCACAGAATTATCTAGGTTGGAAGAGACCTCAAGATCATCGAGTCCAACCTCTGACCTAACACTAAGAGTCCTCCACTAAACCATATTGCTAAGTTCAACATCTAAACATCTTTTAAAGACCTCCAGGGATGGTGACTCCACCACTTCCCTGGGCAGCCCATTCCAATGCCTCACAACCCTCTCAGTAAAGAAGTTCTTCCTAATATCCAACCTAAAACACCCCTAGCGCAACTTTAGCCTGTTTCCCCTCGTCCTGTCACCAGGCACGTGGGAGAATAGACCAACCTCCACCTCGCTACAGCCTCCTTTAATGTACTTATACAGAGCGATAAGGTCGCCCCTGAGCCTCCTTTTCTCCAGGCTGAACAAACCCAGCTCCCTCAGCCGCTCCTCGTAGGACTTGTTCTCCAGACCCCTCACCAGCTTCGTCGCCCTTCTCTGGACTCGCTCAAGCACCTCCATGTCCTTCTTGTAGCGAGGGGCCCAAAACTGAACACAGTACTCGAGGTGCGGCCTCACCAGAGCCGAGTACAGGGGGATGATCACTTCCCTAGACCTGCTGGCCACACTGCTTCTTATGCAAGCCAGGATGCTGTTGGCCTTCTTGGCCACCTGAGCACACTGCTGGCTCATATTCAGCTGACTATCCACCAATACTCCCAGGTCCTTCTCTGCCTGGCAGCTCTCCAACCATTCCTCTCCCAGCCTGTAGCTCTGCTTGGGGTTATTGCGCCCCAGGTGCAGGACCCGGCACTTGGCCTTGTTGAACTTCATGCAGTTGACCTCAGCCCATCGGTGCAGCCTATCCAGATCCTCCTGCAGAACTTTCCTACCCTCAAGCAGATCGACACATGCACCTAACTTGGTGTCATCTGTGAACTTCCTGAGGTTGCATTCGATCCCCTCATCCGGATCATCAATAAAGATATTAAAGAGGACCAGCCCCAGTACCAAGCCCTGGGGAACGCCACTACTGACCGGCCTCCAACTGGACTTGGCTCCATTCACCACAACTCTTTGGGCCCGGCTATCCAGCCAGTTTTTAACCCAAAGAAGCATACGCCAGTCCAGGCCACGAGCAGACAGTTTCTTGAGGAGAATGCTGTGGGAAACGGTGTCAAAAGCCTTGCTGAAGTCAAGGTAGACCACATCCATTGCCTTTCCCTCATCCACCAAGTGCATCACTTTGTCATAGAAGGAGATCAGGTTCGTCAAGCAGGACCTGCCTTTCATAAACCCATGCTGACTGGGCCTGATCACCTGGTTGCCCTTTAAGTGCTGCATGATGACACTCAAGATAATCTGCTCCATGAATTTCCCTGGCACTGAGGTCAAACTGACAGGCCTATAGTTTCCCGGGTCTGCCCTCCGGCCCTTCTTGTAGATGGGTGTCACGTTTGCTAGCTGCCAGTTGACTGGGACCTCCCCCGATAGCCAGGACTGTTGATAAATGATAGAAAGCGGCTTGGCCAGCTCCTCTGCCAGTTCTCTCAGTATCCTTGGGTGGATCCCACCTGGCCCCATCGACTTGCGTACATCCAAGTGCTGTAGCAGGTCGCCAACCATTTCCTCATGGATAGTGAGGGTCACATTCTGCTCCCCATCCCCTTCCACCAGTTCAGGGTACTAGGTACCCAGAGAGTAACTGGTTTTGCCGCTAAAGACTGAGGCAAAGAAGGCACCTCCGCCTTTTCCTCATCTTTCGTAACTAAGTTCCCCCCCGCATCCAGTAAAGGCTGGAGATTCTCCTTTTGCATTAATGTATTTGTAAAAACATTTTTTGTTGTCTTTGACAGCAGTAGCCAGATTGAGATGAGCTTTGGCCTTTCTAATTTTATCCCTGCACTGCCTCGCAACATCCTTATAGTCAGCACAAGTGGCCCGCCCTCTTTTCCAAAGATTGTAAACCCTCTTTTTCCTGCTAAGCTCAAGCCACAACTCTCTGTTGAGCCAGGCTGGTCTTCCTCCCCGCCAGCTCATCTTTGGGCACGTGGGGACAGACCACTCCTGCACCATTAAGATTTCTTTCTTGAAGAGCGCCCAGCCTTCCTGGACTCCTCTGCCCTTCAGAACCGCCTCCCAAGGGACTCTACCAACCAGTGTCCTGAACAGTTCAAAGTCAGCCCTCTGGAAGTCCAATACAGCGGTTTTACTGGTCCCCTTCCTGACTTCTCCAAGAATGGACAACTCTACCATTTCATGGTCACTCTGCCCAAGACAGTTTCCAACCACTGCATCTCCCACCAGTCCTTCTCTGTTTGTGAAGAGAAGGTCTAGTGAGGCACCTCCCCTGGTAGGCTCACTAACCAGCTGTGTCAGGAAGCTATCTTCCACACTCTCCAGAAACCTCCTAGACTGCTTTCTCTGGGCTGTGTTGTGCTTCCAGGATACTTCTGAGAAGTTGAAGTCCCCCACGAGAACAAGTGCTGACTATTTCACAACTTTTGTCAGCTGCCTGTAGAACTCCTCATCAGTCTCCTCATCCTGGTTCAGCGGTCTATAACCCCCACCAGGATACTTGCCTTGTTGGCCTTCCCGCTGATCCTAACCCATAGGGACTCAACCTTATAATTCCCAGCCTCAAGTTCCGCAACATCAAAACTCTCTCTGATACAGAGAGCCACACCACCACCCCTTCCATGCTGCCTGTCCCTTCTGAAGAGCCTATAGCCAGACACTGCAGCACTCCAGTCATGAGAGTGATCCCACCACGTTTCTGTGATAGCAGTCAAGTCGTAGCCTGCCTGCCGGACAATGGCTTCCAGCTCCTCCTGTTTGTTACCCATGCTGCGTGCATTAGTGTAGATGCACTTCAGTCGGGCCATTGCCTTCTCTCCCAGCCTTGCCATTGCTACCCCTGGCACAGCTCCAACAAGCCTTGTTTCAGCCCTGTCCCCCTTCTTACCTAGTTTAAAGCCCTCTCAATGAGCCCCGCCAACTCCTGGCCCAGGATCCATTTTCCCCTTAGAGATAGGGACCCGTCTGCGGCCATCAGGCCGGATGCCGAGTAAAGTGCCCCACAGTCAAAAAAAAACAAAATTTCTGTGTTGGCACCAGCCTCTGAGCCACGTGTTTATCAGGTGGGCTTTCCGTGTCCTCTCTGTACCTCTCCCTGCCACCGTAGGGATGGACAAAAACATCACCTGTACTCCCACTCCATCCACTAACCATCCCTGTCCCCTAAAGTCCCATTTGATGGTCTTCAGGTTTCTCTCTTCAGTGTCATTAAAAGAAGGTAATAGTCAGAGGGGCGAACCAGGTTGGGAAGCTTTCTGGCAATGTCCCTGACCCTGGCCTCAGGGAGGCAGCAGACTTCCCTACGGGTAGGGTCAGGCCAACAAATAGGTCCCTCTGTTCCCCTGAGAAGGGAGTCACCCACAACAATCACCCTTCTTTCTGTCCTGGTGGAGACAGTCCTGAGGTGTGGAGTCGACTTCCTCGCCCTAGGCATCCTTCTGGGTAGACTTTCTACCTGTTCCTCAGCTACCGGTCTTTCAAGCTTCAGGGCCTCAAACCTGTTGCATAAGGGCACCTGGGAAGGTGGGGCCGGTGGGGGAGGGCATCGCCTGCGATGTCGAGCAGGAACCTGTTTCCATTCCTCCTCAACTCCTAGGTCCCCTGCCTCTGCCCGACAGCAACAGGGCAGGGGGTCCACCCCCATTTGGGGTGTCTCACCCTGGTGCCTGTCCTTCAGTTCCACAAGTCTATCTCCCACTCACACTCCCTGATATCCCTCAACCTCTCAACCTCCTCCTTGAGTTCTGCCACCAGGCGGACCAGGTTGTCCTCCTGCTCGCACCTGACGCACACAGTCTCTCTGCCCCCCACAGGTGGTAGCGACAGGCTCAGGCGCTCCCTGCACCCGGAAACCTGAACTGCTGCAGTTTTGAGCGGGCAGTCGGTCTGGGTGTGAACAGACTTCCTAGAGAGCGCACTGTGCCTGGTGTGCACCATTGCAGCTGAGCTAGCGGTAGACCACTGTTGGAGGAGGTGTTCGGATGGATGGGGGGAATCCTCTGCCCTTCCTGCTCGCCATGCCTGCGCAAACTGCCGTGCTAGCTGCTGTGCCACTCCTTTCTGACGCGCCACACCCTGTTTGCCCGTCGTATTAACAGCCGTGCTAACTGCCGCGCCACTCTCTTCTGACGTGCCACGCCCTGTTTGCCCATCCTGTTAACTGCCCCGCCCTCCCTTCTGACGTGCCACGCCCTGTTTGCCCGTCCTGTTAACTGTCATGCTAACTGCCGCGCCACTCCCTTCTCACGCGCCACGCCCTGTTTGGCTGTTCTGTTAACTGCCCCGCCCTCCTATCTGTTGTGCCACGCCCTGTTAACTGCCGCTCCACTCCCTTCTGACGTGCCACACCCTGTTTGCCAGTCCTGGTCGCTCGCGCTCCCTAGGGGCAGCTTTTGAACGGCCGGGGAGGGGGTGCTGCTGGCTCCGCCTACGCCTTGTTCTCGCCTCGTTCACCTCCCTCACGAGGGCTGCCGGGTCCTGGGGGCTCCCTCGAGTGGGCTGGGTGCCGGAGAAATTAGCACGGCCTGTCCAATCCCCCGCTCCGCTGCAGAACGCGTCTGCCCCGGAGACGATCGCCTCGGAAAGTAGTGAGTTATGGTATGGTATGGACTGGATCCTAGGTCTCTTTTTAAAAATGCTTTAACAATACCATAACATCAAATCATCTCCCTAAGTCTTTTAAAACATGATATAGTTTACTGTTCTGCTTGAAGCGTTCCTCCGTCTGTGCTGTAGGATGCCTGGACAAACTGAAATGCAGTAGCAGAAGATGGCGCCAAAACCTCAGTAACAGAGGAAGGTAAGTGATGTGTAACAAGATCAGTGCTAGAAGAGTAATTAGCAGCAGAAAAATAAATAAATAAATAAAATAAAAAAGAAGAATGGTCCCTACCCAGGATTTAAAAAAAAAAACAAAAACAGCATTTGCTTGGGGTAGTGTAGAAAGTATGCAAAATGATTAGTTACATTTTCTGGTGGTTATGGTGTTCATAGACATATGCACTAAGATGTAACCAACGTGATTTTTCCTTAGCTCATTATAAAAAAAAAAAAAGCCTCATTTAAAAACTATTGCCATTGAAAGCTTAAAAATGGTTTGGCCCTGTAAAGTATAATCCATGTCCACCCCACCCCCCACATTAAAAAAAAAAAAAAAAAGCTGTAGTCTTATAAACTATATTAATCTATTTATTAATCTATTTAATACCTTATTTTCCTTCCTGATTTGAAGAAAGTCCAAAGCAAAAGCAACACGCTCTGATGAATGTCTTACTGTAAACCATTATAGTGGATGTACAGATTTTTTTTCTGAATAACCTTATGAGCCCTAAATGAGGTTATAGTTCTGAGGCTGTAATAGCAACCAAGATTTGAATGAGCTTACCTGAACTACTCTCATAGCCTTCTAAGACAGATGGAAGAAGTAGAGAAATATGATTCATACTCCACAGCTTTCAAGAAGACTCTATATATTTTCATTGTAATATTTACATTAAAATAATACATGAATTGAGTTTCTAGTGATAAATAAGATAAATGTGAAGGCCAAGTCATCAGCAGTTCCACAGCTTTTGGTGGAAAATGTATCTAGCTTAATTTTCAACAAGAAGAGTATACTTAGTGTGATGCTTGCAACACTAAAAACAATAATTTAATTTTAAACAGATTGCAACATAAAGCTAACTTATAGGGTTACAAAGAACACAGTCAATGTTACATTCTGGTCCAGTACTTACACCAACGGGAGATTATAACTTACAAAGCCACCACCATCACTAATGACTATACAAGAACTTGTATTCAGCTTTTATCAGTACATATTTCTTAAATTGTTTTCATATTAACTTTGGTAAGAACAACACATAGAGCAAAGTGTACTTTACCTTCTTATCTCCCTGTTTTCGCCTTCGTAGGCCTGGTCTGTAATCATCTCCAAAGCGCAGAAAGTAATAATAAGAAACTAGTCGTTCTATAGGATCTCTTATGACATTTATGTAAATTGGTTTCTTTTTAACACCAAATCTAAAGTAAAAGAGGAAAAAAATGTCTTTTAAAGGTGAATCAAAGTTTCTCATCTAACACCTAAAAGCCTCTATCTATAAATACCTGTCTCTACTGAAGAAACATACAACTGAAATCTATATACAGCGAAGATGAGAGGAAGTTTAATGATTCAACTCACCCCTATACCCAGTGCATGACATGGATGTGCAAGTCAGTTCAATTTCAGTTTTCTTAGTACAGTGGTTGATTATTTATTTAACAAAACAAACTAAACTAAAATATTCTCACACACCAGATACTACAAGTGTTTATACAATTACCCTGACTCTAGAAATGTCTCAATTATTCTAGCAGCTGCATATATATTAATAATAAGCAGACAGGGCACTCAATATTGAATTCCTGTCTCCTACTACCACTGCCCTCCTAACCCACCCTGTACAGTGAGCACAGAGTTCTCCTCGCAGGGCTCCACTTATCAGCGACAAACGCTGACAAACAGAAGACAAAACTCTGAGCCCATCCATTACCTGGGCTGATTACTTGGATGTATGGCTCTGCTTATTAAATAGGAGCCTAAGATAGTATCTGTTACCATACTGATTTCTCTATCACAGACAGAAAAATGTTTCCTCACACATCTACCTAAGCTAATTTTTACTTACTGTGATACAAGCTGGAAGCTTGATGAAATGAGTTCATGAGCTCATGGGACACATGAAGAAGATTTAAACCACCAAACCTGTTTTGTACAAATGCCATCTTTCAATAAAAACCACAAATATGAAACAATAAGCTGTTGTGGAAAAAAATTAATTGTTTGGATGAAAGGACAGCAATGTACACAAGGATAATGCAGTCCCAGAGGGAAGATGCAGATGAAGAAAATCTGTGAAACTGCTTAGATGCTTTCTAGGTATAAAATAATTATTTTAAAGACTTCTGGTATCTGAAAAAGTTTTCAGCTTCATGAAGTGAACAGGGTATAAAATGACATTCATTTTTGATTCATCTTTGCTGTTCCAGAAAGCTGTTATTCCAATAGGTGTTCAGTTCAGTGGTTTATTCATGTTTAACTTTTAAAGGCAGAAGGGAAGCTAATGAAATTTGATGCATTTTATTTTATTGGTAGATTTACCATTAAGACTTCTTGCCTAGTACTTTTTGTAAACTTCAAGCTTTTACTTGGTGCCATTGGTAATTTCCAGTCACTACTGTAGCTTTTAGCATTTTCTATTATCTAACCTACTGTACTGGGAAACCATGAAACTCTCACTTCCCCTTTTCATTCTCTATAATAAAAAGCTAGAATTAAAAGTTAGTGTATATAACAGAATGAAACATTGAAAGCAATGACTAAAAATTTTCTACATGAAAAAAGAAAGTCTTTTAATTAAATTAAATTTTCTAGCACACAGAAATATATCATTACTCAGGACTGACCAGCAGCAAGAAGTAAAGGTGCTATTGTTTGTGCAGCAGCAGAATACGCTCAGATCTAAAAAATCCATTTTCAATTTTAAGCCTTTTTCCTCATACTACAAGTCTGGGATGAAGCACTGCTAAGCAAAATTGAATTGCCAGTTGAAGGGGAGGTTTCACAAGACAAAGTTACTCAGGATCACAGCTTTAGATCCAGAAGCAAAAATAAGACAAGAATATGTGAGCAAGAATATAGATATGATCCTTCAACCTTTGAAGTCACCAGGAGGTGATTTATTTTAAATTAATTTTAGAAGTAGCAGGATTAAACTCCACAAGAATTATTTCTATGCTTTTTACAGCATGTCAGATTACTATAGGCCAGAAAAAAAAATGCTTAAAATATAGCTTAATATCTTGATAAAGTGTAAAGGGATACTCTGAAAGAGAATACCTACATAACTTAAGAAGGATGTGGCATTACTTGATAGGAACATATTTTAGAACAGGTATCTAAAGCTTCTTGGAAAGGGAAGACAATCACTTAGGTAGAACTACCAATGTCCCAGAGAAAAGTGAGAATTTTCAGCAAAACAAACTGACATTCAGCCAAGGAATACTAAACCTAGTATATAAATAGTTTTCAAATAAGATTTATCTATGTGTTATCATGCAAAAAGACAATTGAAAACTGTGAAAATCAAACCAAATACTGCTCCTCCTAGGAATTTCAGCACTTGAATTTAAAAAACAGCAGATATTCATCACTAGAGGGCAGTAATATCCCAGAAGGAGCCAAGCAACTTATTTAAACTACTATGACACTCAACAGATAAATCCATGGGTAACATACTTTGCAAAGTCCAAATAAGATACGTGTCCATGGTAAAATCCTGGTTTCATTTCCTTCCAGGAAGTCACGTTCTTCACAAATCGAACCTGTAAAAGTAGACAGAGTGTTTCAGTACAGCTGGAACACACAAAGCTTTGCCTAACATGGTAGATTTTTTATTTCTGCTTTTGTTCAAGTAAAATCTTACAATGCATTTGAAGTTTTTTTTGAATATTACAAAACAATTTGTGCAAACTAAAGTTACACTTTTTGCAATCATATAGATGACTATTTTTAGATCATCACAATTTAATGATCTGACGCTAACCAAAAGCAGAATACAGCAAGCAGAAGAGAAATCCAACAAAAGCTACCACAACAACATTAACAATGCATACATGTAATTTTTGTTGGTGAATCCTATTTGTAATTTGAAAGGAATCCAGAATTTTCTTGACTTTAAGTAGAAATGCAAGTATACCTTTGATGGAATTGTTTGGCCTGTATTCCATTCTTCAAATAAAAGCATACCAGACTTACAAGCATATTCTTAGACCTATTTTACTGGGATATAAAAAACAAATCCAATGGTTCATTTGGCCCCCCCTCCCAAAATGCAATGCATGAGTAATCCAGAAATTTTGTAAATTTATAAAGTGTAAATTAGATTTACAGTTTATGACCTTGAATGGTTACCATAAGTCTAACATCTCAGTGAAACTTCCAAGTTAAAGCATGAATTAGGCCTTAAACAAAGGCTGAAAAAAGAGGTACCAGCAAACTTCACAGTAACTAGGAACAGTTTTGCATTTCAAAGATAAAAACAAAATAAGATACATGCCCCAAAACAGAAAGTATGATTAAATTAAGTGGGGCATACAAATCCTGATGTAGCTTGCCTTTATTAGGTAAGAAGAATATTTTAACATCAAAGAATTTAGCTCTGAAAATTATTTCAAAACTAGTGAATTGGATAATAAAGAAAAGATGATAAATTTGTACTGCCTGGGTTGTAGTACAATGCTACACCATTTCTGACAGTAAGAATTAGAAGACAGATGAGTATTTCCTGCAAACCTATAGTGTCTTTTTTGTTATACAGTGACATAGATAACCACAAAGATACTCAGTTGAGACGAAAGAGTCACGAAATGAAAGTTTGACAGCTCACAACAACATGCTAACGTTCTCTGTAAGCTGTAACAGTACCTTGAAACATGAAATAAAGCACTGACCAATGAAGATTTTAAGAGGGAAGACTGGCCTGTTACTGCTTCCTCACACTTGGTAATTTACCTTTTTTCCCTCAAACACTGGCTCTTGGACTCAGGTAAAATAAATGGGTATCATTTTTTCCTAACAGGCAGTGCTCATACACAGATTTTTTTTAGTGCACAGATTTCACAGTCTTAGGCATTTTGCAATTTAAACCATATATTGCATAGGAAAATGGTGCAAGTTTATCTGAAAAGCTCCGCTTAATGTTATATAATGGCATTTCATAAATTGCACTGGTTTTCTGCCTCGTTTTGTCTACAGCACAAAGTATAATGTATCTATATGACTTTGAATCCAGTCAGACTACTTATGCTACTACTGAAACAAACCCAACTTCCATTGACTGTACCTTTTTTAAGATAAATGACAAAATATTTTCAGTGGGGAGCCTCAGCTCTGAGTATTTCTTTACCTAGGAAAGAAGTTTCTTAAATGCAGAGTACACATTATCCTCCCTCCCTTCACCCCCAAGCCCCCAAATGCTACAGCTGGTTGATACAACTCTCCAAGATAACCAGCTATGCTACCTATTTTGCATAATCCAGCATGCAAATAAAGCTTAGATTTGAATTACACTTCCATTGGCAAGTTTTCTGATGCACCAGCTAGATTTATGTTTGTACTAGACTAGGCCTAGACACAGGAAAATGTTAACTGCAAATTCCCAAGGGTCAGTTCTGTCAGTCTCTGTCAGACCTCCATACCACCATCTGCCTTCTCACCTGAAATGTGCCAGTAACAGTTTTTTCAGAATAAATAGATAAATAAATAAAAAGGGGGTTGTCTTACAATTACTTTGCTAATAATTTTTTTATGAACACAGGGTTATTATAGAAGAAACTACATTTTATGCTGTATACCAGAGACCCGACTGGATATTCTAGCCTTTTATTAGCTTTAACACTAAAACCAGGGAAGCTAAGAAGGTTTTATACGACATTTACATCTGCCTTAAGATATTGTTCAGCAACACACTGTGCCCATGAGAATACAAGTTTTTAACACCTCTATCTAGCTTGCAGGCAAGAGATTTTTTCTCCCTTTCCCATAATTTGCAGCATTGCAAAAATTAGAAGCATTCCAGGTCCCAGATAACCTAACGAGTCTGGATTCACATATTTTTAGGGCAGAGAAGAATACTCTTTGCTGATTCTTACTGTCAGACATGATCAATTTTATTTTTCTTTTCAGGGCTTAGCAGATACTGGAGCTTTCAAGAGACCAGGCAAGCTTCTCAACTTGAATCCAACTTGAATCCAATGAAAAAAATTTGAGGTTACTTTAAAAGTAACCTCAGATAGAAGTGAATGGAATTCCTGTGAAGTTGTTTCATGGTGCTTTTATATAATCAGCTACAAAGTTGCTCCATAGCCTTTAGTAAGTGAGAAATCAGCTGAGTTTCACTGAATTAAAAAGTCAGATCAAACGTACTCTGGGGGCGTAAGATGTCCTGAAAGGTAAGTTAAATGCATTCAGTTTCTAGGATGATAAGAATTTTAAGCAAGTATCAGTGAGCTGAAAGAAAAAAAAAAAAGAAGGAAAAAAAAAAACAAAAAAAAAAACACCTCAGCATATACTTGGTCTGAGGAACACGTCCAGAGGAATCTATGCATGCAAACCAGTATTCTGGTCATTATCCCATGGCCCGGCATCACGTGGATGTTTGCACACTGAATTCCCCAGCTTTTACATCTTTTTATAGATCTATCAATTGCTAAATAACTGAATGGATATTACAAGTAGATGGGGGTATGATTACCAGAAGCCTGAGAATTTTCCATTTGACCTGGAAGAAGAAAGCTCTCAAGGGAGACTGCACACCAACACAGTGTCACCATTACAAGAAACACCTGATTCAGATTTCAAGACCTTTCATAGGGAGGCACTGGTAGCTTAGCTATCTAAGTTGTCATACAGGCTGATAACTTGCAGCTACGTCCAGATTAGAGGACCAGGACCGCTGGAAACCAGCTAGCAGCACAGGTTTGGCTGAATGTCATGAGAAACAACAAGCAAGCTCAAGGCAAGGGCAGCTGAGAAGCAAGTTTGTGAGATGAAGAGATGGGAGTTCACCAATCCAGCCACGGTAAAGCCAGTATACCTGCCTGGCATGAGCAGCTCTTCCTCAGAAGAAAAAAATAGAAGAAAATACAAAGAAAATAGAAGGAAATGGCCCATGCGCAGTAGTGGGCATTAGTATGCACTTGGCCATCTAACTTGGAGAGAAAAGTTCCTAAATGTTCAGCACCAGATGATGACACTGTCCCTGCTATCTGACTCACTGCAACCTTTCTGTTGTTCCACTTCTGATGGTTGTTGAAACCACCACCAGTAGAGGAAATACATATTACTAAAGTCAGTATGAGACTGGTATCCTCTGAGAGGTCACTGTTTTAGAATACATTAGGAAGAAAGATTATATGCTTTCAGCTGTCTTTTTTTTGAGGAAAATGGGGAGAGAAACTGCAGGAGATATAAGAACAAACTACAAACAGCAAGTTGAGGTAGTGAAATGTGGGATAATCATACCACATTTTCTGTATGTTCACAACAAAAATACAAAATATGTACTCATACCCTCTTTTTTCTAATACTATATCAAGAATACATGCTGAAAGATAGCAATTTAGTTTTAGATATGTTAGATGACACTTCCTCCATGTAACAAAAAAAGCTAAAGTCTGTGTGGCTGGTATGCCATCCAGTTAGGCATAACAAAGGCATACTTGTATGGGCAAAACACATCAGTACTGAAACATGCAAGCAACAAATTCCAATCAAATGTTTTCTCCATTTTAATGAAGGCAAGAGTTTTTGTTACAGACCACAGAGGTCTGAAATGCAACATGGTAAACGTGGCACTGAGCTCACTACAAATAAAAGGCCCAACCTGTGGAAAGAGGGGCAGTTCCCAGGATCCTGCTTTCAGGCAAGCTGCAAAAGAGAGCAGGGCAGCTGGGAAAAAATCCATCTGAAACTAAAATGGATGTGTTAGGGACTCTTATGGGATTATCTCAAAGCAGCTACAGTTTATATTTGGAGTGGATTTTAAGTAGCTTTTTTTCCCAGATTGCGTTCAAGAAGTAAAGGTTTCACAGATGGACAGAGAACTTAAAATCTGTAACAGAATTAGAATAGTTTGGAAAAAGTACAGCAGAAATAGTATATACCAGAGGGCTTACTATTTTACTGATTTATTTATGTCAGCCTAAGACAACCTTCACCTTGCTCAGGGAGGTGTTTTTTTTTTTTTAACAGAAAGTATCGCTGATAAGGACAAATTTGCCTTTGTGATGTGTTCATGTATATTGCTGGTGGTATATATACAGCTAATGCACTCAACTCAGTGGGACTGGTGAAGGCAGCATGTGAATATGTCATGCATATCCAAGCCCACAAGGAGCAAGCACACATCAGCTACTACTCAGCACCTTTGACATCTCCAGAATTGTGTGTTATGTCTTGCAATGGGAAGTTGTTAATCATATACACAACATATTTCAATATGCTAAGGAAATGTTTTTTCTTTGAAGAACTATGTAATATATAAAGCTTTTCATTGTTAGCATCTCCCAGTTAATAACCACTGAAGAAGAGGAGTATCAACTGTCTAATTAAACAACATGAATCATCACCACTTTGGACAATAGCACAGTATCAAATTAATTTAGAACTGCCAGTACTGTATACATGCCCAGCATTGAATGGATTTAATTATTCACAGAAACAGAAACTGCAGTTGAAAGTGCAATGCTAAGTGTGATTGACTTGAGCAGGAATTTTCAATTAAAAGATACAGGCTTGTTAAATCTTTTGGAATTCTCCCTGCTCTTGGTGCACAGAACTTCAGTATTTGTTCTGTGCAGTGGACAAGACTACAGGGATGACTACCAGGTTTACTCTTAATCTCAGTAATCATGTATCACAGTACCACCTGCGTATTTTAGGACATATTTCACAACAGCAAGAACCCAACAGTGACATGACCTCGCTTCCACGAAACAGGTCTCCAGTCCCACCCCAAGCACACTCTATGTCCTGGATGCTGAGATTCTGACCTCAATCTTTCTCCCACATACAGAACTGAGACTGAAGGGCCCAATACCATCTGCTTCCTCCTCCTCCAGACTACAGCAGCTGCGCTGAGCTGCTCCTGCCTGTAGGCATGCACTTAAAGGAGCTGGAAGCCTCCGTGTTGATATGCTGCAATGCAGAACAGCTCCTGCTGCTGCTGCATATCAGCTTCAGATGATCAGCATACAACCAGTAGTACATACTCAGAGTTTGGCAACATTTATTTTATGGGCAGGGATGAGGACATGATGTTGTTTCAGACCACTGACTTAGGTTCCCTGAATCTGCACTCATTACAAGCAGGAAAATAATTATAAAAAAAAAAAAAAACACACACAAAATAAAACTTCTTTCCCTCCCCCAAAGAAAAAAACAGCAGACTGTCATGAGTTTAGTTAAGAGCTCAAAGTGGATGCAAAACAACCCACTTACAGTGGCTCCTTACAGCCACTTCTTTCTACCTGTTTTTCATCACCTGTGAGCCCTGAGCAAAGACAGACACAGCCCTGAGCACAGCCCTGACAGCACAGCACTTGTACTACACAGAGAGGAGAGCACTTAAGACTGCATTCACTGCAGATGGAGATAATAGGGAAGTATTATTACAAGGCCAAAAGGCAAACCATTGACAATACAATAAACCACTACACACAATTATAACAAAGGTCATTACTGCCTTAGCCATGTCCCTTTTACCTTAGTTTTTCTCCTGAGAAGAGGTACTTACCACCTCCAGTAGCACAGCAAAAACCTAAACCTATTATCTAATAAATATTATTTTCAACAAAGAAAATATAAACATATTAAAATTCATTTATACGGGAAAATGCAACACAGAAGCCAACTCTTTCAGATGATAAATGGGTATAACAGCAAAAAAAGTTTTCTGCGCTCTCTTCTTGTTTAATAAAAACATCCCAAATGCAGCATCTTACCTGATCTTGCAGAGACATAACAGGATTATTTTTGGTTGTATTGATATGTAAAACGTGATATTTGTTCTTTGCACAAAGATCATAGGCAATATTTGTGAAGGATGTGCTGGCAGTCTTAGGTACTCTGTTGTAAATAATCACCACATCATCTTCTTCATCCAGTGTCACATCTTGTCGGGAGCCATCTGCTGTATGACGTTGCTCTATTTCTCTGACTTCATGTCTTGCAATAGCCCTTTCTGTTAAGGATGACAAATACAAGATTTCAGTGTAAAGACTGCCAATTTTGAAGTTCAAACCTTGGAATACAAATAACCTGGTGAAGAGCAATACTGCCTCAGCAATAAACACTTGCTGTTATACATATTTCTGACTTATAAAGCAAAAAAGACTATAAAATGTACAAATGATAAAAGGTGACTTAGTCTGACAAAGACTAGAAAACAGTATGCTTGGGGAACATATACCATATTCTATGACTCATGTAAATGCTACTGAACATTTCCTTTAAGGAAAAGTATCTATTATGTGCTATGAAAATGGTGACATTTTGTCACAATGGTGAAGAAGTATCTCAAATAATTTCTATAAAATATTTACTATTTAAAAACTATAATAAAAGAAATAACTCAAGCAACCTGGAGAATATGGATTTTCCCAAACCAGTAGAATTACTAACACTACAGATTTAGTCAATTAACTCTATAGAGGCACTGGAATTCAGATGAAGCCAACATTTTTGATAGACTAGTTAACACAAGACCCAAGTGCAAAGCATTACAATCAAATAACCGATTTTGCAAAAATTCCATTGGATTTATTGATTTCAAGTTCAACAAGAATATAAGTGATAGATGCTTACAAAACAGTGAACATGAAAGAGAAAAGTGATCTCTCAAGTACTGAAATTCATTCAATACATAAAACAGAAGAGACGTGGAAAAAACAAGCTATGGACAACATTTTGGCAAGGTGAGTACATGACAAACCATTTTTCCTTTTATACAAAGGGCAACACTGACTAACTGAACGCTGCTTCAAGTGCTAACGGCCTATTTGTAAAATGAGTATCAGACTATTATGGCGTTTTTTCTGCTACTGAATATTAAATGCTTTTTACTGATTCAGACATAGATTTGTTCTGTCCTAGATAAGTATATACTTTAATACAATTTGTTATACACATATCAAAGCATCTTTTCTTATTCACTTACTGTGATACTGTCTTTAATAATATATTCAAGTAAATCTTTGATGGCCAACAGCGCACACTGAAGTCAATACTACAAGAGTAACCTGTAATTCTCTGTATTATGTTCTTACGCAGGATGATACTTAGCAGCAAAGCTGTTGGCCTCTACCTCCCTTGCTTCCAATAACTCAGTTCCTTGTATTTTCTTTCACCACATCTCTTTAATTATAACATAAAATCACTTTAAAACAGAATCATTAAGCTGTGAACACCACTAGCCTGTAATTCCACATAAGTTGTCTTCAACCACAAACTTCCATCTGTCTGAAACGTTTCAAAGCTTAAACTTTCTCTCTCATATGCTCACATCTCACACCCCATAACTAAGTTACATCAGTACGAAAATGTTTGTAGAAAATGCTTATTGAGTGTATCTCAATTTTCCACATGACATCTGCTGCTCCCCACTACATCAGTCACAGTTTTTACTCCTTCCTTTCTCATTTGATACCTCTCTCATCACTGCTGGCAAACCTCTGATTTCGGAAAGATGAGGCAACAGAATCAGGTTTCATCTAACTGAAGGTGGCTACAAGAAGAAGTGACTGGCAACTCTTCTTCCTGCCAGTAACTGAGCAGAGGAAGCATTTGGTATGGGACACCCATGGCTGCATGGCTGCTCAAGGCTACACAGATACTAAATGCCACCTAGAGAGGCTGAAATGGAACATTTCATTTGCATTTCTACACCAGAGTCGTACATCTCAGCTAGATTTGAATGATGATTGCACAGAACTGCACGTGGCTGCACGGTACCACAAGGAACTTCCAATTTATATGCAGTAAGCTTTATGTATATAAAAGTAAAAAGGCACAAGAAATGGACAGGATTTTCAAAAAGAGTGATGAGAAATATTCTTCTATTGAGATATTTGAAACCATGATGATTCAAGAATTAGTGTGAGAAGTGAACTGTAAAGGCTATGTGTAGGATACAAAAGACATGATTAAATGCAAGCAGCAGAAAGGCTGCTGCATACAATCATCTTAAAGCTGGTATGGTGTGAGGGGAAAACAAGAACCTATGCAAGAACTTCCATAAATACAAAGTACACAGTGCTTTGTATTTATGGAAGTGCTTTGTATTTTTATCAAAGAATAAGTAAGATTTAAGCTTCAAACTAACATGAAAAATATTTTTTATGACAACGAATTGAAATCAGTATGTTTTAACAATTTTTTACATGTGAAAAACAAAGAGTAAGAATCATAGAATATCCTGAGTTGGAAGGGACCCTTAAGGATCATCTGGAGGAAGATGCTAGCTATTTATTGAATATACTTGACTTTACTAGAAATCTCTTTAGATGACAATCATGGAAATTTAATTTTCATTTTGAGAACTTTTCTACACAGGATTGGACTGATTTCACTGAAATCAGTTTAAAAAGTCAGGTTTTTATTTCATATCAGAAACCCCATGGACAAAATGATGTTCTACAGACTCACTGTTTTCATTGCATTCTATTTAAACCTGATTTTATAAGAAAAGAAGAAAAGTGGTTTGCAAAATTATTAAGAGATGTCTAAACTGGCTTAAGACTGTTCACACTAAGCAGCACTTAAGCAAGAGGTATTTTGAATACAAGAGAGATTTTCATGGTAATATAATGCATGATAATTTAAAGTTAGAAAATATTGTCTCACTTTTTTTTTTTTTTTTTTTTTTTTTTTAATTACTGCCCCTTTAGGTTCATTGATTAATATCATTTTTATACAGTGTGGAAAAATGTTGCTCTGTCATGTGTTGTCTTGCATGCAAACTTTCATCAATTTCTAAGTCAGTTTGCACACGGGCAGTACCATACATGAGCAGAAAAGAGGAAATACCACAGCCAACAGTAAGTTAGTTTGCCAGTCAGATGCTACCAGAAAGTAGCGTACAATGGGTGAGTTCTGTCTTCTCCTTTACCAGAAGTACTACTAACAGCATTCAATCTGTGCATCACCACCAGCTATGGAAAAATTTGAAATAATTTCTCTTCAAGATCTCTGCCCTTTCAAGTCAACAGTTTGTCAACAGGTTTTAAAATTATTAACACAGGGAGAGATATGGACAGACCAAGTTTGATTGCTTAGGCCTGTTTTCTTAGGATCTTGTCTAATAAAAATCACATGTGAAAATGCACTAAAAATATATTGAAATGAACAATGTTGAAATAATTACAGAAATATATCACTGATTATAAGCCGTTTGTAAATATATAATATTAATATAATATAATACCTTGCATATTAAAACAGACAAATGCCTTTGAACAAGTTTATTAGCATTTACTGCAAATCCAAGTGCTAACTGCATAAAAAATTACATCTTCCCAAACAAAACAGAGTAGCACAGATCCTATCAACTTAAATGTTAACAAAACTAAACACTTCAAACTTGTCACATTTTTCACTAAAACTCCAGAACCTCTTAGGCATTTCTTAACAAGAAAATTTGAAAGTAACAGAAACTTTTCTTTCCTCTATGTCTTAGCCCGTATCACTTTTGATCAAGAATACATTTTGAGCCTTGCTGACGATCAAAGTGAAGTTAACCAAGTATCTGGAAGAATAATTCAAAGCACACCACCCAATGCTCTTTGTCCTTTGCATCTACTTTCCTTCTGCACATGTCCATGGATATTATGTAGGTTCTCCTTTTGGTATCTCTTGTGTGCATGCCATACTTCCTTGTGAAACCTCCTACTCAGATGAGGAAAGGCTCAGTCTTGAAATAGTTTTGAGTTCAGCAACCTTCCAGTGTTGCCCAATGGAATAAAAAGATATGGATTATACCTCAACACCGACTTGTTGCAGAGGAACCGGACAGCTAGATGTGGCAAGTGTGCTGGCACCATCTCTGAGCAAACAGTTGCTGTGTATCTGTGGCACTGGATGCCACTTCAAACCAATAAGCAGCTTTCTTCCAGTTGGGAACAATATTGAAGCCAGCTGACCTGGTGTCTCAGCTTTGTTTCCACCCAGCTCCCAGGCCGATTAGGCAAGCAGCTGGTAGCCTGAGGCACCGTGCAGCTCTCAAGCTGTTTCACTGCCCAAAAGCTGCACTGAGCACTTCATTGGCCTGAATACTGAACCAGAGCACGACCAAAAACCTACTCAATATTGACGCCATTCTCCTCCAATGAAGGATGAAAACTAAATAGCAGCTTAAAAATTATCCATAATTACTTAGCAAACTTCACGTCCTGATTCACTTTTCAAATTATATACACAAACCATACACACAGACCTCATCCTCTGCTGAAATGTGGCTGCCTGTGGGAGCTGTTCAGCAGCACACCACTTCGACAAACCAGAGCACTGCTGCTGTACGTGAATATGAATACTTGGAGGATGGAGAGGAAGAAAAAGAATCAATAGTGCTATGACAATTTGTGGCCATGAAGGATTTGTGTCACTACAGCCAATTAAAACTACAGGAAAAATATACACTGAATTAATATAAAAACCCTAAAGTTAAATTTGTTGAAGGTATCAGTAATAACATACCACCTCTTCCAAAGACCTGTAAGAATACTAACTCCGTTCTGCTCTAATGTTAAGTCTTACAAACAGCAGAACCATTGCATTGGTTCTTCAGCAACTTCATGACTTAACTACCAACGTCAAATCAAAGGCTTGCCCCAAATACTTCTACTTTCCATTCCTCTGTAGAAGCACTACTCCATGAGGCCTGCTGATGGATGACACTTCCCTGCTTCTAAAGGCAGCTGTGGGGGAAGCATGGGGGGCATGAGGACAGAGCTGGGACACCTTCCTGCCTGCTCCAGGAGTGGCAGCGCGCTGACACCGCTCCAGGGCACTCCAGCTTCTCTCAGGTTAGAGCAACTCCTTGCAGCTATCACTAAGTGATCATCTTTAAAATTGTAATTAAGATTCTGACCCCCATTAACATATGTTAATAAAGGTTTTAGAACCAACATTAAGCAAGGATAGCAAAACACTTGCAATCTGATAGAAATACAAGCTGCTAGCCAATTCAACACAAGAGCGAAGCAACACAGAGGTACACTAACCTCCACCGTGCCAAGTTTTAATTAAGAAAACAAAAAAAAAAATGCTTACAAAACAGCAATTTCAGTCACCAGTGGTATCTGACCCAGTGACAGCCCAACTCAAGCACACTGCCATCCTTGCACAGAGGCTTGCTGGTACTGCTGAGCTCCTCACGCACACACTGCCACCAACCACTTCAGATCCTCACAAATTTTGCTTAAAGATATCATCTGGGAACCTGTGTACCACACTTACAGAAATCACTGCTAATGCCACGTCCCATAGCCCATAATTTATTCTAGTTAAAGATCAACATGAGCATTTTGCTTTCTTCTTTTCCTAGATATTTTTCTGTGCAGGTTATGACTTGCCTAATTAGGTAAGTTTTAACCCTTAACACAACTTAGCTAAACACACTTCAGTCAAAGAGACCATTGGCCTTATTTGCAAATCTTACTATTTTTAATCAGCCTAAGAGATAGCCACTAAAAACTTTAATGTTTATTTTAACAATGACTCAGATCCCATGAGAGGCTCAGCACACATGCTCTGGGACCAGTTCTTACCTACAGAAAGTAAAGACCACGTGCAGAGCACATGCAAGGACAGAAACAGAGCATAAAAATTAAAATAACTTCTCTGGTACTACTTTAACTACTTTAGGTCAGGTTAAGAAGACCCACCTTTTCCTACTCCTTTTGATAACTCAGTTGCCTTTGTATGGAGAGATTCTAATAACTAATTTTATAAATTGCATTCCAGCTTGTTTTCTCCAGTAAGGCAAACAGAAAGGAACAGGTATAAAAACTTCTGCTATAAGAAGCAGTAATTTAGCGAACAATTACAACTCGCTAACATTACCGATCTTTTTCTTTAATAGCAGTTAATGCATCTTGAGAACAGAAGGAAAAAGAATAGTCCATACAGAGAAGAATTGCTTTCAGACTCCAAAAAAGGCACATGGCACTTCACTGAGCTGGTTAAAGACAAAACAACAACAAAATGGAGCAGCAAGGAAGCAACTCCAACAAGGCAATGAAATCATTAACTAAAATCTAATGCAGCAGCTGTCTGAAAATTACAAGTAGCAATTCTGAAAAACTTGCTATGGCTCCATTAGCGTTTGATACTCATTTATTTTCAAGATAGCATTTTTGTCAGGGCTTTATTTTTAACACATAAATTGAAACATATTGAGTAGCATGTGACATTGTCCAGGGTCTGATACTAAACTAAACAAACAAGCAAACAAACGAAAAAATCTCTATACCATATATACATCCAAGCTGGTTTCAACACCTGAGACTATTTCTCATTTTTTCTGTAAATTTTTGATATCCTTACAAATGCAGTTGATAGACATAGCACTTCTAGATTAAGTTCTAAATATATATTAATATATAAAAAGAAATACACATGTTAGCATATGTATGGCCTTATATGTTTCCTACAGTCTTCTGTTGGGCAGAATAGCCAAAAAATTAAATTTAGATGCTAACCCAAAGTTTTCATTATATAAAACACTGGATGTATTCCCATTGCAAGTTTGGGGGTCTCTATAAAGAAGATCAGGCAATCCGTTTATTGCACTCATTCAAAAGAATCGGAGTGATTTCAGTAATCTCAAATGACATGAGTGATTTTCATTACCTTGCACACTCTTTACAGCAACACAGAACTGAATAATTTACAGTGGAAAAGACTTCTGAGGTTGGCCCTCACCACTGTTGGCAGATTGTTGACTCAAATTCAACTTGTCTACTTTCCTGCAAAGCACATCCAGCCTGTACTGTTCCACAGGCCACTTCTATACCAGGTGTGAGGTTTTATGCTTTATTTTACTTCCATGAGGCTCCAGTCAGCCCCACTCTCCAGCCTGAGTGCCCTCTGAGAGCAAGCAGCCCTGCACTCAGAATGCTAACCATTCCTTACATCTCAAGTTGCCTCAGGAAGAGAAAAACTAAACAGAAAGCCCATGCAAAGCCACAGAATAAATTAATTTCATTTACAGATCAAAGCTGAGATATCCCACGAAGCCTGACTATTTCCAGAAAAAGTATGCCTTCTTAGCAGATTTTCTTGTGTAATAACATTGAATACTACAGAAAAAAGGAGGCTTTACTCCCCCAAACACGAGATTTTCAAAACTTTACTAGAGCTTAAAAAGAAAAGTTGCATACCAGCTGTAAATACAGCAGCACCACTGCTGGTCTGGAACACTGCAAATAATATTAGTTAAAAAGTCACATAAAAAATACAGAAACTTTTTAGGCAACATGGTGCAGCAGTAAGATTTAAAAATAATCAGATATCAAATAACTCCATTAACTCTGCAGCTTCAGACTGTTTTGTTTGACACCAACGTTGAATTCAAGTTCATTAATTAGTATGACAGCAAACAACAGAATCATAGAATTTCTGAATTGGAAGAGACCCACAAGGATCAAGTCCAACTCCTGGCTACCCAAAGGACCACCTCCCTCCAAAAAATAGACACCATTCAGCTTTTTTCCTCACAGTCACCTGCAATTTCAGGTTTCTTGAGGCTGAAACAGCCTGATTAACAGATAAATATAAAGATGTAACCACGTAAGGAAAAGGTTTGTGGCTTTTCAAAATGCCAGGAGTGTTGAACGGTTAAGAAGCACTGTGGCTACAATAAATGCAGCTAAAAATACTTGCATATCAGGGAGTTGTTTTCTAAATACAAACCACGGTTTAGTACATAATGGAAGGGCCTGCTCTTACCTAGTGTCTTAATATCGTAATGCAGGCCCTTCGGAGTTAGCATGAAAACCTAATGGAGCTGCTTTATACATGGCTACGGCTGTCAGAAGTGTTCTGCTACACAAACGTGCATGTCACTCCTGCAAGCAAAATCCAATTCAAAAAAAAAGAAAGCAAGATCAATATAGATCATCTGACTCCATATAGCAAGAAAGGCTGGAGACAATTTATTTTATACAAGCTTTCTCCAGACAAAATTATTTACTTTTCCTGAAAGGGTATTGTGCAGCATAAAAGGAAAAAGGATCATTAAATTGTCTGTTAAAATCATTTAGGGACCTATATGTATGGACAACGCTGTATAACAGTAATTCACCATCACGCTCAATAAACCTAATTGGAAAGATATACTGTTATTTCCAGCATATTATACTTATATCCCTGCTTGTCTTTGCACTTCTTGGCTAAACTAACCTGATCCAGAAAATAAAATATTGCCAGTTGGTCTAACAGCCCTGAAAAAAAATAGCGAATAGCAAACAGCATTGCTTTCCGATCAGAATTGCTGATGTAAACATTTTATTCAGAATCTTACTAAGTTAAAGTGCCAAGAATAAGCTCATGATAATTCTATTTGATAACAACTGATACACCAGGATATGTACTTAAATAACACCAGATGCATACAGACTGAACATTTACAATGATAAACATAATTGCTGACCTTAACATAGGTATAGAATTGTGCAAATCCTTTGGAAAAAAACAAACAAACAAACAACAGAAATAAGTCTGCATGCTGAATGAAGCCCAATGTTGTTAAGTCATAAGAGAATTAATTTTAATTACATTTTTAAAGGCTGACTAGATAAGCTTTTGATTATATTCTTTGTTTTCTTTGTGAAAACCACTTGCTCCTGTTAATTTCATTTTAAGAACTTCAATTTCATTCTGTACCCTGGTTGCTTTATATACAAATGAAAAGTACCTTTTATTTTCCTCTAAACTTTGCAGAGATTTACTAGCCCATATAGCCTAAATATCAATATAGTAACAAATACAGACAGCAACAGCCTTATCTTTTATTTTAATCTCATACTGCCAGCCTGAACACTTCATCTCACACGGCGATGAAAAAGATAAGCATGAATAAAAGTAAGTCTAACAACACATAGACCCCACATTTCAGAAGCCTCAATCAAAGCCATTTTAAATAAATCCAGGTACGAGAAAAACACTCTTTGAATTAAATGCTGAAACTGCAGTGAACACTGAATTAATTAGTTCCTCAACTACCTCTGAAAATCTCTCCTTGCTATGTCTGATGCCTCTGTCAAAGACCTGAGGGTCCAAGCCAAACTCAGGCAGAACTAGGAAACTGGTTCTTTTCTGAAAAAATAATCACCTGATTAAAAATAGTCCTTCACCTCTGACTTTCCGAGGATTAAAAGGAGCAGTGGCTCAGTGAACTGAAGGAGTTGGTAGAGGGACTTTCACAAAGAAAATCTTGCAAGCCCCCACAACACGCCCCTCCCTGGACCTACCTGGGAAGTTTAGTTGGCCTCTCATGATGGAAGCCTACATGAAATCCCCAGGATTACTTATAAATGATGCATGAGGGAACACTTGTGACATCTAGGCAGCTAATGTAAACCTCCCATGCTCGTTCTCTCCATGCTAAGGCAGCGGCAGTCACACTCAGTTCGAATGTACACAAAGAGAAACAGCGCTACCATAGAAGCTCTTTGTGGAAGACATTGATTAGGAAAAGCAAAATTACACGAACGGGCTTTATCTAGTACCACCCCACAGCGATAAGGAGCCCCCCGTCCTTGATAAAAACAGGAACAGTCCAGAGCTGGTGAGGTGTGTGGTGAAGTGGTTTTGTACAAAAAAAAAAAAAAAAAAAAAAAAAAAAAAAGCTTCCCAATACTAGGAGAGCCAGCTGCTCATTGAAAGCCTCTGGGTGTTAATCCTGATTTACACTGGATTAAGCTCTGCAATTAAAAAATAATTATTTTCCTACACATGAGAAATATTTTCTTCTCCACCAAATTGTTTCCTTTGTGTACAAGGGTGATTATTTGATGAAAATTTGACTAGAATAGAGGGGCCAGCAATTCGCTTGCTGAATCTTAGTTGTTGCAAAAAGGTAAAAACAGTTCCAGTCTCTTGCTCAAACCTTTGGTCCCACATCAGTGAGGGACACAATAGGTAGATTTGAATCCATCAATCTCTAACCACCCATCCTGACGTTAATACACTGTAATTAGTCATTATCCGAAGGTACATCAGCACAAAGCTGACTAAAAATCATAACTGTAGGAAGTCAGACTGGGTAATGGAGTGCCACTGAAACAGAAGTTAAAATTTGCTCAAGGTATCCTCCCAGTAAGAGCAGAAAAAAAGACATCAAGATTCTCTTTTCAGTATTCCAATTGAAATACTCTTTTTATGAAGGCCTCTGGAACAATCAAAAAGCTAATCTAGCTTTACGTATTGTTTTGTTGGCATTTTGTGCAGATTTTCCATAGCAATTACACACAGCATATAAATGGCTGAGTGATCTTGGCAGAATTAAAAAAAAAAAAAAAAAAAAAGAAAAAAAAGAAAAAAGGAAACATCCACATATTTGGTCAGATTATCTTCTGCAGATATTAAGACTTCAAATTGTCAGATTTTATTTTATAACAGCAAAGTAATCCGCTTCTAACAATAGTCAATAGCCTAAAATCTAGCATTAACCCATTTCTAACATGGCTGAAACTTGTAGGACTCTATGAGGGAATAATCCATTTGCTGAGAAATACAGGGAAAGTGTTTTGAATTGTCAATACTGAGCCACTTAAAATAGTTTTACTTGATTTGAAATAATATACTAGATGGTGAGCACAGGCAGGAGCAGCAGTGCTATAACTATTCTTTGAAAAACAGATTTGACGAAACTTCATATTACTACAAGAATAACACCCGGCCCACATTCCCAAAGAAACAAGGTCTGTGACCTGCAGAACCAGGCCTTCTCTCCAGAGGTACGGGTATAGTTCTCAGGTCAGCTTTCCCCCAAAAAGGTGTGCAGATGTAACACTGCCTCTCTGTGCCGGCAGTACAGCTACCGAGGAATCATGGAAAACAAGCTCTTGGCCTTTTTTCTTCACATCTCCAAACATGAACCCCAAATTGCCTGAGTTTCTTTTGGTTTAAGTCTCCAGGAACTCCAGAAGGTTTCCATATGGAAAATTTGAATTTGCCATGCTGTTGTATTAAGTCATGATCCTTGAATTCAATTAATCTCAACTACCTATTTTTGTGTCTATGAATAGAAAAGTTGAGAAGTGCATTTTTATATTAACAAGCTGTAACCATGTAAGGATTTATTTATTTATTTATTTGTTTTAAGTATTTGTTGGTAATTTAAATAAAGCATACGTTAAAAAAACATGTAAGCTTTCCTTTTTGTTATATGAAATGGAAGTTACTACTCTGAAGTGCTAAATCAGAAAGATCTTTTAATCCAAACTATATAGGGGTTGTAATATTATCAACTTCTGTGGAAAGATACCAACTGATAGTTTTTTGTATTATATCTTATTTATTTGGGATACTTCAAAGCACGAAATACCACTGGTCAATTTTGTTTCCAGGGAGATGGCACACTGCTTTCCAAAAACATGTCACTGTAGTTATTCTTCAGAGCAAAACATGAAAATGACTTTTTGGACATAACACAGACTCTCTGGCAACACTGTTGTATAAGGAATAAAATAAACGATAAAACTAAAATAAATCAATTCACCATCCTCAGCATTTATTTTTTATTCTTATTTTTAGCTGTGGGTAGAGAGGGAATTACCCATATACTAATTACCAAGTGCTGCTTTCACGCTCATGTGTTGGCCCTGCGCTGCAGAGCTGCCAGCCAATGCCATCTGACATTAAACCAATGCCACCTCTTCAGTTGCCTCTTCCACAGGCCTGGTAACATCCCACAGAAGCAGCAGCACACATTTCTCTTACTACTGCAGGGAGTTTGATAACTATGTTGAAACAGAGCTCTAAAGACACCATTTCATGTTACTAACAGTTGAGACACAAGGCTAAGCAGAAAAGCGGGGCAGAAGCTGAGAGGCATTATTTGCTTATAATACCACTTGGTTCAAGGGAAGCCCCAGGAAAAGTCATGAAAATGCTCCTAACCCCCCTTCACTTCCCCAAAGTCACTGTTCTAGGTCCACCCCAAATACAACTCGTGTCAAGCGTTTAAGGTTATTCTCATCTCTTCATGCCTGTCTCCCTTCACTGGACTTTTCTTCAAGGAAGAAACAACATTGTCCCTTCTAAATAGGCAATACAAGGGAGCCAAGCAGCAGTGTATGGGGAAAAAGAACACAGGCTTAGTAAATCGGTGCTCAGAAATGTAACTGACAAATTCAAACAGTTTTGTAACAAATAACTCAGCATTACTCTATGGCTGTTACAGAATAGCACCTGCCTACCGGTCTCCTTCAATAAAGCCATTGCTTTATCTCATGTCTTCCTACATCTATTAGTGCTTTGCCACATCACCTTCCCCTCAACCTTTCAGATAGCTGTAGCCCTTCTCATTCACTCACGGCACCTTGCTAATCATCACGCAGCTCCTCTCAGTTTGCCAGGAGTCATTTAGACTTACAGTGACCTGTCTGGATACATTTCTGCTGCCTTCTCCCAGACCATGACATCTACAAATGCCTTTTAAAGACATACAAAAGCCACATTGCTACTGCACATTTTTCAAGTGCAAAGTCACTTGGCCTTTTGATTCAGGTTTTTTTTTTTCTTTTTTTTTTTCTTTTCCTTCAATACACAGCTTTATCTTTCAAAAGGAAGCCAGACTTGGGCTACATGTTAAGTTGCAAAAATTCACCTCCCTTGTTCATACAAAAATAATTTCTGAAGTCTTTATTATTTCCAGTTCCCAGATAAAAGTAACTTCTCTTAGTTTCTGCACAGCCTCATCAAAACGTTTTCACACCTCCTTTGACACCTAGTTCATATCACGCTATCTTCTTTCTTCTCAGGAAGGAGAGGATATCATGGGCTGACAGCAACTTGCAGCATTAAAATTGACATAGGGTAAAAATTCTCACTGTTTCAAACATCACCATATAAATGTGAAAATGGGTCACTTCAAAACAAAATTCTGTATCAAAATTGTTACAGATCAGGACTTCGCATCCCTGTACACTGCTAGCCCATGGCTAGTTGGGAAGATAGGAAAAGCCTTGCAAGACCTAGGTGCATCAAAAATACTTAAATACTTCCTATCATATAGCAGAGCAGTTTTCCAAACAATATGAAGCTTCCATTAATTACTTGAAAGAAACCCATGTACTTTTAGACATCGGCTCTTTGCAAGTACTTTGCATTCCTGCCGGATTAAATGATAAACACCAGAAATACTCCTGAAAGTATTTCTGTTCATACTGTCTTTGAAATCTGAACACCAAACAAATACAAGTCTTGGGCCAAATAATACTTTATTTTTAGTTGGAGATTCTCAAAGAACTTAAATGTTCATGAAGTAAGAAAAAAATTGAAGACAGGACCCTCAACATCTAATAAATGGAGAAATACAAGAACAAACAATACGTATCACAAGAACACATTGCAGAGACATGAAGGAAAAAAAAATAAATCCCTTTTTTACTAGTATACACTTGTTGGCATTCTCCCCCTTGCCCCCCCCAACTTTTCTTCCAGTGCTTATAGAAAAGGTTCCCTTCTGTGGTCAATGTTACAAGACTGCAAATTCAACAGGTAGCAGAAATGTACCTTGATGTTGTATGTGCCACTTTAAAATAACCTACTGAAGTTCCAGATATTTTTCATGCCCCATAAGCTGTTTTTAACTTGTTCAACTGTGGTACAATTTCTGCAACATATTAGCTTCTAAAAAATATATTTACAAATATAACAAAAAACATATTTTAAAATATAACACATTTCCAAACTGACGATTCCTCTTGAACAAAAAGCAGAGCTGCCACTGTTCTGTTGTGCTTTTGCCTCTTCCAGCAGCTTAGAGGTGGAAAAAAGTTGTTTTAAGCATTGTGGGGGCGGTGTTGTTATTATTTCAGGGATGCTTCCCTCTCTCCTTTGCTGCAAAGGAGTTTCACACTGCTTCTCTCTAAGGAGGCAAGCAGGGCTGTGCAGCAGAAGAACACAGCAGACTATCTCCGTGCATCAGAGGAACGATGTCACAAGAAGCTCTGCTGTGACTGGCAGTGGTGGAATTGACAGAAGCTTAATGGGGCTGTCTCGCCCCAACAGAGCTGTGGGAGTCAGACTAGCTGTCTCTGCACATCTGTTGTGGATATAAGCATTTGAGAACAATCACTGCTTTCAGCCCAGATACTAACTCATTCAATATCATCATCAAAGCAGTTGAGTCCAATGGCTTTCATTTTACAAAATGATAGACCAGTGCTCCCTCATGACTGCATACATGAATAGTTCCAACTTCAGAGCTGAAGATGGATTACTGCCTTGTTCGCTGCACAGGTTCACCCTGTGCAAAGCAGACAGACACAGGAAACAAACCAGAGGAAGTTATCTATCTATCTACACATATTTTTAGCTGGATTGTTAACGACTGAGTTGCAAACCTTACAAAGAATCGTATTTATGCCATTAAAGTGTTTGCAACAGACTGTCTTGGTGAAAGGAAATTCAACTTAGATAAATAGTAAGTTTCTTTTTACGGAGTAGAGCTCTAACAAGTATTAGTTAGGGTATTATAAAGCTAATCCCCACTAGAGGGAGCAGAGTTATCTACTCAGAGGTACCTGCAAGTCCAATCCTGAAGTCCCAGCAGCCTGGCTCATTTAACACGCAAGGCAGTAGTCTGTAAGTTAGTCCCGAGCAGATAAGTAGTAAAACTTTCTTGTTAATTATTCAGAGTATCATTTAAATGTGAAAGATGTAAACTCACAGGAAGTAAAGATATTTAAAGACAACTTGATTGTAAAACAATAAATTTACCATTTATCATAGCACTGCCCATCCTAAGTCTTTAAAGTTGTACATACAGTCTGTTGTACAAAAATCAGGACTGACAAGTGATGAAAAGCATGAAAATCAAGGGTCGTCCCCCCCCCCCCTTTTTTTAATTTGCCTTCTTATTTTCCCACTATATGGATATATGTGGTTCCCATTACCAAGCCTTTCTTCCCAACTGTGTAAGATGGCAAGTTTCATTAAAAAAATACGCTGACATCTTTAAAGAGATAGTGCTTAACATATTCATCAATTACTCTTCATACTTGAGGAAATCACCTGAGTTATCAAAATTAAAATGGTTTTGGCTACCCTAAATACTCTTTAACGTAGTCCACACTAGTTGAGTAACACACTGCAGAGATCACAGAAGTTAGCTACAAAGAGATTTTAGCAACAGTTTTCTATTTCTACTGCATACTTTTTCCTTCACTCTGAATTTAAGAATGCATTTTATTTTCTTACTCTGCCATGGTAGTACAGCTATTCAAACCATTTTTTTGGAGACATAAGGCACTATTTTAGTTAATTAATGCAAACTTTTGCATCAAGGAAGTTGTATTTAAAATGAGCTAGTTAATTTAAAAATTAAATGAATCACTCATTTAAAAAATAATTATGCACAACAATCACTTTAAAGCCTATCTCCTGCTATCAGACATTTCTATTGGGCAGCAATCTGGACTGCATTATAAAACACCATTATATGCGAACAGATGGAAATCATAAAATGATATTTAGCTACAGATTTCCTGTCAGAAACTTATATAAAAAGAAGGGGCGGGGGAAGATAGGCTCAACATTTTCCATTAGCCAACATCAAACCACTGAAAAAAATCAGAGGAATCCATGTAATGCCTATGACACAAAACCTATTTTTAATCCATACTTTTTTCATATCACTTGTATGTAGACTAGGCATAAATAAGACTGGTTTCACCTTTAAGTACACAATATATGACCAAAACCACCCACCAAAGAACACACCTGAAAATGCATTTCAGTTGCATTTAAAGATGAAGACTTCACAGGTCAAATCTCACTTCTGTCTGAAGCACAGCAGAAATCAGTGAAGCTCTGCACAGCTTCAGGTTGCCGTAAGAGCTGAATATAAGCTCACAGCCCAGAAACGTACTGAACTTCTCCATTATCAGCTGTAATAAACTGTCCTGGATGGAGTAGGAAACTCATTGTTTATTTCATTCAGATATGAAAGTTACTCAAGTTGCAAGCAAAGATCAAGATGTCTAACTAACTTAGCGTGAAAATAAACCTCTCCCTTAATTTAAGGGCAAAGCACTATCAGCTCTTGTAATCAATAAGACTGTTTTGAAATAGTCTTGTCTTGAACTCCATTTAATCAGAACCCTTTGCTTTATTGCCAGGACTTTAAAAAGTAAATATCAATGCTATGGAGGTATAACAGAGAGATCATATAGAAAGGCTGTAGTAAAAATCTAAGTGTCAGAATAACAGCTGATGAACATGTCATCCAAGAGGAATGTGGGGGTAAGGGAGGTAAGGTAGAGATGTGAAGGGTGAAGCACTCCTTGGAATACTTAACATACCTTATCAAATAGATTACATGCTATTTGTTGTGAGATACAACTCTGATGACTGATTTGTATCGAGCAACTGATAAGTAGATATATAAAGCTACCTGAAAATTATCAAACCTCCAAAATATCACTCCATCAAGACTTCAGAATATGTTAGGTACTATAGGAATGTTTCCTTTAGCACATAAGTCAATATCAACAGAAGTATTTTGGTCTGTACACTGAATTCACTATTTTCTTCCAAGACTCACCAACGAAAGCTTTTATGTTGTTTTTTTCATACTTTCACCTTCTATAATTTCAGTTCTCTTTCTGCACAAACACAATGTTTCAATAATCTTAAATACAAACCAACCTTCAAAATCGCTGATGAGCTCCAAAAGGCTTTAAACAAGACAGGGCTTTACTATTAATTACACCAAGCTCACAGGGCTTCAAGCTCATCCAAAACAACATTCTTAATTTCCCAATCAATGTGGTGAATACAGGAAGCCAAAGCACTTTAAGTAGTTTGACCATGGGGAGAAAGGAAAGGAATTTGAGAGAAAGATAGTGTAAAAGTTGGCTACGAATTAGAATATGCTGCATTACTCCACACTCCCTTAAAAGATCAACTTCCTATTCTGAATTTTTCACTTGTACATACAGACGCATACCACAGCATAAAAGTATGAGGTCTAGGTTATTTTGATGAAAGATGGGAATACAGAAAGTAAACCTGGCAGCCTACAGATATCTCAAGTTTACCCTTGGGAAGGGCATCAGCATTCTCTAATATATGTTTGGACACAGTTAATAAGGCCAGTCATTTATAATTAACAATGTTCTCTTTATTTTATATTATGAAGCTGAATAACAACCCTTATCCCAAACCAGAAAGAATGAGTCCTAGGCTTTACTGAAAAACACCATTAAAAATAAAACCATAGTTCTAGCAAGTGAAGATAGAGGAAAAAAACCAGCCAGCAAACCACTGGGGGGAAAAAAAAAAAAAAAAAAGGAAATCATCTCAAAAGGAGAAATATACACATCAGTAACCTGCTGAGATGCTAGTACAATGAAGGCAGACCAGATGCCTTCCCTGAGGTCTAACCAGGTGCACCAGAGTTAATGAAATAGTGCTCCATCAAAAAAAAAAAAAAAAAAAAAAAAAAAAAAAAAAAAAAAGCAGTAGTCTCAGAAGCTTTTAAAGTTTTTTAGATAGCTTTTAATAGACTCAAATGAATACAGTAAATACAGTACACAGTCAGAGGCCCAAGAATCCCATCTTTCAACCATCAGTCTTATGCAATCAACTGCCTCAGCCTTTTTTCTGTGGTTGTTTCAAAGAACAAGCGCAAATGCTTGCTTATTAAGCCTCAGGAATCTGAGGGGGAACAGACATTTGCTTCTCTCTATACAGAAGAATGATAGTCTTCATCTATCTTTTTATATAAGGCAGTTGAGATAACATTAGGTCTTGTCTTAATGGATTTTGTTTTAGTATCTTCCAACTCAGAAGTAATACGGCTTGACATACAAAAGGCTCGTGAGCAGGCTGAAAACACTGGGGACATCGCTTTAGCTCCCCTTAAAATCCCTGCCATTGCAAACATCTGCTCTACAGAATGTACCTATTTCTATAAAAATAATCAAGACGTCGGTTTGCCTATATATTAGAGACTGAAAAAAGAAGCAAGTATAGAAAACCACTGCTCTGTTCAGAGAGACTACCCTGGCATTTGCAATATATCAAAGCAAGGAACTAGAGGATCTTTCAATACACTTGGTATTTGCGCTGCCAGACCAAAATAAATAAGCTTTTTGATTGCAGACCCCCAAATTAAAGGGGGAAAATATATCATCCAACTCCTTTCTCCTCATAGCTCTATCACTAGGAAGGCAGAACAGTTACTTCTTTATAGAAATCTGGAAGGCTGTAAGTCACAGACCTTGGTCTGCCACCTTATTCTGCTATTAAAAGTAATGGAGCAAACATCCCTCAGAAACTGATGAATATGAAGGGTGAATTTACATGAAATCACATGGTAATTTTTTGCAGCTTAACTCAGGTCTTCTATTATTTCACCTTTTTTTTTGTTGTTGGGAAAAAAAATAATCTAGTGCTCAATTATAGTTCCTCCAAAAACAACAACAACAACAAAAAAACAAGCAAAATATTTCCATGCCACCAACATCAAAGACTGCTTAGCAGTAGGTATACCATTAGATCAAGTACTTTGTCATACAGTCTACAACCACATTTTTCCAGCTACCAGGGCCCTGTTGCATTCTGTTCACAGCTATTGGTGTCTTCTCTAGCACACCTTGCCACACTTCACCGACTTCATTGTAAGCACGCAGCCTTCACCTCTTCAGCTTCCAGCGTCAAATCTTCCTTGTATTCCCCTCGCTCTCTGCTCCTCACTGAGCATGCTGAAGCTCCTGCTCCTCTGGCTTAAACACCCTCAAATGTGAAGGAGCCTGAAACTAAGTCACTGTTGCCTAGTTGCCATTTAGACTTAAAAACAAAACAACAGGAATAAAGAAACTAACCTCTTATGGATGGAAATGTTCTTATTCACTAATATAATTCTGTACCTATCTTTGCTGAAGCTGTCTGCAGATTAAGATAATGGCAGTTGCAAGAAATTTCCCCAAGGACAAAAACACCTACAGAAAATAAACAAAAAAATACATATTTCTGCAGCTGAGAACAGCTTCGTTCCAATTCACATTTGAGAGATTCTATCCTGTTGCCAACATTTGCCACCTCATCATTAATTTTCAAATGTTTTGTTATTGTTCTTTTTGTTGTTTTGATAATATATGGATGCTTTCTGGAAAGATTCACTCTGAAGAAGCTGTGAGTACTATTCAAACAAAAATCACGCAAGTTCTTATTCTTAAGCTCTCTTATGTATGTCAAGATCTGGATAATCACTATACTGACAAATGTTGGTTTGTTTCAGTTGTATTTGATTTTTGCTTCATGTATTTTTACCCAAATATTTTGGTTAAAAATTAAAAGGAATGCAAAACTCTTGCATTATAATACAGGATAAAACACTGATGTTGTAAAGTATGTGTAAAGGAAAAAGACAGATAACATACAGACTAGATGTTTGAAACTGGTACTTCAATCATAGCTTTTCTATTCCACTATTCCACAAAATGTAACCAACACCTTGACAGATAAAAATACAAAAATGTCAGATTAAAAGAATTTTTCACGTTCTAGACATGCAATATTCAGCTGCTCGAATTGGTGGTCTGTAATTATACAGTACACATATAGCATACTTATGCAAATGAAACTTATGCTAAGTGATCAATTTTTTCATCCTTCAAGTGCAGAGACCCAGCGGAATATTTAATGACACCAAAATCAGAACTTCCTCCGAGTGGAAACAATTTTGCCAGTAAAAAAAAAATAGATAGTGCTCATGTATATTTGAAATAATGAGTTAGAAGACACTAGGCTTTGCTTTCAAAGTGAGACTGCTCAATCACGCTGCTGCCTTTCTTCCTGAGAAAAGCCTGTTCTTTAGATCTGTTTAGAAGCTATTACGTATCTGCTTGTGATGCTCTTCCCAGCAGTGAGTTAACTTAGAGACTTCTCAGAGCCTTCGAAGGTTCACCACAGTGAGCTGGTAATTCATTTCAGAGGGAACCTGGAACATGAAAACATTGCAGTTCCTCCTTGAAACAAGTACTCTGCCTTATAAACCATCATATTCTCGTTATACAGCTTCACTATATACACATCATCATACAGTCACACACTGTAAAATCAAAACCGGTAGTGGCCTTTACAAGGGTACTCATTAAATTCACATTTAATTCACCAGAGTGTCTGCTCCTATCAAAGCATTTGTAGCAAAGGTGCTGGCAGAAGTTCAGTGCCTTTGTTTGGCTTCCTACGATTCCCAATGTCAGCAATGTTTGCCAGCTCCTTTGGCCTCTGAGTTGCTGTACACACCAGCTCTGATATGGCAGAGTGCTGAGGGAAGCTGACGATAGGTACACTTTTCCAGCAGCCACATCAGAATACAGCAAAATTCACCTACCATGACCAAAGAATCATTCTTAACTCAATCCTATGATTTTTGCCCTGTCTGGGCAGCAGCACTGGAGGTGAAGAAGTTCTGAGAGAAGGGTATTTTCCTTACGCAGGCAGCTTTGGCAAATGGCAAAGAAAAAGTCTGGGATAACAAAAGCCAGATTATTTATGTTGCATAAAGAGAATCGAGGGAAAATTTAAAGTTTTCTCAGTAAATCCACAGGCTCTAGTCAAACAAGTCACAAAGCTAAACTTACCATATATGGATTAATATTAGCAAGAGAAATAAATTGTCTTTGCTTTGCTACTAATCAGTATTAGTTCCTCTTTTTTCCTGCTGATGTCTTATACTCATTCTCACAGATACACAATTTTTTCCAAAAGAAAATAACTTGTGTGAGCTTACCACTGAGTAAAAGGTACAGCCTAAGGCTACATGTTTTAACACTGATAACAGATGATTTATCTCCGTGAGAAGCCGATAGAAAATGGTGGCTTCTACCTGTGAGAATAAACATCAAGGACTGTGTTTCTTCATACAGTCTGCTTGTGATTTTTATGACAATTAAGAACTGGGAGACAGTTGGACTCCTACATTAAATGAGACCTGATTCCAGTCATATTGGAACTACGATGACATTTCAAAGCAGGTCTAGAAGAATCATTCCAGACACAATTATTGCTAACAAATTATGTTACAGAAGCTCTGACAACACGAGACTGTGTTTCAAATGACTTGCTAAACACCATCTAGGAATCCCTTGCATAAAGTGCAACAGATGATACAGTGCATTTGTACTTCTGCTTATTTCCCTCATAAGCTGATCGTCGATACACCTGAAGACATATGTCAAGTCTTTGCAGTTTTACTGTTTGCCACTGTAAAATGAGAAAAGCATATTTTACCTATTTCTCTTCCTTCCCCCAACACAAGCTTCTTTTCCCCCCAGTTCTAGAAAAGTAATCTCTAACTTCTGTAGCATCAATTAATAAAGCACTGAAACATACCAAGCTCTTGAAGTAGAAAGCAAAAAAAAACAATTACAAAGCTACGTACATATACACATGTATAGATTATATATTACATAACCAAAACAGACTGCCTATGACTGCTTTTATCTTTATTGACTGAAGCACTACAATATTTTCCTGTGCTTCTTTTCATCCTCTTGAATACAAAATAATATAGCCAGAAATAGAAAAAGAAAAAAAAAAAATCAGGCAATACCATTGACGAAAAATAATTGTTTGTAACCATTTTTGTTTCTTTACACTCTAAGAAAAAATCTTTAAAGATGTTTTTAAGCACTTGTTATTCTCTACTCCCAAAGATGAAGTAGCACCGAACAAGGAAAAAAAAAAAAAAAAAGAATTATTGTTTCATAAATAGCTAAAAATGAAAAGTGATCATTGAAATTAAAAAGGTTGAGAAAGATTAGGGAAAGTTCAGGTATGATTTATATCTGGAGAGGAAGCAATAGGAATGAGTTGTAAAATATCAATCTATAAAACATCCTAAAAGAACATTTAATATAGAGCTTGTAGAAGGGATAGTTAATATCGGTTTTCACTGTGACAGCAACTTGTAGTTTAAACTAGTTGTTAAATTTGTGTTAGATATATGCATGCACTAAAAATTAAATTTAAGTCCTGCCCTTTTGCAAATGCTAAGAACAAGTGCTTGATTAACATTATGTAAATGCATTCCCATTTTGATCATGACCAAGCAGAAAATGTTCATTAAGATGCAAACACAATATGCTGAGAAAGTGTCAGTCCACTTCTTTTGCAAATTATTCATTAGGAGTCAGGCACTACATTAACACAATTAAATTTCTGCAACAATAAATACACATAGATTGGAAGCTTAACGCAGGATGAAATGACGAGAACACTCACATTTTAAGACCAACTTTAATATACTGCTACATAAAATTTCATGACTGGTGATGGTCTGATTTACATTTTGTGAAACAGCATATTAGAAGGCATTTTTTGGCTCTTCCCCAGGAGTGCTATTCATTTAGTCAGGTTTGCAAAACATCTCCTAAGAACTGCTGCGTATTTATTGTTTGTCTAAAAAATGTACAACAACAACTGCTACAGTTAGCTTGTTTTAGTCTGGCATCGATACTGCACTGGAAAAGAGAAATCAAAACTAGTAAATATACTAGCAGCTCCACAATGATGGCATTAAGTTCTCATATTTGCAGAGCCTCAGCACTGACTGAACATAGAGAACCAGCTCCTTCCCCACTCTTTCTTTCAGCCGCCCTCCCGATTCTATGGCTGGGAGAGGAGCTGGGTGAATGCACTTGGCAAATTTACTCCTTGCAAACTTAATTCCCATCTCAGTTTCTGATAGCTTGATTGCCCAATTCTGTTTGTAAAAATTTATCTCCAGATCTACAATGATTGTTTTTCCCTCTTTGGATCACCACAAAGGGCTGGATGCTGAAATGGTGCTGCTTTTTCCTCCCTAGAATCTGCTCTGGTTTCTTCTCTTCTGGTGAGAGGGAAATATCCCAGCACAGCATAATTACCAAACTTCAAATGAGTACAACTATATATTAAGTAAGTATTGTCCTCAAAGCTTTGATTTCTAGCAAGGATGTTTTTAATGTTGAGCAGGGCCTGCTTCATAGAAGTAGTGAGAAAGAATAAGATAACTGATGCCAGGAAAGCTTCATGGCATTTATCTAGTTACTTGCTTCCAAGCTGGTGCACTCCTAAAATGAAGGATTTTCTCTGTGTGTGTGTGTGTGTATATATTTAAATGTAGAGAGGGGAAAAAAGGATTTTTTTTTTTTTAAATAAATAACTAGTATACAGTGGTCCTTAATTTGACTGTTGTGTCCAGAGCACGTAGGGTACTGCTTTCCTGTACCTTAAGAATTTCTGGAAGGACCATGACAGCCACACATCTGCCAAGAACCCTGCATGACTCCAGAATTTATGGACATAATCTCCCAAAATTCTTTGGAGACAGGAAGATGTTTCTTTCTGTTTTATAAACAGTGTTACACAGAGAAAGAAACCATTTATGTGCACAACGGACAGAACTTTAAACTAGACTGCATCAGTCCCTGAGCTCAGACTTTAATCATGGTATCAGTTTGACTCGTTGTAGTTCTTGTAGCCCTGAGTGATCCAAAAGAACAGCTGATATTTCAAGAAGGGCCTCCTGAAATCCCATTCAAGTTAGTTTCTCAGGATAAAAACCTCAGTTGTACAACAGAAAGCACATTTTATTTTCTGTTTCTTCCCCAGAAGTATATTCTCAAATAGCTAAACAGGACTGGTTTCACAGCAGTATCACCTCATGTCCTATTTCGCTACCAATACAGTTCTCAGATACACATAAAATTATGTGTTTGGGTACTTGACACTGAAGCAGCTAGATTAAAAGGACACACTGTGCTAGGTCTTAAACTTCCATACTGCAGACAATCAAGAGTGATGAAGCTGAGACTCAGAGCAGATAATTCAATTATGTTATTACATGAAGTGCAATATCTGATCAAAATCAGTTAAGTCACTGAAGCCCATCCACTGAGGATGACAACAGACATATGACTCTCAGAAAAAAAAAAAAAAAAAAAAAAAGACAAAAAAAAGGCATCATCAAAAGTTTACCTTTCCCCACTAATTTCTCTGGTGTAATTCATGTTAGACCAAATGATATACCTGCCAGAAAAAAAGCAACAGGTGGGCAAGTGTTCAGTCCCTGAAGCATTAGGTCTGACAAGAAACACTGTCCAAAACAATTACACTTCTATAGTTAAACTTAGCTATACTAATTAGGTATCTTGAGACAAAAAGGGTGGCTGGCTTTCAAAGAGATTATTAGCATGGGAGCAAGTTGCTAGCACCCACAGAGACAAAAAGATTGCCACATAATTTAGTGAAGGGTTGGCAGGAAAAAAAAAAAAAAAAAAGCAATAAAAATCAGTGCCTTTATCAAGTACAAGGTTTACGGTATTCAAATGGATTTTCAGTTTTAGTTACCAGACTTATCTTACCCAGACGTCTTGTAGTTTTCCTTGAGTATAAAGCCCAAGATATCAGCGATACGGTTTCACATTGCAATTGTATGTTCATGTATCAAGTATTTGGGAATTCATCATAGTATTTTAGTCTCATCAACATGGATTCCAGGTGGACAAACAGAATATTAGATTAAACAAGATAGACAGTTATGACTGCACATACACAACATTCATGTGCTTTGATGTACTTTTCTGAGCAACCCCTGAGACCTGCAAGCTTTACACGTACTGCTCATGTGATGTCTGGTACCACCTGATGTGTGCTGCTCTCTATCAGCAATGATTTAGTAGAATTGTCAACATGTTTGAAAGCTAGGTGAACTAGGTGAAAGAAGTTTTGGCATATTCATTCAAGATGCATGTTTCCCCTCCCCATACAAGAAGCACTTTTTTTTCTTTAAGAGATATTTATTGGTGAGTATGTGACTATCAGGTATGTATATACGTAAAAAGGGCTTCCTTCTCCCCGACAGTAAATTTCTACACAATATTTATTTAGCTTGTTAAAAGACCAAGCTTTATTTCAATGAAAATAAGTCTTTGTTAAAAGGAAATCAAGCCAAAATTGCAAAAGGAGAATGTCAGCAGCATTATCCTCAAAACTAGATGCAGCAGTACCTGAGAACATGGCTCTATTCCTCAGCTTGTTTTGTGGAAGAGGTAGCTTTATAGTAGCAGGTGTGCAGACCTTTGTAAACATCCCACGTTTTAGACTCACCTCATTACTGCTTTGTTTTTCCACTTTGATATTCAATGCTAAAATTGATCTTAAAAGCTTTCAGTCACTTTTTTTGTGCTTCTGGAAGTGAAAACAAATCTTTGTATCTTGCAGTTTCTATGCCAGTATTATCTGTCATTCTATCGCATACACATTGTGATTTTCTTCTTGGTGGCACTATGTAGACTCACACTCTGAACACTAAGCATTAGACTCGTTTAAAAAAATATACATACCATCTTTATGTTCACTTTCACAAAATTAAAAACCTTAATTAAGCATTTTAATAAAAAAAATAAAACATACTATCCACAGTTTATTATGAATCAGTAGGTTTATTTGCTGGCTAGAATAAGAAACCATTAATCCATAATATAGTCTATTCGGTAAAAAAAATAATTATATAATTACCTAATCAGTTTTACAAAATGAAATCATAGAAGTCTAAGGTTCTGGAAACACATGCTGTCTCTCAAACCACATTATTTAATCATTTAAGATACTGGAAAGTCTAGTGCTGTAACTGAGGAAGATGACCCACTCCACCTGCTCACAGATTCCATGTTGGCTTCAATGCCTACAGGGATGGATAGCTCTTACTGCTCTGCAGAGCCATCACTGTTCTAACTTGATCATCTAAATTAGTGTTTGAAATCAAATGCCTCAAAGTAGTTTTTTTCCCCTAGTGTCCTGCTGTTTAGAGGAATGTAGAAGCATATGACAGCTCTCCAGACTGTTAGGTTTTCCTACAATCCTGTTAAGAAATTTACAAATAGTAATCAATAGTCCCAGCGCAGACCCAATCAATGAGATCAAGAACTGTAATCTATCTAATTGAGAATTGCATTACCTATAACTGGCAGTCTGCATGTAATTACCCCTTTGTTGTTTAAAACAAATGCAACCTTGCTGTAGTGGCTGCCATCATAGAGCATAGTGCCTCTGTCTACGCTAATCAACCCCAGTTGACTTTAAATACTACAGAGACATTATTTACATTAATGTTCTTTAATTGGGGGGTTGATGGCATTTATAATGCACAACACCAATAAACCAGCACAAAAACATGAAGTTGGAAGTCGTGCTATAAACTGTACTGATTTTTTCTGGCAGCAAAAAGAAGCAGAGCCAGTAACGTCAATGTAAAAAACAGGCCTTAATTCACCACTATTCTCATGAGTAAACACTGTTACGACTAGTTTGCTGTACGTTTTAAAGTAATGGAAGGTACCTCAAGGAAAACAGCAAGCATTATAGTGCAGCTCTATTGATGTACCAAAGATGCATGACAATATATTCTGAAATTTTATTAAAATTTATAGCAAAACAGGTCTTTCTTCACATCTCATTTTGTGCAAGAAATATAGCAACCTAACTTAACTTTAAATTTTTAGTAGAGTTTTGGATTATAAGTGTTACGATATGCAAAATATGATCTGAATGTTCTTATTTATCTCTTCTTCCCTGACATGAATGGAAACATGGGCAAATATTTCTATTTATACTCTAATACATTTTTAAAAGAATAAATAAATAAACAAATAACTTTTCCTGGGCAAATCAATTGTGAACGTGTCAGCAGAAAAAGCTGACTAACTCTTAAATGGAAATGAATTCTAGTTTATAAAGTAAAAAAAAAAAAAAAAAAAAAAAAAAAAAAAAAAAAAAAAAAAAAAAAAAAAGTTGCCATAGGAGGCAGGGATAATAGGCTACTCATGTATTTGCAGCAAATATCCAGAACATCTGTTTCATAAATATGTTCAAACCCAAGCACTTAGTCACTGACCGAGCAGTTCCCTATCATGCTGTTCACCATTTCTATGAAATGGTATCTATAACCATAAATTGTAGTTGTTTCTCTCTTCCTTATTTTCCATTATGTTTTTTTTTTTTTTTTCCAGAGATAACATCAATGATTTTTCAATAGTTTTTTTTGTTGTTCCCTTGTGTCATCTTTGTTTGTTTTATACCAGCAGACTAACCTCCAATATATGCATTTGGATGTTCCTGTGTTACAAGAGGGGGTAGGAGAGATTGATCCATACCAGTTGGTCAGAGAACTGCTGTGGCTGCAAATACAAGACAACTGTAGTCCAGCTAGACTAGAACAAGGATGCCCAATGTTGTTAGCTACCAGTACTGCAGCCCACAGGACTGCATAGGATTTATCACAACCAGGTAATGTTTTGAAGCTACAGCTTTCCTTGTCTGAATGGAAAATCTGTCCAGAACTCTGAGATGACATAGTGCTTTAAAATAAATAAATAAAAATAAAATCACAAATATCTCTCAGAGTCCCCAAGTAGTACAGGCACGTCTTGAAGAAACAACCTGTGCAGTTGGCTTAAGGATTAATTTGTTTTAATCGTCTGGTTTCAATGAACTATTTTAGTGGGTGTTTGAAAAATG
This sequence comes from Aythya ferina, assembly GCF_964211825.1. Classification (NCBI taxonomy): domain Eukaryota; kingdom Metazoa; phylum Chordata; class Aves; order Anseriformes; family Anatidae; genus Aythya; species Aythya ferina. The sequence goes on from NC_140304.1 coordinate 18,172,508, forward strand.
TTCTCTTCCAAAAACAAAACATTGTAAGAAATCTCGAGTCTGCCTAAAACCCTTCTACTGACATAAACAAAATCTTACAGAATGAACCAAATCCATTGTTTTCATAGGGTTTTGTTTTGTTTTGTTTTGTTTTTAAAATACCTATGGGTAACTTAAAGGTAAAACACATTAATTAATTCTTGATAAATGGATTGCTAGTCACCATCCTTGGAGGTCTTTAAAAGACGTTTAGATGCAGAGCTTAGTGATATGGTTTAGTGGAGGACTGGTTAGTATTAGGTCAGAGGTTGGACTAGGTGATCTTGGAGGTCTCTTCCAACCTAGATGATTCTGTGATTCTATTTGCAATGAAAATCAGTAGCAAAGCAACTTCCCAATGTGAAGGGTAACAACATTTTAATTAAGAGGAGGAAGAAATGAAGATAGAAAACGATGGCAAATCCGAAGTGAGTAGTGAGTACAATGCAGTAATGTTTTAGGAAAGCCAACAGGTGAACCCTGTTTCTACAGCTGAAAAACATGTGGTGCCTTATTAATCAGACAGTATATACACGTACATCAGTCTATATCCAGCTTTTTTAAAAATTTTTATTCTTGTAACTGAATGCCAAGGGACATTCTTTGCTATTGTTACACAAAAGCGGATGAAAAGAAGCCAAATAACATTTGTTTGTAAGTACTGAGGAAAACCCAAGTTCTTTCAGTAAATCATGCATTAGAACATCTTCAGGATCACTAGCACCATAAATGAATAACAAAATACATTTCCTATTCAGATGAACATACAGCACTCAGTCTTACGCTTTTACAGGTCAATGGGTTTTCTATAGAGCTAGTGCCGAGAAATATTTCTGAAGTACCTTCTCAAATACGCCTGTCTAAGTCTTTATGTCCAACTGCACAAGCAAGCTGTCAGGCCATAAATAAAGCAGACTATTTGGCAAGCTATTTATTTCCTGAGACGTTGTTTATAATGTTGCATTTCCCTACGTAGTAACCTGAAATACCTTTACAGATGTAGGACTTAAAAAGGAAGGACTATGCAAAGTATCAACAGGTAAATCAAGTGTTTTCTGCTTTTAATGGGTGTTACAGCATCCATAGACATTATAAAGTTTTACACCCTGAAAAAAGACTCATGTATGGTTTGAGGGTCTTTTCTTAGTGAGAGTGGGTATCAAGTGTGCATAAAGACCACAAAGACCACTTTCAACAGCTGCAAATTCCAGATACAATCCCTATAGTCCTCTATTTTTACTGCTGTCAATTGAAGCCTTATTTATTAAGACGTACAGAACTTCAAACATTCTCAGAGGCTTAAAAATAGTACAATTCTAATCATAAGTAACTGCAAGAGACACTACCAGGTGCACAATGCAAAAAAAAAAAAAAATCTGTTCAAGCTTGAAAAATGTAACATGGGATGGACCTCAGTAAGCAAGGATAAAAATATTGCTAATCCCCACAGCTCAGTCAATATATCAAGCCATGGAAATTGCAAGATTCAGACTCAAGGAAACCAGAATGGTCTTAATTGAGCAAGATACTACTTGCTCCTACAAATTCAAAGTAATTGCTAAAGCAGTTGGGAATTGTCATGATGAGGTGTGTCCAAAACATAAAAAGTCAGTCCTCGGGTATATGAAGTGTTAGATACTCAAATACTAAGCAGTTGTAAATAATGCAAAATAGACTGCATTAGGCTAGCAAGCGCAATTACAAGCAGTTTTGCTTGGAAATGCTGATTAGAGCAAAATGTCAGGCACAAAGCACATGAAGAAAATGTGTGCTATAGTAATCAAGTCTATAGATGACAAAGATGGATGCCTGCAGTTCTGTTCAAATCCTCAAAGAAAAGCTGCAATCACTTGGCCAGCTGGAGACAAATATATTTTCCTGGCTACCCAGGCTATCCAAAGAACAAGCAGTAAATCTCTTCCAACTCAGCCTGCAGTTCACCTTCACAACTGAAGGCCTTATGCCTTTCAAATCAAATTGCATTTACCAATCCAGCTAATTTCTTCAGCTACTGCATCTTCTGCCAAAAGGTGACATTGTCTTTACTGAAACACGTCAGCTAGCTTTCTGGCTCCCTTTTTTAGGTATTGGGTAGACAAAGAATGTTCAATAAGTAGGTGTAGACTGTTAGTACAGCATCTCTGCTGACCTCTCAAGCAACAATTACCATGATAGATACAGATATCCACGATAATACACAGAAGTGTGTGTACACTTTTTGATCCCCTTACTGCTCCCCTTGCTGTGAGATGAACTTCTTCGTAATTTCCTGTCCTGATTTCTGGCAGTGTTACCAGAAGCTAGCTTCACTCTATATCAAAGTATCTGTGTTCTGAGAAATAAAGGCAGGGGAAGGAGGGGGGAAGATGACACAGGACAGGACACAACAATAACATACAATAGCACAAATATTTAAATACTACCCACATTCTCCACTGGTCTCTTCTGTCCTCATGCCTCCCAATACCATTTTTGCTACACAGTGAAAGAAGCCTCTGGTTTGGTTTACCTCTGTACTGTACCAAGACATTGCACAGAGGCTGTAACAAGCAGTAACAAGGAGGAGCTGGATATGCCTAAGTCAGCATTGCTGCCAAAAATAATATATGTCAAAGTACATCACCAAGACATCTAGAACACCGAGGACTGAATAAATAATACGTCTGGATTCTAGACTGCTGTTCAGAAAAGCAACATTATTCTCAAAGCTTGTTCATCCTCAGTGAAATGTGAAAGCCAACTTACATAATACCTGAAAACAGAACGTAACAGTTAACATGTCTTAGAACAGCTAATAAAAATAATGATTTTCCAGTAAGATCTACATTTCAGGTTTCCTGTGACATGACTCTGCATTCGGTGAAAAGCCTTACTAAAAACTAACAACGATTTCATGACATGAGCGACAAACCTTTTAATGGGAAAGTAAGCAAATTTTTGTATTTCAAGATGCCTGTAGCAGTACTTCCTAAAATTAGAAGTTCTAAACCAGTACCATATAGTGAAAGCAATTTTGCAAGCTACATTTACTTCTAATAGAAAAAAAAACAGCTCTTCTCAGTGTTTCAGAAAGGGAGGAGGACCCATATTCACCAACTATGTGCCCCAGGAGTTTAATTCCTTCTTGAGCTTGTGTATCTGTTTGCCAGTGAGATAAACATCTAATCCTGTACTGTCTGAAGATACTGCTAATAAGTCAGTTTCTAGTTCAACATGATAATTCAGCACGAGTAGTTACACTCATTTGTACACGACTATCATAAATCTTCGGTTTCTGGGACATTCTTTTTCACTTGTTTTGAGGATGCAATTATTTTTTTCCCCATGCTTTCTTGTAGAACTGCAAGGGTCACATCTTGTCCATTAAAGAAGTGTTCTTAAAAACTACAAAGTGTTCTAGGACATATGAATACACCATAAAATAGTTATAGAAAAACACTTTGTTTGTAAAAATCAGTGCCAATTCTGTCCATCACTGCCAAAGCAGAGATGCTTGGTGTGCTTGTAAAAAACAAAGCCTTCGATTTGGTGTCATAAGTATTGCTATGTAAACAGCAAGGCCAAAATTCACAAGTACAAAACCCAGAAGTGCCATGCACTTCTCTGTTCTTAAACCTGTAGACCAGCACCTACTGACTCACTGAAGTTAAAGGATGCCTGATCACAGAACAAATCCTACCTAATTAAGGAAATCATCAAGTTCTATCTGCACAAACCTAATACACAAGCAATCACTTATTTCTATCAGAATTTCTTAGGGTTGCTTCCTTCAAATTACAGACCAATGTCAACCGTACAAAAAAAAAAAAAAGAAAAAATGTTCCTTACACTTCTAGGCTCTGACCTCTACCAGCGGTTCCTTACTTCTTTTCCTCTGGAAAAAACCCTCACGTTTGAGGTTCACGTGAGCTCTTTCAGAACAACCTCTGCAAGACCAGGCGAGCCGGCTGATATCAAAGCAGACTGGGAAATGTAGACACACGTGACAGCAAATGGGCAAGGTGACAACCTCCATCTGGGCAACGGCGACATCTGTAAGCACAGCAAGATGCAGGGAAGGAGCTCTGCCCAGGCCCAAGGCCTCTCCTGCACTAGCTAATTTTGCACCTAAAACTGTTGTTTCACAGTGTAAAAATTCTGGCTGGAAGCCTCAGTAATGATAAACACAAAAGCTTGAAACTCTGTCAAAATGCATGTGGGAATCAATGGTACTGTGTCCTTGCTTAAGAAGAATGCATCTTTTAAGTACTCATGCACTCCTTCTGAGTGCTGCTGAAGGTGCATATTTAGGCACTGCCTTCTCTCAGAGCTGAAAGGAAAAAGAGTCCCCTTCTCCTGAATCACAGCTGTGAAGGTGTCTTGTAATTTACTCCATATTCCTGCAGACTTTGTACCCTACTTTTAATTGTAGAGCTTCTCACTGACACCAGTTGACACACACAAAGCCCTGCATCTGGTTAATTTATATGCATAAAGTACCTGTGAGGACCACACACCTATATACCTCCTGTTGCTTTATCTCCCCCCCACACACATCATTACACCTCATTGAAATAGGAAAACCACTTTCATGGCAGGGTTCTGGCTCTTGACTAGCTGCCCATCTCTCTGTTTCAGTAACTGCAGCTAGAATATATGCCCTTTTCTATACAAACACAACACAAAGTCTCAAATACAATAGGATGCGTACAAATCAACGTTAGCAGTCAGCAACACTCCACGTGTTGCTTACCATTGAGTCGTATCATGGACATTTAAGAAAATTATGCTAAGCTTTAAGCTAGACTTACAAAATCTACATGAGAAGTGTCTTTGTTATGCTAACGTATCCAATATTAAAGACTTTTTCTTTTATTTATCCTTTATTAACTAGCAAATAGTTTCTCCTTCACAAACTTCCAGATCTCAAACATTTTTTTTCTGCTCACAAAAACTAGCTACGTTCATTGCTACTGCAAATGAGTGTGTTTGATTATTCAGCATCTATAATATCATTATAAATAAAATTTTCCATTAAGGAATTGCTGTCCATGTTATTCCAGTTTGGATCTAATTATACAGAACCTAGATACCTAAGCCAAGAAAAGCTGATCTGTCCTCCAAGAAACCACCTGTGCAACCTGAAAGGGTCAGCAGGGAAACTCATTTTGAACCTCACTAAGAAGCATTAAGTTAAATTAAGAGCTCTCTAAAGTATGAAAAATACACCAAAAACTAACTGAACAAATAATAGTAAGCAAGGAACTGCTTCATATTCACACAAACTCCTGTTTACTAAATTGCATCAAGGGAGAAAATATAATCACAGTGAATTGATTACGCAATTATGATATGATTATGTTGCGTTTTCCCTCTTGGTACAATTTAGTAAGTGTATGTTTATGCAAATGTTAAGCACTACTCCACAGGTAATGCAAGTTACACTTTTTTATTTATATATCTTTAGTGGAAGTATCACCAAAAAACAGGAGTCATGAGTGCACATTTAATGCCTTACTGTAGCACACTATTTCAAATACATGTGATTATAAGGAGGCATAAACCCTCCAGAGCGTTACTATTACATGTTAACAAATTTGTGCTTGCTTTAAGCGTATGGTATATATATTTTAAAAATCAGAAATTCACAAGTTTGCCAGAAATGTAGTAGCAAAGAAAGACCACAAAATTGTAGCTGAAAGGATGAATGATGTATTTTAAACTACTAAGAAGTTTACAGGATGTTTTCTGTTAATAAGTCTGTCTGGTCTTGATTCTACCCATTTTGGTGAGACTTCACTAACACAAGAAAAATATGGATTGTGAACTGTAAAACAACTCCTAGTAACAGCCTGACTGACAATACACAAGGTTTAACAGCCATCCTCAGTTATATTCTCCTCCAGGCAAAAATCATTCTTCAGGAAATACCTTCAAGCCACTGCAATTGAACACTGGAGTCAACAGCTGCATTTATATAATTAAAATATTATTAATAGGAGAAAGATATGAAAACCTTTGAGGTACAAAGGGGAGTAGGATGCACAAAGAAAAAAATTGTCAGGAGAGAAATGTGCTATGCCAGAATAGCAGTATGTTATAACAGAACTTGGAAAAGGAAAAATGCTGCATGTACAGAGCTTTGGGGATAGAAGGTTCAACCCAGTACAGTAACTCAAGCCCATCTGTGCTTTCAGAACTCAAATATAATGCTAACAGTCTTGTCAGTGGTAATTACTTGTCTCTCTTGAACCCTCCCTACTTGTGAATTACGTTGAGTGAGACAGGATTTGTCTCTTGTTAATCACTATTTAACCATTTTAACAAACGCACACAAACTCTGTTTAAATGCTACTTCCGGATGAAGTTTATCAATTATATATGCATTGTTCAAACAGAGCAAAACAGAACAAGATCAAAACAGAACAAAATGGATCAGAAACTATCCTCAAAAGACATTTTGATCTACAATATGGAGCCTGGAAATCTAGTCATGAAAAGTCCATTTTGAAATCTAGCAAAATGCAATCTTTTTTTTTTTTTTTTTTTCCCCAATTTTTGCCATTAAATGAAAATAAATAAACAAACAAAGCAGAAAAAAAGAAAAAGAAAGATGCTTTTATATAAAAATACTTGTAGAATTGTGACAGATGACAGAGCTTGCAAAATCTAAAATCCCTACATTGCTCAGAAAATACACAATTTTGCTTTGATACAATCTAACGCCTATGGAAATTGAGGAAGGTCACCTGGACTTGGCATAAAGAAAAATTGAAACGAAAGGTAATATCTTCCAGTGTATTGATTCCAAAAATAATATTTAAGAATTCTATTTCTGTGACATCTATGTTCACATTGTGATACATCTGTAGTACTTAAGGAACCAGGAGAAAAAATTCACTTGGTTGGCACTTTTTCCAAGAATGCTATTTACAAATTAAATTTCAAAACCTGATTCATGAGTTAAGACTTCAATGACAAAACTTAAAGCATACTCAGTTACCTCAAGCAGTAACTACAAATTTAACTGTAAAACCATTTCTCAGGAAATACAGCTACATTTCTAAACAAATCAATGTCACGTAAAAAGCTAACTTAAAATTTCTATTGCAATCTCCATCTATAACTTGTTAAAGAGGATGCTGTCACTGGTAACATAAGGCACTGATCTAAAGAGAATGGAGATAACTGGCATTGACCACAAAGCTTTTCCAAATCACAGAAAACAGGAGAGAATCTGTTGCTAGGCATTTGCTAACATTTTAATGCTTTCCCTGCTATTTATTAATAGGGTTTTAATCATTAATTCATTTTGCAAATTTCTGACTGGAAAATCTAACCAGGCACTTCACATGCCCACACTCTGACTGTGAAGCCTTTCTCTACCCTCACTCCTTAATCCCTCAAATACGCAGTTAGTGATAAAATTGCCTGAATGCATTTGAACTTTCCACCACCAAGCACTCAATCCAAAGCTCAGCGTGCGTGTACCTTGCTATTCCTTCAGCCAAGAGATTGCTCCTGGTCTTGCCTTGAGTTCCCTGTCAAGCCTTGAGGGATATCAGTTAAATAGGTCCACAAGCCAAGCCATGACCAAACAGGTGCAAAGCTCCTACCATCTCTACCTCATCTACTTCATCCACCTCATCTCTACGATCTCTACTCATCTACCATCTCTACCTTTGGCAGATGGAAGGTCAGGCAAGAGGGGCAGAGAACCACTTAAACCAAGGCAGCACAACCCATCTGGGACTGAGTCAGAGCCCTTTTTTGAAGGAGGGCCAACAGATTTCTAACCACATGGCTTCTATCTCCTATGCTATATTGATTGCCAATCACCACCAGCTCAGCTCTCATGTGGATTTATAACAGTTGGAAAGGCTAACTCATATCACCAGGGAATTAAATTTTCTTGAATTAGTATTCCAGAAATATGATGATTAAACTCTGTTACTGCCACTGAGATACTTTAATATAAAGGAGTCAGAGCAGCAAAAAAGGAATAATTTTTTTATTATACAGGCTGTCCTAGAAGAAAAGATTTGCAAATCAAAGTAGTGTCAACCAGTTACAGTAATGGGGTTATTGAAAGTTCAATTACATTTTAAGATTTTTCATGAATTCTTAATTGTGAAAAAGGACAGTTCTTTATTGTTTTTTGTTTGTTTGTTTGTTTTGTTTTATAGTAATAGTTCTTTCGTTCACCATAAGTAAGGTTAGTAGATTACCCACTTAATTTTAAACTAAAGATGCTTAAATGAGACTGGAGACTAGCAAGAAAATATGACTTGAAACATTTGCATCAGTTGAATAAAATAAAGCTTCTCTGCTAGGTAGCCTGCATGAAGGAAAATGACTTCCAGATGGATTTGGTTAATCCACCCTTGATTTATCTCTATGTCTGGGTACTCAAAAAAGCATAAACAGTAAATAATCTTATCAATTTTCTGTTCCAGTATCAGTCTAAAATCCAAATTAAACTGGAGTTAAGTGCAATAAGCCCACTGTTACAACCCTAGAGTTACACAGAGCTGGCCATCCTTAGGATAATGGCTCACTTGCTTCACTATCTTGACCAACCACAGCCAAAACTCACTTTCCCTATTTTGTGAAGACATGCGCAACTAGCATCAGTTCAGAGGGCAGGAAAATCAAATTTCCATGACTCAAGTGTAGTGCTACTATAATAATTCAGCTTAGTAAAACCTGCAAATCAGAGCTCTCATCATCCCACACCCCCAAACCCAAAAATAGAAATGCTCTTATTTTCCATGTAAACCTCCTCTTTGCCAACATGGCATTAATTCTTAGTTTGATGTTGCCATCTGCAACATGTCAGGCATATCAATTAGATGTCATAAAGCACTCTACTACCATCAGTGTGTTTTGTAGGAAAGTAGCTGGGAACAAGCGACACAAGAAGTTACAAGCAGATACAAACATAAATAGCACCTCCCTGGGGATCTATATGTGGACCTCAAACCATCCTAGGAATCGGGTTCCCAGACTCTGAACTTTAGCTGTGCATGGGTGCTGTCTTTATGAGAACTCTTTGGCTCAGCGACAGTTGTCATGGAAACAGCAACTTTGATTTTTAGATCTCTGGTCTGTGTGGTATTTCAGCCATATGTTGCATGCATTCAACTTCTCTGCATATTCCTCCTCTTTAAAACCAAGGGAATTAACAAAAAGTGATTCCAACATTCAGGTAAATGCACGCAATGTACTGTACTTCTTAACATGGAGAAACATACTTGCCATCTAGAATAATAAAAAAAATATTAAATTAAGGTATCATGAACATTCTTGATCATCAATCCTGTTTTTCTTTCTCTCCCCCAAACAGTTCCATTTGTGACAAATCTGCATTTGAAAAATTAAGTCTCTATTTTCCTGATAACATCAATGAGACGGGCTAAAGCTTGCTTTCTAATACAGCAAATTGCTTGTTGTCCATTACTACACCATTAAATGTCTGAGAGGTTCCAGCAGCGATGACCCAAGGGGTGCAGCTGGGCAGAAAGCAAGCTCTCCAATCCCCCGGTCAACCTATGCATATACAGTCCGGCACTTTGCAGCACCCTGGGAGGCACAGCAGGTACGGTCTTGGACCGAAGGCACTCTGATGCTACAGGGAACATCACATGCACAAACCCTTCTAAAAATACCCCCTATATCCAGTGACGTACAAGATTGAGCTATGGTCTTCATTCCAGAAAAACAAATAGTAAAGATAGCAAAATAGCTATCTTTTAGCTATTTCTTTAACTGCCTAGCTTTTAAAAACAAATACATAGAACAGCACAATTACTCACGTACTTGGCAAAACTTTCAAGATTGCCTACATTGCCATATTTTCCGCTAAAAAAAAAAAAAAAAGAACAGAGCTATTAGAGCCACTCTGTTCCTTCATCACCCACAAAATCCAGACAAGCAACCAGAGACAAAGAGCACCCACACTTCTGCCAGGCAGGGTGCTCAGTACCAAGTACCAACCTCAGCCTGAGCAAAGGGCACTGTAACAGTATTTCTTCACAAAACAGAGATTACTTTCTAACAAGCTGGCAATCATTTTCTCTGCTATAATCAAACTCTTCATGTAGAAGGCATCAGAAGGCATACCTAAGCAATGATTCTAAAGGTTTCCATGCAAAGAAATAGTAATTCATTCAGAATAAGTGAGAATCAAGCAAACCTTAATGGTCGGTATAGGTAAGATCTATTGCAGCTGTTGATATGAAAACTACTGCAGGTAGCTCACAGCTTCCTAGATTAAACACAAATCCCACTGTCACAATGTACGTATTTGGACTTTGAAGAGATGCCCTTGTTTTACTTAGCACATTTTCATTGAAGAGGCTCTTTCTAATTAAAGCTACATAAATAAACCAGACCCAGAGGACTTTGGTCTTTTGAACTCCAATGCTATTAGGAAGCATTCAGCATACTCCTAAATGAAGGCTTCTTCACTCTAGATTTCTTCCTCCCCACTCCTGGGGATAAGTAAGCAAATGGATCAATCAATGGTGAAGAAAAAGACAAGACAGCAAGTCACTTTGCCATGAGAAAAAGTCTTAAAATTCAGAATAGATCACTTTCTCCTATTTAAATATAAATGCAGTGTAAAGCAGCTGCTACAATGAATGACATGTTCTCAGTGTAGAACTACTACCATGAGGGTTTCCAGCCTCTACTGTGTGACAGTATCAGCTACAGAACAGAAATATGAGCCTCACACCGCTGTATCCCAGCTTACGCACGAGACAAACAGAAGTCAGAACACAGGCCCGAAAGAAATCGTTGCTCTTTTCTCAAAGCAAGGTGATGGAATTTCAAACATGTAAGGTAGTCAAACAGCATGAGTATTACTTGTCAGTTATCAAATCTGAAAAACCTAACTACCTACTCAAGGAAAGCCAAGGAAAACAGATCTCCTTAAGGAAATATAAACAAAAAATACCTAACAGATAAAAGTTTAAGTGAGCGTCTTTCTCTTTCACTGTACTACTATAAGAATAAAGAAGAAGAAGATTATCTTGAGATTTGTTATTTATTCCACCGACACACACAGAATGTATTCCATCATTCATCCCCAAATGTGCTCAGTAATACTGCAGTCATAACAAGGAAAATCCATGCAGTGTTTCAAATAAATACTAAATTCACACACATTGGAACACCAATTTCCAATTTGGATTGGAAAATCCAAATGCTTCTGGGACATTCAAAATTAGGATTTATTTTTTTTCCCCAGTTTGCTTTTTATGAAGAGATCATACAGAATCTCTAAGTATCGTGTGGACAACCTCAAAGCAATGCAGTTGCACAAACACAGCTCCATGCAAGCTCAACGACACCGGCTTTGGACTGGAACCAGAAACTCCATAGTAAATATATTCACAGTACTTGATAGATGGCAGATGATAGATTTTCCTACTAGTAAAATAAATCAGTAAACACTGCAAACATCAGCACTTCAGAGGAGTTTGGAGGAAGTTTAAGATATACTTTCATTTCCATACTACAAAACTGCATTTCGATTTACACACTAAGTTGCCAATATCTAGCAAATAAATTGAAATGGGGTATTTTGGGGCATTTTTAGTTCAGAGATAACGTGATAAATTCTCAGTTTTCAATTTCATATAATGCTACTGTTATCACAGGCCTATCTGCCATCTGATTTCAGTCAAAATTGAAAAACGTAGGGGCACAGCACCTGGCTGACACAAGCCACCGCTTCAGTCAGATCTGCAGCTGCACAATGCTGCCGGCCAGCCATAGACCCAGGTAGCCCGAGGATGTGTCAGGAGGCAGAGCTGGGGAACACGTCAGGAGGCAGAGCTGGGAAAAACAATGCAGCATGGAGCAGGAAGGAGGTGCTGCATCTGCAGTACTGCTCAGTATTTCTGTCTGCATTCTGAAGTGGATGGCGAAAAGCTATAGAGAGGATGCAGAAGTACTGTAAAAATGATTCAGAAAGCTACCTTACGATGAGAGGCTCAGAGAATTTTCTGTGTTAAGTTTTTCAGGGATTGAGAGGTGATATGATTACAGAATATACATACTTCTACAGGGAGAAACACCGCAGGGCATGAGGAGAGGAGTGCAGAGAATCTCTGAGACAGAAGAGCAAACCAAGATCCAGTAGCTGCAATGTGAGACCAACCACAGCCAAATTTGAAAAATAAAAAATAAAAATGAGGCTTTATTTTGAAGCTGTGAAAGCCTCCAAAGGTCATTCATAAAGGAGCAAGGGAAATGCTCCATTTCATGAGGATATGTTCAAGTCAGGATTGGATTCTTTTCTGGAAGAAATGGATCAGCAGGACTTTCTAAGGTACCGCTTGATACTTGAGTGACCGATGACAAACAGGTCAGGCTAAGCAAGTCATTAGTTGTCTTTTGAAGAGAAAGCCATGAATCCCTACAACACTGAAGAACTGCCAGGCAAGTCCTTAGCATGAATGGGACACCTAAAGGGACAAGTGGGATTTAAGAAAAGTGGCCTGGGGCATACATCACTTTATGGGCCTTAGTGGTTCAGCCTAAGGCTCCATCTAGCCCAGTGCCCTGTTTCTGACAAAGGCCAACGGATTTCCAGAAAGGACAAAAAGTAGGACAAGGTCATAACTTCCCAATGTATTTACTGTTATCCACCTACTTTCAACTTCATAGATCAATGAAGTTTTAGATTAACAAGTTTGTCTAACTCTTTTCTACACTGTGATATTGTATCCTACAGTCCACCACTTTTGAAGCCAGCAAGCAATAGGGTTGTGGGTTTTTTTAATCATTTCTTGCACTTGTATGGTAACCATTGCTTGCTCACTTTTTCCATACCACTCGTGATTTTACAGGCTTCTACATTTCAATCCCCAACATATTTTCCAAAGTCTGACGAACCTTAATCTACTCAGTCATTCCTCTTACGGGAGATGATTATCCCCAGCATTCAAATATCTTTTCCAACTCTGCTATAACCTTTTCCAAGATGAGGGCAAGAGAGGACATCACAGAAGAACTGACTTTTGCTATTGGATACAACATTCTCATTTGGTTCTGCATTTGTTTTTGAACAGCTTTCAGCATTCTACACATTTTTGGCAGAGTATTGTTCTAATGTTTTCACGGAGCTACCTTCTGTAACTCCGAGACCTCCTTCTTCAGCAAGTACAGCTAATTCAGAATCTAACGTATGTAAATTTAGGATTGTTTTTCTCCAGCTATATTTAGATAAAACAAAATTGAGCTGTAATAATCACCCAGTCACCTAGCATTGAGTGATTCTTCCCCTGAATACTTATTATTGTCAACAAACTGTAATTTCACAATGCACAATAAGCTCTAAAACAAACAGAAAAGTGCCTATCACAAATTCAAACCATGAATTAATGCTACTTTCAAAAAGTTAAGTACCAGTTCTAATCAGAGTCCTCAAAGGATTCAGACTATTTTTTCCCAGCTAGTTAAGTAGACAGAAAGGCTTTAAAAATATCACAAATGTCATTCTTCTTTCTACCATTCATCCCTTTCTCAGAAACATGAGAAGGAGTAGGAATCAGATGGAAAGGAGACACCTGCAGAGATCACATCATGTGGGCTTCTCTTAAAAGCCCACACAGACCCCAACACCCAGTAACTTTAACTACCCTACTGCAAAATGTTAAAGCAGTTTCCAAGTGACTTTTTTTTGTTTTGCCTTCAAAGACTTCTTCAGAATTTCAGTTTAAAGACACATATGCGTGTACACAAACTGCAGAAGCATTCCCTATGTAATACCCTATCCAGTGTGACCGTATCAGAAACTTAAGAAAACTAATTGCAGAAGAAAATTGATTAGTCTCATTCAGACCAATCAATTTTAGTGTTAATAACTGTCTACTCCTCAGAAGACTCCAAACCCCCCAGACAAACTAACCCTGCTATGTGGCATTAAAGACAGACAAGGCAAGCAGATTTTTTATGATCAAAATTTCAGCTTCAAAAACTGTTGTTATTTAATATGCAAAACAATTTTACTTGACTATATACACACTCTGCAATCAAACAGTGCTGAGACTGCGCTAGTTCAGTTAGCTCAGAGGTAACGTTGTCCTCCCTAAGTGAAAGTGGTGCAAAAACATACAACAATTTCTCCTGCGATGAACAGGAGAACAGCACAACGGCAGTAGCAAAGGGGAGGGGGAGGAATAGCAAATTCACTAACTCCTATCTCACTTCAGTAAATCCGTGCCTAACATGTCCTTACATTCTGCACAACAATACATCTGCGTTGTGCTTTATGGCTCCTTGATAACACCACTTTCTGCAAGAGTTTATATTTCACCGGAGTACATCATCGCGAATTCATTTCGTTTCCATCCATTTGTGACATTATTAGCCAACTGTTTTTTCTGTGCATTGGGTAATATAACACATGTTGGACACCTAAAGTTTTCAAAGCCTCAAACCATCTGCTTTATAACTTAAAACTTAAGCCCTTTTCCTGGTTTAAATTTCACTACAGCAGAATTTATAAAATATGGTTTATGCAGACATTTCTACAGTTATTTGTTAATTTAATGTTAAATTTATATTGTGTCATTTCCAAAATAGAAAAATCTGTTCAGAGACTGCAAATTTAACAGGCTGTTTAAATTACTTAGTCCTAAATTCCTATTCCTCCCTAAAGCCAAGTGTGTACCAGCTCAGAACATACTTCAGTAGTCTACCTATCATCACCCCACAAATAGTTACCTTTAAAAAAAAAAAAAAGTGATTATACTATTGTATATCCAGTGCTGTAACTATGACCGACTAGGCTAAATTAGCTTAAGAAGATATTTGTTACTAAATCTTGTGTAACTCATCTTTAGATCCACTGACAGATTATGAACACATTGCCATGTTCTGAAGCAACAGTCTTATGACATTGGAGGAAAGCAACATGTGATGCTGAAAAGCTGAAAATTCTATTTCTGTGTAGTAAAAAGTGTCTGTTTATTCTGACTTTCTATACTTCCTTTGTTTCCTGTACAAGACTTAAAAGTCTTTCTTTCTAACATTTTTTTCTCCTTTTTTTGAGAGAGGGGGAAGCTCTCTCAATAGTAAGTCTTTTTTTTTATATAAAAAAACTTTCCACATATTTAGGGTAACAACAAGGCCTTGTAAAAACAGCTAGCATAGTTATCATGAGGAATAATTAATACACAAAAGCTTTTAAATTCATCATCTGGCAGAGAGAGAAGGAGAAATTGTCCCTTCTCTGGGGGAGATGGAAATAAATACAAGAAAACTTAAGAAAACTAAAGTTGAACTAACAAGAAGCATGTTGATTAGTTGGCCTGTGATAAATGGAACATCAGGATAAAAAGGGAACAAGTCTGTGTTCGTGTAGGGGTTACTCGATGTCTCCTCTCTCCCATTACTCTATTCTGGAGCAAGGTGGTGGTATGCTTCCAAGCAGCATGACTAAGGAATCACGGCTGCAGAGGTGTGCTAGCCATTCATACAGAAGTCAGTGGAGTTTTCCATTTCCAGCATCTTATAGGGGATATTTAGAAGTCCCTCACTGACTGTTGCAGAAGTTCCAGTAACAGAAATACTGCAGCAAGTTTTCCACTTAAATAGTAGGGCCATACATTGTCATTAGAGAAGGAACACTTAAAATATGACCAATTTCAGCTCTGTGGTTCCAGATCAATATAGCAAGTTTTCAAGGAAGGAATAAGACTCCTTGAAAGACTACATTTCATCTTTGCAGACAGGGGAAAAAAATAAGAAAAAAAAATCAATACATGAGAGGTTGCTTTTCCAGAATGTTATGAAATGTTATCATCTTACGAGCAATTTTACACATCTTTTCTGTTACCGGCATCATTTATAGTATGCTGCTCTCCTTAGCTGATTGTATTTAACGTACTGCTGAGTAAGTAGTATTCGAGCTGCTCACAGGAAGAACCCATGGAAGTGTCAAAGCAGGTTATATTCTTCATATGGCCAGCGAGCTCCCAAGACTGACAGAGTGCTACTTCTTTAAGGAATAGGATAATAAGCATTTACACAATTTTCCGTGTACACGTTCAACCTAGGAGTCTTTAATAGTATGATTTTATAATGAGGTACTGTGTAGAAGTTATATACTGTCCCTGAAACATAGTCGTCTGTCTGGTGATATATATGCTGCATCCTTTGAAACATTAGTTTAACAAGCTTAATTCTAATTAATCTAAAAAGTATATAACTAACTCTATGAAGGTTTTATTTCAATGCCTACTGAATATAGCTTTAAATAATTAGCAAACCACATGTACTAATGACCAAAAGTATTTCAGGAAATCATTTAACCCCAACAACAAAGATTCTCTCAGCACTATGATGGGTGCAGCATTCCATGTGAAGAAATTGCTTTATATTCTGTGTGATGTACAAAGGAACAAACAGTACAGAAAGATTCATATGCCTCTCTCAAAGTCTGAAAAGTTGTTTATTCAAGCTAGCAACTCCTCCCAACATCCCACAAAAGCCTGTGTATTACCACATACAAACAGGCTGGACAACAATTAAGATAATTATTTAAATGGAAGAGTTTCCCTGTTTTAGAGGGAAATAGATTGGAAGTACAAAAGGATAGAAAAAAAGGATGCCAAATGTCCTATTAACATAATGTAATTACACCAAATGATATATTGAAATTATCAAAGACCAAATATTAGGTCTTCTTATGAGATCAAATATCCAATAGATATTAGGAAATGCATTAAACACATCAATTTTACTTTATAATGTGAAGTTATAAAAAATATAAATAAATGTAATATAAATAATAATAAAATAAAATAATATAAAAATAAGACATAAATAAAATAATAAAATAATGTTAAATAAATACAAAAATACAAAAACTAAAAATACAAAAAATATAAATAAAATGAAAAAAACAAACCATAAAAAACAGAAACAGTTACAATTTTGTCTAGCAAGGTACATGATGCTATTTACAATGACAAACTGTCATTAGGTACATTTACAGAAAACGAGAGCAACAGAAGACAAAACTTCCAGCTTGCTGATGTGGCTTGGGAGGTTCAGGCATTTTGTGCTAACTTCAGCCATCATCACGTCATGACCAGACCAATGCTTAAATCTGCTATAAACATAGCACTTCAGAAATATGCAGGTGTGGAACAAATATCCAGGCAGAAATCAGCTAGGAGAACCCAAGTTCATATCTTCGAGGGAGACTGCAGAGGGCTGAGTAAGCATATCAGCTCGTTCAAGCCTAACTCTGGTGCCTTTAGTAGGGAGACTGAGCAGTTCTGTGTCAACTGACACAAGGATACCAGTATGGTTTTCTATTCACAGCAGTATTTATTACATCTGGATGAAGAAACAAGTTTAGCCTTGAATACAAAGAGTGTTGTTGGGTTTTGTTTTTTTTTTTGTACAAGTTTATAATGTGACATGCCTACAATATATGTATAAAGGACACAGATCAAGCAGATTGACTATGTCATTTCTGTACTATGGTGGACCCCAAAGATATTTTTTTACAAATGACTTTCCACCTGAAACATGAAGACTATTTCCATGTTTCTTTCCCCCCCATACAAACCAACCAAGCACATCCCCGAGACTCTGTAGATTTGGGGAACAGAGGCAAAAGTTCCACAGACCAGTTCCGTGCTCAATGACCACCAGCGACCCACACCGTTGGCACCAACCTTTTCCCGTCCTGTCATCCCTTGCTTTGCTATGAATCATCTCAAGACACTACAGCACCTGTTTTTAGTACAGACTGTGTAAAAGATGTGGGAAAACTACTTTCCCCAACAGACTGTTTTATTTGACTGTTACTCCGTGTTACAAGGCTGCACTTTATAGTCTGTAAAAGTTGTTCTGTTCAGTCAGTGGTTCACAAATTAACCTGTAAAATGGCAAAAAGCCCAGTAAAAGGGTTCTTCATTCTCACATCATAGCCAAGATTCACAGAGCATAAAAAGGGAAAACCTCCACACAAAACTCAAACAAGGAAAGCCACATGCACTTTGTTGATCCACTGCATAGACCACTAGAGGCAAAAAGATCTTAAATTTTCATTAGAAAATGCCACTCCAGCAGATGGCACTAATCAACTTATTGTATGTTCACTTCAAGAACAACAAAAAACAAACAAACCCAGCAATTACCTCTCTGCCAAAACAAAGGTTAGCTCTTTCGCAACCAATTATGAAAGACAGCATCACCATACAGTGTTATTCCAACTATTATAAAATTGAAAGAAAAAAAAAAAAAGCTATTCAAGACTGCCACACAAATTATCAATCTGTGAGTCTGCCACAAAGTTCTCAGGCACCAGTGACATCTAAATTTTCCAATCAATGCAATCACGTTTGTAAAAAAATAAATATCAAAAGCACAGTAAATTCACCTGATGTAAGTCTGCAGTTAAAAATCATATTTAGACTAAGCATTTAGCCAGTGCTATAACTATTGCTGTACACAAAATCATGTGTTGCCCCATAACAATAGTTCTAGTTTGAAAAAACATCTGCTTCACTGAGCATCGTGTGAGAGTGCTGGAGGTTAGGACTTATTAATAGTTCTGCAACAGTAAAGTGCAATTTGGGTAGATTTATTTAGATCAGACTGCATCTTTTGTTCAAAAAGAATCAAAACATAACTAGTTTTTACATTCACAAAAACAGTACTGCTGTCAGTGCAGCAGAGCACAATGAAACAGTTGCACCAAAACATGTAATTATTGCAAGACCAGCCACTATTTGGCCAAGTGCAAATTGTTATTTGTTTTCTAAAGAAAACGTTAGAGAAACAAATAGCCGCAACTATCCAAGAACACTTCTGGCAACTAATTAATATGCTCCGACATATATACAAAGAGTTCTTGAACAGCGCACCTCCAGAAAAGCTTTGTGTCTGGTAACAATTTAAGTGGTATATATTCCAAGGATCTGGGAGTATTTTAGCTAATTTTCACCTTGCACTTTGGTAAAACAGGAAGATGCAATAAACTTAAGAAGTAATTACCCTCAAACCATCAAATTCTGTCTGCCTAGAAATGGCCTAAAACCAGGAATTCTTTGCTCTTATGCGAAACAAAACAATTAAAACCCACGTGAGTGCCTCCAAGGAACAAGACCACGACATAGCACAGCCCATCTGCACGCACTACGTGCCCACAGTCAATCCTCAACACCATGCAGTTGCTGAAAATCTTGTCACCACAAAATACCCTTTGTTAAATGCAGCAAGAAAAATACAAAGGCTGGCTACTTAAGTTACAAGGCAACAGCAAGTTTAGTCAAGTTTGAGACAATCATATTTCCAGTCCTTTACCATTACACTGTTTTGAGCTCCTCAAATACCTTGTAGCAAAGGTTTTGAACAACTGAAAAAGAATGATCCATTTTTATGGTTTTATGTCTGTACTCAGTTAACCCTTATCAGCTGGGCAAGCTTTAAACTGCCTGGTAGTTCTGCCTGGTATGGTTTTGTGACATCTAGACATTTTTCTACAGAGAGAAGCCAAATATTCGTGTCTGTTCAGCACACTATCTAATTGGGAAATCTGACACAGCAAAGGTTGAGGAATTAATGGCATTTGCAGAGAGTCTGGACATTGTTGGAATCCATCAAGGGCAGACAACTCTTCCAAACCAATTCCTGGATATATGAGAGGGTTTCCAGATAGGTTCCCTTCCCATACTAGTTATCTCCAGAGGGCAATCTCATCTTTATGTTCACATGCACATCCCAAATATTTATTAAGTAAAACAAATGTAGGAACAACTACTGTATTGCACTTTCCTGCTGCTATACATGTATTTAACAGACTTACCTATCAAGTCAGATATGTAGTATGTTATTGTCACACTCAAAAATATATGATGTGCTATTTTTATTCTGACAATTTTGAGTTGATGAAACAATGACAGGAGTTTATCCTCTCTTTTCCAACATTCATTTCTGATAACTAAGACTGCAATCTCATTTAACATTTAAAACCTTTTCCCATTAACTCCAGCAATACAAATATTTTGTACTTAAAGTTTATAGCATCAGCTTAAGAAATATGTTGACTACATCCTGTTACTTACCACAAAAGAGTACATGCTTTTAATTGCACTTTTAACAATGACAAAAGCTTCCATCGGCCAAAGAGTGCATATATGTAAAACCTGTAGATAACCACATCTAATGTCTTTGGAAAATATAGAAACTACATTCAGTTTCTTAGGGCTTCCCCCCTCTCCATGGCTTAGAATGAGAAAATAATAATAATAATAATAAAAAGATCAGTATCTACATTCTTCCTTCACACTTATTTTATTTTTTACATTTGATAAATTATTCACATATCAAGTATTTCTCTTTCCCAACTCTTACCCTAAGAATACCTTGCACCTGCACTATGCAATCACACATAAATAGGCACATAAAACACACAGAAACAATGCTTTGGATTGCTCCAGTGACCACAAATGTTTACAAAAGTGCTCACGTGAAGATATTAGCAAGGCCATGTTTTCAGAGTACGGTTTGGAAGCCACACACAGGAAAACCAGAAGAGGATACACACAAGCATTTTACTGTTTGATTTATCTTTCTTCTTGTTAAACCATTACCCCAGTTTTATGTTGGCTTTTCAAATCAGCAAGGACAGGAGGGTTTAATAGTATGGTGGAGGGCATTGTCAGAGGAATCAGAAACAAGTACAGTTTCTAACTGTTAAGCTAGGCAAAAGCTGGACTTGAAAGTAAGCCTATTCCCCAGCACCGCGGGCCTTTTTGTTGGGATCAGACAGGCTGCAGACAGCTTGCACACGCAGAAGTTGCACCGATCCTCACACACACAACCTTTCTACTACTGCTCATTTCCCCTCTTCAAAAGTTCATCTTTAATACTCTCTTCAAAGCCTAACCACACGCTCACAAGACACATTTGCCCTTAGGCCAAGTGCATTTACCGTGCCTTATGAATAACTAGGAAACCTTACAATCATCCTCTCCCACTTTCCTCTGGATTGGATGATGGGGTTATTTATCATCCTTTCCTATCCAGAAGCAAATATATGCCGTCTCTTCAGCTGCTACAGCTCCGAGCATGCAGCATTACAGTGGAATGAAACCAAGAGGGCTCCAGGTTCGTGCCCGATGCCCTAGTGCCCGCTGGCCGAGGAGCTGGGCCTGCTGCTGCGCCCAGCCTGGCTGGCAGTCGGGCACCAGCCTCCCACCGGCGCTGGGAACAACAGCTGAAGTTCCCACTGCTAACTTTGACAGCTCGTCTGCCAGATTTCTAAACATCCTGCCAGGAGCTGCGACTTGAGAAGTCCTCTTACGCATCTCCATGACTGACAGCGATTTTAGTGCATTAACCACTCCAGAACCTCTCCTCAAATCTCAAAACTTTGGAATGAAAATGGTTCCACCTGAACTCCACGGGACGCTTTTTAACCCTATTAACTTTGACCGCTGAATAGTTGCAAAGATAAAATTCAAGTGTGTACTAGAAATAACAAGTTATGAACACTGCAAGATTTATATAGGAGCTCAGACAGGTTTTTCTGGTCATTCAGCCTTTACTTTTGGCTCAGAAAGCATGTTTGTGAGTAGAATAAATATCACTAGCCAACAAGAAAGAAGAACTAGCGTTCTTGTACTTGTCATAGCAGAAAATACCTGGACTGCTGCATACATAAACACACTGAGCCCTGACTTAGAAGTATGAATCAAGCACTGTGCCAGAATTTTTGAAAAAAAATAAAATATATATATATATATATAAGAACCCGATTAAATAAAAACATGAAGTACACTCCTGCTGAAGAGAATTTGAAGCCTCAAATAGGTCCAATTAAAAAAGAAGAGATGCTGAGAGTTTCAGCTTTGCTCAAGCTAGCAGCAGCTGCACAAGTGGCATGTCTGTATGAACAACTTAGAGGGGAAAATGGGGAGAAGCCCAGAGGCATACATAAAATAAGACATGTTTTAATAGAAGTAGGAAGATAGTCAAAACATAAAACATTCAGATCCTACCAAATGAAAATACTCCAAAAAGCTATTTTGTAGGCGAGACCATTCTCCAAAAAGCAAATATACATTTACTCTTGAAATGCTATTTTCATAAATGGTATGAAGTTAAAAATATTCAGTCCAATTCTACTTCACACACTTTGAAGTAATCAAATTGGACAGCAAGATCTAATCTCTACCTCATAAGAGAGCAAACTATTTTTTAGGCACTTAATCTTCAAAAGATTGCCTTGTTGGCAGCATCAAAGGTAATACAAAATAGTTAAATTATCTGAAAACCCATTAAAAACAGACTAAATTATTTTCAAATAAGAAAGAACTCAAACAAGGAATTGTAATTTTCTTCTGACTTTTTTTTCTTAAAGTAAGTGAAAAAATAAGCGGGGCAAACTACAACTACAAGACGTTCAATATTCCCAAGGGCAGTAACTTGATTAAGGAAAACCATTTAGTGCCATGGTCATCTCAGCACAGTTCATACAATAATGTATCAAGAATAGTATGCAATTATAGCTATCCTGCCAGGAAAATACCTTTTAAGAGCACACAGTGTTGAAGGCTTACTGACAAATCAGATGCTGAAAAATCTTGGCTGCAAAGTTGTCAATGTGAGTGCAATTGAAATAGGAGTCTATCTATGAAACACTTCATTCAATGCCAGGATACAAAAGAAGCTGTAATTTTGACTGTTTCTAAAAACACAGTTTTTTTGTGTACCATTATCAAAACTAATCTTCAGAGAGCAATCAAAAATCTGTCTAAAAATATAGCAGTGTTTTGGTCAACAGACAAGGTGCAGTATTTTTGTCTTTATGCTTCAGCATGGGAATACAGCCCTGTGAGTTACTACTTTTACCACAGACAACAGAAGGATGTGACTGTCCTCAGCTTTTGTAAAAATTCTCTGTTTTTCCGAAGGAATCTAAATCTTGAAAATCTTGCAAAAAGTTATTTTCTGCTCCTCAATTTAAACCTGCCATTCAAACTCTAAAGGAGTCAAATCCAAGACTGCTTTTGTTTCGTTCTGGTGACACAATTTGGTCTAAGCAATACGTCAGAATATGATTGTCATTTTCACATCATACTTTGGCTTCATTCTCTTTTGCTCTAAATTTTTAAATCCTTCTCAGAAGTACACGAATTATTTGCCCCTGGTCATAACCAATTCCAGTCCACTACAATCAATTGATGGTTAATGTTTTCTATATTACAACACATTGCAAATACCACATACTGCAGAAACAGACTTCTACTATTGCAAAGTCTCCTTCAAAGCACCCACAGAATCCATGTACAGAAACACAAATATTTCAAAGTAAAAGCAGATATGCTATTTTTGCAATCTTTCTGAATATGTTCAACAACAGCGTATCCAGAAAAGAAGATAATAGAAACACTGAAAATGCAATGATACCCAGGTACAAGGTTCAGGAGAAAAAAAAAAATTACAATTCCATTAGCTGTATTTCCCTGTCCTCTTTTCAGAAGATCACAGCAACAAGCATCACCTCTGTTCAGTTGTTCATACCTCCAAGTTTCTTTATGCTCTCACCCTTTTTGGAGCTTTTCAACATGAAGTGAAATAGTACTGACTTTCAATCTGTTGTCTTCTAAAGATCAGTCCGATACCACGACATGAGACAATAAATACGTATTTCTTAGGCAGTGTATATGTATTTATTGTAATTAATATATATATTCCTTACTCTCACTTGTTTGTGTTACATATATCTACACATACCTCTCTGTGTAGATATATAAAGTAGAAAAAATGAAATATTTTGAGAGAAAAAATACTAGAGAAGTAAATGGGGAAGACATGCATTTTAATTTAAGGAACCTAAGATCCGATCCCCACACTCTTTACAGTTTTACAGCAATTATGCACAAGGTTTGCATAAACACTTCAAAATCATCAAAAGCTGTTTTATCAAAACAGCACTTAAGTTTTACATATGTTTCAACACAAATTAGTATGCAGAATTAAACAGCAAGTTGACAAAAAATTGGATGTCAGCTGTCTGTCATTTTCAACTCCAACCACATACACAGAGAGAATGGACTTAGAGGAGGCAGATAAAGACTGGGCCCAAGTGATAAATAGCTTCTTTGCAAATACTTTTTGTAATTTAATTATCTTATTAATTCTCTGACTGCCCTAAACTCCCAGCTACTCATGATGAATTTTATCACTATGAGAATGCTTGAATAATAATTATAGCAGTAACGTTACTGGAGCCACAATGACACAGGGATATTGTGAAGTAAGGACAATGCTAATTCACGGAACACCAGAGACAATAAAAAAAAGACACAAATGTAGTTCAGCTTCCTGCAGACACATCTGTAAACAATACCTCTCTGGCAATAACATGCTCTTAATTTATAGCCATAAGATAAAGCGTAGCAATTAAGGCACTCCTGGGGAACACACAGATACCAAATGCGAAGCCAGACTCTGACACTCAAGGGCACGACCTGCAGTGACACCGATGTCCTGACAGCACGCTCCTGGCACAGAAACACACGTGTACGTCCCACCTGAATGCTTCAGCAAACACTGAGAATTTCTACCTTTAGCAGAGTGCCTGGGCATGCCAACTGCAACCTGCACTGGCAGCATTTTTAGTCGAGGCAGCTACTGCCCGGAATGCCAAACGGGGCACCACAGCTCTCTGCAACTACCCAGGTAGAGCAGAGGAGTCGAGGCTGCAGGGAGAACTGAGCAACCCAGTCCCAGGGAGGGAGCAGGCTGGCCTCTCTGCCCGAGGAGACCCAAGGTTGCTCTCAATGCCGCCTTTCTCAAGCTCCTTCTCCCCAAACCCACAGATTTTAGGGGAGTGGTTGGGTTGAACCCAACAGATTTGGCTGGCTTGAGCCTCACGCAAAGCTGGGTTTGAATGAGATACTGCCCGCCCGCCACCCAGCCAGCCACCAGGACAGACTGCACTTAAGTCTGTACGTATTTACAAAAGGTTGCAGCCAGCTGGCCACGTTTCAGATGCCTCTCAACATTGACTCCTTTCACTAAGGCTTATCTTTTATGTCTGGTTGAAAAAAAAAAATAATGCAAATACACGCAGCAGTTCAGCTATTTTTCTATATAGCTCTTTCATCATGCTTGCTAGGTCTGTATTTAAAATGTATAAGCAGACAAATGGCATCACATTTCAAACAAAGCACCACTATTTTAATACTGCTTTGAAAAGGTTTAAATACACTTCAGATAAATGACAGCTATAGATTGCACACCATTCCATAAAAAGGCGGTATTTTGACCCAATTAAATACTCCATATGCAAAAGCCATCTATTTTCTGAAGAGAAGCAAGAATTTCAGGAAAGCCATTCATTCCTAGAACACGGGGTAAGTCTGGACAGAATAGCTAACATGAGTGGTGACTCACGGCCGCCAGTGTGTAGGTATGGAAATGATTTGTTCATGAGCATCTCAAACATCCCTAACTGCAACAGCCAGGGGCTATACAAAGCTGTGCAGGGAAAAAAAAAAAAAAAAAAAAAAGGAATAATCCATCTGCAAATATGTCACTTTTCTGAATTAAGGAAGAAAAAGAAATCCTAAGACTTCACTTCAGATGTACATGATAAACTGGAGAGGACGGTTTAACCTGTTATGCTAATTCACGAGTTTAAGTAATTTAAGAAGAGATGTTTGGGGTGTATTTTTTGTTAACATACATACATGCATATATATATATATATATGTCTGCACATTTGTGTAAATATACATACATACAAGATATATGATGAGTCGATTTTAATTTAGTGAAGTACTTGGGGTTTTGTTTCTCTGGTATTTGTTTGGGTTTTGCTTTGCTTTAAGACAGTTCATTTAATGATAAGCTCCAGCCAGAACTAAAATAATAAGAAAGAGTTCCTTCCAATCATGCAATTACAAAGGTACGTTGCAGATATGAAAATTTTAGCTACTTCCTCCATGATCAGAAGTAGAAAATGGACAATAAAAACAAAAGCAGCACTGACATAGCATTATACCATAATACCATTCTTTTAGGTGCTTTATCACAGAGTAAATACAGTCATTAAAAATGACTTTTTCTGATTTCCAGTAGTTGCTACCACTTTTACATGCCCAGTGCCAAGCACACCGCTGAAACCAGCAAGGTACATCAAACAACCCAATCTCCCTTTCTACATGGGAAAACAATCACGTGGAAGAGCAGGATTTAAAATCCTTTAAAGACTCTTTCTTGAGTTTCTTAGCCTTTAACCAATTCCCTACTTCGCAGCTGCTGTTACCGAATCCACAGCACTGTGTTAACTCAAAGAGCACAGTGCTTGCACTTCTTTGGCTGTCCAACGAGCCCTTTCTATCCCAGGCTGTAGTCATAGCTCTTTCCCAGGATTTCCTTTGAAGATGGTATTACGGGTCTTTTTGCTCTTCTACAGCTTGGTACATTAAGAAGTAGCTTACACAGACATGTACTGGCCCAAATCTGACCCTTTCCAATGGAGAGCCTAGAAAGAGGCCGTGCCTTATCTGGTGATTGCCTCATCCCCTGCGCTACGTGGCAGGAGTGACCAGAGCTGCGTGTTTTATCTCGTTTCTCAGGCCCACTTAATTTCTCAGAACTGCCCTCAAAATATCTTTAACAGAACTATTCCCTGGACAGACAGCAGGTGCTGTTGCAAAGAGTTATTAGAAGCAAAGACAGCTCTCATCACATCACTAACTCCTTTTCCTCTAAAAGTATGAGGCCTGCAAACCAAGTGCAACAATATGAAAGTTCCTCGTGTGCAGCTCGACAGGAAAGGAGAAAGAAAAAAAGAAAACCCAACTGTGCCTCTCTTATTTTCTCTGCCAGAAACAGGGATATCAGAGTGCCAGCAGAAAGGGGTGAGATCAAGCCTCAAAGCCTATTAGCAAGTCTGAACCGTCTTGGTACGTGCTGGAGAACATGCGCTGAATTAGTCAGAATTCAGACATCACCCATCTCACAGAAAAAGAACAGCAGCAGCTGCAATACTCGTTCCCAGTAAAATAAGGAAATATAAAATAGCATACAAATAACAAACAAAATAAATACAACATTTATACAATTTCTTTTCTACACTTCTTTCAACAGGGTGTACAAGCATAGCATGGGAGTGGGGTAAGACATTCTGGAAATGTCTGAATGAAAGGGGGAATGGTGAAGGGGAACAGCAAGGGGGCAAACGCAAAAGGATGAGGACACTGGCAAGGCAAGGTGCAAGAACCTTTCGCTGCCTGGAGAAAGCAGCATTAACACTCTTATTTCTGGAAATACTACACATGAAAACAGCTTCTGAAAGAGTGCCTCAGGCTACTCAGAATAAAACAATAACTATTGGGCAACAGATCTATATTTAAAAGAAATGCTAGGAAACTATTTGCATAGCTGTGCATAGCCAAAACTACCAACAATCATTAACAACTTCTAAAAATGAGGTTCAAGTATAAACAATACACTAACAAGCACACATGCTATATTATAAGGGACAATTTACGAAATTTTCCAGGTGATTTTCCAAGCACACACAACTGGCAAGCATACTGACAGTACATTTTTTCCAAATTAAGTGAAAAAAGCCCATTATTTCAACATCCCAAAACAGTACACGCTCTTATATTGCTAGAAAGCATAAGATTTAACTGCTGAGAAGTTAAACCATTTAACTGCAAAGGAACAGTGGTTCATTACGTACCTGCACAGTGCTCAGAACAATACTACCCAGTAGAGCCACAGGTGCTAAGTAATGGATGAAAGAAAAAACTAATGCAACCTGGCAATCAATTAATCACCAATTACATTTATTTCCCTTGGCTTAGAGAAAGAGCCTTAGCCTTTCAAATTATTCATGCACTTACAAGAAGAACAAGAAATTAATCCCAAATTAGTACAAAATTTCCTCCAAATGACAGACTTAGATATACTGAATGCAAGGTGTTAAATTATCAGATGTGATGAGCCTGAAGTTTGTTTAGCACCTAGCAGAAGAAATACTCCCAACTGTACAGCTGACCAGCATTTCAGCATGGTCTGAAGGAATAATCTGAAACATAATAGTCAATCAATCCGTATGTTGCTCAGACCAAGTCTGTTCTTTAAATCCAATACATAAGTATAACTAAACAGCTAGAAGACAGCAGTATTATTTCATTTCCATTGCACAGCGGTCACCCTCTGTGGTCAGCTATGCTCGCCTTGGCTGAGCAGCCCTACAGACAGTCCCTCAAGAAGGCACTCTCTTCCCCCAACCCTCATTCCAACACCAAAACACTTCCAGTACCTGCCATTGTGGAATACACCGTGTTTAATAGAACTGGGACAGGCACCAACTTCCCTCTTTGATTCCTTCTCCCCTCTGCCACATCAGAGGCTCTTGGGCAGGGAAGAGAGGAGATGGCTGGGTCGCTTTTATGATTCAACTCGCCACAAACACTAATGGCAACACAGGAGACAGCCCGGCACGTGTTCAATACTAGATCCATGGGTATACATAGGTGTAGCTGCCCCTGCCAGGCTTTCAAAAACCAAAGGGTATGGTTACACAACACCCCGGTTCCATGAATGGTCGTGCAATCCTCAACATCTGCCTTCCACGTGCGATGTTCCCTGTTAGGGCTACGTGGTTGTATAGCTAATGGGCAAGTCTATACACTAGGCTTAAACAAAACCACTGCAGTTCTGACGGCTTGGTCTGCAGCAGCTGCCAGTTTAGCTGCCCTTAATGTGTAAACTTGAAAACAAAATGAAATGAAAGATTTATAGCCTTAGGTACAAATCTCACCAAATATATACCTGGAATAGGGTTGTGACAGGGCTGTGTTTGTGATCTCACCACTGCAGGCTACTTGTAAAGAGCTTAAGAAGTCCAAAAGCTGCAGAGCTAATGAATATTTTGATATTCTTCATTTCTGATAGTTACCATTCATATGATGAAGAAGCACATGGGTTTTACAAATACGTTTTAAAACAGTATTAGGATCACAATTTTATTGGAGAGATAAATGCAACATAAGCATTTGTGATAGTCATTTGCTTCTCTCTCTTAAACTTCCCAACTTAAAAAGAAAAAATTCCCAGGGTGACTGAATTCTCTCTATATAAAGGAATCGCACTTACGGGAAGAAAGAGGTTCCCTTACTTTCTTCCCCCGAAACACACTCAATTTCTTGTTGCAGGCAGGATACCAACATGGTGCACAGATACCAACTCTGTGCACCAGTACAGAACCAGGAGTCACCCTTTTGTGAAGACATTGGAAAAAACTCTTTCTATCAGAACATACGACTGAATGCTTACTACTAGAACTACTGACAAATTGCAGAATTAGTTTATCTGCTATAAAATCTGAAATAACTCTGCTCTCCTACTCGCAGCATAGTAAGTACTCCTTACTTCTTTCTGGGATGACAGCTTATCACCTGACATTAATACATGCATGTAGCATACGAAGAGCCCGCTGACACACAGCCCAGAGGCCAGAGCCCCTCTGTTCCATCGCCATGCCCTTGTGCTTCTCACATGGCTGCAATCGCTCCTTAGGCGGGCAGGGGGAAGGACAGCAGCACAGGCCCCTCGGGCCAGCCACGAGCTTGGCTCAGAGGAAGCCATTCGCCATACTACAGCTCTGTGG
Source organism: Aythya ferina (assembly GCF_964211825.1). Lineage (NCBI taxonomy): Eukaryota > Metazoa > Chordata > Aves > Anseriformes > Anatidae > Aythya > Aythya ferina. The sequence continues at coordinate 18,202,182 of NC_140304.1, forward strand.
TAATGTCACAGACACAGTCAAGTGATTTCTACAGTGAAACACTAGCATTTGCTAGTCTTAAAATATACACCAGATAAAAAAGGGAGACATTCAGCCAACCAGACACTCTTTAACAAAGCATACACTCAAGTTCAGAAACAGAACCAAAATTCAAAGCTGCTGCTGAAAGCCCTTTTTGCCCCCCTTAGGTTTTAGAGGATCACTGGTAAGTTGCTCACAAAGCAAATCTTTCCATCGTACTTTTAATGGATACTTTACAATAGTTTTCCCTTTTCCTCACAAAATGAAATCAGCAGAACACAGTAATTAGATGCTTGCACCACCATAGCCCAAGCTCTGTCTTTTTAATCCTCTAGATATGTAACTTACATCCATTGCATGTATGTTAAGGAGGAAGTCTCTCCAGCAAAAAGCTCTATTCTCAGGTTGCATTATGTTGATCCCTTCAACGCCAGGCGCTGGATTCTCCTAAAGTACCACACGCTGCCAGTAATGGAGGCTCTGAAGTTGCGGGCGCCAACGCGCTTAAAGCGGGTGGGTACCAAACACCCCTGAACCCTGAGCACCTCCACCTGCTTGAAACTGCCTGCTGATTTCTTCCACTCTCCAAATTTTCGTTTACAATTACCGGGGTTACGCCTCGGTGACAATCGCTACGCGATTTCGGGTGGCAGACGCGCACAGCACGAGCACCCGGAGCTCAGGCAGGTCAGCCGGTGCCGCTGGCAGGGTCCGTGCCAGCCCCTAACACCCCACTGCTGCTCAGGCCGGGCAGGGCAGGCTGAGAGGCGGCAGCCCGGCGGCACTCGCCCCCATCTGACGCTCGGTTCCGCGGGCCGGCCGTGCGAGGGGCCGGGTGTTAGGGGCCGCACGGTGCCCAGACCCGCTCCCGGCTGGAACCGCCGCTTCCCTCGGGGCGCTGGCAGTGCGGGTGCCTCAGAGGAGCCCGGCCGGGGGGCACACCGGGCTGCCGCTGCCCCGCGCCTCCAGCGGCTGCGTGCCCGCACCGCGGGACCCTCCGGGGCGCAGCGACCCCGTGCCGGCGGCCCCGGCCTCACCCCGCGCCCTCAGCGGCGGCTCAGCGCCCGCGGGGCCCCGGGGCCCCAGGGAAAGGCCGGGGCCTCCCCGCCCGCCGTGCCGGTGCCGTCCCGGTGCCGCTCACCCAGCTTTCCGCGGGACTCCTCCAGCTTCTGGATCTGGTTCTCCAGGAAGAGCACGGCCACGCCGAAGGCCAGCACGGCCAGCAGCTGCAGCTTGGGCGGCACCATGATCCTGAGCAGCCCCATCGGCGGCCCCGGCGGCGGCGGCGCCGCAACCCGGGCTCACGACATAACGCGGGGCCCGGCCCGCGGCGGCGGCAGGCAGCGGCCGAGAGGCGCTGGCGGAGGCGGGGGACGCGCACCGGGCCCGCCGCCCGCTCACATCGCCCCGGCCCCGGCGCGCGGCGCCCCCGGCCCCTCCCCCGCCTGCGCGCGCTGCTCAGCAACCGAACGCCCGCCGCCCGCCCGCCGAGCCCCCGCGCCGCGCCCCGCCCCTCGCCCTCCGCCATTGGGCGGGGCAGCGCCCGCCCCGCCCCTCGCCCCGCCGGATTGGTCCCGCTCGGCTGAGGCCACGCCCTCCGGGCAGAGGGTGGCCCCGCCCCCTCCGCACGCCCGGCTCAGCGCGGCCCCGCCCGCACGCGGGGCTTCGCGGTTGGGAGGGGTCTCGTGGGGTCCCGCCCTCCTGCTCGGTGCGCATTGGGCGGGGGTACAGCAGTGCTCCGGGAACGAACAATGCTATTGGACGGACCGCTGTCAATCACCGCTGCCAGGGGCCTGTGCACCGGTCGGCTGCAGCGTTCCGGAAGGAGAAAAGACCCGGCTCTAGGGCTGCCCGCATAGTGCCGGTCTGAGGAGGGGAAGATCGCCTCGTGTACCCCGCGGGGAGCGCGGCTCTGAGCACAGCGAGCTGGCCGGGACAGCGCAAAGCCCCGGCTGAGCCGCTCCTCCCCGCTGTGCCAGCGGTGTGAAGGTAGCCCCCTCCTCCTTTCCCCTATCAGGCAACTATCCGGGCACCCGCACCGGCTGGGGTCCTCCGGCGGGCCCCCGGCGACGCTGGCAGGAGCGGGCGGGGCCCAAGATGGCGGCGGCGGCGGCGGAACGCGGCTGGCTCGGGCTGCTGCTGGGGCTGCAGGCGGTGAGCGGGGCTGGGGCCGCTCCGCCTCGGGGCTTCCGCCGCTTCGGTGCTCCAGGGGCCCTCAGGGCGCTCCCCGCCTCGGCCCCCGGGGTGGGAGACGGGGCGCGGCCCGTTGGCGGGTTGGGCTCGCAGAGCTCGGGGCAGTTTGTGGCGGTTGTTCTCTGGCCCCGAGAGGCTTCCGTTACAGTTAGCGGTGTTGCTGTAACGCAGTGCGGGAATTGGGGTGCTAAAATATAAAGAAGAATAGCGGGGACACCCAGCTGCTTCCTTCTCGTGCAGTACAGCTGGGTCCCGTTGTTGCTTTCCTCCTGTTATGTGCGCAAAGGAATTTGTCAGCGTTCTGTGGGAAAAAGTGCTTTTTGCCTGTCAGAATAAAATAATAATTTCAAGGTCTTTTTCTATATTTTATGCATTTCCATACGTGCTTTATTTCTTTCCTCTTTTTTTTTTTTTTTTTTTTTTTTTTTTTTTAGCAAATACAGAAACAGTAATGCAGTACCTGTATATTTTCCATCAATTCCTAATGTTTAAAATTTGTTGTCACATCAGTGCCACATCCTTTATTTGGCCCTGGGATGGCAGCTTGAGGGAGGAAAGTGCTTTTTCTCTCTACCTTAGCTTTGGCACGTTGTATGTATGTTACATTATGGGTGAATGTGAAGTCCAATTTGCTGAATGAGGGAATTTAAGTTTTCTTCTATAATTTTCTATTGGGCCAGCGTAATTCTTTTGACTCTTGCTCTATTATCATCCACCCCTGTTTGTTGATGTCCTCTTACTCCTCTGAACACAGAGATGCCTGCAGATCCTTTTGCTGGAGTTTGATCCGTTGTTTTTTTGCCCAAAATCATTCACCCAGACAGAAGTGCCTGGGAAGCTCATCTCTCTCAGTTCCTTCCCTCCCTTTTTCTCTTCCCAGTGTGCAGCTGGAAGGAAAGGCTTTAAGCAAGGCTGTGATATTTCCCTGGGTAGGGAAATAAGAATGTGAAAGCAAAAACCAAATATATTACTGAAGTGCTGGGATAGTTGGTAAAGGTGTTTTGGCTGCTCACTAAAAACAGAACTGGTGTCCTACACAGAAAACGTGTAATTGATTTTCCTGTAACAATGCACAAATGAAATTAAAACCCTACTTGTGTGCGTTGTTGAGTTCTTTGGTCCACTTCCTCACTCCCTGCTTGAGCTTTTCCCAAGCTTGGCTGTTATAATTACTTTCTGAGTGTGTTTTCAGTGATAGGAAATCAACTGAGATTGTTTTCCAAAACACATATTAGAGAAGCGTACCCATGTGGATTTCAGCTGATTCCCCGTTTTTTTCTGTTGCCCTTTCTTTGGAGCTAGCAATGGAAAGACACTGGAGTTGTAGAAGTACACGTGAAAGCAGCAGGTCTGATACTTTGGAACATACACATTGTGAGTGATGTCTAGAGGTCACTATTAGTTTTAAGACCATTTCTCAAAATAAGGTGGTGGTTTGCACTTATGAGCAGACCATGAGGTAGTGTCATAAAATGGTCACCAGAGATTAATTGTTCTTTCTACTTGTTAAAGAACTTAAAAGCTTCCTCTTTAAAACAATTAATTTAATACTAAAATATAACGTTGTATTGATTTGCAGGTATATGTATATGGAGCACAGTTGTCATCAGAAGCTTGCAGAGAACTGGGTTTCTCCAGTAACTTGCTCTGCAGTTCTTGCAACCTTCTCGGGCAGTTCAATCTGAATCAGCTGGATCCATTCTGCAGGCAGTGCTGCCAAGAAGAAGCTCAGCTGGAAACCAGAAAGGTGGGTTCTAGACTAAATCCTTTATAGAATAATTTAATGCAGAAATTATTATTTTTTACCTCTAAATATGCGAGAATCTGGATTATAATCTGAAGAGGAAAATGCAATATATGTATGGTCTAGATTTGCAGACTTGCCCTACTGCCCTACAGGAATGTCCCGGTCTGAGCAGAGGAACCTTTGGTTCTCTTGACAGCCTTTTTCTATTGCAAAGTGACTACTGGTAGCTGCGTCCAGCTGCTTTGAATTGAAAGATGTATGGGATTTGAAGAGGGCAAAAATAGAGGAGAAGGAGACTGGAACAGCTGATCACAGTTATTGGTTGGTCTCTGACCCATATGCAGTGTGATGGTCAGGACTGTTCAGTCCCCAGGCACAAGAGGCTGCTGCGGCCGTCAGGTGAACTCCTGCACGGGCAGGAACGTGACAGAAACAAGACTGCTGAGCTCCTACACTGTTAGAACAGAAAGATTGGGATGAATGCTCAAGAGTCTGTGCTGTACTTCAATCAGAAAGGCTAAAGCAAGACCTCTATTTTAACTGGGGTATGTAAATAGTTATCTTACCTAAGGTGTTGAACAAGAATGAATTTTTACAGAACTCGTGAAAAGAATGCATGCTTTTAGATACGCTTTAATTTAAGGGTGCTCTAGAATGCATAGAACAGTCAGCAGGACTGTAGAGATCTCGGGGGAGAAGAGATGGTGAAATTATTTGTAATGACTAGGAGATAGTTAAATAACCGACAAAATGGAATTAATCTAGCAGGCTTTTGCTGTCAGTTAAATTCGACATATTACTAAAAAATAAATCTGTGCCTATGAGTTTTTAACAAAATCACTTATTACTGTGTTTAGATGCATTAAATACCAAGAAGCAAGTCTTTTGAGATCTGAGACAAGTTTAATTTCTGGAGAATGCTTCTGTTCTTATAAATACGTATGTATGTATCTATGCATGCACACATACAAAAGCTGAAAACTCTGCAAATAAAATTTTAATGAAACGTACTAAAAGGAATGTAAAAATAGGAAATAGTCTGCAACTGCCCTGTGGTTGTGTGCTGCAGTGAGTAACAGTTGTGGTGGCAGCAGCAAGGCTTCCTGTCCTCACACGAGAAGCAGGTGCTTTTATTTGTTCAGGTAATGTGCCTACAGCTTATGTAAACAGTTGTATAACAGTTCTGTCAGTGTATGTAAAATACATCACAAGAACCTGTGGATCAGGATAATTTGTGTTGTCATTTGTTGGGGAAATAAAGTAGAGGAGGTGTATTGCATTACTGTCAACATAAGTTCTGAGGACAGAAATCTGTCTTAATTTATTAGTAATTCATTCAAATATGTGACTTACTTTGTATTGGAAACATTATTGCATTAAAATCCAAGCTGGATCAAAGAAAGAACAGAATTTAAATTGATAGATATTTTTCTGATTATCCGGAATCAGACCTAGATTTCACACTTTTTGTGGATAATCACACTTTTGTGTAAGACTAATCAAGTGCTTGTTTATGATCAGGGCTTAAATTAAAAATATTTGCAGTCCTAAAACTTTTTCCATTTCAGTCATGCCAAATGTAGTAGAAGAAAAACCTTAGGGCTGGAAGAAATCTCAAGGTTGTTTGAGATATTCCTTCGCAGTGAGCTGGAATCTGTTGTGTATTCACAGGAGCCTAGAGATGGTATAATCTAAGTTTGCTTTTTCTAAGCTGTGTTGGGTTACTCAGTTTCATATTTTTTGCTTGTGCTTTGTTGCAAACATGAGTAATTTCCTGCTGTATTGAAATATTGGATTTTTCTATCATTATTGTCGAGTGCTAAAACACAGCATCTTTTCTAACGTTCTTTTGAACACTGCTTCAGAGTGTGGAATTCTTTGTAAGATTACATTCATGCACAGCCACTGTTTGAAAATCTATGGTTCATATTTACTGCATTTTTGAAACTTGTACAGAGTAAATTCCTGTGAAGACTAGCCAGTAGAAAATTAGTATTGGGAGTTTTGAGCATGAATATTAATATCTAAACAGATTATATACAGAATCATCACATTTTGGATTGACTTGTGGTTTAACATACTGCTGCTTCCTGTAGGTGTCTGCATCTGGGCTTAAGATTTTACTCTTAAATCTTTATTCTACTGAAAATTTGATAGTTAAGAGCGAACAGATGTTAAAAATCTTAAGTGTTTTTCCTTACCTTTCTGCTTGAAGAAATTTTTTAATCTTACACTAAAAAGCTGCATCTAGATGTAAGATATCTGACTGGCTGATTAGCAGCCTTGTATATTGCAGGGCTCCAGAGCTGTGGTGCTCTGGATTTTGTTAGTGCTGTGAGTACATGCTCAAATATCCTCAAAACAGATGAACCTTTTTTCTGAACCACGATTACAGTACATCACCTAGCTTGTTCATTATGTGAGCAGATACTTATTACCATCATGTAGCAGCATGCTGATTATCTGTGTTAAAGACAGACGTGCATGCTATTAGATAGTTCCAGGACAGACTTTGGGGTACACAGTTAGTTCTCCTTAAAAGTATGTAGCAAAGGTTAGAAATGTAAAAAAAAAAAAAAAAAAAAAAAAAAAAAAGTACTACTTCATTGCATGACTTGCACCTGTGTTTTAAGTGAGAATTTAAAATTAAAGGTAAGGGGGAATAGCATGTGTATCTGAGAATCTTTATGCAGCATCACTGCTTTTCAAAAATGACCTGTGAAGTACCTGTGCACAGTCCCAAAATACCTCGTGCTGAGTAGCATCAGGGCAACCCTGTATGAGGTATGTTTGTGGGGTTCAGTTCTTTTATATTCTTGACAGATATTTATTAATCCTCATCTTGTTACTGGTCCAGTATTCTGAGAATTATCAGTGCTGAAAATACCTGCAAGGCACCCCTGTCTCCCACTACGTCTTAAATTCCGCTGCCATCTGTCCAATGAAATATTTTAATTGCTTCATAACTTTACTGTAGGTAAAATGGAAAAATTCTTTTGGTTATTTTCTCCTCTTCTAGAGATTTTGTATTCAGCTGCAGACTAATTCAGAAGCTAGCTTAAACAGTATTGCTTTAGACAGCTGCAAGTTTTAAGCCTCAGTCTGTCAGATGCAGAGTGCTGCTGGTGTGTAAAACACAGAAGGATGAAATGGAGGTGAAGCTAACTGTGCGTGAAATTGTAGTAGCAGGAGAGATTGTCCATATTTTACAGTAGCTGAAAATAGCTGCACTCCATCTGCAGCTTCGCTTGTGCTGTGTGATCATTTCAAATGTAGCTATAAGCATATTCCATTAATTGTAAACTGTTATCTTAGATTTATCTCAAGAATGTGTTAAAATCCAAATGGATTTTAAGAATTAATACTGGGATGAAATCTGCAATCCATTAAATGTCATAGCTGCATTGTGCAGGATTGCAACAAACCTTAAAAATCATTAATATTTGTAAACAAGAGCTTTGAAATATATTTTGCATACTAACACCTTGAACTTAGCATTTTAAATTTCTATTGTTAAGTATTTCTAATAGCATAATGCTGTGCAGTTTGCAGGGTTACATCAGCTGTAAGCAAAAGTTGGACAGGAAGTTTCAGACATTAAAATGTACGGCATAGACAGAAAACTTACTTCAGGTGCACGTTACTATTTCTAGCGTGTGATTCCACTGTAAAACAAGGTACACGTTGATACAGTAGTCCTTGCGCATACCTTTTGAAGTACACACATACTTCTTAATATTATTTTTTGCCCAACTTCTACTAGATATAACAATATACATAACTCAGATATTTCTGAAATGTAAAATGAATTATTCTGCCCAAGAGAAACTTACCTTCTTGTGTTTGGGTCACTTTCATGGAAGGTTCATTTCTTCAGACAAACTAAGATTCAAGTCATCCATCTATCTGTAGCAGGAAAGCCTTACAGCTGGGAGAGCTCTCTATAAATAGACTCAGCAGTGAAAAAGGTGATGTGAGGGAAACAATAAAGGTTAATTTGCTAAATGTGGGTTACAATTGTTAATGTGCACCTGTGCTGAGGAATGGTATAAGTTTAGCTAATTAAGTCTGACCTGCTTCATCTGGGTACACATCTAGATAAAATGATTAACTCCACATTTGTTGAAACAACTTCAAAAAGTGCAGTTTCCAAATAAATTAAATGCACAAAGTCAAGTAAATAGTTGTTGATTTCTGTTCTCGTTGTTTTATTTGCAGCTCTCCTAAGATGCTTTCTGTTCTAATAAAAGCAGAGATTCTCAACAGTAGAAGAGTGATTTAGGGATTTTACTTATAGAAGCAAGTAGATAGTTATGTAGTGAAGTTAAACAGCATATTTCAAAGTTGGAGCTTAAAAACTGTTCTCTGTCTACTTTTTAATGTGACCTATTTACTAGGTTCAAGTAGGCACGTGTATGTAGGAGCCCTTCTTCTGGCACCCTTATTCTCTATTCCACTTTGCCTTTGTGCCTCCACTGTAGTTCTGCAGAGGTCTAAATTTATTTAACTGCTCATTGCTCAACTTCTGCACTTTCTCTCTCACACCTTTGTTTCAGATCTCTTGTTTACCTGACCTTGCACAAGACCATTTCAGAGAGCAAAGTTAACAATCATGATCTGGTCGGAAGAGAAGTTGTTTGTGGGCTTCTGGGTTGTTGGCTGAAAAGTACAGAAATGTTTACACAATACTGCATAGAGGAGCTTGTTTAGCACCAAAGCTGAAAAATTTATTTTCCTACAAATAAACAAGAATTTAGATTCTGCTTCAGAAGAACAGATGTGTTCAGAGGAATATGCCTATACTATATATACTTTATATATAGTGTATATATATATATATACACACACACACATACAGACACAGATGCTGTACTATATACCCCTAGTCACAGGAATAGCAGTAAGTCATATGTAACACTTTTTTGACTATTTGATTCTTTGTTTACAAGCTGTTATTTAGTTAGACATTTCATTCATATGATAATAAGTTGTGAATGAGAGGAGTCTCTGTAGCTAAATTTACCTATGACATCATTTCAAAATGATCTTTGTGTAGCAATGACTTTAATGGATTTCTGCATTACAGAACATTAATTGATAATGCTCCTGGCAGTGAGATTTGCTGGCTGCTGTTCTCTTAACCCACAGATTCTTGTCAATTTTCTGTCTTGAGAGAAGGGGAAGACTAGAATAATTTTGAAAACTAACTGTCCATACAAATATCTTGAGTTCCCTCCCTCACAGAAGTTTAAATACTTCACATGTTGGTGTATATTTCTTTATCTTAACTAATTGAATTTTCTAGTAAAAACAAAAAGAAGTACAATTGAACTGGTAGTTACGAGAGTTTAGGAAAGACCAAAAGAAACTTGCACCAAAGTCTCTCCTGTTTGCTCTCCTGAGAAATGAGGTCACAAACACTAACTATTAATTTATTGTTTCGCTTCTTCTGGAGAATAAAATAAAAATTAACTTGCATGCATTCTAAAATCACATGCCCTATTTTATAACAATACTGTCTTGTATGTACCAAGCAACCGTGGCCAATAGGAATAACAGCAATTATCCCAAGTTTTATTGACTCTAAAGGAAAGTCAAAAATAGCATGAGTTGATATGGGGCAAGGGAGGTAGGTGTCTTTGGCAGATCTGCTTATATAGTAATATGAAATGAAAATATCTGTTAATTTCATAAGAGCAATTTTTTTTTTGCATTCGGAAAGAGATTAATTGTTGGTAAATATTTAGTGGAAGACTGTCTTGAACCTAAGAGAGTAAAAATTCCAGAGTTCTGGCAGTAGTCACATGCTTTTCTTTTTTTTTTTTTCACTGATTGTTCTCTAAGCTTAATTAGTTTGTAAACCCCTTGATATTGGGAGACGAAAATATGCAGATACCAGAATGAATCTAGGTACCGTAAGACAGCTCTTTACCAGTGTCTGGCATTATCTTAACAACCCATTTCATTGCATGTTTAAGACATGACAGTACTAGAATTTTTTAGCTGATCATAAGCAGCAGTACAAATTCAAGTTGAGTGACACTTCATAACCTCTGCAGGGTCAGGCTCAGTCAGTAACTGGAAGAAACTGGTATGGAAAATATAGGGAATAACTTAAGGTATTTTACAAGACTTTGTTGTTACTTACACTGTAACACCATATTATGATGATCAAGGAGCAGTTTCTGTTAAGTACAATTTTTTCAGTTCTATTTGATTTGATTTACTTGGTTGTAAACACCAACAGTTCTATGGCAGCTGCATAGCAGGAACGTAATTTTTCTTTTTTGGAATTTTCAGTCTGAGTAATTGTGGTTATGGTACAGTACCTATTGATAAATGAACCATTGCTGGAACTTTGTCTTGTAGAAATAGCTTCAATTCCCTTCTAAATACCAGGAGAAATGTTACTTTCTTTCACCTAAGTCAAGGTTCCTTGTTGTTAATTGAACACCTATTTTAGTTGGACCACTAATGTTAATGGAACAACTATTTTTACAAAATATTTTTACCTAACACTGTTGTTACATAAGTGGTGTTTTATTATCTTATAATTACCACTCTATTGGGCATGATGGTGTGTTTTTGTGTTTTCCCCCCTCTCAGTAGTGAAGAGCCATCCTTATTACATCAGTTTGAACTATTACAAGCTACTCATGTGCTTACAAAAAAGCTTTTGAATGAAATTTAACTCAAGTTATAGCTTTGTAGAAGATGAGGGAAAAATTCAGTCTTTGTCACAGTAGCCTTCGAAAGCATCCTGTTAGAATGCTTTAAAAAAAGCAAAGATTTTTATAGATACAGACATGAGTCAGCATGGAAATCATAACAGTACTTATTTGAGACACCAAAATGGACACCAGTAATCGTTTAGAGAGTCTTTCTTTCATTGCTTGCAGTACTAAACTCACTTTCATGAACGCTAAAACAAGTGAAGCATTATTTTAAAATGAACCAACTTACAAGTTAAGCATTGTGTAATGAACTGACTCGTCATACTTGTGTGCCTCTGCGCTGAGTGATACATGTCATTCTTGGGAATGCTTGAGCACAGGAAATGCCTTTGCAAGGGAGTTTGGTGGACATCTGCTCTGGCCATGATGGGGTACTAGCAGTAGGAGATGTGAACAAGTATCCTTTTTGTTGTGGGCTTTCTAAGTGATGCAAATAAACCTGCATTTTGTGCAAAAGACACCTTTGTTTAGAGTTACAAATAAAGTCAATTTATTTTACTTTCTTGTCTAGCCATCTAGAGAGCAGCTGTTTGTGCCAGCATGAATCTGAACTTTTTAGTAGCAGCACAGTTGGGCTTCAATTACGGCAGAGTTATAAGCTCAAAATGCAGGCATCACTGCTTGAGCTGCTTTCTTTGCTAAACTTTATTTCTATCAGTTATTGGATAGGAGTTACAAAATGGGAGTATTTTGCAATTACAGTATGTCCTATACATCTTAGATTCCTGCAGTGATCTTGCTTCCATAGAAATCCCTGTTTAAAAGGAAGAAATAAACTGGAAGAATTATTTGCAGTAATGAGAAGTCAAAAATGCTCTATTACCATTTGGTGTACTTATTTTTTTGTACACATATAGAAAATAACTAGTTAACAGCATGTCTTATCTTTTATGTCTATTGCATTTTTCTATCAAGAATTAGCATAAAGTAACTGTCAGTACACAGAACCAGTATCATTGTTCAGGGCCTTAGTGAGCATACAAACTAATATTTGAATCTAAGATTGCTGATATAAATGTTTTTAAAAGAATAATGAATGGAGACAGGCTAAGAGAAATTCAGAATCTCACTGTTCAACATTTTCTCCATCTTTGTAACTCCTCCATCTTCAGACTTTCATGGTTTAAGTCCAGAGGGAGTTAATTATGCAGGTTGGTATCTGAGATTCTAATCAGTTCTTTTTTAAGATGAAAATCTTTATTTTGGGGTGAAAAATAAGCTTCAGAAATGGTATTTTTAATCTCTCAAGTGTTGTTTCATAGCAGTACTAGGTTCTAACAGTCAAATATTTTATCTTAAATCTAACATTTAGTTGAAAAATATGAATGTAGTTGAGGTCCTGGGATACTGTGCTAAACAGATAATGCAACGTAGTATTTTTAGTTCCATTTCCTGTAGAAGTAATGATTAGTGATCTGTTCAGGTCAGGCAAGAAGTCATAATTTCCTTGGAAATGATTGGAGTATTTCATGTTCTAATCATGTGTATTTAGACAAATAATGAGTTGAACCTAAATTCAGAAGATGCGCATTCTGAAATGCAGATGTACTCCTGACCATCCATAGTGCCTGCACAGATGGATGATGAAGTTTTAATAAAATTGTCTTACTTCGAGATTTCAGTTGTCTGCTTTGCTTTTATGATTTGTCACTCCTTTTTCAGAAAGGTGCTCATTACATTTCATAGTGAAAGCTTATTTTCGATTCCATGTATCCACAGTTCATATTTTAAATCAAATATGAATTTTACTTCATTTCAGAACAGTTGTGTTTTTCCATGTCTGAACTTGCACATTTGTTATAAAAGCACCATCTAAAATAAGAGCAGAGGTCTTAATTGTATACGGAATGAAATGAATTGAAGCAAAAAAAAATAAATAAAAAATTAAGCTTTTAACTGTTAGCTCCCCTACAAGCAGTAGGGGCTTCACATGTGATTTGGAAAACAGAATTGACAACCATTTGTATTAAGAATTTACAACCATTCCTATTAAATGCCTAGCTTTACAGAATGAAGTTCTCTTTTAGTAGCAGGAAAAATCTGTTACTAATTTATATTTAAGATGCAGCAAGCTATAGAATGAATTGCATGATGCAGAAAAAAAAAGTTTAAAAATGTAGCAATACACAAGATTAATACATATTTTTTTTTAATTTAGATACTACATTTTAAAGAATTGAAATTAACTCATATTTGGTTTTAATCACATTGATTTTGAATACCTTGCATAGCTGACTCTAGTGATTGCCATCCAAGAGAAGCATCAAGTTTAGTCAAGCCTTATGCTTTCCTCAAAGACAAATAGATTAAATATTTGATATTGATCCTCAAATTGATAAATAAATAAACTAATAATTTGTATTTTTAATGTTACTAATAGCTTTTATATATTCTTACAGCTTTATGCAGGAGCTGTCCTAGAAGTATGTGGATGAAAATTGGGAAGGTTCCCTCAAGTCCAGGGTAAGTAAAGCCAATACTGTTCTTTAAAATATGAAATACTGTCACAGCCAAATGACAAAATGCGCTTTTAAGTGCTTCTACGAGTAGTCATAAATTTCATATATTACATCAGGAAAGTTGCATTGACCTGAGACTCATGAAACTGGTCTCCAGTAATTGATAGATGAAATTATATAGCGTGCTTATGGAACTACTTTCTTTTCACAGATCCTGCGGTATAATTGTTTTGTCAGTGGATAATGATAATCAACTAAAGTGAATAGAATACAGCAGTGTAGAAGGAAAATCAATACCATCAGTGTGGGGGGGGAGGAAGCTGCAGGAAAAACCTCTATGATAAATTTCAACCTGGAATTTTGTTATAAATGGGGAAAGAGCTTAGGTGACAGCAGTGCTTTTTTCAGTAATGAAGTTCCGAATACTGTACTTAATATCAGTTGGACATAAAGAAAAAAAGACTGATCTAGCTTTAGAAATAAAAATGCACAAAAAGCGCATCCCCATCTATCATGGCCAGTACTAATATCACCCCATTTGAAGGCTGATTGATGAACAAGAAATAAAAGAATTTTAAACCAGGTTGCAATTAATCTAAGTTATGCTGCTTTAGATTCTCCTTCTACCGCCTCTACCTACACACAGTTCTGTTACTTGACCACAAGGCTAGAGGAAAGATACTTTTTGTTTCCCACTCTTTAAAACACCAAAACAAGATCAAGTTAAATGGTTTGTACTACTGAAGGGTGTGTAGGGAAACTAAGTGTGTTAGTACAGGTAACCACGTTATCTCCATGTCCATTTGAATGTAGCAAACTTAAAGACATTCCCAACTGTTGTTATGGATGTGAATTTGTAACAGTGCTCTTTGAGCTATAGGTTGGAACGAAAAGGTAAATGTGATAGTCTGACTCCAGCCAACATCGTGTCCTACTGAAATGTTTCTGTATTGAAACATTTTTCCTGTTGTGTTTCCCTTAAAAAGAAATTGCTGCATTATAAATGTTGTACTGTAAAATTAATTCCTATACTATATGTTTTCAAATTGTTCTTTATAAACGAGCTCTTAAGTATTTATCAATCCATCAAAGTAGAGCACTGAAAATAAAAGTGGCAAGATTCATAGATGAAGCAATATCTTATACCAGCTAACACAGAAAATGTAACAGTTTTTGAATGACATGCATAAAGATGAGGCCCTGCAATAGAACACACAATTAGGTGGGCCAGTGATTGACCTAGAGTATTTATTTTAAGTTGACTTTTCAGTGGCAGCGCTGTTCTGTTCACAATGAGATAAGAGATGACAATGTCTAGTTCTTTCCAGAATGTTTAACAAAAACTGTATTAGGCTGGGTGGTTTTCTTTCATTGACCATTTCTTTCACATCTTGGCATGGTCTTTGTTCATCAGGAGAGTAATTCTCACCTCTCACTGTATGACTCCCTTAGTTAGACAATGAATGTGCTCCCAGTAGATGTAACAAAGACCTTCATCCAAAGACCATGCAGTACGCCACCACATTAGATCCTCTCACTTCAGAGATGCAGCAAGCACTCTGTTGTACTGCTCAAGTTCCCCAAGTGTGAGGGGATTCTTTTAGCAAATGACATGCAATGTGTTATGGGGCTGTACTTTCACATAAGGCCACTTATTTCTGGGTTATTTTTCTCTCTAATTCTTAAATATTGGTCAAAGAACTTCAGAAAGGTCCAGTCATCTTAAGTCTTGCATTTTGTAAAAAAAGTTAGTTAAACTCTTGCTAAGAAATGTAGAATGTTGTGGTAGGAGACCTGCATTTTTATCATAATCTCATAATCTTTTGTAAAACAGATGATTACAAACATACAAACTAAATCAATACTTCAGATTTAGAAGTGCCTCTAGCATTGCTACTCTTGTATGTTACATATCTCATGTGTTAGTAGTAGCTTGCTTCAGTTACTCCCTGTAACACATTTACTTTTTTAGTTTTGAACTTTAAAATACTGTGAAGTTGCACAAAGTACCATGCAGTAGCATGGTTTGATTAAAATATTAGTCTTTTGAAAAATAACTCATGTGCTTCCTAGTAGGAATATTTCAATATGTGAAACATGAAAATGCATCATTAAAAGACTTGTAACATTTTTCTTATTTATTGTTGACACGATGCTGAAGATTTGGCTAGTTATGACTTGTGCTTTCCTAGCACTAAAATCTGAAACTGATGTGATAGGGACAGTAAGTTTTTTAAATCTCCCCCAGGTCTTTCTGATTTGAGGCCATTACGTTTATTCTGATGTGTGTGGAGATAGACAGGGTTAAAAGTGCTCGGCTGTGTGCATAGTTGTTTGAAGACTAGTGTGAGATCTTACTGCTAATGCATATTGACTCTCATTCCAGTATTAACAGATGAGTTTTTAATTTTTTCTCCAATAACATTTTGGATTTTTCCAATTACAGATCAAGCAGATCTTTTCTCCTAAAGCAGGAAACTAAATAATGTGAATTATTCCGTATGTCATCCTTGGTAATCTGGATCATGTCCTTAGAAGTAGATAGTCAACTTTTTTCATAAATTTTAGGACTTATTTATCTAATGCACAGACCTTTAGCTTAGTATGGTGAGATGTGGAGTTGTGTCCCTTTGGGGTCAGGAAGTTTTCTTGCAGTACATCCTATCTCAGAGACAGCAGCACAGGTGTGTGCAGGCATATACATAGATTTGCAGTTTGGGCATGAGCAATACTTCAGTTTTTCAGTAATCTCCATTTAGGATTCTAGGTCTTAATTCCAACAGACTAGTTTTCACAGACTTTCTCAAAACAAGGGGATGTTATAATAATAGCGGTGTTTTTTCTGTTGTAGTGTATTCACAGGCAGACCTTAGGTCTTTACAAGCACAGTTCAATGGTAGGTAGTACCTGTCTTTGCAAAAAGTGTGGTACTGGGTAGGCTTTGAAGTGTTGATACTTATCTGATCCTTTTCTTCCTTTTGTGCATGCACTAGATAGCCTTGGAGAACTTCATAGGCTGTCTTGTGCTCTGAAATGTGACCTTTTAGTTGTAGTTGATTGGATGGCAATCATGTATGCTCTGCAGGCTCACCTCAGGGTTGCCTTCAAACAGAAGGCGTGTGCTTTGGTACTGCATATGTTTTATAACAGCACAAGGTAAAGTGATTTTCTTAACATTATGTGACAGGACAGTTGCAAAGCAGGCAGTAGAACAGCTTTGACTTCTAGTCTGGTGTTTAATTCACCAAAACGTAGTGTCATGGCACCAAGCTCAGAGTTCATCTTACAGAAATCAGTGCAAAATGCCTTTCCTACTCACCCATGTATTAAATACTTTTTTCTCTGCAGCATGTTATTTGTAAAGCTGCTACAGGGAGAGGAAAATTGGAAGATAGCTAGGATTTTAGTATTAAACATCAAACTATTAAATGCTGGTGTAAAGGTGTGTAAGTAGCCCTTAGACACAGGCTCGTAGGAAGCAATAATGTTAATGTCAGGATAGAGGGGGGAAACTGTTGGGGCAGTGCTAGAGGTGGTACATGTGCACTGTTTCACAGGGTAAGCAAGCAGCTGCATGTCACACAGTGTGCACTGTAGCTGCCTCTGACTCAGCATCTGTGTATTCAACCTAGAGCATGATTTTGTGAACGAGAAAAAAAGCATTTGACAGGATAATCAGTATTTTTAATGCACATCAGGATACTAGTTTCTCAATTTAGCTTCCAAAACTGAGAATATAGAAATTAAGTTATTTATATAGTGAGTGTTATTCTTTGTTGCATCATAGAAATTCAAGTGACTAATGCAGAAAATCACTGTGATGAACATTAGAAATAAATATACCATTAACAGAAAATGATTTTGTTCTAGCTGTCTAAAATTTCAGGAAAAACGTTCTGTAGTGCTTCAGCTTTCAGAAGATTTAGACATTTGACATTGATATGAGTGTGCAATAGCTGCTTTTAAAGTGACAAAATGTAATACAGACTACAGAATACTTTCTGCTTCCCCCTAATTCTGTTCACATTTCATGCGAGCTTGTTCTCTCTGACACTGCAGCCAGGGAGTAACCACTCATGTCCAAATGAGCTTTCATCTGTCACTCAATTAACAAGTCCTCACGCCTGCTGAAAGCTTAAAGTGCTGTAACCTGAGTTAACCCCTGAAGGCTATTCTTGAATATAATTGAGTTTCACAGTCCAGATTTGCTTCTGAAACTTTATCGACTTTATGGTGTTATCTTGTCATTTCTCTGTAAGTTGGGCAATTAAATACACTAAATGCTTCTTTAAACCTCCTTTCCATATGAAGTCCTAGACAGTGATGTCAGCTTTAGATTTAAATTGAAAAAACTGGGGAAAAATCCCCATGGAATAGTTCAGTCTGCTGTGGACTTGAGAAACATCTTTGCTTTTTTTTTTTTTTTTTTTTTTGCATTTTACTACTGACAGCCAAGACAACTAACAACTCAAAAGGACGTGAGAAACACTGAAGTTGAAAATGAGTCTGTGAGTTTAAATCAGAGCTGAACTCTGGTGTATGAGCAAGTAGTGGTTATTTAGTGCTATTTGAAATTGTTACATGAGTACAGCATGCAACATGACAGAGTACAGTTCTACAGAAAGAACAGAAGCATTTTTTTCCCCCTTTGGGCATCAACTGTAGCTAGGAGCTTATTGCACCTTTAAAAAAAAAAAAGTTGATGCCGTGTAGTGGTTGGTGCAGCAGGCAGAGTATATGGTTTTGATCTATACCAGGAGCACAGGGGAAGAGGGAAGAAAATAAATGTCACTGTATATACATACTGAGGAAATGTTAAGGTAACTGTCTTCAGTAATACAAAGAGAGGTATAAAGGTGTCAGGGAACATCTTTACAATTATTGAGGAAAGTACTGCATTTCACAAGGCAGCATGCAACTTCAGTCCTGAGGACTGAACTTCAGTCATCTTCACACACCAGCTGGATGCCCTGCAATTCACGAGAGATTCATTGCTGCCTAACCTTGAAAAAGCAACTTAACATGCAGCCAGCACCTCTGCAAGAGTCAATCCATACTGACAGTGTGCATGCTTGGGGAGACGCTGCTGAGATACCATGGGAGCATCCTGGCTCTACTTGATGTCAGTACAGATACTACATTCAGCCTGGAGCATAACTGGAGTGTAAGAAGGAGAAATAAAGACTAAAATTTGAAATACTTTTAGAACTGAGATATTCATTAGGCTAAAGTGTTTGGAAGTAGAGGAGTATGCTCACACTTTGCCCTGAAATAAGTCATATTGTGAATATTATTTTTAAAGTTAACGTTACCACAAGGACAGTGTTGTGCCATAGGGATATGGGAACTGTGCTGCTATCAGCACTTGCTGTTTGTTGACAAGCCCTGCAAGCGAAGAGTTTGTCCATCAGCAGCATAGTTCAAACCTGAACTTCTCTCTGTGTAGCTACATGACAGGCCATAGAGTCCCTCTTGAAATCCCTAAAGGCAGTCAGCTTTAAGAGCAGAGGAGTTACCAACTTCTCATTTCCTATTCTTGATTTCCTGCTGTTTTTTGACATGCAATCTTGGAGATCTCTAAGACAAAATCATTCTTGGGTGCAAGAATAACACCTCTGCCCACAGTTTCCTCTGTGCCCTTTCACCCACACTGCTGCAACTTGTGTGCAGTCTGCTGATGGTGTTTGTTTCATATTTAGCCTCCCTCACAAAGCTTCAGCCAGATTTTGATAACACTAACAGCTTCCCTCTCATCTGCGTATACACAGGCTGGGCTTGTGAAGACTAGTCAGTTGTACACGCAGATAGATTTTTTTTTTAATGTTTGCACTAATGTTCAATGAAATCTCAAGCAAATAAGAAGCTAGTTTGGAATACTAGCCAAATTAGGGTTTTCCTTACGTATAGTATTAGTATTACTAGTTTTTTGAGGATATTGAGAATTTTACTGTTAGAAACTACTTTCTAAAGCCTCATTCCAAAAGAAATAATTAAGGGAATACTAGCTTGAATATAAACTTACTCCATGCAGGTGGAAAAGTTTTGATTCTCTTTCTTTTCTCCAAACTCTAGCTTTTGTCAGGAGTGATAAGCCAAAACTCTTCAGGGGACTGCAAATCAAAGTGAGTAGTAACCTAAGTTTTTTAGTTTTTGAGGGTGTGGGGAGGAGGGATATATACTAAGAAGAATTAAATGTAGTAGAAACAGACCTTTTGTAGATTGTTCCTTATTTGCTGATCAAATCATCCTTCAGGAGGGGATGTATATTTGTTTTGCCAGTATAAATCTTTACAAGTTTCTGCTGCTAGCACTAATTGGCTTATTGCTAAATAAATGGTATCAATTATTTGTTGTCAATGGGGCTTTTTCAGGTTTGTTTGTTGTTTAAATCCAAGAAAAAGTATATTGGAACCCTTAAGTAAAAACAGATGTTAAAAGAATGTGAGGAATGCTTGTGTTCTGACCTGACTGTTGATATCTTGCGTTTAGTTGATTTGTTCTGCCATACTTTCGGTAACCTTTTTTCCTCATTCTGTTCTTCCCTCATCTTCTGATGGAGCTGCCATTTCCATACATTCAGAGATTTTTATTTTTTTCTCTCCTTTCTCTCAGATCTTCCTCAGTATATCTTAGATTATTTTTTTAGTCTTCAAACATCCAGCTTTAGACAACTGAGTATGCTGAGTGATGTTTCTTATGACTGGTGCATAGGCAACATCACATAAGCTGTACTGCCTTAAGCTCAAGCAATTTTTGATTTGAGGATCTAGTGTAAAACTTCCTCTTGAAATCCTACATGAACTTCCAGCATGCTTCACAGATACACATCTCGATTCTCACATCCTTGTGCTCCCATCTCTCTTCACCAAATGGCACCATCTGGAGTCGCTTCATACTTATGCATGGCTGCAATAAGTGATTTGTCTTCTCAGCAGCAGATTACATCTAAAACAGATTTTCTCTGTCTGTCTCATGTATTCATGTCTGTGTGCCCTCCAATTTCTTTCAAAAGCATTCATTCTCTCCTTCTGCATGTATGAATGTTTCATTTTTATTTTAAACTGTAGCTGTATTGAACATCAAAGCAGCCTAGCCTACAATTGGTATGGAGCACTACCAGGAAAAAATGTGCAAGTGGGTCTGGTATTTATTTTACAAGAAATTCAGAAAAACAATTAGAGGAGCTGCTAGCTTCATTAAGTGAAACCAACTAAGGTTAGGTCAGTAAAAGGGTAGAGTAAAATACTCCTAGTGAACTCCTGTTTTCTATAAACTTAAATGGCTAGATCCTTCCAGTGCTCTTAAAAGCTTTTATTTGCATTACGTATTTGGGGGCTCAGTTTTCACAAGTATTATGTTACTAGCTAAGCCTATAGGCAGACTCTGCACTGTTAAATTGGCCAGAAAATTCTAAAGTGGATAAAAAAAAAATCTATTTATTAAAGAATCATTTAGCTGCTTGATTCAAAAATCAAGATTTAGTAACTTAAAACAGTTGAAGTATGATACCTTCGTTCAACACAAGGTGTATGGCATTATCTCACTGCACGTGTGAGTTTGTGTGGTGGGCCAAGGAGAACAAGTAGGTATTTCTGACAGAAACATGCATCTCTTTTTGACTTGCTTTTCCTCCATCCTCTCCTTAACATTAAATGTTAAAAAGCTGCTTTTTACCCATTTCATTTAGGGCAAGTAACTCTACTCCAGATCTTAAAGGAAACATTTACTGCTCTTAAACTAATGGTGTCACTCATTCAGACTTTTTTTCTATTCTTGATTTGATGTCTTAAACTGATTTAAATAAACTGGGGAGGGATTTAAAATGGAGAATACATTTCCCAACCCAAAGTAACTGGCTTATTTCTTTCTTCAGTACGTGCGTGGTTCTGACCCTGTACTAAAGCTGCTGGACGACAGTGGGAACATTGCAGAAGAACTGAGCATCCTCAAGTGGAATACAGATAGCGTGGAAGAGTTTCTAAGTGAAAAATTAGAACGTCTATAAATCACTGCTTTTGTTCCTGTTCTCTTTTCATGTCTTCTCATGGTAATCATCTCAGATGAAGTGAGCTACAATTGAAAAAACATTCCAGCTTCTATGTTAATTTTAAAATATCTATTGTGCTGTACTTATAATTAGAAGGGGAAGCTTCAGCACACATCTGACAAGTTGACAAACAGAATAGCTTGTCTTAATATATTTCAGTTCTTAGTGCATTTATCACCAACGAAAGGATTTGTTTCAAACTTAATTATGCAAATATCACTGATATAATTAGACCTGTTTTTACAAATGCTCTAAAAAATTAAAGAGCTTCAAATAATTGAAATGGTTACCATGCTTTTTGTGTGCTGCTCTTTGTAAACATGTCAGAACCAAATGCAGTGTAATGTCTCCCAAAGAAACTTGACTGCTACTGCCCTCTTCTTTTTGTATTTGAAATGCCCTTTTTACAGAAGCATTGTTTACAATGACTATCTAGTTCACAGGTTTTGAAGCTGATGGAGGAACTCATGCTCTGGTACAGTGAAACATTTAGTAAGCACACTTTAGTGAAGACTACATAGAAAACCCCTGAGGTGTATGCAAGTCAGATGTTCAGGTGTGCTTTACATTAAGTGTTTTGCTTCAGAAAACATGAGAAAGAAGGAAAGCTTTTTCCAGGCTTGCAGCTTTCACAAGTTTATTCTATCAAATGAATTTATAAACTGTTCTTTTAAAAGATTTTTCTTTCTCATTTGAAATTTATGTAAGCAAGGAATATAGATAGCACGTATGTTAGTAAGTCAAATCTATTATGACTTGTCAAGATTTTTCTCACAGTGAATAAACATGGCGAACAAGAATGTGGCTTTTCTGAAGTTTAATTATCAAACAAGTATTTCCTTTAACTACTTCAGGCTCACCAATTTTTGGCTGGATGGGTGTTATGCTATACCTTGAATGGGTACTCAGTTTTTCACTTTTGAATTTTCTATCTCAAGAGATTTATTTTCTTTACAGTCTACCACTTTTATTCCTAACTTGAGAAGAAATCATCAGCTTCATAGCAGAACCAGAACAATTACTTTAAGACTAAGAACACACTAAATATCAGAGCTTCTAAGAGGGATTCTTTAGACCTCACCTTCTGAGTTTTTGTTCCATGAAATATTTTTATAAACTTTCAGAAGGTGCATACAGCTTGATCATGACGCTATATGCATTTTTATCTTTTTTTTTTTTTTATCTCTGCCTTTCACTCCTATCCTTATAAAACACGCTGCTCATCTCCCACATGACTCAGTGTGGGACAGCTACAGCAGTGGTCACTGCTGTCTCAGCAAAAAACAATGACACAAAAAGCACAAATCTTTGCAGCTGGTACTAGTTTATCAGTCATAACATGGATTAATTCTTGGGACATGTGGTGTTCTAGTCAGCATATGGGCTGCAGCCAAAGCATATGGCATGACAACCCCCTATTTTGGTAGTAAAAATATGCTGCCATCCACTGGTCTTTTAATATATTGACTGTATCCCACGCTTATTCCAACATTTGCCAACAAGGAATTTTGGTTTCTGCAGTGATGAATTACCACGTTATTTTAGCAGAGTATTTTAACTATGTCCTTGCCAACCTCAGAGCTTCTCTACCACTCACCAGAGGGATTATTCACTTGGTTTGATATTTACCAAGTATTTCTCTCAGCTTCTCTCCATAATTCCTATCTCACTGTGACTGCCCGGGAGTTTCTGAGTTTTAACCTACCTCTTCTTTTGATATCTGCCTGCTGCTAGCCCAGTATATTCCTAAACAAACTTCCTCTTCCAGCACCAATCTTTCATTCCTGCACTTGCTTGTCATCCAGTGGAGCAAGGAACTCACTCCTGTAGCAGGCAATTACTAGCCTGTAGTAGAAGAGAATGGCAGACTAAAGAAATTCTCCTCCAGCATAACTACGTCTCATGCCTGCAGCCCCAGCTGCCTTCCTACTGTTTCTGTAGCCTCTTGTGTTTTCCTGCACCACTTCTCACTTCAAGGGACCAGAAATGAATTTTTCTTCAATTTTTCTTCCTACATTCTCTACTTGGTGAGTCTTATTTCACATACTAATCTTACCTCATAATTCAGATATTTATTGTCTTAACTTAAATGCATGCACAAAGAATAACCCTGTTTCCCTGTATATTGGGAACATATGTAGAGGTTTTCCATTATTCTCTTACTGTTGAGCTGTTGAACCCTGAACCTATTAAATCTGCCAGCCTCTAGCAAGAGCTTAATCACCAGAGCTTCTTGACCTGCTGACTGTTCTGCATGTTTTTGAAGGATCATCTTCATGTTCATGCTGTCCTTGTGTTATCCTTTCTCCTTCTATCCTTTAGATGTTAACACCAGTACCCTGGCTCTACAGATAAGTGCTAAGAACATCTAATATTGTGGCAAAATGAGCCAGACTTTGTGTCAAAAGAGGAAGTTGGAATGGGGAATCATTTATTTTGGAAATTCTCAAGTTTCTATTTATCAGTGTGGGTTGTTTCATCCAGTCAGCAGCTGTTAAAATTTAAGAAGCTCAAAAGGTTATTTTGGCTTGTGGCAATTAACTACATAAAATACAAGGTTTAAATCTCCCGTTTAAAAAGGAAGTGATTCATTTTTACTTATAAGCACCCAGTACTTCATAAAAGACGTTTACTCAGATTTATGTAAGAACAATTTAGTCTTATATAACGCTCTTATTGTGCCAAATCTTGAGAGAATTAATGAAAGAATAAAAGCAGTAAGTATGCATGACTAAGATGAAACAAAGTGTCCATCTACCCCTCCTATCTTTAGAAGGAAGCAAGACAACTGATCTTGCAGGAGATAGCATCGCTTAGAAAAAGTGTACAATCCATTTTGTGCAGAGATACGGTAACGTACATGAATGTGAAGCTTAGCATACAAGGTTCTTGAAGGGATTTCCTGGGTATCTGCTTCTTGTAGCTTTGTCATAGGTTGATGCAATGTGAACATGAACAGCAGACCAAAATTGTTTTCAGTTCTAAGGGAAACATTCCAACAGATACTAAAACCATGGAAAGCAAATAAGTTTTCAACTCGTTCTGTTTTACTGTTTCATCATACAGATAGAAAAAGAATGCATAGCCAACCTGATGAAGAAACAAAAATATGTTTGCTTAAACTCGCCCCCCCCCCTTGAGAATGTCACTTTTTCCTGAACCTGAGCTTTCAGAAGCAAAGTACACGTTCTATTTCCTTCAACAAGGGAGATTAGACCAAAACTACAACAAAATTTTGCCTGTCGCTATGCTTCACTAGCATGGAAGTTGGAATTTTAGAGATGAATCTACCTCTGCCTGTTTTGGAGATGAATCTACTCCACCTGTTAAGGCTAACAGGCTCCAGTCCAGCTTCAAAGAGTTTCAAGACCGTACAGAAAGCAACAAGCTACATTCACTTGTTCTTACAGTAAGTATAAGGGAGTTTAGACACATTACAAAATTTTCATTTGATAGTGGTGCTTTGAACACTTGACAAAAGAAGTGGACTTAAAAATTTGTCAAATGTGCCTGAGAAGGGTCCATCACATGCTAAGATACAGAACACTTCTTAGAAGATAGTTATATCAAAAGCTGCTAAAGACAACACTGTTTTCTGAATTTGTGTTTTTCCTTGAGCTGTTAACTGTTAAGATACATCTCAATTATCTTGAACTAAATTTGCTGTCATTTCTAAGAACAGCCTACAGGACAAGATAGTCAAGGAGACAAAGAACAGACAGCCCCGCTGGTACGGTACGGTATTGAACAGCTGTGGTTCTCAATAGCAGCTTCCCTCCCAAGTGCACTTATAAAAAGTCAACACAGTTGATAGCTGGAGAATATTCACAGTATTTTTTTTTCCTTATCACTTGTCGTGAAGGATGTACAGAAGGAAATAAGTGATGAAATTACTCACCTAGTGAGCTTAGGCAGGAGACCAACTACAGGAGCAGAGCCTTTTGAATTTGTTGATTTAAACGGCAACCTTGGCACTAGGCGAACGCGGACTGGGTCAAGGAGTTCCTGGGTACCTCAGTTATGTTTTGAATGGATTCCTGATGCTGAAAGAGACCTATCAGCTTTGTTGCTGTCCAAGAAGCAAGGTATTCAGCTACATATTTAGTTGCACCTTTGTACACTGAAAACCTTAACTAAAGCAGCACCTGTGTCCACTAACAGATTAAACAAGACTTCTAAAGACTGAGAAATGGAATACACATTTCCCACTACTAAGGCAACCAAGAACAAGAGTTGACTGATTTCCAATGCATCAACCAGGTACTTCTAATGAGTCATAGTTCATTTTACCTGCTATCATGCTATGCTGTCAAACACTTTTCTTTCAGAGCACTTGCAGCAATGCACACTGGTCCCAGATGACCTAGACAGCCTAATGCATAAGCTCCGAGAAGGCAGTAGCAACATGCCCTCGTGTATTCCTACCCATAATTTTCCCATAAATTTCCACCTATTTTCCTTGAGAATACATACCATGCACCACATCTACCAGTCCAAAGTGGTATTAATGACATATTAATTGTGCTTCTTTTGAGGTTTCCAGTAATAGTATCTTATCCTGGCAGTCTTCAGAGGTTGTATGTTCCTAATGTAGTTTAATTGTTCTGTAGAAAGGGAATTAAGCCTGGTGCATAGGAGTTCACAGAGCTGCTGGGATGAGCACTTCGGTGAAAGTGTCAAGTTTGAATAGGTCTTTACAGCACGTGAAAGACAGGTTAAGGCACATGTAATTGTGCTTCAGGATGTTTTAGTCTGACTCACTCTAAACAAATGAAGCAAGGGAAGAACTGCTGGTTTCAGCATCATTACAAACCATGAATACTACAAAGGAATCTTAAATAACATGGGAGGTGCCAGGCCCATACGATGCAGGTGTAAACCACATCTTTGCTAACACTGCAGTTGTGCTTTCAGAGCTGCGTTTTTGCCTCTCTGAGTGTCACCTGCTCACTGCTTGAGACTGAGATTATAATCAGGTCACTTGACTAGATAAAATTATGTCCTTATCCATTTTTGGAATGCAAAGACACTGTTTGCTCTGAACATCTCCCAAAAGTGACAAAAAAGACAAGAACATTTTATGTTAGAAATGGGGAGGAGGGATAAATAATTTCATAGCAACATCTAATAGTCACTGTTTCATATTTAGGAGAAACAAGGACGTTAACTGAGGCAGTGTGACAGTAATAACTGTGCAGGAATTTGAAGAAGAATGAAGCTTTTAAATAAAAATCAATGGATACTGCTTATGAAACTTCATTGTCTTTTCTCATAACTCAGGATTTCTATTTCTTTAGTTACCCTAAAGAAAAGGGGGCTAAAACCAAGCTAGTAGAATCAAACCACAGAGACTAAGTACTTCTGCTTTGTCGTCATTTTAAGTGCCTGGTTTACTCAGCAGCAGCAGGGAAGTAATAACTCTAGCGAGTCAACAGAGTACACTCTGAGAGATTCTTAGTATACTCTGAGAGTTTTAGTTCTCAGTATTCTTCCCAAGAATGTGAAATATATTGGGTTTTCTAATGAAAACCCAATATAAATCATGCTGGATGGAATGGGAAGGAGTAAATCAATCTTACAGTAAAGCCACAAATTCATCTAAGAATATATTTGCTAGTTTCTGTATAATGGAAACCCTCAGGAGAGGCTGTGCTAGCATTTGATATATAGGAATAACTAGATAATGGATTTCCAGCGCGGAAGCCTTAACATTTCCAAAATAATTCACTAGAACAGCTTCAAGTTTTTCCTTAACTGTACTTCTAGATGCATCCCTCAGTAAGTTTAATAAAGTTTAATACTATTATTTGCAAGCTTTCAACCCTGAAAAGACACTGGAAGATATTCTCTTGATAACAACCTTTTAAGGTTGGATTTAATTTGGTTAGGTAGAAGCCTGGCTCCCACACTGAATTTAAAGTGAGACTTTCAGCACAGCATATCATTTAGTATTTGAGACCAGGGTGCAGCCAGGTGGTTAAGAGATCATGATGTTTTTCCACACTTGGGGCCAGGCTATGGTTAGGAGGACAATCTGTGTTTTGGTATAGCCTTTTTTTTTTTTTTAAACCCATTATTAACTTTATGTAATTTCAGTGGAATGATGGCCCAAACCACTGACTAAAGCATTCAGCCCTGAAATATGGGCAGAGAAAAATTTCCACGTTTTGCTGTCGTAGAATTTATGTAATTTCAAGGCCAAGCATTTATCATAGCTGTTGCTAGGCTGCAGTCCTTGACTAGGCTATAAATCCCATGGACAAATGCACATTTTTGGGGCAGAAGGATCAAGGCAGAACAAGACAGTTAATATAACTTTTTACTCTGCCTTCCTCAGCATGCAATGACTTGGTTTCTCCAGTACTCACGTTAGCGTACCCAACCCAGTTTCTAGAAAGCACTGATCTTCATCGAGGAGAGGCCTTGAGAACAGACATCTTTAACCAGCAGCTCTTCAGTGCTGTTAGGACCCCCTCTGCAGACTGTGTGACTTGTAATGCTGCCAGCTTGCTTTCCCCCTCCTCAGGCTGGCAGAGCACAGCTGTAACACACTGTGACAAACCCTACAATCCCAGCAGTAAGGAATCTGTCACACTCACCTACTCCACCATGACTCAGTCATACACGTCCCAGCATAAGCAGCCACATCCCCAGAGCAGAGCCTTGCCTAGCCAATGCTTTCACCAGATTATCCACACCAGTCTAAGTATCCAGGTTTATGACTTCTGAACCCTGCTGCTCCCCACACCACACACTTGCTCTGAAGCCTGGCCATGCTCTGCCCCTGAGGAGAGTCCCTGCCCGCCACAAGGGCCTGGGCACAGCCAGCGCCACCCAGGTCTGTGCCAAAGGCCACTGAGGGGGCTGTAACAAAGACCCACAGTCTGAATTTCAGTGTGGAGTGGGACAGGCAGATGGGTGCCACTGGCTGTGAGACCTGCAGCAGCCCTTTCCAGCAGGCCCATGCTTGCACCTGTGCCAGCTACACCTGGGGCCAGGGCCTGTCTGAGCAGCAAGTCCCTACCTACAGAAAGCACAAACCAAAGCAGGGGGGTTAATTCTTAGTCCTGAGTGCAAAGATTTGGCATTTCCCAAAGGAAAGTACATCCCTGGAATAGATCAGCCTGTGCCAAGAAATAAAACTCACAGCTTATTTTTGCATCACCAAAATAAAAGGCAGACCCTGCCATCAGGCCAAGCAGGTATTGCTGTGAAACAAGCAGCAGAGGACATCTGACAGTCACAAAACCCAGGTGAGTGTACACACAAACAGATCAACTTCAGCCCACAGGTGTCTCCACACCCTTCCAAGGGCCTTCTCTGGAGCCACCAGGTGGTGGCTGCCTGTATGACTGACCACCATCACCACCAGTCTCCAAGGCACCACACAGAGCAATTAATGCCAAGCTGGAGCTAAGGCATTTTCCTTCAGTGACCTGAGAGGCAGGATCGTGTGAGGAAATGGGTGTAAGACTTGGCTTTCCATGCCTTTTCATATTTAAAAAAACACAGCAACAAAGCAAGACTAAAGTGATGTTCTGTTTGCTTGCCCCAAGCTTCAGAGCTCTGTATGACTGCAGCCATCTACAGCCTCCCTGTGCCCAACCTTTTATGAGTTTACTGACAGATTCCTCACCACTTAATTATTTTATTCATCATAATTTACCATTGTAACAGCTGGGGATTGCCATAAATTACTTCTGTGAAAGCGGAACTCACCCTATAACCTAACACAGGCATTGCTGTTGTTCAGCATCCGTGTGTGTACAAGCACTGGATAACCACAAAGTTTAATAATATTAGAAGCATTTGTTCCCCCATTTCTTGCCTTTTCTGAGACTTGGTAACCACAGGGTCCTGCTCAGGATGGCAGCATGGTGACCAGAACTGGCTCTGCCACCCACGGCTTGTCATACATAGGCAGTACCGTGATTCTGGTAGTGCCCTTCTCACAGATTTTGTGAGCCTGGGTTTGTTTGGTTTTAAATTAAGATACAGGTAATCATATTCCTCCTTTTTAGCAGGTAATTATTCCTTTCAAGTGTACTCAAAAGGAAAATCTCTTCACACACTGTGAATCAGTATTCAATGAGAAATTTCACCTCAGTTTCATTTTATATCTTATAAAATCAGACTGACAGTGTCATTTCATCCTTAATTCATCTCAAGCTGGGAGCACTGACAGCGTTAACCAGGGATGGAGAAAAGGGCCTTTTGGGCCATGAAGATCACACACGCATGGCAGATACCATGTCTGCACTGGAGCTGCCTTACTCTTTAATAGCTTACTTGTCATAATGACAGGCTTAGTGTACAAACTCTGTATTGAAGCAATCTACAAAAACAGACACTGAAAAACTCTCCAGATACTATGGCAGGGTTTTCACGTGAATCATCACGTGACCTGAAGTTCACCAGCCAGGTAAGAATTTCTGTCATTAGCACAAAGCACATCAACGTTAGCTGTGTTTGACCACTCAAGGTGTAAGAGGAATTTTTCTGTAAAATTTTAAGCCTGATGAACACTCAGCCCAGGAGCCACTGCAGAGCTGCTAGATGTATTCTATACATAGAAATGTACACGTACAGGTGGCCCCGCAGTAAAGCATCTGAGAGACAAACCACCTCCTACCAACCTCCACTTGGTCAGGCACTGAACAACACCCAAAAACCTCACCCTTAAGGAGGGAAAGCCTTCCCAAGAGCAGAGACTGTCAGCATCATCTCCAACAGGTCTTCTATTACAGGAATACAGAATGAAGATGCTGGCACTTTAAGTGGTTTTTAAAGTGTGTTAGTTATGGTAATTGCCTGTCTCTGAGGAGAGTGGAGGCTGTTTGCCCATGTGTTAAATTCCAATACTTGTGAGACGTGCAAAAGTTGTCTTACTTAAAGCAGTATCATTTCAAGAATAATTTGAAAACTCGGGTAAAAGCCTTCAGCCAAGCTCAGAGAGTTGTCAGACTTTCTGAAGAGTTTTCACTGCTCTTTGGTGCCACTCACCACCTCTATCTGTATCAGCAGAGCAAGGATCTGTACAGCCCAAATCTGCTCTTCTTATGAGCACAGTCATTTGACAAAGAACAGTGATCAAACCCCAGAGATAAAACACTTAAGGGTGAACCCTCCCCCGTCACCAGTGTTTATAAACCTTTGTGGTTTTTGAAGTTACAGTTAGCACATTTGTCACACTGATTTTTACTGTAGAATTATTATGATGCAAACAACTACAGTAATCGTCATTGAGACAGAATCAGCATTTGGCAGCAGTGCCACAGAGTGGTCTAATATAATAAACAGTTCACTTTTTTTTATCAAGTGGTTATACAGGAAAGCTGCTAGCATCTGATTCCATCCAGCACAGACCTTACAAATACACATAATCTAAATGTACAAACAAGCCCACTCATATAAACGTATTTAAGAGCTTTCGTGGGTTCAGATTCCTAAGTATTCAAGTGCAAAGAACAGAAATATCAGCATTTTTTGAAAACTAGAGCAAATAATGGTTTGATTCAAAATATGCAGAATTTTTCATAAGCTGACAGCAGTTCAGTGGAGCAGAGAAGCTGGCTCTGGCCTTCTACAGCCAGGGAAGTAGTAGCCAAGAGGGGCTGTTGGAACAGAAAGAGCATCTGGAAATGTCCAGCTCAGAAGAGCTTCCATCTATGAGTCTCATGTACATAGCGATCAAGTTCTCTGGGAAAATTACATGAAACTACTTGCCCATCTGCTCAACATTCAGCTGGCACCAAAGGTTAAATACTTTTCTGGTCAAACTTCACAATACTTAAAAAACATTGAGCTACCAGTATATACCATCACACCATATCCAGGAGGTCACAGTGGGCCAGACTCCCCTCAATTCAAAGTTTAACCAATTTCCTTATTTATTCCATAAGACATTTCAAGCCAAATTTAACTCAGCCCTATTTATCTTTCAGCACATCTTAAATAAAAAGTAATTTAAAGAAAAATATGCTTTCCATAGACGTTTTGATAGGATAACAGTTATTAAACAGACAAACGTTCTTCCCTTCAAGCCTCTCTAACATATCGGCAAACATTTGCTACCTAACAACTCAGGCTGGAATGAGGACTGGAACCACAGCATTTCTGCTATCACGTGTGGCTTGGGCTTTGGTTTTTCAATCATTCATTTCTCATAAGGCATAGCCCTCAAACTTCTTACCTTCTTTCAGTGTTTGAGCCTGTCTGGTAACATAAAAGGAGGAAGAATCCACACTTCTAAGAAGCCACTTCCTGTGGCAAACAGAGCGGAGAAACTTCAGGCTCCAGCAGAGGCAAAACAAGTCTGGTGGAAGCAGAACCCGCCCTTTGGTTCCTGTTGATCACAGCAAGTGCTACCAGCTGTGTGAGCTCAGCCAGTGCAACTTGGAAACGCCTTAGGGTAGCCATGGTAACTTGTAGGTCTTCACCTGGTGCACTAAAGTCACTGAATACAGCTTTTAAGAGCAATACTCCTGTCTCTAGAAGCATCTTAATATCTGCAGATCTAAAAAGGTTAGAAAACTTTGTATGATTAAACTAATTAGGGAAAAACACACACACACACCACACCAAGCCTTAGGTTGACACCAGCAGTTCAGCACAGGGCAAATATGCCTGCTGTGACCCATCTTGGACCTCGTCTACTACCGTGTTCCTCAAGCGGCTGCCAGACCTCCTCACAGCTGGTCCTGAACAGGTTTATTTTAACAGGCTGTCCAAGAACCAAAGCAACAGAGCAAAAGGAAAGTTTGAGTTCATTTGCACTTATTGTCTTTAAAGGAGACGACGGTGTTACTTGTGCACTTCCTCAACCTGAAGTATTTTTTTCCCCTTTATCTATTCATACTAAACATGAGCACAGCCCTTGAAATCTCATCTCTGAGCCAACTTTTACAGGAATAAGGCACAAGGTATTAAGAAACAGTAGGCTCAGTGACCACACCATTAAGACAATCTGGATGAATCACTCCCCACGTATGTTTCCGTGCGGCAGTTCCTCTCAGGTAAACAAATGCAATGTCACTCACCTTTGTAAAGGAAGTTTATGACCAATGGTATGGAGGCATTAGACTGTAAATCATGAAGAGTTTCTCTGCAAAAGGAACTGGGTTAGAAATCTAGAAACTCTCCTGGATGCTCAGCATTCTTAGTGCAGATACCAATGATATTTCCACTGGAGAACGTGTAAAAGATAATGTGGCAAATGTGAAACGAAGTGTCAGTGGCACTGGGATTTTCCTTTTCCAAAGGTGAATAAAATATAACTCCCTAAAATCTCCAAAAAGATTTCAACACTTCAAAAACTTACATAAAAAGCCCTATTTGTGGGATTTCTGATGTATGCCAGCATTGAGTATCAAGACTTAAAGTCAATTTATGTCAAAGAAATAAAACTGGAAGACTTTTTTTTTTTTTTCTTCTGGAAAGGCAGTTGTCAAATGTTTCTCCTTTCATATAAGCAATTTCCTAGCTCATTATTCCAATTCTAGTACTTCTGCTTCTGCCTATAAATGTGTAGAGGCGTTTTAAAGCTTTAATTCATTTTGCAATTCTAAATAGCTTGCCTTAATCGTTCACGTCAAACACCTATTTCACATTTTTTAAAAATTTATAAAACAATTCCGAGTTGTCATGAGGAGGAAATTTCTTAGCATCGAGATTATTAACTGGATGCAAACACCCCATGCTAATATGTTTGCTATCATTCACTTGTGGCAGGAAGCTATTTATAAGAGGCATTACATTCACACAGCAATTTAGTGTTTGCATTCACGGTACATTTTCTTGCCATTCGCTCAGCTAAGATCCAGAATTCATCAAGCTACCCAATTTGTTTGGAGGGGTTTCTTACTGCCAGATGCCGCCCTGAATGCTCCATGTCACTGAACAATGGCAAGGGCACTAGCATAGAGGATGACTGAGGTCGCGTCCGTCAACTTGACGGATGTCTTTGCATTTTCACCAAACACAAATCCGCATAGCTAAGTGAAACTAACAAGCTTGCAATGTACTGCCTTGTACTTCCATTAATAGTTGTCTAATTAAATGGGTTGCAGCCCATTATACTGGAACATACCCAATAAGGAATTCTACTTAGAAAGGAAATAGGTCAGGATTGGGCTGTAAGCCAAGTTTAGCAAGCATTTTCTGCACCTCATAAATTCTCTAGGTGAATGAAATGGAGCAAGAAAATAAAAAGGTTTCAAGTAGGTCTGGGATATGGGGGTTCAACTCCAGTCTCCCAAGACTCAGGAAAGCCTGACACTAAATAAATACATACACTTGGTAGTCCATGGAAAATAAGGAAGCCTAATTCTGCAGTCCTTGTTTAGACACCACTTGTAACCATAGAACCAGAACGACAATGACTAACTTTCCATCGCCTCATACAGGGAGGAACGTCGTCTACTAGCTCCCATGGGAGTTTTTGTTGCACAAGATTCCAGGATTGAGCCTTTTCCCAGAAGTATTTATTTGAGACCAGATGACCACCTGACCATGTAAACCATTTGGTTGAGCTGGGATAAGAGAAGCCATAAAATGTAGCATCATCAATTACTGATGAGGCATTAAATCCTTTTGTTCTAAGTTGAAGTTGCATGGCTAGGTAGAAACATTACAGAAAATCTGAAAGATGGATTAAAACGTACCAGGTTGTACTGCAGAGTTTCACAAGGTTTCAGCATCTTCCACTGACAGTTTCAGTCTCCATTTTTGGGGGAACTGAAACTCTGTTTCGCTTTATGATAGAGTATTTTGTGCTTCCACGTGGAAGTAACAAAAGTTACTAATGGCACTCCTGACAGAAATATGATGTTTTTTAAATGGAACAGAACATTTGTTTCATAAGCCTCTCATATTTGTGGGCAGTCATGAGTGCTTTTCTGTGTACAACACTGAAATGGCAAATTCTTGTTTTTTTTAAAGTGAAAAACAAAGGACAAAAATGTTTGTTGCTGTTCCCAAACAATCCCACGGTATTGCAGTACCTGGCTTAAACCCCAGCCCAAGATCTATTTCCCAGGACCAGTTTTTAAGCCCTCCTAGCTTTCAATATAGGATGAAGTGAGTTCTGCTTTTCTAATTGTCTGATGCTATTATGTGGACAGCAGTACTAAAAGGTTTCACAGTGAATAATAGTTCTGATTTTGAAAACCCAATGTGCTTCCACAGTAAAGATACAGCCAGCATGAGTCCTAACAAGTTTTGCATTTGTTTTTTTATTTTCTGAATTGTAATATATTCTCAGTATGTTCTACCATTCAGAAAGCCCACGCCAGCTCCTTGTAAATTTGAAGGCCCCCCCATCTTTACTGTACAAAATGGAGGCAAGACCAGTCATACCTAATTAGCGTTTATGTCATCATGTATAAATCCCTACGATGCTACCTGCATGAGCACAGTTCAGGCCTACTGCAGTTAGACTACAAGTCAGCTACTAGACCAGTTCAGTCTAGACCAAAGCTGACACAAGTCCTTCAAAGTACAGCAAAATGACCCCTAAATACAGTTTTCCTCTCGGTTTGACTTAGAGATCAGTATGCACGTAGTAGAGTATACCTTATGCTATAGGAACTGGACTGTACACTATGGGGAGGAAATTCACTTATCTTGCAGATTGGTGCACGTGCCCCCTTGTTCTTCACTGCTCTTTAAAAAATAAAAAAAAATAAAATCCACAACAGATGTGCTCAAGCTTTCTTCCAATACTGCAGTTTTTAGGAATTAGCAATTTCTGCCCTCTTGAGCTGCTTATTTACTTCCACAAATTTGAGTTTCTTTTGGGGAGAGTTTTCTGAAAGCCTTGTTGGTCAGTCTCATACCAAGAATCAGAGCTGGGAGTAAACTAAGAAAGGAAGACAAAATATTTTAAATTCAAGGCATTTCCATATTTAGTACCACCAAACATAAAGAAAAAACAGGAAAATAATTCTATGACAAATCATATACTGCAATCTGACAGATTTCTAGAAACCCAGACTTGGGTACCACTAATCTAAAATATACCACTAATTTGGTTCTGTTCAATGTATTTATTGTCTTTACACCTTTCTTGAAGTGATTACTGGTATTATGCTGCAAAATTTCTATACAAAGGAGACTTCTTGTCATATTAAATCTTAGGCTTTAATAGGGACATCTTAATTTTTAAAAATATAATGACCTCTGAAAAAAGAGCAGAACCATTATGAAGCAACCCATATCCCCACAGGATTTAGCCAGGGTACCTTGCATGGTACTTTGTATTTAAAAGTGTTGTGTAATCAGCAGTATCTGTTGAAGTCAGCATATACTCTCAAATGTCTGCACTGTTGCCAAGTCTAAAAGCCAGATGGACAGACTGCTGATGGCAGAAACTAGTTGCTGGAACCAAGCAATCATGACCATGCTTTTCTGGCAAAAGCAGCCAGATATATCATACTTCTGGTGCTTGTTCTATGTCATGACTGACACAGGAGTAAAGAGCATTGTAGTAGGATGCTAAAATGACAATTGGTGTTAAAAGTGCTTCTGCAGATGCTTCGCTCTTATCAGTACAATTATTTAGAAAGGGCAGAAAACATTTGTCAAATTCACAGAATGAACTTTGAATGAAGCTGCTTAGTAGAAAGCATTTGAGAGGAGACTGGATGAGCCAGATATAATACAGGAAAAGCCATATTCCTTACAGATGCATTTAAGTTGCATATGTGGACTTCTGCCAGCTTCCTTTCTCAATGGTACAACAGAGAACCTCATGATGAGATAAGACAACAATAGCACCTTTCTTTACTTAGAAGAAAAGTACTTTTGGTTTAAAGAGAAGCAGGGGAATTAAGGATACAGAGTTGCAGTTTACATAAATGTGGTGGTTTTACCGTGCTGGGCAGCTAAACCCCACAACCGCTCTCTCACTCCCCCTCCTTTAGATAAGGAGGGGGAGAAGTAAAGCAAAGAACAACTCACGGGTTGAGATAAGGATAATTTAATTAAAGGGAAATAATTATAATAACTAAATAAAGACTACCATGAACTAAACAATTTAACTAAGGGGAAATAAAAGGGAAAGGGGAAAAAGGGAGGAAAACAAACAAACAAAATAAATGAAAGCTATATGGAAGTGCAGAGGAAAGAAATTACTCTCTACTTCCCACAAATGAGCGATGATTGACCACGTCCTTGAAGCAAGGCCTCAACGCACGCAGCCGGTGTTCGAGAGGAGGACCGACGTCTTCTCAACGAGAGCCCACCCCTCCCCTCTTCTTCCTGTTTCCACCTTTTATTGCTGAGTGTGACACCACATGGTATGGAATATCCCTTTGATTGGTTTAGGTCAGCTGCCCTAGTGATGTTTCTCTCCTCACTTTTTTGCCCACCCCCTAGGAGGGTTAGAGAAAGGCCCAATGCTGTGCCACTGCTGCTCAGCAGTAGACACAACACTGGTGTGATAACACTGCTGTTCCAGCTACAAGTACAGAGTACGGCACTGAATGGGCTGCTGCCGGGAAAGTTAACATTCCAGCCAGACCCAGTACAATAAACTAAAGTGTCTCTTGCACTTTTTTTTCAAACATAGATCAAGCTACTGATACATAACAGTAAGTAGTTTTTACTGCCAAATGTTGCCTTCATGTGGCTTCATTACTTGTATTTCCCTAAAACATGATAACTTCACAAAACACTGCTCTATAACATGTTACTGCATTTAAACAGGAAGTTAGGATGGTCCAGCTTAGCATAGTCAATTCATTATATTTCTGAAGTAGGTGACATTATTCTTGAAGATTCTATAAATTAAGTGAAATGAATACTGATTTGAATTTAAACACATTTGATGGGAGTTAGCATAGAACTATAGAAGACTAGAGAATGGTTCGTCACAGTCAATTTTTGGATTTTTTGTTTTTTCCTTGTAAACTCTAGAACTACAGCATCCTATTCCTCTTATTTAATGAATCATGAATTATTGATGGTGAATTATAACTTATCAGGAATTATTACTGTTGACTTCTCTAATCTTCACATTTAACAGACCAAATAAACCTCAGATTTTCTTGGTTCCTGCCCTGCTTTGTGCTTTAATGCAACCTCCGCACTTCAAAACTGAAGGAGACTACTGGAAGTATAATTCAAAATAGAAAACACCTTTTAATTAAACCAACACATGACCTAAAAAAAAACAACAAATTTCATCCCACTGAAGTAATTTGTTTTGTTGAAAGTTTCATCAATACTTGCTTGCACTGAATTTTAAAGTTGCTGATCAGAAGCATTCAACTAAGCACCTAGTACCAGCGTCTGCTGAGAGTTAAAGTTGACTTCCACAAATGTTACATCTTCCTGCAACAGAAGGAATTTCCTTCCACTGGAAAGTAAGTTATGCTCCTCATGCAACCAGTCCAATTCGATGAATTAAATCTACGGCTACTTCAGAAAAGATTGAGAGCAATCTATCCTTTTAACATTTTACAGCCTGAAAAAACTATTTATGAAAGAGTAAGGGGCATTTTTACCTCCTGCATACTTAAAGGAGGTCCTCTTGCAAAGCAGAAGCATAATATTACTTCAACCCAATCAGGACATGACAATAAACTGTGGCATAGGAAGTGTGAATATAGATTACTTTTACTCAGATTATAGTTTTTAATAAAAATGTAAATGTATGCTCATGAGAGATTAAATGAGTAGATACTTGGTTAGCAAAAATGTTGTGCTTGATTTAACATAAAGGCAGATTTGCACTTGAAAGAATCTTGATAGTTACTCAGAGTGAATTAGCCTCTTTTCTGGAAAGCAATTAAAGGATATGAATACAAAGCGAGATTAAAGTGTCAGAATGTGTGTCATTAACTTGTGTCAATACACCTATGTGCAGTTTAAAACCTCAACATACTAGCATTTTGCCTTACGTTTTCAACAGAGAGGACATCTGTTTTCATTTTTCAGCGGTGATTAAATGCACAAGTTACTCAGTGGATAGCCATACATTTGTACATTTGTACTCCACACGTGTTGGGAACAAACCCATATGGATTTATTTAAGGCTTACGTTTCATGTTTGTTTTGGATTATTCAAATAACGTGCATTACACCTGCATCAGTTCACAATAAGTTTATTTTATGTGAAGAAAAGCTTTGCCATTAATGAAAAAATTCAGTAGAAAACAGTACCTCCTGCTTTCAATCTAGGTTACTCAAAAGTAGAAGCTGGTATTAGTGAAAACTTCAGTAGAAACAAATCTGTAGGAAACATGTTCTTGGCACATGAAGTAAAAGCTTTAAACACATTAAGTTTGAATAGAGTATTTACCATGCAACCATGCTGGCAGAAAAGCCAGTTTGTAATGGCTGGTATTTGTCCCTCAAGAAAGAAACATGGAAGACACTTAAACCTGCTTACATAACATTAATTGTATATAAATATGGTGTCACCATAATTGACAGTCTTTACTCAGGCCAGCCATTTAGTTTAGCAGTTCTAAATAAGTAATAGGCACTTTGCCTTTCTGATTTCCCCTTTCACCCATCAGCCAGTCTGAATCCATGCCCGGGATACTATACACTGTTATCACCTAAAAAACAGAAACACATCATTATAATCTAATAATTGCCTAGGAAAAAAAGTCTTTAGTCTTTACAAGGTCTTAGAAACAGGATTAACCAAGGTAAACTAACCATCTGAGTATCTACAGAAAAAAAATCTAGTGCTCATAAAAATTATTTCATTGGTCCATGGAAAAGAAGTAAATATGGTAGCATATTTCAAATATTTCACCTTTTTTATGAAGTTTTTATTAATTACTGTTACTCTTTTTAGTTAGTTAGTTTGTTTGTTTTTTTAAATCCATGTATCTTGTATATTTTCCATCAACAGGCAACCTAAAAGCAAGTTCCCTGGATCTTCAAGTACATGACAGAAAGACAGGTGATGTTGATGGGCTACACCTTAACAGAAAATCTGAGGCCATGGCTTCCATCTAAGTCACTGTCTACGTAAGACAAAAGTCAAATAAAAATATGTAAGTAATGCACACATGAAAAAGTTATAACATTTTTTGCGGACGTTATTCTTCACTCAGCTACAGTCACATAAGTAGGTGACTTTATTTTATATCTTTGCCTGCTTTCTGTAGGCTTTCTGACTTTCAAGTATTAAGAATTCAATTAGAAGAGGATTAAGCACAGCACTACCACCACACCACCAAAACCAGAAGTGATTTTACTTCCATATTCTTCTCAAAATGCAACATCTCATGTTTGAAAGACTAATTATATTGATAACAGTGTTAGAGGTATGTTAAAAGGAAGACTGAACAGTTGAACCTTGATTATCTAGAAAATTCTTCTTGCAAGCTGAGCAGGTGTAACAGATGTTAACTCTCAGTATAGAACATCAGGGTATACAGGTACTGGACGCTAGCTTCTCAGAGTGCTATTGAAGTTTAATTAAAAAGAAAATCAACTACACAGATTTCTTCACGTAGCACATCTTCACTAGATAGTCACAAGCATTCTGAGTATATTCTTAAGTGACCGAGATACTTAGAAAACTTACCTCATCTGCAAGTAGTGATAACTCACTGCTGTTTGCAGCATCATAATCATAGAGAACTCTAGCTTTCCTGCTGCCACTTGATGACTTCAGTTCACTGATGCCTGAAGTAACTATTGAATTGCTTACTGAAGGCAATGAAGCAGAAGCTGAGGCCAAAACTGAGGGAGTAGAAATGCTTTGCACAGGAGTCGAGGAAGACTGATTATTGTTAGAGAGAAAAGTAGATGGAAAGCTGTAGGGAAAAACAAAACAAAACGACTTCTGGGTGAATCGGTTCTACATGCCTTCACACCTAAATCAGTATTCTTGCCTTCATCAGTTATGGATTAGACAGCAGCAGACAGCAGCAATTGGAAAGCACTGATATTTGTACAAACCTAAATGAAGATTTGTTCCTAATGCATAGTATAAACCAAACCAATATACTTTAAAATAAACATTGCCACTTAAAAAAAAATAGGCAAGTATTATTGGTCAGACTTAATTCACACTTCATTTTAATAAACATTTATTTTGGCAGCTCTGCCAGTAAGAGTAACCTTCACCCCCTCCTGCTAATTCCTTAGTTATATGGCTACACAAAGGTTTGTGTTAGTGAACCAGATCAGGGAAATAATATAGGTTAAAAACACAGCCCTCCTCTGAAAGAATAAAAAAAAAAAAAAAAAGACAGCTGTTTTTGTAGTCTAAATCGGTTTGTTGATCCAGCTAGCTGCGTGTTATAAAGCAAAAATATTTTTAACAGTAAGGATGAACTTAAATCAACTCAGGGCCCTCCTTTCTAGATCAGATTACTGCTTGTTCTTTGCCAGCTGTAGTGCTTGCCAGACACTTCCATAAAGTCAATTCCACTCATTAACCTGACTGAAAGCTAAGCCAGTAAATACATATACATATATATGAACTGATGGCAAAAAAGTGTTGCAACACAGAGGTGATACAACAGAAAGGACAGAACAACTTGTCTAAAAAGTGGAAGGAGCAGAAAGAAGAGCAAGAGAGCAACATATTTTGGGGTGGGGGATAAAGGGGATAGAGTTGCATGGTTGTGAATGATGAACTGTAAGACTGTGTTACCATCTTATTTCACTTTGCCCTGCATCCTGCGATACGGTTCCATGGCAGACAAAACTCATTTAGTAGTTGATGCAGTCATTCCTCACTGCCTGACTTTGTTCCAACACTCATCTGATTATACCCTAAGAGCAGGCCAGTGACGGTTTTGAAAAACGGCAGAGCTGACACACAGAAAAAGGTGAGGGTCAGCAAGGAGAATTAGTCCAAGTCAGGATGATGTGGGCCTGTAGCTCTATTTCCTTCCACGCTTCTTCTGACCAGTCTATGCATCAACTAGTCAATCAATTCCACACAACTTTCCTCATCAGTCCTTCTGCATAGATGCTTTTTCTTTACAATCCAGCATATGGACACGTTACCCCCCCACACTTTTTTTAATAAGCAAATCAAATCAGCAAAACAGAAGGAGAAAAATCAACACCACAGCATTTTCATAGGGATAACTCAGATGTGCCTTGTGACATATTTATTATTATCATAGTTGGCATTCAAAATTTAAAGGGATAATCAACTGCTTTTGAATATCACTAAATAACTGTTTAATATACTGTTAAACCTATTCTCCGTTAACACAGTAATTACTTGTGGATCATTCCGCTCAGTTTGAAAGGTCACTGGTTTGTACAGCTAGTGGAGAAGAAAACTAAAGACTTTCTAACCACCTGGTCAATCAGTAAAGCATTAAGTCTCACTTTTTGCAAAGCTCTATGGAGGTACATTACTGTAATTCTTCAGCTGTATAGAGATTGTCTGAGATTTAATTTTTTTTAAAGCACTTTAGTAGGAGTTTCACAGCGTGTGGAATAGTAAAGGGTAAGATGGAAGACTAAATGCTGCCAAAACTTAGGCTTGACTGTCAGGGAAGCTGAGAAAATTCAGAGCAAAAGCAGTTGTCAGAAAGAAAAAAAAGCCAGAGTACTAGGATATTTGAAATAGATTTGTTTAGTTAAATACAGGGAATAAACAAAAAAAAAAAAAATACTGATTTTAACCTGGGAGATTTGATTCTTTAAGCAGCCACTCAGAAGAAAAATGCAGTAGAGGGATAAGTAGCTGGCACTGCATTGAAGAAAAACATCCATAAAACTATGTCTACTTACTTAAAGAGAACTGAGTGAAAGTTTTCTTCTCACCCTGCCCACAACTGACTCTGGAGAGTACATCTGCAAAATCAGTGGTCAGCCTTGGAACTTGAATAGTCTCAATGTGAACTGGGTTAGGGTTTATGCCCTAGATTCTGTGCCAGATAAAACATTTAATATGCATCTACTCTGGGAACCAAGTTTTTGTTTCAAGTAACTATCCCACTTAGAGCTGGCACACCTTTGGTTCACTAAAGATCTCGAAACAAAAATAGCTCCTCACAGCTCTTGGCTTTCATGTGAGGATATGGCACAGCGTTGTTCTGAGATGTGTGAAAAGAGCACACGTAACCCAGCACTTCACATCCCTTTTTAACTGAGAGAGTGCTTGCAAATACAACCAAAACCTAACTGAGCTGCCTAGGCTATTTATTTTGTGGCTATATCTGCCTGTGTGTAACATGAGACGAACATCTCACATACCCTGTTCACCTACTTAATCCAATAGCTACCACAAATACTACCCACCACGTACTTATAAAATGAGAAACTCTTCCAAAGCAAGGAGTGCAACTTGAGAACCTGTCTGTTTTAATCCACATAAGCAAATAAACTTAAGTGGTCT
Source organism: Aythya ferina (assembly GCF_964211825.1). NCBI lineage: Eukaryota > Metazoa > Chordata > Aves > Anseriformes > Anatidae > Aythya > Aythya ferina. The sequence continues at coordinate 18,244,714 of NC_140304.1, forward strand.
GACTGAGGAACCTGGGATTTTTAAAAGCTTCCAAGCTTTTGGTCTTCTAGCAGTCATAATTTTATCTAAAATACTAATAAGATCATAGCAACATAAAGATATATCCTTCTGTTTTCCTAGAGGCAGTATTTTCTTCAAATATACTATTTTTATACCTCGTAGCAGTTTACATACATTTTAAACAAAGACAGCTGTTCTAAATATGCTATACATCCTAAAGCAAGAGATTTTAATGACAAATATGTTCTTTAGGTTAAACCTATCATGCTTAAAACTTTCTGTTAGGCAAGTAAACTAGGATAAGAGTACAAATTTTAAAAACAACTTCTCAAAATATTTGTGTAAATATACTTCACCTACTCTTTAATATAAGAGGCACTTGTCCTTATTTCAGTGAATGTTTATTCTCAAGCTTCAGTTCTAAAACTCGCATTCATGTGCTACCAAATTTTAAGATTGCATACTTCTTTCAGTGCAATGTAGCTTTAAAGACGTAGCTTCTTTAAAAAACAGATTAAAGATTTTTTGGAAAAGTCTTTAAACTATCTATTTAAACAAACTGAGGAAAGGACATCAAATGCCACAGGAAGTAGCAAGTCAGGAAAAGGACAAGAATTAAAAACACTTTTGTTTTTACTTCCTCTCCATGAAAAACAAAAGCAAAGATACTTTAGAGACAGTTCTTTAAAACAGCCACTACAGTAAACTTTGAAGTACAGACAACCCTTCAGTGCATATGCTCACCTAAATAATATGGTTTGGAATAGCCCTAAGACAGACTGGCTGGTAAAGAAAAATTTGAATGGAGAAACTGTATAAGAAGTTTTCTGAAGTTTTTACAGCATTACTACCTTCCAAGTTGTTTCTGGAGATCCAACATATATTGGTAACATTGTGCATAGTAGGTCATCTGAGCTTCAACAAAATCATTCAGACAGCGAAGATGATGTGCCTATAACACAGCAAGGAATTCAAGTTCTTAGCCTGCAAGAACTTCAGATTGCATCAGAAAGACTAGCCTACTTATCACATTGGTAAGGCCAACGTTGGGACAAAGGATTTACTCCACATAGGCACTGTGCAGGTGCCTATTTAGCAGGTAACTACAATAAAACATCACAAATCAGCTTAATCAAGCACAAAAAAATAGGTTCTGTCCAACAATCACGCCATTTACCTAATATTGTTTCCACAACAGGATATTTTAGCATGTTTTTTTTTTTTTTTTTTTATCTGATCTGGTAAATGGAAAGCTAAATTGAAAGGATAAAAATGAAAACACCTGAGTTCAAGGTAAACAGAAAATTAAGAATAAATTCACTGGATACTAAGGTATAATACAAAAAAAAAGTGTCTGTGGGATACTTTTTAAGGCAGTAAAGCAAAACCTAGTAGCCCACTGTTCCCAAGTAGTTTAAAACAACAACAAAAACCTACAGTAAAAGGAAGTGCCTGGATTTTAACTGTATTTCCCCCCTTTTGTGTACTCACATGTGTGCTGCTGATTCCTTCCAGCAGAAGTCTGGTAATCTCTGCTTGACGGTCAAATTCGCTCTGAGTAATTCGTACTTCCTGTTCAGACTAAAAGCAAGTATGCATATTAGGTACTTGCACAATGCACTCTATTACACTTTTCAACCACAACAGTCCAATTTTATTCAGAGCTACTCATACAAATGCATTTAATCACATGTTTAGGTGTTTGAATCCTGTGCTTTTTCTTTGCAGATCTTCACCACACAAAAATAAATAATTGCTTTCTAGGTTCAGAACCATCAAGACACTACCTATGTGACAAACACCTTTAACATCCGATACCTACCACATAGATCCAACATATGCAAAAGGAGGGCATTTTTCTGCCAGCAGTATTACCCCACCTCTCCCAATAACAAACCAAGTATTCATCAGCACAACAGTGTCTAAACCACAGGTTCTGCTAGCACAGCAGTGGCAGTCAAGGAGAGCGTGATTTTTTTCCATATTTCAAGTTGACATGGCTCTACTCCGATATTTAGGGTAAACCTGACATCATTTTGCCAGACAACCACACAACAATCAGCCAGACGTAATTCTGTGTCAGGATTAACAGGATATATCATATATTAATGTTGCATACTAACCACCAATCTACTAAAACTATTTCTGGAGTTTGGAATTGAGGTGTCTTAAAAAAAAAAATGTATCTGGACTATATCAAATGTTCTAATCCTAAATAGAGTAGAATTTCTATTAAGATGATTGGATTCAATTTTGATACTTAAATCCTTTTTTTTTTTTCCTCGTTACCTATCAAGGATTTTTAACTGGATCAAACAGCATCATAGTAGTTTTAAAGGACTTAATCTAGCACAAACCAAATTACTTCACAGTATTTTGGAAAAAAAAGAACAGTACTCAAAAGACACAAATACAGAGAAATCTATGTTGTAATATTTAAGACTTACTATTCCAAGACAGAATGTCCTCAGTCCTGGAATCTTTATTACCCTGCCTCAGTGCTTATATGCATTTAGTTCCTTCTGTTATTCTCCAGAAAGAAACCCAAGGGGGAAATCTGCATTAAATCCAAGATAGAGCAGTTACTCTTCTTAACACAATGAAGTAGGGAAATATATTTTCATGAAGCTATTTTTTTCCAGTTTCCTGAGGTTTTTATGTGGTTGCAAACATTTTGTTCTTGCATGGCATTAATGCTAATCAAAATGGAAAGCCATGTGGAAGGATCTTAATCTCAGAAATAAGCACAGAAGAATAACAGTTACTCAAGAAAACATTTTTCATCTAAGTCACCGCAGCTGTGAAGGCTTACACATTAATCAAGCACAGTGAGAAAGCAGCTATAGGGTACTGTGTGTTTCCTACTTAAAACTGAGAGATCATGTGTATCAAGTTACAAACTAATTACATTTTCCAAGTTTTCTGAGGCAAGAAACTTTGCTTGGAATTTTCCTATTAAATCTTTGTATTGATATCAGTGAAATCCATCTGGAAGTCCCCAAGAGAAACGAAAGAACAAGCAGTGGAGAACAGCAATTCTGATAGCCAAGAGGGGAAGAAAAGCATTCCCTTCTGTATAACCAATATCTTAATTTCCTCTACAAAAACAACAAAGTAATATGTAAACTATTTGGAGATAAAAAGGCTAGCCTTCCAGTTCTCCTAAAAAAGTTACTAACATTTTCTTTCTTCCTGCCAGGTAAGTAAACACATGAGAACAGGAAGCTGTAAGAGGACGAAACGTCCATGAGAGTAACTGACCAGCTGCCTTTAGGAACCTGTCCAGGTTTCTTCAGTGTGATGTGTGGGGTATAGTTTGTTCTGAATAGTACCTGCTTTCTATATGGTTAAAAAAAATGTACATAATTCATGACATGATTTAAAGCTTTCAGTCTCCCTTATGTTATAGAGAAGCTGAAGAACCACCCTTCAGCCCAGTTATTTTTCAGATGTGCCTACTTCCTAATTTCAATTGCTTAAGCTAAGCACTGCATTCTCTTGTGACAATATGGAGAAGGGCTGTAACAAAAAACAACAACATCACATGGGTTTATTGACATTTCTGGCACACACTCCAGCATTTTGTGTACTGCTTTATGTTCTGAGTAAAAGCTGATGGTCAGCATTTTTCAGGACAGGTTAGATTACTATACCCTTACCTTTCTGAAAATTTTCAAAAAAAAGCTTAAGGGTTCATTGTTAACAGGACACCTTGTCAATAACTTTTAAGAGACAGGTCTTGTAGTTCTTTTTCTAGTCTGTCTTGTCACATGACAGTCATATGGTAGTAAGCCGTTTCTGGCTAACTATTGCTTAGAATAAGACACGCTACAGACTTTGTATTGCCATTGGAATTTGGAAGTCCCTAGAGGGAACCAGAGTATTCTGATGAAATGCAACAGCATTAGACCAAAATCAACAACATGCAATATCCTTTATTACATTATACTAGCACAAGTTATTGTTTCAGAATTCTGCCATTTCTAAATTGTTTACTTACTTTTGTCACTTCCTCAGCCCATATCTAGTCAGCATTAAAAGTGTGGGGAAAAAATAAAAAAAAGAAAAAAACTTAGAGATTGGTGGTACTTTATTAGCAGATGCAACTCTATGCTGTCTTAATTATTTTCCTGTCCTCAGAACTCCACAGGGATTTGAGAGGCTCTATGAAAAAGTTAATTGCCTAAAGCCCTTCATATACAATGAAGCTAAATTAAGTACAGATAGCACTTAATCTCTGCAATATATTCATAAATAAGTTTATACACTGAAAAATACATGACATGTAGAACTTGATTGCTTTAAATATATACTTGTAACATTATTACAGTTAAAGATTTAAGATTAGGAAGTGATATGAATAAAACTAAGACACTATATGGATGAAGTTTGGTTATCTTGGTATGTTAGAATACTGCAAATTATGGAAAGCTATTCTCTGTTTAACACCACTCTAGATAAAGACCGAAACAGACAAATTAATGATTTCTCTTGCTAATACCATTACCAGTTTCTTATTTCACAAGAATTCCATTGAAACTAAGATTATTAAAATACTCTCAAACTGAGAATTCACAGAGAATTCAATAGGAGCACATAGCACAGTAGTCATAGAACTGCAAGGAATTTACTCTAGAACTTAATTACTTCAGCTTGCTATCCCAAACCCCTCTTGCAGTGCAGCTGTCCTTTAACCTCACTATTTCTGCAGTTCTAAGAAGATGACACAATCAGGACTTTGGTAGGAAGAAATGTCCATAAAAGCTGCAGAAGCAAGTTGAGACAAACAAACTTCTGTGCTCCTTTACCTGATCACAACTGAGAAATCTGTAACACTTACTGCAATGAGAACCACTATGCTGTGCAGATCCCAGATCCGAACTATGTCAGGACAAACTGTCGTACATTACTAATGCCCTCCTCCCCCACTTTAAGTACAGTTTTAGCACCATAATTGTGAATCTAAGTCCTCCACATATGTGACATTACCCAGTTCCAGATATTCATAAAACACAGCTTGAAGAAAATGAATAATTTCTGTGTATTCCTGGCTGTTTCACATCACTTATTCCTACCCCTATGATAACAACATGAAAATAAAATAATTCCTTTCCCTTCAATGGGTAAAACTAATTTCACAAGGGATAAAAAAATCAATTCCTTTGCAGCTTAGATTTACACTAATAAACGCATATGAATGCGAACACAGTATTGCATACTTTCAGATCATCGGAAGTATTTCTGATGAAAACATCTAATGCTATACATCAGAAGTGTATTTAGTATCCTTACATATAAAGTTAACTACAGACCCTGTTTGGAATGGAAAACGTCTGAAACAAAGCCAAATTAGCAGGATAGCAAGAGGAACCATTTGACAGAAAATGAATGAACACAGGAGGCCAACAAACCTTCAGCCATTTTACATGCAGCAAGTTGAGCACGTAAGAGACATTTACCATAATGTTATTCTCTTCAGGCTGAGAGGTGTTTAGTTGCTTAAGTACATAGATAAAAGACAAAAGCAAGTTACAACAGTGAATATAACAGGTGAACAGATTATTGGCACCAAACACTGCAAATATAAGCTAAGCAAGATTATGAACTGAATATTGAAATCCAAACAGTTTTATTTAGCTCTTCTAAATACTGATCTAAGCTACTTCAGTTGTACAATAAGCATGGTAAAAATAACTTCAAATACATCTACAACAGGAAAAAATGTTTAAAAGTAGATCCTAATTTAACACTTTATTCCATCCTGACAAAGTAGTGAAACAAATATTTCATTCAATACATATTGCTAGCCTATCAGGTTCAGCAGTGTTTGTCAGACATCTTCCTTCAAAAAGAAGTGAACCAGCAAAAGGCAAACCATTTCATTGCACCTATACCCATGTTAGCCTCCCTTTCTATATTGCAGCAGATAAAAGTATAGATGCAATTTTTTCACTTCTCTGGGAACTCTGAAATCCAATGCTTCTCAGACAGGCATACTGCTGTTAAAATGTAATTAAAGTTGAAGTATAGGCAAGGTAGTGATGTAAGAAGCCTCAAGTTTCATGCTCTACCACCACAAAATTACTTGTGAGTAAAACTGAATTACTTGCTATAAGAATATTTAAGACTGGTTAAGTAGCAACAGCAGCAACTGTCAATAGTTTTGTCCAAGCATGCAGATCTGGATGATTACACTGTTGATGGAACTAATAAACTCAATATAGAACCTTCCTTTTAATAGTAAACTAAGCAGGAACAATTTCCTCACAGTATTTCTATTTAAGAAGTACAGAATATACCTGCTACCATGATAATACGCAAAACTTTTTTTTTCTTGAGGGAGGTTTTGGGGAACAGGGAACTTTGGAAAAATCCAAGTAAAGGAATAGTTTATTATCCATTGCTTCTCTATTCAATGCAAGATGACTAATAACCTGCTCTGCACTCCATTGGTAATCTTACTAATTACAGAAAGCTTGACGAGCAGAAAATTAACTTTTTGCATAAAATTAACATAACACAGGGGAAAATGTGTACACGGATCTAAAAACCTATCAACAGTTTAAATACATAGGGATAGCATGCATGACACGGAGGATTGACAGAGGCAGAACTGTAAGGCAGATGTATTTGTTCTTTTTTTTTTTTTTTTTTTTTTTAAAAAAGAAGTGATTACCACCCCAAAGATGTGAGGTGCTTTATCTGTGCAGCTTAGTCACACCAATGATGCTGAGGTCTTTAGGACAGTGATCTATTCACCAGCAAAGTCTGAGAGTCCCACTTCTGCCTCTTCATGCTACACACCACACACATTATTCCTGGGCATTTAAACTATCTTTATTTCTTCAGAATCTAAGTGCGTAAAACCTACTACACTAAATGCCCTAACCCCTAAGGCAGAGGGTTGTGGGGTGGTGGAAATCACGTCAGTATCCATCGTTTCTTTAACTAACAGTTGCAATTTCAGTCAATAGATAGTTGTGAAAATACTTCAAGCACATGCTGCTGAAATTGCATACATTTGATTAACTAGTCTGCATTACTTAAAATACTGAATTTATAGATATCTCAGCTTTTTAGTTAAGGCAGTGACAATGGTTAAGAGATGCAAGTTTGAGTCTTGTTATGTGAAGCAAGAAAATACAAAATTTTGATATAGTGACGTTAAGTCTAGATGAGTATGTAAATTGGGATTGTATGTATGCTTCAACACTTGCAAAGATTCAAATAAATAAAATCTAAATCCTGGTATTTATTTTAGTTTTATTACATGACAAAGGTGTTTCATCACAGATTTCCTAAAGACGCGATGTGATTTATACTTTCAAATGTCTGGCAGATAGTAGCAAGTTATTTTTGGCACTACAGGCTCATCTAGTAGTGAACAAAGGTAGAATATTTACTTGGATCAACTAAATTCAACTGAACGGAAACCTAAAAATAAAAGACTAATATCTTGATCAGCAATTCACTTCCATTTCCTTGTGACACATTTCTAGTAAATTATCTCGTCTAGAAAAAAAAAAAAAGGGATGGCAAGAAGCTAGTACTGGAAACCTAACCAAGAAGTCAGACTTATTTATAACAAGTGTGAAAGTTATGGACAGGTTTAAAATACTACTTACTGCGGCTCGAGCTTCTGCAACTTTTGCCTTCTTCAATCTGGTTTTTGCTGCATCCAAATCCAGTCTTTTATTTTGTAATAGTTTACGTTCTTTCTGAAAGCAAGTTAGGTTAGTTCATGAGATAAAGTACATATCCAAAAGCAAAATCCTGTCTATTTGAATCCCTTCTCCCCACCCCAGTATCACATACAAAAAGCGTTCTCCAGCTGAACAAAGAAGCAGAATTAGCTCCTAACTATTCTCACACAGTTTATACTCAAGGTATGTACCTTTGAAGTACAATAGTTATAAAAAGCAAGACTTCAGAATTTTGATGGGTCAAAAGGAAGGAAAATACAAGGGCACAATTTTATCTGACCTTTTCTAAATTAGTTTGAGGAAACCAATAGTGCACAGTTATCTACCACTTCAGAGATTTACACTTCCAGTCATTTTGAAACGCTGAAGAACACACGCTTCAACTTACAGTAATAGTTTTGTAGTCTCCTTCAATGAAGTTTTTTAGGGGAGTAAGAAAGTTTATAGCAGAAGTCTGAATTAGTTCTCTGTCTGCTGTTCCAATTCGCTTTTGTGTCTCTCCACATTTAATGAGTGCATTTCCTGTAAATGAGAAAATATGATAGTTTCATAGCAATTCAGGCAGGTGGTTATCAAAACAAGTTACTATGGGAACAAGAATCAAAGCCAACAGTTTGAAAGACAATCCAACACCATAGTAGATACTTTCAAAATACATTAGAATCACCTAATAATGCTAATTCTTCTTGTTTTATATTAATATCAATCACAGGAGAAGGCCAGATTTCAATACATATAGATACAGCATTGTAGAAGGTGCATTAGATATGGAAATGCCATTGTGCACACCTATGTTAGGATTGGATATTGTAATCTCTATATTAATCTAACAACTTCCTTCCCTTGTACCACAGTAATTAGACGAGTACTTGATAGCAAGGAAAACACCTTCTTAGCTACTAGAAAATGCTTCTCTTCTCACTCCCATGATTAACTCCAACTTCATGCATGTAGCTTTTGTACATTAACTGAACAATACTTGGAAGTTTTGCTGTAAGTTAAGTAAGGAAGCTCAAGTTAGTACATTAGGAATACAGTTCTCATTAGTATGTTTCAACAAAGCCTCAAGACTGAGTTCTCAGACAACACTTTTGTAACAAAAAGGTAACTTCCTAGAGGAAGATGAGAAATATAATTTTACATTGTTTAGGAAAGAGGAGATCTGTGCATTTTCCCCCCTCTCCCCTTCATTTGCTGCTTTCACTTACCATAGGCTGTTCCTGGGCCAAATTCATTACCAGCATCGATCATATACTGGCCTAATAACTCTGGATTATTCATACGACTTGGTGCTTTCCGGTCCAGTTTCTCATACACAAATTCTTCTATCCTGGCATCTAAAAAAAGAAAGTGTTCTTAAAATACTGTCACTCAAAACACAACTTACAAGTAGAAAAGAAAACAAATGAAAAGGAAAAAGAATGCAGAATTTCTAAACCCAGACATTCAAACTCAACATTAAGCAAACAATGTGAAGTTGAATATACTGTTCTTGGAGACTACCTATATTCCACATTTATCACGCTTGCTTCAAGAGTTTCTTAGTCTTCCATGAAAGTAAAAAGTTATACTTTTTGTTTCCCTCCTGTAATGGGGTTTTAAAAATTTGGCCAGAAATCTTCACTCTACCTTAAACACTTCTCCTTAAATACAAACCAAAAGAAGTACCACACACAGAAAACCACAAAGCTGGGGAAGTCTAGATGCTACGGAAGACCCAGCATCTAGAGAACATAGGTATTTAGTAAAGGAATTGTTAGAGACGGACATTTCAGTTCATCTTGCCTGCTTCAAGATGATTTGTATTATGCAGGAAGCTTAATATAATGAAATAGAGCAATGAAATTCCTTGAGCCACTGCATCTGCATGAAAAACTTTAGAGTTCTTACAGACTTTAGAGTTCTTACAGTTCTTATAGAAGAACAGGAAGAAAGCAATTGGTACAGCACCTCCTATTCCCAGTAGCTCTTCAAGATGTGCCCCTCTGTAACTGCAGCCTTTAAAACTGCTGTAGTTAGTCATAATTTAGGCAATACCTATGCCAGTAAACATTGACACTGACAAGGCTATGAATTCAAAAGTTGAAAAAAAAAAAAAAAAAAAAAAAAGGACTCCTTACTTGGATTTGGCTGCAATAACACTTCTGTTTGTTTCATTATTTTCTCTGTCCACAGCTTAGTGCATTCTGCTTTGCTGAGGAGGTTCTCCAGGTGAGCATCCAGTTCAGTCTTCTCTGCTTGACCAAGCTTTTCTTCTGTGAACTATGGTTAGTCAAACAGGTTGAAAACAGTTAATTCATAGAAATAGTTTCCCAGTGCAAGTTTAAGACAGTAACTATTCATTCTCATAATTTGCACATCACGTTATTCAGACCACTGAAAATCTAAGGATAGATTTGAAAGTTAAGTTCAACAATGCACCATTACTATCAGCAAAAAAAAAAAAGGGGGGGGGGGGGCTTTTTACTCACACTGAGAAGAGGAGGGTAATTTACAACATTATGAAGAAATCTGCTCTACCTCCTCTTCTTGCTACCAAGAGTTCTCACTTGAAGCATTTTGTCCAACTTTGCACAGTGCTCATGAAAATAAGAGCCAAGAGAGTCCAGAGGTAACAGAGGCAGCTACGAGATTACTTCAGCCTTGTAATTAAGGCTGTTCCTTCTCCCATGGGGAAAGCTGAAGACGTGACAGATTCTCACTGCAGATACCTTCACTGTATTTAAAGAGTGCTATCCTGTCTACAGCAAACAGGGCAAGAAGCAGTGGGTTCAAAATTCAGTATGATGATTCAAATCAGCCACGAGAGAAAGCTTTCAAGGCAAGGACTGAATTTTAAAATAAGACTGTCCTGGGAAGTTGTGGAATATACACTGGGGGGGAGAGGTGGGAAACACACGACACATTTTAGAATAAGTCAGACAAATGCTTTAGCAACTGTTTAGATAAAACTGATCCTGTTAAGCTTTACAGAAACAGTACATTGACCTCCCGAGTTCTCTTCCAATCTGTATTTTCAATGAAATCCAACGCAACTTCATTTAGCTAAATAAATACAGCAGATGATTCATTTCAGTTGATATTAAATTCATGTAGAGTCTTATTACTTCACAACCAGTTCATACCTCAATCCCAGTTCTCTGGGAGAGAAGGAGAAGGAAGACATGTTTCATGTCATGGAACAAAACAAAACCGGAACTAAGGGCTTGGCCTGACTTTCCTCGGATCGGTGGTTCCGCATGATGATGATCTCATCACTTGACAGCCTGTTCAAAGGCAGGCATTTTCAGAAGAACCTGGTTTAGAATTAAATCCTTAACAGTCTTTCCAGTTAAGAAAGCAATACTAGAAGCACTCCAACTGTTAAACATGATTCTTAGTAAGCTCTTAGGTGGAATAAACTCCCAGTAAAACACGAGAACATAATACAAATAAAACCGCGTTGTCCAAGTTTGTTTTAATTTCCACTTCACTTAGAACAAAACCAGCTTTGATAGTACGCACATCTGAAGTCTAGAGGCATGCTGCAACATTTCGGGTTGTACATAAAAGTAAGCTGCCTTAGTAAGAAAGTTCACCTGCAGTATAGGGAAGGAATAGAATTTAGGTACGGACCTGCTACTACTACTGTTTAAAAGGCTCCTTAAAGCAACATCAAGCACTGTAAGCAGTTCTCAAAAAGGTTTTACAGATTCATTAGAATACAATATAAAATGGCTTTGAATTTGATTAACTACAAAGAATTGTATTTGTTTACAAAATGGCCTTTTACACTTAGTATTTTCAGAACTCTACTTTGCAGTGAGGGCTTCCATGTTAGACTTCCTGTACCCATTTAAAGAAAAAAAAAAAAAAAAAAAAAAGCAATACAGACCATATGGAAAATAGAAGTGTGACAGTATGGATTCCAGAACGGCCTTCTGTAGCAAGTCACATCAGCAAGATACCTATCAAGCTATCACTATTAAATTCCAAATATACACACAGGTTGCCTGAAGGTGACCAGCTTACAGAGAAGGAAAGTGTACTGTTCTGCAAACAACTGGGTTACTGTGGCCCCAATGGCATTTTGGGGTTGCACTGCAAAATTCCTAGAAGTTACATCAAGAGAGCCTCTAACTTCAGGTAGAAGTCACGGACAATAAAAGCATTCCTACTACTAAAGAGGAAAAGCCCAACTCATTCCCATCTGCTATACACGCAGCTTGTCAATTACAGAGCCTGGCAAGAGGAACAACACATTCCTACTACTACACTCTGTAGCATTATTTATTTTACCTCAAATACTACACTCATTTTCTGCTTTGCTCCACAAATTGGAACTGCTGCAAGATTCACTGAGAACAAGTCATTCAAAGCATTTGCTACTCGATGGAAGAAAGGAACTTCGCCATAGATAAGGAATGTAGAAATGAATATAGCAGCCTGAATATGGAATATTCACAGATAAAAAGGTTTTCTGGAACATAAGCATCAGGTGCTCGTTAGTCCCAATCCCCGTTGAACAGAAAAGCCTGTGAAACACTAACAAGGTGTTCACTGTCTTTTAAGATGGCTGAAGTAAGTTGAAATGGAAGTCAAGTGGTTTTTTTACATACCCTTTTATGCTGCTGAACTGTTTCATTCGTTTGTTTGTTTCTAGTATCAAAGCAACTACTGTCAGATTACACCATGTTATCCAATGATAACTGAACATAAAAAAGCGAATCCACAAACAGGCTGCCTCTCAATCTCATCTGTAGGCCTCCCATAGCCAGTGTCCCCCCCCCCCCCCACACACACACACACACACGAGAGGAGCAGCAGTAGCGCACCCAGCATTAGCGACTCAGACTGCAATAACGTGTGAAGGATTCACTCCTCCCCCTCAGGGGCTTCATTACGCATCTCATTTTAGGAGAAAGTGACAAAAATCGCAAGGTCCCATCACAGGCTCTTGCAACAAGGGGTGAACTTCACGTCCCTTTTTCCCTTGGCCAGCAAAAAAAGCTAAAGGGGCGGAGGCTGGAAAGGAAGACAGGCTGGGAAGCCGTGACAGAAGCCGGGGAGGGGGGTGGGCATGGAAAGAGCTCCATCACAAAGGAAAGCCACAACTACTACTTGAAGTTAATTTCAATCTAAGTAACAGTGTTTCCTGATGAGTTCGTATTTTCAGCGCTCTGCTGTGCTGCTGATTGCCGGTTCTGCTCGAACACGGAGATTTAAGCCAATACACCAGCCTGATCACACCAGATAACCGCTTTAATCCCGTGCCAAACCTGACCGTGACCCACGGAAAAAACCACGAGAAACCACAGCGAATTACTGCGCTCTGCTCGGACCTCCACCTCCCCACAGGAAATCTGCTCAGGTTTGATTACGTAAAGAAAGAGGCTTACGGCTCAAGGCAGCGGCGAAGGAACAAAAGCCAATTACAGTACCCTCAGCGCGAGGAAAGGGGAAAACCGACTCAGAAACAATAGGCTGCCCAACGAGCCCCGAACCAGCCCAGCCCAGCCCAGCTCGGCAGCCAGCAGCCCCGGCGCGTCCCGTCGGAGCCCCGGTTCCCCCGACGGAGCCGCAGGAGCACGGGGCTGTCCCCAGGCCAACGCCTCGCGACGGCCTCACGGAGCCCAGTCACGGCGGTGCCCCCTCCGCCCCACCCCGCGAGGCGGCCCTACCTGCACGGCGCGGCTCAGGAAGGTGCCCGCGTCGGCCGCCAGCTTCTTCACGTTGAAGTCCATGATGTTCATCTTGCGGCGGCGGCCGCCGGAGCTGAGTCAGCGCCGCGCCGCCGCCGCTCCCGGCCCGGCCCGGCCCTGTGGGGAGCCGCCGGGGGGAGGGCCCGGGCCCGGCGCCGCCGCCGATTGGGTGCGTCCGTGGCGTCAGGCGCAGGGCCCGGATCGGCCGCGGAAGGGACGACGGCGAGCGCGGCGCCGGGGCGGGGCGGGGCGGGGCGGGGTGGGACCGGGCGGGCGGCGCTTCCCGCCGCTGGGGGCGGCCCTGAGGGGCTGTGCGGGGCCGTGCCTTGCGCGCCGCCCGAGGGGAGCGCCCGCCGTTCCCGACTGCCTCAGGGCGTTCTGTGAGAGCGTGAGCCGGGCACAGCGTGGGAGCGGCCGTCCAGAAACTGTTGGTTTTGTGCAGAGACACAGCTGGAAAGTAGCAGCAGAACGGCACAGGAGGATTTGAAAACGCCTCGAGTATCATAGTGTAACCTAACGCCACCAATAAAGCAAGTTAGAAGAAAATAGCCTCTGGTTTTAATATTTTTTTCCACTGCTTTAACATCCCTCGTTATTAGTTTTGAATGCTCAAGAAGGAAAAAGAAAAGGACCTTTGGCATGGGCTAGCTAGTTTGAAATGTTTACAAGGTGTTATCGTTAGCCATGAATTAATATTCCCTGCTTGAAAGTGAACCTGGTCATTTGGTGAGGTAATTCACCGGCTAATCCCAGTGTAAAGTAACCCCGGGCTAGGTTTGATAAAGTTGGAGGAAATCCTAGGGCACGAACGCAGGAAGTGAATTCCAGAACAAGGAAGTAACTGGAAGAACCAACACAATCTTTCTGAAGGGCTGGTCAGATTCCAGGAATTAAAGCCAAAACAAAAGCCAGGCCGTGTCAAGTTCCCATTGCACCCATAGCACTGCTGCTAAGGAGAGGACCTGAAAGTTATTGTAGGCGTGCGTTTACCTGAGCATGTTCTACCAGTTTCAGCTTTTATCGTGTCACTTTATTATATAATAGACACTTATGTGTGTAACTGTTTATATACAAAAAGTATGTGGCATGTTTGTTTCCATTGCTTAAAGGAGTTCTACAAGCATAATAAGGTCTCAGGAGTCTCTGGTGTTGGAGACAGTGCTGTGCTCTAGGTGGTCGCATAAGAACTGGTTAGTATGTCTTGTGATATAAGCGTGCAATGTGTGAAAAGACAGTACCATCAAAGATTTTACATTTGGAGACACCAGTGTAATTATTTATTTTCATAGCTTTCATTGGTGTTGCCAATAGTTCCCAATGATGTCCCACAACAAGACAGAGATGCCAAACAACTGAGTGCAGGGTTGCCTGACCCTGAGGCAGAAGCATCACCTCAGGAGAGAGGTATCCCAGGAATGCCTGGGACAAGGGGGTGTGTTCAGGCAGGAGTTCACAAAAGCCGACGTGGTCTAGCTCTGGCCAGAACAAAATACTGCTGATTCTTCTCTGAAACTTGCACCCTATTGCTGCCCATGGCATACAGGCCTCACCAATCAGAGAGGAAAGTGCTGCCCTCTATGGCATATTGACAGCCTTGACACTCACCTCTTTTCTTCAGAAAATGGGGAGATACCTCTCCTTTCCTTGGAAGAGGAGGAAGACTGATCTATTAAGCCCCCAAGGGATAGAGCACTCTTGTAGGCTTTGGAATACCTACTTTTAATTGTTTCTTTCCTAGGGAGTGCTAAACACAACAGTCCCACTTCTTAGGGCTGTGACTTAAATAGACAGTACTTCCACCTTTAGCAGATGGGCTGTTTGGCTTATGTGGGGCATTGAATGTTATTTTCATTTCCCCCTTTCAACATCCTTCCTCTTTTCATGGATGTTTAAGCAGTTGGAGTGTGAATGAGAGGGAGAAAATAACTCTTTGGCTAATGGTTACTACACTTATCAAAGAGGAAGATCTGTTTTAGTGAATATTTATATATTTCATATAAGTCAGTCCTAATCTGGATATTTTTCCCCATTTTATCTTACAATAGTATAAGACTAAATTCAGTTATTGGATCACAACATGGAACTCCATGTTGCCTGAATTCCATAGGTTTTTCGTACTCCTGAAAGACACTACTGAGTTATTCCCTTTCTTGAAATTCTCCTTCTCCATACCCCATAAGCCTGTGATCTAGTGTTCAGGACAAAAACTGCTTAAACTAACATGTCTAGTTCAGGCGAGGAGAGCCATACCTTGTGTGCAGACTTTGTTGTGAACTAGATACTGACCTAGAGAGCTCTAAAGGGATATTGAAAGAATGTATGGCATGTAGAGATACACTAGCTAGTTCTGCTAAAATCAGCTGCAAACAGCTGAGGAGTCAGCATGTTTACTTCTTCCACTTGTGCTGGAGGAACAGTATCCCCCTTCAGAAGTGTAGAGTAAACAGCAGGGATGGTCACTTTTAAAAACCCTATGTTCTGACTTTATGGGAGGGTAGTGTTTAAACTTAAGGCTGTGGAGTCAAACATTTAACAAAAATGGCCCCAAAATGCATCCATAGTCAGTTTATATCACAGTGAAAATGCCTTAAAATAAACACATTTTGGTAGTATTTATAATCCCAATAATGTAGAACTCATGCTAGAATTCATATATTCTTAGTTGTACAATATGTTGAGTTACATGGGTCATGTGTGTGTATATGCTATTTCCCTTCCTACTCGTGACTATTCAACTGCAGCATAAATTTGCATAAAAGAGCAATTTTATGAATATTTATGCACATTCATATTTATGTCTTTTTTGAATACAGTTAAACAGTTGGAAATTAAGAGTGAGTACTGGCAGTGTGCTACGAGTCACACCTCCGCAAATCATCAACTAATATTCTGAAGAATAGCAGCAATCCTTGCACCAGACTTGCAAAATATACATGCATGAAAATCTGAAGGTAAATTTAATTTAACATTAATTGATGTAATGTAGTTAAAAGATGAAAATAAATAAATAAATAAAAGGAGTAGATTGTGCCATTTTAAAGAAACATGATGATGTTTTCCCTCTGTTTAAAAGTCAAAGCTTATTTTACTAAGATAGGTAAAAGCATTCTTTTGTGTATGAGTCTACAGCTTCTGTGTCAATATTAACAACTGTGAGATTAGTTTGATAATAACTGGGCAAAGATTATAAAATCAGTAGTGCCAGCTGCCTGGCCCCTGTACAATCAGTCTTTCATGAAAAATCCAGGGACTGGATTCGACAGAACCAGTAAGCGGCTGTTCTCAACACCATGCTTCCATCCAGAAACTGCAGCTATCTGAATGAGAATTAATGCTCCTTTTCATATTAGTGCCCTCTTCCACTGATCCTCATGACAGCTGTTGCTGTGCTTCTCCTGAGCACGTTGACTGGATTGTACTAGAACTGCATACAGCAACTGGCAAAACATTCAGTAGGCCAAGGTCCTAAAATTTCTGGACTGTGTCAATCACGTGTTGTTTTTGTGATCTTTGTCCTCGCAGTTTCATACTTCCTGGAGCCATAGTGGGTTAGTTTGATACTCAGGCAAGATAGTAATTTGGTCCCATCGCCCAATTGTCTATTTTAGAAAAAAAAAAATACTTGGAAGAAGATTGTACGGAGAATTATATAGGCCAGAACTGACCTGTATGGAAATAGAAATTAAAGTGAAAATGTTAGGGTTTCTTCATTTTACTGTGTAATATTAGTCTTATGACAGGATATATATTTGCAGCTCTACCCTTTCCCTGCTGATGCCTGTGGGAAAGTCACTTTAACACTTGGTACTACAGTTTTTCCACATGTGGTAAAGGAATAATTCAAAAAATCTTCTCTGGAAGTCTACTGCTAGAAAAGCTCTGTATAGGAAGCCATTATTTTAAAAGCATTGGGAAGACCATACTTAGGAACAAAGCTGATATGGTTTTGAGTTTAACAATAACATCTTTTCTAGTCTAAACTTGTGTGGCAGTTGCATCAGGGACTGGTACCCCAACTCATGTAGCTTTAGTATATACACACAGTTGGTGTAAATTAATAACTGAAACTAGTAAAAACAATCCTACCCTGTCATTTTGCACTTGCTCGGCAGGAAACATGAAAGAGAAAAATTTGTCTGCCCTTTGCGGAGATGTTCTGGGGTGTGCGGAATCCTCAAATACATGAACAAAGATCTTCAGATATTTCCCTATAAAAGGAAGACCCTAATTCAAATGAATGCTTTTCATGCTCTTCTAGCGGGAGCCAGGCTTAAGTACTAAATTCAACCTTGGGTTAATCATATTTGATTGTACTTTCAAATACGCTTTTATATTAAGGTCATAGTATCCCGGAGAGAGATGCTTTATCTAAACATTTTTGGAACATTTGGGAAAACTGGAAGTGTTGGTGGAGCCCACTAGATGTCAGTGTCACCACAAGTAATGCAGCTCTGCTCACTAAGCAGGTAGGGTTGGGTGTCTTCGGAGTAACGCGTGGGTTGACCTGGATCACCGAGAGTGTATATCTTAGGTCTGTCACATTTTTACATAATGGTAGAAAACAGTTCCAGGAACAGTGCTGCAAACCATTTATTCTGATTGTACGATGTAGTTCTACCAAAAAACTTATACGCAGCTGTCACAGAAATACTTCAGAGAATGAGAAGACACTTGAGAAGAAACCAGAAGGAGAAACATCTGAAAAAGTGGACATTCGGTGACCTAAAAGCTACTAGGGAGAACAGATATCCTCAAATAGGCCTTTGGTTTCTGACTCTCTTCTCCAAAGGAGCCTCCATTCTCTAAGATATGACAGCTATTCCTGTCTCAATGTTAAAAGAAATTGCAACATTTGTTATTTCTTGAGGAAATAGAATTTTAGATCTGAAAATATGTCCAGTAATAAGACTCATTAAGAGACAGTACTACATAGAGTTACAGAAACCCACAAAAAAAAAAAAAAAAAAAGGGGCATCTAGGTAAAGAAAAAGCAGAACTTGTGGAAAGTACAGAAGTAGCAAAGGAAAGGTAGAGAAATCTATTAAAATATTACAAAGTTTGTGCTTTCAAAATGTAAATTGTGTTAATAGATACAATTTAGATAGATAATAGAATCATGCTTGTAGATGAAAATACTCATGTTTGCAAGACATGGTGTGTTGACTGGGTAATGCTGGACTGTGAATTATAATGTGAGTGTTGATTTACTGTTTGTTTTTCATTATTATCAGTACATTTCTCCCAGTAGGCAGAGGTGAAAAAGCACCTGGCAATTAAGAAGCCTGAAGCATTCTCATTTGAGACAGTTATTACTAATTTGCTACTCAGCAACCTGAGAGAGAGTTGTAGAGATCTCCTGTCTCCCTCCCACACCTTCTCTGTTAACAGCTTCTAAGTTACCTCTTGTTATACAATGGTATGTCCTAGCTGCTCCTAAGTTGTAGCTCTGTTTAGTCTCAGAGGAACATTTTCCATGTGCTTCTTTGAATTTACTCTCATTCTGGAAGTACTTATATACTTAACTCTCCTGGGAGGCCTGTAAATATACACTTAACTTTATTTTTTAAATAAACTGCATGGAAATATATATTTTTGTTCTTGCCTCGCTAAACCTAAGTAAAAACTTGTGGATGATACATAGGAAATCTTACTGCACTACTTGAAGATCTTTCCAGCCTCTTTTCCCAACTTGCCTTGACTTATGTGGAACATAAAAATAAGGAACACATTATTTTCCTTTACTTTCTTTCTTTAAGACACAAAACAAAACACCACACACTATATTGTAAAGATCTTGCAAGAGAAGAGTTAAGAATTTATATCACATAGAAACAAAGTACATGTACTTGAATTTAAGATATGCTTTTGAAAATCTGCATCTATAATGCAACCAAAAAGAGAGGTACATAAGTGCACTTTTGAATATAAAAATACCTTTTCCTGCTTTAAAATTTATGTATGGCAAAAATTACAGTAAATTCCTTTATTATTGTTTTATTTTACAGATACTGTCATATTCTGATTGCAGGATTCCTTCTTCTCCTTTGTTTTTGTACAATACAGACAGATGAACTTACAATAATACAGACAACTACAACACATCCAGCTACAATTGCCACTATTAGTGTAACATTAACGCCACCGCTGCTGCCTCCACCGCTGCTGCCTCCACCGCTGCTGCCTCCACCGCTGCTGCCTCCACCGCTGCTGCCTCCACCGCTGCTGCCTCCACCGCTGCTGCCTCCACCGCTGCTGCCTCCACCGCTGCTGCCTCCACCGCTGCTGCCTCCACCGCTGCTGCCTCCACCGCTGCTGCCTCCACCGCTGCTGCCTCCACCGCTGCTGCCTCCACCGCTGCTGCCTCCACCGCTGCTGCCTCCACCGCTGCTGCCTCCACCGCTGCTGCCTCCACCGCTGCTGCCTCCACCGCTGCTGCCTCCACCGCTGCTGCCTCCACCGCTGCTGCCTCCACCGCTGCTGCCTCCACCGCTGCTGCCTCCACCGCCTGAAGGCTCAGATGCTTTTGGAGGGATGTACCATGTGGCTTTTGCTATGTTAGATATGTCTGAAGTCAAGCTGTCATTATCAACAGCACGCATGGCGATGTAGATTATGGTACCATTTTCTATTCTCGAGTTTTCTGGTTTAAATTTAAATGTTTCTGTGCTACCAGCTTCCTGAGGTGTGAGATCAGAGGAATTGACGGAAGTAGCATTATCAAATTCATCTTTTAGGACCAGAAGATTTTCACTGCTTTTTATTATGTATTGGACAGCTAGGGAAAAAAGAACATGCATAACAACAAATTAATATACATGTTTTAATATATCTGCTTGTGGTGATGGTATAGGACTTCTAGAGCTGTTGTTTTTTGTTGTTGTTGTTGTTTGTTTGTTTTTAAAAACTGCTGCTAATTCCTATTTTACTACTGTCTGTATTGCTCAGCAGCACTGGAGGGTGGGGTGGTGGGAGGAGGTGCTGATTTAGGATTGCCATTAACCCTTACTTTGCAGCATTTGGTATCTGTTGTTCCCAAATCTGGGAACTCTTTCTTTTCAATGGTAATTGAAAATAGTGTCATTAACACTCTTAGCTCTGTGTGGACTGTGCAAAATGTAGTTGAATGAGAAGCTCTGCTGTCCAAACACAAGGTGAAACAGCAATTAAAATATGTGTATACAGAAGAGGTGGGCCTTGCACATAGTCTATATTCTCTCTCACAGCATGAGTCTTTGATACCAAAAACTGGGAAAGACACAGAAAGAATCTCCCATTTGTATAATTAGAGAACCCATAGTTACATTGCTATACGTGCGTTTGTCTAATTTTGGAGGTTCTGCTGTTTCTGTGTCAAGGTTGTAGCTTTTCAAGACTTGCCCCCCCTCCCTATCTCTTCTTCTTATGAATATCTCTTTCCCTGTTTAGATATTAGAGAAATGTGTTATCAGCTCCATACCAATACAGGATCTTGCTGTATTTTATTTATTTGCTTTTATATATATATATATATATACAAAACATTCTTACTTTTATAGAATTCTCATATAATATTTTTATAACATTCTTTCATTTTTTTTTTTTGTGTGTGTGTGTGTTTTTTTTTTTTGTGAAAAATTAAGGACAACTAAAACAAGTATCATGCAATAGGGTAACTTTCTGTTTGTTCCATTTTCACGTGGGAAATATGTTTGTTTGGTGGTCTTCAAGGCATGCCTTATCAGACAGAAGGATCCATCACATCACACAAAGTGTCTAACTCACCTTTTCCAGCGTCCAAGTCATCTCCTGGAGCTGTCCAAGACAAGATTACTGTTTCATTTTCTATATGAGCATCAAGGTCTGTAACTTTACAGGGTGGTAACTTTACTGTTGGAATGTTATCCAGTACAAGAGAAGTTGTTGAAGTTCTGCTGAAACTTCCCAGCTTGGCTTGGATGTCTTCATCAGCAACTTCAGGTCTTGGAGCATTCATCTGAATTTTACCTGTTTGAAAGAATTTTCAGCTTCCACCATGACAAAACTACAAACTACATTTATTTTTATTTTTACTGTATCTTATTATCTCTTCTCATCCTATAATTTTTCTTTAGCCTATTCAAATTTAGTAGAAAGTGGGTGAGCTAAAGACAAAAAATGACTATCAGAAAAGCAAGTTGCAGATGTTGGTGAATAATCAGTGTAACAAGGTCATTTTTTCCTATCTCTTCCTGCATATTTCAGGCTTTAGGGGTATTCCTGTTTTATAGGCCATACAGTGAGGTTTTTAGACTTTTTTATATCAATTCTTCTAAATTTCACTGTGTGTGTATGTGAATATTAAATTGCAACAGCTAACGTATCTTCAGCATTAAGATGAAAAGCACTTAAAATCCAGAGAATACAAGAGCTGTTTCCTACTAACATTATCTTGCATACCAATGTTGCATGTTGAATATATTTACCCCAAAGCCCCATTTAAAAATCTTGAGAAGAATTAAGATCAAGTATCATTTTGTGAACCTAAATGATCACATTTGTTTCACTTTTAGACAACCCACCTCCCCGCCTGGAATCACGCAAATAATTTTCTATTTCATAAGAGTTCTTACCATTTTCTATATAACCTGGTACATACAAGGCTCGATTTTGCCTAAGGCCAAGTCTGACAGTCGTATTTCTTCCTTGGGCACTGACTCTCAGACTGTACCTTCCTCTGCCTTTTAAAGAAGTAAAGTACCTTGAGTAGACTCCATCATTCTTGACTGTGTCAGCACCTTGGTATAAAATTATTGAGAATTAATATCTAGAACAAAATACCTGCTGGTAAACAGGTTATTTTTGCTATTCATACACGAATATAAAACCTGAACATTATTATGCGGAAAACCTGGCAATGTTTTGATAATGTGAACATCTTTAAAAACAGGCATTGTCCCATTATAATAAACTGAATTTATAATGTATTTTGCTTAAAAGAACCATTTGGTATTGACACCTTTAGGTAATTTTACCTAATTAGGTAAATCTCTTGCTACTATCTGTAACCACCAACTTAAATCTTACTGACCATCTAATAGATAAAACACCTTTAAATTGAAAAACAAAACAAAAACCAGCATAATATAACCTTTGGCCAGGAGTTCATCAAGACAAGGTTCTTTCTCTAAGCGAACTTGTACAGCTGTACCTGACTGACTGCAGTAGATGGTCTGCTGGGGGCATCCAAGTTATTCTAAATCCTAGCAGCAGTACAAGATTAACCTTACAGGTTCAGAAGACAGATGGTGTTTAATACAGGATAACCCATTGAAATCTTATTTATGCACCCTAGTTTAGGGCATAGACATTACTCACTCCTTAATGGTAAGTCTGAAGAGAACACACAGATTTGTATTCCAAAATGCATAAATGCAAAGGTTTTTACTGTGTATATGGAACCTTACCTGCACCATTATCAAGAAGTTCAAGGCTTACTGGTGCAGCACCATCCTTCTCTATGGTAGCTATCACATTTGCACCAAGAACAGGCAAGAACCCTTGGCTAACCTCTGCATAAACAACAACTGGATTCGGTGCGATGTTTGCCTGCTTCATGTAAGCTACTATGTTCACAGGAGGAACAACAGAAGATGCTGCTCGAGAGGTAACTGTTACTGATACATTCTGAGCTGTTGTACCCTCATTTTTAATATAGTAATGCCAATCTCCGACCTGCAAATAAAATACAAAAATATGTTTTAAAAAATGCAAAAAATCTTCATGCTCTAACAGGGTCATTGTTTCCCTTTACAAAATAATAGTAAACAACAAACAAAACAATGACCATTAAAGAAAAGTAGTATGCTAGTGTATAGGAAATATTAATTCAGAAAATAAAAGAAAACATTCAGCCTTTACCTCTGCAGTGCCATTTATACTGAGTCTAGCTGCTTTTGAGTTTAAATTATCTAATGTAAAGTCTGAGCTTCCATACTCTTTTCCATTAGGGTCCCTCAGAAAGAAAAATGGCTTCGTGGCACTCCATGCAATGACGAAGAAAGTGTCATTTCCCACAGTTTTGTCAATGGTCACAGTACTATTAATCCATTCAGAAGATCTAACGTCTATCTGTTTGCTTTCAAGCTGTTAGAGAAATAAAATACATGTCATTGCTATTCAGTACAGAAGCATTGGAAGCAACTGGAAAATTAAGAGTAATTTAGCATAACTATTGAATGAATAAGAATGCTTTCTGAAGTTTTCTGAAATGACTGCTTGCATAGTAACATTGATTTTAAGTATAAAATTATGGTAAACAGAGTAAGTTGCAGTAAGTCCTTCATATCTGTATTTAATTTTATCTAGCTATCCAAAGCATTGTGCCATTAAGTTGTATTTCCACTGTAGTTTGTCTGTCCTTCACATTTTTAGGAGAGAGAAAAAAAGTGCCTCCACATATGACTATACAGCTTACAGGTAATAGGAAAGACAGAAATTAAAGTAGAACAGAGTAAAACATATAGAAAAGAGAAGTACACAAGATTTCCTGTATTATAATAATTAAGCATAATTTCCTCACTTTTACATTAAGAACGATAAAGTCTACATTAAGAAAATAGCTTGTCATGAACTTAATTTTGTTTTCTGCTGCTTAGGTCGGGCAGAAGAGTCAATTCAAGGCAATAAAACAATTAAAAAACACCTGCTTTTTAAATCAACATTGATGGATGCTTATAATCTAGCTATCTTTGCAGTGGCATATTTCAGATAAAATGTTTTAATATTATGTTAGAATATTAACAAGGTGAAGAATGAGTTGCTAAATTCTGATTAACATTTGGCCCAGGTGAAAAGTCTAGAAGAGTATACATTAAAATGTTACATATGATTTAGGAGAGAAGCCCTATTTTAGCTGTACCTTAATCATTTGGATTAGACTGCTAAAATGCTCTAAAAGTTAACATTTCATATAAGAGTGAACTAAACATCCTGGGAGAGTTCTGCTTGAGCTCTGCTTGCTTTTTTCTGTTGAAGTCCCTCAGATCTGGACAAAAATGAGAAAAAAATCTTGATTTGATGGGCTAATACATAATTTATTTCACTGTAACTGTAGTGGACCACTAAAAATTGTATTTGATCTTATTCCCAAATTGAGCCATTATCAATTAGAAACATTATCATCTAAACTCATTCATTTGTTGATCAACTAGAAGTATAGAAGGAAAAAGATGTTTTGAAATTCAGACCTGAATAGACTGTTGAGAAATATCTCCACTTCCTGATGTAATCGCACTGAATGCCTCAATTAGTTTACCAGGGAGGACTTCATCTATAGCATAAAGTTGTAAACCTCCTGAAAGATTAGAGTGAAAGATTTAGTAATACTAATTTATGCTCTAAAAATGATAGTTTTTATGTGACTACTAGTACCAAATGTTTTAGCAAGATAGCCAATTTATTAATAAATGAAAAAATGAAATGCATCTTTTTATTAATGCGATAAAACACCTATTATAGTAAATTCATGTAAAAATCTATTTTGGTTTGAGTGATTGAGTCATTTTTATCTCTCGTTAACATAGTTTGCCTAAATATCACTCCCTGCAGCAAAACATCACATACAGCATTTTTAGACTTTTCCTAGTACTTCTGGATTTGGAGCCACATCTTAACTCTCTCCTCCCCCCAGTGTCAGGAAGTGACTGCAGTGCTGAGCCCTGAAAATGCAGAGTATGTGCATCTCTCAAATAAGAATGTTTATTCACCAGACTTGTTTGGAGTCAGATTGCTTTTTAGATCTACACTAGGACTCTTCCACGGCATTTTCAGCTACTGTAACATGAAGCAACACTCCTATGTATAGTTTTAAATGGTTGTTTTAGAATTAACTATGTAGCTCCAGCTCAGCTGACAGCTCTGCTGGCTAATGACAAGCACAGTCACAGCATTTACACTAGTTCACTTCAGCTGCAGCAAATGGAGAAAATTTTTGTTATGTACATAGCAAAACAAACAAACAAAAAAACAAAAGCTTAAAAGTTGAAGAATGCAGAGTGTACTAGTCATTGCACGTTATGCCAGAAATAATATTATAGTAATTGCAGAACACTACTTACACGCTATATGAGAATATCATAATTCCACCTCCTTAATAATATGGTATTATCATGTTATTGTATTTTTTAAATCAAGATAGATATTAACACTAAATTGTGAACATAAAACAGTTTTGCTTGTTTGTATTAAAAAAGCCCATTATGAAAATCAGATTTTTTTAATTAGACTTGTTTTAAATTTATTACAAGTCAAATGTATTTATTTTTTCCAGACCAAAGAATTGCCATGCTTTGGCATCTTCATACTTCTACATGAATGGCAAAGAAACAGTGTATTTAGAAAATTTACCTGTTATCTTTGAAAATTCTTCTAATTCTTTGGCTGCTGAAGAACCCAGTGCAATGGTATGAATTATTGCTCCACTTTGTTTCACTTCATTCAGGCAAGCTGCCATATATGAATCCTCTCCATCTGTCAGTAGCACAATTTCTGAACCATACGTTACACGGACTTGATTTGTAATAATCTGCATTGAGACAAGAATTTGAGATACAAACTGCAGAATAACTTTTAAACACCAGCATATCCCAGAACACAAATAACCTATGAATTTAGAAGTACCACGTTAACTTCTACTATTGTTGCAATTGAACTTGCAACCTCTACTTGCTTAGATTAGCAAGTGTTAAATTATAAATAAGAAATATTTAAGAGAAGTCCCTTCAAACTGAACTATTCTATTCAGGGAAGACACTTGTCCCTGGCTGAATATGTCAGAAACATTCTGCCTGCATATGCTTTGCTGTTTTATGGAATGGATTTTTAAAAATTTGTGTCTGCTGCCTGAAATTATTCATCTTTATTCTCCAAGCAACATTTCAGAGTGAAGAAGAAAAAGTACAAACCTATGAGGATGTCTGTGTTAAGTGAAGGTGGGCTGAAAGTGGTAGGGATTGCCCACCAGGAGGCCTCTGTCTTGGTTGTTACATCCCATTTTGGTTGCCCATCTGTGTCATGAACCCCTGTCCCAACACTCCTCTCTGCCCTGGGCTCTCAGCTATCTCAGCAGTCTCATTGTTCTCTGAATAATTTGTCTTTCTTCCTGTTTCCTATACATTGCTACTTGTTTTCAGTTTTGCATCTGAATTAATGACATCTGGGATTTCAAACATTGACAGCCTAAGAAAGTAAAACAGGCAAACAAATAATAGTGTCTATTCATTACTGTTTCCCATTCTCATGATTTGTATGTGGTTTCACAATTTAGGGGCTTGATTCATGACTAGTGAGCCCTAGAAATTAAGAATATCACTACTGCATATCTTCCCACGTCAACACTTATTTACTCCATACGTTTATCATGATTCATTAGCCAGATCCCTTGTGTTTTCTCAGTCCACATTTTGCTAGGAAAAAAAAAATAATCTTGAAGATTTATTTTGAAGAAAAAAATCTTGTCTGGTATAGAGGATGTCCACTGTCATGCTGGTCTGCAGACATTCCTCTGGATATACACCCAGCAACGTAACCTGCCTGTGAGTTATTCCAGGCATTTCAGAGTTTTGACTGCAGTACTCCATATTTCACAGAATCACCTACGTTGGAAGAGACCTCAAGATCATCGAGTCCAACCTCTGACCTAACACTAAGAGTCCTCCACTAAACCATATCGCTAAGCTCTACATCTAAACATCTTTTAAAGACCTCCAGGGATGGTGACTCCACCACTTCCCTGGGCAGCCCATTCCAATACTTAACAACCCCTTCAGCAAAGAAGTTCTTCCTAATATACAACCCAAAACACCCCTTGAACAACTGTAGCCCACTCCCCCTCATTCTGTCACGAGGCACGTAGGAGAATAGACCAACCCCCACCTCGCTACAGCCTCCTTTAAGGTACCTGTAAAGAGCGATAAGGTCAACCCTGAGCCTCCTCTTTTCCAGACTGAACAACCCCAGCTCCCTCAGACACTCCTCATAGGACTTGTTGACCATTATATTTGCAGCTTCGTTGCCCTTCTCTGGACATACTCAAACACCTTGATGTTATTCTTGTAGCAAGGGGCCCAAAACTGAACACAGTACTCAAGGTGCAGCCTCACCAGAACCAAGTACAGGGGGGACAATCACTTCCCTAGACCTACTGGCCACACTGCTTCTTATACAAGCCAGGATGCTGTTGGCCGTCTTGACCACCTGAGCACACAGCTGGCTCATATTCAGTTGACTATCCACCAATACTCCCAGGTCCTTCTCTGCCAGGCAGCTTTCTAACCACTCATCTCCCAGTCATTTCCTTCCATTACAAGTCACTCAAGTAGAAGTAATCTCTTAATTTACTCACTCTCGCATAACCTAAATAGAATAAGCTTTGTATGTTTCCAACTAGAGATTCAATTTTCCAAAATTTAATTATTCTTGAACTTCGCTTTACAATCTGATCTTATTTTTCAGTATCCTTTTTCAAACAAGAGCATCACAAACAAATTCTTTATATACCAAATTTTCTCCTGATAGATTCAATAATCATAATGTCTTTTTTAGCTCTACCATCACCAAGGAAATCCACATTCAGTGGATTCAGGGGAAAGCTGTTAAGTATGTTTTTTGTCTTTTTCATCATTTTCCATACCTTCCGGGAGATATTTCCACATTGTACTTTACCTGCAGTCCTGTCCGTACACCTGAACAGATATTGGTTCCTCCACCAGCTGTTGTAGGCAATTTGTTAACAAGATTTTGACGTACTGCATCACTGGTTATTTGTTTCAAAGGACTTTGTATAAATGCAGAAGAACTAAATGTGACAATTCCAACCCAGGAACCAACTTCAATAATTTGGAGCAGAAATACCTCTGCAGCTTTATAGAGATGTTTGATGCGGTTATTCTGTATGTGAAGAGAAACAACATTTTTAGAATGCAGTCTCCTTTGAAAAGCTTTTACTATGAACAAAATATAGACCATTTTTATGTTGTTTTTAATAAGAATTTTAAAGCTATCTGCCACAGGGTAAATATGTACGTTCAGTTCTGAAACACAGGAGATGTGTACCATGATCTGGTATCATGAAAGTGTAGCGAACTACAGTTTCCAGGAAAGTTGTCACCAGGCAAACTCCATCTTTGAATGTTATGACTTGATTCCTAAAAAAGATTTTTGTCCTCCCCCCCCTTTTTTTTCTTTGATGATATGGTGGTAATGAAAAAAGGAAACACCTACGATTCCTTAGGAGTAGGTTAGATGATAGAAAATAGGTTAGACTGTAGAAAATACTTTTAATTTGGTAACTTTTTCTGCTTCTTACAATTTTTAATTAAACTTGCTTATAAAATCTGTTTTCTTACCGATGCCATGCTCCCAGAAACATCCAGTACTAATGAGACTGCTCTGTCTTGGGTCTGCAATAGACTGAAGGTAGTCTCGAAAGGGGGTGTAGAACTATTTACAACAGATGAGCTGTTAAAGTCCTCAGATTCCATTATTACTTCCCATGTGCTTTTGTAGTTGCACATCTTATTCTGCATATTTGGAGCCTCACCATTGTGAGAGTTATTATCACAAAATGCAACCACCTAAAAGGATGGATTGAAACTAATAAGAATTTTGAACCCAACAGTTTGAGCATAAAAGAGTATCTCATTAAAGAATATATGAAGTTTGTGGTGGGTGACAGGGCAAATTGGTCTTCTTCTCCAACAAACATCCTGTGTGTCATGGTGCCTGGACAGACAGGGTCTTAGAAGAAGATAAGAAGAACTATAAGATTGTTCTTCAAAAGAGTGCAATAGAGCTAACTAGCTCTTTTACAGTTATCTTATGACAAGGCTTTTAGCAAGAATGCTTCATTTTTATGCCTGTTGACCAGATTTTCCAAACAAGGAACAAGAAGGTTGCTGAGATTTCAGTACATCTCACCCTTATTGACATGAAACATCTGTCAGATCACTTTCTCTAACTGCTTTGTCTTCTCTTTTGAATAGATTTTATTAGAACTTATAGCATGAACCACATTCTTTGAAATAGAAGTTAATCAAAGTAACCTAACTGATCATTAATTGACTAGACCCCAAATGTTACTAAACTCTCAGTCCAGAAACGGCTAGTAATACTTACAGAAGGTAAGCTTTGCATATACATAATAGAAGATGTGTGATTTTGATTTTTATCTGCTACAAATTTACATCCAGCTTCATACAGCTGACCATCATATTTGCAGTCTCTTTCCTCACACTTGCTTCCATTGCAGCTTTGGAACACAGGCTTACCTATGACACCAGCTGAACACCTATGGGAAGATAAGATAGGCAGGGCTGATTAAGAACACATACATAATCTGCTGCAGGTTATTTATTTGAATTTTGATTGCTGTAAGACAAATTGCCATTGACACAGCACTGTACTACACACCACACAAGCACAAAGGTAGACAGTCTCTATGTCTGGAAGTCCTCAGACTAATCTAGAAAGGGTTATAATCAGAAAACACTTGTGGTCTTTTGCTGATTAGTTGACAAATTTCTTGTGATGTTTATAGGCTATGAATGAAAGACATTCTGCTAGTAGCTGCAATGCAATAGACTGTACTGGTATGCCTGACCAAGAAAAGCTTGAACTAATTCTCTGTGTCCATTCAGTTATTGTTCTCCTTTGTAGAAGCTGTTTAAAATCACAGACGTTTCAGCAGGGAACTTCAGTGTTGTTAATAACTGCTATTTAACAAAATTATCTTAAATATGTTTATAACAACTGGTGACCAAGTTTACAGTTGTACACAAAGCAAAATATTATCCAACCTGACCCATAGAACCTGTTACAAAACAGCACTGAAGGCAGCTGCTGCTTTCTGGGTCAGGTAGGCAATAGACAATGCTGAGTCAGTTTCTTTTAACCTTATGAACAGATCACAAAATACAGATTACAAAGTACAAGCTCAGCACAGACAACAAGGATATTGAAAACATTATCAAAATGTTTATAAGTGAAATGTAAAAGCAGAAATATGAAAAATGATACCTTGTTGCTTCAACACTTGCTTTTTCAGAATTTATGGACACATAAAAAGGTGCATCATTATTATATTCGTCGAACACCCCCCAGCGAAGGTGAGCCCACTCGTGGACAAAAACTCTACCTGTTGAAAAGCAGTAATATGTGCACATTCAAAATACAACTGTTTAAAACTTACCCAGCATTTTGCTTGCTCTTTTTAATAAGCTCAGATAATTCTTATCTCAGGAAATACAAATAAATAAAGAAATAAAAACTGTGAGAGTTAAGCAACAGGAAAAATAATTTTTCAAGAGGTAAATATCATGGAATCACAGAATGGTTTAGGTTAGAAGGGACCTTAAAGACCATCTAGTTCTGCCCCCTTGCCATGGGCAGGGACACTTCCCACTAGACCAGGTTGCTCAAAGCCCCATCCAGCCTGGCCTTGAGTACTTCCAGGGATCCAGAGCTTCTCTGGGAAACTTGTTCCAGTGCCTCATCACACTCATAGTACGGAACTTCTCTCTAATATCTAATCTAAATCTACTCTCTGTTAGTTTAAAACTGTTACCTCTTGTCCTACCACTACACTCCCTAACAAAGAGTCCCTCCCCATCTTTCTTGTAGGCTCCCTTTAGGTACTGGAATACCACTGTAAGGTCTCTCTGGGGCCTTTTCTTCTCAAGGCTGAACAACCCCAACTCCTTTAAGCCTGTCTTCACAGGAGAGGCACTTCAGCCCTCTGATCATCTTCATGGCCTTCCACTGGACCCACACTAACAGGTCCATGTTCTTCTTATGCTGCAGACCCCAGAGCTGAAGACAGCACCCCAGGTGGGATCTCATGAGAGCAGAGTAGAAGGGGTGAATTCGCCAAGTTTTTTTAGTTTTGACAAGCAAACTGGAATACCTAAGTTCACTAGTCACTTTGAAAAATCTTGTCCATTTCATATTAACAATAAAGCAGGCAGTTACATTAAATAGCAGTATTACCTCTTTCTCCATAAACATTAACCAAAGTGTCATTTAACAGGAAGTTAGGCGTGAAATGGATGTACCGTCCTTTCTCCTTACATCCTCCATACTGCAAGGTATAGGGATCATCTCCATATTTCAGAAAAGGGTCTGCTATGATGACATCTGCCTAAAACAGTAAGACCAACAGCATGGGTGTAGAGAAGGGTTAGGTGATTCTTCCTCAATTAATTTAGTCCAGCAAATATTTTTATCCTACCAGCACTCCCACTACCTCTTCTTTTGAGTAAGCACTTAAAGAATTTGTTCTACATTTTGCCATGATTCATAATGTAGACTTATCAGTCTTGCTTTTCTTTGTGGTTCTAATCATACATAGTTCTCTAAATCATACCTTGTTATATGATTCTGTCTTTAATCTTGAATAGTTGCCATTTTTCTTCCATGTTTTAGGAATTATAATTTTTACAGACTTGAAAAAAAATCGATGTTTTGTAGCTTCAAACAAATAATTAGAAGCATCTTTAACCATTCTCTAGAGAGTGAAAGAAAATAAAATATTAATATCAATGTTAGTATTTAAAGTTTGTACATGTGATGAATAATTTACCTTTCTCAAGAAACAATAGTAAAATAAAGCAGAACTGAGTACATAACAAAAATCACAGAATACTACAGTCTTCACTAAGAAAAGAAGGAATGAAGAAGCCAAGACCCAAGTTGTTGTTCTTGGAATCTCTCAGCAGTTCTGTAACCCTCCTCTTAATCAGAGATAGCAATAAAATGGAGCAATAAAATTGACTTAATGGAGTCAAGTCGTCCAGTTGGAGGCCAGTCACTAGTGGCGTTCCCCAGGGCTCGGTGCTGCATGAAGTTTAACAAGAGCAAGTACTGGATTCTGCACCTGGGAGGGGGAAACCATAGCTGTATGTTCAGACTGGGGAAAAGAGACCAGAGAGCAGCCCTGAAGACAGGGATCTAGGGGTTTTGGTGGATAGCAAGTTGGATATGAGTCACCAGTGTGCCCTGGCAGCCAGAAGGGTCACCGAGCCCTGGGGTGCATCAAGCATGGCATTGCTAGCTGGTTGAGGGAGGGGACTGTCCAGCTCTGCTCTGCCTGGTGCAGCCTCAGAACAAGTACTGTGTGCAGCGTGGGGCACCATAATATAAAAAGGACATAAAACTATTAGAGAATGTTCAAAGGATCACTTCAAAGACAGTGAATGGTCTAGAGTCACTTGGATTGTTCAGCCCAGATCAGAGTAGGTTGAGGGGAGTCCTCATGGTGGCCTGAAACTCCCTCACGAGGGGAGCAGAGGGGCAGGCGCTGAGCTCTGCTCTCTGGGGACAGCGACAGAACTCAAGAGAACAGTGTGGAGCTGGGACAGGGGAAGCCCAGGTTAGATATTAGGGAAGGGTTCTTCACTGAGAGGATGGTTAGGCACTGGAACAGGCTCCCCAGGGAAATGGTCACGTCACCAAGCCTGATGGAATTCAAGATGCATTTGGACAACACTCTCATATGTACGGTCTGATTTTGGGGTGGTTGTGTGCAGACCCAGGTGTTGGACTTGATGATCCTTGAGAATTCCTTCCAACTCAGGATATTCTGTGGTTCTATGAACCTGGCCAACATCTTAATCTAGCAGAATTGACCTATTAAGGCATCTAAATGGATTGTAATGAAAGTTAAGCCCAGAAATGCTACTAAACCTAAGCTTTCTCTCTCTCTCTCTCTTTTTTTTTTTTTTTCCCTTCCTTTATCCTTTACATTTTTTTGAAGGAACATCAGGAGGTATGCCAGCTAATGACACCTAATAGTATAATCAAGGAATAATGAACTCATTCATAGAACATTCTTTCAGATAAAGACAATTTGGAAAGCTATTTAAAGGAATTTCTTGCTGGCTCCAAACAGGGCTATTACAGCACTGTTTTAGATAATTACTGCTCTTTATAACAGCAATAGATGGCAAGACAAATTAGAAATGACTGATTTACTAACTATGGGATTCATCCATGATTAATTCAAAGCCAGAGAAAAAGTCCTGTTTGTATGAGTGGAACTCATGTTACTTTACAAGCAGAAAAAGTCAAGATGTTCTCAACTACATCAATCAATGTATGGAAATTGAGATGTTCTTACCTTTGTGTTCAGGATGATGTTGGCATCTTCTGGCACACTGGGATTAATTGCAACAACCAAATCCTCATAGCCAGTCTGATTTAACCACACCATGGAACCGTTTACCACATACAGAAGCTGAAAAGACAATAAAAATATCAAACTCCTAAACACCCCCATTATTTCTCCTGTCTCCACACTTAGTATTAGAAAAGGAACAGGTTCTCAGCCTTATTTATACAATCACCTTTGATGTCAAGAGAGGCGTAACATTTTGCAGGAAGACTTTGATCTACGTGAGTACAGTGAGAAGTGATTGGTTAAGCTTCAGTTACACGTTAGTTTCAGGAAGAAATGCTTCCATCTTAGTGCCACCTAAAAAATAAATTTTACTTCCTTATGCCTTTTCAGATAGTCTGTTATTTTATTTACTTTATGTCAAAATTAGTCAGGGTCCTTTTCTGAGTAAGCAGAAATAATTGTACAAACAAAGCTCTTTGGAATTTAATGAAAAAATACTTATAGTAGTGCAATAATTATGTAATATGGAATTGAAACAAAATCAGATGACAGATAGATTGAAAGTGCTGACAAACTTTGTAGATATTACTTATCATGTAATACCTTCCCTTTTAAATGACTGGCATTCTTTTTCTTTTGGTGAATAATCATAACATTTGGATTAAAATGTGTTTTTCTGGAGAAGGAAAAGTTTATCAAGCAAGCCAGATTACTCCATGGGGCTATTCTAACACTCCTTGACATTTCCCACTTCATATTCTAAGAAACTTCTGCAGAAGTGACCTTACATTTTACTCCAATTCCTTGGTAAAATATTTAATACTGTCATGTATAACAGATTTGCAATGGTTTGAGAAATGTCTGTGAGGTGATGATTTTCTACCAGCTACTTTTTGAGTTATCTGCTAAGTAGTTCCTAATTGTTAATGAGCTGCTTGGTTAATCCAGCACATTGCTATATTTTAAATTGCATTGTCAGGCAGTGTCACAGACATTTCACAATACAGCTATATTTTTAATCTATCCTACAGTCTTAACTGTATAAAAATAACAAAAATTGAATAAATGTAGTCATGTTTGATAATATTTTCATATTTTAATTCATTACTGAATGATTTCTGTATCAGTCTTTCAATTATTTTTGTGGAACAGATGGTAAATTTTCCAATATTTTTTCAGGTCTTCCCCTCTGCCTTTTATAAGAATGTTATTTCTTCTTGGTGATATTGTAAGAGTCCTTAATAGTCAGGAGAGTAAACTGCTGCTGAAGTTCTTATACAATTCTTTAAAATCACTGTGCAAAAATTATCTAGGCACATGCATTTAAAAATACTTCTGCCTGCAAATTTATTTCCATCTGTTTTACTAGTGGATCAACAAATAATTTCTGATTGCCACAGTATGAAATGACATCATAACATTTTTTTCCCCAAATATTGGATAGAGTAATTAGCTAAAATTTTATTTCCTTTGTAGTTTTTAAACCAGTAATGCTTTTATTGTATATGTTAACTGTCTTATTCTAGCATAAGCTTTTAGTTGCTGTTTCTGATACTTTCGTTTTTGCCACCAGCCATGTAAGATAATTAATCACTCATCAACTTTCTACTTTGCCAATTTCTAACTTATATTGATTGCTATTCACTTATTCAGTCTGTCATACTCTCTAACTGCTACCCTTCACTTCACCTCTGATCTGAGGAGGCACTTAAGCAAAACCAAAATTGTATTCTCTTTGCTTTTAGTGGTCACTGAAGCCTTAGGAACAGTAACATCCAACTCCTTTTTACACACCCCCTCCACAATAATGGAGAAAAGCAAAACTTACTGACTTTTACAGTATTAAGGAGTTATGACACAGGGAAGTCAGCAGTTAATATGTGCTGAGATGTCAAGGGGCTTAAGTGTGTATGTTTGGCCATGTCATGCAGTCAGAACTGGAAATCGTGCATGACTCAGTCTTTGACAGCTTTTTGTCTTAGATTTACTGTGATCTTTGTGTTCAGTTTGATCCATGGATTTACTGTACCGGGCTGCAATATTTTCTTGCTGTATGGTCTTAATCCAGTCATTTCCTTTAATATTACCGCAATAACAGAGGAAATGAAAACTCTTTTACAGGACACCTGCTTAGTTCAACTATGTGCAGCTCCAAAGGCCAATAGACTTGTCCACTATGAAACACAAGACAGTACAATGGCATTACAAAGTTACTCTGATGTTGAAGGTGTTTGTATAAGAAGGAGCACCCGAGGAGTAGACTCCACAGTTTCAGTCTCCTCATCCCTTTCTCCTGCCTGGGCTGTTTTTTTTCCAGTTTAAAAATATTTTGGCTGAAAAGGTATAAGAAAGGTTTTCCATTTTCCTGGTAAACTGGGAGGGAGCTGGAAAATTCCAGCAGTTTTGAAGAGAAAACGTTGAGAAGGAAATACTGTTAGTTATGTGGAAATACGGACATTGGTTTATTGCAACATCTGTAAACATGGGTACAATTCCTTTTGATAGATAAGACAAAAGTTTAAAAGCAATAGCAAAACACAGAGAAGCTTGAAAGCAAAGTGCTGGTGAGATGAGGAAGATTTGGCAAGACCCAGGTCTCCTGGTACACCTGCCCATTTGGCAGAGCTCCTTCTACTATGATCATCCGTGCAGGTCTAAACAAAATAAACTCAATCATGTAAAAGTCTCATTTCCCACTTGAGAAGTGATGTGGTTGTCTACAGCTATGCCTAATCAAGCTAGAATACTTTCTATACCTTCAAGAGAGCCATACTTTACTGAATAAATTAATTAGCCGCCCAGCTTTCACTATTGACCTGTGATCAGTTGCCCATTTTAGTTAGTCCAGCAGAAAGCAAACAGTATTAATCTGAACTTTTCTGAAGAAAGATTTCTGTCATTTTTTCAATGGAAAATTTATATTTCTCTAGTTCAGATGAGATAAAAATTGTATAATTTTTCTTTAACATCCTACTACAAACATAGAAAGAGTATTGTCTTGCTAGAGGACAGGAAGAAAAATGAAAAGCCACACCTTGGAACAGGATCATTACACAATGTGAAGTCAAAAGGTAAATTCTTTTTTGGCTGAAATGATATGACACTTCCTTGTAAGGTAGGATAATACAGCAGTCATTCTTTTGCAGACTTCATTTTATACTCTCATTATTTTTCATGATTTTTTTAAAATATATTTACTTAATTGCTGTCTTTTTTACATCTTTCTTTTATCAAAATCCTAAATGCACCAACAGACTCACAGCTACCCCCTGGCCTTCACCCACCCCAGCCTTTAACTGCCAGACTGCAAAGATGAAGTCTGATTTGGTGTACCTATGAAATCTTGGATCAGACTCTTGGGAAAACAGCCAAATTATTCTACCTGCTCCCTAACATATTTTCCCATCTCTTCCTAACTTTCCATATTTTTTTTACTGGTCCGTCTAACTGACTATACTAGGGATATTTCTAGAGATTTGAAATTTCAGGTTGCCCCAAATTGCTTCCTAAACTTAACTGTCTAATTGAGTTGGTTTACTTCCTGAAGAAAATGGTTCCTACAACATTCAGTTGTAAACACCTTCAGCTCTTTCACTGAGTCCAAGGCAAGTAAGAAAAAGAAATGGTAGAAAAGGTATAGGCTGAACACACAGTTGTAAATGGCCGTGGTATTGATTAAGGAGACTTTGGGGAGGCAAGGACAATCCCCAGACAAGGACTGTATATTTCGAAACACGACACTGGAACTCATGATAAGGAAGCGGCAGACGGACAGAGAAACAAATGTAAGGCCTATAAATCTCAAAACTGGACATTGGAATTCATGATAAAGATACAACAAATGGAAGAATTAGCAGCAACTAGCTCTTGCAATTAAGAAACATGCCAACTCAGCAGATTCCTGACCAAAGGTGAAAAGTACACTGTGAGGAAGACTTTGGGTCTTCCTCCCAAAGACCATTGCTGACATCCTGAAGACCCCTGTCCACAATTCTTGGGAGGCTCTACGCAGGCGCAAGGTGCCAAAAGGCTAATTAGCATGAGAAGCGAGGGAAGGCAGGGATAGGTAATGAATATGTACAGGCGCTTGTAGAATATTGATAGATTGATTGCATAAATTCAAGACTGCTTTCCGCTTTGGGTATGCACGATAGGTGGAGAGATCCCCTGTGCATCCAGCGCTGCAATAAAGAATATACCACTTAAAGGAATTTTGGCTTCGATCTTTGAATCAGTATGTCCAGTCATGTGCCTTCTTATAACCTGTACAGTATTTGGCAGCACTGACATAAATGAGTGGGCAGAAAGACAGCTTCCTGAAGCCTTTACAGGGAAATACAGTTTTGCTGTTGTTTCCTTTCATTTATTCAGAACAGCAGTCATCACTGCACTGCAGGAACAGTCCTCAAAGGAAGACAGAATCTTCAAATGCTTTTTCACTTGCTTACTCCTCTACATTCTGCCAAATACCAAAAAAGATCAATGCAACATGACATGACTGTAGTCTTGCATTGTCTTGATTATTGATCATCAAGCAATATCTTCTGAAAGATTCTGACAGGAAACCATGCACTTGCTTAGAAGCAGGACATGGTGGAGAAATACTGTCCTGTAGCTTCTTACAACTACCTTCATACCTTGGACCTGCCACTCCATTAGCAGTTCTATTCTGCTATCACCTGCAGAAGAATAGAACTGATATCTGACATGAGAAAAAAAGAAAAAAAAAAAAAAAAAAAGCATTTCAGCTTTAGAATTTTCTTTCATCATGAAGTAAGCAGTTAACATTTACTGCCATTGTTCCATTGTCAAAACAGTCCTATTGCAATATAGTAAATGGAGCCAGCCATTTTCTGGCTAAATGAAGCCAAAAAGACCTGTGCAGTGCCAGGAGTTGGACTTGATGATCCTTAGGGGTCCCTTCCAACTCAGGATATTATATGATTCTTTGATTCTATGAATTCTTTCTTTCTGTTATTCTGGTTTCCTTATGCCTTGCTTTCTGTTCCTGCTTGGGTGTTTTTTATTTTTTTTGGTTTTGGTTTTTGTTTTTTTTTTTTTGGTGGTGGTGGTGATGTTTTCATTTGTTTCTTTCTTTCTGTTTGCCCATTTGATTTTAACCATTACAAACCTTAAGCTTATTTTATCCCTGTCTCTTAACTTGATGCAATGGAAAAGATAATTTATTTTCTTCCTTTTTTTTTTTTTTTTTTTTTTTCCTCCTGGTGATGCACCTCTCTCCTTCTTCCCTGATTCAGTCAGTGAGAATGTGAAATGGTCTCAAAGGGCAGAAGACAAAATCACCTGGATCTGCAAAATTTCAACCTCTTCTGAGGGTGGGGTTTCACAAAGGAATGTAGGCCAAAGTAACACTGGACTGTGTGCCATGCCTTGTGCTGGAAACACGAAAGACTTTCCAGCTGAATCAGGGAAGTGATCTGGTTTACCAAGATTACTTGGTGGCAGCTGAAGGAGGGTGGTGGCTGAGCAGTTATGGGCAAGGGAGCAGGGCCTGTCCTGGCTGCAGCACCAACTTCTTCCAGACCAGGTCCCCACTGAAATGCCTGGGTCATCCCTTTTCTTCCTGCTCCTTTTTCCATCTCACCTATTCCCGATCCTAAATTCATTGAATAATGCATAGTTTTATTTCTTTCACCTCCTACATTAGTATAGGAACTCTTTAAGCCTCCAGATACAAAAAAGTAGTGGATAAAAATCCACCACTTCCCTCATTCTTCACTCCATAAGGATCAGGAGCAGGCAAGAGGGCTACCTAGCTCCAGTAGTTTCATGCCTATTCCCTTTACACCACCCTGTCTCTTTCACAGAGAGAGATCTCACTGGGAGAAGTCACTGAGAGAGAACTCAGCGTTCTCAGAAGAGCCCTCAGTTTTTTACTCTGGATAGATTGTGACAAAGGTCCTTCCTGTCCCCAAACTCCTTTCCCTGCCCTTCCCTTTCCTTTGCCTTTGTGCTTTTGCTCTTTCTGATCTGCATTACTGCTGAGGAACTAAAGCACCAAACAGCAATCTCACTACTGCCATAGACTGGTTCTCAGCAGAACCCATTTATTTCCACCTGCAGCTGCTACAAAATTGGCTGCTCCTGGGGTGCAGCAGCAGCAGCAGCTGTCACCTCACAGAGGTGCAATAAGGAGATGGTGGTGATGACATGTAAATGTCAAATTTTAGCAATGTGACAATCTCCCGAAGTTTGCATCTGCTCTGAAATGCTCTGTACACTTCTGTATTCTCTGAGGAAAAGATCCTTTTAGCAATACAGAATCTGTCTGACTTTGTTGTATTTAATTTAGTATCCAATTCATTTCAAAGAAACAATGCAAATTTGACTTTACATAGAGGACACATTCTACAAGTTTCCTCAATTCTTTTTCTTCCAGGTAGTGAAGAACAAATTGAACCAGACTCCAGCTATACAATATTGCACTGCCTTATCTTCATACATGGTTTTACAGCAAGATAATCGTTACATTTGCGATTTGATGTTACGGGAAACAAATTTAATCACACACATTGCATGCACACACATGCACAATACACCCATATATATTAATATGCAGAGATGTAGTTAAAAATGTGTTTATAGGATCAGAAGAGATCCTTGAAGGGCATAGTAAACTCAAAGCAATCCCCAGTGTTGATAATCAGCACTTTTCAGCCTTCTAAACCCCAGCAGAGCAGCAACAATAGGGCTAATCCAATTCTAATGCAACTGTTTCCTTTAGTAGCAGCTAACAACAAAGAGATTCAGCTCTGTGGTTTAAGGATGTAAGTGATGACTAGAAGAGAATAACATACTGGAAACACTTGTACACTGGTACAGTTTCCCTCCAAACACCCTTAATGTGACACTTCAGGTGTGAAAGCAGAGAGTGTGCAGGATTGGCTTTGTGTATACCTCTTGTGCTCCTTCCCTCGTCTGCTCCGGTTTCCAGTAAACACTCTTTTACCTTCCGCAGGGTCAGGACAAAGGTTATTTCTGCCTCAACAGAGTTTCTCAATTAAGCGCCCTCAGCCTCTGATCTTCTTCCTGTGGAATTCCCCACCACAACTGGAAGCTGAATGGCACATGTGCTTACATAAATGTAAATGAGAACTGTAGGAACTCATACTGCTTTGTTTTGCTCCTTCCCCCCCCCCTTTTTTTTTCCTTTTCTTTTCTTTTCTTTTCTTTTCTTTTCTTTTCTTTTCTTTTCTTTTCTTTTCTTTTCTTTTCTTTTCTTTTCTTTTCTTTCCTTTCCTTTCCTTTCCTTTCCTTTCCTTTCCTTTCCTTTCCTTTCCTTTCCTTTCCTTTCCTTTCCTTTCCTTTCCTTTCCTTTCCTTTCCTTTCCTTTCCTTTCCTTTCCTTTCCTTTCCTTTCCTTTCCTTTCCTTTCCTTTCCTTTCCTTTCCTTTCCTTTCCTTTCCTTTCCTTTCCTTTCCTTTCCTTTCCTTTCCTTTCCTTTTCTGTTTTTAAATAAGGCACACTGTCTTCGGTATCTCTGTCAATTTAATTACAACTTTTTCATCACACAATAAGAATACACTATGACATTGCACAGCGCCCATGTAAGTTCCTAGACAGATATTGCATCTCTATGGTGCAAGGTGGTACAGCATATGACTTGTTTTACTGCAACCAAGCCTTCTGTTATCAAATTCATAGACACCATGATATGGCTAACAAATCACTTCAATATCTGGAATGTCATTACTTATTTATTCTGTTTATTGTAGGATATCTACTTTTGCAAGTCAAAGCAGTTAAATATTTTCAAGTATCCGGAGCTCTAACAAGCTCTGACACTTTATGTTAAAGCAACTTAGCTGCATTTTCTGGAAGTGTCTTTTTCTTTTTCTTTACTAAATAAACGGTTGTGCTTACTGTAATACATACTACTGTTAGTAATCCAAAGACTAGTAACAATATTGTTGAAACTCCATATTAGAAGTGGGATACACCATTGGGGGAACAAACTTTACAGCTCATGCAATATTAGACAGCTCAGAGTGAAGAAAAACATCATCAACAGCACACATCGCAACGTAAATTATGGTTATGTTTCCTGTTGTAAAAGCTTCTGGTTTAAATGCAAATATTTCTTTGCAGCCAGCATGCTGAGGTGATAAAGTGGAAGTATTCACTAAACCAGTTTTATAGAAGCTGTTAAACAAGTTTTATAGAACCTTAGTTCCAGAGGACTCTCACTTATTCTGATTTCATAACTTGCAGCTGAAAATACAAATATTAAAAGATATTGTCATCTGTGTATTAGCTATCATTCAAACTTCTGATCTCTCTCCAAATACTCTCTTTTCAAAATGCTTCCAAAATAATACTTACCTAATATTTTCTTCATAAGTCAGTTGAGCACCATAAAAAAATAATGCAGCATGACGGATAGATCTACAAAAACTTGTTACCTAAACTAAGTGCTTGAATGATTCAATTTCTCACA
Source organism: Aythya ferina (assembly GCF_964211825.1). NCBI lineage: Eukaryota > Metazoa > Chordata > Aves > Anseriformes > Anatidae > Aythya > Aythya ferina. The sequence continues at coordinate 18,286,683 of NC_140304.1, forward strand.
GCACAGCATTGAAATGAAGAAGTGATGGTGGTCATCATGAGGCCACACGGAAATCTGACAGTAATTCTGACTTCACTTACTGTTATGTTAAAGTTGGTGAAGTAAAATTCCTACTTGACCAAATCTGATGTTTATTTACATTTTTTCTTTACATGTACAGAGTAATATGTCTACCTTCCATGAGTAGCAGAAAACATCAACTTAGTAAAAGTAAGCCTTCCATCAAAATCACCAGCACTGATTTTGAAACTCTCAAAAAGCTTATCGTCTAATTCCATTTAAAATCTTTGCAACTAGAACCACCATAGTTTATAAGAAGATTCCCACTAGTGTCAGTGAGACTAAACTCCATTACAGATCTTCCACTTTGGGTAGGAAGCAGGCCGGCAAGCTACGAACATACCTTGGCTTTTGTCAAAATCATTTCCTGGTGCGGTCCATGATAGAATGACCTTATCATCTTCTATTCTGGCCACAAGGTCAATAATTTTACATGGTGGAAACACATCAGCATGAGGTCCCATTGGAACTGCAGATATTATGAAGGATTCTCCCACAGCTGTTCTATGGAAACCTCCTCTTCTGTCTTGAATATCACTTTTAATAGCTGGGGGTCTTGATGGGTTCATCTTGAGTTTACCTACAGCATTAAAAAATGCTCATCAATCTTAACTTCTTGCACATTATTGTACTCTGCAGGTGACCTGAACATCACCTCATTTATACTGTTTTAAATCTGAAAAATCTATAAACCTCAATTATGTACAATCATTTCTAGTGTAGTATCTGTTTCTTTACAGTTTCAAGAGTGCTAATTACTAAGAAAGCTAATATGAAATTACAGTAACTGTTGCTTGTTATAAAATAATTACAGGAGAGTTTAATATCCTAATGCTGTAACTGTTCTTAATTTAGGATGACTGAATATAAGTAATAATAGTCATTATTACTTAATAAACTTATTGTTAGTCTTTTCACAAACAAAACACAAATCCTGTCTATCTGTACTACATAGGTACTACCCCATTATAGTTGTTTGTGGTATACTTTCAGTATTCTGGGGTATACAGACTCTTTTGGTGTTAATGCCTTCGTAACTGAACATCTCCTAGCTGGGCTGTTGTTGTTCTAATGCATCCTCCTAGTATTTGTGAAGGGATGTGATGTATTCAGGTGCTGGAATAGATAGCTATATCATTTTCCCTTCATTGCTTTACCTTACCATTTTCTATATAACCTGGTATATACATGGCATGACTCCACAGCTTTGCAGTTTGTGGCACAATAGTCCTGTTAGCTTGGACATGAGCTTTCAGGCTGTATCTGCCACTCCCAGGGAAAGAAAACAAGTACTTGGAATATATGCCATCATTCTTAACAATGTCAGAACCTAGACAGAAAAATGACATAAATTAACATCAAACAAAAATGGATGTGCTTATTTATGCTTTCTAGATTCACATACAGAAACTAGAATGTAAGAATAATAGGTAAATTCTCCTCTGATGTGCAACCTGTGCAGATCCTCTGCATTTGGTTGTATGTTAAAACTTAAAGAAGACTATGATCTGAAGCTAAGATACCTCTTTGTATGGCATGTTAACTGAAGGAAGAGCTAACAGGAAAATCATCTATTATTTCATAAGTTGTTACACTTTGGCCCCTGAGCTGGGATCTGGGAAACCGCCCAGGAATTCAGGGAAAATGGGGTGGGTGGACCTTCACCTCCAAAGTCCTCTGTACATTCCTGAAACACACTTCTAATTTATGGACTTACTCCTATGGTGGCACAAACCAGAGAGTATTCATTACTACTTCTGATTGTTTTCAGTTGTGAACTTTAATATAGAAAAAACACTTTATTGAAGTAGCTCCAAAAGTTACCAAAGTGATTTTGTAACTACCTACTCTACTACTCTACTCTCCGTAACTATCCTTTCTACCAATATGATGGACTGCATGTAAGATGTTGCCTTGCAGCATGCTGAAGTAACCAGAATAATTTCTGCAAAGCAAATGCACAAGTTAAAATATTACTAAATCCAAACTCCTTTGGATATTTACAGCTTTGCTTGGCAACTGTAAGAGGGAGTAAAGCATAGGGCCTGCAATTTCTGCCTGTAAGTGGTCATACTTCACTCTGCTAACAGCTGTTTAAGTTACTGCTCTTTGAAGACCTCATCTTCCAATGTGCTGAACATCATTTATTTTGATCAGCTTGAATGACAACTGGTAGCTCCAGCACACAACACAATTCTGATTACTGGAACATGTCTGTGTATTTTATTTATGCACATAAATCCTTTTCTGAATCAAAGTGTATCCAGAAACAGCACCAACTGTTTGTTGCACTCTTGTGTGTTACCACAGAACCTTGGAAACTCGGTCTCAGTGCATTGTATCATACAGTATTCAGTGAAGGTAGCATTTAGGGGAGCCCTATAATTTCATTTTCTAGATATTTTTGAATTTATATTCCTAGAGTCTTTTTACCTGCTCCATTGTCCAGAAGTTCCAAGGAAATGGGATCTCCAATCTCTGGACTGATGACAGCAGTCACGCTTGCTCCAAGAACAGGGGAAAAGCCGTGACTCACCTGTACATAGACAACCATTGCACTGGGATAGTAATTTATATCTTTACTCATATGGGTTTTTACAGCCACAGGAGGTATAGTAGAGTTTGCTGCTCGAGAAGTTACTGTCATTGTTAGAACTTGAGGAGCCAGGTGAACATTTGTCAGTGTGTATGTCCACTCCCCTGTCTGAAAAAACAACAATCAAATATTTTCAAATGAAATAATTCACTTTTGGATAATTTAATTTATGCTTATTTAAATTCTGACAGCCTCCTTAGACTAAGTAACATCCTTCAAGTAGCTTTGTTTCTGTCACTGGGAACACTCATAAATGCAACTCAGAATGAAGAAGTGTTTTCCAGCTGTCCTCTGTCTTTTGCCAATTGTTTGGCAACTATTCCATGTGAGACCACAAGCATCAGATTTGATTATTTTCTTAGCATCTGTGGACTATTTAAGAAATTAAGGATTAATTTTTATGGGGAAAAAAAAAGTTTTCAGAATTTTAATGATGGGAATATGTTTCTATGAACAATGGAGTAATTTTAAATGAATTATTAAGTTAAAAAGAAAAACCACACACTTGTAATGCTATCTACTTGTTAGAATAGTAACAAGACAGAAGATTCGCCTACTGGCTCGGTTTCTGATAGTTCTCAGAAACTTGTAGTTAAGTTGTAAACCAAGTGTGAAGTAATAAAAAAAACGCACCTTCAGATAGCGCTCTTGAACACAGCAGATGCTTCTGTTTGGCACGCAACAGCAGTCATACTAACATAGTGTAGCAGACCCATTCTGTCTCATGCTATTAAATGATTTTCCTTAACATAACTTTATTAGAATCGAAGCAATGTAGAGTCAGGATGTTAAAAAGCAAAATTGTTAAAAGGCAAAAAAAGACCATAAGTTGTACCTCCCCAATTCCTGGAATCTGGAGACGTGCTACATGGAAAACTGAATCAGAGACAAAGTCCTTGCTGGTGTAGCTTTTCCGATTGGGATCAACCAGATTGATCTCAGGTGGTTCAGCAGCTTGTCAGGTGGCTACAAAGAAGGTTTCTCTTCCCATGGTGCTATCAATAGTCACTGCCCTCCTGAGTTGTTTGTACCCTCCAATACTTTCACTAGCACTTTCGATCTATCAAAAACAAAATTATTCTGTCAGTTTTGAAAATCACATATATTCTGACAAAGAAGGACTTATTTTTATTCAGACAACTTTAAATATCAGACCTGATAGACTTGAAAAGAATTGAAAACACACACCAATATTATTCTTTTATAATAAATGGGGACTTTATTCTCCCCCTCAAATACAAAGCAGCAAAATTTAGTGACAGTTCCATGGAATCACAGAAATGGCAGAAAAATTAGGCCCAATGGCCTTCTTTTCATGTTACATTTCTGCTGGATGGAATTCCAGAAACATATAGCTATGTAGGATATTGCCACTTTCCCAGCTCAAAAGCAATGCTGCTGTTAAAGAGCATGACACTGAAGAAGATTGATTTATGAGTTTAAAAGTTCAATCTACATGCTCTTCCATGAGGAAAAAAATAGCAATAGATAGAATTCCTGATGGAGACAGATCATTGCCCTCATAACTTCCTTGGAGGATCAAACTGTCAGATGACATTCTATGCCTTGTGTGAGACAAACTGCAGAGAAAAAGCTTGATATACTCTAGCAAACAGTAGAATCTGAGGGAACTTTCTACAGTTTTCCAGATTATACAAAAGAAGTTTAACACAATAGTATTGTCTCAATACTTTGCTCAACCTGCAAATAGAGGCTGGAGAAGTGGTCATCTGAAAAGAGGAAGCAGGACTCCTAGATAAATTTGCTACATTTTTATTTTATCTAAAACAACAGGAAGCAGAAATATTAACTGTGCTCATATGACAAACCTGAACAGATTGAAAGTATCTTCACTTCTGGACAAAATGTCAGTGAAAACATCCAGTACGTCACTGAAGTCCAGTCTTTCAGAAACAAAATACTTCAGCCCTCCTGAACCAGCATAGCTGATTACAAATTTGGCTATTACATATTATACATGACACAATAACTAGATCAGGTTTGCAAGATGTACCACAGGTCACAGAACTGTCAGGGAGGGAGGACAGCCACCTCCCTTATCCATGGTCTCTGACCATCTTCTTCATCAGAGTTTAAAAACTCAGCAGCTTCAAAATGACTCTTGAATCAGAATGACAAAGGGAGTTAATTACTCTGAAATTACATTATATGAAATAATTTTACATTGCTTTAAGAAAATATGGTAATGTTGCAATAACAATACTACATTTTTAATCGAGTAGCGTAACTTATCGAGCTGAAGACTTGTCAAGGCTACCTGCATGAATGAAGGCCATTTCCAACACAGACACTCAGGGACAGCTTTTTATAAGTGCCTATGTGCAAGAATAAAAGCTGTATTCTTCTTCCAGTGTCTCTGGCAAAAGTAAGTTATTTAGGTGCTGAATTTTCACTGATGTTACTACACTCTAGTACCTATTAAAATCTGGAACCTAGATCTTCTTTGTTTAGTCTGTACCATTGGCTTTCAATCTCCTTTTAGATCTGTGGCTCTGCTAACACCTTTGAGTGGAAGCAGGGACTTCATAATGAGTCTCACTCCAAGTCACAGTAAGGACACTTTTCTTTGGCGTTTTCTGAGAAAGAAATTGTGTCTGAGACTTACTGCTTGAGATTGTTCCAAACAGAAATATATTGTCAGGTTCTCGGTTTCACATAAATCTATGCATATGCCAGCTTTACTAGACATACCTGAGTTGAACACTTTCAGGACCGGAGTCATGGTTTGTTCCTGTACTTACCTGTCTCTTTGGAGAAGTGTTCGATTTCCTTAGCAGCTGAGGACCCAACAGTAATGGTACGGATGATTGATCCACTGTTAATCATTTCAGAAAAACACCTGCTCGTACTATTGTCTTGTCCACCCATTACCAATATAATTTCAGATCCATACAGATTTCCTTCTTTCTTCCTAATGACCTGATAGTAGAAGAACAAGCATTAGCAGATGCTATAAATATCATATCATCTACACTGAAATTAATTTTGACACTGTCTTTAAAGAAATTGTATCAGAATGAATACAATGAAGGTTTTATATCACAATAAGGTATAGAAAGTAAAGGGCCTAAAATAAGAATATGCTGCAAATGGGTATTTGACAAGGAGCCATGCAGTAGGCACCTATTATTTCCCTTTCTTGAAGCACCTCTTTTACTTCCTTTTTTCTCCTAGCAGAAGGCTGAGACTACAGGCTCCAGAATGCAGAAAGTCAATTAAAATCAGACAAGAAAAAACAGCACTGCTCCCAAATTTCTGCTTCATTACAAATTCAGAGAGGCGGTGACCCATCATAGGGTCAGGATGAATACATTTCACATGAGGCATTTGCTGAACTGTTGCAGTACTCAGCAGACAGAAATAAACCAAAGCAGGAAAAAAATTTCCTTAATATACTGGGCTTAAACATGCAATAATAAGAGCATGCTAACGAATTTATATTGCAAAACAAGACCAAATGAAATGTGATTTTAGAGAAACAGAAGTTGAAGTTAACAAACAAAATCTTCCTTAATCAAAGGATGCAGAAATGCTGAGTGTGCCAGCCTAGGTTTTAAGAATAATTTAGAAAGCAAAATACAAAAAAAAAAAAAAAAAAAAAAAAAAAAAAAAAGATAAAGCTTATATAGCTCATAAAATTTGTAATGGCTAAAGTTGCAAAGTTTAAAAATACATAACATGATAGTTTAAAATGCATATATCATTAAGCGTATGGCAACAATCACATAACGTTATTTTAAAAAGAGTTTGGTTATTATATTTTTAATTATTAGTAGATGATACATAAAAGGTACACAGAAAAGCCACAATGGTTCTTTTCAAAAACTACATAATTATCAGTAGAAAACACTTGATGCAGCCTAGACACAGAAATCCTCATAACTGAAAAGAACAAACCATCTACACAAGAGGTGCAAAGAGAAGTGATGCTTCACCTCATGCGTGAGCTGCAGGCCTGCACAGACATTTGCTCTGTCCCTCCCTGGAGCTGTAGGTAGGTACGAAGCAAGCTGTTTCCGTGCATAATCGCTGACTATCTGGAGCACATGAGTTTTGATCTCTCCTCTGTCACTGAATGTGACAATACCAACGTAAGAGTTTTCTTCCACAATTTGCAGTAAATACAGTTCTGCTGCTTGATGCAATCTATTGATACAGCTACCCTACATATAAAAGAAGTTTAAAAACAAATAGATTTGTAAGCATGTGGAATAATAATGAATGCTGCAAATTATAAATTAATAGCTAAGAATTCTTGGCAGAAAATTTCACAAAGACAAGGAACATGGAATATTCCCTTTTGCAAGTTCCAACATTAATTTAATTTAGAATACAAAATCCAAACATGCTATTCACTTTATTTCAATGAAGATCAGCCTTAAACTAATCAAATGCTTAGCCCACTCACTGCTGAGCACTGGTTGTCTTCAGACTTTGAGATCCCTCTCTTCTGGAATTTTTTTTTGTTCCTTTCACTTTTTTTCCTGCCCTTCCAGCTCATTTCCATCTTTCTCATGTTCCAGGCTACCCAGCCTAAATATTTAAACTATAACATGCAGTGTCTTTTATTTCTCTCAAACCTTGCCACCGATAGTCAACTGGCGAGTATCCAGCATCGCCGTCCTGGCCTCATTTATGTTGGTCTTGATTCCTCTGCCTCAAAAGAAAAGAAAATCCCAAATTATGTCACTGTCAAATTGATTCCTTGCATCTGTGGCGAGATTTTTCAATCTCTGCTTGGAGACTACTTTTAGATGAATACAGTTTCTGAAAACACAAGACAAGAAAAAGTAAAATGTGAAATGGAATACATCTGATAAAGAATTTACCCCAGCTATTGTGTTGGAAAATTCAAGAACTAAACAGATTACTCTGTCTCTCTTCTGCAGCAATAAGAAGGAGGGAGGAGTAATGAGGCTGCTGTTGGTCAGTGAAGGATTATTTTCAAAATCTGTAGAGTTTTTAATTACTTCCCATGTGCTTCTGTAGTCACACATTTGATTCTGAAAATTGGGTGCTTCTCTGTTATGGTTATGCTCATTACAGAATTCAGCCACCTAAAATGAAAAACAAGTAGACAAAAATCAGAAGTATTCAACAACATAGTAACAAATAAATATAGCAGTGGAAAACCATTAATGCTGATTTTCTTGTATAGTTGAGACATCAGCTGACAGTAAACATCGTTCCACATTATTAGCAGTACGCATTGCAGTTAATTTGCTTACATGAAAGTTGAAAAAAATAGCTTTTCTAAAAGAAGAATAAATAAAGTTTTATAACAGTATGTTTCATTGAAAGAAATCTGTTCTTATAAGTTTGTACTTACAGATGATAAACTTTGCATATACATTATTGATGATACTGCAGTTTGATTTCTCTCAGGAATAAATGCACATCCTTCCTTAAAAAACCCTGATTAATGACACAACTACCATCAGTGCAGGAGTTTTTTTCACACACATAGATGCCAGTAAGATCAGAGGAACACCTAAGTATAAAACAGAATACATTTCCACTTAAAAACCCTACCTGAATATAGTGATGACATTAATGATGTTTGCAGTATACTCTGCATAGCTCCTGCAACAAGTCATCACAGTATAAAGATACATGTGATGTGACATGAAGAAAAATCTTTTTTTTTTTTTTAACTTCTCCATCACATCATTCTTTAACTAAGTAGAAATATTACAGTTCATCATCATTCTTTGACTAAGTAGAAATATTACAGTTACAGATGTAAAGTTTACAACTGCATAAGTAATCTTATTCATCCAGCAGCAACCTCTTCCAAATGCTTCTGTACCCGAGAAAATGCCTGTAAATGGCTCGCTGGTGTACCACAGGCACAGGCAACATCTCAGTGAGCTACCAGGTTAAATGTGCTGTAATAAAACTTTGTTTCTCAATGTCCGTTTGGCCATATGGACAGCAAGGAAAAGCAGGTAGAGAGTCAGGCATTCCCGCACTGGTGAGCGTGTGGGGTGAATATGTGCAGGAGTAGCAAAGATGAAAAAAGTTGTTTGAAGAAGAGAGACTGAGAAGCTTAATAGGAAAGCCCAATATCTGCAGTGTACCCAGAGAAGGGTGAGGGGGTAAGTGGCAGAAAAGCTTGAACAGACAAATAGCGTGGGAAGAAGGATTTCAGTACAAGCACCATTTCCTCTCCAGGAGCAGAGCTTGGAAGTGGTTAAGTGTCCAGTGTCAATTCAGAAAAATGTAACACTCACTGACACTGCCAATCCATCAACGACAGAAATGTGGAAAGATGAATGTGGAGAAAATCATGTGCTCTATTCATAAAGGAGAAATAGGAATGCCTCAAGACTTCATAGAAAAACATCAGGCAGCTTTCTGAAGTGCACCAAAAAGGGCTTGCAGAAGGAAAAAATGCCGAATTACCTTGTAACTTTAACCTGATTCTTCTCGGTGACATAGAAAGGTCTGTCAGTGTCATACTCATCAAACACCCCCCATCAAAGGTGGGCCCACTCATGCACAAAGGCTCTGCCTGCAGGGAGGACATTGTAATGGGAGTCAGCCACTGCCTGCAGAACTAATCAGCAATGCCACAGCAGGGACTTCCTGACCAGCACCTTTCCAGCAGCAATCAGCTGTATGCAGTTTTAATATCAAGCAATTTACATCTGTGTCTAAGTGTGACTAAATTCAAATAACGTCATTTGAAAGTCTTAGATTTTACATCACTTAAAATTGGCTTCTTTTATCATCATTTGTTTGAGCTTGAATTCAGACTCCAGGAGTGTATGACAAAACAGGAATGCTTTTTAATATACACTTACAGGAGAGTAAAACATGCATCAAAATGTAATTAAAAAATTGATGTTGGAAGTGGAACTAACCTCAACAAACCAGAACTTCATTTTCCATTAACCATACTAGTGTGGGATTAGGAACAAAAGGCTATCTTTATGCAGTTAGCACAGGTTTTTGCACAGCAGCACATGCTACTGAGATATGTGCACGAAACGTACAGGAAAGGGTTATGCAATGTAGTTTTTAGTATTCTTCTGTCTTTTGTTCTACACTGCTATGGCAAGCTGGAGAAGTAAATGGTTTAAGGAATTTACCCCGTGAGCCATAGATGTCCATCAAATAATAATTTACTAGGAAGTTAGGTGTGAAGTGAATATATTTTCCCATTTTTCCACATGCTTCGTGTTGTAGGGTGTATGGATCATCACTGTATTTCCAATAAGGATCAGCCACTATGACATCTGCCTGAAATTACACAAAAAGTAACTTGAGTAATGATAGAAATATTCTGCTGTAATATTCTGTACATGATCTAATGTTACCCAGCCCATAACAGAACTCCTACTTTCTGACACAGAAAGACTAACAGCAGATTATGGACAGATTTCCCAGCAGCATAATTGAAGCTTGAAGTGGGAGACTACTGTATTTATTCCTTTATTAAAGCTTTTTACATATTAGACACATTTCTTAGAAAAAAATGCTTCTGACTACAGTAATAAAATAGAGAGCCAAGCAAGCCCTTTCACCAGAAGCCCAGTGATCTTGAAAGGGGTGTTTCTTTTCTTGCACATAGCCATGCTTTTCCTTTCTGTACTGCTGTTTCATGTATTAGCTTAAAATTCTTGGCAGAAAACATCACAGAGAGAAGGAACATAAAATATTCCTCTTTGCAAGTTCCAATATTAATTTAATTTAGAATATAAAATCCAAATATGCTATTCAGTTTATATCAATGATATCAGCCTTAAACTAATCAAATTAAGGGACTGATCATCTTTAAAGTCAAAACAGACATTTCTATGCACTTTTTTGCTGAGGTCTACTGTATCCACCCACAGTATGCCTACAAATCTATAGCACATCTTTTATAGAGCTAGCTTCTTTTTATTTAAAAACAGCAAGTGAGGAAGAATCCACTTCTACATGTTTTTGCAGGTGTAAACACAAGGACAGGTCCAATTTCCAAGGGTCTTTCAAGTGGAAAGTCTTCTTTCTGATGACCAATACATTTTCATAAGGATTTGTTGATATTATTACACAACCTAGTGAGAAAATATATTGTAATATCTGCTGCAAATATCTCTTACTTGTGGAGCTGGTCATAAGTACCAATGGCCATGCATGTAGCTAAAACACAGATTAACATGCATCCCATTTCCTGGATTCCAGCTACACAAAGTTTGGAATAAATGGAGAAAACTAACCATTATGAACTAGTCTCTGCTTCTTTTTCTACCTCTGTAGCAACAAGCTGACTTTGCTCTTTCAGATTTCCTTGGCTTTTGAGACAGACCTTCCCTAATAAGTCTGAAACTCCACCTAGACAAGTATTGCTGCTGTCATCAACACAACTGCCACCCAGGAATTATTAGAGGGATGATAGGTTAAGAAAGCAAGAGGGAAAAAAAACAACAACAACCAAACCAAAAACACAACTAAGCAAAACACTGGAAATCACAAGCAGAGGTCCTTGACTTGTCATAAATGTGAAAACAAGTAGAGAAACAAAACTGAGTAACAACAAGGATATTCAGAGCAGACAGGATATTCAGAATAAGGGTATTCAGTCCAGCTGTCGGCCAGGTTTTCAAAATAATTAAACAATCTGCAAAGGATTGTGTTTATGGACTATGACAGATTTAACATGGAGCTTCTTGCAGTTCAGGACTCTCTTGTTTCTCATTTAAAACCAAAAGGATGGTACAACTCTGTGTTGTTACTGATGCTCATTACTCGTGGTTTTACTAGCAATGGTTCCTAGATCATGATTTTGCCTGTTTTAAGGGCATTCTCATGTGGATGGTTGTTCACATCACTTTTTAAAAGTTAATGTACATGTGGGTACACGAATAAATGTTTAAAAGATTTTTTTAATGCACTCTATTCCCTGCATTAGCTGTTGAGCCTTACCTTTTCATAGGTCTCGTGTTTTGGTTTCTCATAACTCTTGTCCTTCCATGTCGGAGGTATCAGAATATTCATGCTCCTGAAATAGACCCTTCCTCTTGCAGCATTGAACAAATACAAAGAAGCCTCAGTGATCATGTCCTGGCAAATAAGCAATGGAAAAAACAGGTTGACGGATTAAGCAGTATGTTCGCTCTGCGATCAGTCCTGACTACGGCATTTGCCAGCAAACATTAAAGAAAAGAGCTCAGCGATCTCATCAAGGCAGCGTAACGATCCTATCATCCCATTGTCCCATTTCTGCAAGACCTCGTATTCAGGCATCTCAGGGCTGCTTTAGAAGCACTCATTCACCGTCGAGGATGACATAAACACTAAGGCTGCCTCTCTGGAGACCAGCAACATGATCGGTTGAGGTTGGTGGTGGCTAAAGGGACGCATCAGGACCGTTCCCCCCCAGAGCTGGGGGCACCAGGCACTGACCACCAGCACGGGACCACGGCAGCCGTGGGCCTGCTGCCTCGGGGGATGCCGCCTTACCTGAAGGCTGGCAAGGAGCCAGCCGTCCTCCGGCAGCCGGGGGTGCACGGCGGACAGCAGTCCCTCGTAGCCGCCGTCCCGCAGCACCGCCACCACCTCCCCTGCCGCCACCAGCGCCAGCAGCAGCAGTGCGGCCCCCACCGCGGCCCCGCCGTCCATGCCGGAGCCGTGGGATCCCTGCGGCTACACAGGGGGAATGGCTTGACAGGGGTGAAGTGTGACCTCCAGCTAGGCTCCGACCCGCCACATTGTTGGCTTTCAACAGCTTCTCGTTTCCCTGCAGGCATTGTCTGTATCCACGCCAACCACCTGCCCTACCCACGTGCAGCAGGGCCTCTGCCTCCACACGCAGCACTTGCAGGGTTTTAGGATTTCCAGGACTACTTGTTCATAGTAAGAGAGAAGCTGGCCAGGTGAAGGGCTCTACAAGCCTGTTTAAAACTGAAGTTATACGTATGTCTGAGTATACCTCTGCATGCTGGAAAGGAATTACTGTAACTGAACCGTGTTACAAAATGCTTTTTGAAAATACAATGCTGTCCCAGCTGTTTCTGCCCTTCTGCCTGGAACTGTAAGGTGTTCCCTTTGCTTTCTTTCAGCCTAAAGCTCTCCATCCCATTTCCCAAGTCTTGCGCAGATTCCTGTAGGACCTGCCCTGGTTCTGGGACTTCTCCCTGCTCCCCAGGCACTTTTCAGAATATGAAAGAATCTGTAGCAATTTAGGAACTGGTGCCAGCAATTTCCCAGGAAATGCGTACAGGAGCAAACAGGGCTCATATACTCACCCCCTGGGTAGCACTGCACAGGGAGAAAGACTAAACTGAGGAATGTGGAGTTAAGGATTTGTTAGTAAAAGAGAAATAAAACTACTATTGCCTCTTTAGGCAATACAAAGTCTCCTGGAAGTAGCTGAGCTGTCTGTCTGAGCTAGATGTGACTCACATGGAAATGAGTGGCACCAGTACAGGTGGGTCTATGGGGATCAAAGAGGACTGGGAACTCTGATCTGGGCAGGTCTATGCATGCAGTAAGGGAAGTTCTGCATTGCTATAGCTGCTATATAACTTGCATGTAGGGTGAGAAGTTCCCAAACACCTCTCAGTCAAAACCTAACAAGATCAACACCAAATCAGTGATCACCAAAGGAAGGACACCCAGACCTTCACATAAAATATTGGTAAGGAGAAAGCGCTCCCTGTTACTGCCCTGTACCTTGGAATTTCCTTATATTTCTTTCATCTCTCCAGGTGCAGAAATGCCTGCTGCTACTCTACGAGCAGTGAAGATGACCTACTGCTTCTGCCAAGTCTTTTATGTAAAGAGACAAGGGTCCTTGACGGGGACCCTGAAGCATCATAACCCCAATGGGTAGGTCTCCCTGATGCCGATGACCCCGTGCACTGCCAAGTGAAGGACTTCCCTGCTGACATGTTGGAGAAGCTGGCATGACACATCGGGGAGTGGGGAATATTGACAGGCATGCGAGGAAAGTAGCAAAAACCACCACACTTATTTTGCAGAAGAGAGCAGGAAGAAATATTGTAATCTCTTCTGGACAAATATTGCTGTGTAAGACAGTGAGTGTGTAAAGATTGGACTAGAGAAAGGAAGGGCAAGTTCTTCCTTTTGGAGAGAAGGTCGGTCTTAGACCTTGTGTTGGATAAAAAGGGTGGGGAAGGAACGGTTTTATAATCAGGGCAGCAGCTTATCAAGAGAAAAAAAATCCACCCACTGATGGTGCAGTGGAGGAATTATGCAGGATAACAGCTTCGTTTTGTATTTTCTCTCCAGAAATGTTAGCAAAACCTTCCGTTTGAATCAGAGAGTGCATGGCTATGCAGGTTACTCAATGATAAGGTTATTTGATTACTGTTTATTGCCAATTTATGGTCCCATGGGTGCTAACTATGGACTTGGGAACTATTACAGTCCTGTTTATTGATATGAACATGGAAACTTGAGTAATGTTTCCATACATTTTGCAGTGTATCTTTGCAAATGACAGATTAGTCCTGGTCATGAATGCACTGATTAATCCATGAAGACTGGGGAACTGAAAGCACATTTCTTTCTTCAATAACTTCTCGTTCTCCTGGATAAGCCTTGTTATTTGTATTTTTTTTTTTCCCTCTTCCTGGTTCTCTCCCCACATTAAAATATTAGCAGTAGCCTAATTTATTTTTAAAGGTTGATAGCTCTTTCTCTGAAATATAAAGATGTAGCAGCACCAGCACAGCATTGCAAACACATTATATGCAGTTATAAAGCAGCCAATTCCATGACTAAGAAGTGAAAATAGAGACTTTTTGTGATAAGAAGCTATTGCCAAAATTTAACAATGAACAAAGACAGACTTTGGACTCTTGAATTTCTGGCACAGAAATGAAAAGTTCTGTTATACCTTTAAAGCAGATAAAGTCATGAGCTGGGACACTCAGCAGAGTTTCTGTAGTATTTGAAGAATCATAGAATCATAGAATCATAGAATATCCTGAGTTGGAAGGGACCCTTAAGGATCATCAAGTCCAACTCTTGACACCGCACAGGTCTACCCAAAAGAAGCCTCTCTCTAGAATACCTCTTTTTACCTCTTTTATTAAGACTTTCAATTATGTGATAGCTGAATTGTGTGTTATATTTCCTTTAATTATCTTCCACTCTGTGGATTGTGCAACAGGGTCATCTAAACGCAGCTTTCAGGACTGAAACTTGTACTTCTTTGTTCATGAGGTACGCAGTCTGATGTCAATTATCAGTGTAATTAGCCTTGACCATAATATTTATTACATAAGCAGTCACCTCTATTTTAGATAACTGCAACACTGTATTGCTTTAAAAATAAAATTATCTTGGAAAGTTCTGAGAAGCTATAATTACAAATCTGTCTAAGCTGAATATGAGACATCATGGCCAGAGCTAACAAACTGCTTTGCCAAAGCAAAGCTACAATGGAGGTGATTAATTCACAGTTCAAAGCTAAGGTTCCTGTAAAGAACAAAACATTAGGCTTTACACACGCAAAGCCCCAAACCCCCTGTGACACAGGTATAAACAGGCAGCCAATCCATAATGAATAATGGCGTGGTTTCATCTCTCCTAGCATTACAAAGGATGAAATATAGCCTTTGATTTTTTTTTTTTTTTTTTTTAATTTATGTATATACGGAAGTTTTTGTAGCTGTTCAGAAGAAGTAAATGCTTAAAGCCCATTTGCTCTCGCGGCCGGGGCGCCCGCCCTGGGCAGGCCGCGCCGCCCGTTGCCGTGGCAACAGCCCCAAGCGGGTCGCGGCGGCGCTGCAGGGGGCTGAGGGGGCGCTGCCCACGGGAGGGGGCCGGGGGACACGCAGCCCACCGGAGGGCAGCAGCCGCGGGCACCCCGGTGCTGGTGAGGGGAGCGGGGCCGGGGACACGGGGCTGCGGGTGCCGAGCTTTCTCATGCGTTAATTGCCTTACATCTCCCATGAGACTGCTTCTTCCTTGCAGTGCAGGAGGTATTCACACGGTATTTTCTAGTGCGACTGACCAGGGATACCCAAATTCAGCTAGTGACGGATGAACACCGGCAGCAGGTGTCAGGACGCCCAGACTTGCTCCCCAGCACTCCAACATGTCATCAGCACCTCAGGCAGCCTCTGCTCTACCTGCACCTACCTGCGCTGCGCTTTTCTTGGACTCTGAGCTTCAGGAAAAGTTTTTTCTTGCTGATGTTAACGAGGCAAGTTCATTCTGTTCCTGTTAAGCTTGATTTTTCTTTTTTTCTTTTATATTTGCTTTGTTACCGAGCTTCAAAACTTTTAAAAAAATTCTGTACCAAATTCCAGGTGGAAGTAGGGGATATTTCAGAAAATGGGTGAGAGTGGGGAACGCAAAAATGGCTCACTGAAACTGTGCAAAAATCTTATTGTTTTTTTCTGCAAACATAGATGAGCTAGGATAAAAAAATCTATAATTAATTTTCCAATAAGCTGTTTTCACTGGAAGCTATTAAATTCAACAACTTGTTTTTGGTTATATAACTTACAAAAAGGTAGAGACCTGGATTGTGTGACACAGATGGAGCTCTGCCAGGGAATGTAAGCACTCCAAACTGGGAAAGGAGAAAAGCTATTTCTGCCTCAAAACTGGCTGATCTCTGCTGTGACATAATATCTCTGCTTTCACTGAGTTTACCTTTGCCTCACAGGTAAGGTGTGTTTTGCAAGTTGTCAGTTTGAGGGTACATCCTATGGTATCACAGGATTGTACGCTTATTGAAAACAATAGATGAAAGTGAGATTTCTTTGATCTTTAAAACTCCTTTTAAATAATTTGCCTGAAGAGCTGACTTGTTTTATGTTGATATGCCTTGAACTGGGAAGGTGAGTGTTCTAATAGGCAGTGATACTAAACAGTACATGATTATGAATGTATTTCAGGGAAAAATGTGTGTGCTGCCAATTACATCTGGAGAAGCAGGAAAACTCTCTTCACTGATTCAGTTGTATAAAGACGATTATTATAGAACTAAAAATGCCATCCAAAGTGGAAAATACTTTACTGATCTCAGCAAAGAGTATGACCGTCTTGAACACCAGGTAAGAATATGTGTAAGACACAGTGCCAATGCAAATATAATTTTCTTATGCAGGTCTTTAACACTTAATCTTATCATTTTCTTTGTTAGACATACTTGAAAAAGTTTTGTTGTTGTTGTTGTTGTTGTTTTTTGTTATGTCCCATGCACAAAAGTAGTTCCTGCAAAGTTGGAAGGAATTCAAAGGGCTAAACGTGACCTTTCATTGCTGACTTTCGTAGTTCTCCTTCATAAGTCATAACCTTTTCTTCTTGCAGGATAACAGATGGCTATTTATTCTGAATATATATTTTTTTTAATTTTAAATATATTATTTTTGATCTTTAGGTTTTCAGAGAGCTAGCTGCAAGGCTACAGCATGAGGCTTTTTATTGATCATTACAGAGGAAGTAGTTGAATAGACAAACTGTTAGAAAGACAACCATGGGAGTAATGGAAAATGGTGTTATTAATTCAGGACCAGTCACTCCCAGTTCTTGGAAGTCTACTGAAAAATTCCCTTTAATTTTCTGACTAATTACTCTGGGGTCATAAAATGACCATTCATGTTTACAATTTACTTACTCTGTGGTAGCAATTCTGATGCATCATAGTCAGGAATGGATTAAACTAACTGAGTGCATTGTTTATAAGCTTGCAGAGCCTACACAGGAGGAAATTTGGAAGCAGAGTTGGGGTCCATGTCCTGATAAATACTGGATCAAGATTACAGAACTGTCACCACTGCTTAAAAAAAGGTCACGAAAAAATCACCTACAACAAAGCTTGAATGAAAATGCATCAAGAAGGTGTGCTTCAGGCAAAGATAAATGGTAAAATGTTAAGATATAAGGAACGTATTTATAAGCTACTTAAGCATTTGAAGCTTATGAGTACATTAGGTCTGTAAGTATTGGCCTGTGAAGGCCTAAATAGAGAGCTGGCATAGATTGGTGTTAGGATATTCTTTTTTTTGTGTAGGTGTGGTGGTGTTATCCTGATGGGCAGCTAAACTCCACTACAGCTGCTCTCTCACACCCCCTCCTTGAAGGAGAAGGGGGAGAAAATACAATGGAGAGGGCTCCAGGGTTGAGAAAAGGATGGGGAGATTGTCACAAGCAAAACAGACTCAGCATAGGGAGATTAATATAATTCATTACCTATCACTAGCAGATTAGAACAGTTAGAAACTAAAAGCAAAGTAAAAACACCTCTCCACCAATCCACCCTCTTCTACATCCTCCCCCAAAGTGGTGCAGGGAAATGAGGGCTGCAGTCAGTCCCTAATGCTTCCTCTCTGCTGCTTCTTCATGGTCCCTCTCTGCCCCAGCTCCATGTCCCTCCCATGGGATGCCATCCTTCCTGAACTGAGCCCGCATGGGCTGCCCACAGGCAGCAGGCCTTCAAGAACTGCTCCAGTATGGGTCCTTACCATGGGGTCAATCTGTCAGGAGCAAACTGTTCCAACGTGGGTTCTCCATGGGCAGCAGCTCCCCCCAGATCCCCTACTCCACCGGGGGCTCCTGCACAGGCTGCAGTGTGGAGATCTTCTCCATGGGCTGCAGGGGGACAGCCTGCTCCACCTGGGGCCTCTCCACAGGTCACAGGGGAACTGCTGCTGCGTGCCTGGAGCACCTCCTGTCCTTCTGCACTGACCTTGGGGGCTGCAGGGCTGGTTCTTACTCCTCTCTACCAGCTGCTGCTGCATAGCAGGTTTTTTGTTGTTGTTGTTGTTTTTTTCCCCTTCCCTTTTCTTGAATTTGCTCTCAGATGCCCAACCAGTGTCACCCCCCGATTCAATTCTGGCCAGCAGCGGATCCCTTTTGGAGCTGGCTCTGATCTGACATGGGGCAGCTGCTGGGCTCTGCTCACAGAAGTCACCCCTGCAACCAACCTCTGCTACCAGGCCCTACCACATAAACCCGATACATTAGGCCCTTCTGAAGAAAGACTAATTTTATTTTTTTTGGTTACAGAGGCACTGCATTTTCAGTTGAAATATTGCAATACTGCAAATGAATGAAAACCATAAACCGGTCACTGTTAGGAGGGTATTTTATTAGAATTTTCTAATATATGATTTCAGTGCAAGATACTTTATTTTGAATTTTTCACCTTTAACATAAAATATCTGTCAGCAGGGGGCAAATGCTCTTTTGAGTAGTAAGTACAAAGTAAATAATTTCAAATATGTATTTGAAAACAGTGATGTAGAGAAGCCAAAGTATGAGGTGCATACCATATCAACTTTACTATGCATGTTAAAAAAAAATCAGTTGTAGAATTCTGTATGAACTAGACTTATGTGTCTTGCTTATTTACTTACTTATTAAGATAAGTCAATTTGCATTTATTATTTTGCATGTGGTCAGGCAGAAGGAAAATGCCCCTTGTGAAAATGGTGCTTTACAGGAGGTTTTTAAAATAGACATGGAAATTAATTCAGCAGAGGACTTCGTGCCAACTTTTAAAGATGTTATTAGTAGAATAGAAAATGTGAGTATATTTTAGTCAAAAGTTTGTATGCATTCTAAATGCCACATTCAAAATAAATTATTGTTTTAATCTCATCTCTATCAATGTCTGTAGAATTATTAATTTAGAAAAGCTTAAGTTTTTAATCTATGAAATGCTTGCCACATTTACAGAGGCCATATGAAAGACTTCTCAAAAGAGCACAGAGAGGTGTGAGTTTTCCAATTTTAACCTGTGTTAGGTATAACCTGAACCTGGAGGGCCATAAATGGATGGTGAATGTTACAAGCATTGCTAGTTCTTTTACAAGAGAGATACTATTTGCTCACTAATTAAGATAAATGCATTTGTTATCTTTATGTTGTTGATTTTGCATGCAGTGAAAAACCTTCTTTACAGATATTCTTTAAAATCCTGCATTTTTTTTTCTTACATTCACAAATTAATACAGCCTGACTATAGTGGGGATTTTTTTTTCAATTTTTTTAAGTAATTTCTCTCTTTAAACTGGCATTCCAGAGTTCCATTTGAACTTTTCCCAAGAACATTAACATGAAACATTCTGTATAATTATGTGCAGATAAGGATAGGATGACTCCTTTGCATGGATTTCCAGTAAAGCTTTTGATGACAAAGTTTCCACTTGTTTTTGTTTTGTTTTCCTTGTAGCTAGTCTGACTGGATTTACTCCTTTAAAGTGAGATCTGGAACATTTATCAGAAAGAAAAAATAAAGTTGATAAGCATACCATATTTCTGTTAGGTTGGAAGATGAATCTGTATGCCTCATACACAGTTTAAACACTACTGAGGTAGCATTTTTTCTTTTAGTTTACTGTGTAGTTGCAAACATTTATTAATTTTTAGTGACTGTATTTTAAAGCCAAATTTGAATATTAATAATATATGTTTGAGGAAATACTGTAAATCATCTATAATATCTTCTTGTTTATGATGTTTTAATAGGTTTGTAAACATTCTGTATCAGAGATGACAATTACTGGTACACAAGAGGATTTCCTGGTAGAGGAATTAGAAACACTCAAAACCACAAAAAGATTGTTATGGCTTTCACTTCAAACAAGAGAACATGACCATGTAAGATTATCTCAAGTAATCAAACCTGTGGGAGCCAGAGATCATGTGCAAGACAGGTTCTGAATACCTGGACTATGGAGGCAAAGGGAAATGCTTTAAAATAGTGGGAATGCAGAAAGATTAAAGACACAGATTCTTACTCAGGTGACTGGGCAGGTAGGATGCAGGAGCTTGTTGGGCACAGGTAGTTCCTGCACAATACAGTTTACAGAGCTAGCACAGCAGGTACTAGAATGCCAAGCTTAACTTAATTTGATTGTCACTGTGCTGTGGCTAATAATTAAATAGCTGCTACATCCATGCTCCAGGACATTCCATGGTGCTGATTATTATTTTATTGTTGTTCAGAGTTTAGGTTTGATTGCATAAGATGCTGACTCACCGTTTTTTTCTTGGAAACAGTAGGTTCATCCCCTCACCGGTGAAATTAAAATGTTCATGATTTACAATATGAAAATCCCACCAGATTATTTATGTGGTTTTGTTTGTTTGTTTTCAGATTGAACGTTAGCCCCCCTCCAAAACTGATACTTTAAAGTAAACATTTAATTGACAATGTTATAACTAATTCTTTCGGATTTTTAGTAATAGTTAACATAGGTTGTTTTTTGTGATTTCCCAGCCTTTGTTTTCCTTTTCAATTTTCACATTCTCATACCTAAATGAAGTTCCTAGAAGCCTTTAACATGTAATGTTAGTCTTTAAAATATTATGGTTTGCTTATCTGCTTTTACTATTCGACCACGCATTCAAATAAGATTTAAATATTTAAAGTATTTAGACTCCTTCTCACTAAAATAAAAACATATCAAATTATGTGTAGGAAATTCAAAGCCATTGAAAAATGCAGAATCATTTATAATCTGAAGTAATTTGTTAATATTTCCTGCTTTCATCTTACAGTTAAGCAGCAAAAATATTGACACTTTGATACAGAAGTTAAGTGAAAATGAAATCCGAAATGCTGTAAGTAAATTGAAATTTCTGCCTTTTTCTGTTCTACTTTGTACACCTAGAAATGGTTATGTTGTAGTATCATCCAATTTTGTGTTAAAGTGGCAAGATGGACTTAGGAACTATACTGATACAGACTATTAATTAGCAACACTGAACAACTACCACTATATTATTGCATATTTTAGGATATGCAGTGCATTTTAGTATTCCTTCTGTTACAGGGTTGAATGCGTTGCACATTGTCTTTTTTTTATTTTTTATTTTTTTTATTTTTTTTAATGTAGAGTAGATTCAGAGTAATCATTACAGTTACTGCAAATGAAATAAATACTGCCATAAGATTACATACTGGCTCCGCTTCATGCAATAGTCTTTCAACTTGTCTTTTCTTCTGACATGAATAGGCAGGTAAAATAGTGAACTTTAACTTTTTTCTTTCTTGCTCCCACCAAAAAAAAAAAAAAAAAAAAAAAAAAACCACAACACTTTATAAATTGGTTCTGATACAAATTGACGGTACCTAGGTAGCCGTGACGATTGAGTAACACAGCTTTGAAGCAAAAGGAAGAAGCATTTAAACCCCCCTGATTCCATTTCCTTTATTGTCATTTACCAACATTAAGAAATATACTAATAACAAGAACCCTAAAATTCAAATATTTAATTCAGACAAAATTTTTCATTAATGAAAAATAAAAAAGAAAGTATTTATTATTACCTTTTTTGGGGGGATGGAGGTGGACTACTTATGGAAACTAATGCTTCCATAAGTAACTTCCAATTTTTTAATGAAAGGATTAAGCATATCCAAATTCTGAAGAGAGAATGCAAAGAGATATGTCACTCTAGGTGTCCTGCTTAAGAACACTAATATTTTCTTGCTAAGACTAGAATAAAGTGTTAGCCTAATGTAACAGATGAGGAAATTTAAAGCACTGAAGGCTGTGATCCTGCAATTTTACAGTCTGCCTGTGGAAATCAAACTCCACTGCTGTCAAGAGTGTTAATTTTACTTGTTATGCTCCCAGCTGCATTCCCGACCTTTCACTTGAGTTTTTCCCATGGTAAAGGTAGCCCTGTGTAGCTTGGGAAAAGAGAATAGCAGAACTGCCACTTTCAGGAGTAGTCTGCAATCTGATCACCTGAAACCCTCAAGATACCCTATGTAATTTGTCCAAAGTTAAACAGTGAATAACCAGAAATGCAGCTGAGAGTCCATGATTTCCAAGCAACCCAACCAGTAATAAAATACTAAAAAAACACAATCTTTTATATTTTAAAGCTGTTCTTTATTTGATCAGGCAATCTGATAAATACTGACCTAAGAGCTAAAATAAAAGAGGTCTCCACTCAAAAAATGTGTTAGTTGGATTTTGTTCACAAATGCTTATTAGGCCTACGGTTATGTTGTATTAGCTTTTTGTTTTCTAAGATCTTTGGACAGAAGCCTAAATTTCTGCTCTGTCTATTCATCTTTGCTTCTCTTGCCCTCCTCTTCTCCCCCCATCACTTTTCTTACTGCCTATTGTGTTGGTTTTTGTATGTTTGTTTTTAAGCAACGTTTTTTCTCTGTGTAGCAATAAAACAAGAAAATATTAAGAACAAATTGATTTGGAGGAAATTGTGGCAAATGTTTCAAAATAAATCTTAGTGAAATTAATCAACCTAGTGCCTATTATGATCTATACAGTCAGAGTAAATATTAAACTTCATCAGATGTTTTCAGGTACATAGTTGAGGTATTTGTGGTGTATCATTACAAAATGGAATCTCAGTTATTTTTATAACTGAAATACTTATCAGTGTACATTACTGCTGCATTTTTGTGTAGAAATAGAAAAGTAATTTTTGTTATTTTTTTCCCCATGAAGAATCTCAGGAAAAAAATACTTGAAAGGGAGAAACGTGTCAAAGAACTTTCATTCATGCTTCAGTTTAAAAAAGTGAGTGACCAATTATTTTGAAATAAATGTTTTCTTCCAATGTACTAAATTTTTATTTACAAATTTAAAGTTTTGATAAGAGCAATTATTTCAAAAGATTATTAAAAAGGAAGTCTGAAAGGCATTTCTATATGAACATATATTCAAATCTTCAAGACCGTATCCACACCTATTTAAGAGTATAGATTATCCTTAACACTATTGCCCCGCAGTTCCTGGAGGGTCATAAATCCAGACTAATGGCTTTGGACCCCTTTGTGGCTTCTCCTTTGCAGAAATTCTGGAACAAACTTTTACAGTGAAGTAATACAGAATAAACTAAACTGATACTTTCACAGTTAGTATCCATGGCCCTTTGGGACTCAACAAATAAGGAAGGGTGGTGTAGACAGCAGATCTGATACCATCAAAGGCTGGAAAGACCTCATTGCTTCTCTGAACCAGGCAAAGGAAGGTGGAGAAACAAGATTAAAAGAATTGTCTATGGACAATACAAGGATATGATAACAATTTCAAGATCAGTGTGGTTTATACACAGTTTAGCAATCTGTTTTACAGTACTCTTATACCTGAATTGCACTTAACATGTATGTAGTGCAGGGTGGCCCAGAATTATAGAGTAGTCCCAGTTAAATCTTTAAGGTGTACTTTGATTTTTGTAGCTCCTTAGGGTTTATTGAAATCCATGGCTTTTCTCCATTATTTTTTTTCTCTCAACCAAGAGAATTACCTCGCAGAACTCAGCATTTTCTCAACACAATTTTCCCCACTAGCCTTATGCAGACTTGGAGAAAGCATTCTGCAGGTTCTAGGTTCCCTAAACACAGCTTGGAGTTCCAATCCACTAGGACTGCCTGCACATTATCGCTTCATTGTAATATATTGCCTCAAAAGCAACAGAACACCCTAGGAGGTTTGTTTGTTTGTTTTTGTTTAGTATCCATCCCTTGCTTCCAAAATTAGCTATATAGTATAATAAAGGTTAAATGTATTCAATTGGATACAGGCTTAAGCATTTCTTAGCAAAAAAAAAAAAAAAAAAAAAAAAGGAAATGGAGTGATTGCAAATAAAACATACAGATCAAAGGGATGTCCCATACCACATCGTGCCAAGTGAACAATACTTCCTCACTTGGCAAAGATGCTGGCATGTCCTTTTATTTATCTGAAAGTGAAGCACCATGTTTTCATAGAAACATCCTTTTGCTTAAGAGAATAAATGCTGAATAGGGTTGTTTACTTCTAAGAAAGTCCTATAAAAATTCTGAAGATCATAATGACAGCAAACCTCAGCATAGATGGAGTCTACACAGCATACCATGCCCTGACTAGAACTCTGCCTGATACTGAACAGTTTGGGGGGCCCAGTATCTGAAAGTATAAAAGATTATCTATCTATGCTATCCCCTTGTTCCTTTTCAGTTGTGTTTATTTCTCTTTATTAGATCAATGTACTGAAAGAAGACCGCATGTCAGGATCAGCAAGCACAGTAGAAGCTCACCTGCAGTGTCAGATTCAAAGAAAAGGAGTGGAAAATGAGGAATTAAAACTGAAAATACAGGTAACATATTTTTACTTGTGTTTAAGTTTATATGTAAATTAAGAGAGCCCTACTATAGTCAGAGTTTAAATCACAACTGAGAGTTATATCTTTTTTAGGTATTGCTTTGATTTCAACTTTTTTTTTTTTTAATATACATTGATATATTATCAAATCAAATATATTTTTTTATTTATTTCTGGTATCATTTGAAATAAACCCTTGGTAAAAGAAAATTTTGAAACAACAACAAAAAAAAAGAACATTTATATTTTGCACAGTCTGTCTGATTGTATTATTTTAATTGCGAATTTACTTCTTTTTCTTATTTTCTCAACTTGTCCACATTGAGAAAATAAAAAAACCACTCCACTAAAGAAAAGTTAAGCACACATAAAAGTATTTACACTCTCCTAATTTTATTATCTGAGAGAATGATATCTATCCTGAAGCAGTTTCCATATAATAAATAGAAAGAAAGAGACAAGTCCTCAGAATGAGTCTGTTTTTGTAAGCTGTTTAAGATGAAACACAGGTGCGAAACACACCTGTTTCTTTCTATAAACGGTGGAAGACTCAATAAAGCTCTTAATGCTGACTAAGAGAAAAATGTTTGGGTCTAATCTCATTTTGTTTAAGATAGATAAAATGTTTTCTGCTTTTTTCAAAATAAAAATTAAAACAAGCAAAAGGAAGATTTAGGTATTTACAGCAGTTAGTGGAAAAGTTAGGTAAGGGAAAGTTCACGTGCCAGGGGCTGGAGTTATAAGCAGTCTCTAATTTTAGTATTTGAAGCTTGCAAAAAATGTAGGTATAAATGAGAAAAGCTTGTAAATTAATAATATACTGTTTTGGAAACAAGGCTTTTTTTTAATAGTATGCACCCCCATACAAGTTGTATCATTTGAGCTGGTTAATGAACCTATAGCAACTCAATGGAAAGAAAAAAAAAAAAGCCACTTACATTTATGTCTATATAAGTACCTCGTATTTTCCTCTGAATAAAAGTTGCTTTCTTGTTCTGCCTAGTGTAGTTATTAAAATTACAATATTTTCCTTAAATGATCCTTGAATAATGAACTTGATATATAACTGTATTTTCTTTAGATCCTTATGTAAAGGTTTCATTTGTTTGCTTTTCAAAAAGTGCTGAAGTCGGTTGCTAGCGGGTGATCATCTTGTTAGCATCTAGACAAGAGTTTGGGACTGCTTATGAAATTAATTCTCCCTTTAAATTTACCTCAGCCACTGAAAATACTCAAAACACCTATTTTTAGTGTGATTGTGACCCCCTGCGGTTATAACGGGGGATAACAGTTGTTTGCTTTTATCAGCTTTAAGGAAGTCTGTATATAGAATGTTTATTTGCTGTTTGTTGAAGTCATTTTTCCCACAGGTCATGTGTTTGTTTATTAAATACACTCTAAGCACCTATATTTGAAAAACATTTCCTGAATATCCTTTTTTTTTTTTTTTTTTTAATCATTTCATTTTTAGAAGTTGTACTTTTATTTTGTTAAGTCCAAGTAAGCTGAGGCCATCTTTCACGTTGCAAGTTACATAGATTTTGCGTTGATTGTGGGTAAGTTTTGGGGCTGTTAGCAGCACTTTTACTGAGAGATATTCTCTCCTGTGCATATTATGTGCACATTATAGCAATTGGTAAATAGTGTCATGAATAAGGCTGGCAAAGTAGCATAGTTCCTAGGTAAATGGTGTGTCACTGTGGTCTCATTCAAGTAGATCTCAAGTTAAATATTAGATGTTAAATGCATGTTTCTAACCGTTCTTACAATTGGGTTGTTTATCAATGACTTGAGGGGAAAAAATTACACTGGTAGGCTACTGACATTGCCAGAAGAATAATAAGTAATATGAATGGAACTTGCATGTGTCTTTATGAAACTAATTGTCTACTGCTAGCTTGTTTATATTTTCAATAAATTATAGTGACTTAAAAATAATGTGTCTGAGATTCTTGAAGCAGAGTCCAATATGACTTCTGTTGTATGTCATCATACAGTGTTTTAATGTTTGGTCTCCTTTTCTATTCATATTTAAATAGAAAGCTTATATGTAGATGAAAAATATAGATGTCAGGAAGTTAGAGAGGTCAGTTTCCCAGATCAGATGGGATTAGTAAACTGTGTTCATCGGACATTTCTGGTTAGTCAGAAACATTAACAACAATAGAAAGGATTATATCATTATAGTTGTAGAACCCAGATTTAATCTCAGTTGAATCATGTGTATTTGATAATGTAATTAAATGGATGAAAAATACATGAAGGCTGTGAAATCAAACAAGGGGAAATGAGAGTCACAAATTGTCCATACAATGTGTGATGTCCTACATTAGTTTAAGCTTTGTCATAGCCAGTTTTAATTATATGTTGAAACTGTCTTTGATAGTCTTCATCACATATAAAATGCTAGATTTTTTAAAAAAATTACTATGCAATTTTGTTTCATTAATAGAGTGGTGCCATTATATGCATGGGGGAAAAGTCAGAGATCTTGCAAGAAAATAGTATATTGCCATCTAATAATAGAACATATCATAGACCTTGGCTTTTCCTAGCTTGATTTAAAACAGAAGGAACAACAAAAGAAACAAAAATTAAACAAAACAAAACAAACAAAAACAAACAAACAAACAAACAAAACACAAATTCAAGATTCAAGATCTTAACTTTTGTTTTCAAATTTCATATGCAGTGTTACTTATCTCCAGTCCTAGTTATGAACATGCTGACTTTAGGTTCAGAGCACTGACTGCTAGCACATCAGTATGTATCACATTATTAAGGTGATAGTCTTTATAGAATTAAAAGAATGACATAACCACATTTATTTTCCATCCAATAAATGGGTTCAGTGGCTGTGCCACATCATCTACATTGAAATTTTACATTCATTGCCAAGAGCACAGCCAATGGTTAGATTGGTGTCTGTCCCACTACTCCTGTTTGTTTCTGTTTCTATTCCTCCTCAACCTTTTCTCTTGCTCATCTTCGTAATGAGATTCCCAACATGTATTTTCTCTTGCCTACTTCTGTACACACCTTGGCTAGCTCCTTGTGTCAACTACAAGATACAGAGACATTAATGGAAACAGATCAATATTTCAGTTGATGTTCCTCATTATGATATCTCACAAGCTGATTTGTAAGGTACAGAATTTGAAAAGATATGATGTTTAATTATGCTGCAGACTCTAGAAAAGAAAATAGCAGAGTACAATCTTCAAGTTGGAGAATACAAGCATCAGATATTAGCCTTAAGGGAAACAAGTGAGCAAGAGAAGACTGGTCTGAGAAAAGCAATCACATCCCAGAAACGAAAAGCTGCACATTTTGAAGAAACTGTGAAAAACTTAACCTCCAGAATAAGAGAACATGTAAGTGACTATACTGTGAGTAATGTTGCACTGTGTTCTTTTAAACTGAAGATTTGGGAGACTTTTACCTTTGGAAAATGGGAAAGTTGGTTGTTCATGCTATGTTTGCATCTCTTATTTTTTGTTCTTCAGTTAAGGAAAAATTTGCTATAAGTGACCTGCAAACTATTAGTGTATTCACAGCCTTTCTTTGTTAAAAAATTAGTGAATGTCTTAAGCCATGAGGTTGTATGCTCCAAACTGTAGTAAATGAGAGGAGTCTGATCAGCTTCAATTACACTTTTTCTGATCTTTCTGTTAGACCTTTGTGGAGATGCACTGACTATTCTCAGAAGTATGGTACAGTAGCTGGCAGTTCAATTGGGGGTTGAAATCTTTATCAGTTTAGGGCATCCCATAGGGATAGTTAGCTTTCTATTTCTAAGCTGCTTGCTCTGGACTTTTTCAAAATCCAAACACAACTTCCTTAATCCATATTGTTCCTTGGATTCTTCCGTGTCCCTTATATCTGTACTGCATGTAATTTTTCAAAAAGGCTAAGTGGATCAAAACTGTGCTGAGATCTTTATTGACCTATTTGGATTTCCAAATAAGCATGTGTTTTCATACTCTTGTGTGCGTTGCCATCATTCTGGATACGTCAGTATTAAAGATGTATTTTTCCAGTTAGTATACCTGGAGATGGTTATAGTTTTTTTGTTTTCTTTGATCTCTGTGAGAAGACAGTAATAGTAGTAGTACTGAGGAGTAGCATTTGTCTAACTCCTAAACTTGTGATGTTTTGCAGTCATACTATTGTTTTCTTTGCCCATAGAAGACATACTTTCAAGATAACATGTGTTGGTTAATGATCCATACTTCTCTCAAGGACTTTATATAACATTGCATTTCTTATCATGCTATTGTTTTTTAAATTCTTTAAATGTTTTGGCAGAATTTTATTTTGTTACTAATGTAATTTTTATATAGTAGGGATGTATTGGAGAAATATTTTTGTTTTAAGGAAATACTTTCATCTTAAATGCTGGTATATTCTGAAGTTGATATACAGCACCGGTGTTTAACTATCTCTCTGCCTTGAAAGCAACTTTAAATGGGGATAGGGTTTTTTGTTTGTTTTGAGACAAAAAGACAAAATTAATGTTGTTCTGTACTAGGGAGTTCCAGTAGTGCCAGCTTATATTAAATAGCTCTTGTGGTTTTTGTAGAATGAGGTGGCATTCTTTATGACACCCTTCTGTTACATGATATGTGATTCATGTAGGAAGTCAAGTTGTCTGAAATACTCTCAGCTTCTGATGTCTGGAAAAATCAGCATGATAGAATAGTAGAAGAAAAGACAATGTTAGAAATTCAAACAGAAGACCTTAAGAAGTAAGTTAAACTGTTGATTGTTGATTTTATAGTTTCTGTAAACTTGATATTTAGTTGTGTATTAGTGTTGATAATGTAAGCAAGTTCATGTGTCGATATTGTAAATTTTTGAGCAGAGTTTTATACTAGGAAACTAGAACAAATGTGAAATGCAACTAGAATTATTACTTTTTTAAAATTCATTCTCCTGTGGAAGTAAGGAATATGTTATTTCTCTGGCATTCTTGCTAACAGTCTGAGTTTGCTAGTGACTACTATTCTGCTTCGTCAGAATCATTTAATAACTGATTCAACAGCTTGAATCAACCCTTGCATCTGCTGCAGCATAGAAGCTTCTTACTTAGGCTTCCAGTTTCTGCTCTGGACAAAGGAGTAGCAAAATTGTTCTGGTTGCATTAACGTCTCACAACACTAGTGGATGGTTCCTCTCAAATACACATTTGAACAGCTTACTCTGCCTTGGAAAAGCAAGGCAAAACTGTCCAATCTTATTCAAACTATCCAGTCAATGTACATACAGAATATGCCATACGTCCACTTCCTTGATGGATCACATCTCTTTCGGAAAATAACTTATTTCAATAGATACTGCTTTCTTAAGATCTTTAAGACATTTAAACATATTTTCCATTTTCCTTTTCTCTTTTTTTTTTTTTTTTCCTGTTTTCTTGTAATAAATAAAAACAATAAAGAAATGTATCTTAAGGTACAGTTTAATTTGCATAGTGAGAATTTTGGAAATATCTTATGCAGAAGTTCTTGCCTATCTAACAAGGCAGGTCACAAGCCTTTTGGAAGACCTGACAAGAAAAAAGGAATACAGAAGAAACTCTAATGAGGAAATTCTTGGAAAGCTAAATCCTGTTAACTCTGAAAATGAAAAGATTTATCTTGAAAATGAAAAATTAAAGGTGAGATGGTTGTAAATTACTGAGGAATGGCTCTGTATTTCTGATATATTAAAAAAAAAAAAAAAAAAAAAACACAAAAAACAACACATATTAGTTCACTTTTGCCCTTCTGCCCTTCTGTCTAGAGATACCACACTTGTAGAATAATTTTGCCACCCATTCTTTTAGAGCAAGTGAAATGAGGCATTTAAAATTTATCTACTGGATAGTAGATATCAAGTTAGGAACAGGATTTTCTAATCATCCTGTTTAACCAGGATGCCATTTATTTTACTGTCAATAGCTACAAAATTGTTTACCTGGAAATTTTATTTAAATTAAAAATAAGGTTTTGCAAACATAAGAATTAAGTTCACCTTGATTACTAATTTCAATTTAAGTTTCCAGATTCTATAGTGTATTTATGTTCCCAAGTAAATAGTCTTAAAGCTGATAAAAGAACTGTGGACTAATGTTTTTGTTTGATGGGATAAATAGTTGCCACTCCTTTTAATGTCTGCAGGTCACTTGAT
Source organism: Aythya ferina (assembly GCF_964211825.1). Taxonomy (NCBI): domain Eukaryota; kingdom Metazoa; phylum Chordata; class Aves; order Anseriformes; family Anatidae; genus Aythya; species Aythya ferina. Next base: position 18,317,572 of record NC_140304.1, read on the forward strand.
AGTAATATCATATTGTATATTGTGTTATTTTAACAGCACTGTAATGCTTTTTTCCATGTTTTAATCAAGGTTTCCCTTGTTACATTGGAAAACAGTACCAGTTCTTTTGAAAATGAGATGTTAGATCTGCAAGAAAAGGCAAAGTTACAGGAAAACCTTGCTGAACAGTGTAAAATTCAGGTGACTAGCATATTGAAACATTCAAATATAGGATTTAAATCTATAAGTAGTTTTGAGGAAATTATAAAGCTTTTATTTGTAACAAAACATTTGTTGTCATGGTGGTTATAATGCTGTTGTAATATAGGAATGACAGAAGCAATACAAATAATTCTATCTTTTCTGGATTTAAAAAATAATAAAGTATATGGGTATAAATATATTGTGTTGTTGGTACAAAAATTATAAATGGAAGTAGAAGGATTGAAATCCAGATATGAAACAGTCCTAAATAAAAACAAAAGAATAACAGAAAACAAATGTTTAGAGAGAGATGAGGTAAGTTTTGGAGTATTACAGCATGCTCCCAAACAATTGTGCAGGACTTTGATCCTTCATATGTTAGCGATCCACTTACTGTAGTAGTATCAAGGTACTGGCTGTCTTCCTTTTTCCATCTACAAAATTGTACTTAAATGCATTGAATGTTGTACTGACTGTTACTTGCGAGTGGATGTGTTTTGCATATTATACATGTATAATTGCAAACAAGTAGGAAAAGGTTCTTAGACAAATGACTATAGGCTTGGGCTGCTATTTTAGAATTCATTTTTTCACTGTTAAAAATACAATTTTGTTGATTTAAAAACTAGATCTCATGACAGAACATCTGTGAAAGTTGTGTAGGGAATAACTTCATTTTAAATAGTAGTTAAAAGAGAACCCATACAGAGATGAGATTTAATTTTTTTCAGCAGGTGGAGCTGAATGCTGGAACACATGGTAGGAAAATCACTTTCCTGAGTTCCACTGTTTATCACAATACATTTTCTTTTCAAGCAATAAAGTTGGGGCAGGGACAAGTCTTGCATTGACATGGTTTTAGAGAATTGAATTAGTCCTCACAGAGGAGCATCTCTAATGTTCATTCTATTTCATACTAACTTTATTTTTCCATGATTCAGCTGTAGGATGGAGAAAAATATTTTCTGATCCCATAAATAATATTTGTGCAGCATTGTACGCAGCTTTAGATGGCACTAGTTGTTGCCTGCTTTTCAAACACTGCAATACTTGTATGGCCAGAATTTTTCCTATAAGCTGTTTAGTATGTTTGCGTGCCATCTTCCAACATATATTATGATAAAAATAAAATAAAAATTTAGGTGTTGCATGATCAGCTGCTAACACTTGCATAATTTTGTAAATGTTCATTATCAGTGTTACAGAGTCTTTAATGACATGTAGTCAGAGACAGAAATTTCCCCAGTCATGAACTTGTAACTTTGTTGGGTTTTTATAAAATAGATGACATTATGCAACCTGTGTAGAATTTCAGATTTACTACTTGCATGGAAAGCTATTATGTTTTATAACGCTTAATTTATGGTTTCACGCTTAAGATTTTTTACTGTGATATTATGCAGGTGAAGGACAAAACAGAGGCTGAGTTAAAGGATTTAGGACATGTTTGTGACATACTGAATACAGCTGAGGAAAAGCTGCAAGGATTTCAAGAAAAGCTTATGTACTAGGAAAGGATCAGTGCACAGAAAGGCAAAAATCCTAGGGAGCTACAGGTTCAGGTGCCTAGAACACAGCGATTTTTTAAAGATAAATCAAAAAAATGTGAAGGTCTCTGGAATACTTTTTTCCCCCTCTATTAGTGCATGTGCCTGTTAAGCTGTTTCCTTTGTTTGCTTCATAAATCAAAAGCTCAGAAACTGTTGCCAGAAGTACTTATATGGGTTCAGTATGTGACAAGAAATCCTACTTACTTGTCTTTACTTTCAGATTTTCTATTTTCTAAATAAGTATATTCTTGAACCTTTTGCATAGTTATGAGAAATCTTTCAGGATTCTTCCCTGGAAATAAATGGTCAAATCTAAGTATTATCTGTATCTTGTGGAGTAATTTAATACCACATTCATTTTGTTTTTAATGACTCATTTATAAACCAGACAATATTCATACAGAGAAATAGCCATAAATTATATTTTTAAGATAATCAACTTACTACCCCTATGCTGAAGGTTTCTTCTACCCCCAATCTGCTAGTAGAGCAGCCTATATAATTAATGTCAGCAAATTCAGCCAGGTTAGCTCAAGTTAGTGAATGGAACTGCTTGAGGCAGTCCAGTGAATGATGGAGGTTGTGTTATATTGCGGTGCCAGCAGAATGATGATATGGCCATTTACTGCTGATCTGAAGCTGATGGTTGATAGCAGGAGCAAAAATCCCACTGCTACTGTTATGGGATTTAAAAGAAAACAAAAATCTGTCAATCTGGATGATGGGTAGGGGTAAAACAGTTTGGCTTCTTATTTCTTTTTTTCCATGTCCTGCTAGTGATATACCTCTTTTCATGAACTTGATTATCTTTTTTGATTATAAATATTTACCACTTTCTGAAATCCTTTGTTAGTGCTACCCTGTTCTTCACAGGTAACTCTGTGTGTGTGTGTATATATATTTATTTTTTTTTATGGTTTCTGTGACTATAGAGTGAGGGAATTTATTCTTGCTGGGATTTAAAGCTTAAGAGTTAAAATTCACAAGGAGATAGACCTGGCCAGCTCTCAATACACAACGCTGCATGGGCAGCATATGGGTTTTGTTAGGATTTCACTTTGTTACATAGCAGGTTATCAGTCTTAAGTGATCACATGAAGTTTTAGTTTGCTACTTTGACTGCATTTTTATTTGTTTCAAATATATGATAGTTCTTACATGAGTATAAGATAGGATGTGCTTGAAATTGAAGTTAAATAATTTGACTGGATTTTAATAGGCAGGTTTACTTTACTTTATAATATCCTGCATATAAGTCTCTTCAACTAGAAAGGAATTGTCATTTTCACAGGAGGAAGACAACATAAATTCCATAGACAGTCATTCCTTGGAAGTAGAAAACTTTAATATTCAGAAGAAATATGAAGATCTTAAGAGGTAATTCTTTAAAAAATAAAAATAAAAAAAATCTGACTGTAAATAATTTCTTTACTGGTTTGCTGTAATGAATTATAATACATTAATCTCTTTTGCCTAAAGGAAATTAGACAAGATAGAATTTCAAAATGAAGAACTTGCTTATCAGCTTAAAAAAGAAGATGAGAGTCTTCAGTGCAGTAAATTGCAGCTTGAAGAGAAAATTGCAGAGTATAATGATTTAACAAGACAACTGGAATCTGCTTTGGAGGAAGGGAGAAAAATGGTATTGATTTAGTGCACCTCTTAGCTTTGTTTACTATTTTCTACTTTCATATGATGTTAAAAACAAGGGAATAAAAGATGGGAAAAGATTATTTGCATATAATTGTTAAAATTTACTTGGAATTCTGGCTGTTTAAATATGAATCATGCAATTCAACTTCTTTCTGGAATACAAATCGTATTGAAATTAATGACAAAGTTCAGTGAACCAACATTTCACCATCATTTTTGGGACAAATCAAAGTGCTTTAACTACATGTACTTAAATCTCACAGAGTGCAGGAGGTTTCTGAAAAGAATCTTAATTCTGCCCTCCACAATTAATTTTGCAGTCCACAAGAACTTTGGTGCTAAAGTCTCTCTAATTTTAGAGGAAGAATTTGCACCCTTTAAGTAGAGATTTTTTGTTTACACAAAGGATGCGAACAGTATGGCAGAGGAAATGTAGGAATTTAGATTGCAGTGTATTATATTAGTTTAATCAGAAAATAGGCATGAGGTTGTAATTTCCATCTCGGCTTATTCATATTGACTGTTGGACTTGATGATCTTAGAAGTCTTTTCCAACCTCAGTGATTCTATGTTGAAAAACACACTATCTCAATACTATTTCTCAGTATTGTCTGAGAATATAGATCTGGTTCTGAAAAAAATAACAAGTTGGGGTACACTTACAAATTAGTTACTATTAGTTACTTGTGTGTGTGTATATATATATATATAAATAATAATAATAATAATAATAATAATTAATTATTATTATTATTATTATTATTTATTATTATTATTATTTTATTTTTTTTCCAAATTGAAACTTTATTCAAATTCAGCCAGAGTACTTCCCAGGTTTTTTGTAGTTTCTGTGCATGGGAAATAGCTGAAGTGTTAGGTAATGGAATGGGAAATAGAGCTGTTAACGCAAAGGTACAAGAGAATAGTTTGGTTTGGGCTTTAACTGCAAGTAAATGTAAATATGTTCTATCTCGTACTATAATAGGTAGCTGAAGAATTTGAAAAACTGTCATACACAGAACAACCCCTTCAGACAAAAATACTACTCCTTGAATCTGAGCTGAGAGAGTGGCAAGAAGAGAAAAAACAACTTCTCTGCAGATTTCACCATGTGAGTAAACAATACTGTTTATGACTTAAGAAATTACATACGACATCATTGTTTCCATAAAGTTTTTTTTACTGAAAAACACTATTTTAATAGAATTGATAAGCATTTTAGGAAACAGCAAATTAATTCAACTTAACAATATACTTTGTATATTTACATTTCTAATAAACTCAACAGATGTTTAGCCTACCTTAATAACTGGAATAGCATTGAGTTTACGTCTCTTATGCAATCCAGTTTTCCCAGGAAGCCAATATCAAAAAAAAAAAAAAGACTGAAATTTTAATTTCCCTCTCAGATTAATCATCTTCAGTAAGCATAACTAGATTTGAGTAATAGAATAACAGTTTCATAACCATGTAGTGGTACCTTTTTCCACCCTGAGTTGGTAAAAGAATCTGATCTTACTGGAATTTGTGCAAAACTTTCAGTTGCATACTGATGTTGCACATAAATGTAATTAGTAACAGAAGAGATGTTTTGTTTTGTTTTTCAAAGTTTCAGCCTTCTAAATGCCTAGTGTTTGATATACAGATACTTATCTTCTTAAACTGTGGCTCTGCTGAATAGGTATTTTGGATGGGTAATACTATCTGAAAACCAAAAAAAGTGTTGGGTTGGAATATTCTAAGATTCATTAAAAATGTTTTAATGAATCTTAGAAATCTCTTTTCATTGTCTCTTAATAAAATGACAGCCACACCTGAATTCCCTACACTGGCAGTGGTATATCATTTCTTCAACCAAAGTTTTACTACAGTTAAATATTTGTCCAGCAATCAGTGATAATAAAGTACAAAGCTATTTAAAATAAATATAAATGGTGGTAAAAAGGCACTAAAAGATACTAAAAGATACACTCCTAGACTCTCAGAAACAATATTATGTATTCTGACTTAAAGCTTTCAAGACTAAAATCTTAAGCCAACCTAAATGCAAATTCTATTCAGGATTCATATACAGCATCAGAGATGTAGTTCCGTGTTTGATATGCTTAATTTTTATCTGCATCAAGGGTAACTTAATGTCTGCATTTGCCCAAAGATAAAAGTGTTGTTAAAACAAAGTCAGACATTTAAAATTATTATTTCAAATATATATTTTTTCATAGTAATCTCTTACTATGCTAAAATTAAGTAGAAGATTAGGAAAATTTTCTTGCCTTCCGTCCCAGAAGAACACTCAGGTTGAATTGGGGTATAAAATTTAATCATATTGAGCCAGCAAATTACCACAATATCTTTGCTTTAATTTTAAGAAAGAAATGAAGTTCCTCACCCTAAGGAGGTGTATTAAGACTAGGCATTCATAGCTTTATTTTTTTTTTTTGGGGGGGGGGGAAGGAGGGGGGGACACACAACAGTGAGAATGTAGTTCACCTGAAAGAGATTTAAAAAAAAACCACCTCTTTATTGAATCCTATCCCTTATCACCTATGTTCAGTGATCCCAGTTTGCTTTGGATTTTAGGAGTTTTTGGTAGTAGAGTATGTGTATGGTGATGTAGAAACAGTGTATTTCAACTTTATATTTTCTATTCTTGTTATGAAATCAAGTGTAATTTGGGAATCCTTAACTAATTTTAAAGCCCTGGAGCCCTAATTTTAAAGAACCTGAAAATGTACAGCATAGTGTGTACCTTTATTATCATAGAACTGTTCTGGTCATCTTTAATATAATACCAGGGTACAAGGAAAAGAAACAATATGGAAAGGGTCAATGCCAGCACTTACAAGGCAGAGTTACTGTTGCGTACACTGTTATTCCTTTTCTGATGTCTGAGTGTACTTGAGATTGGATCCCAATTTATTTCTCTCTGCAAAAATTGGATCCAAAATTGGATCTCTAGCACATGGCTCTACTTCAAGCTATTTGCTAATATATTTGCTAATTTGAATGAAAATACCAGCATATTTCAATTTCTAAATTCTGAATCATTATTTGCTTCTTATTCAATTTTAAGTGCTCACACCAATGACTGGAGGTAAAGAAACTCTCAGAATCACCAATCCTAGATAATAAGAAGATAGATAATAATCACCAATCCTAGATAATAAAAAGGTCACTTGCCAGAATACTCCTGCTGATCGTTCTGTGTGAAAATAAAAGATTTTCAAATGGTTTCCATTTTACAGTTAAAAACAAATGCAAAAGGTATTTGTCTGAGAAGAACTGTTGTAACTTAATTCAGAACATACATGTTTTTTTGTTTGTTTTATAACTACATTTACATACATGTATAACCAGCAATGCATTATAGAAAATAATGATTCTATTCACCTTGTTGTAATGAAACTGGAAACAAAATAGGATTATAAAGGTAACTATTTTCAGTTAATCATTCTAGATAGTTTATTTTTCTAGAGCTGAATTTAAATTGGAAGGTTTCAATATAATTACTTTTTAAAAACTTATTTTAACCAACTAGCATCTGAAACCTGTAATAGGTGTAAAAGGAAACTCCTGAATATATGTAACATATGTGTAAATATAACAATCTCAGCTGTACATCAGGTATGGGTCTAATGAGCAGGTAGTGCTGCAGTTAGTCTTTTAATTCTTGTTCATTTTTTTGCTTTATTTTTTAAAATAAAGGACCATAGGCAACAAAAATCATGTTACAACAGAGATCAGTAACTAATGTTTCCTTGAAAAATCAGCTTTATCGAATCGAGTCTTAAGTCAATAATAGAGTTAACATGCTAGGAATCACTTATGACACAAATTTAGTTTCTACACTGCCAGGCCTTTTTTTTTTTTTTTTTTGAATTATAAACCTATTTAAATATGTTCATTTTGGTTCTGATTGAACATAAATCTTCTATGTCTTGAGGCCCTTTTGAGGACCTTATGTTTTCAGAGCCCCTGAGAAGTTTGAGTAACTAAGGCTTATAAAATGTAGGTAGTAATTCTATTACATTAATATTTTGGTTTGTATTTTATTTCTAAACTGTGTTGTGTTACTTTTTTTCTTTAGAATGAAAAGCGCCATGAGATCAGCTTGAAAGAGCTGGAGAACAGCCTACAAAGGTCAGAAAACAAGAACCAGAGCATCCTGAATTATGTGCAGTTTTTGAAAACATCATACATAACAATGTTTGGCTGAATCCTTTAACTTCATTAATTTTAATAATAAAGAAACTTTACAAGATTTGGCTTTAACTCTTGTTAGAGGCAATGCTATTGAGGCCTCAGAATTTTGCTGGATTGAACTATATTAGTTTAGTTTGTTCTAGGAAAACTTCTGCTATGGATCTGGAAACGTGGGTCAATAATTGTATATCCTATTGGTTGATTACATTCAGATGATTTAGTTGGTATTACTGATATAAATAATTGTATTATTCATGGAAAAGAAAAAAGAAAAGAAAAGAAAAGAAAAGAAAAGAAAAGAAAAGAAAAGAAAAGAAAAGAAAAGAAAAGAAAAGAAAAGAAAAGAAAAGAAAAGAAAAGAAAAGAAAAGAAAAGAAAAGAAAAGAAAAGAAAAGAAAAGAAAAAGCAGTCCGTGATAGTAGTGAAATGTGTGTAAGTGTAGGGTATGTAGAGTTGTAAATTGGTCTGTGAATTTACCATGTGTTAGGTCTTGTGCTATAATTTCTTGTGTGTCCTTTTAGTCCAAGGTAAATGCCAGTTTATCAAAAACTACTTTGCAGTCTCACTGGGGGAAGATAACACCCATGGACTGGCTGTATAATAATTTGCTTATCTTTGTTATTAATTATTATATATTATTTATCAGTCATTATCCATCTGTTACTGTAGAGATCTAGCTACCCAAGGTGATGACACACATTTTGTTAAGACAAGCAGGAATTTAGAAATAATTAGGTTCTCTTCCTTTCTTTTTCCTGTAATTTAGCACCATGTGTAACGTGTAGTGTATTACACAATACTGAGCTGTGTGAAATGCTTGCAGCCACCAGGCTGTTCCATCCAGCCTTGTTCCCTACATCCCACCATCCCATTATGAAAAGGAGTACATCTATCTTTTACAAATATAATTAGAAAAGTATTTTAAATATAAATATAGTTTAAGTTCTGAATGTGTTGAAATACCCTTTCATGTTGACACAGCTTCATTAAGACATTTAAGTGTTTCTCTGTTTGAGTACAAAGCTACCATTCCCTGAGGTAAGACTTACTTATGCCTCAGGTTATATGTGTAAATATTCAGTTGATACAGGACTAATACAGAAAAAAAAAACAACAACACACAATTCTTATTCAGAAAGTAGCTGTTCATAGGCTTATAGAACTGTGATATGCTTTTTTTTTTTTTTTTCAGAATAGTACATTCAGATAAGTTAAATATATGTAATTTATAGTGCATATTTAAATAAAATTTTTGGACTGGAAACAGGTTGGTGCACACTGTTTGTTATGTGTAGTATTTTATTGTTATTTATTTGTAGAATGTTGATGTTCTTTTTTCATTATTTTGCAAATGCTCATCCATCCTAACAAACACTGATATGTCATAATTATCTGCTCATGTATACTTTTTTGGATAGAAGTCCATGAATAGCTTTTAAAAGGTTGTCCTGAAAAATTGCATGCTTTTCATTGATTAAATGATACAAAGACATACAGTAACTTGATTTCAGCCTATCTGTTGCTACTCAGGAAATAAGATCTTTTTTTTTTTCCCTTGCGTTATTTGCCAGAAACAAATCTGAAGTTACTAAAGTTGTTGACAGCTTCAGGTACCTCTTTATCTGTGAATGTCCTGAACAAGTTTGTATATGGCAAGTTCTAGATGTATATAATCTGCATACTGCTTGTTACTAATTGTATATCTTTGGACTGTAAGTGGCTCATACTCATCTACTTCTGAATTGAGACAGAAAAATTCAGCTCTGCGTGAATTAACCTGTGTAGACATTGGATGTTTTTGAAACCTCTAAACCAATCAGATACTTGGTTTAGTTGATAATAGGCATCTGGAGCCACTCTGTGCTGCAGAATTGTTAAGATGTAAAATGTTATTAACGTATTATGGAGAAAAAGATTCATTTAATCAGAGAAGAACAGTGTATTTTACATCATAGAAGACAGAATTAGAGAAGAAACTTGTCCAAAAAGAGATGAGAATAACCAACATAACTGAGTTTAGCTATTCTGAAGGAACCATAGAGAATATATTTATCAGTATAAAGATCAGCTGACGTATACAAGGTATGTATTGAATATCAGACATTACTAAATTCTGATCTGTACAACACTTTTCCTGTGGTGCACAAGTGGGTTATTCACGTGGTGCTGAATCCTTTAACCAAGTCTTTAGCTGCTGAGTAGCAAAAAAAAAAAAAAGTTAAAGTGCACCTATGTCAATTGGCTGTGGTTCACTTTGACCCTAAGGGATATCTTAAGTCTGGGTACAGGAGATAATTTTGGTGTTTATTGGAGACAAAATTAAGCCAATTCTGCCATGATGGTGATCACAATTGGCCCATACAACAAAGTAGCCTGGACAAACAAATAAGCTTTGACAAGATCAATTTAGTATGCTTGGAAAATAGCAGCTGAGTTGTAAAAATGTGGGGTTAATGACATTGCATGTTCATAATAGACATTTGTAATGTTATGTGGCCAATTTAGTTTCAGATTGCAAGTAGAGGAACCATGTATTAAGAATTAATACAAAATATAGCTTACTTGCGCCTGCAATACTATATCCAAGTGTGTGTACTTAATCTCTAGAAAGAGCAATTGGATGGAATCATGACAGCACATACAGTCTTTGCATTTCCCTATACTGCATTTCCTATAGTATTTTGGAAAATGAGACAACTCATCCCCCCTTAGTATGACTTTTTATTATTATTTTTATTATTTCTTCCAAATGACTGACTACCTTGCTAGTTCTGTCAGTTCTGTAATGCTGAGCCATACCGATGTGTGTGTTCTCTAGTAAGCTGACTGACAACACTGAAAGAAAATAGTCCCTGCCCCATATCAATGACTGCAAGAAATGTTTTTTTTTGAAGTACTGCCACCGAAAACATGCATCTGCATCTTTAGTCATTTGTACATTTTTTTTTTTTTTTTGCTTTGTTCTAATTCATATGCCACTGTTATAGATTGTTTTTTAACTTCACTTCTAAGTCAATTGATTTTTTAAAATTATTTTTTGTATGAATTTCATTGGTATTTTTCTAATCTGGTTAGTGACAAAATTTGCCATTCATTCACATCATTCAAGTCAATTTCAGTTTTATTTAACATGTTGTCCTTTGGTTGTATTTGGCACTAGAAAAACACTCCAGAATTCAGTTTATTCTGTAAGCTGTTTATTAAATGTTTTATGCTTTTCAGACAGTAAATTAAATTTGGATAATGCTTTTTTTCCTCTCCTCCTCGTTTCCAATTTATTAGTATCACTGCTGTTGTTTCTTTCTTAAGCTAAAAAAGGAGAAACCCTCCATGGATTTTCAACCAGGCAGCAATGTCTTGAGACATAGCATTATGAATTTCCTACATGAGATATGAATCACTCTTTAACTTCAAATTTTCTAGTTATGTTTTGTTTAGAGTATTCCTACATTTATCATCATGGTATCAGAACAATTCCATTTATCTATTTGTAAAGACTTATTTTGGAGATTTGACAAACATCTTGTTTTCTTGAGCGCTCATCTATTTTTCAGTTATGTCAGTTTGCCTGGAAAAGGTGTTGCCACTTTTTTACAATCCTGGTCTTGCTTATTTCATTACACCATCTCATAGCACTGCTCCTGAGCTATTCAAAATAGTCTAAAGAGGGAATGAGACATGGGGTCAAAATATTTAGTGCAGTTCTGGTTTTACTTTTTTTTAAAATGTAGTTTAGAATCAAATATTTTAAACTATATGATATTTCTTATCAGTGCTTTGCTTACTGCTGTACATGTTTCCTAACATGACAGGATTTCAGTGTTACAAAAAGCAAAGTGCTCTGAGGTTGGTAAGTTCACTTTCTGGCTAGTGAATTTTCTTATTCAAACAGACTTTAGGAGCTTTAATTAGGATAAATTGCAAGCAGTTACAGTCCTGAGATGCATAGACTTTAAATGGTTGAGCTGAACTCCCAACTCCTGCAATTCTTTATCAGTGATAAAAATAGAGGGTAACACATCAGTGCCTCACTGCTGGTTTTGAGAAAGAAAGTATTTGAAGCAGAAGATCATTATCTTATCATATGCTTTAGATTTGTTAATGTATGGGAACATGGAATTTAAAGCAGAGGTCTTTGGGCTACTTGGGGCCCTACCCCCCTTTAATCCTATCTGCCAAATAGCTCATTACAAATGGCTTAAGGTTGATAGAAGAACTTTATCTGTTTCCTATCTATGGCACAAAAACTGCTATAAATCCTGTTGTAAGATGGACTCCTTCCAGCAGGAGAACAGAAACTCAGCTATTTCTCTCTGGATACCTGCCTCCTTGAGGACTTCCTGTGCAGAAGTTGTAGCGATCACTGGATGATTGGTAGCTCCACGTGGACAGCTCATCACTGCAGAGTGATAGGTTGCTGGCACAAAATGTCTTTTGAATAGTCTTTTTATCTGACTGATGGTGAATAAAACCAACACTTGGATTTTTGAGAACAATAAATAAATATATAGGGACTGTTAATGTGCAGCTCCAAGTGTCTGCTGTTAGAGCAATGCCCAACACTCTGCCTTGGAAAGGAGCGAGGTTAGACCTTTTGTGACAAAATTACTTTGTTGGTATCTTCCTACAGGAAAAGTGAACCAGCCTCTTCTGCTGACAAGCTGTTTGCAGCGCAACATCTGTGTACAACCCCTACTCTGCTGGGAGGCTTGGAGCTGGCCAGCACAAACAGTGATCAAAGCAGGGCCCCATAGGAAAGGGTTGTGCTGGGGCATGAAGTGGACACAGTGATCTCTTGCAGATTTCTCTTTACTTTTGTTGAAAAGCTTCCTGCAGATTGTTTTAAGGCTGACATAGGCCATGCATGTTAAGGCGAGAGGAGTGAGAGTACGATGATGATGTTCACTAACAGAGAATTCAAGCAGTCAAAACTGTGAATTTACTGTAGTCACACAGGTCACCCTGACGTGCGTTTGGGTTCAGTGTATTTTCTTGTGAACTCATGGTTGAACACTACTCATACTGCAGCTGTCACTCTGTGGAACAGCTTCCAAATATTTGAAGGTAGAGTATGTTCTATATTGCCATGCCCATCTATCTGCACCTTTCACTCTGAATTCCTTATGTAAAGCTATTGGCTTGCAACCTTTTGCAGCTACAAACAGTACAAGCAAGCAATAGGTAAATTATTCCCTGCCCCAGAGAAAGTTAGTGTCTTTAAAGCTCTGCATTAAGATTGATATTATTTCTTCTTTTTTTTTTTTTTTTTGAAGTAACTGATACATAAACAGGCCTTTTTGGTTTGGGTGTTTGACAGAACAGATCTGATTACTGTATCAAATTACTTTTTGACAGAACAGATCAAATATCTGATTACCATATCATGTTATTTTTATAGCTGATTAATTCACTTCACTGAGAAGTGATAGAAAACAGGATGGTTTAATGCATAGAGACTCTGCTGCCATCTTGCCTCCCTATTATGGCAGAATAAATATGGCATTTTTTGTCTGTAAAACTGTACCTTCCAATTTAATAACACACTATTTCATATGCTATTATTCCTTTTGGTGGTACAACCAAAAATTCTAACCAAGCCTTATTGGTTAAGCTTTCTATGCTCTTCATCCAATTCAATCTTTCAAAAATCTTTGATAACATCTAATTTCTAAAGCAGCTGTTGCACATCCAGCAACCACCTCCAGATCTCCCATCACCATTTCAGGCATGCTAAGCTCTTGTTCATTATCACGGTGACCACATTCCTATTCTTAGTAAAGTTTATTTTTTGCAGCATAGCAGCATACTCTGCTGTGGCAGCAATCCACTTACTAATTTACAACTCCACCCACTAAATGCTGCTGTGAATTATAAACTACCAAAGCAAACCATGTATTTTTAACAGCCTCAATTTTACCATCACGCCTGCTTATAAAAGTCGAAGATGTTTTTGAAGTGCAAAAACGCGAAGTTGGCATTTCAGACTATTCTCAGACCATTGGCTGTTCTTCCACAGTGAGGCTTTTTCCTCCTATCCCCACTTGAGAAGGTCAGTACGCTAACGTGTTGCAAAACGCATATTGTTCCATGTCAGCATTTCATTATTTTCTAGAGGAAAAATACCTTAAGAAATCTGAAGAAAGGCCCTCAAGCTAGAAACTTTAAAATCTTTGTGCGAATCCTTTGCCGGAGCACAGGCAAACTTTCCTGATTCTATCCTGGGCTCTATTTCCATTTTGTTTCTGAACTTCTTACTATGCAGTAGGTATTAGGTGCTGTGTTTTATGAATCACATAAAATGTGGTAAGGACATGAAGAGCTGTTCACTTGCAACTGTTTAGTTAGTTTTGAATTTGGTTGTGTACTAACAGAGAGGATGTTTGAACTTCGGTGGAATCTGCTGTAGCAAATTTTGTGCAGCCTGGTAATTGTTTATGGGGCATGAGGCACACCAGTAGCCCCTCTGACATAGAAGCTAACCTTTTTTTTCTTACAGATTAGTTTGTAATGACAAACCATATACTTCATGGTTTATCATAATTTGATATCCAAGATGATGATATAATTAAAGCATAAAATCCATCTCATGTTGGCAGTACCCTATCAAAGCTGTAAAGTATATTAAGTCCTCATTATTGCAGTCATATTTTCTTAAAAGTTTTGAGGCTGTGTAATTGCTTAAAAAACGGCAAGTACAGAAAGCATGTCACATTAGGGTTTAAATAGCCTGTTTTTCCTCTACTTTTGGTACTCATTGCCTATCCACAATGTAGACTGCTCTAACTTTGTGAAACAGTGAAATGACTGACAATATCGACTGACAAATAGAGTCGTAATAAAATTTCAGAACCAGCTCAGCTAGGCTAAAGTGTCAAATCTTTCTCTAGAATATGCTTGAAAAACAAAGCAATACTACTGGGAAAGTTTGTTTGTAGGCCTGGTTGAGGACTGTTAGAGGCAGGCAAAGTGGTCGAGGATTAATGATTTTTCTTTTCTCCAGTGGCTTTTGCCTCCACCTTTTTATGAAACCACAGAGCTTGAGTATGCAAAAGCATCCTTGCTTTGTAAAGCAAGGAGCTGGCTCTGAAACAAGTTTGGCAGGATCAGGAGATCCTGGAATTAGAACTCTCTAGGTGGCAGCCTGGCACTAGAGAGCTGACAGAAACAATCAAGAAAGAGAGGATTGTCTTTAAGTATTATAAAATTGCTTTTATCTTGATTGAAATGAAAGCTGAATGATATGGTTCATCTTGCAATAATTTTAATCCCAGCTATGTTAAACAATCAAACAGTTTCATTCCATTTAAAATAGTTTTCCTACCCTTGTTAAATCTTGTTTTACTAAGATTATGGTTTAGGAGAAATTTTACACAGTTATTTCTGAAGAGATAGAATCCTACAGTTTCTCTACAGAGAAAAAAAAAACAGAAGTTTGAATTCTAAAAATGGAGAGTTCAAATATTGCTCTGACATCTGATGACATTCCAAACTTCGGTAATTTGACGCAATTATGCTCAAGCACTTATCTATTCTGTCAGGCATGTACATGTATGACTTGGAAAATGACATTTAAATTCTTCTTTGCATACTTGTATTTCATGGGAGTTTTCCTGAGCCAGAAGCATTCAGAGATGGTAGCCCTGCTGATTTTATTTTCATTGTGCACATATAATAATGGAGGGGAAATGTGGTTGTCTTCTAATGACATGTTTCTAGTAGGCCCATCATCCCAAGATCTGAAATAAATCCCAGAGACAGAAATGAAAACTTCATGCTGTTGTTTTGCAGAAGACATCATTTGCATCATACTAGGTATTTGTTGATAGCACTCTTGGCGTTGTTTCCCTACTGAATTTTGCATGCTTCAGCGATGCTTACATTCTGGATGCTGTTCAGGGAACTGGGAACAGTGGTACAAAGTGCAGTTCCTGTGTTTTGGTAAAATACTGCTTGCTGCAATTCAGCTCTTCTGGCTTCCTTTAGCAAGCCAGCATCTGGAAATGGGATAGATTTATGATTTTTGTACAGGTCTTGTTTCTTTCTAGCACTCCAATCATTTCACTGTTCTTGGCATCATACTCAGGGCTGAATGGTAGACATCAAAAATCCCTGTTCCCTTCTGTCTTCTCACTATATTTAATAATCTAAAATTCTGTGTTAAAACAGGAACTTTTCTCTAGCCTGTTTGGCCTCCTTTTCAGCATCACATAACAGAAACATAGCGGCCCACCCTGTGAAGGTGGGTTTTGTGAAGATACTTTATTTTAAAACAAAGTGCAAAACCTTCAAGTATCCACGCACCCAATTTTTCACGAGCCCTCAAAGCATCCATACTGTCTGTGTCTTTTGTCATATGCGCACTCCTTGATCTAATCACAGCAGTTTCTAGAGGACACCTTGCTTCTCTTTTCTTTGAGCTACAGTAAAGCTGTTTAAACTTTTTTTTTTCTTCTGAGAGAAACAACAACAAAAAATGTATAATTTTCTAGAACCTACAGAGGAAATTTGCTTTACATCCTGTTATTTACATTAGTTGTGCAGGTTTCAGAAACTGTGGATGATGTACTTCCCAGAGCTTATACGATTCTACAGTAAAGACTGTTTTGAAAAGCCATTTCCACCCCCCTCCCTCCCGGCGCATTTCAGTGACAACAGTAATTTGGCCAATTAAGTGCTGGAAACAAGAAAATCATGCCCAAAAGACCTCAGTGTGAACTCAAAAATTGTCCTCTGTGGCTAATTATTTCTGTTTGCCTCTAGCACAAGCAGCCCAAACCCTAAAGCAAGACAATAGCAGAAACTGCTCTCCCTGATTCATTTTCTATTAATCTCCTTACTTATTCAGGATCATCCTAAATTTTTTGTTTGCTTTTTGGCTACCACTTTTAAAGTGTTACAGTTATTAGTCTCATATAGGGAAAAAGCATATTTTTCTTGTAACTATTACTTCTTGGGTAACTATTGCTTTATAATAGTGAACCTTGTATTGCACGTCAGGCTTCACTTCCTAAGCATGAAAAGATTCATCTGAGAGCTGTGCGCTTGGATGAAGTATTAAGAGGTTTGTACAAGGTTGCCACATTTGATTCCAGATTTTGGTGATTTAACTTTGGTCAGGGATGATGCAAATGGAGTACTTCCAGCAAGAGATCATAGCGAAGGCTCATACACACTTGCAAATTTGTGTGAAAGAGCATATGGATTACAGAAACCCTTCCAAGGTGAATGGGGGATGGACAGTTTTAGGGACAATGTCTCAATGTCTGACTATGCAATCAAGTTGCTCTTAGAATGAGATTATTTCTTTGATGACAGATGAAGCCTCTGATGGGGCATATGATACGTGATCAGGCTTCCTGAATTATCTTACTGCTGTATGTATTTGATTAACCATTCAGAAGCTCACGTTCTTGAATGTAAAAATTTGGAATTAATTATGCTTGTTTAACATTTATCACACTGGAACAGATTAACCATCCTTTGAAGTATATTGTTTCCATACCAATATATTACTCAAGATTAACAGAGTTATCAAAATGTTATTAACAAAAAATCCATAGGCTATGAAAAAAGGCTTTCTGGGTGTGTGACAGTCTTGGAGATTTCCTTAAAATCGATGAACTGCTCTGTTTATTTTGATTCTAGAATGGCTTTTGATGGTATTCTGTTTGCTACTTGAATGTGCTCCTAATCATTGCTAGCACAGAGCATGTCTCCAGGTGCACAGCGATGAAGGAACATATGGAGATTCAGTCCTACGTTTGTACGAGAAACATGCAAATGTTCAACACGCAGGTTTACAATGGATTTTGTGAGCAAAGTGAGAGTGCGAATGTTTGTGGCTGCAGCAATTGTGCCCTCATTTCAAAATATATTCCCTTTTGTCTGGTGTAGCCCTTATTCCTAGTTAAAATGAAATAATACTCTCATACAGAAATATCTTAGAACTGCTTGGGTTTGTTCTTCTTCCCCTCCCTTCCTTCTTTAAAAATAAAATTTGCATACAATTTCCTGGGGAAAGAACCTCACAAATTTGTGAGCTTCATTATCTCTACTTGGAAGCTGTACACAGCTTTTTCCATACAACTTCAGTCATGCTTTTGTTCTTAGTTGAGAAGAAACAACGGTCACTGTCCCTGGGGGTGTTTAAGGAAAGGTTGGACGTGGTGCTCAGGGACATAGTTTAGTGGGTGATACTGGTGGTAGGGGGATGTTTGAAGCAGGTCATCTTGGAGGTCTTTTCCAGCCTTTATGATTCAATTAAAGGCAAAAAACAACAGCAACAACAACAAAAAAAGTTTTAATTCAGACAATGTGTTACATTACATTGAGCAACTCCTGTTCTTACACTTAGCATCTACCTAATACATTATTTGCTATTCTAGATCTAATAGTACTTGTTAGAGTCAACAGCTGTGGTTTTATTAAAAATCTATAGGAATTTCTCCAGTGACAAGAACAAGGCCGGGACCTTGTCACAGACTTTCCTACTCGGTGTACATGAAGTAAATGTCTATTCAGAACTATAGAGAACTGTGGACTGTTTCAACCTGGCCATAAACAAGTACGGTACTATTTTAGGTGGTGATCCTGTTCCAGGTCCTTAGCTTGCCCACTTGAAAATATCTCTATTAAGTGCTCGGAGTCTAGCCTATAGGAGAAAAATAACTTCCACACAATTGACCACTTAAATCTGTCAAATGTGAGAAATTATTTTACACAACATATTTTAACTTTTGAATTTGGCAATTTCAGTGACATATTGCACCACGAATCATGTTTCTTAAATACGTCCGTAATGATGTAAAATTCATAGCATAACGCACCTGGTAACCACCTGACAGTGTCAAGGCATTTGATTTTACTTTTAGACCTCTTATTCCACTGTGTAAAACTTAGCATTACCATCATCTTATTTAATGTGCATATGCACTGGCAAATACAAAATTTATATTTTGAACTGCACACCTGTTTGTGGGTGACTATTGACTGACCATATTTTTGAGATTAGAAACAACAGACTTCGTGTGCATATGAACGCCTCTCAGAAGAACATATTGCTGACAGCTGCTTTATTCACTAGGTACTAAAACATTAGAAGAAGCTATATTTAGATTCCTTTAGATACATATTCAGGGGTTTTGTAATTCTTAGTGTAACCTTAATCTGCAAAATGAAATGATAACTTGGGGTTGACTTTTTGGAGCATCTCCTCAAGAAAGAATGTAGAATAGCCTTTCAATTTTACTGATCTTGTTAACTAAAACCTTCTTAATTAACACATCGATCATATAAAAGAACAGAGATAATGATTGAGCTTGGTAAAATTAGATGAAAATTTAATTTGCACATTGAACAGTAAAACTTTACATATAGCACTAAAGGAATTCCAGACTCAGTGAATGCCCTGGTAGAAATTACTTATGTGTTGTTCTACCTTATTTTTCCAGAATACTCACTGTACATTGGTCTTTGCTCATTTGCCTCAATTTGCTTTGAAAAGTTCTCTTTCTCCAGTAGCACTTACCATCTTCATCAAGAGCTATAAAGTTTATGGAACTACCTACGGAATGTAGTACCTCCTAACATTAATCTGGAGTTAAATAGTTTCCGGCTTTTGTAAACTCCAGTTCAACTCATCCTAGAATAACAAATCACTTTAAACAGACAATTTCCTTCTCTTATTTACAGCTGACCTCTGGTGAGTTGCTGCAGCTAACTATTTGGGCAGTTAGCAACCTGTATATGCATGTACATCTGTCAGATTTTTATTTAATCTTAACATTATTGTGTTTAAACAATGTTCACACTCAAATTTAGTGTTGTATTTAAGACTTGCTAAGTTCAAATTGCCTGCCTCTAGTTTGATGTTTCAGAGCCCAACAGTTTTTGAATTATTCCAACAAGTCTTAAGGTAAATATTTTGGGAAACAGATGTTATATGGGGAAATATTTTTACCATTATTAATTTTATTGTTTATAGAGAGATTTTGTTCAGAGTGACGCTGTCCCAACCCCATGGGAAAGCACAGTAAAGCTCAGATTCTACACTGGCTTACAACTGGAGCACTAAAAGAGAGAGCATGATCAGATCATTTCCATTGTGTTTAATTTCCATAGTCCGTATAACAGAAATTGTGGGGAGAAAAAAGTTAAGGGACTGCCAAATCCATTGCTGATCTGTGTAAAACTGGGAGCTATCTTTAAAATGTACCATTAGTCATTCAAAATTAGAAATACAGTTGGAAAGTACAGCTGAAAGACTGGGAAAGAAACTCTAAATCTGCCTCTTCCAGGGTCGTTGTTCTTAGGGAAATGCTAACGTGCAGAGTCATTTTAGATGTGGTAATAGCATATGTTCATAGTAGGAATAATGAAAAAAAAAAAAAAAACAAACTTTGCCATTGACATATGACAGCAAAATACCTCAGAAAGGAAATTGATTCAGTTTTAGGAAAGCATTTATTATGTCTTCAGTCTGCATACTTTTCATTTTTCTGTGCAATGTAAGGGTTTACAACATGGTAATACTGAGAATATTATATTTTGGTGGCTTATGCAGGAATATTCTTAGTAGTACGGCAGTAGTACTAGCACTGGAAATGGGAAAGGAAAATAAATGAAGCATGGCATTATTTCCCTTTTATCTGTATGAACTCTCATATCAGTTTGATTCTGTTCAAATGGCTAAATAGTTGCTCTCCTGTGGGTATCGTGATAAAATTCCCTAGGCTGCTGTATCATAGTATCCAATGAAATGAACTACAGTACCAAACTATCCGTAGTTTGTGATAATAGTGTAGACTATTAGACTTGTAGACTTCCTTTACCCATCATATGCAGTTACATGTACTTACATATGTATGTCCAGAGACCATTCACATTTCACAACACAAAATAAGGAAGTATTGATGTGAAAAAAATCCTCCCAATAAGTCCAGAAAATACAAATGTATTAAGCAGTACTTAGAGAAGTTGTAGGCTCTCCATTTATGATTATTATTGAAAACAAGTGCTCACACGAGAGCATGTCATAATCTTAAAAGCTTCTACATGTTCCCCGATCCCAGCCTCACAGGTGTTTGCAGCAGTGCTTGTTACTGACTGCTGTGCAGGGGCTGCACGGGCTTTGCCACGCCCAGCATGACTGGGAATGCACAGAAGCAGAATTTCAGGAACCTGTGAAACTTCAGTGTCAAAAGGTGAGGGACATGGACACTGCCAGCATCCGCAGGGCCAGGTGGCACCTGGGCAGAGGTTGTCAGGCCTGAAATCTAGTCCAAGTTTCTGAACTTTGTCTCAACAGCTGTCTGCAGCCCCTGACATACTATATGGGCAGAGAGCTTGTGCATGACAATGTCAGCCAGCAAAGGCAAGGGCCATTCTGGGAGGGTGGTAAGTGCAAGAAGCAGCATTTGCTCAGCAGTTGAAATAGTGATGCCTGATAAAGATGTTTGTGTTCACGTATGCATTTTAATACTTTATTTTTAACATAACAGCATGTACTGTATAATTCCATGTATGGATTTTCTATTTTACAGTAATTTTAATACAACCAAGAGGGTCATGCTGCTGGCAGTGTGTGAGAAAAACATTGTATGCTCTTCCTCTGATAGGGCTTTGCTATAGGGAGTGATTTGGGGCATCTGTTACTGCAGGGCAAGGAAGTTAAAGGAAGTAGGAGAGGGTGCTCAGCAGTGTGCGACCGGCCTCCATGCTTTTCCAAACTGAGCCCTGAATTCAGTGTGCTGTCCCATGGATGTGTTTTCCTTTGAAAGCTACAGGAGTGTGTCTCAGAAACATAAGGGTCAAATTAGCTTTCTTTTTCTCTTTCTAGTGGGTAACACCACAAGAGAAAATAAATGTGATCAAACCATATCGAATGGGAACAATTAAATACATTCAGCTTATTAATCACAAAGAGAGATTCCAACATTAGGGGCCATCTCAGCATTGTGTTGTTTGTTTTTTTTTTCTCTCTCTGCAGAGACAAAGTGAAGCAGATCCTAAGTCAGAGGGAAGAAAAAAAAAAACACTGAAAGAGGAGCCTGAAGTACTGGGAGAATTTTCTGCAAGTCTGAGTTGCGTTAGAGCAGGCAAATGCCTGTAATCACATTTGTTCAACTTTTCTCAACACGAGAAGTTCTTAGAACATGTGACCAGGAGTTAATTAGAGGAGAAATATGGTGACTAGAGACCTAAAACCTGAAATAGACCCGGAGGCAGTCCAACTGGTGGAGCAGCAGGCCCTGGGCAGTGAGAGCTGCTCGCATCTGGCTGTTCTGGAGCCCTGCTGAGTGCATGCTGCCTTGTGTCCTGTCAGCTTCTGCAGAGGTGTTTGCCTGGAAATGTGGTCTGGCATGGGCTCCTGCTGCTCAGAGCCTTCGTTGCCTGCCCATCAGGCCGAACAGACAAGTAGGTCCCTGACTGGAAACAGGCCCTGGCGCCCATGCTTAGGCCATGTTCTGGGTGCAGGTCCTCGAGCACCACAGGGCCGTGGGGAGGTGATGACATGTAGGCTGCGACTGGCAGGCCTGCAGCCAAACTGGGCACCTGTTCCTGGCCTACAGGGAAAATTGTTTCCCTCTAATCTCCACCATAAAATCATGTCTCAAGTTAAGTGGTCAAAATGCAGCCTTTACTGATCTAGCTCTCCAGCTGTGAACAACCTCTCTCTAAACTAGAGCCACATCCGTGGTCCTTTGGAAACCAGTGTTGGGAACAGTATGCGATGCACAATGTCACCAGTGTTGTGCTTCTTATTTTGTTTCTAGCACCTCACAGTAAATTGTTGATTCTTATTCCCAGAGGCAGTAATGATGCTCCTACATTAGCCTCAACTTTTCTGTGATTATGTATGATTACCATACTTGCAGTTTTTATTCATGGATGGGCTTTTCCAGAACTTATAACCAGTAACTATATCTGAGTGAATTGTAGATACTTAATCCAGTGGTTACAACCAATTTCTGCCAGTGTTAGCTTTGAACTTCTGTCAGTCTATAAAACATAATGAAGCATTTGTGATCTCATTCTGGTGGGGAAAAATTCCAGATCAAAAGAAGTTCTTTTAAGCTTCCTTCATTTTATTATCTACAGTTTTATTTCTAAAGGCTGTTATGATCCACCAGATGAAAATGCTTAATTAACAGCTAGTAAGCTACATTGATTCCGTTAAAGAACTTACTTCAAAAATGCCAGATGAATTATGCTTACAGCTAAATTAGCATTCTTGATCTATTTTTGGTGAAGATCCTTTAAAAATATACATACAATTGCAACAGGGAGCTTAAACCAGGCAACAATTGCTCCCTGTGTGCCAAGGAGTGGGAGGTGAAGACGGACCAGGGCTACTCCAGTATAGCCACAGCCACACTTAGGTGGGACCTCTCCCATGTTTCAGCCCACAGGGATCCTCCCACAGATCCCCACAGACTGAAATTCAGTACTAAAGTTTTTTAAAACAAACAAAATGGAAATAGAGTCACAGAAATATGCTTTCCTCAGAGCTGTGTTGTTTCAGGTTGCATGCCCTGTAACAAGGGCTAGATTCACAGAAGTGGTAAGGCTGAGGTTACAGCAAACCTGAAATATGAGCAAAATAAGCATAAACCTAACACCCAGGGACAATTGCCATTGTATATATTCTTTTACCACTAAACAATGAAAAGAGACCATACTGTCGTGGTTTAACCCGGCTGGTAGCTAAACACCACGCAGCCGTTCGCTCCCCCTCCCCCTCCCTCTCTGGGACGGGGGAGAGAAATGGAAAGTGAAGCCCGTGAGTTGAGATAAAGACAGTTTAATAAGACAGGAAAATAACAACAACAACAACAATAATAATAATAAATGGTGATAATAGGAAAATAATAATAATATGTACAAATAAGTGATGCACAATGCAATTGCTCACCACCCACTGACCGATGCCCAGCCTAACCCCGAGCAGTCCGGCCCCCTCCCCCAGCTAGCCACCCCTATATATTGTTTAGCATGACGTCAGATGGTATGGAATACCCCTTTGGCTAGTTTGGGTCACCTGTCCTGGGTCTGTCCCCTCCCAGCTCTTACTGCACCCCCAGCCTGCCTGTTGGCAGGACAGAGCGAAAGGCTGAGATGTCCTTGGCTTGGTATAAGCACTGCTCTGCAACAATTAAAACATTGGGGTGTTATCAGCACTCTTCTCATCCCAAGCCAAAACAAAGCATTCCACCAGTTACTAGGAAGAAAATTCTGTTCTAACTGAAACCAGGACAATACAAAGCACTTTGAGATCGACTTTTTTCTTGTTTTTATCTTTTGTTTTTCACTTTTGTTTTGACCCAAGCCTACCAATGCATTTCATTTTTTATTAGCTCACAAGCATTGCTCTCAAGAACAATAGGAAGAAAAAAAATATTTCTTTTACAACAAAGCAAAGTCCTTCACTGTCTGGAAAAGCAAAAACTCTGGACAATGTCAGTACAAACATCTATTTCTTTCCTGAATGAGAATGATACAGAGGAAGCATGCTCTGCATAACGATACTGATGTATAAATAGCAATGATAAGTTCAGCAGAAATGTAAGTGGAGAAAACAAACCAAACATTTTAAGTCTGGCAATTACAAATTCAATTTCTTTGCTTGATGGATGAAAGACCACCATTAGATGCAGTGGGAAGAGTAGGAGCTTTATTTGTCTTTTTGCCCTTGTGATTCTGCTGCAGCAATAGGCTGTGGCTGAGACATCCTCCTGAGCCTGTGAAGGTGGAAGAGGCAGTAATTTGGCTGCTCTTGGCACACCTAACAGCGGGGTTTGACCTTGAACACGAGCACCATCAGGAGGGATGGACATGAGCAAGCAGGGATGGAGGTGAAACACCTCCAGAGTGGTTAGGGGGGAAAATGCTGGAACAAAAGATGCAACAAAAAAGAAATCCTAGCTTTGTATTTGCCTGGACCAGGGTAGACAGAAGGGGGCATGGCTGCCTCCCTCTGCCACCTCCCCCTTTTCTGTATGTGATTAAAAAAATCCTACTGAATTGTTACTAAAATTTCAACTAATGTAAAACCTAGTACTCGTTCAGTTCCCTTAGTTATTTGTGCTGCATGAATGCTGCTTGGTACCACAATAACTGACAGGAAGGGCTGGAGAAATACACTCCTGCCAGTAAAGGAAAAGCCTCTCCTTTTCTGAAACAAGAAGGTTTCTGAAGTATTTGCTGTACAGGACTGGAATCTCATTCAGAAATGGAGCAAAAGCAGTTCCTTAAAAATTTGACATCTCAGCCATTTCAGATCTTCTCTTCCTTATGCCTTTGTAGCTTCTGCTTGTATTTTACATTGTTAATGCTGAAATATCAACACTTGGTCCCTTCAGAGGGGATAGAAGAAATGTACAAATACTTCTGTGGTGGCTGGCAACTTTGGCCCTTTGCTTCAGACGATTTATGCTCATTAATTTACTATTGCTGCAACCTCAGTATGATTAATAACAAGATTTGCTTCTTTCTGTTAAAAGACTCACTCCAGAGCATCCTGGGCTACTAAGAACTGGAAATGACCTCCGAATGAAGTTTCCTCCAGGGATGAATAAAGAAGGTCATCAGAAAACCAAATCAATGTTCCGTATTACATGTGTACTCCGTTCTGTCAGAGCGGGTTTCAGTAAATCAGGCTCATCAACTGCACCTTTGTTTGCTGCCAGAGACCAGATAAAAAAATTGAAGGAACATGTTATTACCTATTGCCATAGAAAGAAAATGAAGGGGTATGTTATGGGGGAGAGTTACTGTTATATGGAAAGTTCCTCATGCTCCACATCTAATAGAAAATGGTTTGCTTGGAGAACTGTAAATAAGAGAACACATGGCACAAATTATAGCATAAGTGCTAAACAAATCTTAAACTGTAACCATCCTCTTGAGTTAGGCGTTCTTTTAGCCATCTTCTGTCTTTGGCATAAGCTGAGGGCTCCAGCAAATATTATTTTACTAAAAGAGTTTATTTTATTTGGAAGTTTGATGCAAGAAAAGCAATTCCATCGCTGCGAGAGGCTGCTGAGCAGTGGTACTACCTGCACGCCCCCACACATAGGGAGGCAGAGAGCATGGCCTCCGTCCTGGGTCCTGCAAGGCTTTGAGAAAAGGGCTGGTTGTGTGACAGGAAATGCCTCGGTTCCTGCTCTGTGAAAATAGTCAGAAGGAGCTTTTCTTCAAGAGGGAGCTGTGTTTGTGAGTCAAATACAAGTTTCTGTGGACATGCATTATACTAGAGGAAGTTTCTCAAATCTTTTAAGCTGTTGCCAATTAACTGCAAATCTTACACATGATATATCTTGAGTTCCCACCTGGACTCAGTCAAATGAAGGAACTCTGATAATGTTTCTGGAGTACTTTTGATTAACTAAGTGCATTTTACAGTAAGCAGGGTTGTTACCTGCTCTGTGCTTTATATCTAATCACATGAGACTTTCAGCAAAAGCATCATTAAAATTTACTAAGCTCAGGGAAAATTTTTCCAAGGAAATTTTGGTGAACATTCAGTATGAGTAACATCTGTCCAATAAATAGCAGAAAATGGCTTCTGTTGGTGCTCTTGCTGTTTTGAGTAATTTAATCTTATGTCTAAAGCACTTTTAAAATTTTTTTTATTATTTATTGTGAATAAAAATCTCATTCATGGCAAAATACCTTTATGTAATGTGAAAATAAAAGACATATGTTCCCTTTACAAAAAAACTTCACAGCAGAAGGATTGCCTTCATATTTTTCTAGTCTGTAAAGATAAAAATAAAAATCTTTTTAATTCTGAGGTGGAAAAAAGGAGCTTTTTTAATGCTAAAAATCAACCAACCAACAAACAACATCTTTAGATACTTAAAAATTTGGTCCTCCAAGCAAGACATCAATAACTGCAAAAATGCTATGAGACTTCTGTGGAGTAGAAAGTTTTTTCATTATACAGATTGTGTCTAACTTTAGAAAGAAATGGGAGAATGGGAAAAAACAACTGAATTTCACATACTTTACACTATCCATGAATAATTACTGACAACAGAATTATGTATGAAATCACACCAATTGCCTTGAATCTGTCATGTTATCTGAAATAAGTCACCCTCAGCCAACAAAGCTGTCGGATGTCTCGAATACCTCCAGCAAGATGGGAACCCAGGAACTGGTGGAGCACGCCCTAAGCTGCTGAGAAAGCAAGAAAAATACATCTCGCAACTGCTCTTGTTAGCTATGTGCACCAGATACAGAGGAATACATGCTCCAAGGGTGAGGGCTGCCTCTGTGGGGCACGTCCCTGAGGAAAGGCAGTTGCTTCTGCCCTGACAGGCACCTGTCCTGCATCCTCAGGAGCAGCTGGAAGTGTCAAGGCAGCCTCTGACACTGTTTTTCTCAGCCTGACAGGAGTTTATCCCTCCTCGCGCACATCTGGTGTGTATTTATGTGCTGTGGAATGTGGAAAAGTAAAAGCTAAACACACGGATTTAACCCATTTCACCTAAAGAGGTGAAAAGTGGGTGTTTAGATATTATCAGGACTGTTGCTGGCAGTCATATACACACTGTGTAAATCTCATGGCACTGCAGCTCCCAGGTGTGGAAAGGCATCCAGGGCAGTGGCCTGCAGAGCCCAGCACATTTACCCTTATGGTCTCTCAGTACCCAAAAGATCCAGGAAAGTGCTCAGGTGCACTTTCTCTTGCACAGCATTTGTTCCTGGTCTCGCTGAACACTATGCAGTGGCCTGGCATAGACAGATCTCAGTAAACTATGGTTTGAGTAATGATGTCACCTGGAATGAGACAAACCTGGGTCATGCACCAATTGTGGTATTTTGGGCTCGCATGCAGTTTAGCAAAGCAAACCCGGGGCTAGAGGGCAGGCAGAAGAAGCTTCTTTGCCATCAGCCTATGCAGGGCGGTTTCTGTGCAGCCAGAGAGGAGGGAGAGGGGGAACACCTCACAACCACAGCCATAAAACATCGCCTGGTGGCACAGCCTGGAGGGGTGGCTGGGGCATGGATCTTCCTGCCCCTCTGCTGACCAAGGCCAGATGGGCTCATGCCCTGCCCTTGCTATTGCGCCTGTCCCAGTCAGGTGCTTTAAAACAGAAAACCATCAGTGCCACAACATACATCATATTGGAAGATGCCCAGCATCAGATGCAATTTTTAACCTGCTTTGAAGTGTGCCATTTACAGTGACCCCCATTCACTGGGGGCACAAGGTGTATTTATGCTGTGGAGTGAGCCAGAGCTGCACCTGCTTCCACTGCTGCATTTATCCCTTTTTCTAAATAGCTGCCTTATTAGCAATTGTTGATTCTACTTTAAAAGGTGCTAACAGACAGATGGCTTCACCACATAAATCACTTCAGCATAAAGATGGATGGGCTTTATGCAGAAGTGAAATTTGGGGCTTCTTCTCTTGCTTATTTGTATTAACAGGAATGTATGCAAATCTCCTATCTCCCAGCAGCTACAATAAATTGCTCTGGGGCACTTGAACCCCTTCCAGCTTGATTTAGAGGTTCAAAGGAAATGTAAATGTATCCTTTTAAAAAAAAAAAAAAAAACTGAGACAGGGGCAGTTGACAGGTTTTAACCCCATGTTAGCAGATTTTGAAGGTGCTGAGGTTTTCGTGTGATACCACCTCCTTGCATGTGGGCTACTATTCAATAAGCAGGAAAAATGTAAATAACACATGTGTGAGTAATCCCAACACATAGTCTGATCGTTAGAGATGCTGTGGCCCTCTGTGCCAGAAACAGCCCTAGCAGCCTGCCTGGGTAAAACCCAGGTGGGATCTATTGTCTCTGCTTGCCATGATCAGTCCCAAATGATGAGCCTCTTTCCCTATAACCCCCTAGGCCTACGCTACCCCTGTTTTGCTGGGGTGAGGTGGATGGGGCCTTCCTCTGCAGAGCTAGCTCTTTGTGCCTGGGTGAAGGGAGGCTGTGCAGCTGATGTGGGCATCGCTGTGAGAAGTCCTGTGTAAGTAGGGTTGTTAGATGTGTTGTAGTTGGAGCACTGGGCTTAGTAGGTTTTGAAATAAATTGATTCACTGTAGAACGGTGGTGGTTTTTTGCCCCTTGCTTTGGGGGGAAATGAGTGTGCTTTCTGCTATAGTTTTTGACAGATGGTTGAATGCAGTCGCTAGTGCAGACTCTGTGTCTGAGTAGAGGCTTTGAACCATTCTTTAGTTCTTCCTTGCTGTTTTCTTTTTCTGTTACTGTGCTTATGTATGAGTGTACGGAAACCCCTTCAGGACTAGCTGTAGAGTTAAATGAATGTTCACCTATGCTGCTACTGTGTGAGGCCATAGCTGTTATATGTGTGAATATCACAAAGTGGCTGTGCATATATTTGTGACTTAGGCCTGTGCTTGGACTTCTTCACTATAATGTTTCTCTTGTGGCCTTGGTGTAAAACAAGGGAAGCAAAACCATCATTGGCTTTTTGTAATACTTTGAAAAGTGTACGAAAGAACGTTCTGCTCATTTTGCATGCACTGTATCACTGTTTGCAGGATGCACTAATTACTCTGCCTTGTTAATTTTAGGATTGCAGGTATATCTTCAGTTTTTGTAGCTAGTAAGAAAAAGAAAAGAGAGAAGATAGCCTAATAAATAAAACGTGCTGTGCTCAGCATCACTTTTAAGTCTTTCCCATTAACAACCTTGGCACATATCAAACTTCCATCAGATACCAGGGGAGAGCTCTTGCTGCCTGTTCTGGTGGTGTGCAGCTGCTTCCCCTGAGTTTCCACTGTTCCAATCACATGTGTCACACTACACATGAGGTGTTCAACGCCGAGTGATTTAGCTTTGTGCTAACAAGTAAAGCATTTGGACTTCTGCCTGCTGAAGTAAGCCTTCATTTTTCATATCCAACATGCCTTTGCCTCAACCTGCAGCACACTGAGATTTAATTTCAGTAATTTAAAGCTTTGTCAGCTACCTCTTTTGGGGTGCTGGGTAGATTGGGGGGACCTGAAAGCATTCTGCTAAACAAAGGACTTCTTTTTTGTTTTCTATTGTGCTTAAAAATTGAAATATTTTCAAGGGCCTACAGTGCCACAAAAACCTCTTCTTGTCCTTAAAGGCAGAATGTTCTTGGTTTGTTTCTGAAAGCTGATGGGCACTTGGGGTTGAACTGGCTGTGGAAATGCTTAGGAATAGCTGTTCTATCCAGTGTAGTTCTACCCTTGTGCAACCACAAACTTCATCCTGCAGATCACACTCTCTGTGTTTAGCTCAGAGTTTAAAGGCCACATTTTTCTGATAGCTTGATAAGAAATGTTAATGAGTTTTTAGAGCTCTCAGTAGAAAGTGAGTTTATTCATGACTAGAAATGTGCTCCACGTTTGAATAAGGTACTGGTGTCCCCATTACATCTGTCCTCCATCACATGCATGTGGAGATTTTGCTTGCAACTCTAAGGTAACCTAAGGTAACATTTGGATTTTTAGACCAAAAGCTGGCTTGAGAGCAGCTGTGAGTGTGTGGTGTACTGTGGAGTATTCCTGTCTTGTTGTATGCCACATACAGTGTGGAGAGGAAAACAGACCAACACTGTGGCCTGCTGAGGCACATCTTTAGCTTCCCGTTACACCATTGCAACAGAACAAGCAGTGTTTGGTGGCAGGATGATCAGATTTGTCTGCCATCTGGAGCAGATGAGCTAAGCCCATGGTACCTGGGCATGCTCCCACACTCATGGCACTGCTCGCTGAACAGCATTAACTTCCACCCCTGCTTACTGCTGGCAAGAAAAATGTCTCCTGTGCTCTTGAGTACACAGGGAAATGGTCAGTGAGGAGCTGCAGCACAACTGATCTGCTGGATCTGAGGAAACAGCTCTTTTACCCTCTACAGGGAACAAAACAAGGATGTGTGCTAACTGAAACCAGGACGGTTTATCTCTTTCTCCACTGAATTCATCACTCAGCAAGAAACTCTATTGTAGGAAAGCATT
The DNA here is from genome assembly GCF_964211825.1 of Aythya ferina. Taxonomy (NCBI): domain Eukaryota; kingdom Metazoa; phylum Chordata; class Aves; order Anseriformes; family Anatidae; genus Aythya; species Aythya ferina. Next base: position 18,348,130 of record NC_140304.1, read on the forward strand.
CCCACTGTTTTGGTGTGGCAGCTGCATTGCTTGCTTGTCCTGGGAGTATCATTGCGGTAACATAAGAAAGGAGGTGTGTGGTTCTTTGGAGAAAGAAGAGCTCAGAGGGGAAGGGAGCAATCTTCAGTGTCGTATTTTGGTGAAAGAGGTTTTGTCCTGGGTGACAACTGGAATCATAACACATTTACTTAGGGACAGTCTGTTTGGTCAGAAATACATACCAGTGACTTCCTTCCTGCCAAGGACTCCAAGCCTGCTGTGAGCTTCTCTCCATGGTGCAGTGTGGGACTGGCCTGGAGTTACCTGTCTGAGCAGAGGAAGAAGTGAGCCCTGTGCTGAGTTTTGGCCCTGTGCGGTGCCACATGCAGCTTGTGGATAGACTCCTGAAACAGGAGCAGAAGTCGGATTCACCACAAATGGTTAACTTGTACACAGCTCCTCTTTCATCCAAACCAGTTTCCTTCAAGTATTGCAGACTTGGGGACAGCTGCATAAAACAGGCTTTTAAGTAAAAAATTGCTGAAAGCTCTCAGCTTTGATGCTTTCCACTGGCACTGTCAGCCTGCATTCAGATACCTGTGTGAAGGAGTAAAATGGCAAATACCTACAATTTTTACTCTGAGATACTTGCCAGAACTGGAGGTGTCAGAAGCAGGACTGCACGTATGTTTTTTGTAGCAGCATATAGGGACTGTAATACAATGGGATTTCATTAAAAACCAGTGGTGCACTGGATGCCTTTGGGCCCTGGCAGGCAGGTGGGTGCTGAGCAGGACCACTCTGCAGACCACAGCCCCACTGCTGCACACATGGCTGCACACCAAGAATCTGCTCACTGCTTACAGCAAACCTGGGATCCTCTGCTGTGCATGCTCCTGTCCTGCAGTGGAACAAGGCAATATGAACTAGTTTGTATCACATCAAAATGTTTGTGAGAGTCATTCCCTTTCTTCCTCCTGAAACCATTGCAAGAACTCAGTCTTGTAGTTGAGCCCAGACCCTTCCTGTGATCTCCCTGCTGTCCACAGGGCTGTGGAAAGCTGTGGATATGATGTTTCAGCAGCACCCCTAAGTCCCTGATAACCCTAACTCAATGCAAGAGCTATTTCTTCTGGTACTCCAACCCTTGCTAAGGGCACCTGGGTGAGGGCAGGCTCCAGGCAAGGGCTGCAGGAGGGGGGGCAATGTGCTGCTTCTCTGCTGGGGCCCCTTGCAGGTGCAAGGCCATGGCTTGATCTGTGGGCAGATGTGCTGTGTCTTTTCCTTCTATAAATGGCTCTTCTTGATTATCGGTCTGTCTGGCAGCTTCCGTTTCACTAGCCTACATGTAACTTAGAGCAGGACTATATATTTGCATCCCTACAGCCAGCTCCATGTCCTTAATTATATGTCTTCATATGCCTAAGGAAAATTTCAGGTTTGAAAAAGGGTGAAGAAAAGAAAGGACCATATATTTGTAGGACTATGTGTTTTTTACCATGTAGTGTTTCCCGTAAAGACTTTTGAGGCTGATTGTTGTTTTATAGTAAGGTTGCTTTACATGACACAGAAGGGAATTTGAAGCATGACTGCTGGTGTTTTCTGCTAAAGCAATGTGGTGGGACTGGCAGAAATGGGAACCTGTCAGAGTCCAGCTGCATGAGTGTGATAGCCCTCTTCTGATAGCCCGCTGCCCTCCCTTCCTGTATAGGATGCTCAGATGTGCTTTTCATGGAAATTGTAACAGTCAAGGACATGTCCTGGCTATCCTGATTTCAAGTAGATAAAAGGGGGACCCCTGAGCCCCCTTAGTAGAAACCAATGTAAGCTCCTTGCTGTGAAGAGTGTTTATTCACTGTCATTACAATGTTCATTATAAGTTTCCTATCGTACCTGGCCATTAGAGCCATGTTTGACCATGTCAAATATTTTACATTAAGGTGTTGCTTACTCTTGTCTACTGTCAAACATCTTATGTTCTTCTCAAACATACCATGTTTTCTGGGTTTATAGTACCTGCACAGATTACTTTTTTCCTCCCCCACTCCCCCATATATAATTTGTGCAAAAGTCACCAACCACAAATGCTTTCATTTTCAGGGCATCTGTAGGATTTGCTTGTTCTAGTAACCTTCCTACAAGAAAGTCAGAATTTACTCTAATCTAGAGTGAAGAGGAAACATGACAAAGCTAACACAGATTTCTTTGTTTTTAATGCACGAACCACAGTCTTTTCCATTTCCTCTTCTAAAACAAGACTGGAAAGCTCATCAAAAAGATGTATTCATTCATTTAAAAAAGTTGAATCAGGAAATGAAATGGAAAAGTAATTTATGCTAGATGTTTTCTGGTGTTTTTCATTTAATGTTCTGGGAGACGGTTCCTTTGCGTTGTCACCAGTTTGCTTCTGTCCAAGTCCCAAAACAGGTATCAATGTTTAATGTGCCTTATAGATGCCAACTGGTTTTGTTGGATCTCTTATTGCCTTTCTATTATGGATATTATGGATGTAGGGCTTTGGCAAATGATAAAAATACCTGTTCACTAAACCAAAGTGCCAGATGCGAAGAATTTTCTTTCATTTACAAATGTATTGTAAAGAATGACATTATTTCCTTTTTTTTCTTGTTAATGTCATTTGTTGGCTGATGAAGGTTCCTGGTTAAGCATGGGTCTTACTACTAGATGAGCTGGAAAAACAAAGATGATAGTCACCAGGGAATCCAGCAGGCCTGATTCTACTCTTCTCATTAGTACAAATCTAGAACGTGGTCATGGAAATCAGTGAGGTGAGTAGAAAACAAATTTGAAGTGAGGACAGAATTAATTGAATGTATGTGATAAATATAAACAGCTGTATTGAACAGCGAGTGTACTTTTTGATTAAACTTGCTCTTGATTATGTTTACCAATTACCCTTTGGAGCTAGCCCTTTGCTTCTGGCCCCAGCACTGGTGACTGGGGAATGTAGCTGAGGGCAGCAGGGTTTGGTCCCAGATATGTTTGCTCCTCTCTAGCTGCTGTCCCTGGTGGATCAGAGGAGAGATGCTCATTCCCAGCTCTCCACACTGTCATGAGCTAACTGCTCTGCACAGGCTGCAGAAGCCCTGCTGAAGCGTTCTTCCAAGGGCCGCTACTCAGGCCCAGAGCAGGCACTTCATGTCTGTGAGAAGGGCTGCAACAAAGCCACGTTGCAGAAGAGTCCAGGTTGTGCTGGAGCTGGTGGGCAGCTGGAGGGAGTTGCTATCACATGCACCTGAGATCCCATCTCACCAGAATGAAGAGGGTGGGGCAGGGACCTGAAACAACCCTGAGTCTTCCTTCTAGCTCTAGAATGTCTCACTTTTTTAGGGGTAGAGGCTGCTTCCATATGACAATAATACTGACTAATCCTCTAAAATTCACCGTGCAATTGTATAAATCTTAGTGCAACTATACCAGAGGCATGTTCACCTGTAATGCGGCTGATTGAGCTGGCCCACAGAGCAAGGCATGAAATGGAGTCCTCTGACAAACCATCCACCCTACCTCCCTCTATGTTCACATCAGCACAGCTTGCTGTTTCAGTGTCAGGAGTGCTTCTGTACTGCCCAGGCACTTGCTCCATTGCCATGAGGTTTCGGTGCTTGCGTTGGTCAGGCTGAGCGAGCTATGAATGTTGAAGAGAACATGGACCTTCAGGCAGCACACATGCCTCAGCATCAACAGCTGCAGTCCTGGCAGGGGCTTTAGGCTCGGGAAGACTTCCGTAAGCCTGAGGATGGCATTGTACCATGCTTTGTCCACAGACTGAAAAAAAAACACCAAACTTGTTTCATCCAAAGCAGCCTACAATTCAGTGAGGTTCAACAGGATGGTATCTCACATTTTCCTCTTTCCACTGTTACATCAGTCTGATACAGTTCTGGATCTTTAAAGACAGGCATTTTGGTAACTGGTAGTTTTCTCCATGTTCTTTCACACCTGCAGCTTCCATCTATGTTAAAGGGAAAGTCCTGGATCAGAGAGCAGAGGTTCAGACTCCAGGTGAGGAACAGGCAAAGGTCCTAGGGGTGAAAACAACTCAGCCCAGAGGCTGCTGGCAGTGGAGGCCGTCTGTCTCTGGATCTTCATGTTAGGAAGCTGTAAAGCAGTCCTAACTGTAAGGTCTTGCAAGTAAACTGCCCATGCTTCATTCTCCCTGAAAAAGCAAACAGCATCAGGTTCAGGTTGAAAACCCCTTTTCTTCATGGAGATTGATGCTGTCCTAACTACATCTGACACTGCTAACTTCCAAGTTAGGCGTCTATCTTCTTCCAGATTTAAAAGGGGTTGAAATTGTTTGCATAAAGCTATGGAGTCTATATACTAACCTTTCACAAGGTTGGGGCAAACATAATCTTATAGTTTTTCTTCAATTGTGTGACAGGTCTGAAAAAAAAAAAGGCCTTAAAGGTTATTCTAGTACAGACTAACACCTCACAGCAGAGTTAACTCCCCTCTAAGGCAGTCTCTTAACCATAATATATTCACAACATTTTATTTCTTAGTTCCTGAGAAATCAAAAAGAGGATTGTCTTATCCAGTAATGATCTGGTTTTGTGCTGGTTCTTCCTCGTGGATATTTTTTCCTATTCTTGTCATGGGCACAAATACTTCACCAAAATTTTGTGAGTCTTTTTGCTCTTGAATCCATTTAGTTTGGGATGGTGTTATGTGGCTGTTGATAGCGTAGTGGCAGCTATTGCTTCAAAAACAAATAATAATAAAAAAAAAAAAGGCAAAGAAATAGATCATAGCTATGTCTGCTTGGTTTTGAGGATAAATCCAAAATGCAACAGTGAAATACCCTTACAGGCAAGTGCTCTTTAAATGATAATGTGAATATTTGTACATGAAGCAGCAAAAGATCTGAGGTCTCTGAGGAAAAATGAGTTAAAATCTGTCTTTCTGAAAAGTACGTGGTGTGAGTGAAAGCACTGGGTGGGTTTTTGCAGGTCAAAATGCCAGAGAAGAGAAGATAACATGCTTGGCTTGACTAAATGTTAGGTATGGTCTTAAATATGCTTTGGGATAGCTGTTAACAAGAAGCTGGAGCTGTGAGCTTGCAGTGTTGTGCCATCAGCTTTGTATGCTGCAGTACTGCATGCAGCCCCTTGACCTGCATCTCCTGGCTGAGCAGCTGTGGGGGTCTGTGATGGGAGGCACCATTTTGTGGGCAGGTGGTGGATGTGGAAGCACTGGGCGGCTGTCCTGGCTCCTTGCTCAGGGATGGTGGGGCAGGAAGGAGCCCCTCGTGGTGCCTCCGGCTCCCCAGCACACCCAGGCCTCTCTCTGAGGCACCAGACATGCAGGCTGTGTTCTCCATTACCCCTCCAAATTGATTTTGTGGTAGACTTTGCTCTGGAGTGTTTAAATGAGCCAACTTGAATCTGATTTTTTTTTTTTGTCACTGAAACAAGGGATTTATGAATGTCATGTTTAGGTAAAAATGAAGGAATCTGAACCTCTCTCTGAAGAGAAGTATGAACCGTATTTCTGAGACTTGTTCCACGGTATGGCCTGGCTTGCTGTATTGACGCACTAAAGCCATTCCCCTAAAACTTATTTGCAAGCACTTATTTTAATTCTTCATGTACAAAATCATGTCATCAGTAATACAGGAAATGCCAGATGAGATATTTGTAAGTGACTTGCTGTTCCTCTCAGTGAATTTCTAGGATGCAGGACTGCATAATTGTAAACTAAAGTAAAACTGAAAAATATGTCAAAGGGCAGCAAACCAGAATAAACTCCTATTTGTAGGGTGCTGTTACCAGTTGTTGGGGAAGCAGTTGAAGATTTTTGCACAACTGACTATAATGTTTCCTGATCTATATTACCCTGTCAACAAACAACATGAAAGTAATTTAACAAGTGTCAGATTTTTTTATTTTTTTTTTTTTTTGAGGAAAAAAAAACCCACGACATAGAAGGACAAGGGTATGGTTGAAGCTACTGTATGGTCTGTCATGAGAAGCAGTGAATGAAAAGAGATTTTTGAAAGCCTTTTTTGAAGAGCAAACAGGCACAGTGCAAAGTCTAAGTCTGATGCAGTAGCAACAAATGTATGAGGTTCCAAGTGACAGTCAGGAGGTGCAATCGAATGAAACAGGAAAATTAAATGACTTTCTATTCATAGACTGTTCTTGTCTTTGTTTTAAAGTTGAGCAGGAAGATGATCAGGGTGCAGTATATTGCTGTTTGCAATCCTTTCAGATGCAGGAGCTCAAGCAGGCAACAGCAGCCTGTGCTGTAGAGGCTAGTGTGGTGGTAAAAAAGTCAATCCAAATAACTGAGTGCTAAAAAAAAAAAAAGTTATCATAACACAGCTGGTATTGTTTGGGAGGATAATCTCTTCAGACTATAGGACTACAGGACGTTTGGGGAAAAAAAAAAAAGCAACACAATTCCAAGTGCCAATATCCATCAAGGTTTTTGCATTTACAGCCCTTGGAATTATACAATAGCAAATAGAGATAGAAGCAATTGTGATAAAACTCTGTGCTGCAGCACTGTTGTAATGAGAGAATAAAGGTGCTTGCAAGGTTACAAAGGGACAGACAATCACTACAGTACAATCACCTGATATCACTGTGGAGAGCAGCTCCCGGGGGAGATGGGGAAGTCAATGAAATGAAACAAGACCATGAGTTTTGCATCCCATGGAGAGCTACGACGTTAGCTGATGGTGCTTCATTTAAGTCAGCAGCTCAGAGGAGAGACTAGCAGCACAGCCAGCACCTACCTCCAGCCACCAGTTTTACCTCAGGCTCTGCATGGGCTACTGTGAGAAGTGCTCCCTGGCATCCCCCTGCACTGTGCGCACTTCTGGTGCAGCCAGGCTCTTGTGTCTAAAGCTAGAAAACACTGTGGGCTCGTGGTAGCCCTCCATATGTTTAGACCCTTAGAAAAATTATGATTTGAATGATACAATGCAAGAAAAAAAAAGCCTTCATAACTATATTCTCCTGGGAAATGCAAGGTTGGAGAATTGGTTAATATTCTAGACTAGAAGAAGAAAATCCACAGACAGATGTGTGTATACAGTGTTAAGTTCAGAGCTGCTGTTCAATTGACTTCAGCCACATATCTTAGCACATGTATTTCTGTCTCCCAAAATGGGGATTTAATCCTTAAGGGTTCCCTTACTACACATTATTTCTCTAAACAAGAGACAAATATAAGACAGTATTACCAAAGTCGATGATTCATTCTGATATGCTACTTAAAACATGCCAAGGACGTTAGCTACATCCCAGCCAAACCTCACTGTCAGAAATAAACATTGATCTGATGGAACTCTGCATTAATTTTTAAAACATAACAGCAGGGGGCAAGGAGGTCCAGGGATTTTCAATGCTAACCAGCAGCTTCCACAAAAGGGATGAGGTATGCTTTCAGTGCTTGCTGCTCTTTGTCTAAATAAAAGCAGGATTTGCAGTGGTGGATAAATTTTGAAGAATTCTAATGTTTTTTAATGATCTTTTAGAATATTTCCATTTTCAGTAAATGCTCTAGGAGAAAATGTATCCTGCCTTGCACATTGTACCTAAGATTGCCGAAATGTATTTTTAGGGCCATGAGCTGAATTAACATCTGGCTTGATTGATATTTCAGCTGTACTACATGCACTTGGACTGAATGTAGCCCGTGGCTTATTTTGTGCTCACATTTTGAAGTGGCATTCATCATATGTTCATATCGCATGCAACCAAGCCCTGATGGCTGAATTAGTCTTGCATTTTCAGCCATCTGATGTGCTTGCAAGTGCTCCATGTTTTTTTATTACTTTGCTTACAACTAATTACCCAGGCTATATCAGACTATTTATATGCTTTGTAAACACTTCCCCTTCCAAATGCTCTGTGGCATCATTTTCTTCAGTCTCTTCATGGAAGATTGTCAAATGAGTGAAGCAGCTGAACGGGAGAGGCATAAAAATGAATGGAAAATAAATTGTGTAGTGTCAACAAGGAAATGATAGTCATTGTTAGAAAATATTTTTATGATAATTATGCTGTTTAATTACACATTTGGAGTAATATATTACCTGCTGCTATGCAAAATGAAGATTGGGGTTTTCTTTCTGTCCAACTGCCACATGGAGTAACTTCAGCACAAATTGCCGTAGTGCAGAACAAACAGCTCTGGTGCCATTGGGATTCTTCCCACTCCTCAGTGATGGTCTGATGGCAGTGGTCAGTCTTCAGTGCCAGCATTTCCTCAAAAGTATCATTAAGATAAAACGATCTTTTTCCTAACAGATACATGCCTTGATCTGTGTGAATTAACAGTTGTATATGCAGAACTGGGGAAGGGCATGCTTGGCTGGCTGCTGCTAGCACATGCCTCCTTCCCAGCAGTCAGTATGAAGCCTGGAAGGATGTTTCCTATCACCAAGTTTGCTAAACCAAAGGCCTTCAAAATCTCTTCCATCCTCCAAAGTGCAGGAAATGGAGTAGAGTGAAGGCATCAAGTTGTGGCTGGCTGTCAGAGGCGCATCTGAAATACTTCTCTCTTCCACCAAGTTTCTGAAATCTGGACTTCTTCCACAGAACCCATGTCTGTGTTTTACAGTTACTGGGATTTTGCTGAGGTAAACTGGACTCAATAGAGATGATATTGCCAAAAATGAGGGATCTGTTCATGTCACTGAAGTATCTGGAAAGATCTGAAAAGAGGATTTTATTTCTTGGAAAATGTAGCCCTTTTTTGCTTGCCCCAGTTTCCTCTGGAGTCTGCTCTGACAAACGTGGTGTGCTAAGACCTGGGAATGCTTGCTCCACGGGACCTACCCAGGCTTTCACAGGAAGTCTGCTTATAATCAGCTCATACTGCCTCAGCTACCCCAGTGAGCTGAAGACCCCTGCCTCCCTCCCACCACCAAAAAAAAAACAAAACAAAACAAAAAAAAACAACAACAAACAACACCCCAAAGCTCAACCTATAAACTATTAAGCTTAAGGAAATCACTTTGTAAATAATGCTGCTTCAAGAATAATGCCAAACTTCTGGAAATATCTGAGGATGTTCATCCAATTTTTAATGTATATTTAAACTATAAAATACAGGCTACAATTCTTTGTAAAGAAATCAGATGTTTGTTTTTTTTTTATTAAAACCTGTTTCATTCAAATTCTCCAGCAGGTAAATAAGTGCTGTTTTATTACATATGTAACCTTAAAATCATTGTAAGTTAGCTATTACAGGGAAAATACTTCCCTTTGGAAAAAGAGTGGCTAGCTTACATGTGTTGGGCAATCAGTTTAAAGCAAAGCAAAACATCTGATAACCACAAATGCCATATTTTTTGGTAAGCACATTCTAATGCCTTAAATACTTAAGGACAGAAAAGTGGTCCCCAAACTACGAAGTAAAGGAAGAACAAACTATAGAACTTCTATGCATTTTTCTTCTTACTGGTTTTAGGGAGGTCTACATTTCAGACTGCAGAGGTCTGTCTCAGCTGGATCATTTCAGAAAGCTTTGTACTGCCCCAGAAGTTTCTGAAGGGAGATGAAAACCATATTGTTGTGCCTATGTTTGAAAATGGGGACTAAGTTTAGGTAATTTTGCAGAAGCAGGAGATGCCAAACCTTAAGTCTGGCAGTAAGATGTATCATTGTGCCAGTCTGATAGCTCTTGCCTTTCCACTAAAATTCAGGCAGGTTGTGAGCCTTTGAAAATGTAGCATTTCCCTTGTGTCCGGGAGAGACTTCACAGCTTCCACCACTGCTCTCCCTGGAAGTCACAGAGTGCAATGCTGGTTTGTCTTGAGAGAAACCTGAGCACCAGAAGAAGCTGGAACCCTGTGAAAAATCATCCACAATCCTGCAAGAACTCCAGTGTGCACTGCCAGACTGCAGGCAATAGTTAATGCTAGTACTTTGACTTACAGTTGAGGAATCCAAAGCTTGTAACAAGGATCATTTACTAAACCTTTGTGTGAGTTTGGGTCAACACAGTGCAGTTACTTGCATTATCTGTTGTTCAACTCTTTTGATGATTTTTAAGACGACAACACATAATTAAACCACCATGAGGCTTCACCACTGTCTAATAAGAATAATCCAGGCACATCTGGCTTAATTTGTTTTAGATCCAAGCAAAAAAAAAATCTCATCTTTCAGATGTATTCATCTCTCTCTCTTTTTTTTTGTATTAATCTTTTTTTTTTTTTAAATCAGTGCTTATTGTTTGGTTCGGTTTTAATCCAAGAACAGTCTCTACTATGAAATGACTGGGGACAGAGGGAAAGGGGAAGTGTTGCTCTGAAATCATGCTGTGCCTGGTGAAAGTCCCTTGCTGTAGCAGTAGTTCTTGTTTGTATATCTAATCAATTTTAAATAACTGAAGAACAGGATTAAAACCTTCATCTCTAAAAATAAGGTGATGAAAATAGGCTATTAAAAATACCACACTATATTGGTGGTACAGCTGCAAAGGATTTACAGAAATTAATTATACTACTACTATAAAAATATCAGCATTGAAGTTGGTGCCAATGTATTTTGGTCTGGGATTCCACATGTTCAGCTGTCTGGTATTTTCAGAAAAAGTGACGTACTTTAAGTCCCTTTCTGTATAGAAAACTTTCCTGCCATTATACATGCCTCATCTAGAACTCTCACTTTGGAAATTAAATATCCATGACGCAAAAATACCAAGTCCTACTTAAAAATACTTTTGGCTTGCTTCTTTGATCCAGAGGTTCCAAGAAAGTAATTCCCAGTTTTTCCCTTTACTGGAAGTTAAAGAGTACAGGAGAAGTCTGATGCTGACATACCTGTACCAAAAAAAAAAAAAAAAGAAAAGAAAAAAAAAAAAAGAAAAGAAAGAAGTGGGAAATAGTGCAATTTCCATTGATAATGTTAGTATCTACTGAGTCTGGAAACTCCTGTTTTAATGAACATCATCAACAAATACTGTCAAGTTTAAATTACTCCATTGCTCTGCGTGATTTAGATAGGCTTTGTAATAAGAGACTCAAAAACCATTGAAGAGAATTGGTGAGAAGTTGAAGGAAACTTTCTGATGTACCAGATCAATGGGAGAGCATTGTGAGAAGGTTTTCTGAAGTGAGAACAAGTTCCCTTATTCCAAGGCAGAGATTTAATGTGGTTTTAACTACCACTCATCATGAGTAAGTGGAGGAGTGAATCTTCTGTAACCTGTCCTTAATGTTGCCAGAAGCTAATTTTGCAGAAACAGGCCAAAAGCATATTTCAGTCCTGTTCCTCTAGTGAGAGCTGGAAGCAAAGATGGACAAGAAAGACCTTTCTAGGACTAACAAACTGAGGATTGAAGCATCTTCCACAGTTGCTGAGAAAAGAATGGGAAAGTCTTTGAAAAAGGACTGGCCTAACGCAGACTTCTTTGTGGCTTGGGAGCAAAATACTTCTCAGATGACTGCGCTGTTTCTTCCAGATGTGTGAGCAATTTTTAGTGCTGCTGAGATTTTGCTAGCAGGCTGTGAGAGCTCTATCAGTGTGGGCACTTTCACTTCAAATGAGTTCCATTTTCATTCCTCTACAGAGTGGTTTTCAGGAAATAACTGCAGATTTTATCCTACAGAAAGATGTCCTATATGATGCTAGTTCTTTTGTCCCTTTCTTCTTATGCTGAAGGGTGCCAGTGAGCTCTAACAAGGATGCCAAGCATCCTTGGGTGACACAAATGAGTTTCATATAGAACTATCAGAGCTTTCCTGTTATTTGTTTATTTATTTATTTTCAAAAATAGGCTTTTACATCCCTTTATGGATGGAGATGAGGCAGGTTCACACAGTGACAGAGGACTGGGACCCTTTGGGAAAGGCTTCTCCATGGGAATGCTCCTGGAGCCCTGCTGAGAGAGCCCTGTGGTGCAGGAGACACCACCGAGGTTGCTAAATGCCTGTGGTGGGAGGTCACAGCCACCACCCCAGTGGGAGCACTCACTGAGGTCTGTCTTGCTCTCTGTCTCAGCACGTGCCTGTAGAGTTTGTGATTTGGTCCTGGGCATTCCGACTCTCAGCCATATTTATGGATGTCACCTACAAGTAGCTTCTCAGTTCAATGAGTACCCAGAAATACCTCATGTCAAAGACATCTTTCTGCCCGTGACAGTGGGTATCTCCGCTTCCTTCCTGGATCACAAAACACACCATCAATGATGGGACAAAGGTTAACTAAAAATGAAAATCATAGGGTTTTCTTCAACTCCTCTGGTTTTTCTTTCATTAGCTGCTCTTGGGCTTCAAAGCCTTTCTGTGAGATGGAAACTTACTGTGCTTCTCTCTTGGCAGTTTGGCCTGTTTGGTAATTGGAGTCTTCTTGTCTGGTGAACCATTCCCATGGTTCCTATGTTGCACTCGTTCTTGCTCTCGTACTTTCCATTCACTTATTACTTTCAGACTAGCTGCTTCTCAGGCTTCTCTCTTCCTTTAATATTTTCTTGTGTGTTTGGCTAGGCTTCTCCACATTCTTGGTATGGCATATGATGTGCCATCACTGGAACAACACATCACAGATTTTCAGCTGCTGGGTGTGGTTTTGCCCCTCCAGCACAGTTTGCTTCAGTTGCACGTTTCAGCTTTCTTTAAAAGGGTCTTTAACTCTGTTAAGGTGAGTTTCTGCCATAGGTGTGGCTTATTAAAATGGGTGATACCAGGTCTCACAAACAGTTGCAAGTATCTTGGCTTCAGTGAGACACCTTTCCCAGCTGGAGTCACTGGAGCCTTGTGGTCTGGAGCCTGTACTATGTCTTGCAGTTCACTGGGGCTCTCTTCTCTTTCTTGTTCCTGGCTGGATACATTCCCTTGTTTGCTTTAACTAAGCAACTTGAAGAAACTCACTGCTCTGTATGGTCATTTGTAGTTTGGCATTTTTGTCAGTCCTGACTATTGCATGCTTTTATTTTATCTCAGTTTTATTTATTTATTTTGCTCTGTGCCAGGATCTCTGAACTTTAGTCCTCTGAACTCACAGCATCTCTTTTCTTCTCTTAGCCCCTTCCCCTCACAGTTTTTTGTGTTGGTCTTGTAAGGTAGAAAAATCCTCTCCACTTATAATTCTTTGGAATGTAAATTTAATTATTTCTCTATGGCAGAAATTTTGCTAGTAGAAAATTAAAAGTGATAGAATTCATGTAAGAAGTCATCAAGAACCATGTTCTTCAAAGGCATTTCCAGATTTGGCATGTTCAGAACTGGAAAACATTGTTTCTCACTAATTCCTTCTATCAGAAGATAATAGGCATAACTAGAGAGAGAAGGCAGATACTGGTCATTACAATTTCTTTCACATTCTGCAAAGACAAATGGTTTCAGACCACTTTTCCTTTATCTTTGATTTTAGGCATTTTTGTCAAAGACATGCTGTAATCCTTTCCATTTCTTGTAATTCTTAATCACATTTGATAGCTCGGTAACTTTCTTTAACCAGAGTACTGTGTTAAACATTTTTTGGCTGCCACAGAGAGAATTCTAAATAAATATTTTGCTGAACTATGTTCCAACAGTTTTGGTACGTAGCCTAACACCATATATTGTGGTGTGCAGGGAAAATCAGTCGCCAGTGGGAACTCAATAGTGGTGTAGATCTTCTGCCAAAAAATCCTAATTCTGGGACTGGACCAGGAAAGTTGTATGGGTCCCATTCTGCTCCTACCAAAGTCAAAGGTAAAGCTTATTGAGTGCAATGGGATAAGACTCAAACTCCAACTCCAAGCCCTTACATTCCCATTTCACACATTTTCCTTCAAATTCTTATTCCTTTATTTCTTTATTTTTAGGCTCTGGAAATATACTTACTATTGCTTTCTCCTGTACTTATTTTGGAAGGAGAATCCCAGATAGGACCCTTTTTCCTTGCCTCTTACACCACTTAAGAACTGCTCCTGTTATGTGCCTTGCAGTGGGGCTGAAACTCAGCAGCTGTAATCTGGAGTGACAGATGAGCAAGTTAGTTCATGAAAGGAGGAAAAAACTGATGGAAAATGAGAAAACAAACAGAGCTTGCAATCACATCAGAAAGGCCAGAAGTGGTGCCTTGAAAGAACTAATTTTGTCTTTCAGTAATCTTACTTGGAGAGGTAAGAGAAATCAAGGACAGGACAGGCTGTAGTCAAGCAGGAGAGAGCAGACATGGAAAAACGGGATCTCAGGACATTTACCATAGGAAACGAAACTCCAGCATCACTGTGTTGGAATGAGAGCTAACACATTTGGAGCTTGAATGTGTCTTTCAGTGTCTGTAAGTATACAGATGACTAAATATAGCTCTGGAAATAAACACAAGTAATCTGATAGCTTTAAACATGGTAGGCTTTGTGTATTAGGCTGTAAAAACACTTGGAAGAAGTGTAAGATTAAGACTGATGCTGACTTTTGGCATGAAACTTTGAAGAGAGCTGGCGCAGATCTAACACGCAAGGTGATAGGCTACGAGGTGGGGGCTGCTGGACTGTTTCCAGCAGTGCCACGCACTCGTGGTCCAACCTCAGGCAAGCCATTTGTTTTCCTCATGTTTTTTGATTTGCTTTCTTTGTCTGCATTTGATGGTGCTCATTGCTTCTGCTAGAAGCTTCAGAGGCTCTGAATGGTGTTAATGCCAAAGGAAAGCAACTGAGCTGCAGAGTAGCATTACTCACTTTACAGAAAGAGGCTCAAGACATGGGCTGGGGGCACAAGGACCTGCCCTCACGTGGCCCCAACCCGCTGGTGCACGCTTGGCTCTGCAGCGTGTGGGCTGCATGTGGCAAGGAAACGGGAGGGCGCAAGTAGCCCTGGCCCATGCCTCCCATGTCCTGATGGGCCCCTGGACTCCCTACAAGAAGGCAGCCAAGGACCCTGCCCAAGTAGCCTGAATACAGGGCTCGAACCCATAGCACAGGCTTTAACAAGGACATAAAGAAAAAAGCGTCAAACAGGAGTCAAGTGTCCTACTTGTGAACTTAATTTTGTCATTCTGCATATAGAAAACTGAACAACTGGTGTTAATTTTTAAACCTTACACTGCTTTAAGTCACTGCATAGTTAGGGTCAGCAAGCTTTATTTATACCCTGCACACACAGCTGGCGAGAAGCTCAAGTTGTGCCATCCTTGGCACAAGCACTGCAGGAAGGGGTGATCTTGGCACATGATGCCCCCACTCCACCTCATCTTGTGCTGCAGGATGGCTCTTGGACCTGTCAATGCACACTGAAATGAGGGCAGGATTCACCCAGGAAGCCACTCAAGTGTGGTCTAACTAGAAAGAAATGCTGGCAAAGACTTGATTGCAGCAGCATCTAATACATCTGGGCAGGAACAAAGTTTCCTCAGTGAACAAATACATTTTCATGTTCTGCTGTCATTTATTTTTAAGGCAAGGTACGTAGACAGGAAGGCAAAATGTTGTCAGTTTTCTCCTTCAGCTTTCAATACGCAAAGGAAATCAGAAATCCCAGGGTAGTCAGTGAGACAATGAACATTCTGGGTGATTCAAGTTGTTGAAAATGAATTTGTGTGAAACTAAACACTGACACATTCAGGTCAGTTCTCCCGGAGTAATTTATCCCCTGTAACTTTGTATTCTGATACACTCAGGAAAACGTCAATGGTCTAGGTTTGCCCTTGGTTGCCTCACCTTTTTTTTTCCCCATTTTTATGCCTATTCCCAGCTCCTTGGACCATGCAGAGGAGGTCTTTTCAGCTGAGTGGAGCATCCTCAGTGACAACAATACACAATCCTCATCTTGAGCAACTTTTGTTGTGCTTTAGCAATGTTTTTCTGCACATTCAGTTTTATTTCATGTCACCTTTCTCCATACCTACAGCTTGAAGATCTTTGCTGCAAGTCTGATGTAAAATCTTTGTGAAATTACACTCAGAAAGAGCCAAATACCACAATCCTAACTCATGTAAAATTTCTGCTTAGGTCAATGGAAGTTTTGCTCAAGTGAGGCTGCAGGATTTGACCGCGAGTTTGCAGCACGGTGTGTATTGCAACATCTTGTATCGTCTAACTTTACCTTGTGTGTTTTGAGGGACAGCTTGCATCAAGATGTCTTATGGTTAAAAAGTTGTGCTAGACTGTTCCTGGTAGGAGAACTGCAGATGACAGTTAAGACCTCTGTGTCTTTAGGAAGAGACAGGGAAGGGAGTCATATTTCTTTTGGCATCCCCGTGTTTCTAAATTACATCTGCTCTTCAACCATTTTCCAGAGGGAGGACTGCAGGACCCTACTCCCTTTCCACCCGAGAAGCAGAAACCTGCAGCACGCTCAGCTTTTCCCCCCTCACACCGCTTCACCGCCCCAATCCCCGCGTTTTGACCCAACCTGCGCCTTCCAGCCCCGGTCCCCACCTGGAGCCCGGCGGGCAGCGCCCAGCGGCATCACCTGCTGGGGTTTTGGGGTTGGGGTTGGGGTTGGGGCCGGCCCGCCCCAGGGCCGTGTTTGCTGATGTAATCTCCCGGCAGCGGGCGGTGAAACCCAACACCGCGGCGGGTGCCGTGGCGGGCGGCGGCAGCACCGGACTCCGGCAGCCGCGGGGCTTCCCCGCGCCCCCTGCACCGCCCCCGGCCCCGCCGCGCCCCCTCCGGCTCCCGGCCGTGTCCCGGCCCCCGCGCCCCCCACCGCGGGCCGTGCGCGGAGCTCGGCGGAGAGCTCGGGGCCGCCGGGGTTTGATGGGCAGGACCTGAGGCTCCGGCGGCGCGCGGCGCTCGGCTCCGGCTTTCCCTCGGACCTCCGCTGCCCGGACAAATGCATACAAATGCATTTGGGAGCCCAGAGGACAAGGCGAGGACGCATCTCTCCCGCGGCACCAACGTAAGCGGGAGCGCGGGCAGGGGACGGGGTGGGGTGGGATGGGGGCTCGCCTCTGCTCTGCTCCCAACTCGGGGGCTTTCCCGAGCTGCCAGCCCTAACCCGGCGAGGTGCTCGCTTTCCTCTCAGGTAGCCGAGGGGGTCCCGGTGCTCTGTAGTTCTCCCCTATCCAGCCCTGAGGGGTGTGCGGTCGAGGAACGGTGTCCCCCGTCCCCAGGTTGGAGTGGGGCGTTTGGGGGACAGTGTGTCCCTGCACCCGCAGGTGACCTGGTTGCATGTCCCCCCCCCTTACTGAGTGTCTATTGAAGAGCAGCAAGCAAAACCTGCAAAGCTTAACGCTTAACAGCTGAGGCTGCTCCCTCTGTAACGTGTATCACCAGGTGAAGTGCCCTGCATTTACTGCAAGAGGCTTACGTGTTTCTAGAGTACAGTTGACTGCGGTGTGAAGGCAGAGCTCGTCTCTCCTCCGTGGTTTGCCTAAATGCAGACTAAACAAGATGATCATGAACTTTTGATGGTTGAAATGACGTTATGGTAACAGTATGTGTCTTCTTTGTAAAGTGCTTATTTTATTCAGGTAGTGGCTAGAATGAGGTTTACTGCGATGTCTGGGTGGGAAGGGGAAGGATTTGTTTCGTGTTGTAGTGAGGATTGTGCTGCTGGCATGTTACCTGGGTCTGCCTGAGCGGTGATAAGCAGCTACGTGGCTGCCCAAAGGTGGTCTGAGTGGCTGTCTGTGGAACTTCTGAGCACAAGTTAAAAACAGTGGTGTTTTTTCATATTTCTGAGGGGGTATTGCTGATGGAAAAAAACTGAATTACTGTAAAGTAACACAGATGCAGTTTACCCGAGTACAAAATCTGTATCGCTGAGATAGAATTGTAGTAGATAAAATATATGTTCTGAAGCTACGTGGACAGTTTATCTTATTTACCTGATTCTCTTGAGAGAAAGCAACCCGGGTGCTTGCCTGTGTTAAGAAACCAGATTTTTTTTTTTTTTTTTGCCAGAGGATCAGGTTTCTTTAGTGTTTCTCAAGCCAGTCAGTCCCTTTCAACTTAAACCACGTTTTTGTGGAAACGCCATTAGGTCAGACCTGCTACCTCAATAGGAGTGTCTCTGCAGGTTAAATACATAAAACTCCTAAAGCTGCATGATGCCTGAGTCTGACACAGTTTGCTGACAGAATATTTCATTTTAAAACATGAGCAACCTTGTATTCCCCTTGTCTCTTGCAAGCAGTGAGCTGTAGGATCTTTGAAGAGTGATCTACAAAATACACAGAGACAATCCTAGAAAGACAAGCATGTTTCACAGGACTGGGAATCCAAGTTGCGTACTTATGCTTTGATACAGAGGGAAACTTACTGTCCTCTGTCCAGACAAGAGCTAACGTAAGGGATAAAGTACATGCTCATAATAACAGTTCTAAAATCATATTTTCTCATTCATTTTTCTGCTTTTAGAAATGCTAACACAGTTGGTTGTTCTGGATGTGCTAGGTTGTCATCATAAGCCACATGCTGTCCCGAGAGCAATGGGGCCACCGGGCAGGGAGTTTCTTTCCTCCGCACCACAGCCCTGTTGTAGGACTCCTCTTAGGCCACTGCTCCTCAGGAAGGAAGAGCAATGCATTTTTTGATCCTATTCCTCTCGCCTTATCTTCCATCTCTTGCTTCTTCCCTTCTATAAAGTTATGAGCCTGCTGCAAGGTTTTCAGGAGTCTCACTCTCACTGGTTACTAGGTGCATGGTGAGCGAAAGGTGTGCAACGCTCACCATGCACCAGGCTGTGGAGGCTGCCATGTCCCTGCCAACCACACCGGCTGCGGGCCGCAGAACCCAGGAGCAGCACCATCCCTGCCACCTTGTCTCATGATAGTGGCAAAGGAAGATGTCTGTCTTCTCAGATATTGAAATAGGTGGTCTTTAACTGCTTGGGGTCATTGGGAGGCATGGCGTGACTCTGTCCAGAAGGTTCTATCATAATTCCCCAAAAAACCCTCAGGGTTTTACTTGAGTGCCTTATTTGCCTTCTGCTTTTGAGAGGTCAGAGAGGCTGTGGTGGGCAGGAGCTCGGCGACTCATTGTTCCTCTTACTTGGTGTGGAGACAAGGCTCGTAGGAAACTCTAAGAAGTCTGTGTGGGAGGCACGGGGATGTGCTAGGGCTGCCTGGCTGAGGAGAGCAGTGTGAAAAACAGATACAGTACTTTCAGGATGAGAAAAAACTGGAAGAAAGGAAGGAAATGACACTAGTGCCCATCAGTGAGGGAGCCATGACTGCACTTGCTGTGAGGTTTGACTTATAAAGTTATATTTATGGATACTTAGATGCTCAGGTATGTCCAAGTATGAACAGCTTTGCCAGTGCGAAGCCATGTGGAGGGATGCACCATCAGGAGATAGAAGACAACTGCAACACCAGCCTAAGCACCACTGGAGCCGACAGAGACGGCGTTGTGCTGACTGGAGTTGTAGACTGCCAACAGCAGGGCCATCTGGAGAGGATAATCCAAATATCCTGATATACTACTGTGTGCTGGGTCTTCCCGGTGTTTAAACACTTGTGTAAGATTTCCAAGGGGGCTCTTGGTTTGAGTGGAATGAGGGGGTGCACAGTCTGTGTTTGCCCAGGTGGTTTTTAGGGAAAGGGTGTTATGGGGACAGCTGCTGGGAGGAAGGCCACATATGCAGCATGCACTAGAAGATGTACGTGACACTCTTTCAGCTTCTGTGATGGACACAAACTGGGCATTGTCTTCAGAGGAGACCTAAAGCAGCACTGCCTGTGGGTTCACTGAAGAATGCAGGGTTGAATGCAGCCCTCAGATTTAGTATGTTCTGTGTCTGTGCTGGTTACACTGGGATCGGGTTTTCTAGCCTTCTTTAGCAGCCAGCTAGTGGTCTTCCTTCAAATCTGAGGTTTAAGAAACTGTCAGGGAATGAAGAGGATGCCGTTATGCTATGCTGCCATGCACTGACCAAACTGAATAATCTTCAAATGTGGAATTTTGCATTGTTGCTTGCCATGACTTGCTTTGAAGCTTATCAGTTTCCTCAGCTGTCTGTCATCCTGAATGGAAAAAAACAAACATAGTCACTGTCCACATATACGAAGAGACAAACAGCCACAAGATCTTAAAGATAAACAGAAAGATAAGCTTTATTTTAAGTGGTGGAATAGCTCAACCACATTTGGTAGTTCCTTCCTGCAAGCAATTATGTAGCTGCCATCAGCTTGTGCTTCCATATAAAACAGGAGAGAGGATGCAAAGGTACGAGAAGGGGAGGAAGCTCAAAAGATAATTGGACTCTAGGACAGGACATTGCCAAGGGGCATTGCTGTTCCAATATGGAACAGCTTCAGGCTCATTGTGTGTTGTTAAAAGGGGGAATAATGATCAACATTTGAGTCAGTCAGAGAGATTGATCTTCCTGCCATGCACTTCTGTATTTTTCTGTTGTCATGTCCCAACAGGGCAAGTCTCCCCAAGAGCTAAGGCACATGGACTGAGGCTGAGCTTCTGTGCCTTGCACACTACTTACTTCATTCCTGCAGCTATGGCAGAAGATGGATTCAGCTGCGTATGCATTATGCAGCAGGGATCCTGGTCTCTGTGTGTGAGGATAGGGGCTGACAACTGGCTGCTTTTCTGCTTCTAATGCCAGCAGTAGTGATCTTGACCAAGAAAGGAGGTTTTGAACGAACAGGTTCTCTTCAAAAGATAGAATTTCCTTTTTTCATCTTCCGACTTTGGCCATGGAGGAGGCTGCATTGTACAACTTCAATTTAGTTTGCACATGGTTTCATTTACAAAAATGTGTACTTATTGTGGAAAAAGGTAGAAGGAAGAATAACTTTTCCCATGCATTAGGGATCTCCAGACCTATGGTGTTGTCTCTGGTCCCTGTTTTTACTCTTAGCTGATCGCTCATCTGTTCTTAACATTAGCTGGAGTGCACTGTGTAAGCCAGACATTTGTCTTTACTTCTCACTTAATGTTTCTGTATATCCAATTACATCTGTGTAATTTACAGCCCTGGGAGCATTTCAGAATTTCTTGCCTTCCTACAACATTTGCTGGGAGGTGACAGGGGAAGATACCTGACACTCAGCTTGTCCCTGGCTGACTTTGTGGAAGATGTTGTTGTAATGTTAACGAGTGATCTTTTCACTTTGGGCAGGGTTCTCTGAGTGCCCTGACTTTGGAGTTCAGTTAATTAAAATGTTTCATGTTATTTTTAATTGGAAATCCATTTTGTGTCCATGAAAGATAGGAAAACAGAAGAAAATTTCAAAGAAAAAAAAGTTATGGCTGATACAGTGCAATACTTGGACTTCCTTGCTAACACATCTGTCTACTGTCCACCTCCAAGGCTTTTTTTCACCGACCTTCTTACTAGATGAAAGATGAAACACTGTGTGACACAGAAACTGTTTACTCGTGAAATTACACCAGAACTTGAATTCTGGTCTTCAGAGTTGAAAAAAAATGAAGTGTGAGCCCAGTAACTGCCCTGCTGTCTGGATAACAGGCAATATTAACTCTTGCAGAAGCAGCAGAACTGGTGCAGTAGAAGTTTTGTGACTAGCAGGAGAAGGACTGAAGAGAAGAATAGCTAGGGGCTGCAGTGGTTAATTTTAAAGTGTGCCCTAACAAGCACATAGGGATTTGTGAGGCATAGGCTTTCCCCCCCCACCCTTTCTGTGATCAGAACCAAAGCAGTGATGGTTATTGCCAAATAATCTACACAACCTGGAGAGTGGGTGGTGATGAAGAGCATGCTTCTTCCGATTGTCTTTTGAACCGGAGCACCTGTAAGGTGGTAACTGGTTGGGCCTGTAATGCTTCCTTTCTTCTTCCGGCACTTACTGCAGGTGTTTCTCCTTGTAGCAGGCAGGGGAACACTCAGTGGCAGGTGAGTGCCAGCAAGGGCTGGGCGGGGGGCAGTGGCTGAGAGCCGCCTGCTGCTTGGGCTGGGGCGCAGGGGGTGCACCAGGAGAGACTTGGCTCTGACAGCCTCACAGTAAAGCTGCCTGAGTGGAAAAGGGTAAGTACTCAAACCCACCCTCTACTAGGTCAATGAGCTTTGACTCTATTTCTCTGAGGAAACGATGATAACAGATTTTTGCTCTGTGATTTCTGGAATGTTTGAATTGCAAACACTTGAAAGAAATATTAAGACTTTCACTAAATACTGCTTTATAGAGGTAAATCATAGCACGATTTATTTTCATTGAAGCATTACTTCCTGGCTTATGTATACATTATCCTCTGTGCTGAAGGTAACCTGGCAGCGAACACTTGGGGGAAGAAACTTGTCTGCCATTACTGTTTGAACTGTACGCTCCTCTAGAAAGGCATGAGGATTTCTTTCTGCACTTTCTTGACATGCAAACCTGACTAACTGGCAAGATTAATTTGTACCAAGTTACAGGTGTTTAGTTGTAGTTTTATTACTTTCAAATGCTTTCTGTTTACTCCAGGTGCTTAAGCACTCTGGTGTGGTCCAGCAAACCCTTTCCGTGGATCTCATTCATTGATTTTTCTTGATTTTAAACGTATGTTAGTGAGCAAGAGGGTTGAGCATGAGGTGACTGCTCAGCATCACTTTGTAGAAATATTTCTTCCCACTGCTAAATTGGTATATGTCGCTATTATTGTTACGTAAAATTGTGTATGTGCCTGGATGTCTAACATTAACAGAAAAGGTTTCTCAGTTATTATAGGATTTAGTCACTGGTAAGAAGATTATGATTAGGTGCAAATCTGGATAACTTGTGAATTAATTGAAAAATAGACTATTCCCAACCCACAGATTCAGCATTAATGGTATCTTTGTTTAACGTGAATCTCAAGTTCATCATCTGTATTGATCTTCCTTGTGTTTTTTTTTTTTTTTTATTTTTACCATCAGCAAGACCAGAGTGCTATTAATATTCTATCAGATCATGAAGTTTTAAGTCAAAATGTGATGGGATTTTTTTACTTTGAAGAGTGTATCTTATTTGTAATATGATAAAACTTTATCATACAGGAAGAAAAGTGACACAACACTTTAATTTATGGTACACGATGTTATATAGTGACGAGACATTATAGGTACACTGGGACAAAAGTATGTAGTAGGCATTAACTTGTCACTTGTGTTTTTTTTTTAGTTTCTTTACAGTAACTTTTTTTTCCAGGAAGAAATTTACTACGTAGCAGCATTCATATTTGAGGGCTGCCACAAGAAAATATAAAACAGATGCAGTTACGTTATTAATAAAAGCCATTGTGAAATGTATGTGCTATATATGAGAGCATCCACAGTCCTTGATATCTGTGCGAAATGCATTCTCAGCATCAGTGGAAAGTTGTAGGATGTGAGGGCAAGCTTGAAGGTTTTGATCCAGGACTTGCTGAAATCAGTGGTATCCCAACATGGGTTTTGGATGTCAAATCAAGTTTTTAATTCCTTGGAGTATGAACCTTTGCACGTTTTCTTAAAACTTTACATATTTTCTCACATGTTCTTTTCTTTCTTCCCTTTTTAGGAAGCCCTTCCTCCTTTGTATTGCAATATGTATAGCTGCGGGTGTTGCGCAAGCACCAAAACAAGGTGAGAACACTTTCTTATACCAGGAAGCTTAAATGGTTACTAGATCAAGAGAGTAAATGTCTACTAGTGACCATAGGTTCAGTTCCTTATGATGACTTAAATAGCAGCAGCAGTATGATGAGAGCAAAAGTTTAAAGTAATCAGTTTGGAAAAGACGACCTTTTGAAAATTACTCAGACTTTCTGTCCATGAAATTGCTTACATATTTAAGCAGACTATTCATAAAAGAGAAGTCTTGTACAGAGAAAAGGCTTTGATTGTGTCTTCACTGCAAGTGGGTGTCCTTGGGGGTGGCAAGCTATGACTGAGTTACCTTTGCACTACTGAGGGCAAACAAGCAAACCACTGCATATAATAAGGGCTTAGTCTAGGCTGGCATCATTAAAGCAAAAAGTGAAATTGTGTATTCATTTGGTTGTGCATTCAGATGCAGATGTTAGTGAGGAAATAGGGTTGTCTTATTTTTTGTTTCTTTTTTGATCTGCCAGCTGTTACATCTGCACCAGATGAGCAGCCTGTACTAGGGACTGTTGTGGGAATGTTAGCGTCCCAGCATGGTGAAGGCTGATGTGCTATTTACTCTCTTATTTGAACGGAGAGTGGCAATGTCAGTTCTCTACCATATTCCTTCAACACACAGACGAAGCAAGAAGCAGCTTGTCCTTGGCCAATGATGTGTATGGTAACTGCAAATGCTCAGCTGAATACAAACAGCCGGGTCACATGGTGAAGTCAGGGCACATTCCTGATAAGGTTTTGCTAGAGCCCTGTGGGATATCTCTGCAGCCTCCCACCATTACACTCACCAATGCCTTTTTCATTCTCATTATATAATAAGAGAGCTTTTTTTTTGTCATGGTTACTCTTTTGGAGGAGGTGGGTGGCTTCCCCTTTCTCTTTGTACTTTTATCTTCCATCAGCTGTTCATTGTTTGCCTGGTAAGATTGTTTGCTGTTTTTTTCACATTCAGCTAAATGGGGGACATGTGCTTTTGTGATGATAGGATTTTCCCAGATTTTCTAGTCACTGAGCCAAGTTCTGCATCAGAGGAGGGGGAAAAAACAAAGTCAGCTTGCCTGACAATGGCAGCACCCACAGATGTGTGTGGCCTGCACTGGTCCAGGCCTGCGGGGACAGGAGGGGAGAAGCTGGGGCAGGGAGGCTGTTTGCATCTTCCCAGTGGAGCTGGGGAGGGATGCCAGAGAGACAGGTCTGTAGACATGGTTTGAGTTGTCTTCACTTCTCCAGCCCAGTCTCCTCTGCAAAGAAATAAGCAATTTCTTTTGCTTCTCATGTTCTGCAGCCTGAGAATTGGTTTGTTGGAAAAGCATTAGGAGAGGGCTGTGAAGGCTGCTGGGCCACTAGCCCTGGAGATGCTCCAGCACCTTCTAGCTCTGTAGGATTTGCTTTCGTACTGGTGGGGATGAGTGCAGAAGCCCCATTTTTCCCTCTGAATCCCTGTGTAAAGGACATACTTCTCAAGAGCCACACTTCTGGTAACTGAGTAAGTGCACCTGCCAAAAACCTTTCTTTAGGAAGTCTTGTAGTTGAACCATAGATTTGAAAATCATCAGGAATGTAAGTGATTGAAGCCATTTTCTTAAGACAGCTTGTGCATGCTTTACCTGACAAGCTCTTCCTTCCTTACTCATTTCAGTAGGGTGCTATAAATTGTGTTCAGAGAAATATGTGTAGATATACAGCTTCGGCCTTTAGGAATAGTACTTTGAGTTTGTCTTAAGGACACACAGAATCCATGTGTCGGGTTGTTTTTTCTGTGCCGGTACTCAGCCTTGATGTCTGGGAGAGTATCTGCTGCAACCAGGTGTCCTAACTTACCCAACTCCAGATGCAGCATCACCTAGAAATGGGGGATGACTAATCACCTGATGAGTAATTATCCTCTGTTCTGGTGGGGCTGACTGAAGAATGATCCTTGCTGTTCCCTTACCAGTAAAAGGAAAGTGAGTAATGTGTGTACTGGGATTGTTGAAAGGAAGAGAGCACCCAAAATATCCCACCTTCAGAGAAGTCTTGAGTATGAAGGAATGTGGAAAACGAACATCAGAGACTGAACAGAATAGTGATGCAGAACACTACTACCAAATAACAGTCTGATACCACCACCACCCCACCTATCTCTTTGGCATTATTTTGTGCCACAAGAGGGTCAGAAGATTTTTCGCTGACGTTCATGATATGTTTTTCCACCCTTTATGATCTGATTATGTTATGAATTTTAAAAGTAATACAAGGAGATGGGAGGAAAGCACTTCACACCAAAAACCCCAAACAGCTTTTCTTTCAAGAAGCTGAGCCATTGCAGTTTGGGGGACTAATGCATTCAGTGAACAGTAAGCAAAGACAGATGTTGTGCAGACATGGGTAAACAAAGAAAACTGACTACTGATAGGTAAAGAAAGTTGCGGTTGTCAAGCTGGGAGGAAGAGTTAAGAGGGTTGCCTGCTCCCAAAACCCTATGTACTGCCAAGAGCTTCTGAAAGCTTAAAGAAAAGTTGGACCAGAAGTGAAATGACTGGCCAAAAAAGTCTGGAACAACCTTTTGGCTTGACGGTGGGTTAACAGGCAGCAAGTCAGCAAGGAATAATTATCCGACACTTAATCTTTCGCTGTTATTTTTCACACAGCATTTCTCAGCATTGAGCCTTCTCAAGACCTGTCATTGTTAGCAAGGATCTGTTTGCAGGATGTGGAGAATGTTTTATTTCTCATTGTGCTCTGGATGCTTTTTCTTTTTCAAAATAACTTTTAAACGATGTGCTGCTTTCAGATTGGAACTGTCAAAATTTGTAGTTTAAGGTTTAGGAATGATCCTCTAATATCACTTTAAGATCGATTGTTTTCTGTCAAGAGAGGCTGGATGCTTTATTCTGCAATTTATAATGTTTTGGACAGAGATCATAGATGCATTGCTATTTTTAAATAGGACTATTTAATTTCAAATATTTACAAATACCTGCTGAATATCTCAGGTTAGAAGTGTGATGTTTAGGTACAACCTTAGATTTGACTGGCTTTCATGGTGCAGTGTATTCTCCTGCACGCGGTCAGCTGGTTCAGCCAGCACACAGAAGTGCTGGAGTTGTCTCTCTGAACCTCAGGGAATTATTTGCCTGTGTAAGACCTCTGTGTTGCCCAGAGCTCAGGCCTGTGTTTCTCCTTAGCTTTCACAAGGGTAACATATGCAGAGCTTTCTCCTGTGTAACTATGTTCAGACCAAGCAGGACTGGGGTCCTGGGAAAGCGTGGTGGTTCATTAGCAGGAGTATTCTGCTTCGAAGCTCTTCCATAACCTGACCTCTGTTATCAGTATGACAGATTAAAATATAGCCTAGTAAATTAATTGCTCTGAGGCAGAACATTTTGAGAAATTGGCGTACGCGTGACTTTCTGCAAAGATATGCTTTCCCTGTACCTCTGGCTGGGCTGGCTTCCCGCCAGGATAATCTTGGCACGCCTGCACATCTCTAACATGGCTAGAAACACTACAAGGTGTATAATTAATTTTCAAGATGCACGGTGCATTCAGGTTGATGCTTTTGGTTCCAATTTATAAACCACTCTCAAGGAAGTCTCAGGCTCTTTTCATAATTTACTACTGAAACTAAGCCAACATCTGTCTGTCCTTAAAGTTTGCAATGAATACATTCAATAAACAGAAGAAGGGAAGGCTGGGAAAGGAAACCTTTTTTCCACTAAAATATTGAACATCCGTTTGTTTCGGTTGCTCTTTTCTCTTAAGATAGCAGTACATCCTTAGCTTCTGTTGATTACTCCCAGTTTTTGTTATGCCATTTGGTAGCTTTGTTTACTTAATATAAGAACAAATTATGCAGTAAAAAAAAAATAATAATTAAAAAACATTCTCAGCTAAACACTGTGGGTAGTGCCAGTCTCTTCCCAGTTAGGCTTATGACATCAGTGCGACTGTTAAATAATGCTAGTCAGTTTTAAAACAGGGTCTTCATATTCATCTTGACGGAAGAAGGTGTCTAGGCACACCAGCTCCAGTGTGTCTGTATCTAATTTAGTCAGTATCTAATTTAGGCAATAGCAAATTAATTCACTCATCCTTGACCATTTATTTCCTCCTTTTGGAGGAAAGTGGCTTTAATTTTTTACTTGAAATCGGAATGGAGAGAACCATTCTGAATTGCCTCAGACAGCTGGTGTGGGACAGCACTGGGGATTTTTCAGTTTCATAAGTGAATTACTCTCCAGTGGGCATTACATGAGTGTTTTCTTTTCTTTTAGTTACATTTTGTTCATCAGGAAAGCTGGCTTTAATTGTATTTGTCTGATTTATATGGAAATTTGTTGTACATTACTTCAGGGATTTGGAGGCCTTGCTGCATGCAGTATTTATGTTTTAGGAAGCACAGATTTGTTAAGATGCTGTGTGTACATTTGTTTACATGGATCTGAATTTGAGTTTGCAAACAAAATCAACAACTTGCTTTTATTTCTTTTTACAGCAGTGGATGTTCTTCATCAGCTAGGCCTCGTGAGCAGTGTTCAACAGCCTTCAGAGACAACAGTGCCCTCAGCATCGCCATTACCTCAGGGGGTTCGTCTGACTGTAGCAGGAGTTGTACTGACTGGTGATGCACATATTGAGTCCCCCATCGCTCAAGTCATACCAGCAAATCTAGGGCATCGTTTCACCGTATTGGTTGGGTTGTACTCTTACAGAGTAAATAATGCTTTTCTTTTCAGTATTAGGAACAAGAACAGGCTGCAGTTTGGTGTCCAGTTGCTACCGAGAAAAGTAGTGGTGTTCACTGGAGGGAAGCAGTCCATATACTTTGAATACAGTGTTCATAATGAACAATGGCATTCATTTGCCATTGACATTAGAGACAAGACTGTCTCAATATTTGCTGAGTGTGGAAAGAAGTACTATAGCAAGGAAATACATTCTGAAGTGGAGATGTTCGTTTTGGATGGTTTATTTACCCTGGGAAGGATGAACTCTCACTCTGTCAGCTTTGAAGGAGTTATATGCCAGCTAGATATTATTCCTTCTGCAGAAGCCTCTGCAAACTATTGTAAATATGTGAAACAGCAGTGTCGCCAGGCTGAAATATATCGATCTCAGTTAGGAGCTCCACATGTGTCAGATGGGCTGGATGTTTTTTTAAAGAAAAATATGGGTGAGAAAAAACAGTCAGAAGATGTACCTGCTTACAGAAGGAAAGGAGCATCAAACATTCCTGTTACTAATGTTGCTCGGATTCACTCTCTACCAGAGTACTTGGAATCACAAAATGTCTCAGCAGAGGCCAAACCTGTGCTGGAAGCATGGCCAGAAACAGAACTCCAGGAGGAGGCCAGTCTGCCCCTTCATCAGCAGAAACCAAGCATAAGAAGAGGCATTACTGAAAAACCCATGGGTTCATATCAAAATACTTCACATAATGCCATAGAAGATGCAGGCAGACAAAGTGAGCCTTCTCTGATCTCCCCTGTAAAACAGAGTAAAATTAAAAGCGATGGAATGGACAAAGAACGACAGCATGTAGGTGAACCAACCAAAAAGCAGCAAGTCTTCAACACAACCCTGTACAGTTTGACTGCTGGCCTATCTCTGGATAATCAACTCAGTCTAGCATCAAATGGACCTTCTTCCCCTAATAAGTCTTATCACATGGAAAACAATTATGAAATTGATGTTGATAATTATGCTTATGGCTATGAAGATCGTGACAAAATATTTGAAATGGGAAGTATCAGAGGTTCAAAGGGGGAAACTGGACCTCCTGTAAGTTAACTTTACTACACTCTTTATTGTAATGAAGCAACATACCTTTAAAAGAGGCTTTAAAATAAGTTTTGCAAAGCATGCCATGCTGTGAGTGCTATTTCTCCCAACTGTACTGTACAAATGTTTGTCTGCAGTAAGTGTGTCTCACATGTATTTTGCCCTAAGTGTTGTATATTTTTATTGACTGGCAGATTACATAGGCATTCACTTCTGGTGAAGTGATAGGCAAGCCAGGCTTTTTTAAAATTTGGAATGCAGCCAGATGTTTGTAACTGCCAACTATGGAGACAGCTCACTTAATAAAATTACAGGATAAATTCATATTGTACACAGACATAGACACTGATGCATGAAAAGAACAGCCAAGCTGTTTGGAATAATGACATGGTTTTCTCAGTTGAGCAATCCTATTAGCATTTGTAATGGCAGAAGCAGACAAGTTACAGAATCTAGATCAGTAAAACCATTCCTAACCCACAGTTGCAGGATCATGAAAGCTGGGTGCAAAATAATGTTTAAACTCTTACATTACTCTGGGGCCTTTCTTCAATTAGTGGGTAAGCCACCTCTGAAATGATTCGAATGCACAGTAGTGCTTTTAATAGCACTAATTTGTCCTTCCTTCTGTGTGCGTGAAAGCCATGTATTTTTTAATACATAAAAGTGGGAACAATGTATATGATGCTACAGGCAAGTTTAACAGCAGTTTATGTTTAGTCTGGGAAATATAGTAGTTACTGCAGAAGTCTTTTGTTTAAATTTTTTTAAACTATAACATGGGGAAGGTAGTTCTACTTGCTCTTCTCTTCTGTGTGTTTATGTGAATATTACTGGAAAGCAATTTGGTAGATGTCAAGCAGTCCTTAATATACACTTTAATGTGTCCATAAACTTATTGCAAGTATATTTTCAGCACTGAAAAATATTTTGTGTAGTCAGCAGCTGACAACTTATTTAAAAAATCAATTTTTACTCTAACCAGAATCCTGATGCCAAGAGAGGTTGTTACACAATTGAGAAATGCATTAACAAGTAATTCATGCTAGTTGAGGGGTGCTCTTGCTTAATTTCTTCTGAATGTGATGTCAGTCTATCAATGTCTCTCTTACAGATGGGACGCAGAAGTTTCTCGTCTACAAGCAGACCTTGCATTTGGCATAGTCTGTTGCAGTGAATATTGTGTGTTTCTGCTGAAATGTTTTGCTGGATCAGCATTTAATGTGCCCAAGGTCTTAAAAGTGATCTGTTGCAGAGCCAGGAACTAGGTCTAGACCGCTGTGGGCACAAGCTCAGCTGAAAGGGCCAGCAGCAGCCACCGAGCAAAGCTGAAGCATTGTGTTGTGAAAGTGAGGAAAGCCCTCTGTATGGCTTTTCCACAGAAGATTTCTGTAATGTGCTTGGTGCAGCTTGTGTGGCACAGCGCCTGTCACTGTCCTTAGACTTGCAGAGGTGCTTTTGGTTTCCTTTCTCAGCCTAGTACACCCATGGAGAGAAGACAGTGATAATCCAGGTTTTATCTGCATGGCTCTAACCCTTTAATACATAGGTACCCACAGAGTCTTATCAGTGAAGATCATAAAAAAGCAACAGTGAGGAACTTGCAGAGTTTCCTTGCAGGGGAAGAAAAAAGTTCTGATGAGGCATGAAACCCCCTTTCTTCTTCTTTCATTATGTTGTGGTTGGTTTGAACCTTCTTTCAAGATTTCAATGCAAAAATAATGTTCGTTCTATTAGAGTTGACAGGCAAGAACTAGCTTTTGTGGTTCTTAAACTCTTCAGCTTCATGTTAGCTTTTAATCATCTACCAGAACTGATTCTTGCCTTGTATAATTAGACCCCTTGTGTTCCATGATCCCACAGCTGTGGAATTCACCCATCGCTACAAAGCAGGGCTCCAGAATTCAGGCTTTCGTTCATGGATAACATATGGAAAAGGGCATCTAATTCTTCAAAAGTACTATGACTGATTAAAATCCTAGCAATTGCAATGACCAAAATCCCCCCCAAAAATATGATGCAAAATTAAAGTGAAACAGTGTGGTCTCCTGAACCACTAGTTTAGAGGGAAAGCTGCTCCATTCATCTGCTGAGCCACTCCTTTTTGTATTGCACGTGGTATTGGCAATGTATGAAGGTTAAAAAAAGAGATAAAAAATATGTTTTAACTGTTTAACTTTCCAACTGATACTCTTAATTGCACAGTGCTAAGGCTGTTTATATCATGTATATATTGTGTTGCATGACATATAGTTCCATATGGCTAGAAGGAAGGGTTAGTAAGAGCTGAAGAGCCAAGTTCAGTTACTTGCTGGCAGGTAACTGCATCAGCCTGCCTAGCTGCACAGGATTTGACTTCCCCTGAGAAACGAGCTAGGAATTATTTTTCTTTGTTGGAAAAGCTTTCTGGGTTATGAAGACACTCCTCTGGCAGGAGAAGTGATAGGAGACAAAATGCGGTGTTTCTTGGGCTATCTGGTTGGTAAGGAAAAGTAGTCTGGAGATACTGCCAGGAGGAACTGGAAATGCAGTCCCTGCATTAGGAAGAATTGAGTCCTGGACGAGTTCCTCTTATTGCAGACAAGAGGTGTGAGGCCGAGAACCCTTGAAGAGGGCAGAAGTTTAGACATCCTAAATAATCCTAACTGTGGTGCTAAATAAAAAAGCAGTAAGAATAGTGTCATCCGAGATTTCACTCAGTATATTTATCAGTTGAACAAAATTGCTTGCTGCAGCTCTCCCTAGCACCAGGGGATGTACTGGGCAGTTAATTACCTTCACATATCTTAGCTTTGCAGGTAATGCTCACAGTTCCCTGCCCAGGCTGGGAAATCTGCTAATTCAGTTAAAAAGTTAAGCTACTGTTTTATTTTTCTTACTAGAAAAAAAAATAAAAATTATCCTAATTATTTAAACATTTCTTTTACTTCACCTGAAGCTGATACATTTTTCCTATCTTCTTCACAGCAATCTTGAGAAGCTTTAATCCGTAACCCAAAGCCATGTATATTCCTCTGATGTTAATGACATTGCTTTGGTTGCTGTAGCATTCTTTGCAGAGAAAGCCTTCAACAGCTGTACTGAAAGGAGGTTAATCCTACACAAGTGACTGCCTGCTCTAGGGCATTGGGGAAGAGCAATGTGTTTTGTGTATCACTTCTAATGAAATTCAAATGAAGCAAGAGGAAAAAAATAGGTGGATGTTCATGTTTGGTAGAATCCTGATTGCTCAAAAATTAATGCTTAAAAAAGGTAGAGAGAGCATGCTAGATATAGGTAGAAGAATTTTGAGTGACAGAATCTGAATTCTAGATGGCCCAAAACTGATGGGGTGACATTTAGTGCATCATCACATTATTAGTGCAATATGACAGAAATCAGAAGTACAAATAGATGATGGGGGACTGATTGGTTAGGCAGTCAGATGAGGGTATTAGGGTGTTGTTACAGTACAACTAGAGAATGCATCAAGCATTACAGTGATAACCTGTATTCATTACTAGGAGTGATGAGCTTTGGAGACTGGCTATTTTTCTACTGGTTTGAGTATGCAAAGGCCACAGTTGAGAGAATTGCCCTCAGTTTCCATGTGCTGAGCTCTGTCTTTAAATAAATTTAAAAAACAAAAACATACCAACAGCCATTTGACAGGCTGGAAGAACTGCACATGCATCCATAGAAAGGCTGGATTGAATATCCTAGGAAATCTGCACGCTCAGTACAACGCTCATTGAGGACCTTTCAAAAGGTAGTGGAAATTACTGGAAGTGCGGGATCTACTCTTATTTTTCTCACGATGAAGTCACAACTAGAGCTTCTCCCCTCAATTAGATCAATTAAATGCTCGCAATTCATAAGGATGATAACTCCTAGCGTCTTTCTTAAAGAAGCTTCATCTGTTTTGTGCAAGCTGATGCTATTAAAGCAGCGGATTTAAAGTTTGCATCTGTAATGTTTACCAAAGTAGTAATTTTTTGTTGGTAGTTAAAATGTCAAGTACAAAAACGTTAACACTTTTAATTGCTTCAAGTTTGTTTAATTACTACTGTTGGCAGCAGTTGGAGGAGAAACTATTAAAACAAATGACTAATTCCTTGGTTTAAGAGAGACTGACTCACTTGAAGAAGTTGTCTTCAGGAGCTTAAGTGGATGCCTGAGAGATGCCTCTCTACTGTATTCATAAATTGCTTCCTAGCTACTATTAAAAGTCATGCTGACTTGAAGTTTGCTGTTGCTTAAACAAGTTGAAGAAGTGTATGGGGTGTAATAGCTTCTCACAATTAGTTGCAATAACATTTCCAGGAAGACTGGTGTGTGGTGTGCTAAGTCTGCTCTCAGCTGAGAGGTTGCGTAAGTTGAGGAGTCTGAGCCACTGTGGGTTAAGGAGTAAGAAAGATGCTGTGGTCAAGGAGAGTCCTTGCTAATGCTTTAATCAATCACCTGGGAGGGGCAATAATGTTTCCTTAAAATGTGTTGCATCTATATAGCAAGGTAATGTTTTGAGAAGTGTTTAACTATAGTTCTATGACTGTTGTTTCCCAAAAAGTTAAAATATCCTTTAGCAGGATGGAAGATCAAGGCACAAATCAATGGGATGCCTTTTGTAGGACTACCCTTTGTAGAATAAGGTCATTAAGACATTTCCCACTGCATATTTTCTAAGCAGTAATGTTTTGCAGATGCATTCAGCAAGCTGGTTTGTTAGTCCTTGTGCACAGGTATAAAGGCTTTCTGTAGAGAAAATGGTCTTGGAGGAAAAAAAAAAAAAAAAAAAAGATATCTTAAGGATGAAGAATTGCAAGAAGACTCAAGTATTTGTTCAGTTGTTCAATTAACTGTTAATTATTGTTAACCAGAGACTTCAAAGTCAACAACAGTTGACTTTGTTTTAGAAAGCCTGAGGAATGCATTATTCACTCTTGGCTCTATAGTTCAAATTATTTTGCTATTTCTAGGGTTTGCTGAGAGCTTGATTGTGAGAACAGAATGTGTTTTCCTACTGTGTAGCAAAAAGTTTCTCCTCCATTAGTTTTGCTTCATTTTTGTGTTTTTAGATGAAGAGAGGTAATTATTCATGAATTAGTGTAATCACAAAGCATTTTTTGCAAAGAAAGCAGAATCTATTAAAAAAGATATATCAAGAAAGGAATTGAGTAAGGAAAAACATTCCTGCTGTCCTCATTCAGTAAATCAGCAGCAAAGACAAGAGATAGCAATAAGTATGCTTTCATGTTTCTGCGAGGAAAAAGGTGGAATGGATTATTATTTTTTTTTTTATGGAAATGTAGAGTGTCTGAAATAGGCGTTGAGAAGAACTTCTTACCACAAAAGATTGTATGCTAGTTAAAACTATTTTTACTTAATGAAAAATGTGGTATATTTCCTTTTGTAGCCAGAGGATAATTTTCTAAACAAAGCATATATCTCAACTTACAATTTGAGAGGAAAGATCAGAAGGCGTTATTCCAGCTGTGGCAGGGTGGGAACTCCCTGTGCTGTCTGAGGTGTGTTTTTGGAACTCTCCTGACAAGAATGCCAGGTGAAGAGCTTGCTGCGAGGTTTTTACTCTTAAACGCTATGAGGAACTTTTAACTGAAGAAAAGCATAAAGATGCTAGTGAGTGTTTATGCAATCAGGGTGAATAGTGAATACCCTTAGCTAAAAATATGATGTTAGAGTTTGACTTTATGACCATGACTTGTTTCCTGGGACAGTAACAGATCTAAATTACGTGGAGATGGAAGCACAACCTGTATGTGGTTTGTGTCTGCATAACATTATGCAGGATGGGCATACATACGTTCCCTACCTGCACTACAGGTAGGATGAATATTGCATTGAACAACATTCAGAGTCTTGCTCTGTTGTAGTATCTCCTCGTGCAGAGCAAGACTTGCGTTGCTGTTTAGAGGTGCACGTGTGGGCTAGGGCTGCAGCAGGGCTGCCTCTCTGCATTGTCCCTGCCTACCACTAAGCTTTCTTTAAACAGCTATCACGTTTATGACAGTAACTTTGGGGAAATGCTACCAGTACTGCTCTTGAAGTGTCTTCTGGGTTGTATAAGTCATTATTTGCGCTGTGGGTGCCAACTGAACTTTCTGGCAGGTGGAGCCCAGTGACGATTGCCAGTGCTCAGCACTTCAGAGAGTCAAGGCATCTGGTCTTACTGCCCAAGCTGATGCCCAATTTCCCTGAGACTTTCATTGGCCATAATTGCCAGCCTGGGGGAAAAAAAAAAAAAAAAAAAAAGCGTATAATTTGTTTACAGGAGAATCCACGTTTGTTGCAAGGACTAGCTCCAAAACCAGATGTTTCCCAATTCTGATGGTTTTGGGGCAGTCAGCAAGGTTCCAGGATTCAGCTAGACATATATTAATACAAGACTTAGTTTTTCCAATTTAAAATTTCCACTGTTTTCTTAGACCATTTAATTAATAGGAGATATTAGAGTGGCTCTAGCAGATTTTTTGTGAGTAAATGTAGTGGGATCTTACTGAGTCCAGAACACTGAAACTGTCCTCTACAGTGAAAGATTGTATCACTTGAATTTTGTACAGTTTAAAAAAAAAAAAGTCTCTGAAGATTACTATGATTAATTGGAAAGGAAAATATTTTTTGTTGCTGTTCTTCCTCAGAATAAGATTTATTTTTCCAGAACTGTGCAGAGAAGTCCATATTTTGGCTAAATGAAGGTAATTGGCTTAGTATTTCCTAAAGCCTATAATCGGCACTCTCTTCTCTGCCAGTGATGTTCTTTCCAAGGTAAAAGAAATGTCACTTCCCTAAAACTTTAGGTTTTTAAAAAATACAGTTTTGCCTTAATTAAGTAATTTATTTGTTGTTAATAAAACCTCAAAGGGTTTATTTTATAAATATACACATTTATTTTATGAAAAACATGCTGGCTTTTCTTTTCAAAGCCTGCAAATTGGCCATTTCATTTCAGTCACCATGCTTGCCCTTTTGATTTTCTCTGGTATGCCTGCCAGCTTTCAGCAGTGTTGTCTGGGGGTGGGCAGGATGATATTCAAAGGGTTTCACCTAGGCTTTCAGGTGAGAAGATGCAGAATCTGCAGAACACAGGAGCACGAGGAAGCCTGGGTGATTTATATAATTTATATACATATATATAAGCAAGTTATATTATTTATATACAAGTGAAACTAAGGATGAACACATTGCCAGTTATCCGTATCCCAAGCTTGTTATCGGGGAACTTAGACAATCATTTGTCCGTGTTTGTTTCTTTTTTTCATGTCTGTCTTTTCTGTGCAGTGGTTATCTCGTTTTTCATGATTACTTATCTGACTTTTATAAAATATTTGGCAAGCCAGTGTATTTATTAAAAAGGCTTAATTATCCTTTGTTCTTTGTTTTGAAATACATTAAACATGTTTCTAGCTCTTGAGATTAGCTCTCCTTCCTTTGTAAATTTTGCTTAAGCATATTTGTATTAATCTAGATTGTCTCCAATTCCTCAGGCATAAAATAATTTCTAAACATGATCTGATATTGAGCAAGGCTAAAAACACACGTGCTTGCACTTTGGGAATCAGTTTTCAAGTAGAGAGGCTTCTACTACCAGAAAGTCATCAACAAGAAGAATTGGTCTGATTCAGACTTGTGGTACTGTCCTTGTGCTGAATTTTAGCCTTAATTGTTTTGATTTTCTGTCACCAGGGTCCCCCAGGTCCTCCAGGCTTACCTGGTCCATCAGGAAAGAGGGGTCCTCGGGTGAGTAAACAGCTGTGTTCTTGTGTGTGTCTGCACAGGCCAATGATAATTAAACTCGAGTTGGAGTTCACATCTTTTGGTTTTATTTAAAAGCTTATTCATATACCTGTTGATTATGAAAGTATGTAATTCTAGTAGATAGGTTAAAATAAGGCAAATTAATCAACTTTTTCTTCTGCCATGACCCTTCAGCATAGTTAATTCTGTGTATGGGTGTGTACATGGGGCATTGTTAACACCTGCACCTAGCCTTTGTTGCTTGCAGTACTAACTTTTTGTTTTTCCATGTTGCTTCCATTTGCTGCTTTGCAGGCTAAGATCACGTTCATTTGTTTTTGGAATGAGAGGGAGTGAGCAATGTGTATCACTGCCACAGAGGAGCAGACGGCTGATACAAAATTAACCACTGCAAGACTGAAAAATAATTCCCAGTAATCTGTTTTGGACTCTTGTGTTACAATAGCTTGATAAAAGGCGTGATAGGCATTTGTTATGTAGAAGATTTAGGGTCATGGTATTTGGGGATGTAAGCGGTTATGCTGTAGCACCCTAAGCTAGCCGAATGGAAAGTAGGAAGTAAGGGAGCAGTTTATATGAAAATCCTAGCCAATGTGTGGGAGTAGTGTTGAGTCAGTCTTTGGAGCATATTTAAACAAGCTGTCACTCAAAGTGTTGAATGTCCTGTACGTTGCTGGCTTTCAAAACTTGATGTGGCTGGGTAGGAAAGTGCACTGGTTGAGGGGGCAGAAGTCTGAATGAGTGCTTTAGAGCAGCTGGAGGTAAGAGAGTGGATAAGACACACTTAAAAGTATAAAATGAAAACAATTTCTTCAAATACATATCTTTTTGACTTAATTTCTTGTGTTCTTTTTTCAAATTATCCTGCTACATAAGAGCTGACAGTACCTATATCTCAGATTTTTAAATTGCCAAACAGTATTGCTTATGAGGCCATTCCTGCCTTGGAGGCAGGATCCAACATACCCAAGTCAGCCCTCACAAGTTGAAGTTGCTTTTGTTTTGGAGGTTGCCTGTGTGTCTAAAGCCATGTCTGCTGGTGAGATCTCTCTCCTGCTCTGTTCTTATTGCTGCAAGTCCTCTAACGTGTAGAGGACTTATGAGCATAGCGCTCTACTGTGCAAGTTTTTTGGATTAGTTATTGAGTAGGGCATCCTTTCTGATGTAAGGAGACACCATTTATGGTAAGGTACCTGGAGAAGTAAGGAAATGGCCAAGGTGATTATTTACCAGCAATTCTGCCACAGAGTTTAAAATAGATATTCATATGGGCCAAGAAAGACTGGAAAAGTATTTGAGCAAAGGAGTTTTTTTTTTTGTTGTTTTTTTTTTTTTTTTTTTTTTTTGAAATGTCAGTGCTCTTTACTTTGCCTAATGCTGATAAATTCAAGCAAGTACAGCTAGTGAAAAGACATGGTACGTCAGAGTAGTTTGAGCCAAAAAGCATGTAAAACCCTGTTGATGCAAAGTTCATCTCCACATGTAC
Source organism: Aythya ferina (assembly GCF_964211825.1). Classification (NCBI taxonomy): domain Eukaryota; kingdom Metazoa; phylum Chordata; class Aves; order Anseriformes; family Anatidae; genus Aythya; species Aythya ferina. Next base: position 18,386,544 of record NC_140304.1, read on the forward strand.
AAGTCTGCCCTGTGACTTTGTATTCCATTGCGTGAACTGCCATTTGTGATCTGAAAATGTGACTCGAGGTGTCAAAGGAAAGCAGCAGAGTGCAGAGCTGCATTGCCTGGGCCTTCTGCAAGGTTTCTTGGGTCCGTGTCCAAGCCTGATATTGACAGAAGTTCACAAGGGTTGAAGACTTTGGGCAGTATACCAATGTCTGATTAATGGTCAGAGATTACCATTAAAAACAGATCTTGATTTCTGTGTTTCTGTGGTGAAGTCCACATCTGACACTGAAGGTTTTTGTTTTTGCGTGCGTTTGTTTTTTGGCTTGTTCCAAGTTTTTTCAAGAATGAACTTCCAGTGACTTCAGAATTAATCAACAATGAGATCAACTTCCCCTAATGCCTCCCATTCCACCAGGATACCTTTGCACCTCTGTGGTGCAGCACATCTTCAGTTGTGCTCCAACTTGCAAGTGACTCTTGCAAGCAGCAAAAGCTAGGAGCCACTTCAGTGCTCGAGCTCCATTGGCACTTTCTATTTGTTTCCTTTCTCCTAAATCCCTGAGAGAGCCTCCAATGTTGCCAGCATTCAAGCTAATCCCACGTGCTGTTTGAGAGATAAGTATTTCTATGGAGTTTTGTCAACATTGTCATTAGTAAGACAGAGTGCTTAAGAGATACAGCTTTCAGTGTTACTGCAAGGTATAATTGCTAAATTCAGAGTCATATGAAGAAAAAAAATAAATGCTGAGTTTATCTCCTTTAAGAATACTAAGACTATGAGAGAGATGAAACAGATTCTTATTCTTTTGTTATTTGTTGAATTGTTTGGGTGAATTTTAGCCTTAGTAAATTCAGTGAAAGTTTCACTGCTGACTTACCAGAGATAGATTTTCACCAGTTTGGTCCTCCAGTTTTATTGGAAAAATAGCTGCTGACAGCCATTGCAAAAATAGTTTCCCTAATGCGCAGTTTGTCGTGGACTGAGGATTACTCAGTGTATTGTGGGAATGGACGCTTATCCTGGATGGTGTTTTAACTAGATATAGATAGTCCTGGTTAGACATTCTGTTCCTGGAATGGTTTTAGTTAAATTATTTTGGCAACAAACCCATTTTCTACATTAGCTGTGGGAGAATCAGACGGGTTTCTGTCTGTGATGATTTATTTAGAGGAGATGGAATGCTCCTGTTTGAGTTATCCCTTAAATCAGTGAGAACTACTACAATTCCTTCTTTTTGCAGTTTATAAGCTGGGTGCCTGTGAATGTGTTTTCTGCTTTAATTCAATGCTTCCAAGTTTTGCAGCTGCAGAGCAACTTTGCAGTGACTGCATGCCAAATACCTGTTCAGATTTGGGAAGATGATAAAAGAAAGAAAGAAGAGATTTAAAAGAAGGGGGGGAGTACTTAATTTTTAGGAAGATGTGCACATTTCTTGAGAATCCCTTGAACGTCCCAAACAGTGCTTCTAAAAGCAACAATTATACAGTAAAATGATTCACAAAACTTTTCACAGTTGTTCAGTGATGTGCTGAATAATTCCACTCCCTTTTTTGTTTGTTTTTACAGGGTATTCCAGGACCACATGGTAATCCAGGTTTGCCAGGATTGCCGGGTCCAAAGGTGAGTTAGTTTATCTATGTTGCCATGTAAATACGTGAGCTTCTTAATGACTTTTTGGAAGTCATAGCACTGGTTCCTTTAATTGAAGCAATTGGCCTTCTTTGGTTTACAGATGGAGACTATTACTATAAACAATTTTTAATTAAATATAATCAATCAAAATCAAAACAAAATAGAAGTTTATTCGGGGAATAAAAAACTATGTGCAGAATGGTGATTCGGAAACTATTACCCATGCAAGTAGTCTGTGCTTCCCAAAAGAGTTTCTGTAAATTAGCTCAGCCTCTTCAATAAGCTGGAATTTATGGAGAATAAACATCTAATTGCTGTAATCTTTTTGTCTTGATTGAAAAGAACAAGGGGGGAAAAAAGACTGAGTCATTCTCTATAAATTCCTTTTTTTTGTGTCAGTACCCAACCTTCCATATTTAAATACTCTGCTATTTCAAACATTATCACTTGATTAATATAGTAATTTTCTCTAGATGTGTGGATGTGATATTTAAAACTGAAGAAAAAATATGAGACCTGGAAGCTCAAATAAAAACCCTTCAAACCTGTGTAACATAAGGCCCTTTAAACAGTTTTGACAGATTTGTGCAACTGCAGAATGCCTTCAACTCATATTTAGTTTGAATGATTTGATAGATAAGTTAGGAAAAAAGAACAGCAACCATGATTTGTTTTAGTGCGATTCCTTGTGGCAGGAATCTGACCTGTCATGACAGGTGTTAGAAACTACTTGAGGACATAAAAAGAAATTTAATAAAGCTTTCAGTGATAAACACTGTAAAAAGAAGCAACTCTATTTATGTCTTTTTGTTACTGTCTAGTTTTATAGGAACAGTTAAGCTCAGATTCATAGTTTATTATACAGCAAGCATAAATATTGTGACAATTGAGTACATTGTTAGGAAAATAGTTGTAACCAATTACTTGGAGGTTTTGTTTGATAATGGATTTTCCCACCCCACTGAGTTATAATCCTGATCAGTCATGTAGCCATCTCCAGGAATTTAAAAACAGAAGGAATTGTGTGGATATGCACATATCTATACACACACACACAGATGCAGATATATAGGTATGTATACACACACATTTCATTAGGTGGTTAGCATTCGTCTTAATCTGTTGGACTATAAATTACCCTTTCAGTACAAGTACCTTCTGAAATAGCTTATTTGAAAAGAAACTAACCAGGTGCTCACCAAGAATTGACTGTGAAGATCCAGTTGACCTATACTGACTATGGAAGCTGAAATGAACACTTTTGTTTGGTCTTAACACATAACAGATGAGTTGCAATAATTTTCTGGCAGTAACTTCATGCAGAATTGTATTTTACCTTTAAGATGCATGCATTTTCCCTTCTATGTTGAAACATCCCTTATGCAGTTGTTTGAAGCATGGAACAACATTAGCTAATATCCTCCTCAGTGTTTCTACTGATCCTTTCAGATGAAGAGCCAGATTCCACCCTGAACATATGCTTAGCAGTTCTTACCGATAGCTAAGTGTCCTCAGCATTCAATTTCTGATAAACAGTTGATTGAGGGTGTTAAAGTCATTTTAAAATACTTAAGAAACTTAACTATGTTTCCGGCTCTCAGGAAAAAGAGTTAGGTCAAGAAAATCAAGTTTGTGGATTTTGGCGCTGTTCTAAGTACACTGATGTTACATGGATTAAATAATGAGGTGCTTTATTTATCCTTGCATCTTGACATTTAAAAGCTTATTCATATACCTGTTGATTATGAAAGTATGTAATTCTAGTAGATAGGTTAAAATAAGGCAAATTAATCAACTTTTTCTTCTGCCATGACCCTTCAGCATAGTTAATTCTGTGTATGGGTGTGTACATGGGGCATTGTTAACACCTGCACCTAGCCTTTGTTGCTTGCAGTACTAACTTTTTGTTTTTCCATGTTGCTTCCATTTGCTGCTTTGCAGGCTAAGATCACGTTCGTTTGTTTTTGGAATGAGAGTCATATGTTCATCCAAATTTGAAAATGATGCATAACAATGGCTGGTTTGCTTTTTAAATTAAAAGCAATGAGGAATTATGTCTATAGAGGAAAGGAAAGGCTGTGAGTTTAGTTGTCAGAAGGCTTGTGTTTTTTTTATTTGTTTGTTTGTTTGGGGGGAGCTGGGTTGTTTGTTTTGATTTATTTTTTTGTGTGTGTATTTTCTTTTTGGTGGTGGTGACCTGATAAATTGACAGTAAAGATTTATTTTTAAAGATTTCTAGGCTTTATTTTTAGTATTCAACAAGTTCGGTTTCTCCAATGGCTTCACATACAAATCTTAACTGTGGTGGGATAATTCTTGATCTGCAGTAATGAAAGCAAGATGAGTATCAGGCCCAGTAGCATTTCATGTACATAAAATTTAAATATAAAGTTCAAATATGTAGATTTTTAACTATTTTACAGGTCTTAACTGGCAGACTGTCAGGAAGCCTCACACTGCTCGTTTTGTACATCCCTATGAGAGGAGTGTTGGCTAGCTAGAGATATCCAGCCATGGCTGGCAGGTCTTGTACCTTGTCCCCAGGATGGCCTAAACTGTTCCTTTCAAAGGGTCTGGCACCAAGGTTGTGGAATAGCAGTGATCAGTGTGGCAGAGTTCTTCCCTGCTCTGTGGCCTAGTTTTAGATGCAGGCAGTAATTTCTGCCCAGGAATGATGAACAGCTAGGAAATGATTTGTAAATGAACAGAGGCCTTCCACCATGGTGTCAGCTCTGTCCTTCCAGAATGTCTGCACTGGGTAGAGTAGGTGGTGAGTGTGAGGAAGACCCAGACGAGTTTAAATCAGCACAGTAATATAGAGTGGTAATCTTGCATTGTACTGGGGAATATATGGTGTCCTGAGGTGGTGGGTCCTGAGGAAACATTTCAGTCCAGGTGACTACTGTAATCCTGTTTAGCGGGACTGCTTCACATGTGCCTTTTTAAAGGGTTTGTGCAGAAGTATATTAACCTTATGGACAAGCTAATGGAAATACCTGTGAGAATAAAAATGGTTGCTGAAAGCATGTGTTCCTTTAAAGCAACCTTTAACTCGGAGAAGAACACTGACGCAATTAAGGAAAGATAAGCATTTAAAGTAAATGAACAGATTTAAACAGGCCTACTCTGGATTAAAGGATTTTAAAATACAGTTTCACAGAAATTGAAATAACAGCATGCTCTACTGGTATCCATTTACTGTTTGATAAATAAGGCTTTACAGGCAAAACCAAGAACAGGTCATATATTCAGTTATAATTGTGAATACAGACACACATCTGTATTGCTAGACAAGTTGCAAATAAAAGCTTTGTAATAAATGTTGTTGTGACATGAAATTTCAAAAATACAAATCTCCTTTCAGTGTGAATTACCATAATTTGTCATCATGCTTTACAGATTTTTTCCAAAACTTTTTCAGTGATAATAAATACAGTTTATATATACATTCCCACTTCTCTCACTGTAACAGTGGAAAACATTTGTTTCCACATACATAATTAAAAAATCTTTTCCCTGATAATATTAAAGAGCTTATTTCTCTGTGATAGGGCCCTAAAGGAGACCCAGGATTCTCCCCAGGACCTGCAAAACGTGGGGAAAAGGTAACATCTTAATTTTATATATATATATATATGTGTGTGTGTGTGTGTGTGTGTTTTATCTGTTGCATTTTTTTGTGGAAGTATTGAGTATAAATATTTAGAATGATTCTTCATCGAAATGTGTTTGAAAGCTTGTGGCTTACTCATTTTTAGATTACAAATCATCTGATTACATATGAAACCTTAAAACCAATGATAATGCTAAAATCTAATGGCATATTTACATTTTAATGTGTTAGACTAGTTCTTAGAGTGACTTGTGTTTGTGAAAAAATTTATTAGGAGCATTTGCTGTTAGTTCAGTTGCGGAATATTTGTTCTAAGTATAAAACAGGTAGGAGTCCAGGACTTATCTATAACAAAGTAAACGTTAACAAATAACTCTTACTTACTAGCTGCTGATGTGAATGTAAAATAGTATTTCTTTGTTAATGTGTAAATTTTTGTTGAATCCTAACATTCACAAATACATATTTTCAATGTTAAAGAAATGCTGAGCAAAATTCAGAAACCGGTAAGAAATTTAACTGCTGCTTTTGTAGAAATAGCAACATTATTTTAAGTTAGCGAGCTTGTACTTTTGGCAATCTAACCAGTGTTATGAGCTATATATGGCCACTTGAAACTCAAAGTATATTCTGTGGCAGGAGCCCAACCTGTCACAGATATATTATTGAACAGTTTAAAGCTCACCCATGTGTAAGTATCAGCTACACCTAGTTGTATGTAAAATGCCTCCATAATCCAAAAATATCAGATGGATAGGTATTTTTCTAGTTCTCTTTCTTTTAGATTCTTGATTTTTCACCCAAGTCAAATTTCTTCAGCCCAAGTACCAGTTGGTAGCACCTGGGAAAAGTGTAGCCTATTCATTTTTTTTCCTCTAAGCAAAAAAAAATCCATGCCTAATAAAATATTTACTTCTTCATACCAAATGTCCAAGAATGCAAAGATATGAAGTCCTATATATCGATAGCCCTAGGTTATGTTCCAATGAAACAGTGATTCTGGATATTCTTCTTGTACAGGGTGATCCAGGCCCAATAGGCTTTCAAGGCCCACCTGGGATCAAAGGCCAGAAGGTAAGTTCCTGTTTCCTTTTTCACACAGGCTTCCCTGCCTCAAATGCACAGTCATCAGAAGTACATCTTGCGGTTAAGGGAACGGAAAGTGAATGAGCTTTATGTCTGCTGTTGGTACTGTTAAATGTATGAGATTCCAGGGCTATCAGTGCAAAATTTCTGTAAAAATTAAACAGATTATGGCAGGCATGGCATGCCCCTACTTTAACAGAATGGGAGTGTGGGTGTGCCTGCAAGATACAGCCATTTGAAAATTGATCGTGTTCAATTTTCAGTAAATCTTTTCATTTTGTTTATTGTGTACTTCATAATATAGCAAAAGTTCTTTGGGATATAAAGATCTTTCATTGAATAGTAGTTCTGGTGTTCAATCTTTCAGTGCTGCATTGTTTACTACTTTCCCAAGAGTGTGCCAGAACTGCTAAAAAAAAAAAAAAAAAAAAAAAAAGAAGCCAGGTCAAATAAGTTCCAGTTTTGGGTGCTATATAACGGCGATGCTCTTTCTGTATGAGAAACGTCAGGTGCTACACACTGCATTTAAGAAATACATCAAAATTATGGCAGGCCTACATATACAGGAAAGCACAAGACAAACAAGGAGACTTGGGGAGGGAAATTGAAGGATATTAATACAGGAAATGAGACAACCTTAAGAAAATGAGCACAGAAGTGTGAGCGAGTGGATATAGTTTATGTGGAAAGAGATTATCTGACATGTAGGCTGCTCTGTATTGTCAGTATTGTTAATAAAATGGCACAGTAGCAAAAATAAAGGTTGGAGGGAAAGTAGTGTTAAAATGCTGTCTTTTAAGAAGACAATTTTGTTTTGCAATTGTAATAAAAAAGATGGAGAAGAGATACCACAGTAAAATTTTGCAGTAGTAGCTCTAAAAGCAGTTGTAATGTGTTCCTCAAAAAAATTGAATGAACTGTTAGAAAGATAGGCCCTGGAATTCGCAGTCTTTCTTTGACATATGAAGAAGGAATAACGATTAAAGGCTTGCCTGTTATTGATTTAAAGAAAAAATGTTATTGCAACAAAACTCATTGTGTTACATTTTAAAACATCTTCATTCAGTGTTGTCTTGATCTTAGTGTAAGACAATTATTTAAAATATATGTAAATAATCATTCACTTCTAGAATTCACCAAAACAGTGAAAATGTGACTAGAAAAGGAAGCTATCATTGATGAGCATCATGAGGTGTGAGTGTGGAAAATTGTGTTTTCCAAACACATGTGGTCCACAGTTCTGTGAACTGAAAAAATGTATCGCTGTAACAAAAGTTTGCAGCCCTTCTGTTGGGAGCTAACCTACATGTTCATAGCTTTTGTTACTCACTGAACTTGGGCCACCTTGAGATTCCCCATGTATTGTTCTTTCTCATTTCATCAGGCTTATGCTTTTACTTAGAAAACAAAGTAGTTTTTGTTTTAAAGGTTTTTAGATGGGAAGCTGTCACTTCTTCTGCATTATAGGACTAACATTTGGGAGCAAGGAAATGAAAATCTCATGGCCGTCATGCTTTCTTCCTGCCACAAGAATTCACTCCTTATCTGAGGCTTAGAGACTCAGTGGAGAATTGTGATCACTTGATCACTGGAAACTTTACTCTCTGTTACCATGTTGTACACATCAGACACTAATTAGAACCACTTTTAAGTTAACTTCTGCCTGACCTATGTTGCAAGAACACCAGATTTTGAATGCACTACCTGCATTCAGGTAAGGAAAGCCTGTAAACGTTAAAAAGTATTTCATGCCTGCCTTTTTTTAATGACAAGCTCACAATTCATTGTTTTAAATAATTGATCTTTATCACTTTTTAATAGCACATTTACCAGTTTGTAACTATCAGACTAGTCCTTTTGTTGTTTGCTTATTGTGATCTTTGAAATAATTTTCAAAGGAATGTAAGCACAAATAGCTGTGAAATAAACCAGATACAAGAATAAACTGCAGGAAAAAAAAAAAAAGCACTTCAATTTTTGTTTTGTAGCCCAGTACTACTGGGTAATTGCCATAGTACTGAATAAATAACAGATTTCTGATATTCTTTGTCTTCCACTTAAAAAGGAAGATAAGCAAGTCTTATATGAATTAATGGTGTCACAAATTCTGTTTGATATTTGGCAGATGGCTTTTGTTAACAGTTTCTAAACCATGAGATATTTGATAGCAAATAAGCCTACAGTTCTTAATGGATATTCTTTTAGTAGTGTAATACAAATCTATGCTAGTTTCATGAAAGTTACATTTTTTCGTTGATTTTTGTCATTGTTTTTCTGTTTTTCTTTGGAGAGCTGAGGTTTGGGTACACTGCAATGCCTGCTGCCCTCCGCTGGGCATTAGCACGCATGCTCTAGGCTGTCGCTGACTGTGGCTGAAATTGTGTTCAAGTTTTCTAATCGGAATTTCCCTGCTTCTGGACTTTGTCCCTTGTTATTCAGTGCTTATACAAAAACATGTTTTGGAAATTTGAGACCAACGTCCATATTATTATTATTATTATTTTATCTGAATGACTTCTGAGAAGCCATATGATCTTGTTTCCTTTTTTTTTTTCTTTCTCCTGAATATCTGAATTTAGTAAATCATATTAGGAAAGGTTCTTGGAAAGATTCTTTTTACAAAAGAAAAAAAAATTTCAGTGCAGTACAATAGCACAAGTAAACTACTGTTTTGTATTATAACTATAAAATGATGTGTCTCTTTTGATAAAGCTGAATACACGGAGGGTGTTTTTTTTGTGAGACATTAAAACAAAAGTATGTTAATAATCAGGACTGTGGAAACAGATTATTCTGATGGACCTTTTTCATTACACTCCATGTGTTGGAGTATGTATCCTTGTGGCTACATATAAAATATGACATTTATTTTGCCTCTAACACACAGTATAAAAAGCCAAGCTGTGCTCAGTTCATGGTAGTTTTTTTGTTTGTTTTTCCCCTGGATATTGTTCCAAATTTGTTCTAGCATAAGAATAGAAAATTGCATGTTTATGAAGTGTTTAAAGGCTGTATTTTCAGGCATCTTTTGAAACAGAAGTGATGGCTGGAAATTCAGAATAAGGTTGAGGAGAACGCTGTTTCTAGAGCAGTTGCACATATTTCTTATCTGGAGTTTTCTTTGATCAGCACTTAAAAACCTTTCATTATAGCAGTGCAGAGACTTCACCAGGGTGGAAGCCCCCTCGTTCTTTCCTCCTCCCAAAAAGAGCCTACTTGACCTCTAAAGACAGACAAGTCGCCTCTGACAGCGTACTGGGGAATAGGTTTGTCAGAAAGGACGGTGCTCATGTTTACAGAATTCACTCGGTATGGGTTCTGCTGCACTGGGCATATGGTAGACAGACACTTAAGCTCTCCGTGAAGGCTTCTCTGATTGCTGTTAGCTGGTGGTAAGGATCATTCTGTAATATAGAAATATTCTTGCAAATTGCGGTGTTCTAGTAATGTGCTTGAAGTCTGTATTGCTGTAATTCAGAGCTTCAAACCTTTCACTTCCACGTTGATCTTTTAAATCGAAGTGTTGATCTGTGTTAGGATTTGGGAGGTATTTTGTTTTCTGAACCAATACATGTGAACTTGCATTCGTCTTGTTCGTTTTCATCTTAGCTCAGAGCAAACTGGGACTTGCTTATACGGGCATGCTTAAGAATATGAACCTGGACTAATGAACAATCTAGAATTTTTAAATACTTGCTTTAGTGTTGTTTAGTTTCATTCCCAACTAGCATTGAGTTGAAAATGAATTAGGACTGTGTTAAGTTTAGATAAGAGAATAGACATATTACGCTAAAACAGAAGTTCATAACGGCATTTTTCCTGTTGCAGAAGGTGGTGTTCTGTAGAAACATGCACATGGTAATTAGGGCTTCTTCATCTCACAGTTCCCTTGTGTGCCGCCTTTTGAGATTGTCCATGCAGCTGTCACTCAGCTAAACTGACCCACTTTAAAACTAAATTATGACAAACTTCTCTTCTAGTCTTTGCATGTATGACAGCACTTGCTTTCCTTTTTCCCTTGCACAGAAATAATAAACTGCTGAGAGTTCTTCTAACAACACCTATTTTAGTTGATCATAGGGAGGGTGTAAACTTCTAAAATGGGCAAAACTCACGAAATATAGAGGGGACTGGAACCATAATAAATGTAATGGATTTTGAAGCACAGTTTGAAATCTGAAGATCTGTTACTGGGTTATGCAGGCATTTTTAATTCTGCTTTAGCAATTTAATCATTTTTTTTCTTTAAGCATGCATTAATATAGTAAATTAGAATATTTTGCATTAACTGGTTTATCCAAGATCAGATTAATTGGTTTACCCTGTATCTCTCTTACAGTTTGTGTTGTTTTTATTTTTTCATTTCCCTACAACAGCAATGCAGAGCGGCTTTCTTAGATACAAGATAGCATATGTAAGTTAGACTTACGTTATGGGAGAGGATTGAAACCAGAATAGATTATAGTTTCTCAAAATGACAATGTCCTGTGTGTGATTAACAAAATGAAAGGACACACCTGCTGTGTTGGGTTTTGAGAAAATGAAGCCTTTGGGCCGCTTAATGAGTACATCTCTTCTGGACCAAGATTCTTCAAGCAATCCTATAATAGTAAAACTGCTTAGCAGATGTCATTATCTTCTTTTACCTAAAATTATCACTAAGGAAAGTCATTCTGTCCTTTAATTTTGTATATGATAATTAATTCCATGCAGCGGTACTCTTTTTGTCCTGCAGAAACTTATCCAAAATGGGGGGATACCTAGTTTTCTGAAATTGTTTCAGAATTCCTTATTACAGCGGGTCTGTCATGTTACCCCCAATCTCTACTAATAAGCAACACCATACCCCAAGGCAGCCAGATGTTCCACATCAGCCAAGGCACTCCTGCTCCTCAGTCAATGGGTTTGAAGCCAATTTTGTGATAGATTTCTATATGTAATGAGGATTGTTTTGGTCTTATCCCAAAGCTGAAGTTTGACAGAAGCTTGTGTATTCCTGGTACCTCTGCAAGGGATGTGGAGACCAGACGCTTGGCTTCTGCATCAATCGCGCAACTGTTACGGTCTCATTTTGGTCAGCTTGTTTGGATATGTTTGGGACAGTGTAAAGACATCCAAGAAGGTTTCCTTTTCAAGTGTACTGAGGCTGATAGCAGGTTCCAGGTGTATTTTTAATTCTTTTTCTTCTTTTTCTTTTTTTTTTTTTTATATCTTTAATACCTAAAATGTGGTTGAAATGGTTGAAGTACAGAGAGTAAAGTTGGACGGTTTCATGATTCCAGCACCACAGGAAAGATTTCTGAGATGAGGAACAGGCTACTCTCTCCACTGATATGAACTCCATAGTATAATAAGAGCTGGAATTTGTTATAAGTTAATTTTTAAAAAGTATTGTGTCCTGGAAGGTCTGTCTTCCTTAAGGTGTCCTAGAACAGTCTGGGTTGACTCCAGATACCTATCCACCTTTCTGCTGTGTGCAGAGAGGGCATTATGACAAGGATTTGGAGCAAAGTAATAAACTGGACCAAATCCAGTTCTGCAGTTTCAGCAATCAGAGGGGAAGGCATCCTATATACTCCTTTGTTTTAAAAAAGCACAAGTCTGGAACTGTCTTTAAGTATGCTGATATCCTGAAATTATCTACACTGCCGTGAAGATTTTTTACTCCTTTTCTTGAAGTTGGCTTCCATGAGAGCTGCTAAATATAAACCACACTAATGCTGCAGGCAAACAAGTTTGGATTTCTTTTTTTTTTTTTTTTTTTTTTTTTTTCCCATAAAGGGAGATTGGAGTGAGAAGAAAAAGTCTCTTTTGTGTTTAATTACATTTATTACATGTCTGTTTCTCTACCTGCAGGGTCAGAAGGGTTACCTAGGACTGCAAGGGCCACGGGGTGAGCAGGTAAGTGGTGAAAACATGGTAGACTCTACTCTTCAGATGAAAACTTGAGAATAGCAGAATGCACAATCAAATATAAGACTTCACTGCAGTCAATCAGTGTAAATTACTGACTGGTTAAGGAAATACTTGATAGTTCTTGACCAAGAATCAGATTACGTAGAGTGGTGAAAAAATGATCTAGATGAAGTAGAAAAGACTAGTTTGTTTTTCTTCAACTGCCGCGCTGGCTTGGCAGGGGCTGGTATAAAATTCTTGTTAGAGGCACAGTTCAGATTCTCTCAAAACCTGTAATGTAATGCTTCTAATGCCTTTTTTTCTTTAGTCTCTTAACATGTGGAAAGTGAAGTGGTTATACTGTGTATTCTTCTCACTTCTTCTATGTCAGTTCAAGAAACAACCTTTTGGAGACATCCAATTGACGAATGCATCATGTTAGCATTAACAAAGCACCTAACAACAGGATACGTGGAAACATGAGTGCCCTTTTGGACAATGCTGAAAGTGAAATGATGATGATAATAGATGATAGCAGAAGGGAGATAAAAACTCAGGAACATCATCCATAACTTAAATTATTTTTAGCCACCTTCTGCCATCTTTGCTGAATGAGTGGTGATTTTTATTAGGCCCAAAGGTGTTTTTCTGTGATAACTGTGAGTTAACCTTGAGGTTAACGGAACCTCACTGTAAATAGTTTCCTTGATTAATGTTTAGAAAGTACTCTGACTTCTCTTTTAAGAGAGCACTTTAGAGGACAGTGTTTTAATTTACAAGTAGTTCTTACTGCTGGTATTTTCAGATCTGTCTGGAGAAGGAGATGAGTTAGACCAATTACTTGTCATCTGTAGCACCTATCCATGTCTGTAGTTTTTAGAAGCTTATATAGCAAAGACAGATATTCCTCTGCATTTTTCAATTGTTGAATTCCTTGAACAGCTAGTAACCAAAGCAGAATTTTAAAAGAGAAGTTGTAAATAAAATGATTCTACTGCTTTTTGAGCTGTTTTCATGCACACGTGTTGTTTTTTTTTGAGTTCCATTTGAGCTGAAGTAGGAGAGCACAGATGCCAGTTCCACAGCATAACATCTGTCAGAAGATGAATCACTACTAGTTGAAATTAAGTGACAGAATTGCTTCAGTGACAGCTCACTGAAACGAAATAAACAGCAACCCCTTTTTGCCTCTGCACTTTTGAATTCTCCATTCTGTGGCTGCTGTTTCACCATAAATCAGCTGTGAATGGTTGAGGAAGTTCTGATCTATAGCTATAGTAACACTGACATATGACGGTGAGTGGAAGGGTCAGGCTGGGAGACAGTGCAGTTTATGGACTTGGCTTTTATAAAATAAAGTGAACTGAACAGACGTAGGTGGAGCTTCCCATGTCTTGGTGATAGCACCATAGCATATGGCACCATTTCAGAAAAGCAGAGATTTCTGAAAACAGGAGGTTGTTCAGATTTTAAGTAGTAAAACAGAAACATGATTGACTTTTAGATTTGATTGCGAGGAAGGAGGTGGAGAGAAGCTCAATGCATTCATGACTAATCCAGTGCTATATTGACCTGATTCTGGAGAATGCAAAGAAATTTGACTTTGTAAGGACAGAATAATTCTATTTTAATGAAACACTTAACATATTTGTTCAAATATAGCTAAGACCAGTGCAGTTACTTTGCTATAAGGATCTGTCTCCTGAGCCCTACTCAACTACTTTCATAAGTTGTTTCTGTGTTTTTACTGTGGAAGTAGTAGACTTTTGTATTTCACAAAGTCTTACACTACTCTTACAAGACTTTAAGGATATGCATCTGATGGAATTACTTATATATGACAAGTAAGTTTTGGGTAGTTGCTGTGTAACTTTTTCAAAAAGCAATTTTTCGGTGAGCTTAAGCTGTTTCATATGACTAAGTCTTAAAAGAAAAATGATAAAACAATTGAACTGTAAACCTGACATTAAGCTTGTTTGCTGTTTCTGTATCTTTTTTTCTTTTTTTCTTCTGTTTAGGGAAGTCCAGGCCTGGCTGGCAGTACTGGGGCAGTGGGTTACCCTGGCAGGCAGGTGCAGTAACTATTAACTAATGTCTTGGTAGTTGTTTTTTTTCTTGTTTGTTCTTTTCAAGAGTATCATATCTAACTCTTCTGGAATTAAGAGTATAAATGTATTGATCTATATCCCATAATCTGTTCTTGAAACAAATCTGTTTCACAAATAATGCCTTTAGGTAATGTTGAATCTTGTGGCCTTTTAAACTTGGATGGCCTCAATACGTAATGCTGTACCTTTCTGATGCACAAAAATCATGTTACTGTAGTACTGAATGTCTAAGCACTGTATATTCCTGCGTAAATCTCTTGTAGATCTGTGTTTTTTAACTGTATTTCAAGTTTAGAAGCAATAGGAAACCGCTTATTGCAGTATAGTTCCTAATGTTTTGCCCCAGTGTATTTGCTTCACTGCTGAAACTATTTCTTCAGCCTTTTAGAGAAACATAAAGTTTTTTCCACTCAGATAATTGAGAAAGAGAACCAACAAAACCAGAAAACAGCTTTCTATAAACACAAGCACTTATATGAAAAAATAAACCAGTATTTATGTAAGCTAACAGATACCTCAGTCCAGTAACATGAATAAGATGTAAAATTGAAATATTCATTGTTTTCCCTATATAAAAATGTGAGCCAAATTCAACTATTGACTTGGTGTTTTTATGTCTGCTTGAAGAGTGATTTTGCCCAATACTTTAGCATTTTATTGAGTTAGGTTTGTAATGGTTATATATTTAAAAATTCCATTACAATATTTTATATTGTAATGAATGGTAACATGTTTGTGTTGAATCATATAAAATGTTTAGAGTATTTGGACTACATATACTATTCAGACATTAGCTTGAAAATAAATGGAACTGTGTCCAAATATAAAAGCTTATGAAAAGCTCTGTGAAATTATGTCACCGTCGTGTGAGATCACTGAGTCTGGAAAAAATTTTCTCTGAGAAGAAATAATTTTAATGTAAAGGAAGTTTTGGTCATTGTATAAGATTTAGCCATGAACTAACAGGAGACCTTTCTGAGCGTGGTTCTAGGGTGCTGCTTGATGATAGATGTCCTCTTCAATTTTAATCACTTTGAAGAACGTGTTACCAGCTTGTAGTTAACAAATACTATAAACAAATATGCTCTGTTTGAAAGAACTGGAATCTAAAATTAAGTACAACTCATGTCTTTTTTAATAGGGCTTAGCTGGACCAGAAGGTAACCCAGGTCCTAAAGGTGCAAGAGTAAGTAAAGATTTTAAGCATTTTGGCATGCATGCCTATTTTCACGCACAAAGTACTTAAGAAAGGGTATGGGGAATTTCATGTATCCCTGCCGGTTGTATGCACAGTGAACCACTATGTCTTTACAGAACCTGAAAATCAGATCCTAGTACATATTCCAAAATAAGAAGATACCTTTTTTTTTTTCATGGTGAGAGACATAGAACACTCACATCGATGCCTTTCCTCTGACTTGGAATGCATATAGACAAGAAAAGTAAAGCAGTAATGAATGTGGGAGTGTGAGATCTGGGAGTGTAATAGAGTGGACATTTCCTGCCTGAAGCATTATTTCCATAACTGAAACTGCCAAGAAGGGGAGATGTATCTGCCACTTGCAGTCTGCAACAGCTACAGAAGTTGATAAAGGGAAACAGTCCTGTCACATAAAAACCATAAAAGTGGTTGTTTTTTAGATTTCAGAATGGTTCAGTTGTAGTCACACACATTGCAGGGACTGAAGGCTCGAACTTTAACATTCTGTTGATTCAGGGTTTGCTCCTGATTGCTTTTGGAGGTAAAATAAGTAGCATGGTGGTTTTTTGTTTGTTTTGTTTTGTTGTTTTTTTTCTGTGTGTTTTGTTTGTTTGTTTTTAAATAGGCACATGGGCGTATATACACATGCTTGTGTGTAAAAAAAACATTTTTGAGCCTGACTCACCATCAGGCAGTAGACATCGGTTTCCAGAAATTTTCATATTGCAGGTTGCATATAAGGGGTTTCAGGGGTCTCTTGCTAGCTGTTTTCAGGTCCTCAGCTCTACAGGGCTTATGTTGTACAGGTTGCTGAGCAGTTTGCTGTGTTCTCAAGCATCTACTGAAATAATCTTATTGTGTTGCTAGATTTGTTCTTGCCCCATTTTTTAAATGTAATTACTAAAAGGCTTTACCTGTAATATCTTCTTAAACTAAGTCTGTTTTTTGGTGTGGGGATATCTTTGATGTCAGTTTTCATTAAAGTGATGGGAAAAATGCATTTGCTGGGATCAAGTGCCAACACATACTGCACCCTCAGGGATTGTATCTCTTCTACATTTCTTCACTTTATTTTTGCACAAATTGTGACTGCATTTTGTCTCATTCTGTCAACCAACAAGGTATTAAGTGATCCCAGTTACTTCCTGAAAAGTTAGTACTTGTCTGTTGACACAAAGCTAAAAATGGCCAATGTTTAGAGGTATGACTAATTTTGGAGAGAAATACCTGTCAGGTCTTAAGACTAAATCCTTTATATGGCTTCTACAGGCAAACTTCAATAAAAATGATGACGTAGTCTGTTGAGTTATACAACTGTGAGGTACCATGAAGGTAGCCACATGTTGCACAGTATCTTTAAAGATTTAAGTTTAGAACATCCCTGCAATAAAACTATAGTCTGCTTCTCAGCTGTTTAAGAAATTATTGAAAAAAAATAAAGTGCCTTCCTTATCATGAAAGAAATGAGTTTCTTTTAGAGAAAGAGTTTTTTTAGAGAAGTAGAAAAGCCAGGGATTTTTTTTTTTCGTAATTAACAATAACTTTGTTCCAATCTGTTTGAATCTGTTAATGCAGAATCCATTATAATTATTATTTTTTTGTGAATTGTACTGTCATTTCAACAGCATATTTCAATGTCCATGCAATTGATTATACAAGATCTATTTTTGACTTTCCGAGAGGAAAGTGGGAGAGAAATACATGGTGACTGCACTTCAAGGAGAATATTCTGCTTATGACAAGATAAACTGTTGTGGACACTTGTACATAACAATGGTCAGACAAAGTTATTAGAGATAAGGAACATCTTTTCTGATGCATTTTGTGAATAAGGTTAATATCAGCAGCTTTTTCATATTTCATTTATTCAAATAAAGTCTCTGCTGGTCTGACTTACTGAAACACTCACCTCATGTTTCTTTGTTAATTTGTTCGGTATCTGTATAATAGGGAATTGTTTTTGCTTTTAGCTGGAGAATAAATCCTGGACACATTTAAGTCAGTTAAATTTAACTGGTAATTTAAAATGAGCCTGGATTTAATCCCTGGGTCCTGAACCCACAGCTAGAAAATAATAAGGGGCAAGCAGTGATGGTACGAAGCAGCCTTGTAAGCACTGAATTGTTCTTGTGTTTCCAGGGTTTCATTGGACCTCCAGGTGTAGCAGGGCAAACAGGTCCTGAAGGAGAAAGGGTAGGTTAATGAAATATCAATGAAATATTAATGTTTGGGTGGTAATATATGTTAGAATGGGGAAAAATGCATGTAACCATTCATTTGAGTCTTGGTCTAAAAGCAAAAATGATGTGGAGGAAATTACATGAATGGGTCCCATCAAACTTGTCTAATTGATGAAATTAAATGGTATAAAAGGATTAGAGCCACTGAGATGTATAACGAGTGTTTTTTGGTTTTTTTTTCAATCATTATTTCAATCAATA
This sequence comes from Aythya ferina, assembly GCF_964211825.1. Classification (NCBI taxonomy): domain Eukaryota; kingdom Metazoa; phylum Chordata; class Aves; order Anseriformes; family Anatidae; genus Aythya; species Aythya ferina. The sequence goes on from NC_140304.1 coordinate 18,404,511, forward strand.
AGTAATATTTGTCAGTTGCCACATGATGTTTGCAATAAAAATGGTCATGGAAATCTTAATCTCTGTCACTCTGCTCAAATTCTTTCTTGCTTCTCTTGAGTACAGAGGATGTCTGGCCATGTACTTTAATGGAGGCATGATGTGGCCTTTCTTTATAGTTCTGCTATAGTTCTGCTATGGATAAAGTAAAGACAAGCACAATTTGTGTCTATGCCCCCCTGTTAGAGGACATTTTCTCGCTGTTTCTTTGCACAACATATTTTTTTTATTTTTAATGGTGGTACTTCTCAAGCTGTCTTTTCTAATCAAAAGAAGGCTTAATTACTTGACTCTAAGCTGATGAAGAAAAGAAAACCCAGTTATGATGGGTTATTTCTTTCTCAGGGCATTCCAGGCTTCCGTGGAAAAAGAGGTCCTAAAGGGAGACAGGTAAAGCTGCTAACACTTGTTACAATTTCTACTGCTAATGTAAATGTACCTGTAATTTACTCTGCGACTTTAATCAGCTGAAAAAGTTAACTTCACTTTCTTCACATCTTTCTTCACATATTTCTATTGTTTCCAGTTAGTACTTCACAGTATTGCAAATTCCTTGCAGGGTATAACGAGTAGGTATTTTGAAGTGAGGAGTGCTCAATATAATGTGCCTTGTGGATGGGTACTGGTATCAGCTGCCAGAGGGCTAAAAAAAATGACAGAAACAAATAAATATATTCAGTAAAATTAGTGTTAGCTCAAGGTACAGATATGATGGAAGTTTTATGAGGTCTGATTTTGGTGTTGGTTTGAATGCAAATCAGCTGCTTCTAATGTATGATATTTTTGGATGATGGTAAATTAAAGCTGTCTTTTACTTAAAATATATTTCTACAGCTGAGAATAAACACAAATCTGCCAAGTATACATAATCAAGGTTCACATACTTCCTGTGGTGTATCCTTAATGCCAAGTCTTTTGTTTTGTACTGCAACCTTATTATTTTAGGTCTTTGAAACTATCCAGGAGTTTCCAATTTTAACTCTCCTGTGGTCTGTGATTGGAAACTGAGATACCATTCTGCAGTTGTGCACTCAAGTTGTGCTTCAGATGACTTTCATCTACCATGTTGAACAAGCATGCTCGGCAGTAGTAGTGTGATTGCTGTCGTTTGACCATTGATGTATAGTATGAAAATTGTGGAGGATTCTGTTAATTAAGTTTTGTTTTCTGTGTGCTCTAATACCAGCCAAAAAAAAAAAAAAAAGTCACTAAACTTCAGTAGAGTTCCTTCTAGTGTAAAGAAAGTCATGCAGAGGAAAGCGTCATTAAGTTGATAGACTGCTCTTTCTGAAGCTGCCATCAAATTGATAAGGTTATACCTCATCAAAGTAAGATTCTGGTTTTTAATTATTCAGCTAGCAGGACTGGGTGCTTCTGTGCTTATTGACAGTACTGTAGTTTTTTTTGTAATTTGAATCAAACACTGTTTTTACAGCTGAGTGCTGGGCAACAGCTGTCTGTGCTGTCAGTGCACTGTGGTAGTCAGCGGTGTGTTGTGCCAGTGAGTCATGTGTGGCATTCAAGAAGAAAGTGAAGCTGGATGGCAGGTAGAGGCTTGTGCTCAGTGTGGAAGAGGAGGTAGCAGCAGGGTATTCCAAAAATCTGCTTTTGCATTTTGATTTCATTCGCTCAGTCTTCACTGAGGCTTTTGATTGCTTGTGTAGTGGTTTGTTTCACTCTTTGAAAGTTGATGCTGTGCATGCTGTAGTAAGCAGTTGTTGTTTCATTTACAATAGTACAGCTTCTGTTAGTGCCAGCTTGTGCTCTGATGATGATTTCTAGTTATATAGATCAATTAAGTGATTTGACACAGGGGACAGAGCACCAAAAGCACCTCTGCACGGTCTTTATGATTATCTTCATTTAGTACTTATTCCTCTGCTATCTTGTCTTTTCCTCAGCCCTAAGGTTCATTCTACATCCTTTCTTTGTAGTCTTGTAAACTTTATTTGATTAAAGTCCTTTAATGTAGGGAACAAACCAGGAAAGCAATTACTTGGGAGCCTGTCTAGAAGTACTTTGCTGGATTGTAAATAGAGAAAATGTCAGTTATTTTAACCTTAGACAATGATAGTGATGATGACAATGGCTTTTGCCACAGTGTCCCAGAGTTGACTACTCTAGTGCTCTGGGGCAGGGCAGTGTTTTAAAGCAAAAAAGCATGGGAATTGCATAACGTCAGAAGTCAGACACCTGACCTTCCATAATGCTAGTGGAAAGAAATATTCTACTGGTATAGTTCCTTTCAGAAAAAGAAAAAATCCCAAATATTCTTATTTTTGGAAAGTAATATAAAGTAGAAGAAAAGAAGAGACTGCAACCTTTCGCTGGTAAATAAAACATTTCGTGTTCATTTAACATTTTGTAAGCATTGAAGACTACACTAAGGATATATTAAAAGGGCATAAACAGTTGCACTTGCTCTCATTTAGTTTTTCACCTCCAGGGACTGATAGGTATCATGTTTGATATCCAAGATAAGATCGTTCCTTTAAAATTCAATATACTACTACTTATCAGGTTTATTAAATAAGTACTCATATTTGTAATAGTCATATCTTTGGCACAGTTGAAATTGAACAAAATCTTCAGTTACCAAAGATTATAGCGGGAGAATTTGTTTGAATTTTGGATTGTACATAAAATTGTTTTAAAGAAAATACTTCATAGCCAAAGCATATGTATCCCATTTCTTGACGTTGTGTGCTTGTAATATGAAATTTGGCTCACTCTCCAGTATTTTGAATGCATTGTCAGTCCTCTTAGTATGATGTATAGTGCTTTTATGTACATAGTTTGACCAGATTTAGGGAGAATGTTTTTACATAGCTTTCTTCGGTATGGAATTAGTTACAACCAGCAGTCAATAAGACTGAACAGATGGTATCAATTATACCAAGAATTTACTAGTCCTGTCCACTATAACTATGTAAAACCAGTTCGTTTTATATTAAAAATAGGAATGGTTGTCCTTCATATTCTTTATACTAAAGTTAGATGATGATACTGATGGAACAAAACATTTGTTGCACAAAAGTACTATTACATTACTTTCAATTTTAGGCTTATCTGTTTTCCTGTTTGATATTCCATTCTTTTTCTACTTACTAGTGTAGTTTTATCAGTATCAGAAGATAACGGGATTATGATGACTGGGTAATCTAGTGCCCTCCTAATTTGTGTCATGCTGTGTTCCTGTTGTATACAAATCATCAGTGGCCTGCATCTGTGACCCGATGGCTGGCAAAACTCCCATTGTATTCTTCTTTTCACTTTATTTATAATTGATACTCCCATGTGTCGTGGTAACTCTGCTTCTTCTAACGTCTACCTGCAGTAGACTATACAACCAAAATATGTTATTAAGAAAAGAATAGATAAAATAGTTAAAAAAAAAAAAAAAGTTTAAAAAAGTTAATCTTTGTCTTTATCCTGTCAGCTGGTAACTTTTAACAGCATAGGCTGTTACATACATGTTTTGCGTACACGCAAATACACGTTTTGTGTGTGAGAAATTTTATAGTACACTTTCAGTGCCTTGCAAAAATTTGGCCACTGGTGTACAGACTGAGAATCAGTTAAATCTGCTGTGTTGACCACTAACCTATGAACCTCTACTGATTAAATGATGAGACAGTAATGCTATGTACGTCACACCTTACAGTTATGGCAGTAGATTGTTGAAATCTGCCTGGCCATAACACACTGATTAAAATTAATTCAAACAAACAAAGCTCTTAGACCATCCTTTGTGTCTTGGATAAAGAAAACATTATCTGTTCTGCTTCAGGGTTTTCCAGGTGACTTTGGAAATAGAGGCTCCCCTGGCCCAGATGGGAATCCTGTAAGTATTTATTATGTTTTGATTAACATAGTAAAATATGTAACACTTAATATTAGCTCCTCTCCCAAACAGAAAGGAGATTTATGCATGAAAAGCAAAGTATTGAAGTCCACAGGAAAATTTTGCACTGCTACTTTTATATGGAAGGTGCTAGGGTAGTTCTGTAGTAAGCAGATGTATTAGAGAAGAGAACTGCACATTTGCTGAGAGCACATTTTCCACTTCTGCAGGTGCTGACTACCTTGAGAATCAGGTGTCTTACTGTCCTCATTACATTGCTGATGAATGTCTTGTCTCCAAAGCTTCGTGCACTAGATATGATTTTGTATTTCTTATTTAAATCTTTATTCTAGGATCATCTTAACAAATGGGATTCTGTCTCTGTGCCAAAACCCCAGCTTTCGTATACTTACGCATTTAACAGTTTATTTTGTCCTTTGAACTGTTACTGAATACAATTATGTCATTTTGAATACAAGTATGTCATTTACTGCATTATAATCGGTACGATAACAGCTTTGGCAGTGTGCAGAGAAGTGCTCTCGTGGTATGGTATTCAAACTGCAGCACAGTCAAGTTACTTTACTGGCTACTGTCAAAGGAGCTTTGCTGACTTGCTCTGTTTGTAGGGAAATCATGGCTGAAGGCTGCAAACTCAAGTTTCCTTTGATATGTGGAAACAGTGGAAAGGCAAATGACCAATCAGTGCTGGGCAAAAAAGCAACTTATCTGAATCAGCTCTTCTTGCTGGATGCTCCTTTGGAAAGTACAGTCAGTTTGTCTCTAAAGGCTGTTCTGATATGGACTGGAGTCAGCATCTGGGCAGAGATGGCCTTTCTGAAGGCTTGTCCTTTCCAGACACCCTTATAAGGAATTTATTTTAGAAAAGTTTATGCAAATTTTGCTGCTACAGCTCTTATTCTCTGGTGCTAATGTTTTGGAACATAAGAGAGAAATATTCTTTATTTCTGGTCACTGAGGCAAAGTTCCCTTTATGGGAATGTTAGGTGATGCCAGCACGTAGCTTTTCATCCTCAAAGCACTCTGAGGGGTTGTGTGACCTGCTGCTTGGCAAAAAATATCAAAAGATGAGTTCTTTCCTTCTTCTTTGTACTCCCAAGTCTCCCTCGTTTCCTGAGAAAGCAGAGATGCTCTTTCCACAAGATCTGAGGAAGAAGATTAATTAATTTCTGTTAATTCTTTAACAGAATTAAACTCAGCCTAGATCTGAAATGAGACTTACCCACAGAATCACAGAATTTCTAGGTTGGAAGAGACCTCAAGATCATCGAGACCAACCTCTGACCTAACACTAACAGTCCTCCACTAAACCATATTGCTAAGTACAAAGAAGCCTGTTTTTACACAAATATTTGCAGACAAGTTCCTTCTAATCCATCAAGACAACTTCTGATCTTGCTGCCTTCTCAAACAGGCAGCAACATTTCTCCTCCCCCAAAACTCACCCTGCAGGGCTTGTTCAGGCAAGGGGCCAGAGCTGCAGCTGCAGGGGTCTGCAATGCTGATGGAATATTTACAGAGCCTTTTTCTGAGCTGCAGCGGAGACCACAGGCTGCTTAGGAGGCCTGTGATGGCAGGAGCTTGAAGGGAAGACTCTTCTTCCTATCTTCCCTGTGTGCTGATGACATTTGTCGCCATGCCTGATTTGTTCTGTTTAAGAGTAATGCCATCCACATCCCCAACAAACCCTTAGTTCCCTGAGTGTCAGTCTGCTCTGGAGGATTTTGCTACGGCAAATTTTCCATAATTTTCTATAAAGAGTGTAGTCTTTAATTTGTAAAGGTCTTTCAATGAACTGAGCTGGTATTCTATCTATTTTCTAAGGAATCTATATAAATTTTCCATGTGTTTGTTTTTTTTCTCCACACAAAAATGTTTTCTTCTTCCCACTTGAAATACAAAGGTAACAAATTTGATATTCCTTGGTAATGCAGGAATGATTTCATGATGCAAATACTGTGAGATCCAATTCTACAGTCAGAGGTTTTAATAAGCGTGTTCTTCTAGAGTGAAAATCTGTCATTCTTGAGGAACTCTCTATATAAATCCCAATCTCATTGCTTTGCAGATTACTGAGAGTGAATACATGTTTATTATAATCTAAAATTCATTGTCTTTGTAGGGAATTGTTGGTGGTGTTGGTCCTCCTGGATTTCCAGGACTAAGAGTGAGTACACATTTATCAACTTACTTTGATATGGCTTTGAATATTTGTTAGAATATTGTCATGTGTGTTTGTGAAGTAACAAAAATAAATACAAAAATCCAGAAATTCTGACAGTTGTTTAATCAGATTGGTTTAGATAGCTGTGATTTTAGTTAAAGTCACTATATAAAGTTGCTGTAATATTGCTGGATATGAAGCACTTCTATATTTGGTTTGGGTTTTGTATGCTTTAAATGCGTCTGTGTTTTTCATTTGAAATAACCTGCTTTTTGAGTTTCTACTCCTAAATCCAGCATGACTTTTTGAAAATGTGCAATGCTTTCAAAAACCCTTTTTTTAATATTCACAGCCCTCATTAATTTCAGTATGTGGCTACCAAATTACAAGCAAAATTACTTTTTGTATGCAGTATCACATCTGATTTTATTTGTTTTCAGTATTATGTGCTGCCCATTATGGATTTGCAATTGCAGTTGTATAAATGCAGTTGCACCAGAGAAACTCTGACATGAATGGGTTGTGTAGGAGTTGGAGGTGGGATTGACTGTGATACTTTTGTATCATGTAGACTTCCTTAAGTAATTCGGGTGTATGCTGGTAGAGGACTTGGGTTTGATTCTTGGTGTTGGTTCAGTCAAGGCCTATCTACACAGCAGCATTCATAACATGGGAGAAAACAGCTTGTTTCCACTTCAGTTAAGAAAGCCATAATTGTGTTCAGTGTGAGTTGGGCTTGTTTGTTTGTTGATGGGGTTTTCTTGATAGGTTGAGATCTAAAACATCCTTGATACATTTGTTAGTTTACATTGATGGTCATCTAACTTTTCCTTTGAAGTGTGCCAGTTGATCATGATTATCATCATCCTCTTATCATCTGCTGATGCTCCCTTTGACTGAAAGGAATTAGAGACTTTTATGGACCAGAGGGCTCCTTTGATTCCTACACCTGTGTTTGTAGCTGAGGTGTATGTATGTATGCTGAAAACTCTAACATTTTTAAAGGCAGAAATGGTTTTGCAAATGAACATATAGTCTTAAAAGAGTTTATTGCTTGGGATGACAAATGTATGAATAAAAATACAGACAAGTGCTTATGAAGTGCAAATGCAGCACATTAAAGGTAGGGTCATTGTGCACCTTTCTGACAGCCTAATAGATCTTACAGATATCTTAGGGTGTTTTTAAAGTTTTTTTTTTTTTTTTTTGTTATTGTTTTTTTATCTGTGCCCTTGAGCAGCATTTGTAACATGTCTTGGCTCAACGACTCTCTGTGGTTGATAAGACTTTACTGGTACAGCAAGATTTTGCAGGAAAATGGCACAGCAAAGTTTGCTCCATATTTCTGAACAGCCTTTGGAAGCTTCCAAGGCATTGGAAAGCCTACCTGGAATTTTGAAATATATTTAGAATACAGCTAAAGAGAGCCTCAGTATCTAATTGTCCTAATTATTCTTGTGTAGATGCTAACACAGTGTATAAGCGTGATCGGCAACATTTATTATTATGCACCATCTGTTCGTGTCTCTGCACTGCATCATACTGGTGCTCTGGTTCCCAGCTTCCCAGTCAGTAAGATAATTGGAAGAGGTCTGCTTTGTTTCAGAGTGTTTTGTTGTTGTTGTTTTTTACAAGAGTTCATTAAAATGTAGCAGAGTTTCATGAAGAGGAATTTCAGGTGACCCTACCACCACCAAGCACAATTCCTGTGGTGTAGCCCTGTTCCTGTACTAAACCAAATGGGTTTGTGCACCTCTGGCCTCTGTTTTAACTGGCTTTTGCTTGAGCAAGGGCCATGTGGCCATCTAAAACTGAGTAAAGAGCTAGAGACTTCAACATTTATCCTAAAACACTTAGTGAATGATAACACATTATATCATTACAAGATACAGTGTTGAACATGAGATTGAGTGTAACATTATTCTGGCAAAACCCAACATTAATTCAAATAGCTTGTTCAGCCCAGCTGTATGAATTGTCAAGCGTTTTTGTGTTTGTTTAGGAGACGAATGGCAAAGCAAGCAGCATTGGCAAGCTGTGTCCAATAATTCCTTCTTTCTATGATTTTTTAAATATACAAAACTGTTGCCAAGCTTAGAGTTTTGGCTGGCTGAGCAGTCAGTCCTAAGATTGCAAAGGCGTGAGTTTTTGTAAGAAAAGGATTTTGAGAAAATTTGCAAGTACAGTTATCAGAGCTAGCCTTTCTTTTTAAGTGTTTTTGACTGTAAAAATAATATTAATAAAAAAATCATAGTACTAGGAAGCATTAGTTTTCCTTTGCTGATATCCTGTCTTTTTGACAGGTAAAAGAATAAAAGGAACTTGGTTTTAGTTTAACTTCTCACATAGAAATAGCAGAAAATGTATGCTTTTTGTAGCTGCAGTAATTTGTTTCCTTTCTACTAGCAGGCTTTAACCAAGCTGATAAACATGTGCTAACATAAAGCAAGGCTGATGTAGACAGAGGTCAATTTCAGAAATAGACTTAATTATTCAACTCTTTTCTTATCAGTGATGTCAACGCTGCATCTTCATGTTAGGCTGGTAAATGTGACACAGTTTACTTCCTTCTTTCTATGTGAATGTCAAGTGAAAGGAAAGGTTATCAAGTTTAATTGAGGCAGAAGGTTTTCAGACCTTCCTCATACCTGAAGTTCAACACAAGTGTGAAAGTTGGGAATAAGGATGATGTCCTTTGAGATAGTTCTACTTTTGTGTAGTTACAGCTCTTTGCTGTTCGTTAGACCAGGCAGTATCTCTGGAGACTGTGGCAGGAATTTCATTAACCTGAATTTTGTTCCTGTTTTGGAATTCCTTCCCATTGCTTTTGTAAGCTGAATTTCCCAGCTCTGTGCTTTTTCAGTCAATGAAAGGTCTTGTTACTATAAGTACATATTTCAACATACAGTATCTTGATATAGCAATGCCTTGTTGAACTAATATGTCCAGCTCAAGAGACAGTGTATTTGATTTATCTTGGTATGAGCTAATGTGGTGATATAGTCTATAAGAAGTCATTGAATTATGAAGCAATACAGAGTGGCTGTCTTCCTAGGAGTTTTACCCATCACTGGGAAGACAAGACATTGTTCTTCCTTCCATTCAGCAATCCATGAGGTTGATGATGGCTGTAGAGAAATGTTTGTGCTAACGTTACATAAAGAACCTCCAGAGAACAATGATGTGTGCTGAACTTGGTATCACTAGGTTTTTCACGTCACTTTCAGCAAGTGGCTAAAGATTTCTATATTCATATTTGTTGCTAAATTCTTGCATAGTCACAGAGGTGTAACATTGCCCTTTTTTTTTTCTCCCCACCCCCAGAGGTAGAATATGCAGAAAGTAGATTTCCTTTTCTCCCTGTAATGCAGCTTTAGTTATTTCTGGATCATTTCTTATATTTAGTTAACAATCTTTAATATTATTGGTTCTGTGTTGATCGTTTAAAATTCTTTTTTTATTAAAAAAAAAAAAATCTGGTTTGTTTTTCATTTGTCATGAAACTGTAGATTTAAATCCCACAAAGGAGGGAGGTAAGAACAGCTTGAAGGTACATAAGAACAGAAGAAGTTAGCATGCTCATCTTAGGTTAAGATTGCACACTTGGTATTTGGGGAGAATCCCATCTTTTTTAGCTTAAAAAAGTAACGGAGAGATGAGAAATCCTAGAAAAAGCCACTTTTTATTCCGTGTCATCATTGGCAGTAGAATAATTCCTTTAAGCCAAATTTGATGCTTACAGCATAGTGTTGTCATGTAATCCTCAGGATGAAGTGAATAGCCACTGAATGTGCAGCTGTAGTACAGAGGAAAGCTTCCTTATTCTGCACTGCACAATGCAGCACTATCTTCTCTTGAATGCGTCATCTGCAGGAAAAGAGGGAAGTTTGGTTCCTGGTGTTTCTGTTCATGTACATGGGAGCTATAAGATGAGGGGTTTACAATATTTATGCTTTTTCCATGATAAATTAGCCTTAAAACAAAAAACAATTTTGGTTTATCTATGTGGTACAGGCAATGCTACAGTTACAAGTCTCTCCACTTCATCAAATGTTTAATGTAGCCACCTTTCTTCCTGTTTCATAGGGTGACATTGGGCCAGCAGGACCAAGTGGACCGTCAGGAATTCCAGGTCCTATGGTATGGCGTTGAACATTCCCACAGCCAAGTGCCTGTGTTGCTTTCCAAGTAATTGGAATACACTGGAATTTTGTTTTCTTCCTTTTAATAGGGTCTCCCTGGGAGTATGGGACAGCCCGGAATGAAAGGTGATAAGGTGATTTAAATATTTCCATTATCCCAGAGATGTAGCTCTTTCAAACCCCTGTCATCAAATCTTGAAATAACCTTCTTGACAAAGCCTTCTAGTTTTCCTTTTGATTTCTCCCTTTCATTTCTTAAAAATACTTCAGGATCTGATACTTTGAACAAGCTTTTGGACAGAGCACTAGACATGAGAGTATCTCATTGCTGTGTCTGCAGGGTTTCATGGAGCAGGTGCTTTAGTGCCACACACTGCATTGTTATTCAAAGATCTGTGTTAGTTTTAAATACTAAATATTGAATTCATTTTTCTCCTTCTCTAATTCTGAGAACTACTCCATTCTAAACCACAAACATGTCTGTATAAAATATGTTGTTTAGGGTGAGTACGGCCTTGCAGGAGATCCAGGAGACCAGGGGTACCCAGGAGACAAGGTAACTTCCAGTTGCATTGTTTTAAAAAAAAATTGTCCCTTTTCAGACGTTTCTTTAGGTTTCTGAGTATTACAATACGATAACTCAGCTGCATAAAAGAAGAATGCAGTAGTTACTGTATGCTACTGAATTAACACTTTTTAAAGAAATGCTATGCTAATTAAAACAGTTGGGGAAAGCAATGAGCTAAGACAAGTAAAAGGCAGGGGCAGAATAATAGCTGCTATCTGAGATGCATCAAACAAGAAAATAATTATGGTGTAATATGAATCCTGCTAAGAAACTATTGTAAAAAATGCTTTTCCTTGAGCCTGGCTGTTCATCTGCACCTCACCTGGATCAACTGTGGTTAGCAGCTGTACGTGATCTGGTGTTCTCCTTCATATCATGAAACAGTATCTTCTTTCCTATGTCACTAGTACATCAAAAGTCATTGAAATAGCACATCCTGTGAGAACTCTTTCGTTAAGAGTTAAATGTTAGAAGTCACTTCTGATCCTACAGTTATTTTGGAGACTGTTTCAGGTGGCAAAGTGTAATGATTTATTCCTTCTAATGTAACAACAATATATTTTCATTTGCATTTAATGGATTTCTTTTTTCAGGGTGCTCCTGGTTTACCAGGCCCCCCAGGGATCAGAGGAAAACCAGGACCCCCAGTAAGTTTAGACATTACGTTTTGCTTTCAATATATCACTACATATTATTATATTTGATACTTCTTTGTATCTTACGCTCACACTGCATCTAATCCTCTAGAAGCTACCTACATCAAAAAGCATGAAGAATAAGGTCTAAGCTGCTTTTATTTCTGTTTAGTGAATGAGTCAGATCGTAGCATGTACAATACCACAGAGTTTAGTCTGTGTGTCAGATTTTAATATGGGAGTTCTTATTACGTTAGTTATTCTTTGACACTCATTTTGCTGGGGGAATAGACATGTTGGTAATGTTTGAAACAAATCCAGCTGAGAGTTTTGGGAGCTGCCAAGATGACCATTAGGGCTAGGTGGATTTGGAGAAAGTGTGAGAAATCTCATTAATACTGGTCAGTCACTTCTCACAGGGATGGGAGTAGTCATGAATTCAAGTATTTACTGATTTGTAGCAACTTTAAAAGCATCTGTGTAGTGCTGGCATTTCTGCTAGGTTTATAAGTGTTGAGGCATGAAAGGCTTACCTGCCTTTTCCTCACTTGTTTTTAGCACTATTAGCAGCCTCTTTTCTTACGTATAATTTAAAGCAGCCAATACCTAATGTTTTTAAAAGATTAATAACTCCAGTCTTAGTTTTTATCATGGTCCTTTAGACTCAATAAGAATAGCTTTTTGTTTCAGAGAATTTATAATATAAACTCTAATACTACAAAAAGACTTATGTGAGTTTACTTAACCTTATATGGGAAAACCTCGCCTATTTGCACTTAAAGAGAAACGTGTGCATCAGCCTTTTCCTGATTAGGTGTAGGTTTTAGGCACCAACTGAATGTGATCAGCATCTTGATTTCTGTTAAATTAAGATAAGAGACTTCAGTCCTTCGAGTAATGTAACATTTAACATTGTAGAATGCATTCACATTACAATCATTTTCATAAAAAATGAAAAAATGATTTTTCAAGGTCACGGTTTAATTTAGCTCAGTGAACACAGTTATGGCAGCAGCAGGAAATGTTCAAAAATGTGGAAGAAAAGGTAGACTTTGAGAAAAATTTTGGTCAATTTTTAGGTGTGTAAATATTTGTATATAATGGAGTCACAATAACACATAGGTAGGGCCCAATTTTGCTATTGGCCAAATAATAGTATTAATAATATTTGTATAATTAATAATAATTTTTCAATATTAATTGCCAGCTGCCATTAACTCTTGGGCATGAATGAACAGTTAAGCTAGAGAGGGAGGTTTATAAAACACTATCTGCAAGAATTATTTCCTTAACTTTTAAACAACATATGATTTTTATTCTGAAAACACCTATATATTTCAAGTTTTGCTATATACAACTGTGTGGACCATTCCAAAGCCCCCAGTTTTATTTTTCTAAAAATATTTTTTTTATTGTGACTTCAATGAGATATGAAGAACTAGAATTTATATCCAAATAGAAGAAGGTATAAAGTTTGTTTAAAATCTTAGTAACAATCTGTTCTTTAAAAAATACATATATCAAAAATCTGTTTGCCTTTTTTTAAGGGGAAAATTGGAGATCCTGGATCCCATGGACCATTGGGTCCACCAGGTCCTGAGGTAAGAAATTGCTTGATAGATATAAACTGAATATTACTTAGTTCTGAATTACGGAAATCTGTGAAGCAGACACCTTTACCTCTGAGATTGTTGTCTTAATCGAATCGGAGAGTACTTCTTAATGCTTGTGTTCTACTCCCTAAAGTACAAAAGATTCTAGCTCATATTTTTTATGGAAAGTATTTGTATGTGCAGTTCTTGAATAAAGCAAGTGCCTCATTCACTTATTTGATTGGGATTAGTTCTTATCTGAAACCAGTTGTTATGACATACACCTTAAATGGGGCTCATGATATCTTGAACACATGAATTCTACACGATGTTTACAATTTGGATTCTTCAATATTTATCTCTTACAAAAATAACTGTGTTTGGAAGGAATGCAAAGAATGAACACTGGATACATAGGAAGCATTGCCAAGCACTTTAGTCTGTCTCAGCAGTTGCCCAACAACAGGGCATAAAAATTAGTATTATGGAAGTGTACATAGAAATGAATTCTGTCCCTGAATCATTCAATTTGGGTGCTCTTTAGCATTTATTCCATGGGCTACTGGAAAAAATGCTGCTAGTCACCCACATGTATACAGTACATGTGTATACATGTATGTGCTGGAGAGATGAAAGGAAAAAATCAGATTTTTCTTTTTAATCAGATATATTTACTTTTTTAAAATACATTTAGACTACGTCTTAACAATAATAGCTGTCCTGCCTTCCAAGATTTAACTCTAGGAGTGTAGCTCAGAACAAATTATTCACAGAATTCACAGAACAAATTATTGGGTTTTATCACCTAATTTGCTATTATAGCTTCTCTAAGTCCTACATAACACAGATTTTCTTGTTGGATGTGACCCCTCATTGAGAGAAAACTCACTGGGAAATGCGTGCTAGTAAAACAAGACAGTCTTTTCAGGCAACGCCAACATGTTTTAGTCAATGGGGAGAGATTATTTTCATGCCATTCAGTTACAATGAAAAATGCACAAAGCCTGTGCATGCTGCCTAGAGCTGCCTCCTTGTGTGGCTCAGGATCTCATATTTCATGATCCTCTTTGCTGTTAGCATAAGAGGTTCCTGCATTATCCTGTTTGTATAGCTGCCAGCAAGGAAAACCTGTGACAGGTTAGTGTCCATCTGTTGGTCTTGAACCTTATTCCAACCCTAGCATGCTATTCCTTTAGGCCTGGGGAGAAAGTCATCACTCAAGGTTAGTACCCTCATGGCAGGTTGTGTGGGAAATCTTCCTGTCTGACAATCTCACCATTTCCTTTTCCTCAGGGGTGCAGAATTGCTTTAGACATTAGAAGGCAAATAAAGTGCTTCCTGTTAAGTAATCAAAGCATGTAATTAAAGCAGGTGTTTTCCTTTGAATATTTGTCTACAAAACATAAGGTTTAAAACTACAAAGCAGTATTTCTCTTGGTTTTAGTCACACAAGGCAGATCCATATAAAGTAAAATAAATAAATAAATAAATATTTGCCTGTATTATGCACACACACAAAACATGGTCACCATATGGCAAAATAAAAGAAGGGAGATTGGACAGCAGTATACCAGGATCTTGAACAAACTGAAAATTTCAGAAGTTCTGTAATAATTTGGGTATATGAAATACAAGCGATTAGTGCAGGTTTTCCCACAAGAAAATCCTGCCGGCCAACAAGGCCAGGCTAGATGGGGCTTTGAGCAACCTGGACTAGTGGGAGGTGTCCCTGCCCATGGCAAGGAATCAGAACGAGATGGTCTTTAAGGTCCCTCCCAATGTAACGCATTCTATGATCACTATTTCCGTTTCTTCCAAAAAACAGGCAGGTCAAACAGGGCTCCTGCATTAGTTGGAGCAAGCCTGGCCAGCTTTGCTCATTCTCCCAGGGTCTTGGCTTTTTATATGCAGGTCAGCAGTGAATTGCTTTCTAAATCTTTCCTCTGTAGCTGTTCAGTCTGGGTACACCAAATTGGCATTGAAATAAGCCACCCACTCACAGCTCTGTTTGGGAACTGCAGTGCTGAGCAGCAGGAGCGAGTGGGGAAGGGACAGAGGTCTCTGCTCACTCTCTGGGTGGCTGTAGGAGGTAGGGCTGCCAAGTGTAAGATTGCTGCAGCGTCAAGCAAAATTCTTTTCTGGCTATATTGCCACAGAGCTCAGTTTGGTTGTATGCCTGAATGCTTGTTGCTCACACAGCACTGGATATCTTTAGTGAACACTTGACAGAGTGTATTCTTCATCTGTTTGCATGTTTTCCTGCTTTGTCATTCATTAAAAAACAAAACAAACCTGCAAAAATGCCAACTTTTAGAGAGCTGCTTTTTTTTTTTGGGGGGTGGGGGGTGGGAGGGTATAGCAACTAGAAGGTGCTGGTCTGACTTTAAACCCACAATTAGTCAAAGTTTCAACATGCTTCTCTGTGTATTCAGAATATTTTTATAGGTAAATTTTGCTCTACAAATCACATCAGATGTGATTCACCCATGAATGGTGGTGATACTTTCCATCAGATGTGCCTTCAGATGTGCTTTGAGTATTATAAATAGGTTTCATCTGGAGAGGAGGGATCATTAGTTGTTATCTTCAATAGAACTTTCTTCATCTGTGCATTGTTTTGATCTGAAGTTGTTAGCTTATTCTTTTGGGAAGGTGCTCGTGGGATTCAGCTGCTTTGTTTCATGCTGAAGGCAGTAGCTTACAAAGGAAAAGAATGCATTCAAATCATAGTAAACAGTCAAAGGCACATGTTTTCTAAGTGAATCACTGGTTGCTTTGAGTTGTTCGTTTCAAAAGAGAGAAGTTTATTTTTAATTCTTGTTTTATCTTATCACATGATGTTTTGAGTTGTGCAGACAATGCCATGAATGCAGCAATAACAGTCTTCTCTTTCAATATTACATCAAACAAAATAAAGTGTAAATGACTTGGCAGGAATCTAGAAATAAAGACAATTTTATAGCTGAATTAATTGCATGTCCTGGCATATGTCTGAAGAGCTGTTCTTACTGTAGAACTGTTATATTTTATGCTTGCCTTTTGCACAGAGTCTTTAATGTGTCCTTTCATAAATTTACTTGACATAAATACCTCTCTGTTCTTTTTTTAAGGTGTATTACTTTTGCAGAAGTATTCAGTTTTCCTTGCCTTTTTAATGATATTCAACAATGTTTTTCCAGATGACCATCCCATATTCTGTATTTTCAGAGTGAAACAGTCTCTGTCTGTTAGGTCCTAGGCTATTTTCACAGACTTCCATAGGTGTTTTGCATTTGTCCTCTTGGAGACTTTCCTTTTTCAGGCAGGGCTGTCTTGAGACCCCCCTAGAAAGGAGGGGACATACAAATATACTCGGTTTGTGTTGCTTTACCAGGGCAATATATTTACTCTTCAAATTCTGAATCTGCCTAGTAAGGCAAGGAAATATTTAAATGTTTTTATTTGACTTTAAACACCTGTACTGCTTTGCATCTTGGGTTTTGCTGTTGATCTTAGAAGAAATAAATTTGAAATTTCTCCCTTTGGGAGTGGGGAAGGGCCTGGGTCTAGCTGTGGTCTGATCTGTGTGGGCATGCAGTTGACAGCATAGGTGCAACCTACAGCATGCAGCAGCACCGTACCCAACATCTCTGCTGATGAGTTAATATTGGCAGATGTCAGGATTGAATGTCCCATTAAGGAGTGCAGGCCATCTGGTAGAACGGTCTTGCTCAGCTTGAGTCTTTGCTCTTGCGTGAGGATTATTTCACCAACCATTAGTTAGTTACTATTCCCTCTAACCTTTAAAGGTAGTTGATCATAAAAATGCATGGATTTGTTCCTGGTGACTTTTCTTCTGCACTTAGGCTTTGCATAACCATGCTGACACATCATTAGAACGAAGACCCATTCCTCATATGGAATGAAGGCCTGAATGAAGACCCATTCCTCATATCTTAGATTTTTAACTGTTATTGGAAGACCTGTAACACAAAAATGAGCCTGGCTATTTTAATAGTAGTATGTAAACTTATATTTGTTCCTTAAGAAATTCTCTCATTTGGTGTTTGTTTTCACCATCAGTCAGAAGAAAATGTAAAAGCATGCATCTACATGCTTAGTGTTGGAAAGCTTCATAAAAGTAGCTGTCCAGCTCTGTCTGGAAGTCCCGTCTGTCCCTCAGGGTAGGTTTGCACTGACGTTCTTGCCAAAGCTCATCCCTTTATGTGTTGTAGATTTACAGAATCCATTAAGCTTTCACCTTTAATATGCTGATCAGAGGCCGGTGCTGCTGTGCTGTCAGTCAGGTCACTTGCCAGCCACTTAGTTATAAAGCAGCCAACCAGGTCTGTGGAAGACGCGTGTTTGGAAGAGCCGCTCTAGGGTTTCCTCATGCTATGAAGCAGAATACACTAGATACGTTACACTTTGTGTCTCACATGAAAAGCAGTCACTACTGTCTTGCTGAGCATGACTGAACATATCTGCTATGTGCAATTAGCAAATGCACAAGCCAGCAGCATCACTCTGCTGACATCTCAGCAACAGTGAATTGTGAATCTTGCCTGCAATATCTACTGTAATCCATGATTGCTGTTTTTTCTGTTCTCTGACAAATTGCAGTTGTGTGGTTTTAATTTATACTGTTAGATTCCTTTCTTCACCCTTCACAAAATCAGGATTGAAGGTTTGTAGGAAAAAAAATAATAAGTTTTTGTCTCTGCCCTTTAAAAATGCTGGCATTAAGCTTTGGCTGGAATGGTACACATAGAGAAAAGCTCATTTCAAATCTTTTTTTTCCTTACTACTTTACTATTTGTACTTGTCACATTATTGACATCGTCACACAGTTGTACAAATGTCAGAGAGCAAAGTCCTGTAACTGTGTGAATAATGACATTTCTAAAATTGTGTGGAGAAAAAAAGCAGATTATTTGGATTGAATTGTCTCCGTCGATAGCCTGTCCTTTCAGCAGAAGAATGAGTACTTCTTACTTGAGAATATGAAATTAAAGCTTTCTCTTTCTCAATTATGAGAGATTTTAATTTTAAGCAGAAATCTTTCTTTGGTAATTTGATAAGTTGTAATGAAGCTCTAATAAAGCTTCTTACTGAGGTTCAGTAGCAGCATAAAGTCAATACTGCTTCTGAAAATTCATTGTAAATTCTCATTCAAATGAAACAGCATGCAATTGAATTAAATTGCTTCTGAGAAGGGGCATTTGTCAACTGCAGGGACTAATGCAGTCCCCGGAGAGGTTTTTGCTCTGTGTTACTCTCACACCAGAGCTCTCATCCCGATCCCTCTGAGGGCTGCTGAGGGCACGAGGGCCAGTGACTAATAGTGATGCTGGCAAATGTCATGTGGAAACTGCTTGGAATGAGTGGGCTTCTGCAAATGCAAAAAAATTCCTAGCGGAAAGTGATTGTAATCTCCAAACATTTCTGATATTCTGCTCCCTCGTTAGCAGTCGCACAGGAAAACAAACAAAAGGAAAGCAACAGCATTTGCAGATCCCTCATCTCTGAG
This sequence comes from Aythya ferina, assembly GCF_964211825.1. Lineage (NCBI taxonomy): Eukaryota > Metazoa > Chordata > Aves > Anseriformes > Anatidae > Aythya > Aythya ferina. Next base: position 18,423,025 of record NC_140304.1, read on the forward strand.
GCACTGATTTCAGTACAAAAAGACGTAGCCTGATGTAGTAGCAGCCTGTTCATCTCTGCATTTTTGCTGGTTAAATATTATATAGATAAATGAGACCAATAAATGTATTATTTATAAAATAATCTCGTGTTCAAATGGCTGAGCACAAAAAGCAACTTTCACAACAAGATTAAACTACCTTTGTGTTGAGATAGGTGGTTACTGTAGTTATTTTCTGACAGTCTCTAGTATGATTAAACTGAGTGAACTCTAAAGTGCTTTGCTGGCAAAAGGCCGCCTCTCTCTGCAGCAAGGTTTTGAAAATAATTAGTAGTTTACAGGCTGTCAGGGTTCTGGCTGATAGCAAGACCAGAGTCTGCCCCTCACATTTCCCTTGGAGAAGCTATAATATCAAGTGATGCTTTGTTCCGCTTAATCTCTGCAGAAAACTATGTTGCGTCTGGAAGCTATGCATTGATCTCCCAGCCTTTCACTTATGGAAGAATGATAGTTTATAATCTGGAGTGGCTTCCTACGGAACTGGCTGCTGAATAATTCTTAGCAAATTTAAGTGTAAATAGAAATGCATGCCATTTCACTGCTCAGAGTCTGAATGGCAAGTGTTATTGCTGAGGTATTGTAAGAGCTTCTTCATTCGTTTTCTCTAATTGTCTGAAGTGACTTTTCTATGTCATGGATTACTCTATAATCATCTCCTGGACTCTCACTGATATGAGACCAGTTTGGGTATAGTGCTCTAGGACTGCTGTAATGTCTGTGTTGCATTGGTGGTACTGCTCAAGAAAAATGGTAGACTATTCTTTAGAGCAAAGACAAAATGATCCAAGATTTTAAATGTTTAAATGCATTGCTAGTGTTGATGCTGTCAGGCCAGTAGAGATCTCATAAGATTTGGCTTGAAATTTCCAAATGTCACCAGTGTATCAAGATTTTTTTGTTGTTGTTGTTTAAATCTCTTACAATAGAAATTTTGATTGATACAACGAAGAAATTGAGCTATCCATCACGATGCCTTTGTCACGTGAATAATATGCCAAGTGCCACCTAGAGGCATGTTGGAGCTGTTGCATGGCTCTTCCAGTTGCTTTATGGCAAAAAAAAAAAAAAGCAATATCCAACGTGATGTTTGTGAAATGCTACCTGTTAGGGCTGTTCCAGTTATTCTGAACATTCAGCTCAGTTCTTTTTTCATTCTTTAGTGGGTTTTCTTAGTACTAACTAGTATTCAAGTGCTATAACACTAAGGTGTTGGGTTTTTTTTGTTTGTTTGATGTTTTAAACGTTTGTGTTTATTACATAAATGCACCTAAAATGTTTTCATCATATCTACATTTCTACATATAACTTCCTCTTTCTCTTTCTATCAGGTTAAAAACAGTTTATATAAATCAAAAGGAAGAAAGCCCTACAAATAAGAATAATAAAAAATAAAACATAAAAAGTGTAAACAAATATTTGTTTATATTTTATTATGATGTGACAGCTGTACTGCTCTAGTTTAGGGTGAAGGGATGTGTATCTTTTTTTCTAAACCTCTTGCTTTACTATGATTTCTCTTTACCTTTCTGGTAAGTTGTGTGTTGTTGTTGTTTTTGGTTATTAGCTGTATTTGAAGTTCAGTTATTTTGGAAGAATATAGTATGGCCAACTATTACCCACCTAGTCAGACATTTTTTTTAAACACCTTTTTCATGGCTAGAGAACCGAAAATGTTACTCTCGAAGCTGTGATGAAGCCCTGCATTATCCTGCATTAGTACAGAAATCTAAGACAGAATTTCACAGTAGAAGGTCTTTATGAGATACTGTTTAAGGTGTTCTGATCACTTAGGATGTTTTCACTTCCATTATTGGATAAGTATGTGTTCAAAGAGTGCTCGTTACAAGTTTTATTCTGCAATAATGTTCTGTTAAGAAGGAAACTAATTTTTCTGTTAGGCACTGTGTGCACACAGATGTAGTAGTAAATACATCACTCAGAAGAACTTCTCAGTGCCAGACTGCTATTTCAAATAGACTAGGTTTAGTGAAATTTACAACTATATTTAAAAACAAAACAGATCTATCTAGGCCAGTGATGGAGTGACCTCTGCATTAGCTAATGAGTCAGTTACCAATGCTGTATCCTACAAATATAAAGATTTTATTTCTTCACAGGGCATTTATGAAATTTAACTCTCTGCTGTTTGCATTGTGTAAGGGTTAGCTGCATCATTTTTATTCCCTTAAAATGCGCTCATTCCATAAAGCAATCTAGTTGTAGCATTGGAGCCTTCTCACAAAGGCGTCTTCATGGTATCCAACTTAGGGTCTACTGGCCAGATGGTTTTAGGTAATAAATACATTTCCTTCACGTATACAGTTTTTCTGTATCAACAGCTGGACCTATGCCACACTCTACTTCACAAAAGCTTATTCTGGATAATGCTGCAAGCTGGTGACCTTCAGTTACTGCCAGACAGAACTGGATTAGCACCTGCTGATTTGGAGGCAAAAGACTTTCTACTATGTTCTTAATCTTGCAGTGATCTTGTCCTTAAAGTGAGGCCAAGGATTAAAAGGCTTTAGTTGCTCTCTAAGGTTGTGTTTTGTTTGTTTGTTTGTTTGTTTTGTTGTTTGTTTTTTTTTCAAGAGGCTGAATTCATGAGTATAGGAGCTGGTGCTGGCTGCTTTGTGTGTATTTTGTGTATCAAGACCAGTCCAATGGCTTAATTATAAATGTTGCTCAGTGGTTAAAAAGTCTCATATTAAGAGAACTGAAAGCCATACTGACATCTGCTAAAATGAGTTTAATGAAAGCTGCCTAAAATCCGTCACTTATCCAAGCCTTTCAAGGGTACTTAATGTATTTTGACATTTGGGGAATGGTAGAACAAATTTAGTTCTTGCTTCTGTGATTCAAGTTTGTTAAATGAAAGGACAGAATCAGAACAAGTACATTGGAAACATTCCTAGGGTATAAATCATTTGTCTGTCTGATTTATTTAGGGTTTTCCAGGAGATATTGGTGTACCTGGATTAAACGGCCCTGAAGGTCCCAAGGTAAGACTGTATGAAAACTTATTCACAGTAATAGTTAATCAGCATAAGTCTGAGGAAAAACTGAGAGATGGACATTGGTGTTATGGTAAGATAATCTGTCAAAATACAAATACTTTGCCCCAGGTGTATGTATGAGGAAGTTAATGTTTAATGCTGTCCACACAGTTATGAGGGTAATTACTGTGTTAGATGGAAGCTTGTAATGGCAAGTTAAGTGCGAGGAAATTTGGAGAAAGCACTGTGTAGCTAGGAAGTAACATATATATCACAAGTATTAAAAATAGTCCTTGTCAAAGGCATGCAGACCTTTAAAATCTCAGCTAATATGATTTTTTTAAACAAATTTTGATAGAAATAGTAGCTAAGGTTACAGAAAAATGGACAAAGATCACATGCCAGGTTAAATAATATAGCGTTACTTAGCAGACTAATGTTGTAAACCAAGCTTAGCAAAAATTCATACAGAAGTTTCAATGAAGCTTTGAGTAAAAACACATTATTTTTTCCTAAAATGGAGGAGGTAGAGATGAATACCAAAAGATGCAGGTGGGTCAGAAATTAACCCAAAGGGGAGATGATTGCATAGTGCCTAAAGGTAGACTGCATCTTGTTGAAAGGACCAATAATGTTCCTAACTTAGTAGTTAATATAGTAGTAGGGAATATCCCTAAGTAATATTTTCATTAATAAATGGGCACAAGAGCGCTGGTATTAAATTTGTATATGAAACGAAGTTGAGCACTTTTAGATAATCTTAAAAACTGCACTTTGCACCAGTTCACCCTACTTCTGTTACTTAAGACTGATGCATGCAGGGATTAAAACAATAAATCCTACTGTAAACTTAGAGCTTTGCAGCTGGCAATAGAAGGAAAGCCACTGCCAGATCTCCTTGAAAGGAAAGCATTAAAAGACTGTTAAAAATGAGTGAAATTCTAGAATGCAGGAGGGAAGGTGTCATGTTAATGCTACTGTACAAAGCATGAGAAGGCTTTATCTAAGTAGTCCACAGAGTTCTGGGCGTTTGTATTCCAGGACTCAAATGGGAATAGATGCCGAAAAGGTTACTCAGATTACTGTATTCTGAGACAGTTTGTTTATCCTACCAAAGCGAAGGGCCTTTCTGAGCTTTGTAAGTGAAGCAGAGGGCAGAATTTGTGGGGAGGCAGAAGTATGCAAAACCATGGACATGAACCATTCTTGCTCCAAGAACAACATTAGAATTGTCCATAAATAAACAGATGCAAATGAGAAGATTTTTCATCAGCATAGTTGTGAAATTCTGCAGCAGGTTGCTTAAGACAATATAGAACATGGAGCTTTAAACGGCTTAATGATATAGTCTTTGTTTTGCCTGGAAAATAGTAGAATCATTCCATGACAAAATTGATCGTTTTTGAGAACATCTCAAATAATCCAGTTGCCAGAGCCATGGCCAATCTTATCTGCATCTCATGTCTGTCAACTGTGTCAAGAGCCTTCTCCCAAAATAACCCAGACATGAAGCTAGTGGGAAGGCTGAAAAATAGTTTGATGCAGAAATGGGGAGAAGTTAAAATACATTTCCAGAGTCAGGTGCAGACTTTTACTTTCATTCTGTTTTATTGCTTTACTAACTTTTTTGTATGTGAAATGTTAACAGCCTTCTTTATAAGAGCGATTATCAGACCACTGCAGTAGCAGTTGGTCTTGTGTTTCTGGGAATGATGAAATATCAAGGGACTTAAAAATTTGGTGATAGATTGTGTCCAGAATCTAAAGGAGATAGAAGAGAGTCAACAGTTTTTGAGCTACAAATCAGATTTAATCCGCCACATTGATACATGAATGCTCTGAGACCTTATCCCTGCTCTGCTACCCAGATTCTTCAATAATTGAGATTGTATGTTTCCATGTTATATCCAACATGTTAAATTAGATGTTTTTGATAGAATTGGGTCAATATTTAACACACATCTTAGCAATCTATTAGTTTTTCATCCAAATTCCAACAAGGAAAAAAAAAAAAAAAAGGTAGCCAACAATGTTTATTTAAGATTATGCATTCCAATGACAAAAGTTACATAGCAGAGTAGGATTCACTGGTCTCTTGCACATTTGCTCTTAGAGACAAATAGCTTACACAGTGTGTTCTAATCAGGGAGAATTGATGGCTTACATTTGAGATGGAATAACTGGAAAAATTCTTAAATTGCTCCTAGAAAATAAGAGAAAATCTGCACACTAGAAGTGTTTGTCTTTCAGGATTCCCAGCTGTCTTGTGTTGACTACAGCTTAAAAAAAAATCCTCAATCTTTCTATTTTTAGAAAACTGTTTTCACTATGCTGCTCTTTTCTGTTTTGTTTTGTTTATGCTTCCTCAGAAGCAATACCCATTTTTCATTTAAAAAAAAAAAAGCAGGGTAACCTTTTATTTCTTAGTAGTTGGTGTGGGAGAAATTCAGCTTCTTGCTGGAAAGTTTAAGCTCTATAAGCATGATCAGCCATCTCTAAATACCAGTAGAACTTCTGAATTATTGATTTTTCCCCAAATTGGTGCTGTAATCAGCAAAAATAACCTCTCTAAAATAATGTTCAAGTGATTTATTACACCATCTGGTCTACAGCACATTACTCAGTTTGGAAGCAATATTTTAGAAGGTGTTTGATCTCAATCCACTGCTTATTTAACAGGGGGAAAAAAAATAGTTTGAGAAGTTCTGAAACAATTTAGTTTGTTTTGTATGTTGTTATAAGTATTTATGCTCTGTAACTGAGAAAAATGGGAGGAAAAGACAGCATATGTTGACCACAGCTGTTGTTTCTCCAGTAATGTGCATTTGTACCATGGAAGTAGCTGAGAACTTCAGTCCTGCTCGCTTATGTTTGTTTGGATAGCATGCTTAATACAAGTGGCTATTAGGAGTTCCACTGTTTTTGGAAGAGATGATCATCTGCAAAGCTATGTATGTGAAATATGGAATACACTGTTCGACTCCACAGATTTTTTCCAGACGCTTTGGCACATGTCTGATAACTACCTTCAATTTCTGTTTGCTGTCTGAAACCTAAAAGGGGAGGTGGAAATTTCGTTTAGCCCTAATATCAGTTGTAGAGTCTGTGACTTTTTTGCAGATCCAGTTAGTGCAGTGCAAGAGTAGCAGTGTTGTTAACATTTTCATGGTGCGACTACATTATACTGAAAATCATATCTCCTATTGTGCTTTGCTATTAGAATAAAATGACCATTTCTTGACTACCTACACAGAACTATTGCTTATGTGCTACTAAAAACCTTCCTGTCACGTTTTCTGTGGTACATCGAACAACAGCTCTTCACCCTCGTCTTTCCTAGTATGATGGTGGCCTATGGACCTTGAGGTGGCCTGTTCAGTTTTCTGTTCTGTTTTACTTTGTGTGCTAAGTAAACTGTTACTGCATGAATGCCTGCATCTTCAGTCTAGACTTCAGCTTTATTATTAAGCAATTAATAAGGCTTACACTTGGAACTTTCCCACCACGACTTTCTTCAGAGGCTAATCATCAGTGTCTTTCTTCTTGCTTTATCTGATATTGTTAATCCCTGCTTCCAAGAACATTAATAATATGTTTACACAGATGTATAGAGATATTAAATAAAATAAAAATTAAAAAAAAATGTCCTATGCCTGGTCAACAAGTGCTATACCCAATTACTACCTTTGTAATTTGGATGACTGAGATTTTTTACACGCTGCTAACTGCTAATTCATTTTAACAAACTTTTGAAAACATTGCTGTAAACAGTCGTAAAAACTCAGAGTTGGCAGAGGCCAAGGTCCTTCATCTTTGAGAAGCTGAATATAATTCTGACAGAAAAGTAAGGGCTGAAAATCACAAGTAGTTTTGGACAAGATGGTAGTTTAAACTCACTTTCTAGTTCATTTCCATTGCAATGTTGTCATCAGATGTTATACTAAAGATTACATAAATTAAAGCAGAACCAATGCAACTCTTATAGATCTCTGATCTTAATATGATGGCATGCATTGTCCTCAAAAAGAGAAATTATTGATTTGAGAGCTCCAATATTTACTTTCCAAAAAGTCAAAATAATAATTTCAGAAAAATTAATATAGTTGAAGTTTGTAAGATACCCAGCTTTCCAGCACATAATAAAATTCTTCTGCATATTCTCTTGGCTTCCTAAGAAATGGACAGTAGTATTTAAGGAGGTCTGCTTACTCAGTTTTGCATATGTTTGTTAGTTGATGTAAGATCTCACTCTTTGTGTCTGTGTGTCTGTGTGTCTGTGTGTCTGTGTGTCTGTGTGTCTGTGTGTCTGTGTGTCTGTGTGTCTGTGTGTGTCTGTGTGTCTGTGTGTGTCTGTGTGTGTCTGTGTGTGTCTGTGTGTGTCTGTGTGTGTCTGTGTGTGTCTGTGTGTGTCTGTGTGTGTCTGTGTGTGTCTGTGTGTGTCTGTGTGTGTCTGTGTGTGTTCGGATTTTCAGGGACTTCTGGGTGACCGAGGGCCTCCAGGGCCACAGGGACCCAAAGGACTTGAGGTAAGATAAAAAAAAAAAACAACAAAAAAAAATAACAAACAAAAAAAACTATTTGATCAACAGATAGTTTAAAGTAAAATGTGAAGAGGAGGAGGAGGGGGGCTAAACAGTAATGGTTAGGTATTTATGGTGTTGTCATGCAAGATTTCAGTATTTTTATTTTTTTTTTGTATTTTCGCTGGTGTTGCAAAGAGACTTCAGTGGTGTTACAGGGCCATGCATCCATTTCATAATTTAAGTAATTTCAGTGGAGTCTCAAAGGGTTCAGAGTCTGGTATGCATCTTTTTGGTAAGCAGGCAGACAGCAGGGGTGTGTGTAGAGATAGCAAATATGAACTTAATGACAATATCTTAGATACATTTAAGTGATCATTGAGACCTTTATTAATTGAAGGGGAAGGAAGGCAACATTACAAGTTTATTAGGTATTCTTAATTCATCACAATAACAATGAGAACTCATGTCTGTTAGGCTGAAAATAGTTAACATTAGAAATTATTTAATCAACGAGTCTGATTAAAGTCTTCAGTCTTCATAACTAAGCAGGCTACTTATGACATTAATGACAGATATTGAATGATTAAAAGTTAGCAATCACAAAATGATCCATTCAGTTAGCAGCCAGGAAGCTGCAGATAGTGTTTCTTAATTCCTTTGCGATGTATTTTTTTTGGAATTGAGAAGGTTGTAAGCCACTTCCTCCAGAAGCTGGAGAAAATCTTACGCATTCAGGATGATCAGATAACTGTTAAATAACAGCATGAGCTCCTGGTATGGCACTGATACAAATCCATGCTTTGATATACGTGTATAAGGAGTCAACCCTGAAGAATTAACACTGGAGTTCCTTATTATGTATAGCTATATCAGTGCACTATGCAGCACAGGCACAGTGTCTCATTTCTTCTACTATACACCTGACAAGCCTGACCCTCTAGTCTCCCTCCATTCCCAAGAAAAGATGGGGATAAGCCCTGCCTAAATGGCTTGACTAACTTAGTGGCTGTACCATAGCCAAGTGGAGGAAAAGAGCAAGAATGTTCCTACTGTTCTTGTAGTTAGGAAGTGTGAAATGTTGCTACAAGTAATCATATTGGGCAGACAGAGAGGTTGACCCATCGCTGCTGGGTCTCCCCTTGCTCAGAATCATGAAGATACTGCTGTGAAGGAAGATATCAGTAGTTCAATGGCCTTTCTGGCCACTTCTGGTGGTGACATACAGCATGGCTTTCTGGCTAAAGAATTTAAGTGAAATCAGATTAGTCTCTCTTACAGTGCTTCTGTCAGACTCAAAGACCCATGTGTATGCATATGAAGCAAACGTAATGTGACATAATAAGTAAAATCAGTTGTCTACAGATTTATTTATTTTTTAAGCTAGTCTTTGCATGAAGATTATTGAAGTCCTGATTTCTTGTAGGGAGAAGTAGGACCAGATGGACCTATTGGAGGAGTCGGCCCAAGAGTAAGTAATTTTGTTATGGAAGACTTTTTTTTAGTAGAAGTACTGGTTTAAAAGCTTACTGTGCGAAGTGACTGTGTTGAAATGCAACCTCATGAATAAACTATTCTGTAAACCCGAATCAGCTGATCGACTGAAATATCAAAATCCAGGAAGAACCAAGCATGAGACTCACCTCTCAGGGAGAGATACAAGGGACTGATGCTTTAAGAAAACATTATCTAATTGATGTGGTAGACTGCTGAGAACACTAACGATGAAAATTGTCAATGCTGTTTGGGCTGATATATTTTAAAAGATAATTTACCTTCACCAGTTCCATTAATTAGGAATATTTATTAGCATCTAAGCATTCTAGGGGACTTTAAGCTTATTTAAAAAATCAAAATCAAAAGTGCAGTCTTTTCTACTGCTCCCCAGTTCTAGAGAGAATATACCTCTGTCATTTTTCCTGTTCATTAGCTAGTCAAAGCTGAGAATTTTCTTTCTGTTAGAAATAACATTAAAAAGCTTATTTGCCACATGAAATAAGTAAAATGAATAATAACATTAAAATAACACCTTTTTTTTTTTTTTTAGACAGAAAAAAAAACCACTTTGTGACTCAGTTCAATATTGTTTCATCTGCCTGAGCTTCTGCCAAAAGCCTCATGGAAATTTTTATTTTGGCTGCATCATGCTATGAATCTCTTCCTTGGGCAGGGCTTCGTGGCTGGACAGCATCTCCCATGTTGTGCTATGGCAATTGGGAAAGATGATGCAGCAGCGGGTGACTCACGGGCAGTCAGACACCAATGGTTACATTCTCTGCATCACTGTGCATGCACTGGCCACCATCAGCTGGTGTCAAAGTGACCCAAGAAGAAAACTTTCTGTGTAGCCCAGCAAGCAGAAATATATTTTTAATCTCTTTTGGGTCAGTTTGACCTAAATTAATTTGGTTTTGATTTCTCTCAATGGGAAATGTGTATACCGTTGGCGTGTCTTATGGTTCCGTGGTTTCTCTCTCACTACAAGCGGCTGAGAGAAGAATGTGTGGATCTGTGGTGGGCCCCTGGGTTGCTGTCTCCAGACATTTTTGAGTAGCTTCTTGGCTAATGTTCCCTCCTGAAATGAGAGGTAGGGGAAATGGGAATTTTGCTTGGTGTGGAGCCCTGCCTGTTTTCCCCTCATCCCGGGGCCCATCTGTTCTCGCCTGGATTCTATGGCTTCTGTTGGCTCGAGCTGTTTCACAATTCCAGGCCAGTTTCTCCTCACTGCCTCCCTGAATGCTGCTTGTCCTTGCTTCTTCCCTCCCACTTGTAACGCAGACAGCATGCTTGTTGGAGAAGAGAGTCCCAGTCATTAAGTTGTTCGATTAAACATAGTTTAATGGGACCTAATCAGTTAACTCTGGAACACATCCGTCTTTCTAAGTCATGTTCGCTTGATTGCGATTGATTACATTCATTTGATTTACATAGGCTTAATTTCCAGGTTCATTGAAGGAAGTTTAAAACACGTTTGAAAGTAAATGCAGTAAAAGCTGTGTTGTGTTTGTCTTCAGTGAACTAATTACGTATCCAAGGAGGCAGGGGAGGTCTCAAAGAGGGACCTGAATGAACTGCTCAAGCCATGCTTGGGGCCCCAAGGCACTGTCAGCTGTCAGCTCTGCCTTTCTAGGCAGATGTTTCTTACTTATTATTTGCAGCCCCCAGGGGTCGGGGATTCCTCATTCTCTCTGGCAATCTGCTTCAGTGCTCTGCTTGTTTTACTGACACATTTTCTAATGTCTGGCCTTTTAGACAGAAAGTTTCGCCTGTTTTTCTCACTACGACCTGATTTCCTGTCCTACAGACATATAGGTACAGATATCAGTAGTTTACTCCCCCTTTCAGCAGCTGTTATCCTCACTTTCTTTGGTTTTCTCTGAACTCAGTAAAGTATCCATGTAGATTATATATTTTAAACCTCTGATTATCTTTATGAAAACTATTCCAGCTTTCTATTGAACAGTAATGGAGATAATTTCTAGTTTTTCTGGAATTCATCATCTCCTGACTGTGTAGTTTTCAGGTAAAAGTGTTCAGCCCCAAGGTCAGGTTTAGGCATGCACCAAGCAGGCAGCAATGCAGTTTCTCCTCATTTCCCCTTCCCAGCCATCATTCCCACTTGTTCCTAACATTTACTTAAAAACAAACAAACAAAAAAAATGTACATGACACCAAAAACCTCTGTTCCCACCTGACAGGTGCTGCCAGCAAAATAGATCATTCTCTACTGGAGCAGAAGGTGAATATGAACCTGTGCTCCAGGTCCCAGGTTTGGAAAGAATTCGCATATGTCTCAAACAGCTGGAGTCAAAACTGAGGATGCTTCCCTGCTTACTTGGGATGTCTCAGGTTCCACAGAGTTCAGCCTGTTTGGCTGAAAGGGATTTTTGAGCTGAATTTGGTCACAGGACCTGTTCTACTCCAGTGTCAAATACTTGCATTCTCTTAAATGTATACTTATAAATCAAAATATGTTGTGTTTTTTTTAGCATTTGTTTATTTGTCCTGTGAAAATTCAGTAGATGCAACATTAAAGAAATGCCTGTGTTTATTAAGTACCTTGGTAATCAACTCTTTCTCAAAAGCTATCCAAATGTTAACACTGTAGTTGTCTGTAGTCAGCTGTTAGTGAAAGCGTTTTTTGTTATCTTCATCATAGGAGCAGAAAATGCTTTTGAAGAGGGGCAATTGTTATAAACCAGAATGTAAAACGTTGCTGCAAGTTGATATTTCTGAGATGTGTAGAACAGAAGCTGGTATCTTACAGTCATTAGATGAGCAGTTCTTCCTGAAGGCCGGGGAAGTGCTCTCAGAAGTACCCCACTTCCCGGTGCAGTATTTCCTGAAAGCCACTCGTGTCTTCCTGAGGACTGAGGGCATGTGAGGAGCTTGTGGAGGAAGAATGGGAATGGAGTGATAATGAGAGAGATTTATATTCAAATACCTAAGCCTGTATTCAACCCATTGTGAGGTGAGAAGAAGCACAGGTGGTTGCTGTTTCCTGAAAGGAACTTTCAGTTAATATTTTAGGAAACACATTTCCTTTGGGACTACACTGCCCTGGAAGAGTAATTTTCTTAGGGGTTAGCAAGTGGAAAAGCAGCCATCCCTGGCCTAAACTTCTGTGTAATTTCCTCCACGTGTAATTTACAATTGTATTGCATTCCTGCTGAGAGCCAAATCTGTGCATTTCAAATGACTTTACCAGTTAAATCCACTTGTTCCATTCTCTGACCAACTTGCATCTGCCATGTGTCCTTCAAAGTTAGTATGTAATTGGGGCAGTACAGCCAAGAAAGCTTTACAAGCTGTAACTGCAATTCAGGTCTGACCGGACTGAAATAAATCATCTAGGTAAATAGTGGCCACTAGTTCTCTTTCTAGGAATTCCATTTAAAACATTCCTGTGTTACAGCCTGCTCACCACAGAGATCTTCACATTCTTTGCAGCGTAGTAGTAAAAGAGCATGTAGGAACCTGCAGAAGCACGTTGCTTGTTCTTTGCTAAGCCCTGTGGAAAGACATGACTTGCTTTACTGGAATCTCTCAGAATAAGTCTTCATGGTCTCCTCTCCCCAACTCCAGGATGTGTCATGTGCTAATCCATTGCTAAAACAAAAGCCTGTTCCTAACACACTGAGACTTGTTGGAACTTGGAGAACAAAATGAAGTCATTCGGGCATGAAATCACAGAGAGAATGGGAGAGAAATAGGATTAATATGAGAAGTCACAAAACCTACTAAGTTAATAACATTTTAATATTATTAAAATAATTAATAGAGAATTTCTGAGATGCCCAGAAGCTAACATTCTGCTCTGAAAAACAAGCACAAAGAAGCCAGAGCAAAGGAGCCAAATGCAAAAATCACATCTTTTTCGAAGGAACTTCTTTGGTGCCTGCTGCTTTGATCGCTTCTGTCTCAGGACACCCAATATGGAAAGGAAAGCTCTCATCACAGTCTGATTGGGAAAAAAAAAAAAAAAGTCTGCAGGAACAAACATATGGTCTAATGGCTGATAATTTCCTTTTAGCAGAAATCTGCATTTTCTTAATGCTGAATCATTAAAACGTGTTTATTTTCCTTCTCCAATTGTCACATTTCATCAGTTTCATTAACAGCTTGCTGAAGAGCCAACTCCAGCCTATTGGACCTTCACTTTTGGAGCAAGGCTTTTGCCTCAGAGCTGATGGAAAAAGTTTGTCTAGACAGGGCTACACTGTTAATATACCAAATTTATAGGTCGTGTTTTAGATTGTATAGGAAATAAAGACTGCCTGAAATAAAAATAACCTCTTAAAAGTGAGACATAATAAGCTATAAACATCTAATTGAAAATTCAGGAGAAAAGTATTTCAATTTTTATGCCTTTGTGGTTCTGTCACAACAAAAGGAGGGATGTATTTTTGAAAATTCCTCAAGGATCTCTTCAATTCATGTCCTTCTGCTCAGATTGGTCTTGTTGTATTTTTTTCAGGTAATGTTATGTCATTGACAGAGTATCATAACACCCAGATCTACTAGCAGAGAAATGATAGTGGAGAGAAATGAGGTTTAAAATAATTAATTTGGTAAACATAGGAAAAGCTATTTGAGGTGACTGTCTCATTGAGGAAGGACAGTTACATGTATGACACCAGTCCCTAAATTCTAAAGATCAAATTGTGTTCTGTTACTCCCTGTTCTGCTGAAATTAGCCAGGACAGAACATGACCTTATCTTTTGTCTCCTTAATATGGTTTTAAAATTGAAATATGAAGTATTTGATTCTTGGATCGTGACTTTTTCTTAGTGTTAACTGAGAGTTAATACAGATTCTGCTTTCTGTGCTAATGTGGGCTGTAATAATTAATAGTGCTTTCAGACTTAAGTTTATAAATACACTGACTTCAAACAGAGGTATTAAATTTTACTAAACTGTACACTTTTTAATACATGTATTCTAGTAAACACAGAAATGAGGATGACATTAAATATTTTTAATATTTCTTTCTATTTATTTTAGGGAAGGCCAGGACAGAAAGGTTATGTAGGTGACCCTGGACCAGAAGGTTTAAAGGTAAATGCTGCTTTTATTTATGGAATGAACATGTGTTTGGAGTATCAGCTGTGTACACTTAAACAGTCCAATGTACAGCGATGTGCCAGTGAAAGAAAGAGAGTTATACGTGCTTTTATATAATACAAATGTATATCATACTGGTAACTCTGCTTTCTCACAAGATTCATTTTGGAAAAGAAAATTATGCACGTCTAAGAGACGTATGTAAAAAGATAGCCCCTGATAAAGAGAGGTTTAGCTGCAGGAAGATTTAAGGGGTACTGGACCTGGGGGCATCAAGGGACCAAGGGCAGTTCCTGTGCTGGCAGAACTTGGGGAGGCAGGGAAAGGAGGAGTGCTACGATTCGAAAGAGGAGCTTGTGGTAGCAAAATTTCTCAATGCTGTGTGGCAGTCTAAGCAAACAATTCCCAAATCACTTTAAAACACTTTTCATCAGGGCACCAGGATTATAGTCAAAGACAGGTAATTCATGCCACATACGCACCCAGCTTTCACCTGTAAAATGCATAGCAAAATGCTACTTGGCTGGCAGCATTATTAAGAACAGAATTAATTCATTTAATCCTTCAAGTTTGAATACAGAATTTCTGGAAGAAAAAAAAAAAAAAAAAGCATTTGTTAAAAATACAATTAAAATGTTAATTTTCCTAATATAATATTTTGTAAAGTAGTAAAAGTTATATACTACACAAGTAACATTTTTACTTCTGAAGCAACTGTAAATTAATGAAGGCAATTATATTTGCAAAGAAGAAGATTTCTATTAAAATTATATCTTTTGTTTACAGCATTTGCTGACTTAATGTGTTTAGTGAGCCCTTAATACACAGCTTTCATTTTTATGGGCAACTTATAAATACTGTAGGACAAAACTTACATCTTTTTATAAAATTAAAATTAGCCAATGGCAATATTTATTTTTTTTTTTTGCTGGTTGCTTAATTTTATTTTTTAAAGTTATAATTTGAAGCTGTAATTTAGAAAATAGAGCGTCTCTTAGGAAGACAAAGAACTTTAATATACACATATGAAAGAAATTACTTCACTAATGAACTGCATCATCTGTTTTTTCCATTTAACAGGGAGAACAAGGAGACCAAGGAAACACTGGAAAAACTGGTGAAGCAGTAAGCTTGAATTCTCTTTCAGATTTTAATTTTAATTCTATGTTCATTTGAGAGTTGAATGAGTAATTTTTTGCAGTAACTTTTTAATTTTTTTCTCAAAGTAAATGTTTGTTTTTCCTTTGAATCTATAAGATGTCAGGTATACCTTTTGTGGTCTTTCAGAATAATGCTATTTAAAAAAAAAAAAAATCCCCATTTGAAATATTTGCCAGAGTTATTTTTTTTTATTTTTTTTGTCTTAATAGGTTGAGTGAACATTACAGGTAGTTGTAGTGATCTTCCAAAGCATGTTCAAGTAAATGAATGACCAATTCTTTTCCAGTGAAATGATTTGAGAGGCTACATTTAGCCTGAGATGTGTTTAGCAGACTGGTTTTGTCTGCCCTCTGTAAAATCACAGAGCTCAAGGTGACCTTGAGTTGATATGTAGTCCATGTGCCTGGGCAGAATCAGTTATATCAAGTCTGACAAATGCTTGGCAAACCGGTTATTAGAAGTCTCCAAGGACAAAGGCTCCATGACCTGCAGGCAGCCTAGGGTTTCTCTGTTTTGAAGTTCCTCCAACTGTGTAAACTGACCCTCTTCTGCTTGAAACAACCTTTTGCAAATGATAGCTCTTACTGCGTCTCTCCTTCATTCTCTCTCTTCAGGCTAAAGTGTCCTAAGTCACTTAGCCTTTCATGTTTTCCAGATAATTTAGATCACCTTACTCTCCTGTAACCTGTTTCTAGCTCATCTATGACTCCAGGGTATTGCCCAAGCTGTTGAGACAGCTGAGCAGAAAGGAAAAATTGCTTCTTATAAGCCATATGTTTGTGTATACACCCCACTTTTTGCAATAGTGTGTTGTTCGGCTTGTGATCCACAGTCTCCAATCTTTTTGTTTTGTGAAGTTATCTTTCTCAGTTTTTCCATTTTAGGTATGTTGTGTTTTTTTGTTTGTTGTTTTTTTTTTAGTTAATTACCACTTACACATGCTGCTTTGCAATTCTCCCTGCTGAATTTCATCCCATGCCCTTTTGTATTTTTGACTTCTGTCTGGGAATTACTAGCAGGTGCGAGTTTGTTAACCCAATAGTTGAGTTACTGAGAGTTTGTGTGAATGTGACTAAATTGATTTTGTTTGTTGAGTTAATGCATCCCAAAGTGAGATACCATACGCTGGTTTGGACTCAGAACTGTCCTGTTCATGTAAACTGTTCAACTTAGACTGCAGTCAAAGTGAGCTCCCCATTGCCTGCAAAATACCAGGCAGACATACCTCCAAGCTCATGAAATGCTCGGTTAGTGCTGAAATTTTCAGAATTGCTTCTAAGTCAAGTCCCGGCTTCTCTGGACATATCCCAAGCAAGGGGTTTGAGAAACTTAACCCTCAGTCAGCATTTAAAATATCTGCTTAGACAGGTACTGATAATGTCATATAAGGTCCATTCGAAAGCCAGCATCTCTCTGAATGTGGCAAGTATACTGAGCAGCAGCTTGATCCATAGCTTTGTTCAGCAATTTACACACATAGCAAAACACTATATTTTTTTAGATTGTAATTAGAGTTGGAAAACAGTGGCTTTCTTTCCTTGTGATACAATTTGGAAAATTGTTTGTTTAGTTTTTAATGTTGCTGAATGATTAGGGCAAACAGATGAGTATTGGGGATTGACAATGTTATGGTAGAGAAGAGTGGGTGGGACATCATGACACTATGTTGCTGTTATGGAGTGACTGTGTACTGAGACACAGCAATATAATCTGTCTGTATAAACAGCATTTCTCTGCCAACATTACACTTCATTTTTCCAACAGTGTGCAAAATGAAGGTTTTATTACACAAATTTGATTTTTTCAACCTGTAAGAAGTTAGGAAAAATCAGTATCATTTACTTGGTTTTTCTGTGCCACGTGCATCAAAATCCTCAAAATAAAACAAAGCTAGACTAAATTCACTATCTAAATAGCACATAAAACAGTCACAGAAGTTACTTAACCTTAAGATTCTGAATTTGTCATAGGCTTTGTTTAGCTCCTCAGTGAACTTGAGTTCAGTGCACACATTTTCCACAACTCAGATATTTTGTGTGTACATAATAATCACTGCAAAGTGAGCTCCATTCTAATACAAATGTGAAATTGAGTAGACAAAATGTATAATCCATTATTATATGTTACGGTTATGAGTAATAAAATGACATACCTACCTAACTGCAGTCAGGAACAAGCTGCAAGAATAAAATAAAATATTCTTTATTCCCAAAGAAGGGTTATTGCAGCCCTGTACAGTGTTATAAATAAACATAATTACGGCCCATCATTTATACTTCCCATACTTGCTGTTTGGACAGTTTGCATATAATAGAGGATGATATGATACCTGCAAACTGACGTCATTGGCCAGCCATTGTCTCTTTACTTTTACTTGTGATTTTTAGAATGTCTTCTGTTTAATGTAAATGTATTTTACTCAAATGAGATTCATTGGCCCTTGATCCTGTTGTATTACCTTAATTAACTGGCAGCAGAGGACTAATGTCCACTTTGTATCTGTTCTTTTGGAGGGCAATATATACTATCTCTTTGTTAAGCTTATGATAAAACACCTAAGGCAGGAGAGAGCCCTTCAAACACATTCAGCACAACTCAAGAAAGGCCTTTCAAAATCCATTCACTTTATTCCCCACTGTAATCTATAATCGTTAAGCCTTGCCTAAGTAAATGAAAAGCACTAGCAGAAAATGTTTTTCCAGATGTGATTCCTGAAGCAAAATACTCACTTCTGTATGCTTTGGATGCAGTTTTTATTTCCAGTTTCTCACTAGCTTCTGTTTGCAGTAATTTTTTTTGTCCCTGGTGTGCAGAGAGAATCCAAACTCCCTAAATAGAGTAAGGCATCCATCCTTATTGATACCTTATCAAGCCTGTGTTATCAGATGCTTGGTGACACCAAATACAAACAAGATTTGTACAAATAACACTAAATAAATTGTATAGTAATTGTCTTTACTGTTAAATAATTTACAAAGGGAAAACGAGATTACTAAAAAGTTGGTAGTATGTTATTAGCCATTGGACTTACTGTGTTTATGGTTTCTTCCTTTTTTGGGGGGTTTATCTATTTATATTTATTCATGGTCTTCATTAACCGAGTTCGTCAAATTACAGAAAATTAAAGCCCACAGCTGAAGTATACTACAGTAGTTTTTAGTACTGGGAAATCCATCACAGCATTCCAATTCTCTAAAAGAAAACATGCATTTCATGAATATTCTGTCAAAAGAAACAATTTTGAAATAAGTCCTGTAAATGTTAAATTCCTAAGGAATTATGACAAGAAGCATGTGCCTGCTACTGGTACCAAATAGCTACACCAATATTTTTATTCTGTTTCTTTCTATTCTTCTGCTTTTCCCAGTAACATCCATCTTGTGTCTTTAACTAATCTGTCTGTTAATAGTCAAGTACTGCTTAATATCAGCTTGGAAGAATACAGATGGAAACTGTGCACAAGCAGGAAAGTTTCAACAGTGGGAGACTGGAGCATAATGCTTTATTGTTCAGTCTAGTAAGATGGGATATGTGCTGAAACGCACTCTGTCAATAGACTAGCTGTCATATTGTCCACCATCTGTTAGGTCACGTGAAGCTGCTGACTCTAGAGCATGCTTCTGCAGTAGTATTTCTGGATGCTTGTCCAGAGTGGAAACTGTGTAGACTAAATTTACAAAATGTTCAGTGTGCTCATAAGCTTAAAAATGACACATTTTAATACCAGCAGGAATGTTCCTAAGATCAGACTTCAGACACTAGTCTTAACTGAGTTCTACAGTTAAAATAAATAAATAAATAAATAAATAGTCTGGCTACAGCATCTGCCCTGTTTCAAGGGGAGGGAAGGTGGGTGGGTTCAGGTGGTACTGCTTGGCTGAAGAGAGCCCAAAGCTGAGTGGGATCCAGGGCTTTCCTTTGCTGTAAGATACTCAGATACTTTACAATCAATAGGTGCAATTGAAGAGGAATCAGTTAAGATAGTGAAAAGTAACAGTCAGCAGTTAGAGCAAATTTACACTGCTGATGAGACAAAATCTTTTGGAAGCCATGCCAAAGGAAACAGCCACTTCAGCTACTAAGAAAATTGCCCTTAGGTCGTGGGGAGGAAAAGCTCACTTCACTGACATACGCAGTTGGATTTTATATTCTTTTATCAGTGATAGAGAGCAAGTATTTGAAACCATGTTGCTTTGAGCATCTCACACCAATGACCTGTCTGTGTTATACATGTAGAGTCAGGGATGATTTAAGAAAATGATTAATTGTGTAGTTTTTGTGGCACAAAACTGAATTCATCTGAACTTAAGAGTTGCTTGTCAGGGCCACATTACTGTTAGGTAATATTAGTGTTTACCCAGACCAGGGCACTCTGCATAACTAAGTGGAAGCTATTTCCAATTTTTCCATACCTACTCCATTACAGACATTCAGCCCTTGCTTGGCCATGGAGTTCTTGATTAGAAATCACAGACATTTCTACTCATATTGAGGCAAGGTACAAGTGCAGAATTTAGTTTTCCTGTGATGCAGTCAGTTTGTACCCAGGTTGTGCATGACATCAAAAAAAAAAAAAAAAATTGGCTTAGAAGAAAACCCTCTTAAAACTGGACAGTAACTAGGTGGTGTTTTCAGAACTGTTTTCCCAGTTTATTGATTGGTTATAGCATTATTCACCTTTCTTAGTAGTCTTTCTTTTAAAATTTCAGGTTACTCTTACCTATAAGGAAGAGGATAACGCTTCTCTAAGGATATTAACAGCTCCTCCATTTAGTTCGTACCTGGTACAGGTACAGCAGTGAGCAGATGTTCTACACAAAGGCGTTATTGCAAGTCTTTTGGTTTCAAAAGCCTGTCTGTGGTTCGACAATATACTAATTTTGGTCAGATCACTAACAGAGCTGCATGAAAGCACTGGACCAATAGAAATTTACCAGAAACCTATGACTAACAAATGTTAGGATTTTTGGTTTTGTGTTGTTGTTTTTTTTAATCCCAGAGCTGGTATCAACTGTCCACAACACCTCCTTCCTGACAGATCAGCTACATTTTTTTCTACTACAGATTATATGAAGCCCAAATAGCAGCCAGCATAAACCCTTTGTCAGGCTTTCTTCCTCATCTGTGTCCAGGCCTAATCAAAGTCACAGCTGTTACAAGGATGATCCAGAATTAGTGCGTATGGTACCAGGGTCCAGATAGGTCAGTTTTAAAAATACTTTTAAGTACTGTTACGTTTGGCTAGTAAAACTGAGCTTAGATTAATATTTATTTCTTAAAACTTATTTTTTATTTTGAGTTGTAGAGGTATTTTTCTATATATCAGCTGATTATGAACTAGTAGAAGCTGACTGTTAGAGCACCCATTCTTCCTTCTTCTTCCTATTGTTCTTGGCTTTTATTTTAACAGAGGTAGTTATGTGAATCTTCAAGCATTGTTAAATAAGTTTTGATCTGTTAAATTCAAACCTTAATGTTTGCTCATCTGCTTTTTTTGTATGTGTCATAAAGTCCCTCATGCAGTATGAAGCTGTTGGGCTCTCAAGAAATGTTTAAGTGGGAAATGAAATAAGCAGGCAGAGGTGATGACCTTGCTGGATATGGAGGGAAGTAGAATGCACAGGTTAAGGGTAGATTTTAATGAAAATTAATTAAAAATACTCAAAAGAATTTCAAAGAACAAAGTTAATGTGGAAAAATGAAATTTAAAATTTATTTGTGAAATCTCATTAAAAGAACACAGAATGAGGATATTTGAAAATGCTGAATTCTTCATGAAATGATGTTGGATTGGAAAGTTTTCGCTTAAGACAGAAGATTGTGTTAGCATACAACCTGATATGCAACTGCTTCCACAGGAACTTTTGGAATCAGCTAAATATTCGTTCCTCACTACCAAGCTTTTCAATGGATTACTCCAAACTTGGGTTTTCATTAAGTATTCTGTGTGTTTTCAATTATTCAGCTACAGTCCAGTTTCTAACATGGAGCATATGTGCTGGCAAGATGTTTTGTCTGTCTTAGACATGTGTTAATTGTGATATCTGTTCTCTGATTTTCCATGAAAATGCTTCTGTCAAGAAGGTTTCTAAAATGCTGTTATTGTCATTGTAGAGTTTTACATATATCTTTGTAAATGAAAGTTTGACTTTTTTTTTTTTTATTAGGTTTAAAACCATGATGATTTTTTAAACATTTCAAGGTTGTTTTTTTGGTTTACTTTTCTGTTGCCTAATACTTTTGATTTGATTTTCTGAGTCCACCACGGATTCACAAAGGATTGAAGGGATTCTGGAAGACACTGACTCAACAAATGTGCCTTGGAGTGTGTTCATCCTCTTACATAAGAAGGAAAGAGGGTTGAAACTTTAGCCCAGTCTTAGTGGCTTGTTTCTATAACAAACCAACCCAAAACTGAGATTTAAGGAGCCACGTGATCTTAAAGACAGTCCATAGGGAAAACATCACTTTATGGCTAATATATTAATGGAACAGGATGCTTTTCTTTCTGATTGCACTTTCTCTTCACTGTATGCTACTAATTGTTTTGAAAACTAAAATGATATTCCTAGGTAAACTTTTTTCCCTCTTGCTTCTGCTGGTACCTGCCCTAGCATTGTCTCAGTCTTGGGCACTTATCTCTGTTTTTGGATGGAGAAGTGAAAGAGGGTTTAGTTAATCTGTCATGAATTTTCTCCTTTATTCCTCCTTAAGTCCCTATTGCTTTTCCAATTTCTTTAGCTTCAGTTCTTGTTCAGTATTGTTTTGCTTTCCATATGTATCCACTTCCTGTCACACAACGTTTCTTTTCCTTCTTTTTATCACCACAAAAACCTACTTTCTCTTAGTGTTTGTACTGTGAATTTTCTTTATTTAATTAGTTTCTTTTGAGGGACAGCATGTAGAAAACTTTATGCTTCATAGCCAACTTTTGTCCTCACTCTGGAAGGCATTGTAGGCTAAGGCTAATGTGCTGGGTAACAAAATAGCATGTTCACAGTTGCTGCTTCCTAGTCATTCCTTCCCTCTCACACCAGAGCAACTTACTGAGAAACACAATACTTCTGGATTGAAAAGGGGACTTGATCAGGGGCTTTATAGTAAATATTTCTCTGCACGCAGATGGGGCACAGCTACCCATCTTTCCAATTGGCATCTTCAGCCTTCTAAACAGCGTGGCATTGACTGGGCACTCAGGAGTGTCTCTGTGGAGAGAGAACAGGTCTTGAGTTACATCTTGGCTCTGATTACATCTTACTCCCTTTCTGGAATAAGAAAATCAAAGTGATTAGTCTTCAGCCTTTCGAAACCAGACCTTTACAGCCCTCATCTTGATGAGCAAGAGTACAGGGTAATTCTTTGTCTCACAGATCTATGCTTCGTATTAAGGCCCATTGTCAGTTGTGAGTCATGGCAGCAGTGGTAGCTCTCGTTCTCAAAGTTAGTCACAAAGTCCCTAATTTCTGCCAGTGACCTCTGAGCATTGCCTTAGTGCCAGTATCACCAGAACAAATCTTTAACAGCTGCCAAGAGACGTCTTAGACTGACACATAATACAAAAGTTCAGACATACAATACATTACTCCAACATCCATTGAGGTGCCTGTTTGTCTGTTTAGCTCTTCCACAAACTTACTTGTGCCAGTGTTATCAACCTCAAAGATGGCTATCTCAGTGGCTCATTGCAATAATTTAAACTATGAGATTTCCAGAGTAGCTAGTAGTCCAAAAAAAAAAAAAAATGAAGAAAATAAAAAGCAATCCTGAAGCCTTAGTTACTTTGCACCTGTCATGCTAAAGTACTTGAGGCTGAACTGTGCTGAAATTATACAGGTAAAGAGCTGAAAAATGTATTTATTTTCAAAGATAATTCTCAGACTGAAATGTTGTCTTTCTGATATGAAATGAATTCTATGGGAAAAAAAAAAAAAACAACACAAACACTATTATACTAGGCTTATGAAAAGAATATAACTGTTCTAGGGAACATAGGAGTCATGTAGGAGTCATATTAAAAACAAAAACAAACAAACAACAACAACAACAACAACAACAAAAACACAAAACAACTCACTTTAGTGCCAGTCCAGTGCTAGTTAAGCCAGTACATTTCTACACGTGTAGAGACAGCAATGCTAACGTGTGAATTGCTGTTTTGTTTGTACAGTGCCTTTCAGAGTGTTACAGACAAGCCAGTTGTGTATTATGGACTTCTAGGAGCTTCCACGTTTCTGTCATCTTTTGTGTGCATTCATTCAATATACTCTGGACACCTATTTTTCTTCAAGCTCAGCGTTCCATACTTTTTATAGCTGGGACCTTGCACTATAACTTATTTTCTATTTCTTAGTTTGATAATAGTGGAGTTATTGCAAGCACTGGGAATAAGATTGTTAAAGGTACTTCATACCTTGTTTCCCATTCCATGTGGTGGTTCTGTTCTACACAGTGGAAATTTGTGGGAGAGTCTCAGGAGAGAGTTTTATTCCCTTTTTAAAAGGGCTGGAAGGCTCTGATCTCAAAGGTGTTCAGGGCTACGACAGTTAAAGGGAAATTCTGGCAACACCTCCTCCAATATCGTTTTTCACTGTCTTTTACTTTGTTCTACTGAATTTATTCACCTTGAACTTTGTGGTTAGACTCAAGGGCTAGCAGAGCAATTACTACCTTTAATTTTATGTTTGCAAAGCTTCTAGCACTGTGAGATTGACTTCAGAGGCAGACCTAGGTGGTGGCATGGTATCATTAAATTAATGCAATGTCTATAAGTAGCCACTTATTGTTGATGAGTCTAAATGCAGTGATCCTCTTGCCTGGACTGTAAGCCAGGTTAGCTTGTGCAATCATCACTTCCTCCCATGAGCCCTTAGACAAATAGACCAGTAATTCTCAGGGATGAAGAACTGTACCATGCTCCATTGCCAGGTTTTTGGGGATGTGCCAGCCATGAACTTGGACATTGCACTAATAATTCTCCTTACTTTTTATCGCAGGGATCAGCAGGCTTACCTGGAGAAACTGGGCCATCCGGAAACCTTGGTGAAAAGGTAGAAAAATGTATCTGACTGTTCAGCAGCAAAAATCAGTGTTAAAAATCATTGAGGAGATAAAATATTGGTGACAGATCATTTACTGTCCCCAGACAAAGCTAGCATTTGTGTGGCTATTTCAGAGAACAGGGATGTATTAAATGATAAGATATCAAATCTGACAGATTGTTGATAGATTCAATACCTTGTTCATGTCATGACACTTGCTTTACCATCCACTGCTGTTGGTTCACAAAACTGGCATAAATTATACTTGGTGTATTCGATAGTTGCTGATTAAGCCCTGCTATGTAGTTAAGAGATGAATGTAAAAAGATAAAATTTGGCTGTATGCATTAACTGAGTAATGAAGGCAACATTGTTAGTTTTGTCTGCTGTGCAGTAACAGTTGTGTTTATGAAAGCAAAGTTTGGCAGACAACCTGACTACAACAGTATAAATAGCTTAAGCATATTTGACATGGTTTTATTTAGGTGAAATATTTTAAAACTCAAAAACAGGAAACTATTACGGGACTGCATGTCAGCTTCAATTATAATAAAAACATCATTGTTGGAATGATCCAGCACCATTTTTATTCCTGCCCTCCAGGGCTGAATTATTTCACCTGGACTGGTGGCTGCTATTTAAAGAGATCTCATTGTAAAAGTCTTTGCAATTTATTTGAGCACCCATGAAAATTTGATGATAATTTTTTATTGTCAGTTTATATAATATATGAACAGAAATACATCAGTGGAAAGCACTGTTTCTTTAAACTAAAAATTTAGAAAACTGTCATATGGTTTTAATCGCAATATTGTCTTAGAATTCAGCATCAAAGGATTCTTGTTCTTCGCAATTACATTTTACCCAACAAAGATTACCTTGGGATACCGCTGCTAGTTTAAGTAGGAGGGGGAGGGAAGAGAGAAAAAGGCTAATCTATCAGCAAATGGAAGCAATCTTCTTCGTGGTACAGTAATTATTTTCATTACCATGCTGGGTCTGTAGAATTGATCTTCCTCTTTTATGGATTAAATACTGTGGTGCAGAAGTGTTATGTGGTTTTAAATGATGAATGTACCTTGAGCACAGTTGTTTTAAAGAAATGTGCCTTTAAAGTATGTAATGAATACAGGTATTATATATGACATAGTGATAATGCTGTAATAGAAGTGTCATCTTTGCAATAGAAGAAATCTATGGGCATAGAACTTGGGCTGGATGCGAAGTGAATAACAAATGAAAACATTTGCAAGACAAGAATGAGACCATTTTTACTCCACCTACTCCAATTGATTCTGCTGCTGCCTTGCTCTTAAATCTCTGTTTTTCCCAATACATATTGAAGAAATGAGGTAGACGGGAATGCATTTTTTTTGTTTTGTTTTCCATGGCAAGGTTTATGGGTTAAAGAATGTGGTATATGCAACAGAGACAAGGGATCTGCCAGCAGCAGTTTACGGAGACTGAAGTAGTACCGAATCTATTCTCTGGTCATCTAAGAAAATGGAAGACACACCAACTCAATTTTATCATTTATTGAAAAGAAAAAAAAAAAAAAGCTTCTGTTCCTGAAGAGCAGTCCCTAAACCAGTGGTGGTATTACGCTCAGCAAGTAGTTGTTTCCTTGAGCAATCAAGTTGCTTATAGATTATCGACTATAATCTGATACAAGTCTTTTTGCATCACTGTTATCACTGTTACATTGTTAGTGCAGGTTAGCCTTGTTGACAGTATATCCAACAAGAATATGTCCATAACAATGGACATGGGACAGAGCACTCACTGTTATTTTGTTTTTAATTTTTCATTAAAGGGAGAGCGAGGCAGTCCAGGACCAGTAGGTCCTCCTGGAGAGAAAGGTGTCACGGTAAGTCACAAGTAATGTAGAATCCATATTTACACAACTTACAGTGGCAATCTACTTTCCAAAACAGTGATAAATTCTCACCCTTCTGACTGTGCAAGCCTTATAGAAAAGAGTAGTATTTATGATGCATCATTCCCCAGGAGCTTCATTAGCAGCTTTAATGCCTTCTGAGTGATCTGTTGAATGAAGCAGCAAAACAACTGTTTTTGAAAATAGCTTTCAGCAGACTTGGAGTAAAAATAAAACACACTGTATTGAAAGGAGAGATAAATAAAGGAAGGAAAGTAAATGAACAATTTATTACATGTGCTGGGGTAATGCAAGTTATTCTAGTAGGCAGGCTAGTAACCTCTTAATTCTGCTGCACAGAAGTACCCAGACAGCCCATGGGTACCACCCTGGTGGGAGGACTGACTTTCTGACAGCACCACTGGTCCTAAATCAGGATGCAACATTTCATGCATCATTTGGCAGTCTAGAGGTCCACGGTCATATTAGGTGGGTTATCAGAACACTGAAGTATAAAGCTATACATGTGTGGCCATTGCCAAATGCACATGGAAGTTCTTGAGGAGATGTAGTTAGGATTTGACTGTGCATTTGTTTGTGAGTATCATGGTGGTTCCAGAATGAACAGAGAATGCTTACAGACCGAACTGTTTATAAGGAAACAAGAAGGGAGGTTGTAGGCAATGTGTAATGCTTAACCTTCCCCTCATGGTCATAGTGTTCCTTTATAAAAATTTTTTGGTCTCAAAGCAATGTTACTGATGAGGCTCTGGGGTCATACCATGATTATGTGTTCTGTCAGGGATTATTTTGTACTTTTCTTTTATACAGTATTAAAGTCAGTGTAGAGCTGACATGCTGGTAGTTTGACATACTCATTATCTGTTGACTTAGCGTGGGTACTCTGCCCTGTGTTATCTGGCAGTAATGTGGTAGGCTATGGTGAAGCCTCAGTGGTTCTTTGTAGAGGCTGCAGATGTGGGTCTGTGTGCGATGGACAAGAGGTGTGCTTGGCGTTTTGTCTTGGCCAGTTCTGTCCACACCAGGTTGTTTCCACTTTCTGTTCCCATTGTCACAGCCTTGACACGAGGATTTTGGATGGGGTTAACAAACCCTATGGGATGCGTTGCCACAGTTAACTGACTCATTAGGTTTATATAATGACCACTGAAATGAGTGGTTAGTGTTATTCTAAGCCACTGACTTTAATCACATTTTTCCTCCCCAAAATCAGTAGTCCCACAAAAAGTTATTTCTAGAACCAGCTAACACTTTGTGAGTTTTAGACATTTCAAAAATTCTATTCATCAGGAGGAGCTCACATTGATATATTGTGGTACTGGAGAGGAAATTTTGCTTATTGGGATCTCTCTGAGAATTGTATGACTAATTTTGTGAATGTGACTCTAAAATAATTAAATCAATTAGAACTCAGCAGACTTTGTTTCAGGAAATCCCTGTCAGCCAGTGCCCATATGCAGGGAAAAACATTCTTAGGCTGTTTTTTTGTGATATATCCAATATCTGGATATTTTTGTGATATACCCAAATGGATCCAAATGGATCTCTGTTTTCTAAACAAAGTTTTGGGAATAAATTTTGCAAGATTAAACATTTTATTAATTTACCTCCAATTTTGCAGGTAACTAACTGGATTTATTACTGTTGTTGTAATAACAGTTTTGATAAAACTGTGTCCTTCTCTTTATTTATTTCAATTCTAGGGCTATCCAGGACCTCCAGGAGGCCCTGGGCCTGTGGGACCTGAAGGATTACCTGTAGGTATAAAATAGTGCTTTGGTTTGTTAAAAAATGTGCCATTATTAAGTTGCCTTTATGCTTTGCTGGAATTAAGAATGTTTTCCAGTTGGTGCTGCAGTCTGTAAAACTGTCATGAAAGTTTACCCATCCAGACACAAAGTCTGTTTACCTGCTATTTACCAGGATAATCCATGAGAGACAGGAAAAGTAATTATATCATTTACTCACTGATATAAAAACTACTCAGTTGAGAAAAGAAGAGGCTTACATTTTTTAAGGATGGTTTATTATTACACAGCAATCTTATTCATTGATGCTTAATATAATTTATGTATATCATATTTAGTTTCATTATTAATAAAAATATTTTCTGATTTACTTATGTAATTGTGTTGTAATTTGACTGTGGGTCATCAATACACAACTGTTAGGCTCTTTGAACATAATGTTGCTGAAATAAAAGTTGGAGGAATTTTTGGACGTTGGACAAAAGTAAGGTATCCAACAGTCAGTGTGCTTTCTTATTCAGAATAAAATTACATAGAGACTATTATTTAGATTTTAATAGATAAATTGTACTAACACAATTAGTTGAATTTGAACCATGAGTAGAGGTTAGTGATTTGTGTTGGCTGCATTAGCTATTACTAAGTGTGCATGAACACCATAGCTTATAGAAATCTGTCTGTAGAAGACAATAATAAGTTTGTTTGACATGTAGGGACCTTCTGGGACAAGAGGACCACCAGGGCCACAGGGACCTAAGGGAAGAAGAGTAAGTAATACTGATGTATGAATCTGATGTGTGACCCACATACAGGTGTTTCCACTGAATTCTGTTCTGGACTCCAATCATTTGTACTGACATCAGACGGATGATACTTGTAATCCCATGTAGGAAGCAAAATGATTCTTCATTTCTTCTCACATTGCAGTTAAATAGGGGTTTGCCATTGATTTCAGCTAACAGGACCAGAACAAAAATTGCAAATGGCCTTGTTTTCTGTAGGCGTAAATATGCAAACGTTGCCATTTATGACTACCATTGGACTGTTACAGTGTTTTGGAAACTGTTTTGTTTATCAGTATGTCATTTATATCTTTGGAAATAAAATCGAAGTCCTCAGTGGCTGTGAAAGGAAAGAGCAAAGTCAGAAGAGGGTGTAGTCCAGCATCTCTGACTTTGAATTGGACTGTCATTTGCAATTGCTGCATTTTGAAAAAAAAAAAAAAGAAATGGAAAGCTCTTTTCCATTTTATGCAAAGCCCAAATAAACCAAGAGGGAGTCTGTCCTAATCAAATTGTACGAGCATTTGATCACAGTGCATAAAACCAGTTCAGTGAAAGTATTCCAATTTATTACCTTGGTATTGATGGCTTCATGATTTTCATAAACACTTTCCTTAATAAACCCCACCAGTCATTTCCTGGGCTTGAATGCTCTTATTTTAGCAGTTTGAGCTCAAGATGCCTGCAGGAAGCACTGGTGGTGCTTCCTGCAGGCTTCCTGCAGGCATCTTGAACACCCTCTATACTCGTTGTATAGAGGGTTCCGGTTACAGCATGAACGACCTTCTTCTGACTGGCTTTACAAAGTTTGTCAAAAATAGCAGTGAAGCCGCACCCTTCTAGCCATCAGGCTAGTGGCACGTGGAAGAGTAAATATATGCAGACCCATTTTCACTGTAAAATGATGATGTTTGAGCTTCATTTGAAAAAGAAAAATCCTTTGGGCCTTATCTGTCTTTTGGAGTTTGTTTCACCAATCACCTGTAGGTTGCAGTGAGTTCAAAGGCCAACTGAAAAGTAACTTACTGTAAGCAGTTGTCTCTAAAATTGGAACTGATCTGCTGATGTATGTTTTAATTCCAGCAGACACAGCATTCCCCTAGAAACTCCCCTTTCGATTCTTCACTCTTGGCAGTCCATCTGCCAGCATCACCAGAGCTGGATTCAGAACCAAGCTGCTGACATGAATGTGAATCCTGTAGACTCTCCTCCCTCCCAGCATTATCTGCTACCTGGTGATCGTTTCTGTGGGGTGGAGGACAGACTCATTGTAATTTAGATTCTGTTTTGAAGGTAGGAGATATTTTATTTAAGGAGTATCACATCATCTGCCAACTGAGACAGGAATTTTTGAGGGAGTCTTTATTACTTTGGCAGCACATCATGGAGTACATTGCTTATAATTAAAGATCACTCAAAATAAATCCCAAACATCACAAGCTCTGTGGAAGTTCTGGTTCAGAATTGTGGTTTGTGCCTTTGCCTTCATCCAGCATGGATTGTGAATGCTTCATGTAAGCATGTATTGGAGATGATCCAGGTCTCCAGGCTCTGTGAACAAACTCCCAAGGAAACCATTGAGAAATTTTTCAGCTCTCAAGATCAAAATATCAGACCCGTAGTGGACACTAGCATAAGGAAAATATCTGGAGGCCCCTGAAATCTGGGATTTGTCATCACTGGATTCAGAATGACAAGTGTAAGAACCCTAAGCTCTGTGTGGCAGCCCTTGGAAAAATGCATACCACAGTCACATACAGAAGTTAAATAGAAGCATATGGAAATTCCCCTTCACTGTGACTCAAACAACTTACCCCGTCTTCATAGCAGCAATCTGCAGGAAGTCTTGGGAGTGCTGACCCTCCACTTCTGCACTGTCACAGAGTGGAATTCCTTCATCTCATAAATTTTGGACCTTTCAGCAACCAGTTCACATCCAAGATTACCCAGCAGCCTACTTCTGCCTGAAAGCATCCAGCTGCTCAGTCTCCAGTACGCTGGGGAGTTCTGGCCAGCTGAAGGGAGGCTGTCTGGTTTTGGGAGTCTATGGAGTAGGGAGTAGGGAGCCTCAGTCAGGGGGTTTTGGTGGATGTGCCGCTGAGCACAGAGGTTCCTCAGCTCACGTTCAAGACTCCTGGAAAACATGCTGGTAGCAATGTTGGCAGCCGTGAAGCCATTGATGCACTTTTTTTAGTTCTGTGTGTTAATGTAAGAAGAAAACTAGAATGCCAGAGACTGGTGCTGCTTTTTGTCCATATGATAACCTCCGATTAACACAACAATTATCTTTAATTTGAGAGGAAGAGTTCATGTATCATTAGATTCGCTTCACGAGTGAGACTGAAGCAAAAATCTTAATAGCTTCTGAGTTTCTGAGCAGTTAGTATTCTTCAGGGTGATGTTTGCTGTTTTAAAGCTTAAAAGCAATATTTTTTTTCTGCTCTTATTTTCCTGGAATTCTGCTCTTTAAGACAGATAAGTAGCTGCATAGTGCTCTTATAATGTGATTTTTACTCTTCTTATATCTAGGAAGTAGGATGAGAAAAACAAAAAGAGTTGATTGGCATTTCTTGCCTTCTTATATGAACTTTTTCTCATTTGATTATCCTTGAGTTTTCCATGCAATATGTTCCATTTTAGAAATAAAGCTGAACTCTTGCCAAAGAAAAACAGTAGTAGCAATCATTTGGCAGCCCTACTCCTCAGCTCAGCTGCAACCGAAATTAAATAACAGCAGGCAAATTATGTGCATCTCTCATTCTGTCCTAGTTATAGTAGGAAAAGATACAGATCCAACGCATCCGTGCCAATAATGAGTCACACTGTGCTATTTATAGGAATGTTATGGTGTACTTCTGATAGAATATTAAATTGGCTTTCCCTTGGATTCCAGCACTCTACTCTATGGCAGGCTAAGGGTAGGTTAAAAACAGGCATGAAGCTGAGCTTCATGTTGGTTTCTTTTACTTCATTTTCAATTCAAAATTATTTAAAGGTTGGTGTTTTGAATGATAGACCACTTGACTTGATTAGCAGTTTTTAAGTCAGTTGTCATTCTCTTCCTAATGACTGGGTTGCTCGTGCCATCACCACTCAAGTGGCAGTACCTGTATGACTTGCAGAAAGGCTTCAGTGCATAATACAGACAGAATCCTATGCAGTTTCCTGACAGGGCCATTTCTCGAACTATGGGCTATGACCCCTGTTATGACTAAAAGTAAGTCACAAGTGTTTAAAAAAGATCTATCTGTTAGTATTATTAGTGATAGAAGATAAAATTTCTTTATTACACAAATTCATACAATTAAAGTGTGTCCTCCTTGAATATTTCATCTTATCAGCCCTGTGGAGAATGCAAAGACAAATGAGAGGCCATGTATCTAAGAAGTCTGAGAAACACTTAAGGTTAGCAATTGCAGAATAATTTAACACTCTGAATTTTCCCCTCCCTATGTTTCTGAGGGGATTCCTTTGTAGCTTGTTCTTGAACTTCTATCTCCCCTTACCCCCAGCTCATTGACCCATCCTCATTTCATCTCAAGGCTTCCCACCTTCACTTTCCTTTCCATTATTGGAGAACTTTCTCTTGAAAGCAATGTCAGATCATAGGACTCTAAACCTGCTCAGTCCTCCTTGAGCTTTCATCACAATTCATTTGGTGTGCATTATAGGTATCAGTTACAGAAAAAGAGCAGATCAGTAACCTGAAATTAATTTAATCCATATATTTAGCTTTCTTTTAAGTAATGCTATATAATAATTCAGTAATTCGTCTTACACAATTACATAATCTCAACTTGAGACCCAGTCCTGTTTCTCTTATCAAGGCCTCCATCACTCTTGAAAACACTGTTAGTCTTTTGGTCCTGATCGTTGAGTGTGTTGAAGTCCCTAGGAGTTTCTCCATAGACTTTTAGTTGTCTTTGGATTGGTACCTTTCTCAGCAAGAGCCCTGCAGCAGCCAGGAGTGTTGTTGTCTCTTATAGCATCTGTTCTTTTCTCCTTTGGTTTATAAAAAAAAAAAATAAAATAAAAAAAAAAATGCCTGTAAATACTCAGTCATTATTTCATCAAAACGGAGAAGGTGGCCAAGATAACAAAAGGATTGCCTCATAAAAGCTGTGACCAAAACTGTCCAAGGTTTCAGAAGTATTCAGACAGCTTTCCCTGCCTGTTCCTTTTCCTCATCCTGCGTTTCCTGTGTTCTCCCTCATGCTGACCGGCAGCAGCAGCGCTGAAATGCTGGCAGATAAGCTTCTCATGGGATAATTATGGCTTGGCCAGGGGATGTAATGATACATCAACTCAAAGGAAGGACTTTTTCTTGAGACAATTCTGTTGCAAGAGCAAAACCTAACAGATTCTGGATTCCAAGTTACCGGCCAGCCCCTTCTTTTAGTGTAGCTCCAAAGAGGGGCAGGTGGGTGTTCATCACCTGTTCTGACATAGGTTTTGATGTTCATTGGTAAACCCAAGTTAGAGTGAACAGAATTCTGCCATTTTTTTACCTCAGAAGCTCAAGAGGGACATGGAAGTCACAAACATTTTTTGAAGAGAAAGTAATATAAATAAAATCAGATGTATTTCCAGCACTTCCAACAAAGTCTTTTTATAAGCCCTGCATTATTGCTTAATAGAACACTTTCACATCTGATTCCAGAGAGTTGTATTGCATGCCCTGCACTATAAACCATGACCCAAGAAGTAAGGTTCTCCACAACTGAGTAGTTCACGCTGAAAATGCAGATCTATTTCCTCAAGGTAATGCCATAGCAGTGTACTAATTCCTTCTGCTTGGTACCAACACAGCCAAGAAGTCACCAGGAAAGCTGTCGTCTCTCATCCTCCCACAGCATACGGCTGTAAAGAGCCCAGCTCTGTTGTCTTGATATTCATCTAGCTCTTATTTAAAGCGGTCATTGGTTTCAGATTGTTGTTAACTGGTTTTAATTTTGTATTCTATATACAAACATTCATTGTGTTTAGAATTATGGAAATACCCTCCTGAGTCACTGTGGATAAAATGTTCTTTTCCTTTTTGCTTGTTACCTATTTTAAGGATTCTTTTATTTGCTTGTAAACTAATGGATTTGCATTACTAATCTTAAATAATCATATCTGAACATCTTGGCAATAAATATTTGCTATATTTGTAATAGCATAGCATAATGTAATAGTTTTTGTTCATATATTGATTGTAAAATATCAATTTACAGTAGACAGTTTAATAATACAGCAATTCACTCTGAGAGATTATAAATTGGTTTTAATCTTGCCTCAGATTGGTTTACTAATGGAAGAACTTTATCTGCCTGTTTTAAAGTCTTACAAGCTAACTGGATTTTTTTACATGTACAACATGCTCAAAAGCAAGCACCCCATATAACCAGTGTTCATCTAAATACTTCTAAATATGTGTTGCATGCTTAAAAAGTGGATGAAAATGAGTGGAAAATATTTGTCTGCAAGCTGGGTCCAACAGAGTCCCTAAACATCTTGTTTATATATTTAAAAACAAACAAAAAGAAAACCTTACATTTACATTATAGTAAGCCAGTAATTAAATTTATTATTTAAAGCTCTATTTTACACTTAACATATAGTGAAAGTTTTTCTTTGTCCTGTGGATTTTCAGAGTACATGCCAACAAAACATGTTTCCCTCTCCTATAGCTTATGTTTCATCTCCCTGCTGATAGCCCGAAATAACACGCAATTAATGTTCCTAATCACTTGTTCAATATTCAGGGACCTAGAGGTCTAGATGGTCCTCCAGGAGAACCAGGAACACAAGGCATTAAGGTGAGTGCTTGCATTGCTCAGTACTGTACAAAACGTTTAAATAGATCATGACTGGCAATACCCCCCCCCCAAACCAACCAAAACAAACAAACAACAACAAAAACACTAAACACTACTGTGTTAGAAGCCATAACAAATTTCCATTTAGTCTAGGAGAAGCCTTGCAAATTTTTGCCTTTTTCAAATACTTCCTTATTATGGTATAAACTCATCTAAGCCTGAATCCGCGATTTCTGCACTTAACGCAACTTTTAAACTTGTAGCAGCTGTATGCAGTTTATCTAGCAAATGCACATAGAACTCTCATGTTTTTGGTTATTTATCAGGGAGAAAGAGGAGATCCAGGAAAGAAAGGCACTCCTGGGCTCATTGTAAGTATTGGAGACAATCTTTGTATTAAGCCTTAATGCAGTTACCTCAAGTTTCTGAGCTGTGTTTGGAAGTTATCTGAAGCCAGCATCATCTTTCAATATTTCTCTTTGACCAGGGCAAAGCTGGAAATCCAGGACAAAGAGGAGATCAAGGTGCACCAGTGAGTATGAAATGCTCTAGTACTTCATCCCAAACACCAAATACCATACTTCTTTATCACTCATATAAGGGAATTTGTCTACTTTGGAGCAGCTGGAAAACTAACATAAGAGTTTGTATTTTTTCATGCAAAGAATCAGAAGCAGAAGTGAGAGTAAGTGTGAACTTGGTAGTCTGCTACTAGACCAGTGTTCTCATGAATGATTGCCCACAGTGCATACCTACAGTATGTTAGCAAACTGCAGCAGAATGGCAACTATGTGTAGCTTGGGAGTGCTAGAAGTTGTTTTGGTAGTGGTTTTATTGTAGTTTTAAGGGAGAAATTCATTGTGACATAGAAAATAATTGACGGATTTTAGACTAGATGTGTGCCATCAGTGTTGGGATAAATAAAGAAAAATACATGAAATATATATATTGTGTAGGAGAAAATTTCTCTTTTAGGTCTTTTTTTTTTTTTTTTAATGGAAATCTAACGTGTTCTGTTTAAGTTTTTCTTTTACAAAGGAGGTTATTGGTCAATCCTAATGGTATGGTATTTTTTTTAAAAAGAAGGAAGCAGAAAAGCAGAAGCAAAGCAGTAATGGTAGTGATGTTGTGCTGAAATTGAGACTCAGAACGCTGGTTGCCACTGCTCTTCTCTTGCCTCTTCTGGCCAGATTTAGGAGCCTGGTGCCTCTCACCTTTGACAATGGGTTTTCATTTCATGTTCCTTTACTGGGACTTGTGTGTGTCTGTATATACACAGATGAATGGCAGTGCATATCATCCAGAAGAAAAAATTTCTTAGGTATTCCTGAGCAAGTGATTGAGTGAGCAGAAATAAGAGAGGGAAGTCACTTTGCACAGAATGTGAAACAGCTTGTTTCCAACTGATTTTTTATTTTACTTCATTTTATTTTTAACTTTGAGGGTTTGCCTGGGCCTCCTGGAACCACAGGAGACAGAGGACCAATGGGAGAGACAGTAAGTCGATCCTTATGCCTGCTTTAAAATTTTTCCACATATTGTACTGAATTCCCTAGTAACTCAAGCTCCATTTTACCAAGATTTGTTGTTAGCAGCGGTTAGGTAGGAATTGTGGGGTAATTGTTTTAAAACTACAGGGCTAGAGTCTGCCTCCATTCCTTAGCCTAATTTGTAAATAAGGGGACCTGTTAATCATGTTGGGAAGCACTGAAGTAAGGCATGCACAACGTAAGAGAGTATGGCAGAATCTGGATTGCAATATTAGGTGGCTCTACTGTGTATTGAGGTAGACATCCAAGTTACGGATTATGTAAATGTATGTGCCAATACTGATGTTAGTGCATTTTTTCAGACAAATTTTAGGATTGTTACTCAGAAACTCAGGAACCACATCTATTTGGCAGGTTAAAGTTTCAATAAAAAAGAGACTGTTCTAATAAACCTCAGACATTCCTCTGCTGAATGGATTCTTGTTCTGATTATTATTATTTCAAAGCCACACTTGTTTTCATGTGGCTAATGTTGTAACAGATGAACATGAAGGATCTGCAGCAAATACATACAAAGTACTGAAATATGTAGCCGTGATAGGAATACTATTGCATCACCATCTCTGTGGGTAAATCAGATTATGTAAGTACAATGAAAGTATGTGCTTTCCTAGAAGGGGGACGTGGGGAAAGGCTGCCATTTAATAGTGCAGAAGTCTGAGTTGTCAAAATGCATGGTTTTGTTGCTTCTGAAATGTTATTTTGGACATCAAATAACATACAGTTAATTTAAATCTTGAAAGTGAAGTGTTGATATAAAGTATGTTATTTCTAATATTATTTCTATTATTAAAAATTATTTCTAGTAATCCTTAGGCTGACAGATGCTTACAGAAAGCCATTGCACAATGGGGAAGTGTGGTCTAGAAAAATTCCAACAGCCAACATTTTAGAAATGTTAGCAAATTTTATTTTGAAAATTGCCTGTTTATTTCAGTTGCCAACTTGTAGGAAAGGCAAAATGTGTCAACAGAAAATGTATTTTCTAACATCTGTTGGATTTTGTGACAAAAAATCTGTTGGAAAAGTGACATTGGATTCATGTCACTTTTTGCTCTTCCATATAATCTAATCTATTTTACCTAATTACCTAATCTTAATGTTGTGACATCTGAGAGCCTTATAATGCAAGATGTATACATAAAATTCCTACTATTTTCTGGTCAATACTGAATTTTTATATATATTAAATGACAATCAGCCTTATCTAATTTAAGTGGTCTACTCTTGAGCAACCTACATTTCTGTTGTTCTCATCATTGTAGAATCGCACTGTCAGCTATGAAGGAAGCTATGAAAATGATGCAAGACATTTCAAATTAAACGCTTGGCTCTTTTTTTTAACTGCTTTTGCAAGCAAGTTGATTTCATCTTCTGACAGCTGGTCACTATACAGAAGCCAGCTGCCGAAACAGTTTCTCTTTCCCTGTCACTAGTTTTTGCACAGAACAGAAAAATGCAAATTATTGATGGAGGAGCAAAGAAACTAATGCAGTTAGAACTATTTGTGGTAGCAGGCTTGATCTAAATTGCATGTTATCTTTACCTATTGTCAGGCAATTCAGTGAAAATCTTCTTCGCAAATTATCTGCTGTTAATGGTTAAATATGCTGTTATATTGCCCTGTTTGGCGACCCTGGAAGTCACAGGGGAAAGATGTGTTACCAATCCAGCAAGTTTAGCTCTGTGTGAATATTACAACTTGACTCCTGAATCAGACTTAAGCTTTCTGTCAACTGTATTGTGGAATGTCATGGAACTGCTGCAAACCAAAACCCAATGGACATAGTGTAGCCCAAGTGAATTATCAACAGGAAATTAACTGCAGTTTCAGTCATTCTTCACACTTCAATGAATCTATAGGTTAAAATAGATGCATCTGCTGCAATGTTCTTGTTCACATGTAGTTTACATTGGTACTGCAAGGGAAGAACAGACTTCTGTGATCACTGCCAAGTCATCAGGAGGAGGAAAACCATATGCATAGTTTGTAAGGAGGAGGTGAAATTAAAAAGAGTAAATACTTGCTCAAAAGGCTTCTATCACCAATACAAGTGGCAACATCTTTACTTTACATGAGATTTTATACAGCAACAAAATGTTTTGAATGTAGAATCACCTTAAACTCAAATGAGTCCAAAAGAGGTAAATGGGTACGAACTTTCAGAGTTCAGATTGGATACATCTAGGGGGTTGATTTGTCTTGACATATGTTCATAGTGGCTCTAGAATCAGCTGTAAGCTGTTACAAGCAAACTCTGCTCCCCAGGCATGCAAATCCCAGTCCATATGCAGAGGTGGACAATCTAACATGCATAGAGTTTGAGCATGCGACTTTAGGAAGACATGTGTTACTGCAATCTATTATTTCTAGTAGGGCTTATAAAAAAAAAATGATCATAGCATATTTACTGATGTTACTAAAAGGACTCCAGCCTTTACTCCATTACACCTCAGTGATTGTTCTCTATAAACATTGCTAAATCCACAGTGAAGCACACAGTAGTTGCTTTCAGTTAATTCTGTACCAGACTGTAGGCTTTTCCACAAAACAAACCAGACAGTCTAACAAATCTTAATTAAACAAAGTGTCAGTTAATCAAGGGGAGAGCTTAGTACAGATAACACTTTACTTTTGGTCTGTAAGAAGAGACATCTGTGTTATTCTTGGAAAACTGTTATTTTGGTGTGAAATCTGTTATTTCCCTGTGTCAGGACTGGCAATGAGGTCTTTGGTACTGTATGCTTTCATGGTACTTGCATACACTGTGGGATTCAGAAGGAAAGACAATGAAGTATACTTCTTTATGCCAGCTGGTAGTGTTCTGAAGAGACAAATTCAAGGCTGTGCAACATGATTTAATGTTAATTGCATGATGTAGCCAAAATTTTGTTTAATGCCAGGGTCCAAGAGGACAACCAGGGGATGTTGGCACTATTGGAGAAATGGGTTTGGAGGTGAGTTTTTCATCATCTATATACTAATTACAAACACTCAAGCAACAGAATATGCCTAGACAATGTGTTCAGAAATTATTTTTTGGATTACATGTAACTGACTTAAATACCATGAGCTGCTGAGAGTCTCTCTTACTTAAAGCATGTGCAAAGCAATAATGTCTGAACCAAGTACCTCTTTCTATTGTGAGCTGTTGTCAGGCATGCATTCACGACATCTGTAGTAAACAAGTTGTGGGGGGAAAAAGAAACATTTTCCTTGCAGTTAGACAGTTTATCCAAGACTGGGGGTTTGAAACTGGAATGGTATTAATCAAATGTCCTTGCAAATGGTAGATGAAGAAAAGCAACTGCAGGCTGTCTTCTTCCTAACTTCTATTTTTTGCCTTGTTTTTAATATCTCTTTGAAAGAAGTATGACAGAATGCTTTAGACACATTTGCAATGAAGTAGCTGAGGGATGAGCTCACTTAGAACAAAAGGAATTTGGCTTCTTCAAATAAATGCACTTCCTCAGTCACCCAGAACCCAGTCTTATGACTGCCTGTTAAAAACCAAAGCAGGAAAGGGTTTAAATGTAAATTCTACAAGAAGTAATCTAATACCATTTACACTTTGAAAGCTGAAGACCTGTATATTTGTTTTCCAGTGTCTGTATTTACTTAACTCCAAGCCTAAACAGTGATGGAGTAGTCAGTAAGAATTCCAAAAGGTAGATTATTGCTTAGCTTGCTAGCAATTTATGATGAAAGGTAAATGCTTAGTGGTACTGCTGAGTCTTCAGTGTATTACTGCTCAATGGTACAGTTCTGAACGCCTTTATACTCTTCTTCTGTCAGTCTCTAGTAAGACCAACAACAGTTTTCTCTTATTTTTATTTTTCAGACATGCAGTTCTTTAAGTGTCTCATGTCATATTTTTGCTTCTATTTTGGCTGTGTTATTTGGTAGTAGCAAAACTATTATTGATGATCATGTGTAAGAATAGCTCTTGTACCATGCAGGGACCTCCTGGCCCTGAAGGAGAACCTGGACTGCAGGGGGAACCAGGCACAAAGGTAAATGTTGAAATTATTCACTTGGGCTTTTAAATTTTTCCAGTTTCCAAAAAAAATGAAATCAGAGTGATCTGACTTATTAGCCAAGTAGATAATGATACAGTATGTGATCCATTAAGCAGTGTTGTCATGATGATTGCATTATCTGTAAACCCCATCATTGTTAGAAATATCAACTTCAAGATTTAATTTTCTTGTGATATTCCAGGGAGATGCTGGACCTGCTGGGAAGGTTGGAGAACCAGGCGACCAAGGTTTAAGGGTGAGCTCTGGGTGAATCTTTTCCAGAAAGAAAAGTATGTTACAAATGTGTCAGAAATGCAAGTCAGAAAACCTTGATTTGTCAGAAGATTTTAAAAGAATGTTTGTAATGCCATGACAAGTTAAAAAGAGTATTGATTGTGAAGTTGAAATTTTTCTAAGTGTCTCATGTCACAGAGACCCATGAATAAGTGGTTTGAGCACGAAACTAAATCCAAGGGTGTCTAGCCCAGCTGTTAAGATAACAGCACAGAATAACACTGTATACAGATTCCTATGAAATAACGGGAACATTATAGTCCCAGCAGAGCAAGCTATCCCTCTGTACCACTGTCTCATGCAGCTGATTTGCTTCTGGTGCTGTGAATAGCTCATTCACCAACTAGTTTTACCAAACACTTGTGCACCTGCTTATTCTTTCTGCATGTGTTACCTCTTTCATGTGACAGTTGCCTACCTTTGAAGGATGATAAAAGCTTTTAAAATGCTCAAGACAGGTTTTGTTCATGGCACTTGTAAAAGAGTATAAACCGTATCCTTTTAGATTCGAACCTTACCATTGAGCTACTCTCAAGATATGTTAGCTCCTTGCTGTTATCTTTTTCTCCTGCCCAAAATCTCCAGTAAGTTGCATTCAGCAATCCACTAGCCCTGGCAGAACAGTAATACCTGGTACTGGTACACAGTGGAAGCTCTAGACTTACCATATTTCTATGCCTGAAATACCGCGTTAGCAGTATAGGATAGATTTGCTGTTTTACTATCTGCATCAAAAGTTGCAAGTTGCCACTGTCTTTGAATATCAGACCCTGAGAAATGCAAATGTTCTAAAAAGTCATAGTAGATAGTACTGTTGGTAAATGATGAGGTTTTCATGGCCCTAAACTAAGTCACTGAACATACCAATATAGTAGTTATTCACATAAACGTGGAAATTTTGGAACAAAACAGATGTATTCTTAAGGTTATTGTAATTACACGTCATGTACTCTGAAACTAAGCAATCTCAGTACCACTATTCAAACCTTCAGTGTTCCATGAGCATAGTATTGCCTCAATTTTGAAATGTAGATTGTCTTCTACATGTTCCAGTCTTCCAGATTCACAGGGCTGTAACTGTCACTGTAAATCTGTGAAAAATGAAAACAAATTATCACAACATAAAAGTAGTCCAAAATTCAAAAAGTCCAAAAATATGATAAGCATATGTAAGACCAGTTTTAGTTCTTGCAAGGCAATACTTTTATCTGGAGAAGTTCTGTTAGTGGCAATAACTTCGTTTTCAATTGTTCATTTCTGTAAGGGTGAACCAGGACCTCCAGGAGAAGATGGTGTTCAAGGAAAAGATGGCCCAAAGGTACATTCAGTTTTTATGGCAGATGTAAAGCAGTCAAATTAATTTAAAGACCAAAATATCTTTTTTCTCCCCCCTCTGTTTCACAAGTTCAGCAGAGCCCAGTTGAGTAAGCTCAGTTTTAACATGGGAGGCCCTATATATTATAGACTTTCCTGTGCCTTTTAGGCACAGATCTGCTCTGCAAGCTTAACAAAGTTGAATGGCTTGACAGAGAAAAGCAAACTGAAGAACTGAGTACATCTTATTTCCTTTATGACCATCATGCTGGACAGAGTGAGCCCAAAGTTGCTCCATGTCCTCTGCCAGATCAGTGCTATGCCAGAGACTGTGTCACATGCAAGGACAGGGGACGTCACATCCTCAAGGTAGATGGAGATGGATGAAGTAAAATCTGGCTGTAGGAGTGAATGAATGAGATAGAAAGGGCTTTACCCTAACTTGAAGCCTGATCTGAATTTGACTGGAAAAATTCCAGTCAGTTTTAGTGTGGTGGTTTTTCAGTTGTCTTTTATGGTCAAACCTGAAGATTTTAAATTCACTCTTCTCAAGAATAATTAATTTTGGAACAGTAACTCGATTATTTATTTATTTGTTTGTTTGGTTTTGTTACCCTTAAGGGAGACCCTGGAGAACAAGGCTTACTTGGAGAAGATGGTGAAAAAGGAGAGATGGGAATACCAGGAATTGTTGGACCCCCTGGTGAAGCTGGCATAATGGGTGTTCCTGTAAGTGTTTTCAACTTTAAGTGGGCTTTTTGTGATTATTTCCTTTTTAATTTAGCTTACTTTTTTTTTTTTATTATTATTATTATTTTCTGTTTTGCTATTGCATTAAAGATTACCATCTTTAAACTAGTTTGTCTCCCCTTTCTATGTGGTTCTACTTTTCAGGGTTGGTAGAGCTTACAAGTGTTTTCCCCATCCTAAATCTGGGGTCTCTTAGCAGACAGTATTTCCTCACACTTGTCACCTAGACACATACACCACACAGCCTGGTGTCTCTCACTTCAGATCTCTCCCCTCCAGGCAACCTTCCATTGTTAGTCTCTATCCTCACCTTCATTTGGAGACGGTGGGCAATTTAACAGAATTAAATCATTCTATATATTTTTTTTAAATGCCTAAAGATGTTGGTGAGATAATATATCCTACCATAAATTGTGCTGTAAGATGTTTTATTGTTCTGTATCTTTCCCTACCTAATGGCTTTGTTTGCTGTTCCAGGGCTATTTAGTTTTTAGTTTAGATTAAAAGTTTGTCAGGACAATGAACTGCCATTTTGAGCAGTTTGCAAATAATAAAGCTCTAGAACTTAAAGCATCCACGTTCTAGCTCCAGTTGAAGGTTTTGTGGTGATGTTCTCACCAAATACATGTTTAGCTGTCATTCTTTTAAATACACTTTAACAACAAAAGCTACGTCTAAAAATAACATTTCTAGATGAAGTGA
Source organism: Aythya ferina (assembly GCF_964211825.1). NCBI lineage: Eukaryota > Metazoa > Chordata > Aves > Anseriformes > Anatidae > Aythya > Aythya ferina. Next base: position 18,466,202 of record NC_140304.1, read on the forward strand.
TATCCTTAATATTGAGGTGTCTTTCATTATAAAATGATTGCAGCACAGACACCAACAGCATGGGGTTTCTTAAAGTGTTGGATTATAGGGCCTTCTCTGGTGAGAGATACAAGACAGGTCAAATTGGCTTAAAACCAGTATCAAATGATAGTAGACACCACATAATCCAAACAACATCTGCTGGTGTGGTTCCTGATCAGTTGGCCTGTCTTTCCAAACAGTGGCCTTTCCGTATTGCTGACAAAGTGATGTAAAGACATCGTTATGGATGCTGTCTATCCTATGCTGGAACTGACTTGCAGAAATGAAGGTGTGTCGTGCCAGGAAGCCTTGCTTCAGTTGATAGTTCTGTGCTGTGGTGTGAGGTCACATCTATGGTGGGCCTTCTCTTCTTCCTTTGTAAACGGCCCTGTAGTGAGGCAGATACTATAAAAAGCAAGGAGACAGAAGAAAGAATTTCATGATTCCATTTTGTTCTTAAAAGACACTTTTTCTTTAACTAACTTCATTTTGGTGCTTCTGTGAAAGGAATTAAATGAACATATATTTAAATGAACCTATTATCAATTGCCATAGATAACTAAACCAGAAACTGCAGATGGAGAGAAAGAGTAGTACACACACACAGGTCGAATAGCAAATGAGCGTTGGGATCCACAGTCCACATTGTTATATCAGTTTGCTTATTTGTTCTGGCATAATGCCTAGCACCTAAACTCCATCCATATAATCTGTTTTGCTGAAGTTTTATGCAAGTTCTTAATGTAAACTAATCTTTTAGAGCATGGTTTCCAAAGCAAGTACATAGTCCTAATTCAGACATCAGATTCCCTTAGCAAAAATTGTCTTGTTCTCATTCACAGTCCTCTGGCTGCCTTCGCTGTAGCTCTTATGTGATGATGGAGTCTGAGTAAACAGTAGTTCAGAGGGCCAGCTGTTAACGGCTGTGAGCACTATCCTCTCTGTCCTCTAAGCCTCAGTGATACAATTAGCTTTTTTAAGTCTTGGGTTCTTCACAGTGACCTACTCTCCTAGTAAAGGAAGAAAGTGCACTTCCAGCTGTCAGCGTGCTGTTAGCTCACAGTGTGCTGCAGAACAATTTTAGTTTCTCATTCAGTAATGTCACCCTGACTTCTTTTTTGGATTGGCAATTCTGGAAAAGCTGGAATGTTTTGTACATTAAAATTATAAAACAGCTTGGCCCTGGCATATCTGCAAAGTATGTAATTAACTTGTATAGAGTAAACAGCATCAACAGTGCTGCTGCACCTCAGAGAGACAGGCGGGTCTGGTGATTTGATGTTTGGAAGGATGTGGTTAGCAGGGTATTTTTCAAGTTTCTGTTCCATGCGTTCCAGAAGCGGCTGCAATCCCTCCTCACTCATCTTCCCCAGCATCTGGGAGTGTTCAGATCATGATTTTGGTTTGACCTCATTCTAGGGATGTGGACAGATCACCGTTCTAGTTTAAACAAGGAAATGGATTACCTATCATCAGTTGTCTGGTTGTCCTGTTGGGGATGAGATTAATACTACGTTTTACTTGAACAGATACATATGAAGCAACATATGTACTTCACAAATCAGTTTGAACTCTGTTTATCATAGCTCATCACCACAATATCTCTAAAAATATTATAGAAAGAGAGAGAGAGAGATCTCCCCTTACCCAAAACTGAAGCCTCCTTGCCTTCAAGGAGCTATCAGGTAACCTGAGGCCAGTGAGCTCCAGACACTTTGAGCCCTTCAGGAGAGTCATTTTTTGAAGTGACCGAGAGGACAGCGGGATTGTAGCTCTATACACTCCTCACCTGCAGGCAACTCACCCACTTACACCATCACCAGGAGGCTGGCGGTGGGAGGCACCATCACTAACTGAGTTAGGGCTCTCCTGCTGCAGTAAGTTGTGTCAGGGCCCTGCTCTTCACACTTGATAGTCCCAAAGTCTTGTTAATTTTCCCCTGACTGTGTATTGCATTTCTCTAAATCCAGTATTTATCTTGAAGCAACTTTATTACTAAAATAATATTTCCTGTCTGGACAAGATTTATTAGTTGGTGTGTTTTGTTTCTTCATTTCCAAAGCATTTTCAGTACTTTGATAAGTGATCCCTTATGTATGCCCATTTATTTCTGCTGTAACTTGAAAAAGTCCTACTCTACTGACTTTCTCACAGCAACGCTTAATGAGATTTTTCCTCCCACCTCTGTGTATTACAAAAGCCTGCTTAGTTATCCAATTTGGAGCACAATTTAAATATGTTTCCAGGGCTTTTCTCAATCATTTCTTTTTCTCTCCCTAATTAACATACAGGGTCCTGAAGGAACACCAGGAAATCCAGGTCAAAGGGGACGTGTAGGAAAGAAGGTAGTATTTTTCATCTCCCCAGATTCCCTTTTGTCTGAAATTTACATTACAAAATAATTTCATTCAATCACTTGACACTGTTGAGAGCCTGTCAGCACTGCAAAAGACGTCAGGTTTTATATGTTGTTAGACTGTAGTATGAAAACACCAATAAAGTGAACTAAACCTATCCGTATTTTCCATCACACTTCAAGCTTTTTTTTTTTTTTCTTGTTAGCCATAGCAATTAGAATTGTCATTGTTCTGCACTTGATAACTTTTGAGACCTTAGGAAATTTAAATTTGGATCAAAATGCGCAACTCAGTTTCTGGTGCTATCAAAAATGTAAAGCTTTGGCTAAACCAAAGAAATTCTCTATCAAAATTATTTTTTTTCCACTGAGGAGTTCTGGGTTCAGACATTCTAAAAACTACTGTAAATGACATGTAAATATAATAATCCTCTTAAATAATGCTGTTACATGCTTTCATTAGGCATTTAAACTGCATTTTAAACATAGTATCAATCTCTTATTATTTTTAATACAATAACACCAATAGGGGGAAAAAGGGCAGCTTGGCCCTCCTGGAGAAATTGGACCTGCTGGTGACTCTGGCCAACCTGGAGAAATTGGTCCCAAAGGTGCAAGAGGAACTCGGGGCCCCTCGGTTTGTACAAAACATGATTATTTAAGAGCTGATATGTTTATGATTTAGCAATGTCATGTCTCTCCATGGGAGGAGGCAAGTCACAGGTATAGCATGTACAAATATCACCAGCTGGAGATGGAGATGCAGGCAGTGCTTAAACTATTTGGAAGTCCTTCTCAGCCCCTAGGTATTGATGTGTGCCCTGGCCTTTAAGTGTCAGCATGAGACCTATGCACCCATCCAGGCAGAAATTCATGGACCTTCAGGAAGCGATCTCATGCACCGGTCATGTTCCTGATCTGGTAATCAGAGGAGCACGATGGCAGGGCTTGCCGTGGAGTACACATGCCCCACAATCCAGATATAACTTAGTGATATTGCTGTTCCTTAAACCTTTCTAGTTCCAAGAAAAGAAATTGTGGGGTTTGCTATTACATAAAGAAAGCCTTAGTCATGGCTGAAACAAAGCATTTCAGTTGAGGACTGCTTGTCCTATTGAATGGGAGTCTAGCAATGTTAACTGGTTTAAGGGTATTTTCATTAACTTTATGAATTTCTCTCATCGCAAGCTCTCCAAGCATGCTTCACATTGTGTAATAGCAGATGCAAAAACAAATGCACCCTCCATGCAACTGAGGCAATTTGCCCATCTCACAGCTCCAACGTCCAATACTGTAACCACTGAATGCAGGATTGTTTCCCATAACACGTGAAGTTTAGAACTAAAGTACCTGTCTAATTTTCAAGAGAAGGACTTGAACTCTTTTGTTAGGACTGAAATTTTGACCATCATTTCCACAGCACAAGGAGAAGTCCAGTATTCTTTAATGAATGAAGTTGGAAGTAACAAGGAAGTAATCTGTGGTTCTCAAATCTCAGTATCTGAAGTTTTTTCCAAGTGATTACTTTATAAAGTGTATGTTGTTGTAACATTTTAAAAGGGAACTATTTTTTCTTTCACTGATAATTGCTTTTAATAGGGCTATCTAGGAGGAATGGGACCAGAAGGAGAACTAGGAATTCCAGGTTATGGGGTGAGTTTTTTTTTTTTTTTAATGAATTTTTTTTAATGAATTTAACTCTGGTGCTCTAAATAATTTCAAATATCATGTGAGATCTGTATCTAGAATACACAAACGTATTGTGTTTCAGATACATACTTTTATATCACACCTGATTGCCTACTTAAAAGCATTAGCCTTAAGCAATGATGAGTTGTTTCTTTGTGAGTTCAACAGCAGTTGTTTTTTCCCTCAGATTTGAAACTTGTTTGTCCAGTGCTTCCCACTCTATTTGTTAATATAGTTCCTATGAAATTACTACAGCTATTCATTATAAAGAGAATTCAGCAAACCACCACTTCTGTTTACTGTCTGGCCAGGCAGCTTCCTTTTCAGTAACAAAACCAATGATTGAATGAGGTTACTTGAAGGGCATAAAAATATTGTGACTTTCACTGAAAAATAATCACTGTTCTCCAATGATCCCTGTAGATGGATTGAGTCTTGCTCTTACAGACCAGACTGCCATGTCTACTCCAAACAGAAATGTCCATCTGTGGCCCTAACCCTGAAGTAAGAACCAGCCCAGGTCCCCTCACTTGCATCAAGCCCTGCCAGAACTTCCGGTTTCTAACTGTGCACATAGGTTTTCCTGCACAGAGTAATTTTTCTGCCTGTGCCCATTAATTTTGTAAGCAGCAAAACATAATGACAACAAGCATCTAAAAAATGAATTCTTTCTTTTATTATTTTGTGTTGGAACTAATTTTTGTTTTGTTTTCTTCTTTAGGGCCATCAAGGTCCTCCAGGGCCTTCAGGGCCCCCAGGACCCAAAGGAGAGAAGGTATGAAGTTAGATTATACTTTTCTATCGTTTGAGTAGTCATAAAGGAAAGAAATATTACTGTAAGCTCACTGTTTTCCTCAGCATGCAGTGAAGCCACTATTTGGAGATATTAGTATTGTGAGAGAACAAGAAAAGAAATACAAACTGCAGAAACTGATCATTTGGATGCAAAGTTCTGAACTGTAGTTGAAATGTTTGAGGCTTTAAAACACAAGGTACCCATTGTAAAAAATATGTAATTGTATCAGATAGCACCACTGCCCTCAGTAAATGCTACTGACAGAAATAATCAGCGTGGGAACTGCTAAGTATTCACTAAACTTTAAACCTGTGAGTACTCCCATGGATTTTGCTGGAAGTTTAACTATGATGGTCAAAGCTCTATGCTTAATATAAAATGTTAGGGGCAGGATATTGCCTCAATGTTGCTATTTCAGTGTCAAATTCACTACTGTTCTTTCACTACTGCTCCAAGTCCTGCAAACAAATCTGAATGCTGAGAAATCTGTATAGCCCCAGGCAAGTACAGGGATTCCCTTCAGGAAGATTAATTTTGAGTTGAGCCTGACAAAGAAACCTATTCTTATGTTAGGGCCAGTTTTGCAATGAATACTGCTAATAGGCAATTAGTGAGGATTTTCTAAATAGCTTCTGAGAAAATCTTCATAAACAGTACCTGAAAACTGAATTGTTGGGAGGTAGGAGTCTAACTTGCTTAGTCACCTCTGAAATTTCAGTTTGATGCACTTTTGAAACTGGTAATCATGTTCAAAATATTTGCCTCTGCATTAAATATTTTGGTAAATATCATCTAGAATATGTAATTGTGTTGTCTATTATTTGGATTACTTGGATGATGGCTGTTTTGTATTTAGAATTAAAAACAGAATGATCCTATTTATGCTGATTGTTGGAATTTTCTGGACACTTGTTTACCTGTATTAAGTACATATCTCAAGACAGTAGAAGAAATTTTGTTTTTTTTGCTCTTGTCAAATACCCTGTTTCTCCATTCCTAACAAATGACTATGTGGACTTTGTTCTAATACTAGTATTAGAAAAGTATTGGAACAGTATTGGGCACTAGAACAGTTAGAACAGTATTGGCCATTAGAACTAGTATCGGCCAATTGCCGAGGCGATCGGCTCCGGGGCAGATGCATTCTGTAGCGGAGCGGGGGATCGGACAGGCAGTGCTAATTTCTCCGGCACCGAGCCCACTCGAGGTAGCCCCCAGGACCCGGCAGCCCTCTCGAGGGAGGTGAACGAGGCGAGAACAAGGCGTAGGCGGAGCCAGCAGCGCCCCCGCCCCTGCCGTTCAAAAGCTGCCTCTAGGGAGCGCGAGCGCCCTGCCTGCGCGAACAGGACGGGCAAACAGGGCATAGTGCGTCAGTTGGCGCAGTAATTAGCGCAGGCAGGGCAGAGCGCTCCCCCCTGCCCATACGAACACCTCTTCTAACGGCGGTCTACTGCTAGCTCAGCTGCGATGGTGTACACCAGGCACAGTGCCCTCTCTAGTAAGCCTGTACATACCCAGACCGACTGTCCGTTCAAAAATGCGGCATTCAGGTCTCCGGATGCAGGGAGTGCCTGAGCCTGTTGCTACCACCTGCGGGGAACAGAGAGACTGTATGCATGAGGTGCGAGCAGGTGGATGACCTGGTCCGCCTCATGGCAGAACTCAAGGAGGAGGTCCAGAGGTTGAGGGATATCAGGGAGTGTGAACGGGAGATAAACTTGTGGAGCGACTCTCCGCACGGCCTGAAGGACAGGTACTGGGGTGAGGCACCCCAAATGGGGGTGGACCTCCTGCCCTGTAGCTGTCAGGCAGAGGCAGGGGACCTAGGAGTTGAGGAGGAATGGAAACAGGTCCCTGCTCGACATCGCAGGCGATGCCCTCCCCCACCGGCCCCACCTTCCCAGGTGCCCTTATGCAACAGGTTTGAGGCCCTGCAGCTTGAGAGACCGGTAGCTGAGGAACAGGTAGAAATCCCAGGAGGATGCCTAGGGCGAGGAAGTCGACTCCACACCTCAGGACTGTCTCCACCAGGACAGAAAGAAGGGTGATTGTTGTGGGTGACTCCCTTCTCAGGGGAACAGAGGGACCTATTTGTTGGCCTGACCCTACCCGTAGGGAAGTCTGCTGCCTCCCTGGGGCCAGGGTCAGGGACATTGCCAGAAAGCTTCTCAACCTGGTTCGCCCCTCTGACTATTACCCTCTTTTAATAGTCCAAGCTGGCAGTGATGACACCGAAGAGAGAAACCTGAAGACCATCAAATGGGACTTTAGGGGACTGGGATGGTTAGTGGATGGAGTGGGAGTACAGGTGGTGTTTTCGTCCATCCCTACGGTGGCAGGGAGGGGTACAGAGAGGACACGGAAAGCCCACCTGATAAACACGTGGCTCAGAGGCTGGTGCCAACACAGAAATGTACACCTGGGGCGCAATAACCCCAAGCAGAGCTACAGGCTGGGAGATGAGCGGTTGGAAAGCTGCCAGGCGGAGAAGAACCTGGGAATATTGGTGGATAGTCGGCTGAATATGAGCCAGCAGTGTGCTCAGGTGGCCAAGAAGGCCAACAGCATCCTGGCTTGCATAAGAAGCAGTGTGGCCAGCAGGTCTAGGGAAGTGATTGTCCCCCTGTACTCGGCTCTGGTGAGGCCGTACCTCAAGTACTGTGTTCAGTTCAGTAGCCCCTCGCTAAAAGAAGGACATGGAGGTGCTTGAGTGAGTCCAGAGAAGGGCGACGAAGCTGGTGAGGGGTCTGGAGAACAAGTCCTACGAGGAGCGGCTGAGGGAGCTGGGTTTGTTCAGCCTGGAGAAAAGGAGGCTCAGGGGCGACCTTATCGCTCTGTATAAGTACCTTAAAGGAGGCTGTAGCGAGGTGGGGGTTGGTCTATTCTCCCATGTGCCTGGTGACAGGACGAGGGGGAACGGGCTAAAGTTGCGCCAGGGGTGTTTTAGGTTGGATATTAGGAAGAACTTCTTTACTGAGAGGGTTGTGAGGCATTGGAGTGGGCTGCCCAAGGAAGTGGTGGAGTCACCATCCCTGGAGGTCTTTAAAAGGCATTTAGATGTAGAGCTTAGTGATTATGGTTTAGTGGAGGACTAGTTAGTGTTAGGTCAGAGGTTGGACTCGATGATCTTGAGGTCTCTTCCAACCTAGACAATTCTGTGATTCTGTGATTATTTTTAATAGCTGCATTTAAAAGTAGAGCAAATACTTTTTTTTTTTTTAATTCCTATATTTATTTCCTAAAACAAATGGTGCACATTGAAATGGAGTTACCACTTCCACTGTATTAAAAACATAAGCATCACATTCACTAGTACCATCTATACAGCATGCTTTGTCATGTATTACTAATATTTAAACATATATGCACTTTTTAACCCATATGTTTATTCTAGGGTTACCCAGGCGAAGACAATACAGTGCTTGGACCACCTGGGCCCATAGGTGAACCAGTAGGTCTTTGTTTCTCAAAAAAATTATATTGGTACCTCAATACAAGAGACAACGCAGGCTCTTTCTGAAACTTCTTATCACTGTCTAAGGAGTCAGTACCCCCTCGTACAAAACTGTGGAGTGATGGTCCTTTAATCAGTAATCTCTCTCTGAAAAATGCAATCATATGCGCTTTCCTGCTTTAGGAGTATGTGCCTAACATTTAATTATACTAATGACATCATTCTGTGTTTAGACTGGCAGATTTTGGAACAGAATTTTTATCCTCTATGTTTATACTGAATTATACCTAATTGCTTTACTAACCAGAAATATATTTTTACTTACTTCATTATCACTCCAAAGCTAATTTAGATGATTAAGCTTAATTTTGTAACCTTTCTGCTTACTAAATTTCTATACATTATTTTTTTGAGCATTTATGAGCATGTCCAAAAAACAAATGCAACCTCAAAATCTTATTAAAAGCATTTAATATTCAGGCTTTGTGCTAGAAAGTAGTGCTTGTACAGCCTACTCCTCTTCAGATTGACCTTAATATTTGTACCTCACCTCCCCAAAAAGCAGGGCCTATAAGACACAGATGTAACTGAAGACAGTCTGGACTAGGTTCTTAACTTAATTAGGGAAGGGCATGAGAGAGAAGACTTCAGCCAGTTCTGTTGTAGGTGAGCGGACTGCTGTGCTGACCGTTCAAACATTGCAAGCAGGGCCTTTGCAGATTCCCTTTAGGAAACATGCCATGAACGTGCTGAATCCTTGGAGAGTATAAAAGCAGTTGCGTAATAGTATCTATTGGTGGATATGCAGTAGATGCAGCTAACCTATTCATTTCTGAACTGTAAAGATGCACTGCAGTTAGTGATGCCAGGCCAATTTTTCACACTTCAGACATAGGAAGAAAAACACAGTTCTTATTTCATCCAACGAGTGGCTGGACGTCTTTTTGAAAGTCTTGGCTGCTGTTACAGCCAAGTGATTCCTTATCCCGCCATTTTTCTTATGAAAGCCGTAAGACAGTTTTCCTCACATGCCTTGAAAATAAAGTCTGGTCATTCACAGAGAGTCTTAATTCTGATACCATATATATATATGGGTGTAAACCTGGAGAACTTCTACTGAGGCCAGTATACCTATTTCATTTTTCCCCATAGAAGATTCATCTTTTATCTTCTGGTCTTCAGTTGCAAAATATGTTAAAAAGCGTCTCCTGCCTGGTTGTAATGCATTTTGTTTAGAAAAAAATGATGTTTATTCCTTTAGACAAGCTAACTTTAATATTAGTAATCCTCAATTCACTCTTGTTGGTCTGTCTGTTTTGAGAGAAATCCCAGCTGTCTTTTTTCACTTCACTGCAGCAGCATTTCAGTCCAGCTGTTACATTGTGCTCTGTGTTTTTCTCTCCAGGGGCCTAGTGGAGAGCGTGGAGATAGAGGAGAATCTGGTGATGAGGGCTACAAGGTAATACCTCTTGCTTTTTAATTCTTTGTATTTGAACATGGTGTGCTGTGTGTACACGTAATGCTGCAAAAGTTTCATTGCTAGTATGCTGAGATGCACTTGCTGGTGTGTCACTGCACTGATGAGTTCTTAGTATAGATTGGAGCATCTATCATGTGAAGAGAGTCTAGGAGAGCAGGGACTCTTTAGACTGGAGGAAAGAGGGCTCAGGCAGAGGATCTTAATGCGTATAAATGCCTGATGGGAAGGAATGAGGATGAAGGAACCAGACACGTCTCAGTAGTATGTAGTGACAAGCAAAGGGCACGCTTTGAGAGACATTAAATATTCCATTTGAACACAAGAAAACACTGTTTTGTTTTGTTTTGTTTTTTTTTAACTGTGAGGGTACCTGAGTACTGGAACAGGCAGCCCAGAGAGAGGTTTTGGAGTGCCTATCTTAAGTGGCCCTGCTTAAGCTTAGTTGCTCTAAATGATCTCAAAAGGTCCCTTCCAACCTAAATGATTCTGTAAGACAAAATCAATTAACATTTTTATTTGAAATGTAAGTGCTATTGCTTTGTAAAATACAATTTTAATAATCATTCATTAATTGTATGCAGTCTTTCAGCAAATATAAATGGCTGGTAACTCATTCTGTTTATTGAAAAACAGAAGAGACACCCCTTGACAGGGAATATCCTGTTTAAGTTACAGATAGACGTACTAATAAATCAATGAACCAAATATAGTCTGTGCACAGAAAAGTGCAGGACTGTTTAAAATATATATTTCCCTCTTGCACTGAGGTTGGAGTAGAGAGTTTAAAGAAGAAAAGCCCTAAGGTCTGGTGTCAGGAGAGCTGAGTGTACTTTATCCAGATGAAGTCAGTGAAGCTGAGGCCACTCAGCACTTCCCAAGATTGGCTTTCGAAGGAGATCTGTAGCTCACAGAGCATGACATCCTGAGTTATTTGTATTGCAATATATTATATTTTCTGCTTCCCAGGGTCACATAGGCCTTCCAGGGCTTAGAGGACCAACTGGACAGCAGGGGCCTCCAGTAAGTGTTGCAAACCGTGAGGTTTCTCTGCTGATTGCTGAAATTGCATTTTATTCTGCCTTCCTATGATGTGTTGTTAGTTATTTATTTAATATATGTTCTTTCCAAAGGGAGAGCCAGGTGGATTTGGGAAGCAAGGACCAAAAGGAGAAAGAGGCTCAGAAGTAAGTAGAAAAAAGTAAAGAAACAGTGCACTTAATTGGAGATTGTACGTTTTTACTGTTTGCTGACTATCCTTAGAAAAGAAGAAAGTTATAGGGTTTTGATACATAAGACTTGTTTCAAGAGTAAAACATGATTTCTAATGGATATTCTTAAAGATGTAGTATTTGCCTACATGTTCCAGCTTTACAAGAAGATTAGGGCTCTCCATCACTTGTTCTCAAGTTGCACATCCTGTGAAGTCTTCAGCAACTTGAACCAGCACGTTTGAGTTGAACTCTGTTTAAATTCTTATCATTGTCTGCCACTACAATTTGAATGATGCTGTAGACAGATTTGCTACAATATGTTTTAAGAAATCTCTGTGCTTGCTGGACATCTCTATACTAAAGATATTTAGGTTTCAAATCATCTCAAATCTAGATGCAAGCTGTTCTGTAGATTTATGCTGAATTCTTGCTAATTACTTAACTGAAGGTTCTTTTTGTACTGTTTTACATCCCCGAGCAATACATTTGAGTCACATAGTATGAAGTGGGAACAGAGCAGTGCCCAGTGCTCACTGAAGCTCCAACAGTTTTTATGGTTGCTTCTACAGCTGGCAGTAGCCACCTGCATGTGGATCACAGTGTTCTCTGTTGCAGGCACAGTTTAGCTCATCTAAGATGCGTGTATATTGTCTTGGCATTGGTATGACAGTATCTATTAGTGGTGTTTTGCATTTCCCTGGAAATAGTTGGTTTTCATACTCAAATTCTCTTTTGAAACTATTGGGCTAGTTTTTCCACACATTAAGCTTGTAGGAACAGAGCAGCATGGAAATCATTTTGATTTTTTTGTTTCTTTGGTTTTGTTTGTTTGGTTTTGGTTTGGTCTTTGTTTTACTGTTTTATAAGGTTGAAATTCAGTGTTTGGCTTTCATTTTCATAACTGAAGGGACAATAAATATATAGAACGGAAAATTGATTAATGATCTTAGTACGTATGTGTAATATGATAGATAAGTGGTTTTACTTTGGGGTAATAGAAAGCATTGAGAGGCTTTTTTGGAAAAATTTGAGTGATATTCAGTTATACCCTTAAACAGAGTTCCTTGTGACAAACTAGCTCTGAAAAACACACAGGATTTTACTGCTCTGGTTTGTAAATGAAGCCTCCTGGTACTGCACTGCACTGAATTTTCACTCAGACTTGGATGACTTTTTTTTTTTTTGCTACAGAACAGTAGACTAAAAAGACAGAACAAGTCAAGAAAAAGAAAAAAGACTAAATATTTTCCTTTAGAAATAATAGTTCATCTTGGTGGTATATTGAAAGTTGCCAAAAATATTTTATATTCTACCATAGGGTGACTTTTTTATTTACCTTTGAGATTCCAAAAGATTTAGGCTAGAAGATTTCTTACAACTTGAATTGCCTTTGCAACTTCAATGAGGAATTTTCTTCAAAATGTTCCACAGATGATTGTTAAAATTACAAAATTTTGTAGGTGAATACAAGAATCTACAGTAGGTTAGGAATGGGGAGAAACAAAAAGGAAATATGATGTGTAAACATTGTCAGCGTGTACCATAACCATGTGCTCAGATATATTGCATTTAACAAACTATCACAGCAAAGGATAAAATCACTCATTCCTCTGCCTTTCCCTTGGGGAAAGTTTTCTTGATCTTGCAAATGGCCCTCAGATTAAAACTGCCATTGGCAAATATGGAACCAATATCCAGCCTGGAGCAAACCAAAAGAGTTTAAAGATTTATACAAAAAATAGTGGAAACATCCACAGAGTCTTAACTCCATTGGCATGCCTGGTGCTGCTATAACAAGCCTCACGAAGCTGATCCCATAAATTGCAATGCTGAATCATCTGGGTTTAGTTTACGTGTTCAGAAATTTTAATGAAAACAATATAGAGTTCTTTGGATACACAGGTTCCTGTTCTGATTGGTGGACTTTATGTATGCCTTTATTAACAAAAAGACATTAAATTAAAGAATAGAACACAATTTTGCTGATTTTATCATATTCATATTGTAAAGAAAAAACAAAAAAAACAAAACAAAACTTAAAATGACTTATTTTTTTCACTTTATTGCATGTTATGTAATATGGCAGTGTAATTATCATAGTTTTTGCTTTAATAGCACTCTTAAAAACGATTAATCCAGAAAATCTTGGAAGCTCTTTTCTATTTGATCAGTGCTTACAACTGTTATTTTTGTTTCTGCTGTCTGAGGGGTTATATCTGAGAGTTAAGATAAAATTAATGCCCGTGTTGTAATTTATGAATACTTCCTAATTTTTTCTGGTATGTTTGATATCTATATTCTATGAGGAATATCCCGTAAACAGAATTCGCAGATCCTTCCAACCTATTTCGAGCTTTTCTGCATTGGCACTTGGCTTCTGTGTAGCTAAACTACTTACAAGAATGCTATCTTCTGTCAGTATCACTCGGTTTTCTGAGACTACAGATTCCTAGATCAGTCAAGACAAACAACAACAACAACAAAAAAAAGTGGTTTTATGTAAATTTTATCTTTCTTTTTATCAAAAACGTAGAATAGTGTTCCCATTTGTGACACTGTTTTCTAGTACTTTCCTCCAGATACACTCAGTGCATCTACATTGCCAACTTTAAATGATTTCCATTTTTGAAAGGTATTGAAAGTGCTGTAAAAGCATACTTCCTTACAGTGGTGTAGTTTTCCACAAAATGTATTAACTTGTTGAAAAACTTTCTGCTGTCTCCTGAAGTGGAAATGATCTGGTCCAAAGCCAGGCAATGTGAACATTTGTTCTAGAGGGGAAAATGATTCTCAGCTCTTCTTAGAGGATTGGGTTTATAACACTTGTCAGTTCACCAGTGTTTGTAACTTTTAGGGACCCACAGGGAAGAAAGGAGCAACAGGTCAGGCGGGCAAACTTGGAATTCCTGTAAGTAAGAAAAGTTTAGTTTTATAATCTTCATGTTATAAATGAAACATATACATTAATTAATAAAACCAAAATCGGGTCATGCCAGAGTCACAGCAGAAAGTCTTCTGCTCACTCTAAAGAACCACCTCATTGTCCAGGAAGTGTAAAGGAGCCCCTGTGAAAGTAGAGGGATTTTTGAAACTCTATGACAGCATCCTGATTTACACTCAGTTACTCAGCACATTGAAGTGAAGTGCAGCTATTATAACAAGGTGCTTCCTACTTGTATAGTTACTTAAGTGATTTGTTTATGTGGCTCATAGTCAAGTTATCGCATTACAGCATTACACTGCACAGAGCTGTACTACTGTTCACTCCTGGCTCCCATCAGTTCCTTGAACAGCTGCAGCATAGAGAAGGCTGTATCTGTATGTCCATGATGCGTACAGCTGACAGATCTCTTGAGGTTATCTTCCTTCTCACTTGCCATGCGCTGAAATGTTTAATGCTCTTTCTGGAGAAGCTAACTGGGGAGAAAATAACTCGCATCCCTTTCTCCCTGAGGGAAGAGAAAGAGCAGGAAGTAGTAGGTGTTCTGTAAACATAACCAAGAACAAAATGCATCCAAGGCTATTTTGGTCCCCTAATAAATAATACCACACAAGCACGTATTGTAAATATATTTTACTCCCTCGCATCAAACCATTGTCAGTAACCAGAGAAATGCAGCTGCTTTGCAGAGCTTGTACCTTCTGGGCAGAGTGGAAGAATAGCCTTTTGAAGGCAAGCAAATTGTGTCTTTTGTAAATATTTGGCTCTTCCATCTGGAGGACTGCAGAGAGAGAATCGTTCTGCAAATGAAGGCAAAGAGAAAGGCAAGAAAAATGGAGAAGTGAGGAGGAAAAGACAGTAAAGAGGAAATCTCAAAGCACATCCCAAGAATGTGATTCTTCAGCAATCAGAAGTTAGAAATGAGATTAAGATGGCATGCTTCTCATAATCTGTAAGACAGTTCTTAAATACACTTCTTACAGTGAGCTGTGTTCTAGCTAGATTTTTTTAAATTTCTGAGAGATAAATTCATACAGAGATAATTGCAGAACTCCAAGCCCCCTAAGATCAAATGTGTCAGTCTAAAAGAAAATTATTAAGAAAAAATTACTGTTGATTTGGTGAATGTGACATAAGGCTTTTCAGTGCAAGTATAACAACAGTTAACACAAACTTGTCTAATTAGAAGTTTGTGTGTATTTTTAATGCGTACAAATTTGAACAGAATATGTTTGCAAGCATAAAAAATATGCTATCTAGTAAAATGAAGGCATATAGTCAATTTTTTAGAGTTGCTTAGATGACTTCATCAGGTTTCCTTGCTTCAGTTTAAGAATCAACACACTCAGCCATCTTCCAGGCCTTGCACAAAGAGCAGTCAGCCTCATGGTTTCAGCTGAATTTGCTTAGATCCCACAATACAACACATCTAAGGTTAAGCCAATAGCTATTTGAATCAAACATGCTAACTCAGAGCCATCTGTGTCACTGGATCTGTTTTTATTTAAGTTTTAAGAAATACTGTGACTGTGATGTAGTTCTGTAATGGGGAAGCTAAAGAGAGCCAACCATCCTATATTTCGTTTGAATTTGTTTCAAGGGAAAACCAGGACCAGCAGGGCAGAAAGGAGCAGTGGGCTACCCTGGACCAGAAGGCATTCCTGGGAATCCTGGCAAGCCTGGGCTGCCAGGGAAACCTGGCCCTAAGGTAAATTGCTTTCCACATTGCCCCTCTTCTTGTCATTCTGCTTTACACATTTTCTGAGGCCAGAGTGTTTAAATAGAAGGAACAATTCCCAGTACTGTTGCCATCTTGAAAATTCGACCAATTCTTTGTTTTCTTTCTTACAAATATAAATTTGCCTATCTGACAGAAGATTAAACAAGAGACCCATAGGGGGCAGGTGTACCCTCTTTGAGCCTCTCAGGTTTCAGATAATGGCCTGCTGAATCTCTTTCAAGTACTTGATTTTCGGGGAGTTAGATTTAGGAGAAACACCTTGAAGAATTCTTATATTTTGGCCTTTTCATTCAGAATGTCATCTTTCATATTTCAAGTTACTCCATTACTTCATATTAACTAGATGTAGTGGCATTATAACCTGGCATTATAAAAGAGAGACTTTTAACTGATATTTCTGATTATGAATAAAAGAACACAACTTTTGCTATATAAGTTTATCATTCGATCAGTCTATAAGCCACATTCAGAAGTTCTGGAAATAACATTTAACATAAAAATCATGTTTCACATAACACTTCTATTTCTATGAATACTTAGTAGAATATCATATGAAATATAAGATAACTATCTATGTTCTTTCTACTAAACAACATCACAGCGATGTTCGTTTGGGTGGTGGCAAATTTCCATTTTGAGTTTTTTAACATGACAATTGGCTTAACTCCATGCATTCAATAACATATTTTTTCATTCAAAATTCTTGCTATTGTTTATAGTTTATCATACATTTTCATAACAACTGTTCTGATCTTCCTTGATGTGGTAAGCTTATTTTATATGTATATCTTCAGAGCGTACATAGTCATACTAATATTATTAGTGTGCCTAGTATTTATAAACAGACATATCGAATTTTGCATGCTTCTGCAGGAAGGGAGTCTCGTTTTGTTTCTTAATGCAGAGTCCCTTCATGAAAAATGAATAGTGTGAATCTCAACAGCATTTTCAGCTCATCCGCAGTAAATGAATTTAGCATCTTGTTTCTATCAGAAGGGGCTTCTTATTTTGAGCTCAGAATCCTCAGAGTTCTAGCTAAACAGATATCACACCATGCTCTTCCAAGAAACATTTCAAGGAGTTGTCTTCTATAAGTAACAGATATTAGTGCTCTGTTCTGCAGATTTCAAAATACCATTAGCAAAGAATGACATGTTTCAGCTGTAAAGACTATTAATTTGAATATGCAAATTTGCAGGTGTGGGTAAAGTTTTAAGTCTCATTAACTGTTCTGTATAATTCCCTGTGGAAGGTGAAAGCAGTCACTGGTATGTCCATAAAACTAACAAGTTCTGTGGACAGAAAAATGCTCAGGATTTGTAGGTCCCTGGTACCCAACCTGGTGATCCATCTGGGCCACTACTCCTATTTAGGAGTGTGCTAACAGGGGAGATGCCATGAGTCAACTCCAACAGACAATTGATTCTCTTGAAGGTGCTCAGAAGGTTCTCATCACAGATGACAGCAGGATATGTTTAGGTTACAACACAGCAAGGTTTGAGATGAACACTGATAATGAACGTTTGCAGTGGGCTTAAGCATGTTTAGCATTTACTTTGCTTGGCAATCAGTGACTTGTTAAGTTGCAATAATTTGACTCCTCAGAATCTTCAGTCTAACCCACAGTTAAAACACAGAGCTATGTTGCTAAGTATCATGGGTTCTGATGAATTAACAGAAATACAGAAGAAATACTGCCCATCATTCTTTTCATATGTTTTGATGTACTCCAATGTGTCAGGTATACAGAAAAATATTAAGCAGCTTTACCTGACTGTATGTTACATGCCTGTTTTTGCATACAATGAAAATATATGTTTGGCCTTCTGCTTGTAATCAATTACTTTTCATTCACTAAGGGTAATAAGGGAAACCCAGGCTTAGCAGGTCTGGCAGGTTATCCTGGAGCTCGAGGTCCCAAGGGATTGCCAGGCATGCCAGGGCTTGTGGGAGCACCTGGACTAAAGGTAAGCATATAGGTCCTTGTTGTTTAAGTATTACTGATATTGCCCAGTCTTCATACTGCATGCAGTGATTGTGGAACCACCATGCTACTGTTAATTGTACAAGTAGTTGATATAAAAATTTATGTGAAAGGTGAAACTGCAGATTTTGCTGCCCTCCTCAGCTTCTACTGATAATATTAACTACTCATTTCAATGATAAAAGAAGCAAAGAATGGAAACATTACTGATAATTTCCACCATTTGGAGTTGGATTTTTCATTTCAAATGATCATATGCACTGCTCTGTGTGGTTTTATCGGTAAGCAGTTTTTAAAACCTCAAGTTAAGTGAAAACTGGAGAGGGAAATACTGTCTATCTTTGTTCTCTTTTCATGAAGATATTTTAGTATAAACTCTGTTCACTATTTGTAGTGTTTATTACCAGTGCTCCTAGTCTAGTTTATACGCCTTTGTCTAGACAATGAACCGTAGGAAGGTAGCTCCTGCTCAGAAAGGAATGAAATCTGAAAAAGGCAGGGAATAGGTGAGGTGAAGGAAAAGGGATACTAGATTGTGCAAAATAAATGTTAAGAGCAAATGTACTGAGTCAGACCAAAAGTCTGTCTTTGTTAGAGCTAAAAGGAAACACCAAAGAAATAGCATAAGTGCAAAACAGTCATGGAAGGTGACTAGTCCCTAATTACTTGCAGATTGGTAATCTCCTGAGCTAGATATGGTTTTTGTGTGTTTGATGGTCCTGAGAGGATTTCCCTAGCATGAACTTGCCTAGTTTCCATGTGAAATCACATGAACTTTTAATCTAACAACAAGGAGTTCTGCAGCTATACTGTGCCATGCTCAGGGGATTGCTTTTCTAATTTGATTCTAACCTGTCTATTGTGTATTTCATTTTGTGTACTTTAGCACTTTAATGGCGAGTACCATACTGGAAATGGCCTGAAATGTATGTTTTTATTTTTGTTATCAAATCAAGGAACAGTCAGGTCACATTTTCATTTTAATGAAAGAAATAATTATGGAAATGAAATGAATAGAGTATGTTTATTTCTTAAAACAGAGAGAAAGCATGTTCCACGCTTCTGACCAGAAACTAATATTTATAACTTCCACAATTATAACAAAATAAAGGATGTATTATCTTCCTTTTCATAGGGTGAGAAAGGGCTTCTGGGTCATCCAGGAAAACGAGGTAAAAGAGGCCATCCAGGATCACAAGGTGACCAAGGACCAGCAGGAGATGCTGGTCTGAAAGGACAGATTGTACGTAATTACAGCATTTGATGCAAAACAACTACTCCCAAGAGTTACCAATGTGAAATAAGTGAGGATGCCTGCCTCTATTGCAGGGAGAAGACGGAGATCAAGGTTTGATGGGTTTTCAAGGATTCCCAGGTCCAAAAGTATGTGTTAGTTCTTTTCTGTTAGATCTTAAGATGAAGATTTACAGAGTGAAAATATTTACAGAGTGAAAATGTTAGGAAAGCGTAGATTTAATCAGCTTTAACAATAATTTGTTTAGAATATATCTGCACTTGGGACATTTTAGGCAGAGCTATATACTCCACTTTCAAGGATGAACGGTCTGGGTCAGTGAGCTTGGTATTTTCACTGTTACTGCTCTTAGAAATTATCTTACTTCCCTTGTTTACAAGAGATTAATACATGTTGATAACTAATGTTCATGGTTGACTAAACTTCTTTGTATTTTCAGGGCCCTGCAGGGGATGTTGGATTAGTTGGAATTCTGGGCCCAAAAGGTCCAACAGGGCAAATTGTAAGTGTTTCACTCCATGGAAGTGCTTGTGAGGATAGCTTGCGGGTGGCACACATTTTTAATTTAGGGAATCTTCTTTTTCCTACTGGAAAGGCTGGAGCCCTCTAGCTGAGCCTTTTTCTCTCAGACTGTGCCTACACTAGGAGCCCTTTGCCTATTCTTCTGCACTGGTCTGGTTACGATACACAAGCAGAACTGGCCTCTCAGTCTTAAAGAAAAAAATAAAAATAAAAAAACACCCTCAGCTGACAATTATACTCTTAGCAATAATTTCATATACAAGTCTCTTGATTGCTGTCGTTTCATTGTCTGAGGGGGTTTAATGCTCTTTTTCTTCTTACTGGCAATAATGCTGGCTGTATAACTCTGTCCAGCAGTGAAACAAAAAAGGGTCAAACTTTACCTACAGTAAGAGAGGGTAGCACTCAAAAGCATTGTGAATTAATAGGTAGCCTTTTAAATATATATATTTCCTTGTTATCTATGGGGTTACTAGTCTGCATTAGCTCATTCTTCATGACGTCTTCTTCATGACATTCTACTTTCTTACTCTTCAAAAACGTGGAATAATTTTGTAATATTTGGGAGTGTGCATCCAGTTTACAGCATCAAGTTAAAGCAGGAAAGGGGGAAAGTTTGCAGTATGGGAAAACTTACTGCAAAATGCTCTGCTCTCACTGCTGCCATTGACATTGCAGAACTTACTCAGTTCAGTTAACCAGATGCAGAGCAAAGGCTTTAGTGGCCTGTTTTAATAGCTGTTTTCTTTTTCTAAACATTCCTATGCAAGATAAACACTGGAAATGAACAGTTTGCTCTGATTGAAACAGAATAGTAAAGTAACCTTTTAGCAGTATTTACTGGCAGCCTTACAAGAGCACTTCTGGGCAGTAATATAGTTCAAGATAATACTGATTGTAGCTCAATGAATATTTGGGTTTAATACTCAGAGTACTTAAGTTTCCACTATTTTTAGTGTATCACCTCTCACATAAAAGAATGTGTGTGGGCTTTCCAAACATAACTATTACTAATTATTAAAATAACTACCTTGTTGATTATGTAGTGATGTATTTTCAGTATTCAGAAAGAGAATATTTCCATGGTATTTGGGATATTTGCCAGTGCTGAGTGCTGAGCAACTTGAAACCAGGACATGTCATAAGGATTTTCTTCATTTTGAAAACATGGTGGACTAATAAATCACTTTGCTTTTTTACAGGGATATATTGGTCCTGTTGGTCAAGAAGGCATTACTGGCCCAACTGGCAGGCCTGTAAGTTTCCCTTCTCTTTTGGATAGTTTGGTTATTTCACCTACCTTTATTTTTAATAATCTGTTTTACAACTAGACGTATTTTGCCATTTGTCAACTGGTAGGACTGTCTTTGTAATATTACCATGCTGCCAAGCTAATATATGTGATTTCAGCATCTGATACAAACAAGATGATGAAAAAAAATCATAATGGCATTCTGCTGAAGTACAGTATACAAAGGACACCTCTACAGAAGCAGCGGACAAATCAAGGTGTAAACCAGCACCTTAATTGTCACCTCAGTATTCATATTCAGCCTTACATCTGCAATGTTTCTAGAAAAAAAATGTCTTGGCCTTTCTGATGACCCGTAGAGCTCCCTAGGTTCTCTGCTGTGGGACAGCTCTGCCCTCATCGCTTTCTCCATCCCTTGTCACATTCCCTATGCCAGAGACAGAGCAGCATTCTGCAGGAGCACCTGCTGGCTCTCTCTGCTATGTCCAGAGTGCCTGTCCACCCATGTAAGACACATAGAAGCTTTTATTATACCCCTCAAGTTCCTCTGCCTGATCAACAAAACTTGGAAAGAGAATGTTGAAAAATTTGTAATAATAATCTTCAAAATAACAGGAATGCATAATAAAAATAATAAATACGAATATTTAAAAGTGAAAAAGAAAGGAGAAGGAAAGTGTTCTTACTATAACTAGACTATTATTTCCACCTGTTGGGAAAAATACAGCATTTTAAGTCTTGCTGCATTCTTTTCTTTGCTACTCGGGAGGAAAACTTTACAGTTATGTATACCAGTATGAAGGCTTTTAATCGACTTCATATTGAATGTAATAGTTTGCCATTATCATTCAGAAAGCATTAAAAGTTGGAGATTATTTATATGTGATATGAAATGCTGCCATCAAGATACAACATTCTTCCAGGTAATTGTAAGATTGTTACTGACTTCAGAAACACAACATAAGTGCAAAACTAGCAAAAAATACCATGGAGATGGAAAACCAGAGTATACTGTGAGAGGAGAACTAATAGGCTATTAAAGCAGATATATAACTGATAGCTGTCTTCAGTGACAGAGTGCCATGTTTGGCTCTCAACTCTTCAATAGTGAAACACTTATCTCCTATTACAGTGGATCAAATTGAAGAGAGTACAGCTGATTGACAGTGAGAACGCTGACAGTTAAAATTACTAAGGAAAAAAACATATCTACAACCAGAAGAAAACAATCAGCTTTCCAAATCTAGGAATTACAAGTTGTTTTCAGTATTTTTTTCATTATTATTTTTCTAATAATGTAGAAAAATTAAAGCCCTAGGGCTGTAAATATTTCCACAGATGAGATTGGACTTTTCATGGGAGCAGTATCCCACGTAGTATCCCATTTAGTATCCCATCACATTAATTTGCTTATTTCAATCCTAGAAGCCGAGAAAGCATGCTGGCTTAACAACTTCTTTCTTACAGGGACCAAGAGGTGAAAAGGGCACAAGGGGTGAAATGGTAAGTTGAAACAACTTTTGTGCTTTTGTCCTCTTGGCTGTGTAAAAAGTATTCATGTGTTACACTTAATGTATTTCTGCATGCTCAGAATGCCAGACAGCCCTTTTGTGCTCCTGCAGAGTGCTAGAGTGCTGTCCAAGAAGGGTTGGACCATGAGTCCAAATTTGGACTTCTTTTTTGTACAAGCCGGTTCATACAGGCATGCCTGATAAGTGTATGCTGTCAGGCAATAGGGCCCTGATTGTGGAGCAGTCACATACTCCAGATCTGTTACAGTTCAGTTCTAAAAGCAAAATCCTCTGTCACATTTATTGTCAATTCTCTGGTATCTCACGGCACAATGTGTGTACAATGCCACGTTCATGACGTCTACACATCATCTCCTGTAGAGGAGAACAGGAAAAACCTGGAGTTGAAGGTTGGTGTCTATGCAACATATGCTGACTGCAGTAGCAGTAGGCAGCACAGATAGGTAATGAAGTTTCGCTCTGTTTTCAGTAAGAGTAGTACATTCGTTTTTGTATATTACTAAATGTTTGATTTTACTTAAAAATTGGTAGAGCTAGTAAGGCCTCCAATTACTGATGACTGTGCCAATTTATTGTATTTATAGCAAATGTGAATACAATGTTAGCTGGTATTTATGACATTACTTTATATGACAGATTTATAATTGCTTCCTTTTATGGTAACTGGCCAACGTGATCTGGTTCCTGTTGCTCTTACCCTGCCTTTTATCCCGCCTCACTTTAAGTCATTCGGTTCCTCATCTTACTGTATTTTGGTTTAAGCATCCACCTGTGTACAATTCCAACCTAACTGCCTTATAAAAGCTTTGAAAAATAAATCATAAAAATCAAAATTAAAGAATTAAGGATTAGAATGAAGCTTGGTGTATGTGTCTTAAGGACCTTTCCTCATTGATTTTAAGGATCTTGAGGTGATTCTTATCTCAGAGTAAGAGGAAAACTAGGCTTGTAATTCATACTACTATTAAACATTTCAACTGTGTTTTTCTCATCTTTTGTTCATAAGAATTTCTATGACAGCATAGAACTAAATGCTGACATTAAAAAAAGAAAAAAAGAAAAAGAAAATCCTAAATCATTAATTCATCTCCTAAGACTGCTTTCAGAAGAAGGTTTAATTTTAAACTATACACAGTAGCATTAGTTTACAATAGAGTTTACAATTACTTTACAATAGTTTACAATCTTCTAGCCAAGAAAAGGATGTATTCCCAAATATTTTCACAAACAAATATGAGAAAATGCTTTTCATGCAACTGTGTAATCTCCAATCTGAGATTAGATTTCCATTGTAAAAATTATATTATTCTTCCTAGACTTGCAAAGATTTTTACATTTCTGTAAGAGTCCAAGTTTTAGTTACAGGTTTTAGTCTGTCAGGGACATAGCGTTCATTACTAGAAAGGAATGTTCTCTTATCCCCTGAAAAACATGGAATGTAAAATTATGCCTCCTTGTTTAGGTTAATGGTGAACCAAAGTTCAGCTTCTGTAGGCTGTTTCTGGAGAAAAATTGATAGATCGAGATTTTTTTGGAAAAAAAAATAAAATTCCAAATATTCATATCACTTTGAAACATTTAGAAAATCATGGAATGCTTTTTAGAATATTGTTTCAGAATTCTGACATTTCTGAAAGTATTTTCATTTACCTAGGATTTTTTATTTTCTTCCATGTCATTAATAGTACGTAATGGATGATGATATAGAATCATAAGAAAATCCAGGTTATTATGGATCTTGACGTATTCCATGTCCAACCTCCTGTTTAAAGTATAATTAGCTTTGAGATAAAACCACATTGCTTACCATCTTCAAAACCTCCAGGAACGGAGATTATATAGTCTTTCTTGGCAAGTGTTCCAGTGCTTGACTATCCTAAAAGTAAAATAATAATAATAATAATACTATATAAGCACAATATGATAAAGCACAATCTGTAATTTTCTATTATGAACTTTTATCTTAGGTTTACAGTAACTAAGAGCCGCTGCTACGCTGGATAGTATATCAGAGTATTATATTGCAGGATGCTACTATGACTTACCCATTCTGAGACACAGTGAAATAACATCAAAGTGACAGAAGTGATCAGGGAAAGCTTAATTACTTGGGATGACATTTTTTTTCCTTTTTAAAATAATCGTTGATTTAAAATCATTATTTTACTTTGTTTCTTGGAAAATTTCAAAAGTTACGGAAAATATGGGAGTCCCTGGGATTGCTCATGTTTTCAAAGTTAAGCATGTGTATCATTGCATATAAAATCAGGGCCTTGTGGTTTTAGAAAAAGATTAGAATTTTGGCCTTTGAACTTCTGTACTAGCAATCAAATTGGGTGATTAAGGAATTAAAGAGCACACTAAAACTAACATTTCTATTGTCTGATTTTGTTATTATGAACTAGAATTATACTCAGTATACTGGAGTTATAATGGAACCTTTTCACTTAAATTCTAGTATGATCAAAGGGTAAATTAAGTGGATTTGTAAAGGTAATCCTGCACATTCCAATGAAACATTCTGCAATTAGCTTAATCCATGAAAAGTGTAATTTAACCTTATTCTGTTGCTCTATAACAAACAAAGAGAACATTTGTAACATCTCTACAGGATTTTCAACACACTCGTGCTGTTTTGTTACATTTTAAAGGCTTGTAAAAGTAATTGATATAGACCTTTGAAGTTTTAATGCATTTAAGAAATCTAATATCTCCCCCAAAGAAGTTTACTACAGTTACCAAATAGCATTCACTATTTACCTTTTTTTCCACATGGATTTTATTGGCAAGGTGACAGTAAATCAAGACAAATCACATTTATCTTTTGCAAAATACTTTAAATTCATTGGTACAGTGCACTTTCTGATTTTTGAAGTATTCAGTTCTGTCTCAAGAACCACTATAATTTTTAGCTGTTCTAGTCCCAAAACGTTCGAAGTCTTACAATTGTGGCATATGCCAAGAATATAGAATGTTAGATGAAGTATTCAGTCATCTGAAAAATCCACTGGAATTTCTAAATCTCAACACTCAGAGAACAAAGGCATCTATTCATCAGAGCAGTGGTTACTTAGGGACAAACTGCAGAAGACTTTGTGCCTTGCTTGACTCGATGTTTGCATAATCAAGTCCTGAACTAAGATAAATATGTCCACATGCTGCCAGATTCATCTGTCAAGTTTCTTTTTCACACTTTCTCTTTCATTTTATATTAAACATACTTCCCCAAGTATGATCATAGAGTTCAGGACTTGAACTTAGGATTTTAAAGAAAACTTCAAGCTGGACAATAATCAAAATCAGAGTAAAAAGGGAAATCTAGGTACTTGCCACAGAATCTACAAAGTTTTCTGTATTACTGCATATTCTAAAATGACTTATCCTCCGATTTCCATTTTTCAATACTAATCTAATCTAATACTAATTAATGCCTTAATTAAATATCAGTACAAATTTACCAACAAAATGACTTGGAGTCTCTTTTGTATGAAACACAACTGATGCATCCTGACCATATTTATTTTGAAAGTTGAATTTTAGTCTACTAGTGCTTATGCCATCAATGTCATCTTCACTGTCAGAAAGCCGTATCTCTAAACTCCCAGAAATAGCTTCAGTTTCAGTTCTCCCACAGAACTTGCACAAAACATGCATCTCGGCCTCAAAATCATTTGTGGTCCCTTATCATAGCCTTGTTGGTCTGGTGCTAGGAGTTACATGATGGCCTCTTCTTTTCACAGCCTTCACTCTCCAGCACCTGAGCCCCTCTGGCATGGCCAGGGCAGGTGATGTGCAGACACACTCAACCTTGTGCAGTTGATGCACAAGTCATCATAATCCCCTGTCAGATTTATTCCCAGGTGGCTACCATATACTGTACTTCATGAGTATGTATAGCAATAGTAAAAAATGCAGCTGGTATTGTCTTAATATTGACAGATTTGGAGCCTCAGTGACTTAAATAAATTGCTCCTATATGCTTTGAAGTCTTCTTTATTTAAATATACATAAATCAATGTAAAATTGAATCTGGTTTTATCCATCTGGTCATTTCCAGGTGAACCAGCTGCCTCAGCTGGTGGCAGGTTGAAGCACAGTCCAAGTTCAGCCGTTGTATCTTGCAGTGACACTCACACAGATCTTGCTGTGAAATCTCACAGCAGGAATACTTCTTATTCCTATATTAAGTGATTTACAACTTGATACCTCTTTGACTAGATTAGCTTCACAATATTCGCCAGCATTAATTACCATGTCAAATAAGATTATTTCTCTTTTTACAGAGACTTAGCACTAGCATAACCATATTGGTATAAGAGTGTTTTTGCTCGAACAGCTCATTGTGCTTGAATAATAGGTACAATAAGTACAAACTAAAGAGTGTTTTGCTTATATAAACTCAGTTATGTTAAATGGTTTTACTAATACATAATGCAGATCTAGTCTGTGCCTTTCATTCCTTCTCTTTTTTTTTTTGCATTAAGCCACTGCCACTTATTCTTTCCGTTGTCATTGTTCTTGCTATTGTTTATGTTACAGCAGCTCCTAGAGGATTTAAGCATATAGAGACTGAAGAAGAGAATCTTACAGAGACAAAAGTATTACTGAATATTTACAGATATTCATAATCATTCTATCTCAGCGTGAATAGTTGCTCAGAGAAAGGCTAAATCAGACAGACTTTACATTTCATCAAACTCTGAGGCAAGACTAAAACGCAGGTATAAGACTATGTGCGTTATAGGCACTATAAACTAGGGAGAAGCAGCTGTTCCTTCTCTTCTCCTCCCTACTGTATCTTCCTGCATGCTAAAATATTGTTTCTTAAGGTCAGGAGCATGGGTGTAACTTCATTAATATGAAGGAAGCCTGCAGTAACTATTAAAAATTAAAAATGAACCTAACATGTTCTGGCTGAAAAGTGGCACTGCTAATAAATGGAGCTAATAAATGCCTAGTAGATATCTGTGCAGTCAAACGGATCAGTTTTTTTATGATCATTCATCCACTGTAGTACTTGTATCGGCAACATGTGCATAATGCTGCCACATTGTATGTTAATAGCTTGTATAACTTCTATACCACAGGTGATTAAATAAATAAGTTTTGGTAAACAGACAACCCAGAAATGCTCACAGGAATAATTTCACATTAACAGAGCGTACTACTTTAAGAATAATAACTAATAATCTCGGTTTTACCGAGACCCGTATCACAAACATTTTCACTTCACTTTATGTACTGTGGCATTTTGTCATTAAAAACATACATAAATATAAAAGCTGAAATGTTCATCTATAACCACTGCATTTTATTTCCATTTCTTCCAGGGACCTCAGGGACCTCAGGGCCAGCCAGGGCCACCTGTAAGTGTAATAAAAATGCCTGTATTATTGTACTGTGAATTCATCAAATAAACATGTGAAGGACCTAATCTATGATTTCTCCCATTTTCCAGGGACCACCTGGACCACCAGGACCAAGAGTAAGTACTGTAACTACCCTAACTACAATATAATCCTCTGATGAAGGTGAAAATACAGGATCATCTTCAGTTGCTTATTCTGTCACTGTAAGTGAAATGCAAATACATTTTTCTACAGTTTCCATTGCTACAGTAATACGGTTTTGGACCTGCCATGTTACACTGTTGGCTCTGCTCTACCACACTGTTGAGTCCTTAACAGGCTGTGTTCATAGGCATGCTCATACTTTTAATACGGGTTAACTCTGTCGTACTCTAAAAGGGTTTTCTGCTGTTCTGTATTTGAACACACAAAGACAGCAACAGAAAAGTTTGTGTTATTTCTGGCCCTGCTGTTCTTCCTATATATGTATATGTGTGTGTGTGTATATATATGTGTGTGTGTGTATATGGATATATATATATATATACACAAATGCAATTAGTCTGTTAAGGGATTGTACCACTTAAGACAAACTCAGTATTTGAAGTGTTTTAAATCTGTGATGCTATATGTAACCTGAGAACCAGAACCAACTGCAAGACCTAGTTGTTTGTATGGGTTTCTTAGTCCTTTAAAAATAAATAAACCTGGTGTCTGCTATGTACATCACACAAACTGTGGAGAATGAAGATACTATTTTAAAAGCAACTTTTCACAATGAATTATTTTCTGAAGATGACAAAATAATGACCATGCTTCTACAAGAATACTGAAAAATTTACTTACCTGTAGTTTAGAATATTTCTATTTGTTTTTTATTTTCTGAAATATCTTTTTTTATTTTTCAGAAACTTGTGGATATCAATGCTGCTGTTCAAGCTTTGATTGAGTCAAATGCTGCACTGCAGACGGAGGTAATGAATCTCACTGCATTTACATTGTCATCTACATATACAATTATAAAGAGACTATTTGAGGAAATATCAGGGCTTCTTTAGAAAAACAATTTAAAACATGGGTTACAAGCAATTACTGTAGAATGTAATTAAACATGTTGAGATACATAAGATACAATTTAAACAGAATTAAGGAAAAACAGCATTTCTATCTTTTTATCACAATTAGCAGTGATGGAAATTTATAAAATATCACACATAGTGGACTGTAACTGTTTAGCTACAGATTATAGTGACATTTAGGCCCTGTTCCAAAAAATACTGGCACACGTACTTAATGTTATGCAAGTATGTGGTCTCATTGGAAAAAAAAAAAAAAAAAAAAAATCCTTTCATGTGTGAAGTCAAATATATTTGCATTTATTTTCTAGGGTAAGTCTAAGAGTAGATTTCACTACTCAAAATCTAAAACTGATGCATATACTTGTATTTTTTTTCTTTTTCTCCCATACCCATATTTCTGTCAACGTGTTATGTTGTTGTATTTGCATGATCTTCAACTGCCTGTAACTTCACTGCTCTGATAATTTTAATAAAATGCACTAATATATTTATTGGAATATATTATTCTTACCCTGTTTTGTATGGCTGTTGGCATATGTTATAAATATTTTGCTTCTGTCTGGCTCTTCAATGGCCACTTGATGTTTACTGCATATACTGCTGTTGTGATACTTCTCTGTGGTAACACATTTGCTAATGGCCCCTGGCAGAGATACCAGAATACTGAAGTAACTTTACTAGATCACAGTACAGAGATATACAAAACGCTGCACTACCTTAGCAATTTACTGCACAGCATCAAGAACCCCCTTGGCACACGAGATAACCCAGCACGCATCTGCAGGGATTTGCTTAGCTGTGAACGTAAAGTGTCAGATGGTAAGTGTCCACTTTCATCAAAGCTTGAACACAGCTAGGCTTTGAAATGCATTGCTGCCAAATGATATGTTCTATATCCAGATTTGGATGAGTAGATTTTTTGTTAGATTCTGTTACAGTTTGTCAGTTATCTTTATTTTATCTTTATTTATGTTACAATTTCTGGATTTTAAAGATTGAAGTATGTAGCTACCTGGTATTATATAGATATTAGATAGAGATTATATATAAAAGCAAACAAAAGTGTCCAGAAATTTTTGAAAATTAATCTCATTTTGTGATCAAAAGTTTTCTGAATAGTTAGAGCCAACTTGGAATGAGTTTTATGTGGATCAGATTCTAGATTACTAATGAGAAAATTGTATACAATAGACTATGACTGTCAGATACACTGGTAGCTGTTGATATCTTAGAAGATGTTGAATCAATAATTCAAATCAAAAATAATTATTTAATGTGTAATGTCAATTCTGTGACATAATTCTCATTCTGAGTGGTTAATAAAATAAATACAACACCCCTATTATCAAGCGTGAGCATGAACTAAAGAGGAAATGAGAAATGAAATAAGAGATCACAGTGAAATCTCTGTTCCTTAACATAGGTAAGGACAGATCAGCTCTTCAAGATGAGCCTAATGCTTTTTAGAAGTTCATAGTTCTAATAAGATTTCCTGTAGGGCCACAGAGGTCACTGACATAGTCCTTCACTTCACAGGATAATACACCCATAAACCGGATGGCCCAGGCTAACCTATTTTCTAACCATAAATTCAGGGAAGCTAAATCCTACTCTAATTTATGTGTCCTCTTTCTTTTTGTGAAACAAACTCCATGGGTTCACAACAATAAATTCACCTTATTACTGTCACTAGCACATGTCATACAAAGTGCCTGGTGGCAGAAGGAGAGTGGAAAAATGCAAGATCTTCGAGTTGCTGTGAGAGGAAAAGAATTTAAATTTCTGAATATATTCTGGGTATAAAGCCAAGGCCAAGGAAATAGTTAAGTTTTCATACGTAAAGAGCAGACTGCAAATGCCATTTATTCTTACTACTTCGCTGTAGATAGAGAGGATGTTTTTGAAACCGTAACTGTATTCAGAAGTTATTGCATATGTAATGAGAGCTGATTGGCTATGATAATTTTGCTCAGCATTCATTATTAATAGAATTATGGTAGTGGAAAGATTTTCATGTTCCCTTTCTATTTCCCACTGAAGCTATGGTAATAATAAATATAATGCTTGCCAAAAAATATGAATATTTTAGCAAATTGTTTAGTAACAATTATAATTTGGGTTAATTTTCTATCTGGGATTATATACTAATAGGAAAATACTGGATTGACCCAAATATTGGCTGTCCTTCTGATGCCATTGAAGTTTTCTGCAACTTCACTGCAGGTGGTCAGACGTGTTTAACACCACCATCTGTGACAAAGGTATGCATTGTTTCCTGGAGGTTCTGTTTGTGCTGAAACTTCAAGCAAATGATTGCTTGTTGACTCAATGTGTGAGAAGATGTTAGATTTCAGGGGAGTGTGGGGTGTGGGGGGCTGAAGGACGTGTTATGTGCGTCTTTGTGAAGGACGTGTTATATGTTCTGGTAAGGAAGTTGCAGAATGTCTGGAGACGATGTATGTTACTGTAACTGTCACTTTCTTCATTTACTCATCTTCCATGCTAAAGGAATTATTTCATTTTGCTTTACATCTTTCTAAAAACGGCATAAAAATAAGCCTGAAATGCTTCTAAGCTATGTTAGTAACTCATCACTTAGGGCGGCTAAGTGTGTAATGCTGACATCATTGCAATGGAAAGGAAAAAAAAATATCCTGTTCAACACCTAGCTACTGTTAAATGCCTTGTTAGGTGAAGACTGGTTTCCTTTATGTCGTTAGTCCATGCTGCCCATTGCATGTGGTCCTTAAACCACTGGGAGTAGACATTTTACATTTATGGAGTTTTGCGTATCTACTTCAGCCATCAAAGAGCATCAGAAATAACATAAAGCTCCATATGCATTCCTACATTTGGAAGATTCCTGAATATGACCTGGTCTTGGAGAAATTCTTGTTGAGGAATGCATAACTGTATTTTCTGTCTAAAATCAAAGTATGCTTATAATTTTCAGGCTATTAACAGGATGTAGGTATTGGCAGCCAGAACCTGTGGTCTAAGAAGACTAATTAGCAGAAAGGTGCAACTGCAGTTCAAGCACTGCTGCTGCTATTATCTTTCTTTGAATCACAAAATCCTTTGTCTCAGTTTTCTTATTTAAAAATAGTGTTTTCTGCCTAGCTATGTTTCAACAGTATTGTAAGCATTAGCAAATGTTTCTTTTTAAGCTTTGAAAATGTCCAGGGAAAGTTTCATTATGAAGTAAGCACTTTAACAGGACCTAATAGTTCTCCTGAAAAATACAAGTGATGCTCTTCGGCACTGATCCCCATGTATAAACATGTGTACGTGCTCCTATGTGTAAATATTGCACTAGTATACGCATGTCACTTTGCGTTGTGGTGGCCATTTGGCATGGCTCAGCTGTAAGTCTAACTGTGTGTTTCTTTTGGAACTTAGCTGGAATTTGGCGTTGGAAAAGTGCAGATGAACTTTCTTCATTTACTGAGCTCAGAAGCAACCCACAGCATCACAGTTCACTGTCTCAACACACCAATGTGGGAATTAAATGAGGCAGGTGGCCATAAAACATCAGTTAGCTTCAAAGGTTGGAATGGACAAGTATTTAAAGCAAATACGCTGCTTGAACCGAAGGTGCTGATGGATGAATGCATGGTAAATACATTTTAGCATTTGCATCATTAAAACCATAATGGAGTCACTGTTTAGGCAAGATTAACTTTCAGCAAATAATCTTTGAGAACAATTTTTTCCTGCTGTTGTGACAATCTTAGATATATATGCCCTGAAGTTTATTTCTTACATTGTTCTGCATATGTAGGCATACACCAACCTTCTGATATTCAATACAACATCTACTCAAGTACAAAAGCAATTCCAGTAATATGGACCTGGTACTTGTTGTTCTCATTAAATAAAAAATATTTGAAGACCCTACTAAGACTCTGAAGAGAGATGGGAATAGAAGTAAGGAGGTCCTCAAGGGGATTTTAGGAATGGTTACTCTCAGAATGAAAATTCAGACTTCAATGATAGTTCGCTTGAGGTTATATAGCACAAAATCTCAGTTTTGAAGAAACTGGTAATTATTTTTGGACAGCTAATTATCATTAAAGTAATTGACTATGAGTAAATTATTTTTTTTGAGGTGATTTAGCAAGAGATCTAAGAAGCTGTATGAGCCCAGGGCTTCTTGCAAAGTGGCAGGCTCTCTCCCCTGAGCCCTGTTGCCTTGCATCTGCATCTGCCCCAGCTGTATTCTGGAGTGGGCTGAGAAGTCACAGTTTTGCCATGAGTGCCTGTGATGTTCTGTGGGAGAAATAGCTTTTGTTACATTATAGAGTTTCTTTATGAACTGCTGGGAGAATAAATGTTTCTGTACATTTCTCCTCTCACTCCTTAAGCACAGCTTTCATTTGTGTTTCGAACCTCATCTTTGATGTGAATTTAATATTCTGCTTCTGTGTGTTGCAGATTCAAGATGGCAGCTGGCATAAGACACAGTTCTTTTTTCACACTCAGGACACGAATCAGCTTCCAGTTGTTCAAGTTAACACACTTCCTCATCTCAAACCAGGGCAGCAGCACTTCATAGAAAGTGGTTCAGTGTGCTTCCTTTAAAGGTTCTGTCCTGGTTCTTTTTGCGTCAGCACAGAATTGCTGCACAGATTGAGTGCAAGAGTAATGACCTGTTATAGGCAAAATTGCTATGAAACTGAAGATTCATTTTGAACAGTGTTGGTTAAAGAATTTCAAGAAGGAAAGACTTCCCCCTAAGGAGAAATGGCATTTCAAAATAAAGAAAAGAAAGAAGACTGCAAGAATTTTCCTAAAGTATTCAAATCTCTTTTTAATACTGGTTGGTGCTTTCTTGCATAATTTCCTGAAATTGAATATCTGAGCATGGAATTTTTCAGGACCTCTAGTGTTCTTGGCAATTTGTTTAACAGCACTACAAAAAAACACCCTAAGGAAAGCTGGAGACATACAATACTAAGGAGCAATACTGGCTAATGCTCCTAAATGTGCAATAGCTTATATATGAAAAGTGAATTATGCCACAGTACAATACATTGTCTTTTCTTAAACATTAAGTTTTATTATAGTCCTTTGTGGACATATTCATCTTAATAGATGGCACACTACCTCTATGTGTTTCCTGTCCGCATTGCCTTGGTGCTCTTCATAACACAAGGTGCTGGTGGCCTTAGCAGAGATTGAATCCCTTTTTATCTTTCAGACTGTATGTGCTGGTTACATCAGGATATGTTTCTGTTGTCAAGGTACTTATTTTAAATCGTTGGTCACATACTTCACTACAATTAAAACATTATTTATGTGGATTTCTTGTTTTAAATATTTTTATGTACTGTTGCAGAAATGGTATATAAGACAGCACGTTGTATATGATGCATATAGTCCGAACAGTTAGCTTTGTAAAAGTTGTTTTTAGAAGAGCTACCTGCAGTAGTTTTGAGTTTTAGATTCTGAATGCCAAAGGCATCTTAAGATGATGATATATTGTGTATATATTTTGTAACTAGTTAAGCAAATTACTACAGCATGTCTTCTGAAAGACTACTGTTAAATTATAATCAATGTTTCATCAATTTAGAAATTTCATTTTTTTTTGCAATATTTTTAGATCATTTGTTTCCTTAAATTAAGCCTAAAATTTTCAACCATCTTTATTAAAAACAAACAAAAAACAATTTTACCATTAGGAAAAGCACTCTTTGATAACTCTCTTATAGTGACATATCTATTATCAATCCAAAGTCTACTGAGGAAGATGGCAGATAAGTGGAAAATGATACCAAACCATACTGCACAGCAGGGAAGTGTTCAAACAACTGGTTTAATTGTCTTGATCCACAGGAAAGCATACTTAAACTATAATAAAATAAGCTTCCAAACTGTCTGTTTGTCTTTTACTATTTTGTTTTAATACTGTATAGTTCATTCTCAGCAATGATGGAAATCCTCTAGAAAGGTACTTTTTAGGTGCTAGTGCTTTGTTTTCCAAGGGGAAATGCCATGGAATATTGCACAAATATTTACTTTTTACAAGGTAAAGTACATGTACATCTGATGTTTTTGATTAAAGCGTTTTTTTGTTCCCTGTGAGAAAATCTGATCAAAGACTGTAAGATCATTGAATGACAATAAAGGTTATAGAAAATTCCTTCCTGTCGTTTTTGCATTTTCAAGATTGCTAGTTCTGCCAGCATCACTTGATGTTTGCTCTTAGTTTGTCTTTGGAGTTGATGTGATAAATATATATTTTGTAAGAATGTTAGAAAATGTTCTGCTTCATGTGTATTTTTTTAATC
This sequence comes from Aythya ferina, assembly GCF_964211825.1. Lineage (NCBI taxonomy): Eukaryota > Metazoa > Chordata > Aves > Anseriformes > Anatidae > Aythya > Aythya ferina. The sequence continues at coordinate 18,501,156 of NC_140304.1, forward strand.
TTATTGCCTTACTTTCGGAAATTATTTATAGCCTGTATTTGTTTTTTCTTAGTTTCTATCAGAAATCATCTATTTTAAAAGCTAATACCTTAAAGCATTATTAGTCTGCTCAGATGTAAATATCTTCATTTATGTGATTAAGTCAAAAATGTAAATTCCTTGCCCACAGCACAAAGTCCTTGTGCACCAGGCCACTACCAGACAGTACTGTAGTGTGGTGCTTGAAGTGGGAGGCTGCCAGAAACAGTTGGCAGAAAGTATCCTTTTTGACAGTGTGCTTTATACATAGCGCAGCATGAGTTTTGGAAAGCCGCTTGCCTACAGCCACCTGAGCTCTTCCGAGCATTCCCAGGAGCTCTGGCACAGCTCTGTCCCACAGGGTTGTGACGGTTCCTTCCCTCAGCTGTTAATTTCTGATGGTTTGAGGCAATCATCTGCTTTGTTACCCTGAAGTTTAGAGCAAGCCCTGAGCTAGGCTACGGCTGTGTGTCAGACCCCTGCTGAGGCAGGGACGTTTCCACCTGGTAGGGCCGCGGAGGCCGCCAGGCGGCGCCGCCGGCCGGGGGAAAGGCCTCGGCCGGGCTCTCCCCATCGGGCCCCGCGTGCGGAGGCGGCGCCGCGCAGCCATGGCGGGGCAGGGCGGCCCCGGGAGCCCCGGGCGGGCGGCCGGGGGGCGGAAGATGTCCCTGCAGAGGTAGGGCCGCGGGGATGGGGCGGCCTCGCTGCGCCCTCGGCTCCGCTCACGGCCGCGGCCCGGCCCGGCCTGGCCCGGCCCGGGGGGCGCCTCCGGGGGGCTCCGGGGCTGGCGGGGGGAGGCTGCGGCCCGCGGCGGCCTCTCCCCACCGCGAGGCCGCTGCTCGGGGCCGGGCCTGCCCAGCGGGGTCCGAGCCCTTCGGCGCCGCCCTGCCCCGGGCATCCTCGCTCCTGCCGCTGTGCCCGGCGAGGGAGGAGCGGCGGTGCCGGCCTGGCTGCCCGACGGGGTGCGGGGCGGCTGGGCTTGCGGGCAGGGGCTGCGGGGGAGGCACCGTGTGGGCTCTGCCCGCTCGCGTTGGATGCTGCGGAGGGTATTTAAGGTGTGGCAAAGGGATGGGAAGCTCAGGGTAACGGCTGCTTCAGGCTCTGTTTCGCAGCTCGTGCAGGAATCCTCATGCTCGCCCTCTCCTCGTAAAAAGAGGGGAGATGTCATTCTTGTACCGACCTAGTCAAAAAGCAGGAGGCCGTGGGTGTGGAGGAGAGCACAGCGAGGCTGTGTTCAGTAGCAGGGTTTGTAGGGCTTGCCCATTGTGCCTGTGGTGGGTGCCCTCAATGCAGGCCTGCCCTGCTGGGGAAAGGGGGTGTTAGGTCATAGTGTGAACCCCAGACACTAATGAGCCCAGTTTTGGACAGATGGGAAGTAATAATGCACATTAAGAGTAGTAATATAAATGCAGAAAGGCACTGATAGAGCAGGCTGCAAAGCACAAAGTGATGCAGCCTCACTGTGCTTCCAGCCCTGCATTAGCTTGGTGTTCCTCAAAGCATCTCTGTGGTGCATTTTAATAAAGGTTGGACCCCAGTATGTGTTTGGAGATGCTCACTGCAGCTCACGTTACCGTGTCTGCTAGTTTATCTAATCCAAGCTATCTGTGTTTTCCCTTCCTCCTTTCAAGGTCCAGGTAATGTTACCCAAATGTAACAGCCAATGGCACCGTGCCTGCCTGTTGGGTGGTGCCCTAAGAGATACTTTCTGCTTCTTTCAGATGTGAAATGTGTAGTGAAGAGGAAGCTAAGTACAGATGTCCGCGATGTATGAAATACTCATGCAGGTATCTAATATCTAACTTAAACTGTTATGTTTCTTGTGCTGAACGTGGCATATTAATGGTTCTTTATTTGTGTCATTTCAGTCTGTTGTGTGTAAAGAAGCATAAGCTTGCACTGAGCTGTAATGGAATCAGGGATAAAACATCATTTATCTCTGTAAATGAATTTACCGACTTGAACCTTCTGAGCGGTAAGAATATTCCTTGTGCTTTTTAAAATTCACCATTTTTAGTAGGTTAGATAAATAAACTACGTTTTTTTTTCTGTTCTGTTTTTGCTTTCAGATTACCGTTTCCTGGAAGATGTAGGAAGGACAGCTGATGCTGCGGCTCGAGATCTTTCTGTGCATAGGCCAACAACAAATAAATTTGTAAGTTTTAAATTAGCCACTTGGTCTGTTGGAGATAGGGTTGACTACCTTTACATTCCCACTGAGGCAGTCCCAGTCCAGATTTCAGAGCTGATAACCTCTACTGTGAAGATATGGACGACCCTGGATATTAGAGCCAGAAATCAAGGAAGGTCTCCAGGTTTATGTAATAGTAGTATTGGTGGCTACATCCAGTTGCTTAGAAGAATAAACTGCTAACAATCTATACATTCTCCAAATACTTGATGCGTGGCTGTTCTTCTGGGTTGAGGGTGACAGATGTGTATTAAGAGAGACTGATTGCTCCTATCTACCTCCACAGCTTTTCTGAATTTTTACATGCAATATTCCCATGTAAACAACATGGGATTTTTTTGGCATGTTTTTGCCTAAAAATTATTACATGCTTCCCCATTTACCAAACCAAGATAACTAGAGTTCTGCAGAGAATAAGTCTAAGCAACTGTGAAGTAAAAGCTAACGTGCTAAGGATGAGAGGTGATTTTTCTTGAAATTCTTCCACTTCCAGTAGAGCATCAATGAGATCACAGAATTAGATGTCATTTCGTAAAAGCCATATGACAGAGCAGGGAAGACCAAGATCAAGAAGTATGAACACCAAAGTGCACTCCAAAATATGTTGTCTCATTTGTGTGTCAGAAAAAGGTGTCAGGCCCCTGTTTCCAATCCTGTGAAGACACTTTTTAATACAGCACTCAACTCCTCAGTTGGAGAGAATTCATGTTGATTTTTTTTAATGCCAAGTAGATTTAGAAGTCCTTGTCTGTCTCTTAAGCTGCTGTCATACTCTGTGTTATAATCATGATGTCTTGAAAATGTACATTGAAAATGGTGAGATGCTCCAGAGGTAGCAGTTTTTAGCGTGCAATACTAGGCGTGTTTGCAGGATGATATCCTTCACGCTACCTTTAGATAGGATTTTGTCAGAGTGGTTGAGGAGGTGCTTGTATATCCCATCCACTAGCAGGGTTGTAGCTCAAAAACCAGCTCAGTGAGTGGTTTTGCACCGATGGTGGGTGTTTGTGACTTTCACAGTATGTTGAAGAACCTTAAGTGGGAAGAGGTCATTGGCATGTTGTTTTTAACTGGAAGACTTCACCTGAAAATGTTTCAGGTAGTGTCCAGGCTTGCTTTATTGACTTGCTCACTCACAGTGTTTTGCTTATTCAAAAGTCAAAGTTCAACATTAAACGTGGCCTTTTCTTTAATGTTCCCATAATTCCTTTCGTGTTTACTCTTCATTTTTTGCTTTAATGTTCCAGCTTTGTGTATACAATTCAGATTCAAAAAAATAATAATTTTATTTTTTGCTAGATAAATTACTTGAGAAACAGAGCTCGAAGGCATAATATCAACCTGAAGACACTGCCCATTGGATTTACAAAAAGAAGAGAAAATTCAACCATCTTCAATAAGAAGTGAGTCTTCAGTCGGTTAGTCAGCAATGTTTTGCTTTCACTGAACACAAAATGATGGGAATCTAAATTCATACTGACATGCTTGCTTTTAAAATCTGGTATGCCTTTTTTTTTTTTTTTTTTACAAAAGCTATTTAGATTTAATATCTCCTGCAGCAGTTTTTTCATTTTTAGTCTCTTTGAGCTCAGTTTTATAGCTTATGCAATTCATACATTATTTTGAAAAATACCAACATTAAGTAGTAGGTGGACGAATTAGTACTGTTGTGATTTTCATCTGTTAAATGGCAGTCTGAAGGCTTTTGGGGGTTTTGTTGTTAGAAAAAAAAACTTTCCTTTAAAGGTTTATGATAGAAGATTGATGTAGAATGGTTGCTGAAAATTCCTCTCTCTGAAAATAGCTGTCTTTAAGGCTGAAAGGGGTGCTTCCAGTCCAGTTACCTGCTGCATGTCATCTTAGGGTTGATGTATGTTGTAGCATGTGCACAGCTTAGACAAGTGCAGACAGACAGATGTGACGTCAGGAAAAAGGCTAAGATTAAGAAGACTTACGGTGTTCTTTCTTTTTTTCTACTCTTGTGAGTTTTCTCTGGTATCCAGACTTCGTGTTTTATTTTTGTTTGTTTTCAGTTTTGTGTTTTTTTTTTTTTTACTATGAAAAAAGTACTGCAGAGAACTCTGTTATGACAGGAAAGAGGTCACGTTCAGCTTGAAGATCTGTGCTTCTTGCAGTAATTAGATGTGCTAGCTATCCCTGCTGGCTCCTCCTCTTCTCTTCATATCCTTAGTTCTGGTAGCAAGTTCTGGTTTCAATCTGCATTTTTCCCTCTGTTCTTGTGACTTACAAACCACAATCTAAAGAGCGGTGGCTGGAAGTGGTGAGGTGCCTGTGGCTGGGGAGCTGCCACCAGGTGTCTCTCTCTAATAACCAACCTGAAAAGCTGCTCAGCACACTTCCCAGTATCATCCAGTATCATCTCCTCTCATCTGCTGTTCTGAGACACAAGCTTTTTTTTTTTTTTTTTTTTTTTTTTTTTTAATACAAATGTTTAGATTTTTTTAGCTGAACATAAGGCATAAAAATCTGTAGAAGTGTAACCTTTGAAAGTTGCATAATTTGCAAGCTCTGCCAGAGCAAATCCATGGCAGACCCATGGAAAGAAAGGAAATCTGGGGTGTTTTCTCCATCTCTCTTCAGAACAGAGTAGAGGATAGACCCAGACGTGGTAGATCCTAGCCATACGAGCAGAGGCTGCCTGCCTTTGTACTGCCTTCCTTTGCTTTGGCCATATGTTCAGCCTTCTACAGATATCTTGTGCAGGGCTTGTGCTACTGAAGTATCTCAGGCTTATGGCCGAGCTGGGGCATTTCCTCAATGTTGTAGATAAAACAAAATAGGCATCCCTGGCAGTACAGGGTAAGGGAGTAGTGTTATAGAGCCAGAGCAAGGGCAGAAGGCCCAGAGATAGTGGGATCAGCAGCTAGGTGTTTGAAGACAAAAGAACAGAAGAGGCACACAGGCAGGGTTTTTGACCCTATTGGTAGGATCCTGGGCATGCTGCAACCCTGTGCTGACAGAAATTTGCCTCCACGTAACACATTCGTCAGTTCTTTTTCTCTAGAAAGTCTTTTTGAGTACATACTGAAACATACCTTCTGTTGATAACAAATGAAGCTGTAAGCAGGTTACGTTTTGACGTGTTTCTGTTGTTTAACAGAAGCAGATTTAAAACCTAAGAGGATGGGGCAACGAAAGTGACATTGGCAAACAGGCATGGAAGTATCTCACAGGCTGTCTGGGATGATGTCTTACTCTTTTGTCAATCATGAGGACCTGGGGTGGTTTTCTGTGGTTGTTCTGGACAGTTATCCTTTCCGGGGCTTTCAGATCCCAGCAGAAAGAACATGGTAACGTTCTAAGAGGATAGGAAGTAGCCCTCTACTTCCTGCACATGCTGCCCAAGGGTATGGGGCATGCTCCATGATAACTACAAGAAGGACATTTCCTCTCTTGTGCTGCTGCTGTTCACTCAGCAGTGGTCTGTTTGAATTCAGTGATGTAGATTAAAAACTAATTATTTTTATTTTTTGTAATTGGCATGTTTGCCTGCTCCCTCTGTGGGTGCCTGAGGAATCAAACCCAAGGTTTGATCGAACCAAAAAGTATCAGCCATTTGACACCTATCCCATGTGATTTCGTGGTATGACCTCTAACTTTTTGTTGAATGTTATATCCAAGTGGGGTAAAGCTGTGCAAATAGTTGCTTTCTATGAGCTTAACGCCTGGTTCTTGTCAGGCTCTGGTGTGTCTGCAGTTTGGTAGCTCTGAACCCCTTCTCACGCTGTTTGTCTGTCAGGGTTTGTGGAGGGGTTCCTCTGGAGGGTGCAGGTTGGAAGCTGCGCTGCATATGTGTGTGAAGAGCTGAGAACCTTCTCTGATGTCTTTTTCACACTCTCCATGTGAGCCAAGCTGTTAGGCTATACAAGGCAGGAATGAAAGTAATCCAAAACTAGGAAGTACAAGATGTATTCTTGTGTCATCCCCTACCCCTGCCAGCTCTGGAGGACAAATCAGTGGTTGTTTAGATGTGTTAACCAGACTCTTCATTTCCCAGTTTCCATTAGTTTGTTGTTTCCATTAGTATTGTGAAAGCATACGTGCCAGTGCTGGGTAACACACGGGTTAGATTAACTTGCAGTATCAAGCAATCCAGATACTGGAGGGTCAGCAGAGAATGGAGTTTGAGTCCAGTTTGTGAACTCCTTCCAGTGGGCCTTCTGTCTTGCAGGTGGTTTAGGACACCTTGCTTGCAAATTCTTTTTAATGCACTGCTTCACCATACATTAGCTGTAGTGCCCTCATTTTCCAATAGAAGTGCTAGTTCCCCTTCTGTAAGAGGTGCTGCCATGGAATTAGGGTGTGCTGCCGTGATGGGGAGCCTTCGGGAGAGGGCTGCAGAGTGTGACCAGGCCGGGCAGCAAGAGGGAGCTCCAACCAGCAGGGGCTGTGCGAGGAAAAGGGGGAGCTCGCAGCTTGTGCCTCCTGCATCCTCAGCAGGAGCCTATTTCAGCAATGAGAAGCTGAACTGGGGCAGTGCAGCTCAGCTCCCTTGGTTCTGCAGTGTATGCAGCCCTGCTCAGCCCTGCTCTGCTGCTTATCTGCCTGGGCACCTCCACCCTGCCTCATCCCATCTGTGCACAGCACCCGTGCATGGAACCCATGGAAACTTGGAGGTGGGAAGGAGGGATGCAGCTCCCCCTGGGTGGGAGGCGTTCATGCAGGTTGGGAACGTCTGATCACGTCATGTACTTTGGAGAAGAGGGGATCCTCTCCTTTGTCTCTCTTCTCCGGTTTAATAGTGTGAATAAAATCTGTTGTGGAGATGTGGGATTAGTAGTGGGTAAGTGATCATTAGTGCAATGGAAGTTACTTCTGAGGTACTTATGAAAACCCTAAAATGTCAAGTCTGTAATCCTTAATTAGGTAAAGATAATCAGTGTGAATTTTTTGAAGTGTTGCTGATCTTGAGAATTTACCAAGGAGTTACATGAGCAGGTTTTGGGGCTCATATTACACTGGTGGAGCCCTTAAGCTTGAATTTAGTTGTTACTGAGATCCTGCTTTCAGTACTATGTGTATTTCTGAAAATCAGTAGCTTTCCAAATATCCCCATGTTAAAATGAATAGCTACTGAGTTCTGTAGCTGACATTTTTTAACATTTCTTTATTTTAGCAAGGATTTTTTTTTTATTCTCATAGTGAATCTGATGGCCATTTTGTTTATTTGCAGGAGTTAAAGAGGACAGTAGTTTTATTTTTTTTGAGAATTACAGTTTGGGTTACTCACTCAGCCTTAGCAGCATCCCCTTGCCTTACCCAGGACTCAGCTCAAGCCTGTCGTGTTTGATTATTGCAACACACACAGTTAGTAACATCTCCTGCTGTTGTGAGGCCCCTTGTAGGAGACCATATGTGCTACAGCGGAAGTGCACTTCAGTTTCTTCATCGATTGTCGTGCTGCTTACTGTAACTAGGAAATATTTGAACTTTCAGGAGAAATATTTCATTGTTTTATTGTTTATACATCAAATCCAGGAATAAGCTTAATGAAGTTTCAGCAAAATGGAGACATCCTCTTTTGTGTGCTGTTGTTAGAAGTACGGCAGCAGTCATTTTGGCACTAGGAACACGTACGTGGTGGTGGAGGGGAGAAGGAAACCATCACACTTCTGCATGTTCTCATTTGTTAATGGTGTTTCGACTCCACAAGGGAATCTAGTCACTTAGTTGTGCTGAATCTGTGTTGCTTAAGTTGAGAAAAGTAACGTTATCCAAAGGAGTGGATAGTGAAGGCCCTGTGTTGCAGTTAAACTTCAGTGTGTTAGATGAGAGTGCAGGGTGTTATCAAGTTAAAGGTAACCGGTCCTTCATTAAACATTATTTCCTCTTCATCTCTTCTATCGATGTAAAATAATATAGATAGGAAATACTACAGTATTTGTGCTTTGTACATCACACATACTTATTTAAAACATTTCAAGAATATTAGTTGCTAAATGGAAACAAAATTGTCTGAGATCTTTGATAGACCAACGCTTAGGTACTTCTGCAGAGCCAGAACTACAGTTGGTATCTTAAGATGTGATGAATTTGGAACTTTTTGTCATTATATATATATTTATATTTTACACATCTATAGAAATATACATGTGAAAAGTTTATATATATATATTAAGTGGGTTTTTAATATAGGTTTTCTCTATAAAAATAAATATATATGTATAAAGGTCTTTATATATATATATATATATATATGTACTACAGCAATCTAGGCAAAATTGACTGTTTGGAGGAACTAGGTAAAAATGTTAAGCTTCATGAAACATTTATATTATGTGAAACATTTATGTATGAAATTTTAACAATCTCAAATGTTTTGAGAAATATGTAGGCTTTGGACCCCTTTTACAAATCCTCCAAGGCACATATGGGAGGGCTCCAAGTCCTGAAATCCTTCTTAGCACCCTAGGCAGATGCAAGATTTGTCCTGTACCTCCAGCACCCGTACTGCGTACACCCACAGAGCTTGGAACATCTCCCTGGGTGCTGCATTAAATGTAAAAGGCAGTGAAGAAAATCTTTGCAGCTGTGCCCAGAGCTACTTGACAGTAACAGCCACGTTGTGTATGGCACTGCAGTCTTCGTGATACCAGAAATAAAAATCTCTCAGTTCTAGCTTTCAGAAATTGAAATATCACTTGCATGTGGTTCAGTGGAAAAAAAAAAATAGGGAGGAAAAATTAAGTTGATTATAAAAAATATTTTTTGAAAGTTTTAGAAAAAACGAGAGGGAGAGAGTTGTTTGTTTTAGAAGAGCAGTAATTGCAGAACAGCCTGTGCAGCTCTGAGCATAATTTGCAGCTACATATCACGCAAGGGAAGAGGTGCTTGGCTTCTCCTTCTCCTTCTGATCGGCTTGTATGGCTCTGAAGTAAGCAAAATAGGATGTGAAGCCAAGCAGTGCAGGGATGGGCGATGATGCTGCTATTACTGACATCAAGGATGTGCTGTGCCTCATCCAGATCCATGCAGTTTGGTAGTTTTGTAGTCAGTGCCTTGGTATTCAGGCAAACCATGGGTTGGCATTGCTCGGCAGTTGAGCTCCGTGGAGCACTTGAAGCAGCGAGCTGTTACTCAACTTCAGATGACTGAATCAATTAAGAGTTTCATTTAGAAAATGAACATGGTACATGACAGTTACATTTGAAGGAAATACTACCCCAGTGAGCCATAATGGAAAATGAAGTCAGTGAGATCTGGAGCCAGGATATCTAATTTTAATCTGAACTTTTTGTGAAGCAGCTTTGATAGCATCTACAGTTGACATCAAGTTCTCTAACTGGGCAGAAATCACTGATGGTGAGGGATGCTTTGCTTTAATAGGAGGCATCCAGCAGGTCGTTACAAATTTCTTCTACTTATGGAAACTTACCGTGTAAAAGTATTGCTGTTTTTCAAGACTTCATTTGACAGCAAAGCATGTGAGGCTATTCCAATATTAAGCTTCTTTATCCCTTGCCTTCGTCTACCTAGTTCTCAATCTATCTTACCTCTTGTTTGCCATTTATGTTCAGGCAAGAATATTTTGAAGAGAGATGAAGTAATTAACACTGGTTGAGGTGTTAGCGTGCTGACAATATCAACATTTCTGTTTTTCCAGTGGAACCTTCTGACAAGGAATGATATTTTTAAATGTAGTGTTCAGACATCTGATTCACTGCTCTTTCTGTGCACTAATCCATGGACTTAGGTTGTGCCTGGAAGGGGGAGGGAGGCTGGGTGAGAGTCTGAAAAGAGCCCTCTTAAGCTGATTATACAGCTGCAGCGATGGACTGAGTCTGCCTCAGTGAGCCCACAGGGAACTGGTCTTGCATGTGAAATCAGGATGTGCTGTGTGACTACGGTTTCTGCAGGCACAGAGTATTCCTAGCAACAGGTAGCAGATAGCTGGAAGTAGTTCTGGAACAGTTCTGTTTCAAGTGCCTGTGTTAGAGGCAGCCCAGCCCTACAGGCCACATCCATGCTGCTGTGACCTGTGTCACACCGTGCTGGGCCCAGCTGGGAGAGGCAGGTCTGCAGTGCTCCCACTGCTTTGCCCATCTTGATTAAAGGTTTGGCAGAAAGAAAGTTCACATCACTACAAGGCTTGGTCACACTCGAAGACACGAGCATGGCCTGTTTGAACAAGTTGGTGGTGAATTAAATGCAAAATTGCTAAAAAGCCCTGAGTTAGTGGACAGTATGTAACAAATGGTCCTGTAAGTATGTGTTTTAATAAGTGTACCTACCCATCATTAGTGGACACTGCAGCTAATGATAGTAAGCCTATTTCTGTTTAAAGTCTGCAAACCTTTACTGAAGCCTGCTTGGGAAGGTGCTTTGCATTAACACTGTGCCACGTTAAATGCCAGATATCACTGCAGCTTGCTCTGTGCACGTGCTGGTGTTGATGCTTCCTTCAGTTGTGAAGATAAAGAATTAGAAACTTTGTTTCATTCACCTTTCAAAATTCTTTCAAAATTCCATTTCAAAATTCCATTAAGCTCACTGATTTGGAGTTATCTCTGTCAGTTCAGTAGTTTAAGACAGCATCACAGCAACATGCAAAATAGCATAAAATCCATGAGGCAAGATGTCAGTGAGCTTGTTGCATGTTACTTTGTGGATGTTAGCCTTCCTTAGTTCATTGTATTTAATTAATAACTCCTTGGAGGGTGCTTCTTGCTTGCTGCTCCCCTCCAACCCCCCACTTTTTTTTTTTTTTTTTTGGTAAAAGCTAAGACCACTGTACTTACACTGCAGGAAGCATAGTTCAGCTGTAAAGCTTAGCTTTAACCCAGAAATAACTAGATAAGGAAGTGAGTATTTGGTAAGTGCACTTCATAAAGAGCCTGCATTTAAAAATTGATTAGATAGTTAATTGAGCTTAGCAACACACTTGTTGACTGTTTTGCTGCTGGATACACATATCCTGTCTCCGCAGCTGACTAGACCCCGCTGGATGATGTTCCATCTGCCTGATAAGCAAATGAGAGAGCAAGTTGGAGCAACAATGTGTTTGGTTTTAGTTGTGGTACCAGAACCTTCGCATAACCGATGCTGATTATCTTGGATATAATGATTCATAGCTCTTAAGTAGTTTTATAAAAAAAAAAAAAAAAAAGTGCCACCACCACAGCTCAAAGTTCCTGTGCTGCAGTTAAATACCTGGCACCTGCTTTGTAAATGGCACTAGTCCGTCCCTCCTTCCTCTCCCAAATCTGTACTGTGTGTCACGAGTGTAACATTCAGAACCACAGCAAAGGGCCTTGCACCTACCTTTTAGACTGCTCTTTTTTTTTTTTTTTAACGAGATTTCATTTAGAAAAAGATTGTTACACACACCATACAGAGTGGAAGAATTTGAAGCAATGAAAGGAAAAATGTCTGGTCTTAAGTCATTATTGGCTTCTGTAGATTCTCTGCAAATGAGAGGCAAAACCAGAAAGAGATTTTCTAGTCATAGGGGGGTGTCCTGTAGGCAGTACTGCCATTCTTGACATGATACTGCACTGGAACCATGCTCCAGGAATTTCTGTTCTCAGGTAATAATGGAGCTAGCTTTAAAGGGAAGATGGTTTTACAGCCCACAAAGTGGAGAAGGGATGGTGGCATCAATTTTTGCGTTTACCAAGAGTTTCCTGATATTTCTGTAAAGCATTTATTCTTTCCAACTTTTGTTAACCCTGTTATGCCAAAACACAGCTCCCCTCCCTGCCCCAGCACCTTTTCTGGTCAGAAAGATGAGTCCTTTATTTTGTAGGGAGCCAGCCTCCGCTCAGACCTGTGGCTGTTGTGCTGGGTTGGCAGTCTGGCCTGGGTGATAGGCCAAAAAGTGTTTTCCTTTTCTCAAATGAAAGGGCAGCTGTGCACATAGAAACTCAGCTGGAAGATGTTCCCTTTTAAAACATGAAATGCTGCTGATCAGTTGGTTGGTGGTACCGTCCCCGTATTTGCAAGGAAGAGGTTTTCATCCCCATAAGGACTTGAAATTCAGCAGGGGCTGGGATTGTTGCCTCTTTCGAAGTGCCCCTCTCAGTTTCTGTGTGCTGCTTTACTCTTTGAAAATGCTATTCAAAATCTGAGCTATATATTGTATTCTGCAGTTGTGTCATAGGCTACCAAGCTTTATCATAGGAAAAAAAGCAGCAGTTACCAGGTAACAGTAGTAAGGCATTAACAGTATGCATTTATTTTTCTTTTCAGGGAGCAGAAGTTCTACTGGCATTTGAAGCTTGTATTTCCTCACTGTCATGCTGAATACACTTTAAAAAGGTACAGAGTTTGGTAAACAGCTTTGTATAAAGTTTAAATTCTTCTTCTGGAATTAAACTGGAAAATATTTTAATTAGTTCTTAAATATTTCTATTATATAAGGTAAACTTGAATATTACTTTCTGCCTTAATTACAGGAGCATTTAAGTTAACGCTGTGTAGTATTTTAGTCCTTGAAAGCTAGTGGGCTTTTCAAATAAGGTGAAATATGTCATTGCTAGTCCTTCCTTGATATAAACAGAACAGCTTGTATATTCATGGCAGTGACATGCTGTACTGCTAATCTATTCTGCTCTCATGGAGCAGGGATTCAGCAGGATTTCACTTTCCCCTCCGCTTGCACGCTGGAGCTGACCTTCACATACAATGAAATGGTTGCATTGTTTCCTTCGTAGGAAAGCCCATAAGCACATTTTGCAAAATCCCCAAACTAAGCTTTTATTGACGAATCTTTCTCCTTTTTTCCTAGCCTGAAGGGGTATGAGAAGTACGCCCGCATCTACTTCTGGGCTGTACAAACAGCATGTTATACTGCAGGGTTTGAAACTAGAGATACTCATCTGTTTACTCCTTATAGATGCCAGTAAAGTCCCAGTGTTGAAACTGAGATAGAGCTGTCAATTACCTGTGCTGTATTGATACACATTTCTAATCCTCCTATAAAGTGCTCAGTTGTACCACTGTAGCATGCAAATACACAGTTTCCTTTAAATGACTCAGATAATAGATTTTTGTGTACACGATGAAGCATGTCTGATGTATTTGATTTTTATCTTCTGTGAAAGGGTGCCAGAGGATAAAACGCTCACCGATATCCTTAAGCCCTACATTGATCCAGTGGAGTCAGATCCTGTAGTTTGTCAAAGGTGTGTACTGAACAACTTTCTGTCTAATTCACTAATAAAAGAAAGGAGTCATCCTGAACAGATTGCTTAAAGTAGTTGCACTTTCAGTATGTAAAGTCGAGGTCCCTGTCAGCAGGACATCTTTAATTCCTGTGGCAAAAACCAGCCCAAGTTTCACAAATAAGTAACCCTGGAATATAGCCACAAAATTTAAATCAGTAGAAGATTAAGACATTGACTCATAGCATATAGATCAAATAAAGGAATTGTAATTCTAAAAAATATGACCATAATTATCTGCAGTGGGGGTGACAGTGAATGTTTTCTTTGGAGGAATTAGAAAAACACTAGTAATTTTACCCCTAATTTTTAGAAGGTGCTCAACATATGGCAAATGCTTGTTTTTTTATGAAGAAATAAATGCTTTTGCTTGTTGATGTACAAAAGATATCCATCTCTTACAGATGATAAGAGTGTGAAGTACGTCATTGTCTCTTGATCTGTTGTTTATTCTTATTTTTCAGATTAAAAATCTATACAATGTCTCCTCAGTCAGATGTACAAATTTTAATGAAAATAGAAAACAGGAAGCAAAACTCTATCAGGTAAGGTGGTTCTTTAGACTGTGTGCCTCTTAAGGATAGAAAAAAAAAATACATATATATATACATTTCTTAGTCTTTAGTATCACAAGGACAAATCACGTATCTCATGGATTAAGCTTCGGTGAGTAATTACCAGCCATTTTAAGTGATTCTGCAAAAAACATTATTTCTTTGTCCTTTAGTATGTCAATATTGAAATTTCTGCACAATTACCGTGATTGGTAAATTCAGCTAAGTCATACTTGGACGATTTAAGAAGCTGTGGCACTCACAGTTGCATTGGTGGACTGGTGTGTGTGCCTGTGCCTGAACTGCTTCAGCAGCAGTCCGTGAGAGTGTTTCAGTGTTTGCGCTGAAGTTAGGTTTGTGTTAAATGCTAAATTAATGCATTGACCAGCTGAAGCGTAGTGTCCATTTTCTTCTATAAGCTCATCTGTGGATATGTGAACCTCTCATGGGAGTCAGCTGGAGAGCTGTTTTTTTTAAACCACCATTGCAGCAAAAATGAGTTCCCAGCATCCAGTTGCTGAATTGGAAGTGACATATTTTTCTCAACATTACTAGCTCATTACTCTTCATGTTAAGATATTGCTGGGTGGGGGCTTTTAAATTTCCAGAGTTTTGACTTGTGAAAAATTGTTTTCTTTGTTTGCAGAACAGACAATTATAATTTAAAATTAAACTTTAAATAAATAGTTTTTGATGGTATAAATGCCATTTTAAAGACTCCACCCTGTTGTCATTGTTACTGAAAAGGATATGTACCAGCTTTAATATCATAGCTTATTGTGGTTGACCAGTGATTCCCAGTTAGGGTTCTTAAAGTACATTCTTTTCTTCAAATGTAACAAATGGAAATATACTTCTCTGAAGCGTGGTATGTTATTTCTAAGGGGAAGAAAAAAGGTATAGTAAAAGAACACCAGTTGTAACTGAACTTCATGTTTGTGCTATGTTTCTCTTTCCCAGTAAGTGTTATTCAGAAATGAGTAACATACTTCAGCATTCAAGCCACAAATATAAACTTCTCATGGTTTTGATTTTTTCCCCTCTTTGCAATCACTGCTTGAAATAAGGTTGTAAAATTTGCCATCAGAGTTCTCAGCTATAAACCTGTTGGGTTTGAGTGAAATGTGTGGACTGACTTCTGTTTAATTCAAGCATGGCCTAATTCTCTGCATTTAGGGGGGGAATTAAAAATGCTGGTATTGTGAGCTAACCTGAAGAGTTTCGTGTGGAAGGACACAGGCAGGTGAAGCTTTCTCAGGTTTCTCTGTCAACTGTATTTCCCAGTGCTCCATGAATTCAGTGCAGGCACTTCAGTCATGCAAGTTGTGTATGGTGTTATACCCAAGTAAAAAAGCCATTCTAGAACTTAGTGCTAGGAAACAGCATCAGAACAATTTCCCATTTTACAACACTTTATAGCAGACTTGGGCTCAGCTGTCAATAGTGGTATTCGGGACAGGTTTCCAGAGCATGAACAACTTCGGTCCCCTTTGCAGATTAACATAGGAAAAACTGAGAATGCGTTCAGTTTGTTAGTGCTGTACATCATTCTGCGGTGCATGGTTGGAAAGGCAGTATTCAGGTGATGGTGCTGAATATTCATTTGTATTTTTAAAATACAGTAATTTATACACAGATTTTTTTCAGTTATTTTAGTTTTAAGCTTTTGGCATCTTTTTCAGTTACAGAAGTGTTAATGACTGCTTAAACTGCTCCTTAAACTTTCAGATAGGCGCTTGGAAGAAAAAATTGCTTTTGTAATAGCAGGTTAAATTCATCTTTTAGTCATTTGATGTAGGATAGTAGCGTAGAAAGCTTGAGAAGGAAACCAATTTAATATCAAGTGGACAATTTCTCTTGCTCCTTGGTTCCTTTTGTTACTTAACCATTTTCATCTTCTGAAATTGGTATAATGCTTCCTTAGCTCATGTGTTTGTTGAGAGAAAACCCTTTTTCATGAAGCTTTTTAGAAGAATCGCAGAAGTTGTGCTATCTGCAAAATAAATATAACTAGCCTGAAATTGGAGTTTCACCCTGTACTTCCAGAATCATCTTTGTTTTCCAATATCAAAGTTATAGTAATTAGTATTTAATCAGTGAATTGTACATTTTAAGAAGAACTGTAGGAAGTTAACAAGAAGTCTTTTGGATGAGAAATACACTCCTTGTCAGTAGAGCAGGCCCAGCTGTGGCAGCGTGGGCAGGTCACGGAAGTAGCACACTGAAAGAAAATCCTGCTTCTGAAAGGAAAGGACAAAGTTGGTTTGACATGATAGGACTGCCAGCTCAGCAGAAAAGCATCTTCTGTCAACATGAGCTGGGGCTCTGCCAGCAGGCTCTTGGTATAGTTGTGCTAGCAGAGTTGTTGTGACAAAGGCTCTCAGAGGGAATTTAAGCTTTTACTGCAGTTGCATTATAGTTAAGGGAGAATTTATTTTGATTTTGTCTCCTTTGGGCTCCCCACCGTTAAATTAATTAGGGTGCGCGTTGTCTCATAGTAAAAAATCAGTACCTGGGGCTGCAGTGGGAATGCTTGATACTTGCTGTTGATACAGACCAGCTTCTGTCTTAGTGGGGAGCTGCTAGTTTGTGAAGTCAGTGGTGCCACTGTGAGCTCACTCATCCTGTGCCACCTCCTCTGCCTGGTTTTAGGCTGTGTGCTTCTGTAGGGCAGAACCCTCTTTGTTCCTCTTTGTCACTCGGGACAGCAGCCTGGAGGAATGCGGTTGGTGTAGTCTACGAATCATGCAAGTCTACATAAATACTCTGTTATCCAGCACTTCCTCTGGTCCACCAGAGAAATTACTTCTCCATAAGTAGTGGGTTAGTAGGAAGGCTGTAAAAATGTATTTGTTTGAGTGGATGTTGGTTTTAGGCTTAGCAGAACCATTTGAGAAAAATACTTTTCATAGCTGGGATTATGTATTACTGAGTCAGTGCAGTGGTGTTTCAGAGAACATCTAAGTAGGATTATTACGGGTTATAAAACGTTAGTCTGCTAGTTTTAAGTATGTTACAGAAGGATTTTAGTATTTCCTGCAAATGTTTATGAAACAGGAATTTGTGGTTTAGTTATGTCTGTTTTCTGTATTTTACAGCAAACAGTCCTTTCAGTTTTGGAAGTCCTTTGCAGAATGCTTTAAATTGGGGATGGAGGGAAAGAGGGGGGGGGAGGAGGAGGCTTTTTTTCTTTATCCAGAAGTATAAATTATCCACACAGAACAGATTTCTGCTTCGTCACAGGAATTGTGCAGAACTTGTGCATTGTGCAGCAGTTGTGCATTGTTGTGTGGTTCTCACGGAGAGCTGCCACGCAGCATGGTGCTGGCTTTCTCCCCACTAGGTGCTTTTTGTAATCCCTGGTGACAGTTCTTAGTGAACTCTCCCATCTGTGATAAGCTCTTGTGGGTTGCTGTTGTTGTTGTTCCTCATCCTGATCTCTAGCTCTTCTCTACTCTACAGGCAGCTTGTAAGAATTGCTTTCAGTTTGAGCTGGTAGCACCCTGCAGTTGTTCAGAGTAACCTAAAGCGTGATCTCCCCTCGTGTCCTCTTGTCCGCATCTGTCACCTAGTGCTCCATGGCACTACACCCGTTACACTACTCGATAGTCTTGTCATGTAATTGCACTTACTTTATAAGGAGTCTTGTGAAGGAGGGTTTAAAAACATGGGTGTTACACAACTCTTCTTTCTTTAAAACTTTGGTTTGGAAAAAATCTGCATTTGAATGGGTTGTTATAATAGTTTTCCGTTCTGTGGTGCTCGCCTCTATCACCTGTTACGCAATATTTAGTTGGTGTCCATTCTGTCCTTGGCTGAAAATATTCCAAGAAAGGTTTAGCTGCTGCCTCGTGGATGATTTTTACAGTCTACATTCTTTTATAAAATAGTCTTTTCTTTCTTCAGGATAAATTAATGTCCTGACTGTCTTCAGTCCTTTATTTGGGATGCCTTCAAAGTGACTTCATATGGTAAGAGCATTGCTTTTTCCACTAAGGAAAGAAAAAATGCAACTGCCAAATTATACAGTCTGGTTTGGGAAATACACCTTCTTTTTCTTCTGTTCCTGAGAATTGCCTTATTAGGTTTTGTGTAACCAAAAAAAAAGCAAAAACAAACAAAAGTCCGAAATCCAGCAGATCCTTGATATTTGTTACAGCTTAGTTAGTGACCAGAGTTTTGGGGGGTTTTGTGACTGTAGATTTTAATGGCATCATTACTTACACTTGCTTATCATAGAAGATGATCTTATTTCTACATGAGAATGAACTGCAAAAGCCTAGGATTACAGTAGATGTTTTTCTCTCTGAGACTATTAAATAAAGGTCTCTCTTACTGGGTTCATAACATCTTACATGAAGCTAGTTGACATAGTTGTCTGTCTTTAGACACACTTGTTTAGTTTAATGGAATTAAAAATAATGCCTTCTTAAACAACATTGTTAGGTCCTTTATAGGTCATTTTTCTTCTTTGACCATTAGTGTATTCAGAATGACATGTAAACATTGTTTCGGCATTGTAGAACACTTTGGAGGCACTGCCAGAACATTTAGATGTGTGGAAAATTGAGGCTGCTTGGCCTTAGAAGCCTTGCAAAAGCCCACTACTTTTGGGGGACGATGTCCTCCAAGGAAGTCTAGCTTTCCTGTTGTAAACCAGCCACACCACACAGGGGTGTTGATGTATGGGATCGGTTGTAGCATTGGTGTTTGTATCAGTGGTACTGGTATAGCTCATGCCTCAATTACTCAGAAAGCCAAAAATACCCAAAGCATTCTTGTACTGGTTCCAGCATCAGGGGGCTTCTCGCTTTGTGTGGTGATATTGGCTGGTACACATGAGAATACTGGCATGGTTGCCACTTAATTCTTGTGGACCACTGGGAAGAAAATTTGCTAAACAAGTATCAGAGGCTCTCCTCTACTAAATGTCATTGCTTTATGGTGGTGAACGCTTATTTTGCTTCAACTGATCCAGTGCAGTTGCTTCCCAGAAGCCTGGATGATGTTAGTAATGTTGGAGCACTTCCCTGTCTCAAGATCAGCTGGCAGAAATGAGAGTTATTTCCTTGGATGACTGAGTTCTGTGCTCAAAGAGAATTTTCTTTTGTAGTCCATTGTTTTTCAGCATCTGCGGGTTAGATCACATTAGTAGGTCGCAGTAGTCACAGTAATAGATTTAGGAAGATGAAGTCAGTCCTTTTTGCTTCAGTGCATGTGTGCCAACAGACTTTTAGAAAATTGCCTTGGAATTCCAAGAGTAATATAAATGCAATGGAATCAAATCTTTTTAAATGTAAAACTTACATAGAACTGATTATTTTTATTGTTGTTTGTTTGTTTATTTGTGTTTTGTGTTTTTTTTTTTAAAGTCTGTTATACCTGATATTTTGTCAGTGATTACAGGAGTATCAAATACTGCTATCTTTAAACACATCAGAGCCTCAAATGTCAAGTGTCAGTGTCTTCCTTGGATTGTGTTAATTTTTCATACCGTCTTTCTAGGGCAATTCCTTCTGCATTATCATTTGTGAATAACTTCATGTGAAACCAGTAGAGCTTACAGTTGTTGCTTTCTGCTTTTTCATAGGTGATTTGGTTGCTTAAAAAAATCAGTGCTGCCAGTGTGGTGCACAGATCAGTTTTTATCATCGTGTTAAGAACTCATTTCAAAACTACTACTTCATTCATCTAGCAGAACAAAAGGCTGGAATGGGCCCTTCTCAGGCATTATTTCTTCCTCTGCATTTTTTGCAAGTGTTGAAAAGTGTGGGGTGGTTTATTTAATATTCCCTAGCCTTACTTAGGAAGCAATTTCTCTTCATGTTTATGTAGTGCTTGGTATACATGAGACAGGAATTACGGATACAAATCCCTGGCTGAACTGCTGGCCTTGGCATGAGTTGGAACAGACCCCAGGCTGGCTTTAGCCTATGCCAGCAGAAGATTGACAGTAGAATTCATTACTCTTCTCAAGCTCACAGCAGCTGGCACAAAAGCAGCTCTGCCTGCTTTACAAAGGCAGAGAGTTAGCTTACAATAGTTATTCTTCACTGCACAACTCTAGTCAGGCTCTGGCTACTTTGTCCTGTTCAAGGGGAAATCAAATTTGTCCTGTAGTCTGTTTCTTAAACACAGTGCTCCTGTGTATTACTTGCTGCTGTCTTTTCCCAGAGTGTTGGGTTTTGTTTTTTATTAAAACTTTTGATTTTCTTCCTAAATACTTTGCTATGTCTTCTTATAGGTCGCTTTCGTCTTCCCAGGTTTGTTACTCAGCCATTTCAGTGTCATCTTTCACTTGCTCCCTCTTTCTCTGAACAGCGGTCTCTTTGCTGACGAAAATGATGGAGAGTAACAGATTCCAGGATGTGCAACTTTTACTGTAAAAAGTAGTCAGTTTTCCTTCCTTTCTACTTATGTTCTTAATCGAAATCATCTTACACAACATAAAAGGAAAGCAGAAAACTAGTCATTGCTGACTATAAAAAGTACGTATGATGTGAATCTGTAGCATGCATAGCTAAACGTTTATGACGGTTGACTATAATTACTTGACCTTTGAGAAGATTTTTGGGATGATTCCAAAGAAAACAGAATTTGTCCATCTTACTATCTTGAGCAATCATTCATTTTTTCTTTTCCTGAAAAGAATTCCTTTATGAACCAGTATGGGCCTGTTTTTTAAAGTAACAATCCAGCGTTTTGTAACCCATGCTGAATTCTTTTGGATGAACTGTTTTATAATTAATGGTATTGCATTAGGATTTCTGGAGTGTCCCAGCTAGAGAGTCTCAGGCTGAGACATCTATTGCACAAAGATTTATTTGAAATTGCTCTCTCTGCTCAAAAATTCTGCAGTCTGTTGCGGCAAGTTAGGTCCAGACCACTTACAGAGGAAAAATGTGTGAGTAAGTAAAGAAGTGGAGGATAAGATAACAATAAAAGTGTTGGTGTTGGCTTCACCCGAGTGGTTTGCCCTGTCTAGTCATCTGGTGGTGATCTGCAGGCACCACAGGCAGGCTTAAAGACCTTCAGAGCCTTCATGCCTTCAAAGCAAGTAGGCAGACCCCAAATTGTGAAAGATGAGGAAAAGTGTACACCATAGCTTCTTTTCTGCATCATAACTAGGCTTATTAGCATGGGAGCAATGTGCCCAGCATATGTTCAAGCCGATTTTCTCACCTTTCTCTGAGCAAGTGTTCATCTAGGAATGGGTTTCCAGAACCACCTCTTCTGGGGGGAGAGAGGAACTTGTGCATATGGCCGTAACGTGTAACATATGTATGGTGTGGAAAAAGCCTTCACTGAAGTTTGAGCACTGTTCACCATGCACACCTATGGCATACCTAAAGGCAAGGAGACAGGCCACAGAGCCCGAGGGACAACTGCAGACTGAAACCTCCTGTTGAATAAAACACCGCCCCTCAGCTAGGGGACGGACTTGCTGAAGGTGGGTTGTAGACTGGAGAAAACGTTCAAACCATTTGTCCTGATGCAGCCTAGCTTAAGTATCGTGCTGTGAGACATACTGAGGGTTTAATTCAGCTGTAGCTACCTGGGTTGCTCTTCAGTGTCTTCCAGAAGGGGAGAGAGGCAATGCCCTGGAGTACATTCAGCTCTGCCTTGGAAGGAAGAGGCACGGTGGGGCTCTGACTTGAAGCCAGACGAGTTTCTCAGGTTTGGGGACCAGGCAGCACAGGGAGGCTGGAGTAAAACGCTTCTAGAAGCAAAGATACAAACTTGTTTGTGTTTGAGAGCAGTCAAAGTGACAGACTGAACTTGGAAGCCACAGCGCTGTGAAAAATGGCAACTCAGCCCTCGGTGTTTTCACAGAGGCGGAGGAAAGGGGAACCTCTTTGTGCTCCAGTGGGAAAGGCGAGATCCTGTTATTTCCTTGTGATGCTGCCAAAGGGGAATCCCTCTGTTTTTTCGCTTTCCTGACGGAAATGAGTGAGGACTGATTGTTTCGACCCCGCCAAAGAGGGAATTGACCTTCCTGCTTGTTTGCCAAGAAAATAATTTGTTTTCTTTATTTCATAGCTTTTCCTTTTCATTGTAAAGCGTTAGTAACCCCTTAATGGAAGGTTTGTTGTGTTGTGGTTTCCATGCAAATAAGTGTAAGTTTGTGGATACATTTCCAAAACTTAGTGCAGAGGGTTAGAGGTGTTCAGGCTGTCTTCATGGGAGCTAAATCGGAAAACTTAGAATTTGATATCGAGGGATCCCAAATTACAGAAGTATCAACTATGGTTTCTGAAGTAGCAGTTCATTAGACTAGCTCAAATGTAATAAGAAACTTATTGCCAGCATACAAAGGGTAATTTCTCATCAGCTTTATATTTCTGTTAATTTTGTCAGTGCACTGCTGACTTGCATTAAGTTGTCTAAGAGATTTGACCTCTTAGTTTTCTGAAATTGCTATATCAGAATTTTTCATGTCCTTTGTTACTCCTTTGTAACACCTGCCCCACACCTCTAAGACTCCTTGCAGTAATGTTTCATGGGGCAGTGTAACAGAAGGACTGTAAAGCAGACCTCTGACATTTACTTTTCCTCCATGAACATGCCAGTATTTTGTTTATGGCACGAGTTACAGAACTCAACTTCCCTGGATTTTTGGGGAACCACCCACAGCTTTTGCTTGTACTTGAGATGCCACTAATATCTTTGCAGGTTTTGAAACTTCAGGAATTCGTCTTCAGTATTAAACCCACTCTCTTTCTAATAACTTTTCCCTTGTGCAATTTCATTTTCCCTTTAGCCTTCTGGCTATCATTAACTCATTAGGCTGGTTTGCTTCTTTATCTTGGGCATGTAGCAGCAGCATACGATCGCAGAGTACCCTTTTACAATGTATCTGCACTGCACAACTTAGATTTGTAAACCTTAAGCTCTTATTAGTCTGTGAAGCTCCATGGCAAATTTTTGTACATATCAAGGACTGCTTGTGGTGATGCACTTGAACCATAGTATCTTTACTTGTTGCTGGATTTTATTATTTGTTTTCATTACGTCTTAGGAGATGGGGAAAATATTTGCTTTCTTGAAATTCAGTATCACTATTTCTGTATTCTTTGAACCAAATTCTTCTGAATCCAAGAAAATGACATTAGTCAGCTTCATATTTTCCTCCTGTTTGTTTTGTTGTATTTTCTCCAATAACTAAAAGATTCATTATGGTTTGTACTTGAGTTAATCTTTAGATTGTTGTTTTGCATCGTGAGTCCTTTTACCACATCTCGCCTAATGCTCTGTCCACTTAGTTGTTGCAACAGATGCCTTATCTGCGTTGTTTGCCATGAATTGATATTTTTTTCCATGGTTGTCATTAAAGAACTTTCGCTGTGTTGTTTTTTTTTTTGTTGTTGTTTTTTTTTTCCTTCATGCAATTGCCTCATTCTCAAGAGGTTTAGACAAGGACAGCCTTTGTGCTTCTGCAGTAACATACTTGTACTCTTACGTTGCTTATCTCTTCTTTCCATAAACTGCTTTGTATATTGGCTAGGGTGAAAGTGAACAAACCAATGAATCTTTCTGGACAGCTACTATGGTGCCTTTTAATTTAGGTGACAGTTAGTGTCCCTGTTATTGCTTGTCTTAAAAGGGTCTTTGTGTGAAGATGGTCTGGGGTAGAGATACAGCAAGGAAAAGGAGCAGTGTCGTGGTCTCCTCATTACTCTGAAGTGGCTTTATGCATTTGAAGTGTGTAGGTATAGTGAGGAGGTGGTGATGCAGTCTGAGATGCCTTCCTGGTGTGCTGGCAACGTGTCTTCCTCTGCTTTGTTAATTGTATCCTAATGGGACTGGTGGGCCAAATGCTGAAAATAGGTTGCTTGTCCTAATTTTCCTTTTTTTTCAGAAAAAAACAAAAAGGAAAAATGACTGTGTAGTGATGGAACTGTTGCTGAAAATGTGAAAATGACTATGATTCAAAAAGAGATTGGTCAGGCATCTGTTCTGCATTGGTGTAGGTTAAGCTGTGCAGGTTTCAACAGTAGGGAGTGTTTTGACAGGTCAGTGAGTGTTTGTCAAGGCAGGCTGTGGACGTCCTGCACTGGGAGAGAAACCATAAAGCAAAAGTGGAAGGAGGAGCCTCAGAAGTTTTAAAATATCTGTGTAAACTGTATTATAATTTTTGTATTAGAATATTAACTTAAACTTCGTTGGTCCCTCCTGTCTCTAAGAGTGGTCAAGCAAAGTAGAGACTTCCGTGTTCTTCAGCTGCTGTTATTAATTACGTTACAAAGGAAGAGTTACGGCAAGTAATTTCCTTTATTGTTTTCTTTTTTTTTCAAGGACACTGCCTTTTTGTTTACTGTGTTTCTGTAGTTCTTTTTCACACATAAGGACTAACAAAATTCACCATGTTCCAGATTTTTATGGTCAAAATTCTGGTGAGAAAGTTAAATTTTAAAAGTCTGCGTTGTTTTGGTACATTGTGTTTACTTTCTGCCATATAAGCCTCCTTTCATATCTATTCAAGACTGAATTTCACTACTTCCATGTTCACCAAATCATAACCACACGACGAGGTTATTCACCACTTAGGAATGGAAGTCCATCTGTTAGTTATTATCTTTGCTATGCTGCAGCCCTTCACAAGGAGTGCTTGGGAGAGCCTTTAAATGCTGTACCCAGTCTTTGCTCTCTTCTGGGGAAACGCGGATAGCTGGAAAATGCTGCCTGCCTTACTTTGGGGTGTGGGAGAGAAATCCTTCTTTCCATAACTTAATAGAAGTTTGAGTGTGGATTTTAAGATTAGGCCCGAAATAGATACCATGATTTATTGTATCTGAGTTATGCCAACTGAATACCTAGATGTTTCCACTGAGTTCTAGGAAGAAAAAATGTCTTTGTTTCAAATATGAGTAAAAGCTTTAATTTATATCTCTCACAGGAAAACTATGAACATCATTACACAAGCATGCATCTTACTAATATTTGCAATTTTAGATTGGGAAAACTTTTTTGCTCTTTTCTTCCAGTAGCTAGAAGACTAAATGAGAGAAGTAACATGGTTACAACTTATCTTTAATTCCAGGTTGCAGATTTTTCTTTATTATTAAAATCAAAGTTCCTGTTGATGACATTCAGGAAAACCTGATCAGCAGGGAATTTCCTGCTGTCTGAAGCTGTGGAGACGAGTTACACCACTGCGGTGACAGCCGTAGGCTCCATCTGAGGGAGGTTGCTGTGATGCAGTGACTTAATGGAGCATTCCTGTGGGGGGGAGACAGATTAGGAGGCCGAATTGTTGAATTCCTGGAAGGTAGCAGAATAACTATAGATAGTGAAACTGGCCTGTGCAGGTACTCACAGATGATATCAGAAGTGCAGAGCCATGTGAATTTCAGCATTTGGGAAAGGTAACAAAGCAATTCATAGGGTAAATGTGAAAGATTATATGGGAACTGATGTGGGATTGCTGAATCTTGTTAAATTTTCTCAATTGTCTCAATTTTTGTAGGCTTTTAAACTGCCTGCTGGCACGCAAATTCTGCTTAATTTTTGTCCTTTAAAAAGCAGTTATTGTTATTTCATCCCAGCTAAAACCAAAAGCTGTTGTCTGCCAAGATTGTCTCTTTGTGGTCCTTATAAATGGAATCTTCTTATTAAGAAGAAATCCAGGCCCATTTCTTGCTTCATGACATGGGCGTAAAGCCTTGCCTGGGGCAAGATAACAATCTGGAAAATGTATTAGGCGGCGGGTGTAGGATGAGGAGACTAAGGAAATGTATGGAAGGGGCAGTAAATAGAAGTAAATACCAGGGAGGAAGGAAGAGTGCAATGAGAAGTCCTGCCGAGTTTAGGAACTGGAAAGCTGAATGAGGCAAGGAGGGAAAACAGCGTGCGTTCAGTACCAGAACAGGATAGCTTCCCTGCAGCAGGATGCTTAACCACAACTTAAAAAAGAAAAACTCCATGCATTACTTTGTGTCGTACCAAATGTGCACTTCAGGGTTGTGATGAACACCAAGGTTTGAACTTGTACTACATGCTGGAGGATGGGCATGAAAAAAGGTGCTGTAGGTTCTTGCTGAGCAGGCTAGGCGATGCTAGTGATACAGGACTAGCAGGTAAAATGATGATCAAGGAGTATCTGCGCCAAGCTCTCATCACACCATCCCTGACCATGGTGAAACCACTTCCCTACAGCTCCTCATGGTGCTGAGCAGTCACAGGACTTGTAAGAAGCCATTCCATTTCTTTAGGATTCATGCTTCTTGGTTGCTCTTCAAACGGGTCTAGTAAAAACTGAAACTGGGGTGAATTTGGATTTCTAGAAATGCTGTACAGGGCGGTTATTTTTGGCCAGAGGCCTGTGGTGCTCTCCCCACTGGTGTACAGCTGTGTTCTGCTGCTGGGGTACAAAAAGGAAGGTTTTTCTCATGATGAAGTCCTTTAGAGAGAACCTGAAGTCAGCCTTGCTCTGTGAGCCATCCTGTATTTGAAATTGAATGACAAGTATTAGTTTTCTTTTCAGGTCTTTAAACATGCACAGTTGAGGAAGAGATTGACAGGTGGATTAGCAGAAAACATCAACTTGTACTTGTATATTGAGTAAGGAGTGTGGTAGACTGAGGTCTTCTGGATAGAATAGACACTAACAGCACTGAAGTTTGAAAAAGAGAGGCATTAAGCTCCTTTGCTATATTTTCCCTGAAGTTTACAGACCAGATTATGAACTAAACTTTGGGATTTTTTCTCTGTCATTGTCAAACAGTACCATTTACTAAACACAGAAAAAAAGATAAAGCTTTGACTGTAGTGATCTAACGCTTCAGTAATTTACTATCATAAAATAGTTTTAAGTACAAATGTTTTATCTTATGCCAAGCTGGACGCTAGAGATGTTTTGTCTAAAACATGAGATAATGGAAAGTGTATTGTGGCATGTGAATTAGTTTAGCCTCTTGGTGGTAAACGTTTGCTTAACCAGAAAAGAATGTGTTGAGGTCCTTGCCAAAGGAAAGGTATTGCCATGCTTTGCATTTAGAGTACTGTAAATAAAGCAGTAAGTATGTTTCTATTCATGTGTTTTAATCCCCGAGTTATGAATGCATTCATTCAATGAGAAATGCAATATACTGTTATCCCTTCTAAAGGGTTTCAGAAAGAACAGATCATAATTACTTTGGGTTAAGAGAAACTTGAAACCAAATATTTTCATGATGATTGATGTCAAATACGAGAGAGAAATAGTTTTTGCTCAAACTAAGTTTCCCTTAAATCCCAAGAACTCAAATTCTGCTTTGCCTTCAATATTCTTCTTGTCTGCCGACTTCTCTGATGTACTGTTCCTAATCGTACATTACTGAAAATCATAAAGTGTACATTTCCTTCACCCCTCCAGGGTTGTTTTGTTGGTTTTTTTTGGTGAAAGAAAGTCCAAGTGCATAATATGTAACTGCTCAGAGAAGGTGAAGCAGCTGTGTGAAATACTCCCCCCATTGCCCACAGTGTATTTTGGTTTTGAACTTCCTTTGGCTTTAGCTGATACAGTAGCTTAGTGGTGATTTTATAATCCCGATTACAGAAAGAATTGCATAACTCAGATTGCAGTGTAATACTATCAGAGCATTTGTTGGATGCTGCGGTTGTATCAAGTGAAAGCAGCAGAGTTTCTCTTGTAGAGGGCTTTGAAACACCCTTCTGTTCCCCAAAATCCCACGTGCAGGCTTCTGATGAGAGAGCTGGGAGAGGACATTACAGTTTTAGGATATCATTGCAGGTTAGGAGAAGATGCTCAGTTTACTTTGTATTTGTATAACATATGGCTGTGTAACCGGCCTCAGCCTGCGGGGTGAAGGGGAGGGAGCCCTTCCATGGGAAGGGGCATCGAGCCACCTGCCTCCTGCAACACACACAGGTGCACCCTTAGCTGTAGGGAGTTTCTTGGAGGTGGTGCTGTAAGCAGAGCTTTGCTCGGCCATAAACAGGGATGTTGTACCACCTTCTAGAAATGATTGCTTATTGTTGTATGTTCTGGGTATCCAAGCCCTACAAAAATGGAGCTCTAAGCGCTTCCAACGTGCATTACTTAAGTGACAACTCATATGAAAACATGATAAGGTGCACTACTAGGCATGTAAATTAAATCTGTAGTATTACAGGTCATAAGCATGAAAAATAACAAATGTATACATTTACTATGCACATACTGAGAGTGATTGGAAAAAACAAGTAGGACGTTGTCTTATTTTCAGCTTAGAATCTGATTTTGGTAAATATATCCATTTTGATATCCATATGTCCATTTCTGATTTTGTTAAAAATATTAATTAAAAGGTCTGAAAACATTTTGGCCTGTAATGAAACTAATTCCATTCTTGTCTTGTTCTTAAGCTTAGATGTTAGGAGGGTTTAAAAAGATGTAGTTGGATAATAAGGCCAGATACGTAATTTGAATCATAAGAGAGTTCTTCTAAACATTATATCATCTGAAAATCCTGTGAACTGCAAGAAGCTGTTTTTAGAAACTGTACATTATGTCCTCAGTAGTTTTAAAACCCAAAATAAACTTTCCTGTTATTTTTAAGGTACAATGAATTGGATGCCAGTAGAAGCCTCCTAGAAAATTTGAAAAACAAAGTAATAATTGAGTACCCAACGTTATTTGTTGTCTTAAAAAAATTGAAGAAGGACATGGTGGTTCTTGGCCAAGGTAAGCATATATTTATTTCCTGTTATTCTATACTTAGATATTTTAGTTGAATAAACAATAATTAAGGATACACCCATTGTTGATGCCAGGAATGCACAGTATGTCTTATATTTCTCTCAGACTCTAAAAGATTTATATCAAACTGTTATGAACGTTGTCTTAAATCTTCTGGTTGATGTTAACTTTAGTGTTACTGTATGT
Organism: Aythya ferina; assembly: GCF_964211825.1. Lineage (NCBI taxonomy): Eukaryota > Metazoa > Chordata > Aves > Anseriformes > Anatidae > Aythya > Aythya ferina. The sequence continues at coordinate 18,529,968 of NC_140304.1, forward strand.
ATTTCTCCTAACATTGTTTACTGGTACTTCATCTGTTTTTGTATAGTTTTAGCCACGAAGGTAAAACAATTCTTCAGATTTGTGCTAAATTTTGTACAGAGCAGTTGGACAGAGTTGCTTGTTTCTAAAAGGTCAAGCTGTCAGAGGGAGATTAGTTGTAAGTAAGCCTGCTACAGAAAAGGGAATCTTTGTCCATGATTTCCCAGCATAACTCCTAAAATTGGTCAAATAATTCTGAATTAGATGGTGGTTATTAGAAATTGTAATGGCAAAGAAGCTTTTTGGGTGGGTTAAAAGCACTGTTGTCTTTTTGGAAAGTACCATCTTACTCCCTAATACAAAGGCTTCACTTTCTGTATTTCTGCATTTCCATATAAAAGCTTTGCTTTCTGCAGCTGCTGATAGAGGGAGCCAGTTCCTTGTCCCTTAGTCCCCAGCTAGTAACTATAGTTGTCAAAGAACATACTTTTCAGTGATGGGCCCGCCTGTTATTTTTACAGGTTTCTGAGGAAAAGCTTTGAAATAGGTTTGCTGTGGCTATTTCATTGCAGCAACCTAATCATGGCTCTGTATGTATATAATTAAACTGAGTAAATCTGAGACTAAAAATATCATACCAGTGATAGCAAATCTCCCTGGGTCTCTGATGTTCTGGCTGGATTTCACTAAGTGATCCGCTGGAGCAATCTGCTGTCAAGGAGCCGTATGCGGACGTTTTTTGTGCTGTATATTGCAGGAGAGGGGACACCATGCCAGGAGATAAGATCGTAGTCTTGTCTGAGCAACTGCATCTCCTGATGTTTGCCCTGGGAGTACTTGCAGATGTGCTACAGGACGAAGATATGAGATACCTTTAGTTTGTCCATTGTTTCTTGATCAGGGTCCCTTGGCTTCAGTAGTCAGCCCTGCCCCAATGATTTGGATGTCAGGAGGGAATTAGGACTGATTGACTCAAACTCCATCTGAGTAGCGTGGTTGTCATTACCGCCTCCTGAGCTGGCAGGGAGGCTGTCCTTCTAAGGGGGTAGTTACAGATCCGTTGACTGAACAACCGTATTTTGAGGTCATGCTGCTGCAGATACAGGCTGGCCCTGTAGGACCACAGGGCAGAGGGGCGAAGGGAAGGGAGCTGAGAGCAACTGGAAGTGCTGATAGCTGGTACAGGGACACAAGCGTGTGTCCTCAAGACAGTGACCTTCCTCTACTGCAGGCATCATTCAGTTAGCTGTCATCCCTGGAGCTGGTATTCGGGGAACACTGGCAGCTATTGCAGCTTTGGGGAACCATTACATTTTCTTTATCTTTGGTAATTGTTTCTTTAGATTCCATAAAAATCAGGTTCATAGCTCTTTGTTGTGGTGTCTTGTTTGTGACAGGAAGATTTTATAGCTAATGGCAAAAATAGGATGTAACGAGAGCAAAGAGAAATTGCCATAAAGCATCTCTTCACACTTAAAGGGAGGTTGGAGGTAAGAGGGGTGAAGACAGTTTATAATCAGGTGATCTTTTTGAGATTCATATGCAGCCATCTTCAACAAATTGTCTGGAAGCAAACTGAAGACAGAGTAACTGAAATAAAACATGTATAGTTACGTATATAAGAGCTGCACAGTCTTCATACCGTGCTTGTCTAAATATTCCCAATACGTTAAAATGCAAAGTAGGGATACTTGTATAATGCAGGGGATTAATGTCTCTTCATTTGAATACATGTAAGTTTCGATTTGGCCATAGCTCATCATATCCAAAATACTCTTCAGTGCCAATTCACTTCACTTGCATAAGAGTATGAGCGTTCATTTACATTCTTGTGAAGGGGATGAAGTACGTTGTTCACGTTGAAGTAGCATGGTCCTTTCCTCCCTTACTTAATACTTGCTGTAAGAGAATTTTGGAAAGTAAATAAAAAGCCAACTATTTCAATAGGTTTATATACTGAAAAGGAAAAAAAAAAAAAAAAACCTTCTCAGTCTTTCCAATCTTTTTTTTTCTTTCCTTTTATTACATTTTTTGTCTTTTTTTCTCCCTAAAGCTTTAGGGTTTGAATTGTGAAGGATATTACTTTACTAACAATGTCCTCATTCTCAGAAATGGCTGAAGTATTTTGGCTGAAACTTCCAAAAAATATTCCAGTGAAGGAAGGTAACCAGCACTGAACAATTTAGACCAGGAGTTTAATTTTACATTATCAGTAAACTGCGGACAGCTTTATGGTGAGAGGGACTGGACAATCTTAATTTATAGGCAATGCCATTATGACTGTAAAAGCATGTTCTTTTTGAGTGAAGACAATCTCTAATACCTGTCAAACAAAACTTAACGAACTAAACTAGAGCTAACATTGGTCTGCTGACCTTCATGGTGAGTCAGGAGATGGCCACATTCTTTTATGGGATGTTTTGATGCTTGACTTGCTTATAGCAAAAAATACAGGTGTGCCGATTCCAGCAGGCAGGGTCAGTCATGGCTGAAGATAGGAGGGGATTACAGAAGTTTTCACAAGACTTAGAGGCAAAAACAATCCTTACTTTGTGCATTACTCGGTACATATCTGGCATATAAATGTTCATTGATTATACACTAGATTTAATATAGACAAAATGTGACCTCTGATGTTTCTGGGTGAAATCCTTCTATTTTCTTGAACAAATTCCATTGAAACTGTACAGGTGCACACTGTGTCCTATGTACTACCCGTGCTTGCCAGATGTAGAACTGAGCTTGACAGGACAGTAGCAATGCTTCACCAGCTCCCTTCTGGTAGTGTTTCTTTAATTGAGCATCTGACACTAAATGCTCAAAATCTCCTTTAAATTTGTGGTCAGATCAAACACTGAAAATATCAATGAGAGCAGTGTGCGAGTCATGTGCCTACTTTGCTATGGTTTATTTTTGTGCTGCTCAAGTGCCACCGACCAGCGGCATTTGGTGACCTCACCACGAGGTGACAGGGGTCGATGCTCGTTAAGGAAGGAGTCTCAGGATGTATGGCTGAAGACCGGTTTGGGAAATGAGTGCTTCATGATGTGATCTCAACAGAATGCAGTAGCCTGTCCTAAAGCACACGTTACTGTGAAGCTTTAGCCTCCTCAGCCTTAGCTCATGGATTCATGCAGCTTGACACCATCTTTGGGATGCGGGAATATGTGGAAGGAGCACATATGTGCCGCATCTTAATTTTCTGTTCAGAATTTCTCAATAGCTCCCCATCTTAACAGAAATGCTAACAGTGCTGCTAATGACCTATAATTCACTGCAGTTGTAATACACATATGTAGCAACCCAGAAAACAGCATTTAAAACAAACCAGGACAACAATTTGAAATTCTCAGTGGATGAAGAGGAAGAGCCTTGTATGGAATAAACATTCTGCTTACCTACCTGACCGAGAGACCAAGATTTTTTAAAAATTAAGAGATCCTAAACATTGTCTTGCTTTCTCCTTCAGCAACAAAGTACTTCGCAGGGCCGTATCCTACATTTTGAGACTTGTTAGGAAATAACTGTCCTCAAGGAAACTCTGATGAAAAGGAAAAGAAGATTCAAAACACTGCTTCTGTTTGAGCAAGCTGGAAAAGGGGGAAACGGCATTGCTGAGACTAACTGCTTGTTGTTTTGTTTGTGTCCTTCACCCTCAGATGCCAGCGAATCTGCAGAGGACTCGGACAGTGAAAGTTCGTCCCTTTCATCTGAGGAAGAAGGGGAAATTCGGGAGAGTTCATGACAGTTCTTTGTGAGAAGAGGGTGGGATGAGCCTTTTATATATTTTTTTTTAAATTTAATTAAATCTTTTTAATACAACAGATTTCTCTGGGGTTTGGTTTGGCTTGCTTCACTAAAGGCAGCACTTCCAAGCTGCCTCCCTAACTTTGGATTTAGTAGTGCATGTTTAGGTATGTAAATAAAGAGGTGGGCAACTAATGGTTCAAGAGAAATCTGGTATTATTGCATAGCACCCTTTTATCCATGTATCTTCACTAAACAGAGTAACCCAGATTTAAAGTTTCCAAGTTCATTTCAACAATATATTTTTTCCTTTTATCCTAGTATCTCAACGTCTGATTTGTCTGACCATAAATATCTTATTCCGTATTTGCATTCATCAATGGATATGTGCCATTATGCTTCAACTTACTGAAAAAAATCTGATGTTTCATCAGATCAGTTTTCTTTTAGGTTAGTTCTTTGTCATGTTGAGCTGCTGCACATGATCTTACTTTACTTTTTGGTTTTAATTTTCTTAAAGTTTTCTGACTTTAATTTTTGGTGGCATTTTGGATGTCCAGTGCAGTATCTTTTTCTTGTTTGGTTGTATCTTGCTTAGTATATCAAGAAAGGACCAAGCTGAGCCATGTTTTATGCACGGCATGTTAATCTTCTACCCTCATCTTCTAAATTAGCATTGGTTTAAAAAATAAATAGAAATAGATGCATGGAGTGTCACTAGTGCTAACGTATTGATCTTCTAAACAGTGCTGATGTTGTGCATCTAGTAATCCTGTGTTACTGCTTTACCTACTGAAGCCAGATACTGCAAATGTTTACTGGCATATCAGCTGAACTTACCTACTTAAAAGCAAATAAAGACAAAACAGAAAACTCCTGTACTGTATCAGCTACCAATGACAGCAATCTGTTGCTAACTGCCGATAGAGGACTCCACGATCCCCAACACTTGTGGAGGTGTCTGGTTCGAGCCCCCCATTCCTGTGGGGCTGGCTGGAGGAATCGGAGGGCACGGCTGTGAGTGGCAGATGGGTGGGTGGGTGAGCCCCTCGGAGCCCTCACGAGTCTCGGGAGTCAGCCCAGGCATCTGGGATTAGTTTGTGGCGGGGGCTATGGTTCACCTAAGGTCTAGCTGCAAGTCAGTGTTTGTAAAATCCTAAGCACGTGGTTACTCAGCTCAGTAAACAGCTCCGCCAGCTCCTTGTTGCCCTGCTCTGTCTGCTGCTGGAGATTATCACCTTCATGACCAAAGCTGGCGGCACGGGATGCACGCCGGTCAGCCACTTGAGTGCAGAGCTTGGTGTTTTGACCGCAAACTCCCGTGAAGGTGGTTTGTCGGTCACAAGTGCTCTTCCTGCCAGGGCTGACATGATAGAAAGATAGCACAAAGCAGTGAAGTTGCCTGTTGAGGTCACACAAGGCTGTGACAGCAGTGAAGGGCTCAGGCTTTCAGGCGCTCAATCCAGACTCCAGGGCGCCAGCTTGTCCGTTCCTGGCCAGCCATACTGCTTGGAGAGGATTGCTGAGATGTTCAAGGTTGTAGAAGTTATTTTTTCACGCTTTTGCAAACAAATTATCATTAATAAATTGTTTGCAGCAACATCCAACCAACGAAGTTTGGAAAGAGCATCAGACCTTGGTAGTGACATGCTGCTTCTCCTCACGGTGATTTTGTATGCCTTCTCCTTCATCTGTTTTGCAATCTGTAATAAAACAGGGAAATCTTTGTACTTGCCTGTCAGTAGCCACCTGTGCTCTATTTTCTTTTTTAATCATTGTTAGTTTTCTGCTCACCTCTCATTGCAATGTTTGTTTTCTTAACCCTCTTTAAAGGACCACAGTTCCTAGCTGTAGGTGTTGCTTTCATATTTTTTCAGTTCAGTGACAGTGAATAAGCTTTTCCTAATCAGTGATTACTGCATGCTCACTTGGTAGTCGCAAATTACTTTAAACCAGCATTGAACCCATTCATATTAACACCCATAGAAGAGCAGAACAGCAAAACTGCCACAGTTCATTTGCTAAGAACTGTTTCATCTGGAGTAAAAGCGTGGTAGTTCTGCCCGGAGTCAGAGCATGCGGTGGAGATGAGAGTGCCGCAGATACTAACGCTGCTCTGCGTGTGCGTGAGGTTGTGCTGCAGCTGAGGAACATGCATTTGTAATCAAAGGGATTTGCATTACTTTCCTGCTCTCTTGGAGGCTTTCATTAATTGACTGAGTGTTTCCCTGCATTGTGTTTTCTTGTAGAAATCTAATTTAAGCTCTTGTGGGAGTCAAAACCACAACCCTGGTTTGTTTTTAAATGAAGATGCTGTTAAATCTATCCTCTAGATGTAAATCTTTTCCTACCTTAAAGAAGGTTCTGAAAATTTTTAAAGGTTGTTCCTGTAGTTGTTACCAGAAAGGAGATTTACCAAACAAAGCTGTGAGCCATCATTCAGATCTCAGACAAATTGAGAGTGAAAGGCCTTGTTACTAGGTGTGTTTCCCATTCATTCCCAGGTTGCTGTCTAGTGAGTTTTATTTAGTGTTGTAACAGTCACCCTGGTCTGAGTGGTGGCAATTCATCAAAAGCAAGCCAAGGTGGAATTCAAATATTTAACTTAGCAAAACTTGTTGAATAATTTGTATATAAAAATGAATCGAAGTGATAGTCTTGGGCTAACAGCACTGTCTCACTGATGGTAGCTGGCTAGTGCAGGTCCTGCAGCAGTCATAACTGGTAACAATACTGAGGTTAGGGATCTAATCACAGCTGATGCAGTCTTTGGCTGTTAGTACTTTCACAGATGGTTAGGAGAAGTTCTTAATTCCTCTGAGTGATTTAACCCAGAATGAGCATCTCATATCGTAAACTGAGGAAAGAAAATACACCTTAAAAAGCCATATTTTTAAAATTCCGGTCAAGCACATGAAACTTAAGACACGGGGCTGAGGATGCCTGGAAGACTTCAGTTGAGTCCATTCTGAAAACATCCTCTCATAATCGCATTGTACTGGCATCCCAGTACAGGCCGCTGACTTGATTCAGCGCAGATGATGCCTGTGAATGAGAAACCCGTGCTGTTGTTTTAATCTTCATCCTTCAGCACCAGCTTGCGCTGAGTGCTTGATTCTATGCCTACTATGCTTACTCATTTGTTTTCCTCTATAAACGAGTTGTCAGAGAAGGAACAAGCCCTGTGTGCAGCGTTGTTACAGCACTTTTAATGTTTAGGCTGTTCAGGTTTCAAACCCTGAACTCTTACAGCGTGCTTGAACTGAAGGACCAGCAGCTTACAAAGCAAAGAGTAAAGGCTCTTGTACTGAATGAACGTGCTAGTAAAAAAAAAAAAAAAAAAAAAAGTAATGAAGTCATCCTTTTCACAAACTAAGGGACAAAAATAGAGCCTAGCTAAGAGCATAGCAATAGCTGAGAGCTGGGCTTGAGTCAGTCCTAGGAGAGAACTTGGTCTTTTCCTTTTTTGTACAGCCTCCTGGGGGGATGAGGCACAAGCTAGGGAACTGTCATGGGTAAACAACTGCCTGTCAGTATGACAGCAAGGTTTTGAATGAACACATCTGAATGCTAGGCTTTACCGTATTTATTCCACTTTAGGGATTGTTGATTTGTAGAGGAAAAGAGGATCATGCTGCAAAAAGAGTTGCTGCCCTAGCTCTTAGAGGCAGTCAGGGCTAGCGAGCTAACCAAAAGTTGTTGCTTCAGTAAAGCAGGGTGGATTTACTTTGTGTTAGGAGTAAACCTGCTCACAGTGCAGATCACCCTTTCTAGACTAAAAACGTGCAGAGATGTCCAGGCTTAGTGCTGATAGGAAGCCCAACCTCTGCACTGAGCACAAGGACAGCTGTGGTTCGGGCCCTGCCCTGCCAGCTAGGGCTGTGCTCTGTTGACATCTGTAGGAGCTGGGAATGCATCGCACCTTGTCAGAGCAGGCTCTCAGAGAGTAAATATACAGCTGTGATGATGTAACGTCAGGCCCTGCTTGGTCACAAACATCTCATTCTGCTTTCTCAAGTCCCACACACTTTTCCTGAAAACATTTATTCTTCCTCCCTCCAAAGAAAAAATATCTTGAATTTGTGTTTGTGTTGTTGCTATGACATTCAGTTAAACTGTATGCAGATGCAGGTTCTCTTAATGAGAGGGAGAAAAAAACACAACTGTGTACTTCAGCGGACAAAGATTACCCTGTGTTTGTATTAGGATGTTGCTATGGCAGTGCATATGGTTTTATTTGGTGGAAATTTGTGGTGAGATGGAAGGAAGTCACATGTATGCGGGACAAACAAGAAGTGGCAGCAAAACCAACTCCAAATAAATACTGAAACTGAAAGGGGAGTTGCAGATGACACGTGAAACCTGGAAAAGACAGGGATAGGTGTTTTGCTGCCTGTCTCTGTGAACTGACAACAGAAACGTGCTCATGCCGTGTCCTGCCGGTCTCAGCAACCCCTTGGACAGTGCCATAGCTGTAATGATGCTTTCACTGCCTGTGCTTCTTGCCCTCCTTGGCTCTGCATGCTGTGACATATTTTGTTGTTGTTGTTTTGGAAGCAAAATTCCACTGCCTTGGCCTGATCTTCCCACCACTAACTTCTGCAGCCTATCCTAACCTAGTGGGCTTTTTGGCAGGTAAATTAACAGAGTGATAAAGTGTGGAAATCCACTAGTGCTTCGCCTACCTTTGGAGCAAAGTAAAGTCTTTCTGGACTGGTTGCCTCCTGCTTGTGATAGAAACGGGATTTTTCTTTAACTGGCACAGAAGTCCTCATATTTGTCTCGTCCTTTTGCATTGGACTGCTTTTTGCATCAGTTGCATCAGTACAGCTGTTGGTGGGGTTGCGTGACAAATGAGAGCAAGTTAAAAATAACCTGCCTGAGAAACAGGGATAGAAGTGAGGGAGGAGAGCGAGTCCTGGTTTGGAGAACAAATTGCCACACTGCGCTGGGAGCTGGCTGGTTCCAGCGTGATCCCAGCTTGCAGAGAAAGCAAAAGTGTTTTGAAAATCACATTGCCACTTTCTTCCTGGCATCCCATTTCAGCCACAAGGAGGAGGAAGAAATGACTGTGAAAGCTGCCTGTTGCTTCTGCTTTCAGCTGTGCTTGGGCATCCATGTTGGTTTTAATGGGATCGTTTCACTGCAGCACAAGTAAAACCTACTCTCTTATTTAAAGTCCTCATAAACAGCTTGCTGATTTTATAGCTGTGCTATCTTAAATGTCTGATGATGTTAGATTTTACGAGCCAATTTAGATCTAACCCGTTTGGTATGAGATGCTCAAGAAGCTCAGTAGCTTTGGAGAATCAGCTGCTTTGAGTCTGCAAACCCACGGCTATCTTTTTGGCCTCCTGTGGGACAGGTGCTCTCAGAATGTGGCTGGCCTGCCCTGCTGACTTCTACTGGTGCATATAGCAGAGTCTTGTCACTCCTCTTACTAAAACTCTGGCTGCATTCAGCACGAGGTTGTTAGTGCCTATATCCTAGCCAGATTTCCATCTGCGCAAACCTGTGCGCCCTACCTTTACAAGTCTTCCTTCTGTCCAGTAAACAAAAACCTTACAAAAGCTTGTGTAACATTTTGTCCTGGATGGCTGCTGCATTCCATCTGGTAAGTGGCTGCACTTCAGGACAGATAAAGTTGCTTATGTGAGCGGTGCCTTGGGGTCTTCCAGGATGTTTTCCAATATAAATTGTGTATGTAGACCTTTTTTTGGAGGGGGTGTGGGGAGGTCATAGTGCACTGGATGCCATCTGCTCAGTTTCTTGGTGTTTGGTCTCTACTGGATAACACAGATAGGTGCTCATTGTATGGCTTTGTTGGCTAGATCTGTATTTTCTGGATACCAAGTCTCACTGCAGTTCTGTGTAGTTCAGTTGTTTGTGACCTGAAGTGCATTTACAGGTACCTCCAAAGTGAGCTGTATTTGCTGCTTTCTCTGTGGCCCCTTGACGTTTCTATGTGCTGTTTTCTATGTGGGTGTGTTACATGGAGAAAACAAACGTGAAGGTGAAAACAGGGACATGCCTACATGAAAAACAGGCATGAGGCAGAGTTGGTAAAACCACAGACCCAGCATTGCCTCGTTGGGTGCTGGGTGCTGCACATGCAGAGATCAAACAGGAGACAAGCTGTGCAGGGCTTCCCAGCTGGAGCAGGGAGCTGGGCCTGCTAGCCAGAAGGTGCCCACTGGCGGCCCTGCAGCCCTGCTGGGGCTCCCTGGTAGCTTCTGTATAGCATACAGAGGTTCCTGGGGCACAGCCCTGCTAGAGTTAATTACTGGCTGGGCTGTCCCTGTGTGAGGAAGGTGTTGGTGCTCCCTCCTCATCAGCTTCCCTGCTCACTGATGGCCGTGCGAGCTGCTGCGTCCCACCGCAGGGGGTGGTGCAGTTACAGCAGCCCCTTTTCTGCATGCTCTTACTTTTGTTTTGTTTCTTGTGATGCAGCACTCAAGGAAGCGTAAACTATGTCTTCACTGTGTTGCCTTCATTGGTAGGGAAGATTTTATGTGCACCCCTGATACCACAGTGGCTGCCTCCACCAGGCACTTGTAAATAACTGCGCCGAGTACAAGAGGCATTTCTTCCAGGCCTAAAGCTGTAGTTTGACAAGTGCTCCTTTTGGCGGCAGCAGCAGCTGCAGCAAACTGCCCCGTGCCACGCTTCCCATCCCCGGGTAACCCCACCGCTGGCAGCCCCTTCGCTGCTTGTTGCAGGGTGCATGACAGACGGAGCACTTCAAACGCAGCGCTGCAGGCACGGGTGGGCAGCAGCAGCCCTGCTGTGCGAGGACTCATGAAGAAGGATGTTGGTATTTTAGTTTTCCACCCAGATATCAAATAGTTATGCTCATGTATCTTATCTGTGAGCCCTCCTGGTTGCACTTAAAGGAACCTGTGTTTTTATCATTGATATTTTCATGCATGGTATCTGGGGTTCTTTTTCTGCTAGAAGAACAGGGACATAAAAATTTCAAAGCAAGCACAAAGGCAATATGCAAGATGTGATGCTGACTCCTTGTACGGTATTGTGGGGGTTAGTAGTTTTGCCATGCAATTGTGAAATGCAGCAAGTGAGAAGAGAACAGCGTGGTTGATGCTCGGTTGGTGTGAAGTCCCAGCTCTGGAAGACTGGCAGTTCTTTCTCGTGAGGTTCGTTTCCCCTCTCTATGACAGAGTAATTTTATTTAGTATATTTTGCTCTTATGTTTGCATGTTCTGCTCCTGCAGTCCTTATGCTTCCTCCAGTACGTTTTCCCAGTGAACAAAGATTACAGACTCACCCCTCTACTTGATGAGATGTGGAAAGCCCAAAGTGCAGGCTCTAAAAGCTAGGACCTGTGTGGAACCACACTTGGGACAGAAGTTGGAAGGGCCGTTTTTGCTTTCAGACTTACTCTGTGGATATGTAGTTATACCTATGTGGAATTTTTAGGAGAGCTGAGTTAGGTTACTCTAAAGTGGGTTCATTCAGGTATAGTTGAAAGTGGAAGTGGCCAAGAACAAGCAGGCAGCTCCTCCGTGTCTGCGAACTGTGTGTTCTTACTCGCCGTGCGGTAACCCGACATGCAGACCCAGTGATTCCTTGTTGCGAGGTTGATGTAATGAAGTGTTCGGTGCTAGATGTAAGTCAAAACCAAACAAAAGCGCTTCACTGCGTTTTACACTTTTACTGTCAACAAATATTGTACAGACAAGTTTAGGTACAGCTATGACTGGTGGCCAGGTGGTAAATTCCAAAACAGCTCAAGTTTTGAATGCCTTCGGGGAGAGAACTTGACTGAGCAGAAGAGAGACAGCTGTAATTTTTAAAGCAAAGCATTAGGTGCCAGAGATGAGCTCCTGAGATATTTGGCCATCTATTCTATTGAAATATTTATGTCTAATCAAATGAAAAGTGAACTCTTAACCACTTGCATGTCAAACCACATGACGATGGATGACAGTGCTACCAGTCTAAAACCCCACAATCGGTCTCTGCCTTTTCTGAGAAGTATTTTTCTCACTAAAGCCTACAGGAAGGCTTCTTGGCAGCGAACAAACTGGTGATGATGAGGAGAAAAAATTATGTTGCAGGTTTCCTTTCAGCCTTATCTGTAGCGCAGCTTTATACTAACCAGTATAGTACAAATGTTTCATGCAGCTTTCTCATTCTTCCTCTAGGTCATTTTTTTAATGTCATTTTCTTAACGCATGCCAGCTAGCCTTCTTAGGGCTCCCTGGGTTTGCTAAATGTCATCCACATCCCTAAAGTGCAGTTACATATTTGAAAAGTGGGAAGGGGCAGCAAGGAAGAGAAAAGATTGGCTGCTTTGCCTTTTACTCTATTGGAAAAGTACTTGAAATTCCTCACATTCTTCTGCTGTTAACAGTATGTTTACTTTTCATCACTGGGTTATTAGGATTAACAAAAGTCATTGCTTCAAGCTCATTTAATTTGAATTTAGTGAAAGCAAACTACCTCCTGCAGACTGTAGGAAACATTCTTCTTCCACAGAACTCTATTAATTTGCAAAAAGCAGCCACCAAAAAAAATGTGAGACCTAACGACCACATCACGGTGCATATACTGCATTCTAATGAAGTGCCTTATGTTGCAAATTCCAGGACAGTTTGAATAATCTGACACTCTAATTAATTAACATTTCAGTCTCTCCATCAAACATTCGCTTTCATTGCCAGGAACCTTTTTCTGCACATGCTTTCTAGAGCATGGGGACAGATAGTATACACCATGCCAATATATTATTTACCCCAAGAATTAGACTCAGCTTACTGGAGTTCATGGCTGCATCTGCAGGAGAGCTTGCTTTAGTTTCCAGAGAATCTTGGTTCTTAGGATTCAGGGTATTCATAGAAAGGTCTTTCCTTTGCTGCAGTTAACCCTGCTATAAAGTTAAAGCTGTTGCCTTTTCAAATGCTTTACTGAGAATAGTTAGGTAAATATTTCTTTATTAAATGATTAATTCCATAAATAAATTCTTTTAATTCATTGAATATAAAATTAAAATCATTTACAACTTATTCCAGTATTACAGGGTCTGGAAGGGGTTAAAAAAAAAAAAAAAGCTACAGTTTGATAAATAAAATACTCAGCTTTAAAACAACTGATTTCTGTTTGCCATTAAACTACAGTTGGTACATAATAGCTGCCACTGTGAGCACCTCACAAGTGCCCACCTCAGGAAGGAATGTAACTTCCAACTTGGTTGGGAAAGGAGGGAGAAGAGAGAGGGAGGGGGAAAAAGCACGGTGTTAAATCAAACAGGATAGTAAGAAGGTTTTCATAACCAGAACAAAACACTTCTCAGATCACTTACAAACAGAAAACAGTATATAACATAAGGTGCTCCAAAAAGAAGCAGTGAAGTTGCTCCAGTACTATGAAGCTTTAAGTATGCTTAGATCTGTCACATTAGTGTCCAGTTGCACAGTGCACTCTTGTAACATCTCAATGTTGCCCTCCAACGGGCAAGGCACCACTTCCATCAAAGGTCCTTTCTCCATGGCTGGTTACTTCAGAACTCTGTTTAGTATCCCACCCCCACCACAGCTTAGTCCCTGAATTTGTGAATGTCATTGACCAGTCTGTAGTAGGGGTAAGCTTCGTTCGCATGCGGACAGTTGTAGTTGCATCGGCACGACTGGATCATCATGACGCTCTTGGTGAAGGTTTCTCCATCATCGCAGCGGAACCTGATCTTGACAGTCCTGGTCTGCTGGGGCGTGCAGCACCTGCCATCCACGCAGGAGCCACAGTACTTGGGGCGGTACTTCTTCACACTGGAACATCCTGCGTAAGTGAACTTCACGGGGGATGGGGACTTCTTAGTCTTGGTACACTTCTTTCCCTTCTGTAAAGAGAAGGCAATAATGTTATTAGTGGGAGATTCTTGTGCAGCCTTGCCCCTCTACCCAAACCAGTTTGGAAAGAAGAGGAGCACCAGAGGAGTCTGTATTTACCTTTAGGGAGGCATAGCTTGGCTGGCCACATGGCCTCACTTCGCATATCCTGGTCTCTTTGATGAGCTTGCAGTCAGGATTATCATTGGTAACCCTCGTGGAGATGCCAGTTCCACATGTCTTGGAGCACTGGGACCAGGAAGTTGTTTGCACAATGCATTTGGGATTCTCAAAAGCTCGACTTTGTGGCTCGGATCCAAACACTGGAAGAGAAAAAGGAGGGCTCAGACTTAAGTGCATCTTCTCACTGGGCTTCTTTCTTTCCCCTGGGGTCTAAAGACCCACATATCTTTCCTCCCCACCTTAACTGTCACTGTTACCCATGCTGGGTCATACTCACCAGGTAGCATCTTCAGGCCTCCTTTCACAATGGCAATTAGCTCGTTGTTCCTGGTCAGTTCACCTTCAGAAGCATCCAGACCAAACTCTTTGCTGAAGAAACCCTCCAGCTCATCCAGCGCATCTTTGCTCTCGTCACAGACCCACTCTTCGCAGCACTGCCCAGGGACTTTGACCAGCCTGGGGCTGGGACAGCCCAGGTTAGGAAGGGAGAGTTCTTGCGGGCAGAGCGGGATGCAGCCCACAGCTCCATCTATGCACGTACACTGGTGTTTACAGTTCGGCTGGAAGCTCTCGCCGTTCTGGTAGATTTTGGAGTTGTATTCACAGGGTCTCCCTTCGGACTGTGCTGTAGAGAGCAATGAGAGAGAAGAGGGAGTCAGCGGTGGGAGTCGCTCCTTTAAATGCATGCGTTTGCTGCTCTGTGAAATTCAGTTCGCGGTAAAGCTCCCTACAACCCCCCGGAGACGCGGGGCCAGAACAATAACTTAGTCAGGAATCACTTTTCCTTATGTGCTTTTAGCGGAGCCCAGACATACTGAATCGCATTCCAGACTGCTGAAGTCATGTGCCTTTCTGCCAAGCTACCAACAACAAAGCATAACCATACAAGGACTCAAAATTACTAAACTCCGGCGCTCCGGGGAGCACCGCTCGGCCGGGGGAGGCGGCGGCCGGCCCTTACCTCTGCAGATGCCCTTGGTCGCGACGGGGCTGGCGCCGAAGTTGCACTCCAGCCCCTTGGTGTGGTCGCAGGGCTGCGTCCGGCTGCAGTCCTCGTTGAGCTGCTTGGCGCAGACCTTGCAGCAGCCGCAGCCGTCGGGCACCAGCCCCACGCCGGGGGCGCACTGCGGGACGGCGGCCGGGCACTGGCAGACAGCGGGGCAGGGCGAGCCGAGAGCCTGCGGAGCGGAGACAGCGGCGGCCGGTCAGCGCCGGGGCTGCCGAGCCGCGAGCGGACAGCCGCGAGCCGAGCCGAGCCTCCCTCCCCGGACTTACCAGGCGGGCCAGGCACAGGAGGGCGGCCGCCAGAGCGGGGCGGGTACCCGCGGAGCCCATGTCGAGCGGCGGCGGCGTCGGGCACTGAGGGGAGGCTGCCGGCGGCGGGAGGCTGCGAGCGCAGAGCGGGGCCGGCGCGGTCTGAGGCGGCGGCGGGGCGCGGGCCGCCTTATATAGGGCGCGGGGCCGCCGCGTGCGCCGCGCCGCTGACGTCGCGCGTTCCGGGCCGCGGCCGCGGCCAGCGCTCGCGGCATCCCAGGAATGCGCCTGGCGCGCGCCGCGCGGCCGCCCCGCCCCGCCCCGCCCCTCCCGCCCCGCCCCGAGCCCGGCCGCCGGGGGCTCCCCGCGCCCGCGCGGCTCGGGCACCCCCGGCACCCCCACGGCCCCCCCCGGCCCCCCGCCCGCCGCCTCTGCCGGGCCGGGTCGGGCCGGGAGCCCGCTGCTCGGCCGTCCTTTCTCCCGGCCGCCCTGAGCGCTTCCAGCTGGGAGCGGGCACCAGACGTAACGATATCGCCTTATTTGGTAGAGCAGTAGCCCGCATTTTTCGCATTTTTGTGCTCTGTTATCCAGCCACAAAGCATTCTTGACAGCTTCGGAGGTTGTTAAATATAGCCCTCGCTTCTGTTCCCAGGGCAGGAAATTCTTTGGAATTCCTGTTTTTCACGCAATCTGTCCATCATGATTTAGGAGCGCCGTGCCGGAGGAGCCAACTGGCGCAGCGCTGCTGCTCCGCTGAGAGCAGCCCAGCGCCGTGTGCGACCCGGCGGCGGTGCAGCCACCCCATTCCTGGGATGCTTCCTGGCAAATGAGATTACTGTGCCTAACACAACTCGGGGGTGGGCTGGGGGGGATTTTTTTTTTTCCTTACTTCTTCTTTTTTTTTGATTGCCTTCAACGATGGAAGGTGGAGGAGCAGATGCAGAGGAGAGGAGAAACTTTGCAAAAAACCCTCGAGAGCCCAAAAACACAGAAGGGGAGGGGGAGGCAGAGCAGAGGGAGGGGATGCGGAGAGGAGGGGGACCCGGTTAACCTGCCCACATAGCGCTGCCAGGCACTGAGCCTCTGCCTGCTGCTCCCCGCGAGGGGCTCCAGCAGCACCCCAGCACCTCACTGCCGGCAGGGGTACGGCCAGGACGGCTTCACTGCGACGGACGGACGGTGCACATGGCTGGGTAAGTGCTGGGCAAGGGCTGCTCCCGGCGCTCAGCCCACCGAGGGGCTGGGGGCTGGCGTGCGCACACCCGTGCACTTTGTTTTGCTTTGTATTTTAATACCAGCAGGAATAATAAGGCAGCCTTGTTGGACCTTGCCGGAGCCGCAGAAAAGGGGGCTCGTTGTCTTGGGAGCGCTACTCCTGGGCTTGGCTTTGGCCGGAGGAGTGCAGCGGGGGGACTTGGGCTGCCAGGGAGGCGCGGGCGACACAAGAGGGGTCCCGCACAGTGGGGCCCCTGTCCTCGGCTGCACCACACCCCCATGGTGGGCTCACACGGACACACACTGAGCTGCAGTGCCTCTCCTGCACACATCCTTTCTGAGCAGGGGGCTGGTGAGGCAGCCCTGGTGTCATCCTCACGCAGAAAACACCCAGCGCGGTGTCCCCTGTGCCCTGGCACCCCACCTGGCCTCCCACTGCCGGCCAGCCTCTCCCCACTGGGGAAGCCTCCACAGAGGTCCGAGCTGCCGCAACACACAGCGGCCAGGCTCGGGCCAGGAGCTGGCTGGCCCAGGCCAGGCCTTTGGAGCCCACCGCTGCCTGGGCAGCAAAAGGGCTGGTGCCCTGTGGTTGCTTTCCCCCATGGTTGAGTCTCATCATGTTTTTCTCTCCGGTTAGATCCCCGCTGTTATTTTGGGTGGTTTGGTGGTTCATGAAAGGTGGCAGGAGAAAAGCTTTGGGCTGGCTTTGCCCTCAGAGGGTGGCACTGGTTTTCTGTTTCCTTTGTACACCTCCAAACTTGACTGGAAAGGACGATAGATGAAAGGAAATTTGGTCTTTAATTATATGCAGCTATCTCCCGAGAATGCCAATATATACCAATTAGTGCCATTACTGGTGACAGGAATCACTTTATGTGTTCATGAAGAATTGGACAGAGACAGCTGGCGAACTCAGGCAGCTGCCAGTAACGGCGGTAGCAACTTTACAGCCCCACCGATCTGGCCGGGCTCCAGCTGTGACGAGGAGGAGCTGCGTCGTCCTGCTTCCAGCCTCTGAGCTACCCAGTGCTCCAGGCTTCCCTGGTCTGGTAGGTGTGTGTGTACTATGGCACTTTTACAAAGCCTAATGTTGGCTTGTAGGTGGAGTACCTGACCAGCAATTTTTTTTCAAGGTAACATTGTGGTGGAGACGCTGTGATCAGGAGGAACGTTTTTTATGTTCAATGCGTTTTTGTTAGTGACAATTTTGAAAATGTTGAAGCAGAAAGAACTGCCACACCAACATGAGGTTAAATTGGACAGTTTTGCTTTTCAGGGATTTATGCAAACACTTGTTTGTTTAATTACATCTAATTTAAGGACACGCACCGAGCATCTTGCTTTGATCTATGACTTTCACAACATTCAACAAATGCCACAGGAACAGTCAATGAATGGCACCTTTTCTCGTTTGGTTTCATGTCTTACCACACATTCATACAACTTTGATGGGAAAGTGTAACCGAACCTGCATTTGCTCAGAAAAGGTCACTTCGAAAGCTTTGAAGCACCTTTTAACAAACCTGTCCTGAATTTCAAGTAGTTGACAACACTCGAGATCAGCTGCATTTCTCTGGAGCTCAGGTTAGACTGTGAACCTTTCATATGCTTCCACTGCACACATTTCCCTGTCACAAACTGTGACCCTGAGTTTACGTTCCAGGCTGTGCCTATGTCTTGTGGATGGATGTCAGGAAACAGGAAAAAGTTTTTAGCATCTTTCTTTTCTGAGGTTGTATTCAGTATAACATCAAGTTCCAGACCTGAGGGAAGTGTTCCCAGCTTTATGTAATGAAGGGTATTTTACTGTCTCCTGACTCTTTGTGCCATAGGCAATAATAGCTGGTTGTAAGGTAAAGTCTGCTGAGAGCTTGGCTAATGCAAGGCAGGAATTTGAAACAGTTGGCTTATACACCAGGTATTACAGATTTACTGTGTACACACTGTCATCTCCACAGGCCTTTATTTCTCCAGGAAAAGGAATTTCCAGAGAGACAATTCAAGAAAAAATAAATAAATAACTGAATGGTTGATCTTCCTTCCACATGGTTTTCCACGGCTATGTGCAGGGACTCTGGAGCAGTGTAAGGGGATGTATAGGACAGACATTCCTCTGAGAGCTGCTATGTCCAGTGGCAGTAGGTCTCCAGCACTGAACTAGGGAATATCAAAAATTCACAACCATGTGAATTCTGGGGAAGGTTCTTACTAAAACCAGCATACAGCCCTTTTTGTACTGTCTTTTATTTCCTCTTCCCCGTTCTCTTTTTCCTTCGCCCATCCTTTGCTGTGCATTTCTTCCATCTCTCCTTCTCCTTTTCCCTGTTCCAGTCTTTTTCCCTGCGGCCTTTCCTCTTCTAATGTTTACCTACCTTAGGTTGGGCCTCTCCTGCAGCTCCTGCCAGGCCGCTGGTTCCTGCTGCACTAAATCAGTTCTTCCAGTCAATGGCTCCTCTCAGTGACTCACAGGAGGTGCAAATCCAGTGGGGCAAATTAAGCATACCAACACACAGGCAGAGTAGCCAGAAGACTTCAGCAGCTAAAATTCAAGTGGGTTCAGATTTTTTTTTTCTTGCTTTGATTGCTCAGAGTTTATGCTGAATTCTTTGAGCATGGCATTTCCTATTTGTTTTCTTCCTTTTCCCTGCTACCTTCCCTTTAGCTATGCTCATGCCTGCCAGTTTTTGTATAGTATGTGCCTTGCCTGTGTTTTCTAATACTTGTGGGTTTGTGCTTTGCAATATTTGTGCACTGAGGCACTTTGCTTTGTAGGTGCACTGATTTTTCCTCTGGCTGCTCTCAAGATATGGTGAAGGTTCTGCTTCTGTGAAAGTGAAAAGGGAACTTGTGAGTTTCCTGAGCCTGCAAGGAAACCAGAGAGGTAAAATTTGCAGTAGTATTCAGTTGTGCCCATTGCTGTGTCAGCTTGTGAACTGGACCGCATGTAGGTAAAAGGGACATAACATCATAACAGAGGTGAGAAGCATCCCTGCTGATGGTCAGCGTGTTCCTGTTGAACCTCTGACTGGTAGTAGTTACTGAATGGCTTCTCACCCAAAGCTTGGATACAGAGAAGCAAAGCAGTTACAGTCATCTTCTGCATAGTTCCTGCTGTCCATTCAGAGAACTGAAAGCTCTTTGTTGCTGCTGCTCAAGGAGCTCACATTCAGTTTATTTTAGTACTAGCTATTGCTCTACTATGGGGAAGTTCAGTTTTCTCAGTGAGGCAGGTGGATTACTTAGTATGTATTAACCCACTCTCACGTGCATATGCTTCAACATTATGGTACACACAGAAGACAGAATTTGCAATCAGGCCCATCCCTGCATCTGAAGTTTGCAATGAAAAGACTGCTGGGGGCTTTGGCCTAAGCTTAGCACAAAAAGACCATCAGGTGGCCCTGGCTAGCACCTGGCTGTGCATGAATTCCAAGTCATGCCTATCACCTTGTGATGCAGGAATTTGACTTGAAATGTAGGCTGAAATCTCTCTTATGTATCATAGAAAAATTCTTTTCACAGCTGCATTTTGTGAATTTTGTTGAAGGAAGCCTAGGCACCAGGAGCATACACAGGTTCTTTCTCAGCATCAGAACACTTGCAGGCTGCAGCCCGTAATGGTTTTCAGCTGCTGTCTGCCTCAGTCTACATCATAGCTACACCTTGGGGACAGCTGCCTTCTGCATTTATCTGCATGTAGAAGTCTGGCCAGAACACATGCTCCTCAGTGCATTCAGGTTTGTTTTTACATTTCTGCATTTAAAATACCTGGCAAACTCTTCTTTCCCAAAAGGTGTTTTGTTACGTTATAGTTCTTAATCAAAGTTCTGTTTCCTTAAGGTTAGCCTGTATCTAAGCTGGCAGAACCTTCTGCCTTCGTTCTGGTGCTTTCACTCCCTCCCTCCTGCTAATGACCTGAGGAAATGTTTTCTTGTCACTGGGACGTCGACGTTCAAAGGACTTGCCTGGCCTTTGATTTTAAGAACACTTTTTTTTTGTAGATTTTCAGTTGTTGTTGTTTGGTCTTGTGAAAAAAAAAATAAATAGCATTTCTGTAACTTTGTGCACATATATAAGGGAAGGCCTGATCTTGCAAGATACTGAAGATGCTTTGCCACACAGTGAATTCTGTCAGTTTTCAGGCTAGCTGCTGTAAATGTCACAGGATTAATTGCAGAATAGTGCCGAATCCCCTGAGGTGCCCGTTGGCATTGTCCAGAATCATTACTCATTCTCTGCTACATACACAAGGTTATTAAAACATGGTGAGATCGTAGTTGTGTTTGCTGTGTTACTGTTTATTTCCATTCTGCTCTCTCCGGGCTCTTACCCTTTGCCTACCAGTCTGTTATTGTGAGCACCTTTCAGTGGCAGCTAACCATGTTCTTTTCTTCTCCTGTGTGTGTCTGTCTTGTGACACACAGGAGCTAGCTGAAAGAAGGAAGCCAGCCCAGGGCTGGCCTGCTGGAGATCAGTTGCTTGCACTGCTCTCTGGCTTGTGCCCCTCACTTCTAGTCAGTGATAGTGGAGTGTAAAAAATCAGTGGCAGACAAGTAAGTAGACACGATGTCATCCTTGCAGATAGGGAGGACTTGCAGGCAGCCAACAGATCATGCATGTGCTTTGAGAATGTTTCTGGAGACAGAGTTACGGTCCAAGAATGTGCAAATGACTGCCCATCCCAGTCCTACGTGTCTGTGATTCAGAAGAAGTGCTAAACCATCTCTAGGCTTGAGTAGCATTCAAATCTACGTGTCTTGCTCTATTGAACTGGTTGGGGGGATTTTTTCTTGGGGAGTGAAGAAGAAACTATTTGAATGGAATCTTTTCCTCAATTTGTCTCTGCTGGAGACTGAAGGGAAGCTACTGAAGGGAAGCTGGAGGGAGCTGGCAGGCAAGACTAGGTGGGCAGCCTGGTGAGAGGCTGCTGCATTGCACTGGGTCCTCGCGTGGCTCCCTCCAGCGCCGCGCAGCCCATGGGGAGAGGACATCTCTTTGAGTCAGCCAGGAAGTGTGGCTGCTGCCCACTGTTTTCCCAGGGACTGGTGTCCTCAGGAAGTACGGGGTTAGCAGGGCTATCAGCAGACCGCTGTGGTGTGGAGACTTTTTTACGATTGCATTAACATATCTTTTCCTGTTGTTGTGCAGAAATTATGACTCCTAGTGTCAGTGTTGAGATGAAAGCAGAAACCTTTCCGCGTGGAGCAGGCACTAAAAGCTAGCTGTTATGTTAATCATAAACAAAAAAGTGCTGATTGGCAGCTATTTGATTTCAGAGATGTTTGCTCCTCATTTCTTTTAACTCTTTGCACTCTTCTGCATCGTACTGCACTCAGCTACCTGCATATTGATCACTGTCCTTTCCTGCTGCCTAACCGGGGGTCTGATTCTGAAACTCCCACAGACTCAACTTTTAATGGTACTGTTTGAGAACAATGTGGAGCATCATGGGTCTGTCAGGTGAGCAATGTGTAATAACAATAATGTTTGTCAGCAGTTGTGAGAGGAGAGCCTCTGCTTGGAAGGAGTGGGCTTTTTCAGGATGTATCCATGCCATTTTTTAACAGTGCCATGTCAAAATAAAAATCAGTGATTAAAAGTGCACCCTCCTTGTGCTGCTAAAAACACTTTTAGATTATACACGCTGAAAACAGTAAATATTTAATGTACACGTTTACTTTTCCTGGTTTATGCGGAGCTCCCTGGGTCTGACAGAGAAGCTAGACAGATCTGTTTATAGTGAGCTCCCCGGGCTGGCACAATGCTGCAGTGTTTGGTCTGCGAGCACCACAGGGGGATGTTTAAAAAAATAAAAGCGTTCCATTTACATTGGGGGAAAAAATCCTGAGAATGTTTCTATTAATATTAACTGGTGTAAAACCCCAAATTCTACATTTCAGGCCTTAAATATTTCAAAAATAGAGGACTAGATTGTGGTCAGTGAGGATGTGGGGTAAGAAGCTTTCCCTTGCTCACATGGCCAGTGAAGGAGGCGGTCAGGATGGAGTTCTGGTTGAAGGAGAACAGAGTTATTATTGAGATGCTCCCGATGAATGGCCGGTGTGGGATGAGGAAGAAGAGCTCAGGAGCGAGCCACGCTGTACCAGCCCCCCTCCTGATAGTGGGTGCAGATGGATGCCTGCACAAGCCTGGCCAGAACGCTAAGAAATGCACTCCCAGATTCAGGAGGATTTCTTGAAGACCTGCTTCAGTCTTGACGGAGGTCTTACCTGAGCACTGGCTTCCCATCTCACTTATACTGACATTAAACCTGATTTGTCTGGTCAAAGTTAATGGCATTAATTAGCACGCATTAATTAACTTAAAATTAAAAAACAGCTGACACTGGAGTTTCTGGAAAGCTCCCAAGGATTGGGGGGCTGCATCAGTATCTCTCTCATTTCCTCTGAAGTTATCTCAGATAAGAAGTGAGTTCATTTTGATAGTCTGATTAAACAGCTGGCTGATTTGTAACTCTTGCAAGAGATTAAGGTAACGTTTAAAAAGAGATTCTTGGAGTGTCTGGCTAGTTTCTCAGGGACACGTTCTGTTGAAGAAAAGTAGAGTTAGGGAATGGGAGTCTGCATTGTGGTGGGCTAAGCACTGTGTGATTACATAGAGCCACCTATATATATATAAATATAAATGTAGTAGTCATCTCAGCACATGAATAAAGCTGGGAGATGAGGTGGGATTGTCCTGCTTTCCCACCACCCAAACCTGCAGAGAGGCACATTTCCCAGCCACGTGTAGCCCCTGTCCTGCTGACAAGAAGGGCCAGGCCACAGGGAGCAGCCCAGGCAGGGCAGCAGCCACTTGGTGCCCCAGCACGGGCACCCTGCCTGGTCCGTGAGCTCCTTCTCTGACAAGTGCTAGACAGGGTCTGGTTTTTCATCTTCCTCTGGGCTATGTATCACTGTTTTCTGTCACTAGTATTGTGGAAAGGTCGCACGTCCTTTAAGAGGAGGTACTGCTGGGCTGGGTGGTGCAGGGACACGGCCCTTCCCTCATGGCAGAAGAAGAGATGTCAGAGAAGCAGCTGAGATGGATCCAGGGAGCAGTTGTCACCATGACCGCAGGCAGCAGCTCAGGTCGACGCAGAAAGCACTGGCAGGGCTCTGCCTGAGGGGCTCCAGCCCTGAAACTGGTGTCTGGGCATTGGCAGCATGGAACTGGCTAAGATGGGGGAATTAAACTGAGGAAGGCCTTGGAAGGAGGGTTGGGTGACTGCCCAGTAAGGGATGAAGGCAGGGAAGAGCCCAAGGTCGACCAGAGCAAACCTAGAGGTTTGCTGGTGTGAGGCTGCTGTGCTTATTTGGACTTCGGGATGGGAGAAATGACAACAAAGGGAGAGCAGGCTGGCCGATGCCCTTTGGAGGGGTGGTGCACAAGCAGGAGGGACTCTTGAATGTGATGGGCTGAAGTAACCATGGTCGAGGAAGGAGCTACTGAGATACTCTTACAATCCAGAGGAGGACAGACACGGGGCAGTAAGGCGAGGTGAAGCATTGTTTGGGTTGGGCTCTGCTCACCTTGGAAGGAGATGTTTGCTGGGCAGACTGGCTATATCCTGCCCCAGAATTGCCCAGCCACAGACCTCATGAAGCTGGGGTACCAAGAGGAGGAAACCTCTGCTAAGCACTGGTAGTACAGCCACAGCACTGGGGTCCATTGCCCATCCAGAGGGAGAAGTGGTGAAATAAGGCAACTTTCTTTGCACACTGAATTAGAGGCCACATTTTGGTATGGCCTGCTTGCACCTCCTCGTTGTGCCTTAGTTGCGAGCAGGGATCCACACATAACCAGCAGTCCTAGACCCAGACTGAGATTCATTGATTCCAGAAGCAGCCCTGGCCTGAGGCAGCCTGCGCTGCTGTGGCTGCTCCCCCGTGCCCTGTTCCACCGCTTTTATGACCTCCCCTTTGCTGCTGGAGTGGCACACAGGTCTGCAGCAGAACAAAGAAGCCAGCCCAGGTCTCCAGGGGGTGGAAACCCAGCACATTAACCCACTGTGTGACCTGGCAAAGGCTTGTGACTCTGGATTTTATGGCAGGATACCTGTGCCCAAGTATTGCACATTTAGGAGCGAACACAGTTGATGCACAGTCAGCTCCTGAAGGGCAGCTGGCATAATGACAGTAGGCTTAAAAAATGAATGAATTGTCAGCTTCAGTCTGGATGTCACCATCATTTTAATGCTAATGTGCTTTTTCCTCAGCCAGCCTCCTGCCTGAATGTGGAGCACAGAAACATCGCAGTATTTATGGGATTTTAACTAGATTAGTTACAAACCTATAAAGCAAAGAAAGAGACAGTTCATCCAGTATTGGGGAGGGGAGTGTTAAAAATGCCACCTCAGATAAAATATTATGGGAGTTGAGTAACTGTAAATAAGAACCTTGCCTATGAAATAGCTTCTTATGTGAGCTTGGGATGAGGGCCAAGAGAATGTCTAGGGCTTGGGGAAATTTATTAGCCCAGATCAACAGGATTTCTGGGACTTGGGAGATGGGGTGGCAAAGAATTTGCTTGCTGGAGTCTGCACTTCCTCCATTCATGCCTACAGCAGGAGTTTTACTTATAAAACTTTCAAGATGGCTCATTTGCATTTTTTGAATTTTCTTGGTTCTCGTTAGCAGCTGCAGTTCTGGCCTGGGACCTGGGAGAGCTGGGTTCAAGCTCTGGGTTTCACAGCCTGCCAGTGTGGTCCTGGGCAAGGCAAGCATCCCTCTCTGCTTGAATGCCCCATCTGTACAGAGGAGACATTCTGTGCCCTGATTCACAGGGATGGTGTGGGGGTGTGCTGAAGACCGGAAGGCATTCAGATGCCTGAAGTAGGGCTGAGAGGACTGTGGATGCTTACTCACGGATGGCAGGAGCGTGTCCGGAGCAGCCACAGCACATGGGGTAATGACCTCTGTGGGAGGAATGGCATTTTGGGGACGACGGGTCTTCCCTTTCATCCCAGTCATTTCGTCTAATTGGTCGCAGCAGGGATTCTCCCTGCTCAGAGACTGCTCTGTTTTATACCCTCTGCTAGTGCAAGCCACCTGTCTGACAGTGTTGTTGGTGTCCAGATGATATTAGTGTCATCATGGCTATTTGCTTAAATAAAGGGTATGTGCACATCCAGGGGGCCCACCACCTCTTGTCTCCCCTTTTCATCTCCCTTATTCCCACTGTCATCCTTGTGGTGTCCCAGCCTGGCTTCCTTATTCCTTACTTGTGTTCAGCTTTCTGTCTGGGTTCTTCTAGGTCCTGTCTTCCCTTCTGCATTCACTTGGGTATTTCTGTCTCGACCTCTTTTCTCACTCTCACGGTTTGTCCCTGTTTTATTTTTCTTGTCTTGTTTTCTGGAATTTGTCCTTAGCCTCTCCTATGTATTTCCCTTTTCCTCTCTCGTGTTCCAAGAGATTTTTAGTAAACAATATCTGTATCCTATTCTGACTCACTCTCCACTGATAGTGGAAAGATTTGATCACGCAAGCAATGCAAAGATCTTCCATTTGGGTGTGCAGGGCAGGTCAGGATGACCTCGCTTCTGCTGTCAAGTGAAGAGCCATAGGGTCTAATTCCTCAGTCCATGCTTAGTTGCCAGCTTATCTCACAGACAGCTAAGACTGTTCAGTCGTTCTTAGGGCACCCACCAGCAGACACACATCTATTCCTTGGCCATGCAGCCTGTGTGCTTTAGGGGTGTGCTGCATTGTGCCGTATGTCATCACGCTCCCGTGTGATCGCCGCGAGTAGCACATCAGTGGCTGTTGGTAATGTACTTAGCCAAAGTGTGGGAAAAGTCTCAGACTTGAACTTAGCTTTGTATTTCTATGCCATATGAAACTCCTTGAATGTTTATCCTTCCCTTCACGTGGCTGCTGCATTGACATATGTGAAACCTATTCTGTCCCCTTTTTAATATGCTGCTTACAGTATAAATGCAAAAGCAGACAGTGCTTCCAAAGAGAAATGAATGTAGTTGTGGTTGTTGTTATAAATAGTGCAAAGGATTTAGAAGCTATTTAATCTTTCAGGCAAGAATCACAAGTGTGCTGTGTAATATGATCTTAAAGCTCTCATATTTAGCATTGAAGTCTTCCTAGTTGAGATGGGCCAAGTTCACTCATTAGTTTGGCTTCAGTGCAGGATGAGGATGCTCTTCTCTTCATGGGAATGAGGCTTAACCTCCAAAAATGCGGTATGCTAGATGATGTGCCCAACCTGTACATGCATATAGTGCAGTTATTCAGGGAAGTCAGGAATTTGCAAGCGCAACTAACCCTTTTGCATGAAGAACTGTGGTATTTCAACACATGAATTTTTGAGGTTGGTTCCTAAAATCAGTACTGCATTTTTCCTCCGCTGGAATGAAATACAAATATTTATTTATTGACAGAGCTGGAGCTGATCGTTTTCCCTGTCCAGGTCTGAGTTGTCTGTTCCATCAGATGAAAACAAGTAGTATTCTGACTTCTTCTGAAAATGCGTTTCTTCATAACTGGCTTAAAAACAATTAGTGCCTGCTCTTTGCCAGCCCTGGTAAAGTGCTATATGTGTGTATGTGTATATGTATATCAAAAGGGGCTGAACGCCCAGAAATTCTCTTGGCAGCCCTGCTGTCTGGTTAGAAAAGGAAGTGAGCTACAAAATTTGAACATTCAGTTCTGAGACTTGAAAGCTTTCTGGATTTTATTACTGACTCAACAGGGTTTTCATTATGCATGTGGCCAAGAGGAGAGGTTTACGCAAGAGGAATATATTGTAGTTGAATATGTTTGTAATTTTACACATTGTTAAATAATTGAGATAACTAGATGTCTCCTAAATGAACAAAATAAATGAAGTGTTAGCAGCACTGTCACTGTGGCACAGACAAGGAAATACAAAAGAATGGCTTGCCCCCCATCTGAAAGCTGATTTCCAGTGCAGAGGGGTCCTGATGCAGATGCTGACTGACATTTTGCAGTAGATGTGAATGGGAGCCAACTTTCTCTGAGCATATCTGGAAGTGTCTTGCTGACTTTCAGTCTCTTCTACTCCAGCAACTTTCATCTACAGCTTGATTTTTTTTGTTTGTGATTTTTTTTTCCTGCTTTTTAGTAACAGTGCTATTTAAACAGCAGTTTGAGGCTAAGCTTTTTTTCTGCTCTCATTTTCATGTTACTTTTAGGAAGGAAAATATTTCAAGAAGCAGATTATCATGCAAGGAGAGAAGGTGTTGGGTGCAAGGACCAAGCTGTAAATGCAGATGGAGGCTCTGGCCTGATGTCCTTCTGGTTGCCTCCTTCAGCAGGGAATGTGCTCCGTCAGGTCGCACCCCGTGTCATGCAGCTCCGCCACAAACCAGCACCAGTGCTTGAAGTCACAGCAAAGTAAATCGTGTCCCACAAACAACATGCCCCTAGCTAATTTTGTGCTTGTTCATGTGGAGGGTATTTGTTCCTCATTGTCTTAAAAGGGTATTTATATTTAAACCTCTGTGGTCACTGATGCCGCACAGTCTCTTTGGCCTGCTGGTTCCCCCTATGGTTTTTTAATCTATTGGATTGATTTCAACCCACCATAAACACAAGGGATTTGTTTCAGGGAGATGAAATCACAGGCAGAGTCCAGGAAGGTGAGCAGCCAGGGGGCTGAGGGAGGCCCTGCGGGAGAGGTGCTGAGCACCCCCACTGCAGAAAGTGCCTGCTTAGAGCTCCTGTGCGCCTGGGACACTGGAAAGCCCAACCGCACAACATGGGTCTGTAGGAATTAAGGTTTCATGAGTCCCACTGCTGACAGAAGTTGTTAGCTGCTCTACCAGGGCTTCCAAGCATTTGCTTTTGGTCAAAGGGACAGTGGGCAGATGTCTGCCCTGAGCCACCCCGAGCTTCCACCTCCCGAGGGCCTGGATGGGTCATGGGGCTGTGCCATCCCGCTGAGCCCAGTCTGCCCCTCAGGTGCCACCCTGGCTCCCATGCTGCGACATCCAGCTGGATCTTTTGTGCGTTTGCTGGAGATCTTACTGACCAGGAGAAATGTGGCATTATAACAGGGCTGTGCTGGTTTGTTTTCATGTCTCCTCCACAGAGGGAACAAGCCAGAGAGGATGTTTTAAACGTAGCGCCTGGTCAGGGCAGTGTGGGGAGCGCTAGAAGCCAGGGATGGTTTGGCAGCAAAATAATTTCCCCTTTTAAAACCACTGAATAGCCCTTGTTTCTCCACGCTGCAGTGGGCTAGCCGGGCCATGCAGCCTGGGCTCAGAGACGTGGCCTGGTCCTGGCAGCGCTGGGCCCATGCTTACCACAGCCGCCTGTCGGCGTTGGAGGAGGCAGTACAGTGAAACACCCCCCTTTTTAATAAAGTAAAAAATAAAATTAAAAAGATAGCCTGTCGGGAACATTACTAGGGAAAAATCGTGTGAGTGCTCGAGCAGCTGCTGCTCAATGGGCAGTAAGGCTCGAAGTGCCGCCGGTACGAACAGACACACTGCATGAGGGTTTCATGGCGCCAGCCGTGCTGCCAGGCCTTGCTGCACAGCCTGCATCGCGCTGCACCCTGCCCGGCCCCCGCTAGCTCAGCAGCACCCAGACACGCATTTGTCCGAATATGGGATATGTCTCCAAAGCTGTGCTCGAGTGAGATCACCTAGCGAGGAGCCAAGCTCCTCTGGCCCGCAGGTCAGTGGGTGGGAGTCTCCTGGCATTCCTCCACAGCTGTGTTTCTGCTGTGGGGAGCTGCCACCTGCACCTGTGGTGCAGCAGGTTCCTGGGGATGGGGCATTTTGCGAAGCAGGCACTGGGTGCAAGCAAGGCAGCGGGCGGGTGTCCAAGCAAGGATGACTCGAAGGAATCCACAGAGCTGGGAGGAACTGGGACAAAATGCCAGCTCAGTCCTGCCGCGTTCCCTCCCCACCTCCTTCCTCCCTCCCGTCAATGGGCTCCTTCTTGCACCAGAGGGGAAGGCAGCACTTCTATATGAAGTCCAGTCTGTTAAAAATAAAACTATTAGGGAGAGCTTTACCTCCGCTAAGCCCACCTGTCAGTGCTGGTAGCTTTATTATCATAGTTTCCAACATCTTCCCAGTGTTTTTCTCTCCTCTGTTGCTGTACACAGAGGCAGAGGAAACTTGTCTGTGCAGAGGAAAAAGTGAAGCAGACTTTCTCAAATGTTCATAAACAGCCTGAAAAAGCTTTACACATTGATCTCTCTCCATTTTAGTCATCAGAGGTCTTATTTACAACTGCAGCTTGCTTAAAAAAACAAACCAACCACAAGCACTGTAGACCCTGCACCTTCTGTAAATATTGGTCATCTGTCTACCTGAAGAAAAATCGCCCCCGAAAAATAACTTCTAAATCATATTTTGTTTTCTTTGTTATTAAGTATTTCTTTAAATGTGCATATTGTCCTTTGGAGAAGATGGCACCATTTAAAAATGCCAGAGTAGTGTAATAACTGGACTAGTACACTGTGCACGTTGCCTGGCCTCGTTCCATGATGCTCATAAATATTTGAACCCTTTGCTGCATTAATTCAGTATTCCTTCACAGAAAAGCTATTAGCCAAGAAGGGCTTCAGCCATCTGAAACCCCACGTGATAGGTTTGATGCTTCATGTAAGGATTGTAGGTTTGATTTTTACTTATTTTTGGCAAATGGAGACAAGTTGAGGTGAAGAAAGTGGTGCTGCCATGCCGGCACAGTGTTAGGTAACTGCCTCTCCTTGGCAGGGGCTGGCAGTGCTCTCCCCTCAGCCACTGCCAGCCACACTTGATATTTCTTGTTTACTTCCACTGTCTGAAGGCAGAAATTGAAACAATTTCACCGGAGAGGACTGAGGCAGGGTAAGGTGGGAGCCTGGAGCAGGACGCAGGCCTCTGATGGGCACTGCAACGGCACAGCAGGGAGGTTTACACAGCCTCAGTGTGATTTAGAGCAGGCTAAGGCTGCTCTCAGTTATTCAGGCTATTAACAACTCCTAGGAAGTACCATCCCGGCATTTGGGGTTCAGCCAAAGCTGCCTCCTGTCCAATGTGTTACTGGCACATCCCCTGCCCAACCGCAGTGTAGGGGCCCCTGTGGCAGAGCATCAGCCCCAGGCTGGCTGCACCAGCTCGTCCCTGAAACCCCCTGGTGGGGAGGAGGACACGTGTGTCCTCTGGAACAGATTTGTTCCAGTTGGAGGAAACAAAAAAGGTCAGAAGCCACATGGAAACGGAAACATAGCATCTCTTAAAAAAAAAAAAAAAAAAAAAAAAAAAAGGTACAAGGGTGAGGTGATCACAACATGTTTGTAATCAGCAGTCACACTGAAAAAATCCATAGTTGGAGGCCCAGAGCAGAATTATATGCAAGTGTTTTATTTCATTAGGAAAATCAACATCTAATCCATGTGGGAAATTGTAAACTTAGTTTCCACAGAAGTCCTGGTTTTTTATTTATTTATTAGTTTGTTTGTTTGCCATCATACTTTTATTTAACTAAAACAATGTGTATTTAAGTTAAAATATGACGCAGAAGATTCAGGGTGCCATTTTATAAACAATGGGCTGCAAGTTGTCAAAAAAAATAAAAAGGCAAGTCTGGCACACACTGAATCCATTCCTTTCTGTGGAGGAAGAAAAATAATAATTTTTTTTCCCATACAACTGAACTCTTTCACAATCTGCATTGCTCAAAGCTGGAGTAATTGCCCTGAGCAGCAGGGCCATTGGTTTGAGACCTCGCCCTCCCCTCAGCAGGCTCCTACAGTCTCCTTGCCTTCACACAAACGGCTCCAGGAGCAGTGTCTGCCCAGGAAAGGAGCCCCTTGTGCCAGGCTGGGTCTGTGGCTCTGGCTGTGCAGGCAGTACGTGAGGCACAGGGTCTGTCCTGGCCTGGGTGGGAACATGCGGCTGAGGAGCGAGCATCCCTTGGGACTGCCTCAGAGGGCATCACGGGGTGGCTGGGGATGGCCCCATGGTCATGCGCTGGGCTAGCTTCAATACTGACTGAATCCTGATACAAGGATAACCATTTTTCCCTGCCAAATTATAGTGGGCAGCATCTTAAACACATGGAGTGCTTTTCCATTTGGGTGATGTAGGCTGCTCATGATGCTCTTTTGGCTGAAGGTTGCTTACATGCCTCAGATGCCTAAAATTAGTTGTTTTACAGCATTACCGATTACAGACTCAAGATGGTGATACAAACAGTACGAAGTTTGGCTCTCATCTTTCTGGCTCATGGTGGCTGACAAGTTAATCTTAAAATAGCAATTATCTAACGGGGAAAATCCCGCAGATCTAGGCAAGTGGATTATAAAAATAGCCACTGTTACTCGTAAGATTCCCAAAGTCATTTTTGGACTGTGCTCTTGCTAAGTGTCATGGACATATACCTGTTATCAAAAGAAGGAAGAAAAGGCTGGCAAGAATTTCCCTTTAATCTGCCTGGCATCAGTAAATATCTGCAGGTCAGCAAAAGATGTATTTTTAGTTGTAACCACATGAAGCAAGAAAGCCTACACTTGCCCTGTATTTTTCCATGAAAGAGGTGAAGTAATTCAGGGTTTGTGAATAGATCACTGTTCATGGACCTTCTTTTTTGACCCCAATTCCCTTTATATAACAGTCTTCTGTTCTTCCTGTGGATATGTTTTTTTGCCGGAAAGTTATTTTTGGAGTGATGGTTTATAATTGATGTTAAAACATGCAATAAGGCTTTTATACATATTCTGTATGCTCACACTTGCTTTATGTAATTGCCACCAAAATTCATCCCATTTGCTTTCAATTTGCTTTCCATGTTTATATCTACTTTTGTTTCCTTCCTATTACAAAGTTTTTTTATTAAGCCACATGATTGGAAAGCAAGGATTCACTGTCCCATTCAGATTCTAGCACTGCAATAATATCTATTATGTTAGTGCAAAAGAATTGATGTCTTAATAAGTGAATTGTCGTATTACATCATCTACATTGGCTTGCTCTTTTTTTTTTTTGGGGGGGGGGGAATGCTAGTGAGCTATTTTAGAATATTTATATGTACTCAGAAAGACAACATAATGAATGTATATTTAGGACTTACGCCGTTTCCCATTAAACCCAAGAGAGGAGGGGTAGAGCAGGGAAAGAGAATTTT
Source organism: Aythya ferina (assembly GCF_964211825.1). NCBI lineage: Eukaryota > Metazoa > Chordata > Aves > Anseriformes > Anatidae > Aythya > Aythya ferina. The sequence goes on from NC_140304.1 coordinate 18,562,291, forward strand.
TTTCTGCTCAGTTTGTGGTGACCTAAATCTGGCCTTCCTACAAATAAAGACCAGCAATCCCAATCTTAAAATACCTATGTACTGTACAGCTGAAACTTGACCAGATAGTGACTTCATAGTATGATGCCACATTGTTATTACGTAAGAGTGCTCTGACTATCTGAGTTCCAAGACACTTTCAAAATCTAGGAGTGAAAATACTTTCTGTTAGAAGGATGGAGACACTGAAAACTTTTCTTGGGAGGGTGATGTTGAATAAGGAGTGGGTTTTTTTTTTGCAACCTTTCTCTGCTTCACAAAAAAATCTATTAAGGCCAGTTTTGCTTAGGAAACACATATAAGATGTGTTCTTGCAAAGGTTCTTCTTCTTTACTGTAAACTGTACCGACACAGGGATGGCTGCCAGTGTTATCACATGTTCCTGAAATCTTTCGTAGGCATACAGTCAGGTTTGCCTTATGTTTTGGGGGTGTTGAGCGTGTAGGTTTTCTAAACCCAATATAGGCCCGATCCTGGAAATGAAATGCATGGAAGGCTCTGTCTTACTCCTAGTCAGAGGATTGCCTCATTTGAATAAAATTAGGTTCAGTAACCCACATTTGAAAAAGCCCTCAAAGTTTATGGCGTGGGTGACTCAGCCTGGGGGTGGATTGTGCTGGGGCTCATGTTGGTTTTCTTTAAGGAGTATTTTTATCCTCATTTTGTTTCACAATTCATGAGCTTTTTTGTGAATGAGATAATCTGTTATTTTCAAAACTACAACTAGGTATTTTTTAGACGGCTGATTTTATGCCATTTTTGGTACCAATTATGTCTTTCCTGTAACCCATTCCAAGGTCTGAACAGATACTCTTGAACATGTGGTAAAGTAATTTTGTCTCTGAAGTGTATATAGATCATTGCAGACTGCATCCCAGAGCAGGTGTCCATGGATGGGGATGACCATTTTCCATCTGTTTGTTTTATTCTCCGGCTTATTTGTCACTTTTAAGTGATTACTTCAGTGACAGAACTCCCAAAGTATGCATTACTGAATTTCTATTTCAGCCGGAAAGCAAGATGATAGCTCTTTGGCACGCACACAGCTAAGGAAAGAAGAATATGAACAAAGTGAGGCTTTTAGTTCCAGTATCTTTGCGCCTTTTTTTTTTTTTTTTTTTTTTTTCTGTAAAATAGCCTTGTAAGGCTTAGTAAGGAGCCTCTACTAAGGCAGGCTCGGCTGTGAAGCCCTGAGGTGAGAGGCGAGGTGGGAAGAGGGACTGGGAGAGGGAGGGCTGGGTCAGCATTTGCCAGTGCCGAGCCCATCAAGGCGTGGGCTGGGGGCTTGAGGATGGCTGGGGGCTGTGTGGGGCTCTCCCCAGCCGGAGGAGCATGGAGCAGGGGAATGGAGGGGTTGCCAAAAACCCAAGGGAGGGCAGTGAGCGCTGTCTCAGACACCCCTCAGTTCAGCCCAACATGTGCATTCAGCTGGACAGACCACAGGGAACTGTGTTACTGAGCGCTGCTTCAGTCTTGGCTGCAGGTCCTGGGTCAGCTAATAGCATAAGCTTTGTAATGTATAAAACCTATATTTATTCCCCTGCTTGGTTCTGTTTAACTATAAATACTCCACAACGTTACATAAATCCCATCAGAAGCTGAAGTGCTGCTATAAAAACGCGGTGTTATCAGGGCACACCCCGATCTCTTGTCCCTAAAGGCATCTGGTGCTCCTGGGGCGTCAGTAAGAAAGAAGCAAGTGACCAAAACAAGCGTGTATCAGGTTTAAGGAGCGAGCTCTGGATGAAGCATGACACATCCCTGAAATTACCGGGCTGCGGGTTAAGGCAAGCCCAGGCAGGCCACCGGGCTGGCCGCTCAGTGCTGCATTTCCAGCGTGTGTGTTAGAGCTGGGAGATCAAACGGCCAGGGACTGGAAAGGAGCCACTCTTATTTTTAGGGCCCTGACTCAGCCTGGCCTGGCACGGTGATGGCAGGAGGTGCCGCTCCGGGCCGTGGCCACAGCTGGTTTTGCACCAGGAGCAGAGCAGCCGAGAGGGGCACCAACTCGCCCTCTGTCCCGGCGCATCTCTTGCACCCGGGGTGGCGGTGCCGCTGTCACAGAGCGGTGGGGCTGCCGGTTTCTGCCCGTGACTGCATGCTCTACATCTGCTTACGGAGGTGTGATTTTTATAAATCTTAGAATTTGGAAATTGCAGTATAAAGGTCAGCCCCTGTTCAGCCACCTTCTGTGTGAGCCCCTCCAGTGCCCCGATGCAGCCCCAGAGCCAATGGTGATCCCCTGAGGTGGGAAGGAAGGAGACAGACCAGGACCTGGGCCTGGTGGCACGCATCCAGAGCAGCCGCATCTTCTACTGGCAGAGCAGGGAAACGAAGAAGCTGTGTTCCTGGCACACTGCATGCTCTGAACGGATGGCACTGAGAGAAAATTCACCCAGAAAGGTGTTTGCACAAAACACCTCCGAGCCTTTCAGGCATTTTTTGAGGTGGGGACAGGAAGGCATTGGGGGAAAAACTGTGGGTTGGAAATGTATTTCCAACTATTTTTAAAGTAAACAAATTCCTTTTGAAGTTGTGGGCTTGTTGCATAAATTGTGCATTTGACAGAGTAAGTAGTGGGATGTTATGGTAATTACTAATGTCCCTTGAATATTTGGTTAACCACTGTATGTAATCCCACATGCAGTAGCCTTTCCAGGGAGAATTTAGATTTACCCTTTGGGCAGGATTAACTGTTAGTCTCTTGTTTCAGCATCTTTTCAATTATTTGATTCCAGCACAAGGAGTTTTCCATTTCGGGAGAAAAAAAGAAGAAGAAAAAGGTGTCCTTTGGACATCTGACTTTTTAAAAAGAAAAGAAAAAAGTTCCATTCTGTGCCTAGGCACGATGAGCTGTGAGGTGACTGCTTGGGCCCTGGGGAGGAGCAGTGGGAAGTCTGTCCGAAGGCTGGAGACCCCAGCTCTGTTGCAGAAATTGATTTTATTTCTCTCCCCCCTGGATCCAGTGAAACATACAGAAAATGCATTAGTGTAAGGCTGAACTCAGTGCTTCAGGTCAGATTCTTGCAGAGATATTAACATTTGAGAAGGTATACATCCCTAATCCTCTTCTCTGACCGGTATCCGAAACACCCATACTGCCCCACCCTGTCCCCAGATTTTTTTCTTCAGCCTGTTATTTTATCCTCGCTTTCCTTGTAAGCTCTTCCTGGTAAAGTCTCCCTTGATTTACACCCTGGAGAGTGCACACACGTGGCCACATAACATCACGACAGGAAGGTGACCCACAACCTCTCAGCTCAGTTTTCTCTGCAGGGAATGACACATCCTTGGGCTATCGCTTTGCAAGTTAGAAGAATTGCCAAGCGGTACAGGATCTCTGCTCCATCTTGTCACTTACCTTCATTCATCAGATACTTCTGAGAAGGGTGAATCCTTCCAACCCAAACAGTGTCTAGACAGATGGACACTGCTGGGCCGAGGAAGACTTCCTTCCCTAGGCAGGAAATTCTTCAAGCGTGTGTTTAAAGCCTTGTTGTCTTCTGTGGGATTTCAGCATGAGCTTGGAGATAGAAGCATATGCAACTAGTTGATCTCTTAAATCAGAGGGTTTTGTATATGTATAAAGTACAAAAGTACACCTGTGCTTTCTGAGGAATTTCTAGTCTGGGCCAGATTGGCTGGATAGGGTCTACAAGTAGTATCAGCACCTCTCTGCCTAGCTGCACAGCATGCTTTCATAAATTTTATTTGTATCCAGTTGTTATCCATTTTCAGCTCATTTTTGTCTGGTTGGGATGTTCGTCTAGTTCGTCATTACTGTGACAGAGCATGTCTTACAGTTCCTCTAGCCAGAGCTCCACGGTGGTGTGGTTTGTGTGGGCTTGGAGCACTCTTTGAATCCTGCCTCGCTCACTTTCCTACTGTTGATGCTTCTCCTTTCCTGATTTCCATCGCCGTGGTAGTTTCTCATACACGCGCTCAGGCATCACTGGCTCTGCTCTGATATCAGAGTAGAAAGCAGACTCCGTAACTGCTATCTTCAATACCTTCTGTTTTAAAGACAGTAACTGCAAATAAAATCACAGAATCACAGAATTGTCTAGGTTGGAAGAGACCTCAAGATCATCGAGTCCAACCTCTGACCTAACACTAACTAGTCCTCCACTAAACCATTTCGCTAAGTTCTACATCTAAATGTCTTTTAAAGACCTCCAGGGATGGTGACTCCACCACTTCCCTGGGCAGCCCATTCCAATGCCTCACAACCCTCTCAGTAAAGAAGTTTTTCCTAATATCCAACCTAAAACACCCCTGGCGCAACTTTAGCCCGTTCCCTCTCGTCCTGTCACCAGGCACGTGGGAGAATAGACCAACCCCCACCTCTCTACAGCCTCCTTTAATGTACTTATACAGAGCGATAAGGTCGCCCCTGAGCCTCCTTTTCTCCAGGCTGAACAAGCCCAGCTCCCTCAGCCGCTCCTCGTAGGACTTGTTCTCCAGACCCCTCACCAGCTTCGTCGCCCTTCTCTGGACTCGCTCAAGTACCTCGACGTCCTTCTTGTAGCGAGGGGCCCAAAACTGAACACAGTACTTGAGGTACAGCCTCACCAGAGCTGAGTACAGGGGGACAGTCACTTCCCTAGACCTGCTGGCCACACTGCTTCTTATGCAAGCCAGGATGCTGTTGGCCTTCTTGGCCACCTGAGCACACTGCTGGCTATCAGCCGACTATCCACCAATACTCCCAGGTCCTTCTCTGCCTGGCAGCTCTCCAACCACTCATCTCCCAGCCTGTAGCTCTGCTTGGGGTTATTGCGCCCCAGGTGCAGGACCCGGCACTTGGCCTTGTTGAACTTCATACAGTTGACCTCAGCCCATTGGTGCAGCCTATCCAGATCCTCCTGCAGAGCCTTCTTACCCTCAAGCAGATCAACACATGCACCTAACTTGGTGTCTCTGTGAACTTCCTGAGGGTGCATTCGATCCCCTCATCCAGATCATCGATGAAGATATTAAAGAGGACCGGCCCCAGCACCGAGCCCTGGGGAATGCCACTAGTGACCGGCCTCCAGCTGGATTTGACTCCATTCACCACGACTCTTTGGGCCCGGCTATCCAGCCAGTTTTTAACCCAACGAAGCGTATGCCAGCCTGGACTATTAGAAGAGGGTAATAGTTAGAGGGGTGAACCAGGTTGGGAAGCTTTCTGGCAATGTCCCTGACCCTGGCCCCAGGGAGGCAGCAGACTTCCCTACGGGTAGGGTCAGGCCAACAAATAGGTCCCTCTGTTCCCCTGAGAAGGGAGTCACCCACAACAATCACCCTTCTTTCTGTCCTGGTGGAGACAGTCCTGAGGTGTGGAGTCGACTTCCTCGCCCTAGGCATCCTCCTGGGTAGACTTTCTACCTGTTCCTCAGCTACTGGTCTCTCAAGCTGCAGGGCCTCAAACCTGTTGCGTAAGGGCACCTGGGAAGGTGGGGCTGGTGGGGGGTGGCATCGCCTGCGGTGTCAAGCAGGGACCTGTTTCCATTCCTCCTCAACTCCTAGGTCCTCTGCCTCTGCCTGACAGCAACAGGGCAGGGGGTCCACCCCCATTTGGGATGTTTCACCCCAGTACCTGTCCTTCAGGCCTTGCAGAGAGTCGCTCCACAAGTCTATCTCCCGTTCACACTCCCTGATATCCCTCAACCTCTGGACCTCCTCCTTGAGTTCTGCCATGAGGCGGACCAGGTCATCCACCTGCTCACACCTCACGCACACAGTCTCTTTGCCCCCCGCAGGTGGTAGCAACAGGCTCAGGCACTCCCTGCACCCGGAGACCTGAACTGCCGCAGTTTTGAGCGGGCAGTCGGTCTGGGTGTGTACAGACTTCCTGGATTGCACGCTGTGCCTGGTGTACACCATTGCAGCTGAGCTAGCAGCAGACCGCCGTTAGAGGAGGTGTTCGTATGGGCAGGGGGGAGCGCTCTGCCCTGCCTGCTCGCCCTGCCTGTGCGAACTGCCGTGCCACGCCCTTCTAATGCGCCACGCCCTAACTGCCGCGCCACGCCCTAAAATAACATGTCACAGCCAACAAGAATTTTTTTACCCACAGCAATCCTTATAAGCAAGTTAAAGTAAGATCTTAGCTCATTGGAGTACGATTTGAAGCTTAGGAAAATGTCAGACGTTAAGCCTTTGTGCTCTTCTGTATAAAATAAGTCTGGGTCTGGTTTCCAAAAATGACATTAAATACAAATTAAATACATATTTCACTAGAAATGGGCCTTTTTATAACTCACAGAAGTTACAAGAACAAACTTTGGCCAGCTCTCAAATGTAGAAACCATAACAATAGCTGCGATGCATTTTTGGATGTAGGAATGGGACAGCTACATGGCATGAGTCATTTTATTATTTAGATCTATGCAATACAAATCCAGTAGCATAAATATTTTACAGTATGTATAATTTCTTGATTCATCTTCCATCTTTAGCTCTCATGAAGTCTACTAGCTTTGGCCTTTTAAGTTATTTACTACTAATCACACCGTAGAATAAACCAGACATAGGAATTTTGTAGTTCTCAATCCACATCAGTAAGCATTTATCAAACACTAGAAACAAACATTGCAAATTCCATTCATTTTCATACTGTTTGGCAATAGAAATGGCCTTCCCCGTGGTAAATTGGCACTGCCCATGGATTTGCTGGGTGCTCTAAGGGAAATTCTCTTACTGATGACAGCCCAAGTTTCCTGGTCAGGGATCTTAACAATCCAAACTTAAGCAAGGCCAAGAGCTGACTGTTCCCAGCAGGACTGGGGACAGGGAGGGACAGGGAGTGAGGGACAGCAGCTTCGAGGTGTACACAGGGGTGCAGAATGGGGTTATCGTGCACCAGGTGAGCAGGGCAGCTGTGGGCTGTGGCTTTTTCCTCCTCGCATCCCCGGTATGCAGGTCCGTCCTGCCGGACCTGGCTGCAAGCCCCTGGGAGAAGGGTTAGGTTGTTTCACAGTGTGACATGATGTCCTGAGAAGCTGTTGCAAATAACCGGGTATTACTTTGTTTGCATTGCGAGTGGTCTGGCAAGAGTGAGTTTGAGGAGGGATTTAAAAGAGAAGATGCAGTAAGCTGAGCAGAATTAGCAAAATATTTCCTTATGGAGAGGTGGCAGAAAATAAAGAGAAGAAAACATTGCTCTGGGAGGGCCTGAAAGGAGTATCAAAGATGTGTATATGAGAGCAGTACCGGAGTCTGAAGGGACGAGGAATGGGTTTTTAAAGTAAGGGCAAGGAGCAGATGTGCAGGTCAAAACATTGATCCTGAAGCCAGAGGGACCTAGGACGGCTCCCACCAGCTTTGGGTTGCTCCAAGAAGCCCAAACTTGACAAAGAAGTGTGAGGAGCTCCAGTTTTGAGGGATCCTTGAGTCAGACGACTTCAAAAGCAACGCTTTAGCAGGCTGTAGGGGTGGCTGAGTGCCAGGAGGGCAGGAGGGACGCTGCACTTGCAGCCCAGTGCAGATGACCAGGTCAGAGCTATCAGGAAAGTTGTAGAGAAAGAAATATCAGAGACTTGATGAATTTGGGGAGGACTGAAGGGGTAAGGAAATGAATGCACCAGAGGTCATGTGATGCTGAAGGCTTGTGTGGAAGGAGGAGCGGTGGCACTGCTGACATGGATAGGGCAGGAGGAAGGGGGTACAGAGGAAGGTGAGGATTGAGTCTGTCCTACTGCGAGCACTGCGCAGAGTCCAGTGCTACCCAGTGCCAGTTCGAGCGCTGCTCTTCATTCACTGATGCCACCTTGGTGGGGAGCCCCCAGGACACAGAGACCTCTGCAAGGACCAGCATAGCTGTGGGTGCTCTGCTGGGTAGGGAGGGAGGAGGACAGTACACAGGGATGTGGGCAGCTCCAGGGGCTGCTGCTGCAGCTGAGAGCATTGGTGAGAGTGACTGAGGGCTGCTGCTTCCCACTGCCTCCAGAGCAAGCTTTCTGCAGTGGTTGTTGGTTTCCGGCCATCAAGTTAAAGCACCAGCTCCAAAACCAGTCATAAATCTTTAAAATATATTACAGCTCTTACAAGGAAGCAACCCTGTGCTGCTCTTTCTAAATAATTCTAACTTATTTCCATAAAAATCATAACTTTACAGTAAAACATTAGGGTTCAGGCACACTTGTAAAGGAATTGGTCTCACCTAAACTGGTGTGCACAAAACCCATCTGCGAAGGAGCTACACCTTTTGCAACAGACATCCATTTTGTTTAATATGAGACAGGCACATCCGTATGCCAGCACCAGGCTTATAGGCTCCTGGTCAGACAGTATGTTGAGCACCCAGATACTCAAAAGTTAGGAAGACTCAAAAGAAAATAATGCAATGATTTCTAAGCAGTTCTTGATTCCGGGTTGGGTGAAGTAAGCTCTTTTACATTTAAATGCCATAAGCTGCTGGAGGAGTTTGAACTTCCCATTATGTTTGGAAGAGAGCTTTTGCTTTTTTCTGTACTTCATGTTACTCTCTTATTTACAGCTGGCTCTTGTCTTTTCTCTGCAAGACCTCTCGTTCATGAGCTGATCCTTTGCGTGAGGTGCACTGGATGATGCTGAGTCTTTCCTAAGCCGACCTGTTTCAAAAGTCCCAGACTGTGCTGTAAGCTCCTGCACCAAGCTGTAGCTGTGAAAAGTACACCAGATGTTCGTAAACCTTTTCAAGAGCTTCTCATCACTTTTTCCTGTTTTGCTACCATTTGTTGTAGAGTAGCATTTTATGGGTGCAGTGTTTATCAAGGTGGTTCATTTGTGATATGTTAATTAAAGTTGCTATTTGTGTTTGCCAGGATGATTTTGTGTAACAGGTTTTTGTTATAAAAAACGCTGACCTTTAAAGTCCGAAGGCCATATTTATGAATGACTCATCTGCCCTCAGAGAGGCTGAAGATTACAGTACACAAACAAAAGATGAAACATACTTCTCCCATGTAACTTTTTGAGAAAGCAGTATTTGCCTATGGCATTCACCAAGGGAGCTTTCCCTTTGTGTGCAGGATGAAAATGGGGCAGGCTACAATAAAAGGCATTGTTGGTCCCAGCATGCAAAGAATGATGATCCAAGAACCAAAATAATAGAAAAGTGTTGGGAGGGAATTTAGTTCACAAACATGTCAGGATAGCTTCAGGCTTACTCAAGTTTTGATTCAAGCTTCTCATTCTTCTTAAATTCTTTCCAGGCCAAAATGAATTAAATAGTTGCTAATCCTCAATCACGCAGTGTTTCACTGGGCTCAGTGGCTGAGGACGGCCTTGCGGGGCAGCGATTTCAGGCTCCGATTCCTCGGTGACAGCAGACCCCAGGGAATGGTGTAGTGTGTACTTTTGTGCCATGATTGGGATCTGTCCCTTCAAACTCCACCGCTAAGTTCTCTGCAGGAGAGGCCTTTGTGCTGTTAGTCCTGGAGAGCATCTGTCATGATGGTCGGCAATATGACAAAGTTTTGCACCCGATGTGTATAATGGGGTATAAGCTATCGCCTCTACAGAGCTTGTTTCCAGACTAGAATATCGCCTGACATCTGCACTTTGGAAGCATTGAAAATATGAGAGGAAAACCAGTCTTGCTGTGCCGTACCTAGACAGATAGTGCCATCCCCAGACTCAACTCAGATACATAAATGTATAAATTGTCTTTTTTTTTCTCTTGCTATCAGGATGTTGTCCAGTTGAAATGATAACTCTGTTAGCAGTGAAATAACAAGGATAACAGTAAAACCTTTCCACATAAGACTTTTTTCCCCCCTAAACTTCTTTTTAAAAATAATGTCTCCTAAAAAGTTCAGAACATGTCTTTTCCTCCTCTTCGTTATCCCTAGTGAAAACTCATAGGGTCTGATGCCAGGCAGGAATTTGCGGTAACAGCTCTGTGTAATAACTCTGTAATTTATGTCCTACGACCCTATCAAATATCACTACAAACCATGTTCACAGTGCTGCAAATTACACAGCATTCACCAGTGTGGGAGATGGCATGTTGCCTGTTGTGAGAGATGATCCCACACCTAGAAGTGACTGGCAGCTTTTATAAAATAGCCAGGCATCCCTTTTGTGCCTGGCTGGTGAAGGACAGATGGTCTTTTTCTTCTTCAAGGAGAATTCCCATCAGGCTTTATTTGCAATAGTTTTTGTGCATATGAATTATTTGTATTAAAGGAGAATGAATATAGTGTTTATTTGCAAACTAATGCATCTAGAATGAAGTGAAGTTATTAACTATTTCTTGTACCAAAAATAGTTCTGGTTGTTTGAGGTTTATTTTTTCTCTGACAATGGAGATAATTTTCATTATCTCTAAGGCACCCCAGTGTTTGTCTGGCAGCAGAAAGCCATTTATACCTGCCTCTAAGGCCTCACTGCCCTTCCAGAGGGTTGCAGCAGACACAGGATAAATGAGAAAAAAAAGGCATAGGATAAGTTAATATCCTTAAATGTTTGTAATGTTTGTAATAGTCAGCCTTCCTCCTCCTGGGAAGTTCATATGTAGATAGGAACGGCCCAAGGGGAAGGACTGATTCCCTCTTACCCTTTCTTTTCTCTCCTCACCTTTGATGTATCTGGTAGCTTATTTGTTCTTTAGTGAATATAGTTGAACCCTGTTCAGCTAATCTTGTGGATTAATAAAAATGATCTAGCCTCTGTGCAAACACAAGGTGATTTACACAGCACAATGGCTTGAGCATTGTGGTCTTGAGCTGTCAGGCTAAGTGGGGTGGTATTTTATCTTTGACTTTTTAGAGCTTTTAGAGCCGGTGCTCTTGGCTCCACAGGTACTTAATGGGTGTTCCCACTTTAGTTCCTAATAAAGTGATAATCATGATGATAAAAGAAGAGGCCTGAGCTTTTAGTGGCTTTTTTTTTCAGTGTGCTTTGCACAGCTTCACTAATTGCATTAGATTCAGATCTGAATTATTGAAGGCTGTTAAAAAAAAAAAAAAAAAAAAAAAAAAAAAAGAAAACATGTTTTGGTCAAGGCCAATTAGGAGGCGTTCCTGGAAACTGCTTGCACCACTCAAGTTCAGCTGTCCATTAGGTACTATTATTTATACGGTACAAAAATGTGCCAGGAAAATTAAAGAGATTATAAAGAATTTTTTGCTGTATAGTTCCTAACAAGAGAAGTAAAATCTGCTCTTTCCTGTTAGAATCCCAACCTGCCTTGGCTCACAAAGGCGGTATGAACAAAGCAATGCCAAAACACATAAAAGACAGGGCTTCGTTTCCAAGAGAACTACGCAGGTCCCTGGATGTTGCAACGACAGAGCTTGCCACTCGCCTTGAGTGCTCTGCGCGGTATGCACAGCTGATGCTGCACTGTCCTGGAAAGCTGCTCACCTGCTCACGTGGACGAGTGGGCAAAGGAGGCACCTGCAGGTGGTTTGCACGCACAGTCCCGCACACAGGTGCAGCCTCACTTTTAAGCCATCGTTTTATCTCCACACTGGTCTGTGCTGCTTTTTGCTGGCTGTAAGTGCTGCTCTGGGGGGTGTGCAGTGCAGAGCCCAGGTGGCGAGAGGGACGGCCAGAGACAATCCAAGGTAGTTTGGTGCAATAAAACAAGTGGCTGGTCAACGAGCAGGCAGGAAAGCAATTCTTCTCGGAAATTCAGTAAGAGGTGAAAAACAGTAAAAATGGAGTGGGAGTGGGAAGTGGATGCCTGGGTGGGCCTGGTGAAAATCCCGTGTGATGGCTGCCTGGCCTCTGCAGGGGGGCTGGAGGCAATCGTGAAGCATCCACTGGCCTCTGGGTGGACTGCTCACTGGTGGAGCCAGGTGCAAGCGAGGATGTATTTAGATAGATAGATAGATATTAAAGAAAAAAAATCAGTGCTAGCAACAGCAGTAGGTATGACTGTAACAGGCTTAATGAATGTGGCCCAAGGGATGTGTCAGGTAGAAGGAGATACGTGAAATTTCTTGTGTGTGTAATTAGGGCACTTGGCAGCTGGGTGAGCTTTAATTGCCATCCAACACTCCCGATCTTGCCAAAGAATGAAGAGAGCTATTGATTTCCATCTGGGCACACAATTTACTTCTTAGTGCTCACCAGCCGGATGTGTATCTTCAGTCTCTGTCACTGCTGTGTGCAAGCTAAAGCTGCTTTCATCTGCAGGTTTCAGGTGGGGGTTCAGCTGAATATGTGGATAGAATTGCAAGGAGTTAACTGTAAAACAGCCTTCCTAACCACACTACCAGTACACAATGTGCTGTCAGCTTTGGAGAATCTCCACGTCTCTAGGTCCTCAGATAAAGCATCTCATTGCTGTAGTGTCCAGTTGCTTCCCAATAATAAAACGGGTACAGAAAGATCCTGCCTCTCTCTAGTCAACAAGAGCAAGGCACTGTTTATTTTATGATGTGTGTTTGTTTATAAATGTGGTGTTACTGAGCAGAGGACTAGACAAAAGAAGTGGATTTTACATTTCACTTTGAAGACACTAATGCCCATAGTCAACATGAGCCCTTTTGTGGGTGACTTACAAATTTCATGGGCTGAATGCCACATTTTTGCCCTGTCGTTGACAGTTTCATTGTTCCAGGGGAGCACAGCTGGTGCAGGTCCTGATCTTGAAACAGAGACATGAGAAAACTCGTATGCAGGCACAAAGTGTAGCAATTTAACTTGGAAAAAAAATAAGGGGAATGTTACAGGAAAAGGTTGAGAAAGGAGCAGGAGGTAGAATTGCTTTTGCAAAGCTATTGAAAATATAGATTTGCTGTGATTTACAGTTCAATATGCAAATGGCATCATTATGCACAGTTTCAGATAACTAATCCAGCATTGTACGTGTAATGGAGATTGGTGTGCCTGTGCTGAGGGAATGTGCGGATGGCTTTCTGAAATTAAAAAAAAATAATAATAAAGGTTCAAATAATTAATTCCCTTCTGTTGAGGAACTGATAATTAGTAAAATGCTACATATTCAGCAGATACCCCTTACGCATATAAGGAATTCTGTTATATAGTGCCGCAGGCAATTTTGCTCTATACAGTAAAAATAAGCACGGTCAATAGTAAAAATTGTTAGATGTACCCAATTCTAGCAAAATGACTTGTACACCAAAAGGGAAGAAACAAATGCATAGATTTTCCTTTTGCCCATGTGTTCATCTGAAGTGACTTTACTGGAACAACTCTTCCCTGACAGCAATGATAAGGCAGAATCAGCCTCCAGATAGCTAAATACCAAGGAAGTGTGCCAAGGTTAAGTGATGGTTTAGAACTTACGATGAAAGCGGTACTCGACTTATACCTAAAAAGTAATCGTCTAAAAGTAATATTGTGTAATAAGGATTTTATGTTTTAATCTTTTTCTGACTTACCAGGAAAGAAATGCCTAACTTGGATTAGTATAGTCATTCACTGGTAATATCTCACTTTTTTGTGTGTGTTTGCCTTTGTTTAAGAAATATTTAATTTGAAGCAGTAGGGAAAAAATAATTCCCAAATTCAAACATTCTTGGAGACAGTGATTTATTTATGTTTGACTTTGATAACTAATCCCATTAAAATAGCCTGTAGTGGAAAGCAAACCATATACATGGACAAGATAGTGGAGATAAAAAAGGCAAGTTTTCGATCCATACTTGCCAACTTTAAAGTAAGAAAACGATGCATTTTCTGTTGGTTAGTTAGATCTTGAATTTCACCTTGTTCTATTGGAGTATTTTTAAATCATGATGTCACTGCTGCTTCACTTTCATGTATATATATCTGCCTTTCTAATCAGGAGATGACAGTATGCACAGCACAAGTCATCTGGTACCTCAGACAGCTGTTAGAATATAACAGATATTGATACATCTCCTTTGTTATTCAGTGTTGGATCATAGCCTCATTTTATACTCAGAGTAGTGCTACTGTTTGTAACAAAATACTTCCCACATGACACTGTCTTGTCATCTTCACTGTTTCTAGTGAGACTTTGAGAAATGACTCATGGTGTGGTGTGTCCTACTTAGGAGAGTTCAGATGTTGCTTTTACTGAAGCGCTTTCCCAGGCCTTTGCCTTTCAGGTCGTGAAAGAAGAGAACCCAGAAGTGTAAATGCTTAAAATAATTGGTTATTTTTAAAGATAGGTCTTTTTCTTGTAAAAAATAACTAAAAGAATACTTTTCCGTCTGCTATGAAAAAGATGTTTTAAATTGCTTTATACAGTTCCACTCCTGCTGTTTAATGCATCTGTGGAAGTGAGCAGATAATTATACTTCAGGTCTATATATCCTGTGAAACTACAACCATAATCATTAAATAATTATATTTTATTTAGATGCATAATAAAATTCCTTCCATTCCTACTTAATGTGGTCATTACCATATGGTATTTCTTCTCTGATCCTGAATGGATGAAGAATATGAGCATTTTGTGGTAGTAGTCTAGATATATTTATAGCAGTAAGGAGTAGAACTGGCAAAATACACCAAGTATACTTTTCTATTGCTGCTTTCAGAGAAATCAATATGAGAGCTATCTGCTTTCAGTGCTGCCTTTGTCTTTGCAGTTATGTTGTGAAAGGCATAACTGGTCCTCTCCACTTCATTTCACAAACCTTTCAAACAGAACAGAATTTATGTGGTCAGCAAAGCCATTGGCAAGCAGACTCAGTATGTGAACTGATCTCTTCTAGTTGTTTATTAAGACAACATTTATTCCTTTCAAATAACGTGGCTGGCAATGTTTGTATGTCTGCCTAAAATTTTAATGGTTGAATTTCTGTAAAATATTGAATTGCTATCAAGTGTAAAAGGATAGAGATTCTGAAATGTCAAGAGATCAGGCCAAAATGTGAGCATCAGTACAGAATATTTGCAGCATGTTAATTTACATGTCATCAGAAGTCCTCAGGACTTGGGGAAGAAAAAGAGTTGTAATCATCAGTTTCAAGACATCATTAAGAAAACGTGAATGAGATCTTTTACAGGCGTACCTGCTTGTTCTTTGGAATATGCTGAAGTGCAAATCTTCAGTCTGGGTTGCGCTGATCTGTGGGATAATTTGCGCGGACCCTACAAACCCATCTTCATGAAGGTCAATAACAACACAGCTACTCAGCAGTGCTCTGGTGGTAGACCGTGCGTACAAACTGCTCGCAGGACAGGCAAGCAGGAAACATTTAGTCAAGCGATGCGCATAAGGAGAAATGATCGTAGCAGTGAGTACAGTGAGATGGTTTCTGGTCTGGTTACTGCCTTTTGGAAAGAAGGTCTGGAAGTTCGGTAGGTGCTTCAGCTCAGCATTTCCTCAGAACCAGACATTAGGTGGTGTCAAGGATGCCTCAACTCCTGCTCATCTGTCAATTAATTGGCTTGAAGCCCGTGTTCCCAGCGCTGCGTCCAGACCCGGATGTGTGCAGTGGCACTGCTTGTCAGGGAACTTGTGTGCACTGGCAGTTATGTCCTTTTCTGAACTGCATCTTAACTGTTCTGTCTCTCCATTTTCAGCTGGCATATTAGAGGTATTCAGAAACCTCTAAATTAAGTGATAAAGAACAGCACAAATCAAAATGGAACAAACTGATTATCTTGTATCTCATCAGATCTTCCAACCAGTGTCACTCCCCTGTTTACTACCTGCTTCCCATGGAGGCACTACAGATTGTGCTGGTTTGGAGGGGCAAACAGCTATTGAATATTTCTCTTTGAAGAAGAAAAGATTCTTTTATGTCTATTCTATGACAGATTACAGCAATGCTTATTGCCACAAGCCTGGATACATTAATACTGAAGCTAATCTGTGCATCTTTTCATGTTTTGTAGCTTAACTCTGACACTTAAGACAGTATATTAACAAATTCTTTTTAAAAAGCATATTGGAAATCTTCTAC
The DNA here is from genome assembly GCF_964211825.1 of Aythya ferina. Lineage (NCBI taxonomy): Eukaryota > Metazoa > Chordata > Aves > Anseriformes > Anatidae > Aythya > Aythya ferina. The sequence continues at coordinate 18,578,151 of NC_140304.1, forward strand.
CTTCTCAGTTTAATTTGTGATGCATTAACCTGTTTGTCTCTAACACTAATCTTAGTGCCAAAGGAGCTGGCAAAAGACCTGCTTGTCCTTTGCAGGCATGCCAGAGAAACCACAAAGTTGTTGACTTATGTGAATACATTTATATATATGGATGTATATATAGGTGTGTCTGTTTACATATGTACATACCCCCATATTTTCTTTCTTGAGGATACAAAAGCTAATTCCACTTTACCACGTTCATGTGAATGTACAGTTTTGTAGTTACATTTGCAGGTTATTGACCAAATCAACACCAAAAATGTACCAAGCATTTACAAACCAAGGTAAAAGATGCCAACATGACAAGAAAGGCTGGGAATTCATTCTCAGGCAGCTGGCCACTAGAAGGAATAAGAAATACAAACTAAGAAAAGCAAGAAATGCTACAGCCAAATGTCATTGCATCTTACTGCTGAGCTTGCGAGGGCTTTTCAGGCAATGAAATGGAAGGACAGCTTGCCACACCTGCAGGGTGCTGCCAACTGGTCAGCTGTCTCCATAGAAAAGGCAAACGGAGACTTAGGGTAAACATTAAAAAGCAACTCAAGTCACTTTGTAAAGGGCTTGGGTCCTTTAGAAAATATTAACCTGGATCAATCAGCATTTCTAGGCTCTTGGTTTTTTAGGGATTAGAGATGTATTTTTGCTGGAGGACTGACGGAAAGAAAACACAGCATGTGCATCACCCCTGTCATATAGTTGCTTCCCTATTTCAGCAGCTGTGACTTACCAAAGAGTTCATCCCACACTTACCTCTGGCAGCCTTTTTGCGCTGCCCTTCCCTGCCCATGGGGGCACCTGCAGTGCTGCCTGGGCAGCCACCCCACAGCAGGCATTTTGGGATCTGTGAGACCCATTGAAAATTAGCTGCGTAAGGGCGAATGGCATGAGCCATCCCTCTTTCTACTACTGGAGCTGATATTCCTTTGCTAAGCTGATAAAATAGCATACTTTATTAAAAATGCCATCTGATACCAGGAAAAAGTCTTATTGTCTAGTTTTCCCAGGGTAGCCACAATGGGAACAAATTGCAAAGCACTTGTCCTAGCCCTGTCTCCTCTTTCTTTCCTGGCTGGCGTAGTATTTCTGGCATATTGCTGGGAAGTATATCCATCAGGGAAACAAATGGTGTCTTTCTATTCCTTTCTGTAAGAGAGATGTCAAATATTGTAATTCTGCATAAATCCCCACAGATTACTAGTCTTGCTTTTTAGTCCTGGTCATCTGAAACTGTGGTACCTAACCCAGCCTTTTTTATTATTCTTATTAATTGAACAAGAGACTTTCCTCCTACAGAGGAAGAATGGCAGAAGTGCATGTAGATGGTGCAGGTGAGGAAACATGAGCATGGCACATGAACAGAATTGAGCAGCTCCCTCCCGAATGATCTGTTTGCTCAGCTGAGTAGCCGATCCTGGTGGTACCAGTGCAACCTATTGTAACGAAACCCGTGGGAAGGCTGTAAATGCTAAGAATGCCCTGAGCCTCCGAGTTTTGTCCAGGCTCTTTGGTGCCATGTGTCCTGGCAACAATGCTGCCAAAGCTGACTTTTAAAGAATCACCCTTTGACAGCATTGTCCCCCAACAACTGCTTAGCTGTCAGCTCAGGGAAATTCCTCCTTCTCCAGAGTATGCAAAATGCCAGCTGAGAACAGGCGCGCTTCATTAGCCCATACCAGACAAAATAAATATTGTGTTTGTCCTGAACCAGCTATATATAGAATTAATCTGACCGTAGTAGGGCTGTGAGATAGCTCGGGTTCAGCTCAGGCGAGGGAAAATGCTGCTCCTGCACACTGGCAGATGCACTGCTGCTTTACACCACCCAGAGACATTGGTACCTCTTCCAAGAGCAGCCTGTTACACTGAGAGCTAAGTCTGTTCAGCATTTGGAACACATGAACGGCTCTGGAGGTTGTCCATGTGCTGGGGCAAAGTTAAGGGAGGTGACATGTTGCCTCAGGCGCCCGGCCACTTAGTACAAAGACTGTTCAGTGGACTCATGGTGTTGTTTTGCACTATAGTACTAGAGCCGAAGTTGAAAGTTAGTCATCTAGGTGAAAAGCCCTTTCCATGACTTTTCATGTATCCAGAGGATGATTAAAATACCATTTTCTCTTTTATGGCTGTAAGACCCAATCCTGTACCTTTGCTAAGAGAATGAAAGACCCTTGGGTCATAACGGGAGCTTTTCCTGCAAAGTGTCTGCCTCTGTTCATAATGGCATTTGGCTGGGCAGTAGATGCACGGGTCCTGTACTGAGGTGAGGAATCCCTTAAACATGTACTCCTTTTAAAAAGTGAAGCTCGGCGTCTCTCCATCTCTCTGGTACAGCTTCAACCACCACAGTGGGAAGTGCTGGTGACTGAGGGGCTCGGTGGCCTTCTAGTCCTGGGTCTTCATTGTCTTGAGTTTGAGGTGGCATTCAGTTACAGTGTGAGAGATGGTCATTAAGGCTGTAGACCCAGAGGTGTCTTTGCAGCCTTCTGGCACATCCGAGCAATCAGCCCAAATCCAAATTCTTTGTTGTCATTGTCCCACAAACTGTTCAACAGCAGTGAAAAAAAGTATCAGTCATTTCCAGTGTAAAAGTGATAAGAGAAGCCCTGGACTGGAAAAGACCTCCTCTCATCCATCCTTCTTCCCCAGCTCAAGCTTTCTGCTCCTGACAGATATATTTTTAACTTCTTAAGAACAGCTGGTATGGCAGCTGCACAGTGTTCCCAGGCAATCTTTTCCTCTGCTCCTTATTGTTAGAAAGTTTTCCCTACTTTTTCTTGCAGTAATCTCAGTCCCATGCTTGTCTCCAACCTTGTGGGTAAGGACAAATTATTCCCGTCGTCTTTGCAGCAGCTTTTCACAGAGCTGCAGCCTGTTCTCAAGTTACAGCTGTAAAAAACTCTTATTGATATGCTGCTGATGATTTTGTCAAATGGATGAAATTTTTCTCTGTTTATTGATGACTTTTCTGTCATAACTTTTAAGCCATATCTTCATTCTCGATATCTAGTGCTTTCTCCTGCAAGTGAATGCACTGCTCACATGTGCTTCCTCAAGTGCATTTTGCAAGGCAATTTTCTTTTCACTGTCACTGCCAGCAGATGAGACTGTGTAGTGTCAGTCAAAAAAAAAAAAATCACATTTTTTTCTATATTTTCTGTATAGTGTTTTCTCCTTTCTACATGCAGCTTTCTATGATAGTGCTTGAGTGATCTGCATTATGTCTTATGCTACCAGCACGGTTTTCTCCTTTTGCCTGAATTCCATAAGGTGACACAGCTTTTTTCTTGCTGGGAGGCAGCTTTGTTCTTTAACAGCACTTGCTCCAGCAGGACAAAATTACCAGGAAAATACTGGCTATACAGCAAGGCAGACGAGAAATACTGTGTAGATGACTGTAGCTGACCCACTTTGTATTATTGCCTATGATGAATTTTAACGTAACTCCTGCAGGACTATGTGAATACATTCCATTATGTAACGCTAATTTGTGTGCAAACTGATATTTTGTTAATCTTATTACAAATATGCACAATCTTGCTCTGACTGCATCTGTTCCTAGATTGCTGCTGATGCCTTTCTGTTCAACATAAATAATAGAATGATCGCAATCAGCAAACAGTTTGTCATTTGTATGTACACTGCACCCTTTATAAATTGGTGGAGCCAGACAGGGCTTTGTCTTTCTACTGCCGTAATTATTTCTGTAACCTTGTCTAAATAGGTAATGTTTTATGTTTCCAAAACACGTTGCATTCTTTGCATGCTGCTGCCTGTAAAGAGATTATCTTTCCTGCAGCCCCGTCCCCCACAAGAGGAAGGCACCCAGCGGTGCTGGCTGTGATGCTAGGCCAGCTCCCACGAGCCACCTGGGGACAGCCCAGTCAGTGGCAATGCCTCCGGGGCAAACCGCACTGTCCCGTCATTTAATATGCAGCCAAGATGACTGCACAGCATCTCTCACTGAGATCTAAAAATTGTCAGAGCATATAAATTCACAAGGTATTTATGAAAGTCAAAAAATCTGTATTGACTGGAACTCTCCGATTGAATGGCTGTAGAACCAAGTCTTTTCAATACTTTTTCAGGTAGGAACTCTGGCAATTTTTTAAATTGTGGAAAGATAGTAGTGTTTTTTCTTCTGGCTAAAAGTCATGCTAACAAAAATAAATAAATAAATAAATAAATAAATAAAGACTGTCAATGGCCAAATCCTGAATCTGTAAGGTGTAAAAATCAGCCTTAATGATTGTGGGAGGAGCACACATTATATATACTCTGTGAGCTATTGAATCCTGTATACCAGAAATGGTATAGTACCATTTGTAGTTGTTTTTCAATAATTTAAATTGTCCTAAACGATAGCAGCTCAATTGCCTGACCGTTTGTTTAAGGAGAATGATGTTTGCACATTACTCAGTGAATCACAGTTATTCAAATAACTGTGCCTATGCACGTTAAATAAAGGCAGCTGATAGGGGGTATTTGGAGAATGTGTGAAAAATGTGGATGAAAATCTAGTCAGCTGCCATTTTAGAAACACTCTTTGATATTTCCTTCATGTTACTCATTAATCGTATCCCAAAAAGCTGAAATGTGCTTGTGTCCGCGATAGCACAACCAAGGCAGCTGCTCTGAGCACCAAAAGGGAGCATGGAGCCGTGTGCTGGGGGAGTTCAGTGATCAGAGGGGCAACCGAAACAGCCTCGCCAGGAAAAGAACAGCTGGAAGGGAAATTTATGTTCCTCCTCACTTCCCATCTGCTCTGATGAGGAGAGGCTTTGAGGTACCCGGGAGGGTGTCTCCCTTGATGCAAGGTCTGGCGCGGAGCCGAATTCGCTCCCTGGGAGCCAGAGGTGTGCAGCTGGAAGGACCGGAGAGGGCTGGGCCTCTTCCAGGGTGACCTCCTGTCAGGATGAAGCCTGGGGAAAATCCAACATGGGGAAGGGCTTCTTTTTAGGGGAAATGATGGAAGCTCCTCATTGTTTCAGTCTCCAAGGCAGAATTGGAGCAGAACTCTGGTTTCCCTACCACCCTGCAGAGGTGGAAACTTTGGTACCTTAAAGGAAGGGAAGAAGGTGGACAAGCTGTCCCAACAAATGGTCCTACAGAAAGGCATGAAGAGTGATTTGGGATTGCCTGGTTTTATTTGCTCTGGATTGTATCTGGAACTGCCTTCCTTCATGGCAGATTCTCCGTTTGGCTTTACGGATCCATCTCCCAGCCATCCGCCCAGTCCCAGGGAAACAACAAAGGGGGAGTGTGCTGACAGCACCCTGCTTGGGCATGACAGAGCAGCAAGTGGCCTCTCCGTGCTGAGCCTGTCTGAACGCGGAGGTGTGGGGAGATGCCGGAGATGCTGGGAGATGTTTGGGTACTGGTGGTGGTTGTCAGAGCACTGCACGCCTGGAGGCTGGGTCACAGGATGACCGTGTACCCCAGCAGCTCCCAGAACGGTGAGGAGCAGTCAGTGGGCGCCTTGTGCCTGACGTGAACAAACTGAGGGGCACTCGGGCTGAGATGCCGGCCGTGGTGAGGGGCAGAGCTCGAGGTCCCTCTCCCACACGCCGGGCATCGCCCAGCCGGCCTTGGGGGCTGCCGGCCCGGCACGGACCCCGCAGCGGGCGGGAGGGCTCGGGGCCGCGCGGCGGGGCCGGACCCGACCCCAGCCCCGGCCGTTGCGGGGCCGCCTCACGTCGAGGCGCGGCCTCGCCCCCAGCCCCAGCCGGGCCGGGCGGGTCCCATCCCAGGTAAGCGGCTCCCGGCGGGGGGCGGCCAATGGCGGGGCGCGGCCGCCGCCGCCAGCCAATGGCAGCGCGCTCGGCGGCGGCCCCGTGGCGCCGTGCCCGGTGGGCAGCCAATGGGGCGCGGCCGGGCCGCGGGCGGCGCTTTATCAGCGCCAGGGCCGGCGGCGGCGCGGAGCCGGTCGCGGCGGTGCTGGTGGTCCCGGTGCGCGTCCCCGCGCCGCGGCCGCGCGCAGCATGGCCGGGCTGGGCGGCGGCCCCGGCGCCTTCGGGCGCTGCACGCACGCCGTGGTGCGGGCGCTGCCCGAGTCGCTGTGCCGCCAGGCGCTGCGCAGCGCCGCCGGCCCCGAGGTGGACTTCGCCCGCGCCGAGCGGGAGCACCAGCTGTACGTGGGCGTGCTGCGGGGCAAGCTGGGGCTGCGGGTGCTCGAGCTGCCGGCGGACGAGAGCCTGCCCGACTGCGTCTTCGTGGAGGACGCGGCCGTGGTGTGCGAGGAGACGGCGCTGCTCACCCGCCCGGGCGCACCCAGCCGCAGGAAGGAGGTAGGGGCCGGCACCGCCTGCGCGACCCCCGGCCCCGGCCCGCAGGTGCTCGGTGCCGCCGGGCTCGGCCCTTCCCTTCCCTGCAGCCGCCGCCCGGGGGTCGCTGCCGCAGCGCGGCTCAGCCCCGGCCCCGCGGCAGCCGAGCGCGGCGCTTCGCGGAGCTGCCGCCCGTGGTCTCGGTGTCGGGCGCGGCGGGGTGGGCACGGCAGTGCGGGGGGCGGGCGGGGGCTGCAGCCGGGCTCCGGGTGCTCGTGGGGCGCCTGCCGGGCGCGGTCCGGGCGGGTGGCCGAGTGCTGCCCGGCTGCTGCATCCTCAGGGGCTGAGGGACCTCTCGTACCCAGCCCGGAGCTGCAGGGCTGTCCGGCTGGCCCCTTGCCTTCCCGCAGGTGTGTCCCAGTGCAGCCATCTCTCATCTCGCAGTGGCCGTCTTCCCCGTGGGCAGGACTCGCCCCGTGATCCGTGGGCACCTGCAGCCTGTTGCTGCCCGGGATCAGTGTGTGACCCTGGGCTGGCTGGCAAGTACAGCGGGGAGTGGTCTACGTGGCCTTAGCATGCTTGGTATGGGTATGGTGCCCTCGTTCTAGCAATAAGGCTTGCTTGAGTGTTGTCCTCCAGTGAGTCCTGGATGTCTCGAAGCTCTTGCACACATGTACCTCCATGAGCGCGCACACGTGTACGTGCTGCTTCAAGTGCATCCCAGCCCTCTTGGAGCCAACAGCACCAGCGTGAAGCTTCCAGCAGTGGATGTTGCTCAGCGGGAGCCCAGCTGAGCCTTCTGAGGCCCTATCCCATGAGTCACTGGTGTGTGTTGCCATGTGCGCTCCAGCGGCCTGCAGGAGAAACGCCACTGTCACTGGCTGGGCTTCGCAAGTAGACAGGAGTCTGCGTGTGGAGGTGGGGGTCAGCTCTGGGTGGGTGTGCTTAGAAGGAGCCTGGAAAGCAAGGGGTGGTGGTGTATGTTACCCAGCTGGTGGCAATTGGTGGCACTGGCAGGAGGTGGGAGACTCCAGTTGCCACCAGCTGAAAGTGAGAGGTGGTATTTCATTGTCTACTTTGAGGTCTCAGGTTATGCCAATGCACAGTGAGCATGAAGAGATGAGATATGGCAGCAGAACTGAATGCGATAGTGGCTGTAACTGTTTGCTCTGCTATTTGAGGTGCCATAAGGAAACTGAAAAGCATGAAACAAGGAAGCAAAGGATGTGGGATACTTCTTTGTTTAAAAAATCCCAAGTTATGTTTTCTTCTTTATTCCTTCCTCTTTGTTCTCCTCCCTTCAGTGTTGCTAGCTATTCTGGTTCCATGAAGGCAGTGCACAAAGATGCATAACCTGAGGCTGCAGGGCTAATGAGGGGTAGTCAGTGATGCTTGAGGCTGCTTGGCCTTTGAGTGAAGTAGTGTTGAGTGCAAGTACCTGATGGCATTAGCCCTCTCCTGACGGTTAAAAGCAGCGAATTAAGTTCCATGAGTTCTATCCTGCTTATTATAAGAATCAGTCAAGTAAAAGAATCAGTCAGGTAAAACAGTCTGTTTTCTACCTCATTAACAAAAAACAAGACATGGCATTTACTTATGTAATTCTAAATATGTTAAATTGTTTTAAATCATAATTAGAAGATGCTCCCCAGCATCCACAAAATAATTAAAAAGGATTGTGCTGGAGAGGATGCATATGGTAACAATTTATCATTGAATTATGTAGTGTATTGTCAGTTTGAGGGTAATACAAAACTTGTTCTGTTTATATTCCTTTTTGCTGGGCTAGATCTCCTATTGATCAGCACCAACTACTTTGCATGAAGTCATAACTCAGCCATGATTTGAAATAAAGCCTGAACAGGGTAAACTCTTAGCAGAAGCAGCAGAGCAGATTTACTTCTTTCCTTGGATGGCTTGTCCAGGCGCTATCACAAATCAATGTAAGAGGAAGCTTTGAAGCACAACTTGAAACTTACTAGTTTCCTTGATTGAAGGGGCAATCACTCCCATGAGCTTTCTATGAATTAAAAAACAAACTATAAATATCCTTCAGCTCCTCAGCACCTATGTGGATGTTATTCAGAGCATGAAGCCAGGCTGTTCACTTGTGTGGCAGGAGGGCAGGAGACAACAGGCTCAGTGGAAGCAGTACATTTTAATGGGGTGTAAGGAGGCTGCTCACAGTGAGGGTGGCCGGGCAGTGAAATGGGGGCCTGGAGAAGCTGTGCAGTTGTCTGTGGAGGCTTTCAAGACCTGACTGGATAAAGCCCTGCATGACCCGATCTGTTCTCATAGCTGGCCCTATTTTGAGAGGGAGGATGGACTAGGAACCTCCTGAGGTCTCTTCTGACTTGAATTACTCTGGGCATGAAGCCTGTTGTAGGTTGAGGTACTTGGAGATGGGCATTGTCAGTTAATGGTCATGAAATTTGCCTGCCCAGGACATGAACAGTCACCAGATCTGGGTGGCTCCATGTCTGATGGATCCACTGCCAAAGTCAGAAGGACGAGGCCCTGTGAAATCACTTTTCTCATGCTTTCTGGAGGACTTAGCTCCTAGCCCAGCTGGCCTGTCCAGCCCGGCACAAACATGACTGGGGCTCGTACCGTCAGTGGGCAGCGGAGGGAAGGCAGTGGCTGCGGTCCACGTGCGGTAGGGGTTTCTCACAGTGCAGTCCTGCTCGCTTTATGTAACAGAGGCGTAGCCCCATGAGCACTGCAGCAGTGCGGCTGGCGCTCGGCTTAACCCAGTTAACGCGAGGGCCGTGCGCTGAGCACGCGCTGCGGCCCTGCCTCCCGTGAGGCTGGGAGTTGCTGCAGCCAGGCACGGCCTGCTGGTCTCAGCCCTGACCTGCGGGGCTGCTGGACACCACTTCTGGGGAGTGTTAGCAGAGGAGGGCTCGTGTCCAGGCAGCTTGCCAGGAGGCCTGTGGTGGGCCAGGCTCTGAAGCCCCATCAGGACAAGGGGAAGATGAAGGGCCTGGGGGCTGCTGTGGTACAGCCTGGCTGGGCACAGCTGGAGCAGTGCACGGAGCCGCTCAGCCCTCCCGCCTGGCAGGCGGCTCATCAGGACACACCATCCCTGTCCTCCCCCACTTCATGTTACTGAAAACCATAATGCAATATTTAAGAACTGTTGCGGAGTGTTCTTTTGCTGACTAGACTCCTTATTAAGAAGGCTTGTTATCAATTACTGCAATGCTGTGTGTAGCAGGCACGCTTCTGCAGCAGTCTTTAATAGCACAGACTGAGCTTCCAGGCTGTACAGAGACTGGTGGTTCCCCTTCCAGCACCATTGGACTCTTTACTGGTTTTCTGCCTGGAACAAAACCCAACAAAAACCTCAACCCACAGATTGCTTGTTCTAGCTCCAAGTTATTGTAGGGAGGAAAAAGAGTTGAATTAAACTTGGTCATGTTCAGTCAGTACTGGGAAACAGACCAGTATTTTTTTTAGTAAAGCAGAAAAATTGGTCATGCATTTAATGATTTGTTTGCAAGAGGCAGAGGCTTATTTCAAGGCATTATATTTCTGTGTTATCAACTCCTGAACTTATTTTAAAATTCATAGTTTCTGGAGAGTTTTGGATTTAGCAGAAAGGTGAAAGCATTTAGAGTAAGCCAGAGATAGATACCTAATGCGGATAAGCTGCTGTTTTGTTTAGCTGTGTGCAGTCACCAGTGCACTTAATGTTCAAGTTGAGTAACTCTAATGGAAATGTTGTGATCACTGATCAGGTTCCAGCACCTTTTGTTCCAGCAGCGTGTTCTCAATTGCTTATTCCTCTAGTATAAACATTTCACGTCACCTCCTGAACGCACCAGGGCTAGATGGGGAGAAGAGCCCCGATCAGCACATTGCTCGTACTGCCTAAGTTGTCTTAATGTGCTTGGGATAGCACAAACAGCACTTCTACCATTTCTGTGCTTATGCAGGCAGATGGAAATCCAAAAGCTCAGCGAAATATAGCCCCCGCTAACCTGGCCTCTTCTTTTCAGCTGCTGCATTGGGAAGGGGAGAATGTCTGGGACCTGCTGCAGAAGAGATCACCAAGTGATTCTTCCTTCAGAAGTCAAGAGGAAATCTTGATCCAAGAGCCTTCTCTCTTCCCACCAAAACCCATGGGGGACCAATCTGTGGGGCTGCATTCCTGCAGCATGGGGAGGGAGGAGAGGCAATGAGGATGGGGTGAATAACAAGGGAATATGTTTATCATGTGCTGTCTTCTCAACAAGCTTTGGAAGAGCCTCCCAGTTGCCCCTTGAGCATCTCTGGGTTCTTCCTGAATCTGCTCACTGGGTGGCAGGGCCCTGTGCACAGCTGTGGTCCTGCTGGGCCATGTAACCTGCTGCTCAGCACCAAGCACCCCCCTGCACAGCCACCCCATCCTGCTCCATGTGCTCCCATGGGGCTGCGTGGAGAGGTTATCCTGGAGCTCATGCATGCGCTGGGCTGTGGACCTGACTGCAGCCTGGTGCTGCCAGGAGTGGTTCGTGGGCTGGGTGGCCAATGCCTCTGAGAAAGCAGAAAGCAAACAGGTGAGAAGTTGCCTGCATAGGCAGCTCTGGTTGTGGTGCAGCTGCCAAATGACAGACATCTCGTCCATTCCATCTGTAGACCTCAGTAGTTCTGTAGGATAATGGCTGTTGCAAAGTAATAAAAGAGCTTGACTCTGGAGAAATGTTTCAAGGCTCTGCTAGTTCCTGAATTTAAATGGGCTATGGGGGTTTATTTTATAGCACATGCTAGTATGCAAGAGCCTGTATTTGCTGACTAATCACTTAAACCAGCATTTTTCTGCACAACTGGCAGAGACCTGTCTCATTTCCATGGAGGATTAGCACTTGCTGATTGTTAGAGAGGCAAGAGATTAAAAAAATCCACCAACTTTAATTCATAGTTCTGTAAATTGTCATAACAGATCCTGGAGGTTGTCTTCAGTTGCACTGGCTGCTCTGCATTCACTTACTGTGCTTCACCCATGCTGTTACTGGTTAATGTTCTGCCTAGAAAGCTCGGGAGGGAGTCTCAGGGGTTACCCCTCTGTCATTACTTAGTGTTTAAACCAGCTGGCGAGTAAACAGGGGCAAAAGCTTTGAGGATTGACAAAACAATTAGAAATGGTGTTAGGCACCTTTCTGTCCTCAGGCTGTGTTTTTTTTTTTTTTTTCTTAAATGCCTTTCCAATTTTACACTGAGCCATACACAAGCTCCTTTGGCCTCTTCTTTTCAGTGTTCTCATTCTAACTTCAAAATCAGAAGTGTAAAAGATACTGTCGCTGGTTGTCACTGCTATCTGCAGCTGTGCTGAAAACAAGTCCAGAAGTCCTAGTCAGATGTAGGAGAAGATGGTTAAGATGGATGGATACCTGGGCTGTGCTTGTCTTTTGCAGAGACAGTGTGTTCTCAGTGCTCTCTACACAGAATGGATGCAGCCAAGTGCTATGATCTTCCCTCTCTGACCTGCAGGACAGAGTGTGTGCTGGGGCCTGTGCTGAGGGAAAGCAGCTTTCTCCAGGAGCAAACAGGTGCTGCCCATCTTGGGGTACAGAAGGCGACCAAGTGTCTCTCCTCAGAATCTACATCAGTACTTTCTGCAACTGGTTTCGTTAGCTGTCATTTCAGTGTTTTGGTGCTAGCATATAAAATAAAGGAAAAGCACCCAGTGGAGAAGTTCTGTCTTGTGTGCAGCTTTCCTCTTGAAGAGACCCTGAGGTGAGTTTTAAAAGAATCACTGACAGCATCAGACCTGTATCAGGAGCCTATGTAATTGCAGCCTCAGACATGTGGAAGGAACACTTTAGCCTCTTTAAGCAGCCTACTTCAAAAGCAGGTTGTGTTTGTTTCTGTGGCTCTGTTCCTCGTATCTTTCTGCAGCTGGAATGTTGCTGTGTAGTTTGGGTATGTTCTGCTTTGGTCTCCAGGTTCATTGCTGATGGAGCTCTGACCTTGCATTAATAGGGCTGACACTTCAGGCAAATGGGTCATGCCAAGAGCTGCATTCTTTGATTTTTCAATTTTGCTTCTGTAATCACAGATCTAATGAAAATATTAGGAAGCAGCTTCTAGTCAGATCAATATAAGTGGACTGTATTCATTATAATTGGTTTCTATCTATAGAACTGTAAAGTGATCTTTAAGGATGGTCTAGGAGCAAGTCGAGTTCAATGCTCTTCTACAAGAGGCGATGTTTAGACTTTAATAAATTGCTACATCAAGTTTCTCAGCAATATGAGTTGCTGACCAAAAGATTCAAAGCAAGAAAGGCAGAAGCCAAATTAAATGCCTGCTTTTAATATCCTGTGAACACCAATTATTATTTTGCAAGCCTGATGTCAGCTGTTGTACCTCTTTAATCAACAATTCTTTAGCTGTGATAGTCGGTGAGCTTATGGTTCAGTGCAAATGCTAAGTGGTTAAAGGTTCCAAATAACCTTAAGCATTTCCATAAGAAAGTGAGAAGAGCCTTTTCTACTGTTCTGACTTATCCATATGGCTCGGAGCTACCCTGCTTCTTCCCCAAGGGATTCCTGCCCAACTGTCAGATTGAAGCTAAATCTTTCTCTTTGGCAGCTGCCTTACTTAAAAGCATCATAAAAATTGCTTTAACTCAGTCACTGCTGGAAGCTTTTTTGGAGTACAAAGGCGGGTTCCTGGCATCCCCAGTTGTTTGAGAGATTTTTTTAATCTCATACTCCCTACAGTTCCGCAGTACCCCGTGTACCCTGCCAAGGAGAGGGTTTATATGTGGGCTGCAGCACTGCCTTGCTTGTGGTGTAATCTGGCAGCACCTTCTGAGAGCTGAGTGGGATGCAGCGGAGCTGCTGTGTGCTCTGCTTCTGCCTGCTGGCTCTGAGACACTTCAGTGTGGGGAGCGCAGTCCCCAGCTGAGCTTCCCAAGCTGTACCAGTAGCACAGGCAGCAGCTGCTCCCAGTGCCGTGCCAGGACACACACAGGAAGAAGTGCATGTCTTTGTTTCCCCCCTCTGCCGCTTGCATGCTTCCACTTGCAAATTCAGCTCTGGTTTGCTGGGAATACGTGTGCGGAGTGCCTGTCCTGCAGGTCAGAGAGGTGCCTGTCTGTCGCTTTGATAAAGCTTGTAAAACTGTTGGCTCACTGTAAAATATATGTACTGCTGACTTAGGAGCATACATGTGGCAAAGGTAAGACCCTCTGGTTTGGTCAGGTGGGATTTGGGGAGAGTTAGTAATAGGTCCAGTTGTCCTTAACAAACTCAGTGCCTCCAGTTGTCCCTCTTGTGAGGGCAGCAGAGCATGCAGCATGTCAGCAAGCACGACTGGTGTAAACACTGACCTTCTTAATTAAAGCAAGCACACTTAGGCTTGCATTTCTGTCAATACTGTTCTTCTGCCCTTGCTGGTTTCCCAGGAGTGATTCTGGAGGATCAGGCTGGTCCTTGACCTTGGCTGCAGACACAGCAGGACTGCGCTGAGGATGCTACAGGAGGTGACCATATAGCAAGGTTTAATTTGCGTTACTCTGTTCTGTTAAATGAGTTGGTGAACTTAGTAGTACAAATTAGTCCAAGGAAATGGTGTCTGTGCTTCTGTGTTCAGTTTTCAGAGGACTTCTTTGTTTTAAGTCTCCTGGTAAACAGTACTGGATGAGAAATATAGGCTAGATTAGTGGATGTCTGACCTGAAACATGAGTTGCCTATACAGAGCAGGAGTCTCCATCACCCAGAAGTTATCCCAGTGCATAGACATCTGGGTACAAGCCCTTGCTTTTGAAAGGCCTGCAGAGGTTAGTGCCTGCAGAGCATGTGCTTCTGTCAGAAACGTAATTACCATGGTCAGTAACTACTGATCAATTTTTGCTTAAACACACTATTTTTGTAGAGGAGCACATCTCTGTTCAGTCAAGTTTTATGCTGTAAGAGTTTCGATCTGGCCAGTGGTAGGAACTGGTTAGTCATAGCTCTAGAGTGAGATGAGCGATGTGCTCACAGCATTGGGTGACAGTATCTTTTTTGCTGCCTTTCTTTGTAGTAGTAGCAATACCTTCTTTTAAGGAAGTGTTTTATGGCTCAGATGTACCTGAGTCAGGCCTTGCTTCCATCTAACGCAGCTGATAGCACACAATCCGGCTGAGTCAGCTGGTGTATTCTTTCTGTTACTTCACACTGATAGCAAAACCAAACAAGTACATCAAAAATAGCTTGTTTGAGACTTGCAGGATTCATTTTAATTTCAGTAGACATTCAATGCTTGGCACTGTCTTTAAAAAAAATAAAATAATTGTGCTAATTTGTTTCTGGAAGGGCTGTACGTGTTTATAGTAAAGGAGCTGGCGCTCTGCCTGCTTCTGAATGCCAGATGAAGTTCTATGGTAAAACCAAATTGTCTGTCTCAGCTCAGTCCCAGCTGGCCACTGCAGCAAGCTGAAACAAGACCTGCCACATAATTGGAAACTAGGAGCAGTGTTGTGATATCTTTCTGGATTTCTTTCCTTTTATCTGTGAAGAGGCTTAACCTAGAGTTGTCATGGGAGCTGGATGCTGTATGTTTGTTCCCACACCCAATGGGGGGATGTTTCAGGACAAGAGCCCTGCACACACCAATGTCTCTGGGTGGTTGGTGTCCTTTGAGTTGCAGGCCAGCAGCCATGGAGGTGGTCAGCTCCTTCCAAGCACTCCTGTTCAGCTAACTTAAAAGGTGAGTGCTTTAGAGAGGGAGCCAGGTTGTGGCCTGCTGTCCAGAAGTAGCAAGCTGCTGTTTTAAAAGCACTTCAGATGTTTAGTACTAATTTCCAGGTTATGCCTCTTTATAAAGATGAGATGTTTACCAGTCCTTCAGGAGTTCATTTTGCAAACAATTTAAGTGATTTGGAGAGTTTCATCTACCCAGATGGCTGAGTGTCTGGCATCACTGTGCCTGAAACCACCAAGGTGGTGCCTCTCGAGCACCTCATGTTCTTCTAGCCCTGACTGTACAGAGGAGCAGAGCTGCAGCTCTTGCTAGCCACTAGGTTTCCCCAAGGCTTAATGCTAGTTTGTGGCTCATCTTATGTTGAAAGCCTCTGATGGGAATATTAATGCTTGTGCTGACAACATGTGGTAGTTAGAGCTGAAGTGAGCAGCGCTGTTGAGAGCCAAATAGAAACTGCTTAAAGATACTGCTGGAGGAGGATATGAGTTAGATAACTATTTCTAGAATTTCTTGACTGTATTAGGACGTTCCCTTCTGAATGAGCACTTCTAAAACTTTCTTTTAAATACTGCATACCTCCAGTATTGCTGAGAGGCCACTTTTTTTTTTTTTTTTGAACGGGGCTTAGATTATTCACCTGGATAAGAAATGCTGTGTGATGTTCTGGTTACCTGTCTTGGAAACACAGCATAAGCAGAAAAGGTAGGGGTGGCTGAGAAGACCTTGCTGTGGCACAGGACTGCTGTTGTGTGAAGTGGGGCTAATTAGATAAATGCCTTCATCTTAAAAAGCTATTCTGGGGAGGGGAGAAATAGGAGAGCTCTATAATATCTCAAATGGTACAGAGAAAATGAACTGGGAATGATAAAAACAACCTGATGACATCCAGAGCAATACCCAGGCAGCAGACTCGTGCCGAAGGAAGTACTTCGTCATGCAATGCACAACTGAGCTGTCAAGTTCATTGCCAGGATGTTGTGGGGTTCAAAAGTGTAGCTGGGTGTAAGTTAACAAAAGAGATCCATCAATAGCTGTTCAACACTTTGATCCAGACACAATATCTGGTTTTGGAAATGTGTATGCTGCCTCTTACAATATAAGCTGAGAAAAAGTATACCGGAGACAGAATCACTCTATACTGTTATTCTTCCCTTAAGCTGCCAGTGCTGCTGGAGTCAGGCTACTTGGATATCCAGGTCCCTGTGACCCACTTAAGCAGCTGATGTATTATGAATAAGCTGTAATACTGATAGCTGGTTAGCAGCCTCATAATGAGTCACTCACTGTGATCCTGAAGGTTATGAGTGGTTCAAGGGCTGCAGTTTGGGACATGCATCTCCACTGCTGCCCTGTGTGAATCCTGCAGTCACCTTGCTGGTGTTCCTGTCCTGTGGGGCAGTGGGAACCTGTGCTCAGGCTTAGTTCGGGTGTCAGGTGGTGCTAGGTGGGCTGCTGTAGCACCACATGTGGATGCTCTGAGGTCAGGTGTTAACTTCTGTCTTCTCTGCCTCTATCCATCCTAGCACAGATACTAGAGAATTGCATGATTCCACTATTAAGACAGGCTGAGATATTTTATGTCAACAGTATGGAAGGATTTTTTCCCCCCTTCCAAGTCAGATTAACCCTAAGAAACAGTGCATACTTTGTAATGTGGAGATCTCTCATTGGGAAATGTTGTTTCTAGCTTTTCCACATCAGCTGTGAAAACACATAGCCATCCAAGCTCTGCAAAACGATTCTTAGAAAGGCCTAGCAATGAATGCTTGGCATACAGAGGTTTGATGTATTGACAGCCAGGCTTAGTGAAAGTGTCCTTGAGGAGGTCTGGAAAAAAGGTGCTGTGGGGAGGGTGGTCTCTTCTGGGCTTTGAGGTCAACATTGTCATGGGGGAACTGATGGCAGCTGATAATCTGCCACTGTTGGCTGTGGAGATCATGGTCAGGCTTTCCTGAATAGCGTGATACAGATAGTAAGCCTGAAGGCATCAGCCTTGGTGGTAGGAAGCTCTTTCTCAGAGGAGCCTTTTGGAAAAGGTGTAGCTCTTTTCTGCACTTATACCTCTGCTTTACAGGTAATCAATTTTTTAAACATGTGCAGAGCAGAACTGATCTTATGCCTGCGAACAGCACTCACAGGAGGCATTTCCAGGTAGGTCTGATGAATGGCAGGGTGCCAGGAGTGGCATCCATCTTGTTATCTGAGATAATGCCACGAGCAGCCTAAAAGCCCTTTCTGACAGCAGAGCATCGAGCTTGGCCTGCAAAGCCTCCTGCTTGGCCTCCTCCCAGCTGTGAGCCCTTTCCACAGACACCTGGTGCAGCCCCATGGCCTCAGTGGTGGGCCCCTCAGATATGGGCTGCGTGAGCCTAGGACCTGGTGGTTTGCACCCAGGCCCTGCTGGGCAGGAGGAAGGGCTGGAGCTGCATCTCTGTCTGCTTCAGTGACACTCGTTTGGCTGCAGTGTGCTCCCTGGGGCTTGTCTGGCCTGCTAGCTGCAGCTTCCCTTCAGCACTTACTGCCATGGCACTGTGCAATGGCCATGCAGGATGACTGAGGAGCAGCAAGAATAAATGCCAGAGAATATGAAACCAGTATGAAGAAGGGTGCTGCTATCCAGCCTCTGACAAAGACAGTGAGTTTGTGGTACCAGTGGGGAAAATACTGCGCTGACTGTCCACAAGCAGTGAGCAGCTCAGGTCGGGGTGAGTGTCTTCTCTCTCCATGGGCTGTCTGGTTCATGATCCAGTCTTGATACTTGCTGAACATGGCTTTATATTTCACATTTCTCCTTACATAAGGGAGCTTTGGCATAGATGTCAGCAGCCACCAGAAACTGCGGAAAGCTTATGAGCAGCTGAAATGCTATCGTGCTTGGTTTTTTTCTTTTAGGGACTAAAGGCTCTGATTGTAATCTTGCACCAGGCTTCTGATTTTAACCGAATTTCTGCTTTGAGTTTCTTTACCCTCTCTACAAGCTTGCTGCACCCAACCAGAGGCCTAGCGGGAGCCCATACAGGTCTGCCAGCCCTTCTAGTGGGCAGCAGTACTCCCAAAGCTTCTGAAGAGATGAGTTTGTATTGCTCAGGGATAGAATGTAAACAGCTGTTAATAAAACAGTGTGTATGGTCCTATTGAGATCGTGTAAATATGAGGTCTGTGCCTAGAAATAGCTCTGGTTTGTGTTCCTGAAAGCAGATTCACCTACATCGCTGCACGTGAGGTGCTGTGCTGCCAACAAACCCAACTTCCCTGGGCAGTGTGAGGGGTTGCAGGAGGCAACTTTAACTTTATTACCTTACAATGTGCATATTGACAGTCACTGAATATCTGAGTGCACAGAACAGAGCATGGCCTCGGTATCAGCAGGAGGGATCCAGGGTGGGAAGCAGCCCCCTGTGCCCATGGAAGCGTGAGGCTGACCAAGTGTGGGGGCTGCTGCAGCCTGCACCCGGGGTGGCTTTGGGACCTGAGTGTAGGCCTCGCCCAAGGTAAAGACAAGCAATTGGTGCTTGTATGTAGCATTAGTGTTCAAGGAAGGGAACTCTTGGATTTTAAGTCCTGTCTTATGTCTGTGACGCAGGTGTATAGGTAGCAAGGGCTTAGTCCTGCAGGGTGCAGTGCTTAACGCGCAGCCTGTAATCATTCTCCTTAGCTTAAAGCGCTTAAACTCTTTCCTGTGTTGTCTGCTTACTTACCCTCTCTCTGAGCTGATCTCATGACCGTGTTTTGCTGTAGTGGAAAGTCTGATGTAATGCAACATTTGTCAAAATGACATGGCTTTAGCTTGAAAGTGTTTCTTAGCCTGAAATGTTGACTAGGAGATCTTAGACTATAGCACAGTGCCTGCAAGTGTGGTTAATAGTACAATAGCTTGTAATAGTAATATTAAATGCTGTGTGTAGTAATATGTAATATATCCTGCAGTGGGTTTTATGAACCCATCCATGGGTTCATGGTTTTATCCATACGTAGCAAACATCTTTAAAGAACGCTCTGTCTGTGTCTGCTTTGTGTGTGCTCCCCTGGGGTGGGGAAAGCCGGCTCTTTGTTGGTGATGCATAAAGCACCTGATACATCTCCCCTGAGTGCTGGCTGCTTTAGTACTCAGCCTTCCTGTAGGCCTGTCCCTTCGCACTGAGCAGAGAACAGACACAGTCATGTAGCTTCAGGGGGAGTGCTCCAGAGCCCAGAGGGGCTGGGGGTGAGGAGGCTGCTGTAAGCCCCAGCTCCCCTTCAGGAGGAGCAGAGCTCACCTCGTGCTGCCTGGTGCAAGGCATTACCTCCACCCCTGCGCAGGCACCCGAGTAGGTGATAACTCTCACAGATGAGATCAACAGCAGGGTCTTTTAAAAAGTGCTTAAGCATGTCTGGATAACAGCTTATGGTGTGCTGAGTGTCCTCTGACCCCTGGCCAAAGCCTGGGATGGGAAGTCCAGGCGCAGCATCTCTGAAAGGCAGGGCTCATAGCTTCTGAGCTTAAAGGGGATTTAGGAGCCCAGCCCAGCTGTAGGAGCTTGTACTGAGGAGTTCTGGCTCCAGTTTCTAAACTGGTCCTTAACACTCTGCCAGTATGCTGGGAGTGTGCTGCCACAAAGGAACCCTCTCCAGTGTCCAGCATGGCCGTGTTACCTCCTGCCAGCAGCATGGGTGTATGTTCAGGCTGTTCTGCAAGGTGACACCTGACAGGAGGAGAGGAGATGGCTGAGAGCATCTGTACATGGTCTGAACTCTGCATTTCCAGCAAGGCTTTACCCAAGCCAATCAGTGGGAACTGTATTGTCCTACCAGTGATGCTTAGAAAGATGTTCCCTGAAGTACAGATGGGGGGTGCAACAGCCTGCAAGTATCCAAAGTGTTTACCGTGAGATTAGTAACACTGAGAAGTGTTGTCCAAGTGGGGTGCAGGCTTGCACAGTAACTTGGTAGAAGAGCTCTTCAGTCCTTCATGGGTTGCACTTCTTAGAAATGTGCATCTCTAGGTCTTGCTTGAGGCTTCTACGCAGTTTTCACCAGCTGGGTCATCTTGATCAAAGCACTTGCTGGAAATACCCACGGACTCATGGAAACACAATTTACTGTGCTGGGAGGGTCAGCTGTTTGTTCTTCCCATAACACTTGTGTCTTAGTACTGAACTGCCATGATGTCCCACTGTGATGGTGCCTGACCAAGCTGGTTTCTGGGAAACACATTTTTTGGTGATACCTTCAGCACTGTAACTTCCAACTCAGTTCATTTCAGTGGAAGCCACCCAGACACCCACTGCAGCAGAGAGAAGAGCCAAGTTATTTTAAAATTCTAAAAATTATTTTTTTCACTTTGCATTCCTGGGTCTTGGCCTGAAGAAGAAATGGTAGTGCCAAAATACCGCGAGAACGTCTGTTGTTGCAGTATGTCTGGCTGAACCAGAAGCAGGAAATTCTTGTGAGAGCCTGTCTCATGAGATTGCCAGCCAGCTCCGAGGCTGGCCCTGTTGCTGGCTATTAGTGCAAAATGGGGAGGTGGGGATGTAGCTGAGAAGGAAATAGCTGAAGATGGGTGAAATGGCTAATTAGAAATGATGGCAGTGTTTGTCTGGGGGGAGGCAATGGTTTTCTTTGTTTGGGGTGTAAAAGCAATGAATAAATGAAGCAAATGTGCATCATGTCCCTTCTTCCAGTGGAGGAGGACATGGGGAAGCTCCCTTAACAGTTTGAGAGCTCCTCTGCTGGAGCAGGTCTGGCACTACTCTTCCTTGGGGCCTCCCTCTGGTTCAAGGGGGGCCAAGCCCAGCATTTTGGTTCACAAGCTTTTTCTAACTTGTAGGTCAGGAATTTTTCCTTAACCTGGGCTAGACTCTGCTCTAAAACTTTCCGCGCTGTCGTGTGCAGGGCTGCCTGGGCAGAAGCCAAGATACCGGCACTGAAGGGAGGGAGCTGAGCTTTAACCTCCGTCCAGCAGACTTATTCCACCTTGGCTCCATTTCAAGACAATTTTAAAAGCTGTATCCAGCTTATGCTGCCATTTTCGGCATTATTGCTCCTGGTGGAGCTGTAACGGTGGGGAACTTTAAAGGAAAAGGGCATAATGGAAACTGATTAGAGAAGTGGGGAAAGTCTCGGGGTGCAATAAAGCCTTGCCCAAAGAAGGGAAGGGGACAAGGGGAGGCCTTAAAAGGCATGCATTCGATCACAGCAGGGCAGGAAATAGCTTTAGGAGAGTTTTTCTTTGGTCCATTCATAACCTGGTTTGTACCTCATTAACTTTCTGTTAGTGCATTTTTTCTTCTAAGGTCCAGGGTAGTTTATTCCCACAGAAGTCAATGTGAAAGAGTCATTCAGTGCCAAGTGTGATCTCTCCTGCGGATTAAACAAGAGAATCTCCCAGCATTGCTTTCATCCAAAAGAGATGAGAAGCGTGTTGAGGATGTGCTGATGATGCATGCTTTATTTACTCCATCTCCATGGAGCTACAATAAGCTTCCTGGAGGTGCTTTACTAAGGCTCTTGCACCTTTTTTTTGTAATACATTGAATGTGCAAGTGACAACCCCTGTGAAACCAGTTGCAAACTTGCTGCTGCCTCCATTAAGGTTGTTAGGCAGCTAGAAACTACTGATATGAAGGAATCTCTATAAAAGCTGCATGGATTAAGAAGATGCCTGTTTAAGACCCTGAAGATTTTCTTCTGTTTCAGATACTCCCTGCTTACCTCAATTTCATCTTGCTAACTGTTGTTCTGCAGTGCTAAAATCAGATTCCAGGTATTTTCAACTCTTTCTTTATATTCTTTAGGAAAGACAAGTGGGGTTTTGTCTTGCTGATGAAGCCTAATTTGAATGACTTTATTCATCAAGTCCATTTAAAGATTCATTATGTTCTATCTAGTCCAACAGTAAAAATACAGAAGTATCCTTTGGGCAGCCAACTGCTGAAAGGGAGGAATTAGTTACAGGAGATAAGGTAAGATGATGTGGGATTAAAATGCAGCGAGCAAGATTCTGGTTTGATACTGGTGGAAAATGAGAGGGATGCTAAGGGAATTAGAATAGGCTTTGTGTCTGGGGCTTCCAGTCCTGGACAGCAGGGTAGGTGAGCATTTGGGATTAGCTCATCCTGCCCATGCCTCTTCCTGTGCTCTGTAGCCCTCTCCTTCTAAGAAGGCTTGCCATAGACAGCACAAAAAACAGAGGATGGGCTCTTGCAACCTTCTGCAAAGCCTGGATGGTTAGCAGTGCAGCGGGTCTGCATCCGTAGTGAGGAAACAGCAACCCAGAAGATGGGAAACCCATGAAACAACACACTAGGTCTGAGGTAGTGGTGCTGGCCTTTACCCCAGCTGCCATGGGGTGCCTGGATCCTATGGTGTGACGGTAGGCACCGAGCCTGGAGGATGGGTACCGGGTAGTCCAGGGCTATGGGCAGGTCTCTGAAACTTGGGGAGAATTAAAACTAGGTGCTGTAGGTTGGAAAGTGCTGAATGTTGTCCAGGCTGGGTGTATCTACTAAGTTATATTAAGGACCATTTGCTTACTCTTTAGAGTGTGAAATAAGCTGCAAAAAATAAAATGCCTTATGGACTTAGTTCGGCTTTGTCCCTGTATCACAACTGTGTGTTAAGCTGTTTCTCCAGTAGACGTGCAGCAGATCTTTGGAAGTGCTTGCTGCTAAAAAACACTAATGCCAGAAAACACTAATGCCAGGGTCCTTGGGGAAGGTCAGTTCTGGGCTGGAGGAGAAACACTTCGTATGGTTCCCCAGGTGGCCCAGGAGCATCCACGCAGACCAAGGTATAGCTCCAACTTCTGTTTCCTGGCAGAGATCAAGCTGTGTATTCATTTTTTATCTTGTTCCGGTTTTGCTTGAAACGAGGATGAGTTTGATGGGTTTTACTTCTATTTGTATGAATAGAGGATCTTTTCACTATAAATCTGAGATAAAAATTCAAGGTAAATCTCAGGAGTCTGGAAAACATTCCAGGCTGAACTTAAAGCATTTCTGTACTCTTTCTGAAGTGCTTGTTTATCTTGTTTGCTCTGATCAAGAGAACATCTGAAATGAACAAATAAGCTGCCTGAACATCTAGCATCTCAGGTCAGTTGCAAGGAGCCCGCTGAAAGCTGCTGCTTGTTTTTTCAGGTCTGAGTTCTTCCTGTCTAAGTTCAGTCTTTGCTTATTCAGGTAGGATTTTCTGTACCCAGAGCAATTAAGTGGTGGGCACGGGTCCTTCTCTAGCATTTCCCTTTTCAGGGCTGAGGTGTGCTCTGAGCAGTGCTGGCTCTCATCCTGCTGTGGTGGTGCCTGGCAGGGCTGTGCTGTATGCCTGTGGTGGGCAGCAAAACCCTGTGCTGCAGGGTGAGGGAAGCAATCGAGAGCTCCTGCAAGAATTCTTGAAAGCTGTTGTTCAACAGTTTGTTGATTCCACTCTAGGTTTCAGTTGCAAGCAAGAACAGATGTGTACTGCACTCCTAGTTCTGCAGCCTGAGACTCTAGGGTGGTGCTATCAGGGCTTCTCAGTTGAGCACTCCCACGTTTTTGGGGTGTACTCACACATGAGACTTGTTGGACTGATTTGGCAGTCTCTGCACTTAACCCCAGCAGGTGGCTAGGTACTGCTGGCAGTGGCTCCTGGCACCATGTGCCATTGCTTGTGCTTGGATGCATTTACAGATGTAAATACTGCAGGGCCTGGTTCTGCTGTCCCATCATGTTAGCAGTGGCCCTTAAATCCTCCCTCAGAGGGGCAACATGAGTGCTTAGATCCTGCACTCCACTAGGTTTGGGTTCCCTTTGCAGGAAAGCTCACTGCACCAAGATTCATCCATGTAAATCCTCTGTGCCGTACAATGGATTAAAATAGATTTGGGGTTTAGCTTTGCTTCCTGTTGGATCCCAAGGTGCAGAGCAGCTGCTGTACCTGGTTTCTCTGGCAGAGCTGAAGGGTGTGCACAGCTTCAAAGAGGGCATTAGGGTCTTTGAATGTCTGCTGCTGTTGGTGTGAAATTCCTGTTCCAGAAGATATGAAAAGTAATGGGACTTTCTTTAGATTGCCCAAGTTTTCTCTTGACTGAAAACATGAATTTTTACCAAGAATGTCATGTACATGTGATATAGTTGCATATTAAGGGTACACAAATCTGTACAAGTTGCATACTCCTTCATAAAGGGAACTAGTTCCTTGTGAATGATGCTGCAGTTTTTATTACTGCAGGGAACAGCTATTACATGGCAATGTCTGCTGAGGGTTGGTTGAGTTCATCCCTGAGAAATATTTCCAGTCTTGATCTAACCAGCTTTTAAACCTGGCCCCCCAGAGGCAGAATGCAGAGCTAAATCATGACACCAGTGAACACTCTGAAGTAGCACGGTGTGTTTGCTGCCCACCTTTCTCTTTCATCCTTCTCCCTGACTCTATTCCAGGACATCTTGTGGAAAAAGGAAAAGCAGTTTCCTTTAGAACTGGCTGTTTTTCTTCTTCCTGTAGACCTTTCCCCCCTCAAATGGGAAAACATATTATGCAGTATTTCTGCTGCAGAGTTAAATATTGATGAAGATTAAGATGCATTAAATGACTGAGGAAATTCATGGGACAGGAAGAAAAACAAACAAAGCCCAGAAAATTAAAAAATGTTCAAGTGTATGAATAGCTCTTTCTCTGTGCACCTTCTGTGTGACTTCCAAAGAAATGTTTCAGCATCTTGATGTGAATGTTCCAGCTTCCCGGAGCCGGGGACAAGGAAGTGCTGTACAGCAGCAGCTATGGGGGGGAAAATGTTCAGTGCTGTGTTGCTCTTGGACTTCCTTGGAGTATTTTTGTTCCAGATGTTAAACTGTTATTTTTTCAGAAGCCTTGCAGAATTGCCAGAATGCTGGATTTTTTTTGTGAAGGATTTTCCGAACCCCAGCTGATTATCACAACACATAAGAATCCAAACTCGGTCTTGGCTTCGCGGTGCTCCAGCAGCTGCAGAAAATCTGGGGGAAGGCGCAGGTTCACGGTGCTGTCGCCGGCTGCCCTTGGACGGTCACACCAGGAGCGTGCAGCCCTGCTCCCTGCCTCCTTGGCGTGGGCATCTTGTCAGCCCCTGAGCCACGCGCCCCAGGCAGGGTCACCGCTGCAGCAGGGCAGCTCAGGGTGCAAAAATTACTTCCATCTGCCTCCACTCCAGCAAAGGGTAGCTTGCTCAGAGGCAAAATCAGCCCCTAGCATGTTTTGTTTCTAGATGTGATGATAGTTTTTTTAGCCTGTGGTACACAGTGATGCTGGTGGTGCAGGCAGATCAAGCACTGCTGTTCCCCACCAGAGTGCCAGTGCTCTGGCTCTTCTGTGGCCCTGCTGCTCGCATTCTTCTGAGCCCTTTGGTCTAATCCTTATGGAAGCAGATGGAAAAAACTTCTGGGCTCTGGTTTGTCTATCGAGTGTATCCCACTGACTGTCAGTGAGACGTTCTCTCTACAAAAGAAATAACTGTAGAAGCACTTTCTGTACCTGCTTCTCTCTTCATCTGCCTGATTTTTGTCCTTGTATACTTACAGGAACTCTCAGCTGTGGCATTCTTGCACTTCATGCATCTCCCCAACACTTGCTGCACCTCCCCAGCTGCCTTCGCTGTGCTCTGAGAGGCTGTCAGCCAGTACAGGCAGAAGCCTGCAGCCAGCCTGGTGTTAAGGCAGCTGGGAGCTCTGTGCTCAAATTCCTTCCCCTGACCACAGCCCTCCTTCTAGAGGCAAAGTCTGCCAGCCAGCCTGGGTGCTCTGCTCTCCTCTGCCAAAGAGAGCTGCATATTTTGCCAAGCTCATCTGCTTTACCAGGAAGAGGGCTGCTGCGGGCAGTGTGAGAGCCATGGGCAGCTGAGGCAGATGGTGAGTGGGCTGGTGTGCTGCAGCTGGGGGTTCTGCCATAGGTCTTGGGCTAGAGCCTGGTTGGTAAGGACAGTTGTGGTGGTTCCCTGGGTGGCAGGGGGGCACCATGCTGCTGCTGTGCCTGAGCTGAGCGCTGGTGCCCTGTGGCAGCAGAGCGCAGGAGAGCTGGAGGATGGGACCCACTGAATAGGTGAAGGAGAAAGGAGGCTGAGAGATGCCTTTTTTTAAAGGGTGTCTCTTCAGTTGGTACTAAGTGGGTGGCAGGAAAAGCTGTTCTCACTAATCGTGGCTGGAGCAGGAAGGGAAGGGGCTGTGACTTACCCTCTGTGCCTTGGTGCTCTTGCAGTGTGGGACTAATCCCAGCAGTGTTCTTCCTGTGTTGTTTGTGCTTTATAATATTTCGTAAAGATTTCTTCAAGTTTGTTCTTGTGTATTACAATTTCCACATGGAGCGTATACAGGAAACTCTTCCAAAGCAAGAGATGAAGTGTGGAGTAAAACCGGTCAGTGAAGGCAGAAGTTTGGCTGTAGAAATACAAACAGCCTTGTCTTTGCAGGAGCAATCCTCAGGAGGAATTGAGCTGGATCCCTGACTGTGCTTTGTGAGCAGTAAAGCAAATGCAGCAGTGCCTCAGGACAGCTGTTGGCACCCCTGTGCCACCTCCTGCTGCTCCGGTGGGGCTGGCGGGTTGCACAGGTCTCTGAATACGTGAGGCAACGCTGGGCCTGCAGCAGCAGGAGTGAGGGTAAGCCCATCTCAGTCGGTGAGGCCTTGGGTAAGAACCTGGAGGACACTGACAGGGGTTGTTTCTCTTCCTGTTTTAGAACAACAGGAACGGAAATAGCAGCTCCCTGCTCACACACTGATGGGTTTTAGTGGTTCTCTTTGAAAGGTACCATTATTCCAATTAAGCAAAAATAACCCCAAAAAAGTATTGGTTATCATAAAATCAAGATGTTACAGTTCAATTGTATTTCCAGACTCCAACAAGCTGCTGGAATGCATGCAGTTTAACTTTCCTCTATGATATAATAGTTTAAAAGAGATCAGGGTACATTTTACCATAGTGTCTAGCAATGTGCATTTATTCAGACTTTTGGCAGGCAGTTCTGCACACTCTCGCTAAAACTGTGAATCATCCATTGTTGGCCGATTGCACTCTAGTTGCTAAGAGATCTGTCAAGTGCATACTGAGGCTTAATTCTACATTTCTTCTAAGAAGGGCTAAATGTATTAAATTGGAACATGTCACATCCTTCCTAAACAAGTAATTAAGGCGCTGCTATGAGCCTGTCTGAGGGAGAGAAGAGAAGGAGCTGGGAACAGCTGGAAGACATAACTTGGGCTGGGGTCGGTCCCTCTGTCTGGGAACGCGGGGCTCACTGCATGTTGAGCTTTCACAACTTGATGCACAGTGGAAATGGAAAGAGAGGAGGGAGATGTGTTTAAAAAAAATTGCAAAATGACTTGTTTTTTAGTGTCCTTATATAAACCTCTTAAAATGACCTAATGCTGTTTCACACAGTGTAATTTTCAGTAATGGAAAGACAAGACGTCAGTGCTTCCCGGGCTGCCTTGCCCCCAACCCCTCCCAAGCCAGCTCCCTCTCAGTGCTGCTGCTCCCCGCTTGCCCAGGGCCTGCTGTGGGCATGGGGCGCTTTGATTGCGGGCCAGGCCCTGTAACATCCCTGCTTGCCAGCAGAAGTGCCAAGTAAGGGGTGCTGGCAGGTGTCTGTAACCACCTTGCCACTCCTGAATAGCCTCAAGGAGGCCTTCTACTACCCACAAGGAGAAAATTGATCTATGCGGTAGTGCATCAGCCTAGCACATCATCTGTTTCTGTGAACGCACTTCTGCCTGTGTGTGGATGTGGGGCAGTGATTAAAAAATGTTGGGGGAAAAAAAAGTTCTGTAGTTGAGATGTTTGGACTCATCTGTTCCTCAGTTACCTCCTGGGCACTGGCAGCAATCTTGACAGGAGCCCCTGTCTTGCTTGCCAGGCTCAGCACCTGCCTCCCTCTCACTGAGTGGGGAGGAGGTGGTGCCCAGTCAGTTTGCCTATTGTGGTTTGTCACTACACAGGCATGCAGTGGGCTACCGGCTCCAGCCTCTTGTCCAGTATCTTCTCGCAGACTGGGCTGCCTGCCGCAAGTTACCTGAGCGATGGATTCCCCTCCTTTTTAAACATTTCCTTGTGTAGCTCTTTGTGAACACTGCTGAAGCCCTCTTTTAATCCTCTCTAGTCAGCAAAATAGACAGAGCTCTGACAACCCTGCTTTGACTGAGGTTTCCGAAATGGCGCCCTCCTCCCCAGCCCCTGGTGCTGGCTGGCCCCACTCTGAGGGCAGGGACACGGCCCTGGGGAGCGGCGGTGGCACCGTGGGCACTGGGCCGGTTGGCTTCCGCTGTTCCTGGGGGTGCCCCCACCTGTCTGCCCAAAGGCCCATCAGTCCTGGGGTCACGGGGAAAGGCCCCATGCAGGTGATGGTGCTCTTCTGCCATGGCTTGAGTTGCAGATTAAAGATGGTCCTAGCTGCTGGGCCACAGGGCCGCACACATGGGCTGTCCCTCCCTGCTTGTGGCCTGGTTTGTGTGCTGCTCCATGCTCCTGTGCTCTGAGCAGTGCTGGCTTTGTGCTTGTGTGCTGCTTGTGTAACCCCACCACAGTGGGCTTCCTTTTGAAACACTTGTTCTGCAAGGATTTCCATTAGCATTACATCTTGAGACAGACATGAGAACTTTACTTGTATACCTACAGCTGCACACAGTCTTACACATCTCACCCTGCCATTCAGTGCTGTCACTCCTATTGATTAGAGTTATCCTCTCGCTTAAAACTGTACCAAACTAGGCAGGATTGATTTTATGTAAACACACGCTGATTGGTATCAATTGCTTTAACCTCCTGTAATTCCCTGTTACTCCCCTGTCAGTCACTTTGCAGTTTGTTCTGGCATCCCTGTTAGGCCACAAACACCGCGCAGATCCACTTTGGATGGAGATCACCCTGACCTGCTGTTTTCAAAATGACTTTTAGTATCTGCTCTTTAATGTCTTCCTGGGTTACAGCTGGATCAAAAGTGACTCTCCATGATGCAATCTGAATATTTAACTGACTTTTTCCCAAACACAGAGCAAAAATATTTATTTAATGCTCTATTTTTATATGAATATTGAAAAATTCACCCTTTCCAGCTAGTAATGAATCAGCACCGCTGTTGCTATTCCTGCTATTCCTTAGATGGAGAAGCAAAGCTGAAAAAAATGTCCTTCTGAATCTTGATTCTGCTGTCAAGAGGCTTTCACTACTGGGTCCTTTTGCTTTCAAAAGTTCCCGTAATTTCTGATATATTGCACTGTAACTTATTTCATACAATTGTTCTGGCTTTTTTAACTGACTTTAATTTTTCCTCTACGCCAGCTATAAACATCCATTATGTTTGCTTCTTAATCTTGTATGGTGCTTTCTCACATGTGAGTGCAGGCTTTCTGGACATTTAGTGACATTTTCATAAAACTGCTCCTGGGCATACTCATTTCTAGCATGTGGATTTGCTGCTTAATGATTTGTCTTACAACTATTTCAGCCTTGAGAAAATCGTGCTTGTGAACATTACTCATTGTGTAGCTGCTTTTGCTTATTTGAGACATCTTGTCTATGAAATCTGTCACTCATTCAGTGAATTTTACCTTCATCACTTTCTATGTAACTGGAAGAGCATGGAGTATTATCCATATTCAGAACAAAATAACAGGCTTTATAAACTAATATCTGCTAACTGTGTGTTAGGTTTATCAGGAACGCCATCCTCCTGCTCACTGCGATGAGTGGTCTCTGGAGGGAGGAGAAGCTGTGTTTCTCCCCCTAGCTGAAGTGAGTATTGAAAAGATGTGGTACATCCCAGTGTGTTGCAGACATGCTTGATGCCTTCACTTTCTTTTTATCCTGTTCATCTGCTGAAGCTCAAGATAAACAAGCTGAAGAGAAGATCATATTCTTCCTGCTCTGACCCTCCAGACTATGCGTTTCTGTGCGTTTTCTCTTTGCTGTTCTGTAGCCACACTTAAAACTCTTCAACCAAAATGGGTAGGAAAACAGGCTTCCTACTTTTCTCTTCAAGCACTTACTGCTTGTAGGACATCAAAAGCATTCAGCAGTCAATGGAGACGAGTTTTAAAAACCCATCCTAACATCTACAAATAATATAGCCGCTGTTATCTTTCTAAGCTTCCACTGTACTGCTTCACCCACATATCTGTAAATACGTGCAATGTGGAGATTCACCAGCAGCACCTTGTACTGTGGAAGCTAAAACATTTGCCATGTGACACATGCTTCTCTGGTTCTCCCTGGAAGTAACCCAGTGATGGTGAGAAGTGAATGAGGAACTCTGGAGCAGTTTAGCTTCTTGGTGGAACATAATGAGCAAGTTTTAGGGCATCTTTATTTTCTCTGGCAGGAGGTGCACTAAGGGCTTCATGCTACACTCACACACAATTGTCGTTAGGCCGGGCGATCCCAGCAATTCCCAAAATGCTTGCCCTGTGATGCAGGTGCTATTTCCCTCCTCCTAGTCTGGGCCGTGTGTGCATCCAGGGCTGTGGTTCTTGATGGGCTTAGCTGCCCAACGCAGCAGTGCTGCCCTCCCCTGGGACAGCAGCTGCTCCTGGGCCCATGGCTGAAACCAAAACACCCCCTGAGGAAACATGCTCTTAGCTCCTCTACAACAGAGCTCATGAAATGCTTTCCATTTAACTCTCGTGAATGACCCTGCTCCAGCACGAAGCTCGCTTTTTATTTGCTCCAGGTCCTGCAGGTACCTGTGGGCTCTGGCATCGTCTCTGTCTGGGCGTGCTGCAGTTACAAGCTGTCGGGTTGCTGCCGCACCTCAGGCAGTTTTGATAACAGCTGGTGAGGTAATCGTTTCCATTTTGTTATGATTTTATAAATTTCAGCCTTCTCCTTTATTTCTAAGCAGCGGTGAGTTTATGTAGTGCTGCATGGGGAAAGGAAAAGCCATCAGGCAGTCTGCTGCATCATCACCTCCTGGCTGTTACTCCAGCAGATGTGCTCTCCCTTCTACCCAAGCCTGGACACAGGCTGTTCTGCCTTGGGTCCTTGTGCAGTGGTGGGCTCAAGCCGATCTCCTGGCACAGGCATAGCCCTGAGCAGGGGACATGTCAGGGGCTGAGGTGGTGGGAGGATAGGGCTGAGATGTGCTGGCACCCAAACCTTTGGGAATATCGTGGCCACTCAGCAAAGACAGAGTCTTGGATGCTGTGAAACTTGGGCACATGCTGCCTCAGGTACGGGGGTGTAATTAGGAAATGTGGGTCATCAGATTGTACGATCTGGCTATGAGTAGTTCTTTCTGGATCTGCTCCTCCTTCAAAGTAGCTCTTATTAAATAATACCTTAGCTTAAACCCCCCTAATTTCTAATATGCATTTAGAAGCCTGCACAGAGATATTTCCCTTCCTGAAGTAAATGCAAGACAAAGTGGTAGGGTGTCTAAGGAGCTGCATCTCCTGCAAAGTGCACAACAAATGGAATTGTTAAGTACGTGAAGGGAAATGGCTTTGCAAAGCACTTTCCTCTTTTAAGGAGTATGATTGGGTTAGGAGTCACATTTTTTTTTTTTAACTGAAAGAGCTTTTGATAAGTGGAATCTTTAATCTATTCCTTTTTACTTTGTTGTCTTGCTTTTCTTTGTTTTCTGCTGTTCCTGTACATTTAAAACAGGTGTGGTGGTTTCCCTTTGTTTAAAATCCATTTGCATTTTATATTTGTACAATGCAGAGTTTATACAGCAGCACAGTGCAGCAGTAATCCAGTTGCAGACATGTCAAAGAAATTACTCCTATCAAAAACACAACAGCCCCCCCCATTTCCCTGCACTTTCTAGCAGAACGTGGTCTTTAGCGCTGTTAAAACAATATGGTCTTGCTTGGTGGGGAGCACCTGTTAGTGCCTGGAAAGTGGCTTCCTTACAGGAAGGATGAGATTTACATTCCTGCAGTGATTGTATAAAACATTAAGGACAGCTTGGAGGGGGTTCTGACCTCAGTGGGGTCCGGGTTCACACTGCCACCTGCCCAGGGTTTGTGCCCCACGTTTGGGTCTGACCATGTGGGCTTACGCTGGTGGTGCTGGCAGGGCTCTGGGCAGTGTCAGCCTCTGGGATTTGACTCGGAATGACTCGGGCTTGCAGTCGGCTGCTGCCATGAGCGTCCCGTGGTGTGGCTCTGTGCCCGCAGCCTTCCTGAGCAAACGCCTCGGGAGGGCCAGGGGCATGGCGTAAGTGCGCTGCTTTGGAGGTGTGACCTCTGTCTTGTGTGTCTAACGCTCACATAGTGTTTGTTATGAAGTGCTGTAGTCTGCGTGCGGGTGTTGGTGCTTTTAAACCAAGCCCTGCCTGTGCGCTGTACAGCTCGGCCCTGCAGGTGGCTGGAGGGATCTCTTAGCGAGATGCGTGGAGGTGCAGGGTGCTGAGCAGTGCCTGTGGGGCAGCACCGGGCAGCATCGTGCCTGCGGGGAGCACCGGCAGTGACTCGGAGAGCCCCGGGCTGTTCCCACACTGGTCTCAGCCTGCCAGGCAGTATCTGGCAGGCTCACAGGGAAGGGGGGTGTGTGTATGTATGGCTTCCTACCTCGTAAATACGTGCAGATGCGGAGAGAACGCACCAGTCGCTCTGTTTCCTCGTGTGCTCTGCTTCTGTGCTCCCTGCTCTGTTCTCCTCTCCTCTTGTTGCTGGCAGCCTGTAAAAGCAGCTCGTGTGAGGCAGGCTCTTCCTCCAGCTCGGTCGCGTTGAGCTGAATGCAGAGTAGCTAAAGATGGACAGTCACTTACATTTGCTGCAGATTTTCCTTTAGAGCCTAAGAATTTGTTAAAACCTGTCAGTATTGTATTAGAGTACTTCAGGTTATTTTCAGGTTGAGGTGTCACAGCTAGCGCTGTGATGGCTGATTTGTTCAGCGGATTGCTTCTGGTTTACCTGTTGGTACCGAGGTATATCGATTTTGACTACTCTGACTGTTGGTATGTCTTCAAGGATTTAATTCTGTTTTATGTGTTTCAGCACATTTCTGTATTCCTTCTTGGATGACACCTCTCAGACAGCAGAACCTTCCTGGAACTAGGTGGGGGAAGAAAATGGTCAGAACTCGCATTTTCTGCTGTTACTGTGGTTATCTGTCTACACACTTCAGGGCACTCCTGCAGGATGCGTTAGCGCAGCTAAAATAAGACCGTCAACTTCTGTAAAAGCATGAATGAAACCTATTATTAGAGGGGGAAAAACACTGTGTTAGTATAACCTCTGCCTGTGGGGCCCTCGTTATAAAATAACAAGGGAGCAACCGGATGTTTCTCAGTGCAAGGTCAGTTATTGAGGGAATTTAACGCGAGCAAAAATATTCTCTTTGCCTGTGGCGATGGTCATTGCTCCTCCTGGGCTGGCTCCTGGGGACTCTGCTTCTCCTCACTGCCCTCCACAGCTTGTGGACCTGCTAGTGACCACTGTGTGTCCTTCATGGCTCCCCACCAGACAGGTGAGGTAGGGCCAGATCTTCCTGAAGATCCTCTGCCATTTGTGCAGCTGAAGTCCTTGGGTTGCTCAGTGCCCACCTTGGCTGGGCAGTGGGAAGAGAGTTCGGATCTGGATGGGAACAACTGCTCCAGGGCCCTGCTGGGACAGGGCTGGGTAGGAGCTGCCTCTCAGCAGAGTAATGTTAGCTAGTGTAAAGGGAAACTTCTCAACCCTGTTCTGAGAAGGAGGTTGATATGCTTTTAGAAGTTACAAAATTTGGAGACTTCTTGGTAAAATGACACGCACCCAGCAAGATCAGAAGGCAGTATGCCCGTGTCGTGACAATTAACTCTTAGGAATCTCAGCAAAATCTGCTTTAATGCAAAATTAACACTTTTGGAGTGTTTTTTTAGGAGTCTTTTATGTTTGTTTTGATTGTTAAAGCTAAGATTTGGTGAAGAGAGGAGGAAATGAGTTGTTGAAATGAAACTGCAGACAAGAGCAAACCTGATGGGGCACTTGGAAGCCCCAGAGGCCATTCCTCTGCAGGAAGCCCCAGCAGTATTTACTGCTGTGTCCAAAATGGGAGCACCTCATTCAAGAAGTTACTATATATATATATATATATATATATATATATACAATGTATATAGTGTATATATATATATATACAATGTATATTATCCTGCTTGAGGCATAATTATTTTTCACTTCTTTAGTGTAGATTTTCCTTTAAAAAGAGTTCCCTACCTTAAAATAAGTGGAGTATTATCCTTGCCAGAGATCTTTCAGCCTCTTTAGAATAGGGCATTTAGATGGCTTGGGACAAAGTAAGCATGGTGAATGCTCGGTGTCAAGTCATGAACAAACGGCACAGAAACATTAGTACAGTACAGAGTGAAACCTGACAACTTGCCGTTAAAGGAAAGGAATGCTACTGTATGGTTCGATTGTGATCAACTTATCTTCAAGTGGGTTTATTAGCAATTTAATGGAATATTGGTTATTCAAGAGCCATAATAGCCCTGGCTGAAATGTCCCTTCTGCTCAGCTTTCCCATACCCTGTGGAATGAGCAGAATGTGACAGTCGAGCTTTCAACAGGCTTCATGAATTTTAAATACTTTTCAGCTGTGAAATGGGGCACATGGCGTGTGGTCAACAGTGGACAAGAAGCTGGCAGCCGCTGTGGGTATTATGGGATATTGAGTGTCTGGGAGATAATGAATGCTTGGCTTATCCAGGTGCATTCTTGGCCCACTGTGCATGTCCAGGCAGAGTAGAAGATATTTCTCTGTCCAACCTTTAACAATTGATCATTTTGTAATTGTAAGCAGAAAGTATTTAGAACGTTACTTTCTCAGCATGCCTGTGTACGACTTAAATTTCATGTCATCATCTTTATCCAGCAAAATCTTCGCTGTTTTTCTGTGGCAGTGCATTCACACTGCTTAAACTTTTCCACTAACCTTATTTTATGCTTAGTAGATCTTAGCCTTTTTTCTATAGTGACTTGAAATCTCCATCTTTTGAGCATTTTTTTTTAATTTTTTTTGCTGTCAACAATTTATACTTGATTGAAATTATTTCCACTTGCTGTGGGTTGAAATTTCAGCCTTTTTGTAGTAAGCAAGCAGATTGCTGGCTCCTGTCTTGTGGGAAATGGTGTCCCTACATTTCAAAGGCGAAGTGTTGTAAGAGAAAGGGGAAAGCCAGGCGTCCTTTACTACTGGTGAGCTATGTAGAGTTGTTCTTGTGTGCTTCCGTTCTGCTTAGCTGTTAAAACATGACACACTTCAAGGACATCCCGTTCAGTGGTGTTTTAACTGTGTACAAATCTAACTACAATGGATTTGTTGCAGATCAGTGGAATAACAGTGATCGAGGGTAGAATTTTTCCACAGTATGTTTTCTCTCTTGTCTATGTAGGAATTTGCTGAAGGGTTTTTGGTCATTTTACGTCTACAAAAATTTATTTCTATAGGCATTATGAAAAACACTTACTAAAAACATGTTTGGGACTTAATTGTTTTAAGCTAAAGTTTTGAAATCATGTAATATCAGTGAGGATAGAAAATCCAGACTATTGTTTATTTGTTATCAGTTCATCCTCTTGCAGTTTCTCTGCCACAGGATGGGTGTGAGATTAGATGATGCCTTCTGCACTGCTGAAAGGTTGTGTGTGTCTGTGTGTGTGTACATGTGCATGAGCAGATGGGGCACCAGCATTTGGGGCACCTGCGGGAGGAGGTTGCCACAGGACCTCCTGAGATGTGCCAGGCTGGAGTTCTCCTGATGTGCAGCTGAAGAGACTTGCTCATAAAGACTTGACATGAAGCCCTGGAGGCCACCTTCTACTTTCTGCTCCTCCTCCTCAGCTGGTCCCTCCCTGTGTTTTCCATGGTCCAATTCTCTGGATCTTTCCTGTTCCCCAGCCGTTCCTAGTCATGCTGTGCTTGCCCTGATCTGTAAGGGCCATGGACATTGAGCACCAGGTACATCAGCTCTAGGCACAGTTTGAGACTATTTTAGTAGTAGTGGATTTGGATCCATAAGAAGCAGTGTGTGGGCAATAACGCACGGGGTAATTATCCGTGTGGCCCTTTCTGAACTCCATGGATCAGGAACTACCCAAACCCTGCCAAAAGCTGCACCTGTACCTGGTGGGCTTTGTGTATTGGGAACAATGGACGAGCTATTTTCTGCTTGAGGATGTGGCTTGGGAATACCTAGGTGTTCCTTCTTGTCCCCACTGTGGCCTTGTCCGTGTGAGGAGAAGTGATCACGGGTGAGCGGGAGGAGGGAGCCCCACTTGCAGGCCTGGCAGCACAGCTCCAGGTTGCTAGGGCACTGAAGGGGCAGGGTTCACTAAAACCCCTGGAAAGGGAACCCCTGAAAAAGGTTTTCTGGGTGTTCTGAAGCAGCACCGCGTTGTCCACACGCAGCAAGGTGCAGTCTGATTTGGTCATGTTGTGCTCTGAGGGCTCTGAACTGAGTGGTTTGGGTGGGATCGGTAAGGGTGCCTCGGGCACAAGTACCCCGTGTCACCCCGTAATGTGGTGCCGAGCAGCTTGCAGGTCTTCACCTTGCCTCCCCTGCCTGAAAGAGGAGGGGGTGGACACAAAGGCCCTGCGTGGGTGGAAAAGGGTTATCACTTGCCAAGGCAGACTGCAGTCCTTCAGCTGGCACAGGAGGCAATGGCAGGTACAGGGCGTCTGCACCAGGCTGTGCTGGAGCCTGTTTGCTGGGATGGAGCTGACGTTCCTTGTCTTGTACATAACTCTTCTGTGATTTGATCTGCTTCGAAGAGCAGCTATGGAGCGTCTTGTTCTTCCACTGCTTCCCGGCTGATGTCTCAAAGCTGGGGCTTTTTCTGGTGTCAACAGAGCTGCAAACAGGCATCAGAAACTCTGCCATAACCCACATCCCACTGAGATCAATGCACACTAGGGTGTGTATCTGACCTATTTAAAGCGAGAAAATAACCAGTACTGGGTTATTCTTAAAAGGAAAAAAAAAAAAAAAAGCTCAAAACTATTACAATGCTGCTTTATTTTCTTTGAAGCCTCTGCAAGCCCAGAATGGCAGTGCTTATCGTCAGGGGGAGACAGGCCTTCCTCATCTCCAAACAGCAGATTCAGACAGGCGAGCATCTGGACCAAGACCAACACTGGTATCTGTTTTTGCAGAACTGAAGTCTACCCTTCCCTGGCCCCGGATTTGTCCCTCTCTATTTATAGTCCTCACTCGGAGCCTTGCTGAAAAATGCATTATATATTGACAGTGGCACTTTGTGAACTCGGAACTAATGGCTCCAGAAATAGTCACCTCAGAGATATCATAGTCCAACTTTTGCATATATTGAGTCTGACATTTGCTTTGCATGGCTATAAATGACAGTTTAAAGCACAATGAAGTAGAGAGTGAAATCCAATAATTGTGATTTACCGTGCTGAAGAAATTGGTGGTGGACGTAAAATTTCAGGAGACAATGCAGTAGTGTTTCTTGGGCTGCAAGTCCTTTTTGTTAGGGCTGTGGTCTCCAGAGAACCGAGCTGTTAGCACTTAAAGCTGAACTCTGCTGTTTCAGGAACCTAATTTAATCTCTGGTTCACTGGATGATCATCTGCTTTCTGAATCTCTTTGCATCCTTTCATTTGAAACGGATCTGCAGACATCTCCCTTTCACTGAGAGCTCGGAGACAAATGCAGACAGGTAATTGCAGTCATTAAGGAACACTTCATTTGGTACCATGCACAGCTTCTGCCCAGATCCAGCTGTGCCCCTGCACCCAGTGGCATTTTGGAGCCTCGGGCATGTGCTGCCGAAGTCCCAGCACCCAGCCCAGGTGTTAGCCCGGCAGCTTCTCTGCTGGC
Source organism: Aythya ferina (assembly GCF_964211825.1). Lineage (NCBI taxonomy): Eukaryota > Metazoa > Chordata > Aves > Anseriformes > Anatidae > Aythya > Aythya ferina. The sequence goes on from NC_140304.1 coordinate 18,615,878, forward strand.
CTCTTCTTTGCCTGGAAGAGTCCGTGGTTCATAGCGGAGTGCTGGCTTCAGGCTCCTCTTGCAAAATCATTTCCTTGTTTCCACTGTCCTTTGAAAAGATAGTTTCCTTCTTATTGTCAATAACATAAGTCTCATAATGTGGTTAGCACACAGAATACCAGTAAATAATTAAGGAAATGGCCTCTGTTTGGAGTGCATCAAATAGTAATATAGAGAAGGAAAAATCCCAGCACATCAGTTACAGTAATTGGTAGAACCAGCAGTCCGGCGGGTAATGAGCTCCATTTGTAAAGCACAAGGAAATTAGATTCTTATAAATGTCAAACGCAGTTATTGTCCTCTTTCCTTGAAACAGAACCGAGCTGGCTGAAGTCCATTGTCTCTCCATCAGCTTTGTTATGGATTAGACACATCCCATCTCACACCAGGAATGTGCTTATTAGAAAAAATATCACCACACAAAGCATACAAGCTTTAACACTCATCTGATGTACTAATGGCTACGTTTACAATAAAACCCAATATTGTGTTACAAACCTTAAGCTGACCTGAGATATACGATATGGGAATCTTAAACGATACAGATGAGTGTTCTCTTTGTGTGATACAATTCTGACTACCTGGCATTTTATTTTTCAAATAAAGGAGATAAAGTGAGGGAAGGTGACTTTCCTTTTTGGCTACTTTGAAAAAAGTAAATGATAATTCTTCCTCATAGTGAATACACTTGTAGTCGGTTCATGTCTAAATGCTTAATGTATTTTACAGCTGTCTCCTGGGTAACGTGGCTTTACAGAAGACTTAGTCCATCTACCTTTCTTCACTTCTTTCCTGGGAAAGAAAGCAAGAGGTGGTTATGCATTCAAAATCAAAGCTAGCTCTGTGAATTAGTCTTTAATTCATTGTAAAATCCCACCACTATGCATTAAGACTTTATGCCTCAGAAAATCTGGGGTTGGTTGCTTTGGGAGAACAAAACACAAGGATAGAGGGCTCTGTACAAACCCCTTTCCTGCATCCCTATTTTTAACTTTTCACTTGAGGATAGTGATCACTTGTCTCTCATCAGCTAGAGATGGCACCTTGTGTTCTCTCTGTGCAGGAGCTGCACTGAGTGACACAGTCCTTCCTCATTTGGAAACACTTTCACCAAGGCTCAAGGATGGAGCCAAGCTCTTGATTCCCTTTTGCAATGAGATACAGACTCAAGCAGCTTGTGTGGACTTTACCACCTATTAACCCTGTCGCTGAATGGTGCAGGTCGTGTGTCTTTGGTGGCAAGCACTGACACTGAACATGCTGTATTGGAGAGCCTGCTGGGGACTGCAGCGTTGCTTTGAATATGTCATTGTGGTGCGGATGATGCAAGTCTGCGCCCTCCCTGTGCGTGAAACTCAGCTCTATGCAAAAGCAGAAGGGCTGGTCATTTTTGGTTTTGTTTTTCCAGAATCCTGTATTTACAAATCCTCTTCTCCCAGTAGTCTTTTTGATAATGCTAAGTCTTCCCTCCAATTTTCTGTCTCAGTTTGTGCTCCTTCTTCCATTTCTGCTTCTACTGAATGAAGCTCCTGGTGTTGTCCATATAAAAAAATAAATAACAGTAACTTGAACCTTCTTTTTATTTTATGTAAGCTGCAGATATTAAAAGAGATTCCTAGCATATGTCACTAGATGTGTGAACAGCACTTTCTAATTAAAACTCTAGGAAATTCTACTGGTTGCTTAAAAACCTCACAAAACACGGAGCCATAGACTTGAATCCATAAACAACCATGATAGAAAAAAGATCCAGCTATTTACACAGCAGTCGTTTTATTTATTTAAATTTGGTTTTGTAAGTTAAAATGAGCACAGCCCTGGGAGAAAAACATCTTGAGCGTTTTATGTATATCTGCAAGGACTGGAACAATTACAGAGCAAATTAAACTAGTTTTCAGTGATTTTGGACAACTTACAGATGTGATAACTTCCCTTAATGTCTGTGCTACAGCTGCATCAACCTCTGCAAATTAAATAAAGAAACAATTTGAGGCATCTCTGACATAGCCTGGTGGTTAAATTGTAATCGGCACCTGGTAATTAAAACACGTACGGCTGAAATGACAACTCTGAGGTCAGTATTTACTGTTCACTGTCCTCATTAGCTGGGCCCTTTGCTTAATTGGTTCTCTAGCAGAAGGGCTCCAAGCCCGTGCTGGCGCAGGGCCTGGGTGCTGCTGCCTGCCCCGGGGAGCTGTGGATGTGCTCCAGCCTCATTGCCTGCAGCCCACGCCCTGCTCACTTCTACCAAGGTGACTTTGCTGGCTTCAGGGCTGCTTCTCAGGGCAGTGCAAGCATTTGCATTGCTGCAGTGCTCCGGTCAAATGCCTGGTGTAGTTGCGTGCAAGGGTATCCTCGTGCTCAGCCTTTAGTTTGTTGGTCTGCTTCGTTCTGGCACAATGCAGTGAGTCTGTGTGCTCTTGGACTGGGCATGGCACAATCGTATAATCCCCTGTAAGCCAATTGTTTTCTTCTTTGGGGGTCTTACGGTTTTCATAAGCACCAGAATGGTACAAACAGCTGGGCTGCACAGGCAAAAGAAATCTTGGTATCAGAGAGCACATGGATGTTAAGAAGCATTGTGGATTTTGTACAACAGGCAGTTTTTCAATTGTAACTCAGCTGCTTCCCATTGATTTTTGAAATACTACACAGGTCCACTCCTCCTTTTAAACCTAATTTTAAAGATCACTGGAGATGGAGCAGCAGGACCAAGAAAGGTGAAGCTTACTGCTATGCCTGGAGGCTCGAGTGCAAAGACACAGCCTGAAGTCATTCTAGCATCAAGTGAAAGACAGGATCAAAAAGAAACGTTAATAATTGTAAGGGATGTGCTTCAGGCTCGCTCCAGACTGCATCTCAAAGCAGGGAGGACAAGTCCCTTGGTCTGGGGAAGCTCATGGGTGCAGCCCTGTGTTGCTGTTTAACCCGTGAGCATGCCGCAGGTGGCACAGAGACCTGCCTTCATCCCGCTCAGCCTCAAACCGAGCCTCGTGCTTCAGCAGTGTGCTTGTGCTGTGTCTGTGAAGTGACTGGGCAGGGCAAATGGGCTAGAGGAAGGGGTACCCGCAAAGAGCACAGCAGATCTGTGGTAAGATGCTGACCCGGTGCATACCTTAGGTCCCTACGTCAGCTGCCCGGCGGTCCCTGCAGACCAGCCTGCTCTGCCTGTGCTTCAGGGCTGGGGCGGCGACACGGGTGCCATCTAACCGAGTCATGGAAAATGAGCAGCAAAAGTGGGCTTAGGTGGATTGTGTCTGCCCCTTCTCTTACTCCCTGAAGTCAGCACTGCTCTTATGAAGGCCTGACAGCTATGCAGTGTGCTGCCATTGCTCTGAGCCTGCTTTCCCTGCTGTGACAGGCCTGGCTTGGGGCGCCCACGTCGCTGTGCTGCCAGGGTAGCCCCTGTTGGTGCATGGTGCTGGAGGACAGGTACTGTGTCACCTACTTTAGCTCCCTGTGTTCTACCTAGAAATGCTTAATGTATCGTGTTAAAGAAGTAAAGGACATACAAAAATCAGTGCTGTCTAAAAGGCCCTCGCTGTGTCTTCCATGTGTTAATGCTCTGGTTAACCACAGCGAGGAGGGTTCGCCAAGCACGGAGGTGCTGCTGTGCGGGACCAGAGTTTGCACGTTCCTGTGGATGAGGCAGTACTCAGGTTGATATTGTGCAAGGTGTAGTCATAAGCTTTGGGGAGCAGTTGGTTGTGTGAGTGCTTCTTTTTGATTACAGAGCACCAAGACAGTGGTGCTTGAATGTAACGTGTGTTAACCCCTCATGCGGATGGCCAAAGACATGAAACTGTGGGAGCAGCCCTCTTGCAAAAGAAGAAAAATGGGAAAGCTGAATTCCCCAGTTCTGTCATGGACACTAGGCAGTGGGAAAAGGGGTGGGGCAGCCCTAGGCGTCCTGCCACACACACAGCCTCACAGCAAGAAGCCACACTGACAACATGTAGAAATGGGAGACGCACACAGACACACCGAAATGACAGGTCTTGCAGTTCTCTGGTGTGGTAGCTCAGAAGTGCAGAGAGAACTAGTTCTCAGGAAAGCTGGAAAACTATAGAGAAAATGGACACAATGATTTCAGTTTTTTTCTCTGACTGAATGGAGGTTGACACATGGACACAAGGGGCTCTGCTGTCCATCTTTCTCTTGGTGTGTTAAAGAGCTTTGATTTTTATTAAAGATAGCATTTCAGGTAGGGTTTGAGTTGTGTGTGTTTGTTGTGTTTTTTTTTTTTTAAGTTTTCAGTGATACAGACAAAGTCTGATCAAAACAACTTTTTCTTACACAGGTTGAAGCCATGAAGAGAGTACTAGAAAGTCTTAACCTCAATATAGTAGAGATGGTTGATGAAAACGCGACCTTGGATGGTGGAGATGTCTTATTTACAGGTATAGCGGTAGTAAATTTGCTGTTTAAATATTCCAACTGCCTAGAAGACAGCATGTTATCTGTTGTCTGCATAACAAGATGTTGTTCATGTGGCTTGTTAAATCAGTTGTTTGCTAAATGTCACACAGGTAGCCGAGAGATTAATTTTCAGTGCAACCCTCAATGTCCTGCCTAATGTCTGAGTAAATGAAGTAGCAGTACACACAGTACAAAGAGCAGTACTGTGCATACAAATTTTATTTTAGCTTGTAAAACGCCAATAAGAAAAATGCTTTCAATAGTCAGCTGCCTGCAGTTGTTTCATATTTCTTATTACAAGCAGCTATGCTTACACAGACGCGTTTTCAGGAATCATGAGGGCTTGATGCAGACAATTGTCACTGGTTCAACGAATCAAATACAAAAAGTACATTTTAGTTTATGCAGAAAGTGGTGGAGTTGCCTGCCAGATGTCATGTGCTAGACAACTTATATGCATGGTTGACTTCAAGGATGAAGATCCTGACAGTGTTTTTTGTGTCATTAAGCCCATTAGGCATTTTCTCACATCAGCTGTGTATACGCTTGCTCCCCACCTGCGCTGAATGAGCCTGTTCATTTTGATCAGCATCACAGCAGACTGGCTGCTTGCCTCTGTTCATGGAGGGGAAGGAAGGGTCTCAGAAGAGGCAGGCCAAGAAGGAAGGCCTTTCTAACACAGCACAGCTCCAGCACCGATTGATTTCCTCTGGAGCTTGAGGGTGCCAGCATCTGCAGAGCTGCCTTGAGACCAGAGGAAATCTCAGAGGGAGGGGGAAATGGTCAATCAGTGCTGTACTAATCCAGCCCAGCTGTTCTCTTTCCTTACTCAATGACCATTGCAGGGCTTTAGGAGAGGAAGCTATTTATGCTTCTAGCAAAACACATCTTCTGGAAAAAATAATTGCTTTAAATTATCAGTTCACGATTGTAGGTTGCATGCGTTTAAGCTGAATTTTCAGTTTTACTATTCAACTTAAGAAGAGAAAGATAAGAAAATATATTAAAGGTTGCCTCAATATGTCTCTAAAGTTGGCCTGGTTTTGAAATCTGCTTGTTTGACAGAAGAGCTGATGTGATTTTTTTTTTTTATTCCAGGCAGAGAATTTTTTGTGGGTCTTTCCAAGCGGACAAATCAACGTGGTGCAGAAATTCTGGCTGACACATTTAAGGTTTGTGAATTCATTCATGCCACAGGAAATAGAAACTATCATCTGCTGGATCAGTTGAAAAATTATACTGGGCAAGACACTTGTCATATTCTTAAGTGGTTTGTTTAGAATTTCTTTGTAAAAAATGCTAAAGTTAATGAAAAGGTTTGAACATCCTTTAAAGAGACAGATAATGAAGTTAGATCTGAATTGTGGGATCACTGCATAAAAGTAATTTGGAGAGTGGGAGGCTGTTATTATCTGAAAGCATATTGACATGTTCTTAATGTTCTCATGTATCAGCACCGTGTTCTTAATGCTTGTCCCTGGGGAGTTTTTATGTACATACTGTTTAATTACGCATTTTAATGCATTGCTTTACAGTGGCAACAATAGTATTATGAAAATGTTCTGGATTTTACTCCAGTGCACAAGACACGCTGGTCCAGAGGGGTATGTTGTACTTAAACAGTTGACATTGTGCCCTGGGATATGTTGCTATCACTAATATGCGGAGAGTACAATTAATTATGGAATGTCTCAATATAATTATGGAAATAGGACTAATTAAAAATAATTATAGCAACCATTCTTTGCTCTCGTACAGGATTATGCTGTCTCCACAGTCCCCGTTCATGATTCTTTGCACCTGAAGAGTTTTTGCAGCATGGCTGGACCAAACCTGATTGCTATTGGATCAAGTGAAGCTGCACAGAAAGCCCTCAAGGTAAAGCAGATAAGAAAATTTTCTTTAACCTGCAAACTTGGTTTGTTTGTTTTTAATCACTGCTCAAGGATGCTGGAATTTTAAAATAGATATAGATCAGTGAAGTAGGAAATCAGTACATCTCCTGTGTGTGCAAGCTGTGAAGAATGTTTATATCAGGTAAGAGAACAGTGACATTAATTTAGCTTAAGCTATCTACATTGATTTATAAAATGGAATACGCAGGTTATTATTTACATTTTTTTTGATTGAATGCAACGGGTTGGTGATAGGAGGGAGGAAAGAGATATTATCAAGGCACTAGGAGATGTTTGAGCAACCTGGTCTAGTGGAAGGTGTCCCTGCCTGTGGCAAGGGGGTTGGAACTGGGGCTTTAAGGTTCCATCTAACCCAAACCATTCTGTGACTCTGTATTTACTTCAGATGTTGCTGTGAGAAATTGCCAGAAGATAAGTAAAAGGAGGAGGGAAAGGGGCATGGTCCCTGTCATGAAGGTGGCCTGTGTGTACATTTTTTTAGTGTAGGCTTTCTGGATAAAATCAGTACGGAACTCCAGCCACAGGGACATGGGTGCAGGACTCCCCATCCCTTCATCAGATGGCTACAGGGTCAGGTTCCTTTCTGTTCACTTTTTCCTCTCTGCTCGCATCAGGCTTTCATAGCAGGATGGCTTCAGCAGAAAGGGAGAGTTGTCATCCGAGCCTTGCCATTCTCTGAGCACTTCGCTTTAAAGGAGGAGGGGTGGGTTTGAGCCTTCAGGCTAGGGGGCCTTGTGAATCTGGGTCTCTTTGCTGGCAGACTTGCTTACCTGTTCTTAGGTTTTGCCAAAGCCTTCTTGATGCAATGTGATCACTCATGCATGGAGGAAGCCAGCAATAGATGGGGAGGGGTGGAGACAGCTCTACTTAACTATAGTGAGAAAAGCCTCTGAAGTCCCTTCAATTTAAATGCAGCTTATATCTCTTGCTCTGATCATAAAGCATAAATTATTTTAAGGAACAGCGCTGCTATTGGTGCCCATGGCTACTGATCTGTATCTGCAACATGCAATACATTTACTGTGAACGTAATAAATAACTCTGAAATCTTGTTCCAAAAGAGCTTTGTAACCCATCCTGCATGTCTTGAACACCTCCTTGGCTTCAGCAAGGTAGTGATACCAACTTGAAAATGTGACGCTGGCTTAAAAATGTCCTTAATTGCCCGCAAGATGGAAGCCTGTTCTCATTCTTACTGCCGTGCAGAGATGTTTCCTTGCACATTTGCTCTTCAGGTTTTTATAGATCCTCTTCATGGGCATAATCCCAGGACTTTACATTTCCCAACAGGATCATTTATTCTATCAGAGCTCAGCAGAGGTTTGTTGTTTGTTTGTTTGTTTTCCATCTTGTGATAGTTCAAGATTTAAAATGTCTCAGTGCCCAGCTGATATAAAACCAATGTTTCAAATCTGCTCAGGATCTCCCCTGCTGGACACTGCTTGAATTATGGAGGGGGAGAAAGGGAAGTGCAATCCTGGCTGGCTTAGATTTGTAGCCTGACAGCCACGGAGGGAATAGGGTAGCAGCCTAATTGCTTTGATGAGCAATGAGCATGAGCTTAGGGGAGCTGTGAAACAGGAGGATGGTCTCTTGGTTTCCTGCACAGCTCTGAGTGGCTGTTAAGTCTGCTCGTTCATTTGAATGACCTGGGGAAGTTACTGTCTCATTAGAAATCACTGCGTGGAGCTCTGGGAGCCACATCGCCCTCTGCTCTTCCCTGAGGAACTTATGACAAATGGCTTTGGTTGAAAAGGTCTGATGTTTCTGATGCCGTGAGATTGATTTAGTCTGGGATGGAAAGTGCTCTGTGTCTTTCCCTGTGAAATATGCACTATCCCAAATATTCAGGCTCAGACTCAAAATGCCTCGTGAGCTGCAGCCTGATGAAGTTTGCAGATATCCAGACAACCATACTCTTGTATAGAGTGTTTATAAACATGAGCAAAATTCAAGTACAATACTGGTTACTCAGAGCTGCAATTTGAACTTGAGCCAGGACTAATCTGAGAACTCATCAGTTTGATTAAAGCCTTTTGCACAGCTCGGCTAATCGTGTTGCAGTGCATAAATTTAGCTATTGTAGCCAAAAATATTTTTGTATAAGCTGATTAAATGATGCTGATAACTAGCCATTAAATAGAGCAGATACCACCATTAATCAAGGTGCAGTGAAAAGTGGATACATTTTGAAGAAAGTACACTAAATAACAAGGTAATCTAGCAGTTTGTTGTTTAAAAGAAAATCAATTTGGTCAGTTTTCAGTGTATTTCTGTGCATCAGAGACTGAGTAGCATGTTCACATGTGTGTAAGGGTTATATTTGCTCACGCTCTGCGAGCTGAGGTTCTCTTCAAAGAAATTATATGAAAAGAAAGAAGTAAGTAAAGCATCTCCCCCAGAAACGATAGGAATGGTTGTGCTGCTTCTCCCCAACTTTGTCTAATGTTTGAATTCTTGCTTTTTGACCTAAGTGATTTTTGTATTTATTCGCTTCCCTCTGAAAAAAAAAATAATCAGTTGGTAATCAGTCTCACACACTGGTGGAAATAAAACCGCTTTAGGATCTCTATGAGGTGCTGATCCTCAGAATTAAAAGCTGCTGCCTGACTTTGGGCTGATTGATGGAGCAATAGCAGTGCCTGTCCACCAATCCCCGCAGCCTGTGCGGCCGTGCAGTCCCCTGAGCACCTACCAAGTCATTGCCTGTGGCAGCCCAGAGTGCTGCTCCCTTAGCTGGATGGCTCCTTGTGTTAAGCCTCGGCTTTGTTGTTGCCATTCTTCATGTCTGCTCTGGAAATGCTCTTGTACAAGAAAGCTGATGTTTCTGAGAAGCTATGGTAGTCCAGTTGGTTTTGTTCTGTGGGCAACAGATGAGATGCTGTGTCATGCTAGACTAAGATTTTATAATTAAAATAGGATTATTTTTTTTCCTATTAGCAGTCTTATTTGAAAGACAGCAGTTTTTCTTGATTGTTCTTGCTGGTGCAACTCATGTATCCATATGATTCCATAAAAACAGAAAAAGAAAGGACATCTGGTGCTCAAGTCTGGCAGAGTGCTGTTTATCAGGAGTGTAACGGAGAGCACTGCAAGTGAACTATAAAATGAGTGTACAGGGTTTAGGATTATAGAGCACATGCTAGAAGCAGATAATAAATCAGAAGTGACATTTTAACCATGAAATCCTCTTCAGACTCTGGCAAGGATAGAATATTTATTTGGGCTGCAGCTGAAAAGAGAAGCTTAAGGAAACTGGGTGAAAGAGAGAGACAAATTAACTACAGAAACTACCGTGGCCTGTCCTGGTTTCACATCTGAAATGTTAGCTTCCCTCTGCTGCTTGCAGCATGCATTTAATTCCTTCTTGCAGTTAACCCCATTCATAATTCCATCGCTGAATGTTTGCCGTAGTTGTTGGGCAGATAAAGCCTGGGGTGATTTTTTTTTTTCCAGTTCTCTCAGTGAGGCCAGGAGTTCTCCAAACGTGTCACCTTTGGGCTCTGATCCTGCATCTCTGGAGGCTGTGGCTGGGGCCCTGACCATCAGCATGAGGAGTCGATGTCCAGGCAGGTGCCAGGCGGTGCTGCTGGTGCACGCTCTGCTTCCTGCTGTCCACACCCAGGGGTGTAGTGTGGGCTCCTGCTGGGACAGCAGAGGAGCAGGAGCCGGCCGGGGGCCCAGTCAGGTCCACTTTCAGCAGCAAAGGCAAATGCTAGGATTGCAATGGGATCAGTGCCCCAGTGTGTGCTGACACTCCTGTCTGTGCTCTCTCTGTATGCTAAATCTTGAAAATTCTCCTGCTGGAAGTGAGGCTGCCCTCTGCCAAGCATGAGGCAGTGTGGCCGGGCGATGTCTGGGCTGTGAGCAGTGTGGCCAGGTGACAAGCCACTGCAGTGAACACGGCTGGGCTCACCTCCACTCGCTTCCCCCAGCAGTGCTGCCTGTGTGGGACCCAGTGTGCTGGAGACACCTGCATGTGGAGCTGCTCCTCAGTGCCCCAACCTCACTAGTCAGTGAGATTGATACTCTCCTGATCATAAAGAAGAGTACATACAGTACTGGAGTACTCTGACTTCAGCAAATACCTATCCTTTTTTCTCCCTTGAATAAAAGATTGGACATTATCGCTTTGCCTTGTTATCAACTCTTCTGTTCAGTATCTTCTGTGGGTAGTGGAGCTGTTCATCCATCTTCTGGAGCATTCCCTGGAGGACACTATTACAAATGCAGCCCCTCTATTTTGACAGAGGTCAAGGAAGTCTTAAGAAAACCACATCGTAAGCACACAATAGAAAGAAATCTCTTTTGGGCAGCTAGGCCAACTAGTCTGTATCCAAAGCTACGATCACAGCCATGCTTTTAAAGACTTGGGCACAAGGAGCTGTTACAGCATTGGCAGAGTTGCCCCCATCCCTGTGATTAAATGCCTTTTTTTCTCACTGTGTCTTGGATAGCTCAAGTCCCTGCAGCGTGTGCCAGCTTTAAGGAGCAGAATGCTGTTTGCCTGCACTACAGCAGGGACGTAATGCCTGCATAAAAGCTTTGGACTTCCCAGCTCACAGAAGTGTCTCCAGAATGGGCACCTAGAAGAAAAGGTCGTATATCCTGTGTGCTTACAAAGCAGCCCATACTCCCCGGGCAATACAAAAAGGCTAATCCGGAGCTGCTCCTGCTATTGTCTGTACAGTGGCTTTCTTTTCTAGTAATGCAGCAGTTTGCATGCACACATTATCTCTTATTCCTTAAGAATTCATCATTTGTGCCTCTGCTTATTCCCTGCATGAAGTCATAATCCTCTATTTACGATATCACAAAGGGTTGCTGTGGAAATGATTACTAATATTAATAACCCAAGGAGGATGACTTCAGGTAGGGAATTAGCAGAAAGTGCAGATGAATCCTGACTTGTGTAATGCAGCAGCAAAGAAGTTAGTGAAATCCAGAGAACAATTGACAACCTGCTCCTTAAAATAATTCAAAAAAAAAAAAAAAAAAAAAAAAAAAGCATGTGCTCTCAGCATTATAGGTAGGAAAATTAGTCAATTTATAGGATTCTGTGCACTTTCCTTTAGCACGTATTTGCTTGCTCTGGATCAGGTCCTGTGAGACATTGCATGCTTTCAGCTCCTCCTGATTTTCCATTACTTCATGAATTAAGGGTGTGTGGCATCTCAGAGGACACAGGTCTTCACCGGGTACCGGATGATCTGCTGTTTTAAAAAGGCAACTACTTGTGCTTTTCTTTTAATTAAGGTTGGATGTTGTAATGAATCTGCTGCCCTGAACTGAGTGTCAGTGTTGTTCAGTTTGTATGTAGGCAGGAGAGCTGAGTCTTTTGTAAGATACAGACTCAGAAGTGTATTTATAGAATAAAGTGTTGTATTTGTTTTTGGTTTGTTTTGTTGCTTTTTTTGTTGCTGTTTTTTTTTTTTTTTGGTTTGTGTTTTGTTTTTATAAAAGGCGAGGCAAGTGTCACTTTACGTATGCATTTGTCATCACCAGGAGCTGGGTCAGAGGCTGACAGGCGATGTCATTCGACTTGCGTAAATGAGGGCTCACATTCCTGTGCCTTATTTTTCCTTTGCCTGCTCTCTCCCTGGGTTCCTGTCCCAAACGACAGGATGTTCGTCCTGCAGGCGTCTGGCTGAGAGCAACAGCAAAGGCTAGCCGCTTCCTCTTCCCCACCTTGGGACACAGCGGCCCTGAGGCGCTGCTGTGGGCAGGGGCCGGTGAGGTGCTGTGAGGGGCCATGAGGCGCTGTGAGGGGCCGTGCAGTGCCACACATCTGTGGTGAAGGAAAGGGTGGCCTGAGCCCAGCCATGCTGTGGGCCGGGGTGGGAGAGGTGTCTTAGGGAACTCAGCGTTCTGGAAAAGATGACTGGGAGGGCGCAGGAGGGAGGAAAGGGCCCAAAGCCCAGCTGCCGAGGACATGTGGGGGCAGGCGGGGATTAAAGCCGCGCGCTGGCTGCATGCCCACTGCAGACTGGGTGCCGTGGCCATGGCCGACTGGGGGCAGCATGGCTGGTTTGGATTAGGTGTGGTGTGCAGTGTTCTGTTGTACTCATGGGATCCTGTGCTTGCATCTGCAGGGTTTATTTTTATATTGTATTAAGTATATTATATCTTTAGGAGATGTCTGTGTTCCTTACAAAAACACTCAAATCACTCCTAGTGCTATTTGCGCTGCACAGACTGGCTGTGCTGTCCCCTTCCTACTGTTGTCCCTCCAGCTCCTCCACCTTACTGGCGTGATGCTCCTGACAGACCCTGGCATTCGATCAGGGCACTGGCTCTAACAGCTCCCCTCTCTTGTTCCCTCCTGCCCATCTGGTCGGGGTCACTCTTGTCACTGCTGCGTTCAGGGAAGCTCTCAGAAAATGTCGCATGCTGTGGTGCATGTGCAGGCTGGGCACTGGCACCCAGGCGGGTAATACCACGGCACAGCTCCCCAGCCCCACTCTCCTGTTCAAGCCCAAGGCTGCTGCTTTCTTGCTCCAGTGTCAATTATTTCTTCCAAATGTGACGAAGCAAACTTAAGAGGCAGAGACAGGGCAACAAAACAGTGAATGAAATTCAGTGTAGATGAATGTTAAGTGATGGGGCTGGGAGAATGCTAATGTGAACTTCATGTAAGAAATAATGTGCTCCAGCTGGTCGTTACCACAGAAATAAGATCTGATCAAGAAATTGAGATTGTCATCTGAGCTGAAAGACAAATGGAGAACATTATTACGCCACCAGTTAAAGCTGTGGTGTGTCTGTGTGCTGTGTGTTGGCTGTTACATGCCTTTTGCGTGCACCATCCCTTCATTTAAAAAAAAAAAAAAAAATTTAAATGGAAAGACTTGGAAAAGGGTAATAGATGGACAGATACCCAGAAAAGTTTGCATAAAGAGACAAATTAAGCAAGCTATGACTATTACCTGGAAAAGAGACAGCTAAGAGGGGATGATAGATGCCTGTAACACCATGAATGGTGTGGAAAAGGAGTTTGGGTACTGGTTGTTCTTTGTCTCTTCTGGTGCAAAAAGCAGAGGAATTCTAAGGGCCAGGAGCTTCATCTTGCTTCCTCCGAGTTATTTTCCTGATAGTGAGCAATAATTTATATTCCTAGACAAGTGCTCCTTCCTCCAAGCAGAAGAAAAGCACACTGTGCTTCCAGACTGCCCAGCCAAGCGAGGGAGATGTTACTGCCTATTGCTGGGTTACTCTTCTCATCAGCATAGGTCACCCTGCACCCCAAAAAGCCATCATTTTCATCATTGCAGGCAGACCTGATGTAGCTTAATTTCTTCTCACAGCTTTCAATCTGTTGGGTTAAAATCTCCCAGTTTGCTCTGTAACCCAGGCCAAGTGTTTCTTACGCTTTAGTGTAAAACAGGCAAAACTTGGATATGCTTGGAAAGAATGAGGAGAGGAGGGATGGAAAAAATATCGTAAATAGTTTTTTATAAGAATACCATGACTAGAAGGGTTGAGGAAAGGTAACTGGATAGAATGTAGAAGGGGAATGATCCTGTGGGTATGGAGTTGCATGCACTTGCATGTTTGTTTTTTCTCTTAAATGCTAAGGGCTAGGAAAGGAGAGCTAATTAAAACTAAAATCGGAGCCTGAAAATTGAATTTTGTTTCTCTATCAACGTGATGCGGGCATTCTTACATACAGTGTTTGCTGTCATGTTGGAAGAAGAACAGGTGCTGTGTGTTTGTCTTTGCTTGTGGGGTGCTGGAGGTAAAAAGGCATGGGGCTGGTCACTGCATCCCATAGCTACCGGCATGTGAGCAGGTCCCAGATGGCAGCAGGGCTCCAGCTGGGGCCTTCCTTCTACAGGGACAAAGTGTCTGGGCCTGGCCTGCCTTAAATGTGCATGTGGTCAGCTCAGCTCAGCTTGTGATAATAGGCCCTGAACACATACGCATTTTTCCTTCATGCATAATGCTGCTTCATATTTAGGATTATTTAGCTTATCCATTACCTCAGTTGTCTGAGGACACACTGTAAAAACTATAGAAAAAGCATTTTAGGCTATGCGAATGACTTCAACATAAGGAAAGCATGACTAAGGGCTGAGAGAATGTGCAATGAAAATTACCCTCTCTGGGCTGAAGAAAATTCCCAGAAAAACTAGGCATGCGGGAAATGCCTGACTGTTAACATAGCTGGTCATATGTTTGTGGGCAGAAAGCCAGCCTGAACGCATTGTGCGAGGGCTATAGTCTTTGTAAACTTAACTTTTCCCAAAACAATACGTATTTGAGGTGTTATTTGATAGAAAATATGATCAAAGAACCTTGCTTTCGTGTTTTTCTCTGCCTTGTTGTCCTGTCTGGCCAGGTGCATGTGCTCAGTGACTCTATGTCATAGAAATATGTAAGACCATGGGTCAGGTTAAAATAACCTGATTACATCGTATCAGCATATTTCTGTTGGATCCACAGTCTCCCTGTGGCACAGGTCTGGGGTGTTTTTGCCTGTACACACTCTCAACAAATTGGTTTTTGGAATTTTATTTCAACGTGCAGACATAGTTATAACAGGGATGAAAGCTTGCAAATATGATTTCCTTCTTATCTTAAAAGCCAAGGAAGAGAGTAATTTTATATTGTCAAACCACCAGTTACTAGTAAATGCTATCTTGCAGCGGTGTTGTTGCTAACAGAACCCATCCCCACTGCCGCAGCCAGGTACTCAGACTCCCATGCTTCTCTTTCTCATTTTTTTACTCATTTTTTCTCTTCACTTGTTCCCAAATTAATTCATACACCACTTCTGTGCTTTTTATTTTTGAAATCAATCCTCCTAACGTGCCCTCACCATCATCTCCCAGGTTTCCTGAAGCTGGTTCGTGTCTGCTCAGTGAGGGCCTTGCACTTGTTCTTCATTTCTGCTCACTGTGGGTGTTCCAACTTGGAGCATTTTATGGAAGCAAATGAATGGCAGATGTGTCCATACCCTTCTGTTTGAGAATTAATTTATAATTTCTTATGGAAATGTTTCAGAGTGAGTCACAATGCATTTCTGATGAACGAACTGTTTCTACAGAAAACTGGTAATATAGGATTCTATTACCAACAAGGACTGGAGAAAGCACAACTGTTTGGGAGCTGAGCGAAAGCCAGGCAGTGGCTTTTCCTCTACCACTATGTGTGTTTCAGTGTGGATTTAATTAATACGTTTCCTTAATCCAGATTTAAAAAGATTATTTAGGAAAGGGAGGCTGTGGGTAGAGGACAAGTCTGCAGACTTGTTACCAGGGACAGCAGCAGCAGGGGGTGCAGGCGTGTCACCTGCTGCTGGATGCCTGCAGCATCAAGGAGAGCTTTAAAAAAATACATCATGGCAACGGAGCGGAAACAAATTCATAAATAGGGAAGTCAAACATGGTAAGTGCGGTAATAAAAATACATCCGGTAAAGTAAAGGCGCAAGGATTTTTCCCCAGCAAAACACATTAACCTTTTATGGAGGTAGATGTGACCTTGGGAGCTCAGCTGAGATTCATAACTTAAGTAGGAACAAGAAATAACAATCTGATAATGCTTCCTCAAGAATGCATTGCATTCTTCGCTATGAGTTTCCGTGTTCTCCACGGGATGTGGATGACTCAGGCTGCAACATGAAAAATGCATCCAGGCCTATAAAGGAATTACTGTAGCTGTGGAAGTGTGAGTTGTTATAGTGCTTCACAATATGTTGGAGATGCAGTTGTTCTAATTCAGCTCCATATGGCATTTTTTATGAATGAGTAGCAGTACAAATGACCTTACCAGTAATTTGAAGATAACTGTGCCTAAGATCAAAGTTTGCTCTCTGCTACATGATGTAGATCTCCCCTGAGAAGGGAATTTAGTTGAAGAATTTTGTGAACAGAGTGCTAGTTTATTTTTAACATAATTCTAATATGAGTAATTTTAAGCTGAAAAAAAAGCTTAAAAATCTGTGTGGGAACACAGGAGGACTAGGAGAGAAACTGAAACACTTGAATTTGCTTAGGCTTTGGATAGGGCCAAAGCTTTGAGCTTTGTTTGCTTCTGCATTATTCTAGGTCTCTGTCAGAGACACTGGTATAAAGCTGGAGTGATACAAAGGGGAGCCAGGCTTCTCGTCTCCAGGCTTTTTCTATCTTTAGTAAAAAGTTGAGCCTAATCCAAAACTCGCGATCTCAGGCTTCTCGTGTGCTGAGAGTCTCTGTCTCGGAAATTCTGCCAGGATCCAAATTTGAGTATGAGCCCTATATTTATAAACCCAACTTCTGAAAGCCACCAGCTCTACTGTTCTGACAAGGTTATTGTGTTGTCCCCTTGGGAACGAGGATTAACTCAGACGTGCCTTCTCGCGCCCCGGCACAGGTGCCTAGTGAAAGAGTAACTGCTTGGAAAGCAGAAAGGAGGTCCTTGAAAAGAATTAAGATTGGGCTGATAGCCAAGCTGGGAACCGTTCCTGTCCTGTTTGTGTTAATTCACACTCGTTTTATAAATATTGAATGATGGCTGCTTTTCTCAAAGGTGCTGAACACCTATAGTTTCTGTCAAAGTGAGCGGGAGGTTTGCATACTCAATGTGCATTCCTTAAGGAAAAGTCCACGGACTACTCGTTGAGTACACCGCTTAATCCTGCCGTTTCCAGGAACTGTTTGACAGAGGTTTTCTACTGCTCTTTTTGGGTAGGGTTAGTAGATTCTTCCTTGAAGGCAGAGATAAAGACAGATCTCCTTACTTGCTGTATAGCAAAATGGCTCTTGGCTGACTTGGCAGTCGCAATTAGCACTTTTTTGAAGGCTCTGTTCTTGTATTTGTGTGGACCCCTCTAAAGCGTTTGGTCTAAGTAGCTGCACTTTTTGTCTCCTGGCAGACCATGCAACAGATGAGTGACCACCGCTACGACAAGCTGACAGTGCCCGATGATGCTGCCGCAAACTGCATCTACTTAAACATTCCCAGCAAAGGCCACGTCCTGCTGCACCGAGCCCCCGAGGAGTACCCAGAGAGCGCAAAGGTGAGAGAGGTGCTGAGCATGGCTGGGAGCCCGCCAGCATCCTGGCCTCTCCGGGAAGTCGCTGGGCACTGAAATTCGGTGCTTTCCAGAATGGGTTATATCCTGTCATGGAAAAAATCAGAGGGCAAAAGCACTGGCTTTTGAAAGGTGTCGGGCCTGGGCTCTATGTTCATCTCCACTATTGATTTAATTTTGTCTCTTGTGCCCCTGGTGCTTCTTCTGCACGACTGGGAGCAGTAACAGTTCCCCTTGCTGCACTATTGTTGGTTGTGAACCTTTTGAGAGCTGTAGGCAGAAGGCCACATACACCATAAATGTTAGCATTGATTACAAACCATGAGACAGCTTAGCACCCACTGAGCCAGCCATGCCTGTTCATTCTGTAAATAGTTAGAGAAAAGGGAAAATAGTAAGTGTAAAATGTAATGATTTCTGTTCTATTTTCTTTCCTAAATAGGTTTTTGAAAAACTGAAGGACCACATGCTGATTCCAATAGCCAACACAGAACTGGAGAAAGTAGATGGGGCACTCACCTGTTGCTCTGTGCTTATTAACAAAACTTCAGAATTATGAGTTTACAGAGTCCCTCCCTTGTAACTGGCAATAATGTTACACACAAGGTAGACGAATCTGTATCCACACTTCTATTGTTTTTATTGACAATCTACTGTACCACTGTGCTACTAACCCTTGTTTACAAATTTTTTGCTTTGTGTAATTTTATTATGTCCTTGCAGATGGTATTTAAGGTGGATGTATGCTTTTCTTGAGGGGTGCATAACTGAAGTATGTTAGTCCCATGGGCTAGCAGAAGACGCTTATAATGGCTAACCCCTTATGTTAGTGATTTAACTTATCTGTGTGAAAATTTTATGAAAACCAACTAATTCTCAACACTTCAAGAACCTCTGTCTCTGTACTGTTGCCTTCTCCTGTCTTTTTCTCTTGCTTCCTTGATCTGTGTCTTTTTTTCCTTCTTCAGTCTTTCATCTCCTTTTTTCTCTTTTCTTTCAGTAATGCAAGGTGTCGGTGGGGACTAAAAGTTCAGGGGGCTCATGAACTTGGTATCTTGTGTGGTTGGGAAGCTGGAACAGTGGGCAATAGACTGCTCACTGTCTCAGCCATATCACATTGCTGCTGCTGGGCAGAATCATGCCTAGAATCAGTTTCAGACGCCAGGTAGCAATTTTGGGAAAAGCTTTCTCTGGCGGGTGCATTCAAGGGCAATGTCTGCCTGGGAAACTTGGATGACAGAAAGAAATTGCAGTGCAGCCACATATGACATGTCCTGCAAGTTCAGGTCCTGGTTTGCTGCTCGTGCTTTGTATTCACTTTAGTGAGAAAGAGAGGGTTTTTTTCTTAAAGGCCAGATCCCAGGGAGCACCTGGACGACAAAAATGAGAAGTTCAGATGTTCTTGGAAAAGTTAAAACTCTGAAAGTAAGCAAAATTGTTTTTTTATTCTATTTTTTACTTTCCGTGTATTTGTCCCTTAGTTCTGCTGTTTTCTCTTCTTTTGGAGGCCACATACTAGCAAAATTCAAAAGGAAAGGCTGATAGAATGAGTTGAAGGACAGTTATTCCTGGATTATGCTCATGAATAAGGGAAGCTATTGTTTCCTGAAAGATTGGCATGTGTACTTTATCTGCCCTTGGGGTAGTTTTCCTTGGAACAATTACCATCTTATTTTTTTAATTGCATGAATATTTACTGTGGTATTCATTTAAAACAAATACAGTTTTTGTAGCAAATTCCACTACATGTTTACCCACTGAGTCATACTTTTTTTCACCACAGTAAAGTGAAGCATTCCCCATTGTATTCACATGCTTCTTGGTAAACCATTTGTAAACTAAGGATGGAGAAATTCCCAAACAGAGGCAGCAGTGGGAACTCTCCGGAGACTGACGAATAGTCTGAACATGTTATCGACTTCCTAGGCACCTCCTCCACCTTTCCTGAACCACTTGTGGCATGTTTCTGAGGTACAGTCAGAAGCAAGCAGCAGCAGGGAGGTTAGCAATGCGTTCTGTAGCACAGCAAATAGTATTAACCAAGTGCACACTTTGGTGTCCTCTGGAAACCCACATGATTTTCCACACAACCATAAGGTTGGAAACACAAGTACATATATCTATAGGTTCTCCACAGGGCATCTCTC
The DNA here is from genome assembly GCF_964211825.1 of Aythya ferina. Lineage (NCBI taxonomy): Eukaryota > Metazoa > Chordata > Aves > Anseriformes > Anatidae > Aythya > Aythya ferina. The sequence continues at coordinate 18,635,412 of NC_140304.1, forward strand.
ACCTCACATCAGTGGCTAATGTGGAGCAAACATCCTGGCAGCCATGGCAGGATGAATCTCATGTCTGGGCGCACTGTACGTTGTGATGACACGAGGCACCGTGAGGGAGAGAACAATGACGAGCAAATGAAATGTATCTGAAAAGGTGTGTCCCAAAGGAGGTCCTTCACCAGCCAAACAGCAGCTGTTTTTGTGGCTGTCCCAAAGGATTCTCCTGATGTTTCTCCCTTGTCTCCTCCATTTCCATGAGCTACCATTTCAGCTTGACCCACGTGATCAGGCTCTGAAGATGTAAATGTTGCAGTGGGAAATCTCTGTTCTCCCCTTCCCTCAGTGCTTTTTATGTATCTGGTACAGCGTCTTGCATTTTAAAATGAATTCATACTAAACAAAGATTTTGTGCCAAAAAATAACCCTTTAGTATTTAACTATAACTTCTAGAGCCAAGCTTTATGCTTAAAAACTTCTGTATTTGTGGAGGCTGTTGTAAAAAGCCTGAACAGAACCCCCTGACTTGTCTGTACTCTCCTGGCCTATCTGTTTCAGTCCCTCTCCATCATCTCAGTTGGGAGCGGGAGCATCCAGCTGGCTTGTGCCAGCTAGGCTGTGGGATTTCCATTCAATTCATGCCTCAAACTTCTAGTTGTATTTTTGCCCTCTCTTTCTCTGACTACAGCTTCTAGTTTATGGTACAATAAGCACTTTTCTCCTTCTTTTTAACTCCAAGTGGAGTTTCCTTCTGCTGCCTCAGTTCTCCTACTTCAGTCTTCTTTTTCTGCACTCCCGTCTCCTTGCTGTTCATTCCACAGTGGACAGTCCTAAATTTTCTCCCTCCTTGACTAGGTGCGAGGTGGGAGGAGAAACCGAGGTGTCCATTTTTACTCTGAGGGTCTTCTTTTGAGCTGGAAGGATGACTGTCAGCAAGGGCTGTACATCTAGAGAGTGACAAGGGAGGTGACTCCTCTTCAGGATTGCTCCAGAAAAGAGAAAAATGTGGTGGACATTGTTGATACCTTGTGTCTCTGAAAGCAACAGAATAGGTGATAATGGCTTTCCCAAGGGAGGGAGAGGGAAGAGCAGACCTCAGAGCTGAGAAACACCTCATTTTCCAGAGAGGTTGTTGGTATTATTGCCATTTAGGTTTCCTTGCCTTCAAGGCTGTATTTTGGCATACAGAAAGAGGAGAGGATTGGCTGTGAGGAATTTGAATTCCCTCAGGTGGTTATTTCAAATTGTACTCTAACTTTAGGTGCAGAATTTGGGTGCTCTAAATCATGTGTGCTTCGTTTCCATTTGACAGAGTTTGTCGTAGGTGTGATAGGTTCTTAATATACATGCATCTTTGATGCCAAAAGTTACCTAAACTGGTTAATGGGATTGCCATCACTTCTCTGCTTTTAGCACTGCGCTTTGTTATCGCATTAAAAAACAAGCAACAACATTAAAAGCATTTCAGTTTGTGCATTTACAGTATGGTACTAAGAACTAGAGTCATGCCAAATGCTGCTACTTCTTGCTGTTTGCTACTTTTTCTACTGCCCAAACAAAGAATTCAGTTGCGAGGACATTTCTGCTGTAACACACATACATCTAATGGGTGTCCTGTGCATCTTGTCACTTGAACATTTCTCAAATGTCTGATGTGAATCATCATCCTTGATTAATATAAATAATAAGATGAGATCCCAAACCAAAAAAGGAGATGAGACACTGAACTGCCCACATAAAACATTTGATAACAGCTGTTAGGCTGTATGACATAGAAGGTCAGTGCAGAAGATATTGTGGTTAATAGCTCAGCAATGGGGTTTGAATTACTCATCAGTATTTTTTTTTTCTATGACCAAGCAGTTTAGCTTAGATCAAATGAAGGAGCGGCAATGTGCATTAAAGATCTTTCATGGTTATTATCTTTACTATGAGTTTAGAAAGATCTGTGTTATGTGGGTTTCTCTCTTTAACAATGTGAATACAGTATCTCTCTGCAATGAAAATGTGAATGCATACTGTACTTACAAGATAATCTTGAATTCTTCCATTTCTGCATTTTTGTCATTTCCATGCTAATATAATCCTTTTTTGTCTTAAATAGATGCCACTATGAAGCTGTTCTCTGACTTTTTGGGTGTTTTCCATGTAATAGGTACAGAGGTCATAGGCAGCATCATGTCCAGTTTTAAAAATAAACATTCAGTGAAATGCAGAACAAGGAATCTGCTTTTTCTGTTTGTTCACAGCAAATTGGGGATGAAATATGGAAAAAAAATAAGCTTTTGATTTCACTCATCTTCTTAAACATTTTATCAATGAAGTCAGAGCCAAATTACTTTAATACAAAATACTGGCATTCATGTAGAATCATTTTGGGAAAATAATTTACTATTTAAGATTCTCTATTTTTGTTTTTATCAGTAAGGAAGCTGAAAAGATAAGACTGCTTAAAGAATGGTATTTGTTAAGTGATTGTGAACAAAGTATCATTGGAGCTCGTGTATTTTCAGAAAAGTTTTAACTGGACGTATGATGTAACTTGTTTAGAGTTGCATGTGAATCGTGTTAGTCACTGTTTTACATTGTATTGTTCTGCAGTACACAGATATGACTACTGAACACAGAAGTATTACATTTCATCAAACTTAAAATCTCGCTGCAGTATATAGTTTCCCACTTTTTGTGCCAAAAACATCAGTACATTCCATAATCTATTCTAATAGAGGTTTGCACTTTGATTTTTTTTCTTTTTGTGATCCTTGCAGTTTCATTACTATATATCCCTATCACAATGGAATAAAGTGTCAATTGTACTGTGAACTATGTAGTTCTTGCCTCTTATTTTGAAACTGCAAGCACATGCATTTAATTTAATACTGTGTCATGACATCTTTTTATTGGGAAGCTTGCTACATATCTAGAAATAAAGCAAGTAATAGACACAAGTACTAAACCTTCAATCCTGTTAGAAGAAATCTTGACTCTTTAAAAACAAATCATGATTTTAGATTTACCTTTAAGAATAACGTAGATAGAGGAGGTATTGGCTAAGTATGCTTAGCCAAGATAACTAAACAGATGTTATTATAGTACAGCATTTTTCTGTAGTGTGTGTATTTACTGCAAGTTACAACAAATGAAACGACAAAGGTACAGTGGCATGATCATTGTTTTAATTCTTTCTGTAGCTCTTGCACCTTTCCCTCCTGCAAGATGTCAAGAGAGTTGACAGCGTTTCAGACGTTGCTGTGTGGTAATATGACAGATGGCTGCGTGTTTTATATCTAAATACCACTTGTTGCGTGCTGCACATGATGCAGTGGTGCTAATCTCTGCTTGTACTCTCGTGCGCTAATATGACTAGACTGGTATTAGGAGTAATGATACTAGAAGACAACTCAGTTGTCTCCTAATATCATTACAACAACCCACCTCCACGGAGCCTAGGGTAAGCGCTTGTAGGCCTTCAGTGCCACCGTGTGGCAGTCAAAGTTTTAATTGTCTAAGGCCTCAATATTGTTGCTGCAACTCTATATTTAGGAAATGCAACATAAAATAACAGTACTGAAGCGAAAGAATTACATAAATTCCAAACTGTACAGTTTGGCTACTAATAGGACTTTAAATAGACTATAATGTAATAGAGCCTCCTGCTGGAGAAGCAAGGCTAAGGAAATATTTTGTTACAGCTGATGTAAATATAGCCATTGTACTAATTTACAGGAGTTAAAAGTAAGATTTTTATAATACTGTGTTTAAATTGGTGATACCTACTGTGGTAGCTTGGCACAATTACTTCATGTAGTAAACTGCATCATTTACACACATCTTTGTGTACCTATTTCTACAGAAGAGAGTTGGTACCAATTTACTTGAATTTGTTTCAAAATGGCAAACTTCTTTGACTGAGAAATTTATTCTATATGAACATGACACATGTACGTAATCATGTAAACCAATGTAGTGTCCAAAATCGTTCCACCTCCCTTGAAAAATGTTGTAACTCACTCCCCATTGAAGCTCACTTCTCAATACTGAACTACTGATGCTAACCTCCTGAAATTAATTACATACCGAGCGTAGTCTTCTTCCAGTTGCCTGGACCATTCTTTTTTTTTTTTTTTTTTTTTTTTTTTTTAGCAAATCTGCTAAATCTATTCTATTCTCATATTCTCTAACCACACGCCCTTCTCCCCGATTGCTCGAGTTAATTCCTTTCAGTTTGCCTCACGCTGGCCTACATGGCTGAGGAATCCAGAAGCCAGACATTGCGTGGCTTTGAACTGCACCTCTCGCTGAGCGAGGTTATTAATAACTACCCTATGTTATATATGGAGTGGTAATTCGTGTCGAGAAAATGGTTGATATTAATAAAGAAGGGGGAGATTTGGGAGCGTGGCCATGGGAGTGGGCAAGCCCCGTGGTTGATGAAAACATCAGACTCTTAACGATGAGGCCATCAGGAATGTAAAAGAGTTTAGAGAGAACAAAGAAGGGTGATTCAGGAGACTCCATGCAGTCTCGGGTTGTTCCCCAGCCGTTAAGGCATGGAAGTTTCTGGGTGTTTGCTGTTGCTGTTATTTGCAAAGTTGTTTAAACAATGAAAAGTTGTTTTTGAAAAGGCCTGATGTGGAGAAAAGGGTATAAGAGGGGAGCCTGCCCTCAAGATAAAAAAAGGCAGCACGATGTAATGAAGTTGTCATCAATAAAGAAGCAGAAAGAAGGAATGAAAAGGGGAACAGGTGAGCAGAATGGAGACCAGGACGGGAACAGGCACATTGATCGCCTCATGAAGATGGGTTCGGCCTGTTATATATGGAGTGGTAATTCGTGTCGAGAAAATGGTTGATATTAATAAAGAAGGGGGAGATGTGGGAGTGTGGCCATGGGGGTTGAAAAGCCCCATCGTTGATGATAACATCAGACTCTTAACGATGAGGCCATCAAGAATATAAAAGAGTTTAGAGGGAGCAAAGAAGGGTGATTCAGGAGACTCCATGCACTCTCCGGTTTCTTGTTCTCCATCTGGTTACTTGTTCTCTAGCCGTTAAGGCATGGAAGTTTCTGGGTGTTTGCTGTTGCTGTTTAATGCAAAGTCTTTGACCAATGAAAAGTTATTTGGAAAACAACTGCTGTGGAGAGAAGGAAAAGGCAACACGATGTAATGAAGTTATGTCATCAATGGGGAGGCAGAAAGAAGGAATGAAGAGGAACAGGCTAGTGGAACGGACACCAGGACGGGAGCAGGCACATTGATTGCCTCATGAAGATAGGTTCAGCCAGACTCAGCAAACCACTCAGAGAAGCTTGTACTGAAAGTCACTGGAAATAGGCACACCGGAGCTGGGAAGAAGCTCAAGCTGAGAGAAGCAGACCCGCGCACACAACTGCCCCTCGCTGGTAAGCAGCCGGGCATTATGGGGAATCATACGTCCTTAGAAACAAAGACTGTCCTGGTAACCTTACAGCTTATTCTCTTTATTAACAGTCGGACAGTTTACAGTCCTGAATTATGGGACCAAATTGAGGTCAAGGTGTGGGACTCTGCAACTAAAAATGACAAGGTTGCAGTGGAATTTCTCGGCACCTGGCGAGCAGTCCCTGAGGCCTTGAAGAGCCCTGTGGGACCACGGTCAGAAACGTGTGGTTTGCCAGACAGTGAGGGAGCTGCGGGCTCCTTTACTGATCCAACTGCTACACCATCGGCCCCTCTGCCGCTACAGCCATCGAAGGCTTTTGCTGTTACGCCCCCTGGTGAGCTGGACGTGCCTTTTGACCCAGGCTTATTGGCCTTGAAAAGGAGACGGGTATGTTTTTCTTCGATTCGGGAAGAACGGGATACATAAGGCCCAAAGACCAAGTAAAGCAAGACATATTGTTCAAAAGGAATGGAAAATGGAGACTTGTTTGTAATTAAGAAAAGGAACGGAAAATAGAGACAACATGTTAAGTCATGGAACTTAAAGGATTGTTTGTTACCTTTCCTGATTGTACGTATGTGTAGGCATACTCGGGTTTAGTATGTAAAAGCAATGTTCTATATATTTAGAATGTTTGATGTTCATGTGTGTGTGTTGGTGGAGCGTAGACTCCCCGCACACCCAGCACTGTTTACTTGCCTTTTATACCTTTCATAAATACGTCTTTTATAAATATTACTAAATTCAGATTGAATTGAGACTTCATTTATAACATCTAGGTCCAGAATGCACAACAGTTATTTTTATCAGAGTGTTGTAGGGAGCCAGCGAAGCCTACAGTAACATTCGCCTTGGAGAGAAGGAGCCAGAAGGCATTTGGTTTAACGGACAAGGATAGAGCCTGGAGCTGGGGGGCACTGGCCTCTGCCTCAGCTGTGCCACAGCCACCTCACTGGGAGCTCCACACACCTGAAACCTTGCTGAGCCATTTTGGGACTGATGTTAACGCTCTGGGCCAGGTAAGAAGGGTGAACATCCCCTGTGTGTGTGTAAGTGTTATGAGCAGAACCAACGTGCTTTTTAGGGAGCCGGATCAACCGGCAGCGTGAGGCAAACACCAGCACGGTCACACCTCGCGTAGCACGGCACTGGCAAGGCAGAGCGGGGCCGGGGCGAGCCGTCCCGGGGGTGCCGCAGCCGAGAGCAGCGGGCGGGCAACCCTCAGCCCCTACCCCCTGAGGCGGCCCGGCGCGCGGCCGCCATCTTGTGCGGGCGGGGCGGTGACTGCGGCCGCGCCCCCTGCCCCTGCCCGGCCGCCATCAGCCGCGGGGCGCTGCCACCGCGCACGCCCGGCGGGGCGGGGAGCCTGGGTCGGAAGCGGTGCCGGGGGCGGCTTCCCGCGGCAGCGGCTTCCGCGATGGAGGCCGCGGGGTCGGGGCCGGCCTCGGTGGCGGCGGGGCGGCCGCTGACGGAGGACGAGATGGCCGACGTGAAAAAGGAGGTGAGCGGCGGCACGGCACCGGGCGGCGCGGGCGGCGGGGAGCGGGAGGCGCGGCCCGAGCAGGGCCGAGCCGCTGAGGGCAGGGTGAGGCCGGGCCTCCCCTCACGGCCCCGCCGACCCCCGGGCCTTTTGTGTGATTTATTTTGCTGTCACGTCGTCTGCCAACTCGTTACAGAGCTGAGCTGAGTTCTGGCTTCTTGGTACCATTACGTGTATGGAATTTTCTGTAAAAGCTTTGTCACGGCTCTGTGAGGTGTGTTTTGCAAGTTACTGCTTGCTTCTGTAGAGCCGCGGGGTAACGCTGCAGTAGGCAGCATCCCGATGTTACGGGGAAAAAAAAATGTTAAATCAGACCATCTGTGTAACGTTATCTAAATCAGTCTGAGCTACTGACTGTATTCATAGCTTCTGCTCACAAAAGTCCATCTGTGTCACTTCAGGCTCCAATCTTACAGTCTCCCACAGTAATCTGAGGACTTGGTGGTAACATACTGGGTAGTAACAAATAACACTAGGTTTGTCATCAAAACACAGTACAATAAACCTGACTGCAGAGATCCTCGTCTCAGGGAGGTTCATTGCTCACTGTAAGCTCTTGTAGCTGCTCCAAAGCTGTGCAGGTGGCTTTGGCCAAGTAACCTTGTCAGGATGAGCTGGAGATCCAGCCAGGCATTGGTTTCTTCTTGCAGTCTGCACAACACTGCTGTACATTGCATGGCAAGATGTGTGAGCATAACTGAACGAACAGTTGTCTGTGCCTCCAGTGGATTAGACAACGAACAAGGCAGCTAGGGTATCGGATATGGTGTAGACCCAACTAATCATTATGAAGGCATAGCTGTAACAAAAGTTTAACTGCTAATTAGCATCAATAAGCAATCTTCTTGTAGATTACACTTAAAATAAGAGGGTGGATTGCTTCAAGTCACTCAAACTGATGCTTTTGTTAAAATAAAATGCAAATCTCTGTATCCTAGGTTTAAAAAAGTCAGGTAGTTAAATATATTTGTGCATAATTTCTTTTGTGCTTGTATTTCATCATGTGCATTGTCAGGTGGTTATTGCTCATCACTGACAGCTGTGTCACATAGATGGCTAGGTTAAATGAAATATTTTAGCACCACAGGCTAGGTTAAAATGTTTTATATTCTGTCTGCATTGCTACTTATATTCTGCTCTGTGCACCAGTCTTAAAGCCATCAAAACCAGGGTGCTGTGTTAAAGCTTTATTTCTTCTTGGATATAGGTGTTATCTTTGTGAAACTGAAGGTATGCTTGCTTAGGGTTGAGTATGTTAAAGTAATTAAAACATGGTATGTATTTTGTAGGGTATGCAGGCAGTTTCTGCTGTCTTTTGCTACAACCACACAAGTACTGTCAGGATTTGCTTTGGTATCTGAGATCAAGTAAACTAGCACTGAAATATTTTTCCCCAAAACTTTCTGTACCTTCTCCCTACTGTTTTGTCACATCAGGGAAGAGTTGAGGTGACCTTACCCTGTGTTACCTCCTTCTATTCCTTACGAAGTGGACTGCGGAAGGGAAGTGATGCAAGAGCAGGAATTCTCAGTGTGTGGTGTGGCAGCATACCTCAGCTGGCTTGCAGGGGTGGTCTGCTCTGGGTAAACTTGTCTTGAGGAGAAATTGTAAAGGTTGGAATCTCACCTCCTCCAGCTGGGAAGGGGGCAGTGAGCCCTGCAAACACATCCATACAGAGCAAAGGGTTCTTAATGCTTGTGCTCTGTCCTTCCTGTCCTTGACAAACTGTTACCCTCTGAGGACAGTGCAGAGGGGAATTCAGGACTGGTGCACTTCATGCAGCGTAAGACTCATTGCAGAGCAATGTTAGTCAAAACACTGTAGTCGTTCAATTGAGTAACAGCTTGCTATATTCTTCTAATGCTGAAAAACATACTGACTCTTCTGCTTTTGAGTTGGTTGTGACTGATCCCCCTTGGTGGTAGGAAGAGGTTTATGAGAAGTGAAAGAATGCCGCACTGCTCCCAACACTCATAGCCAAGCAAGCACGGGCCTGTTGCACTTGGATACTTGATGGCAGAGAAAAATGGTGGGAGTTGTGCTGTTGCCCTTTTCTGTTCCTCCCAGTCCGCTGCACCAGCACGGGGGCAGGTAACTAACCCGCTCCGTTGATGGATCCTCTCAGCTGCCAGAGCTGGAGTGAGGGTGGGAACAGGGAGCTGCCCACAGCCTGAATTAGGCACCCTGCAGCCGCGCCCTTGGGGTTCAGGTTTTGTGTTGTATTCATTGGTGGTGGTCTGCTGCCAGCAGCTTTCCTTTCTCTTCCTTGCATGCCCTCCTGATTATTCCTTTAACTGCATAACCACAGGCTGTTTATTGATGGCTTGCTTTTGTTGGACCTCTAGGAGCAGAAAACTACAAGAGCACATTCCATTCTTCCTTTGCCGTGCTTAGTGAAGCAGTCCAGAAATTTTTTCTTTAATTGAGTTATTGGTGTTTTCCACAGCACAGGATGCCAGGCAGTTCTATTGAGCTAGTAAATTCCTTTAAAGCAAAGTTGTCTTCATGCTGCTTTCATGGGATATAATTGAAAAGCAAGAGGATATTGGAAGACTTTCTTTGGGAAAAAAGTTGTGATTGTTTCTTTTCATCTTACCGCATCTCTCAAATGTAAAGGTGTTTTTTTTCCTTGTAGCTCTCAAATAATTTACCTTTGTTGAATCAAATGAGGCAACTTCAGGAGGAGAGGAGAGAATGTTTTTTCACATCAATAATTTTCAGCCAGTGTGTATCTGACTTGTGTATTTCTTCACAGGGAAAATTGTTGGCAAGGGAACCTGCTGATTCTGCAGTGTTACACAGAGTGTGCTTTTCAAGTAAAAAGATACTTGTGACTCTCATCTTTATAGAGCAGTTGATTGGTTATTGAAAGCAGAGTTGTGAAGGCAGGCATTAGTTCTGTTAAACTGCTGGCACCAAGCAGGCCTCTTAATGTGCAGATTGAAATACGGTGAATGTCATTGACGCTTCGGAGGTGCTTGTGCGGACCCTTTGAACAAGGGGGGTGGAGGTCACTGCTTTCTTTGCCAGATGTCTGAATAAACCCGTCAGTGTAAGAGAGGACACAGGATCTTACAAAGAAGAATTCAAAGTGGTGACTTTGCTCCTCTAAATTACCTCCAAAATAAACTGGTAATCACATTCTACCTGCATGCGGTTAGAAGGATGGCACATCTCTGCAGGGAGAAACAGAGGGAATGGGACGGGATACAACGTGTTGCAGTTCCTGAGGATGTGAAGGGCTTGGAACAGACTTCTCTGCTTTATCGTGCCCCGTGGTAACTGACTGCATGCGAGGGTCTGTAGACAATGGATGGAATCCGCTCCCAGGGCAGATTGTTGCCGCTTTTTTCCTTTTTCTTCTTTTTCTGGTTACAGAGAGGATTAAGCAACCAGCTGACACTTGGTAGCTGAAGTTATGCTGCAGGGGGGAGGCATTTTACTTCTGCCAGAGTCCTCAGAGATGTGCTAATTCTCAGGAGTCATTGCAGTGTGTCATAAGCGTACAGGGTGCTGCAGGTGTTCAATATAAAATCTTAAACCATCAGAAAGCAGATTGATAAAGAAAAAGCAGCCAGTAAAGTTGTTGAGAGTAGGTACATCTGTGAAAGAAAGCACAGGTATTGTGGATGCTGGTGAACTCAAATAGAGGTGTCTGTCTAATAAAACTTTTAAACAGTGAGTATACATGCTGTTGCTCTGAGACTGCTCTGCTCAATGTACAGAAAACATCAATAACAGCAGTGCCATGGAGTTGGGCCTCTGGGATACAGATAATATGAAAAGGTTGCAGTTGGGTAGTAAAATGGGGAGAGTGGGTATGCATGTAGGCAAAATAAGTAGTTGCTGTTGTGTTTAATTTCATTTTTACTTGGTGGCTGTTCTGAAATGTGATAATCATAGACCTAATGTAATATTTTCAGTAAATATCTGCCTTAATTACTTAAGATGCATTAAAACCTCACAGGTCACTCAAAGGAAAACTCCTGAAAAGGATAGGTAAATTAAAATGCTTTGATTTTTTTTTTTTTTTTTTTTTACACAGCTGCACTGAGAAAATTCTCCCCTAGGTAACGTGGTGGCAGCTTTAAAAACTGCTTGACTAACTTGTAAAAAAATCATAAAGATTTTTAATAAAGGCTTCTAAATGAATTGAAAGATCGGCTGATACTGGTTTGTTTTGTTTTTTTCAGGCTTTAGAAAGGATGCGACCTTACTTGTGTGACAAGATTATAGCTGAGAGACACTTTGATTACCTACGTTCAAAGAAAATACTCACCAGAGAGGACACAGAAGAGATCTCTTCTCGATCTTCCAGCAGGAAAAAAACTGGGAAGTTGTTGGACTACTTAGCAGAAAACCCAAAGGGACTAGATGCTTTGATTGAGTCTATCAGGCGAGAAAGAACACAAAACTTTCTGTTACAAAAGATAACTGACGTAGTGTTGAAAGTCAAAAATGAAAAACTTGAAGCTCTCAAAGGTAAGAAGTTTATAATAAAATCATCTAAGATAAAAATTTTATTTTGAGGGTCTGCAAAATAAAACTCGCACTGTTCAATCCGTGTTTCTTATTACATATTTTTTTCCTTTCTCTAGTGTTTGGGACAGTGTTCTTGGAAACTGCCTCAGTTTGGGTTTAAAATCTCAGGACGATACCTCGGGCATATCAGGCAAATATCAGGCAGATAGCTCTGCCTCTTTACTATCTGAACACAAATAACAAAATGGGGAGAGGGGGGGAAAACCGCAAACATACTGTTTTGTTCTGATGGATAAGTCTTTTTTCACACTTCAGTTTTGCTTTCTATGAGGTTCTAATTCAGAACGCAAAATAAGTGGTTATCTTCCATCTTGTGTTTCTCTTTACTGCAGTGGCAGGATGCTTGGGTTTTGTTCAACTCTGCACCTCAGCAGAGGATAAGCCCACAAATGCAATATTGAGGGGAATTTTCCCCAAATGCTTTCAGTGCAGAAATTAAAAATAGACTCTGAATGTATTGCTTCATACAATCAGAAGTTTTGCTGACACAGAAAACTGAAGTTGCTCTATGTATTCACATCTGAAGGCGGAAAAAGAAAGCATAAGCTTTCTAAACCAAAAACCTTACTTCCCCTTCCACACCCACCTAAAGAGAAATAAAGAAGGAAGAAGGTACGTTTTTGACCCTAGTCGTGAAAGGTCTGAAGTTTTCTCTGGCTTCAAGTGGAGCAGCCTTCAAAAGCAGTCCAGTTTGGAGCACAACAATGTGGCTGAAGCTTTTAAAAGGTTCTTTGAAGAATACAGTGAGAAAAGTCTATTGAAAGATAGTTCAGGCTGCCTATAGAAATGACATCCTAAAGCGAAGCTTAAGTTACAGTGTGCTTTGTCAACTAGTAGCTGATGTAGAGAAATCATTCCCGTGGCTGATGAGATGACCTGCATGTATTTTCTAATTTGTCACAACTACTTGGACATCACAGGTGAGATGAAAAGGATGGTTGGTTCAAATTATAGACAACTGATCTTTGACAATGTTACTGATGCTAAATCAGTTTTAAGAGTGCATCATATTGTAATTAAATTGTTTGTTTGTTTGTTTTTGTCTTAGGTCTGAGCTGCAGCACCTGCATGACCTCGCTGTATGAAGGAACAAATAATCTTTCTAGATCATATTCTGATGAATCTAATTTTTTTGATAAAACAAAAGATAAAGAATCAACCCAGATGCATCACCCAGAAGAAGATTATAGCACTGCTGCGTTTATGTCTGCTGTCTCTCTTCATTCCATGAATTTGCCAATTGCAGAGACGGGAAATGCAGAGAGTGTGGTTTTCTCAGCCACCCTTCCAGGCCCTGGAGACCCCGGAGCACCCCCTCTCCCACCAGAGCTCCAGTCAGAACAGCAAGAACCATCTAACAGTTCAAGTGACAATTGCTTTTTGCCTCTGAGATCACGTTCTCTTCAACCTTAGTGAACTTAGTGACTTTTGTCTATTCATCCGAAGGGTACTGAAACAGCATGTGATGTCTTATAAGGGTAAAAAAAAGTTTTGAAACTGTTAGTTTGTGAAATCAGAGGAAACAGTCCATGCTATTTACTGTTTTAACATATTTTTTTTTTGTAATCAGGTGACTCTAGCTGCTTGATTTCATGTTACTTAGGAAGCTTTTATTAGAAAAAAAAAAAATCATGATACTACACCAGCAAAGTTTTGTGTTTTTTTTGTTTTATTTTTAACCAATATATTTAAGATTTTGTGTTTAGTTGCAGACACTTAAGCTGCAGTTTACAGAACAGTAAGTAACAAACCTGGTGTTCTTAGCCTTTCTGTGACAGATGAAAAGCAAAGGTGGTTAGGAAAAGTACTGAGTATTGAAAGTATTGAAGTTAGCTTCCTGAACTAAAAGCTTTAGCTCGCTTGCAGAAAAGCTTGACCTCATTTGCCAAATTAAATACTTCTCTGTAGGATAAAGTCTGTCCTCCATGTATGTATGTTATGTGCAAAAAGTATTTCCATTTGCAAATAACACATCTGACCAAATCTGTTGCTATGCGTATTTGCAAGAAGTCTCTTATTTTTTTAACTTTTTGTCTACCAGTACATTGAAAGGCACTCAGCATCACAGTGATGCGAGCTAGCGAGTATACTTCCACAAGCCTTAGCATATTATTCTTGTATATTATTTAGAGATTTGTGATTTGAGATGCACTTTAAATATAAATTCTCATTAATATTGGAAAAGGAAAGTAAACTGCTGTAACCACATCATGTGGGCTATGAGAAACTGCTGTTGTATAATACTGTTAAGGACTAATGCTTCTATATTTTGTCCCAGTAGGTAAGTAGAGGAGTCGTGTAGCAGGAAAGCATCCTTAACTGCAGGATTCTTGGAAATGTTGCACTTAAGATATCTACTCCTCGAGGCAGATAGACACGTTTACATTTCAAATTGCTTAGTCAAAGGTATTTAAACCATTTGAGCATGGGAAGGTTCTCATATAGCATGTTATATTGTGTCAAGAAATATTGCTCTCATACTCTGCTCTTGAGTTGAAATCTTTTTATGAAAGTGGCCTTTAATCACTTTAAAATTACTAGACAAAGACAAACTCTTCCTTGGAAATGTGTACAGTTATGTTCTGCAAAACTACACTTCAGTATCTTTAGTATATCAAAAGTTAGGTTTGTATTTAAGGTTTAAATTATTTGGGCTCTTACGCAGTTCTGTAACTGTATCATTCCATTCAAATTCAAAGCCAGGTTAATAATTTAGGGCAATAACCCTAAATTGTGCTCTTGTTTTGGGGTCCTGCAGAAGGCCTCTCTAAATTTTTATTTCATGATTGCTATGGTTTTGGAAGGTTAAAATAAACTCCACTGTTCAATTATACTCTGTATTCAGAATGTAAATAGCTTACATTTGCTAAAGATGTGGGCTTCTGTTTAGTGTTTAAAATCCTTGATTTTCTGGTATGCATCTAAGGTGATAGACTGTCAGGATGGTGCAAATGCTTTTAAATGAAACTTCAGTACAGAAGGCACTCTGGGATTTAGGTACCTAAATGCAAGCAAAATCTTGCTCTCTAACATGAATTGGAGGGTAGGCATAAATCTCTCTTTCACTAACTTGAACTGTAGTTGCATGTACTCTGGATGTATATAAATTTGTTTAAATGTCCCTTTGTTCACTGTAAACCACTTGAATTGCATTTGTGTTCTCAAACATTTTTTCCCCTCCTTGTTTTAACCTCCTTAGAAGCTTAGTTTTGGGTTTGTTCTTGAATCCTTGTAAATAGAGGGGAGAGAGGGAGGGAGAGCAAACTTGGCCTTAACAGAAAGAGCATCAGCTCAAGGTAAAAACCGCATTGCAGTTCTAAATCAGAACTTCCACTGCTGCCTGCCACACAGCACAGTGTGCAGTAGGCCTGCCTGTACAGGGATTACTCCTGCAACGGAGCCTGTTAACCTGAGACTTTAAATGAATGTATTATCTTACCAATGTTTGCAAGGTGCATTTTTAAAAAAAATATATTTTTATCACAACTTTTGGAATAAACTCTTTTGTATAATTGCTTGTTTTCTGTCTGCCTTTATCATTGTTAAAATGTATAGGTTCTAAGTGCAGTTCATGCCAGTGTCTGGATGTGGGGTTTTGGTTTTGTATGTGAAGGGAGGCTTTTGTTCTCTTTTTAGAGAGGTTTGTCTCTGGGGGAAAGACAGACAGTGTGAAACACTGGTGTCTGTAGTACTGCATTCAAGAGCAGTGTGTAGGGAAGATGTGCGTATGGGATGAAGACCTCGTTCTCCTTAACTACAGATTCTGTGGTTCATGACTAGTATTGCTAACCAGATTCTTGTGATTTTTTTAAAAAATTATTTGATTGCTCCACTTTGTAAAGATGTGAGAAGTGTTGCTTCTGACCATGCATATAGTGACTTCAGTCTCAAGACATCTTTGATTAGTGAGGGAGAAGAAAACCTTTGTGCACTGAGCAGCGTAACTCAAAAGGATTCTTAAGTGTTGTGGGGACTTCCGTGCTTGTTATCCTTGTACTGTGTGTAGGGTTTCTTATGTTCCATGGTATTTAAGGCGAGAGATCAGCTGGACACAGTTTAATAATTCCCAGCGAGGAATTTTATCGTATTATACTCAAAGGCTGCTTCCTAGCCCTCTGCTCTTTTAGAAGAAACCGCTGGTTGTCGGTCGGTCAGTCTGTCAGTCAGGGCCGTGCCCGCCGCCTCAGGCCGGAACCCCGGGCGCGGGCCCGGTTTCCGTGCGGGCCGTGCGGCGGCGCAGGCCCCGCCATGGCGGCGGAGGGAGGGGACCCGCTGGGTTTCTTCGCGGCCTACGGCAGCTCCAGCTCCGACTCGGAGGCCGACGAGGCCCCGGCCGACGAGAGCCCGGCGGGGGCCGGCGCGGCGCCGGCGGAAGGCAGCCCGGGGAGCCGGCCGCGGCTGCCGCCGCCCGACGAGCTGTTCCGGGAGGTGTCGCAGCCGCCCGCCTTCCTCTACAACCCGCTCAACAAGCAGATCGACTGGGAGAGCCGCGTCCTCAGGGCGCCCGAGGAGGTACGGGCGGGGCCGGGCCGGGCCGGGCGGGGAGCCCGGGGCTGCTGGGGGCCGGCGGGGTCCCGCCGCAGCCCCGGGCGCCGTGTTTCTCTCCGCAGCCCCCCCGGGAGTTCAAGGTGTGGAGGAACAACGCCGTGCCCCCGCCGGAGGTGTACAGCCCGCCCGAGAAGAAGCCCCCGCCGCCACCTGCCGTCGACATGGCCATAAAGTGGTCCAACATCTATGAGGACAACGGCGACGATGCGCCCCGGCAGGCCGGCAAGGCCAGGTTCTTACCGGATGAGGAGCAGGAGCCCCCCGAGTCAGGTAGGGCACATGTAGGACACCCTGCTGGTGGCCCTCGGGTGTGCCAGTGCTCTCCTACCCCTCCCTGAGGTACTGTCATAATGCAGGGAGCTGGTGCAGAAAGCCTTGGCAAAAATTCCCTTTGTCTGCAGAAATGTAAGGTAACTTAATAAGTACGTAGCTTCAGAGAGGTTAACTGAAACCATAGTGTTACGTACAGTACTGAGAACTGAACTTGACAGGAGATGGTTTGAAACTGTTAACGTCTGAAGGCTTCAATGGTTAAAACTTGCAAGTTCTTGGAGGCTTATTCAAGACATGCTATCTCCTGTCGTAAACACGTAACGAGTGATGCTCTTGCATGGTTTGCAATCTGTTCCTTTCCTGTGCAGACCTGGTGTGCTTTGCAGAGACACGTGCTTCAAATCTGTGTGCATAAAGAGCAGAATTGCCGGCACGTGGTTTCTGTGAGTAGCCTGTGACTGGAGCTGTTCCTGACTAATTCAGAGGAAATTCTGCTGGCCTCTTCTACGTCTGCAGCTGCTCAAGGGCAGAGCAGTAACTGGCTGCAGTGATGGTAACCGAGTTCAGTGTGTGTACAGCATATTCTGGGGTTCCTGGAACCAACGAAGACCCATCAGGAATTTCTCTGATCCCCTTCCATTGTCGTTAGTGGAAGCAGGGAATGATTAAAAGGCATTATAGAGCAGCAGTTATGAGAGACCAAGAGGCTCAGGACTTCCTGGAATACAAAGAGGAGTGAGAGCTGCTTTTAATACTTTTGTCTCAACCCTAGATGCAGATGCATTTGAGCAGCAGGTCAGATTATTTTTATAATGTTTTCAAAACTTGGGGTCCAAGGTAGAAATTAAAAAAAAATAAATAAAATGCAAGTGACAGATTACTGAAGAAAATACTTACCGTCCTTTTCACTGTTAATCGTGGAACAAACACTAGTGGTAATCTAGGAAATACAGAAAGAAATATTTGAGAGATGGAAGAAATTATTTTATTTAACAAAAATACAAAAAAACAATAAACTAATGGAGAAAGAGAACAGCTGATGACAAACAAGAGAACAAAACCAGAAGAAGTTTTGGACTTCTAGAACGTACAATATTGTTTTGATTGACCAGTTAAGTTTTCAGCAAACCTTTTGCAAACAAATTTTGTTCTTTTTGCTTTCTTGCACTTTTTCATTCTCTACAGTCCTTTGTTATTTTATCTCTGTCTTGCTCTATTTGTTCTCTATGCTGTTATTTTTCCTCCACGCTTCTTTTCTCTTAGGCTTCACCCAGAAACTAAAAAGATAAATTATTAATTTACCTTGACTTTACTTTCTGCTTCTAAAATGTATTTCCTAGCTTTTTACCACATCTATTCAAATAATATTTTTTTAGAAGCAGGTACTGCATATTATCTAGCATAACAAGGCCTTTTCTTAGTTATACTCTGTGATCCTTGGTAGTTAAAGCAGCAAATCAATCCTATTCTGACCACGTCTTGTCCACATTCCAAAAATGAGGATGTTGTCAGTTAATATTACTGTGTCTCTTTTCCAGGCATCTTGGGTGTGGCTAAGTCAGTTGCTCTGGGATGAGTATGGTGTTTAAGACAAAAATACTGGTTTTGCTGACTTGGATTAATTCTGTCTTTTTATTTAAAGATGATGAAAAAGACGACGAACCAGCTTCTGCTAAGAAACGTAAACTAGACTCTGGGGAGCACACAAAGAGGAAGAAGGTATAAGCAGAGTATGCTTGATTTCACTATAATGAGAATTTCAATGAACTTGGACTCCTCTGTTGGAATGGGAAACAAATACATGTTTACTGAATTCCTCTCTCCTGTTGGGTAGGGAATCTTATTTCAGCAGTATGCTTGCCTTTTGGAAAGCACAAAACTCCATGGACAGTGTTGCGATAGGAACTCAGCTACTAAACAAAATTTAAACCAGTTTATTTAAAAGAGGTGTCTTAAAGCATTGTGGTGGGTACTTGTGCAGGTTACAGGGTTTCCTGGTATTTCATTTGTCAAGAAACCTGGTAACGTGAGCTTTTCTTGATCGATCTTTCCATTGTGTCAAAGCCTTTCATAAAGGAGCGTATACTAAAGATTCTTTGGGTATTATACTGTGACATGTTTTAATAAGGCTGTTTTGGAATTTGTGTAAAGACTGTAAATAAGCCACTGGAATAAATCTTACGTTTGAAAACATCTGTGGTATAAGTATTGCACTGCATGCTTGATGAATAGGAGGGATGGATTCCGCATTGTATGCTTTTTGGTGCTGTATCTCTAATGTCTCAACAGGTTCCTCACAGTTTTGTTTGTAATAAAAATACAACTGCAAACTGCAACGTGGACCTAAAAATAGAGTTTAATATCGGATGATTGATTGTGATGTTATGTGATCTGCATCAGTGAAACATGAATCTAAGCGATAAAAGAATTGAGGCATCTAAAGTATTATTCCTAAAACTGAAAATAGCAACTGTATATTTACATGAAAAATATTAAGGCAAAGCTGTGACAGTCTCTGCTGTCAAATTGTATCTACTTCAGTCCTAGCTGTAGTTAAGCTTCTTAAAGTATTACAGACTGCATGTTGCATTTGTGATGTGCTGCCGCATGGAGTTTTGGGTCTGTATATGAAAAAGTAACAGCAAACTTGTGGGGGAAAGGGAGGGTTACCATGGATTTGATGTCACCTAAAGCATCTGTACCTTGGGAAGTGTCTAGTGAGATTAGGCCTACTGACTGAAATGTATGTAATTAAGCAATCAGTATAAACACTGATATTTTTTATTTTCCTAATTGCTGCAAGGAGAAACCTTGCTTAATAATGATCTTGCTGAGTTCCAGGTGGAGTCAAGAGCCCTGCACAGCAGTCACATTTATCCTCTGCTGAAATGGAGTTTGTACTAGGTGGGGAGCCAGCACAGGGCATCTGTTCAGGAACTGCAGATATCTGTTCAGTTCTGTTCAGATATTTTGGTCAGTTGAGGGACTATACTCATATGTCCATACTTCATTTTTTCCTAGAAAGCTAATGTAAATTTCTCAATATCCTAGTAATTGTGCATGAAATTTTATCTAAAAGTTACCATCTATTGCATACCAGTTCTCTTAAATGAATACCTGCCCCCATGCTTGTAATGCAGGTTTAGGTCATCATAGCAGATTGCCATAAGCTACTAACGCAGCTGCTCTCTAGCTTTTGTTTGAGATCAAGCATTTGAGTGTTGAGTACGACCTCTCTGAATGAAAAGGCTCTCTGTGATCTGTTTTTTTCTGTATCTGCTGTCCTGATATTGCTAGCTTGAAGGCGCTAGAGTCCTCAGAGAATGCAGTAAAAAATAGTGTTTATGCTCCTTTGTTAGTGGAAATGAATTTATGCTATAGTTGATGTAGAGACCTAAGAGTAGGGAATAATAGCAAGCTCCCTTTGGCATAAGCAAATCAGTTACTAGGTCAATTTCTCAAAGGTTCAGCTTGTGGCCAGGCAGCAAATTGCACGTTACCTTGTCTAGCCAGATACTTTTGGAGAAATCTGCCTGTATGTACCAAACATATTCCAGGTTTATGTGGGTTGAGTGGAAAAAAATATTGATATCTGAGGGATTTGATGTAAGTAAAGGGTTTAATGGACTGCCCAATTCAAAAAACTTCTAGTAGTAATGTCTGCTACTGATGTGCTACTTGAAGAGTGTTACAGCTGGAGGTTAATGCCATTGCCTCTGGAAATAGGATGCATTCCCACAATTGTCATGACCAAGGAGGCTTTTGTCCTTGCATTGTGTGCTCTGCTATTCTACATCCCAGCTCAGGAAGCTACCATGCTAATCATGCCATTTGTTTTCAGATAACGTGATACATGGGGTATCCGGTTGTCTTGAAGCTAGCACCATCTGATACTCAGTTTCCATGGAGAAAACCAGCATGGCTAATCTAGGAGAAGAATGATGAATTGTATTATTTACACGTTTAGGGAAACTCCATTGTAAGCAGTGACCATGGCAGCATCCCTATTCAGGACACGTGGTAAAAGCAACTATTTGTCTTAAGAAAAAGACATCTGAAACAAGGCTGAGAGCCTGAATGAGGTGGAGTTACCTGGGTGAACTTCTGTTGCTGGAGGGCTTTTATGGTAGAGATGCTTCTGTCCAGGGAAGTTCTGGAGTTGCAGCTACTGAAGCAAGTCAGAAGTGTTCTTGGGTGTACAGAAAAGCCTAGAGCAGAGAGTGGACTGTTTCCTGTGTGTCCTTTTTGGATGATTAGGAGGAGTGACATTGATTTGCAAAACACGAAAGTTTGGTAATGATACAGTGCTTGAGAGAAGCAGATCGGGCAAGTGCAAAGAAATGAGCAATGAGATTTCCCCATTTGATTCAAAAGTTGAAGAGGGGAAGATGAAAAGCTGAAAAGCAAAGCTAGCTTTGGGCAGCTCATAATGAAAATTTGGCTACTCTGCAACAGGATCTGTGAAGTGCATAAGTGAACACTTATTAAACTTAAACTGATAGCTCAGTACAAAAAATGTCTAGAGAACACTTTATCCCAGATCCTCTTTCAAGAGGAGACAGTGACAGGGAACAGACATTCCTGCTTACAAATGTGTTTTCTTGGCTTTAAACATTAGCCCACTATTAACTCATCATTTGCATTGTTTTTACCATGAATCAAATGTGATGAGGATCATTACGTGTAACAGGGAAGGAAGGCAGTGAAAAGTCCCTACAAGTTTGATTTGAATTCTCTCTAAAAAAATTATCAAGAGTAGAAAAATGGTGGCTGGAAGGCAATTTATGTGCAATGAACACATGTTGCCTCCAGATGCTGGCATAATAGCAGCCACATAATGTAGCTCTCCAAGACAGGCAGGATGATCCAGAGAAGAAATATTCAAGGCAGTATAAAACGACAGCTGTTTAGGATAATGGCTTTCATGGCAGGCAGTGTGTCCTCTGAGAAGTGCTGATGGAGAGATTGCTGCAAGGCATCCCTCTGTCAGTCTGCTTGTTGTTCCGCTGTGAGGGCTCGATGCGTGTGAACACTGTTGAAGAACTGATTCATTTACAAATGGTTTGTGATAAGGCTCAGGCTGCCAATCTGAAATTGAAGCCAGGGAGATGCAGTGTGTTCCACAAAGAGTAATTTATCTTGAACCTGTAATCAGCAAAGGAGGAGGATTTTTTATCAACAGAGAGAAATGGGAGCTGTGTGGAGCTGGCCAACCCTTATTTCTCTGATGACAGGAAGCTCATTTGCTGGTTTGCCAATCTTGCAAAATCTTGGCAGAATTTGGATGAAAAGTTGTAATGCTTTCAGTCACCAGCAGGATTCAATTTGGGGTTTCTTTTCAGACTTGAAAGGCTCTTGTGACTGTTTCTGTCTTAGCTTGCAGTTTTTTCCACAATCCTTTTACTGTTGGACACAGACATTTGTGCTTTTGGTTTGGGTATAGGTTTGATGTTAGATGACACAGAACTGTCCAGAAGGCATGTTGCAGACTTCTCAAAAAGAGGACTCCAATGGGATGTGTTCAGAAAACACCTTGGCGAATGGAGGCACCTTGTTAAGGAATCTAACTATCTCCGTTAACTGCCAAAGGTGTTTTCTGGGTGCACTGACTAAGGTCAAATGTACAGGGTGATGCAACCAGAGGCAGAGAGTAGCTAGACATTCTGTGAGCTTGATGAACTTTCAAAATGGAAATGTAAGCAGTGTTTCTGTATAGCAGGTGGTTGGCAAAATACAGAAAATTGCCAAGAGAAATGCCATGCTGTTGTTGTACATGAGGCTTCCAGTGAGACACCGGAATCTCAGTGAATGATTCTCTTCTTGAGACAAACCTTCTGGTAGCAGTGGGCTATTTATCAGGGCTTGTGTAGTCATATAATTAGGAACCAAGAAATAGTGGGAATAACAGAGGAATGGAGATTAAATGTGAAGAACTAGATCATAATAGAGTCCCTGAGGTATCGCAGGTCAAAGGGAGTATTCATATGAGTGCACTGAATTTGTGTTGCTGATAGACATGTAGACTTGGATCAGTTTGACTCGGAGGGGGGAGTTGCATCAGGGATTGGAATGGGTTTATGCTCTGGTTCCTTTGAACTATTTTCTTCAGGGCACCTCTGAAAAATCAGGAATTTTCAGGGAAGCCAGGACCTGTGGAGCTGGATTGACAGAAGAATGCAATGAATTCAATGAATGGAGATAAGCATTTTTGATCCTTATCAAATACTTTTATCAGTCCTCTTCATTTAGAAGATGAAGTGCTCTTCATCTTTAGAATGCTTTCATCTTGGTAGTTTCAAAAGATAAATCACACCTTTGCTCTGCTGCGGCTGTTAGCAACAACACAAGTGCTCTGTGTTGTGCTGCCTTCTGACAAGGTGAGCTTGTTCTTGGGTGCAAACGCTGATTTGCCATCCCTTTGCTTAACTTCTCCAACTGTCTGTTTCTGCTGTAGATGGATTGATAGAAAAAGAAATACAGAATGGATTAACACAGAGTAACCCCAGGAAAGTATAATGGGGAGTGAAAGCGAAGCCACAGGATTAACATCTCCTCAAAACAAACCAAACAAACAACACCCTCCGACAGCAGGCTCCTAGTGAGAGTACTCATGATCCTTTTAGTTGGGAAGCAAAGTATGGGCCAGTTTTGTTAAAGTTCTCCACCACACTGTGATAAGAGGCGTTTGAGGAACCAGACCTGGTGCTGTGAGGGACTTTGTTCATTCCTTTTGTAGGAAGGAACACCGTTACTTAAAGAGATAAAGAAGTTTTTTTGTTTTGATCCCTGTCTGGTATGATAAGATTCCTAAAACAAATGCACAAATCCCTTCCTTGGGATTGATAAATCCTAATGTATATTGTGAGACTAACTAAGAGCTTTATATATGTCTGAAACGTTTCAAAGACTAATAGTATTTAATGTGATTGTAACAGGGGTGATGGCAAAAGGCTGTTTATAAACATAGTGTTCAATAGTTTGGCATACTGATTTTTATACAAGGTCCGAGTTTTTACTTGCCATTAGTGACTTGAAAGTGGCATGGTCTCAAAGGAACCTTGGTGCCCACCTCTGGGATGATTGTAAATTTACTTTGTCTCTGAGACAGCTTCAATAGCTTCAATATGCTGTGTCTTCATGATCTTTGACATTGTAATGAAATACTGTATACATCTCTCAAACAGAAAAAAATTAAAGTATCTGTATAAGTATGTATCCAGTAGAGGGTGCTTTTGTTCGCTTAGCAGTACTGCTTTATGCTGTAGAGCCTGGTTTGCTTTGATTCAGCCTGAATTAAGTGTTTCTTGAAAGAGTACACAGCTATTTTGGTTGCTTTCTTGATACTTGCTCTAGATTGTCTTTGTCACAACAAAGGCTTTTCAAACTGTAGTTATTTGGGAAACAATTTTAGCCAGGTGTGTTTGTCTGCCACAAAGCAGTGAAAATCAGTATCAAAATAATGGATGGTTAAAACCATACCAAACTTCTTCTGAGGGCAAACGAATTAGTGGGTTTCAAAGTTTCTAACTTAAAAAAAAAGACCAAGAAGAAGGATTTTATCATTCTGTAATTGAAATAATAATGGTTGGATTAAATTTAAGACCACTCGAAAAGCTGATTTCTTGGAAATAAGAAAGTGAGGAGGAATTGCCTTTTAAAAGTTTTAGTTACGTAATTTCCCATGCAATCATAAGCTGCTTGTTTTATTAGGAAAACAGGCATGCTTGTAACCTCAGTATTAGGCAGCTGTTTTACAGATCTTTTTTCCCTTCTTTCATAGAACTTACAAAAATAAAGCTGTCATGTGCCTTCGCAAAGGCCATCCAGCCCATCCGCCTGCCCCAGGCCAGGCCAGCCGTACCCACGCCATTCCTGGCAGACGTCTCCATTGGAAAACAATGCTTCCATGGAAGGCAGCAGTGCAGTGAGCACCACCAGCACGGCTCTCAGTTTCGGCAAGTCAGTACTTTCATGAATCTGTAGGAATCAGCAAAAACATGCAGTTGAGTAACGGAATTGACACCCTTCTTCTCCATTTTGGGGAATCGTATAACCCTCTCACGCAGCTCCGGGGTTAGTCTTGTGTTTGCTCAGAGCAAGGCCTCCTTTGTGAGCACAGGTGTACGTGGCTCAGGATGACACATTCAGAGCTACCAAATGTGATTTACCTCAGGTTACGCTTGGTTCTCTGGTGGCATAGCCATGAGAAAAACATTTTTTATGTCAATGAACCAATTCTAAGGTCAATGACAGAATTTTAGCAAAGTACACAATTTCTGAGAGCATTTTGTCTGGTCAAAACAACCTGGTAATGCACTGCTACCACGTTCCCTTGGAGCAGGCTTCTGCTGACTGTGTTGCTGATGAAATGGAGCTTCTAGAGGTTGGAACTGATCTACTTTATGTATTTATTTTTTTAATTTAAAGACCTCATTTAATATTTAACTGGATTTTGGTTCTATACTGGAAGTTAATTATCTTGTTTGCTGTGAAAATACCTAATATGATGGGCTTAAAAGGCACAGGTTACCATGAGCTGAATGTGTCCCCTGGTAGGTGGAAGTTCCTCTTGAACTACAGCTCCACGCGTGCCTTTGCTATTTTCTGCTGGGTGCAACACAGGTGTTTTCATTGACAGCTCTGAAATTCAGCCTTCAGTAGGTAACATGGAGGGGCATAAATGAAACAGTCATATTTATGATGGGAATGTTTTGCAGACCTTGTTTTTTGTTTTTCCTTCTCATTCTGCAGAAGTCCCACATTTAAACAGTGTTCCACAGAAATTATCCTGAAGAGCTCTCACATTTAGTAACAGTAACACTAATTCCCAGGAAGCTCTCTACAATTTTCCATCAGTGCTGTGTTTATATGCCAGACTGGGACATAGCACTTGAACATTTAGGACCAGAGGGAAAAGTTGTTGGGAAATTGTCTCTCCTGGTACTTGCTAATCTGTTTCAGAAAGTCAGTTCCATCTTGCAAAGCTGTTTGTTTTCCTCAGTTATATTGCATATGAGTTTTGCTTGTTGAATAAGTAGCTCTTCTGTTTTTATTGCAAAATCAGCAGGTTTACTGACCCTCCTTGTCAATACTATAGGGTTGCTGGGAAGCTATATGTGGTATAACCACTTTAATTCTATTTCTGATATCATGCTACAATGATGCTTTTCAGTCTGTGGCTACATTTCTTTCAGTAAATCATTTGGCACAAAAGGAGAGTATCTATAATGTGAAACTGTGCTGCAGGCTAGCTCTGCTCTGCTCCCATAGCCTCACCACCTAGCCGCAGCTGGAGGGCATTAACTGCACTCCTGCACTGCATCTTCTGGTTTGGGTTTCACCCGAAAGGAATCCAGCTGGTGCACTCTGAAACCAAAGCATGATCTGTGAGGATGATGGGGAGAGTCACATCAGAAGCATGCTCCTGACCCAAACCAGAATGCTTCTGCTGCCACAGCCAGCCCCTGCGAGCAGCCCTGTCTCTGGGACACGCCTCCTTGCCCAAAATAAGCCTTGCTGGGACAAACACAACTGTATGCAGATTGGATTCAAGGCTTATGCTTTTATGCATGCCAATACTGCCTTCTAAACTTAGCTTTTTCCATGCTTTAGATTATGGTGCTTTTTTGTTGTTGTCGTTGGTTTTGTTCTTTTCCTATTAGTGGTTCTGATATTAATTAAGCACAGGGAATGCTGGAGAAAGAGAACTAGAGTAAGTTTAAGCACTTATCCTTGCTTCATTGTACCCAGAGTGGTAACACTTCTCCTCAGAGATGCAGCATTTGTTGCTGCAGCACTTGACGTGTCTCTGGAGCTCAGCTATGCATGAATCCCACCACAGGCAATGGAAAATCTTTGTATATGAAATAAATCACATGTGAATTTATGCTGCCAGGTGTCATAGCACTGATCATCTAATCCTTGATAGGGACTGAAGCCTTGTTATATATCTTGCAGTAGAGTAAGGAAAGCAATTTGTGTTTTTATTCCTCCTTGAAAGAATGGATCCCTTTCTCCTCCCTGTGCTTTCTTCTCTAGAAAACTTACTAGCATCTGAATTTTGCAAGCTTGCAAAAACATTTTTTTTATTGCAATAGAGTTGTCTTAAAAGATAAATTTCTCCCTGAGGATGTTTGGGCAAGGTGGAGAGAGAGATTGATCATTTCCAGATGCTCTTTGCTGGCAGGCAAACAAAAACTCAGCTTCAGGTAACATTTGTGAATGTATTTAAAAAATATCCATGTTGTATGCAAACCTGGCAGGGAAGAGTGTAGGCCAGCACAATGGGCATCCCAACAGTGCCTGAGATGCACACATTTGCATTGCCATGGCTGTGTTGGTATGATGGGGCTCACCCCTGCTGACTGGGCTAAAAGTCTTTGGAGCTTCCCTCCCTTTCTCCTATTTCTGGGCAGAGGATGGATGTATCTTTCATAGAGAAATACAGAGGTCACATTCAGTATGCTTTTTGTTAGACGAGTGACCCCGCACTGCTTGCTCAAAAGTGGAAAAGGTCAGATGAGGATACATCATTCACCTTTTCTTTGATGCTCTGGGTACCTTTCCTGGTAGGCTTCCTGAGTACTGCATGCCCACAGGACTTGGTGCAGCGAATGACAAGGAATTTGCCAAGGGGCTTCTGGGGAGTTCCCTGAGATACAGAGGCAGGGAGAGCGCATGTCTTCCGTGTCATCAGAGATGGGAGACAAGGAGAGTGACTGAGTGACCGCATTTGCATCCTCTTCTTCGTACGCTCCGTTTCACTTCCCTGCAGAGCACAAGCAGGCCTCGCACAGCAGCAGCTGCATCGCTGCTGCTTTTGCCTGTGCACAAGAAGTCGATATTTCCTTTGTTGCTGACTCTTCCTGGGCAGCAGTGTCCTGTCTCTAACAGCTACAGTATGCTGATGTCTAAATGGTGAAAACTGAGAATCAACCAGGTCTGAAAGAGACACTGATAGCTGGAAATGAGGTTCTCCTCCCATCTGTGCCTGTCTCTGAGGTAACAGCAGCCGTGGCTCTGAGCAGTGGGAGTGGTGAGGCTCACGTCTGTCAGAAGTAAAGGAAGTGCCTCCTTAGTGAGCAGTCCTTCACGTCCCCCCATAACCTCTGTTGTCCTCCTCAAAGGGTGTGTGGGACCAGGAGAGCCGGTGCAGACCGAGTGCCTTCATGAGCCATGGGCTGGTTGCTGACTCAGCGGGCAATGGGACGTGCTGCCTGCTTGTGCGCACCCAGTCAAATGGGCAGCTGCTGTAGGCCTACCTACAGCATTTTAGCACGTGCCCTGAGGCAGGACCAGAAGACCCTGTCCAGTATGGGGGAGAGGGAGTGCCAGGAGCAGCAGCACCGCAGCTTGTACCTCGTCTACCCAAGAGTAGGCAGCAAGACAGGGCTCAGCTCCCCTGCAGTGGCAAAACCCAGGGCCCTGGCAGCATCACTGAAGAACCCTTTTATGGTCAGAGAAACTGATACATGAGGTCTGCAGAGGGAAAGCCATCTAGAGCTGGTGAAGTCCCGCTTCAGGCAAACAAATTGGTGGAGCTCTGTCCTGGTACTCATCCCAAAACTGAGCAGCAAACTCAGCTATGGTGTAGTAACTGAGGAGAATGAAGTAAAGAGGGAGAAAAGAGAGGGAGAAAAGCTGGGGGTAAAGTTCTCTGGGGTTGTATAGGTAAAGTAGGTATATGCATAAGGTTCTTCATTAAGCCCATTTATTGTTTAGAAATTTAAAAAAAAAAAAAAAAGTGGCTTAGAACAAAGCTTCATTTGGCGTGTTTCAGAAGCAGGCAAAGTAGAGGGGGAAGATGCCTACTAATAGGTTTTTAGAGTGTTTGCTGTGAGAGTAGGAGAGCAGTAGGAAGAAGGGCAGGACTGCAAAAGCAGTTGAACCTCGCAGTTTCTTTCGCTAAAGAAGGGACATGTGCTGTAGGAAAGGGCACTTGGAATCCTAAGACAAGGCACTAACAGTTCTGAGGGATTGCAGCTCTGAGACTTGATGCTCTAGTTGGTGAGGTGCCAGCTGTACTCCTCCAGCAGTAGTGCTTAAATGTGTCATCAGCTCGGGAAGATTCTATAGAGGGATTATTTGGTCCTTTTTTAGAGTTATTGTTTTTCCCTTAAATATTTGATAGCAAACATGTATGAAGCTCTGAAGAACCACACGCATGATCCCATGATCAGAATGTGCTGGGTAGAGAGACCTGTTCCAAAGGATGCTAAAACTGGAGGCTTTACAATGGGACCTGCGTTTTCTGTGTTGTTGTTCATAAAGATAGAAGCCTCTGTGTGGTTAAAATCTCTTCTGTTGTGTTTGTTTGGTGATTTTTATTTTGAGGAGGAGGGAGGTAATTTTAGGTCTTCAGAAGTAAAAGTTAGATCAAAAAGCTGGCAACTGTTCAAGATAAATGAGCAACCTCACCATAAAGGCTTTTCGGTCACCTTGGAAACACCGTTTCAAAAAATGAGTTGGAGTAATTTTAGTTTCAGACTTCCCTCTGCCCTCCTCCCTCCCATGCAAGTTCTGTTTTTACACTTGGCATATCCTGTTTAGCTGTGTTTCTTTTCTATATAAACAAGGGAATTTGCCAGACAAAGCGGGAAGAACACTGAAAATGACCTTGCATATGATGTTTCAGAGCATGAAACCAGTGTTTGGAAACAAAGTTAAACCCTTCTAAGAATAGATTTAAAAAAAAAAAAAAAAAAAAAAAAAAAAAAAGACATTTTTAGATCTTACAGATAAATGTAAAAAAAAAAAAAAAAGTTTAATTTTAAATGCTTATTTCAAGTCTTTTTATTCTGCAGAAGAATGTGGCATTTAGGAAATGAGTTTTAGTGATGAAAATAAAGGCTGGGAGGGGATTAAACAAGGAATAACCTAATTTGAAATACGGATGTGATACAGCAGACACACAGGGTCTGTGAGCATCACCAGTGCTGCGCTCTGCTGTACTGCAGCACTGAGTCTGGGCAGGTGTTACCCAGATTACGCTGTGGCATGGCTGGAGACTCAAAGTAATTAGAGAGGAGATTAGGATAAAGTAGTACTTCTATCCACTAAAGAATGTAAATATTTTGAATATTTTCAGCAGCTCACGCTTCTCAGTAACAGACCTCATCTGAAGAGCACCCTCACTGTGAGGGCCCACTACAGAAAGCACAGAAGCCTTCATAGCCTTCCCTGTGCACTTGAAATGAACTGAGGTGCATGGACCACTCCCACTCAGAAAATATTTAAAAGTCAAAAGCAAATTGTTTTTAAATTATTTGAAAGATTAAATTGCTTTTAAATATCTATTTTATTGCCCAGGCAATATTCTTGGAATCTCAGAGGAACCCGTGCAGGACTGACTGACCGTGTGCAGGCTGTGCAGGGTAGGAAGAGATGCCATGCAGGGCCATGCCATAGGTGTCACAGTGCAGCAGCAAATGAAAGCCAAATGCATCTCACTCCGTGCAACACATTTTACAAGAATATTATCCTATCATTTCCATATATAATATTGCTGTGCACCTCAAGAGACATGGGGTTTGTGATTACAGTTCTACTGCAGGTATTCCTGGCTGCAGGCAGCTGGGTCAAGAGTTTTCTCTGCTGGCTCGGTGTTTGTCCTGCGTCCTAGCAGTGCCCGGAGAGCACCTGGGCTGGCCACCCCATCAGTCACTGCTTGTGTACTTTCTGCCTGGCAGTGACCACTGACTCGTAACTGCAGACTGAACAGCGAGCCTGCGCCTCGCAGCCAAGTGCACGAGTTGTTAACACAGCTTACTTAGTATATTTAATATGTTGTTTGATTCTTACATAATTTTAAACAGTGACTATGTACTGTCTTTTCCTCAAATGCTATGAATAGACTAATGACTGACATCTAGTTTCCCCTCCTGGTTGCTGTTTTCTTGCTGTTGCTAGTGATAATTCCATGTTTATTCAAAGCCTGCTCCTCATTCTGGCAGCACTTACTGTACATGTCATGCCGTAATGCACGCTTCACATCAGGAAAGATAAGGTGGCATTTAAGATATGCGTAGAGCCATAGGGTGCCTACTGCTTGGGATCAGGGGCAGGGGCGACTGTCAGCACTTCATCCCAGGAGCCTTTTTTTAGTAGTGGCAGTGGGTGAAGCTAAAGAAGTCAAGTACCAAGCTGAATTTGGACAAAGTGCAATGTCCACATTTGGCGATGATGTTAGTGGCAGGAGGCAAGAGCCTGTGGTCTAGAGAAGGGGCCACACTGAGGTGTTGTTCTGAATCGGGTCTTGCAGCTCACTTTGAGTCAGTGAAATTTCACTGAGTTTAATCCAAAATAGAATTTGAGTCTAAAAATAGCCAAACAAACCCTGGCAGCACACAGAAAAGGGTGGGACAGTCTTGTACAAGTGAGACCAGTGAGGAAGCACAGAACACTAGTAGGCCGTTACACTGATGTATCACGAGATGTGACTGGACACAACAGCAGACTAACATTTGGTTTACATTTTTGGAAGTGTTTCCTAACCACGTGACTGGTTAGGCCGTTGAGATGCTGGTAGAACCATGAATCTTGAGATACTTGTAACTCGATTGGTATGAATATGAGCAAACAAGGAGATTTATGATTAAGGGAACACAAATGTATTTTTTCACCTTTCTTTTCTTGGATTCTGTTGTCTCTTCCTGGGGTGAGTAAACATTATAATGGCCACAAACAAAACAAACTTGACCATGGTGCCTCCCCATCAGCTGCTGTGCTTTTGCCATTCCATGTTATCACAGGAATGAAGAAGAGCTGGGAGCGAGCTGTCAGCAGATGGTAAGCAGCAACCCTGGCAAGTTTGCAAATGAGGGAATTTCCCTGCGTCAGCCGGTAGGATCAAGTACTAGTCTTCTTTGCTGGATTGTTCTTTACAAGTCAAGAAAGCTCATCAGGTCAAAACATGTGCTTCACCATGGCTGGCCTAAACAGGAAAGATTTTTTTCTCGTGTGAAATACTAATTTTTCTCTGTTCCACTTGGTAGGTACACTCCAGGAGATTAAAAAAAAAAACAAAACAAAACAAAAAAACAAGCCCACCACCCAGACCCAGGGTTCATCTGCATAGGTAGACAAGAATGCTTTTCTAGTTTTCAGTCACCGTACTGAAGCAGTGCTGTTCACATTCTGCAAACAAATAGGTGTGAGCACGTTAATGCATGCACAGACTTCATTGCAATAGTTTCTTACTAACAGCTTCTCTGACTGCTCCCTTTGCTGCACACACAGTGAAGAGACAGAAGAGGATGGTTCACATTTAAAACTGTGCAGGTCTTGTAGCAGCTTGAGGTGGTATGCTGGGTTTCTCTAACTTTTTTTAATTCATTTTTTGGCTTTGCAACATCAAAGTAGCTATTGTGAAATGATCACATGCAAATATATAAAGCTATTTGAATAATAAAAGTATTTAACTTAAGAGAAAAATAAAGTAGGTGCTTTCAATATGTGAAAGCCATTGGCAGAATTTGCCTACAGGAACAGCATCAGTTGCTTAAAATGAAAGACTGAAATGCGTCTTTGAAGCGTCTTGTGATTATCTTAAGTAAAGTACTTTGAGCACAGCACGGTATATTCAGCTCCTAAAAACGATCAGTGTTCCAATTTAAGGACCTTTCCATTTTTCTTTTTAAGTATTGCCTATCCTTCTACGGCATTTGGGTCCTTTACGCTTTGCTCAGTCTTGAAACTCAGAATTCTGAGGCTGATGATTAAAGAAAAATTCCAATTCCTAAATGGTAGAAATGAAGGAAAGGAACTTTAAGGAAGTGGAGTCTCCTCAGAGCACGTTCATTAAATGTTTTCCCAATCTGATGCACTGTTGGTTATTAATAGATAATTAATTGGAAACCATTCAAAATATTGTTCTTACAGTGTTTAAGTTCTGCAGGATTTTAAATTAAATGCATATTGCATATGGGAGAGTTTTTAGGACCCTATGCATAAGAGGATTTATGGTAGGTGCACCTGGCAACATCTCATGGACATCACTGTGTAGGCTGGCAGGAAGAACAGTGGGTGTGCTGAGGGTCTGCCAGCCGGTCTCATGTTCCAAGAACGCTGACAGGCACTGCTGCAGGACACAGCTCAAAAACGCCATGGCTCCAGCTAGTTACAAGATGAGTTTCTAAATTTGGGCTAATAGGCAAATGCAGTGAGAAACTGGATGAAGGCAATGACTTTGGAAAGTCATAAGGCTGAGGAGAAAGACCACAGACACACTGGTGAGAATCCTGCTCTTTCTTGTCCTCCTTGGGCAGAAATAGCAGGAAAATGCTTTCTCGTGACTTGTAAATATGGTTCTGGCCAGAAGCAGGTAGGACAGAGTAGACAGAGAAAGGTTACTTGGTATTTTCAGTTCCTTTGAAGAGTATCTTCTGATGTTTTAAGCATAGATTTGAATCTGTTATTCTTCTGTCTAAACATATTACATTCTTGTTTGTGGTGTTTACGTTCACTTCAGCCAAGGTGGAGTGTCACTGATCTGTTGTTTTTGTCTCCATGTTAGGAGGAGGTAATGGTAATGATGGTCATTACACCAACTATTTTTACTGTGTGGGTAATGCTTTGGCTTCTTGGTAGCCAAAATACTTTGGTATTTTTAGCATATCTTTAGGGAGACTGGCATCCTACAATAGTACTCTCACGCTGCAAGATTGCAATCAGAGGTGGTAATGACAGCACTGAAGTTCAGCAGCATGGTTTGAAAAGCTCATTGGGATGTTAGCTTGCATTCCTTAAAAAGACAATCACCAGCTTAAAAAGCTAAGTACAAGATACCAAAAAGAGCACGAGCTACTTATTTCTGCTTAAACAAAGCACAGAAGGCAGAGCCATGAGTACACTTGCTGCCTAACTTAGTTATGAACAGAAGTATTTCCATCACACTGCTCATTTGAATCTATACTTACCTTAGATAGTTTTTTAAACTCTCTCCTGTTTAATTTTAAATTCAGCTTAACAGAGCAAGTAGACCATTGGCAGCTGTATGAACATCCCAGGGTGGGCTGTCACACCACGTGCCACACCTCTTGGGAGTGCCCAGAAGTTCGTGGCTGCTGTCCAAAACCTGCACTGGGCATAAGTTTCAGCAGTGGTGCTTCTTAGAGCAGTTTTGGATTAAGGGGGCTTTTGGCAAGGATGTGCTGGAGAAAGTAGTCACTGGTCTGAGCCAAACACTTGACTGCTCTAAAAGTCTTTAAGAATTGCTTTTAAATGGCGTGACCTCAACTGCAAGTGGGGCCAGAGACCAGGGAGTTGATGGTGGAGCCACTTTGGTAATGAACACCTTCGGTTTTGTCCGGCCTCTTGTCTAGCAGCCTCCATAGGTCTAGAATACAAATGGCTTATTCTCCCATTGGTTTGTCTTTGCAAGCAGATAAACAGCTGTATTACAAACTGTTGGAGCCACTGGGGTGCCTCGTCTGGCCCATTCAAAATAGGGTCTGGGGGTAACAAAGATGTGGGTGGCTGGA
Organism: Aythya ferina; assembly: GCF_964211825.1. Classification (NCBI taxonomy): domain Eukaryota; kingdom Metazoa; phylum Chordata; class Aves; order Anseriformes; family Anatidae; genus Aythya; species Aythya ferina. The sequence continues at coordinate 18,669,206 of NC_140304.1, forward strand.
GTAGTGTCTGCATACGCAAGAGATCAGTCGCTCGGCGGGCTGGAGATAATGCACGCTGCCATTAGCTGGCAGGTGTGGCCGATAGAATTTCATGAGACTCCTGTTTCAGTCCATTTGGATGTCAGCAAGGCAGACGCTTTCAATAACAAGAGTGCTCAAAGATTTTATTGGGTCATTCAGCTGTGTCCGGTTCCCAGCTGTCATCAGCTCCACTTTACTCGTATGATTTTCACTTTGTCCCCCTGCCTGTGACAGATCTTGAGAGAAGAAAGATACTGATTTGCTAGGCTTTAATGGAAAGAGGACTCACGCCTGTTTCCAGACACTTTTATTCACATGAATGAATCCCACTGAAGTAAAGTTAAGTGCATCTTTGCACAGTTACATCCTAAGTTAAAGATTAACTTTCAGTTCAGGTACACCTGAGGACAGCTTACATGCTAGGAGAGATGGAATTTTCCAAAATCACACTAGAGCAGTTCAAAACCAGCCACTGAGCCCATGTAGAAATGGAAGCCTGTGTAATTAGGAAAGCACAGACACTTAAAGGTGTTTGCTGAGGCAAAGCTGATCTCTGAAGCTGCCAGGGGTGTTGTAGAAGTTCTCAGTCTTTTATTAGGAGCTATTTATTTGTATTATGTCATCTTTCGGACATATCAGTGCCCAAATATTGCCACCTACGTGTCAGCTTCTTCACCAGGGACATCCTACTCACCAGTGTGGTTTCTTTCCAACTTGAAATCGACCTTTTTGCTTGTGCAATCATTTACAATTCTTATGTCCTCAACTCACAAAAGATTAAGTAATTAATTGGCAAAATCTTGGTCTGGTGATGGAGAAAAAAAAAAAAAAAAAGCTTGTAAAAACATTTCTTATGTACAGGAAAATACTACTTGCTATTTGTTTAAAGTCATACTGTATTTAACCAGTCCTAAATATTTGTCAGTCTCCTAGTAAGTCTCTTCTATTCCCGTTCTGTTGAAGTCACTTCTGCATTTTGTGGAAGGCCTGGTAACGCAAATCACATTCTGCACTGTGTGCTTTGCAGCTCCTGAACAAAACAGGCTGAGCTGAAAACAAAAGCTCAGCTTTGATTCTTACTCCACTGGCTCAAGTTAGTTCCAGCCAGATCCTTAATGTTATTTTATCTGCAGGTTTTTGTTTTTTTTTTTTTTCTTTCTGTGATCAATGCCAACTCTGGGCAAATACAGGATGCATAGGGATTTAAAAAAAAAAAAAATCCATCTGCCAACAAGAAAAAGTGCTTTGTAACCACAGTTTGGAATGGAAACAGTTTTCTAAGATACGGATCAAACTGTGTTTATAGACTCAACTATTGGCAGCTTTTCACCGAGCCATTTCCTGTGTGCCTACTGCAGAGAGGAATCATTTAAATGCTTAAACTAACATTTAAGACCATAGAGAACACGAGGAAAACTCTGTGTGAAGCAGCACAGAAAACACAATATTGAATTTTCTTTTGTTTCCATAGGTAATACTTATGGGAGAATGCAATGCTGCAAATCAAACATGGGTAGTCCACTTCTTTATGGGATTTGGTCCTTACTCTGGCTAGTAGGTACTTTCTAATATTATTCTAATTGCTAAAGGAAAGTATCCAAGTTACAAAAACTTCCCAAAAATGGCATCTGAAGAGGGACTTTTAGAGGAACTAGCAACGTACAGCTAGTTGCCATGCAGTAAATTGTTACTCATTAGGGAGCTGATTTAGACAGCCTAACGCACGGGTAGGCAGGCAGGAAGCTGATTTGCTGTGAGAGCAGGTGGGGAATCTGCAGGTATGAAGGTCACAGTGGAGGGAGGTTAGGACTTAGTATGTTTGCTCCACTTGGAGTGGTTGCATTCACTTTTTCTCTCAGAAAAAGCATAGTTAACCTACAAGATATTTTGAATCCTTTCAGCGTTCTCCTCCAGCCATCAAATGCCTGCCCTTTGTGTTAGGCACACATCTGCTGGTGGCACAGCTGACCTGATAGCATCAGCAAGGTCAGTGCTGTGGTGCCTGTGCAGGGTTTTACCCAGGAAATCACTGGTGTTCTGCTTGGCTGGAGCTCCTTGTATCCGAGCCATGCCTTGGCCAGGGAGGGCAGCAGCACAGATGTGAGGGGAAATTTGGGGTCAAGGGAGTGACTGAGGTTGGCTGAGGCCTCTGCAGCTCTTCCACATCATGTGTGTACGGGTCTTACTGGCCTATTGCGATTGGTGTTTTACATATTAAGACTTAAAATTTGAATCTAATGTTGTTCTTCAGAAAGATTCAGCTTTAAAAGTTATTAAATTCCCCTCAGAACTTAGTAAGCAAGAAAATCTGCGAATGCACACTACGCTCACGAGCTGTGGTGGTTTTCTCCAGAAACTAGGGAGCAGTTTCTGCAGCCCAGTATTTGGCCGTTTGTAGGGTACGGCACATGGATACTGTCCTGGAGTTATCTGTAATGCAATGAAGGGCATGAGGTGTAAGCCTGTGTGGATGTTAATTAACAAAAGCCATCTGAGGATTTTATCTCGGTAGCAAATCGGAGGTGTACCTTTTCCCAAGGTTGGTGGGGAAGGGATGCACACTCACTAATGGAACTGGTCTGAGGTGTGTGAGCAACATACACACCAAACCAAAGATGTGCCCAGTGAAGCAGCCTCAGTATGTTATTTTCGCTGTCCAAATGTCATTTGTCTTTTACCTCTATGGCATTTGGCTGGAATACCGAAGGCTCACTGGCATCACTGTGCCGAGGAGCTGCGGCCAGGGCCCAGACAACCACCTGAAGACTTTCTGGGGAGCAAGCACCACCGCGCGCACAGCCTGAGCCCGTGGGCAGCACTCATTTGCAGCCCACGGCTTTGTTTCTTTGGGGTGAGGGAAATGCTTAGCATCGAGGGAGAAGAGGCATTTAAAACGCGCAGCGAGCCCCCAGCCGCGCACAGGGAGGCTCGGGGCCGGGGGCGGCCCGGGCCCCCCTCACCTCAGGGGGCCGCGCGCCGCGGCGGGGAGCGGCCCCGGGGCGGGCGGGCAGGAGGGCGCGGGGCGGGGGCATGCGCAGTGCGGGCGGCCTCTCACCCCGCTCAGCTATGCCAAGTATGTGCGCGGCGGCAGCGCCGCGGCAGCCGGGGGCGCGGAGCCGGAGACACGCCGCCATGGGGCAGCGCGGCCGGGGGCCGTCGGCGCCGCTGCCGCTCCTCCCGGGGGCCGCCGGCAGCCGCACGCCGCCGGGCAGCGGGCGCTGAGGGCGGGCAGGCATGGCCGAGCCGCTCCGCAGGACCCTCTCCAAGCTCCGCGGCAGGAGGTCCCAGCGCGGGGCGGCGGGCGGCGGGCACCGCCACGGCGGGACCTGCGCCCCGCAGGGTAAGCGAGAAGCCGGGGGGGGGGGGCGGGCTCGGGCTCGGGCTCGGGCTCGGGCTCGGGCTCGGGCTCCCGCAGCCGCTCCGTGCCGCCTGCTGGGGGTACTGCCCGCGGCTCGCAGCTGGCAGCAGCCGCAGCACGGGGAGCTCCGGCCGCCGCCGGCTCGCCCGGCCCCAAAGCTGCCTGATCGGCACCGCGCCGCGTCGGCCCCTGTAACCGCAGGCAAACCAAAACAGCCCTGAAGCCGAGGGGGGTTAAACTGGAGCTGGCAGCACCCGGGGGGATGGAGAAGTGAGTTATTTACTGCAGCTTGGAAGCGTCTGTCGTGCTTGCAGACCTTGGGAAAGCTCCAACTCTGTCCAGAGCAGAGGTAATCCACTTCGGCACGTCCAAGTTCAGGTCTTGAATCAGTCCTCAGCGATAGCATCTTCACGTCAGGCGTTCTTCATCTCAGGAGTAAAATTTCTTTGTAATAATTGGTTCTTGAGTGCAGCCTGCCGTTCTGTGTGGGTCCCCACACACTTTCTTATCATATGACTGTTTGCTGTTCTCTGGCTTGTGGCTGTTTGTCATTCTTTGGCTTTTGTTGTCTCCATTTTTTTTATATTACACAATGCGTTTGAAAGCTAACAAATAAAACTTTAGTCTCACTGCTGTACCATTTAAATCCATAATAACTTTGTGCTGTGGTTTTACTGAGAGGTTCGGGGAGGAGAGCACGTTCCTGTGGCTGTTGCTCCAAGCCGAGGGGCTGCGGGTTGTCCTGACCTGTGTATGGGGAGGCTGGGACCAGCCGCTCCCAGCGCGTTACAGCCCAAAAAGCCCAGCATCGTGCCGAAATGCTTCATGTGTGCACATAATAGGCAGAGCATTTATCCTGACCTCAGCTGAGCTGAAACGCTGCGGCTCTAGTTCTGAAAGTGTGGTGGAGTTACCATAATGCTTGAGCTTTAACTAGTGACTTATTTAATCTTCTGCAGAAATTGTGGAAGGTGAATTGAACCTCCAACTCCTACTTATTTATGTATTTTCAGCGCCATGTCAAAGCCTTTGGGGAGGAGCTGTTGTCTTGTTCTGTATTTGTACTGGGTTGGCCTGCTCAGCTTTTGGGATGCCCTACAGCCTGGGAGCAGAGCTCTATCACAGGGCAGGTGGTGTCCCTCCAAATGAAGGTTTGCTCTGGAGCAAAAAGTGTATTCCTCGCTTGCATAGCTCCGAAAGCTTCCTATTTATGTGAATTTGTCTCGTTACTACAACAGCTCGTGATGTTTAGAGCTCACTCTGTTCCATGGAACCGCTGGTTGTGCAGATACTTGCATGCGAAACGGTTTGTTACTAAAATAAATAGGCATAAGGGCTTTCAGGATCAGGGCCAAGCTTGAATAAAGGGAAAGCAGTACTTGCAAACACAGCTATTGGTTGCGAGAGCTGCTCTTGGAAGACTTAAATGCAAGTGTATCATTTGGATGGGATTCAGTGAACATTTGCAATCGATGTCTCTTGGCAGCGCGCGGGCTGGTTGGGAGATGCGAGTGGGTAGCTGTGTGCAGGCGCGATACGCAGCGTGCCTCTGCAAGCAGGAGGGTTACGTGAGTGCTCCAAAGCTGCCGGCTTATTAACAAGTCTGCAGTGAGTTGTGCAGGTAGCTTCTTCCCGAAATGCCCAGGTTCGCATCGAGAACAGCTGCGGTGGAGCGCGCTGCCGAGCTCACTCTGCGTGCCTGCTGCTCCTAGCACAGGGGACAGCACATGGCTCCAGCTGTGCGGTCGGTGCATACTTGGGCACGCGTGCTCTTTTTAAGGGTGCTGTAAGAAGCGCAGGCTTTCTGGTTTAGAGAATTGCAGGCTTGCTTAGCCCGTGCAGAAGGGCCTGCATTTCCCTTGAAGAGCAGGAAGTGGCAGATATTTTTGTTTGTGGGAACGCAGTTCTTGCACGCTGCGCCTATTTGTATTGCCTGCAGAGTTCCTTGGGCTTTTTGGGGAAGGTGAGGGCCTTGAAGTAGTCATCAGGGGCAGGGAGGAGCCTGCCCAGTGGTGCACTATTAAAAGCTTACCCACTGTTTTAATGCAGCTGTGTCAAGTTGGGAGTTGTGAATGGACTTTGATCAGTTATTAGATGAAAATTTACTTGTAAAATGGCTTATTTTAAAACTTTCCTAGATTTCTCTTTTCACCTTTGATTCTTTTGCGATTGTGTGTTTCATGTTCCCCACAAATCAGAGGATGCTCCCATCTTCTGTGTAGCCTGCAGCTGGTAAGGACAGTCCTTTCTGGAGGGTTCTGCACAGCAGAAGTCTTCACCTTCATTTTGTACTTATATGTAGCAGTGAATCTACATGGTTTTGGTAGCTAGTTGAGCAGTACGTTATACCAAAAGCATGGGCTGCTCTTCAGTGGCAGAAACAGACTGTAGAACTAGTAGGTAGCAGCTTGTCAAACCCCCTGTACCTGAACTTACCAGAGCAAAAGGCAGCCGTTTCTGTCTAAGTACGCGTGACCTTTCCACAGAGCTGTCTCTCTGCCATTTATCTAAATTACATGGTGTTAAAAATACAGCCCGACTAGTCTGACTTTTTATTAATTATACGAGCATTCTGTTTTGGCAGGCTGAGGTATAATTTTATGATGGTATCAACTTGTCTTTTGCCCTCTTGGATGGGGTCTACGGCAAATGTAGCATGACGGGTTATGTCTTTGTCCTGTTAAAAACAAAATGATATTCTAAGTCTTCCATTCTTTCTGCCTTTCTTTCTGACAGCAGATTTAATTGAAAATGTTTACATAGCTCCACGGAGCAGAAAAGAACCCAAGTCTCCGAAGGCAAGCGAGGTCCCTGAGCACCGGCCACAGATGAACAGCATTACTGTTTCCAAGAAACGCAACTGGCTGCACCAGAGCACCCACAGAGCCCCTTGCCCGGAGGGAGAAAGCACATGTAAGAAAATGCAGGGAGCTGTCACCCAGGTACCCAAGTCTCCCAGCCCGCAGCCTACACCTAAAACTCAGAAGGCTCCTGCCAAGTCCCCGGGAGGGCAGGAGCACCCTGTACCTGGCTGCAGTGCTGTGAGCGCCCTTCCAAGCACCGCGGGCTCCACTGTGCTGAGACGCTGTCCCTTTGACTTCGGTGAGGATAATGACGCAGACGATGAAGGAGAAATATGGTACAATCCCATCCCTGAAGACGACGAGCCAGACATCGTGCGGATCCTCCGTCCTGCTGCGAATCACCCTGTCACCACGGACTGCCCCTCAGGCTGCTGCAAAAACGTGCCCAGCAGGGACTTGGGGCGGGAGCTGGGGCCCCGCGCTGGCCCCCCAGGCTCCCCAGAGTGTGCAGGAGACGCTCAGCCTGGCGAGCTGGGTCCAGCCGATGCTGTGCACCCTGGGGAGCAGCTGCAGCAGCAGCGGCAGAGGTTTGCCAGCAAGACCCAGGGCGTGCCGGCAGCAGAAGACAATCCTGCGTTCAGGTGCCTTTCAACAGGTAAGAGGGTTCAGGAAGACAAAAGTGTTGTATCTTCTCTTCTCTTCTAAAGGAATAATGAGGCTTTCTTATGTCTCTTTTCTCTTTCTCTTCCTTTTGCCTGTATTGAGCAAATTTCCAGTGGAAGTGCATGTTAAGTTCATTTGAAGGAAAAAAAAAAAAGACTCAAGTAGTGATATTGATACCTACTAAATGTAGAGCTGCACAGTGATTTTTCAGACAGTTTGCTCACCTGGTATGCCTGGATGTGGTTTTCCTCTGCCCTGCTTGCCAGCCCTCTGCAACCAGCTCTGAACTCAAAACAGTCCTTGTTCGTTTTGGCTCCCACCTGGCTGAAAACAAAGGTTTTATAAAGAGAGCTTACTTAAGCCTGTTAATGAGAAGACACACTTGGTTTCCTTTCTGTTAGCTAGTGTCTGATTCAGGTCTTGGGTTCCAGCCTTGAAACTGCTTAATATCTTCAGAAGTTGCTAGGATTTTTAATAAAAACTTTTTGGAAGACTATAAATGCCATTCATCATGTCACTTTCTGTAATTGCTTTCTTGTTGAATCTCTCAGGTTAATCTAATAGACTGGAGAGGAATGGTTTTAACTGGCTTGTTACTTCTGGCCGAGGGTTTGATAGTCTCATTTTAATAATTCCATTGGTATATGAGTTCAGCATCTTATTAAAGACTTTTTCCCAGTCTATTTAAAAAAAAAAAAAAGAAAAACAAACAAAACCCAAACAGAAATAACTGAACAAAAGGAAGCAAAAAAAAAAATCCAAAAAGGTATTTTTTTTTAATTACGGACATTTCTTATATTTTGATCTTAACTCCAGTATCCTGTTGAGAGAGTTACAGTCTTAGCATAAAAATCAGGAGACAGGCAATTCCAGGCTCCACTCCTGGCACCAATTTGGTTTCTTGACAGAGCAGCTCATCTGCCAGCACTCTCTGTATTTCATGTACAAAGCAGATGCATTAGTAATCATCTGCTTCATGTGGATATACAATATTTTTATAATCAAAAGCTGAGAGGGTTCATGTTACACCATGTAGACACCTGGATGCCTGAATTTTGAAGACTGTTCCCCTTGGCTTGCTTTGCAGGCAGTGGAGAGATGTGAGATGATCTGCTTTGTGTATTTTGGGGTTGGTTTAAATGCCTACTTGCACTGAGAGGCAGGTCACTGGCGTCTCTTCCTGGGCCAGCAGAGGACCTGAATCTTGGGTACCAGGCTCCTGTTCTGCATTATCCTCTGGAGGAGCCCTGTCCCTGTGGTGCTCACTCCTGGAAAATTTGCCCCAAATCTGTAAATGCCAGAAGTTATTTTGCCTGGATTTCCAGCGCAGAGATGGCTTCTGGGAATGGGAGATGTTTTCAGAGGCACCAAAGCAACTTCTGTAAACAGCGGAAGAAAAAGCACTCTGTCCTCTCTTTTGGGAGCTCACATTTTGTTCTTTTTGTGGAAATACTGAGATCTGAATGTACTTTGGTCACAAAGTATACTGAGAACATTTATTTAGAAATAGTTCACTTTATAGCCTGCATTGAATACTTAGACCAATTATATTTGCTTGCAAGATAGGGGAAATAGGATATTTTTTCATGGTGAAAGTTTAAGGCACTTTGGAGTGGTCATTATTAAGCATGGTTATTGAGGAAGGGCATGAGCACATCCTACAGGCTGTTTGACCCCCTTTGATTAATTTGGTGATTAATCTCTTGATGTATGACTTTTTAAAAAATAAAACTCTTTATGAAAGAAGGAAAACTTTTTTTTCCATGCAGAAGAAACAATTATTCATGAGAGCACAATTGCCCATTTAAAGAGTCCTTCATTAAACCAGGACAAAAGTGTTACGAATTTGTCCTGATTGGTTTGGTGTGCACTGAGTTAATTAAGCTATTTTAAATGCAGCTATGCTTTTGCATGCTTTGAATAGTGATCAGGCTGAATAGATTAGTTGGTGATGAAGAGAATCCCTGCTGCTCAGTAATTGGCTTTATCATGGAGAAGTGGTTTCGTTCTCCTTTTCAGTCCAGTTAAGGTGTCTACAGTTATTTTCAGTCAAATTTAAAATGACAGCTCATCCATACACAATTACTGCATGAAGGGCAACATGGCCAATTTAACTTTATTTGTGTTGGAACCTTGTTTGAATTGCACTCACAATTGCTACGAAATAGATGTCTATATTCTGAGAGAGCTGCGTACATCATCAAGCAGTAACTCCTGAGAAATACACAGTTACTGCTTTGGGGAAGAGTCTGCTTAACTTTCTTATGAATATAATTTCATATATGTCAGTTTTGGTTAGTGCTAGAACCAAAACCATTAGGTTAGTGCTAGAACCATTTTGAGAAGCAAAGGAAGAAAAAAGTGGTATACTCTTAAAGCCAACAAAATCTTTATTTTGTTTATAATTTGTTGTTTTCTTCTTTGGACAGTTTAACCTTTACAGCTTCAAACAATGCTGCCTTGTTTGGATTTCAAACTTTTGTACAGAGAATGTGGTCATGTATTTTCTTTTTATTATTTTTTGGAAAAGTTTATATTGAAATATTAGGAAAAAATCTAAAAGAATTAATTTATTTGAAGTCTTCCCCAAAAAAGTAGCAAACATATGTCCTGTAAATGTTATTTTTAAATGGGACGTAATTGTAGGGGTGCTAATTTGACCATAGTCATAACTTACATCATGAGTTCCTGGTGTTGTTCAGGTTACTTTCTTCAGTAAATGCCATTTATGTTAATAGGATTTGTCAGGTAATTCCTCATTTAATAATTTTAGCCATGCTGGTTTTTAGAAAGGAAACTGACTAAAAATAAATTGACCCTGTAGCAGAGCTTGAGAAAACACTTAATGTATTTTGTTTATGACAAACACAAAGGGCAGCAGTAAGAAACTAATTTGGTTCTGAGTCAGTAGTGTAGAAACATGGCATCATCTCATGCTTTTAGGTCCCTGGGAGAATTTAGCTGGAAATGTAAGCGGACTGTGGAGCTCGTTTTTAGTTCAGTGTGTACTTGCACAGGCAAAATGGTCGTGGTTGGAAGTAAAGGACATTTTCTTACTCAGTGAACTTCTCATATTGTAGTTAGTTTTTCATATATGCAAAATTTCAAGGTAAATTTTCTTTACAACTGTTTAAGATTGTACTCGGTATGTTTTGCTAGATGTGTGTATCACTTGCAAAATGTTGAACAATAGCACCCCTTTGTAGTGTCTGCTCTTGTGAAAGGTTTACATTGTGGAGCTCCAAATAGGACTTTTTGGAGAATTTGTAATGTTTTAGTTTTTGGGAAGGTTTATTGTTGGGATTAGTGTCCAACTAATTGGGAATCATTTCATGTGTGTCTGTATCTCAGAGGCGTTCTGGTAGGACTTGCTCAGTGTAGCTTGTGAGGACCTTGGCAGGAACCAAAGGTTGGTACTATGCATTACAGCTCCAGTTGGTGTGTGTTGGGGTTGGTTTAAATCAAATTAAAACTACAGTGCTCTTTTTTTCACTTATGCCATGACCGCTATCCTGCCTTACAAATGCATCTTTTGGGGCCAGTGAGGGCAAATATTTCTCATGCTTGCATGTTGCAAATGAGCTTCCAGCAGTATACATAGATCATTCTGGGCCGCAGATCACATTTGCTGACTTCCATATGTTGCAAATCCTCTTTGCTTAAATTTTTTCAGATGAAGACATTTTGTGATTTTACTATTTTTCAAGTGCAAGGAGCTGTGATTACATAAGGCAAAAAAGCATTCACGTGGAATATTTGTGTCACGTCTGTGGTACCAGAAGGATGTGGTATACAGAGGAGAGGTCAGTGACAAAATGTCACCACGTGCAACGAAGCTGCCGTGCGAGGTCATGGGGCAGCGCATCCTGAGCTCCGGCTGGGCTGGTGCTGGAGCCTCGGGCAGGGTGGGTGAGGGCTGCGCTATGCTGACTGCTGCAGGCCGAGGGGGCTCCTGACTGTGTGGGGCCGCAGCAGTGGGCCAGTAGGGCACCACATGCGCGTCTCGGGCTGAGGCCTCCTCACGGGCATGTCTCTGATCCATCCAGCAACCGTACCTTAAGGACCTGCTGGTGAAAGAGGCAAAGAGGCAAGGAGATGTAGCCACCAAGGACTAAAAGCACTTAATTTAAAGTTGTTATAGCCCTTCTCAGCTCCAGATTTGTACTGAATAACTGATTTTATCCTCTTACTGGGGAAATACAGCCAAAGCTGCTTTTTGTGCCATGAAAGAAACCTTGAAGGGAGGAGAACTTGGTGCAAGTGGCCCAAATGAGTCGTGCCTGGTACTGAGGCCAGTGGAGTTAGGTCCAATGCCAGCATTCAAATGAAGCCTGCTGTGCTCTGTGTGACATGGAGAATCATTAACATTTAGAATATTTGCAAGGAATTCATTCTTGTTTGCAGATGCTGAACTCTTAAGCCTGGTCAGTGATGCAGAGTGCTGTTAAACGTGCTTGTTCTCCCCTGGGATGGGGTGGCCTCGCAGAGGATGCTCTGAGGCCCGCTGTGGTGCAGAGCAGGCAGCGGTCGGCCTGTTGGCCTCTGCTGCTTTGTAGTCACGTCCTGCTGCCATCAGTGGCCTGTTTAAAGTAGTTCAGCATTTCTGTTCCAGAAAACGTGATCCCAGAGCTGGATTTGTCACAGCCTAGTTAACATCAGTATACGTTTGACAGGAAGAAAATAAGATACCATTACAGAGTTCTTAGAGATTTTTTTTAATACTTCTAATAATTTCGCCATTGTTTGACCTTGAAGCCTTGAAGCATTATGTGGGTTTGCACACAGGACTGAATTTGTCAAAACAGTAGTTTTCATAGAGTTTAAAAAAAAATTTTTTTTTTTGCAGGTTAAAAGAGTGCCTTGGTGTGTACCTCAGCGCATTGCTGGCCTTAGTGGGCCAGTGTGTGGTGTGACCCTGCTGGGAATACTGACCCACACAGCCCTGTATTTCATGTTAACTGTCTGGCGCTGCAGGCAGCAGAAGTTGGACCCAAAGAAGTCACAATGTCAATTGGCTTTTCAGCTATAATGAGATGGAGGGAAGTTCAACTTGCTGGCCTGCTTTTCTAAGCCTGTGCTAGAGATGTGGCAGAAAGGGAAGGTGAATGCCAGCGGGCTGGAGTGTGCCACCAACTGCTACGGGGTGCCTCAGGCCAGCCCACCAGCGCGGCCAGGATGCGAGTCGCAGCACAAGCAGGGCTTTGTCCAGCTTTATCAAACAGCACGTTCCTAACTAGCTGCTTGCCAGAAAAGCACAGCAGACGTGCTGGAAATGGCCCGTGCCCTCCGAGGGCACACCTTTGTGAGATGCAGGGCTAGGTGCGTCTTACTCTGTTGCGCTGGAGAACCCATTCTAAGGTGTTATTCTTCTTAAATGAAACTTTCTGTTACAGAGGTGCTCTTTTAAGCAATTACCTGCAAAAGTTATTAAAGCCAAACTTCTGGTGGGAAACTAGTCTTTGTAGGTGTTTTTTGAGGGGAAAAAGAAAAGGCATCGCATCAGTTTCATCAAAGGCTAGATTGCCTGTTACGCTATTTAAGCTAAGTGAAGTATTAAAAAGTTGTAGTTAAATGGTGAAAACATAATTTGGATGAGCAGGAGAATTGTAAATATCACTAGTAGTATGGTGATTTGGACTTAGTTATTAGGCTTTATACAGTAAGTGTTAGGAAAAACTGTAGAAGCAACTGCTGTAAAGTATCATTTCCTGAGTATCTCAAAGAAGTCTCTTCTTTCTTTCCTTCTACATGCCGTGAATAGATTCTGCCTTCCCCTGGTTAGCAGGGGGGATGGATAGCTGGTAGGTACAGCCATGTGGTCTCCAGCTGCACAAGCAGGGATTAGCCTGCCTGGGGGCTCCCTGGTGCTTCAGCCTTTTGCCCACAGCTACACAAGTCTGGCTGGAGCTACTAGAGCTTGCCAAGGGATGAGTGGATGGGGTGAATATTGCTATCAGGAACCACTATCAGTTTCTTGATGGATAGAAAAGTGGCTCTAAATGAATGCACTTCAGAAATTTTATTTGTATCTATCATTCTGGCCTCAATTCTCCTCTTGCATGCTCCAGCAATTCATGTAAATACCATTGCCTTTCCTGCAGTCATCACTGCCTCATGCTGGTGACAGTGAGAAAGGCTTGAATTGTAACTTAGTTTTTGTATTTCCTTGAAAAAATGAGTGATTTGCCACAAAGATGTCACTTGGGAACTGTATAACTAAGCCCTGTTGTGGGATGGTTGTGTCAGGAAAGGGAAAATTGCTGGCATGCGGCACTGCACGATGCAGCTTTCAGAAGAAAGAAATCCTTGTGTTCCTCTTCCTCCTTCCTGCAGCAGAAAAGGGTAGCTGAAAGCAATGGCAGAAGAGGTGTGAGACACTGCCTGCATCTACAGGGGGAGGGATTTAGTGCACTTTTTTTTAGGGCTGTGCAAAAGAAGCAGTGTTTTTTACCAGGGATGAGCCTGCTTCCTTTAGACTTGAGAGGGCAATGCTAATGTGTTGTCTTCATAACTAACTTCTTTGCAGACAGGAGTGCATGTCATAATCCAGTGTTTTCCCCTTTGATACTGGCCTCGTTGCACCTGTGCCCCAGGAATGCAGTTGTCTGCTTGGATGAAGGGGGATATAACACAAATGGGCCGAGCTGAATGCAGTGGTGAAATAGCTCATTTGTTTATCTGTAGTTTCTGGCCCTTTCATCTCCATAAAGCAGAACAGATCAGGGCTCTGACTATGAACTGCCAAATTTGGCTGAACAAGTCAGCAGAATACAGCTTTCTGTATGCTTGTGAACATTTGATCATCTGACTGATGACTGATGATTGTCTGAATTGCATTTATAAAGTTAGGACAAATCAACTTATTTTCCCCTAGTTCTATATTTTATTTCTATAGCTGTAAACTGCGATTACCAAATGGTTCAAAACTATATATATGTTCTTTTTTTCCTAAAGGGTCTGGAGTTATACCTGCACACAAGGCTGATATACCATCAACAGAAATTTCTCCTCCAAGTCCCAGTCCCTTGAAAAAAAGCGGATCCATCAACTGGCCCTTCCCTGATAGAATTAAATCTCCCAGAACTGTGAGGAAACTTTCCATGAAAATGAAAAAGCTGCCAGAGCTCAGCAGGAAGCTGAGTGTCAAGGGAACTTCAAGCCATAATAGTTCAGATAATCCTTCTTCCCTGTTGAAAGGGAACTGTCGGGATACAAGCCATACAACCTCTTTGCCATCTTCTGGAAACTCGACTGCAGCTGCCAGCAGGAACGTGATAAGTCGTTACCATCTTGACAGCAGCGTGTCGTCGCAGCACACCTACAAAAAGAAAAGCTCGAGGAGTTCCAAGTCCTCCAGCAAAGGTGGTTACCTCAGCGATGGTGACTCTCCTGAACTCATAATGAAATCAGGTAAACACGGACCTGAAACTAAGTGTGGGAAAGGAAAGGAGAGCCTTCCGAGTAACAGTGGTAAAACTGAGATAGATATTGATGCTTTCAGGCACTACAACTTTTCTGATCAACCCAAGTGTTCTCAGTACATCTCCGGACTCATGAGCATTCACTTTTATGGTGCCGAAGACTTGAAACCACCAAGAATAGACTCTAAAGATGTCTTTTGTGCAATACAGGTTGATTCGGTAAACAAAGCAAGAACAGCCCTGCTTACCTGCAGGACAGCGTTTCTAGATATGGACCACACATTCAACATAGAAATTGAAAATGCTCAGCACTTAAAGCTAGTGGTGTTCAGCTGGGAACCCACCCCGCGGAAAAACCGTGTGTGTTGTCACGGCACTGTGGCTCTTCCCACTCTCTTTCGAGTGACAAAGACACATCAGCTGGCTGTCAGACTGGAGCCAAGGGGACTTATTTACGTCAAGCTGTCGCTTATGGAACAGTGGGAGAACTCCCTCGATGGTCTGGATGCAGATCGGGAGCCAGTGATGTTCGGCGTAGATGCTCGAAAAGTTGTGGAGAAGGAAAACACGGGCTTGATGGTACCACTTCTAATTCAGAAATGCATTATGGAGATTGAAAAGAGAGGCTGTCAGGTACTGTGCATATTTACATCTGTTTTGTGCTGTTAATATTGCTGTGCCAGGATCTCTGCTGTTACAGATCTTTGCATTGTTACTTCTGGAGCATAAGCAGTGAGTGGAAAAGGGGTAATTAAAAAAAAACTTTCCGTGTTTAAATTTTAATTTTTTTTGCTGCTCCTATTGTTTGTTGAACACTTGTCATTGTATTGTGGGAACAATAACAGGACTGTGATATCAATGCTTCCAACTTGGCCTTTGTAAAGAAATACACTCGCTTGCAGTAGTGTTCTAGGACTGGGCGTAGTTAAATGAACCTGCAGCCTAGCATGTAGGGTCACTGTCAAAATAAGGCACGGCCTTATTAATAAGCCTTTATTAATAAGTCACAGCACTACTAATAAATGAATGTCTTAAATAAGAGATTGGGATTTGGCAATGTCTTGTTCTAGAGGCACAGATCATTCAATGAAGACGTAAGTCAAGACAGACAAATCTGTTAGACAGGAAGATGCACAGTCCTAAGGATGGATGATTCCCCTTGGCAACTCACCTGAAATTGGTGAGAGGACTTCAGCACACTGCTCCGTAGCATGTGTGAGCCCTTGGTTTCTTTTACACATGTTCCTGCTCAGGTGAAATTGAGAAGTGATCACACCTACCACTGTTGCTATTCTAAATTGCTGGCAGTTTGGCTGTAAGTCCAGGTGTAGCCAGGTAACATGGCTACTTAGGTCATGCAATACAGACAGTAATAGTATTTCTATGTAATTACTTATGGAAAGTAATTGCTGATAACAACTGTGATTTTCATTGTGAGTGCTTCTCCTAACATGCAAATCAGTGAAAGAAAGAAGTTGTATTCTTTACAGTATATGTGTCCCATGGTTTCAGCATTTTATTCTGGGCTTATTAGAACCTAGTCATGCAAATGATATTGGGTAATCAAGGCATCACTGGTAATGAGGCGACTGGGATCTGAGCTGTCTGCATGCACTTGGTGCTTTTGAGCATGAAATCTGATTTGTGCATTTGCACAGGGAGTACCAAAAATGCAAAATATACTGTTAACTTCTTGTTTTAACCGTGTGCCCGTCTGACGTTTTTCATTTTCTTATAGGCTGCAGACTGCTGTCATGGTATGTCATTTCCACCTGAATTTCAGACATGGCATTAGGAAACTTCAGAGTTAAAAGAAATTCTCTTCGGCAAATACTAGGTCATTCAGTCTTGGGAAAGAGGGAGTACAAATTCCATGAGTAACTTTCCACTTATTTAAACAGGAATTAATATATGGCCAGACAAATACTCTTCTTTGCAAACCTGGATATGTGTGTTCTAAGTCTGTGCGGTCTGCATTAGGTTTTGGGGCTTTTTGTTTGCCAAAGTCCACAGCAGTTCTGGTCTAGCCATTTACAGCTCAGTACACCTGCCTGCAGAGTCCATAAAAATAATGTATTTAAGATTTATTTCCTTTCACTCATGGAAGTGCTTTGTACAAATGATGTTGATGAAAGGTACAGTAATGATAAAATGCAAAATTTGTGTGAAAGCATGTTAAATTAGTAACTCAGTCCAGGTGTGTTGTGGACTTCAGTCCTGTCACCTTGAACATCTGAAGTAACCCCTGCTTTGCATAAAACTTACCATGTAATTTGAAACATGCAAGTCAACATCTTGTCATCTTTCAAAAAGCATCTTGTGGATGTCATAACGGAGCATTCATAGTTCTCTTGAAATTCTTTTTACTGGCATCAAATATAGTTTAGTTTTAGTTATGTCTAGCTTATTCATGCGGAAAAATGTTAAGGATTTTTAAAAGAGGATTTATAGCATTTCTTGGTGTTAGTAGGTAGTCAGTAGTGTGGCTACTTTTTTTCTGCTAATGATGAATAACTATTTTGGTATAGTGTACTTTGGTGTATTTAAAGTTCAAAATGCTCTCTGTCCTCATTTATTTCTGCTGAAGGTCCAGTTTTACGTTGTATAACTAAACAGTTACACCAGGAAAAACAGTGGTGACCTGAATGAATAGGATAAAGGGAGAATCAATGTTTCATCTGTATTTCTATTTACTAAGTTTTGTGTAAAAGTACTAAATGATCTTGAATTACTTGATGGCGTGCTTCTGACTTAAAACTTCGCTTCTGTCAGTGAAGTACTGCTCAGGATGTCTGCTGTTACGGAAAACTAACGTTATTCCCTTACGGATCAACAGTGCCTTGTGTGATGAGTGCTAACTGATGTGGGGCTGTTGTTTTTGCCTCTAGGTTGTAGGTCTGTATCGGTTGTGTGGCTCAGCAGCAGTTAAGAAAGAGCTTCGAGAGGCATTTGAGAGGGACAGCAAGGCAGTTACCCTTTCTGAAAGCCAGTACCCAGACATTAATGTGATAACAGGTAAGACGTTTACTTTACTTGTAATATATAATCTGGACATGTGCATAATGCGTTTTCAAAAAGGTGCAATTGGGCTCTGAACTAGTTTTCTGTTGTCATTTAACAAGCTATTAATTACTTCCCTGTATTGCTAAAAGTCAAGTGAAAATGTGTGTTGGAGATGTACAAACCTAGGAGATGTACAAATACCGGGTAGCTGGGCTTGGGAGGGAGGAGGACGTGGAATTCAGCTAACACAGCATTTGGTGCAGGAAGGTAACGGTGCGCAAGGCTGGGGGCTTTCACAGCAAGATCCTGGCAAGCGTAGGAAGGACTGGGAGTGGAGGAACAGAAGGTCTTACAAAGCTTATCTTCGTTTGCACCAGTTTTTTAAGTGAGCCTTTTCACAGGAGCTGCACAGTACAATTGAAGTTGTTGAGGTGTTTTTTTGTCATTGTTGAAAGGTGGAACAATTCTAAAACTGTTGATGATATTTGTTATGTAAACAAAAGTTGATCTAATTTAAGGGATCACAGAGTAAACTAACTGCTCCAGGCAGTCAGGCAATAACATTCATTTCCTATGCATCCAGTGATGGAAAAGCATCACGTAACAGCAGTGGATATAAATTTTCTGTGCCAGAGCACTTTGGGACATTCAGACATATTGGAAGGTTCTGTCCTGTTGACTTCTGATTTCATTCCAGCATGTTGGGAATTCATTTTGTGTTCAGTACGTTTCATAATTATGCGAAGTAGTGTCAGGAGATATTACTTTGTGACATTTACTTTGTTTAATAGACCTTTTGGTAAAGAACATCCAGCTAGTCAGTTCACCTGACTCACCTTGGCTGGCTTTGCTGTTGGATTTGATGTTGCTCTCGAGCACAAGCATTTGCAGCAGCGGAATCTTGTGTTTATGCTTCACTGTGGTATGAGACATCCTTTTTTAAGAGAAGGTGTATGGTAAAAGTAAATAATACAGACAATCTTATGACTTAATATTTTCTTCTCTTTACATATAAGTTCATGAAAAAGGGCAGCAATGGTTTCTAAAATCATGTTGTTATTATTGAAAACCTCTTTCTTCCCCATTCTAGTAAATCAACTCAGAAGGGGGAGAAACAATCTTTGCCAAACAGAAGAAGCTGTCTGGTGTTGACTTGTAAGCAGATGTCATGTATTTGCCAATGTCAGGCAGGTATTTGGTTGATGCAGATTTTTGGCTGATGTGAAATTTGACGCATTTAATTTTGCAATAATAAAAACGTCATTGCACTCCCATGGTCCAAGAAATGATCTGCAATAAAACTGTTTGCAGAAGTGATTCAGAATTTTTCTGGGAAAGGTTATAGGAGTTTCCTCCTATCTGTATACAAAAGAACTTGTAATATTTTGTGAACATTTTATATCCCTGAGCACATTGTGCACTCAAAAACCACCATAATTGGTTGAAACTGAAGTTTGTACTGCAGGAGTGCTCAGTACAGATACAGAGCCCTGGAAGGGCAGCAGCACTGGTCTGACTGTTGTTTTGTCATGAGCCTAGGATGTGATGGTTAAATTGCAAAGTGCGCTTTAGGGTCACAGTGCCATTGCTGAAAGCCTCGTTGATGCTGGTGAGCTTGTGGTGACCGTGCAGGACATCCTGGACAATGAGTCCTCCTTTTGCTACATCCTGCTGTAGTGTAATTTTTTTATATCCAGAGTTAGGGTCATATGAGTGAAAAGCCTTGATGTCTTTCTTACAGAAAGCCTACTGGCTATGCTTTTTGTATGCTACATTGCAAGAATGTACCTACCTGATGCTTTACCTATGAGGAAAATTGTTTTAAGAAACGACTTCTTAAAAACGATTCCCCCTGGAAGCCCTGCATCTGTGCCATGTAATGGCCTGTAGTGCCCGTGTTGGTGTTGTATTGAGAAGCCTCGACGCGGTGATGCTGTGCATGTTGCAGGGAGCAGGCAGGGCAGGGCCAAAATATGAGCTGTCCTCTGGTTAGCTGCGAGCACTGGGGGCTGGACATAAAGGTGAGCATGCGACTTCTGCTGACAGACCTGAGGTACCTGCTGTGCTTAGCACTAGGAATGAAAATGCCCACAGTACAAAATCTCACGTATGCCTGCAGAGTCTGGCTGATGGGGCTGTTTGCCCTGGTGCTTTGCGGCTGCACTTGCAGTGCCGAGGCTGGTGCACGTGATTCATGCTTCTCTAAGCCAAAACATGTGCTCCGTGCAGTGCAGATTCTCAGAGTAACTCCTGGCAGGTTTGAAGAGGCGTGCTTTCTTGTGTCCTGTTTGAAATTTGAGTAGCACTGTTTTTCTATAAGATTATAAAGATATTTTTTTGACAGCTATCCAGAGACCAAAGAATGAACATTTAATGATTAAATCTCGACTGATAACTGCTTCTGGGATTGGCAGAGGCTTACACACAATTAAGTGTGCTCATGGCCCAAAATGAAGCAGGCTGCCAATTTTAGGAACTGACCAGTAGCAGTGTTGTTGCATCATGTCTGTTCTCATCCGTGTGAATTCATAGCTCTGAGTAAAGCGTGTATTACTGTTAACAGCTCAGTGGGTCAGAAAAATGAGGAATTAATGAAGTGGATGGCAATTTCAGCTTGCCATCTAAATTTGTTCTGTGGGGTGAGGGGTTGTGTCAAGGAGAATGTGCTAGGGGGTTGGCAGCCAGCAGTGGGAAGTGTAGGTTCCTGGAAAATAACAGCAGCCTCCTACAGGGCTAATTTGGCAGAGTGAATAGCAGAAAGATTTCGAAAGGTCAGGGGGCATTTGTGGCTCCCAAATGAGCCTCCTATCCGTGGTTAAACGGGAAAAACTCTTCCAGCAGGTAGAAGTCCTGTGGTTGTGGATGCGTTTGCAGGAATTCCTCCTAGGTTATTGGTAAGAGACGGCTACAAATGTTGCATCAGTGTAAGCTGATGTGATTAAGCCATACCTTTTTACTCATTTCCTGCTGTAAGCTGATTCTGATGTCAGCCTCCTCAGCCTCCCCTGCCAAATCCTGATAAAGTCAGCACCTCTTGCTAGTGTTCTGCCTACGGAAAGGGGAAAAGCACCCCAACCTATGACACGCTGCTCCAGCTCCTGCCACATTTGTCTCAGACATATTTTGACCAGTTAACCCGCATGTGGGACATGGGCCTCTAAAATGAGAGGAAGAAATAAAATATGGTGGAGGAATGTGAGTTAATAAACAGAAACTTAAGAATCTGCCACTTCTGTAACTGCTATCCATTAAAACAAAGCCATCATCAAAAAAAAAAAAAAAAAAGCAAACAAAGGCCCAGAAGAATATGTTTTCAGGAAAATACAGATGGTTGTTCTGGGTTTTTATGTTCCTGCTGGAATGTTCCTGTTTTAAGCTCGGGGCGGGCTGCTGTGTGCTGGGTGTTGCTCTGCAGAGATGCAAGTTTTGTTTGGCTGCCCCACTCCTCAAACTGCAGGGAAGGATGGTCTGACCGCTCCAGTGCAGCCCAGTTAGCCACTGCTCATGCAGTGCGACGTGGATGTCTGCATTGATAGAGATGCAGCCTTTCTTCATTTTGGGAGTAAAAACATTTATACAGAGAGAAGCCAACTTTTACTTGTATTCTGCATGTAAACGTGGCTGTGAAGGGGAAGGTGTTAACTCCTTCCCTGTATTTCTTTTTTAGAAACAGGCTCATGAGAAAGCCCGCTGTGATACAGTTCAGTTTGCAGCTAAGTTATGAAGACTGAGCTCATCCAAACTTGTGCTTTGTTAAATATCAGAATGTGGTAGTATTTGCTGCCTCTGATGGCATCATGTTCATGTGTGTTCCAGGGCCTGCTGCTGGTTGGAGTCTTGTGTTGGGTTTTCTTCGTACAGTTGCTGAAACCCCACAGACACTGAAGTACCGCCCAGCCTTTAAAACCAACTTACAGAAGTGCAAATGTTCAGTTCTCAGCATCCCCCTAGCTGTGGCCAGTGCCTGTGCTAGTCCCTCACAGCTGTTCCCCTGTCCCTTTCTCCCAGATTTGTCATGAGCATGGAGGATTTTCTCATGAGATGGGTGAATTTTGTATGCCTTAGTGCTCCCAACCAATTCTGATCGGTGAACATGCAGCTTGCTAACAGCAGCTATCATTGTGTCTTTTCTGAAGGCGTCCTAAAGGATTACCTGCGAGAGCTACCCTCGCCCCTCATAACTAAGCAGCTCTATGAAGCAGTGGTGGATGGCATGGTAAAAAATCCCCTGAAAATGGCAGCGAATGGTTGTGAAAATGACCCAAGTGACTCTGAGCACACAGTGGCCCTTCTAGATTGCCTGCCAGATGTTGAGAAGGTGAGTGGTATTAACAAGGTCAAGTGATGGTAAATGACTTGCTCCAGAAAATAAAGTAGCATTTTCACTCTGTATTTAGAACATGTCAAAAAGTGTACATCAGTTTTCTGACTTAACAGTCCACATCGACTTTTGATGCTCCAAGTCTTTGAAAATGCTTCCTTTGGTAAAGATACATGAGAGCTTTACAGCTGAAAGTGAAGGTACCTGGACGTAACTTTAATTAAAATGTACCTTTGTGAATTGTCTCTGCAAGCTAAGCAGTTAAAATTACACTGCTTTATGGATTTCACGTAAGGCATTCCCATTTACAGCAGGAGGGGGTTGCCAGACAGTTAGCAACAGGTCATTTTTTATTAAAGCAAGTAGACTTCTGGAAGCTTGTTCTGATGCTGAAGTCTTATTGAGGGTTTCTTTATTTTCTAATGTATCTGGATTGCCTGTAATGCTTCTGCAGTCTCTCCCTGCCGTCACACCCTCTCTCCACTGTGAGAAAACTCATCCACATAAAACTGAGATCAGGTAAAAAGCGAGATGAATTTTACCTGAAATTTGCTCTTAACTAGGAGACTTAATACAATTTTTTAATTCAGCACTTAGGTGTGCCACTGAGGGGTGTTGGTAGCAAATCCTCAGCTTTGAGCCTTGGTCTTATCCCTCTAGAGCAATGATGTTAGGATGTCAGCACTGCCTCATCTAATATTTTGTTCTTTCAGGCTACCTTGAGGATGCTGTTGGATCACCTGAAACTGGTGGCTTCTTACCACGAAGTGAATAAGATGACGTGCCAGAACTTAGCTGTGTGTTTTGGGCCAGTTTTACTGAGCCAGAAGCAGGAGACCACCAACCATAACAACAGGGTCTTCACAGACTCAGAGGAGCTTGCTAGTGCCCTGGACTTCAAAAAACACATAGAAGTTCTTCACTATTTACTCCAGCTATGGCCAGGTACTGTTTCATGAGCCTGATCAGAGGAAAATGTCAAGTCACTGCTGTATGTTTTTACTGTGTGTCAATGTAGATTAAGTCGCGGGATAATTAAGCGGCATCAGGATTCTTAAAATATAAGGTACTGTGGCATCACCTATAAACGTAAAGAAATCATGACAAGTATATAATCTACTCTTTGTGCTCAGTCACTTCGCTTAATGGGAAGTTTGTTGTTTTAATTACTTTCTCACCAAATGGGAGTGTTTGAGTGTAACATAAGAAGCAGTGAAAAGTGCTTTATGTAAGTCAAGGCACCAGAGAAAGCAGACCCAGTAATAATAATGTCTCCGCATCTGAATTACAGTGTTTTTCTTTCTTTCCGTTGCTTTTATGCTTCTACTATTCAGGATTCTGAGTGTATGGGATTCATTAGTTGTTTCAATGGTTTGCTTTATTTCTGCATTTGTAATTTGGCAGAGTTGCTCCTTACAGTAGGAGCTATGCAGGTTCTGGTAGTTTCTCCAGAGCTTTGCATAAGGAAGAATGTTGCGTGTGGTGATTTCTGTTGTTTGTTTTGTTTGCTTTTTTTGTCTTTTTGTTTTGTTTATAAAAAGGTAAGTACCTTTTATCTCCCCCTTCAAACTTAAGAGGTCGTATGGTTTTGCCCAATTTGGGGTCTGTTCCCAATAAGAAAGGAAATGAAATTCCAGTCTTAAATAACTACTAAAGTTCCAGTGGAGGCAATTATTTCTGCTAAGATCTTCCTTTCAAATGGGCAATGACTATTCAGTGTTCAAATTTCCCTGACGATTAGGGGAGACATAAGTGGAAATGCAGTGGCATCAGTGAGCCTTGTATTTCAGCCCACAGTGAATTCCTTAGCATTTCTTCTGTTGTTGAATCGCACTAAACACTGCTCCAAGGCAAGAGCAGATGAAGGTATTGGAGCTTCTCAGTTAAGTTTGAGGGTAACGCTGTGAAACAACTCAACATTAGATCCAATGGGCTTAGTTTTGTTTTCAGATACTCATTGGCCAAATAGTTGTTGAAAGTTTCCTTTCTATACAGATGATGGATCTGTTGATCTGTGCTGTAGTAGCTTCCTTTTTCACGGTGGTTTCACTGATGGTGTGGAGAACTGGTGGCTTGTTTTTTTTGTTTGTTTGTTTGTTTTTTGTTTTGTGTGTGTGTGGGGGTTTTTTTTGGTACTCTGAGTATTTTAACATTTGTTTCTCAAACATGAACAGTGTAAACCCTTAAATGCTTGAGACTAAGAGAAGATGCATCTCGTCTTAGCAGCTTCTTAATTGTTCCCTTTTAGAACGTAGTAACTGCTCTTAGGAAACTGCTGATTTTCTGCACCAATGAAACAATTACAGTTAATCTAAAGGAATAATGTGTCTGATGCTATGTGTTCTTAAACTTATTTTTACATGAGGAGGAGGAGGTCTGCTTTTCAGTACCTTCTGGGTGAGACGATAACTGCAGCTATCATGATCTTTGTTCCTATTACGAACAGTCTGCATGCTGGGTGCATCACAGGGCTCCATCCCCTGCCGAAAACCTCTTGCCAAGAGTGCCAGCAGCAGTTGGCTGGCTGGAAGCACCTGCTTCTGCCTCCATTTCTTAGCAATGGGAGAGATGAGTTTGGCAAAAAAGTCAGTGTGGATAGTAAATGCCCTGAGGGAAGAACAAATACTGTCTCCATTGTGTGTTGTTTTTTTTTTTTCTTCCTCCCCCTGGAAGTCTGATTTCCTAATGGACTGCTTCCATTAGAAAGCAGCTTGGAGACAAAGTAAATGGCAGTGCTTTTGTACTTCTTTCTTCATACTCTGCTGACCTGACAGTGACTGTGTCCTGGAGTTGCCTTGGGTGAAAGCTCACCAGGCAGCTGTGCCAAGCATGCACCAACCATGTTCTGGGTCAAAACCTCTGGGAAGCTGCCTGATGTCTGGTCTTCTCAGTGCAGCCCCACAGAAACCTGCCTCTGGCTGAAAAAAGACCCAAAGGAAGCTGGCTCTATGTATGTGCCCTTGTCAGCAGTGGCTGGCAGCCCCAGAGCCACCGGGCACCAGTTTTCAGTCACATCCATGAGGCAGTGCAAGAGAGGTGGGAAATGTGGCTGGAAAAAGGGATAAAGAGCTGCTTAGGCAGCAAATACTGCACAGAAACTCATCGTGACGCTTTGGGGATAGTTCATGACATGGCTGCTGTGGGGAACAAAGGCACATAGATGCAGCTTTGTCTGTAGGAGTACGCACTACTGTCGAGGAGGTGAGAGTAAGGTAAGTAGTAGAGCTCTTCACCTTGAAGAAAAGGCTGAATCCTATGGCTTGAAAGAAAAAGGTGTGCAGGACACTGTGCTAAAATTGAGGTAAATACGACTGCAGAGATGTGAGTGAGCAAACACCTGGTGTGATGTGAACAGAGCACCTGGACCTGAGGGAGAGATCGCAGTCTGGTCTCTTCCATTTAATCTCCAGGAGCTTGGGACAGCTTGATAACCAACATGTTGTGCAATACTTCAATTTCCGTATTTTTCCAACCGAAAACAAGTAAGTCCTTGTTTGGTTAGAACATGCAATACTGGCAAGTTATTGTTAACCCATGCCCCTTCGTCTTAATGGAGCATAGTCTAAACAGAAGGGCTTTTGTTACGGGAGAGGCAGGAAAAAAAAAAAAAAAAAGCAGTGATAGTTATTGCACGTTACCATGCAAGACGTAAAGCAAGGCTAAAGTCTCCCTAAGAAACCTGTAGTGTGGCCCAGAGAGAAACATTTGGCAGGGGCTGAGGCTGTGCCTGTGAGGAGTCTGAGGGAAAATGGGTCAGATGCTGAACGAGGTGTGTTTGTGCACGCTGTGTGTTCAGCAGTGAGCACACGTAGGGAGTCTCTGCATTTAATGACAGGAGGCAGTGGTCTGTTTAAAACCAAAAAAAAAAAAAAAAAAAAAGTTTTGCAGCTCAGACATTTAATAGGCACAGGCCAGTAAAAATATTTGTGCTGTTTACTGTAGGAGGCCGGTAACAGTGGAGGAGACTGTTAGTAACTTGTGCTGTGTAATTATGAGCTCAGGTAATGCTGCCAGCAAACCTGCCTGAGTGTGCCTCTGGTTGTGGCTGCTTAGAAAAATTAATGCAAATGAGCTTCTATTAATAGTGCAAAACATTAGGGCAAGAGAGAAACACCAGAGTTCAGCTCTAGTGCATCTCTAGCTTCTCTAGGTGTTTCTCAGTGTTGGTATTTTTGTTGTGTTTTAACCTCTTCTGCTGTGCCTGCTTTCTGTTACTTCTTTTAGCCTGGATGAAGCGTGTGAGCTGAGCTGTTTGCTTTTCTTTGACCCGTAGCTGAATGGTGTTTGACTAATGCAGTGAATTTAATTAGTGCTCCTCTGGGAGTTTCTCCTAAAGAGGGTTTCTCTGTTGCAGTTTGATTCTGGCATGACCCTTCAAAACAGCTTTTACAGTAGTTTTCCTATAGTATTTTGTATCAAAGGGTGGCAGAAGACGTGACAGTGCTGGCTGTGAGTGAGCACATGTCCCTGCATGCTGTCAGCCTGCACTGCAAAGGGGAGCCTGGGCACTCTGCGATGCACTCTGTGTTGCAGCGTGAATTCAGCCACATCTGGTTTAATTTATCCTTTTTTCCAGTACATCACTCAGCTGCCCAAGAACCGGCACATCCGAACATGCTTCCAGAGCACCCCTCATCCCTGAACTACCTGAGGCTCAGGAGGCCCCGGCCTCAAATGCTGAATCTGAGCGGTGCTGACACAGCTGGGGTGCTCAGGCTGAGGCCAGCCGGCCTGGACAGCCCATCGAGCAACCGCTACGCCGGCGACTGGAGCAGTTGTGGGGAGAGCTACTTCTCAGACCCAAAAGACTGTCTGGGTGAAGCAGACTATGATTACGTCCCCTCGGAAGATGCAGAAAGCAGGGATGACAGTGGCAGGGTGGATGACTTGGACGGGCTCACGACGTGCTCGCAGCCTGTCCCTGGGGAGCATGCGTTTCAGAGCTACCTGACAATGCAAGCGATAGATTCGGCAGTGGACCAAAGAGCAAACCTCAAAGACCTACAGGAAAGTATTGATACCCTGATAGGAAACCTGGAAAGGGAACTCAACAAAAACAAACTAAACATGAGTTTCTAAGCCCTGGCCTGCACGATGCCGCCTCACAGTGCCTCTGCCCCTTGCTGGGATCTCCCTGCAGTGCTGAGAGGGGTGCCGGTGCCCTTGGACGAGCTGCCACGAGACCGTGGCCCACCTTGTGTTAATGAGTCTGTTTCAAGGCATTCCGTTATATTTCTGCCTTCTCGGTAGAATGTGTTGGCCTGATCCTGGTGTTTAAGGCTTGGAAACCATCAAGTGATTCCACGTAGTGGCATTTCTCCCTGAAAATGCTATGCACTTAGGCGGTTTGGGCAATGTCTGACAGAGGAGAAATCAACATTTCTGCTGTCTGTAACAGCAGGAATCTTGTTCCTGAAACTTTAGCTCTGGTACAGAAGTTCCTCTTGGAAGAGGATTTATGCTGCTTCGCCTGAGTTTTGCAGCATGAACTTTAGATAGACTCATTTTACTATATATGCAATGGCTGCTATGAAAAATGCTTTATATATATATATATATATATATATATATATAATATTTATATATAAAGTTTTAATTGTACAAATATTAATGTATTCATGTATTAACACTTTTCAATAATTATTTAAACAAGCTATAATTAAATATTTTTCTAACCTTGTATACATCTGTGTATAAACATGCATGTCTCTGTAGCAGCCTTTTGAAAGGAAAGGTCTCCGAATTTTGAAACAGCCCTGTTTCTGAGATGACTTGTTCAGTGAAGCCGAGATGAAGCTACCCCTGGAGTAGCACAGCATGATGAAACTACCCCTGGAGTAGCACAGCATTTGATTTATGCACAGAAACGTGTTCAGAGAGAAGGCACAGTGAATGATTAATATCAATGACTTTGTGTTGCAGGGCATTGATTTGCAGGTGTTGACTGTTAACCTCTTCTCCCCCCAAATCTCCAAATCAAAACCCTACAACCCTTTCAGATTAATTTTAAGGATTTTTTAGGATTTCTGGCAGTGAACTGTCTTTAAGGGTGACCAGCATGCACAGCAAGGAGATTAAGGCATGATTATTTATTTTTTGTTCTTCAGATTTTTCTGTATTTTTTTTCATGTAAAGAAGGTCTGAAAGGTGCTGACTTTAAAATAGAAAGACTTTTGGTTTGTCCCTGTAACCTCTTCCCATATTCTTGATGCTTTGACACTTCTTTTTGCTCCAGAGTTTCCTGTGTCTGTGTTGAGCTACCACTGTCTGTCTGCTGGTAGCAGTGTTTAAGCCCTTTGGAGATGCGAGCACAGCAGCAGTTATTTTTTCGGAGCCTTTAGTTAATCTCCCCCAGATGGAAACCTGGGCTGTCCTACAGGGCCGAGTGGGCAGAGTGGTGTTACTCCCAGGGAACTGCAGAGGGATCGCAGTTCGCTGCGTTAGATTCAGCTGTCAGCGTGCTGTCAGAGCAACTTTTATCCTTAGTCATTGGTGTGTGGTGAGTAATTAAATATTTGATGGTAACCAAACACAATCTTTGTTTAATTAAGAATAATTACCAAATTACATACAGTTACTGTGATAGCCCCTCTAACAAACAGGAGACACGGTGTCAATCCTTGTCCTTTACAGGTCACCCTTGGTGAGGAGTGGGGGATTTGGGGAAGAGGTGTGAGGTGGTTATTTGTTCTGAGATGTCAAGTCTTTGTCAACTGGCAGGTTAGAATTATTTTCATGTTTTCGGTACAATGTTGGCATTCCGCCATGGCTTTCTAATCTCCGTGTGGGTAAGTGCTTTTCTGCCAACCCATACTTCCTTATATTGCTTAGCTGAAGAGTTATTTATTTACAATAGCAAGGAATTAAGGATTGTTATGACAAACTTTATCCCTCTTTTCTAAGGAGTTATTTTAAAATGGTTTCAAATGGTTTATTCAATCTCATTAATTTATTTTTTGTAAGTGTTAAAAGATGCAAAACAATTATTGCAATATGATGATAATGTATGAAAATGTAAATTTAACCTGAAGCATTTATCAATAAATCAATGTATTTTTTTAAACTTTTATACCTACAGAATGTGCATACATTTTAAACTACAAATTTTAATTCCAAATAAAATTTGAATTAAGAACAAAATTTGACTATGCATGGTTACTGATTATTTGAATCTGCCTAAGGTGATACCATACATTTGTGCTAGCTGCAGATATGAATTACTTCCATAAAGACATTTAACTTTGTGGAAGTATTTTTTGTCTTCTCTAGGTTGATCAGCATTTCAGTTACACAATTTAAAAAAAAAAAAAAAGAAAAAAAAAAAAGAGAGAGAGAAAGAAAATGTTCTTAAATCCAGAAGGAATAATATTCCGAAGAAGTCACCAAACTAGTATTTTAGCAGCAGTTCTGTCTTTATATGTTTTATTGCAGGATGCTGCAGCTTTTGATTGTACCCTGTCTTGCACTGGGTATGTGAATTTATTAGCACTAGTTAAAAGGTGTTTGTGTTTTTTAAAGCTATTTGATAAATGGTACATTCATTTTTAATTGTTTTTAGTAATCAAGATGATGCAAATGAGTGCCTTTGAATATATCAGAGCTTTTCCTGCAGGAAGACGTTACTCGGTACAGCACTGTGCTGTTCTGTCAACTTTTAATACGGTAATCTTGCAATGGGAAATAACGACCTGATAAAACTGTATTACCATTAATCTAATGAGATAATTAAAATATAGTCAAGCAAAGACAATTTAGTATTGGTATTATTGAAATGAAACATTTGATTTGTTATTTGTTCTAGTTATAGCAACTTGTACAACACACTTTGTATCCTAGAAACCCCTCTTTTAATGAGATTTCCTGAGTGGTATTTTTGTTTTATGTTGTACTTTATATGAGGTATATGCACTCTTAGATACTATTATATTTATATAGTTGCTTATATAATCTTATATAAGTCAGGTTGCATCCTTTTTAGGATTGTTGCAGATTCTTAAGGAACAAGATTGGTGTGGGAATTACCCTAATCTAGAAACACCAAGCGAGGAAATTAAAATAATTTGCTTCTACCAAGATAGTAACAAGCATTGTGTATAGAAAAGGACAGCCTTGGGCTGTTGGGCTTTGCAGGGCAGAGCTTCTACTGAACCCTGTGGGCATGGGCAGAAATTTTTCACTACTAATGGTTGTTGTTGACTCCTTGGTGTAACTTGGTTTGACATCAAAGAGCAGCTTCTGTTCTGCAGGGGTTCCTACTGCGACTGGAAGAGGTTAAGTGCAGTGGGCAGAGCCTGCAGCTGAGTTCAGAGCTGATGTCCTTGGGGCGCGTGGACTTCCTTCAGGTGCAAGCTCCCAGGTGAAGAGAATGAATGCAGGTGTTCTCACAGAAACAGTTCCAAGATTTGCACCTAAATCACAGAGACAAATTGTTATACACAGGTAGTGTTTTTTCTGGTGTTTTTGGGTCTGGCCAGTGATGTACATGTGCTGGCCTGGGTGGCAGCCAAGAATCTTAGTTTGTAGGATTTGGCTAAGATAGTAAGTTTGTAAGGTTTCCCCAGGGAAAAGAGGAAATGGGTCTGTAGGTCTGTGCAACTCTGTTGCCAAATGTTAAAGATATAATACACTTAACACAGGTTCAGATATACTAGGTTAACTCATAGTATTTTAATCCATTGCTGTTTGTTTAAACAGGATTGTCCAAATGCTGCTTGACAGTTAGGGAAGACTTCACATCTGTGACTGGAGAAGGCTGTGAGGCTGTAACAGGAAAAGGACTTGCTGGACTTAACTGCTCTTCTACTATTTCCCTCCAACCACAGTTACTGGCTGCTCCTGGGGAGTTGTTGGTAAGCTAGATGGATCTTCGTGACTGTGTGTGGTCGTCAGTACTTGTTGTAATGCCCAGAAAATGGTTTATAATTGATTACGTGGTTTAGCCTCCCTGCTAGGTCTCTAACATGCCAATTTCTGCAGTGCTGTGCTGCAGCAGCCCTGGCCCTGTGGTACAGCCAAGTCCCGTGTGCCGGTGCTGTAAAGGGTGTGCAGGGCTGTGTGGCTGCTCCAGCTGGCACCGAATCGCTTCTCCAACCTTTTCCAGCTTCCCAAACTGGCTTCTTACGGGAGTGGGCAAGGGATGGGTACAGGTTGTATGGGATGTCAAGGGGGTGGCAGTGTAGCCTGGGGTTGGCTTCAATCAGGGGTTCAGGTCTTCAATCTGTTTTTCCCAGATGCATAATGCATATGGGTTTTTATTAATGCACAGGCAAGAAACATAGCTGCAGTTATTCAGACATGTTCTAAAAATAAAGGGGAACATCCCTAGCAGAAGTAGGTATTCAGGGATTTTACAGAATAAATCTATAAATCTGATAAGCCAGAGACACATCTGCTATTTCTGTTGCCAGGTCTTAACCCCCTCACCCTCTTCCCAGTTTCAAGGTACAGGGTTTTCTTAACAATGAGACTGTCTTTTGGAATAAGAAGTCTTTATCTAGGTCCATGGAGCTAGAAACAGTTGAAAGGTGGTTATTTGGTGTGTGGGACATCTTACTTTTAATTGTAACTAGAATGTATTGGTTTCACTGCATTGTGCAGAATGACATTTAAACTGTTTTCACTTTTTTGGCTTTTTCAGAGCCATGCAGGAAATCTTGTATATTGTCACAACAACAGCATTGGCTAGGCAGAATTTGTCTGTGTAACAGCCTCCACAAGATAATGCAAAGCATACCCTACAGATATTTTTATCCTTTTATCCTCTCTAATGTAATCCTGGATGTTCAAAGATCACGATGGGATGTTTAATCTCATGTCTCTCGTATTATTTGCTAGCATAGATTAGGAGGAAAATGCCTCTCCGGGAAGCTGCTCGATTTCCGTTGTGGGGTTGATCTGCTACCTCCTTTTTGCTGCCTCCTTTATCTCATTGTTAGGAAAACTCAGCTGAAACGTGGCTGTCTTCCAACTTGCAAAACAAGGCTTTATTTTGCTGTGTTCATTTAACTTTTGCTGGGTTTTGCACTGAAGTCTGGCTGGCCATGGTAGTGCTTCAGGTTGTCCACAGACTGTAGTTAATGCTGGGATATCTCTTGTCTGGAAACATGGGAAAATGTTTCCAGACAAGAGATATGCACTTACAGCAGCCTCTTCTGAAATCTGGGAGGGCTGGGTGCAACGTGCTGGCCATGGCTGGCCTGTGCTGATAACAGGGCGGTGGAAGGCAGCTCAGGTGACAAGGAAGACAGGTTTTGCTCTTCTTGCACGGGAGGAATAGGGACGCGCTGAGGCTGCTGTCTGTAAGTGGCAGTTACAGAGCTGTGAAGGAGTGGAGACAACTGGGGCTTTCCAGGCAAGTCAAGGCCATATGGCTGACTTTAATGTATATGCAGTTGGCAGCCCTGTTAATCAAAAACCTGTGAAAGATGATCCGCGGAGGTGTTCTAGAGAAATCCTGATCTGATAACCAAGAGCAGAGCTTTGTGATTAGTCAGCTGTGGGATATTTACATGTCTGTATGAATCAGATTGTTAGTTAAATATTGGTTTAGCAGGGGAACTGTGCTCTCTTCCTGTTTGAACTCCGACTACAAACACTGTTGCAGGTGTTAGGGACAGACTTGTTGAGTTTTCTTTGGTTTTAATTTACAGGTAGTTTAATATGAGGGGCAAGATATATTATTATAATATTTAAACGTCAAATTAACAAAAGACTATTTTTCAAACCAAATCCAATCCATTGGCTCCAAATCTACCTTAAATCTGACTGAAGTTCCAAGTGAGAAAAGTATTGTGGGAGAGAAGGCCTGGCCCTAGGAAATTGAGGGGGGACGTTTTTAACACTACCTAAAACCAATCTGCAGAGTTTATTTTGGGACACAAGAGGCTCACAGTGCTCCTTTTCTGTGACTGGCCACGTTTTGCTCTGATGAAGCACAGCACTGGATCTGGTGATTGCTTGTCAGCTGCTGTTCCTCTCTGCAAATCCCTTGCATGTCAGTTTTCTTTTGTGCTTTGGTTTCTGCTTTGACCATATGGATGTTTGTTTGACAGGAGTCTTTGACCCTCAAACAGTTGGGTGAGTCATGGAAAGAGTGAATTCGCCCGTATAGAGTTTAATCTGTCCTCCTCTGATGGATTTAATTTCCACTTGACAGGCTGTACTAAGTTACGTGCTGTCTGACCTGACTATTGGATACCAAACAGCAACCAGAGCACTGTGTGTGGAAAGAGTCGGCTCTGTGGATGGTGGACGAACATCAATATTAATGAGCAGTTACTCATTTACACTGGTAAGTAACAAAACTGCTCTATAACACAGTTCAGTCTCCCTCAAGAATAATTCTTTTGACGGAAGTACAAGCACACAACAGCTGCAGCGTGCTTAGTAAAAGCTGTTCTAAACTGTACTGATTCCAGTCACATAACAATGTATTTTATAGTTTTGGTTTTCTGTTTTTGAAGTATTACCCAGGCTTAAATAGCATTCATTTTCTAATTCAATGATAGTGAGTAAAGGTGGTTCAGGCTGCAAAATTTGTCATGCTTATGACAGCATGTTCAGATCACAGAATCACAGAATGGCTGAGGTTGGCAGGGACCTCTGGAGATCATCCAGTCCAACTCCCCTGCTGAGCAGCATCACCTAGAGCACATTGCGCAGGATGGCATCCAGGTGGGTTTTGAGTATCTGTCACTGTATCTCCAGAGCAGGTGATGTCCTGGACACCTCAGAAAACTACTGCTTGTATGTAATTATTCAAGAGGAGTACTTTGGGGATGAGGGAGATCCTTGGGAGAGCAGAGTAGCAGAATTTGGATGGCCTATGTGTGTGTAACTACTGAAACAGAATCAATTCCCTTCTGATGGGAGCAAGTGGATGTTGGATTGCAGGGGTGAATACTGGCATGTTGATTTGATCAGTTAACTTGTTTAAGATTACTATAGTTTATTGAGTCCTGATGGACACAGAACTTAAACAAACAAAAACCCTACTACTTAAACAGATGGAATATTCATAATAACTATTTTAATGAAGATAGTGGAAGAATTATGCCCAGAGCAGTTGCTCTCTAACCACTTTGTGAGTAAAAAATTAATGAAACAATAACCTCCAAGTGTGAGATGCTTTATTTCTGAAGCTAAAAATGTTCTACTGAAACAAAGAGGCCTTGAAATAAAAAGGTTACTATTTTTCAAATTGATAATGAGCATTAAGCATCTTGTGAGTAAGGTATTTCTGGTTCATTTACTCTTCCTAAATCCATTAGTATCTGCTTCTCCAGCTCCAGAAACACCTTATCTGCATTTTCTTGCTCCTCCGTCTATTTTAGTTTTCTGTTTAGTAGCCACACTCTGAAGGAAGAACAGAAACAAGGCAATAATTCACTGTTCAGCTTTGAAATACAAAAGCAAACACTCCATTGCCTTCCAGTGGATAGTATTAAGTGCAATCACAAATTACTGGACAGGGCTATGTTAACTGAATTGTCATTTTCTTGGTTTGTTAGCTGGTACTATTAAACCATCTACCAAAGAATGCATAGGCAAAATCCTTATTGGAAGAAAAAAAAAAAAGTGAACCAGGACTGTCTATTCTAATCCTAACCATGACAAATAAGAAATAAGGAGCTGCTAAATCATTCTGAATATATACATCCTGATTTTTGAAAATACTGTGGGAAATAGCCTAGGCAAAAGAGGTGCATTTTAAAGATCTAAGGAAACAAAGGAAGTTTTCTTAATTCCAAATATAACATACTGTTTTCTCCATCTGTGTCTGTTCCTTTTCTGTTCTTTCTTTGGCTTGAAACTCTTGGTATTTTTCGTAATTCTTCAGGTATTTGACTTCTCTCTCAAAATAATCAAGTACGTTGGCCTGCTATTAACACAGTGACAAACAAGTCTTGTTACAAACCTAAAGACTTGGAATTACTGCTGATGATCTGCATGGCATTAACAAATTATCTATTTTAGGAATATAGATCTCTATTCATCCAAATGATTTGTTGCAAAATAATGCGAAGATATGGATAGAAACCAGTTAATTTTGGATACAAATAGGCATAGGGTTAAGTGATTTTTATTACACTGAATTAACTTTATTTACACTGAATTTTATTACACAGAATTCATAATTCTGTGGCCTAAGTTGTGTAGATCCAAAACACTCATAATTTGGGCAGAAGCAATGTTTTTCAGTAGTTACAGCATGTAGCCCACTCCTACTTTACTTTGGAAAGGTTCTACTAAAATTTGGTGGCTCACCTGGTTTTACATTGCAACATACTGTAGCTCTGTACACAGCAAACTGTTGTGGGCTGCTTATAAACTACTTCAACATCTATATGGAAGATTTAGAACTGGGATAAGATGAGCTGAAAGTTTTGTGTATAAAAATAACAGACTTGGTAGCAGGTAAGACTGATAGACTAGGTAATACAAAGACCCTAGCTTGCTCTAGGGCTGGGAAGATTAAAGAAAGAGAAACTCAGTATATTTGTATTACTATGCACCACATAACATTACTTTAATGTATGAAAGCAGGTGTCATTTTATGCACAAAGCATTTGTCACCGTGTTTTCATGTAGGCAGGTTGGAGCTGTGGAATTCTGCCAGCTGTCACCTGGGTTTCCTTTAGGTGTCTCTTAAGGGACCTGTGCAGTCAGCTTTGCTATGAATGATCCTTGGAGAATATGGCCTACTTATCTCAAACTAATCACGACACGTTTGAAGGCAAGATTTTTCAGCCAGGCCTGTTTCTGTTTTGGAATTTTCAGGATAAGTTGTCACAGAGATAAATTAAAATCATTACCAACCTCGTTGCTGGAAGACTGGCTTAATATCGGACAGATTTCTAAAACATGCAGTACTCCAGAATCATCAGAAACAGCAAGAAATTGCTGCTTTGCTGAAAGATATTTAACAAAAACATAATCTGAATTCCAACAGTAATACATACCTCCACCTAACCATGAAATATCTAGTTTTTAATATGAGAACTGATGTCTCCTAATATGGATAGTGCAAAGAACTACAAAGAATTATTTTGTGGTCTTCTTGGTTTATTGGTCACTGAGGCAAAAGCACAGCTTTATTGCTCTTAATTTGTTAACAAATTAAATTCCCTTTAAAGCTTATACTTTTTCAAATTATTTTGTTGTTGTTGATTTTTTTTAATTAAAATTTTTAGTTGCTTTATGCCTTCCTAATACACTTAATATGCTTAAAATGTGGTGTATGCACTTCTGTGTACAGTGCAGCATACAACTAGTGGAAGTATGTACTTATCTGCTGTATAGGATGTAGCAAGAGTAATGTGCTTTGGAGTAATGGGCCATTTTACATACATAAGACAAAGCACAATAAAGTGTGATCAACACCAACATACGTGAGGCAATCCAGGGGCTGATGCAGGTGATTGTTGATTCAGAGATGTTCTGGAAATGAGATGGCTCATGAGTTTTCTTCAGTAAGTCCCAGATATCTATATTTCCATCATCTCTGCCAATGAAGAAAACTCCTGGTCTTGTTAAGGACCAGTGTCCTGTAGTGTATCTTTGTGTCATGCAGCTTGACTCGAGAATAGGTCCATCCTTAATTTTTTTCAAAAAAAGATGAGACCCAGCAATCAAACAATACTGTCCATTCACTACCTTAAATTTCCTATAATTTGAGAACATTCATAATTTAAATGATCCTATTACAAAATAATACAGGTGGCAAAATCTGTATCACCTGTGATTAGGAGAAATATGGGGGATTAAAAAAAACACCTGGTATCTCACTTTGTCTATTAAGATAATTTGTCTATCTGCTGTTAAAGTCTGTGGTCTTGAGATTTTGCCAAGTGCAGATAACCTGGATCCCCTACACAACAAAAACAAACAAAAAAGCCCATGTTTTTATGTTTTCAGCTGACGAAAAGACTGCATCCTAAATAAGTGCTCTTCAGACTTGCTTAGCATACCTTGCCTATATTCTTTGATTTTCTAGCAGCAGAAATAATTTGTTGAGAAGCTATGGCTTTTACGAAGTTAGTATTAAAGGTCACTCCATTCTGTCTGTAAATGTCAAGATTACAAAGCTATTTCTAAAACAGCTTTTCTGATGTGAAGAAAAGGGGAAAGCTTTTCTTATACCTAATTTATTTCTAAGCTATCAAGCTTTGTGATATACAAACAGTTCTGAAAGTGGTCTGTGAAGCTATTATTATAGGTATCTTTTGTACCTCTATCAATTACGTTACAGACATTTTAAAGTAACTTACTGTAACACCTTCTTTCCAAATGGCAAAATTCCAGCCTCCAACACTTAGAACAATGTCTTTAAAAAAGGGAGATATCTGGACGGTGTTCACAGCTTCGTCATGGATGAAGTATTTATGAGAGGGCTTCTTACCTAACAGAATGAAAAAGGTAGTTGCTTATAACTAGTGCTTTCCATGATTGTCAACACAATGAGAGTTAAGTGGGGGGGATATGGAGATGTAGCATTCAGCACAGGCCTCAAAGATACTAGCCTTGTTTCTTTTGCTTACATGGTATAGAAATTGGAATTGCAGCAAATCTAGTTACTGTGAAGTAAGACTTCCCTGATTTGTGCCAGTAGGTACATAGCAACACACCTATGACACTGGAGAGAGTTTTTGCTATTCTGTTGCGACAACTAAACTGCATGCAGTCTTGAGCATGTCCTGCTGAACCCTGGTGTCGTCACTGAGACCACCTCAGTAGAACGGAAGAATGAGCAAGAACCTTAAGAAGACAGAGTATATGGGCAAAGACTTTAAATTTAGCAGTATATTAAGGTTTAAACAGGTGTTGAGAAACATGAACTTACTAACTGGTTTTCCTGAGTTGCTATCGATTTTTATTTTCCAGTCAGAATAGATCATTTCTCCATCCTGTAATGCCAGAAAAATCAAGTAAATACTAACTTTAGAGCTTGATGTCATAGAGCAAAGTGGTTTGTTTTTAAGCTGTGACTTAATTATAGCCATTATTAAATATGTTCTTGGTAAGTTAAAACAAAAAGCTGCAGCCAATGAGTGAAAAAACGCTAAACTTTTGGATCACCATTTCTCACTTTTGTGTTACCAAAACAGCTTTACTTATGATGTATGTAGGCAGTCCTTCCTGCAGAACTGGGCACCCAAGTATTTGGGGAAATGGTGGTGGAAACAAGAAGGGTAGGTGAAAGATTAATATTTGTTTCCACATGAACTTAAAAGTGGGATAAATTTTCGGAATTTTAGATAGATAGGGTAGGTACAGAGCTATGAGTAGCTAGGGCTTCCTAGAATAAAATTTAAGTTCTGGAGGAAATTGTAGTATTGTTTCTATCAGATATTTGAGGAAACACTAGAAAAAGTATTACTAATCTGGGTTTTGGAATAAGGAAGTACTGTTTGGTTCTTGATGTCAGGTAGTTAAATTCAATGCACTCTGGAAATGTCTTCTAACTCTGCCTTTGAAGTAAGGGTTCACAGTCTAGCAAACACGGGCTTTTATTATTGTTTTAATCATGTCCCTAAATGTATTAAAGTGAGAGTAAAATATGGCATGTCCAGAACGATCTTTTTAGTTAACACCTGAAGAAAACATGTAGGTGTGTACATTTCTGTAAGCCCTGAAAGACTGAGAAACTAAACAACAGAGATCTTTTATTAACATTTTCTTAGTAACTTACTACTTTCACTTACTTTAGTTCCAACAAAAAAGTTGTTGGAGATACTCTCTAGTGCTTTCAGAGGTTTCTTTGAAGGAACACTCATCTTTGCATATGGTTTCTCTTTGGCAAGTGCCTTTTGTTTGTTCGTAGATTGTGCCTTATCTGGGAAACAATATAGATACATTTATTTATTATACCGGAAAAGTTACCAGATCAAACAATTCCTTTGTCTTATAAAGGTAGTTTATAGATAAGGGGAGTTCCAGGAGCAGAGAGAAAGAACAACTGCCAAGTAAAGCAGCAGTCCTGCAGGCTAGCTGCTTCCCTGGAAAATCTTTCCCTGATACTGGGGCTGCAGCTGATGGGAATGCTAGAATAGCTCAGTTCTCTCTGTCAGAACAGGACTTGTGGTCTAATCCTGCCATGCCGGTACTTTAAGCGTGACCCTTTCTGCAGTGACAATTTCCAGCAGTAGGTTAGACACCCATCGGGCAGGAGCAGATGGTCTCTCAATTCCTTTGCACAGGGAAACAGGAGGTCTGTGCTTCCAGTAGTGAGACAAGTACTTAGGGTAGTACTTCTGTTCTTCATCATCAGTGTTAAACAGCATCAGCTTCTCTGATACCCCTGCACCTTCCCTTGTCAGCTCCTGTTTGCAGCAGCCATCTCTGACTGGTGCCAGCTGCCTCCAGCACTCTGTGGGTAGCGGCACGCACTGAGCACTGAACCTCCAGGAAGGTTTGTTAAAACCTCTGGCATGGTTTGCAGTCTGTGTTTTAGCTGGGCAGCCTCTCATGCTGTGTGTCAGCAAGCCAGCTTTACAGTGGGATCAGAAGTGTGTCCTTACTGCAAAGTAACACTGTGAGAACTGATCTATTACAGAATGTGAAGTGCTAGGATACCTCTATCCAAATGCATACAATATATGCTGTTACTCCAGGAATTTGTTTCCTAAAGGTACTTTTCTGCGTGGACTGAAAAGGACGTACTATTTCAAGAGTTAAGAGACTGGAAGACTTGCATGGGCTATTGAGTAAAATGCAGCAGTTACTGTGGATACAGAACTGCTCTTATGTATTCAATATGTGGATGTGTTTTCATAGTCAATATATGTATATTCCACTTTGAATACCAGTATATTTAAGAAACCTTTTTCTCCAGATGCTGTAGAAGATTTTGTTGCTTTGCTTTAATTATATACATACTGAAATACAAGCTTATTAAAATCATTTTTTCCAATAAGGTGTAATAAAAATATTACCTAAGATTTTGTAATGATGATGCTGTTCCAGTAGACAAATTTTGATGGGACTGTATTCCATTCTGGTATCACTCTTGCACAGGTTTATCTGTTCAGAAAAAAAGTATTTGATAATTTGTTTTGTCAGATGGTTTGTACCTACAGAACTAAATTACTTTCTGCCATAATGAAAGAGGTCTTTTCAGTCTGTGGTATGTTTGTAATACTGCACAAACAGCATTTGTTGCCTCACTTGCAAGTGCATACAACTGCAAATTTGCAGTTTCTCTTGTGTTAGCTTTTCCTTATAAGACTTCTGCTATGTTTCTAAGAAACAAACAAAAAATGGTTCTAGTGGTCCTGCTATTTCAGTGACTGTACTAGCTGCAGCTATTCGGAGCAGAACAGGTCATCGGTTTCTCTTTTTTTCCTTTTTGTTTTTAAATGTTATTATTTTCATCCTTCATTTACTTTCCCACACAAACTGCTATGACCACTTTCATCAGACTTTGATTGTTGGGTTACCAGTAATTAAGATCCTGTTGATCATGACATGTTTCACAGTTTGTGACCCCCGGGATAGTGGTTGAAAGGGCTGACAACAACATGCGATGTTACTACAACTGCTTTTGCATTAACACAGTTTTTAAGACATCATCATGCTAACGTTACAGAACACATTGTATTGAAGTTTCAGAGGAACTTTGAAGCCTTTCATCATTAGAAGGAAATCCAGAGGAACCTTGCAATGTTGTGGAAAACATAAAGGGTTGGGAAGCAAAATAATACATTCCTATGGAGTACTGGCTATATCTACAGTTTGGTTTGGTCCTACTGTTCTATATTAGTGTACAGTACCTTTAGGAGAGGTTTCCAGCTGAGAGCTAGGTGCTTAAAGGTATCTGGAACTCCAGGAGGTATGTCAAAAATTTTCTTCTCTTTTGCTTTTTCAAACAAAGGCTTGCCGGGAATTTTGGTGACTCGAATATCCCAAAACAATATTAAGCTGCAAAATGACTGTATAGTATTATATTCTGTTTCTGTTTTAAAGTCAGGGGTAACTTTCAATGCATTTTTAAAATGTTTTTTTTACCCTTTCATCTTCAGACTTAGCAATAGAGACCCTGAAATGCTGGCAAATGCTAAATACTTAAGCCATCGTTTATAAAAAGAGGTAATTATTCATTTATTCAACATTTTATCAGTTGTAACTCTACCAAGGCAGCCAAATGGCATTCATACAGTTTGCTTATGAAAAGTTACTGGGTGAAGTTAATGGCATTACCTAGGTGAAATTCTTATCTGTTGACCAGTGTGATTACTTGGGCTCTCCACAGTTAGTTAAAAGAATGGTTAGGAAGCTGAAATCCATTCCTGGTCGAGATCATGAGGCTGTTACACAACTGTGATGGGCCTAGTTTGCTGTAATAGCAGGCACATGCTAATATAGCCTAAAAATACAGATATCATATTTGCTGATCAAAATCAATATTCTGTCTCTGACTGGGCCAGTACTGGAGGCTCAGAGGAATGGGCAGAACCCTCTATCAGATAATACAGTAATGCAGATCAAACCTCATCACCAATTCTTGTATGTGCCAGTTTATTTGCTGATATTTAAGACAAATGGCCCTACTTGCTTGAATGTACCATACCATTGGAGTTTTCAGCCCTGTAATTGTTCCTTCTGTTCTCCTCTGGGCATTGACTCACTGAATTGGCATAGATGATAATTTGCCTCATCACTGATACCTTTGCTTTGCTTACAGAAGTTGCCCAGGGACCCATGCTCTTCAAGGACCATATTACAGTGACTCCCCTGCTCTTTAGGTGCATACTATTAATGTGGAGACCTGTTACGTGAGTAGTTTACAATTAGTTCTTCCACATGCACTACCAGCATTGCATTACAGTGCAAGCTTATGGACAGTTGTATTTGCAATCATTCTTCCAACTTAATTCTTTGAAGCCTTTTCTGATTTTGATTAGGAAAAATAACTCCTATTATTAGCAAATTTTGCTGTCTTTTTACAGATCCTCCTTTTGATATAACTAGCAAATACTTGATTGAGCCTAGCTGTAAGCCTTTCACCATCATGAAAGCTATACACGTATTTCCACTTCTTGCTTTCTGTCCCCCTGCCTTTCACATAAGGTAATATTTGCTCATAACCTTCATGATTATGTCGTTGACAAAAGAGGAGTTTCATTCCAAATCATTTTGCCAGTTGAGTCTCCATCTTTAAATATAGTTTACGCTATTTATGTGGCCTCAAAATCTTTGACAGTTTTTTGTGCAAGATTCCCAATCTTATGTGACTCATACGTACAAAATATATAAATGTGGTGATTTGGCTCTCCGGGCATGTGCAGCCAGCACCTGGTAAGCACAGGATATAGAGGTGTACATGTGAGGTTGTTCAGTTAATGAACCCTTAATACCATCACTGAAAAGGGCTTAAACTTGGTGTGTTTGTGTACCACTATGTTTTAACTATTTAGGACAGGCTGACAGGAATCCAGAATTGTGCTAGTATCATGGAGTATGTTCCATAAAGCTTTCCAAAGGAATTTGGAAGACATCTGGTAAAGAAAGTAGGCATTGCATATACCAATCAGGGGAGCAGGTCACAAGCTGGATGCAAATTTCAGCTCTGTTTTCAAAAGTGATGCCCATTCGGTTGACCTAAAAGCAATAATAATAATTACAGGGGAGAAGAAGGTGAGCTATGAAAGTCATACTCTGCTAAGGATATAGTTCAATACATAAAATGGTCTTCTAGGAATTAAGTCACTGTTTCAGCTTGGTTGAAGTTTGGAAATCAGGGCTCAGTAACCTGTAGTTTTAAAATAATAGTCAAGGTATTTTTACAAATGTACTTCAGGTGAAATGATGTCAGCTTTGCCTCCTAGACGCCTAAATTTCGAAGAAATCAACAGGATAAAAACTTGCTGCAACCATTGAGAGTCAGGCCCTCCTTATATTACCATGTTTGTAACTTTTCATCCAGCTTAACCAAAGAGCAAATTTATCTCAAGTGTTGGGAACCCCGTTCACACCATGGTCATATGATGATAGGCCCTAATCAAACACGATCTTCAGTGTAGGCAAAAAAAACGTTTATTTCTGGCTTAAACTCTACTTATCAACTGTGCAGCAAAGTTTCAGCTATGTTTTTTTGGCTGGTTGGTTGGTTTTTAGGCCTATTTCTACTGTTGTTTTCATTCATGAGGGCCAACCTGGAGTTTAAGTGGTAGTCTTA
This sequence comes from Aythya ferina, assembly GCF_964211825.1. Classification (NCBI taxonomy): domain Eukaryota; kingdom Metazoa; phylum Chordata; class Aves; order Anseriformes; family Anatidae; genus Aythya; species Aythya ferina. The sequence goes on from NC_140304.1 coordinate 18,711,972, forward strand.
TAACCATGCAAAGATGGATTATGTTCTGCATATAATCTTGATTTATTTTTTTTTTATATGTACTAACAAACTGCAGATTTTAGGAACTGCAGTGCTGTGGAAAGGCTGACATACATCTCAAATTTGTTTACATTATGTAATAAGAAGTATGGTCCACTGTATACGCCTACATAATGACAAAGAAAGGGATTTCTTTATAACTATTATTTATAAAGCCCAGTTTTCCTGCATCTGTTATCCCAGATGAACTGGAAAACAGCTTTCTGAGTCTAAACTTTGGCAAAACAAACAAACAAAAGTAAAATAAAACTAGCATTCTTATATTCAATCCCTTTCTTCATGTTTTATATCCGGTACCGTTTAGAACCCATGGGTACTGCTGTATCATAATTTAATTGTATCAGCTTTCTTTTTGTGATATATGTGCACTGTTTTCCTCTCTGGACATGTTGTGAAGGACTGTAGTATCTACTAAGTCTTAAATATTTGGTCACAAAAAATGTTGATAGATTAATTTGCATAAACCCTTCAAAGATGTCAGTTTTCTTCCTCTTGACCTGCTTTTCCACTGCCGTTTTGCATTTGATTACTTTTGCTTTTCAAGTTAATTTGTACAACAAATTGCAGAACTCTGATAGCAAATGAACATCTGATACTCCTGTAATAGACTTGGACCCTTTAACTACATTGAGCCTGTGTACCATGGAGCTTTAAAAAATCACAGAAAATACAAGAGTTGAGTACACAGCAGCTGGAGAAACTAAGTTAACTACTATAGCAATCTTTTTAGGTGCCTAAGTACTTAGGTAATTGAAATTACTTTTCTGAATTCTTGGTGGCAGACTGGGATTACCCATAGTAGAAATTCAGCACGTTTTAGGTACAGAAAGCTTACAGTTAGCCTTGTAATTCTGAATTGTATTTTGTGTAAAACTACAGGTTTTTTTTCCAGTACTGACAGAATCATATCAGCGTGAAAACACAGCACAGTTGTGAAACACAATGATCAGGACAAGCAGCAACAGATTATTTAGCATTTTAAAATGCAGCCAGAAGTAATGAGAGTTGTTACAAATAATTGAACCTTTAATATTTCATCTTGAGCTTACACTATGAAGATCTGAAGTAAGTAGGAAAACAGTAAAAAGTGGAAAAATAAGTATTTAAACTCACCTCAAAATGATCTGGCAGCCAATGTATATCTGTAATCACTGTTTTATGGCTACACTCTATGGAAGAGCATGCGCAGTATCTTACTAAAGGTGGCTCTGTATCATTCTCATCGTCTTCCATATATGATGGCTAGAAATGTTTTAAAAAGAGTTATCTTATTGTATTTCCAAAATAAAATTGTAAACCTGTCAGAGAAAAAACTTACTTTACATACAGATTAATGGTTCTTCACACATTTCAAAACTGTCTAAAATTTTCTTGGGGTCTAATGTAGAACCATCTGAAAATGGAAAGCCTTGAAACAGGCATTTGAATATGAAGCTCTGAAGAGAATTCCAGTGTGGCTCTACAGGCACATATCCAGTAAGGTATTAGATTTTCCTCTGCTTTTAGGTCTTTCCCCTTTATAGTTTTATTCCACTGAAATGTGTTTGTCATCTTCCAAGCTACCTTTTGTTTTCTGTCCATACATTTTCATTTTCAGTGAAATACTGAGTCATTTTCAGTATTACATAAAGCAACAAATGCTATACATATTTGATGGACTTCTTATGGTAAGGGTTGAGTATATGTTGATGCGCGATAAAGAGCAGTCTTAGTGAAGCCAAAGGCTGCACAAAACATAGTGAAGCTATTAAGCTGCACTAATCAGGTGGAAATGATATTGTGATATTGGGTTTATTTCGTGAACCCATCAGGTTTCTTATCCTGCTTAGTATCCCATTGCAAAGATTATCTACTCCCTTATTTTGAGCCAGGACACCGTCACCCATTTTTCCTACGAACTTGTATTCTAAGTTTCATTGTCTTCACCTCAGATGTATCGTTGTTCTCCGATGGATTTACAACGGAAGCACTGTCCATATTAACAACTGACTTTTTGACTCCAACAGTAATGCTTTTTGCATTTTGCAGCCTTTCTTCATTTTTAGAAGTATCCCACAGTACAAGCTATAATGAGAAATGAGTGTATTATGATTTTTTTCATTCTTTGTATTAATATGCATTTTCCAAATACATTTTTTTGGGGGGGGGGGGGGGGGAGGGGAGTGGAATGAGAAATTTACTGTGTACTAGAATTTAAGTCTTCTGAAGTATTGCCTCTTCAGTGTGATGCAATCAGTTGAAAGGCCACACTTACATCAAAAAAAAAGTCTTCACAGTTTGACCTATACCTGATTTTTATCATTTTTTACTGATGAACTGCAAAGAACCATTTTGAAGTAATGGCTGAACTTTGGAATAATCAGACAACTTAGCAGAATTCAGTACAGGATTAGATAATTTCTTTAATTCATTTCACAGTGAAAATAATAAGAAATACATAGTCTATGTGATGGAATTTTGGCTTACAGTATTTTCATTCTGTAAGAAAATACAGAGATATCTAACTTTATTCTCATACAGAGAATTAATACCTGTCCATTGAAGCAGCCACCAGCAATGATATTTGGATCACTTGGACTGAACTGAAAGCAGTAAATGTCATGAGGACATTCTAATATTAACTAAAAAACAGAAGAAAACAGTAGTTGAGAAATACAGCATTTATTGTTCTCTTGTTATTTGAACACTTGGAATTTTTGAAAGTCCTGATTAAATACCTGAGGGCAGGTAGGGTCAGAAAAGCTCCAAAAAATAATGACTGAATCCTGTAACAATAATTTGTCAGAAGGGTTAATTCTTTCTTCATCAGAATACCTCTGTGTTGCTGACTCTGCTATTATCCCTGATTGAGAGAAAACAAATTTTCTCAGAAGAGACAAATCAAAAATCAAATTTCAACATTCTATTAATTATGCTAAGTGACTTATATTTATCCCTTGCCAATACAGTGGTAAAAAAAAAAAGTGCATATATTTATATTTTTCTTTTTATAGATTGACTTTGAAGAAATTACTTCTGTTAGAATTATCTATCAATGTGTTGTGGAAGCTCAGGATCAGGATAAAACTCAACTTTTCTGCTACTAATCTGTGATCATGTAATACTGAACCTGAAATGATAAGACAGGCATGTAGACCTGGCTACCCATCATGAAATCAAATGTTTCATAGTTTAATTAATTTCCTATGCAGGCAGCAATGTTGGCTGTTAGTATGCTGTGCAAATAAGACATTCATATGAAAATTAATAGTGCTTTCAAACATGGCTTTTTAGAGTAGTAATACCAAGTAGGGAGCAGGAGGAGACATTTAATATGGCTCGTGATGCTCCCTGGCACTCGGTAGAGCCACATGCTAGGGTAGCTGTAACATTCCTCAAAAATATTAGGCATGCTACGAGACCCAGCCATGGGGAGAACAGTGAATACAGAACCACAAGTACCTGGCACAGTTGCAGCCCTGCTTAAATGAGCCTCATAAGGGAGAAATTTCCCCCTCCTATAAAGTCCAGTTCTATGCTAGTGTGATAGGCTTTGCATGACCTATCTGACCTACATAAACAATGTCTGTATTATTTTTTCACTTTATCTTAAATGGCAATTTAGACATACAAAATTGTGTTTATTATTATTTTTTAATTTAAAGGTCAGTGCCTACGAAAGATGCACATTTTACATTTTATAGCAGTCATGCAATACATGTCATTCGAGATTCAGATCATTACCATGGATGGTCGGATGCCAACGGACGCAGCTAATACTTCTGTCCTTGAGATAGTGTGGATCTGTGAATGATTGGTATGCTTGAAGGTAGACATCTGACTTGTCACCAGAACTGCTTTCATCTTCTGCTAGGGCCTTCCAGTCATCAAAAAAGGCATTCATAATTTCATTCTGCTGCAATGCAATTTCCATTCTGTTTTGTAAAAAGAACAGTTAATACTTTGAAGAATCCAGATAGGACTACTCAGTAGTAGAATCACAAATATGTCTGTAAAGAGACAGCTTTTGTTTTACACAAAATTATGACCATATTATTAAGAAGAAAAATTCCTCAGTGATACATCTCAACTGTAAGGAGACTATTCCCTGTTTAAAAAATAATTATACCAAGAATTTGACTCCAGTTGTGTGCACATCAAGTACTGTGCAGTTGTCCAATTCTTGTGCAAAAAGCGTTAGTAAGTGGGACTTGTCCCATGACTTGGGCCTGTAGAACAGCACCTTGTCTCTTCTGCATAACTCTCTGCTTGAGTGAGCAGTGTTTGAAAGATAAGCTTTGCAGCTTGTTTGAAAAGATGTATTGCTATCAACTGTAACAGGTGTAATTCCAATTTAAGCTATAATTCAAATTAATGTGGTATAGATTTCATGTTCATTTTAATTAGGCACAAATATCAAGTTAGTATTTGTTAATATTAAAATAATAAGCAAGAGAAAGAATAAAAGCAAGATGATAAGAAAGAACAAGCAAGAGAAAAAAAAACACTTCAGTGTTTGACTAGATTGATGGTCCACTCAGCCAAGAGTTCTGACTCCACTCACTTTGATTTTATATGTATATCATTTCATGCAGCCTTTAAAGTATATCACTGCAGTAACTTTACCTTAAATGTACTGATGTGACAAATTCTTTCAGTTTTTCAGATGACAGACTCTCTTCCAGCTCTTCATTTGACAACTGTCTAGGAGAATACTGCATGGCTGCATTTTTTGGATAGGTCCTAACCAATTGAAATAAATTTGAAAATGAGTATGCATATAAACAACTTCAAAGGCAGAAACCCATGTAATATGTAATATGTAAAACTAAAAGCTAAAAAATAAATATGTAAAACTAAAAGCTTCTTTTTTTTCTAGAATCTCTTTGGAAAGGAGTGCAAGAAGATACAGACAGAGCATCCAATTCTCTTCTCTTAATTTGTAACAGAGCATGTCCAGAAGAGTTGAGTTAACCTGCATAACATTAGGGGAGATCAGAAACGGTTCATAGCTTAGTAAACAAGCTGAAAAATATATCTCACACTTACCATTTTGTCTGAGTACTAGCTTCTTTTACTTTTGGAACCATTTGTACACCCACATCTCTTTCAAGCAGTTTAATGCTGAAAGTTTTGTCTTGGTAGGAAGTGCATTCAACATAACTGTCTTTCACATGTGAAGCATTCCTATCAGTAAATCTAATTGGTGCACCAAACTTCCCGCGTGCTCGAGAAAACATGTACTTAATCTGCAAAAAATATTTCTGAAGTTAGCAAAGGAGAGAGTTCTTGGAAGGTCCATTCTGTAAAATGGCAGTACTCTTATAATAGTAGAACTAGTTCTGTTGATGGTTGAATTTACTTATATTTCTGCATTGTGAAATTTCCAAGTGTTTATATAAATCAGCTATGTACAAGTGCCTCCGTACCTGGAGGTGTTCAACACCAGGTTAGATGAGACCCTTAAAAGGAAAAGAGTCATAAAAAATAGTTTCTGCAGCACTTTGTTTTTGGTGACAGTTGATGGTTCTCTTTTTTGTGTGTTTTGTGTTTTTTGTTTTTGAAAGACTCCAAGCAAAAACTAGGATTGCAAGCTTCAATTTCCAACTTTTTCTTTTTAAGGAACTTATAAATTTGTTTTTGTGATATTTGATTGTTACATTTGTTATTTCTGACCTTTGTAACACAGCCTTTAACAGATTCTTCTTCAACTTCCTTTTCGCTGCCAAGGGAAACCCATGGTTTGTGGACAGAACGCTTATAGGCATGGACTTCCAGAGTCCTTTCTTTTTCTTCTTCACTTTTTTCTTCTTTTTCTTCTGCAGTGTCTGGAGGCTGTGACATCAAGCAGTGAAAAATAACGTTTTTTTGAAAGTGTGTTTCTGAAAGATAAGTATGATCTAGATACCTGAAATTCAGTTTTCATTCGCACATTCTTTTGTCTCAGTGCAATAAATCTGGCTATGCTGTGCCCATGCATTCAATTGGGTTAGGTCCCATTTATCCATTTGTGCATTAGAATTTTCCAATAAATGTTACATATTTAATATTTAAATACTAAGGAGTGTTATGTTATATTCAAGAGTTGTCTTGAAAGCAAATCACTGTTACATAAAAAGAATTTATAGTGATTTTCTACATTAGGCCTTCCTGTCTGGAATTGCAATTTGCTTTTCTGTTAATTGTTACTTCTAATGCTGGGTGAGAAACTCATGTTGAAAAATTATATAATCTGACCATAAACCTTCTCCTGTGATGTAAAGCACAAGGGGAAATCTATATATCTGCTGCTATTATTTGACTTGCCTGGGCGATCGGCTCCGGGCAGACGTGTTCTGCAGCGGAGCGGGGAATCGGACAGGCAGGGCGAATTTTTTCCAGCACCGAGCCCACTTGAGGGAGCTGCCAGGACCTGGCAGCCCTCACGAGGGAGCGCGAGCGACCAGGAGTGCAGCAAACAGGATGGGCAGTTAGGGCGTGGCGCGGCAGTTCGCACAGGCAGGGCAGAGCAATTCCCCCCGCCTATACGAAAACCTCCTCTAACGGCGATCTACCGCTAGCTCAGCCGCAATGGTGTACACCAGGCACAGCATGGGTAACAAACAGGAGGCGCTGGAAGCCATCGTGCGGCAGGCAGGGTTCGACTTGGTTGCCATCACGGAAATGTGGTGGGACTACTGTCATGACTGGAGTGCTGCAATGTCTGGCTATAGGCTCTTCAGAAGGGACAGGCAGCATGGAAGGGGTGGTGGTGTGGCTCTCTATATCAGAGAGAGTTTTGATGTTGCAGAACTTGAGGCTGGGAATGATAAGGTTGAGTCCTTATGGGTTAGGATCAGTGGGAAGGCCAACAAGGGAAGCATCCTGGTGGGGGTCTGTTACAGACCGCCGGATCAGGATGAGGAGACGGATGAGGAGTTCTACAGGCAGCTGACAAAAGTTGCGAAATAGTCAGCACTTGTTCTCGTGGGGGACTTCAACTTCCCAGACATATCCTGGAAGCACAACACAGCCCAGAGAAAGCAGTCTAGGAGGTTTCTGGAGAGCGTGGAAGATAGCTTCCTGACGCAGCAGGTTAGCGAGCCTACCAGGGGAGGTGCCCCGCTAGGCCTTCTCTTCACAAACAGAGAAGAACTGGTGGAGGATGTGGTTGTCGGGAGCTGTCTTGGGCAGAGTGACCACGAAATGGTGGAGTTCTCTATTCTTGGCGAGGCTAGACAGGGGACTAGTAAAACCGCTGTATTGGACTTCCGGAGGGCTGACTTTGAGCTGCTGAGGACACTGGTTGGTAGAGTCCCTTGGGAGGCGGTTCTGAAGGGCAGAGGAGTCCAGGAAGGCTGGGCGCTCTTCAAGAAGGAAACCTTAATGGTGCAGGACCGGTCTGTCCTCACGTGCCCAAAGACGAGCTGGCAGGGAAGAAGACCAGCCTGGCTCAACAGAGAGTTGTGGCTTGAGCTTAGGAGGAAAAAGAGGTTTTACAATCTTTGGAAAAGAGGGCGGGCCACTCAGGAGGACTATAAGGATGTTGTGAGGCAGTGCAGGGACAAAATTAGAAAGGCCAAAGCTCATCTGGAGCTCAATCTGGTGACTGCCGTCAAAGACAACAAAAAATGTTTCTACAAATACATTAAAGCAAAATGGAGGACTAAGGAGAACCTCCAGCCTTTACTAGATGCCGCGGGAACTTAGTTACAAGAGATGAGGAAAAGGCGGAGGTGCTTAATGCCGCCTTTGCCTCATTCTTTAGCGGCAAAACCAGTTGCTCTCTGGATACCTAGTACCTTGAACTGGTGGAAGGGGATGCGGAGCAGGATGTGACCCTCACTATCCATGAGGAAATGGTTGGCAACCTGCTACAGCACTTGGATGTACACAAGTTGATGGGGCCGGATGGGATCTACCTGAGGATACTGAGAGAACTGGCAGAGGAGCTGGCCAAGCCACTTTCTATCATTTATCAACAGTCCTGGCTATCTGGGGAGGTCCCAGTCAAGTGGCAGCTAGCAAACATGATGCCCATCTACAAGAAGGGCGGGAGGGCAGACTCGGGAAACTATAGGCCTGTCAGTTTGACCTCAGTGCCAGGGAAACTCATGGAGCAGATTATCTTGAGTGTCATCATGCAGCACTTAAAGGGCAACCAGGTGATCAGGCCCAGTCAGCATGGGTTTATGAAAGGCAGGTCCTGCTTGACAAACCTGATCTCCTTCTATGACAAAGTGATGCACTTGGTGGATGAGGGAAAGGCAATGGATGTGGTCTACCTTGACTTCAGCAAGGCTTTTGACACCGTTTCCCACAGCATTCTCCTCAAGAAACTGTCTGCTCGTGGCCTGGACTGGCGTATGCTTCTTTGGGTTTAAAACTGGCTGGATAGCCGGGCCCAAAGAGTCGTGGTGAATGGAGTCAAATCCAGTTGGAGGCCGGTCAGTAGTGGCGTTCCCCAGGGCTCGGTACTGGGGCCGGTCCTCTTTAATATCTTCATCGATGATCTGGATGAGGGGATCGAGTGCACCCTCAGGAAGTTCACAGATGACACCAAGTTAGGTGCGTGTGTCGATCTGCTTGAGGGTAGGAAGGCTCTGCAGGAGGATCTGGATAGGCTGCACCGATGGGCTGAGGTCAACTGCATGAAGTTCAACAAGGCCAAGTGCCGGGTCCTGCACCGGGGGTGCAATAACCCCAAGCAGAGCTACAGGCTGGGAGATGAGTGGTTGGAAAGCTGCCAGGCAGAGAAGGACCTGGGAGTATTGGTGGATAGTCAGCTGAATATGAGCCAGCAGTGTGCTCAGGTGGCCAAGAAGGCCAACAGCATCCTGGCTTGTATCAGGAACAGTGTGGCCTGCAGGGCTAGGGAGGTGATCGTCCCCCTGTACTCGGCTCTGGTGAGGCCGCACCTCGAGTACTGTGTTCAGTTTTGGGCCCCTCGCTACAAGAAGGACATGGAGGTGCTTGAGCGAGTCCAGAGAAGGGTGACGAAGCTGGTGAGGGGTCTGGAGAACAAGTCCTACGAGGAGCGGCTGAGGGAGCTGGGTTTGTTCAGCCTGGAGAAAAGGAGGCTCAGGGGCGACCTTATCGCTCTGTATAAGTACCTTAAAGGAGGCTGTAGCGAGGTGGGGGTTGGTCTATTCTCCCACGTGCCTGGTGACAGGATGAGGGGGAACGGGCTAAAGTTGCGCTAGGGGTGTTTTAGGTTGGATATTAGGAAGAACTTCTTTACTGAGAGGGTTGTGAGGCATTGGAATGGGCTGCCCAGGGAAGTGGTGGAGTCACCATCCCTGGAGGTCTTTAAAAGACATTTAGATGTTGAACTTTAGCGATATGGTTTAGTGTTAGGTCAGAGGTTGGACTTGATGATCTTGAGGTCTCTTCCAACCTAGACAATTCTGTGATTCTATGATCTGTTACTCTGTGATTTAGAGCTACAGAACATTCGAAGTATTATTTGAAGACTATATATGTATATTGTGAAAAATAAATACAATACTTACTTGAAGGTACCAAATATATTATTATAATCTTTTAATTGTATGTCTTGTAAACCTGGGTCTTGGCAGAGGAAATTAACACGATAAAAATTCAGCACTCAGTTATGCTAGCCATCTGAAGTCAAATACAAAGTCTGCAGAAGGTATATTCACAGTGATACATCTATTTTTCATGATCAGATTAACCTTCGGAGAAACATTCTGGATTACCAAGCATATCAGATGTTTATGAATACAACATCAATCCTGAAGTATATATTTCAGACAAGATCCTGAATTACTGATAGATAGAGCAATGCTGTGGTATATTTCCTTACCTTCAGAAAGTTTTCCTTGGCTTCCTCAGAAGCAACAAGGTAAAAGTTTTGTCCATACTGGAAATTTGCATCAAAAACTACCAGAAGTTCCTCCCCTGGATATTCCTATTTTAATTAAAACAGACATTGGAGAAGTGAAAACAAATAGCATGCAAAAAGACATAAGACTATGACTGCTAAAACTACCATTAATGAGATTATGTAAACTCAGAATCTTTGGTTAATCTTGTGATTTTAACAGAGAATTTCACATGTCAAATTAAACAACAAACTGTTTCAATAGTTTTCAGTAAGTAGGCTATGAATCAGAGAAAGCCAAAATATGTTCAGCTCTATTCACAGAATCAAAACTAGTATGACTTACTTTACTTTTAGCCTATTTTCAATCTAAAATTGTTGTTGTTGTTATTATTTAGTGCATGGTGGGCCATGACAAACTTCTAGAGTTGGCAGTGGTCCATGACCTTTGGATATAAGTGTTAATGTTTTTACAGAGTCAAACAAGGACAGAACTTATCATTAAAAGAATATATGCTCTGAGAGTTTGAAGTGGGAATGAAATAAGCTACATACTAGAATAACTCTTTTGACAGGGTGGAAATCGGAAATAGCAGCTCTCGTTTTCAGGTCCTGAATTATGTCTTCTTTTTTAATAAGTTTGAAACAATTTTCTTCTGTGACATCCTCATCAACTCGGCAATTAAAGATTTCTTGGGTTTTTGTAGTGAAGACTAAGGGAAAAATTTCTGGGTGGCCTATGAAGGAAAGCAAAATTGCATGATAAACAAATTTAGAGTGTTCTTTAAATGTAAACGTATCCCTTAATAACTCCAGGTCTTTACTGTTTCCTAGCAGAATGCCTTTGAATCTTGCAGCTTACTTTTTGGTATTTTTGAAGGTGTGGAATACAAATTATATTACATTTTGCTTATCTCGGAAATGACTGTACCTAACATTTTCTACTTAATGAATATGTGTTAGTCCTAGTATGAGTGTTTTTCTTTTGATCAACAGGTGGTTATGAATTTTATGAATATATATTAAGGACACAAGAGCGTTTGATTATATACTTTAGTCCTTCCCTGTAGAGCAACGCCATGTTAAGCCACTGTTCAATCTAAATACAGCTTCAATACCACCCCAAATAAGGACGCCTCTCTGATTTTGGATTTAGGCCTTCCTCTCATTCAGTTCTGACTGTCATTGAGTCTATTTTTGAGCTAGTAGGTGAGACTGAAGTGCAGTCACTAAGATTCAAACCGGGTACAAGAGGTTTTTTTTTTAAGCTTGGCTGGAGAATATATAGTATAGTACAGAATATATAGAAGGAGGCTCAGGGGAGATCTTATCTCTCTGTATAAGTACATTAAAGGAGGCTGTAGCGAGGTGGGGGTTGGTCTATTCTCCCACGTGCCTGGTGACAGGACAAGGGGGAACGGGCTAAAGTTGCACCAGGGGTGTTTTAGGTTGGATATTAGGAAGAACTTCTTTACTGAGAGGGTTGTGAGGCATTGGAATGGGCTGCCAAGGGAAGTGGTGGAGTCACCATCCCTGGAGGTCTTTAAAAGATGTTTAGATGTTGAACTTAGCGATATGGTTTAGTGGAGGACTTACTAGTGTTAGGTCAGAGGTTGGACTCGATGATCTTGAGGTCTCTTCCAACCTAGACAGTTCTGTGATTCTGTAATGAGGCCAAGATCTGGATTCTACTTTTGCTTATCAATTTTGGCAATGAGACCAGACTCAGAAAAAGTGCATAGTCTGTGTTGATTTAAAAAATTTCATCTTTTTAAGAAACTGCAAAAGTTGATCTAGAGGACTCCCAGGTCATCCTAACCAAAGACATGAGGCCTCATAAGGAAATGGACTGAAACCGAAGTACAAATTACAACAGAACAGATAGACTTTACATTTTGATATATTGGAGCCATAAATTAAATCTCATTTTGCAAACTGCGTTTCTTAAAGCATATCTGATAAATTAGTAAAAAGGGGTGCAGAAAAAAAATAATACAAAGACAAAACACAAAAACAGTACTGGGAGGTGAAACAGTCCCCTCTTGCTTACAGTGGGAAACCTTCCATCTGAAAGTATGACTAAGAAGGTATGACTATCCCTTTGCTGTGCTCTTGACATAAGCCAGGAGGATAGAAACCTAGAGTTGCCTACAAAAAAGAATGCAGTTTCCATCTCTGCCATACACAACTGGCTCACAGGACGGAATGGACAGGAAAGGCTATGGAAGAGCAGATTTGTATGTATCACAGTCTTCAGAGTTGGTTATGTGGCTAGTGCAATTTAGAGGAGTAGAAATTAAAAATTTAGAAGCATAATTTGTTGATTGTTTTGTGAATTTCTAGTAGAAGATTATTCCCATGGCTCGAAGTATATTAAAGTAAAATCGAACAATTAAATTTTTGATACATAAAAAAAAGTTAAGTAGACATAACTTTTTTTCAGGAAGCTTGTATGATGACTTTTTTTTTAATGCTGAATCAGATGCAAACAGTCTTGTCCACAAACACTAAAGTTAAAATCTTCTCAAAGAGATGGAGGTTTCAATGGCAAGAGAAACAATACAAGCATGCATTAAAGTTAAAAGTTAAAGTTAAGCAAAATACAATAGACATCATTATGAGAGAGAGCAGAGTAGGACAGATAGTCTAAGTGGTGTTTTTTCACTGTTCAACTGCTGTAGGTTCAAGTTAAAAACAAAGCAGGCATCAGATTTAAAATGTGAATATCTTTTAGTCAAAAGTACTAATATTCTGTATTATAGAATTGTACTGTACAACATTCTATATTATAGGTCACATGTTACAGATTCTTGGGATCTATATGTAGATCTATATTGTAGATTCATAAGGAGCTGTTATTGGAATTCTTGCCAGTATGAACATTTTTATTGAATGCTGTTGTCCAGTAAAAAGTATGTAGCATATATACTTCATATTTTATTCCAATAGTAAATTGTATTCATGTACTTTGAAAAGACCATAGCTCTTTGTGGTGTCAGCACTTCACAAAGGGCCAAAAACTCTACAAGAAGTAAAGAACATTTGGAGGTCTTGCACTAAGGAGATACGGTGGATACAGTTTAAATCCTGCACAGACAGTGACTAAAGAGCATCATTTTTTCATTTCTACTGTCAGATTAGGTATTACAGATCTAACCTTATTTGCCACTAGGTGGAGCTAACATTCTCTCAGTGACAAAACAAAGAATCTCCAGGAACACCATGATTTTAATTTTAAAAGTACCACTTTCATGATCTGAGCAATCACTTGTCCATTTTCTTTAATTGCAGATTACCCATTTTGGTGAAGTTAGTCAGAGTGCACTTTTCACTTTCACCTACATTTGGATTTCACCTACATATAGGATTGTGTACGAAGGCAAGTGATATACGAAGTCTTTAATAATTACCAGGTTTGTATATTCCTAGCTTGTCATGTAATATTAAATAATCAGACTTAATAATGATTTGACAAAATCAAAGATTAAAAAATGATTAAAATGCCTTTTTTTCTTACAATTACTACCTATTATTAAATGCAAACATTTTGTATCCCATAATTCTGTTGCAATGCTCTTTATTTCCCCTGATCACAGCTCCTCTCAATCCAAGATAAAAACATCTACAAACCCTTATCTGCTTCTTTTCTCACTGCGCTAGTGCTACTCAGAGAATGGTACTGTTTGTAATCACTATTGTAATAGACATGCTTCTTCACAGTTTCTATTTTTTCCCATTCATATATTATTTTTTTCCTTTTCATTCCATGGCATTAGTAACACTGAAACTTCAAAATGCTGAAAATATTCCAAAACTATTACTTTAAAGCCCAGTCATCATAGCACTTACCTATTCCTTCCATAGAAAGATCAACTTCATCTTTTTTATCTGAAATACAACGACATGATGTTATCAGTAATTTTTCTTCCTTTAAAAAAACAAAACAAAAAAAAAAAAAACACAAACATGAATAACAGTCTTTTCCTTGTTTGGGCAATGTTTATAATCTTAAAATTGTGGGGCAATCATCATGCAAATCGTGTCATGTGAGGAGGTGATAAACAGACAAGGCTGGCTAATGTGGTACGGTAGCAGAACTGGCAGGTGTGCGGGTAGGAGTAGATGTTCCTCCTTCTAACAGTGGAGAAGTCAGGCTTGCTCTGAGTGGCAGGGTACTGCAGGAGTTGGACATTCATCAGCTCCTGAGAGAGAACCTACAAACTCCATGGAGGGGTAGGATAGGAGGAGATTACCACTGATGAGCAGAATATTCTCTGCAGCACAACAGCTATTAATCAAATGGTGGCAAAAAGGTGATTGGAAGGGAAAACCAACTTATGGAAGTTGGCTGTTGTGGCCAAAAAAACCAACGAACTACCAACAAGAGATTTGTATTCAGCAAGGCCTTTTTCTAGCCTTATGCTTCCTTAACTGCACTGTAAATGACACAAGTGGTGTAGTCTCTCATCGCATCTCAGAAAAATACAATAAAATGCACTGCAATTAAATTGCGAGTCTTTGGTTTATTTTCAAAGTGGTGTTGTTGATCACTTTAGCGTGTGATTCTGAGCATCTAAACTCCAGCTGTGGGGGCACCTTTCTCTGCCATGTGTTCTGTACCTGGACTAAGTTAGCTCTTGTAAATTTCCACCCTTAAATGTATGAAGTCTCCCCATTTCCCATTCAATACTGGTTTTATGATGCAACAAGCTATTACATCTAAACTAGGAAGTGTAAATAGACACAAAGTGTACAAAGTGTAATAGACACAAAGACAAAGTGTAAATATTGTAATGTGGCTTTATGTTCCATATTTTGGTTACAAAGACATTATCTGTAATCATAGATCACTCAGTTGTTTATAAAAAATAGTATATTCTAATTTATCTCATGTTTACTTAAATGCCTGGGCCCAAAATAATTAAGGTAGCTGTTACGCAAAATCAGATAACTGCTTTCTTTATATCTGCAGTACCTTACATACCAAGCTGTTTTCGTTTTCCTTTTGAGGATCGCTTAGCTTTGTCACCTTTCTGTTTCTTTGGTGAGGTTTTTGGACTTTTCGAGGTGGTCTTGCTGGATCTGAGATTTCCTGACATGTTTTCAGATTTTCTAGAGAAAAATATGTATCATCAATAAACAGTAGACAGGCAGTGGCATGCACTGTGTATGAGTGAAAATTTGGCCCTTTATGTAGTTTATTATTATAATTGAAATTTTAGCCACAGCCAAAGGTATGCTCCAGAATTTTAAATCATAATCTTTATTTTTATATGATATGTGATAGTTGGAAATACTCCTTCTGTCCAGGGTCATTAAGTATGGAAACTGATTTTCCAAAACAGTAGGAAGTTAAAATAGAATAGGCATTGCCCTTAAAGAAAGCTAAAGAACCTGAGCCACAGTGTGAAAAATATAGGTGAAAATTCTACAGCTGCACATATTTGTCCCGGTGTCCTCAAGTATAAAATCATTGCACAGCTGCACAAACTATTTTTGTGCTTCTGCATTTCCATTTCATTTTTCAGTGTAAGTCTGTGGAAGACAAACTTGGAAAGAAATTGTATGCATGAGTACATGCAGCAATCACACAGCTGGAGACTATACTGCATAGAAAGCTACTTTTATTTCATTTACTCCCCTTCTTCCAAGTATCTAGAATAAGCATAAGAACAACAGTGCGGAAAAGACTCCATTCCATTGCAAAGAAGAAAACGAAACATAGCCTGCCCACACCCTACAGACTGGACAACACACCACCAAAAAATAGAGCTCCAGCACCATCATGTGGAAGATGTACTTGTAGCATCTGGTAAAGCTACACCAGAATGCTCCAGAATTTGTTATGAAAAGTATTGAAAATTGATACTGTTACTGAACAGCTGGAGGTATTCACCTGGGATAAGGACAATGGGACTCCCAGTTTTTGTGCTCCAACTATCCCTGGTGACAGGAAAGAAATTTGAACCCTCTCCCCACTCCCATGTCCCCACTTTTTCTTAGTACTGTAAACTGACAGGCAGAGGAACTGTTTCTTAATATATACAGAGCAAATACAGTATTTGGGTGCTACTATCATTCTGGGTTGGTCATTCACTCCCAGACTGTGAAACATGGTGTTTATCTGTTTTATAACACAGTTCTCAAATCCTTGAGAAGCTAGCAATATAATTTTAGCTTCCAAATTATTTTTTTTTAGTTTGAAAATAACCACTGAGGGCAAGATGGAGGTCACAGATTATAGCCTGGTGGTATAGCCTGTATTTGGGACCTATGTTAACGTCACATGAATTCAGGATAAGTTTTGCTATTGACTTTAATGGCAGCAAGATTTAAACTCTTATTACAGTTATGCATTTTTATCCTGCTCCAATTAAAATAGAAAAACACTTTCTAAATCCCTCTGCTCCTTCCTCTGGATCTTGCAGATCACAGGTGATAAGCTGCAGGCATTTCTCTGTTGTCTATTTATTAACACAAATACAATCTCCTTGCTTACTCCATCTGAAGACCTGTAGCAATTTAATCTTCTGTTTTTGCCAAAAAAGCAAGATAATAACAACACAACAAATTATTGCTTCAGAATTCTGAAACTTTTGACTTGCAGTAGCTGATGGTTTTGGAAGTTTAAAAAAAAAAAGTATGTACTGTAAGGAGAAACTTAGGAGGTTTTTTCTGCCCTCATTCTTACAGTCTTTTTGTCAAATACAGGATTACAAACATTGACAGTATATTTGTTATGTTCAACATTCAATATATTTTCTCAGTTATAACCTTTTAAAGGTGCCTCTACACTGGACAATGCTTAGTTTACAGTTCTGAAACACTTGGGGCTGCCTAACTTAGAGGGCATGCTACTTCAGATGGTTAAGAGAGGCTAATTTTCTCATTTAATGAAAAAAAGGGTATTTTCTATCAATTTCTTTGTATATTTTAAGTAAAATCTGTTACACGTTTTACAGAGGGATTTTGTGTCTATTCTAACTTGAAACCAACCTTGATACTTCTGAATAAAAGAGACAGTGGCCTCCAGGATAGAAGGAGAGGACAGTTGTTTTAGAAATTATTTGAAGGGCACTACGAACCATCTCATATGCATTACAGTCACAGCGTCTTACTTTCCTGTTTCCTGATTATACTCTGAAACAAAGCCACTTTGGAAAATTTGAGTTCTTCTGAGTAACCTAAACCCTAAGTCACATGCATGGAGGAAACATTGAAAGGGCAGAGATAAATCACGTGGCTATTTTTAGTAGAATGACTTGCAAGTAAAAACAACCCTTTTCCTTTGAATTACTTCAAGAATATTATACCTAGAAAAACAGTTAAAATTTTTGGAAGTTGTCTCCAAGTAATGCAGTTCTTCTTCCTTTAACTGAAAGAATCAGCTGTATTATGGAGATATGGGGACCGTTGGTGAAGGCAGGGAGGGTGACCATGTATCTATCCTATATGTTAACGGCTGCAAACGAATACAGCAATCAATAAGGACTGCTTATGGTTCCATCTGTGGTGACAGAACCTCACCAACTGGAAAGCAGATATATCCAAAACAGTTAGAAAAATACAAGTAAGTAAAATACAAAGTAATTATCTCTTTTTACAATATCCCTAATAACACATTGCATCTGCCTGTTTGTCATCTTGTGGGCATATGATTATGGTTAGGAAACATTTACAGTCTCCAATGAAAGCCAAAGCAGAACTTCTGAAAATTTCTCTGGAAGATTATCTAGGCTATATCCATTTACAAACTGTACATGCACATTTTTTAAACTTTTTTTTAAGTTAAAAAGCAAACAGACAAAACCAAGAATTATGCTACTAATCAATAGGTGCTCCCTGTGGGAAACTGGCACCAGCAGAGAACTGTAAAATATGAGCTGACCAGCAATCTTCTACTCCCCAGCTCTTCCAAAAAGAGTGAGCACATGGGGAACCCGCGGCCAGGAGCTACAGCAGACCATGCTGCCAGGCAGGGCTGGGCCTCGGTAATTTTTTGCATCAGCACACCAGGCACTGGCACCGTTGCTCCTATTCAATGTTGTGTTTTACTTCATGGGAAAAAAAAAGTGTTTGGAAAAAAAGCACTTGCATACAATGTGCTGATTTACCTCTTGTTAAGTGTTTAGACTGTGAGACACGAGAAAATCAGTTGTTTGGCTGGTGGAAATCTTACAATCTATATTGATTTCATACAATATAAGGTCTTAAATGTGAAGAGAATTTTTTAAATCTGTGGTTAGCTCCTATCCTGTTAGGGATATTGCTGTGTTGCTTCTTTAGAAAGAGCTCTATAATACAAATATTTATCCACAAACAGGCAAGAAAACATTATACTTTCAATTAATGCTTATATAAATCTATGATGCTGTGATTGAAAGTGAGGTTAGAAACAGCGTTTACATTAACAAATTTTGAAAAATTTAAAAGTGCAAAAACCACTAAAAATAAACCTTGAAAATCAGTTGTCATGTACACTACCCTATATTTTATTTTTTTAAGGTAACGTGTTATTAAAATGCTTCATTAAATATGTTCAAACTAATTTTTCAGTAAATTTTCAGTGGAACACGGTGTCACACTTTAATTGGTAATGCCCAATTAAAGCTGCAAATGTTTGACAACATCCTTTGACATTTTGTAGCCTCATTTATTTTTCGTTGGATTTCATATCCTGATCTGCAGGGTCAAGAGAAACAGCCGGCTCAGAATGTTCTCTGGTGGGTAATGGGCTGAGACAGTCACAGTTACAAAACAGGTCCACAAAGTTGCTAGGTACGGCAAAAGGGGAAAGTTAATTAGCTACCGGTAACACAAAAGCTGCTGTCAGAATTGAGGTTGGAGTGATTCATTGCTTGCCTAATTGGATGATTTAAGATCCAGCTTGTGTGCATTACTAATTTAGGCCTGTAATTTGCTACGGTTTGGAAATGACAAAACGTGAGTCCATTTGACAAAAGCACTGCGAGGAAATTATTAAAAACATGCTCTATTTTTGTGGCTTTATGGGGGGTTCTTTAGGTTGTGGGACTGTCAAGCTAAAAACCACGCTTCTGTCTGTCAACATTTGGGAACCCGTTAAAAATACCATCTTATGATCCAGTCTCCACGTAGGTTCTTGTACAGAATACATACGCAGCCTGGTCTCTACAGCAGTTCACGTTCAGTACACGCAGCGCAGCACACGGCGCTGTGCCAGCTGTCGGGAGGCACACCGCGTTCTGCTCTGCCCTACGGCGCTAACGCTACATTGACTGAACGCCTGAAGCTTGCGTTACGCAGCGCTCGTACATATTTGGACACGACTTCTGTGTGGGTGTTGAGGGGAGCAGAGCCGGCGTTTGGGCCTCTGGTTTAGTTACGTCCTGTACACACGCACAGGGGGGCCCCGCACCGCCCCGCGCCCCCTCACAGGGCGCCTCAGCCCCTCGCCCGCCCCGCTCGCCGCTACCTGCGCGGCCCGGCCCCGCCGCGTCCCTGGCGTCCCGCGGTTGTCACGGCAACGGGGCGGGTCAGGATTGACGCACCCAGCGGCCAATCAGTGCTCCGCCTCCGCGGGAGGAAGGCGCTATTGGTTATTCCGCGCGGCCGGCTAGAAAAACTACGCGTCCCACCATGCCGTGCGCGCAACGGCTTGCTGCCGGCGGGGCGAGCGGGGAGCAGAGCATCATGGGGGCTGTAGTAGGCGACCGCTCCGCGCTGCGGGCTCCGCGGACAGGGCGCTGCCGTGCCGGTCCCCGCTGCCCGTGCCGCCGAGGCGCGGCCGTAGCGGGGCGCCCGGCCGCCCGCCGCCATTAGGGCGCTGCAGCGCTGGGACCGGCTGCGTGCAGTGAGGTGACGGCAGCCCCCGGGCCGCATCCCTGGGCGGGGGGACGGAGGCGGGAGCGGGGGTGGCTGCGCTCGGAGCCGGTGCGTGCCCCTCGGGGGTGCCGAGCGGCGGGAGGCTCTCGGGGCGTGCCGGGGGGACGCGTGTGCTGTGACAGTGCTCGGGGGCAGCGGGGGCAGCCGTGCCTTGGGGGTTTACCGGGTGGTGATTTCTGTTTGAGTTACGTAGGAAACTTTTATTAAGCAAATTGAAGAAACAAGCCTAATCTGGCACGTCTGTAAATCCATTCGTGACCTGGGCTGCCTGCTCTGTGCCTACTGCCAGCAGCCTTCCTCTCCGCGAAGCGGCCCCGGCTGCCTACTGACAGAGCCGGCAGCATCTGTCAAACGCTTGGGACGCAGGGAACCGTGCTCCTGAGGGGCTCTGCCCACCGCTGCCTCAGAGCTCGTCCAGCCCTGCCTCTGCCCCGCCGGTGCTCGCCGCCCCAAGGTGCCGTGGTGCCCGTGCCCGACAGCGGCGGGCTCGGGGCCGGGGAGGAGGCACCGCTGGGGCAGATCGGTCTCCAGGGAGTGCTGCCGGAGGCCTCGGTGCTCTGCCGGGCAGAAGGAAGTGAGTCAGGGCGCCCTGCGTGCGTGGTGTTGGTGCTGGGCAGCGAGAGGGGAAGAGGTTTTCCACAAGTGACTTTATAATTCCCCGGGGCAGAAATTCCATTGCTAAATAGGTGCTCTGAGCTCCGGGCTGTGAGGCTGCCGATATGGGCTCTGTAGAACACTGCACCGTGACGGGTTGGGTCCCCCGTTCAGGGTGACGTGCAGGTACCTTCACAGAAGACAAACACCTCGGAACCCAGGTGCTCAGTGCAGACCAGCCTGATGCTGCTGTATTCCTGCTTGCACCTTTTCCAACTGCTGTGCACCTTTGTCATTTCAGAAATGGAAAATCCTGAAGTGGCCATAAGCAGCTGCATTGCTTATGATGATGAAGGGCTCTGCAGTTACAAACAACACCCGTCAGCATCACAGGAGCTGCTGGTGGAAGACCAGCTCAGAAGGAAGTTGAAGTTCTTCTTTATGAACCCGTGTGAAAAATTCTGGGCTCGGGGCAGGAAGCCTTGGAAATTTGGAATTCAGCTACTCAAAATAGCAATGGTTACTATTCAGGTGAGTAAGTATGGAAGCAGGGACTCTTCTTAGTCCAGGGGAATTCAAAAGGGGGGTGTAGATGACAGATGCTTTTCTTGGTCTGGTGTGGAGACTGGGAGAGGATAAACTGCAAAACTGTCTTAGTTACATACATGTAGCTTACGTCTCAGGATCTCATTAGGCATAGTTTTTTCTCAAACTGTTGACTGAAAAAGCTTTACTGAGAGTGGATATGAAAGGAACCATCTTCAAGGGCTTTCTTTTTCCCCTTTTCCACTTCCTCTCCTTTTTTGAAGGATGGCATCCTTACGTGTCTATTACCCCCAGTACCATTTTCACTCTGTGTGTGTGTGTGGCTAGGAGAAGGAACAGTGGCGTGCATTACAATAGTGATAGGAACTGAAATTGATACCTGTTTTGTGTCCATAGCTTGTGCCTTGCATGTGGTATACAAACGCTTGTATCCAATAAAGCAAAAATTCTGCCCCATTCTTCTTCTCACCCAGCCTTGCACAGCAGATTTCTTGTAACAAAGTTATCTGTTCCTGAGATGCAATGGTTTTCTCAGAGCAACGTGGGTAGAGAGTTAGGAAGTTTTCCATGTAACATTTCTAATGCCTTGGGTGATCATCCTTCAGGGTTGCCCACGTGATTTACACTCATGGTGGTGTTAGTATGAAAATACAAGTATGGAGAAGAATGCTTTCCACAGTTACCTGAAAGATGGGAAAAACTATAGGAACATTAGTTTTTTTACTACTCATCTAGAAGTATGTTTGTATTCCCCACTTTGTGCTTTAGTTTCAAATATATCCTCATCCTCTGATGGTCATTTGTCCCATTTTGCAATTAGAAATAAAATTTGATGGTTCAAGAACCTAAATAAGAAAGAAACTAATGGTAATTTACCCTAGACTTTTCAGAGAAAATCTGCCAATAGTTAATTAAATCTTAGTGCTGTTGATTAGCCAATGTATTTGTCTGTGCCTTGAATACCAAGCTTGCTCACAGACTATTTTAGTATCTCTGTAACTGAGTTATCCTTATCAAAAAGTATACATACAGTTTGCATCATGGCCATAAAGCTAATCTATAGACTGTTCATTCAGACTTATCTCTGATGAGTTTCTTCACAATAGTCCCAACACTAGATATGAAACAATAGTCACTGAAGAGAATTGTGAGCTCCTGCAAACAATAGAGCATGTTTTTTCGGAAACCTTTCCCAGCCTAGATGTTAGCTAGCAGGGTTTTATGCTAACTCTTCATGAACTGATGCAGTATCATTTTTTGACGGCTTTGAAGGTTATCCTATTACAAGCACAGTTTTCATCAATTACTGTCAAAGCACCTTCTACCCAAACCTGAGGGAGAGATGTTTGCTTTCTTTTGACTTGTCCTCAGTTTGCCTTTTCTGCCCTGGAGTCAGGACTTCCAAGGTGGGTCTGGTTACGTCCAGTCCTGCCTTTTGGCTGAGGAACACTGATATTCCTCAAGGCAAGTTATATTAATGTCAGACTGAACTAAGAAATCACACGTAATAGTATAGGGGTAGCTTGAATTTGGGTTGGTGTACTGTTCTTTGTGAAAATGTGAGTCCTTAGCCAAGACACTGGTAACCATGTTAAAAGAACACTCTTGAAAGCCATTATTTCCTTATAGTCAGACTTGACCAGCTGCAAAATGGAGTAGCCTGCATGTAAGTGCTGTGTTTACCAGCATGATGAGAGTAGCTGTTTGTAGGACAGGATTTATCTACTAGTCCAGAAGCCAAATTTGCCTTTAAACAGGAAATACGAATGTCTTTTCAGCTTGTGCTTTTTGGACTGAGCAATCAAATGGTGGTTGCCTTCAAAGAAGAGAACACTGTTGCATTCAAACATCTCTTCTTGAAAGGGTACATGGACAGAACAGATGACACCTATGCTGTTTACACACAGACAGATGTCTATGACCAGATATTCTTTGCAATTAACCAGGTAAGGGTTGTTACTGCAATGTATACAATATACATGCTTTTTACCTGTCTGCCTTTTCTCCCTCCTCCTTCCCTTGTCTGAGATTTCATGTGTGCACCTGTTACTTAGCACTCAAATATTGACTTGTTCAGGGTTTTTTTGAAAGAGGGGAAGGTTTGTGTCCCATCTATCAAATGCAAATTAAGATGTGACATACACATGGTAAAGTGTTTTGAGTTAATGTTGCCCTGGAAACCTACTTTTCACGGAAAGATGAGGACCCAAACACTGCTCTTCCTCTGTTTACAGGCGCTTTATGATGAGGTAACAAATTTTAATTGCTGAATATCAAAGGTTTTTTATTGGGTGGCAGACTCCCCTGCTAGATTTCCCTAAATACTTTGCCTTAAATCTGCCACTTCTTTCCTAATGGATTCAATAACTGCTTTTTGAAAAAAAAATATATTGTAGGCACACATTTTTTTATTGTTTGGAGAAATATCTGCTTTCCAGCTATCACTGAATGTGAGGCAAACTCAAAAGACTGGTTTCAGTCTGGAAACCTGCAAAGCAGTTGGGATGGGATGATTGCTTTTCTGCTTTCCCTGCCCTGTGGGCATGATTGCTGCATGGGGGACTGAAGCCTCCAGATTGGGATTAAGCTAACAAGGAGTTAAATGAAACCGGATTAATGGAAGACTAGGAAAAAACTGAAGAAACTTTGATCTCACTGCTCTTCCTATATTAGACGTCTTTAAGAAATCAACTGGTACAATATTAGTTGAATATAGTTAACACTGTGAGTAAGCCATTTCTGGAATGAACTGGTGGAGAAATCCATTGATTTGTCAAGAAGAGAAACAGACTGTAAAAAGAGCTCATCAGTATACTAATTCTGCACTCAATGCACTCCTTGGGTTTGAGCCAGAATGCTTTGCAAACAGTGAATTAAATTTTTTAATAAGGACTGTAAGGAGAAAACAATACAAAGCAAAAAGGCATTTAGACCCAAATTCTACACTTCTTGCTTTTGTCAGATTCCTTCAGGTATTTGAGGACTGAGCTGTAGTGTGGTGTACATTGCCAAGTTCTTTAGGTAACCTTTTAAATACAAAGATGGGTTATGGCACAGATCCAAACATTTGTTTGTGATTTTTGCTTGTTTCATTGTTTTTTTTGTTTGTTTGTTTGTTTTTGTTGTTTTTTTTGTTTGTTTCTTTTTTGTTTGTTTCTTTTTTGTTTCTTTTGTTGTTGTTTCTTTTTCTTTGTTTGTTTAAGAGACCAATAGTTTTGGTGCAATCTGACTTGTTTTGTCTGTTCTGAACTTTAGTACTTACAGCTGCCCAATATCTCTGTTGGAAACCATGCTTATGAGAAGAGGGGAGCAGAAGAGACAGCCCTAGCTGTATGTCAGCAGTTCTACAAGCGAGGAACCATCTGTCCTGGAAATGACACCTTTGATATAGACCCAGAGATTGTGACTGGTAATGGATCTCATCTATTGTATTGTTTCTCTGGGAGGAGGGACCCTATATTTACATGGTAAATTCTTAATGAACATCCAGTACTGTGTTGTCTATTCAAATGATGTGTACTGAAGTTAGTACCAGCCAAAACCCACAAGAAAAATACTGTGTAACTAATCTCACTTCCAGAAAAACTGTCCTTTATAACTATTGACACAAAAAAAGGGGTGCTGTTATGATGACCATCTAATACAGTTATTTGAGGCTAATTTCAGGAGCCTTCCCAATGAATTCATGCTCAATGTCTTGGCTGGTGTTCAGCAAGCCAACGTATTTGTATCCTAGCCTCCAAAACAACTCATCACTTAAGCATGCTATCTTGGCTACTGTAGCCAGCTGCTCTTTACAGCCTTCGGAATGGGAAAGGCAGATTACAGCTAAAGAGCATGATAACCCATGAGATTTTTTTGTGAGTACTTATCCATTGCAGACTGCTTGTACATTGAGCCGATGACGCCTTTAGACAACAGAACAGTGGGAAAGCACAATTTGAATTTCACTCTGGATTTCCACAGGTGAGGAGGAGTAAGTACTTCCCACATTGGTGTATTTGTGTGTTTCCCCTGCAAAAAGCTAATGTGAGACTCTGTTCCAGGCTAGTGGCAGTGCAGCTCATGTTCAATCTGAAGGCAATCAACCTCCAGACTGTTCGTCACCACGAGCTCCCTGACTGTTATGATTTCACTCTGACGGTACGTGGGAGCCTGCCATGCATCTTTCAGTTTGAAATGAGAATCCATTCTTGCTGATTTACTATACACAGTCAGCACAGATATTTCTGAGCTGTGTTGGGCACCATTCAGTGGTCCCCACCAGTGTCTGGATTACTCTGCCTTGAGTTGGTACCCTGTAAACCACCATCAGGTGTGATTGTAGAAGGTTAAACTTCGAGTACTCCTGATGCAGTCCTCACACACTTGTTCAGTTTTCTGCTTTTTGTACTCTAATCCATCTGAAGTATGGGGAAAGCACAAATCTCTCCTCTTTAGAGAGGTGCTTCTAGCAATGTGTTTTTTTTTTTCCTATTTTGGAAATAGGGGGCTATAGTTTAAAAGAATTTCACCTATATTTCAGTATCTAGTTGATCAACCAATTTGTGGCAGATATTTGCTTCTTTCATTTTGACCATGTTTATTTGAATAAACAAAAATTACTGTAAGATTAAACAAGTTTAATAACTTCTGCCCTAGCAGAATTATTCTGCATCATTGTGCAATCTTAGCAGTACAGTATGCTGTATATTTATGGTTTTACTTTAAGAAGACACGTGCTTTTAATTAATTTATTTTGTTAATACAGATACTGTTTGATAATAAAGCACATAGTGGAAGAATTAAAATAAGTCTAGACAACGACATAGAGATCAGGGAATGTAAAGACTGGCATGTTTCTGGATCAAGTAAGTGACATAAATGTGATCTAATTTTCATGCTAAACTTTCATCATACTAACGTAATGTTCATTAATCTTTTAATGTATTTAAAGATGATGCACTGTGGACATACATTATCTAGGGGATACACTTGAAATTCTGATTTTTTTCCTAAAGAATTGTTCTTCTTAAACTCTTGAAGTGAAGTCTTGGAACCTAGCCACATCATTACTTTTCTTAACAGCTCTCAAACCTTGTACTACTGATGCAAACTTTTTCCATCCTTCTTGTTTTGGCTACTGAGCTTAAGCCACTCGCTGGTTAAGGCAGGGTTTTGCAGTATTGCTGTAGCACTGGGCAACAGAAGGACATGTGATAGTGGTGGAAAGTTGAAACTGATTCACTCTTATTTCAGGACTTAACACCAGGCAGATAAGGAAGCATTGTTGCTAAGGGCTGCTAGAGTGCGAGGGCTAGAAATGCTTCTGATTGCTGTTTAAATGATCTTTGGTGTGTATTTGAGTGTAACTGAGATGCATGGTATGGTTAAATATCTGTTTTAGATAGTTACTGACAAGAACACCCTTCGTTGTCACCTACTGTCTCCAGTCCAAATTTTGCCTGAGATCTTTTAAGATTAGAGGAAGTAATCTCTTTGAATGCCAGAAGCTTTCCAGGACTCCAAATTCCACTTGGTTTTCATTTTTTTGCTGATGTAAGCAATATGATGAAAGAAGTCCATTTTTATATTTGGCGTTTTCTCTTATGCTGTGCCTACATTAGGAAATTCCATTATGAACAGCTAATAGTAAGAAATGAGTGTTTTGTTTGCTTTTTAAGATCCAGACTGGAATTAATTTTGCAAATTTATTGAAATGCATCACAGAGGACAAGACATACCACTTAAGCAAACACACATTCTGCTAAACAGTCTTTATCAACTGGCTTCACTAGATGCCGTGTTACAAATGCACACCAGATGGCATACTACTGCAAACAGATTGCCTGTGCAGCAGTAGAAGGTTCTGATACCAGGCTTCTACAATAATCCAAATTTCACATTTATGTAGATTGCCTATGTTACAGTTTTCAAAACCATCTCCAGAAGTACCCTATATTAATTTTTGATAGTCAAGGAAAAATACAAAGGCAGCAATGGCAAATGGATAATAACAAGCTGCTGCTGTTCTGGACTAGACTGTAAAACCAACTTAAATGGCACCAGTACCTGTGTTAGTGGCTTTTGTATAAGTAAGAGGTAGGTAAGCTTTTTCTGGGTAGTTCTGCAGTTATCTTTGTAAAGCCAACTAGAACTTCAGCATTCCATTTTGGAGACTTGCTGCCTATTCTCAAAGCATTAGCATTAATTTGCTGCTTTTTTTTCTTCCTCAAACAGTAATAGTTTCAGCATTAAAAATCTAATCCTTATACTAACTTGATCTATTTTCTTCTGTATGATAAGGATAGAAAGGAAAAAGATGCCTAATGGTAGTTCTGGTACAAAATTTGACCTTATTTGAACTGATAAAGAATGAGATTTTTAGTAATAAAAGAGATGGAGATCTCACGTCCAGCTCAATGTTGGTCTTAGCTATGTGAGCAGCAGTGCAAATTATCTACATGGCTGTAGGACAGAAAACCCATCTAACAGTCAAATACTGTTCTGGAAGAGAAGTTAAATATTTTGTAAATATTTAACTAAGATATTTTTTTAGTCAAATGTTGTGGCTCCAGTGCTTGTAAAATGGACAACCCCCACTTTTGCAGCATTGTAAGATGCATTCACACTCTGATACGATATTTTTGATATGGCATCAACTTTCTTAAATTAACTGGTGCTATCAGCAGTGCAGATATACTTGTGTCTCTCTTGAAAATTTTAGGCAAGCTTTTGTGGGGAAAATACTGAGGTTTTTTGTAATTGTCATGTAAATGTAAACATCAAAACTTGATCCTTACTTCAATATTCAAGATGAAATGCATATGATTATAAACACATGCATTTTTGTTCCTGCAGTACAAAAGAATACTCATTACATGATGATCTTCGATGCTTTTGTCATATTGACTTGTCTCACCTCATTGATCCTTTGCACACGATCAGTGGTTAAAGGAATTCGACTCCAAAGGGTGGGTATAACTCTTCCTTTGGAAAATATTCACGTCTTGTGTACATCTAATTATCTTTTTCTGTTCCACTAGGAATTTGTAAGCTTTTTCCTATATTATTATAAGAAAGAAGTATCTTTCAATGCTCAGATGGAATTTGTCAATGGGTGGTACATCCTGATTATAGTTAGTGATGTCCTAACTATTGTTGGATCAACTCTCAAGATGGAAATACAAGCCAAGGTAAGATATTTGCGCTGTTAGGTGGAAGAAGCAATGCTTTTTATTTCTATCCCAACTAGGTTTCAATCTCTGAGGGCTCTAGGCTGGCTATCAGTTCTGACTGGTATGGAATTTTAAAACTTTGTCATCTCTTCCACATTTATAACTAAGGTGTGTTGTTTCCAAATATCACTAGATATTATAATTCTATTTCTCTTTGCTCCTTTTGGATATCTGCAAGGAATAAAGTTAATTTCACCTCTGAAAGCTTAAGACTGTTGTCTTCCTCTCTTTACCATTTAGGACCAGTTACACTTTTTTTTTTTTTTTTTTGCTTTGTTTTGTTTTTATTTTGTTTTAGGTTTAGCATTTAACTTTCTGTTCCCCATTTAACAAGTGCTTAAGTGGCGTAGGGACTCTCCTTAAGCATCACATTGCTGCTTTCCCATCTTCTGCTTTCCAGCATGTACATAACAGTCACAGCCTGGTTTTAGGCCTTCAATTTCTAAAATAACCTTGCTGTAGAAAAAATATATATTTGATAATACATTTTTTTTTAACATCGGGGAACAAAAATTGCAATATGCTGTCCTGAAACACATTAATATTCAGATAATGTTGTTCTTCACTGAATCGGTAGCAGACTTTTGAAACATCATTGCAACACAACAGACTTTGGACAGTAGTGATAAAAGAACAGTGCTGAAATCCATCTGGTGACAGCTTCACTGTCATAAACACCCTGCACAAATTGCTTTGTCTTACCTTTGGAGACGTATACTTCTTTTTTAGAAGTAGAAAGAAGCTAAGGGGAGTTAGTTACGATAAAAGAGAGGTCTATCCCACTTGGGGAAAAGCAAAGACAGGAACAAGACTGAAGTAAGATCCTGTGTTTAGCATTCTTGTATCTCATAAGTATAAATACATATATTTATATATGTATATTTTCTAAGGCAGTATTTTACTTAAACTGTTATCTACAGGTACATTTCACTTTCTTTTACAAGCTGTGTGGGTCACGATAACAAGATCTTTTTCCATGTTACTGCGTGAAAGTTAATAGCTGAATAAGTAACAAGTTTACATTAAAGTAGTCCATATTTGCTTTTTATCAAGCTGTAAGTGAGTTATGCAAATATGCAAGATTAGTCAGCTGTAAGAGGAATAAAAACAGAAAATAGTGGAAGCTTCTTATTCAAGTAAACTGTCCAGATGTGAGCATTCCAGAGAAGAGCTGCAGTTCAGGGAACAGAGTATCAGCTCACTTGGATGAAAATGAGCCAGTATGTATAGGTGGAAAGAAAAACAGCCAAGTGCCAATAAAATATAAATGAAGCTCTGGTTAGAATTAATGTAAAGCTAATTATTCTTCTCACTGTAACTTTCTGCACCTTGCAGGTCCTTGCTATATATCAAAATCCTCCTTATTATTTATCTAAACTCTGCTGACAAGTCATGATATGTTTTTTTTTTTTTTTTTTTTTTTTTTAAATGCTTTGCCAGCGTGCTGGAAGAACTGTTTTTGCTCTGCAGTTCTAAAATCAGGTCTATACTGTATGTTGGGATGTGGCTGAGAGATTCCCAAGCTGGTGCAGGGAATCTGCCAATGCAGTTGGCATTGGAGAGCCGGGCATTGGTAAGGGGGTCTCTGCATCTGCAGTCCAGCTGTGCGGTTGGCCTTGCAAAAGAAACTTAGCTCATTGTCAGAATTTGTTTTGTAAACAGTCATATGTAAAGGCATGTGAAATGAATAACACTTGAAAGTTCCCTTGATCTTTGGTGGCACTTCTGCTCTCTGCTGTATATTGCCCCAAACAAACTTCTAATGGGAGAGATTTCCAAGGAAAACAATGCTCCTTATCAGATCTTTGTAGTAATGAGAGTCACAATTTAGAGCCTGTCAGTTGTTATAATATTTTATTCTGTTTTGTTTTATTTTTGTTGATGTTGTTTTTTTCCTTTAGAGTCTGACAAGTTACGATGTGTGTAGCATACTCCTAGGAACATCCACTATGCTTGTGTGGCTTGGAGTCATTCGCTACCTAGGTTTCTTTCAGAAGTATAATGTAAGGATCTCCTGAGATCTTCATGCTGTTGGTATTTATTCTGTTTGTTGCTATAAGACAACTGGGAGAAATAGCTGGTTGAATTCTTACTGTTTGTATTGCTTTCTGCAGCTTCTCATTCTAACACTGCGAGCAGCATTACCCAACGTAATGAGGTTCTGCTGTTGTGCTGCTATGATCTATCTGGGCTATTGCTTCTGTGGATGGATTGTACTGGGACCGTACCATGTGAAGGTAACATACTCCATGTGAAAAAGACAACTTGAGTAATAGAATGGATTCCATATAAATGAGAGTTTACTACTGTTCTAAGTTTCCATGTCAAGGCTTTTCTAATATAAGAATAGTGCATGTGTCAATAGTCAACATGATACTGCTCTGCTTGAGGAGCCTGGGTGTCATGACACAGTCAGACTTTCCTCTGGTTGTAAAAGCTCTGAGTCAGGAGTGGAAGCTGCTCTGACTCCCAGTCATATGCTGGGAGTCCTGCCTGGTGTTCTGAGAAACAGTTTTCATCTTGCAGAACTCTGATGTCAGACTAAAGCTTTGGAGATGTTATCCCTTTTAAAAGTGAAATTGCCTTATCAACTCTAGAAAGTGTTCACAGGAGAATGAATCGAGTCTGCATGGGTATAGGAGGTGACAAACTTTGCTCATTCCTGTGATGTTTTACTGTTAGCACTGCGTGTTGTCATACTGTGGGCATACAAAGAGATCAGAGGAGCCAGTCAACAGTTATATATCTCCTTCATGGTATGTACAGGCTTTGGCCCCAAACAAAGTGGCAATGGATGTCCTTGTCTTTTTCCTTCCTCTCTAGTTCCGTTCTCTGAACACAGTTTCTGAATGCCTTTTTTCATTGATAAATGGAGATGACATGTTTGCCACCTTTGCAAAAATGCAGCAGAAAAGCTACTTGGTTTGGTTATTCAGTAGGATCTACCTCTATTCCTTCATCAGTCTGTTCATCTACATGGTTTTAAGTCTTTTCATTGCGCTCATTACAGATACGTATGAAACTATAAAGGTAAGCATGAACTCCTACTCTTTGTTTGGAATAAAAAGGCAAGATTGGTGTTATGTAGGCTCTCATTTCCCTTGATATTTTGACTTGCAGTGCATGACATTTTTAGGAATTAATATAATGGCTAATTTTGAGGGCATAGGGTGATTACAAGAGACTTATTTTTCTGTACTCTGGTTTTCTTACCTACAAGCTATTGCATGTTTTATTGTATGTTTTTGTTGTTCTGCTTTAGGCTATTGTATGTTTTAGCCTTGTTAAAGTATTAACTAAATATCAATTTTTAGCACTACCAACAAGATGGCTTTCCAGAGACAGAACTTCAGCGTTTTATATCGCAGTGCAAAGACTTACCAAACTCTGGCAGGTACAGGTTAGAAGAGGAGAGTTCTGCGTCTCTATTTTGTTGTTGCAACAGTAAGTACCTAACTTAAAATTATACATTAATGTATGTGCAAAAGCAACACACCACAAAAGATCCCTGATATAATGTTCATGAAGTGTAATTAATTTCTGGGGAGCAAGGGGAAAAAAACAAACACAAAAATCAGAAACTATTTGTTATGCTGTATGGAACATTTGAATGAAATGTCTGCATCCACTAAACTTTCTTAGGAGAGGTGAGGAAAATTTTAAATTAAGAATCTCTTAACATACAAAAAATGGTACAAAAAGTTAGATAAAACAGGGTTCCCAAGTTACTGTGTGTATGTATCATGTGCAAGCATTAACTCTTCCTGTACCTGGTGCAATAGTTGGGACTTACTGAAATCATTCCTGGTCTTCTTATCCACTTTTTAATGATACCTTATGCAGCAAGGTGTCTTAATTTAAATGTTAGCAGTTCTGAAACTTTTTGAAAAAATGAGCTTGCAAAGGGTTTAAGATAGCATGCACTTTGAGGTACTATCATAGCACTAGGAAAAGGATTGCCTAACTTCTATGGAGAGCGTAATGCTTCAGTTAAAGTTTTGTTTCTTTAGGAGTACAGACTGCAGGATATGTGGTTTATATTTAACCTGGCTGGCGGCAGCTCTGCATCTTGCTTGCTGAAGGGTCCCTTGGTGCAGGAGCCGTAAATACTTGCAGCTCGCTAAAAAGATCAAAGAAATTTAAAGCTCCTTGATATGGGCTTTTCTGGTGCAATATATTGTTAATTGTCACTTATTTATGAAGGAGAGGAGATGGGAGCATATTTTGGAGCCAGGACAGAACAGAGCCCGCAGTGAGGCTGTCTAGAGCTGAGAGCCCTTGTTCCAACTGATTGCCTGACTTGAGATGAAAGTGTGGGATGGAGCAGAGCAGGCCATCTTGCTCCTGGGGAAAGGGTGCTGGTGTTAATGTTTCCTTTCCTGCACACACCTCTCAGTTTAATCAAGTAAGAAACCCAATATGAGGCAGGACACGGTGGGGACATGGTACTTTTCCCACTGAGTTGGAGGACTCTAGAAAAGCATTTGCAAATAAAAACCTTGTTGCTCTCAAGCAACTTATTCTTCAGGAGTATTGGGCAGTCCACAGAGCCCTGAATGTGAACAGAGTTGTGGCCACTGAAGTGCCTGGTTTTGCAGCCCTGTTTCCTAAACTGATTCTTTAATTATTTTTCATGGTGGCAAATGTTGTGATCCACATGTGCTCCTCATGCCATGCATGTTAGTGTTCCAAACCATTTTTTATCTGGAGGTGTTGTGGCTTAACCCTGGCGGGCAGCTCAGCACCACCCAGCCACTTGCTCACTCTGCCCAGCTGGTATATGGGAGAGAATCAGTAAATGTGAAAGTGTGAGAACTGATGGGTTGAGATAAAGACAGTTTACTAGACAAAACAAAAGCTTTGCACGCAAGCCAAGCAAACCCAGGAATTCCTTCACTACTTCCCGTCGGCAGGCAGGTGTCAGCCACTCCCAGGAAAGCAGGGCTCATCACGTGTAATGGTATCTTGGGAAGACAAATGTCATTGCTCCAAATGGACATTGCTCCTTCAGCTCAGTACTGTGGCCTTCTGGTTTTAATTGGAAACAAACGGTCCGTAGGAATAAACAAGTATCTCAGGTGGTAAAGGTTATATAGCTTATGTTCCTTAAATAGTCACATGGTCCTACACAACGTACGAAGCTCCTCTTAATTCTTTCACATGTTCAAAATGTTTTTGTTGTGGTTCATGGTAGTTTCTTATCAGTATATGTCAAATAACTAGTTAGCTAGTTCAGATGCCATTTTAAGGCTCCTTGTACAGTGAAATTATAATTTTGATGCCTGCAGCTGACAACATTTTATTCCCCTCTCCTGTATAGGTCCCAGGGAATGTATCTGATGGTTTGTGGGAGCTTATCTTGGAGGCTTTGAAGCAGCACATGTTCCAAGAACTGAATAGTGGAGTCAGCAGAAAATGTTACACCTTAAGTCTGAGTGCTTTTCTCCATAAACAGCATAAGCCTGTGGCAGAAGCTTGTGGTAAACTTAACAGTCTTTCTGATTAGGCACTCTCACTTCTAGTTCAGGTTTGTTTGTTTGTTTTTTAGCTTTGTTCTATTTGTTTCCTCAGTAAATAGTGCTGGACTGCAAAGGGCATTATCAAGCTGTCTATGGTCAGACACTTGGCTAGATTGTACAAGGGTCTAGGAAGGCAGGAACTTTAAACTGCAAGAAATGGTGCTGGACAACTGCGACTTTGAACACCGAGCTGGCCCTCAGTACTGCAAGCATTCTCTCTCACTCACTGAATGAACTAAGGCAGACTAGTGCCCTCAGCATTTTTGTTTATCTGCAGTCATAGTGAAAATAAACTCCACCTATGAAATTTGGTGGAACTTGTTTCTGGAGACGTTATAGTGAATTGGTGCATAAGCCATTCAAATACGGCTGTGAGCACAAACCAAATACTTGTCTACAGAGAAGCGCCACGCAATGTCAGTGGCAGCCTCTTCTCAGGGAGGATACGACTGAAGTCAGAGGACAAGGGGAGAGGAGGGATGTAGACCATCTACATCCAGCTCCAGTAAGGGTCAGTTGCGGTCTTCAGCTTAGCAGTCTGCTTACCTTATGTTTTTAAAGGAAAATTCTGACAGAAGCACTTTCAAAGCATCTATTTTCTTAAGATGAGAACTTCCCTTGGTACACTGGTCTGCAAACCTGGAGTATAAACTAAAGTAAACACACAGACTCTGAGAGTCATCTCACCACACTATACAAACTGATGTTTCCTATCAACCTAATAACCTGGTACTGTCTGTGGCTGTCTAAAACATTAGATCTTATAGAATTTCAATTCTGGCAACTTGGATGATGTACTTTGCTCATTGTGATATCACTTAATGGATGCCTTATTTTCTATAGTCTATTCACTCTGGGAGCACAGGAGAAAAACAAAGGGAAGCATATTTTAGATAATTTACATTTGTAAGCAACAATTTAGTAGGTGTGTGTGCAAATATGTAATGAAATTCTGTATGCTGTGCACCAATATGAAGGACACTAAACATATTTTGTCTCAATGTTTACATATTGTAAATGTGCTACGATAAACACTTGTGGTTGCAGTAAGTATTGGTTGTATTACTATTCATTTCAAGAGTAAAAATTTAATGTTTTGCTGGGTTAGCATAGGAGCTTTTTTGCTTATTTTTTGTTTTTGTTTTTTTTTTTTTTTTTTAGTAACAATGTGTAACTTCTGGCATGCAGCAATACATAGTGTGTGCAAACTTGTATTTCCTGCAGTCAGGCTAGTTCTTGTGGATCAGGGTGAGCAGCTGGTCTCAGTTTGATCCTGATAACAGCTTTGCCTGTTTGTCATAAAAACAAATAAGCAACTGTTAAACCTTATACTAAGAATACTTTTGTGTATTACACGAAGTTCAAATTCAGCAAAGGCAAACCAAATGCCATGCAGAGGCAGAACAGATTATTCAAGGTATCTAAAAGATTCCTGTACTGAGATACTTGCCCTCTAACAGCCACCTAAGACTGCAGACTCTTGAAGCAGTTTAAGGAAGTTAAAGGCATCCTTGCCTTGAAAAGCAAATATTAAGCAACTGTGTGTTCTGGTGACACATTAAACTCCTTATGGATCTTTGAAAACACACAACATAATAATGTGCACATCGCTATTGTGTAAAGCAGTTTATGTAAGGAATTCTGCATTTTAAAACCACTGAAATGCGGAAGGCTGGCTTCTTAGCAAGGCTTTTTCATACCAAGTTAAGAGAAAGCTAAATTTTAATAGAAAATGTGAGGCTTGCATTGAGAACAACACTCATTCAAAGTTTGTACCCAAAACAAAGCTGTCCCAATAGTTGTTTGTTTGTTTGTTTGTTTGTTTGTTTTTTCTCCCTGAATTAATAACTTGCTCAAAATGCAGATGCATTTTGTAAACCAATATGGGATACTTTGTTTTCCATTACATTTATAAGGGAAGTAGTAGTCTAATTTCATTTAGAAGCAAGGCAGAGTGTATGCCTCATCTCTGTTAATTTACAAAGTTGGCAACAGATTTCAGCAGAATTTGACAGCTTTGAAGTATCAAATTCTTGCAAAGTTTCATAGAAGTAGGGAGAGATCACGTTAATAGAACCCTGCAGCATGAGAATAAGGCATAGAAAACTATAGTGAATGACACAAAAGCAGGACAAGATACTGTATACAGATTATTTTAATTCCTAGGAGGAGAAATCTTCTACTCGATTAGTTTCTGTTGTCTAAAGAGTAAACCTCATGGTGAAGTTTGTTCCACAGCAAGATTCCAGTTACAGCCTTTAAGTACAGCCCTGTACTTGTGCTGCAGCTAAATGGCAATCATTTGAGACAAAGAGCACCGCTGCAACACCAGG
The DNA here is from genome assembly GCF_964211825.1 of Aythya ferina. Lineage (NCBI taxonomy): Eukaryota > Metazoa > Chordata > Aves > Anseriformes > Anatidae > Aythya > Aythya ferina. The sequence continues at coordinate 18,747,907 of NC_140304.1, forward strand.
CTGTGTTAGTGCTGCTTCTAATCTAGCACTGCTGATAGCTGTGTGGGTTGGGGGAGGCAAGACGCAATGCAACTTCCATTTAGACAATGATGGGAAGGGCCACAGTGTGAAGCCAGAAAAGAAGGGTTATCTGAAATTAGGAGACAGCTATGTGAAGCAGTGGGTAGGCTGGGGTGGGAGGAAAAGGAGGGACAAACTGCTCAGAAGGTTAGCAGAGCAACACTTCCATATTTCTGGCTAGGGGTACAGGCTAGCATATGAGAGAAAGAGCAGTACTTTGAAGGGTTACTGGCTGACACCTGCTCAAATTGTCCAGTTGTGGCTACAAACAAATGCTCTTTGTATTACATATCTGTTTATTTATTTATTAAGAGAAAGATGCTCAAATGTTTATTTTTCTCTGTGGTGGTGGTGCTGCCAATCCAAGTGTTTGCTGTCCAGATTTATGACCTGCTCAGTTGCTGGTGTTCAGGACCCTCCTGTGCCAGAGCACTTGGCTCACCTGAGAAGCAGCCAGGCGGTTCCATGCTTTCTGGTCTGCTGGCTGCAACCAAGACAAAGGGCAGCTCTGCCAGGAGCCCCACAGCTGCTGCCGTTGCATGTGATGAGGCTTTTTACTCTTATTTCTTGTCAACATATGATGTGCTGACTATAGCCTTGTAGAGACAATGATCTCAGTTAAAAAAAAAAAGTCTTGACCTCAGTATCAGTGACCTCAACATCAGCAACACTAGTGACACATGTAAAGCTGCATCCTGGAGACATCGCTATCTTCATGCCGATACAGCCACCAGGCAGGCACAGATAGCACTGTGAAGTGTAGGTGGTGAGAACAAATAAGCAAATTAAGCACCAGACGAAATCATTGTGCTCAGAAACGCCCTCTGAAAGAAAACGGGGCTCTAAGCACTGTCCACGAAGGTTTGGAGGGGTAAGAGTTGCTTAGTGGAGGTTTTTGCAGTCGGTATTCCCTCATGAAAACAAGCAGCAGGGTGCCAAACGTGGTAACAGCAGTGCTGACCCTGAAGCTCGTCTCAGTACCGTGGTTTTGCATATGGCTGGGCAGCAAAAACTTCTTGTTTTTAGCAGAGCTCCTGGGTATTCACAAAATGAAGTTAGACTGAGGGGAATAGGGGCTTCTGGACACTGCTGCCCATGCCATACATCCCTGAGGGAAGGGGTAGGTGTGCATGCAAAGAGGGGGAAATCACTCCCCGTTAGGCTCACACCTTCCCAATTAAAAACCGGTGCATAAGCCGTGCAGGCGGCTGAGGGGCTCGCGGCTGCACTGGTGAAGTCCCCGCCAGCCCTCCCCGTTTGGAGGGGCACAAAACGCCGCTTCTCCAGCACTGAGGTGCCGCCGGGCCGGCCTCTGCTTGGGGGTACCGGGGCCGGGCTGGCACCGCTGGGCCTGGGGCCCCGTCCGGTGCCGTCCCGTCCCGCCGGGCCTCGGGCACGTGCCCGCCCTCCTCCGCCCGCGCCCCTTAAAGCCAGCGGGGCCGCGGCCCGGCGGGACGGCGCTGCGCAGCCCCGGCCGCTCGGGAGGCGGCGCCGGCTCCCTCCCCGCCGCGGGCTGCCCATGGAGATCTCCCTCAAGTACCTGCCCGGCGGCCGGGCCGCCGCCAGCGGGTGAGCGGGGCGGGGAGGAGAGGCGGCGGGGCTGGGGCTGGGGCTGGGGCGGCAGCCCCCGGTGTTCCCCCGAGCTGGGCTGCGGGAGGTCGGTCCTCGCCGCGGGGCAGGTAACGCCGCGGTGCCGGCTCCCCTGGGCGCAGCCCGCTCGTGTCGGTGCCCCCGGGGCCGGGACCGTGCCGGGATGGAGCCGTGCCCCGAGCTGGGGGCTCGGAGCCGCGCGATGATCACAACGTGCGGTCCCCCGCTGGTCTCTCAGAGTGCTCTAACCACCGCTTTTCACGTTTATTTCCTAATATTTTAGTTGGAAGTTGCAGTTCTGCAGTTTAACGCCGCTTATTTGAATGGTACTTTGCATCTATTCTAGAAATTAACGGGTTAGCAAGCAGTTGCTGCGTATTACCTGTTGCTGAGGGCATTATTTCTGAAATATCACACCAGAGCACTCCTGCCTGTTGGCTGCTGGAAGCAGAAGTCTAGCAGTGATGCAGGCTTGAGTCTCACCTCTTCTTCTGTAAGTCAGAACGTGCGCTGCTTTCCGTGGCCGAGTTTTCTTCCGAGAGTTTCTGCAGCTGGTTAGTGAAGGAAGCCGAAGGCATCATTGAAGATGATCCCTCGCAGCGCAGATAAGCGAGGGCTAGGTAGAAGTGAAAGTACTGCTATTAGTCAGCTCTGAGCTGCTAGAGTAGCTGTACAGGCTTGAGAGGCAGCTTCGGGGGGAAAAACAAAACGAAAACGAAAAAAACCACCGTGATTTCCATGGTATGTACTCGAATATCTGAGGAAATAGTCTTTCTCAGAAAGCTTGCTGTTCGGTTTAACATCTGCCCTTTCAGATGTGATTTACTTGTAATTTAAGGGAGGATTTTGCTTATATCTTGGGGTTCTTTTTGTCATGCTTCTATGCTTTACATATCAATCAGATCCAGCTTAAACCTGCTCAGTTTCCTCTTTCTTTCCCTGCTCCTGTTCGATTCAGTCTGGGGCAGGTCTTGTTCATTGTGTACCACGCAGGTGCTTCTGCCTGTTCGTGGGCAGCTGACACCTGGGGTGTCAGTGCTGGGTTGAAATGCACACATATCTCCTTCCTTAGAGACTACTCACAGTTATAATTATTATATGTTTTTCTTCCTTTTTTTTTTCTTTCAAGTTTGTATTTCATACTGGGCTAATTTTAATGGCACTTGTTTTTTCTTAAAAATCCAAATAGAAATGTATTTTACAAGTTTTCATTTTAAAGCCATTCCTGTGTTTTCCTTATCTCAAAACCAAAATCCCCCCCACCCCCCCCACTTTGTGAATGATTGATTTAATGTGTAATAAAGATAACCTTTGAGATTCTGATGCTGAAATAGATTTTCACTTCCTCTTATGGAGGAACGGCACCGCGCTGCCTTTGCGTTTAGCTCTCGCTTCTCATGTTTGCCTGCTCTAGCAAGCCAAATGCACCTCATGGTCTACAGTTCGGGCAGGAATACCTGTACTCCTCAGACAGGTGGGGACAGAAGAACTAAGACTGTATCTGAGAACTTGGAATTGGTGGTTTTGGGTTTGACCTTGATAGAAAATTTCCTTTATAAAATTCAGAAGGTGGGAGCAGTTTTGTGGATGGTTAACGGGACAGATAATCAGCTGATGTAGCCCTTTCAGATGTGCTTGCTCTGCCTTAACAACTGGAGGGGGGGGAAAAAATTACATGCTTGGTTCTGACCTTTGTCTGAGGCAGGGAAACTCTGACAACTGCAGAACCGGAGAACGAGGTTAGAAAGACTGAGAGAAGGGGAAAGCTTTCAATACCATGTTCAGCTGAGAGGAAGAAACTTCCAGTGGTTTAAGACATCTACAACAGCAGTCCTCTGTGCTTGTTCTTCTATTTTTTTAATGTATTTTATTTCTTTTTTCCTCAATTATTTAAATATGTATGACTTTAGCCCTTAAAGAGGTGTGCTCATGATGGCAGTGCGCTCTGAAGCCTGCTTGGGTAGTTTAGTCTTAAAAACACCTTTTTCTGGTGGTGGAATGTGGGTTGTTCAGTGAAGCGTGAACAGTGGCCTCTTCTTGTTTCAGAGCTTCAGTTTTAAGAGAGAGATAAAACTAGACTCCTAATTGCTATTACAGGTCCTATTTAACAAATGCTTCCTGAGAAATAGCTGTTTAATTATGTTATGGTTGAATGATTTTAATTATGTGATTGTATGTTAATATTTCTTAAATCTTACAGTTTAAAAAGGAACTGCAGACCTTTTAAGATCTGAGGTGAAACTGCAATATGAGGGAATCATTTGCTGAAGTGTTCTGTTGGGTTCTAATTAACATTATTTGTATGGCAGAAATATGATGGCTCAGTCAGATTTAGACCTAAAAGAGACGGCTCTAAAAGAGGATTTGAAGTTTTACTTCATGAACCCATGTGAAAAATACAGAGCAAGACATCAGATACCATGGAAACTGGCTTTGCAGATTTTGAAGATCCTTATGGTGACTACACAGGTAACCTTTCTTCTGTTTTTACTCCTAGAAAAGCAATGATATGCAGGAGAAGGAGGTATGTGGTCTTGCTCTCTGCAATCTCTGAGTATTCTTCTTTGGCTTTGACTTCCTGCTTCAGTCCAGAAAGAAAAAAAAGATTCTATGAAAGCTGTATGTTGAAGGGGAAGAATAACAAACTAAATTACAAAAGCCTCCTAGAGGTTTTGCAGCAGTGTTTGAACTAATAACTTGCTGTTTCTAAGATAGCAAATTACTCATCCCTTCCTCTAAATCCAACACCATCTTAAGAAGTGCTTGTGTCACAGTGCTGCTGCATGTTCTGCTTCCTGCTGCATTCAAATATCACTGCTTCACTAGGTCATGTCAAAAGTGGTCCTCAAAATCCAGTCAGTAACTTCAAATGTATGTGTTCAGTGTGAAAACACTAGGCAGTCTGTCTGGGGATGATCGGGCTGTGGGAATCAGGCGTGCCCCTCGCTTCTGTCACTGAGTGATGCATTTCAAACCGGCTGTGGAGAGCTGGACAGGTAGGGGCAGAGAAGAGGAGGCTGTTAAACACACTGCTGCATGGTGTGGTTGGTTACCTTACTATCCACTGGCAAATGCTGACTGGCAAGTCCCTCCACAGCCCTCTGTGAGCAGAAGGGTGCTCTGCTGCTTTGCTTTCTAAGGCCATAAGATTTCCTGGATCAATTCCTAAGACTTCTTTCAGGTTGACCTTCGGCCTTGCTCTGACACCTGTCAGGTAGTCAGCAAGGGAAGGAAAACAAACTGTGAAGGATCAGGACAGTCTTGAATAGGAGATAATATCAGGTAGACAGATTCTCGTAGGTGTCTGTATGTTTCACAGATCCCAAATGATGTTCTGGAAGTTGTTAAGCCTTCTTGTAGCTGCTTCTGCCTCATGTCAGCCTATCACCAAGGCTCCTGTTGCAGCTCCTTAGGTGTGGCATAGCAGCTGGACATCTATGCCTTACTGAAAAGCAGAAGAGGCATCTGTCCCAGCGTGGGGAGTAAGTTTTACTCCAACTCTGTGCAGAAATCCCCTAGACAGTTCCCTGAGGAAATCCTGCTCTTTGATTTCTCTGTATTGCAGTTGGAAGACCCCTGTGGATTTGTTTTTGTTGTTTGTTTTTGTTTTTATTCTTCTGGAGTTCCTAACTAGAGTGCCGCAGATTCATTTGTAGCACAGTTAACAATTTTGTAGCCAACTGAAGATGTAATTGATTTAGAACTTGGCTAGAAGCATGAATATCTTTAATCGAAAGATAGTGCATAACAGGCACAGCTGGCATCTCCTTTTTCTTTGTTCTGGCTGCAGTTCTGCTGTGCAACCAAAACGTCTTTCTCTAAATAGTACTGCTGCATGCATCCTTTTAGCCTAGCCCAGATCGAAGCAATTACTGCCTAGGACAAACAAAGTGCCCCAGTGAAGGGGAAAAAGTAGGTGTGCTTTTCAGCTTCCATTGTTTTCAGTGAAGACACCTGAATGTTGGGGAGCCTGCCTGCTTGCTTTGGGGGACTTCTAAGTCTGTGGTTCCCCTGCAGTTTCTCCCTCCGTCTAGTTCCCTGCTTCTACCAGTTTCTTGCAGGGCTTGGAAACTTGATGCAGTAATGAGACAGTTTCACATTTACTATTAGTAAACAATGGAAGCCTGGGATGAAGGGTTAGCCATTTGGGGCCTGGGATATGCTCCAGCTACAATGTTCATGAAGAAACTCCTGCTGCTTGATTTCAGCATCTAGGGGCATCCATACAGGTGGTTAGCACAAATCCTGGGAAATAACTCTGTCTTCTGCTGCTGCTTGTTATAGCCTCCTTAAGCAGCACCTGTGGCCCCAGGTGATGCTTTTTGTTGCCCTGGGGTCCCACGTATCTTTGCTGTAGCTCTGTGCCATGCCAAGGATCTGCTGGAATTTGTCCCATAGCAAAGCAGGATGTTTCTGGGGTAGTAGTCTGTGCTGTTAGGTGAGCTCTTCTGCCCCTTGCACCCTCTACAAAATTTTTGGCAAACTTCAGTTAGAGCTGCTGGTTTTGGGTGTGTAAAAGGCAGCAGTGACCTAGCTCTCAGTGTAGTTGTTGCACTGTAAGTTTTGGAATCAGTAGCAAACTTTGATTTGCTGTTTCTTTTGCCATGCATGTGGTAACCTTGACTTTAGTACTCTAGTGGTGTTCATTAGCATTGTAAAGAGGCAGATACTCTGCTCCTATTGTAGCAGGATCACAGTAACAGGCACCTTTCTATTTTGTATTTATTGTACTTCAGAGCTGTTCCCAAAATGTTGCTGCTTGAACAGTACTCAAAACTCTGTTTCTCTTGTCAGCTTATCTTCTTTGGTTTGAGTAACCAATTGGTGGTTTCATTCAAAGAGGAAAACACTGTCGCTTTTAAACACCTCTTCCTGAAAGGCTATTCTGGTGTGGATGAAGATGACTACAGCTGCAGCATATACACACAGCAGGATGCTTACGATAGTATTTTTTATGTTATTAATCAGGTAAGTGCATTTCTTCATAATGAAGAGTGTTGAAGCTGAATATAGAGCTAGTAGACTTCTGCTAAGCCTCTATTTTTCTGTCTCTATTTGAATTTCAACTTTGTTTTAGTGAATCCACTTAGGTGGGATGTTCTGAAGCTTGTGTGTAGATTTCTGCATTTTTGTCTCCTGGAGATAAATCTAAGACAAATTTTATTCTGTTAGTGGATAGTACTGAAATCCAGAAAACCTGAAAAATCAGTCATCTCGCATGAACTGGAACCTTTGTTTAGGTCTTGCTTTGAAGAGCCATGGGCCTGAGTATACCTATGTGTGGTATTCAAAAAATTTTGTGCTTACAGCTATACTGAATTGCAGCTTTGTAGTGAGTGCCAGAGGCCTCAAAATGGGGAATACGGTACTCCCAGGAATGTAGGGGCACTGGCCCTGGCTAAGGATGGCATTTTATGAAACCTCCCCTTTATAACCGAGGGAGGAGGGTGAATAAATCTAGAATGAAAATTCAGTACGTATTTTTATGTTTAATTTTAATACATTCAGAAGTCATGAGATGAAAGAGGATGTGTGTGTGTAAAGTGGGACGTGTTGTCTGTGTTCAAGAATGGCAATAGGCTCGGGAACAGTTCAGGTGGGATGAACAGCAAGTGGCTTTAAACCACCTCCCTTCCTGGACCTCAGGACGTTAGCTCTGACACAGTCAGAGCAGTGCTGCCCACTGTCAGCTGTGCCCAGCAGCATCTGGGGATGCTGTGGTGTGAGGCCATGCCTCCTCTTTAAATGTGTGTTTGTTCTAGGGCTTGCTGCTTCTCAGACATCTCCTCTACACTACAGCAGAGCCCTCTGCAGATCAAACACACTTCTACTGTGCAGGGCAAGGTCAAGAGTCTGGCTGTTAAAATAAGTGCTGAGATAGTTTTCTCTGTCTTCCTGCTGAGTTCTCAATATTGCTACTATTTCTGCTCCAAAACGTCCTTTTTTCTTCCTTGCTTGCTTTCTCTCTTTCCTTCTTTTGTAGGCACTAATGCTGAGGTGAAGTCCAGATAGAAGACAGTAGAGAAATAGTAGCTCATATTCTCAAGAATGAGCCAATGTGTGATACAGGCATCAGGAAAAGGTCTCTTCATAAAATGAAGATTTTTTTCTGTGTTGTATAAATATAGACATATTGTTTAAGAAGGATAAATTTGTGTAATCTGGGTGCTGGTGCTGAGCTGGGCTGGCACACAGGCTTGTCACTGAGCTGCTCTGCTGCTGGGCAGCCGAGAGGCATAGCAGGAGCTGTGCCCCAGGTGCCAGCATCACCAGTGCACATCTGCAAGGTGTGACTCCACGGTCAGAGCATGTACCTGGCTTCCAGCCCTGGGGCTGTGTGGGCGGCAGGTCAGGATAGGATCAGCCTTGAAACTGAGCTTTTCAGTGGATCCATGTGTGGAGAATGCTTGACTTGACATTCATTATCAGCTTGCATTTCTAGCCCTTGTTTTTAAGCATATATGAAGAGGCTAGCACAGTGGTGCTTTCCAGGTGACTTGCAGTGTATTTAATGTAAGTGGAAACTAAAGTACCTTCTTCACAGGCACACTCTGAGTTGCCTCTGTGCTTGTGTAAAGCAGACAGGTTAAATTACTTTTGGATGCTGCCCAAGCTGTGTGTGTGCTCCTTGGTTGCTAGCTGTAGATATGTGGCTTCACTCTTCTGTAGTCACAGGGAGCAGCATTGATTTTGGGGTAGGCTTTACAGACAAACATAAAACCTGTGACTTGGACTGTATGTACTTCCAACCTAAACCTCTTCATGGAGGCAGTAATAATCTGGGTACACTTATCTTCTGCCTGCTGTGAGATGACTACTTTAGGGGAGGGATTGCTGTAGAAAACTAGTGGAACTTTGCGAATCACTTACTAATGTTTCCAGGCCTAACACTAAACCCAAAACAGCTCATGCAAGTCCTAAGCTTTCCTAGTATTGTGCTTTTAACCGTTTCAACCAACATCTCAGTTCAAGACAGAAGAGTTTAATTTATACAGCCCAGGATTTTTTAAAATTGTGCTGAATTTTAAACCAAAGATCTTAATGTTTCAAGTGGTTTGAAAATGAACACCTTCATGAGTTAAATACGTAAGATGTCCCCAGAGTGTGTGTGGTTAGTAGCAGGACTGCATTGACGTCCCTGCCATGCATCTCATTAAAACTTGTCTGCTGGCTTGCTGAACAGCACATGGGTAATCATTTGCTGGCAGCCCAGTAGGTATGGGGCACCTAGTCACTGTGTAACCAGGATGTCAAGCACTGCTCATTAGTGGCCAGCACCCTGCTTACCCTGCTTAGCTTTCCGTGAGATGCCCCAAAATCTTTACTTTCACATAGTCTGCAAGTTGAGAGTTTTTTTTTTTTTTTTTTTTAATGCAAAAGTTGTATTGACGCAAGTAATTCTGAGACAGCAAGTTACTGTCTCTTGCAGAAAGAGGAGTGTCTGTTAACTTCTAGTTCTGTTTTGCTTTTAAACTAGTACAAACAATTAAAGAACATCTCCTTGGGGACACTTGGTTATGAACATGATGGATCAGGTTTAAAAATTTGTAAACAACAATACAAGAAAGGTGCAATGCTTCCTTCCAATGACACACTGAACATAGACATTTCTACTGAAACAGGTATGGTACTGTTGCACTAAAAAGTATCTTGAACTGTGGAGTATTTAAATTCTAATGCTGAATCAGTAAAGTTTAAAACTAAGGGCTTTTTTTCTGTGGTGCTCATGTTCTTTGCCTCTTTCCCTCTTGCTTACCTACCTAAAAATGACAACTGTGTAGACTAGGAAACTATTCAGCTGTTGTCATTAGTGGGTTGTGGTTTTGTGTGTGTGTGTGTTTTTTTTTTTTTTTTTTTTTTTCTTCTCCATTCCATGCAGATTTCTGAATGCTGATAAGGCTGGAACTTCAGTAGGTGGGTGTCCTTACCACCTCTCAGAGCAGAGACCTGGCTGCAGCTTCTCCTCAGCTGCTTACATAATACCCTAGCTGGGGCTCTGTATGAATATTTGCTTGATTAGGACTTATGATTGAAGCCAATTATCTGAATTTTATGCTGCTTTCTATGTGAAATTTTTAGCATTACATCTTTTCCTCTTCTCTTTGCAGAATGTATCGTTTTAAAGCCACAGGAGCTGGCCAGTAAAAAGGCTGAACTGAAGTTGAACTCTTCATTCTTCAATCTTGAGTTTTATAGGTAAAGTAGTGTGGAATTTGGTTTTGCATTTTTTTCACTTTCATATGGTTATGATGGATTTGGATTTGTACAGTTTCTATGCTTTTTATATGCATGTATTTGTGTATATTTATACACTTTTTAAAACATTCAGGCTTATACAGGTTGAAATCTCCTTCAAGCTGAAAGGCATTGCCCTACAAACAATCCATGCCCGTGAATTGCCCGACTGCTATGCATTTCAAAATACTGTAAGTGACTATGGGGTATGGCACTTCCAACACTGTACATATAATAAGAGCTTAAGGGCCCACAGTCATCATCCTTGTATCTAGACTGGAAGGGAAAAGCAGTTGAGTCCTGTCCCTTACCCCTTCTTGCCAAAGGTTCCTGAAACTCTTTCCATGGGCCAATGTTGTTTCCAGCTGTTAACTTCATAGCCTGAGAAGGAGGTAAGTAATCGTTAGTCTACTAAAGGTTAAACTTGAAGTTTGGCTTCTTGGAATACTGCCTTTAATGCTATAAGATACGTGTTCTCAAACTATTTCTGTACCACTGTTTATGGTAACAGCTTTCTTAAAACTTACCTAAATAACAAATACTGACTCATATTATGTCAAAGCAGTTACCAAAATTTGTTTTAGAAATAAATTTTTGCTGGTCTTGCTTCTGATATACTTTTGTGTTTCCAGATCACTTTCAATAACAGAGCTCACAGTGGAAAAATCAAAATCTATTTTGATAGTGATACTGATATTCAAGAATGCAAGGACTGGCACATACTTGGTTCTGGTGAGTATAGCACACACTGCTATAGCACAATGGCAGTATTACACGTCTCCTCCTGTCATTTCACCTGCTCTGTAAGAGTCTGTCTAACAAGACTTTCCCTGTCCTGTTCATCCTACCCACTCCCTGCTCTGACAACAAAAAGCTTTGCCTGATGCAACTCATTACCTCTTTGTAATTAGGTGTTTGGGAAATAATCCCCTTTCTCAGAAGAGATTGAGATAACACGGGCATCTCTGTACAGTGGTGTGTGTTAGCAGTAGGCTCTATCTGAAAGGAGAGTGGATTTTTCTCTTAGAGATTTTAATTGTTCTATTGATCTGAGATTTCTCAAACAATTCCAGTTCATGTACTAACAATGGGATATTCCTGACTCAATCCTTCTTACAGCTTTCAAAAGTGTTTATGAGCAGCTGAAGCATGTTATTTCTGGAAGAGTTTAGAGTTGTTTTTTCCTTTAATTTTTTTCCCCCACTGATAAATTTCACGATGTGCATGAACAAGGGATGGTATTTACTTTTTTTTTCCTATTGTTAAGGCTTAATCTAATGGTTGAGGATTGTGTACTAAAGACTTCTTCGCAGGAATAGTCACTGTACTGAACAGTATGTGACTACCTCTGTATGTCGACTTACTGTAAAGGACTATGTCAGAGTAATAATAGTTTTGTGTCCTACATAGGATCTCAATTAATGATTATGTTAAATAGCCTGTCTTTGGCCAAAGCCAACTTTTCTCTGATAATAGCATGTGGTACTGTTATTAAGGAGGTATTACAGTGTGTTCTGGCTTGCATCTATTTACAATAATTTCTTGGTGGCTGTCTTTCAGCTAGCTGTTCTTGAGTAGTTTATTTACATGTAATGACCAACTGAGGGACCACATGTAATTTTGCAATAAAGCTGAAGTGCTGTTTACAATGGTAAAGAGTGTTTTACTATATTTCATATAGTTAAATACATGTTGTGAAACTATGTGTTGTGATAGGGACAACTGATAAAACATCTGTTTTAGGTTTACAGAAATGCTTCTAAATCTGTGCATGAAAAGAGTACAATGCAAAAGTCAGACAAGTTTCTGATTGCAGGTCAGGGAATGAGAAATGAGGTGTGATTTTTGTTGGTTGGTTGGTTTTAAAGTTGATAGAGATGTTGACTCATATCAACATCACTTCTTTTACGCTATGTAGTTCTAGCACTGTTGGAGCACAGATGTAGATGGAGAGATGAACTTAGTGGGAAAAAGGGGACACCTGTATTAATATTCCCACTCTTGTTTTAATTTTGAAAAACTCAAGCATGCTTAGAACTCTTGATACCCATATAATTCTCTGGTCAATTGTACTTAAGACATACTTACTCAAAAATTAGTAGTTTCATACCTTCTTTCTTCATGGGGTAAGAGTTTAAATGCAATATGTCTGACCATTTTGTAACAATATGTGCTCAAAGAGATGTGAAGACTAACTCTTTCTTTTCCTTGGCTTTTTACAGTTCTCCAGAAAAACAGTCAGTATATTCTAGTTTTTGATGGATTTGTCATCTTAAGTTGCTTAGCATCTCTCATCCTCTGCACACGATCCATTGTTCTTGCCTTGAGGCTACAAAAAGTAAGCACAGTACTCATAATCTCAATGTTTATTTTGTCTCTATCATGTTTTATGCTGGTTTTGTGACATGGGATGTCTTGAAATATTGGCTGGCAAATCACTTGCAAGGATGTTGCTTTTCTCTTACATCCTTTCTAGCAAGAGATACAGTGTAAGTGTCTGTGATGAACAGTTGCTGGCAGAAATGGGTTCTAGTTCTCATTGTGTTGTACTGTAACATGAAATATTTCATTTTATCTCTTGAGGGTGCTAAGAGGGCACATTTTTGGGTGTGCGTCCAGGACTTAATGTTGTTCAGGTTCTTATACAAAATAAAAACAAACAAAACCATCAAAACCTCCACAAACAAAATAATACTTCTGAGTCTTTGAGCTGCTAACAGCCAACACATCTTACACCTTAAAAGTATGAACTCTCTTTCACTGACTTCAGAGCAGAAGTCCCATACAGGTCATATTGTAAATTAATACTTTAATGAACATCCCTCGAAGCCAACAGTAGCTGGAGAACAGAAAGCATAGCATATATTTTAATTCTAGCTGTTTGTTGGTCTTTCTGAGACTGGAACAGATCTTTTCAGCTCCTCCTTCTCCCTCTATTATCCCTGGTCAGCCCACTGTCAGATTGCTCTTGCTTACCCTCCTTTGCAGACTCTGAGACTGACTTCATCTTGAGCTGCTTGTAGAGCCTTGTGTAAGCAGACTTGGCTCTTCTGGGCCAAAGGCAGATACAGAGACACAAGCTGAGCCCTGAGGTGTAACAGTCTGTAACAATTAATTGGCACAGACTCCGTAAGCATATGGCTTACGGGAGCTGGAAAATAAATGCAGGTTATGTATGATATGAAAGCACAGATACTTGTTTATCTTATTCAGTATATCCTTTTTGTAGTTTGTTGTCCTCACTCTTGTGTGGTTTACAAAATTCAGCAAAGGTGTTATGAAACTGCTGCCAGGAGTATGGACACTGTCATTTGTTTATGAGCAAAAAGAACAAGTGAGAGCAGATAGGCCACGTTGGCTCTGTCAGAAGTGAGAGCTCTTGCCTTACAGCCATGTTTGAGTTGTAGTTATCAATTATTCTTGTCTCATTCCTGTTGGGGGTGGATAGGAACCTCCTGTGAAGGCGGTTGACAAGGGGATAACAAGCCATGGCTAGGTTAGTGGGGATCAGTTAGGAAGTCAGCTGTTCTATGGAAAGTTGGTTTTCACTGGTCTAAACTTTTTTTTCTTTCAATTTATTTCTCTTGCTATTGCCAATGACTTTTAGGCTATTATTCCAGCAAATACAATGGGAAAAGTGGGTATGTGAATCTTGAGCGTTACTACAGTACTGGGGCATCCATACATATTTTTCATCTAAGGTGACCTGTAACTAAACATCTAAATGCTTGTCAATAGAGATTTGTGAACTTCTTCTTGGAGAAATATAAACGTCATGTCTGTCATGCTGATCGCCTGGAGTTCATAAATGGATGGTATGTCCTAGTAATTATCAGTGATGTGATGACAATCATTGGGTCAATCCTAAAAATGGAAATAAAAGCCAAGGTGAGAGTTTATTTTTTTCAGGTTAAATACGTGTCTTGATTACAATCAGGTGTAATGTGTTTTTAACTTGGAGACAAATGAAAGTGAGCTACAATAGTTAAGTTATCTTGTTTGCTTCTTGCTAGTTCTTATTTCTCTTATGTCATTGTCCTCTGTACTGGAACACAGGCAGTTGCCTGAGAAATTGTGCATTTGTTCATCATTGAGGCTTACTTTGTATATCACATCAAACTCTTGGGCTTGCTCTTCCATATGAGCAGTGCTCAGAAAGGTGGTGGTGGGATTCTTGCGTCCATCAAAAAGGACATGCATGCATCATCTATTAAAATGAAGGCTGTGCTGGACTATTCTTACTAATTGCTTTCAGTTCCCTTTCCCCAGTGTCGTTCAATAAAACCTTGCAAGCTGTTTAAACATCTAGTTTCCACACTGCTAAATCCCCTAATCCCTGGTTTAGAACCTGTGGGTAGACGGTTCCTAACTAAAATCCCTGGGTTATGTTATTCCTGTAAGCAGTGGTAGTGCATGTTGCACAGGAAAGTCAGGAGTCATCCCCTTGGATAAAACAGGGGCCTCTGGCTCCAGGGGCTGGAAAAATAGCTATTAAATAGCTGTTGCTGTCCCAGCCTGCCCAAACTGCAGGCACAATCAGTGTCGGCTGCTAGTCCTTGACCTCCTCGTCTGGGCTTGCTGAAATCAATGTGTCTTGTCCAGCTGGCAGCTCTTAGTGGTGTGTTTTTTTTTTTTTTTTTTTTTTTTTTTTTATTTCAATAGAGCTGTGTGTCAACAATTTGTATGTTCACAAAACTTGGTATTCTGGGAAAAGCAGAATAGGTGGTATGCTGCTGCTGTTTCATGTGTACTAATGCTCAAAGAGCAAATGCCCAGGGTGGCTTTCAGAGGAAGCACTTACCAATGTCCAGTTGTATGGTGAGGCTGGGGGGAGATGTGGGTGGGAAATTGTGAACTAAATGAGTATCTCACACTTACTGTCACCAGTTCTAGCCATCTGCTCAAGCAGAATGCAAGTAGAATTGGTTACAAATGTCCTGGTAGTGAAAATTGTGTTCTACTTCAAACAACTGGCAACCTCTTCAAAGCTGTTAATGCTTGTAGTACAGACAAGGCTGTGGTCCTGAGGCTAACTTGTCATTTAAATGATGGCTCACATTATACTAAATAGTGAATGAAAGCTTGTTGGCCTAACAACAGCATATGTTAACTTTCTCATTTAAAAAAAAAAAAAACAAAAAACTTGAAGATATATTCAATTTGATCTTACAACTATATAGTAACTAAAGTAAGGGCCTTAGTTCTTCCAGGCTGTGTGAAAAACTTCAGGAATGTCCATGTAGATATGCTTCCATTTGCAGCACTAGTGCATTTGTGTCATCTTGCTAAATAAGTGCAGCACAGCATGGTCTGATTTTTGTGATGTAGCAATATCCTTTGGATATCAGACTGTCCTGCTTTGTTTGTTTGACCTGCTGAAACTTGATCAGCTCTCAAGCTGACATACTTCTTGCTTGGTAACCTGACCACTTGCTCTCTTTGGATCCCTCAGAATCTTACAAGTTACGATGTCTGCAGCATTTTACTTGGAACATCAACTTTATTTGTGTGGGTCGGAGTCATCAGATACCTGGGATATTTTCAAACCTACAATGTAAGGCTGGAGTCAAATATTCAACAATTATATGTTTACATCTGTCACTCCTTTTCAGGTCTTTTTTAAATTTGTGACCTCTTTTCCTTTCCTCCATGCTTTTTGTAGGTGCTCATTTTAACTATGCAAGCTTCATTGCCCAAAGTGCTAAGGTTTTGTTGTTGTGCTGGGATGATTTATCTTGGGTATACTTTCTGTGGCTGGATTGTATTGGGACCTTACCATGAAAAGGTATGTCAGCAGTGTTACTCCTTTTCTGGTCAACTGTGTAATGTCTGTATGTAGCTCCCAATTATAAATTTAGGGCTTGTTTCTGGTATTTATTTTTTTGTTTATTTAAAAGCTCCAACACAAAATAACATGGGAGCGTTTCTCCTTCCACATACACTTCTTGTCGCCTGCTTCTTCTAACAAAATAACTATTCTTGCTTTCGCTGTCTGAACTGTACTGACCTGTAATCTGAGTGTCTGTATTGTTTGGATGAGGTTAGAGTTGCTTTGCTCTGTTCTCTGTTGCCCTCTTCTGGCAATCCCGGTGCAACTGGAATGAAGTTCACTTAGCATTTGTGGGTATCACATCCACTGACTTTGTTTTCCAAATCTTTTCCGTGCCATGTAACTTCAACCACTAAACCTTGACTCAGATGGGAGGATGAGTGGTTGTCTTCTCTGTTTACTTTGCTTTGTCTGGGTGTGTTGTGGCTTCTTTTATTATGTTTTGTTTGTGGAAGCTTGATATCAAAATGTTTGCCTGGTGTGTTCCTCTTCTCAGAAACCTGTGTACAGAAGTAAAGCTTTATATATTGCAAAATGCACACGAAAACAACTCTAAATTTTGCTTTCTTTTCATAATGGATGCTGTATCTGACTTTTTTGGGGGGGAGGGGGGAAGCAAGCAGGTTCCTGATGTTATGCATGAATGGACATTCAGAATTTATGACAAACATGGCTTCTTGTGCTTGATTTCTGATTACACACCCTATATACAGTAACAAAGATGCATGCTGAAGTGCTTGTTTTAGCTTTTGTTACCCCTAGGGTTTGGACTCAAACTCGTAACTCCCTCTGAAATGTAGGTGCTCAGTCTACTACATATGTTTTAAATTGAGGGTAGTTAATTTCTCTGAGATGCGGTATGCTGTGAGATCCTCTGCCATAATAGAAGCTAAATTCTTTTAAGAATCACAACATGAATACCGTTCCCTGAAATCTTCCCTGAAATCCTTGTAGCAAGTGCACTGATGAGCTGAGCAGAAGGAAATGTAGTCAACAACGTGCTTATCTATTTCCATATTAATTCATGTTAATATTACAGATTGATATCAGGGAAAACAACTGTAGTTCTGTAGGGGTTTTTGTCATTGTTGCTGTTTCTGAACACTTCCCCTGTGCCCCACTGGAAGGCAGTGTGTCGCTGCGCAGAGCACTCGGAGCCCAGTGTTGGGCTGGCAGCCTGCCCCCTGCGCTGGGAAAGGGAAGAGCCTTCCCTGCTGGGCAGGTACAGAGGAGAGAAGTCCTTATTCTCAGATATTTTGAAAAACCTTAGTTGGAAATCATAACTATGCTGTTTTTTTCCTTATTTTTTATTTTCCTGCAGGTTTAGAATAAGTTAAAATTTAAGAACTTAAATTTTATATGGTGGTCACTTATTAACAACACAAATGTAAGAAGATTTATGATCACAAAGTAGACCTGTGATGCTCAACAGGCAAAAGAACCAATGTAAAATGCTCAGAAATGTGTAGAAATATAAGCATGGCTACTACTGATATGTATGTTTCAGTTTGAATGTGCAGAAAATAAGAAGGATGGTAGCGCTTCAGTTGGCTTTTTTTTTCTGCTGAGTTAAACTGTAAGGGGAGGAAATACTTGTCTTGTAGTTATGATTTTCATGTTCCCTTTAATATGGATGAGTGATTGAAATTCTAATAGTATTTGTACTCATTATTTTCTAGTTTGAAGATCTGAACACGGTGGCTGAGTGTTTGTTTTCTTTGGTCAACGGTGATGATATGTTCGCAACATTTGCTCAAATCCAGCAGAAAAGCACGTTGGTGTGGGTGTTCAGTCGGTTATATCTCTATTCCTTCATTAGTCTGTTTATATACATGATCCTCAGCCTTTTTATTGCACTCATCACTGACTCCTATGACACTATAAAGGTAAAACATTAGTCTTCCGTTGCACTTCTGACCAGTTTTATATTTACTCGTGTTCATCGCTCAACACCATAATATCTGGTACTAATTATGATGACTGATTAGAATATTAAAATATCGTATACTGAACTGGTGTTCTGGAGAGCATTTCCTCTGCCTGGCTGGGGCCTTTGGAATCCAGAATTGTTGTTCCTAATGAAAATGAACCTAGGGCAATCACAGTGAGCACAGTAGCTAACTGGAACAAGGGAGGATTGATGCAAGCATGATTCAAGACTGCTTGCTTGTTCTCACAGTCAGTCAACTAGATGTAAAAGAATCTGGACAATATGAATTTTATGTCACTTTTAGTTTGCTCTGGTCCCACTGCGTGTATGGTGTGTCTGGGATGGGATTGTATTTTTTTTCTTATAGATATATTGAATGAATGAAAGAAATCATTAAATCACTTTTTTGACTTTTGTACTCTAGAGGAGACTTGAAAAAACTTAATGCCCAGTAATTTCTGATGTGTTGTAATAACATGCTTTATTTTTCAGAAATACCAGCAAAGTGGGTTTCCAGTAACAGATCTACATGAATTTCTGAAAGACTGTGGCAATGTTTCTTACAGAAAAGAACAGGCTTCCATGCCATCCATTTGTTGCTGTAGAAGGTTAGTAGGGTGTTTCTGGTGAATGTTATTCTCAGAAGTACACCAGCTAGCTTCTCACTATGAAGTGGAGCTTCACAGATGTTGGAGCACCCAGAATTCTGCCCATGGACTACTTGGGCTCTGTTATCCCTCTCATGTTTTACTTGGTGTTAGATCTTCAGTCTGCTTGTGGTGAAGGGGAACTTTTCTAAGTTTAAACACACCTTAAGTGTTTTGCTCATGTAAAAGCTACCATGCAAAAACTGGTGGAAGTTGACAGAAGGATGGCAAAGTATAATGTGGAGCTGCCAAAAAGTCAGGAGAAGATTACGTCTCTGCAGCTTAGGGTTTAAGTCTTCTGTTTCTAAATAGCTTTTCCACTAGGCTGTGGGAAGTAGTAGACAGCAAGAGGATGTGATTCAGCAAGGGACCTGTGCTTAATTCCACAGCCATGTTGTATCTGTGAGGCAAACCAGTCCAATCTAATCTGTCACAATACCAGAAACACTTCTAAATGGGTGGTTGCCACTAAATTCAAAGCTTTGGAGATCCAAGCTGTGGTCCTTCTTAAGCTGGTCTTGGTGAGGTATGAAGATCTCATCTGGTGTTGATCTGGTTTGGAATTCTAAGAACAGAATTCTGTTTCTGAGGAAACCTAATAAACCTCTGAGTGAGTGACTGAAGATAGGCAGCTTCTTGTCACTGTCACTAGGCAGTCCAGGAGAATTTGTGCTTGTGCACAGAATGATTGTGGGCACATGGTAGGGAAGCCAAGGCTATGGGAGAAGGAATAGTGCTGACTGTGAATTCCTTTTTAATCCCAATTGGTGTAATGAATCCTTGTTATATACTGAGGCTTTTGTGAAATGCAACCTTATACTTTTGATGTACTCTGGCAGAAAGAAACCCCTTTGCCAAAAAGGAGCAAGTGAGATGATGATGGCAGGTATCCCAGCAGTTGCTGTGGGCACTTGAGGGTTGACTAGTTCATGAGAAAGCCAGCCAGATACAGCTGCAGGTTTCACGTCTGACTTTCCATGCAAGCTAAGAGATTCTTGTCTGCTTGAGCATAATAGATATACTTTACTGTAATATGCTGCGGAGTGTGGTGAGGACAGAAGCTTAGTAGCTGGAATGCAAATCTGTAGGTCTTATTACTAAAACAGTTTCTGCTTGATTGTCCCAGTGCAGGTGTTGAAAGCTCTATCCTGAAATGGGAGAGCACAGGGCAGAATGATAAAAATTCATTGTAGTTTTGTATTGCTTCCTATTCCTTGCTGAATGAAAAATTGTAAATTTTCTTTTGCAGGCGACTGAGTGATGACAACTTAATACTCATTAACTGATGATTCTGCATTGAAATTCACCACTAATGTATGCAAAGAAAGCATAGTTGTATGGAGAATAATAATTCTCCAAATTGCAACAAAACCCACTATCTGGACCTGCTTTGTTGTGAACAGACTAATTGTACCTAATTAAGGTGTTGGGGAAGAAAAGCTGCTAATGTGACCGCAGCTGGCTGACCAGGAAGAGAGCCTAGCTTGGTCTGGAGAAGAGCTGTGAAGAACTGTGTTCTTGCCCCAGGTTTTGTCACGTTACAGAAGGCTGATCCTTGAGAACTGTCTATGGGAGCTCTGTTTGCTAATCACCTCCAGGAAGAAGAAAAGTGATGCTGAACCAGCAGTTCTTAATAAGAAATACATGAATGACATTTAAAAATAATTCCACAGTAAAAACACATGTACACAAAAATAAATAAAAAGCAGAGTATTACAACTGTTGGCAAGGAAAAGGGAGGAGGCTTTCATTTCACTTCAAGTGATGCATTTAGCATTGAGACTAACTTCTACTTGGCACAATTCGTTTCCTTAGAATAAACTTATGTAAAACTACAGAGCTGCAAAAAAGTGCAAAATAATTACCGTTCTCCTTGTATATCAGTTTTAACATAAGCCATTTTTAGATCATTTTTCTGTTTGACAGCTTTACTAAAAACAAAAGCGATTTGTTATCCTTTTTTGGTTGTGAGTCTTCTCTATCATGCTCACAGTATTTGATGTATATATTCTGTCCAAATTAAACTTATTGCTTTACCTATAGATAAACACATTTTTTGCGTAGTTGGAAACTTCCATGGCAAGCATAATGTAAGGAATGATGAAAAGACTTTATTTTTTTTCTTTTACAGGCAATTTGAAATCCTGTCCTTGTATGAGTAAGGTGGGTGGCAGCTTAGTTTGGGGTAAAAAGGAAATGACGCTGGCAAAACTTGTACAAGATCCTGACTTACTGACAGCTGTTCTTACAGAAGACTCATCCTTGCAATACTGCATATACTTCCCCCTACAATCTGTCAGGAAGAAGAATCTCAGAGAGAACCAGGAATTGTTGGTAGCAGATAACTGTTGTGTGGGAAAATTGTTGTTAAGAATTAGAATCTGGCAAATTCATGCTCCAGTATTGCCTGGTTGTCAGGAGAAAAAAGTTCAACCTTTTGAAAAGGTAAAGCCTTACTAACAGTGTTGTCCAAAGCTCCTGCTCTTGTTAACAGCACTACTTGTTTACCTAAAGTAATTCATAGATATAAAAGCCTGACTTGCTGCCCTTCAGCAAAGGTATGAAAAGTTCAGTTACATTTCTCCGATACCTTTGGTAGCGCTTGGTAGTGGTACCTATTGCTTTGGTTGTGTTATCCTTCTTCTGTGCGTCTCTACTGACAGAACAACAAAAAGCATTTTACAGATGTTTATAAACGTCTTGTTGGGGATGGTTGTTGCCTGTCTCCAAGCTTATAGCTGTCCCAGGTCTCAGCCAGTGCTGGGTATCAACCAGCCATGCCCAGTGCCTGAGCTGTGGCGCAGGACCTCCAGCGCTCTCACTCGGGCTGCTTCTCACTGACTTGGTCGGGCATTGAGTGTGACCTGCTGGAGCCACAGCCCAGGTAAATAGTTGTTTGTGAGGGAATCCTCAGGGAATGAGGGTACGTATTATCAACTGAAGGAATATAGAAAATGCTTATTGTTCTTACTGTTGCTGCTCAGATTTAATTTCTATGATGGAATCACAAAGCTTTCTTGTCCTGTATTGATGTCTTTTTTAATCATATGAGCTGCTTGCTAGCTGGACCGCTGCTTCAGCCCTGCCTTATTAGAACAGGTCACTAATGTATTTTAGAAACCAATTTGTGTCTTCACCATCTGGTGGTTTTTAATTTTTAGTTTTTCTCTTGGAAGAAAGATAAGAGCCAGTTGCTGGAGCTCCTCATTGGCTTTCTGTTCCACCAAGGTTGAACTTAAGAGGAAATCTAGCATATGGTGGCCCTTTCTTCTGTGCATTAGTGCGGGCTTGAATGCAGTTGCTGATTGATAGGTGGTCCCTCCTCAGCTGTTAATGAAGCAATGCACTGTAATGGAAGCAAGACCTGAATATAAGCTTTTGCGAAGTGTCCTGAAAGCAAGCTGTTACTTTTGCTTGTCTTGTTCCCTGGGAATAAAAAACTAATTGCATGTAAGGCTCAACAGGAGAGAAATAGGCAGGAAGGCAGTGAGAAGGCTGCACTAAAGAAAAGGGCAGGAAGGAGTAGAAGGTAGCTTCTTGAGTCGTCTTCAAGGTGAGCATTCAGGGGAGGGAGGATGGTGTGGGATAAGACTCAGGGCTCTTAGTTTGGGGCTCCTTTATTCATGGATAAAATGGGGGAAAAGCTGTGGCAGCAGAGGTTGCATGCAGTTCTGCATGTGAAGTTAACATGTAAGGCTCCACCCAGTCTTGAACACTAGGATTTGTGTTGTACTTGTGACTGGGTTTTCTGCAGAGTGGGGCAGAGACTTTCTGCCGAGATTTTCTTCTGCCAGTTCTCCTCCAGCTGGGAGCAGACACATGAGTAGCTCTGCACAGCACACACTAGCCTGGCCTCGGTAACCTGTCCAGGTAGGTAGCACTGGACAGACCGAGCAGCTTGCAGTCCTCAGGTACATTTCATCTTGTAGCTTTGTAGCTTTCACCTTCTGCACTTGAGCTTGGTTCGTCCTTTGTGGCAAAGCTGCGTGGGCCAGGTCCTGCCCCTGGGAGCTGACTGAGCCTCACGCTTTCTGTATTGCTGTACAGATACAGGGTGTTTCTGTTTGCCCGTTTGCCTAAATACGGGCACATGTGAGGCGGTGGGCAGCAGCCGTGCACCTGTCCCGGCCTACTCTGAGCTGCTTTCCTCTAGCTCCCCGCGGCCAGGGGCTGTCTCGACGCCCCCACAAGGGGCTCTTGGGGCTCCGCGTCCCTCAGCCGCCTCCCTGGGAGCCAACCCCGGCCAACCCTCGCTGTCCGCGCCTCAGCAGGGCCCCTCCAGGAGGGGGGGCCGGGCCGTGCCGGGCCGCGCGGGCAGCGCCGTACGGGTTAAGGCGGCGCGGGGCGGGCAGCGGGCAGCGGGCGGGCCGGCTCGGGGCGGCGGGCGCGGCGCTCCGGAGGCTGCCGGTGGGTGAGTTTCGGCGGGGCTGCGGGCACGGGGGGCAGCGGCGGGGTGGCTCCGTCTCAGGCTGGACCGACGTCGTGATTTATGAACTTTTTATTTTTCATTTATTCGGTCAAAACCGCCCTGTTTGCAGCTTTATTAAACTCGCGCTTATGCCGCAGCCTCTCCTGTTTGCGAGCGTCCGCCCCGTGCCGCCGGGCAGGAGCCGGGGGCGCCCCGGTCCCCTCGGGTTACCGGAGGTGAAGCGGCCGGGGGCCGCCCGCTGCTGCTGCACACCCCCGGGGCTGCGCCTCTGCCCCGTGCCGCTGGCAGCAGGCACGCCGTGCGGGTGGTTCCTTAGCACCTGGTTTGTAAGGTAGGGTCCTAACCCGTGTGCAGCTCTGAAAAACGCGGAGACGCGACTTTGTGGTGTGTGTTCCGATCGCTTTTTCCTCAAGGAAAAAGAACGAGTGCCTTTATACCTCGGTGTCGCGCAGGTAGGTCTGTGCTGCCGCCCGCGATGCCGATCTGGAAACCAGCGCTTTTTGTTACGGGCTGGGAACGTGCGCTGCTGGAGCTCGTTTCGCCAGCCTACCAACGGTTTGTGGTTTCTTCCGTGCTTTTAAAGTCTTCTAAAAGCTTTAGCAGAAAGCACAACTCAAATCCAGTTATGTGGGGAAATATTTGAATTCGCGAAGTTGATCTGTGTGCTGAAAAGAGAAGAAGCTAATGTGCACAGTGGGAAAGGTCGTGGCTTTTATCAGCAGAAAAGCTGAAGGATGTATTTGGCTCTCTGCAGAATGCCGGGCTGTAGTTTTGGACGAGCTGAACTGGTTGTATCCTCCTCTGCTGCTATGACCACTTCAAAGCCCCCTCCGGCACAGTCCTTATGCTATCAGGGAATGAAATAAGGTCTCTGAAGGGTAAGACAGCATAAAGAATATATTCCATAAAAGTGATTTCTCAGGTAGTTGCTCTTCAAGGTTCTCATGCCTGGATTAATTCTACATTTTTATTTATTTATTTTTTTTAAGCAATTAAGTCAACTTTCATGTGCCTAGCAAAGTGTTTCTTGGAACCCACCATTTCTTACCACTTCCACTGAAGTGAATGCTTGCAAACCACATCTCTGAATCTGTTAATAAATCAGATGCGGGCAGGTGGCTTTTTCTAATGAGCAGTGTTCTGAAAATTAGAAATGAAAGTCCACTTGCTTGTGAATGTGCTGAAGGGGTCTGTACTTCCAGTGTACGAGTTTTGTGAAAGACTGGTGATGTGTTGGGCTGCAGAAATAGATCTGTTGGCGATCAATGAGTTGATGGGAAGGTTCTGGAGAAACGACAAACTTAGTTTATAAGCAGAACAGGTATTTTCTTCCAGGCATGTTTCACAATGTAAAGGCTGTTTGAATGGCTTTGAAATACTTTAAATACTGTGTCTGTTTCCGCATTATAGGATGACCTGCCAGCTCCTTCCAGAACCACACTTAAAGGAGGCTCTAAATGAAAGCTTTGCAGTGAAGTTTTTAGTTTGGACTCCATATATAGATTTAGTAAACCATAATTTCAGAAAGTCTTAAATTACCAAAGTCTGAAGTCTAAACTTGTGGTAACTAGTGAGTTACTTAGTAGTTGCCCCAAACAACTTCTTGTAGTGGATGGGAGCTTTAAAAAGACCTCTGGTGCAGTGGGGTAGCTGTGCATTAAAAGGGATGCCAGGAGCTGGAGCCTGAGCCTTTTCAGGACTTGGTGTAGGTGACCCTGTGCTTTACAGCCAAGTTGCCCGCACTAGGCTGCCACGGCTCGCTGGGGACCAGCACTGTCACAGACTTGCACAGGGTGCCCCCATAATGATTTTTAAGCCTCTTATCAGTCTTTATGTACAAGGCACTGTGGTCTGTGGAAGCAGGTACTGTTTCCTGACCTTACAATTTAAATATTTAGTTCAGAGCTCCTAAAATTTTGGAAGGTTTAATACTTTAAGACCCTTTGTCTGTACTCCCTATCCTGTGTACAGTACCAGGGCTATCTGATGAGTAATGAAGCCTTAGATGTTTCCACCACCAATATGTAGGAGTTGACAAATATAGAAGTAATTCAAAGAGATATGATTTATGCTTCTCAGAAATATAACATGCTTAGAGAATCATCTTGACTTCCCTCCTCCTGGCCCCTGCCTCTTTTATTCCAACCTATGCTGTCACTAAAATGGACTGTTACTGGAAGTGGCCAGAACCCTGGTGGAAGCCTGAGCATTTCCATCAAGTTAACGTTATGTGGATGAAGCTGGCTTGGAGTGGAAATGGATGTGGCACTCTGTTCTTATTCTAAAAAGAGCTGAAGACCAAGATAACAAGATAATGCTGCTTGTGCATACTTGATTTGAGTTCACAGTCAATTATCTAAAATGGGGGATACTTATGTTATGAAGAAAAATAAATATGGCCAACCACAGACAGAAATGGATTTCTGTAATAATAAATTCTCTGGATTCAAGAGCTTACTCATTAAGCCTTATACCTTTATTTATAATCTTTTATTATTATTATTACTATTATTATACTTTTAACACTGAATTAAAAAGAACTTTTAAAAAGTACATTCTTAGTGCCTGGAAAAGTGGGCCATGTAGCAGCTGTTCCAAGTACAAGCAGTGCCCACAGAATTTCCCTAATAAACCAAATGTAAAACAGTTACTTCTGAGATAATTTTTCTCCGTTAAACCTGCCAAATGAATGTTGGTTTCCATTGCATCCTCTAATGGTACCAGATAAAGTCTTTGATTTAGAGCCTGAGGACTCAGGAATAACATTGTTCTTTATGCAGCAGAAACTGAGGACTAAGAATGAGGATTTAGGGAAAAATTTCTTTTGTCTGTTTCTCTGAACTGACTTTTGTATAATACTAATTAACTACTAAAGACAATTCAAAGTGAACCTAAGAGCTTACCTCACCAAATTCCTTCTTACAGTTACATATTAACATTTTTGGCTTCGGCTCTGATACACACCCTTTTCAGCATTGGTATTTCTTTCTCTTTAAGCTGAGGCAACCTGAATGGGTTTCTTGGGTTACTGTGCAATCATTTGGCTGTGTTGTTTTTCCTCCATGGCCATGCATGTGTTCAGGGTGTGGAGGGGAACAAGGAACCGATTCCCTTTCTGGACTGGTAAACTGGCACTACTGGTACGCGTAGCCTGGCTGCCAAGTGCTGGCCCCCTTCTGCTGCCATCGCTGCCTCTGTGGATCCAGGTGAGAAGGAGCTTCAGTGGCTCGGAAAGCAAGAGGGCAGGGACACTGGCTGTCCAGAACAGAGGAGGGGGCTGGAGGTGCCCTCATGGGCCCATGGGGCAGGCAGGAGTACAGCTAATGGGGTCATCTGTGAGTGTCCGGGCCCTCCTGGACTAGTGCTGCTGCACAGCCACCTGCTGCCAGTGGGACTTGTGTTTTAACGTGTCCTCAGCTGGATCTACAGTAGAGTGTTTCTCTGCAGTAACAGACCAGGTGCAGGACCCAGAGTGGGGGATTTCAAGCAGCTTGCCTCCTTGTTCCGCCAGAGGTGCTTGTGACAAGTCGGCCATACAACCCCTGCACCCTGCAGAGGTGCTGCGTGACAGGCCCGAGGTGCCTGGCAGAGGTCTGCCTGCTGCTGGGGCCAGGGTTGGGGCCAGGCTGCCCTGCCTGGTGCATGGCCCTCGCTGCCCACCCAGTCCTGGCCTGAAGCTGAAGTTCAGCTCCTGTCCTCTCCCCACAGCTCACATGCTCCCACCCTGGTGCATCCTGCAGCATCTGGCCAGCAGCCACTCTGAATCCCCCAAACCAATGCCAGCTTTGCAATAAGGTTGTGGCAAACACGTTGAAACAGCTTGGCTTTTAATGGACAGGAAAGACAGTGAGGTAGTGGTGTGTGCTGTGAATCACGCTGTGGCTTGCAGGCTAAATGTTATAATGACCCTCTCATTAAAATCTCTCACTGAAATGCTATCTGAGTTTTCCCTTCAGAACAGGCTGCATTAATGATGAGAATCTCCTTGGGAGTGACCTACAGGCCGAGCTAGTTTTGAGTCAAAGTGATTTAAAAGGTGATTTTAATCACAGTTTGAATCGGCAAAATCATTGATTTAAATAACCGGTACTAATTTTTCTGTAAATATGCATGATTTTTGTAACTTTCTTGATGCAAACCCTTTTCTAATTGGATAATGACTCTTACAGTGTGTTGATTGGCAACCAGCTGAAGCTTTTGTCTGAAGCTTCCACGTGATAGTTTATTTTAGTAACCCTTTGTTTAAGTAGCTAGCATGCTATAGTAGTACAGACTCAGGCAAATTCTTGGGAACAGTGAAGGATATTTTCTGGCTCAGGGTGTCCCTGTCTCTGGCAGGGGGGTTGGAACTAAGCAGTCCTTAAGGGTCCCTTCCCACCCAAACCATTTTTTCATATGATAAAAGTTGTGTTCACATTTAAAAAAAAAAAAAAAAAAAAAGTAAAATCAATTCAAATATGCAAGCTGTCTTGAAGACGAGAGCTGAAGGTGCATTGGAATGAGAAGCATGTATGCTTTTTCATTTGCAAGCTGTTTAACTGAACCAAATCCTTTGAGATTTTTTGAAGCAGACGACTTCTCTCCCTCACTACCTCTAGCACTCTGAGTAAGAATAGGAAGAAATAGTTCGTCAGGTCCTGGTATTTGTAGTCACAATTAGCTGAACTGAACTAATTAAATAGACTGACAGAAGGAAAAGAACCTTTATGACAAGGGCAAAAAGGCACTGGCATTGGCGAAGTTTTGATGTCTTCACTTGCGACTGACTTGGAACAAGCAAAGAGTGTAACCCACCTGTGGAATATAGGATAGATGGTTACTGTCACTGAGTTTTTGGAGATCTATATGGAGCTCTATAAAGCCACGAGTGGCACAGAGGTGGTGAGTGGAGGTAGTTTGTCCTCTCCCATAAAAGCAAGAAGTATCAAGCTGGTGAGAGCCACTTCAAAAATAAAAGGTCTAGCTGTTTTTCTACTACTTCAGTTTCTATTAATTTTATAACTTTGGCAAACTATATTATGCCTGATTTTTTCAAATATTTGTTTAAAAAACTTAATAAACAAATCTGAGCTTTGTTTTTCTTCTCAATTTTAAACCTGCTGTAAGGAAAAAGGTCTTCAATTTGACTGTGGAAGTGAAGACCTGGAGAGTAAAGTCTTGCAATGTGTTGATCTATGCCACACTGGGAAATACGGGATCTCCTCTTGCACATTCGTTGTGCCTGGTGTGGATTGGTGCAGGGCTATTGAGCATACAGCTGCCCTGAGGCTGTGCCAGTTCTGCTGTAAGGATACAGACGTAAAATGAAGGTGTGAGATAGTCATGCTCTGGATGAGCCCTGGAGTGAGGAGTAGTGCTCGCTTTATGTAGGCCGGTACAGACAGTCCTGTGCTCTGCAGTACTGGGATGCAAGCTAGCTCCAGTTCAGCTACTGCTTGGATGCAGCCTCTGTCCGGACATCTCCAGAGTCGACCCTGTGACCTTCAGACCTTAGCCAAATGCTTTCCTACTCCCTTCCTGCCTTATCTCAGCATCACAAGACATCACTTTCAAAGTCATTTGCCGTTTGAGCTCTGCTGAGTGACAGTGTACTGTGATTATTTTGGAGGAGAATTACTGATAGGTGATTTTTATTCTTTTTGGGGGTACTATTTCAAATGAGTATGGCATTTCAGTAAACTGAAGTATTCAGAATAAGTTCACAGTTGATAATATTGATTTCTTTAAGCTTGTTGCCCAAATAAAATGTAATAATGTGTCTGCAGATGTCTTTGCTCTCTTGTCACTGCAAGCAAGAGATTCATCTCTTGAGATGATTACACAGTAAGATACATGTTCAGAAAACCTTCCCTGTAATTTTCACAGATTTTTTTTCTTTTTCTCCTGCTACTCTTGCCCAAAATGCTACTTCTATATGCAGGCACTTGGGTTGTTCTTTAAAAGCTTCCTGCCAAGCTCAGCAAGTCCTTTACTGCCTCGGTGGGTAAGACCAGAGCTGCCTGGGCTGGGCAGGGTTCCCAGCTTGAGTAGCTGTCATCCACAGCTGCTTAGGGACTTCTGGTTGCTTACAGATTTAATTGCATTGTGTTCTTCTGAATACTTTAAGTGAAAATGGGGAATTTACTAATTGCCCAACTTTACTGTGCTGCTTTGAGCTGGGAGAGGTAGGTACCAATCTCTAGTTGACTCCTGATGGTGGTTCTGAGTTCCTGAGGCTTCTTTATTTTTAGACAAAGGGATGCTCTGTAATACTTCAGTACAAGGGATGATTTACTTGTTTCCTTCCACTTCTTATCCTTAAACAGCTGTTCTTACTTCTGGCTATATACTTGAATTTGATGCTTTAAATAAGAGATTCTTGTATAAAAGAAGCAGTTGCCTAGGTTCTTGAGGGTAAAAAAAAAAAAAAAAAAAAAAAAAAGACATCAACATCAAGTAGCCTGCCCCTTCATGCTGATTACTAGATGTAGGGTGGAAACCAGGAAAGGCTAAAAAGCCAGTTCAGAAAAATGAAGTATGCAACAAATTTTCACTTAGCTGCAAATACTAATCACAGAATAGTATGAGTTGATCTGAAGTTAGATGATACGAATACTGTGTGAGGGAAATAGCAACGGTAGCATAACGTAAATCACAGAAGACAAACCTTTTATCTTGAAGCTCAGAAAGAATCTTTAACATAAATGTGGATTTTTAGCCAGCCTGCTGGGGGTTGCTTAATTTGCTTCTCACTCTCCAGAGAGATGAGATACCACTGCTAGTCCATTATTAGCCTGTGGTTACCTAAGTGTACCTGATCTTTATCTGCGATCAGTCTTAGCTGTAGAGGTGAGAAGTGTATGGCTTTTCTTGCATGTGCCCATTTTCTGCCTGTGCCCATTGCATCTGTTCTTTCCATCCTTTCAGCCCCGCTCAGCCTGCTGCTCTGGCACTCACAGCGCCCTGAGACTGTGAGAAAGTTGCCAAAGCTGGCAGCCTTGTTCCTCCAACAGTACTGCATCCCCAGCCACCTCCTGTCCTCAGGCAGGCATGGATTTGATGCTCTGTGTGGTGTCTGCCATGCCTAGGGCCTTGTGCCGTGGTTGGGATCCTGGGTTTGGCAAAAATTATACAGTATTTGTTTGCAAAGTCATGGTTAAAACACTTAGGTCCTGGCAGTGAATGTGAGGGGTCGTGGTGATCAAACACACACGCCTGCTACTGGGCTGTGAGACCCTGCACAGGGCCTGCTCTCCCTGAGCAGCTGCTGTCAGAGATTGCTGACGTTCTCCTTGTGGAGAAGCTGCAGTGTGCTGTCTTCTGGTCACCAGAGCTGCCCCTCTGTCATGTCTAATAGCCCCATGTCCACAGCAGTGCTGAGCAGATGTCAGAAAACAACCCTGTGCTGCTGCTCTTCCTGGGCCATTCTTTATCCTGTGGTTGGGTATGGAGCTGCGTTTTGGTTTTGAAGATAATTGGTGTGTGTGTGCTGCTCATAGCGCTCTGGGTTGAAAGCCCAATAAAACAATCTGTGGCTTCAGCGAAGACAAATATGTACAGTGTTTTTTTCACTCTTCAGCACATTTATTTGAATCCTGTAGCAGTAAATAATAGGCGTGTGTTCAGAATATATATATCCTTAGCATTTTATATACATACGTTATTGCATTCATTAAAATATAATTTTAAAAAAAGCTTTTTTTTTTTTTCCCCAGTAATAAGCTTTTCATTGCTTAGTCAGTAAAATGGAAGAGTTATGATTTATGCTCCGCTGTCCTGACTGGATGCACTGAGAAATGGAAATAATGATGGGGCTGTGGCTCAAACATGGGATTTCACAGTAAGAAAGGCCTGGCTGTAGCTCAGGCTTTCTTTGTGACCTCCACTTTTAACCTCATAACTTCCACATTGTTGCCTGCACAATATGACTGCTCGTGCAAATGGACTGCTGGCTGTTTGTAAGCGGGTAAGACTTGCAAAAAAATCCTCATTCATGGAAGCATCATTAATTGCAGTCCTTTGGAGGACAGAATATCTCCTTCTGCACTAATAAATTGTACAATGTGAATTTTTACTTCCAAAAAGTTTCCAAATTCATGCCCCCCTCCACCACCCCCCTCCTCACCCCCAAGGGAAAAAAAATTACCCCAACACGTTAAGTATGGTAATCTGAGCAAGGACCAATAGTTAACTTTAATTCTTTCTCTTTTCCCCTTTCACCCTTCCTAGGATGCAGGGGTTGTAATCCAGGATGAACGAATGCTACTATGATAAGCGCATGGACTTTTTTTATAACAGGACAAATACTGACACAGCAGATGAGTGGACAGGGCCAACGCTTATTGTTGTTCTGTGTTTTGGGACATTTTTCTGCCTCTTCATTTTCATTTCAAACTCATTGGTCATAGCAGCTGTGGTCAAGAACAAGAGGTTTCATTTTCCATTTTATTATCTGCTGGCCAATTTGGCAGCTGCAGACTTTTTTGCTGGAATTGCTTATGTCTTCTTGATGTTCAACACTGGCCCAGTGTCTAAGACATTAACTGTAAATCGCTGGTTTCTGCGCCAGGGTCTTCTGGATACCAGCCTTACAGCTTCCCTGGTGAATCTCCTCGTCATAGCTGTTGAGCGGCACATGTCAATCATGCGGATGAAGATCCACAGTAATCTCACAAAGAAGAGAGTCACCTTTTTAATTATATCTATTTGGGCCATTGCTATTTTTATGGGCGCTGTTCCTTCCCTGGGTTGGAACTGCCTCTGTGACATTACTGCCTGCTCTTCCCTGGCACCTATTTACAGCAGAAGTTACTTGGTGTTCTGGAGTGTCCTAAACCTCGTTGTTTTCTTCATTATGGTGGTGGTTTACATAAGAATCTACATGTATGTCCAGCGGAAAACTAATGTTTTATCATCGCACACTAGTGGATCCATTAGCCGCAGGAGAACCCCTGTGAAGCTTATGAAGACCGTCATGACTCTCTTAGGTAAGAGGCTACCAACCATATGGAGCAAGGCTGGCAATGCCAATCAGTGTTTATTAAAAAATAAAACTCCCTAAACTTGTAAGTGGTGAAGTCACTTAACCTTCTGTCTAGCTTAAACAGTGAAATCAATGTTGTACGAAACAGAAATGCAAAGCAGAGGGCCAGTTGGCAGCATGTGGAAGAGATGTGTCTCTGGTAAATGCTCACACAGCTTGTTAAAAATGCGAGCTGTCCCTCGTTTGTTGCAGGGGACTGGGAGGTTACAGAATGGCTGTAGAAGACTTATGAAGGTTCACTGCTACCTAGTAAAACTCTTTCAAAATAATGTTCTTTAATATGTGCACAAGGCCCTGAATCCTGTGGCTGTATGTGAGTAGCTTTGTCTGTACTTCTTCCTCTTGTCTGTTTCCTGAATTTACTGAACATTTACCTTCACTGGGGAAAAGAAGGATGCCTGGTGGATCTGTAACGTTTTCCTGTGGATCTGTATCGTTTTGCTTTGTAGGAGGAGAATTTGCCTCTGTTTTGTAAAGATTGCATACTGCAAAGTACTTTCAGATGGTGATATGGTACAGCCTTAGATCTTTAGATCAGAAAATGAGATGTGACCTAGATTTCACCCTAAGGAAACTTCGGTTATCTGAGCAGCTCAGATCACTTCAGTTAGTTGTGATGTAGCTGCTTATTAAATAGAGGCGCACAGAGTGGATGGTTGATCGCTGGAAGAAAGCACTAGCTGGTGAATTTTCAGGCGGTATGGGCAGTGAACATCTCCTAGTGGAGTAGTGAGCACCTGTAGGATAAAGTCCAAGGACCAGAACAAAGCCCTTCTCCACATGTAGTTACTTACACTTGTTTCTTGAGGCAGCATGAATCTGTTCCTGTTCCTCCTTAGGCATTGAGAAAAGAAATAAACCCAACTTCAAGTTTCATGTTCTTCCTTTCAAATCATTTCTTTCTTTTGGTGGGGACAGGGGCCTTTGGGCTGATCTAAAGATTGGGTTTTTAGCCACCAGATTAAACTATAATTCAGGCAAAGCACTTGATGATAATACTTCCTGGATCAGGCAAATTTAACTTAGTCTGGGTGCTGCTTTGGAGGTTATAATTTTGTATTTTTCTTTTGCCAGTCAGAAATAAAATCAGAACGGTCTGCTTTCATAGAAGTCGAATGAGTGCATATGTCAATGGGTACAAGATGTACCCCAGACTCCCATGTCAGATGAATTGTTTCTTGGCTTGTTTCTTCTCATCAATTTTACAGATATTGACTCTGTGAGGCTTTTTGTAAATATTTATTTATAGGAATGAAAATTTATTTCATAGAACAGCTTGAAATGTGTATTCCTGGCCTAGTCATTCAAGCGCAATATGCAAAAAGCATTAGAAACTGGATTGTCATGTTTTATGGCCTTCTTGATTACCAAAGGAACCCCCAAGTGACCACACTGGTGCTTACAAACTGCTCTTACATCCACTTATGCAACAGCCTATAGCTATATGCAGCAAGTGGGCATGGGGTTTTCAGCTCAAGGCAGTTACTTTCAGTGGCTTATTCTTAACCATCTGAAGATGCTTTGCAGTAAATGGCCAGTATGGTCTCAACTAAAAGCTATTACAGGAAGCGCTGTTGCTGGAGGAAGCACGATGAGAACGAGAGTGCTTGTTAACTTGCTGTATTGATGTCATGGTAAGTTCATAGTGTTGGCATACTGAGAGACAGCTTTGATGTGGATTTTTAAGGCATGGTGCCACCAAAGCATCAGTAGTATGTCCAGGTACGCAGGAAGCCATTAATTTTTAAGTAGAGATGATGTAATCTACAAGAAAATCCATGTTTGAAACTAGTGGTAAATCCTCAAATTGACCTTGAGGCTCTCTGATTCCTGATGTCCCATAATCTGGTGTGAAGTCTCAGTGCTGTTCTTCTGATTCATGTTGCAGCCAGGCTGTACTTCATGTCACTCACTGAATTGTAGAGTCCCAGAAATGAAATTATTTTTAAAGCATGGCACTTTATCAGAGAGAGGAGCTCCTACAGGATAAAAAGTCTGCAAAGAAGATTGCCGAAGGGCTGAGACAAAGGTTTATATTTATGTTTAACCATGGGTCCCTCTCAAAGTTCTGTGGTAAAAATAGCAAAATCCTAGAAAGACTGCAAGTCTGAGCCATGGCTTGCTTTCATCAGTGCCACACTGTGAGTAGGGTGTGAATTGCTTGGTGACAGCGAAATGTGTTTTGGATGGAGTTGAAGTAACAGCCCTGTGAACTGCAGCACTGCCCCCTCCTCATTGTTGCCTGTGGAGTGGGTGCAGCCTCCCAGCAGGGGAAACTAAAGGGTTCTGTGTGCAGTCCTCTGGGTGCCAGAGAGGCCTGCAGATGTTATCCCACCATACTTTTGCCTTTGCAACCTTGATAGGGCTCCCACAATGTCTCCTGAGAGTTCGTGGACTAATCCTAGTTGTGAGGTCAGGGTTTTGTTTGCAGGAAAGATTTCTTTGTGGTTTTTGTTAAATGTGGTTGTGGGGTCCCTTTCCTGTCCTGCTGACCTCCATGAAAGCTGGGTTGGACCTTGCATGCTTTGGTAGAATTAAAAACTAATAATATTAAAAAAGGCAGGTGATCAGAATGCTTTCTGTGCGTATTCTGAGGAGGGTTTGTTACCAGTTTAATTTCTGCATGGAGGTGGTATGTTGACAACTTTGTCAGTGACCTTTGGTGGCCGGCAAAAGCATCCTGTCCAAATTCTTGCTGAGGCACTCATGTAGACACAGCCATGTCTGGGTGGTCTGGTTCCAGCGCTTGTTACAGTGGGTGGGATTTGCCCTTGAACTCCAGGGCCATAAATCAGTAGGATGTTTTCTCCTGCAGCCTGTAGGAGGGAGCTGGTGTCACAACTGCTTACTCAGCGTGGTGGAGCCAAATCAGCGTGCAGCATAGCGAGGAGGCTGGCCAGGGAGAGCGTGTGCTGTGGTCGCAGCTTGCCACTCCTGGTGCCAGTGGGTATTGGAGGAATGTCACTGATGTTGACCATTAACTCAAAACTAACACCATGAAATTGGTACTTAGCATCACAGACATCTTGCTACAAAAGAAAATGTAAAAAATGCATTTCCTGAAGGAGGTGGTCTCTCACCTTTCCATTCTGTGTAATTCTTCCTGGAATGCAGTAAATGCATCAGTTGGATTTATTCTGGACTCCTTACGAAGTTCTTTGTAAAAGAGGCATCATTTTGCAACAAGGTCTGTGGGGTGTTGTACCAGATATGTTTCGCAGCAGCCAGTGTCACATTGATTTCTTTTGTATCCTGTTAGGGCCTGGGGTAGGTGGGCACCATGACCCCTGAGCTTCTTAGCAGGGGTAAGTGTGTGTGCCCCTGAACCCGGGCCAGGCACACACAGCCAAGGGGATGCCCATGGTGCTGCCCAGCTGGTGTCCTGCTGCTAACCAAGCTCTCCCGCCGGGCTGGGCATGGCTTGGACATGGGAAAATCAGCGGCCTCAAGAAAAGGAGCACAACCAAAACTGTTGAACAGATACCAAGACTCCCAGGAGAGCTTTATAGCATGTAGCTGCTGCCATCCTTATGTGTTTGATTATTTTTCAAGCCCCAAAAAGGGGTGCTATGCTCTTGTAAATGATTGGAATTTGCTCAGTACGTTGTTTGAAATGTGACTGCTGCACAGAGTTGTAATTTTCTATTTCAGTACGTCAGGCAGCAATTGTGGCTTGTGCTAAGTTAGCATTATCGTGCGCTGGGCTGCTTTCTCCATGGGCTCCCAGGCGAGGACTGAGAGGCTGGTGGTACCACGGGGGGCAGCTGGGGCCGGGAACCTCCCAAACCCGGGGCTGTGACCGAACACCCCAGTGTTGTCCTCCCACCAGCCTCGCTCACACTGAAGGAGATGAGAGCCCTGCGGCTCTAGGGCTAGTCCTTTGTCTTATTCCCCAAACCACTACTTTCCTACTTCCTCATCTTTTTGTTTTTTCTTTTTATTATGCACTTTGCTGCATTTCTTTGCCCTGGCTGCCACAGCCTTGTTTTATCTTCACTGCCTCATCTTTTTCTTTCTCTGTTCTCCTTTACAAGCGGTGGCAGTGATGGCCACACAGTGATGCCACAAGGGTGGACATCCTCCCCTCCAGCATATGAGATACATGAAAAGAGGACATCTTCTCTGTTCAAAGTGCTAGCTGTGTGCTCCAGAGATCCTGTTTATTTACCAGAGTGGACAAATTGTTGTGAGGACTTTTCCCGACTTGTGTTTGAGGTGATGCTGACAGCAGCTGGATTCTCATTCCCTGCCTGCTTCTGAGGGCTTTGTGCTCTGGGCCTGGCAGAGAAGCTGTAGCAGACGCCATTTTGCTACTGTCACTAGTATTTTGTCCTCTCTGGCTTTCTTAATTTTTGAGTAATTTTTTGATGAACAAACTAGTAAGATGTTTAAAAATCAACAAAGCCAGAAGTCTGATTTTTTAATTTTTTTTTTTTTTCTCCTTTTCTCTGTCTCCTTTGTTTCCAGGTGCCTTTGTTGTCTGCTGGACTCCTGGACTGGTCGTCTTACTGCTTGATGGTCTAAACTGCACCTACTGTGGGGTTCAGAATGTGAAAAGGTGGTTTCTTCTTTTGGCCCTGATGAACTCCGTCATGAATCCTGTAATTTATTCGTACAAAGATGATGAGATGTGGAGCACCATGAAAAAGATGCTTTGCTGCTCGTCTGATGATAAGAGCCAAGAGAGACGCTCGTCACGGATTCCCTCCACCGTGCTTGGCAGGAGCACGGACACCACAGGGCAGTACATTGAAGATGGTATTATTCAAGGGACGATTTGTGGGAAAGGAGATCTTAATGATAAAGGAAACTCCTGAGTAATTCAAGGGCCTGAGCTGGCTAAGAAAAGGAGGGGGAAGGGAGAAGTTTTGTAAGAGAAGATTGACTAGCAAAACTGGTAAACAATATATCCACTTCATTCCAGAGCCTCAACTCCAGTGTTAACAAAAGTTCTTATAAGTAATTGCCTAATGGAAAAACACTTTGTAATGAAGAAAACTTTCTGTGCTTCTTTTTCTTTTAAGTGCCTGAAATTATCTTTTTTGTGAATGGAACAAGTATATCTGAGAGACTTTCTGTGTGTGGAAACAAAACGTAAACAGCATAGTGAGGTCCTCCAGTGAATGGCATTTGTGCTTTGAACAGTTTCTTGAGGAGGATTGTAGGCTTGGTTAGATGGGATTGTGGCCTCTTCGCTTTCCCTGTTTACAAGTTCATACTTCTCTTGTCCTTCTCCTTCTCTTGCTTTCAGGATGAGTAGTTTTATGGTTTATTAAAGCTGTGCCAGAAACTCAGCTGTGATGGGAAGACCAAATACCAATGTGTGTGTATAAAATTCAGCCATAAATCGTCAGGATCTGACATTACAAAGTGTACAAAAGCCATTATTACAGGCCGATGAGTGCTGCAAGGAGACACGTTGCACACTTTGCTGCTGTCACGTAGGCAGCTGTGGAGGGTGGACTAAGAGCAAGGCAGTGCTTATTAAGCCTGTTTCTTACTTTCCCAGATAGTATCAAATGGGTGGCTCATCCTTCTTTGTGACTGCTGTGCTGCTGAGCAAAGTGATGCCTGATACCATGTTGTAAGATAGCAAACTTATAAGGGGTATTTAAATGTACATATGATATATACAGGCTCAATTAATTAATTTAAAATATAAATTAATTAAAGAAAAAAGCCTGAAAACAACTTAAACTCCTACAAGAATACAATATGAATTGATCATCTGACCTCGTCTGGACCACATTTAACCTCTGATTTGCAAGCAAGTCTTAAGGGAAGATGCTTGAAGAGGCTATGAAACAGCAAGTGATGAAGGACTTTCAGCATTGTGACTGATCATGTGCAGTGTGCGTGCGGTCGCAGCCATCCAAAAAATGAAGTTTAGACTTATGGACTATGCTCTAATGGAGGATCCAGCAATTTAAAGCTCCAGGGTAATGTTTTTAAATCATAAACTTTTAATTTAAAAATTTGAATGTGGATTTCTCAGTGGTCTAAGAACCTATCTCTTGCTGTCTGATTTCAACAGCAGTGAGCTCCCTGCTCCCCCTTCCTAATTTCAACAGGAGTTACCTGTGTTGTCCTACAGAAAACTTGATCCCTGGTACTAAATCAGGCAATCACATGCAGAGACCATGTGGAATTGTTGGAGAACATCAAGAGCATATTGTACAAGGCCAGAAGATAATCTGTGGTTTGGTTTGGGCAAATTCTTTTGGCACAATTTGCTTGCAGATCATCTGGATCGTGCTGGTTGAAGCAGAACCAGTGCATGGCTTAAAGGCCAAGTTGCAGTTTTATAGAAGTCACTGGGGGATTTGGGAGCTGGCCTTGGTTTACGAGCACAGTAAGCCCAGAGAGTTCCCCTGTAACACAAGTTAGGTAGCATGGGTATGGCCTAACATTTCACAGTAAATGCTGTATTTATGAGTAATGCTGGAAAGGTTTACACATGTGGTATTGTTGTTGGTTTTGGTTTTGGCCATTATAATGCAATGTTCTTGTGCAATTACTACTTCATTAGTCTGGTGTCTTGAAAATTACGTAAAGTTGTGCTTTGTAAAGCCAGTGACATTGCAAAGGCATATCATGCAAATGTTTGTGTCCCTAGAGCTACCTGCAGTGCACAGTTTGTGTTAACCAGGCCAAAACTCAGTATACAAAGCCAACGGAAAATAAAATGCTACTTCAAAATAAAATACTTGTTTTGTTTCCTGTTTGGGTGGTGACTGAACGTTACCTGGCACCACAGCCAGCAGTAAATGGCTGCTGCTGCTCATACTTGTTTCCATGGAGCCACCAGAGCTGAGACTGATTGAGCTGCAAGTAAAAATAAAGATGGGAAAGCCTTGTTTTATGTTATCACAGAGGGATTTTTGTTTTAATAAAATTGCTATGTTTATTGGCAACACTAGCCGGTGTAATACTTGGTTGGTCAGGGTCTTGAAGAGAACTTCCATGAAGGCCTGGGACACCTGCAGCAGTGGAGAAAGCACGAGGTTTCTCCTGCAGTCCTTGGGATTTGAACTGCAAAACAGTAATGTGTGGACAGTTTCTCCAGATAAGCAGGAAAAGGTGAATCCCGTAAAAAGGTAAAGGACAGCATTGCTTGTAGTATTCCTTCGACAGTAGATTCGCATTCTGGGTGAAGTCCTGAGAGGTATTAACAACTGTTCTGTAAGTGAAAGGATTTGAGGTCTGCACTTCTAGTCTTCGTGTCGTCTCATTTAAAAACAAAACCAAACAACCAAAATATGCCCCCATGCTTCTCCCTGTGTGTGTGGGGGGGGGGGGAGGGGGGGGGGGGAAGCTCTGTAAACTGGTGTTCTGTGAATAGCACTTCTTGCACTGTGCCATGGCCTCTGTTCTGGCATGATGCTTCCCTTGGAGAGCTATCAAACTGTCTAAACATCCAGCTACTCATATAAGGGAATTTCTTTTTAACTCTGTAAATATTTATCATAAGAGTTTGTCTCAAGGAAAACATTATTTGTACTTGAGTTATATTAAAAGAAGATGGAGAAGGCATGTTCTATGGGGTTTCCCTGTTTCCCTTTTCAGTAATAACACCAAAAAAGGTATGAGTATCCTCTGACTTTGCATGTGTCTGCTCCTACTTACATATGGCAGTGTACTGATGTATGAGATGAAACATGTTTTTGGGGAGGGCTTTAGACTGAACACGCACAGGAACTCTAGGAGGTTAATTCCTAGGAGAGCGAGGAAGGCAAGTGTAGAGTTGGCACAACATTGCGTAGCTACAAGACTTTGTGTGTTCCTGGTGATGCTGGAGGCCTTTCTGTCTCTGGGAGACCCTTGAGAGCTGCTGTATTGTTTTAAGTAGTGAGCAGGTATTTTTAATTCAATGTGTTCACAGAAATTATTGAGAATCTTTGTGATGTCTCCTCCTGTACCTTTCCCAGCTGCTTGTCTCCCAGACCAAAGTTGCTCTTCCAGTTGGTTAATAGGTGTAGGAAGAAACATTCCGTGGCTTTTCTCAGGCTGAAGAGAGGCTGGGAGAGTCCTCCATGGTTAGCTCTCCCATGAAGTCTGCGTGGTCATGCTCATTATAGATCGTTATAGAGATGCCTTTCAGAGAATTGCAATCAAAAGCTCAAGCAATGTGGCTTTATTTTACATGGTAGATCTTTTGAATCTTTCTGCATAAGCAGCTAGACTGGTCATCGTTTACTAACTGTGCGTGGGAGAGATGTTTCTCTGCCAGGATCTGCACTGTCACTTTGACCGAGGTGGGGTGGGTGATGGGGCTGTCTGGGAGAGCAGCCAGACTGCTGCAGCCTGCGTGGCACTGCTTCTGCGGCTCTTTTACCATGGCTGTTTTTTCTTTCTTTGTACTTCTGTGGTTAATTTTTTTTTGGTTGTTTTATTTATTTATTGTAGTAATCATTGTGAAATGGTGAAATACAACAGAATTTGTATGTATGGCAGTTTGTGCATGTATTTGTGAACTGCAATAACTACTGCAGCTCTGTGAAGTTATGCTGCCCTTCCCTGATCATATACATACTATAAATAGTTATACATAGCTTTTTTTAAAAACAAACAAACAAACAAAAAAACTCTTCTGAGTAGCAGTTAAAAATGTGAGCAATGACACTACTATGATTCTTCCATGGTTTTAGTGAACAAAACCGTTTGCTAAAACGGCTAGGTTTAGGTTTTAGGTCTAAACTGCAGGTTCATGGAAGCTGATGGGGAAGGGTCAGTTTAGGCTTGCGGTATTTTTTACACTTCTTCCCTAGAGTTCTGGCTATTTTGGCTGCTATCCTAGAGAGGATGCAGTGTGGGGTAAGGCCCTGGTCTAGCCCAAAGCAACTGCTGCTTGCAAGACTAGACCCCAAAAGTGGAAATACTGAAAAGAAGAAGGCAGGTAAATTTTGTTTGTTAGTATGTAAGTCTAAAGAATACTTCTAACTTACATGAAAGAAGTAATTTCACTTTCCCCCTTGCACCCACTCCCCACTTATGCTGGTGCAGCCATTTGTGAGGCCAGATGGCGAAGTGCAGCAGGTAACCAATCCAGCTGAAAAATAACTCTGATGTATGCTGGTAGTAACTAGAGAAGAGTTTCTGCTTGCCATTACCTAGCAGCTGAATTATTTCATTGGCCTGTTATATAGTCACACAGATGACTTGTTTTCTGGAATTCTTTTTAAAACAATCCTCCTTGAATTCTGTGTTTTGCAGCGAATATGCATGCTTGTCAGGAGAAAGGGGGAGAAAATCCCTCATGAAATAAGGAATTAGGTCATGTTAGGCTTCCTAACCCCCTCCCCACCAAGGCCTTTCAGAAGATAAGGAATTTAAACACCTCTGTGCTTTGAGCCATTCTTCAAAACACCCTGCTTAGCTTTCAAGTAGTAATTGGTCCCTGTGCTTCTTTTATGCATCTTTTTATACGATGAGGGTGCTTTTTCACTGCAGCAGGCAGAAGCATCTGCTTTCTCCCAACCTATTTAGAAGTGCTGTTTTACAGCCTGTAAATATGGTAGTTTGGATCATCTTCTGTAAGTATCTAAGTGCGTTTTTCTGTGTATATTGAAATAAATTATTTTCAAACTAACCAGTGCTATGTTTACCAGATAGTTATGTTAGAATTTTATTTTATTTTATTTTATTTTATTTTTTTTATTATTTTATTTTTTTTTTGTGAACTAGACTTCACGCATTTCTCTACTTGTGCACTTAGGGCTTTGATGTAAAACCCTCTCAGGAAATCAACATGCACAATAACAAAAGCACAAATCACTTATTAATCGGTTTACACTAATGTCTGTCTTTTAATTTAAACAGTAGCTTCACTGAAACCATGGATACAGTCTAACTTCTCCAAAAAATACTCCCCTGCATATCTGTAGGCCAGGAGTAAGGTCAGCCTACTTAACTTCCCTGACCTTTTTAGTTTTGCTCGCTTGCTCTGATATATATATATGAAAATAAGGAGGTGATGTTTCTGAGCAAAAGTGGATTGCTTAGTGTTTCGGACGGTGATGATCTGGGCATGTACTTTTCATTTAGGGAGGTCCTTTCACTTTTCTCCTAAACTTCCTGTGGAGGAGATGAGACTGTGGCTTGGAAGAGCTGGTGCTCTCACCAAGTATTGCATTTTGTACATGTAATGGTTAAGAATATGTATCTACTATCTTCACCCCAAATGTTCTTCACCCAAGATTCTCCTGCATATGCTAGACTCTCACAGTACTGCAGAGTTAATTTTATCTCCATCTTCCATTTGTGTTTACACAAACAAACACTTTGGTGTGTTGGCTTTAATTAGGTCTCTATTAGAAATACGTTACGTTACTAATGGATGTCAAAACGCAGGGGAGTAAAAAGGCTTGACCTCCAGAGATGGAAATGTTATTAATGCTTAAATGATTCTATTCAAATTGTGGTTAACGCATCAGTTGTTATGAATGTCAGTGTGTTTGTGCAGTGTACTTTGTGATACTGGACTGTGATTTTTCCCACAGGTATAAATGAGTTAATTTAATTAGAAATGCAAGGGTTTGTGCCTGTAGGGATAAAGGGCCCATAGACTGTGAATTCATAACTGCTCACACATGTGCTTAGCTGTAATTTTTGCACAGTTGTGTTGCTTCCAGGAGACCTTTCATGTGAAAGGAGCCAAGCATGTGTCAGCATTTGTGAGATCAAGACGTTTAATGTCTGGTTTGGGCTGTAAGTTTCTGCTATATGACAAACGTTCCCATTGCATTGTTACCAACAGGCGCAGCAGTAGAAGGCTGGATTGGCCCGTGCACTAATCCCACCCCCAGACACAACTGTTGACTTTAAAGAGGAAATATTTGGGCCCATAAAGCAGAAACTTGCAATGTTGGATTATGTCCAAAATTTGACCTACGCTGTTTTGTCCCATTTTCTCCTGTATAATCTCTTTGCACAGTCTATGTAATTTTTTGTGTTCTGCTTTGTTCTTCAAAGCACAGATTAAACCACGCTTTTCTCTAAACAGATAAATTCCAGCAGTACTAGATCCTAAAGCAACCCTCCAATTTCACAGACCAGAGAGCCACAAGAAGAAATAGATATGGTTGAGCAGACATTTTCATCGTGTTTTTTTTTGCAAGGTCAGAATACTGACAATAACAACAAAAAAGTAATGTTTGCGTACATTAGTTAGATGCTGGAGAACAATAAATACTTTGGCTAAACAAAAGTAGACCCCAGGCATATGATTGATTTCTACAATTAACACATTGGGAGTCTTAGGCTGTCAACCAGGGAGTTTTCTGAAGAGGAGAACTGAATAAATCTTTTTTCTGATCAACTTCTCTGAACCGCACTGTGACTGCAGTATGTATGCAGCCCCTCTTGGGCATGAGAACCCAGCGTGGGGCACAACATGCTGAGCCCTTGCCCTGGCGAAGCTCCCACCCACATCCATGGGCTCACGGGACCTCTGCTGAGTCCCAGGAATGGGGCAAAGCCTGGGGCCGGAGCTATGGTAGCTGGGCCCTGCAGGAGCTCCGACCAAAGGCTTTCTTGCAAGTGTT
The DNA here is from genome assembly GCF_964211825.1 of Aythya ferina. NCBI lineage: Eukaryota > Metazoa > Chordata > Aves > Anseriformes > Anatidae > Aythya > Aythya ferina. The sequence continues at coordinate 18,791,193 of NC_140304.1, forward strand.
TGGTTATATACGTGAATTCTGAAAGCTCTGTGTCCAGCAGGAGAGATTTGAGTGAGCCAGTGATCACACCTTTGTTGACATGAGGGAACTGTAGGGACTGCAGCCAGTCACAGGAGATTCCCAGTACACAGGGCTACTCATCTTATTAACTAAACCTGATACTATTGACTTTTCTTTGGGTTCTGCTGCTAAGCTGTTCAGCTGACAGTTGTAGTTTCCAGCTCTTTTTCTCTGAATGGGAGTGGAGTGGGCCAGCCCATGATGCTGGTGGGATTTCACAGCCTTGGGTGCCATGTCCAGGGGCAGCAGGACCAGGGCATTCAGTGCCCATGTACCAGGGTTGTAAGCAGGGCAAAAGAAGTCATGAATATTTATGTTAACAGATGGCCATCTATCTTAGTGACATCTACAGTTGTCTTCTTCACTGAGTTATCAAAGCACTTTATAACTCTGTCAATAACTGTCAGACAAGAATTAATTCCAGGTCCACTTCTTTTTATGTAGGAGGGAGGCTGGAGGTTCATCTTCCCTGGTATTCAGGTATGGTATTTAGGCTGGCATCCTCTTTGGTTCAAGCTCAAAGGAATAGTAAGACATGACATCTCAATATCACAAGGGATTTAACCCAAACGACAGGCTGGGGGTTGCCAGACAGAAGTGTCTGATGGATGAGAACTCAATTCTCTGTCCCCTTTGCTCTTGCCCCCTGTCCCTTTGTGGCGACAGCAGTGCGAGCTTCAGGCTCGAGGCAGAGAGCTTTCAGGGAGCAAAGACAAATATTGATTAGAAGAGGTGCAGGGGTTGAGGTAACAATTGGATTTGGTATGAGCAGTTCTTACTTCCCTACAGCATTCACACTGAATATTTTGACTTGCTACAATAATTTCCTGAGGGCTGATATCCACTGATGTGATACAAATGGTAGGAGCAGGCTCCATCAGGAACTGCCCTGAAGGGCTGTTGATTCACTTAATCCCACAATGAAGACTGAAGGAGTTATTATGTCAAAAGGCAAACTGGGTGCAAATATTTACATCGACATGCCAAAGATGACACACCCAGCCCAGCAGATTGGGTTTTTGCTAATGCTTTATTTGATCCCTATATTTGGCTGGGAGACAAACAATGCTTTTGTGATGTGCTACTTTTATGAACAATAAACAAAAAACATTCTCTGTGAGGAGCTGGCACTGCTGTGTTTTGCACCTCTTTCTGTGCACCTGCCTTCTGCATAGGTTAAAGAGGGAGACATCGCTGTGAAAGTAAGGATCTTGGGGTTCCTCAGATGTGGCAGTGGTTGGGGCTGTCTGTGCACCAAATGCAGCTGGAAGCTTCTTACATTTCTTTATTTTTTTATTTTATTTTATTTTTTATTATTATTTTTTGGAAGGGAGGAGCAGAGCCGGGCAGGCAGCCTCGCTGACAGAGTCCTGGTGGTACCGCTCAGCCAGGGCACAGCAACAGCTTGCACCCCTGCTGGGGGTTCCTCAGGTTCTCCATCTCCATCCTCTCTGGAGAGCTCACTGGCACTTATATGTCTTCCAGGTATGAGGTTTAAAAGCTGTCCCAGTAGTTTTTAAGGACCGTTTTTGACATTGTCAAAGTTGAAGCAACTGGAGCTTTCTTTGATCCAGGAGCTGCAGTTGACTCAGCTCTGCTTTGCCCAGTTTTATTTAAAGCCCATGACTACCACTTCTGAAATGTTATTTGTGAATGCTATAGCATTACATTATCTGCTTTTCCATCTGTTAAATGCCATGCTTCCAGCAGCAAAAATACTACTGCCTGACAGTAGCAGCTGCGAAAGGTCTTATTTAGCAGTCTTCTTCAAAGAATAGTAAAACCCGATTGTCAGTAAAGATAAGCCAAGTTTTGTTACAATAGAGCTTTCTTGGGATGTGATTTTAGGAATGTTGCTATTTATAGCAGCTCTGGATTGTTGCTGATGCATGCTAGGGAGGCTGTACATATCTATGCTTGTAAACACAATTATTTGCTTATTCCTGATTTAAACAATGCGATGTTAGTGTTTACAACCCACGTACAAATATATACCCTCTGCATAAATCTGGCCTCGGCATCCCCCGTGCTTGTTCCCAGCCCTGGCCCACAGCACCTTGGACCAGGCCGCTTCACACGGGATGTATGAAAGCAGTGCCTGGGCCAAACCTGCCTCCTGAGCAACTTCATGGCACACCCGAAGCCAGACAACAAGCAGGGCTCGGGAGCCTGGTGCTGCCCTGAGCCATGTCCTGGGCAAGCTGTGGCCCAGCACGGCCTAGCCTGGCCTGCGGCCCTCCCCTGGCCATGGCATTGTTGGGCCTTTGGCAGGGGCAGGCGGGCGTGGGGAGATCTGGCTTTTGGTGAGGACTCTGGGCACCAAAATGCTGTCAGAGCTCATGGTGACCTGACCCAGCACCAAGGAGGATCAATGAGGAGCTGCCAGCCATGGCACTGGGCTTTGACAACCATAATCTTGGGGCAGAGGTGGAGGGTGGGAGAGTGAGAGGGGCAGAGGTTTGTTATGCGTATGGGAGAAAGTGCTACCGCATGGAGCAGCAGTTGTGAATCTAGGGTCAAAGGAGTGCATTAAAGCAGACCTGTGAAAGGCTAGTGATTCCTTTGTCTGGGCATGGTAGGAGACTTTTTTTAAAAAAACAAAACAAAACAAAACAACAAAACAAACAAACAAACAACAACAACAACAAAAAAAAAGCACCTGAACTTGGATCTGGGAGAACAGCTTTTTTTTTTTTTTTTTTTTTTTTTTCCAGTGTCTCATGGCAATCTGAGAGGAGTTTCTTTTTCTGAAGGCTGATGGTAAAGCATGTTTTCAGGCCATTTTCTATCCTATCCTTGTAAGAATTGAACACTAGTGCTGGGCTGTTGCAGACAGAAGAGAAATACCAGTGCCCTTCAGTGGGACGTTACTGGGACTCTTGCACAAGCAGGACGGGAGGCAGTTTTCTGATGTGGCTTGGCAGTGGCAGGCTGCACGCAGGACACTGGGCTGAACTTTCCGGACAAACTGGGAAGTGTCTGGAGGACAGCAGCACAGCTGGTGGCTGTACAAAACCTGACCTCCCAGGAAGACTGAGGAACCTTGCTGGACAGTAGACCTGCGTGATGAGGGAGGACAAACACCACTGATGGGTGGTTTGAGAGGAGAGGAGATGAGTGTGTGGGGGGGCCTCCAGGTAGGGATGGTCTGTCCATTTAGCAGCATCTTCCACTTCTTCCAGCATTGTGTTCTGGGGTTTGCCTGCATTAGTGCAGATACCTGGTCAGGGCTGTGAAACCTTCACTCTCCTTGCTTTGCAGGCTCCGGCAGAGGAAGCCAGTCTGGCAGCGGCAACACAAGTCTTCACAAACACCATTTCCAAACTCCAAACTCCACCTCTAGTTTTGCTTCTGGTCCTGAGCAGGTAACCTCTGCAGACAGTAAGGTGACGACTCCTGTCCCCCTCAAATGGATTAACAGCTAATTCTCTTTCCGGAAGCAGGCTGAGGCTTCCGTGAATGGGGCTGAAGATCTGCGAGGGATGGTATGTTGCTATTAAAAAAAGGCTACTTGAGGGATAAACTATCCTGGCCCACATGTAAATATTTGCAGTTACAGACAGGATCAAGACTAACTGGAGAAAAATGTGAAAGACTCATGAATTGATGTTGTCTGTTAGAGTTTGCTTTAGTGGGATGAAACAACTTTTAAAATAATTTCTATGGCAACTGCAGCACAACAAAACCAACTCAGTAACTGACCCGTGCTGTAAGGCAGGCTAGTGTTTGAGCCTCAGTTGCTGCAGGCATTTTTGCCAAAGTCCAGCTCTCCAGGAGCTGGTCCCAGCTCTTTCTTTGCCCAAGAATTAAAAAAATAGAAAGTTATGGAAATGAAAAAGTAGTTACAGCAGGAGGAATACAGAAATAACCTGTTTTATTATTAAAAGATATCTCTGAGCATTCAACCAGTCCTAGGCCACCCATCAATTAAAAATCACCTCAGGACCATGAAGCAAGTTGTGCACTACACACTCCCATTTCAGGCAGTGCAATCATCACAGAAAACAGCTTAAAACAGATATTAAAAATAGTGGGCATCTGGTTAATAACCATCAGGCTTGGGTACATCAGGAAATGAATGGTTTGCCTGTATATTTGCTGTTTGTTGGCACAAGGAAGCAACACAGCTCATCAGCCCCTCCTTTTGGGGCTGCGGGCGCTGATCAGCGAATCTTGAGACTGAAGTGGGCCCAGGGGCTGCCTCCCTCCAGGGCAGGGCCGCTCCAGCAGTCTGTTCCTGAGCACTTTGTTTGGTTTAATTTTAAATAACTCTGTCAGTGTGGCTGCCCCTGGGAGGCTCGGTTCATTAGGTCCATTAGTGCAATTAGGGATTTGACACAGCAGGCCACTTGAAAAACATTAGTCTAAAGGGCGCTTCGCTGGCAGCTGATGTGGCTCCTCCGTTACTTGCAGACTCCGCAGGGAAGGCTGCATGAGCAAAATGGGGATGCTGGAAAATGTGCTGGAACCTGGAGGGATGACCTCCACCATGAGAAGACCAGGCCATGCTGGTAGGAGGGGAGGTGCTCCTGTGCTTACCTATTTTGAAAGCTGTCACGTCTCTCCGTGGCGTCAGGCTGAGCCATTGCACCATGGGGAAAGGTACAGTCTCCACGCTGTCCAGAGAGTAACGTGCTGCTGCATCAGAGGGCAGTCGGTGCAGCGAGAGGGAAAATTGCTTCTAGGGGAAAGATTGATGGTGTACACTAAAGCTGTTATGGGAATGTTGACTGGCTTCGGACAACTAGTTTTTGCTTGATGATGTGGGAGATGATCATGATCCTCTTTTAAATTTCAGTATGCAATAATGTAAGACAGCATCTCTCGATGTCAGTGAGAAATGAGCCTATTTATGCTAGATAGAATTTGGGCGTGGAAAACCAGAATATCCATATGCTGCACAGTATTATGCCACACTCCCTACGTACTTTTCTAGTTAGCTCCTTATAATTCAATATGCTCCAAGCAGGGGCAGGCTGTGCTACATTTCTGGTGTTTGTGCAGACAGAAAATTCTGTTACAGGTATAAAGCTGCCAAAGCCATGACTTGCTCATCACACGTGCCACACCATCCATTGCTGCATGCTGGGGAGGCATGAGGTGTGCCAGGAGTGTTTTGGCAAAGTTCCCTGCAGGGGACTTTTGGACACTGGGGAAGGGACAGGAGAGCCACATCCAGCTGCACCTGTGGGTTATTTTGGGGGCTAAGGTACCCCAGGTTGGGTTGGCAGTACCCAACAACGTGCTGTTGCCCTTGTGTCAGCCCTGCCAGGGCAGAGGGGAGTAGCTCAGCATCCCTGACTGCTGATTTGGGGCTTGCCACTGATGGCAAGAGGGTGACTCTAGCTGTCGGCCAGAATCAGAGGAAGCTACAAAAATACTGCATGATCTCAAAAAAGAAAAAAAAAGAGAGAGAGCGAGCTCTCTTGCCTGCAGGTGTGAACCCCCTAGTTTGCAGCCAGTGCCTCATGAGCATGGCTGCTGCCCCTGCACACAGGCACCTGAAAGATCAGGTGACGTATCTGACTGCAAATGTTTGTGCTATAATTAAAATGTAAATATTAGTATTTCCTAGTCAATAAAAATTCCTTAGGAAGACTTGTCTTATGAAATAACTTTAAAAAGAAGTTGCGTGCACACACACAAACACATGCAAAGTCTGACAACGCATTAATAGGATATTTATTTCTCTGTTTCACTTAGTTGAAAATACTGCAGTAAAGCTTAGTTTCTAAAAATGTGTGGACTGCTGCTGTTGGATTGCCAGGCTCGCGGAGTGGATGGTCAAAGCCAGCTGCATCTCCAGTTGCCATGGGAAAGGGCCTCAGCTCTGCGAGTGCTGGATAATGGCTTCTGAACTCATCCCCCTTCATACTGGAAAAATACTGGGGGACAGAAGGTTAAATAATAACAGCATCAGAGCTTGTGGGATATAGTCTTTGTTGGTTTTATTTTACAGCTGTGTGACATCCACGTTTGTCTTTGAATTTTTTGGTCAGATGTAACCCTTCCATTTATATTGCACTTCTGACCACAGTGATGCTGGGATGGGCAGTGAATAGATTCTGCCCAGATCCAGCAACAGGGAGAGCATCGCCAAGAAAATGGGTTTGATGAGACAGTTGTTTGCTGCAACTAAGCAGGCATGTGGACATAACTTCTATCTTTAATCCAGAAGCATTTCCTTGAGCCAGTGCCAGTATAGTATACGATAAAGTTCAGCATCATTATGTCGCACATTTATGTCCTTTCATTTTGCTGTGTTCAGCAATCTCCAGCTTTGCCCTAGTTTCACAGGGTTCTTAGCTGTACCGAAAATGTTTGCCTCTAGCATCATAGTAACATCTTGCTAAGCAAACAGTAATGACAAGGAAAATTACGCTCTGCAGATAAACTTGACCATGAGAGTTTAAACTGCATAAAAATTAAAGTTTTGAGGTAAAATTGACTGTAATCACAGTTGAAATGCAGGGCTGCAAAGAAAGAAAATAAGAGTTTGGAGCCATCTTCGCAGCCTATGTTTTTGTGGAAAAAAAACTTCTACAATTATCAAAGATTCCAGGAAAACAAGCTGTTCATATGCCAGTCTTAACTTTGGGATATTTTACTAGGTTGCTATTAAATTATTTACCTTTATCAAATTAGTAGAAGAGTACGTTTTACTCTAATATCAGCTCTTGAGAAACAGTATGCTATATGAGAAACTATTTATTTTAATTGCTGTGGTTTATTAAGATATGATCTTAAAATGCTTTTAAATATGAAGAGTGTGTACATCGATGTATTATAGCAGCAGGATGATGTGTATGCTTTTAATTCTTGGAAAAGTTTGGTCATCTTCTAGGATCTGCATACACCTCTGAAATAATGCTAAAATTAATTTGTATACTGATGGACTGCTCATTTTTTTTATTTGCGTATCAGCTGTTTTGTGGGTAAATATATATATATTTTTGAGGCTATTTACTCTCTAGATGCCTTTCATCAGTCCTCTATAGAGTTAGAGAGAAAATTCTGTAACCATTTTAATCTGTTTCCCCAAATCTGACTTACCTATGGTATCTAAAAATGTTACTCAGCACTATTTAGAATTATCCAGAAGTCTGTGCAGAGCTATGGCTATACCTGTTTAAAAGGATGCCTAAACTTCAATCTCTATACTTAGAAGGTGCTCTGTGGCAGCAGAGGGGATGCTGGTAATGAAGAAAGTCATAGCTTCTGTAGGAGTCATTAGGCACAGAGCCAAATTCAAATCTTACAGTCCTCCTCCAGGCTATGCTTGTGAAACTCAGAGTTATTTTAATTATAGTGTTTCTTTCAGTAGATTCTAGAGGGAGAGAATTGTGCTGTTTTCCTTCATTGACTACTTTTTCAGTCTTGGAGGCCAAGTAAAGAATCACTGATGGTTAATTAATTTCTGCAGAATCTTCTACCCACTTCACAGAATCACAGAATCACAGAATTTTCTAGGTTGGAAGAGACCTCAAGGTCATCGAGTCCAACCTCTGACCTAACGCTAACAGTCCCCACTAAACCATTTCCCTAAGCTCTACATCTAAACGTCTTTTAAAGACCTCCAGGGATGGTGACTCCACCACTTCCCTGGGCAGCCTGTTCCAGTGCCTCACAACCCTTTCAGTGAAGAAGTTCTTCCTAACATCTAACCTAAAACTCCCCTGGCTCAACTTTAGCCCGTTCCCCCTCGTCCTGTCACCAGGCACGTGGGAGAACAGGCCAACCCCCACCTCGCTACAGCCTCCCTTGAGGTACCTATAAAGAGCGATAAGGTCACCCCTGAGCCTCCTCTTCTCCAGGCTGAACAAGCCCAGCTCCCTCAGCCGCTCCTTGTAGGACTTGTTCTCCAGGCCCCTCACCAGCTTTGTCGCCTAGGACTGCGATTCAGAGCACTGAGCTGGCACAGACTGATGTTTCCAGAATGGGGTTAAAGTTCTCCAAGCTACTGTCGATTTAACACAGTCATTTCGGTTACTATTTACTGCCACTGCCAAACTCACACAACCTTTTGCTGCTCAAGAGATACTCAGGACAGGATTAGGCAGGGATGATCTTCAGGAGAGGAAAGCCAGTGGCAGAGTTCTTTGAAGGGTCTTTCATAAAACTTGTCCTTTTTTTCTGAATGATCTGAAACCTGCATCACCAGTTTTAGGCAGAACTAAGTCAATGGCAGATCTCCCACTGACTTCAAAGCAGCAAGTTTTGGTATTTAGGGGAAAATCACTGTGAAGAATAATGACACAATATAAATACTTCTGTTACAAATGCAGAATGTAAATAACACTCTTTTATAGTATTTATTTAAATCCCCAGGCACAGGTGGAAAGCAGGTCTCCAAATAACCTAAATAGTTTGGCACATTAAACTCTCAGCCTTTACAAATATTGGTAGTGTTTCAAAGAATGCATTTTTAAGTGAGCAGTAAAGAGCAATTAGGCATGTAATTGTTGTTTTAGAGACTTAATCCAATTTCCACTGCAGTCAGTGGGAGGCTTTACATTTACTTCAATGTGGACCAGCTTTGGACATTTGAAGAGAAGGAAGGACAAAGAAGGGTGTGTGTGTGTGGGAAATCTGTACAAAATCAGCATTCAGGATTTAAGTCTACATAAAATACATACATTTGAGGTAGCAGCAGACATCTTTTATTAGCAGAAAGCATATACTAACCACAACAGAATAAGATTCTCCCACCCCTCCATCCTATGTCCATTCTATCACTTGACAGCCAATGTAATTAAATTAAAGGGCTGAAACCTCTTCTGAACTTCCTGAAAAAGTTTACTCAGTTTTTCTCCATCAGATGTCACAGCATACAATTTTAATCCATTGTATTTTGTTTGCTGCAGAAATGAGACTGCTGAAGGTGCCTTTGTCATTAGCAGGTTAGGGTCAGGTTCATTGCTTTAGCTGAAATCCAAATGGAATAGCAGAAGATGGATGTAAATGAGCTCCTTAGAGGTCTGCTGGAGTAAACATCCCCCTTCTTTCTCTCTTCTCTCTTTTCTTTTTCTTTTCTTTGATTTCCTGTGTTCTTCAGGCCTGTAAGTTGCTGGTGAGCCAGCAGCAGCAGGCTGTCAGGGACTGGCCTCCATGTAAGGGGTATTATGGTGATGAGCCCAATGTGAACAGAAGCGCGCCATTCATTGTCCTTTAAATGCATTATTTAAGGGTGAACGTCTAAAATCAAACATGAAAAAACACTTCTTAAATCTTCAGTCAAGCTGGGAAGAAGTGATATAAATCTACCCAATCCAGTGATAATTTCACTAATATAAATGATAGCTCGTACAGACGCATGATGCAACTCACTTCAGTGATACGGCAAAGACACGTGTGCAAGGCTTTGCAGCAGCCATAGCATTACATCTGGTGGTGCACACAGCAGCATCCAGACCTTCCTCCGGCCACTCAGGGTAACTACACACACCATAGCTGCCATGCCATGTTCCAGCGGGCTGGACCTCAGCTCAAGAAGGCCTTCAGACCAAGTGTAATTTGTGCCACGGCCCACAAATCCCTCTCCCTAGTTTCTTCATGCCAGCGCCAACACAGCCGAAGGGGTTAACCTTTCAACTACTGAATTACTGCAGCTCACAAATTGTATTTTGCTGTGTTGGCTTAGCAGCAATGACACCCCGTCCTCAGGGAGATGCGCTGCGGGCAGGGAAATGGCGGCGGCGGAGCGCGGTGCCCGGCGGGCCCCCAGCTCGCCGCCTTGCCGCTGGATGCCGCTCTTGTTCCACCGAAAGGCAAGGGCCCCGGCCGGGCTGGCTCTCGGCCCCAGGCGAGAGCAGCTTCCCTAGCGCCAGCACGCGCAACTCACTGCGGAAAAGAGGTTATATTTGAAATTATTTATGGCTTTTACTGCGCCTGCCCACCAGAGCTCGCAGCACCGAGCCCTCCCTTCGCAGCCCGGGCAGCCTGGCCCCAGCTGCTGACTTCAGAGAAGCGATCTCAAATCCCGCAGGGTGCTGAGGAGACAGTCAGAAGATCTAATGTAGTCCAAAAGCAGGGAAAAACAACACTAACGCTGGCTCCCCGTACCCCCAGGCCTCTCACGTCCCACCAGCCGAGGGCCTCTTTTGGCATTGAGTCGTGTGTCTCCTCGCTGGGAGAAAGTAGTGTTGGAAAAACCGTTTCTTTAAACGCATGTTTTTGCGTTATCTTGCTTTTAAAGCCTTTTACTGTTCTTAACGTGTAGGAATGTGTGTGTGTGTTTGACACCAGGCCAGTTCTGCCTGTATGCAGAGTCATGGATACAGATTGCTGAAGTCCTTGCTCTCTGCACGGCCGAGCCTGCAGCTCCTCAAGATTTGCAATGTCTCCAAGCCCCCAGAAAGACACTGCAGATGCAGGACCTGGTGCTGAGGTGTTCCCAGGGGTGCACCGCAGTCCCCTGGAAAGCAAGGGATTTTCTTCCACCTTTGTGTTACATTGCAGGGTGTAGCACAACCCCAAAGCTGCCATCCTTTTGTGTCCTGTGACACTGAACCTGTGTATTATTACACACAGGTGCTTTCCGTAATTAAGTTCCCATGCTTCTCCCTGTCCTGGAGACAGCTCTCCTCCTGCTGGTGCTGGGGGAAGAGTTGTTCCTCGCTCAGGTTCTCTAGCAGTGATCCCAGAGGCCATCAGCCCTAGCAAGAGGTGAAGAGGGTGACTGCAGGCAGTGGTACCTTGAATTGTCTGCTCTAAAACTTTGCACTAAATCAGACAGTTATTTTACATACCAGCACCTTGAAGTAGCACTCTTAAAATAAGTTTTTCCCTTTCCTGCAGGCAGTTTTTTTTTTTTTTTTCTCCTTTCCCTCATGAAATGCACACACATCTCTATTCCTTCATTTGGCAATTTCACACATGCACATGCTAGATGTCTGAAATTAAAATCAACCTTACTTTATTCCAGATGAGGGGTCCATAACCTCATTTTATAATTGCCTTTCAAAATCCAGTAAGTGTACTTCAGTCACCAGGAAAAGGTGACTATGTGATCTCTGTGGGGACAGATAAAAATGATAATATAATTTCTGATCAAGTCTAAAACAAGTCTCCCATGGTTCATATTTTTTCTTTTTCAATTTCTTCAAGTTCAAGTAATTTTGATATGAAAACAAAACCTTTTCTCTCATGTTTCCTGATATTAGTTCTTTTTTTTTTTAATTATTTAAAAAAAAAGTATTTTTTTTCTTCTTCTTGTTGTTTTTTCACTGTGCGTTCCTTCTAGGCTCAACCATAGCTGTTTAAACAGGTTTCTTTGGCTTCATTTTGAGAGAACTCTAGCTGTTTGTAAACCTGAGTGTACAGTGTAGAATGCCAGTGACCAAAGGCGTGTATAAGGCAGCTATTACCATCCCCATCCCACAACACCCTACCTAAGATACTGCTTCTCCGGCCTTTCAAAAAATAAAGCTTTGAGTGGGCTGTTGTGTTTGCTGGAATGCAACCCCTGACACCAGTTTTACAAAAATGACTTCACTTAAGGATGTTTTTCAAGGTCTGCTTGTTTGTCTCAATTTGGTTTTAAAGCAGTTCATTCTATATCTTCAAATAACAGAAAACCTTTCTTAAGCTATTACCCAAGAGAGCATTAAGAACAAGTAACTCACAGTTGTCTTTCCAGTTACAGACAGAGAGCTATTATACTAGCAGCATTTGTGATGCTTAAACTGTGTAGGTATGAGTGAATGAGAAGTTTCCTTGAGTAGGTTTCAGATTACGAACTAAGGAGAAAACAACTCACAGTACGAGGATTTTGTCATTATCTTTAAACATTTAGATTTTAAAGTATTTTGCTTCCCTTTTGGTTTTGTCCTTGCTTCTCTTGGAGGCACAGCGTGCAGGAGGCATGTCACCTCCTTTCAGCAGTGGCAGCATGTCTTGGCAGAGTTAAGAGATACTGCTCATTCCCATATTGTTTCCCTTAAAACTTTTATCAGTAAGGTATTTTATTTTAAAATATTAATTTAAATATGGCATTTTTGCAAATTAGTTTCCTTTCAGCTGTTGATCTCTTGACTTTTTTTTTTTTTTTTTCCTATCTGGATAACAGTACTTCTGCATGTGAAGTTTGGTGTAGGTACTCATGTACATCACCATTGCTACACTGAGCACCATTGATAAAATTGTTTTCTTATACTTTTGCCGAGCTCATCCTGAAATGAAAAAAGGCATTTTGATTTAAGTGACTTCAAGTGGTAAACTCTCTCTAACTCAGACTACACTTCAGTAGCATGACATGAAGCACCCCTCTCCAGAGAGGCATCATTTGAAACTAGTTGCAGCTGAGGACACTTAAAAACAGGAGTATCAGCTGTGTTCACAGTGGATAACTGCTGTTTAATTACTCTGCAAGCAAGTCACAGACCAGCTGAAGAGACACAGGACCAAAATCGTTACATTATGTTGGCTTACTGACATTTTGAATTACTTTGTGGGCCTCACACTGAAAGGACAGTACTGCAGTGAAATATGAGTCTAGAAATTTTATTTTCCTGAATCTTTTCACTGCATGGTTGGTAGTGATACTAGGTAAAAGCTTTAATTCTTCTTTTCTGACATTTGTGTAATTCTTTTGCAGTCAATAAATGATGCTGCAGTTAATTTCCTCATTGTAGTAGGACATTTGTACTTGCATGCAGCTTCACTCCTGGTAGCTCCTAGGTCATGCTGCTTCATAGGAGTGGAAAATGAATGGTAAGTTTGTGTGAGAGAGTTAAGAGCGTATTTCTACTGGCATTTAATTTTTTATGATCTGAAATTGGAGCCAAGAAAATAAATTACCCCTCTTGGTTGTGAAATGGACTCCCCTGAAAATGCACTCAATACTTTTGTGCCTCAATTCCCATATGTTTAATATTATAATCAAGCTCCTGCTCCTTTTTCATCTGATAATCCATTGGAGTTTGGGTTTCTGCATGCTACTTTGTGGGCTGAACAATGACACAGACATGTTTATTCGCTGACAGTAAGTCTTGTTTTCATGACTGGGGAGGAGGCAGGTAAACCAGAGACTGATTCTATGGATGCCATAATTCATTCTTCATTCACCGCTTTCCCCCCAAATGCTATTTTGCTGCTTTTCACAAACCATGTGGGAGCTTCTCTTCACTTTCCCAATGCTACTTCTTGTTCTTCCTCTTTACAAACACATTACAACAATTACAAGCATTCTGGCTACCACAGTATTTGGCAATGCCATTTGCTCAAATATCTCAGCAGCTATCCCAGTGAAGAAGAACAGTTAACTGTGCCAGATTCAGTGATGTTTAGCACTACCTATAGTAATATTTAATAAGTATAAGGTGTTGAACGAATGTTTGCAAAGCTTTTTCAAATAGAGATTGAAGCAGGCATGCAAAAATACTGAGCACATTCTCTGAAGGTGGTGTACGTATAGCAGAGGAAAGGGTGTAAAGAAGAATAACTCTTTCATGGTATGAGTTGCTATTAGGTGCTATGATCAACATTTTTTGTGAAGTATCTCTGCATCACTGTAGCCCTTCAACATAGTTGAATTGAGTGGCATCATCTGTGCTGCTCCTTACTTCACAGAAATAGTCCCTTAGACTAGAAATAATCTAAAAGATTTCAGAAGTGAGCCTGTTACTGCAGGCATTGTAGCCATGTGCTGTTTTCTTCTCCTCCAAAGGACTTTGGGATAAATCCAATAAAAGGCTTTGATGACTGCAAGCAAGGTGCTTAATGCAGCTTACCTGGTATCCATCTCCCAGAACGGAAAGCAAAATTTGGGTGCCTCTATCATATATCATAGATGAGGTGGGTGTCTACTCTCCTATATTTATCTGAGATGTCATTAAATAGAAACCAGAAGCAATGCTGCAGAGAGAAATATGAGGGTGAGCTCCATGAAAGAGATGAGTGATGTAATGCCTCACTGATACTGAAACTGGGAAGTCCCATTCCCCTCCCTTTTTTCTTTGCTCCCTCTCCTCCCTGGGTTATCTTTGTACCAGCTTTAGCATATGCAAACCCTCTGTGAGCCACCTCACTCACTAAGCTGTTGGCACACTAGTCCAGGAAAAAAAAAAAGTGGATGTTTTTCTGTAGAACTAGTGAGCTGATCTAACTCAGCTGAGGGTGCAATCAAAAATGGGGCAAGCACAAAAGTGTAGACAAATTTGTGGAGGATGAGTGAATTTTGGGAGCAGTTGGCTAAGTGACGTATCATACCATGAGGTGCTGTGGAGTTAGCATCCCTCTTGTGTTGCACCTTCTTGGATCCCTGATCCATAGTTTGCTCTCTTCAGCACAAAGGCTTAGGGGAGGATGCTATCACCAGGCAGCAACAGCTCATCCCGTGGATATTTTTGTGAATGTTGGTGTGTGCTAAGTCGGTCAGCCCCCTGGGGAAGGATAGGCATCTTCTTATCAGGCTTTTATTATCTAACAGGGATTAGCCTGAAATCTCACAGTCCAAGTGCAAGAGGCAGAGGGACACTGAATATCATTCAGACACTGGGCCAAGTTGCTGTCATGCTAGTGGGGCAGGGAGAGAGAGGACAGTCTGGATCACATAGGTGGACTGCAGCATGTAAAGTCCACCTAAAATCCTCCTGTAGGTGTCTGCATCTTCAGAGTGGTCTGTGAGCACTGTGCCTCTAATGAGCCCTGTGCAGGTAGATGTACCTGGTATCTCATTGCATGACCGGAGCTTTTAATATGTGAACAGCAACCAAGGGCAGAACTTGAAACGCTTGCCAGTGCACAGCACAACCCAAAGCCTGGCTTATGAGGTTATTTTTGTGCATCTCCACAAAAGAGATGTAAAAGCCCTGTGAGCTGGGCTTTGTTGAGACGCACAGTTCTTACACTGAGGGACAATAAAGGAGACGCAGGCTGCCACTGGCCTGTTGCATAACAGGATCAGACATTTTAATGAGCTTCTGGTAGTCAATGGTTCATCAGCCCTCCTGACTTGTAATGAAGCAGGACACTGCTATAGAAACCGCTCTAGCAAACAGCATTTTTGAATGTACTTAAGATGATGAGTTTGAATTGAAATGCAAACACAATGTGGATCAGTCCATCTCTTTCTGAATTGTAGGAACCTCTTTGCTCTCTTATGCATGTTACAGTTTAATCCTGCTTGAATTTAAGTTTATAGAGGCACTTTTTGTATTCCATTTCACAAAGCATCCATTTTCCCCTGGTTCTTTAATATCTTTCCCATTATAATTCTTAATCCCACTTCTTTTTAAGCGAAGTGTTACAAGGAAGAAAGGATAAATACATTTTATATTTTTTTTCTAATATTTTTTCTATAAGCTATATTTATAAAAGAAACAGGCCTAAAATAAATTCTAAGGATGGTCTATGTCACGGAGAGGAATAGTGATGTAATAAAAGGTGTGTTTTTTTAAACTGCTAAATTATAAAGCGAGTCTTCAGATCACTCCATCAATTAGATTCAAGCAAACCTAAGTAAAGCAACTGTAAATAGGAAAACAAAAAATTGTTTAAGGAGTTGCAATCTTAAAATTTGGGTTACTGCCAAAGACCAGAAATCCATTACAGGATATTTATGATAAGTGTACTCAAGAGAGCACAAGAAATACTTCTTGTTATCCTCTACCCTATCTCTTATGGATGAAAATCTCCAAGGAGACCATACTTCACCTACACCAAAATCCTACCTAAATGCCACCTTGGTAATGAACGGCTTAAAAAAAAAAAAAAAAAAAAAAAAAAAAGTGTTTTGATTCTTCTTCCTGTGGTTTAGGTAGACTGTGTTACATCAAATCCGTGCATTACAAATAAAAAAGTGCTGGGCTATGAAAGGTTTTTCATAAAGTAAACCTTGCTCTGACTCTTGTCTGAAAGTATTCCACAAAGACTTCTCTTTTCCTGGCCAACCCTTTAAAAAAAAAACAAAAACAAAACTCAACCCATGATGCACAACCAAGCGCTTGGGGAGTTCTCTTTTGAATAGCACCAACTTAGGAACAGCTGCTATGATCAAATGGACAAAGGGAATTCAGCAACACCCACACCATCTTTTATCTTTTAAAGCTACAGGAGCTTAATCCTTCCCATCGACAATGTCTGTTGTCCCACTTGCCATTTTGACTAACGTATATTTGGTGTAAGTCTGCTTCCTCCTAAGAGTGCACCTGCAGCAAAGCTGCAGTGTAAAAGTCCAAAGTCTCTGCAATTAACCTGAGTCACAAAATAAGACATTTTTTTCTGCACTGCAAGGACTGATTTAGTATGAACTAAACATTAAAAAGAACAAGTTGTTATTAAAAATATTTATTACTATCATTGCTAAGGTAGTAAAAGCCAAATCAACAACTGTTATTTCTGGAAGCACTGGGAGCGTGCTTCCTACACAGCAAGAATCAGTCAGTTTACTAGCCCTATAATAATTCTTTTTCATCTGCCTGGAAAAGTAATTATGGTCTGCCTCTCAGCAAGAGAAATGGCCTTAATTCCAGTTCAGATGACAAGAGTAAATTTCATCCCCGAGAGGTAAATTTTGATGAGAACTTTGAAAGAATGGTTTTGACCTTATTCAGCATTTTTTCATTCTCAAGTTAAACTTTGAAAACCTGAAATATTGAATGCAAAAGAATCTGAAATCAGAACAAGCAGTGTGTAAGAGATGTAATGGGGTTTGTCAAAGCTGTATTTGTTGCAGGAAAACCTACAGGGCTCATTTTCTTCTGAGATTCCATCCCTTGCTGTATACCAGATCATCACTGTTACGATCGTATCAAGGAAAATGAAATTTTTATTGATACAGCCAGTATTCTGCATTACCTCCTCCTTACACTGAAAATACATTATAGTAGTCAATCTTTGTCAGCTTAGGTGAATAACTGAATTTATAAAAGAATATATAGATATATAATCTATATAGATATATAGAAATAAATCTTGTTCGTCCTAGTTGCTGCTATTTCTTTTTGATGGTAGCTTTCTAATTGAGAATTAGATATTGCAGGTATAAACATGTGTGATCATAGAATTTGGTGTAGTTGGATACAGAGGTGGTAGACAGGAAGAAAAATCAATGAGGATGTGAGTGAAGGCTGCAGTCTTGCAAATCCAATAACAAAGGTAATCAAATGCTATTCTATTATTCAATAGATCATGTCAATTCAATTAATTTTACTGAGTTCTATCAGGTAATTTTTGTTGAGATCCTCACAGATTTGGTGAGGTAATGCTAGATAATGTCACCTGAACAATCTCTTTGAGGGGGTCGAAGGGGAGGTATGTAGGTGTTGTAGGCTGTAAAATTGGAGATGTGACTCCTTAAAGATCCCCTCCCACTCCTAGAATCTTTTAAAATATTTTATATTTGAAAACAAAGAAAAAATCTGGTCAAAGCAAAATATGTGGAAGATACGTAGGATTTGCTCATTCCCTTAAATAATGTTATAAGCTTATCATTCTTACAAGATAGCAATAGTATACGGCAGGATGAGATATGTGCTTAGATTTGTGGTTTACTGACGTTTTTCATTTGTAGTGGTGTAATATATATATATTTAAATGCATGATTGAGTTGTGCCAGGGGATGTTTAGATTGGACATTAAGAATAATTTCTTCACAGAGAGGGTGTTTGAGCATGGAGGTATTTAAGGGACGTGGGCAAAGCACTAAGGGCCATACTTTCGTGGTGGGATGCAGTAGGTCAGGCTGGTGGTTGGACTTGGTGGGCCTGAAGGACTTTCCTGACACGGTGACTGATCTCTGGGCAGCAAGGTGCTGCCAGACTGGCACTTTTGGTGCTGCCTGCCACCCCTCATGCCAGTGGGGCTGTCAGATGTGGGGTGTCTCCCACTGGGAGACATTTTTGTGGTGCCTGGACAAAATTTGCTCTTGGCAAGAGCCAGGAACTCCTGGTGTATGCTCATTGCTCATCAGCAATGCCTTTGCTTGGGACAGCGCTGAGCAACTCCTGAGATCAATGTGAAGCTTGAAATGCGATTTCGAGCCCTCCAGAAGAACGGCACGTCACGGCGAGGTGCTCTGACGCTTTGACATGCAGCTGCTGACATCAGCCGCGGGGACAAAGCGCAGCGGCACGCAGCCAAAGGTAAGGGCCAGCATTCAGCGAAAGGCTGCCCAGAGCCGGGGGCCTGTGCGCGAGCACGGCGTCCCGGGCCGGGCGCCGGGGAGACGCAGCCCCGCGGGTCCCTCCGCGAGACTCCCTCAGGTGCCGCCATAGAGCGGCAGGGGCTGCGCGGGCCGTTGGTGGGGGTCTCCTAGCAACCGCGCGGCCAATGGGAGCGGCGGGGGCGCGTTAAGCCCGCGGGGCCCGGCCCGTTCCGACCCGTGCCGTGCGGGAGCCAGCTCCCCCCGGCCTCCTCCTCCTCCTCCTCCGCCCCGCCGCAGCAGGTGGTGCTCCAGCGGGCCCCTCCTCCTGCCCTGCCGCTCCTCGCCGGCCGGAACGGGTGCTCTGCGGCCGTTGGCGAGGCGGGGGCGGCGGTCCCGGTGCCCTGCTGGGTTCTGTGGAGCTGCGAGCAGCCGGTGCCTGCAGGGTGAAAGCCGCGTCAGGTACGAGAAGAGGCTGGCTGCGGTACCTTGCTTGTTTGAAACGTCTTTATTTGCAGCAAAGCTCGGGGTGAGGGTGGAACCGAAAGGCGACCTCTGCTTGTCGTGTGGCTGCGCCCCTTATTTACGTGCCTACTGGGCTGCCCGCGGAGCAGTCGCGCAGGGCGCTGCGAAACTATGGTAGGAATTCGGGAGTTTCGGGGCAATGACTTAAAATGGGAGGTATGCGGTGTAAAATGTGAACGCATGAGGTAATCCCTAATAGTAAGCTTGGAAAGGAGACCTGGGAAGTATTTGGTGCCGTTAATGGAGATTTCAGATGATAGCTGTTAAGGAGAAAAACGTGCTTTATATTTCAGGAGGGGAACGCCGTAGCGTTGATATCGGTCATCGTTGGTTGGAGAGGGTATAGGAGAGGGGATTACAGGTTCCTTGGGGTCAGTGCCTTGTCTCTGCAAGCGGCTGGCAGCAGATGCTGAAGGAAAGATCACCGTAGGTTGGCTGCATAGCGATGCTCCCATCAGGGCATCCTCCCAGCGTACTGCAGCCTGGAACCGAAGGGTTTCTGAGCAGAGCTCATACCTCTCTTAAATTTTGTAGCTTTTGAAGGATATTTTCCAGCAGATTTCAGCCAGTTTATGTATTTAGCATTCACAACACTTCGTGGTGATGTAAGTCCGCAATTTAACAGTGCTTTATGTGGAAAGATTTATTTTCTAGCTTTCAAGTTGAATATTCTATTTCATTTTGCATGGCTGTTATGTTAAAATAAACAATAAATACCATCCTGTACCTGTTCTTCATGGTCTTGTCCTATTTCTCTAGCTGTTTCTTCTTCTACCTGAAAAGTCACAGGTTATTAATTTTTTGTATGGAAGCATTGTTTGACCCTCTTGCACTGTTTTCAGGTCTTTTTCTGTCTTTTGTACCCCAGAGGTTGTAATGGTGTGTGATAGGTAAGCTGAGGAAGCTGTTTATGCAGAGACCTTATGATGTTTGGTTTTCTGTCCTAGGCTTCAGTATTTTGATAACTGCCTGTGAGCTGTTACTTCCAGAGGAGTAATCACAGTGACCCTGAGATGTCTTCCTGCATGATAATGCTTAGCATAGAGCCTGTTGGTTTAAGTACATGGCTGAGTGGTGGTGGCTTTTTTTTTTTTTTTTTTTTTTTGTGTGTGTGTGTGTATGTTATGTGTTAGCTTGTGTTTAAGAACGTGGAATTTCAGCTGCTGATTTTTATCATCCATTTGTGTAGCATGTAAACAACCTTCTGGGGTTCTTATCGTTCAATCTTAGTGTTTATTTTTTCTGAATAACTCTTTACCATAAGTGAACTGTCTCATTGACCTGCTCATCGCATCTTTAAATTCTCTGAGTAACATAAATATGTCCACACACCCCTTTTTGACGCTAAATTTTTGGTCTCTTTGGGACTTCCATGTGATATTTTCATGTACTCCCCCTCTTTTTAACTTTTTTTTTTTTTTCCCCCTACTCTTTCCTCCTCTCCATCTACAGTCAGTCATTAATAATTTCCCTGACATCTTAGTTTAAGAGCTTTTAGTAGGAAACATTGTGAGAAGTGTCTGGAAATCCAGTTACCCTGCCTTGCCAGGTACACTGGCTCCTCCTTCAAGAGCCCTATAGCAGGCTTGTTAGTGTTTCTTCTACAGAAGTTATGGTCACATTTCACCAGTCATATTTGTTGGTGGCTAACAAGGCTGTGCTTGACTCTTCCTTTCTGCTCTGTACAAACCTGGATTTTACTGGACAACCATTCCTTGTAATCCCCTGGCATTTGTTAGAGAAATCAGGTGCGCTTACCGTCTTCTGCTCACCTTCCCTGATGCCTGTGTTAACTTCCAGGTTATGTGATTCTGAGCCTTGTGAGTTTATCATTCCTGAGATCTAGAACACTAGTTCTTGCTCTGCCCAGTAAATACTACCGATTTTAGGAGCTACTGAGACTATTTTTTTCATTTTAAGTCTTCTGCATGCAGGGAGAGCAAAGCTATAAAATTTAGCTAAATTTGAGATCAGACAAAGGAGGAACTATGGAAGACGGAGTTCCTAAAGCTCTCTTTTCCCAAATTTGCGACATGGGGAGGTTTGGTAGCAAGATGTTCTGTTCCATCTAAGTGTAGCAAGTGGTTTGTGAATGCAGAAGAAAAGAATTTTTAATATCATCAGAAATAGTGCTATTCTTTAGCAATAGGAAAATGCTGATGTGAAGATCCATAGCGTTAGTTCAAAGCAGGGTAGGAATTTAGGAGCCAGATAAAACATTTTCATGTGTTACAATTTTTTCAGTGGCTGCGTTAACAAAATTTATCAGTCATCTGTGTTTAACAAAGGTAGAGCTGAATCTTGAGGCGCTGGGTTACGAGGACTATAATCTGATCTGAGTGTTTGGGAGGGAGCAAGGACAATTGTCAACAATTGTCAAACATGAGATTTTTATCAGGTGTAAGGGTGTATTTTGTGTGGTTGTACTTGTTGAGAAGATCAGATGTTTGATCGTATTTTTTTTTGTTAAACTCTTGACGTTCTTTTAAAGTAAAATGGATTTGACAAGTATAGATGGGGGTTTTCTGAACATAGTATGCTCATAATGAAGTGAAGGGTACTTGGCAGGCAGTACCCATAGGCTGCGTGGTTTGACTTGCTTTTTCAGGTTACTTTTGACCACACTGAGTTTAGTTGGAAATTGGGCATGACTTAAAGAAATGTGCCCATGGAATGTAGACAAGTGGAAGGAAGCCCTCTCTTGTACATCCTCTTCCCTCCTTCCCCCCTCCCCCCCGCCCCCCCTTTTTATTCCAGTTATTAGAATTTTTATTCCAGTTAATAGAATAGTGATTAAATTGCCACAGTATTGTAAAAGTGGGGAGGAAATACCTGGGATCTGCTTTGATTTCAAGGCCTGTCATTAAAATTACAATATTAAAGAAAGTCCACTAAAACTGTAACAGGTTCTTTATAGAGGAAGGAGTTCTTCCAAATATACAGTTATCACTGAATATGAGCTATGTTCTAGTGCTAATTGTGACCTTTGTTATTAAAACTGCTGTAGAGAGAAAATAATTGTCAGAACTCTAGGGAGGAAACGTATGGACTTCCATGGTGATTACATGAATAAAAGAAATCTGTTTCTGTTGACCTTACCAGGGATATTTGTAAACCTACAATGTGATGACTGGTGTGTACCCTAAATTTACATGGACTGGTGTCTTTGTTTTATCCGGATAAAAGCCATCTGTTGGGCATCTCTGGATTACTAGACAAATGTAAAAAGCTTTAAGCAGATTCACAGCTACTCTTGGGATATAATTTTTGTAGAAGGAATTATGTTGCCTGTTAATAAAATGTTTAATAACTAACCTTTTGATATATTTTTTTCCTCAAATTTATAAGCCAAAATCTGTGTACATGTTGCAACTCTTGTACAAGTACTTAATATACAGAGAAGGCATTGGACTCTTCTCTTTTTTTCTGAGATGTTGTGACATTGGGGAGTGGGGGAGGATGCTCCCCCAAAATTGCCCCTCCCTACCTGAGGGGAGGAAAAAGTTTTCTGGGTTACCAGATCCTGCAGTTCCCATTTAAGTCACGCCCTGTGTAGGTTAGAAATGACCAGATGGTGTAATGTGATCACAGTACAATGCTATAACATGCTATTCACTTCTTCTAACACAGGGTTGTCTGAATTATTTTTATCAGCTCAGAGCTACTCATTTTTAAAGTTAAATACAATATTCAGAAATTTTAAATATACTGTGTTGTGTGAAGTTTATAATCCTAGTGCTTATTGCTCATGATTCTTCAGTTGTGACACAGTCTAAACTCAGCCTTATGAGGTTGGATTTGACTTGAGTTCTGGCACAGTCATTATCAATCCTTCCCCTGTTCCCCAAACCACAGAACAGTCGTTTCAAGAACAGCTCCTTTCACCTCTGTGCTTGTGACGTGGTTTTACTCTTGAAGTTTAGAGTAAACTTCTATCGAAAAGGAAAATAAATGTTAGTGTATTATGTAGGAGTTTGTGGGGCTAGTCCTGTAGGTTTTTGTTTAAATGAATAAATAAATAACTCTTCAGGTGACTTTCAAGGAGTTGAGTTATCATCACAATGGCTTTTTAATTTTTTTTTTTTCTTTTGTACTTGTTCTGACTTCTTTGGTTTGATTATTGATGTTAATCAAGCTCTCTGTTATTTTTAGTATGCATATCTTTTTGGGGTGGGGTTTTTGTTAGATTTTTTTTTTTTTTTTAGTTGCAATGAGATGGCTCTGCTGTTATGTTCACTCATGTGAAGTTGGGCCCCAGAGGCTTTTTTTTTTTTTTTTTTTTTAACAATCCTCCTAGGTTTTGTTCACCCAATTTCTTGACTGGAACAAAAGTGATGCTGCCAATGGGCAGAGAACTGCCTGGCAAGCACTGGATCATTACAGATTTTTGGGTGAGTCATCAGATCTATTGGTGA
The DNA here is from genome assembly GCF_964211825.1 of Aythya ferina. Classification (NCBI taxonomy): domain Eukaryota; kingdom Metazoa; phylum Chordata; class Aves; order Anseriformes; family Anatidae; genus Aythya; species Aythya ferina. The sequence goes on from NC_140304.1 coordinate 18,814,275, forward strand.
AATGGCTGCAACAAATCCCTGTATGCTGGAATGGGCACAGAAAGAAAATCATTAAGTAGTTACAGCAGATTTGGCTGTTCAGAGACTTGTTCTTTTCTCCCCCCTGCCACCGATGGTCAGTCAGATTTTTGGAGTTAGTAAGAAGTGCTGGGAAACAGCAAGTGTTGATTTAGCTTCCTACTGCCTGTTTTCCCAGCCAGGATTTAAAGGGGGTGGGAATCACAACAGGAGGAATAAAAAAAACAACAAAACCGAAACCAAAACAACAAATCTTTAACTAAAAAAAGGTTAACAAGACTTTGTGTTAACTTCGGATAGCTTAGGGAGATCCCTAAAACACTTTTAAATCTTGTTTATTATTTTATTATACTTCCATAATTACAGAAAATGCAGCTTCAAAAAATACAGTTCTTTGATATGGTGGTTAAAAGGTGTTAGAGTCCCTTATAAATACAGTTTAGATAAATTAATTTTGCATCTCCTCTGTCTTGATCAGGGATGCTCATCTTTAGCTCTTGCATACTTCACTGAGGCTATTTTGGGCTGCGTTGCTCCAGGGGAGCTGCCTAGATTGGTGAGGAAATGTAGCTGATGGATCTTAATCACTAGATAGCTTCAAAAGTCGTGGCTAAGGTCCTGAACTGGCAGCAGAAGCCATGTGGAACTGATGAGTTGATCTTAGCATGGGACTAAAGGCTTGTGGCATTCCTTTTTGCAGCTGACACAGGGATTGTCTCGTTCTGCGCATCTGAGTTTAATTCTAAATACAGCGTGCAAAGATGGTGCATGTACAAAATAGTGACTGCTCTCTGAAATGATCACTGCTTCAAAGCTAGTGCATTCTTCCAATGCCATATAGCAATCTGAATTACTTTTAGTGTGTTGGTTTAACAGTTGGAGGAAGTTTTTGAGTTTAGAACTCACCAGATCTTCATTTTTATTTTTAATTCTGTTGTATTGACCAATATGCAGTGTACTGCTAGTTGCCCTTTCACAACAAAAGGCTCTAGATCCTTCATGGCTGACTGATGTGAGAAGAATATAGTTGTATTATCTGGACTTTACTGTACTGCCCGAGTATTCTTGCATTCTGTATCTTTGCTAGACATCCTTTTGAACCTGTGTTTATTTTGTTTGTTTGTTTGTTTGTTTTTGTTTGTTTGTTTGTTTTGTTAATTTTCATTTTATCTTCTTGCTGGTATATGTAGAAACAATGTGTCACCAGAAAGTAGTCTTCAGAAAATATCTACGCTGAATAACATGGCATGCAGGTTACAGGACTAAAATTTAGAGAATTATTGTATTCCCTCATGTGGATTAGTCCAGTCAAGCATTATTCTGATGCAGACCTCTCAACCCAAACAGTGTTTGCACTGTAGAGACCTGTGGACTGGTGATGTACTTAGAGAGAATGAGGGTGGAAAGATCTCATAATGGTTATGCAGTCTCTTAAAGAATAAATGCCAATCTATTTGAAATTAATTGCATCTATGAAATGTGAGTAGTGTTTTTGTAGAATTTCCAATAGTTCTTAGTGGAATTTGTGTTTTGAGTTTCTTAAGAACCTTTTGAAATACATTATTAGAATGCAGGATTACAACGACACCAATAATGAGAATATACTTGTTTAATTTGACTTTTTATCCGCCCTTTTATTTGCAGGTTTCTCTATCTGATGGATCCAACAGAAGCCAAATAAGAATGTAAGTAGACCTGTGTGGAGCTATGAATTGGATTTGATGATCCTCACAGGTCCCTTCCAACTTGGGATATTCTATGAAATGTGTCCTCCTAATCTTTATTTTGATTTTGAATTACATTTTTAAAAGCACCGTTGACTTGGGTGGTGGGGAAAAACAAAGAAGAGATTGCCTTACAGACCTGCCGTGAAGTCAGTCATTGCCTTTAGAGTCTGAATGTTCACTTAGTTCATTTCTGTTCATCTTAGTTTTGCAGGAAGAAAACACTGAAAAATGTGAATGGGCAAGGAGAAAAGAATCAATTTCTTAATAAACAACAGCCTCTAGATTGTTACTATGTTTACTGTTTTCTCCCTGCCTTATGTGTGCTTTCTGATGTGCAGTTTAGTAGTTGCTGCAATGTTTCAACTCATCTGAGGAATAATTGTTTATCTTTTTATACAAGTACGTGAACCTGCAGAAGTATTCATCCAGGTGGATACCTTATTTTCTAGTGCTGAACACTCTGTGATGTGGCTGTGTACCAATAGGATTTCTTTAAAACTTGGTATTACTCTGGGCATTATGTTGTGTGCTTTGAAATATCAGTAAGGGTTCTTATTGTCTCTTTTTTGTTCTCAAGGGACCTTATGGATAGCAGACCACCCACAAACATCTGGTGTCTTAAATAGACAGCAGATTGGTTTTCCAAATGATAGCTTTTCCCACAATGATAAAAATACAAGGTTTTAGTGTCAGAGCTTCAGAAGTTCCTTTTCCCTGAGTGCACGTTAGGAGGAATTAGTGGCAAACATGGCTGTACTGCAAAAGCCTATGGAGTCCATCTTAAATTGACTTGAGATTTTGATCTGAAGTATTAATGAAGTAAATGAAAGCCTTCTTTCCTGTCACATGAATAGTTTCCCTGAAGTGTCATTGTTCACCCAACAGCTGATGGCTTACACTGGCCGGATCTTCAACATCCAAGTTGGGCTTTAATTTTCCAGCAGTGTGTCAACTCTAACACTATTGCATGCCTTCAGACTGGGAGGTGGAGGTAGGGTGAGGGGACAATCAGCTGCTTCTTTCTTATGAATGAGTTTTGGTTGGCTTCCAGAGAGCCAGTACTGTACTCAGTGGCTGTGCCAATGGAGTAAGGCTTTGCCTTTTCCTTCAGCAGTTTTGGAGATTTTGCAAATAAGCAAGCAGCTTGCCAGGGAAAGGCAGTATAACTGTGTATACGTAGTATATTAAGGTACATAGGTTAAGTTTAAATCTATATAGTTAAATATTTAATACATTATTTATATATATATATATATATATATATATAAAAATATATATAAATATATATATATTTATATATATATATATATAAATATATAAAAGTTCCTTTGCTCTGTTGGCCAATAAATCTTTTCTAGAGCCTTTGTCACCTGTTAATAATTTCATTAAGACAGATTTATGTTAAAACTTCACATAAATTTATCTTGCTTCCTGGTTATATTGCAGAAAAATATTAAATATTTGGCTTGCTGTGCTTTCTCTGATGTATGTTGACAGAAACAAGTGGGTTATCTAAAATGTCTTTATACTTTCCATGTGTGCATGGTGTTTTAGTTGATGGTTTACAAGACTTGGTTAAGTTCACGTCTAACTAAATACAGATACATCGTTTCTACAGTATAATTTTTGGTGTGCTTATGGTGTTCTACACTGTGTGAAGAAGTAGACAAATGTCATGTGGCTTAAGTTCAGTAGTCTCTCTCTCCTATGCCTCCTTTAATCTCCTAGCTGTATTAGATGCTACTGTTAATCTAAAATGCTCTTGCTATTTTAGGAGATGCCTACGTAACACCCATTGTCGGGAATTCTACTAAATACTTCACTGCTGAACCAGTTGCTCAGGTACCCTGCCTGCCCTTGTTGCTATGGGAGATTGGAAGACTGTTACTGTGCCAGTGCTGTCATCAGGTAAACTAGTAATATTTTGAATTTAGTGGATTTGCTAGCTCTTCCGGTGGTATTATAGCTGCTTAAGAGTGAGTGGGGTTTTATGAATGAGATGCTTCATGTTATTTAACATGCTGTTAACTGGTCTAGTAGATACAAAGCTTTTTTTTTTTTTTTTTTTTGGATCAAGTCCTTGTAGAAATGCTGCTTTAAAATACTATTCTTTCATATATATATATATATATATGAATGAAAGTTCTAATCAATTTTTTAAATATACTTTTCAGATTATCTTGCACTTTCAGAGAATTCTTAATTTGTTCTACGTTCTCATGCCTTATAAAATGATGACAAATTTATTAAAAGAGATTTTTTTTTTTTGCCTGCTTCTACCTAGTGGAAGATTTAATTATAGTACACACTTGCTTTGACTAAGGATATCATATTTTTGGAGGAATTTGTAACTAAATTTACAGCTTTTGCACCTGTATAAATAAAGCACATATGTTTTTTAGCAAGGCAATTATGAAAAAAGGTAGGAGAGTTCTTTCATGGAGGCAGGAATAGTAAAAGTTGAAAGATACAACACCTGAAAATGTTGTGAAATCTTTAGATTTTCTGTAGAAGTTTAGCTATCCTTCTTTTTATTGTGAGTTGTTTAATATGTTACGTTGTAATATTTCATTATAGATGACATTCTAAGCTCTAGACTTGTGTCTATAAAGAATAATTTTGGTATTTAAGGGATTTGTTTTTAAATTTTTTTTTTTTTTTGTATATGATGTCTTAAACTATCATCCCTGACTTGTTTCTTAATATTTTTAACTTTTAGATAGCAAAAATATTTTTCAGTATACCTCAGAAAAAAAGATATCACCCCCAAGCATGAACTCACAAGTGCTACGCTTGCCACTGCCTTCATCCAAAAGCATGCACAGCTTTTTCAGTGCCTTTTGCACAGAAGAGAATATTGAACAGAGTATATCCTATCTCAATAGGGTAAGCCAGATCTTCTTGTTTATTCGCCGTTGTTTGAAGATGACATTAAACCAGTTTTGGTAGTGAAGAAGCACTGGATTAGGAAGGCTTCTTTCTTAATGCTAAAGTTGGTGTGGAATGTATATTTTTCTTCATATAGGATTTCATCTGTTATTGTTTATCTGAGAGATTGAACCCCTTATTTATCCCCTCTCCCCTCTGTTTTTCACCAGGAATTGACAACATTGGGCTTCCCTTCTATTTATGTGGAGCCGAAAGGAAAAGAATTAAACTTAATATCCATCATAAATTGCATGAATGAATTACTTGTACAGCAGCACAAGAACCTTCGAGCTCAGGAAGAAGTAGAAATGCAGCACCTGAAACTGGGTAGTGATATGGATCACTTACAGAACTCCTATGCTAAATTAAAGGTAGAAAACAAGATAATTCCACCAATATAATGCAGCACTTGTGTTTAACAGATACTGTACGTTCTTAACAGTGAGTGAATTTTTTTGTTTTCCTCCCCAGTTCTAATCTGTGTTTGTATTTGTATGTGCATTCTTGTTTTTGATCTTTTTTTTTTTTTTTTTTGGAAGTGGAAGATTTGTTAATGAAATGTGAATTAGTGAAAGAATGGAAAACCTGCTTAGATCTTTCCTCAAGGAAGAGGGAAGACTGTTCAGTTTGGAAGTGTTGCATGGAAATGCATGCTGTAGGTGAAAATGCTAAACGCATCAGTTCAGCTCATTGAATATCATCTAATAGGGCATACCCTGTTCTAAAAGATAAATTCACAGTATTATTGTAATCAGTGATAGTGACATGTACTAGGAAAAGCAACCTACACAGGCCTTTTACTGCTCGTTCTCCATATGTGTAGCTTTTTTTTTTTTGTTAAATTCCTTGAATAGCTGACCACATAGCCTTTTCATAAAGACTGCTCATAAGCTTGCTGCCAAAAATGAGATTGTGGGTATTTATCCTGTGGTGTAAAATGAAACAGGTCTGCTACTGTTGAAAAGCTGTGAACTTCTAATGCATCAGCTAATGCTACTTCATGGGTACTCATGTGCAGTCATATCAGAAGACTGTTGTTTCCTTTGATTCTGCATGGAGAAGAAAAAATAAAAATCCAGTGCATGACTAAGGGCCTCATAAGTTTGTTTTTCAGTAAGACTGTCCAGCACTCTCCTTGTCAAATAGTGCTATAGCTTCTCAAAATCACAGGAGCCCTTCTGCTGAGATTAGTCAGTCACACAGGAGTGTTTTGATGTGACCTTAAAAATCAAGTGTAACTATAGTCATTTTAATACACTATGTATGATACTTTTCCTAGACAAATGGCTTTTAAGTTGAGAATGCAAAAAAACTTGCTAGCACTGCTTCAATGTCAGGACATTTAATTTATCTGTCCCCATACAAGGTTTCTTATGTAAACTCTTTCAGATATCGTGCGGCAATCCTCTTGACATATGCTATTGTGTTAAATGTGTTCAGATGTGATTTGCTGCTTAGAAACTTTTGATGCTTACATAACTTTACTCACTTCTAGCTCGCTGCACACGCAAGAAAAGAGTTTGTATGTAGTGTTTTCTTCTGACCATTCAAGGTGGCATTTTCAGGTTTGAGTCACATGTTTGTGGAAGAAAGTTCTTAAATGCCAGTTGTGCATAATCTGTTACAATGGGATCATTTGTCCAGCCTTACTCTATATATGTGAAATGTCCTATTTGTTTTGCTATGGTCACAATTTACATATCTATGTTAATTGTTCCCTGGATTATTTAAGAGAAACACTCCAGTAAAATGGTAGTCCCAAATTAAAACAGGTTGCTAAGTATCCACCTTCAATCCTGTGGTAGAGATACGCTTACAGAATCCTGACTTATTGAAAAAGCAGTAATTGTATAAGATAAGATATGTTAAATACCAAGCTAAATATTTTTTTTATTTTTTTTTGTGGATGGGAGTGTTTCTTTGTACTGGAGAATCATACTTGCTCCAGAAGATAGAACTAATTTGTCACTGAAAGTGCAAAGTGATCAAGAAACATCAGAGGTCAAATATAAGAAGACTTAACTCAAATGAGGTGACTTTGCAATTTGTTTTTTTGTATTGATACTGAACTATCAACATTCCTTTTTCTAGGAACAGCTGGAATTATCTAAAAGGGAAATAGTTGGACTTCAGGAAAGGGACAGACAACTGCAAAGCAAGAACAGAAACTTGCACCAGTTACTTAAAAATGAGAAGGATGAAGTGAGTTATGTACATCAACACAGATTATTACATAGGTTTTCAGTAGTATGATGTTTGCATGGTATCTGGTAGCTGTTTACTTTGATTTCTTTTTTTTTCTAATGAATGTTGTATTTCAGCAAAGAAATTGACACATTACATAAATTAAATAGGTTCTGCAAGGCGTAGGTCCAAGTTATAGTAATGGTAGATAGTACTGTAGAAACACGTGCAGTTTTCTCATACTTTTTGATTTTAACTTTATTTTGTAATGTTTAAATATTAAGATATTAAATATTAATATCTTATATTAAGGATATAAGAGGATACAGTGTGATTCAGTTGCTTCCTCAAGCCTATATGTATAGGAGCACTTATTTTTTTGTTATATTGTAGAGGAGAGTGGGGGCAGGGGATGGACCACAAAACCCACACTCATTAAACCTTAGATTCTTAGAAGAACCAAGATCAGAAAACACTTTGTTTAGTTTGGAATTTGTTTCCACGTTCTCCCCAGCCCTCTGTACTTAAATGGCTCCTAAATTTCCATGAATGTTCTCCGCATTCATAAACATGTTCATGTAGTTAGTAATCATAGTAGTATCTGTTTATAATGAACTTCATAAAGTTCTAGCTTAAAATGTTGAATGTTCTACATGTTGTTAAAGTTAAAACTGATGCTTTGGGGAAAAAAAAAAAAAACACTAATGATAGTATGGGTCTAGAATGTGCTTTATGATATGTTTGTTCTTATAGACTAAATAAAATAGTCTTTCTTTTCAATTCTGCTATCCAAAAGGAGCGATGTGTTTATTATTTTTTAGTGTAAAGCTAATAAACCTACTTTAGAGTTAATCAAATCCCAAACATTAATTACTGAAGCCAGAGAAGGTTATCACTTGAATCACTAAAAAATGTGCTTAGTTGTACTGACGAACTGTAGCATATGTTGCTTGTGGTGTTGGTTTGTGCGTAAAAGCAACAAAACTTCCTGAGACAGGTCAGAACCTATTTGTTAGGAGAGTACTCCTGATTTCTGTTGTCAATTCCTTTAACCAGAAGCAGTTTTAATAAATGTTATTTCACTTCTCCTCTTTGTTTTGGTTTTCTGAAGAAATGTTTCCTTATATGCATTAGATGAAATCTGTTTTTTATGTGGTTGTTTTTAGGTACAGAAGTTGCAAAACATAATTTCAAGTAGAGCTACACAGTACAATCATGATATGAAGAGGAAAGAGAGAGAATATAACAAATTAAAGGAACGCTTACATCAATTAGTCATGAACAAAAAGGACAAAAAAATTGGTAAGTAGAGTACCAGAACAAAATAGTTTGTTCTGTATGTTTAAAAATGCTTAAATTTGGTTCGGAGTGTATTCATATCGCTTTCCCAAGTGTTTAACTTGTGGATCAGTGAATGTGTTGTGAAATTCCTATCTCAGACAAAGCATGGAGACTGTCATTGGAAAGGAAGTCCTGATCTTCCTTTCTTATCCCTTCTGCTACTCTCCAAATGCTCTCAGTTGTTTGCCATTTGTAGCATGTTATATTTTTACTGAACAAAAATGGTTCACTAAACCAGAAAAAAATAATGTTGCTGAGTTGGTTTTTCTGCTGGTCTAGTTCGACACTGCATGTGGGTAAGCCAGGTTGGATTACGATGCCGTAGCAGGAACACCTATTTTGACAGTAGAAAATCACTAGATATCAGCACAGTAATCTCTAGAAGCCTCACCCTAAGGTGAACAAATCTTAACTTGTATCATGTTGCTGACTCTGGTTAGATAATGCTAGTTGAAGTATCAGCAAGGTCAAAATAATCAGCTTTTAAATCTAGTTCCTGTTTCCTTGAGAGCTAACTAGAATTGAACTTTGACTCCTAACCTGATGTGATTTCAAAATAATCGATTTATATAAAAGCTGAAATATGGATGAAAGTGCTGTTAAGAAATGTATAAAATAAGAGACAGGATGAGAACACGCCCACCCCAGGTTTCCAAACACAAGAAGTTATTTATTTTTCTTGATTATCTTACTCTTGTTCAGGAGGGCAATGTGGTCTCACCTGGGTCTTAAGACTGAGGGAAACATTTAGGTAATGTGGTCTCTTGACAATAATTATGTGTAAAAGCAAACAAGTAAATGTAGTGTTATCTAAGTATTCATATACTTGCATATTTTTTCATGCTTTGAAATATCCTTTTCACTTGCAGCTATGGAAGTTCTAAATTATGTTGGTAGAGCTGATGGGAAGAGAGGTGCATGGAGGACTGATAAGACAGAAGCCAGGTGAACTTCTAGTTGTTATAGAACAACATTAATTGACACATATGCTGTATTTGTTGTCTTGTTACTGTAAGATTTCTGCTTCTAGAAATGAAGAAGAAATGTACAAAGTTCTGTTAAGTGACTATGAGCAACGCCAGAAGCAGCTTCTAGTGGAAAATGCTGAGCTGAAAAAAGTTCTTCAGCAAATGAAGAAAGAGATTATTTCACTTCTCCCACCACAGAAACAAAAACCTAAAGAAAGGTCTGAAGATGGGCCAGTAAGTACCCTTCAGTTAAAATTAAATGTGTGATAGTTTGCAGTGCTGGAGCCATTTGATCATCAAAAAGGTAAACTTTCTCTTGTAGGACTTGCTGTGGATTACATACCCTGTGCTGTACTTGAAATCACCCATGTTTAAATGGTCTAGTTCTGTCCATGAACAATAGCAAGTCTGTTCTTCCTAGTCAATACGTGGGAAGCTTGAAAGTATACTTCAGATAAATGTTAGATGTAGTTACCTGTATGTAATTCTCTATAACGATGCAGTTTGGATTTTGTCTGCCTTTCATAGTAGGAAGCTGAAACTGGCTTCCAAGGTGCTTATGCAAGTATTTCCATAAAAGGTGGAAATGTGGTTAAGATAGATGTTTTAATGCCCAGACACATAGAACTACTGTACCAGTACTCAGTAAATGAAAAAAATGAAGTGCTGAATACTATGTGTGTAAAAATGTATATAGAAAAGCAACATAATATTAAGGAAAAAAGAATCAACTGTTGTGAAATTTCAGTTCAGCTGAGCACACAGGCACTGACTTCAACACTATGACAAATGAGGGACAAAGTACAAAAAGGGAAGCCGTATGAACTTTTCTAAACTGTTAAAGCTTTCCATAGAAACCACAGAGGGTGAGGGTAGAGGAAATGTAATTAGTGTGTGTTCTGTTTAGTCCATGGGTTAGACCAGTTAGTTCATTTTGCAGAGCTGCTGGTATATTGGAGGAATATGTTTTTTCCCAAGTGAGATGGCTTAGTGTTTTTTCTCCAGTCCTAAGTATTTTTTTTTTTTTTTACACAGGATATTTTATGGCTACTCCAGACTAGGATTTCATGAGGTTAGCATGCATACATACACATACATGTATGTATACGTATATAAATGAATGTTTTTATATAAAATGACAAAAACCTCTAAAAAAAATACTGTTTTTTTTTTTTTCTTACAATTCTTGCTTTGTTCCTTAAGATCTTAAATGATACAGGTTTGAAAGAAAGTACTTACTTCATATGTAAATGAATTATTTAGATGCCTTTGAACTTAATTTGGAATTTCCCATCACATTTTTCTTATGTACTTGTAGCTAAAGAGGCTTGTATAGAATGGTTTAGATGCTTGAGAGGAGTGGGGTATTCATGTCAGGTGTTTAAATAGCTATAGCTTATTAATTTATATCCACTAAGTTGTTGCAGGCTAGTCCTCTCAGACTTTTCTGTCTCATCTCTTTGAGATGGCATTCAGGTTTGGTATTTGAACAATAGGGTGAAATGCAACTGAATGGGCTACTTCCATTGTACCATAGGGTGTGTTCTGGATTTACTTAGTTCTCAAAAGGAAAAAAATAGTCTTTATAGATAATGGAAACACTGTCTTTACCATCTAAAATCCTGCTCGTTCTGTGTAGTGAGCCTGTAACAATGGAACTTCTCAGCAATCTGAACTTCTTTTGTGGAGATTTGTGATGCTAAGTTAGAGTCTTGCTACCTTTATAAATTGTCTTCGTGTCACGGTTTTGGGGAGTGCCACATTACTTCTCTTTCTTCATCATTATGCCATCAGGGAATTACTCTCTAACAGACAAATTTTCCCTGGAAGAAAAATCTTTTCTATATATATTAATTTTACTTTGGTTTGGTAAATTAAACCTGTATACATATTTAAATAAACAAATATGTCTACTTGGAATGGTAAGGTGGTTTGCATCACACTTCGCTTCTACTTTTACAGGTGTTGTCAGACCTGGAGGAGGACATCGGAGAATTAAATAAAGAGAATATGTGGGAACTGTCATGTGAAACTGTGCGAGAGCAGCTTACCAACAGCATTAGAAAACAATGGAGAATGTTGAAAAATCATGTTGAAAAGCTGGACAACCAAGGTGATGATTAACACAATTACATGTACATATAAAATGCTGCTAACTTCATTTGGTATCATAATCTTTGAATTTACTTTAGTCTGTCTAAACTACATAAAAGCTAAAATAGAAGGGATTGTGACCTGGTAGACTTCCTGAAAAAGCTTGTGATTTACATTTTTGGTATGAGTTTTAACTGAATGAAGTTAGGAAAGCAATTGCATAGCAAGCCTGTTATCCTGAAAACAGACATGATTAATCGTTTGGCACAGTAAGCAACGATTTTCTGAAGAAATAACTATCTTTTGTTTGGAAATACATGCCCTGTAATAAATGTTTGTTTTCTTTTCCCACCTTTTTGAGCTGTTTGAATAATGCAGATATAACAATTTGAATCAAACGGATGCAAAATATGTAAATCCTTCCTGGAGCTTAGCCTTGCCACATCCATACCTCTAAGTCTTCTGCTGGCATTCTAAAGTGAACTGGTTGATGGAATGGTGCTGGACTCTTCTCATTTCCAGCTGTTAAACAGCATTAAAAGACAGCTAAAAATATATAAAATTCTTTCCTAGTATTACTTTTCCCATGTAAGCAAATGCTGCTGCTACCACAGGGATGTTTGCAGACAGGAATAATACTGAGAAGGTCATGCATTCAGTTGCAAATAAAAGAGCAGATGGTCTATAAGAACATGTTTATGCCATAGAAAGGATTTTAAGATCACTTGTTCTGAGTAATAGTTCATTTTGTATAGCTAACTGAGAAGTAATTGTAAGCATCAGGAAAAAATGCTTTGTGTATTTGTGCTTTTCTTGGAGTCACCTTTCTTTTTCTTTTTTTTTTTTTTTTTCTTTAATTTACAGAGATGACTGTTCTAGTTCCTTAGCATTCAGTTAATGTTCAATTGCTGTCACCAGGGGATCAAAATTTGGCTTATTATGATCACTATGATAGTTGTGCATGAAATAAAATTCTGCATTATATGATTGTACAAAAATACATTTTATTCCTCTAATTGATTCCTTTGCTGGGGTAAAAATACGCACACAATGTTCTGGCTGTAAGCTCTGTTTCTCCTTCACAGAACTTGAGGGAAAGTCTTTCTTTTTTTGTCTGTGATATATATAGTTACTGTCATATTTTATGAACACCCAAGCCCTTCAAAAATTGGCTCAGAAGAATAGGCTAACAACATATCAGTGAAGTCTTCATTTGTCTTGATTTTCATTAAATAACTGCTGAAGCAAGTGTTTTTTGTGTGTGACACTTCTGTTGCAGTGCAGACTTGTAATTTACCCAGGGAAATGTAAAACAGATACGTTGTAATTTTTTTCTGAACTGGTTATTGTGCCAGTTACTGGTTACTGTGTGTGTAGCACCAGTTTTGGTGCTCTTGTTCTGATAGAAGTAATTTTGAATATGTACGTGTCTTTTGGGATAAAACAAATACGGATTAAAAACCTTTGCTATTACTCTGAGCCCCCAGTGCTGTGAGGGATTTTTGTCCTAAGTAGCTTTTTTCTTCCCTTAGTGTCACGTGTGCATTTAAGAGCTTTGGATGACAAAGATGTAATTTCAAGGGAAGACCACGAGCTGGAAACTGAAAAGCTAGAATTAGAAATTCAGCAGTGTAAAGAAATGATCAAAACTCAGCAACAATTGTTACAGGTAGCAGGCTTTAATTTTTTTCTCAATTGAGTGTGTGTGTGTGTGTGTTTAATATGTCACTTCTCACCTCTGAACCTTTTTCCTTTATTTGATTATTCTTTTTAATAGGAAGTCTTAGTGGTTGGTCTGAGTATGCGTGCTAGTTAGTTGGTTAGTAATCTAATGAGTTTGTAATTCTGATAAGAATAATTTTGGGGGGGTGGGGTAGGGGGGTGGTGGTGGGACGGGGGAGGGTGAACAAATACGAGGGAGGAGGCTGGGGTCAGCTGCCTGAACAGAGATGTTTTGTTACCTGCCTGAAACTCTGGCCCCATCAACTGTGTTGTTTGTATATCAAACTTCAACCTTTTTTTTTTTTTTTTTAATAAAACTGAATTTATGGAAATCCTGCACATCTTTATAGGCCTTCCCAAATTAATATTAGTCTTTCGTTGCTTTATATTTGCAGCAGCAGCTTATGTCTCCATGTGATGATGACACCACTCTGTTACTACAGGACTGCTATTTGTTGGAAGAAAGAGAACGTCTTCAGGAAGAATGGAGGCTATTTCAAGAACAAAAAAAGAATTTTGAGAAGGAACGAAGAAGTTTTACAGAAGCTGCTATTAGATTAGGACTTGAGGTATTAGAAAAATGGAAAGGTATTAGAAAAGGAATTGCTATGAAAGATGGGTTGCTATTATTAGAATAAAACTATTTAACACACACTGAAGTGCAGCCATCTAACAATTTCTGTATGGAGATGTTAACAAGCAGCTTATTCTCATACTGTATAAAACATCTTTTGGCAATTGTGGCAGGTCATTTAGTTGGCACTTCAAAAAAAAAAAAATTCAGGTGTACTGGAAAATGCAGTTACTGCAACTGGAATGACCCATTTTTCTTGCAGCTTTTGAAATTTCTAAGCACTTCTGAAAAATCAGTCTGCTTATTTATTAAATGCTTTATTAAATCCTGTGCTTATGCAAATTTTTGTCAGATTTGGCTATGGTGTTGAGTTCTCAAAGACTTCTAAACATTTCTAAACCAATGACTATTGCAGATAGACAAAATAACTGCTGTCTTTGTCTTAGTAGGGTCACTTTCTGTTCTTGTAGTTAAGCCGTCCAGTAAACATGCATACTGGAATGGAATGGGGGTAGATATGTCTATAAATGAGCTCTAGCATGTGTCCTTTTCTCTAGTCAGTAGTTAAGGTCAAAACATGAAGGGGATTACAAGTGAGCAGGAGGGAACATAAAATGTCAAGAACTGAATATTTTGGATTTTCCTTGAGATGTTGGCACAACAGTAGTTCATGCAGTGACAAATATTGGTACAAGCCACTACATATATAGATACATGTTCTTCAAGTTTTTCATTTAGTGTTGAGAGATGAGAAATACTAATAGTTCGTCCAGAAATGTTTAAGACTACATTGCAGCAAAAACGTTAACTACCTATGCTTCTGCTTGTTAAAATAATACAATTCGAAAGGAGAAACAAGGAAGTAGAAGCAGTACTCTAAGTTTCATAGTTATCTGTGGAAAAAGTAAGCTTGTTCTATTTTCTGCTGATACAGTAAAAAAAAATATATATATATATATAATGGGAACATCCCATTTCACTGATGGTTTTGGAGATACAATAGCTTGTCTCTTGATTGCACAGCCTTTAGACCTCTTGAAGATTGTCTTTAGCCAGTGTTTTCCTCTTCTGTGCTCATAGAGGAGTTGGAAAAGGAAACATCCCCTTTCTGCCTCAGTTTTGGATGGAAATAATCAGTGTTATTTTCAGTCACCTTCATCTGTTTATGAAAAAGCTGAAGGTTGAGGTTTAAGTAGTAATCCTTATTGGCAGCTGCTCAGAAATAAGGGGTACTTGCAGGAGGTAGTGCTGCACTGTGGGGGCAGGAGAGCACAGGAGGCAGTGATAGGAGATTGTGTCACTGGAGTGGAGAACAGTAAAATGAAGGGATTATTCAGACCTCTGTGAAACAAGCCATGGGGTTTGGCTTGTAAATAAATACCTCCTCAGCTAATCCTTGTAGGATTTAAAGGCTTGCCTTTAAATCTCATGACTGTAATTCTGTGTTAAACTGCTGGCTCACTTTAGTTGCATGTACATGCCACGACTTCTGATTTTTAGATGGAATAACATCAGTGTAATGCAGACTAAGCTTGTTTGTGTGGTCCTAAGTGTAAACTGACATTTCTTTTCCTAGAGAAAGGCATTTGAAGAAGATAGAGGAGCATGGTTGAAGCAACAGTTCTTAAGTATGTCTACTGATCACAAGCACTCTGAAAATGTGACAACTTCAAGTGCCTTCTTAGGAAGCAAGTATTTGGTTCAAATTATGTTACTGTAGTATGATTTTCTTCCCCTTTTAACTAGAAGATGTAAAACTACTTAAAACAAATAAACCTACCCAAAACAAACATACAGGAAAAGCAAATAAAAAAACTTTCCAGGAGAAACTTTACCAATTTCACTTACTGTATGCCTTTACCTGTCAGGCTAACTGATAGTTCAAAAAGGGAATCTTGGTAATTCCCTGCCTGATAATTACCTATGTAATGAACTTAGATCTGAGAAGGGATCAGGTGAATGTTAAGTACCTGACAGCTTAGCTCGTAAGAACAGAGAACTCTTGGAATTACCAAATTAATTAAAATGTGGGCATATTCATTATCAAGGCTGTTGCAAAAACTCATGACATGTAGAGATCTTCATAGATCAGAAACAAGCTCTGAAGAACGCAGCATTTGCTCTTTGAGATGAGGCAATACTAAACATGCATTCCCATATAAATTCAGTAAAACAGAATCCTTTGTAAAAATACTGTAAATAATGATAAAATAACTTATATAATAAGGTAATTATAATTATCTATTATAGGTAAAGTATGATTATAATATAAATATAATGATAAAATAAATTTGAGTGATAAACAATAGGATTTAAAGATTCAAATCTTCGAAGAATCATTTCCTCAAAAAAGATAATATGGCTATATGAGTGTTTTATAACATGTTCGTAGTTTGGAATATTGTTTTCATTTAAAATATTTTTGAATTCCTCTTTCCCATGTTTTTTTTTTTTTTCTTTCAAACTGATAAATTGATTTCCCACCCCTCCTTATGGCTGAATACGCAAATTCGGTGTTTTGGTCTTTACTGCTGAGTTTTTGATAATTCCCCTGCCCTGTTTCTTAGAAAGTAACAGCAATCTTTGTTAAACTGATTCTTGTTGTGGGAGTCAGCATTTTTAGATAAATGCATAAAAGAACTAGCAAGTAAAGATAAAACAGTTGAATTTGTATTCTTGTTAGGTAACTAGTTTGCCTCTTGTATTCCGTGTCCTCCTTGTTTCTCCTCCATGCAATTCCTGTAGTGCTTTTGTAAGTGTATCTTCCATAGTAAGAAAATGTTTTTATTTTTAGAAACAGATTTTAAATGTTATGGCTTGTTTCTCATGAAGAATGACTTGATTTTAATGATGTGTGAGCAGCTTCATTTTTTTTAAGGCTGTATACCAAAGCTTTTGATTTGCAATTAACTTTTTAAAGTTCCAGTGGCTGTATTTATTATTATAGACATGCAAAAAGTTGGGAGGGGGAGTGTTTGTGCTTGGTTTTGGTTTTGCTTTTTTTGTTTGTATTTTTACTGCAGAAGACACAAAGGATGTAGTCCTTCAAATGTTTTCTATTGTAGTGTATTTTAAATGATATGTATGCCTTCTAGGTTCTGACCAAGACGGTCGGTTACTGAATTCCACATCTCAGCAAAGAAAACCTCACTGTACACTGAGTGGACCTGTTTCAGCTGAACCCTGCCAGACATCTCAGTACATTTCACGTAACAGGTATCTGAAATCATGTGGATATTTTTTTTCTTAGTGCTGAACTCTATGTAGAACAGAGGCTAAGTTATGATAATTTACAGAAAGTCTAATCTAGGTCTTATGATTGATAGCAAAATATCAATATCGTAAAAACAGCATTGTGATTCTCTCTGAAGTGTAATTTGTAAATGAATATGTAGTTATTTACACTAACTTTCTTTTATACCAGTTCCAATGCGGCATCAAAGAAACCTGCTGGAGACAGCAAGCCAAATCAGTGGGAGGAAAGTGACGAAGGAGAAATTGAGTAATGCACAAAGTCACAGGAAGACTGGAGTTGGCACTCTTTGCTATGTAGAAACTTGCACATAGAACAACTGCCTTAGATTTCCTAGGGTTGCCTGCTGTTCTGTTAGCGATGTGTTCATAAACACCATTCTAAAGTGAAACTGAATGCTGTGAGTTTGTTCATTCTTGGAAGATTATGTGGTGATCTGAATTGTGATGTATGTAGGTGTGCGCACACATGGCTTATTTTTTTTGGACCGTTTCTTGCAACTCTTGGAAGATGTTTATTAAAAATATATAAAAGCTTTGATATTTTTCTAGTAACAGAAGCTGTGATTCTGTGAATGAAACAGTGGTCTGAAACTTTGGCTGTAACAAAATATTGGATCCTAATCCTTTCATCATGGACAGAGCACTTTTAGGAATTGTTTAATTATTGCAAACACTCATTTATGTCTGAAGTCTAACTGGCATTAAAACTTCTTTTGCCTCAACTTGAATGTACAGTATACTGTAGATTTTTAACAAAACAAGTTATATATTTATTAAGTTGTGTGATTTGAAAATACCTCTTTGATATTTCAGGTGACCTAAAGCGCAAAATCTTTATATATTTGTAAATAGACAAAGTGATTATGCTAAGAAACCATGAAATGAAATACATGCATCCATAATATTATTTTACATGGTATTTTAAATTGTTTTATAGTGATACTCAGTTTACAGATGCATTAGGACTTTCAATGGCTAAGTCAGGAATCAAATTATTTCAAATGTGAACAATAAATGTTTAAGTCTATTCTAAGAAACCGTTGTTCTGTGTTTCATGAGCACTGCACTTTTAAGCCATCAGGGTTGTAGGGCCAAGGTTCACTATGTTACCAAATCTGTCTGATGCTGATTTTGTTTTGTTTCTTTTTAGTGGACTCCAGAATTTTTGGGGTAGTCCTAGGAAAATCTGCTTTGTTTATAACTTCCTAAAAAATAGCCATGTAGATAAAATGTTTCAAGTGTCCTTCAACTGAATACAAAGCATGCGCTTTTCCTTGCCCATTACACATTCCCTTGCCCATTACACATTCATCTCTTGTCTTTTGAATGTTCATGTATTTGTTAATGCACGGGTGTTGCTCCAGCCCTAGTCCAATTGACCTTTTGGAAGGTGTCTAAGAAACTTTTGCTCTTCTCAGCATCATAGGAAGGAAAAACTCTAAAGCTTAGAACCCTATACTGAAAATACATTGCTGCTGTGCCCCTTATCTTCACAACTGGTTGTACTAGAGCAACTGGACTACCTGAAAAAAAAGTAACAATAGAATAATGAGAAAGAAAGGAAACTGGAATTCATGGAGCTAAGATAGAAAACACTGAAGTTTTTGCTGGTTAGTTCAGTGCCTTCAGTTACAGCTCAAAATGAGGTAGCAGTCAATGCAAGCTGCAGAAGATGCTGTGTAAGAACTGTACTGAACCTTAAAGAAGCAGAATTGTATATATTGATCTGGTTGGTCATATCTTTCTGCTGAAATATTTTTTTTTTTTAGTAGTCTTTTAAAACGTTTCTCCAGTTCCTTCACAATAAGTGAACACTACTCATATCATCTGTATAGGTATTGCTGAGCTTACACCTTCCACTCAATGCTGAACAGAGCTTATGTGACTTTTAGTTATGGAAGAGTAGAAATAGTATCCAAAAGCATGCTCAAAGATGTAAACTGAAAATTTTCGTATAGTGACAAATGAGAGAAGAGCAGTTTTCATGCAATTTACCAGCAAGATTCTTATTTTCAGACTATTAGTTTACTCAATATCATGGAATTGTAGAATGGTTTGGGTTGGAAGGGACCTTAAAGATCATCTAATTCCAACCCCTCTGTGTGGGCAGGGACACCTTCTACTATATCTGTAAATCCATGGTTGAGGCAATTAACAGGATGCCACTAGGGGCTGCTGCTGTTCTGAAGTAATTAAGGTATGTTCTTCGGTGCTTTCTTGTAACACTTAAACATGTTCTTGCTGGATAATTTAGTTGGATTTTTGACTAGATATCTTTTCATGACAGTCACTTTTAATACAATAATGCCTCTGAAGAGCAAAGTAATTTACTTATTTAATCTTTTGTGCTTATTGAATGATTAGGAACTGATAAATATTTTATACTAACTTTTTGCTTTAACTTTCTGTAACCCATGCCATGGAAGTGGAAATTCAGTTTAATGCTTATACGGAAGAACCAGCTGTGTTAGAAGTATGTATGTGAGTGAGCCCTGAGCCGACCTTGGGGTACAGAGTCAGTCCTGTCTCTGTAAAGAAGGCAAGCATGCCTAGAGTTTTCGGATTACCATACCTAGTGATCAGGAAGCTTCTAAAACTGCAGCTACTGCTAATAATGTCCTGGTTGGTAGGTGGTGACATTATTTCCAACACAGCAAAGTATATAACCTTTAGGATCTTACATAATCATAGACTGTTGAGGAGCAGAGGGGAAGGCTACTCAGGAATGCCATACACATGTGTTACCACACATAGGCACCTATTTGAGATAACGAAGCATGTGGCCTATTAAGAAGGAACAAGAAGTGCTAGCTGTAGTGCAATGACATGTAAAGTTATTGTTTGCTAGCTATGCATGATATTGAAAAGATGAGTGATTCTCTTAGGCTCTATGGTGTTTTATTTCACATGATCTTTAAACATGGCATGCTTTGTATGTGCTATCTAGGTTTCTTTTTCAGTCTATGTGGTGGGAGGGTGCTTTTACTATAAATGTAAGTCTGATTAGGTAGGAGACCTTACTTTCCAGGGTTAGTTTGCAGTTGTTAAGCTTTTCTTTCTTTTTTTTTTTTTCTTTTTTTTTTTTTCCTTTAAGGATGATACAAAATAGCTTTTGTAAAACAGGCTGTATAGCAAACAATAATAAAAGATTTACTTATGAAAAATTTCTCCCTACAAACCAGCCCCCATCCTAATTTGAAGTACTGCTTCCAGTAGCTTCTGCAGACTTGCTCTGCTTAGTTGCAGCAGAATGAAAATGCTCCAATGTGTATTAAAAAAATCAGACCATATCCTTTCTTTTCTCTGGGATTACTGTATGTACACTTCAACTGGACCAAGGTAACTATTTAGTAAATTTCCTAAATAATATCCATTTAAAGAGTAAACAAAAAATTGGTATTTCCAGGATAATGGAAATACTTTGTGTTGCATGCTACTATTTGTGCTTTCTTTTTTTTTCTGATCCCTGGGAAAAATATTCATGTTGTTTGATAGTTTATTATTATTTGTTACAATACATCTGTTCTCCAATGTTCACTACTCCCAGCAAGGTTGTGCTATACTTGCACAAAAAGCAGCAACCCATAACAGATATTCTAGTTTTCACATTGATGCTGTACTCATGTACATGCACAACTCAAAACAAAACATGACTACGAGACTTGCAACTAACTGTAATGCATAACATGTAAGTTTGTTATAAAGAAATGGTCAGCTATTTAAAAAAAAAAAAAAAAGTTATAGGGAAGAGCTGGCTGTGCATCATTGTGAGGTTATAACCATGGCACAGTGTGCTTGTCTGCTTAAACTTAATAACAGGTTGATAATCATGTAATCGTGCCATTTCTGGCAAATTTCTGCAACAACACTGTAGTATTCTGGAGTGAATTCTATGGCAGTTTCCAAAATAGAGGCTGCACGACACCAGGTGGATTTAAAATTCAGATGAAATCCATTTGAAAAAGTCAAAACTCGTGGAATAACAGTCTCAGAAGAGCATTTACTAGAAAATGCTGGAATAGAAAATGTGTAGTTCATTTGTGGTCATTAAAACATTGTTTGCCACAAACTACTCTCTTGTGGTAAATCTTGTAGGTACTGTGGGAACAGAAATAAAGTGACTGAATAACCAGTATGTTGTAGATTTTGAATTAGAGTAGAATTAAAGAGTTTTTGTGTGATTTGAAGCTTTCTGCATTGCTTGAAGTTGCCCCTCCAGAGCTAACCTTAAACTCGGAAGATCCTGCACGTTTTTTTTGGTCTTTGTTGTTGATCCAGCTGCCACCCAGCTCACTTTGGAAGGCTAACTTTTTTGTTTGTGGCTGACAAGAACTTGTTTGTCCTTTTTCATGATTATCTATCACCATGTTCAAAAAGGGCAAGAACTTTTTGTGCATCTCCCATTTCTGAAGACACCTGGCCCAATGCAGAAGTTCTAGTTGACCTGCACTTCTATCCTCCCTGCTTGCTGCTGAGAATCCCTGTGGGTTTTAATTGTTCACGTTTAGCTGTCGTTTACCTTGGAAGACAAACTATTTACAGAATGCTTATGAAACCTTCATTCATTTAAAAAATATTCCTGGTCAGTGTGACCGGAGCTGAAAGGACACATTGGTCCTGTGATTTAAACAGATTTTTATTTTTTTTCTCAGTTGGATGTTAAGCGTGCTTTGGTGCATATGTATATATAAGAATAGCAAGGGTTTATCTACCCTTGTCTCCTGTCCACAGGGGTGGCCATAAACCAAAGCTGAGGAAAGAGAGAGGACACAGTCAACGTATATGAAGCTGACTCTACTTTGTTAATTGGGTTACTATCAGTTAGATAACAGCTTGTGTCAGGTGCCAGGTCAACATAACCTGGGCAAAATCAATCTCACCTGTGGCAGGACCACGTACCAGCAGCCAGCCATGGCTCAGTCTAGGAATCAAGTAACATGTCTATTGTAAATTTATTGCAAGTGACCTAGTAAGAATTTTTTAATAAGATAAGTGGAAACTTTTGGAAAATCCAACAAAAGTTTTATACAAACAAACAAACAACAGCGGGATACCAAGGTATGGCTTGATTTTCATTTTTCTGTGTGAAGAAAAGGTACGATTGCAAAAAGGGAAGTGTTTACACAAACTGATAAAAAACTTGAGAATTCAGCAGAATGCAACCACGTGTTCCTGAGCATTCTTCCATAAAAGTCTCGCCATGCCTGGCAGAGCCCCATTCACCTTCACTATGAGGGGAATCATACTAGCCCTAGTGCTCACCCTTGTAGGTAAGCGTACACGTCCCTTCTTCAATCCTCTTTCCTGGAATTTTTTTGGGTTCACTGAAAACAATTAGGTTTAGACTAAATGTTACTTACGTGGTTTTCCATCTATTTTTGCAGGTAGCCAGAAGTTTGATATCGGTAAGTGAATTTCTGTCTATAAGCTTTTATCAGTGATTTTGTTATGATGACTATTTATTAGAACGTGCTTGCAGCTATTGTGAAAATGGCTGTTATTTCCCACAGACCCAGGATTCAGTAGCAGAAAGAGTTACCTGTACAGCTATGAAGGCTTTATGTTGAATGGTCTTCAAGAAAGAAGTTTGGCAAAAGCTGGTGTGCGCTTGAGCAGCAAGCTAGAGATCAGTGGACTATCAGAGAACACTTACCTCCTCAAGGTATCACATCTTGTTCCAAACATACCAGTCAATACTGAGGTGCAAATCACGTTCATTTCATTGCATTTTGCTCACTTGTGTTCTAAGAAAGATGTAGGGTACAGACCTAGAGACTTAGCACTGTAGATTTCAGAGAATGATCTGCAAACTGAAGTTAAATGAGGAGTGATTTAGCATCCAATCGCTTACAGGTGCTTGTTGTGAAAATTGTTCATAGCAGGTGCTTCTCATGACTTACTATCAGAAATAGAGGTGCCAAAATCAGGAGTTCTGTTAGAAAATGTTTAACCGTAATTCAAGGCACTCAAGTATGCTCTGATTTTAAGATTCAATTCAATTCTCAACAAATGTTTCCAACTTTGGTGGGGAGCCTGGACTTGGGTAGGTAAAATCATGGTCATGCAGGCAATTAATAAGTGTAGATTATGTTTACACACTCAGGGGAAAAAAAAAAAAAAAAAAAAAAAAAAAGGCATCAAAAAGTAGCACGTAGCAATTATTAGTGTCTGAATAATGCAAGAAAAGATCTGTACATGTGAAAGCATACCTCTTAGAGATGGGTTTTGACATGTCCAAAATAAACATTTAAGACAAATATTTTGTCTGTTTAATTTATTTACAAAGAAGAGCATCTTTCTGGGCACAGAGTTTAATGACAAGAGCTTTAGCAGAGCAGTAGATCTTGTTTCATTAATGAAAACAAGATGTCAAAACGATAAGCTAGGAATTGTATTTCTCATCATAGTCCTCATCCTGAAATTGTTACGTTGTGCATACCAGGCTGTGCTTGGAGAGACACCTGAATTAGCAGTGACCTTCCCAAAACTAGTGAAATTGCTTCTGATTTGTATGGTGCTGTATGGGGAATAAAAGGTTTATAAACACATTTCTAATTATGAAGAAACAAACAAATGAGTTGTTTTAAGCAATTCACAACTATCAAATATGACCAGTAGCTTAGTCAAAGCAACAAGCATTTTGGGAGGGGGGGAATTAAAATGAAACATTCTAAGACTTTAAAATAAATAGAATGATTTTACCTTTTTATGATAGATTTAATCTAAAGCAGAACCTGGTACAGCTATTTTAATTTAAGGCTGAAAAATAGGGATAAATTTATTTGAATCTATTTTTATAACTTTTTTGAATAATATTTTTACCTATATAGTTGATGTTTAAAATCTTCCTGAGAGATAATGGGGGTATGTTAATTGCTTCTGTACTACAAAAGAACACTGCTTTGCACCTTGGACTTGGATGGGCTAAGCAAGAGATGGAAGAATCAACTGCTGTATGGCTATCTAAGCCTATATTTGGAAGGAAAGAGTATATAACTAGTCACTATGTTAATTTCTTCCAATCTGTTTACATATTTAGTACCGAAGTAATTCTATTCATATAAATGTCCTTCTTAAAATTCCTCTCAGGTCCGCTCCCCACAAGTGGAGGAATACAATGGAGTCTGGCCCAGGGATCCATTCACTAGATCTTCCAAAATCACACAAATGGTCTCATCATGTTTCAGCCGGCCTTTCAAATTTGAATACAGTACTGGACGGATCGGAAACATTTATGCCCCAGAAGACTGCCCTGATACGTGTGTTAACATAGTGAGAGGAATCCTGAACATGATGCAGATAACCATTAAAAAATCACAGAATGTCTATGAATTGCAAGAGGTTTGTTTTTCCCATTCTAAAACTACTTTATTGAAAGGATGTGTTCTGTTTAGGTGCACTTCCTCCATGTTCCTGTTTATTTTAATCTATTTTCAGCCATCTGTCAAGAAAAAAGTTGATTTTCATTCACAAGAAAGAAAATGTGTGTGTATGTGTTGAAGGAATTACTTTTGCTGGATCTTTTAAAGACATTTGTAGAATTGCTTTATGTAAAATGTAATACTTTTAAGAAAAAGGAAGTATTAGCTATGAATGTATTTGTTATATTGCTTCCCTGATACAGCTATTTGATCCATTTATTTGTTCATTGTTGATATTAATTAATTGATTACTTTTTCTCAGTTCTTTGACTGAGTTTAAAATATCCATTTCTGTTCAGTTTTTTAGTTCAATAGGGTAACTAGTGAGTAAAGTTAACAGGTTTCAAAACATTATTCAGTATATTCTTATCCAAACATTGTTTATCCTTACCCAAAACATTGTTTATCCTTACCCAAAACATTGTTCAGAATATATTTACTCTCCTACTGCTCCTTCAGAAGCAGTAAAGCTTCCTCTCATGTGGTGAAATCCTGCTATAATTAGGAAGTCTTGTTATCTCTTCTCATCTATACAGTCTGGAATTGGAGGTGTTTGCCATACAAGGTATGTCATCCAGGAAGACAGGAAGAATAGCCGAGTGTCTGTTACCAAAACTGTAGACCAAAATAATTGCCAGGAGAAGGTGAAGAAGAGCATTGGAATGGCTTACATCTATCCCTGTCCTGTCGACACGATGGTATGTGAGACGTGAAAAGACCTTCCTCACAACAAGCACGGCCGTTCTGTCCCCACTTACTATTCGGGTCTCTCTGTCCTTCTCTAGAAAGAAAGGCTGGTAAAAGGGACTGCGGCCTTCTCCTACAAGCTCAAGCAGTTGGACGGTGGCACCCTGATCACAGAGGTTGCGTCGCAGCAGGTGTATCAGATCTCGCCATTCAGTGAACCTACTGGGGTTGCTGTCATGGAAGCAAGGTAGGCAGGCTGTGGGGCTGCCTCTCAAAGCAAGAATAACAACTGTTTATACCAATCTGAGGACTTTATCCATTAGAAAACTGTAAGATTTTACTGTGATTGGAAAAATCAGTAAAGACTAAAAGAGCTAATGTCTCAGTATCATCAAACCAACAAACAGATGAGGCAGATGGGGGGAGAGAAAAAGAGAGAGGTAATTCACTCCTTATCTGACACTTTTTCGTTCCTCTCTGTCTCTTGACAGACAACAGCTTACCTTGCTGGAAGTGAGAAGTGAGCGGGGGAGCGCCCCAGACATTCCCATGCAGAGCTATGGAAGCCTTCGCTACCAGTTCCCAGACGTACTGCCACAGATGCCCCTTCAGCTAGTCAAAACGAAAAACCCCGAGCAACGGGTACAGAATTTTTAAGTCTTCGAATTGCTTTCCTACGATTCCTCCTGAAATACGATCAGAAGTACCAAAGGAATTAACTATGTGTTCACTTTCTCTTGTTGTTCAGGTAGTAGAAACACTGCAGCACATAGTCCTGAATAACCAACAAGATTTCCATGATGATGTTCCACAAAGATTCCTAGAACTTGTCCAGCTCTGCCGAATAGCAAGTGCTGACACTCTTGAGTCTATCTGGAGACAAGTTTCAGACAAACCTCGTTACAGGTATTTATGTGTACGATTTTCTAAGGAACTTTACTTTTTTGAGAATTGAGAGCTAAAATTAAGGACTTTTTCTAACCTACTTGCAGGCGATGGCTACTGAGTGCAGTTTCTGCAAGTGGCACCACAGAAGCACTAAAATTCATTAAGACCAGAATTCGCAATGATGAACTTAACTACATTCAGACTCTTCTAACTGTTTCTTTGGCTTTCCATTTAATGAAAGTTGATGAACACACTCTTCCAATAGCAGCAGTGAGTAAATCCACATGAATCTTTCCTATTGGATAACAGAAGGAATGATAATTGATGACATCCATTGGTTACAAAGTTTATTATAAAGAAGATTCTCCCCTCATGTATAACGATTTTGTACAAATCATCATCTGTGAATTTCTTTTGGCATTATCTATATGTGAGAAGAGTATGTTTCTGTTTTGCTACAGTAATATAAAAGTCTTTCTCCCTTAACAACTTCTGAGAATAATTCCCATTTTAGTTTGCTGGAGTCATGTCTCATGCTGTCTACAGACAAACCTTTGTGCATGTTATTTCTTACTTCTGAAACATAAATGGTGGCTTGTGTGTTACATCATTTAAATAGCTCTTTTAATTGCAAAATATTCCTATAAACCAGAAAGAGCCACAAGTTAAAATGCTAATACAAACCCTAGATATTTTGACACTATGATTAGTGTAAGCATTTATTCTGGGCAGGATTCTCACCATCTCTAGTCAGTATTCCTCTTCTTAAATAGGAAAAAAAGAATGTTAAGTAAAAATGCATAATTGATATACATTTTGTTTTAAAAATTTCCTTCAGGATTTAATGACCAGCTCTAGAATTCAGAGAAGTCCAATGCTTCAACAAGTTGCCTGCTTGGGATACAGTTCTGTGGTCAATAGATACTGTTCTCAGACATCAGCATGTCCTAAAGAAGCTCTTCAGGTACGTGTCTTTTTCTCAGATTCTTCTTAGTAGCTTATTAATGTGCTTTAGTTTAACTCTTTTCAGCTACAGTATGAAAATGTCAGCTATACATGTTTCAATTGACTATTAACAATCAATTGGACAAATATATTTCATAGCTCTCCTTCAGAACAACAGCAATTAATCATTTTACTAATGTAGATGATAAATGAAAACAGTTTTCCCATCCTTTTTTTTTTTTTCTCAGCCATCACTGAATACCTGTATTAAAACAATTTGCTTTATTGTGATAGGCTTTTTAGTGTCTAAAGAGATTATTGTGGCCAATGTATACATTAGGCAGAAAAGGTTGAACTGTGATTCTTCCATAGCCTGTCCATGACCTGGCAGATGAAGCAATCAGCAAGGGCCGTGAAGACAAAATGAAATTAGCTCTGAAGTGCATCGGTAACATGGGAGAACCAGCCAGCTTAAAGCGCATCCTGAAGTTCCTTCCCATATCTTCATCCAGTGCTTCTGATATCCCAACCCACATTCAGATTGATGCCATCATGGCCTTGAGAAAAATAGCTTGGAAGGACCCCAGAACTGTAAGTACCACCTAAAATAGTAAAGCACATTCACTGTGTCAGTTGGATTACTCCAAAGAACAAATCTGTTGTATTATCTACAGTTGTTTCTTCCAATTTTATTCACTGATCTCTGAATGTCAGCCTCTGAATGCAAAAAGCCATGCTGATGTTTTTTTGATATGTGGACATTTATTTCAGATCAGTGCCATCCCTTCTTGGGGCTGTTCTCATGTGGCCCCATTCAGTTGTGTTAATAAAACAATATGGAATGATACAGTAAACCAGATTGGGAAGCTTTTCTGCAGGGACAGTGAAGGGTTATATGTAGATCCATTCTGCAAAAAAAGTCTAAATTATTGGTAATTCTCAATGATGTATTACCTCTCTACAGGTGCAGGGATATCTCATCCAGATCCTTGCAGACCAGTCACTTCTCCCTGAAGTGCGAATGATGGCTTGTGCTGTTATCTTTGAGACAAGGCCTGCACTTCCCTTAATAACAACGATAGCTAATGTGGTGATGAAGGAGAGCAGTTTGCAAGTGGCCAGTTTTGTGTATTCCCACATGAAGGCTTTGTCGAAGAGCAGATTACCGTATATGTACAACATGTAAGTAGAGACAGGAATAAAGTGTGTTTTTTCTGCAGATAATATATTCTGCTATATTCTTGTTAGTAATCATGCATATGCTAACAAATTGAATTCAGTTTCATATTCTGGTGGAGTGCAGTTTATTTCTGGATATTATTACCTTTCTTATTTTGTTCAGATCTTCAGCTTGCAATATTGCCCTTAAGCTGCTGGCCCCCAAACTGGACAGGCTGAGCTATCGGTACAGCAAGGTCATTCGTGTTGGTGGTTACTTTGGTGAGTAAAACATTTCAGTGACTGGGAAATTTTCACTTCAGAAATCTCTTAAGAGATACTAAGTCCTTTGGAAAAATACATGTACAACATTGCCAGTCCCTGTGCGAGTTATGTCTAGGAAAGTTCTTTCCTTTAACACTGCTGCTGGATGCAAAAAGAGATTCAGTAAGATACTTGATAAGTTTAGTTTCTGAAACAATTAGTTTATTTCTTCCTGAAAAATTGATCTCTTTCTTCTCAAAAATTATGGTGGAAGCTTTCCTCTTTTGCTGCAGTAATGTGTATTTAGCATACTTCATGTCAGTTAAATGATCTCTCATTTCATTTCCCTGCTGTTACAGCCTCCTGTAATACTGTAAAAGATGCTGCATTGGAAAAAGAAATTGGATTAAATGCAACAGTCACATATTTAAAAATATAGGAGTAACCATTTATTAAATCGAGCCTATACAATTAAAGCTTATGTCATGACATATCTTAAAGTCAGTAATTGAAAAAGATGCAGAAATACAATCTCGAATGCTAAGCAGAAGGTTAAAAAAAGATGTGTCTTTTGTTTACTTCTACCACAGATAACTATAGAGTTGGTGTTGCTGGCGATGTCTTTGTTATGAACAGCCCAGGAACAATGTTCCCATCAGCAATAATTTCCAAGTTGATGGCAAATTCTGCAGGTTCAGTGGCTGATTTGGTGGAGGTAAATATTTACTTAAATCAATAATAAAACAAATAAAGCGAATTTCATATTAAAAATTTCACTACTAAGTTTCCACTCTGTAAGTATGTTTCAGACCACTCCTTCTCATGCTGTTTTGGTAGGTTGGTGTCCGAGTGGAAGGCCTCACAGATGTTATAATGAAGCGAAATATTCCGTTTGCTGAATATCCTACGTACAAGAAGATAAAGGAGCTTGGAAAAACTGTAGGTGGTTTCAGTAATGTAATGTCTGAGTTATATGAAGTGGTATTTAATGAGGCTTGTCATAGTAGTTAAGCCCGTCTCGGAGGGTGTTACCCATGTAGCAGCCAGCTTGAATATCTCGGTGAGAGAGGGATTTGCAGTGGGACTGCAGAAGATATTACTCCTGTAAAGTCTATGATAGCTTTCACCAATTTTACTGCTGCCCTGCTTCCTCCCCACCTCAGGTATGACTGCAGGAACAGGGAGGCAAGCAGGAAGGTGGATGTTGCTGCACAAAACATCTCTCATGACTGGCAGGTTTTCTCCTCCCTCCCTTCGTTTATCTAGCTTAGTTTACAAGAAGATCTCTCTGTCTGGTGCTGTGCTTTCAAACTGCGTTTAATGGTACAAATGTCCCAGACCCTCTGTATTAGAGTAAATGTTATTTCACCAGAATACCTGTGGATGGAAGGCTATTTGTGGGCACCTCAATGATACGGAGTAAATCTGAAATAGTGACACCAAGCTATTAACAAAAAAGTAAAGAAATGCAAGGGGCAAAGGAAAATTGGAGGTTTGTCATTAACAGTCTTCATCGCCTTGCTAAATTGTCATTTATAAAGTGTTTCATTAAGGAACTTTGACTGTTTCCTTATCTGTTCCCTAGCTGCTGGGATGGAAAGAGCTGCCAACAGAGACCCCCTTGATATCGGCCTACTTGAAAATATTTGGCCAAGAAGTAGCCTATGTCAACATCAATAAGGAAGTCCTGCAACAAGCTATGAAGGTACCAGGGGCTACTACTTCTCTTTGCAAGATTTGACACCACTGTAATTTAATGTCCTCACCTCTTGGATCTCTATTTGCTGGCAGACGATAGTAGAACCTGCTGACAGAAACACAGCGATGAAGAGAATTGCCAACCAGATCCGCAATGGCATTTCAGGACAGTGGACACAGCCGGTGTGGATGGGAGAGCTGCGATATATTGTTCCCAGCTGCCTCGGCCTGCCGCTGGAATACGGGTCATACACCACTGCCCTGGCACGTGCTGCAGCCAACGGTGAGTCGGGGAGTATGAAATGTGCTTTGCTAGCTCCGAACAGGGGCTGGGAGGGACAGGCTGAGAGAGGCTGGAGAAGGACGTAGAAGAGAAAAACTGATTTTTGTAGTGTTTTGAAACACAGGAGGGGAGGTAGTAAAGATGTTTGAAGAGAAGCTGGTCACAGTTGATTTCTGCCTCATATTTGAATGCATTGAAGACAGAGGAAATGAGGTGAGAATCTGGGAAACCAGAGGGAAAGGTCACAGCATTCAAAGCCAGAAGACATGAATGCTGTGTGGGGAGCTGACTGCAGGAATGAGCGGAAGGGAGTAGCTCCTGAGGGAAGCAGGCACAAACTAACCAGGATTCTGTGATGACTGACAATCAAAAAACAGCTAACTGTAGCATTAGAGAAGACAGGAAGAGAAGAAGGCTTGGAAAAGCGAGAGTTCTGTTTTAGCAGAATGAATATGCAAGTATGAGTTGTCATGAAGAGAATTCACTGATCATATGGTTGTGCTAGGTTGTGCTACAGACTTTTAATTGAGGTGATAGTCACCCTTCCTTCTGCTGACACCACATAAGGGTGAAGAATTAAATATAAATACGCGTGCTCTTTTTACACTCTCTATGCATACTCTCTTGGCTGCTCTTGTTTTTTGTTAGTTTGCTTTAATAACATCTTTGATACTGCGCCCCACCTCCTTGCTGTGGTGTTTTTTGGTTTGGTTTGGTTTATGTTTTGTTTTGAATAACATCCTTGTAGCCAAAGTAGGGAGGTATGGACTGGATGGATGGACTACAGAGTGAGTGACAGCTGTCTGGACTGCTGGTCTCAAAAAACAGTTAACAGATGAGGGTCTAATTAGTGGCTTGCTAGGAGCAACGCTCCTCAGTTGTCAGCACTTGATCATTGTCTCTGTTAACAATCTGAACTTTGGAAGAGAAGCCACCCTCGGCACATCTGCGAATGAGATCAACGTGGGGAGAGGTCACCACGCTGGGGGTCAGGCTGCCATTCCCTGGGACACTGACAGGCCCAAGGGATGGCCCAGCACAAGTGTGCTGGAATTTGACATAGGCCATGAAATGTCCTTCACCTGGGATGGGTTAACCCATGCAAGTGTATATAGACTGGGCATCACCCAGACAGACAGCAGCTCTCTAGAAAAGGGCCTGGGAGGCCTGGTGGACAAGCTGATAGTGAATTGGCAGTGTGCCCTTGTGGTGATGAAGGCCAACTGCATCCGTGGCTGCCAAAGCAAGAGCAGAGCAAGCACCAAAATAGTTTTCTCCCTTTACTTATCACATTTGAAGCTGCGCCAGGAGTTCTGTGTTCATTTTGGGGTCCTTACAGCAAGACTGGAGGAAGTCCAGCAGCAGATCACCAAAATCCTTGTGGGCTGAAGCACTTGAACACAGAACAAGTTTTCTGCACAGTTTCTCTATTTTTCGGACTTGAGAAAGATCTCATCTGTCTTGTTTTTCAGCCTTTTTAGCTGTGTTAACAGAAGAGATTACCTCTTCCTGAAAACAGTGGCTTGCTTATATTCAAGTCCTTTCAGTTTTACCATTTTTAAATGTTGTTTTGTTGGTTGCAGTTGATGGAAAGATGACCCCACCTTTAACTGGAGATTTTAGACCTTCTCAGTTGCTTGAATCCACCATGCAGATTCGGTCTGACATAAACCCAAGGTAGGGTAGGTTTCTAAGTCTGTAGATATTAATGGAAGTCTTTTATGAAAGGGGGGAACCTCAAGCTAAAAAAAGAACACCTGTCTTACACATAGCCACCTTGCTCTGTTTCAGCTTATATGTGCATACAGTCGCAACAATGGGTGTCAACACAGAATACTTTCAACATGCTGTTGAAATTCAAGGCAAGGTCCAGATGAGAGTGCCAATGAAGTTTGATGCCAAGATAGACATGAAATTGAAAAATATTAAGATTGAAACAAATCCATGCCGTGAGGAAACTGAGATATTGGTTGGAAGGTACTTCATTACTTCATGATTTTCTGCAGCAAAAAGTAGCCTGAAGTTCACAATTCACTGACCTCTTATGGAGGTTTCTACATATACAGTATGATTTTTTCAGTGTGTAGCATAAACTTTACTGTAAAAAGCAAGGGATAGAAATAAGGGAAATAAAGGTCACAAGATGCCTAAATTATTTAGGAGCTTTTTTTTTTTTTTAATTTCTCATTTTATTTTATTTTTAAGTACATGTCTCTCATGTTTTTGAAATTTGTTTAAATTTGCCTTACTTTGGAAACTTCCAGTGATGTGTCTCATATTTCTCTCTTACTTGTCTTTAACAATACTTCTACATATGGTTGTGTATGCAATTCCTATGTTCAAACAACATATTTCTGTGATGTCATGTGACACTGACAGGACATCATTCATTTAATCCAAAAACATGGCTTTGGAATTATTTGCCATTTTCTGTGCATATTTCCACAGGCATAAGGCTTTTGCTGTATCAAGAAACATAGGAGAACTGGGTGTTGAAAAGAAGACCTCAATTCTCCCAGGAGATTCTTCATCAAATATCGTGGAAGAACCTTTCAATCCAACAGAGGGAGCTTCCAGGGAAAGTTTCACAATGGTAATCTATTCCCTTTTTCTTATATAATAACATTAACCCCTTCTGTGCTGCTGTCTGCAGCTTTATTCTTGCCTATGATATGCTCCCAGTGGTATTCACATGCTCATCTCCACTGCAGCAGGGGCCTGACAGCATTCCAAGGAAACATTCCCATGACTCTCAAGAGGATCTTCTCCATGGCACCAGAAGAAAAACACATAAACGAGATATTTGCATCAAACTGCATCGTCTTGGTTGTCAGCTCTGCTTTTTCAGAAGGTCACGAGATGCCAGTTTCATAAAAAATACATATTTGCACAGATTAATTGGAGAACATGAAGCTAAAATTGTTTTGATGCCAGGTACAGTACTGAGCACGAACCTTTTCTTATTAGGTTTGTTAGTACTATTTGAAGAGGTATAACATCATCCATGCAATTGCTGTGCAGTTCAAACAGATGCTGACATTGACAAAATTCAGCTGGAGATTCAGGCAGGATCCAGAGCAGCTTCCAAAATAATTCACGAAGTAAACTCAGAGTCTGAGGAAGAGGATGAGACATCTCCATACGAGGACATTCAAGCTAAACTGAAGAAGATTCTAGGCATTGACAATGTTTTCAAGGTAAGAGATTTTGAGCATGGGGGGAGATGTTTTCAGATAAATGAAGTCAGGGGTTGAAGGCTAGTGTGGAAAACTGAGTCAGGAAAGCGAGAATGGGACTAGTTTGAAGGGTGCTGGGACTGTCAGCCTGTGTCATGTCAGCAGGGTTTGAATCTAAGTGGTGCATCCAGCTGGGGCTGGTCCTCGATGCCAGGGCAAATATCAGCTGGGAAAAGTGCAGCTTCTGTGGTGAGTGAGGCCAGGAAGTTTTACCAAAAGACTGTGGTGAGCATTTCATCTGACACACAGGGATATTTTATTTTGTAATATAGAAGCAGATGTATCCCCTGTCTTGCACTTCCCTTTGAACTGTTCTGCAGGTTGCAAACAAAACACGACACCAGAAAAAGCGACCTTCTAAGAAAGAAAACACTATGCTAACAGAGCTTGGGACAGACCCCAATGCAAAAACTCCCTCCAGCTCATCTTCTGCCTCCTCAGCTCTTTCCTCTTCCTCATCATCGGCTTCCTCTCCTGATCATAGAAAGCCCATGGATGAAGATGACAATGATCAAGTAAAGCAAACTAGAAACAGAGACACAAGCCGCAAGAGCAGTAGCAGTAGTGGTAGTGGCAGGAGCAGCAAGAGCAGCAGGAGCAGCAGCAGCAGTAGCAGCAGCAAGAGCAGCAGTAGTAGCAGCAGGAGCAGCAGCAGTAGCAGCAGCAGTAGTAGCAGCAGGAGCAGCAGTAGTAGCAGCAGGAGCAGCAGCAGCAAGAGCAGCAGCAGCAGCAGTAAGAGCAGTAGCAGCAAGAGCAGCAGCAGCAGCAGCAAAGGTAGCAGTAGTAGTACTAGCAGCAGTAGCAGCAAGTCAGTGAATCACCACAGCCATAGGCATCACTCAAGATATCTGAATGGCAGCAGCAGCAGCAGCAGCAGTAGCAGTAAGTCAGTGAGTCACCACAGCCATGGGCATCACTCAGGACATCTGGAAGATGGCGGCAGCAGCAGCAGCAGCAGCGGCGTGTATTCCAAAATATGGGTAACTCATGTTTGTCAGTAAATTGATGCTGCTAATATTTGTGAATCACAATCCTGATGGCAGTTGGCTTTGCATCAAATTATGAGTTGACACAGTAAATTTTAGCAACATAAAATTTCAAAATCTGTTCTGCTAACACACCTGCAATTGTTGGTCAGATGACTCCTTTGAAACATCTCAAAAGTCACAAGACTGCTGAAACTTT
Source organism: Aythya ferina (assembly GCF_964211825.1). Lineage (NCBI taxonomy): Eukaryota > Metazoa > Chordata > Aves > Anseriformes > Anatidae > Aythya > Aythya ferina. The sequence goes on from NC_140304.1 coordinate 18,848,851, forward strand.
TGTTATAGGCAGGGAAGCATTTTTGGCCAATTTACTGCTTTCTGTCAATACACACTGTTTCTGTCTTAATTTTGCAGTAGGAACATTAATGCTTTATATAAAGTATTTCAAGTCTCGCATTATGCGCTTGTGACTAAGCATACAGAACTATGCATGAATGATAATTAGTAAAATTCTTACTTAGTTCCCAGTGCTCAGATTTCAACGTAATTGCAGCATTTATTTTCTTCTGAGGCTTTTCATCTTGTTCTTGTTATTTTCAAAGGGAGGTCATGAGATTTATCAGTACCGCTTTAGATCAGCACATAGACAAGAGGTGAGTTTTCTTTCTTCAGTAAATTAAGTTTGCAATCTGTCGTGAGTCAAATGAAAAACCTTAAAGACTACTTGTTGTCTTTGTTGAGGAAAATTACAGTACTGATAACATTTAGAACACTAAATTGACCATGATGGTTCTTCTGAGACTCAAAAAGATACTCCTTTGTGTTGTGTGCATGATGCCATTTGTGGTTCTGCAAAGTAGACACAAAGCCTCTACCAAAGCTTGGGACATTTGCCTGGCTTTGATCGTTTGGTGTCTTGGGTTGGAATAATTGTTGACACACACTGGGGTAGGTGTGTTGACAAATGTGGGAGGATATCTTAATTTATGGTACTTTAGTTCAGCAGAAGATACCTCACTAGGGTATGATACAGCCAGGGGCAGTGAAATTGTTTTGAGTGTTCCTTGAAAAGTAGAACATTTGGCTGTGTGTCTCTATTCATTTTATCCTTTCCAGTCATTTGGTTCATTCAGTATATCCTCCAGGTGATCAGGCCCTTCCAGATATAAAATGAATCAGTTCTGATCTTTTGTATTGAAACAAGAGGCTGGTTCCGTTTGGCTTGATCTGGTTCCTTGCTTTTGCACAAAGGGGAATTCTCATCTAGATGTGTTCCTTATTTGTCTCTTCTGAGAGGTCACATATACTTGACTAAACAAGATTTTTCAGAGCATATATTAAGCAGAATGAAGCATATTATATTGCAAGTCATTGAGCTGCTCAGTGTTGGAATGCAAGTTTATCACTAATAAGTGTCATGACAGATAATATTCTGCAGCACCTTCTGGTGCAATTTCCTCAACTGTGGTTTTTACATTACCTCCTTAATGTATTTTCATGACGTATTTTCTTCTTGCAGTTCCCAAAAAGGAAACTCCCAGCTGACCAATACAGCAGCACATATTCCTCTACAAGATCCAGTCGTGACACATCCCGAGCTGCTTCCCGGGTTAGTTGCATCATTTTTAGGGTTTTTGACAGTTTGGAAAAATGGCAGATTGGCCCTGCATTTGCAGTAATTGTACAGCTAGGACAATCTTGCAATGAGGAGGGAAGTTGAAGTGGTGCAGTGCCAAGGCGTTGGTAGTAGTGACCAAGGCTAAGAGGAGCATCAGAAGAAGGCACTCTCCAGAGATGGCGTGTATCACCTTGGCTCCTCACCAGCACCCAGACTGATGCATGCAGGCTTGCTGCCTGGGGAGTAATGCAGTGAAGGAATTGCAAGTCATAGCATGCTTATGGTCCTGCTGTCAAGGGGAGGGGTTCTTAATGAAGAAATGTACCAGGTTATATTTAGTGTTGAGGTGTTGTTCAGGCACCTGCTTGTCCCACAGAGCCCACAGCTGAAGTGTGAGGTGAAAGCCAGCAGACCAACCAGGCAGGTAAAGAGAGGGACAGCTGCTGGTGGATGGTATTGTGAGAAAGATTGGTGAATACAACTGACAGCTGATGTTAGTTACATTTAACAACTTTTTTTTTTTTTTATTATTCATGGGCAAATATACGGGTGTTAACAATAAAGCCTAAATCATATAGGCATTACTGTATCATAATGTTATGAACATTTCCATGGTATCAGCTCAGTAAAAGGCACAAATTTTGGCTCATGTCAAATACAGTGATAAAATCCATCTGTGCTTGCAGAGGCACATGCACGCTAAGACATGTGCAGGAGAATTTATAGGCATCTATAGGTATGGTACATATGCTGGTATATATTTGCAGTTCAGTTTTTTATTTTTTATTTATCCATCCAGATCTTGCATCTAAAATGTTCCATAGTAACTCCTTTATAATGACATTCTTTGCATACTTTGTTCCCCTTCTTCTTAGCCTAAATTTTTGGGTGATGTCAAAACACCAGTGTTAGCTGTTTTTCTGAATGGCGTTAGTAACAATAAGAAGACAGGAGGCCTCCAGCTCGTGGTGTATGCTGATATCGATTCCATCAGGCCCCGGATGCAGGTATTTGTGTCAAACCTCACAGATTCAAGCAAGTGGAAGCTCTGTGCTGATGCTTCAGTCCTCAATGCTCACAAGGCAGTGGTAAGGCTCAAAAAATAGTTATATACAGTTATATGCATCACAGGAAAATCGTGTTCCATGTGTTTAAAAACAGACCATTTCTCCACTGTAGGGTTACCTGAAATGGGGCCGGAATTGCCAGGACTACAAGGTTTCTACCGAGCTGGTAACTGGGCGGTTTGCTGGCCACCCCGCTGTACAAGTGAAATTGGAGTGGCCTAAGGTTCCTTCAAGTGTCAGATCAATGGCAGAATGGTGAGGTTTTAGTCTCACTCATTTATGATATTGTTCAACTGTGAAAAATCAGCATCCACCCATGCAATTCTAGTGGTTAAAGTACCAGCTATTTTAAATTCTGTGATCTGCCTGAGTACTGTCTTTGGACATAAAAGTTGAATGGGAGATCATAGCCATCCTGTAGTAATGTTCAGTAATTCCTCATGCTGGACAAAATTACTGAAAACTGAGGAACAGATTCTTCCTTTCAGTGAACACTTGATCAGTAAAGCAGAGAATGGTTATGGGGACACAAACAATGATCCTGAATATGCCACTTACACATAGATGTGAGGCAGATGGGTTTGGATGTACCTCTTTTTGCCTCACTGTTTCACCAGATCTTTCTCTCTTGAATTTTTGAAGGTTTTACAATTTTGTCCCTGGGGCTGCATTTATGCTGGGGTTCTCTGAGAGAATGGACAAGAATCCTTCTCGACAAGCCAGGCTGGTCGTAGCTCTAACTTCTCCAAGGACATGTGATGTTGTTATCAAGCTTCCTGACGTAAATATGAAACATTATCCTCACTCTCTCTCTCTCTTTTTTTCCTTTTCGTTTTTTTTTTTTTTCCTGGTAGAAAAATGAGATTTATTTATTTTTTTAAATTACATTGGGTGAATTCTGAGAAAGAAAAGTTAAGTAAAGTAAGCCTCAGTTTGGGTGTAAATGATGAAAACAGCTTTTGTTTATTTTTGACCTTTTGTGTGTGTGTATATATATATATATATATTCATATATATATATTATTATATATATATATATTATATATATATATATTATTATTATTATATATATTATATATATATTATTCACACACATATATATATTCATATATATGTGTGTGAATATATATATATATATATTCACACATATATATTCATAGAGTGATTTTGCTCATGCAAAAAAATGGGTACTCATGAAGAAGTGCATTTCCATCTCTAGTACTCCATAAGTGTTCCCCAAACCACCTTTGACGGGAAGTAATTCATTCTCTCCAAAATGCTATCTGAATGACACACACCACGAGAGAAAACAGAACCAAAAAGCAGAAGCAAAAAACTCGTGGACAGTGAGTCAGATGATTTGTGTTTATATAAATTCTTTGTCAGCCAAGGTAGAACAGACTGAAATCAATTTCAAAATAGGAGAAAAGGCTATTTTAGCTGTTTGCTGTGAATACCCATCACAAGCGTGTTTTGACTGTTCTTTGAATTCCTTTTTAGATGATCCTCTATGAAAAAGCCATGAGACTTCCCCTGCCACTCCCTGTAGGTCCAAGGATACCAGCTTCAGAGCTGCAGCCTCCAATCTGGAATGTCTTTGCTGAAGCCCCCTCTGCAGTGCTTGAGAATTTGAAAGGTTGGGATTTAATCTGGTTTGGAAGCAGGACATCTTCAGTCTCTGGAATGACTTGAAAATCTTCTTTTTTTTTTTTTTTTTTTTTTTTCTGGCATTATTTGTCTCCGGTTAATTAAGAAATAGACTGTAATAATGCAGGGATGATTCAATTGGTAGAGAATATTGTGCTTGTAGTACAGAAATCAGCAAGGACATTTCAGGAAAATCAAGGTTGACAATTATCTGACCTGGTAACATATAAATTTCTGGCAATTATTTTGTTAGATAGACTATATTTTTCATGCCTTTTTTTTTTTTTTTCTTGGTAGGCAAAAGCCCCTGTAATCCATATAAAAATATCGCATAGTAAAAAAGAAATATAAAGCTAGAATAATATAGCACTAAAAATAAAACATTCCATTTAATGAGTTTCTTTTATGGCAAAGCAAATATTCACTGGCTTTCTATTTAAACAGCTCGCTGCTCAGTTTCGCACAACAAGATCACAACCTTTAATGAAGTCCGGTTTAACTACACGATGCCAGCAAACTGCTATCACATCTTGGCTCAGGATTGTAGCCCTGACCTTAAGTTCCTGGTGATGATGAGGAATGCTGAAGAAGCTATGAACCTTAAAGCCATCAACATCAAGCTTGGCAGCCAGTAAGTAACTCCTGCCAGATGCTGGGATTGTGAGGGACTACACTGTCCACATTTAACAGGGGAGAAGCTTAGATCTAAGCTATACTGACATTGTTCTGCAGCACATGAGATTTCAGCATTTTCCTTATTTACTTTCCATACGTATTGAATGTGATTCCTGTGACGTCATCCTGCATTTTAGGTGACAAGAATACCTCTGAAGTAATTTAAGCAGTTGAAATGAGTTCATGTTTTGACCAGTGATATTTAGAAAGCAGTAAAATCATTTTGTCAATCTATGTTTATGAATGTGGTACAAACAGGGTATGAATGCTCTTCTTCTTAACAGCGAAATTGATATGCATCCTGCAAACGGACAGCTGAAACTGCTGGTGGACGGGGTTGAAAGCCCCTCAACAAATGTTTCACTCATATCTGCTGGTAGGTGATGCAGAATCTGTTTTGTTTCATTTTCATGTATATGTTAGGAGAAAGAAAGAAAGAGAAGACAAAAAAATATCTAACAAAGATTTCCCCAGTTTGTGTTCACTGACTATTTACACCTTTTGCTGTAAGATTATTATTTAAGAATTTCACTTAGTTGCATGTGAATATTTATAAAGACAGATTAGAATGTAGAACTCCTGAAGTAGCCAAACTGAGCAAAATATAACCACCGCTTCATACATCACTGTGGCTCCCATTGGAGTTACAAATTTAAGAATTGTATCAGATATACTATAAAGCCTCGCTTGGTAAAACTTTTTGAAGTAAAGCTTTTCTAAAATTCACCACCCTTATATATAATAGGCTTTCCTATTTTGATTTGTAGGTATAAATTCAGTTAGCATTCTGAAATCTGCTAGGAATAAATATGGACTACTGTGTGTATACAGAAAAAATAGCCTGCTTTCTTCTCTCAAAGCAGGAATAAATAAATATGGACTACTGTGTGTATACAGAAAAAATAGCCTGCTTTCTTCTCTCAAAGCAGGAATATTTTTTCTGTGAAAGGACACAGGAGGACCTTGCCTCATTCTGTACAGTGCAGTCAGGGGCAAAATATAATGCAGGTGTTTCCTGACTGTATATCTGTAGTATTCAAATCAGGCTAAATCTTGCTGAAACTGGGTTAGCATCTGCCAGTGCTGAGCTCTGTCCTAATTATTATGCACTTCGTAAGTGATAATTATGCTAAAAATGGCTCCAGTGACAATCATGTTGTTTTCTGTGTTTTCTTACTCCTATATAATATAGTCAGGGCCTTGTATTATGTGCAGAACTGCACAGATGATATAGGTAGCTCTGTAATTGTTTCTAGAAATAAATATGATATGCTAATAACCCAAAGAGAAATAATAAATCTGTGATAATTAAATTGTTTTCCAACTTTTTACATACAGCTATTTTCTATATATACACTTTTCTGTATTGTTTTTCTATCTTTTTTGCTTCTTGAGAACAAATGAGGAATTTAAAGCAAAAGAGGCAAAAGAGCATTTTGAAAACATGACAGCAACTTTTTCTTAAAGAAGATAGATTGGGTTTGTTTTAGTGTTGGTTTTGGTGGGCTTTGATTCTTTTTATTCCTTTTTTTTTTTTTTTTCTAGGTGCTTCTTTGGGAATCCACAGTGAAAAGCAAGGCCTTGTACTTGTTGCCCCAGCCTATGGCATTGATAGATTATACTTTGATGGGCACACATTCATGGTAAAGTTCTTCCTCTTCATAAGTTTTGATGTTGAGAAATTTCTGTTAAGATTCCATTAAATTTGTGTATGAGTGCAAGAGTGTTATAGTGGCAAAGCCAAATTTGTCCAGAGCCCCCCAAAAAACAAAACTAAGAAGATACTTCAGCCAGCATTGCAGAGTGCTGCTCTTTATTCCTGAACAGGAGATCTGAGAATCTTTCACCAACGGTAATTCCTTATCCCTATAGTACAGGTGTGTGCTGGAAAATGGGCCTGTGAGTATGCACAGACTGAGTCAGCAGCACATTTGCAAGAAAAAAAAAAAAAAAAAAAGAAAGAGTTTTCAACTCTTGTCTATGTTTTAAAGGCTGTACTAGAAAAAATGTGAAACAGAAATATAAGAAAACAATATTATCATACTGTATCCATCGCCTACTGGGAAAACATCCATCACACAAAAACTTCAGCATATTAATAGTCTGGACTATTAATAACTTAATACTCTAGACAGGCAGAGTAGATTTTAAAGGCTCTAATACAGTTAGACACCAGTGTCATGGGAGTTTGGCATCTGTTGTGAGAAGCTTTTTAATTCTCAGCAAAGAAAGCAAGCATTTTAAATGTTTGTGCATTAACTTATACTGGACTGCATCTATATAGAAAAACTCTACTACATAGTGATTTTGTTCATTTGTTTGTTAATTTGAAACGCTTTTAACTTTTTTTTCTTGAAGATTCAAGTTGCTTTATGGATGGCAGGGAAAACATGTGGAATGTGTGGAAAATATGATGCAGAATGTGAACAGGAATATCGGATGCCCAATGGATATCTAGCTAAAGATGCTGTGACTTTTGGTCATTCTTGGATTTTGGAAGAAACGCCTTGTAGAGGAGGTATGCAAGCTGTAATGCATTTAATATAGTATCACTGCAGTAGTTTCAGTAGATTAGGATCTTATGTGGTACTCCATTCCCTCAGCTGAGGTTATGATGCAACAGCATACCATAGTGGAAGTAGGAAAACGAGCATGTTGCTTTTTGTAAACCTGATGGGAAGGACTTACTTGCTACCTGGAGATGACTTTTACATGTTTAGCTGTACAATAACGGTTACTCTTCTGTGTGTCTCTGTAAAGAATACTGGGCACCAAACTTGCTTTAGATATATATGCATTACATGGCCATGTACACAATAAAATTCACACAGTCGGTAGCAACTACACTGTGTTTCCATTCAGCCTATGGAAGAAATTGCTGAAATTTTAGAGAATAAAGCTTATAGTCAGGAATAAATTGTGGTTTGTTTAGCTTCTCACATGCTTCTAACTGCTTGTCCTGGGAAACCAAAATGAGACTGGTATTACTGGCTGGCAGCAATGATTTTTGCTTGCTCTCTGTAGCAGTTTTGAGTCTGAATAACAATGGTAATGGTGTAAATCTTTATTGATTATTTTTATTTGTTCAGAAATACCCCCTTTCTTTCCACTGATGAATACTCAAAGCTTTTGAATGTGAGCCAGTTTACTTTGCAAAATGTTTATTGGAATGTATATCAGACTATGTTTCTACATCCTAATCTAGAAATTAAACCACTTACACTGGAAATTAACTTTTTGTAGCTCCATATCTAATTAGCCAATTTGAAAAGCTTATCAGTCAGTGGTGCTGCTTTACTTATGAACAACATACAATTTTTATAGACACAATTTGGTTGCTAATGTGAAACATCATTGGCAGATGGGTCAGTCTGGGGAGATGTGAAGATGTTGTACATAAGAATGTAAACTACCATCAGTGATTCTGTTGCAGCTTGTAAACTGCATCGTTCATTTGTGAAACTTGAAAAGACAGTTCAGCTTGCGGGTACAGAGTCCAAGTGCTACTCTACGGAGCCTGTGCTACGCTGTAGGAAAGGATGCTCCGTCACCCAGACGACTCCAGTAACTGTTGGTTTCCACTGTCTTCCAGCTGGTAAGTCAACAGAAATCTTGCTGAATTGGAGCTGCACAAAAGCCCAGATGGTGCCTTGACTCATCAGTTATTACACTTGAGACATGGGATTGGTCTGACTGAAGACCTTTACCTGTTTTCATTAATAAGTAAAACTTTCTTTAGTGACATACAGATGTTTTTTCTGTAATTTTACAGAAATTAATTAAATGCAACAATAAAAGATTGTTGCATTTAAAATCTAAACTGGATGCCCCTTCATGGAGCTTTGATCTAACAGAGTGAGGGCAGGGTAAGAGCACGCTCAACATTGTGATTCTGCAGAAAACCTGCGTCCTGAAGCATGTGGTGATTCAGGTTTATATACAGAACCCTGAAACAGGGGTCCTCATCTTTTATAATTTTATATATCTCTGCCTTTGGGAAATAATCCTATTTCCCTCAGCTGATTTGGGCAATAGATGGATAGGTGTGGACAGGATTCCTGCCCCCATGTACAGAAATACTGGAGTATGTCTCTTTCATAAGTACATAGTAGATATTAAGAGATCAGATTAGGTGGATATAGATTACAGAGATGATAGGTTCATGTCTGTTTCCTTCAAGGCCACAATATCCTTTCCTAAATGTATTATTAATAAAACTCTGCATGGAAGAGTAGTTATCAATGTAGAAATTACTTACTACTTAAGTGGATTTCCTTGAACATCTCTGCTTGAGTTAGTCAGATAGAAATATGTGTAACAGCTAGGAGAAGCCAAGCCTGGTGTAATCAATGACTAGTGCAAGATAAATGCTGTATCTTGCAAAACTGCTTCTGAAGTGTACTATTTACTTTTCATTTCTTATTCACCATCAGATTCAGCTACTAGCATGACTGACAAACAGATGAAATTCGACCAGAAGTCAGAAGATATGCAGGATACTGTTGATGCACACACAGCATGTTCATGTGAAAATGAAGAATGCAGTACATGAAGCTGTACACTGCAGCGCAGGAGAAAACAGAAACATTTTAATGTTCTTACTGTGTGGTCTAAGAAGACTTGTCTTAAGAAACAATAGAAATACTAAATTAAATACTTAAAGATGTGTGGAATTTTCCTAAGTAATTTAAAGTATTAAACTTTATTATTGTAGAAGCGGTTCTAATTGCTTATAAATATCTGATTTCGTAATAAATACATGCATGGAAAGATTGATGAAGGCTTTTTTATTTCACTGGATGTAGAAAGAGGAAATCCACATTGCTTCTCTTTGACCTGCATTTCGTAGACTTCTTGAGTCTGTGACAGCCATCTGTGTAGACATGCATCAGGCAAGTGTCTGTGTCTGGCCCCACCGGGGTATGTGTTAGGTTGAGCAGCAGAAGCTGCATGCCAGGCTCCTGCTTGTTTCCCCCACTGCTTTCTTCTCTGGTGTGCACCACAGCGGGAACTGATCAGCTCTGAGTGATGCAGCATCCTCTGCTGCAGCAGCACAATGGGGTGCTCCACAATAACGAGGTGATGAGCCAGTGCTGCCATAGGGAACAGCAGGATCAGGGAATAAGCCTGAACCTCAGGCCTCTGGACAAGGCTGCCCTGAGGGAAGCAAGAGTACCATATGTTCCTGAGACTCCCCACACAGAAGCTGGTACAAATCAGGGGGTCTCCAAACAGCCCCTGGGTGTGATGCCCACCCGCAGCAGGTTTGCGTGGTCACGGGGACAGACGTGCTCCTCTGTCCTGAGTGCCAGAGGGTGCCTGGGGGCTTCCAGCCCTATGTCCCAGGTTAGTGTTTCATGTGTGACCCTGGGGCCGTGCTGGCAGGCTGAATGTGCACACTGGGTGGGTTTTCTGTGAGAGAACCACCTCAAGAGGCAGTGCAGACACAACCACTGATGTCAGTAAGCTCCTTAGTAGCTTAAGTCATCAGGATTATTGCACTATTTCAATAGAAATAGCATTGTTCCCTTTTATATTTATCAGTCCTAACTCATTAGTGTTCTCCCAATTCATACGTGCATAGCCAGCCATTTTTACAACTGACCACATTTGCTTCTACATTGAACTCTGTTAAGCAAAGCAGAATATGATCCTACTGAGGTGTTAAAAATGTAACTCTTCAGTAAATTAACTAAAAGAGAGCAAGTAACTCAATTCTTAAAAAATCAGCAGCAATGAAGACAAAATGGCGCTTACCAGTGAACATGTGGAGCATAGAGTTGATTGTTGGGTAAAAGATCTGAGAAAGTTCTGTAAGAATTGTGCCATTTTGCTTTCCCCTGCAGCTTTGGCACCTTCAAGCGTATGCATGTGTATGCATTTTATAGTTTGGAAAGGTAATGTCGTTAGAACTGAAAGGAAACTGAAAGGCATGAGAGGCAGACACAGTTCAAACGTTGTCACTCATGGGCGGTGGCAGTAATGCTGTGAGGTGCCTTCCCTCCAAGCTGCAGGATTTACTGAGGCTTGTAACACTCGTGGAAGCATGGACTTGACCAAGGCCGCAGCCAGCAGGACCCGGGGCTCAGCACCAGGCTGGCTGGCTGGCTCCCTGGTTCCCAGCCAGGGATGGAGCATGGCTCGTGGGAGGCCATGGCCTCGTCCTGCCTCTGTCTCTTTACCTGACACTGCAGACGTCGAGCAGAGCTCTGGGGAAATGCTGTCCAGGGCCACTCCTGGGCACAGCAAAATTGGTCATTACCTCAAAGTTGTCTTACTTTTTTTTTGTTTGTTTGTTTGTTTGTTTTGTTGTGTTGTTTCTTTTTTCTTTTTTTCTTTCCCCCTCCCCCCCCCCCCCCTCCTTTTAATCAGGCTATTTTTTCTGGAGAAATATGAACTGTGAAGGGGTGTGAATATGTTTGGGGGACAGAATGGGAGATGAAATTGTACTTGACAGACTGAAGAAATGGCCCAGAAAAATTAAAGGATTCGGTTCTACAAAGATGAGGTAAGGTGAAGTCTTCATGAGCAGGCTGTGGAGCAGCAGCAGAGATGATCCTGCCCCAATGTGCAGCATTTGCTGCCCAGCATGCTGGGGTGGAGTGGTCAAATCTGATGGTAAAAAGAAATGAAAAGTAAATGGCTCTTCCTGGGAGCAGGGGCCCTGCTGACAAAGGACTCAGCTGTAGCTAAGAGAGGCTTTCCTTGCTGTCGGGGCCCCATAGGATTTGGAAACTGCATCCAAGGCTAGGAGGGATTTGATTGCAAACTCCCTTTGCATCGCACTTTGAACTGCTGCACCACAGCAGTCCCAGAAGTCCAGACATGGCTATTTTACAGATATAGTGTTTTGTAAAAACAAACAAACAAACAAACAAACAAAAAACCCAAACTTGTGCAGCTGCATATAAATATGCTATATTATGTTAGCTTTTGAACCTCTCACCAGTTGCTAATAGTTACATACTCAAATCCATTAGCTATATTCACCAAATCTCAGAAGACATGATAAAACTCCCTAGTGTTGCTCATAGCATGAATGGCTTAGCTTTTCTGTCAGTCTATCAATTTTACTAGGGATGACATTAAAGCAAACAGGTCCAGAATATAGCACCAGTAAAAACATGGTGAAGTACTTGCTATATTTCAAAATATTTTGAAAGTAAGATATTTTTTTTTAATCCTACAGTTGCCATCCTTGATCTAGAAACAAAATCCACACTTTGTCAGCTATTATAAATTACATCTCAGCTGCTCAATTATAAAAATATCAGCTGGAGAGAATTAAGAAAACTAAACTGTCTTGGCTAGGAGTCCCTGTTCTTTTGATGAGAAGCTGGTGGAGCTGAGTGCCCTGTGACCTCGGCAGTGATTAAGCAGTAACTCTGTTCCCTACCCCCAGAGAGGTTTGGGTACACATGGGCAGCCCCAGTGGGAAAACCCCCGTCCTGGTGCTGCTGGGCCACCACTCCCTGCAGGTCTCTGGTGGGAGTGGTGCTGGTGGCTGTCTGGGAGCCGAGGGACCCAGTTAAGTCCTGGAGCCACAAGCAGCCTCTTGGACCTGTGGGGTTGCAGGAAAGGGACAGGGAAAATGGCAGCAGGTGGCTGGCTACTGACTGGTGGGAGAAGGGGTCTACCCTGGAGGGAGATTGCTGCCTCCTGTTGCTTGATATGAAATGAGTTTGGGCAAACTGGACTTTGTACATCTTTGTAGCCCAAGAGGTTTGTGTCCGTAATGCCTGGCAGCCTCACCATGTCCCACCTCACCAAAAGCCATCTGTGGCTAACGACACTGGCCAAAGACACTGATGTGATATCCTAGTAAGAAAAGGCAGGTGAGGGAAATGTGAGCCCTTTTTGCTGTGGTCTTCGTGACCGAGGTCTGTGTTGCTGGGTGAGTTCCCCAACCTCAGAGGGCAGCGCTGTGGGTGACAGCAGGTACAGCTGGCATGGGGGCATCAGCATGGTGTCACAGGAGCCCTGCCCGGGGCTTTGCACAATCCTTTTGAAGCACTATCAGTTAGATAAGATATGTGCCTTATGTTCAGGTCAGGATAACCTGGGCAAAGTTAGCGCAGGCTGCAATAGCACCAGATGCTTCCAGTGAATAAGGATAATCAGTACTTTTTCTTACACAATAAATAATTCAGTTTTAATGATATTTTAATACTTTTAAGCACCTGTTCCAAAAGATACTTTCAGAGCATTTAGGTGGTGAGGTGAAAACAAGATTGCCTGTGATGATTTTGGCACAGCAGTAGCAGATGGCACCTTGTACCCAACCCCTTCACCCTCGATGGGTTACAGTGGGTGATAAAAAATTGATAACTCAACAAAATTTCCCATGCCTGTTAATAATTCTTCTATAAAAGCTGCACATTTTGCCCTGTGTCATTCAGTCACTTTTAGCATGAAGGGACTCATCCTGGCCCTGGTGCTCGCCCTTGTGGGTAAGTCTAAGCGTTACTGGCACTTCTGAGCTGTGATGGCCACCTCAGGAAGCTGCATCTCCTCGGGGACTTTCAGGGACATTCATGGCACAATCTGCTGAAGCCTTTTAATGAGTTTGGCTGTAAACTGTTAGATTTCTGTGCCTAAGTGTAGGAGCAGGGGAAAAGCAAACAGCAGCCAGTGAGGGGGGCTGGGGCAGGCTTGCTGTCCCACAGTATGTGAGGTTTGCCCCAGGAGTGCATTACTCTCTGTCTGCCAGCCATTGGCACACTCAGTAAATGAATAATAAATGTAGTCTCTGCAGAAGTTTGGGTTTTCTCATGCATCCTTCTCTCTCCTCCCATGCAGGGGCTCAGAAGCATGACCTTGGTAAGTGTGCTCCCACCAGCCAGCGGCTCCAACGCTGGCCTCCCTGGCAGCCCTGCTGTGCCCTCTGCTTGTGCCCAGCCTGCTGGGGCAGCCAGCCTCACTATTCTTTACCGGGACGGTTCCTGTGAGTAGCACCACAACAAAGGAGGCATTTCTGTTTTTTATTATTTAATAGAGCCCATTTTTCATACCGGCAAGACCTACCTGTATGGCTATGAGGGACTCATCCTGCATGGGCTGCAGGGCAGGGGGCTGGTGATAGCAGGGGTGAAGCTGACCTGCAAGCTGCAGATCAGCCGCGTGTCCCGCAGTGACCACCTTCTCCAGGTAAGTCGCAAGGGACATGGGAACCCATCCATCTGCCTACATAACGCAGAAGTCTGGGTCATACCTCCAGGTTGGTAAAATAAACAAGAAAAAGATGCAAACCTTGCACAAAAGCTTAGGACCCTTCCTGGTGCCGAGATGACTGCAAGTCCAATGTCAGACTCCGGCAGAGATGTTCACCCTCGCATCCTTCAGTGCCATGGGCGGGAGCCAGAGCTGCCCAAGCTCTGTGGCCATCAGCACCTGCACCTCTTGATAAATCTGCCTTAGGTTCAGGTCCAGGCAAAGACATTGCAGGCAGCTGCTTTAAAGCAATGTCCTCGTGATAGTTTAAGTAAGGCAACACTAAACTTGAGTATGAAAATGATGCAAATTCAAGCACGAAATATCAATGTTTCAGCCTGGTCCATGGCTTGAGAAAAGCTCAGTGCTGAAATTCCTTCATCACATGGGAAATTCAAGTCTGTCTCCATTATCTTCCTTTTGATATTCTTCACATAGGCATTAATTCAAATGTGAAGAATGATAATAGTAATGTTTTCACTTGATATAATGATATCAGATCTGGAAGTGCTGTTACACATAGAAAAGATGAAACCAAACATCTTAAAAGACTGGCATGGAACAAAAGATGATAGAAAAGGGATGCCACCATGGCGGGGAGGAGAGCTGTAAGAGGGCACTCAGCATTCATCCTAGGAGTTTACTGAATCTGCTGTATTACTGAAGCAGTTACTGAAACAGTGAGAGGGAACACCTATTATCAAATATAATACAATTCTGCAACTGCATGATTGTTGTAACCTCTCAGATAGTGCTATGACTTTAGCAACTACAGACAAAAGTCAAGTAGGATTTACTCTGAGAAGGAGACAAGACACTGTTGCTGCATTGATTAAAAAACAGGGCCACTAAAACCAGTTCCCTCTGCACAGGAACACATACTTTTATGGAGGAAGGTGGGAGGCATGTGTATGTATATGTGACTATGTGTGTGCATGCAGGCACACATTTCCCACTAGGTAGCAGTCAAGGACTTGCAAGCAAGCTGTACAGCTTGATAAGCTGGAAGCAATGACAGCCGCTTGCAAAGAAGGCGACATTCGCCCCACTGGCCCATCCAATGTGAGGTCCTGTGGCCATCTCTGCCTCCCCATCAGCTGTGCTGCAGCCTTGGTGCTCTGGGATGTGCTGGACAGGAGCAAACACAGCCCCAGTGAGTCTACGTAGGCTGCTTGACGGATAGCTTGGCTGATTTTCAGGCTGAAGGGAGATCACACTGAAAATTTGGGGAAAATAAGTGAGTATCCTTTCCATACAGACAGTTGACAGCCAGTTTCACTCACCCTGCAAGCTTCACCACATTTGCTGAACTTTTGCATGACCCTTTCCTGGCAGAAATCCTTTAAGGAAATTGCATTTTTGAGGCCATGCCCTAGCCCCAAAACAAGAGTCTGAGGAGGAAAACATTTCTTGCAGTGTTGAACAAGTGACTTGTGTCTGTCTGTGGACTAGAAAAGTCCAGTTTCCCCGTTACTGCACTGTGGTGAACAGGATGAATATTCTCCTAATTCTGTTCACAGGTTCAATCGCCAAAGCTGGAGGAATACCACGGCTTATGGCCCCTTGACTCCTTCACTCCATCTTCAAAGCTCACAGAGACCATTGCTGCATGTTTCAGCCAAGCCTTTAAGTTCGAGTACAATGAGGGCAGGGTGGGAAGTATTTATGCCCCTGAAGACTGCCCCGTCCTGTGCACGAACATAGTGAGAGGGATTCTGAACATGATGCAGATAACGATCAAAAAGTCACAAAATGTGTATGAACTACAAGAGGTTGGTTTCTTTTCCATTCTGACTTTACTTTTATTCTCGTTATACTGTTCCATAGAGGCTTGCCTGAACATAATGCTTTCCAGGCAATTTTCATTGACCAATTTATTGCTGTAATGAAAGGCCATTTCCAGCGAAAAGTTCATTGTGTTTAATCAACACACAGGCTGGGATTGAAGGCATCTGCCAAACCAGATACGTTATCCAGGACGACAGCAAGAATAACCGTGCCACCATTTCCAAAAGCAAGGACCTGACTGACTGCCAGGACAGAGCAGTGAAGAACACGGGCATGGCTTACATCCGCCCCTGTCCCACCTGCCCCCTGGTAGGACCAGCATGAATCCTGCTTTGCGCTGGCACCAGCAGGGAATTTGGCTTGTCTGTGATAAATTAACTGGTTCCTGTTCACATTTATGAGTGGGTCTCTTTGCAATTTTAGAAAGTCAGAAATGTGAAGGGCACGGTGATGTCCACTTACAAGATGAAGTATGATGACAGCGGGGTTTTGATAACATTTGCTACGTCGGAGCAAGTGTACCAGGTTTCTCCGTTCAATGAGCCTGATGGCACAGCAGGCATGGAGGCAAGGTAGGTGCTGTGCATGTTGGTAGTGTGGCAACACTATAATGAAAGCTCTTGCCAGTCCTATAACATTTTCAGTTAATCCTAAGCAATGCGCAAACCTGAGAAGTGTGTAATCTATGTGTGGTCAGTGCAGCTCCCTGCTGGGCACCCCTCAATCTGCCCCAGCAGCTGTACGTGCCCAACTCTCATGTACAATGCTACTGAAGCATTTTTTTCTTTCTCTTGAAGACAAGCACTGGTTTTGGTCGACATCAAAAGCACTCCCATAAATGTACCAGAAGCTCAACTGCAAAACCAGGGAAGTCTCCGTTATCATTTCTCAGAAGAGCTGCTCCAGATGCCAATTCCTCTCATAAGGATAAAAAATGCAGATGGGCAGGTATTGGAGGCTTATTCTTCATTCCTTTTCATTATTTATAAGGTTAACAAGTCATCACAATATTATTTTAGACATGGCACCTTTCAACTTTATGTGTTGTTTTTTTTTTTTGTTTTGTTTTGTTTTTTTCCCTACAGTTAACAGAAACTGTGCGACAATTAGTTAAGAATAATGAGGAAGGAGACACTAAAGAATCTTCAGCCAAGTTCTTACAAATGGTTCAGCTGTTCCGTCTAGTGACCCTTGATCAAATCAACTCTTTGTGGGAGCAGTTTGCCAGTGAACCTCCATACAGGTAACTGTACTGCTGTCAGCCAGGATTTCCCACCAGAGGAGCACTGGGCAATGGGGGTAATTGTCCTCCCCTCCCCGGCAGGCACTGGTTCCTGAGTGCTGTCTGTGCTGCTGGAGCTACTGACACGTTCCAGTTCCTTAAACAAAAAATCCATGATAAGAAGCTGAACATCTGGGAAGCACCTGTTGTTCTCCCTCTTGCCTTCCATTTCGTTATGCCCAACAAGCAAACCCTAGAAGTTGCCTCAGTGAGTACAGATAATTCTTCCTTCTCTTACCCTGTCATTCATTTCTGAAGGTGAATTCACAGGATTACAATCAAATGATGCAACATATTTCCTTGATATTTTGTAAAATGTAAAGTATTAACAAACATGGGAATGGTCTAGAAAATGTTTCCAAACACTTGCTGCCAAAAATTTTTCAATGGCTTTGATATTTAATGCTGTTAAAACCCACAGATTCCAGGGAAATTGCTGTTTTCTTTTTGCCAAATACAAATAAAAAGCAACAACAAAAAAGAGGAACTGTAGAAAATAATGCAGTGTAACCAAAATATAAAGTACATACCTTGTAACTGAAGCAATGCTATTTGCTTTAATTTTACCTCAATCACTAGCATTTTATTTAACTTCTAAAAATATTTAGAAAAAATCCAACACAATTTTGTCTATTTGCTTTTCAGATATAAGATAAGTTTTCACTAAATACCATCTCTAATAAGTTGAAACATTAACGACTCTGGTTCTTTCTTCTGCAGTCTTTTCTGACCTGTCCCCAAATTCAGAAAGCACCAATGCTTCGAATACTTGTTTACCTGGGGTATGGTAGCATGGTAAATAAATACTGTGCTCAGCCTTCATTTTGTCCTAATGAACTTCTTCAGGTAGGTGACTCTCATTTCTTATTTCATAAGGGGTGAAGAAATTATTTTAATGACTCTAATTTACCTCTCACAATGCTGGCAATTAGGTAACTAGGTGTTTACATGCCTCACTCTTAGCTGTGATCACCTGCAAAATTGCTAAGATAAAATGAAATGCTGAGCTAATGCCTTTGAAAAATCTGGTCTTAACAGTTCAGAATTTCAAATGTAAGTGGTAGAAGCCTGTGGGTATGACAAGTGCCGTAAACAACTTGGAATTTATGTATGACAATTCAGGATTAAAGCAAAATAATTATGATTCTTCTCTCTACTTTTACATTAGGTAGATCAAACTTAAAAATACGTATTAAAAAGGCATTGAAGTGTGAATATAAGCAAAGATATGTCTAGATATGTCATAGGTTAGGGCTTCCAAAGAGGCCCTGCTACATACTTGCATATCACCATCAGAAATATTCAGGTCGTTGTCCTTGGACTATGCAGCTCAGGTTCCTTAGTCAGCAGGACTACAGTTCTGAGACAGCCTGCTGCTGCTTGGAATGGGTTTAAATCTTCCAAAAAAAGACTGAAGCAAAGGTCAGGCTTAGGGACAAATTACTCTCAGTTACAACACTGCAAGGAGAAAATGAAGTTTGTGCGTATGTTCTGTGTTAATGATGTCCTGATAATGATGGTGAGATTCTTCCTGGGAGAAAAATCTGAACATCTTTACTCAGGGCTTTGCACCAGTAGTTGTTTTATTTGCTTTGGAAATGAGTATTTTTATACGCTATTACAAGATTGCTGCCTGACATGATTAACCACTGTCTGATGTGTTTTCAGCCACTCCATGACCTTGCTGCTGAAGCTGCCAGCAGAAGCCATGCTGAAGACATGGCCTTGGCCCTGAAAGCTATAGGCAATGCAGGAGAGCCGGCCAGTATCAAACGCATCCTGAAGTTTTTGCCAACATTTTCACCTGCTGCTACTTCATTACCAAGCAGAATTCATGCTGATGCCGTACTGGCCTTGAGGAAAATTGCCAGAAAAGACCCTGCAAAAGTAACTGAAATTATTATTTAGACAAATGTTTTATAGGGTGTAATTTAGGTTGACTTAGCAATGCAGGGATAATAAAGCCATCAGGTAATGTTAGCAACTCTGGGCAGATATAGTTACAGGTCTTGTCTTTTCCTATGTTGTGAATTCCTGACATCACCCTATCCTGGCTGACATTCTGGGAAAGAGACTGCTTCAGTTGCGGTAATGTTGGGCCCCTTACTAATGGCTGTTTCTTCCATCCCTGTTCGCTGTGCAGCCAGCAGCATCTTCATTTCCAGTGACAGGCCCCATGCTCAAGTCTCTGTTCCGGGTTTTGTTCTCTGTTCACAGCACATCAGACATGCACAGTTTAAAAAATATTTCTTCCCAAGGAGTTATGTGGTATTCATAGGTTGTATCTTCCTCCTCCAGGTAAGGGAGATCTCTCTCCAGATCTTTATGGACAATACACTTGCTCCTAATGTCCGCATGATGGCTTGTGTTGTCCTCTTTGAAACAAAGCCTGCTCTTCCAATTGTAGCAGCTATGGCCACCTCGCTGCTCTCGGAGACCAGCCTACAAGTAGCCAGCTTCACGTACTCACACATGAAGGCTTTGGCAGTAGGCAGGATCCCACAGCTCTACAATCTGTAAGTAAAGAAAAAAGTACATTTTTTAGTTGCAAGTGGTGATTTTTCTTGCAGTTTTCTAAGAAATTGGTCACAGTTGACTACCTTCATATGATTTTAACTCTTTGTTACTCAGATCTGCTGCTTGCAACATTGCCATTAAACTACTGAGCCCCAGACTTGACAGGCTGAGCTATCGTTACAGCAAGGTCATTCATGCTGGTGGTTATTCCCGTGAGTACCAGATGCCATGTTCCCTGCTTTGGCTTGCTTATCTGAAGGCATCTATTGTGTTCCACAATTTCCACACAAAATCCTGTCATGGGCTGTGGGCTTAGTGCACTCCTGAAACAGAATAAAGCACAAGAGTCTCTTGAAATGCAAAATCACCTGAAGGTGTTCTACTACTCTTTGGGTATCTACTGGGGAAAGAGGTGTCTTATCTGCACATGGATTTAGGCCTCCTTCTTCAGTCACTGTGATCCTGTTGACTCTGCCCTAGAACAAAGATTCCCTCTTGGGGTTACAAGCTTGAGGACCTACGGGGCTGAATACTGACAGAATCATTTGAGATCTAGTAAAGCATGCACCTAAGGTAACTTACAGGCACCAGTCACCTCGGAGACCCTAAGAAAAATCTCTGCTGCTTTTTGTTCCTGTTATAGATGTGTATAAGGCTGGTGCAATTTGGAGGGTCTATCTAATGAACAGTCCCAACACTATGTTTCCATCTGATATAATCACAAAAGTAAGAGGATATTATGCAAATACTGCAACAGACATTATAGAGGTAAGTATTTCATGAAAACAACCAGATAGATACAACCTAGCTACACATAGCATTACTTGTTAAGCCACTTGGACTGCAATGTAGTGTTTGCCTCTATCTCTGTCTGTAAGGACTGGAGTGGAAGGGAAAATTTAGATAATGGTTATGATTTTACTTGTATTTGGGCTTTTTGACATGTAGATTTAGCAATGAAAACATTCAGTATAGGCATGAAAATCTAAGAGAGCAAAGGAAAGCTTACATAGCAGAGCATTTGTCTGCCTAACTAACGTCACATGATGTGTGGGGCATTTTGCATAAGTACAGGGAATAAGCAGCTGAAATTAAACTTCAGCCAGCAGTACAGCCCCAGCAGATTGAAACTCCATGTAACAGCATGCAGGCATTTACTCAGCTTCTTGGGCAAGCTTTGCAGCCGGGGCTGATCTTTGAGCTGCCCTAAAATTATCCCTGCTGACTAGTTCAAAGCTCAGCACATCCTCAGCATCTGCAGTCATAGCCTCCAGTCATCTGCCTTATAAGTGCTATGGCTTCATGAAGTATGTATTTAGAGTGGCCTCCGTGAGTGTAATACCTGGTAGAAAGGTATGAGAAAGGTATACCTGCGCTCTCTGGCATTTGGGCTGTGATGTTCAATGCTGTTTCCTACAGGTGGCTCTACGATCACAAAGCCTAATCAATATTATCAGGCAGCAGAATATTCCCTTTGCTGAATACGACACATACAAGACACTGAAGGAACTCGGTAAAACGGTACATCTTTATGCACCTTCCTGATTTGTTTGCAATATGTAGTTCCCACCAGCCCAGGGTTGCATCAGCTACCCTCCTAGCCATCCCTTTGATGTTCCAGTGAGAAAGTAGTCGGCCATCCTGTTTGGTCACAGAAAGATGTTCTTACTTATATTGTACTTAGACTGTGAACAAATACCATTTTTTTCACTGACCATGTGTCAGCACACCACGCAAAGCTGCCCTTAATGTACAGTACAAAAGATGATGATGATGCTGGTAGCCAAAATTCATCTGTTTTAAAGTGTATGTTAAAACATAGTAAGTGGTTGCTCTTCTCTCTTAAAATGGTTATTGAATAAGACTTTTGTTCATGAGCCCTTGGGTGCCACCCACTACTTAGAGCAGCAAAAATTACAGAGTCCTTACTTCATCCTTATGTGGGGAAACTCCCACTGAAGTCAGTTATGCAACATAAGGAAGGCCACATCAGTTCAGACTTGTAAGATGTGTACTACTTTTTTTGGCTAAGGAACCATAGTTAGCATCCTTCAAATGTGATCTACATTTTGTTAATACAATAATGTATTTTAAGAAAATGTATCTGCTTCTTCCCTTTCTCCTCCTTAACACTGCAGTTTCTGGGATGGAAAGAATTGCCTCCAGAAGACCCTCTGGTGTCCACTTACATCAAAATATTGGGACAGGAGATTGCCTTTGTTGACATTGATAACAAAGTCATTCAGCAGACCATAATGGTACTGACAAGGCTGTTGCCTTTTTTGTTTGTGATGCAGAATAATTTTCCCTTTCCATCTCATCTTCCCTTATTATTTAACCAATTTCTCTGTATTCAGAGTCTGACTGGATCATCAAACTGGCAGCCAGTGGTGAAAAAAGCAGTGGAAGAGGTCCAGCGAGGCATTTCAGGCCAATGGACCCTGCCGGTGATGGTGGCTGAGCTGCGGCACGTTGTCCCCACAGTGGTTGGCATGCCACTGGAGCTCAGCCTGAGCGGCACCATGCTGGCCCAGGCTGCGGCCTATGGTGAGCTTGGGACACCTTATTGAGCAATTTCCTCACAATAATTGTGGTTCCAATCCCTCTGCTGAAAGTAAATCCCTCTGTAGTCTCAAAAAATACTCTGTAATGGGGAAACACTGTCCAGACACCTCCACAGGGGCAGATAAGTAATCACAGTGTTTCATCTGGGACATACTTCTGTAACTGTTTCAGAGTAATAATCATGAAGTAATCCTGTGAAGTATTTCAAAATGTAAAAGCAATGCCCATGCATTAACTACTATGCTTATTGAAAAAATAGTATCCCCAGCATTTTTATTTTTTTGCCCTGTTCATATAATTTCTCTCTGTCTCTTGCAGTTGATATTCAGCTGTCACCACCATTATCTGACAATTTTAGACCATCACAGTTGTTGGAAACCAACACAGATATTCATGCCGATATCCAACCAAAGTAAAAATGATATATTTTCATATATACACACACCTTCGTTTATATTTATATTTATATTTGAAATAGTTATATTAAATAAGTATCTTATTTGTCCCAGATTTGGGATGACTGTGCTAGTCTCGAGCAGTGAATCTGTAAGAAAGTAAGACAATCCTGTGATGCTTTAAGACCATGCAAGCCTAGCACAGTGCACTGAATCAAAGAGAAATGTGGCGATGTTCTGCCATTGCTGAAAATGCTCACGTTTCTACCTGCTCAGTGACTAAAGCTACTAAGCTGTGAAGGCATTTTTGATTACATATGAGAAAGTTTTTCAGAAGGCACAAGCTGGGGGGATTTCAGGCAGAAAAGGAAAACACTTGTGGATCCACAAAAGCAACATCACTAATAACAATAATGATGATAATAACATAATAATGATATATGATATGATATAATAATGATAATAATAAAAATAGTGAAAAAAATAGACAAAATCTGAAGCTATAGGAAGATTCTGACATTAGCTTATTATCAAGCAATGTATCAGTGATTAGGCTGCGAGAGGATCCATGCAAGTTTTATCAGATAAATCCCTTCATTTTTTTCAGTGGCACTTTAGCTTTTTTATCCTGTCACATATCTTTTTAAGCTGTTAGTAGTGGTTTTTAAAATAAACAGAACACTAAGAAAATGCAATTCTGCCTTTCAAAGATAAGTACATGCATGTTAATTTGTACTTTGTAATTGCATGTTTTTATTTTCACTCTTTCAGAGTATATTTCCATATGATTGCAACAATGGGGATTAATATGCAATACTTTCAGAGTGGTCTTGAATTTCACGCAGAGTTCAGTGCCAACACTACAATGAAATTTGATGCCACGGTTAATATGAAAGAGAAAAATTTGAAGATTGAAACCCTTCCTTGCCACCAGGAGGTTGAGCTTGCAGCTGTAAGGTACAGAAGTTAGCCACATTTCACTTGTTATTTGTTACTGATTGTGAGCTCCCTGTTATAAGATCATGAGCCTACAACTCTTGTCAGGCTCTGCTGTAGTTTGGTAGCCATATGAAGCTTAATATTCTCTTTTGTATTGCCCGTAGCTCTCTGGTATTAAAGACAATTGGGGTTAAGCAAAATCAGATGTTACTTGTTTGCCATTTGTCACCTCCACAGGAGTGAAGCTTATGCTATTTCAAGAAACATGGAAGAAGTAGATTCTGAAAAGAAGACCCATATTCTCCCCGAAGGAGAAATAACAAGTATCTTCAATCAGAAGTTTCAGTCATCAGAAATATCTTCAAGAGCTGAAAGCTGGAAGGTAATGAGGCCTCACATCGCCTTCACTGCAGGCAGGTAGAGAACAGAACAGATCTCACTGGGGCTGAGCACCCCCAACACAGCAGCTGCCTAATCAGATCACAAACAAGGAAACTGTGAGACACAGCAGGTGCCTGTTGTATCCCAAACCAGGCCTAACAATAAGTCTCAATGTGTTCAAGCCACTTTCATTCAGGGCCTGCTGGCTCTTGTCATCTCATGCAGACAGGTTGCTCTGACAGCATGTCTTCCTTTTGCTTCATAGTCATGGGGAGGGGGTGTGAAAGCCACGTCCTTTGTACAGTACCCTGTTTTTCAGAGCCAAAGCAGTCTGGAAAGGATGGCTCAGGCATCCTTTATTGGGAAACAAACTGTATATCCAGTTTCCAAGGATTCCAGGGATTTCCAAGGGAATCCCTGCAGGGGTCTGCCCATTCTCCGATGTGCTCTTCAGCTTCTGAGGCCTACTGCTGGCATGGAAAGGATATACTGACTGCAAATACAGCTGAGGAATAGTATCCCAAAACTGGTTCAGAGAAATAGCACCTCCAAAGAGTCCTGGAGGTTCTCATTGGGAAGTTTGTTTGTGAAACACCTCCTGGGAAAGGCTGGCTAGGAGACCTGACCTCTTCCACAGAGCACTTTGGAAAAAATCCCACTTCTTCCAGTGCTTGAATTTCTAATTTTAAGCAGTGCTTCCTTTCTTAGCCAGGACTGTCATCATTCTCATAATTAATAGGAATACAGCAAAGATTTTATGGGCTGTGACTTTTTTTTTTTCTTTTTTTTTCCTCTTTTTTCTTTTTTCTTTTTTTTAGTATTTTCATTTACCATATTTTTGTTTAATACAGCAAAGACATATCCCTAGTGTGATATCCAAGGGACACCAGCAAGCCTCAGAAGAGGAACATCGCCACAGTGTAGGACAAAGATCTTATGCACGTGTTTTCTGTAGAGAATTATCCAGTTTGGGATGTTCTGCTTGTCTCAGCCTAAAGTCCCGAAATTCTGCTTTCTTAAGAAATACTTATCTGCATAAATTAGTTGGAGAACTTGAAGCCAAGATAGTTTTGAAGCCAGGTACAGTAATGAAAGAAATCTTTTTTTCAATCTCTGTGAATGATGCTCATGTAGCACTGTACTGAACTAAAAGTATCTTGACTCTAGTTCATACAGATGCTGATATTGAAAAAATACAGCTGGAGATTCAGGTTGGGCCCAAAGCTGCTTCCAAAATAATCAATGTAGCAAGTTCAGGGTCTAAAGAAGAGGAGGAGACATCTCTGTATGAGAACATTAAAGCTAAACTGAAGAAGATCCTAGGCATTGAAAATGTGTTCAAGGTAAGAGATGGAGCATTGGATGGGGGAATATTTTCCCATGAACAAAACCAAGGGTTTGAAGTCCAATGTGGAAAACTGGCACGGGAAAGCAAGGATTTTTGTTTGGGAGGGGTGGGTCTTGGTGAGTTCTGATGCAGCTTCTGAAGTGTGGGAGGCAAGGAAGTGCTATTTCCTTGAAAAGCTGTGGTAAGCTGCTTGTCTGACATCTAGAGAAATGTTACAGAGCTGTAAATTCATAACTCTTTGAACTGTTTTGGAGGTTGCAAATAAGACACGGCACCATAAGAAACAGATTCACAGCAAAGTAAAGACTGCTGTTACAGACCTCTGGGTAGAGCCCAGTGCAAACCCCCTCTCCAGTTCGTCTTCTTCTTCCACTGCTTCCTCTGCTGATGGTAATGAGCCTGAAGATAAACATGAGAATGAAGAAATAAGGCAATTTGGGAAGAAGCATGGCAGCAGCAGCAGCAGCAGCAGTGCAGGCTCTGACAGCAGTACAATCTGCAGCAGCAGCAGGGAGAACAGCTCTGGAGACAAGCACTGTAGTGGGGACAGTGAATATCCCAACCAACAGGTAATTCACCCTGACTGGATTCTTTATACTTCTTCTAGTGAATGTTTTTGTACTAGAAATCAGGAAATTGTGCCCAATGGGCAGGTACCGAAGAAAGAGAAAACAGACTGTTTGTTGCAGCATGGATGAGGTAACCTAGCAGAGCTCTTTCCTGTTTTTAACCTCTGGTTCTCTGAAGCATTTCAGTTCAGAATTTCATATTCCAGAAGGTTTCAGTTTAAAACGTTTAAACATTTGCATCTTGTTTCACCTTTTTTTTTTCCATATTCAATACTGAACTTATTAAAGCATTTGTCAAAAGTTAGTTGTTTTTCTTCTCTTGGATCTTCTTACATACTGTCTATCTTCACAGGCATATCTACCCATTTACCAGTTTTGGTTCAAGCCAGCAGATGAACAGGTACATTTTCTGCTTATGCTGTGGGGGGCCTATAATTGCTCTCACTAGCTTGACTGGAACTTAGTTCAATCAAAATAAAAATATGAAAAATTAGTTCTGTGATTAATTACAATGGTAAACAACTTGCTTCAGAGTGACTTTCTGTTGTTGCAGGACTCACAAAGGGAAGTTCTGAATAGCAGCAGCAGCAGCAGCAGCAGCAGCTCCTCTTCTTCTTCAGTTAGTGATGAAGGCATCTCTACAGCTATGTCTCAGGTGAGTGTCTTCATACACAAGAAAAAAAAAACATTTACCATGGATTTCGAATGAATGCATGTTTATAATAACATTACTGTGGTACTTACAAAGGTTGTAAGAGCACTCCCTTGAAAGACTGGCAAAACCACACACGCACTGAATAGCTAGAGTGATGATCTATGATACTGTCATGTACTTTATATAAAAAGACTTGAATGAAGCTTTTCCTTTACAAATACTTTTTATTTCTGTTCTTATACAGTAATTCTAATGCTTTGACTTTGGTCTCTATTTCCTCCCTACTGACTTAAGCCTAAATTCTTGGGAGACAGCAAGCCACCAATACTGGCTGCAATTCTTCGTGCCATCAGAAGAAACGAGCAGCCGACAGGATTCCAGCTCGTACTGTATGCTGACAGACAGCCTGTCAGATTCAGGATACAGATTTTTGTTTCAAGCATCACAGAATCAAATAGATGGAAACTCTGTGCTGATGCTTCAGTAATAAATTCCCATAAAGCTTCGGTGAGTTTAAAATGTGATCAGTTCAAATGCAAATGAAATATAACAGTGTTACTATGCTTTGTACAAAAAAATATGTATTCCCTTCTACTAGGGTTCCCTTAAATGGGGTACAGATTGCCAGGACTACCACATTGCTACTCAGATTGCAACAGGGAAGTTTGCTTCTCATCCAGCTATGCAGATGAAGCTGGTGTGGCCAAAAGTACCTTCAAGTGTCCGAAGAACTGCAAGATGGTGAGATTATACTTCAGTTTTTGAAAAAGTCACCCATGTCAATGCTTCAGATAATTAGATTCAGTTCTGCAGTTTCTGATCCAGAAGAATTTCCCCTCATCAACAAAATTTTACGTCAGATTATTTTTTTCAGTCTCTTTTTTTTTTTTTTTTTTTTTTTTTTTTTTTTCTGTGCATTCATTTCCTCAAAATTTAGTGCATTTCTGTTTGCAGGAAAACTGCTTGAAATAAAGTGGATGTCAGGATTGACATAATTTATTGTAAGCTTTTAATTTAAAGTGCCTGAATTAGGAACTTGGTCTCCTGATGCTTCCTAATCCCTGGAGGCTCTAAGTAGAAGCCTAAACTTAGTTCTCTGAAGGAGTCTGTCTCTTTTTGACTGTACAGGGTGCCTTAAGAGAGTTATTTCCTAATGCGGGCACCTTACCTCTGGCATCTGAAGAAGATGATGTGAATACTTCCGCAAGATTTATTGAACACTAAACAGCAAATGTTGCATGATGCTTAGTATAAGAAAACTAACTTCTGTATTCAGTTCATATACACAACTATCCACATATATATCCATATTCTATATATTATCATTGTATTAATTCATTCATTGTACTTGTACATGCATTTACCCACAAAAGCACTGAGACCTGTATCTAAGCCTCTTTTAATTTTTTTCTTCACAGCAATACCAAAATATTGACACCTCAGTTATAGATACAGCTCAGGCTTTCATGTTTAAAGGGATACAAGTGATTTGATTAACAAATGTCTGCTGGAGAG
This sequence comes from Aythya ferina, assembly GCF_964211825.1. NCBI lineage: Eukaryota > Metazoa > Chordata > Aves > Anseriformes > Anatidae > Aythya > Aythya ferina. Next base: position 18,876,685 of record NC_140304.1, read on the forward strand.
CAGGCATTTAATTTTTATATGGGATTGTATTACCTTGATGTCCCCTTATTATACTGGATGAAACCATCGAATTGACTATCCCGGAACAAAGCTACAGAATTCAGCTTTGTTCTTCTTTAAGACTATGCCTTTATATATATATAAATCATAATATATATATTATGATCAGGTTCATAATATATATATTATGATTTATCTGTCTATCTATCTATCTATCTATATATTTCTTTCTGTATTTCTCTATTTAAATACAAAGACTTTGTAATGGAACCTGATCATAGAGGCTCCTCTGTCACCTCATTGACAATCTTAGTGGGCAATGGATCCTTGCTAAAACAAAATCCTTGGATACAATGGATCCTTGCTAAAAATGTGTATTGAAGGACTGAAACATTAATAAAAAGTCATCTATTTTTTGGTAATTTTGTATTTTAGTTTTTATGTAATCGCTGCCTATTTTTTAACTCTGAATGTCTTTAGAAAAAGGTGGTTATACTTTTCTTCTCAGGTCATGCTGCTATCCAGTCTGCTGAAGACTGTTTCACCCATTAACACTGTTAAAATCTGCCTGTTCCTCTTCCCATAGACAACACCAAGTTACAAACCCTACTATAAAACATCTATCTAACAGAGAGTGCATATTGCTTTATGGGGGTGCTTCAGCCGGAACAAATGCTGAAAAAAAAATTTCAGAGATAGATGGTTTTAATCAGTTACTTTGTTTTTCAGGTTCTACAGATATCTTCCAGGGGCTGCATATATGCTTGGGTACTCCCAAAGGCAACAGCGTGGTCCTTCTCGCCAGACAACCATGGTTATGGCTCTGACATCTCCAAGAACCTGCGATGTGGTCCTCAGGCTACCTGAGGTAAATATTTCCACTTTTATTCTGGAGCAATACATATGTATGAAATTGAAGATTAATAGTGTTTATTATCCCACTTTTTTTTTTTTTATTTAATTTTTATTCTATTAAACCATAAGGAAGTTCCCCCATCACAAGGGCCTTGTGTTCACATAGTTGATTCTGTTATGAGAATATCTTACAGCATATTTCTTTCTCATGTAGCGTGTTGACACTTGAAATAAAAAAGAGGTTGTAATACAACAATCATGATTGATAACACATAAGTAATTATTGATTAAAAAGACCACTCCTCCAAAAATCTTCAGGGAGGTGATAGGTTTTGCTATGTCTTGGAAGAGATAATAATACCAGGCCGTAGAGAATCATGATGGATAAATATTAGCCCTCAGCATACAGGCAAGAAAAGGATGAGCATCTCAAGTAAGCAAGCTGTTTGTACTGTGAGCAAGTGGTATGTACAGCTCAGGAAAAAAATGTGAATTCGCAAATATCAAACTTATTTGATAATATTGCTATTCTGTAGATTGCAGATGTGTCAAATTGTAGACCTCTTTCATTCTGTAGATAAAAGACTTAATTTATTTTTAGGTTTGACCTAAATCTAGAGTCTAATTTAGATTTCAGTCAATACAGGCCTCTTTGAATGTTATAGGAAAATGCTACAACATCTCCACACTGTATTTGGCATTTATGTTCATGTTTGTTTTCTGACTCATTTTCAGCTCACAATTTACAATAGAGCCATCAGGCTTCCCCTGCCATTCCCTTCAAGTCCAGGTACTCTGACTTCAATGCTACCATCTCCTGACTGGGACATCTTTTCTCAAACAACCTTTTCAATCATCGAAAACCTTAAAGGTCAGCAATTAACTACGTGCAGAAGTACCTACTTTGCAGATTTTTGTAAATATGACTCATATTTTTAAAGTAACTTAAAAGTGTTTTATGCTCACTTGAAAAATCAGTTGGACTTCACATAGAAGTAAACCTGTCAGTAATGAAAATCTTTGAGGCTGCAAAGATGTAAGGAAATGAAGCATGTTAGCAACATTAAGTACCACGACAAACAGTGATTCAGACATATGCTCTCCCCCAGTATATCCATTTGAACTTCATTGCAGAGACTGCTCCAGGAGAAAAAAAAGCAATACAAAATTTATGAGAAGGACACTTAAGTGACCTCAGGTTTGTGGTGTTCTGCTTGAATTGTACTGCTACAAAGAAGCTGAAACAGCTTAAAAAATATACGCATTAATTTCCCATTGCACCTGATTTGAAAGGTTTATTTATTCATTCTTGCTGTATTAAGACATAATCATAAGATACTTAGGTTAAATTATTAGTGGAAAGGCTTTATGTAATTCTGGGATAAGGAGACACATTTTGCCTGAAATCAGTGGTCTAATATCATGCCTATGTATATTTCTTTGCATTTCATATTTCTTTGCTAAAAACGCAATATTAATTAAACATCTGTCTGTTAATTAAAATTGTTGTAAAATAATTTCTAATTGGAACTGGTAAGATTTCCAACAAAATACAATAACACTGAAAAAAGGAGAATTTTACTTGTTTCATTTTCCCCTTCCCACTTAAAATAGAGTAACTGTCTTGAAGTATAAAAGGTTTACTTTCAACTTATTTTTTTTCAGCTCATTGTTCAGTCTCCCAAAATGTGATCACAACCTTCAATGGAGTTGAGTTTAACTATTCAATGCCTGTGAATTGCTTCCACATCTTGGCACAGGATTGTAGTCCAGAACTCAAATTCCTGGTTATGATGAAAAGACTTGAAGAAGCTGCTGACCTTATGGCAATAAATGTCAGACTCGCCAGTCAGTAAGTAATTGCAAACATAATGACAGATAGATGTCAAGCTGATATAAATGTGAAGACCAGACTGTAAGAGCAGAGTGGTACTTCATAAGACTCATGGAAAAGTTACTGACATCAATGGAAAGATTTCTAGGAATGACACTGAGATTTGGGTCTTTGCCTTTGAGAAGTCCTTTGTTTCTGAAATACATCTGAGGTTCACAGTAACCTATAGTCTTTACTGCCTGAAACTCTTCATTAATTTGTAAGCATTTAACCGTCTCATTTTAGTTCTCAGTAATTAGGTAGAAACATATACTATAAATCCAAAAGGGACTACTGTAATAATTTAGTCTGACCTCCTATGCTAAACTCATAATTAGGACTAGTTAGCACCTGCAATCATCTCAGCAGAGATGTTGAGAAGTGGACATACCTACAAAGGGAATTACTTATCCCAGATTAGATGAACTCTCTTAGGTCATCCTTTAGTTGGTACATGATGTACTAAATCTATTTGAAACTAATTTAAGACATGCTTTGTTTCGTCTTGGAGCAACCATAGGTTCTTTAAAAATATAGTCTGATATTCTAAGTAGTATAGGATTATGCATACCAAAATCATTGTAGGGAATGTTCTTCAAAGTGCATAAATAGGCTTTGATATGTAAGGTTTCATTACAAGTAATTATTTATTTTTGAAGATTGTGTGCCCATCTGTTCCATAATCTTAGAGAAACAGAGAGAAACTAGTATTCCCTGCACCTGTTTTGTGGAAGAACTAAAGGATGGTTATTTCATAGACCGTATCTTTTGTGATACATTCCTTGCCACTGTATCATTTCTCATTGTTAAATACAGCATTCATGTGCTTTTGAAGTGCTTATGTGTCATATTTCTTCATTAGAGCAAACACTGCTATCAAGAAAATAATACACAGGCTATTCAAGCTGTAAGAGATCATAACTGCTGTACAGAACCCAATCTTCCTCTGAAATGTAAAGCACCTTGAATATATGTGAACATATAAGAGGAATTATATTGTTTTGTAGCAAGGGTTTCTGTAGCCTGGTGTCTTACTGCTTGAACTGTGACACAAAGATGCTCAGAAAACTGGGGAAAGGGGTATTGTGAGTACTCCTTTTCTGGCACACTTTCCTGGGCTCTTTTAATCTTCTTCCCAAAGGGTAACAGGTAATTATTCACAAAATGATATCAGCATCCTGCAGTGTTGGTTCTACCAGGACTAGAAACTGTGATCTGAATAGTGAGAAGGACAAACATTTATTTATACTCATTTCCTTTACTTAAAGTAAGGTTGACATGTATGTTTCCAATGGACGCATCCAGCTGAAGATTAATGGTGTTCAAACCCCAACAGATGTTCCGTACACACCCAGTTCTGGTAGGAGACTCATCTTTCTATTTCACTTAATCTTTTCTGCTCTTTTGAAGAAGGACATAATCCTGAAAATCCCTCTCAAGGTGAAGATCACCCTAAAATGAGAAACAATTGGATGATTTTAATATAACTTCATAGTTGCTTTCATGGGGGTGATAGGAAAGCTGAGCAAAGAAAGAGGTGCCAATCTTGTGTGTCCACAAACCAAATAATGCAGGACTAAGGCACCTTGTGCTGTCCATGGAGAAGCCCAGAACAGGCAAACAGGTCTCCCCTGCCATGGCCACGCTAGTCACAGGGCTTTGGCTTAGTCCAAGGCAGGATGGGATCTGATTTTTCTCATTTCCACCATTTCTTTTAATTTCCACCATACGTCACAGTATGCATTGTCTCCATGAATTTAACAGGGGTTCAGGTTGGACCCTAAAACAATAACCTCATTTGCAAAGGTATCTTTTTGCTTTGTTGTTACAGATGCAAGCATGCTGATCAGCAGTGAAAAGGAAGGCTTGTCACTAAAAGCCCCTGAATATGGTATAGATAAGCTGTATTACAATGGACATAGGTTTGAGGTATTATTTTTTTCCCCGTGGTTTTATTTTTAGAAAAAAAATATCTAAGTGCTTTTTAAAAATTATTATTTATTTATTTATTATTTCCATAAAGATTCGGGTTGCTTTCTGGATGGCTGGGAAAACATGTGGTATTTGTGGAAAATATGATGCTGAGAAGGAAAGGGAATATCAAACGCCCAGTGGATACTTAGCTAAAGATGCAGTGAGTTTTGCTCAGTCTTGGATCGTCTCAGAAGATGCTTGTGCTGGAGGTATTTGGATTCTAACATATATTAGTATCATTGTCTTTGACTTATTCATTAGTCACATGAATAGTCATAAGATTTACATATCTGATTTATATTAATTGTACAATGATCGTATTATTGTTCATTATTTTGTGATTAATTTCCTTAGACTGAAACACAGTCCGTTCTCCTGAGTTTAGTAGTTCTCTGCAAAGTCTGTTTTTATTGCATTTTTATATCATCTTCTTATACATTACCTAACTACCTGAAGTTTGTGCATTCTAGATAAAATTATAAATCTAAATTTCCCCAAGCTGATAATTTAGTATGAAAAGTAGATAGTTTAACTGTTAACAAAAGACATTTTATCTTGTACTTAAAAGTTTCATGCTTTATTTCCATTCTGTTGTTTTCAGGCTTTTAAATCCCAGAAAGAAAAACAAAAACAAAAACAAAACAAAACAAAACAACAACAACAACAACAAAACTAGCATTGGCTAACAAAACAGAGGGCACTTATGTGGGAAATAGATGTTTTAATTTACTCAGGCTGAAGATGGAATTAATCTGAAATCGTCATACAGGGAATGACTGTTCTTACCATTTAGCTCCTGTATAAAAACAACATGAGCATAACTGAACACGGTAGGGTGCACCACAACTCATGGGCAAGGGGTGGCATTCTGGAACATGCTCTCAGGGTCAAGCTCCCCTGCTGAGACTGGTCTAGGGGAAGCCCAGATCACAGAGTCGTAAGGCCTAAGCTGCTCAGCCATGGCAAGGTGGCTGCGATGCAGAAGTGGATATATGGATATAGAGGAGCCACTACTGACCCAAAATGAAGTGCTGTTGTAGTTTGGGTAAATTTGAGTGCCAGCAGAGCAAGGGTTGCACAGGTATCTTTTTGGATTTCCACACCTGTGCCCAACCTAGATCTGACTTAACATGCCTCCGTCCTGGGGATTGTTCTCCAAATGCCTTACAGTCCAAGTCTTTGATAGAAAATAGCACTCCCTTGAGTGAGATTAGTTTCACGTATCTTGTGTTTGTCAGTATGGCCATTGGTCTTAGTTGTTGCTAATCCTACGCACTGAATTCAGAAGTTATTTATATAAACTATAGATTATTTAAAATAATTCATTTTTTTTATAGCTTGCAAGCTGCAGCATAGATTTGTCAAAGTTGAGAAGCCAGTTGCATTTGACAAAAAGGTCTCAAAATGCTTTTCCATGGAGCCAGTTTTACACTGTGCAGAAGGCTGCTCAGCAACCAGAACCATTCCCATCTCTGTGGGTTTCCACTGCGTACCAGCTGGTGAGTCTAAAACAGTGTACTTGTGCACAATGCAAGGTGCATGTTGGATTGTGATTCTTACTCTTACGCAGCTCCCTACTCTTACTCTTTCCTCTTCTCCATAGTGAGACACAGAGCTACAGCCCAGGCTTCATCTGTCTGTTTAAGTTGCTCTGCTTGTTAGGATGCTAGCATAGGAAAAAAAGCTCTTTCTCAGGCAGGGACACCGCATTTCACCTTTTCCTCTTCTGTAAATTAAAAAAAAAAAGAAAAAAGAAAAAAAAAAAAAAGGATGAAATATATTAATAACTTTGCATACCAGAAAATAAGCCATATTAGCAAGCATCATAGCTAGAGTTCGCACTACCTAAATATGAATGATGGGAAAAGTGAACTTTTCTAAAAATTACATCAGTTCAACAGTGGTACACACTAAACCCACAAGAACGAGCCTCAACACTTAGATTCAGATGTCTTACTGTTTTCACCAAGAGTTGTACCTATATAATGGTTTTGTGATTAATTTTTATATGGCTTTGGGTTACGCCCTGTTGCACACACGTGCTGATGTGAAAAACTGTTGATGCTGATCATACCAGCACTGAGCCAGTACCTCAATGTAATAAAAACCAAAAACTAGTCACGTGGCTTCTTTTTCCTCTTTTCTCATTTACAGACTCCACTCTCAACCCAGAGGAGGCACAGATGAGGTTAGACCAGAAGTCTGAGGATGTAGTGAGCACGGTGGATGCTCACACGGCATGTTCCTGTGAACAGCAGTCGTGCTCAGCATGATGCTCCACTTCACAGCACTCACGCCTCTCTGCACTTCAGCGTTATTGCTGACAGGCTGTGGAACTGGGGACACGGTTGTGCAACCCAGCGAGGCCAAGGCCGTGCCTGCTTCACAGAATTGTTTTCCCCACAGTTATTTTGAGATCTCCGAAGTAATTCTGGGTTCCCTTAAGCGGGTTGGCTCTCTCAATAAACCATTTCTCTCTAAAAGCGTTTCGTCGAGCTTATTTCCCTCTGTGCATCTGCTCCCCTGAACTTGGACTTCCACGCGAGGCTCCTGAGGCAGGCCGCGGGCCCTTCCCCACCTCCCAGCGGCGCCCAGCCCCGGCCTCCCCCGGCCTCTCACCGCGGACCCAGCCCCGGCCCCGCGGCCTCCGGGGCGGAGCTGCTCGGCCGGACCCGCCCTGCCGCGGGGCGCGGCGCGGAAGCGGAGGCCGCAGGCATGGGGCGGCCGCGGGGCGGTTGGTTGCTGCCCCTCGGCCTTCTGCAGCTGCTGGGGGATCCCGGAGCCGCAGCCTGCCCCTGCCAAGAGCCGCGGCTCTGTCAGCCCGTCGCGGGCACCGGCGGCCCCGAGGTTGGCGAGGCTGGCCGTGGCCGGAGGGCCGGCTGCGGGGAGGGAGGCTGCGGTGCTGGGAGCTGCCCCGGTGCGGGGTTAGCCGCGCTGGGCGCACCCAGGGGGCTTGATTCAGCTCTGGGCCGTGAGTTCGCCACCTGCAGCAGTGCCACAGCCACGCCATAGGGCTTCGTGTGAGGGGTGGGGAAGGGAGAGCTTGAGAAGGGTCCCGTGGAGAAGGGTTGGGAACTGATGGGACGACTTCTTCCTGCCTCTAGGTCTTTGTGTTCGATGTGGGGAAGAATGCCTGGAAATCCTATGACTGGTCGAAAGTTACAACTGTGGCAGCTTTCGGGAAGTATGATCCAGAGCTTATGTGCTACGCTCATTCCCAAGGTGCCAGGGTAGTGCTAAAAGGTGGGCTAACTCATCAAAATATGGGTATTTCTAAGTAAATAGGAGCATAACGTGCATAGGACTAGAATACCTTGATGTTTTACAGCCACAGCTATGTGAAGTGTTAAAATAAGTAAGGATTAAGTAATAAGAGGATAATGCACACAGGGCTATAATACCTTGGCATTTTGCATGTGCTGGTATGCAGGGTATTAAAAAGAAAACCAGTGATGGCTTGTGTCACAGTAATAACAAAACCATTCTGGTGATGTCCAAATAAAATCTCCCCTAACGGAGCTTCACAGCCATAGGAGAGCTGCGAGGAAGGGAGGAAAGAGTAAAGCTGTAGAAGACAGTTATTTGGGTCTGTGTTCTGGATGTTATGCACAATACCCAAAAGACAGGGTAAGGAAAGGGATTGTAAGCAATTTTTAGTATTTTTCACTTCAGTTAATCCCTGTGTTCTAGGACGTGATGGAGTTTGAAAATGTGAATGCTCAGGAGCTTTGTGTACAAATACTGATTAGAAAGACAAAGTCCGTTGGGTCAACCTATGCATATGTTCTGTAATCAGGTCTTGGATTTGATGAGGCATAAACAGAATCAAAGACCACAATGTGGAGAACAACAAAGGTTAAATGTAAAAGTATGTTTATTTTGAGCAGTAAGACACAGTCTCTGGCTCCGTGGAAATACTGGAAGCCAACTGACTTCAAGGAAGGAAACTTAGAGTGGCTAAAAGTATTAAGTAGAAGGAAGGAGATGCTTAAAACTGTAGAAAACAAATTCCAAAAGAAACTTTGTTTTAAAGACTGTCTCAAATAAGTTTGGTAATCTCTCCTGGTATGGATTCTCAAAATTATGCTTGGAAAAAAAATAAATTAAGCCCTTTCTATTTTTCACATATGGTGTCAGGATTAAGTAGATGCCATTATAGTTGTGGGGATGTTTTATTTTCTGGTTATATTACTTGGCTTGGTAAAGACAAATCTTTCCTCCTTATTGTGATGCAAATACATGTTACGTTGACTCTTGAACACCTCTTATCTAGGTGACGTACCTCTTAAGGAAATTGTTGATCCTGCTAAAAGAGCAGCCTGGATATCCCAACAGGTGGACCTTGCCAAAAAACAGTATATGGATGGAATTAATATAGATATAGAGCAAGAAGTTAATGAAACCTCCCCTGAATATTATGCGTTGACAGAGCTTGTTAAAGAAACTACAGATGCTTTTCACAGAGAGATTCCAGGATCACAGGTAATAAAAATGTACTTCATACAAACATTGAGTTTAACTTCATGAAACATATGGAGTTTTGAGAATGCTGTTTAGCATATGAATATGAAAATAAATGCCAAATCTAAAGCATGATACTATCATCAGTGGTTAATTATGAATGTTAGCTATGATATATATATATTTCTATCATAAAATGATATATATCACAATATAGTCTATATGACTATATAGTCTCTTTCTCTCTCTCTCTCTCTCTCTATATATACATATATATATATTTCTATCATAAAAATCACTCTCTTTGACTTACATTAATTTAAATGGCAGAAGGGTTTCGTTGAGATTTGCAGGTACAGTGTTACTGCCCTGTTGGGGGAGCTGCCAGTTACTAGTATGGCTTAAGGACTCTTTCAAAGCAGGGCCTTCTGGTGAAAAAGCTTCCTAATGTTGTCGTAAGCTGGTTATTGATGTTTTAAAAGTTTGCATCATGCTTCTTGTTTTTGATCAGATGGTTTTCATGTTACAATTTCTTTGGTGTTTTAAAATTATATGGTAAATGGTGAAATAACTCAGGAAAACAGCATCTTGGGCCTTGAATTCACTAACAATGGCAGCTTATTACCTAATGTTTGCTTTATCAGCTGAGCAGCTGATACATATATACTTCATTGGTATCACCATGTGAACATTCTGCAACCTTAGGGAAATACTCTTTAAAAGTTACAGCTCTGTAACCATAAATCAAGAGTGCCTAAGTGCTGTACACGATACTAACATGCATTTTGCTTTCAGGTAACATTTGATGTGGCTTGGTCCCCTGCATGCATTGATAAAAGATGCTACAACTACACTGGGATTGCAGATGCCTGTGATTTCTTATTTGTGATGTCTTATGATGAACAGAGCCAGATCTGGACCGATTGTGTTGCAAAAGCCAATGCTCCTTACCTCCAGACTTTAGTTGGTAAGGACAGATGCCTCTTCAGGAATTGGAATATTGCTGTTTGTTTGTATGAATGGTTAGAAACAATCGCCTTTTCTTAGATGTGTTTTTTGTTTTATTGAGGTTTTCTAGTAGCCTCAAATAATGTGTTGTTCTAGTGGGAAACCAGTATTGCAGATCCCTATGAGACACGGTGGATAGACTTTTAGCAGTTGTGTGTTCCTACTTGTAAAGTTGTTGTCTCGCCCTTATGATTGTGAAAAACACTGTTAGAATGACAAAAGGCAGCCAAAGCAAAGGTGTCTGCCTGGGCTTGCAAAGAACCTGCAACATTTGTCTCATCCTTGTGAACTGTGCGGGTCCCTTTGAAGCTGTAGCTTCCTTTGGCAAATGTGGGTTTAAACAGTCTCTTGTGTGCATTCCCATCTTTCTTTTCGGCTGGTACAGCTGTTCATGCACATTCACAGTGAGTTGGATTAGGGAACTGACAGTCTTAAAAGTAAGACAAGAGGGAGGTTAATTTGAATTTGGATCAGTTCTCTGATTTGCTTTCCTACATAGACCCACAAGGAGCTGTCAGCACAGGTGAGCCGAGAGGCAAATGAGAATGAATCCTGATTAAAACAGCGCTTTCTTAGTGATTTGTCTTGTTTTGTCTTCCTTGCTTTCTAAGAAATACCTACTGATGAAGTTTGAATTAGTGTAAATATGTCAGTGCTTATTGGCACTGTCGCAAAAGCTGCTATAGACAACTGAAGGTGTGAGCAAATCTATAGGATGTGAATAGAGCAAATATAGGACTGTGGGTGGGAGGTAAAGAACTTAAATATAAATATAAAGAATATAAAACATGGAAAAATGCAGTAAGTAATTTTATTTCCTACAAAACTAGGATATGAAGAGTACATTACTATGGGCATTGATCCTAAGAAGCTTGTGATGGGCGTCCCCTGGTATGGCTATGATTATGTCTGCCTAAATTTATCTGAGGTAAGATAAAGATTATTCATTTACAGTCATACTGTTAATCTTTTTTTTCCTTAGAAGGAGCCAGCTACATGTTAGTGATCCTGTTTGTGGATTAGGAAATTCTGTGGTCTGATGGTTAAGAGCTTAAAACTGGTACTCAAGACTTTTCTTTGGCTGATAACTGATAAGCAGTGTGTTACCAAACAGGGCTTTTTATCTCCCCCTGGGCAACCTGAACCCTATAATATACCCAAGCACCATATTTCACTGAGGAGCTATAGATGTTATCTGTACGGGAAGAGGTGATATCTAAAGGCACTACGACACTTTTACCTGCCTTCTCAACAGTGATTAAGCTCACTGCTTAAAGATCAGGTGTAACAAACAATAGCAAAACTAGGACTTAAAGTACAGCAGTTTATGGATAAATCATGGAGTCTTAAAAAACATTATACTTAAGAAAAATGTAAGGAATTAAAATGTAAGGAATTAGAAGTGGAAGGGGAAAAGATGAGACAAATGTGTAGGTTGAATGACGACAATCCAGTCCTGTGGTACTACAATTTGAACAAAATCTGTTTAATTTACTTCTGTTTGGAAGTAACATGACTAGCACAGATAGTTGAAGATTTGGGGGTTTTGTGACTTTATTATTGGCTGTACTGCTATTTTGGAGTTCAGTAAATCTATGTAACGTTAAACTCCTGCACTCTGCTTTTTTTTTTTCCCCCCAGGATCATGTTTGTTCCCTTTCCAAAATACCTTTCCGTGGGGCTCCGTGCAGTGATGCTGCAGGGCGTCAGGTCCCCTACGGAGCAATAATGAAGCAAGTGAACAGTTCTATTTCAGGGGTGCTATGGGATGAGGTACAGAAGTCTCCGTTTTATGAATACAAGGTATGTCTCCCTTTACAAGATGCCATGCATGTTGTGGACATGTTTATGAACCATAGTTCTTTGATTATAAAGTTTTCAGGGTTAGATTTTTCAGTTTGTTTCCTATTTTTTTTTCACGTAGTAAAGGATGGGCAGATTTTCATCTCTTGAATTTCTTCTTCTGAAAATGGGGTGCAGTGGCTGAACGCTACAGGCATAATACAGGTTTTCATTTCTCCACAATCTTATTGAGGGGAAATTTGTAATGTCAAAAAGGGTGTTTTGGCCAAAGAAATCCTATAGCTTCATTCTTCACTGTTACAGTTTTCTGATGTTGATGACTGATCTAAACTAAGATAGATGCTGCACTGAATAGAAGGTGTAAGCAAAACTCAACAGACTTTAATGTATCATATTACTGTCAGTATCAGCCTATCTACAGAAGTGTTTGTGTTTTCGTAGGATTCTCTTGGTCAGTTCCACCAAGTATGGTTTGATGACCCTCGCAGCATCTCTCTTAAAGCAGCCTATGTGAAGAACAGAGGCCTAAGGGGCATTGGCATGTGGAATGGAAATAGTCTTGACTATTCCAGGGAAGCTGCAGCAGAACAACAAACTGAAGCAATGTGGCAAGCCTTGACACCGTAAGAAGTACATAAAATTGTGAATCACTTGATATAGAACTATGAAAATCAGATTTTTTTTTTTTATTATGACACATAATGTGTAACAGAATTATTTATAAACATACCATGATTACAATCAAAACTTTGAGAGCTGGTCAAATTCACCTTGTTATTTTGTATGCAAAGCTGTATCTTCATTCTTCATAAAGTTCCAGTATTGCTTCAGCAGTGCTCTTTAAGAGACTTATCACCCTTTTAGTTTTTCACTACCATAGTAAGTTGGTTAAAGCTTCAACTTAGAACGTATCTGGTAACAAGTAAGACCAAGTGAATTTACAGGGGTCATCTAATAACGGTCCTCTGCTGAGGCTGCCTAATGCATGGAGAGATGGACTGCTGTCTACAGGACTTTTTTGTTGTTCAGTAAAACATTGTTTTTGTTAAGGTTGATAAAGTGTTGTCTGTTTATGCATTACTTGTTCCGTGGTTTACAGCCTACATTGTTTCTCAGAACTGTTTCACAATCAGACTGAAGTGCAACTATGCCCTGCTTAAGTGACTCCATTAATTAAACTATTTAATTAGACATATGTAGTCAGTTTTCTGTTTTTGTTTTTTCTTGCTAAATAGTTACAGGGAAACCAACATAGAGTAATAGCACAGAACCAGAAGCACTACCATGATGATGCCGAGGAGAAGATCTGAGCATCTGACTGCTTGATACTACAGGTGATGAAAAGCAGGTGAAACCTACTAAGGTTGCATCATCCTTTTTTTTTTTCCCTTGGTAAATCAGAGGGCTCTCCACTAGAATTCTAGTCTGTAGCTTTTGTGGAAAACCTGATGAATTTATAAGACATAAATACTATTTATGTTTATATGCTAGACTGCAAGATAGGTATATTTGACCAAATTGAGACATCAAAAAAGTTAACTTTAAAAAAAGTTGGTTCGGATTTTCCAGTAGCCAATTGCCTGCTCTTGTGTCTTAAAACAATTATGAACTACAAGACACAGGATTCATTATTGAAATGAGCAAAAGCAGTTGTTCTTTTAATACTAAATTTAATACTTAACACTAAAATCTATGCAAATCCTCTGTTTAAAAAATGAATTGTAAAAAGGGTGGTTTGACTCAAGACATTTGGAAGTCAGTCCTCTGAGAAGTGGCATAAGTTTCTTCCAGTATTACTGATTTCCCGTCAGGGTTTCACTTGCAGTAACAAATACAGCTTTGTCAGCTTTTTAGCTGACATGAATTCCTAGCACATTATTGTTCTACTTAACGTAATAACATCTTGAACTTCAAAGTAGCAAACAGATCTAGAAAAAAATGACTGAGAAGAGTTTCTGATTATTTTTAGAGAATTGTTATGTAAGTACATGCACATGCATGAACATAAAGAAAAGCAGAGCATACAGTACTGGCAATAGCACCAAGATCATCATTAGAACTTAGTCAAAACAAAGCTTGCATCTTCCACTAATTATAGAATAAAGCTAATGTTGATGCAGCTTTTTTGTGAGGGAGGAGACAAAACTAACTAGATATGAAAGAACTAGAGATTTTTTTCCATAATTAATAAAGGTAATAATACACCAATTTATAGATAAGTATACTTGTAATGACAAAAATAGACTTCAGTAAATAGCTAAATAAAAATTACTTTTGCTAGAGTTCCAAAAAAGATGCATTTTAATCATTTATCAAAAAATTGAATAGCTGCTCCAACAATCTGAATGGGAAGTTTTAGATTATGGGTTTACGTGCTTAATAGGTATTTTGTTAATGAAGGAACATCAGCATACTGAAATTGCATGATTGACTAATTTGCACTTTTAAAATAACTTAGTGAAATGTTTATCAGCTACTTGAACATGTGATATGCAGTCCCCTAGTGGGCTAGTATACAAATTCCACATTTAAACAGTTAATGTCTTTTTAAAAGAGAACTTTAAGAACATATAAACAAATGCTCTGAATTTCCAAGTTTATATATACATTATAGGACTTTTATAGACTTTACAGATGTTACAGTTGAGTCATCCTCTTAAATACCTGATTTCCCAGACTGGAGAATTAAAGCTGAATGAATCTTCTTCTGTGTCAGTTCTGCTCTCAGTGCTCGTAAATCAGATGCTGCCTGCTTTCTCATCTGCAGAAGAACCAGTCATTTAAGGAATTGTAATTTAATGAAGCTTTTGGAGTTGACATGCATATGAATTTATGTAACTAAGACTGAATTTTATACAGGATTGCTGAATACACGATACATCTTTCATCTTTGAAATCTTACATGTCTAATTAGATAGCTTAGTTCTAGCACTATGCCTTGGTGCTTTTAAGAGACAACCATGGAATTCATTGTTCTTTTCATTCCTTGTTATACAATGGAGGAAGTGTACCCACCCTAGGTTAGACAGTAAACAGGATCACGGGCAATCTGTTTGATGCAGAAGACTCAGGTTTCAAACATTCATATCTAAGTGTCTATCCAGCGTGAAGCCCTGTATCATCACCTTCCTTTCTAAGGAAGCCACAGGTAGCAATGGTATGGAATAAAGCAGGTGAAGAGAACTGCTGTCTGCTCGGAGAACCATTCCCTCCTTTTTTTTCCTTTATACCTTTTTTGTTTTTTTCTTAGCTATGGTGTGCAACTCACCAGTATGTCGCCTAGTATGCTCCTTCAATTACCATCAGAGTGGAATAGGCATTTCATGAAAAAGATTGCAACATAGTACCTTGAAAATGTAAGTAAGTACTTGAATGCCATACATTCAAAAATAATCCTATGAACTAATTCTCCAGAGTAATTTGGCTCAAATGCTAAATTATGATAACTAATACCATGAAACTTGAAAATAAGAACTGTACAACAAATGTATTTTGAACACCTGGAGGTGTTCAAGACCAGGTTGGATGAGGCCCTGGGCAGCCTGATCTAGTGGGCAGCAGCCTTGAATATGGCAGGGGCTTGGAATGAGATGGTCTTTAAGGTCATTTCTAACCCAAGCGATTCTATGATTTAAATTATCTAATATTTAGAAAGATTAATTTATACCATGTAAGATTTTGACACTTTATAACTAGGATAAATGCAGAGTACCTTAATTTCTATTATGAGCTTCATTTTTGTATCATCCAGCTTCCTCCTCAGTTGATCGAGTTCATGCTGCACTGTAGTAATCTGGATGATTTTGTTATTCTGTATGAAACAACAACAAAAACTTTAGTTGAGCATTAAGATATCTCTTCATTCATTCAGTATTACTTCACCACTCAGAAACAATTCTCTAAACTCTTTCCAGCTCTTCGACTCTCTTACAGTCTTCAGTGCTTGCCTGGCATCTCGTTCTGCAACCAGTCTGCTCCCCAACAGAGGGCAGCTCTCCTCAACAACCATCCAGCCCTTCCACTTCCCCTAGGTGTGGAAGTTCTTCCACTCCCTCTTTGGGAAGCTGAAGTCCAGATCCGATCTCCTGAGTTAACAGGAAGTTGTTTTGCAATTAACTTTTACAACTACCCCCCACATAAAATAAAAAGGCACGCTTCAAATATATATATATATTTTTTCTCACGGACTTAGCATCACTTTCTCCCCTAGGCAGTACACTTACTTGTTGATAAGATTGCTACACTACAGAAACCCTAGCTTCCTGGTTGAAACCACAGAGAAAACGTGGAAAGGTACACAGTCACAAAGAAAAAAAGCAGGCTGGACAGTCGGACAAGCTGGGGGCTCCGAAGGAATGACCCGTCATTGCATTCAGTCACCAGCGTGGACAAAGCTGGTGGAGGACAGAGCTCAGCAGCAGCAGGATCTGCTCCCTGGAGCCCCAGCACCCAGCTCTTCCTGCCTGACTGGCCAGCAGCAATTCCTCACCTTACTTGTGAGGGGTGGAGATCACAGTTCTCCTTAATGAGCCTCATAGCTCATTAAGTCCTGTCTCTCATCTCTGCATGCTAGCCAATACATAACTGCATTTGAAGTTATGCACATCCTTTGTACAGAGGCACCTTGTGCCCTGCCAAGGAGGTCTAAAAACCCTGACACCCAAAAAGAAGCATTAACATACTTGAACGTAGCTCGTAATAGAAATGTAATATGAACACTTCATATTCTTATATTTTAGATACATTATCTCAAATAATCCACAGTTGTATATAATGTACAATCTTAGATTGTCTCCCCCCTTTCAGGTACAAGCATAACACACTACATGTACTTCCACCAGCTTATAAATTTCGTAGTCTAGCTTCAGATTTGCAACTAGACTTGCTTCTATGAATACATTTTAAAAAAACAGCAGCTGTAACTCTTGGGAAGGGTGTTTTCCCCTTTTATCTTTTTTTTTTTTTTTTTTTAATTCCTCTTTGAACTTCCCCTAATTTGACACCAGCAATGTAACACAAGACTCACAGTTGCACAATAATTCAGGTGTAACCACTCCAAGAGCTTCAGAGGTGCCTCTTCCCCAAAAACAATTAGAATTCATCACCTCTGTACATGAAATTTTAGATGAGAATAATGTAGAACTGAACAATTCATTAATCATATGAAACAAAAGGGGAGTTTGTAATGAGAAGGTATTGTACAAACACAAAGCAGAAAGATTAAAATGCTTAGACTCAAGCATTTCTTCAGTCTTTTTGAGAAGAATGGAATGTGGTAATTCTGTAGTGGCCACACCTTGGATGATTGAGAGATACTTGGCTATTAAAGCTAGTTTAGAAGTCATCAATGATGAATTTGTTAGTTTCATTTATGTTTTTTTACAAAAAAAGTAAATTGTGTAAAAAAAATAGTTTAGGTACATACCTTCAAGTTTGTCTTACTGTTCAGTTGTTTTCGGCTATCTCTGGCTTCTAATTGCAAGAGTAATTTCTGGTGGTAAAGCTCCAAATCTTGTTGCAGTTTGTTTAAAACATCCTCCAGTGAAGCCGTAGCCTTCTTAGTTTCAAAGTATTTCTTTTTCCATTCCTCACGAACTACAAAGGAAAACAGTAATACAGTTTGGTCTCATTCATCTTATTCTAAGGTCTCTTGAAGACAGAAATGATGATACCGATCTCACAAGACTCATTTGGCCAACGCACACATTAAACATTAGCAGTAGGTTTCTTAAAAAAAATCACGAAAATCTTTTTCAAATGACATTCTCTATACATGCAGTAGAATTTTCACACAATCACCTGCAGCATAAGGTTCTCTCTGTCTACTGAGACAAAACACAAGGTCCAAACCCCGAATTTCATTTGGCCTGGCAGTTCTGCAGCCTTCAGCTGCACAGGTGCTCCAGACCTGTTAAGGCTGGTGCTCACCAGTCCGAAGTCCACAGCCTCCTTGTAGCAGCAGCATTAATGTCTTTATGCAGAATTTGAGCTCTGCACAGCCAGAAATTTTGATCAGAAGTCCCAAGATCATGAGAAACACTTACTTAAAATTTAACCATGATTCCTTGAGCTATGTTGTTATGTGTTATCAGTGGCTGGCACATACATATCCCATATGTGGTGTGGCAGTCTTATTGCCACATACATTTGTTACTCTGTGATGTATCTTAAATTACTCCTTTTTTCCAGACACATTTTAAGAAAGCAGGATAACTGCTCCTTAAAAACTTACTCCCCCCCCCCCCAAAAAAAAAAAAAAAAGAAAGAAAGAAAAGCCCGGCTGTTGGAGCACTATACAGCATGTAACCAAGAGTGACCATCAGCACAGCAATCCTCAGATGAAATTAAATATGGACTATTGCTGGGCCTCCAGAATATGCTCTTCCCTTCATACCTTGGGAAGAAGCATGTTTGTGAATGCATTCACTTCTGAAATTGTACAGTCTCATTAAAATAATTCAGAGGTACAAATACTCCTGAAAGAACCTGCAGAAGCTGTTTAAATTCTTGTGAAATAACCTTTTATTTACCTAACTGAACAGCATAATTTAAGACAACATAAGAGCAGTTCAGGACTTAATCTCAGCAGGGTAACATAGCTTGCGTTGCAGCTCCACGCTACTGCAGATTCACTCCTTCAAGTGGCCAAGTTCCCTTTTTAAGATACAACTTCACTCCACTGCAGAGCACAGTGTAGCCATGCCCTCAGAGAATAACTGGGAGAATTGGCATGTCTTCTCCTTTTGACAAAGCTACAGATAATAGTTGAGATTGCCAGTGATTCAGCTGTATTTATGTACAAAGAGTGCTCTCAAAATGTCAATGTAATTAAATCTCATCTCTGTATAACTGGAATGTGACATCAGGAGGATAGCTTAAGTATAAACTTGAAAATAATTTTACAAAGAAAATCTGAGTGAGATTTCAATTAAATACTCCCTTTGTTAAAAAACAAGGTTTGTCAAGCTTGCCGTGAAAGGCTTCTACCTTCATGCCATGTGCTGAATTATTAGATATTATTAGAAATAAAAAAATACTATGTTGGCAATTGGAACATAAGCCCTGTTAACACAGTAAAACCTCAGTAAGCACCAACTATAGGCAATTTTAGAGTATGTCAATTGTCTCAAGGCTCAAACAGCAAAATGGCCAGTAATAGCTCTTTGGGTGCTGTATATACACAGGAAAAAACTTGGACAGTTTATAAAAGCCAGCATATTTTTAGACTTACAAAACTGCACCCCAAAAAAAAAAAAAAAAAAGTAGAAGGAGACTTTTCAACTTTTCTACCGTATTATTACACAAATAAGTCTTCTCATAGCTACTGCTTAGCCAACTGCACTCTCTGTAATTAAGCTCACTGACAAAGAGACAAACATTTTCACATTAGTTTCAGTGTTTCTCAATCATTCCAAACTCCAAAATAAATTAAAAATGTACCATGGCATCTCCTCAGCTTATTTTGTTCCAGTAGCCCTTTAGCTTTTTTGACAAGTTCTTCTCTATTTTTTTCCATGTGCCTTCTGTCTTTCTTCATTTGTTCCAATTGTTCTACCATCTTGTTTTCTAAAGATATTATAATTATATTTATCAAGCATCTGGATACTGTAAGTAGGAAGGATCAATCAAAATTTTTGTAATGCACCCGTCATAAATCATGCCAAGAACTCTGTCAGAACAGGCAGTAGGAATTCTTCTATTTTAATAAACTATTCTGACTTTTTTCAGAATATAAACTATTCCTGACTTTTGGAAATGGCTGACACATTAGAAGAAAATGAGAATCCCAGCATGCATCCAGGCATTTATACACACACACAAACAAGTAAACACACTTTTAAATGCCTAGGCAGCATGTCAGTAGAATCAGCTTCAGAATCTATTCAGATGTATATAGCATAAACTGAAAACTCTTGCAACATCAAGCGAAAAAAGCCTCCAGAGGATTTCTTCTTGCTTCAAAATACTTTGTGATATAAATCTTTCTTTAAACTATAGGCGTCAATAAGCCTATATAGGTGTTAATAAGCCTGTAATAGCTCAAACTTTTAACTAGACTGCAACAAGTCAGTCACCTCCCTTTTCACTATTCTGCTACACACTAGCTGAGGATCCTCTGCAAGTTAGCATCTTTGCTTCATTCTCACGTGAGCCAACAGTATTTCCCCCTAAACTCCCTCCTTTTCTCCTTCCACACCCAAGTCCATGAGACCAATCTTCTAACAATGGGAACTTCTGCCATACTCTATGAACAACTCAGGCAACATTAGATGCCTGCAATTTTCCAAATACAAATTAAAATTTTTAACAATCCTGGGAATAAATATATGTACAAATTCTTTCATAAAGTATTTCTGTCTTCATCAACTGTTCAGTCTTGATTAAATGTTAACTCCCCACGCATTTCTTGGAAGCACATACTTACTTTCTGCCTGAAATGCAGGAACCTGAGCTGGGTTTACAGAAAGTGACAGAAAAGGCAGACTAGGAGGTGAAATATGTTCTTTTGGACAAGTAGAATTGTTTTGCTTGTTCTCATCTTCCTAGAGGGTCAAAAGACAAAACTACATGTACATAATTTATAACCCTGAACAGTCACATTAAACATGCTTTGAAAGTGGTCTGAGTGAATGGGGAGGATGTATTGGAACTCTGAATATAATCTCTTTTATTCATTACAAACTTCCAAACAGATGGACATCTGCAAACAGCATCAGAACACTGAAATTGCAGAAGATAATACATGGACCAAAAGACAGACTATTGCTAAATATTCTTGTCCATGTCTGTAACTCCACAGACTACTGACACTCCCATGTAAGACCAAGAATGACCGGCCTGAAAACTGCTGTCAGGCATATTGATTAACAAAAGCTGGATTGCTCATTTCTAAACCAAAGTTTATAATAGCTCACAGATGACAGTAGTGACAGTGGTTATGCTGTATGACGGCATGTGGGCGCTCTGTCTTCCTAACATGTTCTTATTCAGATACTATGACTATACCGTATGTATGTTTTAAATAATTTTTTTTTTTCTCAGAAGTTTTACTTGAGATTAGGATTTATCCCATATAAGACTCATATTTCCTATGGGATAAATCTTAAATTATAAAAACATCACTGATACAGCCAATACAATGCTGCTGTCAAGAAACTGTAAAAAATAAATTTAAAAAGGCTGATGTTAATAAGACTGAGAAAGATACAACATACATAGTTCCTATTAAATGATAACCAGAGGTATAGCTTCTGATTTATCATTGTTTAGATATACAGCTGATTTATCATTAGCAAATCTCCAAAGCAGCATTGCATAAATTAACTTTGCTCAATTACTCTAAAATCTACATTGCATGTTTCGTATTTCTAATGAGTTACCTGTCTTACAAAATTAGTCAGTTTCTAGGTGGAGGACTATATTTATTGCTCCACATTAAAAAGAATATGCTATCCTGAAAAACATACCTGATTATCCAGTTTTTCACCAGGACCAGTTACAGACTTGCTAGTTCTGTACTGCAGCAAACTAAAGAGAAATTCAAAGAAGCAAGTGAAAATTCATGCAATGATATTGTTTTATTTTTCCATTTTCTTTCATTTATTTGAAGTATGTAAAATCAGTTTTTTGTCATTATTATTATCCATTCTTTTATCAGAATTACCATTTACTAACCTTTGGTTTCTGTCTATATATTCTGTGGTTTGATCTTCTAATATTTCAAGATTTCCAGAATCCCGTGTTCTGTCTCTTTTTAGTTTGGTATCTTTTTTGTGGTCATTATTTTCCATGTTTGTAACTAGGAGTTTGGTGTTTAGTTCTGTGACAGGATAACGATGATCAAAATACACAGATTACACTCACAAGATTTACACTTTTTTTGACTGTCAACACCTGAACTTTCCAGCCTGTATTAGAAATTCAGTGAGTCAATACAATAAATAGGATTACATCTGGGGTAACGAAAGGTTTTCTGAATAACAGAGGAAAGAAATAAGGGGGAAAAAATCTACTTCTGTTTCAAGAATTTGTATCTAACTAATTCTGGTAACGAGTAGAGGAAACGTGACAACAGGTAATGAAATCATTTAATTATTTCTCCTTTCCTAAAATAATTCTCTAACATTTTCTGCCTTTGAGACCCTGGAGATCTCCTACAAACTGGAGCCAGCAAAGAAAGTGACAGCAAAATGTTTTGCATTTGAATGTTATCTCCTTTAAATTATACAGGCTAAACATTTCAAAAGAAAACTGATGACAGAATTTGCCTGTACTTTAAATTACAAAATTCTACATCCCTCATCATTCAAAATAAAGTTCTGGAAAACTTCTCAATTGTATAAATATGCCCATATATATGCATATATGTATTATATATATTATATTAGATATACATACATATATATATATATATATATATGGTCTCAGGCTTCAGTTAACATGATGATAGAGGGACAAAGCTAGTTTTGACAGATTATCAATGGAAATTGAAATTATGGAAAAGTCATCAGTGAAGGCTTTTCTAGTACACTCTTCAGACACATCTAAGATCACAATATCACATTTTTTGTTTTCTTACTCAAAGTACTGGATATCCAGAAAATCAATAAGGTGCCCATATGTATGAAAAAATTAATATTGCCTCATTTAATAATTCCTCATTAGAAATTTGCAGTAGAACAAGGGTCATCCCCTTTACAATTAATGTAAAATTATACTCAAATATTAAGATTTGTCTTTCAAAAGTATTTCCTGAAAAACATTTTATGTTATCATTTTGATGCTAATTTAACAGTGGTCAATCCAATTTAAATGCTTCAGTCATTTCTTTATTTGTAATTACTAGAAATTTAGCAATATTAAGAACACTAGAGAACTGTTCAGGACTTGGCCCCCAGTATCCCTAAGATACTTCATTTTAAAGGAAGTAGTAGTTAACAGATGTCTTTCAAACTACATTTTCTATTTTGGCACAGAATTATTAGCTAGTTTGTGTGTTCTTTAAACCTCTCCATTCTTTTCTAACAGTTTCACTGTAATCTGTTCAAAGAATACTCTTACCTCTCAGTTTTAGGAATGCCACTGTTCAATAGTACATAAATAAATCAGCAGTATATAGGAAGGAGGGGAGGAAGCACTTTCTTTTCATTAGTAATGTAGGTATGCATAAGATAACCATGGAAGTTGAAGTGAATAAATTGCATTCCCCAATTTCCTGATCAGTTTTTTTTTTTTCATTTAAAATTGATGTTGAATTATGGGATCCTTATCTTCCAATCTTTACAGCAGCTGCTCAGTAATTTGCTTCCATATAAATAAGATCAGACAAAGGCATTGACTATATTAAAGTGCTTCCCTACAACAGTACATAATTATAATGAATGACTCATCCAAAGTAAAAACTATGGTTCTTTGAAAGATATTATTTTAAAAATTAGAATACTGTTCTAACAGCAATATTCCAACTTACGTTGCAACTACAGATTTTTTTTAAACTTAGCTTTACTCTGCCAACTTTCTAAAAATTTTGGCTTAGCACCAAGATGACAATAAACAGTGTACCTGTTTGGTATTTCATGCGATTTTGGTGTGGTTGGTTAGTCTGGCGTTGTTCATTACTGTGGTTTATGTGAAGAGTAAGAGCATTTCCTTTGGCTTTGTCATTCCTCTTCGGAGTATTATGCTCTTCTTGATCTTTGCTATGGTGGTTTTGCTGGGATTTCTGTAACAGCATATAGCTCTTTCCAGACCCTCGATCTGTAGAATTTGAATGACTTGGTGTGAAGAGAGATCCACTGGATCCATTTTGATCTGCATAATAATTGATTTGAGACAAAAAAATATTATTTTATTGTAAATGTTAACCATAATAGTTATTTTACTCCATCACTCTTCTTTGCGATCTTTGTTAAACTTACCTTTCACTCTGAATTGTGTCTGTTTTAATGCAGTCCTGTTGTAGTCTTGCTCATGATTTGTGTTCAAAACTGGAACAGATTCTTTATCAGTCCATTCTGCAGGACTGTGCACTTCCTTATTTTCTAGCTGATGACTGCTCTGTATGCTTTCTAAAAATGGTCTGCTTTTTTCACTTTGCTGGGGAAGATTGGGTAGTCTCGATCCATGACCATACCTATTAGCTTCTGCATTAAAGTGGCATCTTTGTTTAGTTGATGATGATAACGGATAAACATCTTCAAAGTATTCCACTCCAGGTAATAAATATAATTCAGGATACAGTGCCTAAAATATGCAGTATATTAACCAGACACAAAAGAAGAAACTACCAACATAAAAAGCTTCTGAAAATGATAGCTTAAAAGCCATAAAATACATACATAAGGGGGAGCAAATGACTTCAGTTCCAGTTCTGTTTCTTGCTTTGCTTTTACCTTAGAAGATAAAGAACAGAAGTGTAAACAGTAAAATACTTTCTTAACAATAATGTTGTCACTTAATTTATGTATTCTATTATCATCTTTACATACAACATTTTTCTTCTGTAATAGCTTGATGGGGAAGAAGGAACATAGAATGCTGTTCTATTTTCCAACATAGCACTGAAACTACTTTGTCTATTTTTCAAAATTTAAATCAGACACACAAAAGTATATGGATGTACTGAATACACTTCTTTATCCTTTGCACTTTCTCCTGTGGTTCAAAGGACCTGATCTAACAATCACAGCAGAACAAAATCTTACACTGCCTTTGCCAGAAGTTGTTTCAAGTCAAATCTGAATAGAGATGATGAGTCTAACATAATTTTCTCTATTAATCTAACAAAACATCACAAAATATTTGATGTATATAGAGAAAAAAAATCTATGACTGTCCTATGTCATCTAGTACTTATCATCTTGCTATTCTTTTTGTGATATACACTTTCAGATTTCAACAGTCATCCTAAAATACAAAATCTACGATAATCAATGTATATTTGAAAGATGTGTTCCAGTAGAAAATAATAATAATCTGAGTTTACATTTAAGTAATGAAATTGGAGTAAACATGGGGCCAAAAGCTGCTCTCAATAATGGCCACACAATGACATCGATTCACACTTAGAGACATGGGCTATGTGAAAGAAAAGGAAGAGCAAATGAACTTGGTTTTGGTTTATGTTTTTCATTTAAAGACCCTCACTTGCAAGCAGGCTACAGCTCTTAGTACTGTTTACATTGTCAGTGTTGTGAAACAGGACACTGAGAAAAAAAACACAAACTCAACAAATATTTGGTCATGGAGATTTAATTCAATTAGGTTACCACGACCCTAAACAACAAATAAACGAGTTATTTGCTTGCTTACATTACCCTTTATCACAAAACACATATCAAGCAGCACTAAATCCCCCAAATTAAAATTATATCTTTAATTTGTTTCTAAAAATCTTCACTTGTATCTACTAATGTATTTCATCTACTATTAAACGCAAAATACTTTATTAAATTCCTGCTATTCTCAAGGGAGCTTGAAATTTTATCCATTTATCTCAGAACTATCAGTGGGGAAGAAAATCTACCATCTCACTATCATCCAGTTAAAAACATCTTTTTTTTTTTTTTTTTTTTTTGAAGACTTGCATATCTTGTCAGATTTAGATTGCATCACAGTCTTTAAATTCCTGTCTATGTTTCTCTACCTGCTTTTCCTAGTTTTCTGCACAGGCAATTTTAGTGATATTGTCTACAAATGAAATAAAAAACAACACCAATTTTCTGCCTTGTATTTGGAAATCCATGAAAAACAGGAGAAAAAAATCTTCTGTATATCACTTAAATCTTTGTCTATTACACAAATGCACTTTCAATCAGTCTGATTTTCAGATTTATTTAATCTTTATAGTGTGTAAGATAGCTAAGCATATAGAGAATCAGACCAAGGAACAGTTATGATTCAGAGATGCAGTTTTTTGATTACATAAACCTCCTCAGGCTCTATTACTGGACTGATTCATGGAACAGAAATGTACATCAGAGAAGCTTTCATTCAGAGACTGATCTTTAAAGGCTATTGGACATGTCACAGCAGGACCATTTACAGGAATTCTGGCTTACTCAGCTCCCAGTGCAAATTCTTCAAGTGCCATATTCCTAATCATGTCCTGACAATAATGACCTCAGGGGATTTTTTTAATGCAACTAGAATTGTCATATTTAATTTACTGTCCTATCAAAGCTTGCATCTTTCCACTGAATGGCAACTAATTACATCTGATGCTTTAAAGGACGTTTCTAATATACCTATCCAGCTGTGCATTTGTATTTGGGGAAGTAGATGTTCTGACAAGAGCTCCTTCTCCAACATGATTCAAAACAAATAATAAGTGTGCACCTAAATTCATCTCTATTTTCTTGTGATATTTTCAAATCCACAAGGACTAGATCTGTAGTTTGTATTATAAAGCAGAACAGCACTAAAGAATAATAAAAAAATCAACTTACCACTGCTAGTTTTTTCCCAATGCATTTTAAAAATTTGAATTTATCTGCAACTGCAACTCCACCCAGGTATTCTCCAAGCTTCTCCCGTAGCGCTCTTAATGTGATGTGAGGAGACACCCTAGAATGTTGTTATTCATTAATACAT
Organism: Aythya ferina; assembly: GCF_964211825.1. Classification (NCBI taxonomy): domain Eukaryota; kingdom Metazoa; phylum Chordata; class Aves; order Anseriformes; family Anatidae; genus Aythya; species Aythya ferina. The sequence continues at coordinate 18,903,251 of NC_140304.1, forward strand.
CTGCAAGATCAAATAACGTTGGCTAGTTAGTAAGAGGGGGAAGATTATGCTATATAAATGCTGGCTTGTATGGCAAGAATGAACAAAAAAGGGAACTATGAACTATTTCCTGGAATGGAACCCAATTACAGATAGGTCAGAGATTTTTGGTGTGGTAGAGTCAGAACATTGTATCACACTATGGCAGACCGCATTACAAAGGCTGCCGTATCATTAGGTAGCAATATTTATGTTTTAGGAATCCCAAACAAAGGGAGAATATGAAAGTACCTGAAATTTGAAAAAGACTCTTGCTCATCTACAGATGAATTACATAATTCATGTACAATTATGTTGTAAACTACAGTCATGCATTTCCGTCCAGGTGACAGAGTTTCAGAGAGCCAGGCCAGGACTGTAGAACATACTCCTTCAAGCAGTAAGGAGGCTTCATCACGCTCTACTTTTAACTGCCAAGCACATTCCTTTGGTTTTGTTTTCTCGAACACAAATTTGTAAGCAGGGTGTGTGCATGCGTACATGCAAATGTGTTTTAAATCAAAACCAAATACTGTAGTGTGAACATTTTTACCATAGTTTGGGGATGAGAGAGCTGACACAAACATGAATGACATCGTTTAATCTGCTTCTGGAAAGCACGCAAATATCAAAGTCATAAGCTCAGAATAAAAATCATCATAGACTAAAGCATCTCCGCAGAATAAAATCGAATGTTCAAGAGTCACACAAAAGCTCTGTATCTCAACATAAACTGTTCTGATTGCTCCTATGCTGTCATTTAAAATAAACCAGGGAACAAACTCAGGCCTGAGACTGTTAATCACCCACGCTGCTTAAGTGTAAGTACACTACCTCGCAGGGTTTTGGCCCAGGCCAGCTATCATTCTTCAAACAATGCAGAGACATAGCTTGGGGCACATAGCATGGCACATGCCATTGTCAGTAACTAGTATGGACAAGGTCATGCTGTCCCTTCAACTTGGGCAGGTCTTCACCATTAACCTAAAAGGGTTTGCACACTCACATGGCCTCATAAGCCTTCATTTCATACCCCAGATATGTGAAATACCCCATTTTTTTCTGATAAAAACTGTATTTCAGTGGGCTATAATGCTTTCCTTGCATTATTTCACACACTTGGGACTTAGAGGACCCTCCTCCCTAAGGTCGTAATTCTGTCTTGGGGAAAGGCATGGGACAGAGGGATACCGAAGCCAAGCAGTGTGCGGAGTAGACACGTCTAGGCCTCGCTGCTTGGTCCCTGAGCATTTAACTTCTGTTTATTTCTTTGCCATACGCTTTTTGCCCACACTGGCTACAGATGTTAGTCCTAATGTCATCTATTTATTTCAAGTGTATAAAGAAATACGTGAAAGATGGATACATAATTCAATACACATCCTTCCAGGGTCTTATCTGATAAGAGAGATGATCTGTAATTCAACTATATCTCATTCACCATAATTTTTTCAAGCTTATGCCACAGAGAAGGCACAGAGAAGTCCCTTGAACTGTTTTCTGAAACCCAATAAATGCAAGCTTTTTCAGTAGCAATTCTAAAACTGCACGTCCTTCACACCCTTCCAAACCAGCAAAGAAATTTGAATCTAAGGTACATATGAGCAGCAGGGAAAACATCTATGTAGCTATGAGGATGTATCACCGGAGAAAATCATTTAGGTACACAGAACCTGAAATGCACAACAGAAATTTATCTGAAAATTGTTTGCTAGAGCAGCTGCTAGGAACATATAATAACATATTCCTTGGTTGTTGCCACGGGCCAACAGAAGACTAGTCACATCCAGTCATTCGCTTCAGGGTGTTCCTTTAAAAGTAATGCAAACTAGAGTTCATTGCAGCAATCTCATCTAGAAGTAACAAAAGTATGGGTTCTGTGGTGAGGAATGAGGAGTAAATAAAAGATCACAGAGGCTGAGAAATCAAGTTCATGGGAACAAGAACCCAGGGCTGCAGATGATTACGTACTTAATATTTTCCTCTAATTTCATGATTAATGGAAGTGGCCTGTATTTACATCGAGGAATCCTTTGTTCAGCTGACTCACAGAGTACTAGGACTGCCAAGCTGGATGGATGGTGCTATCAACAACATCCAGACATGGTTAGTAGCAGCAAGGCTGCTGTTCACTCAGGTTAAAAGAAGAGAAGATTCTTAAAATGTATTTTGTTTTTAAAGATAGTGATACACTGGCCCAGTGTTAGTTATTGTTAATGTTAATGCGCTGCAACACTGCATAGCACCCACAGAATAATTAATTACCTAACACTCATTAGCAAGCAAAAATTACCCATCCAGGCATGGAATAATAGAATCACAGAATGGTTCGGGTTGGAAGGGACCATTAAAGATTATATAGTGCAACTCCTCTGACATGGGCAGGGACACCTTTCACTAGATCACGTTGCCCGAAGTCCTTACCAGATTGACCGCCCACAATTTCTTTGGGCAACCTGTTCCAGTCCCTCACCATCTTCACTGTGAAGAATTTCTTCCTAGTATCTATTTAAATCTGCCCTCTTTAAGTTTAAAACCATTACCCCTTGTCCTATGACTACAGGCTCTGGTAAAAAGCCTTTCCTGATCTTAAAAGACCCCATTAAGTACTGAAAGGCTATAATAAGGTCTCCCCAGAGCCTTCTCCTTTCCAGGCTGAACAACCTCAACTATCTCCACCTGTCTTCACAGAAGAGGTGCCTGAGCCCGCTGATCATTTCTATGTCCCTTCTCTGGATGCACTCTAACAGATGCATGTCTTTCTTGAGCAATAAAACCCATTGCAATCAGTATGAATCCTAATTTAAGTTGATGTCTCAGAACTGAGTCTTAGCAAAATAAACTTACACCTGAGAGCAACAGGCAGTGACTGATGTCTAGTCACATGAAACAATTTAAAGTTACCATCCAGCTACGTATTTTGCACCTCTGCTGGTGACAAGTACAGCAAACAGAATAGATGCATGAACTTACTTTATCTGGTTTTGTGCAGTCTTTCAAGAACAACAAAAAAAAGCTGCAAGAACGAATGCATTCTTCCATAAATGCTTACATCCAGCTGCTGTCAATTTTTTCAGCTACATGATATATTGTCTTACGGGGACAATACAAGCATAAATTTAAGTGAGTTAAAACCTACAGTTTAAGCTGACAAGCTTTGCACAGAAGCAAATGAGATGCATATAAAACCCCAGTTTCAACACACATCTTTACATTATTATTATTTTTTTTTCTGTAAATTATTACCTTACCAAATACACACAGGTTTTGTGAGTCAAGCATTTAGGTGTATGAACCAAACTTCTAAAGTTATCAAAGATAAAAACTGCAGCTCTCTGTGCCAAGTTTGGCCCTTTGGGTAGTTTTCCACAAAGTGCTGACAGCTACCTGAGAGCCCACATAGCATGTGTTGTAGACAACCTTTCAGAAATATTGTAGAAGAAGAAAGAAGATATGCTGGCAATTGCATGGACATAATGTTTCTGTTTTAGATCTATGGCTCAGTGACAGGCTTTCCCATTTTCATTGAGCCACTCTATCTCAAAGTTGGCCCACTGTGGAAAAGAATTGAAGATTTTCATAATCAGGCTCAAGGAAACAGAAAAAAATATGACTGATTTTACAACATGAATCGTTCTGCAGCAATACTAGCAGCGCTCTGGAAAAGTGCATTACAGCGGTTCAGATCAAGGGCGGCACTGGCCTGATACAGCCCAAAGAGACATGGGCACCACTTACCCTCTGGAGATGATTAGAGAAGAATATTTTCTGACAGATGTAATTATGCAACAGCTAGACTAAATGACTGAAGGACAATATGAAGGTGATACCAGGTAAGTATTTTATAGGTGTTATCACATTTGGGCCTAAGACTATACTCACCTTATAAATCCAGCTGAGATGAACTTGCTAGTAAGAGCCACAGGAACTGTATTCAGCTTGAAGTTCCACACTTCCTCTGGGACATAAAAAACATGGAGCTCCACCAGCTAAATAAAGAACAGATTATCATAACAATTTGTGATTGAATGCCAGCTGACAGCATAGAAATAAATCACATCAGAACAAGCTTAACAATTGAAATGAGCAAAAAGAGAGCCTGTGCTCCCTGCTGTATGTCAATGCGTTAGCAACAGATATAGCTTAAGAAAAAACAGTCATTCCTCTGGAGCATATGTCATGCATACAAGAATACTTCAGCTAAAAGCCTACCTTGTTTCACCTCCTAAGAACTGCTACGCCATAAAAGCTTGATGCAAACATAGCAGAAAGCACAAGCAATAAAATAATATCAAAGTATTTCTGACAGTCAATAATATTAATGACCTCGGAGCACAGAAGTGCACTTGGAAACATCTACAAGAAAAGCTAAGCCTGCTCTGAATAGTTTACTAAGACTGTGTTCGAACCAGTGGTCATTGTGGGACTCTTCATGCTGGGGTCTTGTTATTGTTAGTGGAAATCAAATGGTATTGAGAAGGATGATACACACTTCTGAAAAGCACTGCCAATAACTGGAAGCCATGCAAATAAAGCTGTATTAAGTATTTCTTCAGCTGTTCAGATACTAAACTAGAAAAGCAGAATTTTTATACATACTAGGCTAAATGTACATTCTTCCTCTCAGATCTCCTAGATACAGTACAGTGGCAGCCACTTTAACATATATTTTTTAATTTTTATTTAAGAAATATAAAAAAATTGCTATGCAAAAGTATATAAACTCTCACCTGGGATGTCTGAGGTCTCATTTGACTGAATGACATACCGGTCGCTGTATGTGATCACAGTGAGTGCCAGATGGGCTAATTTTCTTTTTGACTGAAACATTATTTGAGAATGAGTTTCATGACAATCTGTCACTGAAGAAGTTACTCTATTAATTTCTTTTATTATCTTCTTTCCATTTATGGAAGTCTCAGAGCTGTCACTGTGCTGTCTCCCAGCTCGCTGTAGACAAACAGACTCTGCCACACCTTTCTACACAAGCAGTGTCACCTAAGTAACTTGGTGACTTGCTAAATCACTGCCTTGCAGCTCCAACAGAGCTGCCCTGGAGTACTTCCTCTTAACACTTCTGTCCTTCCATAGAAGTACTTCAGCTGTATATAACTTTCTGCATGTTTTTTCTGTGAACCTAAAGATCCAAAATGGGATTCTTGCAGGGTCTGGATTTATCTTTGACAAAGGGACAGTTCTTGTGAGCTGAAGTCAAGACACCCATGCACGGAACATTCCACATTGCACTACCCAAACACAGCACGCCACGGAAACTTGGTGGTGGCAGGCAACCGCATCAGAGAAACCCTTCCATAAACTACCTGGGCTCTGCCCTAACACTGCTATGGGAACAATGAGATCTCAGCAATGGCCTGACTAGACCTTCCTATCACTTCTCCTCGGTTACTCCCAAGCAAAGATGAGGCAGGTTACAGCCCAGGTTCCTCCCTGTATTCCGTACACATAGGCAAGACGTCGCACTTTGTACCGCTATGTGCCACCTATGCCATTCCAGGCTTGGTGGTCACTCTTGGGTGCTCTCTGCAGAGAATATTGAGCTCCTCCTAGACTGTAGTCAAGAGCCAAACAAGTTCACAAAAGTAAAGCTAACAACATCATTTGTTAGTTCTAAACATCAGTTTCGTGCTCGTATTTGGCTTGATACTATCACTAAGACTTGCCACCTTAGACAGAACATTACTTTCTCATAGAATCCATTGTACACGTAAATAGATAAGCATATATATTTTGTTTGTTTCCCGGACCGCAGGGTCTCTCCGCAGACACCCGGACACCTCAGCGACGCCGCCCCAGCCGCACAGGCCGGACTAGCGGTGGTCCCCGCAGGGGTGCGGCTGGCACCCAGCTCCCCGGCGGGCCCCGAGCCGGCACCCTGCGGGCAGCCCCCGGTGCTTCTCGCTCCCCACCCCGCGGCTGCCGGCGGCCCCGCAGCGCCCCCCGCGGCTGCCGGCGGCCCCGGTTGCGCAGGCGCTGCGGGGCAGGAGTTTGGGACGCGCCGGAAAGTTGGTGCTGGGTGTGCCGCCGCCGCTGCCACCATGTCGGGCTCCTCCAACGTGGCGGCCATGAAGAAGGTGGTGCAGCAGCTGCGCCTGGAGGCCAGCGTCACGCGCGTCAAGGTGAGGCGCGGGGCCGCGCCGCCATTACCGCCCGGGGACCGCGCCCCGCCGCGCTCCGAGGGGGCGGCCGGGCCGGCGGCGCAGTCCCCGGGGCAGGGCGGGGGCCGGAGCCGCCCGCTCCCCTCCGGCCCTCCTGGGCGGCGGCCGAGCTTCGGCCCGGGGGCTCCGCTGCCCCGGGGCTCGGGCCGGGCCCTGTGGCTTCCTACAGCTGCCCTTGGCCCCCCGAGTGCCGCGGAGGGGCCTTGCTGCCCCTTTCATGGCCTGCCGCTGGGAAGGGGCTGCTCCCAGCACAGCGCTGGCCGGGCGGGCCGCTCCGCTGGGGTTTGCAACAGGTTGCCTCGGCTGGGCTGGGAAATGGAGGCTTCGCTGCCAGGCGTACGGAGTGCGCCGCGTTGGGCGTTCTCGGGGCTCCACCGGGCCGTGCCGAACCAGAGGAGCTCTGAGCAAACCGCACGGACAGGATACCAGCGGGGATGCTGCTGTTGAGAGTTTGTAATTGCTTCTTCCAAGTTCGGAGTTACATCAAAGAAAAGCAAGGAAGTTTTTGCGCTTTTCTGTTGTTAGGTGCAGCCTATGAAAAATAAAATATGTACGCTATCTCAGCCTGAGGATAGCCTTCCAAGGGAGGATAAAATGCCAGCTTATTCAGTAGAGGGTCTTAAACTACAGGCCCCATTTAAAAACAATGTAAACTAGAATAAGGGTCTTTGTGTATTTAACAAAGCAATCTTCAAGACCGCTCATCTTTCAGGCTTCACACTTAGGCATAACATCAGTTTTCCAAATTATTTCTATAATACCACAAAACTTCTTGACTGACAAACCAAAAAAGTACAGTGAAGTTACCGTAAAACACCTACTTATGCGGTATTGCCAAATCATTTAACAGCACTGTATTTTTGATGCAGTTACATCCTCTGTAAAGAGGATGTTCAGTGAATCCTAATTAATGCCTGCTTTTATTATGACTAGGTTTCTCAGGCCGCAGCGGACTTGAAGCAGTTCTGCCTGCAGAATGCACAACATGATCCCCTACTGACAGGAGTGTCATCAAGTACAAATCCATTCAGACCCCAGAAAGTTTGTTCATTTTTGTAATTATGTGGACTACTTTAGTATCTTTCAGTGGTAAGTTCTTGAATTATGAGCAATACACTTTGTTCTGTCATTAAAAATAGCTGGCTTTAAGTGAGACTGCCTTTGTTAAAAGTATTCAGAAGTCATCTGACTTCTGCAGCTGGTATTGGTCTAGATCCCCATTTTGGGTCTCTCTTCCCATATTGTGGGAGGTAGCTCTATACTAGACATGCTGTTCACAGGTATTGAGAGTAGTACTTAAGTGTTGCAGAGCTTCGACCAGTTTCTGTTGCTGCAGCAGCAGGAGTGGGGGCTAGCTACTATAGAGCTGCTATATGGTCTGACCTGACTGTAAAGTAGTTCTGCTGCAACTTCCTTCTGTGTTAAGGGTGTTATTTCCTTCTTCTCACATAGGATTACTTTCCTGAAGAAATATGTGGTGAACGCTGATTGTAGTAGGTAAAGCAGACTTTAGTTCTTAGGACTTAGTTTTTAAACTCTCAGACAGCTCTTTCAAAGATAGGTTAGTGATTGTCTCAAAGAAGGGTCCCTATCCCCTCTAGAACATGCCCTGACATCTAAACCAAGAAGCATTGGGTCCAAAAACTTGATCACCGCCCATATGCTTCTCAAGTGACTCATATGTGACTAAAACAAGAACAGCAGTTTAAATAACTAGAAACGGTTGAATACACATTTGGATTTTCATTCCTAAACTTTTTACAGGTTCGCTAACATTGCTGCTATCATTGTGAAAATGACTACTCTGTCATTGTTTGAAAAATCTGATTAGATTTTAGACTAAAGTTTATAGAGATTAGATTTTGCTCCACATGTCTTACTGAGACTCTGAGTCACAATGATTTGATATGTTGCACATAGGAAATGCATGGAAATCATCATGTCCCTCTTTCCTATTGCCTCAACTTCCATCTACCAGGGTGTGACAGTAAATGTTATTTTCAGATCACTTGATATGCAGTTGACCACAGCTTATGAGATTTCTAAGGATTATGGATCTTAAGGTTCAACAATTCTGTTTTTGCTGTGGACCTACATCACCCAAAGAACTGTAGTTTGTTAGGCTGTGTTATGTAGGTAGCTTTGAAGAAAGGCGATCACAATCTGATTAAGTTGTTAGTCTGTCTTTCTTGTTTGGCAGCTATTCACTACTCTCAAGCAGACTATAAAAAGCTTCCAAATAGTCTGTGTACAAACAAGGTGGCTCATGCTAGTAAAGCTAGCAGAGTAATAACAATATTGAGGTTTATACTTAATGATTTAAAAAAAAATCCATTACACATTCCATCCATTGTCTTGAATGATTTACAGCAGTGTCACTGAAATGTGTTTTAGAGTTCATGTAGCTTTTGAAGTTGTTTCTATCATGCATTTTATAAACTGTTCTTAGATAGTATTCCGGGACTGAGTTGTGCCTCCAGTATTGTCGCTTCAGCTTTAAGCAGTAATTCAAGAAAGACAAAATCATTACAAGCATTATGGACTGCTGTCCTATAAAAAGCCAAATATGCTAGGGTTGAATCAGTGCCACATACCGTTCCCCCTGAGTTTTGCCACATAGTATGGATGTCAGGAAATAACTTTGTTTTCACGTGCACACAATGGGCAGAACAGATTTAATATTTTTTTCTTAATTATAGCCCTTGTTTTCAGATACTGCAATGGAACGATTGTTTCTGCTGATGTTATGGGCCAAAAGTCATTAGAACAGCAATTTTAGTTACGCTACCTACATGGAAATTTTTATTCCTTCACTGTTTAAGCACTTCCTCAAAGTAGGTAATTTCTTAGTTGTAATCCTTGTGTTTACAAGATGAACCAAGAGGAAGTGTAATTAGTTACCCAGACTCCCCCTGCTTTTCAATGGTGAAGTAGATGCTCAATATTTCTGTAGGCATTAAGTGACAGGGAACAACTTATTTTGCCTTACTAAAGATTTAGCTTCCAGGAGACACTACAGTTCCTTTGTAATAGCTTTATATTCTTGTACCCCTGGGGCTAGCTTTATTTTTTTAAAAGCTTATTTTGTAATTTAAAGTTCTGTGAAATAGCTTTAGATTTTTTTTTTTCTACCTAGCTGCTTATGACATACTTTAAAGGTACATGTTCTTAGACATTTGCTTCATTTAGGCTTCATACATCTCTAACTACCTCATTTTGGTTTTGTTTTTCAGATCTTTTAGCATCTTTACCTAGCTGCTGATGTCTGTAGGGGCAGAGTGCCTCAAGGAGTGGCCTGGTTTGAAGTCCATACAAAAGCTTAGCTTTAATGTGCCAAATCTAACTGTAAAATTGCTACTGTTATCAAACCTCTTACCATCTACCTCTCCGAATGAACTGTATGCTAGTTACAATATTTCTGTTTCATGTGGGAATCAGTTTTATATATCAAGCAAAAAATAAAAATGTTTTGACAAAAAATGAAAGTGTTTGGCATTGACATTACTGTAAGAAATTGATTCACTTCTAGATAAATTGATACCTCACCAGTTACTACATCACTGTGCAGCAGCTAGAGAGCATGTCAGTCTAAATATTCTGTGCTGCTGCAAGTTTGCATTGGGTTGATATTCTTGTAAAACAATGAGGCTTCTTAGAAGCATGATAGAAATAGAACAGGAAAAAAATAATTAGCTATACAGCATACACATTAAATTAAGACGAAGAGTAATAAAACCATGATTTTCTTTAAAGAGCAATTCTATTGAGCAGATAGCTTACTTTGGGCTCTTTAGGTTAATACTAAAAAGCACTTGCTATAGCTACATATTGGAAAGAAAATAATTCAAAGAAAACTGAGCTTTTAAGCTGCCAGTGAATGTGCAAACTTAAGGCAGAACAGTAAGTTCACTCTGCAGGTAATACCCACTCAAATACAGCTATCAAGGCTGAAAAAAAAAACATTAAAATTTTACTGAGAAAAACCCTGTTCGGAAATCTCACCTGCTCAATGCTGGCTTTATGAATTCTTTCCCATCAGAATTTCTTAGATGGATTGTTCTGAGTATGCATTTCTTCTAAGTATCACAGTATTTAGAAGAGGGATACCTGTAATAGTCAAGCCCCTCACTCCCCCCCCATTTAAGCAATGTAGTTATTCTATGCAAGAATTTAAAGAATTAAATACTGTTAAGACTTCCCACATTGCATACATCTTTCTCAATGTTCTCTATGCAGGCAACCATTTTTTGAGAAGTAACACTGCACTGTCAAAGAACAGCATACTGTAAGTTAGCATCTCAAAATATTTCTCTCTTACCTTAGTAAGATGTGCAACAGCTCAGTTTAGCTGCTTAACAGAAAAAAAAAAAAAACTGTTAAGTGAAAAATAGTTTATTCTGATAGTATTTTTTTTAACAAAATACTTTGTCTTCAGCACAGTAAAGTATAATTTAACTCCACAGCACAGCAGCAGTCATGACAAAGTTTCAGTGATAGCAAAATTACAGGCTACTGATGACCGTAGATCTTCCTGCTAAACTGGAAAAAGCAGCAGTCTTTTTGTCACGTCTGATTTAGTTGCAACCATAGGACGAAAAAAATATGCTGTCCTACTTGAACTGTTCCTGTAGAAAGTTTTAATGTTTACAGTTTGTCTTTCTGTAGCCAGATACTGTTCATTATCATTACTAGTTTTGAGTTTGAGATGATCCATAGTTCAAAGACACATTTCTGGTCATCAACAACTGGCAGGTAGCTGTCTGTTATAAGTGAAATTTTCTTCTACTTGTGTCCATTTCTCGACGCTGAAATTTAAAAGAAAAAATATTAATCAACAAATTCAAGCAATGATATACAAAGATGACTGCTCCAATTTAGACTAGTGTAGGCAGTGAAATGCATCACAGAGTAGGTGTGTCTCTATACTCAGCTTTTCAGGACTAATAAGGGAGAGAAATTGGAGATCAGTTGCTTAGAGAAGTCTTTACACACAGTAGACTCAGTGTCTTTAAAACAAAGATTATACATATCGTGGACTACAGCAGAAATACTGGAATTTTCCTTCTGATAAAGCTTGAATACTCACTTTCTTCTAAGTTTTTACCATGCAATTGCAGTTGATAGGCAAAATGACTGGAAAAGCCATTTATCGTTAGATAATACTTCCACTTTACTTGAAGATTTTGAAAAGTCAGCATTAATACCAAACAGAATATAAGAATTAATGTTCATACAAACTGCTTTAATTGTTTTTAGATAAAAATTCTTGCACTAACCTTGCACAAAAAATGCCTTTAATCAAGCTTATTAGGCTTCCAGTAATAACTTACACCAGAGGAACATTTTTTACTTTTGTTTGTATCTGTATATTTTAAAGAATTTACATGCTGCAAGGAAGTTGTCTTGGAATATTGGCACTTACCATCCTTGCTATATAGCAGAATGCTTCTACTTCAGATATTTGTCAAAAATACCTCTCAATGTTAAATCTGTTTTGAGAAGTGCATTTATACATATACTGTTTTTTTTTTAGGCTGAGATTTCTGGTTACATTTAATGTCAGATTCATTATCCCCTCCCAAGCAGGCCTAGTATTACTTAGACATACCTTATGAACCCATTCGTATTCTCCAAATTTGGAATCAAAGGTTCCTTTTTGAAGGGACCTCAACTTTAATGTAAAACGTGGCCCAAGTTCTTGAATTCCCACTTTCTTTTCACTCTTGAAGATATACCTTGAGAGAAAAAAGCATTATTAGGTGCTGAGTTATAAGAACATTATCTCCCATTCAAGAGTTTTGGGCCAAATGTCACCTGTGGAATCTGAAAAAGATGTAGTCTCGCTGGTTGTGAAATGTCGCTACTTGTCTTCCGATGAACTGAGGATCATGTGGGAAGAGAGAAGCAAACATGCGACCAACAGAATGGCCAAGTCGTGTTGTAAAATTATTCAGGATGACTTCAGGTACATGTTCTGTAGGCTGCTTCCCTTTTCGCTGGAAAGACAATAATAGATTAGAATGCAAATAATACATCATATGCAAAACTATTTTAATACATTATCAAATAAAAGTTTGAAATAAAACAGGGTGAAGACAAGCAGGACCTGATAACATTCCTAATTGTTTCTTGGAACAGTTTGTATGCAAGTAAAGCAGAAGGTGGTAACATAAGGATCTCTGGTTTAACACTAAAAATTTAAAGAAAAATCACAAATAAATAATTTTTTATTTCCTCTCTACTGCACCAACTTCCACTCCTGACTGCACCCACTACAGCAAAGAATCAGTCTGTAAGCAGACTACCTATAACAGGATGCTGAAAATCTCTGTACATACCAACTAGCAGTATATGGGACAGTCCTTAATAAATACAGATTACATTTAAAAAGTACTTAATTCAAAAAAGGAGGAAAAGAAACACTTTCCTGCAAGTTATTTTGGGTTAAGTAAGCAATACTTACTTCAGAAGAGGTGACAAGGCTGTAAGAATAAGAAAGACTACATTTTATTCAAGACTAGGAACTGCATCTATTGAAATCTTGCATACCACTTACTTCTGTATATATATATCCTATCTTGTATTTACACTGGGTATATGCTTTCCCTGGTATTTATTGATATGGCTATAAAAATACTTGGCAGACAGCTAAGTTCAGCACATAACTATGAAATTTGAAGTAAGCTGCCTACAGAAGTAGAATATACTGCTCTTTGGCCCCCTGTTAGCTTATGAAAAAGCAACTTTTCAAGATCAGCTAAATCTTGCAAAAATTGCAATCCATTTGGACAGTGCAAGTAGACTGAACATATTTATTTTTAAACCACAGACTATAATTTGATTTTTTTAGAGCCTCACCTTTATTTCTTTACGCAAGCGGACGCTACTCATTTTAAAATGAGCAGTAGGACCATCAGGCAAGTGACTTAAAACAAGACCGTCTGTTCACAGAGTTAAGAAAAAAAAGCTGGTAAAATTTGACACGTAGTTAACAGAGGAACATATTCTGTAAAACGCAAAATGACACTAGAGTACTATATCCATAATCTATGCCACATTAACAAGGTTCCATTATGTTCTCCAAAATACATTCATTAACTAGTTAGCTAGGGTTCTGACACATGGATATTAAGTTCTGTTTCAAAAGCTAACCAGAGGTAACTTCTATTACCTTCTCAGTAATTATTTATCAAGTCAGCAAAACTAAACTTCCTGATCAAAAAGGAAGATTTTTAATAAACTCTTAAGTTTACTGCAACAGCAACATTTATCCATACACTACAAACTAAAACAAAAAGCACTTTAATAATCTGAAGTTCCATTAGCCATCAAATACTCAAGTTGACACAGTGATTTTTAACTCTGCGGTTACCCTGTAAACTGCACAGTGAAGAAAAATCCAGAAAAATGTAGATCTTAGACACACACTAATTAGAAAGTTTCTCTCCTACCAGGTCTAGAGCTATTTAACAATATCTTAGTATTTACACAAAGGATACTTGGTATTTTACGATCTTCATTAATGACGATTAAATCTGTGAAGTCCCTCGCAATACATTGTGGAATAATCCTTTTCAAAGCTAATCCTCTTCGATAGTAGACATGCGAGTTAGGTATAACCGTAGACAACTGTTCACAGAACCTCACTGTTCTCTGTAAAAGATGAGTTAAATTGCAATGTGGTAAATACAATGCCAAATTCAAATACCAGGGGAGATGGAGGATTCTTTATTCTGACTGCCCTCCTTGATGCTTATAGAGATATTAGAAATAATAAACCATTTGAAGATAAGCTACCAAGTTATTTTTTTGAGTCACTGGAAAATTTATTTGTAGTCAAGACTACAGAACATGAGGGACTTATTTTTTTTGTAATGTACTATTTTCTTCTCAATCACAGTAAAACAGGAGAATTATGAAAGCATAACCCCTATGAGTTATGCTCAAGTTTCTCTAGAAACTGCTTGAGGCGTACTGCTTCCAGTTTTTAAAACCACTTCTTTTATAAGTTTTCACAGGTGTCAGAAATCTCCCTAATTAGGAGATGTACCTAATGCACATCATCTGCATACAAAAACATAAACACAAGGGTTTTTTTAATGAAGGAAACAATCAGTGCTAAAGAAACTAATAGACTGCATACACACAAAGGCTCTTGAGAATCACTAAATTAAACAGAAAAAACAAATGCACGGAAGCTATAGTTTTCAGTTTGGTGGTTTTTCTATATAAGATTGTATGGAGTCATCACGGGCTTATACATCACACCATAGTCGGGAGACAAAAAACTCAATCTTCCCAGTTAAATTACACCCATCTTGAACAGTGCTAGAACCAAAAGCATGGCACTGGTGACCAAAAAGAATCTAACATTAAAATATCTCCTGGCCATCAAGTTTTTTTGTCTATTCACAGAACCTACAAAAAGTTTTTAAAAGTAATTTCTATACCAAAAATGTCATTGACCAATCACAGTATTTATAACTTGGTATCGTATAACCAATTCATTGCCCAGAACACTCCAAGTAAAGCATACAAACCCCACGAGGTCTGTCTGACGTTGTAATAAGAATCTTGGGAACTGTCTGTCTGTTGAAGTATGGTGCAAATTCATCAGTCGCTTCATCGAATGCAACCTGCAAGAATAGAAGTCTTGTAAATCTACCGTATATGAAATAACTGAAGAACAATTGTTCAATCTAACCTACCTAATCTAATCTAACTTTTGATGAAACTGAATTTAATAGGAAAAATCCCAATTCAACAAGATTATCATGTAACTATTCATTGCAAGACGTGGTTTTTACATTTAGAAGAGTCTAGCGTAACAGAAGTTGTCAGGTTTTGCTATCAATAGCAGTAATGCAAAAGGCGATTATCTACTGGAGGTAATGAAAGAAGGACATCACCTCTTAGTGAACCCGTCATGTGAAAATTAATTCATTAACACCTTAGTAGGAGAATAAAGAATCATAAATTTTATCAATGCATTTTAAGTTGCTTCTTTGGAAAAAAAAATGTTAATAGCATATGCAAAACTCAAGCAGTTACCTCTTCATCATTGGGATCTACAGTTGTCTCATCATAAACTCTCTGATTTTCAATAGTCTTCGGAACGGCTTTTGGAGGTGCCTAAAATAAATGTAGGTTTATTAATGTGACACATTCACGTACCTTTAAAGTGCTATGCATAAACCTTGCTACCATGGGATTGCTTTTTACATGGAATTACAAATATTTTTTATTTTGTGCCAACTTTTAAAAAAAGAAGTTACAACGTCAATAGGCATCACTAGCAACATCATTTGATTAAAAATACTCCTAAGTATTGGAATGCCTGAGAGCATCACATGGAGGGAGAGCATCACGCAGATGAAAAGCATCACTAGAACAGCAACACTGCTTAATTCCACTGTAATGAATGAAACACAATTCCAAAGCAAACAAAATAAAACAAGATGTGAGAGATTTGTCTATCTTTTGTAGTGTGGAAGAAAAAAAAAAATCCACTTCCAACAACAATACATTATATCCTTGACACCTACAGTTTAATAATAAACAGGATACATTGTTTGCCCCATTTATTATTGTAAAATTATGGTAATACAGGACCTCACAACTTATTTAAACTCATTATGCTTGAGAAGTAGTTTAGGAAGAGATGCCAAACCCTTGTTTAAAGCTGAAAAAAGCAGACAACTGGTCTGGGCAGGGGCTGGGCAGATCGGTTGCTCTGGTTTATAAGGATATTGCTTACGAGAGTGCAACTCCTAGCTATGGTTTATAAGGGTATTGCTTATGAGAGTGTAACTCCCAGCTATACCTACACGACGCCTGAGAACCCGCGCCGAGAGGCTTGGACGGGTCGGGAAACAGCCGGGCAGCGGCTCAGCTCGCTCCCGCAGCCGCTCACCGCAGCTCTCACCTTGTCTCCGAGGGCTTCTCGCTCCTTCCTCCGCTTCTTCCTGAGGGCCAGCTTCTCCTGCGGGGGCACAGCGGCGTTAGCGCGGCCCAAGCCTTCCCGCCCGCCCGCCCGCCCGCCCGCCTACCCCACCTTCCTCTGCTGCTGCTTCCAGCGGACGAACATGAAGTGCCGCCGCTGCTTGTTCTTGATCTCGGACACGCTGAACGTCGGCGGGAAGAGGACTCGCTCCGGGGCCGGCGGCTCCGCACCGCGCTCCGCGCCTGCCCCGCCGACCGCCATGTTACCGCCACCCGGCGCCTGCCCGCCGGCCGCCATCTTGCCTCGCTGCCGGGACCCCGCGCTGTGCGCTTGCGCGGACTCCCAGCAGGCGAGGATCGGGGGGCGCGTGCGCGGCGGGGCCGGTGCTTACGGTCTAGCTGCGCCCCCAGAGGCTGCTTGCAGGGGCCGGCGGCTGTGTGGGGCCGGCGGCGGGCAGCGGGACCGGGCTGGCCGGCAAGGGCATTGGCCTGTTGTTGTTTCACTTAGGGTACCTGCACAACAGCCCAGCTCAGTGCTCGGCAGGGAAGAGACCCTGCGATAAGATGAGAGGTGTTTAATACAAATTAGCACCGCAGCGCACCTTATAATCAGGCTTAACAACATGGAGATGGGAAGCCTTCAACAAACACGACACGCTGGCGGGTTTACATACATTACATATATTATATCCTGAGCCTGCTGTGCTTTCCCGCATGCACATGTTCTAGGCGTTTGGTCACAGAGCACGAATAAATTAACTCATGGCGAGCATCTGCTTGGAAGCTGCTATGGCATTTTGTCATAGAATTACAGAATGGCTTGGGTTGGCAGGATCCGTAAGAGATCACGTACTGCAACCCCCTAATACGTGCAGGGGCTTCTTTCCTGAGGTCAGGTTGCCCAAAGCCCTATCCAACAACATAAAATGAAGGGGCATCCATAGCTTCCCTGCGTAACGTGCCAGGGTTTTTTATCATAACTTCACTGCAAATTACTTTTAGTCCATTAAAAGCTCTTAAAACGTTTTATTGGAATGAGAACCCCTACAACTAATTAGAGATTTAATATATATAAAACTGGAAATGAGGATTTCTGTTCCTGACCTAATTTTCCAGCTTAAACTCAGCACCTCAGTGGAACGGATTAGTCCTCTAATTGTCTCCAGACTTGTTTCCAGAATTGTCTCAAAACTTGGAATATGTCCACTAATTTTATTTACAAATAATATTTTGCACTACTGGGTTTCTTTTACTAGAAAACTTAAATGTGTTAACATAAATTCATGAAGCTAATGGAAGAAGACCTAGAAAAAAAGATGAACTAGACAACATCTCAAATCTGCTTCTCCTGTCCTGTAAAGTAATTAAACTGTGTAACTTGATTTGCTTCATTGAGGTTATATCTAATTAACACAGAAGTAAATGAAAGATCAAAGGCCTCGTTACGTACAGTCCCATATTTTTTTGGCCTCACTCCCATTTTTGTCAAGAGAAAATATTTCAGCTATCCATAGAGCCTTAAGGATAAGTAGTTTCCATGGTAATTAAGGTTCAGGGAATTTAGTTGGGACTATGTTAACCAAAGATTTTCTGTAATTTTATCTTACCAGCTGATTCAAATATTGCAAGTGTATCTCTAAAAGTCATTAGTAGAGATTTTAATCACTGCTGTTATTAGAACTTTTAGGGAATTCTGAGTTATTTGTAGTTTCAGATTCAGTTGGAATCACTGCAGACATGTACGGATGGCATGATTGTGTGAAGCTCAGTGAGTGCTTACATGTGGAAAAAAAGCCACATATTTCTCTCAACAAGAAGGAAGACAACTTCCTAATATTATTCATAGGCTTTTGTTCTAAGGACTCACAGGAACAAAATAATGATACACAATAATACAAAAGCTTCCTAAGGCAGTGGAGGGACCATAAAAATATACCAGAGACACATTTTGGGTCTGGTAACAGTAAGATCACTAAAAAGGAACAACTATAACTTGAGTTGAAGGCCTAACTAATAAATGCATGTGTATTATTGATTTAATTTTTTCATAGAGACACTGTGGGTCCCAGGGTATTTTGCTTATTTAGCTATGAATTCTGTTTAAAATAATAACAGTTTAACCAAGAAAACACCAGTAGCTTAGGTTTGTGTAAACCAGCAAGTAATTTCTCCACTGGAAAGTAATCAAGGGAGACATTTATTCCATGTCAGAACTATGGAATTTTTGAGGAAACCTTTCTGTAAAGGCTGACTGAGTTGCAGCAGTGGAAGCATTGCTTTGGTTTGTATTGGTAGAGCACTGTTGTTTTTTTTTCTTTTTCTCTCCCCCCCCCTTTTTTTTTTTGTCATTTTGTCATTTTAAACAGTAGAAAAGTATTTTGTGATTAAACTGAAAGGACAAAAATTAAGTTGGAGAACAGAAATTAGAAAATACTTATGGAAGGATAAGAAGAAAGAGGCTAAAGTGCCCCTGGTTCCAAAAATGTATTAGAAAGAGATTTTTTTTTTTTTAAATCTTGCTATTTTTGTTTTCTCTTAATTTCATTACCTCAAGGTAGACAAGATGTCTTCAAGATTCACTATACTGAAAAAAAAGCCCCAGAAAATGCAGTGCTCCAAACCTGCATTGTCTATGTGACACAGACAGGATTTTTTCTTTCTTCATAACAAGTGTTCTAATTGTTGTTTTACCTGGAAAATAAAAAGCTGTTTTATATGTTTTTAAAATTGATTCATTTAGACTATATGTTACCTCATTAATGGGGCAAAGCAGTGAGGTTAAGGGAGAAGTGACTGTTTTTTCCCCCAGGACAAAATTGTCCAAGGTTACACATTTGGAAACAGTATTGTCATGGATCTAGACCTGGCTGGGAGAGGGGAAACAAGGAACGTGGGGTCACCGCAAAGCACCCATAAGCTGTGAGGTGGCTCAAGGTTCCTTCAAGGACAGCTTTGCTGAGGCCTACACTTAGGGCTTGTAAAACCTTCTACAAAACCTGAGATTTCCGTTGGTGGTGAAGAATCTATCTAAACGAAGTTAGTGCTATGTACAGGTAGCCAAGCTGAGGCACGGAGGCTAACAAACTGAGGTGGAACAAGGCGGTGCGAAGTGGAACTATTTGCTGGGCCTTGGGGTGTGGCTGGTTGCGTACGGCAGCGGCAGGCGTCCTCTTCAGCTACCCAGAGGGCTAACTGGCAGGAGCAGATTGCTGAACTACATGACTGTGCTCTTCTCATTCTCGCTTATTTAAAGCAAGTTCTCCCATGCCCTCATGGTGCCGTGTGGCTAACGTAGTTGTACCCCAAAGGTCTGTTTTTTTGTTTGTTTGTTTGTTAGGCCTGTAAGCACCTCAGATTTCAGACTGCAGAGCAGTTAGTACAGGAGCTTTGATCATGTTGAGCCATACCAGGCCCCTCAAATGAGACGTTCTTTACACTCTTGCTTGCAGCCTCTGCCTGCTGGCCGTATAGCAAAGCTAGATACAGTAGTTTTCTTCAACTGGTAGTTCAGAAGTCAAAGTATTCACATATGATATAGGAGACAGGACTTTCCAGCCTCTGGAGATTGAGAATCACATCCTTATTTTCAATGGAACAATAAAACCACAAGCCCTCAGGTTTTTCTGGGCTGAGAACTTCCTTCATTCTTCCAATTCAAGCTATTGCTGCAATGTGTCATATGAAAGATGGGCATCAATACCATCACTTTTTGAGAGAAAGCCTGAATTGTATTTTTAGAGAGCCTAGGCTTGTGATGGTTGTTACATGGTTCCAAGAACCTCTGCTGTAGAAAGCCTCTTGTTCATCTAACTATGCATAAGCATTAAATAAATGTTCAGCTGCTTAGTTCCTTCCAGACTGTTGCCAGACTAGGGCATACCCAGGGCTGTTTCTCTAGGGGAACATTACTTAGGGAAGCAAAGTAAAATTACAAGGTGCGCGTGCTGGAACTGCATGGGTAGTTTTCAGGATCATGTGTTTGGGACTTACAGGCTTACATTCCTTAGTAGATCTTGTTTACAGTCTTTAATTTCACCATTTTCAATCACCCAGGGCAATCCCTCTAATGGATAAATGGGGATCATGCTCAGTGAAGTTGGGTATTATTTAACGTTTCATGATGAACACTGGATCTTATTATGTGCTCCAAATACCTGTACTAATCCCATAACTCAACACAGAAATTAATTATTTTCATATGCTTTTCTGGGTTACTTTTCTTTACAGTATCTGGGATTGGCATTTGGGGAAGAAGGTATTAGCTCTGTTATACAAATGGGAAAATGAAACAAATTGGCCAAAAGAAAATTTATCTTACATATCTACGAATTCAGAATACCCAGTGTGAGACACCCAAAGCTGGATATTTTGAGAATACGTACCATCATACATTCAAACTACAATTATGTTCAATTAGTTTCACAGTTAACTTCACCATGTTCAGGATCATATCAGATTCCAGAAGTCTGAAGTCCAGGACTCAGTAAATGAGGAATGTAGGCTTTGTGTCTGTCCCTAAAATTAAAGTCTGTGTTATACTCTTACTGGTGTGTAAGAAGACCACATGAAAGCTTCTTGGTCAATTTTCATTCTGTAATGCCCTAGCTTTTGAGAGTTTCTTTAGTCTTCCTGTTTTTTGTAGCTTTTTTGTAAAAAAGTTCTTGGTATAAGAAAGAAAACAATGGTAAAAAGGGAAAGGCCCCTTTGAATAGAAGGCTTGATATTCCAGATTCTATGACACCACCACCACCCTTCAAATAGGTATTACAAGGACTTGCTGAGAGTGCACTGCCACTAGTCACCTTTTTGGTGGACCTTGTACTGCTGATCACCATCTATTGTACCCAAGAGCCCAGCCAACTACCCAACGCACCCTATGCCCCGCTCCATATTTTACCTCTGTGACTACAGAGACGTTGTGGGAGACAATATCAAATGCCTCCCTAAAGTCAAGGTAAACAGCATCCACTGCTCTTTCCTTTTCTGCTGAGCCAATCTTCTCATCAAATCTTTGTCCTTGGTAATAGCACATTACACTGGCTGTTCCCAGCCACCTTCGTGTCCTGCAAGTGCTTGGAAATGGCTTCCAGGCGTATTTGGTCAACAGTCAATCTAGGGACAGAGCTAAGGCTGACAGACCTATGGGTCCCTGGGTTGTCCTTCTTGCTCTTCTCAAAGTTGCAGCAATTCAGCCTACTGTAACCTTCTTGCTATACCGTGCGAAGAGAAGTGATTAATTATGCATTTCAATGGTTGTCCAACATTGCAGAATACGTAGGCATGTGCGTGTGAGAAAGGAGAAGAGGTCAAATGTTTGGAAGTCTGAGACAGCAAAACTTAATGAAGCAAAGAAGAGTCTTTAAAAATAGGGTATTTTATGTGGTTTTCTTGCAAAAGTCTTGCAAATGTATCATTTAAAATTATGGAAACTATTGTCTGCTGTATCTGTGTCCAACTTTAAAGCTCATTAGAGTTAAAAAAAAAAAAAAGACTTAAGACATGCTTTATATATGTATTTCAACACAATCTTAAACATGCAGCTATAACAGACATAAAAATAATTCCTTCCTACAGGACCTATCAAGATGGTATAGCTGTCCATTATCTTAATCTGGGCAAATCATCCCAAAGAAAAATGAGTGTTTGATTTAATACAAATCTGTCAGCACTTAGGGAAGGGAAGGGAAGGGAAGGGAAGGGAAGGGAAGGGAAGGGAAGGGAAGGGAAGGGAAGGGAAGGGAAGGGAAGGGAAGGGAAGGGAAGGGAAGGGAAGGGAAGGGAAGGGAAAGCTCCAGTTGGCTGGAGCCTCAAGTGTACAGGGCAGAAAAGAGGAGTATTTCTCCAACTACAACTCCTATAAACCAGAAAATTGTAATTTGATGCATTTAGACTTTTTGAGAAGTTTAATCCACTAACTACTTGTGACAAAGAATTGAAGAAGCATCAAAGCGTCTACTGTCTTCAGCCTGATATTTTGCTGAAATCACTTTGCTCCTTCTGAAGATCACTGTACTTTTCTAGGGTCTTGTCCTGTAAGAGGGAAGGTAGTCAATGGCAATGTTTCATCAACTTTGTGGGTATGTAGAAAAACTTGTGTTTCCTGGGGGTGTATGGTCCTCTTTGTAGGAAGTAATCTTAGTATCTCTCTCCTAGTGGCAATTATAGCTGGCTTAGGCTACCTTAATAAAACATTCCTTTACGTACTGAAGAAGAAAGAGTTTATTAGAATTATGACTCCTTTCTAACAGATGTATTTCAGAATATGCTGCCTCCTGTTTTCATCCTATGTACTGACTTCCTGTTATTTTATATTAGTGCTGTAGTGTAATATTTTCTCTGTAGTAAACAGAATTGGATGCAGCAAATAGTTTTGCTTGTTTTTCTGCTTGCAGATTACACAGAGATATCCAAGAATTTTCTCCCTGTTCAAAATTGCTGTAGAGTGATTTGTAGATGTTACCATAGAAACAATGAGACTATTTTGTTACAGGGTAAAATACCTCAAGTGAAATTGGTTTTCCCCTTGTAAATCTCTCCTACATCCATGGTATCAACACGTTATCAACAATTAAACAAAGTATATTGCTTAATTATACTTCTATTTTACTACATTTCAGTGTCTGGTTATATTACTCTTTAGCTCTTAGTAGAAACTTCACATTTTCAATTGTGAAAAAATAGACTCAGGAATATTTTCTACTTGGCATTATTAATAAGTCAGAAGTATTTATAAATGGCCAGTAACACATATTAGTTAGTTGAGAAAATTATATTTGTGTAAGAAACAGAAATTGTGAAGTGATATATAATAAGGATTTATTCCTCAGTGTTACCAGAATATTAGGTAAGATGAGCTGACTTGAACAAGGTGCAAGGTGATATAGTTAAATGCAAGCTAATATTTCTAGGAAAGAAATATGTTGATCAGGTATCTGGTGGAGGACTGCAATATGAAAGGTAGCACTACATAAAAGCATTTAAGAGTGCACAGAAATGCAGTCTTTGGGTGTAAAAACATGGGGAGCACACGACAGCAACAGGAATTCTGTTGGTGACGCAGCATGTCTTGGTCTGGTATCCGTGCTAAAGCCGGCAAACTGGAAGTGGTTAAACAGACCTGAATGGTTGACCTGAATGGTCTAGAAACCCTCTTCACAGAAGAGACTTAAAAAACTTAGTATCTTTAGTCCATCAGTGAATCACAGAAGAGCTAATTAACCTGGAATTACATCAGTAAAGAGAATAATTGTCATCATAGTAATCTTCAGTTAGCAGATGAACCTTTTAAAAGATGTAGTGCTTGAAAGGTGAGACGAGATATTCTTGGATTAAAAACCACTTGTGAAGTACTGCTTGTCACCTTAAGTCTTTAAATAGAGAAGGTGAATTTTTTTTTCCAAAGGAAGTGTTCTAGCTCCCGCAGAAATTACACAGAAATCACTTGAGTTAATTCTATCACCTGTAGTGTGCAAAAGGTCAGACAGGAGAATCAGTGCTTTCTTCTGGCCTAAAACCCCATGATGCTATGAAACATCAGAATGGAGAAAAAAAAAATAAAACTTTAATAAAAATTTTAGAGTATCTGCCATAATATTCCAGTAGTACCTGATTAGAGACAGCAATTAATGGATTTTTAAATAAATCAGGATAAAAGACATTTCTAGCTAGATTACTTTTTTTTTTTTTCTTTTCTGTTTTTATTGCCCAATTTTGGAGAATATTCACTCAAACACTTAAAATATTCACTCAATCTAGCATCTAGCAACTCTTTTAAGGCTACCCAGCCATATCACCTTTCTCGTGATACAATTCTGTTTCTTTTCTTTTATCAGTTTATGAAATCTTTTAAGACTGGTATTTCCATGTTGGGTGTTCACCTCAGGATAACTTTCTGGAAGGTGTATTTCTGTATTTGGTAGTAATTGTAAACAAGGTGGCTGTCAAAAGCAAAATGACTAAGGCTAGTAAAAACAAATAGTAATGCAAGGAGAAGCAGTTCCAAACTATTAGGTTGGCGGTATAATTTGGAGATGCATCAGGAGATACTCTTCTCTTTTAGATTATAAACTGTCTGTGGCAGAACTTTTTTTCTTACGTGTTGGTAAAATATGAACATGTTTTTGGGCGTTTATAAAGTGCTAATCACAAAATAACAAAGGTAATGAACACTGTAAGACATTTAGCTGGCAACATGTAATAAACCGTGTCAGATAAACTTTTTTTTTTTTTTCCCAGTATGCATATGTAGCTCCTATTAATGAAACTCAAGCTGCACATAATTACTAGTAACAGAAAATCACTGGCGTTTACCTCCCACATACAGAGCCACACCTTGCCCTCCAGGAAATCCTGAGAGCTTCCCAAGAACTATCCCTAGCTCTGGCCTAGATTTCAGCCTGTTTTATAGCATTTTACAACAGAAACTTGTCGGATCCAATCCTATCTGATGTACAGGATTTGGCTGAATGAAGAAATGAAACTCATCATGAAATCTGGTCTTAAGTTAGACCTTGTATGACAATTGCTCTGTTGCTTAGTCTACGTTGTTCAGCAACTTTGGTGCTCTACCTGACACTCACAGACTGATGTGGAGGACCATTGCTATTCAGACTGGAGACAGTGGACAGAATCAAAACCACCATTTCAGTAAAGTTGCTGTACAAGATGACAATGATGAATTAGCTAAGATATTTTCTTTTGTCTATAATTCCAATTCAATTGTATTTTCATCCTGCTTGGGACAATCAAATACTTATATTTCTTGAGTGTGATTATTAATAAAAGAGAAGATACAACATGGTTACCTTTGATAGAAGGTTAGGCATAATGCTTGAGCCTTATTATTTTATTTCACCAGCAGAATGAGATCAGTTTTAAATGCACCTGAAAAGTAATGACAGCATTCAGTCTGATACCAGGATTGTAAACCTCAGCTGACAATGCCTCTGCATCACCTCTGAATTGACCTCTGCAATTCAACTTCAAATGTCAATGCGCACTGCTAGTGCCAGTATGGGACTCAAGAGTCCCATTCTGCTCTTCTTCACAAATACTTCATGAATAACCTCCTTTGTACCTTATTCTTGTACAAAATTAATGAGAAAGCATTTTTGCCTTACTGGGATAAATAAGCATAACATATTCTAGAAAGAAGGACAAGGGCCCAGCAAATCTTGCACAGAGTGCTCTCCTGGGAAGCAGTCACTGAAAAGTAGCTGGAGTCCGTAGTGGACCACAGCAGTTATTTCTTTGATACAGTGACTAAAACAGAAAATCTAACTCCTGATTGCCCAAGTGAGAAAATATTGAGAAACAGGGGGGAGGTTTATACTTCCTCTGTATCTGGCACTGATGAAAACCATGTGGGTTTTGTTGTATGTGGGTTTTGTGTTCTAAACTTGAAAAGAGAAATGAAAAATCAGGGATTTCATAGGATAGACATGAAATATGATTAAAGGATTAGGACACTCTCCTTCTAATGCGGGGCTCAGGGATTTCCACCTATTTATCCCTTCAAAGAGAAGGCAAATGAGGGCCCTTCACATACCTTTCTATGCAGTGAATATGCCTTTAAAAATGCATGGCTTTGCTCTAGGAGACAAAGATCCAAGAGCTGCAATCTTAATATATAATTAACCGTAACTAGCTATCAAGAGGGTTACCCAGCATTATGGTAAGCTTTTTGTTAATATTTATATCAAGACGTGATGTTTCCTCCTTAAAATGATACATTGAGGAGCTAGTTTGGGATAATCTGTTGTCCATTATACAGGAAATTAGACTAGAAGATCACGGAAGTCACTTCAGGCTTTTTAATCTATTTAAATAATTTATATAAACTTAGTTTAATTGGTCCTTTTGATTGTTAATAAACAGTATTTTTAATGTTTCATGTCTGACTGCAGCCTCACCTAATCTCAATTATTTCTTACTGTATGTGGGTGGTGGGACTTTGTCATCCTACCAGCACCTCCACCTTCATCCCTAAGGCTTGTATCATTATGCTGTTACACAACCTGCAGGGTTGATATTGTTGATATGATGCCAACCACAGTCATTGGAAGATGGAGTGATGGTGTTGCTGGAGGTCCCAACAAAGCTGCTCTTGATCCTGCACACAAGTTGTTTATCAAGCCCAAGTTGTATTCCACTTTTTTAAAAACTTAAGTAGAATAAAGTGCTCAGGTGATTGTAATCTCTTCACAGATCTCTGTTGAGGATTTTTAACACATCATTCTCCTGGATTTTTTTATAGCTAAATATATAATTTTACAGCCTGCACTTTTATCCAGGTTGAGGCTGATATTTACAATTTTCTTCTCACTTGTTCATTGAGCTGTATTTTGCTTGGTAGTCCTGGGAACAGACTGCCACCCTGACAAGGATGAACATCGCTGCACCCACTGACTATGCTGTTGTTTCTTTGTGCACCTGTCCAGCTTTGCATGGAGAGGAGCTTGTCCTTAACAGCTCCTCGTGAGGAAGCAGTCCATCTTGTCTTGGGAGCAATGATTTGCTTTCCTTTGGGCTCAGGATCTTTAATTTCATTATGCCTGCTGGCAGAGATGAAACACGATAATGCTGTTGTTTCAGGCAAGATGTTAATGTGGTACCCTCACTCACTAGTTGTTTCCCTAGGTATGATTCTGCCTTAGGAAGAGGCAGGCACTTCACTGCTCTGTGCAGTTCAAAGCTCCTTCATGTTTGCGTGTATGAATTGTCCCCATTTGTCTTCTTTCCAAAAGCAAGCTGCAGGAGACAATCCTCTTTACTTCTTTTGTTATCCCACATTTTGGTGCCAGTTTATCTCCTGTTGCCTTCCTGAACTGTCTGTCCTTTAAATACTGCTCACATTTCCAAGAACTTTTTAGCAATCGTGACATAAATGTCAATGCTACTGGGCATCCTAGTGTGTTCTTAAACCAAGCTTCCACCTACAGGGATTTGGAAAAATCATTACATTATAGTACTAGCAGGGGACTGCCTGGCAGAAACCAAACTACGTACTTAGGGTGAAAATTATTTCAGTAGGTTTTAAGAAAGCTTTCCTACTAGGTAAAGCCTTTGCATGAAGCCAAGATAATCCTGTGACTACTAATAAATTTAGAAAATTTGTTTTGGAGCAGAACTTGCTATAGTATACCAGAAGTGAACCCACAAAAGGAAGGAAATGAACAGTTTGAGTCTGTTAACAGTAAATACTCTTTATCACTCCAGCCATAAACATACATTTTACTTGCACCACTACTACAGTATCCTAGATCAAATGTAAGAACCATAATACTTCAGGGAGTTAAACATATTAAACTCCAGGATGGAGTTAGGTTATGGGAATGAGCTCGCTAATGGGCAATAAATAGTACCACAAGACTATACACTTAATAAAAAGGATTTAAATCCAGCAAAACTCCCCTACCCATTATCTGAGCATGCTGAAGATCTTGCACACTAAATGAAGGACTGTCCAGTAAGTGATTAGAGACAGTTGTAAAGGATAGCCATACGTAGGGCAAATCAAAGTTGCAGTAGTTCCTATATTTCCTCACTTTTGAATACTTTATTTTACAATATTAGATCTCTTTAGCTGTACCTTTCTTTTTATAAGTGGCATATTTGTACATCCATATACACAACTTACTGGAATACTCCTCAGTGTTAAGCCGTCTGGGACGTTATAATATCGGTGTTTGGAGTAGAAGGAATTCAAGGATCTGTTCTGATGCATGTACTTTCCTTTCAGCCCACAAGATGGTTTTTATAAGCCTGCAGAAGAAAACAACAACAACAACAACAAACATGGAATTGAAGTTAAAATGGAGTAAACTGGGATGTCTAATACGTGCAATGGAGGTAAATGGCTGAGCTGCAGAGAAAGCTGATTATCTGGCAGAGTCTGGGGCATCTGCAGGGACAACTTCCTTCTGGGAATATTCTAAACAGAAAATTCAAACCTCGCTGAGATACAAAACTGTATCAGTAATCAAAGAAACACTACGTGTTTTTTCTTTAAGAGGAAAACCAAGAGTTCTAACTGAGAGCATCAACAAAAAATGCCTATGTGCAAAATAGGTTACTAGCTTATACATTTATTATCACTTTGACTACATTAGGTCCAGTTTTCAAGGCTGTTGAGCATTTGCCAATTACATAATTTTCAATTGTAATTATGAAAGATCACTTTCAGAAAAGCTGACTTTAATTTTTGAAGCCCAATCCAAAAGGATACTGGAAAACGAGGACTCACCCTTCTGATTGTCCTTTAACAGTTTCTTCTGATGGAGTGATGCTGGTAACATAAGAGCTTTGCTAGATAGCTTTTGAAAACTGGTCTCTCAAGCTTAGAAAATCTGTGTGAAGAAAGCAATAGTTATCATTCAAACTTGACGCCAGACTCTAATTATTACTTTAAATAAACAGCATCAACAGGATTTATTTTTTTTTAATATCTTTGGT
The DNA here is from genome assembly GCF_964211825.1 of Aythya ferina. NCBI lineage: Eukaryota > Metazoa > Chordata > Aves > Anseriformes > Anatidae > Aythya > Aythya ferina. The sequence goes on from NC_140304.1 coordinate 18,931,840, forward strand.
AAACAGTAGTAGCCACACCTTCATCCTCTTAGAAGAAATATATTTCTCTTCTGCTCAATACCTTGCACAAGTACATATAACATTTTTGCAGTACATTTGTAAAATTGTCAACAGTTTAGCTCTTCTAGTTTTTTACTTAGCTGATCTTACTGTCATGCTTCATCCAATACTGCATTCAAATTACATTGGACTTGCTTCAAATGCTGTTAGCCTTAACACGTGAAATTTCCCTTGCGTTGGGAAGAAATCATGCTTAGGTTATACTTGGTAAGGGCTTTGAAGCTGCTCAGTTTCACTCTGCCTTTACCACATTGGTTTAACTAATCTAATCATGTTGGTTGTGCTCAGCAGCTGTATGTTGGTGAATGTCACTTGATCCCACAAAGTGCTGTGCTCATATACTGAGAAAAGTCTCGGGCCATGAGATAAAGATTACTTTCTTATCAGCGATACTGTGTTTCACCTTTATTGCACTATCTGTCTAGCTGACAGTTATTTTCTTTGGACTATCAAACTAATCCCACAAACTAATAGCATTACTACATGAGTTTAAAAGCAGCCAAACCACACGCTTCATTCTTTATTTCATACATGGTGATTTTTATACCTGGTGGTAGTTAGATGTGAGGGCGCTGGAAACCAAAGGAATTTGGTATGAAATAAATATTGCATTTTCTTGAAAAAAAAAGAAAAAAAAAAAAAGATAAGTTATCTGTTCCTGCAGGATCTTTCGCAATGCTCTCAATAAACAGACAAGCAAACAAACAAATAAAAATCTTGAACCTTCCCAGAGAAGATTCTTAATGTCTACATTGCTCATCTTCCTCAATACTAACAACCGTAGGACTGAGGCGATACAGACAGCTTTCAGTCTTCATTCTGTCAGAGACGGTCTTTGAGAGGCTCTTAAATTACTGATGTGTGAAAAAATATAGCTGTGAAGGTGGGGATATTACTGCTTATGGACTAGGGCACTGAAATCAAACCCATAAGCAGTGAGAGGGTCAGCATTCACCACAAGGAGAAGCATCCATCCCTTCTTGCCTGCCTAGCCTCTGCCAAAGAAACTGCCTGCACCAGTGGCTGCTCTGATGCCCGTCCCAGTGCTGGCAGTGCTGTGGACAAGGCTATGGTCAAGCCAGGCTGTGAAAATCCTGCTGGAGACATTTCCAGTGTGTTGGGACTATGGTACCATCCTCTGAAGATGGTTTGTGTCATAGACCGTGGAAGGTTCAGATTTTATCCTACGGTTTGTATGTGTGATTCCTGTGTCTTTGAAGTTCTGTTCCCACTGAAGATGAAGGCAAACTCCCACTGGCATTAATGGACTTAGGATGTGTCCTTGTCTCAATTTTTGCTGTTGTTTCCTTTGTTGCAGTAGACCTATTCCTTTATTAAAGCTTTTGCCTAGGGGGATAAACAAGCCATGTTACTAAATAAATTATGAAATATTTACATTTATGGAGCCAACCCCTTATGCCTAGCTCCTCCTCTGATATTACAATGACAGTTTTTATAGAGCTACTGCTTCTGCACTGCCATTACTCCTCTGTGGGATCCAAGACTGGGAAGCTAGCACACAGCGGGCCACCATGAGCCAAGTGACAGTAAGTAAAATGCTTGCTGGCTTTGACTCAGTGCAGGGCAAAACTACGGTGCTAGACCACTGGTGGCTTGTTCCTGCTGGAGAACCAAGCAGGATCAGGATGTAGGAAGATATGAACCCACAGAAAATATAAAGCTGGGGAGCTTTCTAAAGTAAACTTTATTTTTATCTGAGAATAAAATGCTACAAGTTGTAGAGGTACATGTGATAATCCAAAGAGTGAAGTGTTAAAGGCATCAGTTTGCTTATCATTGTTTATGTTATTTTGTACTTGTACTTAATTTTTTTTTTTTGCCTGCAGTTTTCTTAATGAGATGAGAATGGTTTTAGTGTCATGGTCCATAACAAAATGGTCTCTCAGTTACTCTTTTCATGTTTTGCACCTCGTGTATACGTTGTACTTTTATTGGTTTGAAATCTTATTAGTAGCTTCCTTTAAAAAAAAAAAAAAAGTTGTAGCATGTTGCTCAAATGTGTGTGGTTCGAACTGTTTAGTTTAGCTTATAAATTTCTCCCTCCTACTTTTATATATTTAGTGTGTTTGCCTTTGACTTGCCCCACCTCTTGTAGGTTTGGTTACAAACAGGTAGCAGCTTCCTCTGTGGGTGTTTGGTTTGTTTGTTTTTTAATACTTGGCTAAGTCACTTCAGTTTGTGCCTTTTTTTTTTTTTTTTTCTCTCTGTGGCATAGCCTATGGAGGCTACATTTGTAAAATGGATAAATGTTAAGTAAGTGAAACAAGCTGCAAATGGGATTTGTGCACGATTAACTCCTAATGGTTCTCTGATCAAACTTGAGGTCTCTGACCCCCCCCCCCCAGTGTATCTCCCACCCTAACGCTCCTTCTGCTCTCCCCTTCCTTTGTCTCTCTTGATCGCTTTCAGTTGTCTTGTTCCCTCTTCTGAGTTTTTTCTCCTAGTTCTCTGCTCTGATTTCTCTGGTACTTCACATCCTTTGGCAGTAATGAGGAGGGCAGGTTGGTGGGCAGCAGGGAGCACAGCTGTAGTAACTGTCCCTATTTGCTGTGCAGCGTTTCTTACCTGCTTTTTCCTTGCAAAATGGCTCATGCAAAATTGTCAGTTCACTCACCTTGAAAATCTTACTTTCATGCAACAAATAATCAGAGCAGTTTGAAAGCAAGAGAGGAAAAGGTGCAGATTTCATGTGCACAGTGCCCAGGATTTCTAAGGTCAGAATGAGCAATGGAGAAGTTTCCAGGGCAAGGAAAGAAACAGTTCCTGAAAAGCGCACTGAGCTCAGTGTTCTTAATCCTCAACATGAAGCAGTGGGCACTGGAGCTAAGCAGAAGCATCCTAGTGCAAAAGATACATTTTTGAAAGTGCACTATGGAAAAAGAAATACTGATTTTTGGCTGATAGAACCTTAACCCAAATAGGAAACCTAAAAAAAGCCAGATACAGAAAAGCCCTGGAGCTAAATACTTTCAAACTTTGGCAAGTCAGAAGTACAGGAACAACAACAAGAAACAACACACTTGATGACATGGCTTTTAGTGAGCTTTTGACAGTTTTTGGAAGGTGATGCATAAAATGTGTACTGCTGTAATGCGACATGATTATTTAAGGGCATTAATACATGTGAAGACAAATCTTCTGGTTAATACATGATGATGCAGAACTGTTTGGCTAATTTGCATGCACAATTTCTATGATTAATAAATTATGCAATGCTAGCACAAGTGTACTACTGTGAACCACTTGTAGCAACTGCCAGCAATCCAGCAGGCGACATTGAATACTATGCTCTACTCTAGTAAAGCTTTGAATATTTGAATACCAGCTTGCAGTTCCCAAACCGCAAAGTGATGAAAGGAGTAGAAGAATGTTTCTCCCTTTTATCTGTCTTACAGGAGATTTGGAATAGTCACTAGTTACCTTGTGTAGAAATGCCAAATGATCTCAACTGAAAAAAATAAAATCAAGGAGATTTACAAAAATCACTTGAGTGAAAATGTAACAGCTGTTTTAGAGCTAAGATTTATTTTTCAAGTCCTAGTGTTTCTCATTTAACACTTTGAGTAAAATTAAGGTATCAAATATGCATAGGATATGCTAGATATGCATATATATATGCATAAATATGCTGGAATAACATGCTCTTTACACTGGAATAAATCAATTAAAAACAGTAGATAAGCATATAATGGGCCTGCAAAATAAATAAATAAATAAATAAATAAATAAACAAATAAATAAATAAATATGTATTATGAACTACCTCCTATCTGAGACCAAGATCTGAAAGTGCTACAACTGGTTTCTGAGGTCATATGCAGCAGCTATTACTGCTGAAGGATTCTGAGAATATTCAACAGAGTAGGCCTTTAATCTGGTATTTCTGATCTAAGTAGGAAAATGTTAGATATGGCTAATCTGCTTGGGGTATCAGAGTATCTATAATATACTGATATTGATAGCCTAGCTTGAAATCTCAGATCTAGCTCCCTGCCTTGCACTATGGAAAGTTTATTTGCTGCTACAAGATTTTATTTTCCATGCTTTGCCTAGCATAAGTTCCTATTCCTATACATTCTCATTTTTAATTTTCTGCCTTTTAAAGAAATCTCTTGTGAAATACAAGAGGCGCATCATATTCTTGCATCATGTTCTGAGCACAGTTAGGCTTTGGCTTGCACTGAGATTCTAGCAGACACTGCCAGCGTGGCTCTGTCTCCTGAACGTTTTACCCAGGGCATAGGCAGATTACATGTTTGGAAGCAATTACTGTGCTAAGAACCCAGTGATGTATCTTTCCCAGAAGCTGAAAATGAAGGTATAAAAGACGTCCACACAGTAATTTATGGGTGTTAACTTATGGATGTGAGTTTCTCTGGGGATAATTATGTGACTACACTAATAATGCAAAGGATGCTTTGATACATAAAAAAAAATAATAATAATAAAAAAATCTCACAGTGTTCTTCTTTAGCATTTCATTACTCTCAGGAGTCAGGGGTGTATATATTTAAACAGAAGAAAGGGACAGTAGAGGCCCATATGCCTTCTCAAAAATAGTGCTGTCTTTTCACACCCCAGGCACGCTGAGAAAGCACTTGTTTGACAAAAGAGATTGCATTAGAGGTGTTTGCTGGAAACCTCCCGCTCCAAGAGCAGAAAGCTGCACACAGTGCGCTGCTGGTGCAGCAGCTGGTCTGGGCTGCTGGGGAGGCAAGAGAGGCACTGCTGGCAGAATGGGCATTGCTGGCTGCTGGATGGGCAAAACCTGCACGGCTCTGCAGGACTTGGGTACTTTTAAAAATGCCCACTTCGAAGCAAATTTTGTTTCAGAAATAGATCTGCAAACCTCTGTGACAAGGCCAGTGGCAGGCTATGTTAGCATACCTCGAAGAAGGGAAGGCTCCCAGCTAAGTCAGAGAAATTTCTCCTCAGACTTCCCTTCACTTGCTGGCAGATGGCTGGCATGGACTCCCTGAGAAGTTCCCCAGCACACTGTTGGAAGGGGTGACTCCCACTGCTAGCTCTCAGGATATTTTCAGTCATCATGAAGGCACCTGGAGCAATCCCCCTTTAAAGGCCACCTTGTGAAATGGCCTCTGACTGGATGCCTCTGCCTGTTTTCCAGTGGAGTGAGTGCCCAGCTGGAACAAAATTTCACACAGCTTAAGTTTCCACACCTTCACAGTCTTTTAGTTTTTGTCCCAACAAAGCTGATGTCTAATCTTTTAAGCGGCCTTCTACATTTAAGTCTGTGTAAAACCGCCCATTTCCAGCCACTACCCAAAGGATCCCCAGCTACTGGTGCTGCAGGAGAATCCTTGGGGATTCAGAGGAAAACCATCGGGCCTGGTTTTCCAGAGAGGAGGGGAAGAGAGGCATGCTGCCTGCTCTGCAGGGCAGTGGCGGTGGCGAGAGTGGGAGATGCTGGGGCGGGCGGGCATTGCGAGAGGCTGCGTTCGCCTTCCCTGTTGCTTGGGCGCTTGCGATGCGTGCTGGGACAGGGCCCAGTCTTGCCTGAATAATTACAAGGCAATTCCTACCAAACAATGATCCCTGCTTTTGAGTTTGTTGCAAACTCATCTGCATTACAGCAACGTTTAGTGGATTAATAATGTGTGCTTTTGGCCTCTCCTACTCCCTCAGCAAACAATTTTCATGCGTAATAAATGTTCACATTTAGTCTAACCAGAACAGAGCCCAAGGGTCAGAATAGCCATACCTGCATGCTGAGGGGAAGAGACGCGGGGTTTCCAGGAGGGAAAACAGCTTTCTGCCCTCGTCAGGCTGGGTCCAAGACTTCTGTCCTTTGGCAGCCTCAGCTTGGCTCAGTAGGTCCCCCCAAAATCGCTGGGTGGGCTGCGCTGGATGTCCCCCTCCACAGGAGCAGCCCAGCCAGAGGGGTCACCATGGGCAGCGAAGGGAGCATGGGGTGGATAGAATGTCAAGCATTTGACATTTTGACAAAAAACAGCATATTTTAAAATTAAAACCTTGTAAAAATATGCAAAAATACTTATCTCACACCAGCAATTGATCACAATGCATGCTATGAGGGCATATGAGGTTGAGTTTTACAATGTGTGTAGTGGAAATACTGGGATATGTAAATATGGACGTTACACAATGTGAGGAAAACTGCATTAAAACTGATTACAGTCAAAAAAAAAGAGAACCAGAACTGCAGCCTTTGTATTGCTACACCAGTGAAATGAGCCTGTACCCAGCCTGTCTATTTAGGTGACTGTCATGTAATGTTTCTCCCCATCTTCCCACTGCCGTTTATGCCTCTATAGCAGCAACTAACATGGAGGTGACCAGTCTTGGGCCTATTGGAAGAGAAATGCTGTGAATAATCTTGCTCTATGATAGCTATCAGTTGATCAAATCATTAAGAATAACAATTAGCACTTAAAGCCCAGTGATAGGCTGTTGACTTGTAGCCTGGGGAGCGGGACTGTGACACAGCACTGTGTCAGCCTGAGGTGGAGACTCCTTGCTGTCGAGCTTCGTGACCCAAATGCTGTGGCTGAGCATCTCCCATAGGAAATACAGGTGGAGGAGCCAGTCCGGTGCTCTGATGCCTGATGGAGCACCTCACCAGAGCTGTCCCCAGTGAAGTGTTCTGGCCATTCCTATGCAGTGAGGTCACGCACATGCAGTGCTGTGGGCAAGATACAAGGGTTCAGGCAGATTAGGCCAGCGTCTGCCATGGAAATGGGGAAAAGACAAATGAATTTTATCATGGCTAATCCAACCAGTGTCCTGTCCATCCCACTGCTGAGCATTCTGCCTCACTGGCAATTTTTACTGCAACAAATAGTTGTTACTTGACCACAGCTAGTAAAAAATGAAAAATATATATGTAAATAATTTGACAAGCTTCAGAGGAAAACATAATTAAAAACATAATCAAATTTATCAATTTTTTGTTCATGTGCAAGGATAAGAACAAAGTTTATCTCATGCAGAATATCTAAACTATCATTAATAATTATCTAAATATCTAAACATTATTTTCACTGAGCTATGAGAATTGGGTTTTCCTTCAATTCAGATCAACTAAATAAAAAAATCCACTCCTGCACAATTCCCATTGTTAAACAGGCCAGATACAGTCATTTTATTTCTTCAATGCCAGATTAAATAATTTTATTTCTTCAAGCAGTATGAACAAATGTGATCTGATGTTAATTTATTTGGTACTTTGAACACTTCATTGCTTGGTTGATTTTTCATGATGGAAAGAGAAGGAAATCTTCAACAACTTCTTGTGGTTGTGGGGTATTTCTTTATATCTACTTCCTTTTAAGATGTAGATAGTCAGGGGTATGGACTATAAACACAGCTAAACACAGAAATATTAGCAGGACAGCCAAACCTTCAGACAGGAGTTCATAGCACCAATTTGGGAAAAAAAAAAACAGTACAAGTGAGATATACACCTATAAGATTTATATATATATAATATACAATATATATAATACATATAAAAATATATATTTATTATATATATACTATAATATACTTAGGAACATAATAAAAGCAGATAAATTTTTGTAATTTGAATCCAAAAATGTATCAGGAGCTTGTAAGGTAGCTCTGTCTTTATAAAAAATCCATGCAAACTTCAAATGCTAAGCCTGAGACTGCAGGTATTGAAAATTAATAGCCGCATTAGTCCTAGTGTGAAAATGTAGGTGACATAATATCTTCCTTCAAATATTTTCTTATTTTATTTTTTTCCCAATTTTCTCCATTTTTCCTTTGGCAGCTATAAAACATTGTAATAAACCACAAATGGCTATAGAGGGAAGAGAGAGACCATAAACAGACCATTTTCTCTCTTAATTTATTTCACTCATTCATAATTCGGACATGTTTATTTGTTTATATGATTACTGCACATGAATAAAAGCACTAGAAATACTCCCAAGATAGTGGTTACAAATTATTTAAAGCTCATTTCTTCCCTAAAAATTAATCATAAAAATGAAGCCTTCTTGTCCACAGACTACTTGTCTTCCTGTCTGCATCCAATTATGCCTGTTCTTTAAAAGATTCAGCCCAGCCTACTCCCAAACTCAGCAGACATGCTCTGATTGATCTCAACAGCACATGTAACAGGAGGTGATTTTGAAGCATTTTAAGGTATTTTTCTCCTGTTAACTGCCCAGACAACCTAGCTAGCAAGGCAGGTTTTTGTTCCTCCTCACATCCCACGTCCAGCATCACTCACTGCGGTCCCCTGTGCACCATCACTGACAGCAGCATGTTTTGCCGTGGCATTACTGTGCAGAGAGAAAAACAGATGTGTTTTACCCATAAACCAGCTGCTTTTATAGCTAACAATGCGAAGATCTAGCACATCTGGCAACTCACAGGACTGTTCTTCAGAGCGAAAATATGATTTAAGGGAGATATTTCCTATGCTTTTTATGTAATAAGGGGCTATGCTGTTTGGGAGGAATGGTCCATTTATATCTAGGTGGAAGCATCATTGCAACTTTCATACTGGATTACCAAATTTCTAAAAGCATTATAGATGTGTTCATTCTGTGTGCACATGAACCCACCACTCCTCCAAGCTTGCTCAACAGCACGGTTTAGGTCTCCAATGCAGGTCCACTGATCTTCATTCTTCTTTGAAACAGACCATTTGGAATGATCCTCGATGGAATGGAAGGTGGAGTTCAGTGGTGTCCCTATGAGATTTATGTTGTAGACATGGTACTGCAGAGAGCAGTTGGAGGGAAGTTTTTGGCCAGAGTGTTGCCAGGATTCAGCCAGCAAATCAGTCTTCAGCTCCTGAGCTACCCAGGCCACGTAGATATCTGCGGGATAGAGGGTGGGAGAAATCAGCCCTTCATTTAAGTGGGGATCAGAAAGGATCATCTAAACTGGGCTTGTTTAATTCTAATGCATGAAGTGAACCAGAAGAGATTTTGCCCCCAACCTTCTCTTATTTTGATTTTTGTTTCAGAAGTTCATTCCTGTTTTCCCTTCTTTTCCTGGAAATCCTGTTACAAATAATCAGCAGGAGGAAAAAAAATAAAGGAAAGGAAAAAGAATTTTTAATCCTTCATAACAAAAAAGCTGATGATTCAAACCCTATTTTTGTCCTTTGTTGTTACAGCCAAATAACTGGAAAGAAATTTTCAGACAATCCCATTAATGTACATTTTAAAACATTTGAACGATCAGACAGCTTTTCACTTAGTGGAGCTGACAGAATATTATGATGGAAGACCATTCCCAGTACTCCATTACATTTATTTCTGAAACTGAAATTCTTCTTTTTTCCCTTCAAAGTAAATACTGTCAAAGAATACACTGACTGCTTACTACTTGCTTGATCATGTGTGGTAGGTGACAGCAGTTTTTCTTACCATCCACAAATGAGTGGGACTTTACAAAGTGGAGAAAGGCCTCCCCGCGAGCTGACTGCAGCTTTGAGAGGCGGTGCAATGGGGCTGAGGGCAGCCTGGAGTGTGCACAGAGCTTTTGCAGATTTGGGAGATCAGCCTGAAAGGCACTAGGGAGGGAACAGCTGTAGATTTGTGGATTAGAGCTCAGCATCTGTTGGTCTGAAAAAAAAAAAAAAAAGAAAAAACACAAAGAAATGAACACATGCAAAATGAAAACAGGTTAAAGCAAAGCAACCAAGAAGGTAAAGTTCTGTCTGGGAAGGAAAACCTGAATCCTTTTTAATCTTCACAGTTTATCTCTGGAGCAGTTCAGTCTCAAAGTAGCTTTGGTTTTAGCAACCAAAACCAAACATGTTTATTTGCTTTGTGTTATGACTGACCCAGCATCTCATAATCCGGCTGAGAGAGTATGCTCCCTTTTATCCATGTGTACCTCCCTGTTCTTAGCAGGACTGCCAGTCTGTGGTCTTAGTCCATGCCACAGCCCTCCATGGTCACCTTCAAGCCTCTGAGCGGTCACACGGCACTCAGACAGCATGTGTGAATTCAAGCCTGTGCTTACAGGAGTCGTTTCCAGTCAGTGACACTTGCCAAGCCAAAGCCAAACAGGAGAGCTGCCAAGCAACCCAGCTGAGTTTTATGCAGAACAAAGCTTGACTTTCAAAGTCGGGATTCAAACTGCAAAGTACTTCTCTGAACACGGTGCAATTTAACTGTGAAAGTCCTTGCCGCCGATGTTGTAAGGAGCAAGGGAACAAATGGGCTCCACAACTGATGAGTTCATGAAGATGAGTCCATTAGGAACTTTCCAGTCTTTCCAGCTTAGGAAATCCTTAAACCACAGATTACCAGAAGCTGGGAGGATAGAGCAGGAAAGCATTACTGTATGCTTCTCATTTTCTTGTCTTCTTTCCTAAGCACATGCAAAGATGTGCTTCCACAAGCAGGAACTTGGTTTTGATGGCTTTGTGGTGTGACCAGCCTGCACATTTGCACAGTCTTACGCATTTATTTAATATGATTTGGGACTTGGAGCTCAGCAAAGAGTAAAAAGCAATGTGAAAAGTGTTATGTAACGTGTGACTTCTTATAATGCCCTTGACAGTCAGCCTTCAGGACTCCAGTGTCAGGTAATTCTGAGTCTTACGGATATGAATTTCATTTTTCTTATTTTTAGGATTTGTATTTTATGTGACAAAAAAATACCTTTGGAAATCTGGGAATATTTATTCCGGACTTTGTATTTCTGATGTGTCAAGGCCACCACTCCAGCTCAAGTAATGATTGCCTTGCACTTTTAGAATGGCAGACTATTGCAGCTGAATGAGCTATTACTGTTAAAAATGATTCACCATCCTCCTTTATATTTCCAAAGCACGTGGTATGCATGGGCTGACTTTACCCTCAGCATGCTCTTGTGACTATTATTATCCCAATAGTCCTCATGGGGGGATGGAGGCAGAGTGGAAGAGTGAATTTTCCACATTCCCACAGGAAATTGTTGGATAAACAGAACTGAAAGCCAAGGGTGCGGCTTCCAGGCCCCACTTGGTTTCCAAGTGTGACAATGAAGGACAAGAGCAATCAGTTTTGGAGGCACAACCCAAAGGAAAGAAGTCAGAGAGGTGCACCGGAGCAAAGGCATTCTTGGGAAGAAGCTTTCCATACCTATTTCTGTGAACTGGTCATATTTGAAGGTTATGCAGATGGCTGTCTGTCCGTAGGACTGCCCACTCGCTGGGTACCCATAACCATCCTCAGGGAAGGGAGGGAACAGAGGCACACTGTGAATCACCCAGAAGCCTTGTGATTTGTCCAAGAGCAGAAATCCTGTCAAAAGAAAGTTATGGCAAATGAATTAAGGGGGGGGGGAAAGCCCTGAGACATCACAGCAGTGTGCTTCTTTGGATTTGCTGCTGCAGACACCATGCTTCAGCGTGGTAATGGCTACAGCAGTCTGGCACTGGAGTATATTAATGGGTTGTAGAAGACACTGATATTGTGCTAGAATTGCATTAATTCTCTCCTGCATAGCCTAACTTCAATTGTCATCACTGTTCCTTTGAAAAAATACCTTTGCAAAACATTTTTTCTTTATCTGCTCAAATGCTGTCTTTGAAAAATCTGATGATTTAATGGCTGCAACTCTTCACCCACTACTCCTTTCCCTTCCTTTAATTTCATTGCTGTATAAGGGAAAATGGACTCTGTCAGCACTATGCCTTCTTCCCCAGACCAAACTGTGCTTGGGGCAGATGGGGTACACCTCCCCTGCTGCAGATGGCTCAGGAAGTAGTCACCCATGGCTCTGCAGCTTGAAAACACAGCCCTGGAAAGCCTCTCCATCCCAGAGCTGGGCTGGGCAAACCCTGCTTCCTCAAGGGACCAATTAGACCTCTACAGAGGTTTTGTTTATTTAAAATCATGCTGTACCGTCACTGCACATTTAGTGCTTCCATGATTCTGCCCTCAGAGAGAGATCTGGGAGGCTTTCAAGGTCAATTCTGTCATGTAGGGTGCCTCTCCCTTTGCACCCTGTGCTGCTGTTGCCAGGCAGCTCAGGACGACGTGGTCTGTACTTGCTGAAAGGAGAGACAGGAGTTTCCACTCTTGAATACTAAGGGTCCATAATCATTAAGAGTTCTTCAACAGAGCACAGGCACAGCAGTACCAGAACAGAAGCTACCACGGATATCACTATACATCAAACCATGCATCATGCAAATCATTCTCCAGTTTTGCTTTAGGCAGGATTTTTAGATATGCAGATTGACAAAAAGACAAATAGATGTTATGCACAGCTTTAAAAAGGAGGAAACAGCAGCTGGGGACTCTCCCTGTACCTTTGGTGTGTCCTCTTTTCCAGCTGGTGGAGTCTGAATGAGGGACCTCATCGTTATAGATTGCATATGCAGTGTTGTTGCTCTGCAGGGAAAGACACATTTCTGAAACGTGACATTTGGTAAGAGGAAAGCATTTAAGCAAACAAATTTTGTTGAGAACAGAAGACTTTAGAAGTTCTCTGTGTATATGATGAACTTCATTCTTCTCCCATGTCAGCTGGCATTATCCACACAGACTTTACACCAAAATAAACCTGAAGACTCAGCATTAGGGTTCCAGTTAATATAAATGAAGTTCTCTCAGTCATTGCAACAGCCCGTCCTTTGAGCATGTCTCTGATTTAGCTACCAGATCCTGTGAAAATGTTTGCTCAGGAAAAATAACCATGACAAGTGTTCTTACAAAGGACAAGCGATTAATACTTTTTTTTTTTTTTCTTTTTTTTCAAAATATTTGCGTACAGCCACACCTTATTTCCTCCTGAACAGAGAACTTTCCCCAGCTGGTGTACAGTTTGCAATGATAGCAGGGTAGGAAAATGGCATCAGCGTGGCTCAACACTGAGTTTGTAAAGGTTGTTTGTATTGCAACTATGGTATGACATGGGATAGGAAAGTTGTGGGGTTTGCCAGTATTTGACTGACTTCTGGGAGTCTTTTTTACATATAAATTTAATGACACCCTACCACTAAGCCGCAGTAGAAATGCAAAGACACACCCAGACTCCTAAGAATGCGAGCACGTAGACTATGTGGATGGTAAAAAATAACCATAGGCAGATCCTGTGGTATTTTATAATCATTTCATACAAATATAAATGAGGTTTCTGACTGGAAAAAATAATACTGCTGAAGCAGTAATGGGGGAACAGCAAAACCCAAATGTGATCAGAGATGGAGCTTGAAACACATGCACCTGGGAGGACTTAGGATGGAGGTCAGTGGTAGTCACCACCAGCCCTGGGCTGTTGACAGCCAGTTCACCACTTCAGCCATTGCTCAAGAGGAATTGCAGAAAAGAAGCCACAGGGTCTACGTACCAATGTTCATTTACTTGATGGGCCATACTTCAAGTGTGTGAAAGGCTTGACTAGAAATTTCTAGGGTAACTTCTAAGTGTAGCCAAAACTGCAAATAATCTGCTGAGCTGCCAGCACAGTCACCTTGATGCATTTTAGCAGATCAAGTCAGTCAGGTCTGGCCATAGCTCTACTTGCTTATTTTTGGCTGGTTTCATTTCATTTGCATGTAATATCAAGTAAACATACTAGCAAAATGGTAATTAAACATCACTTGCCTTAGACTCATATGCTTCATAGAGCTGCCCCAGTGTCTGTCCCAGCGCACCCTGCGTCATGTTGACGAGGTATTTGCCGAGCTGCCAGTCCTGCATTAGGGCATCCATGTACAGGTACTGCAGCCCCAGCCCTGCATCCTCTCCTCTGGTGTATTTTGGCAGCTTGTACAGAGCAAACCTGCAACAAAGAAGAACAAGTTTTGTTTTTCTTGCAAACCGCCCTATCTGAATACGTAGGTCAGTCTCTCCTGCCCACCCTGAGGGTTTGAAGACTGGGGTGACCACAGGGATGCCCGTGCTAGGCTCACCTTCACTCTGCTTTTCCACAGGCTGAGCTGGCACCAAGCTCCTCTTGCTGTGCCCATGCTGCTATTTGTACCCCAAAAGAGCTGGTTTTGAGCTACCTCTGGTTTGTCCCTGCTGCACCAATGCCCTTGCTGTGGCGAAAATGTGGATGTGAACCTTTCTGAGCAGAGCTTTGTGTCATGGGGTTTTCACCCTCAGCAAGAAGGCTGCTGAGGAGATGAGGCTGAATCTGCTCTGCCTGGCACTTCAGTGAACAAACTGCCTGCTCAGCATTGGGGAGGTACACCAGGGAAACCTGTGCAGGGACAGAGATTTCAGGGAAGTCCTCTGGAGCCCTGCATAGCCACCAAATCCCTGTTACTCCTGGTTCTGGTAGACAGCAGGAGACATGCCTGAACCTCAGCTCCCAAGGTCAGTCTGGCATTCCCTTGGTCAACATGGGCACCTCCTGCCAGTAATTTCTTATTCTATACAAATATAATTTTATATTTAAATTAATTATGTAAAATGGAGTACTAAATGATAAAATTACACAACTCAGTATTTTCATATATACATATATACAAATGAGTATGAAACTATGTAATAATGTTGTTACAATCCTACTTTTCATAGCCAACTCATGTGGAACTGCTGCAAACTGAATATTTACAATTAGCCAGAGATACAAATCTTTTCAAAATTGCAGAGTACTAAATACTGTTGGTAAATTGTTCAGTTCCTACTAACGTCCCTGATGAAGTAAACAGGTTTTCCTAGTGCACAAGTCCATGGGATTAACTGCAATGTAATTAATCGAGCCACTTTCCTTGAGTGCTGTACTTAAGTAATTTGTTATTTATGTCAATAGTAAGAACTGAGTGGCCTTATTTTCGATAATAACAAAAATGTAGCTTGACTGCTTAACACCATATGTATGTCAGGAGGAGTAGGACTCGCCCAGTTAATTTACAGTTGGTTGGTTGGTTAAAAAAAATGCATTTCGGAAAGCAGGTTAAAGTGCCAGGAAAGCATTTTGAAAGAGGAACATTTAGTCCATGGGAAGGGCACATGTACAGGAAGAAGGGAAGCACAGAGGTGATCCCGGTAATCCACCTGTATCACCACTAGCTGAGTGATGCTCCTTAAATCTCTCAGGACAAATTGTAGCTGATGACAGATTCTAGAGAAGACAAGGAAGGGATTTGTATGGGAGGTCTGGTGAGAGCATTCCCTGCACCAGGAGCTGCAACAATCCCTTTATTTGCAACGAAGATTTGGAAAGACAAGTAGTAGTAGTAGTAGTAGTTATAAGAGTAGGAGCTGAGCCAAGAATTAATATCTGAAGCATTTCCAAACTGCTTTGAAATGTGCTGGGAGGTTTATGCTCTGCCAGTGTTTACAGCCTTGCAGCTGACAAACACGCGTTAGCAGATGTGCTGGAGGGAATGCTTGTAGCTGAGTTATCAGTGAATTGCCTGCTGATTCCCAGGAGATAAATGTTTTGGACCTGCACAGAAAGCCAGTTGAGTGCATTAGCAATTTAAACTGTATAAAAGTCTTCACTGCTATTTTACACAGGGGAAGTTTCCCAAGGGCTTAAGTGGCTAAAGTATTTGTGGGAGTGGACTGAAAGTTACTTTGCTGAGAACTGAGGAAAAGCAAAGGCATTAATGTCAGGAATCCAATTAGCACGGTCACAGTGTTAGCTTGTGTCTGAACACTAAGGCACTAGAAGTAATCACATTTTTTTATTTTTCCCTCCAATAAAAGTAAGTGCACAGCCCTGGGTTAAATCCCTGACTCAGCACTTCTCAGAAGGCAGAGGTGTTTTTTGTTTTTTTTTAATGTGTGCAAAAAGATTTCCAAAGAGTCATGGGCTCGGGTGAATACAGCAGAGATCTTCTGCCCTTCTGAAAGTGCTGCACCTGTGGCCATTCCCCCTGGTGCACTGGGGATGGCGAGGCAAGCTCCCAGCTGGGATGCACCTGGGACATTTGCCAGTGCTGTACTTCATGTGGGTAGGAACCACAGGCAGGATGGGGAGGCAGGTGGGATCCCAGAACCGTGGAAAGGTTTGGGTTGGAAGCAACCATACAGGCCACCTGGTTCCAACCCCCTGCCATGGGCAGGGACACCCCACACCAGACCAGGTTGCTCAAAGCCCCATCCAGCCTGGCCTTGAACACTTCCAGGGAGGGATCAGATCAGATAAAGGAAGCGATACCTCCAGTTTAATACGAAATGGAAAGTATGTGAATACTTGTAATGAGCAATTATATTGCAGGAGGAAGCCACTGAACAGCAGGGACTCACATAAAGCTCTTACTAAATGAATATAAAAAAATTAAAATCTGTGTTTGTTTGAAAGGGCATCAACATCTTTTGGTTAAGAGGAAGCTTTTCTCAGCAGTTTCAGTTCTGCTTCTTCAATCAGCTTCATAGCAACCGAATCCAGAATGAGGCAAAAGTTCACTATTTCTTGTCAATAAGCTAGCATGACCCATGCTGACAGATAAGTTTCTCTTCCTTTGGATCATGGCACATTTGAAAGAAAATCCCCCCCATCTTCCCTGCTATGCCTGTCAGAAGGAACCAGTGCCTGCACCAGGCCCTTCAGGAGACCTGGAATCCCTCAGGAACTGCCTGTATTTTGTTATTGGTAGTTCATTGCTTTTTGTTTGTTTTATAGCTTTAGCACATGCAGACTCATTCTGCAAGGAATAATTACACTTTGCAGATAAATTAAACTTCTCTTATCACCGAGTTTTTGCCTGGCAGCACCACCTAAGGGATTGATTTCTGAAAAATGACATGATCTGGATGTGCCTTGGCAAGGGTGAGGGCTGACAGGGCCGGGCTGGACCCTTGGACGCTTGATGCTGAGCCGACACAGTGCGGCGTGGGCCTGGTGGCCGTGATGGCCCTGGCCTGCCTGCAGCCAGCTCTGTGCATGAGGGGAGGGACGAGGGACACCCTTCTGTTGTTACAGGAACAGCACCCGCTCCTTTATTGCTTGTATACAAACTAATTGCTGTTCAGTGAGACTCTTTAAATTGGTTGATATTTATCTTTGAGATGCTTCGGTACTCTTTTATATATATATATATATATATATATATATATATATATTTTTTTTTTTTTTTTTAAGAGGCCTCGTTTCACTTTTTAAACCTAGGTTGCCTATTATGTAATTACACTTTGCGTCTTTCATCTTCAAAGTGCATTAATCCAATTAATCATTTAGCACCCAAACCCGGTCTGGGTGCTGGCAGCGCGATGCTACCAGACGGCGCTTTCCCACACCACCACGTCCACCCACGCTCCTCGCACCTCTCCTGCATCGCTGCCAGAGGCAGCCCGGCCTCGGCTCCCCCTCCACAGCCACGGTGAGGGGACAAATCCTGCCACGCTGCTGGTTGGGGATGGGCAGCAAGGTTCATGGCAGGATGCAGACATTTCCCCCCAGACTGGTTCCTGCAGGCAGCGAGGCCCTGTGCAGGAGCCCTTGCTGCGACCCGGCGCCGTGGGGGCTGCTGCAGGCAGTCGCAGCCTTGGCATTCGAACACAGGTTAGGCTGGCTTTGATCATCAGACACAAACGCTGCGTAAACCTGTCATTATTTTGCAGTTACTCATAATGCAGCAGCGTGGTTGGTTCTGTGGAATGAAATCACCTTTCAATAACTTACCCTAGGTTTTCCAAATGCAAAATTCAGCTACTACTCACAGGCAAACAGGATTAAACCAGTGATTGCTATGTGTTACTTCCCAGCGACCCACCTACTTCATGCAGAGTAATCTTAGGTGTTATTTACTCATCCAACATTCCTCCCATGAGCGGCATTTACTTACCAATCGACTGCCTCCCCATCTTCATTTCTGCAAGAAATTTGCGCTGCCCATAGTGACGGGGAAGAGAGCAGCAGCAGCACAGCAGGGCTACACCATGCAGACCCCACGGTCATCTTGGTGCCTCAGCTGCACAGTGTGAGCGTGGGGCAGAGACTAAAAGCAGAAGTTGGCCGTTGTTTCCTCAGCCACCGGCCCTGGCTGCTGTGTGGTGAACACCCACAGGGAGCGGCTGGCAGCTTCCCCAGATCAATCTGGGCAACAAAATGGCAAAATGACATTTGTCAGATTTTACTTTTGAGAAAAATTACAGCTGCATCTTCAGAGGAATTATTTTGAATATTTAAAACACGTTAGGTAGTCTGCTTTCAAAGCAAGCTGCAGATACTACAGACTTTTTTTTTCTTTTTTAATGCTTTATGAAAGCATTAAAAAGGAAAGCATTTTTTTATTATTTTTATTTTTTTACAACGACATGAAAAACCTCAGTTTTCAGACAAGCAAACCAAAACAGCTTTCACCTCTCTATTTTTTCCATCCAGCCCATGCAGTGAGCTCAGACTTTGCACCATTCCTGCAAAGTGGGTTCCCAGTGCAGTGCTGAGCCCCTCTTTCCTGATTTTGCTAATGGGGAGCCTTATTTTGCCTGTGGGAATTGAGCCTGCAGAAACCAACAGCAAGAAAAAGACTCTGATCCACAGTAATTTACTTACAATTAGATAATATATATATATTAATTCTCTTTTAAACACATTAGCATTTCTCTTAGGAACAAACAAGTCTGAATTGAGCTATTTTACACCTGATAATGTTTTCAGCAAGTCATGAATAAAAAGTTTCAATTTATATTTTAGTGTTGAAAATATTATTTTTTTCCCTCCCCATTATACTTACACTGAAATAAATTAATATCAGGTACAAGATATTTCAGCCTCAGGGAAAGTCTAGTGCAATAAGTGCTAGGTATTTTAGCATAAAAGAAATCCCCACAAGCTCCCCAGTATTTTTGTCTGTTGCAGTGCCTCCAGCACCATAATAGCTGTGCAAGTTGGGCTGTGTTTGACCAAAGCAGGATAAAAGTAATTAGGGCTTAATGCAAACCAAAACAATGATCCCAGAAAGCGAAGATTTTGGAGTTGTGAAT
Source organism: Aythya ferina (assembly GCF_964211825.1). NCBI lineage: Eukaryota > Metazoa > Chordata > Aves > Anseriformes > Anatidae > Aythya > Aythya ferina. Next base: position 18,950,769 of record NC_140304.1, read on the forward strand.
CAAGAGCTGAATTTTGCTGCTCAGACTTGCTTCTGTTCCATTTCAGGAGCAATCAGGGCTGTAAACTACATGCAACAAAATACTTTCAACCAGCCCAGTTTGGCCTTTCTTTCCTTCTTTCTCTGGGGAACCTCAATGTGCACAGATAGGGTAATAGAAAACAAAAACCCACCAGAAACATCACACCTGTTTTCATCTTCTGTTCGGGACTTGTGCCTGCTTACAAAGCAACCTTCCCTCACCAAAACATCACTTTGACGCCCCTGCCTGGTGCATTGCATGCTGGGGGGGGGGCAGTGGGCAGCTGTTAGTGTGGCTGGGGAAAACAGGAGCTGTGCCAAGGAAGGTGAGCACTGCCGATGGGACGGTGGTGGGGCACACAGACCCAACAGATGGGGATACCCCTGCCTCAGGAAGAGATGATGGGGAAGACTCAGTGAAGGGCCACAGCCAGGACTAATCCAAAGGCGATGAAAGAGAGAGAATTGTTCACTGCTACTTGTGTTAAATGGTCTGCCCCCCAATAAAAGTTTTAAATTCCATCACAGCTATGACTTGTAATGACATCTTCTTAAAACATTTTTTCTTCGTGTGATTTGTAACATAAATATTTACATTACCACAGGTAACCACAGAAATAAAACAATAAGTGTTGTTTATGTTTCACTAACTAATGGTAACTGATGCTTCTGCTGAGTTCTTTCATGACTGTAACATGTTTTCTCCGCAGATTAAGGATATAGAAGTCCTCAACTGTGAATATGGCAAAAACACAATTAAGTTCCTTCGCCTCCATAGAGAAGGGAAGAAGCACTTCGTTAAAGAAGTAGAAGTGTGCACCCACCTCCGTCTGACTTCTGCTCATGAGTACCTGGATGGAAACAACTCCTTTGTGATACCTACAGACACCATAAAGAATATTGTCCTGGTGTTGGCCAAAAAAAATGGGGTATCTTTTATTTTTTAACTAGCCTTGCTTTTCTTATCACTTCATTTGGAAGCATTTATTATGCTGACTTTTTATTTTCAAAATGAATCAGAAGAATCTCTCCCCCATCTCCACATCAGGTTGGCACTAAAATCACCATCAAAGATTTGGGAGAGAATTTTCCTCCTCTAGTGCTCATCCTGCATACAGGGGTTACTGACGCCGTTCCTCCTGGTCTAACAATTTTAGTTATTATTTTAGTTATTTTAACTTTAGAACATAGAAACCTTTCACATCTGATTAACCACAGTAATGAAAATGGCTTGGTCTCCTGGGTTTGAGAACCGAATTCCCTTGCTCAGTTCCTCTATTGTAAGGACAATCTGCAGATCAAGTTCTCTCTCTCAGTAATGAAATCCTATCTTTAGCCTGCAAAGCTGAGCCAGAGCATCACTATGATTATTTCAATATTACATCCTCGAAGCCTAAGGCTTCTGTAGCTGTTCCTCAGCCCGGAGGCTCTAGCTCCCTATACTGCAGAATGGGAGATTTTGGATATGAATCTGTAGCTGCTATTTGCAGCATATGCTGCAAGCTGATCAAATGACTAGCCTCACTGTGTGCACAGCCAGAATCTAAAGAAATCTGTATTTTTAACAACATTGATCCTTCCCAAATATTTATAATTAGAACAATCTACTTTTGTAGATGAGGTAATTGCTTCATTCTAATAATATTCTTTGCTGCCTTAGATCCCAACTTTAGAACAATTTGCTATAGATATCTGCAAACACTTCATGACAACATTTTGCCAAGTGGCCTACGTCAAAACCTACGTTCAGGAAGTTCCATGGCAACGTCTACACGAGGTATCTGAAATACTAATGCATTCACTTGGTTCAGTCTGGAGCTAGTCCTTACTCTCTTAGCTCCTGTTTCCCAGTTAAGGTGTTGTTTGCTGCACTTACATGTCTGCTCTGAATTGTAGAACGGCGTTCCCCACATCCACTCGTTTATATGTGTTCCTGATGGGATTCGCTTTTGTGAAGCTGAGCAGTGCCGGAATGGTGAGAAAAGACTCTGTAGCTTCCCCTATTTCTCTGTAAATATTTCTGCTGATGACAGATAAAGATGGCCTTAGAGAGAGCAAAAGCTATTGCAGGGCTTACAGCACAGCCAAACCTCTCTAAAGGCCTAAACCGAAGAGTACTTTTATGGTCTAATCTTGCAGTCCTTGATCTCTGAGACAAGGCTTAAAATCCAATATAGTTTACATCTGTATGTGTGCCCTAAACACTTACTGGTTACAATGGCACATTCACCACAACTGTTACATATTGTCATGGAGTTAATAGCCTTCTGAGAATGCCCTGCTTACTTTTTAACATTATACTGTATTCTCAAGTTTCATTATTATCATTACCCTATAGAGAAATACATCACAAAGCCACCTTGCCATAGGACAATTGCCTAGTTAGCAGTCATTTTCAAAACCCTGTCAACATGCTTTGCTTTTATTTCTAAAGATGCAGTTTCATTGCTGCAAGTCAGGCTGGCCTGAACATCATAGGCATTCAGGTCTATGTGCAAACTGTTTTTCACATGACACTTCAGAGCATACTTACTGTTTTTGCACACCATGACACAAAAAGCACCATTTAATTTCACTAAGAGTTTTGGGCTGTTGGATGCCTTGCCATTCCAGAATGAATGTAAAAAAATCTCTCTTCTCGCTATGCTTCACAACAAAAGCATCAGTTCAATCTCTTGGCCTTGGTGTTTCATATAACATCCATCAGACCTCTGGGAACAGAGCTGAGTCCACCACATTGTTTCACACAATGCGTTCGGAGTTTTTAGGCATTAGTTCAGATTCTATTACTGTCCTAATTACTGTCAGATCTGTCTTAGGGCAGTAACTTAGAGGTATTCCCTATCCTACCCTCTCTCCTTATTTTCCTAACATGTCAGCATTAGGACCAGTGGCAGGACCAGTTTTGTTTGCAGCTTGGACACAGGTTCTGAAAAGTTCAGGTCAGCATTGTCCCCACGTTCCTGCTGAAAGAGAAGAAAGAGCCCAATGTCTTTTGGAACAATCAGTTTTAATGTTCATAGTAACATTGACTACTTCTGTATTTTTGGCAGCCTCAATATAATTCCTTTTGGCTTCTGGAAAATGTTAAGAAAGAGCCCCCTGCCCCTCAAAAAAAAAAAAAAAAAAAAAAAAAAAAAAGACAAAGAATAGGAGTTTACACTTTCTTGAAGAACATCTACTCCTAATGTACAGATTGAACCTAAATTTTTAATCATCCTGATAATTCAGTATGAAATTTTGCAATTCCAGGTTCTATGTAAACAAGAAGCCTTCACTGAGGCTTTCTGAAGACACTGCCTTTCCTTCTTAGCCTTCAGTTCATATAGCCTTTCATCTATTTCTTTATGATTCCGTGCTTGGGTGAACAATAATCAAAGAGAGGATTTTCAAATCCCTTTTATTTTTCTTATAGGAGAACCTTGTCTATCTTTAGCATCCTCCTATGCACCTAGCAGACAGACACAGAAATGTATTTCTGAGTTAATCCTATGTTTCAAAACCTTACTCATCATTAAAAGAAACCTGGTGAGACTTAATAGAATTACAGCCTCCCCCCCCCCCCCCCCCCCAGTATATCAACTGATAAGAGGCTCAGAGTTTTTCAGAAACTGAAAACATCATAAGTAATTTAATGGAGTTGCCCTTAGACGATTGAAAAGACAGCATAAGCACAAAACATACTGAACGCACAAGGTGGGCTGTTCACTAATTTGAAAGCTTTTCCTAGGCATTATATTTCTTCAGTGTAAGATCCAGACAGACAGCTAGATAGCCAGCCAGCAATCATGCATTGCAAGCAGCTCTTTCAAACAAGACTATGCATTTGAATAGGAGATAAATATATTTCAAGGTTCACTGATAGTATCTGCACTACTTTAATACCCATGTATTACTATTTTATATCTAAGCTATGAATTCATCAAGATCTGAACAAAATCCAGAATAACCTGTCCAAGAACATTGGACAGATAAGATAAATCTTAAGCTTTAGTAAATAACATGGGAAAGTAGCCAAAATAATAGTACATTTCTTTGGACTCATTCAAAAACAAACAAACAAAAACAATAATGAATTTAAACAAGAAAATAAATAGATGAAATACAGTTCTAATCATATCCAGTGAGAATGTATGAAAAAAAAATACTCTAAACAATCATGTCATTTGGGAATATCCATCACAGTGGAATTATTTCTAATATGACTTCCTGCAAAGATACAGTTTAAAGACAAGGTGTGTCAAAGGCAGGATTACTACGGCCAGGCTTATTCAAAGAGTAATTTTGGACTAGCTAGCATGTAGTACCACTAGCAGAACAAAGCAGCAGCATGGGCTTCAGCCACTGAGCATCTATGCAGACTCCAGATAAGCCTGTGTGGAGTAAAGTTTCTCCTTTCTGAATCTGCTTTTTTGGCAGGTCTGGTCAGTGAAATTTTCAGTTATCAGTTTGGTGTAATCTAAGTGATTGACCAATTGAAGTTTTATAGCTTCCATCCAAAAGGATGGAAGAAAATGTTCAGGACACAACTGTCAGGTCTTTAGAAAATGATAATCCACCCATACAGCAATGATCTGCAATGGCACATTTTATAAATAGTGTCTAAGAGCAAAAACACTGTCAGTTTGAACCTGTGGGTGGCATTTGTATCAGTGCCAGTTCCTGCTAATTAGCTGAACTTCGCGCATTTGCATTGGCTCCTTGCCCTCTCGTTCTAATGGGTGCAAAACTAACAACAGGACAGATATGTAAAGTGAATTTCTGGCTGAGGCTCCCAGTCTTGTTACAGCGTTTCTACACTCTACACATTATTAGAAAAGTTCCACCTTACCTCTTCTATGTACCACAGCACCAGTAGCCTATTTCGTTTCACTTTCAAGCAATTAGTGGTCTCTGAAGTGACACCAGTGAGAGCCAACCCAATGCATGTCCCAGCTCCAAGGAAGTGAGGTAAGGGGTGTCCTAAACTCTGTGACTGACATTGCAGATCACTTGATAGATTCTCTTCTTTCTAGATTGAGCTCTGCTTTCAGTGGTTTCTATCTTATTTCCTAACTTTCTGATAACATCAGTGTGCAGAAAATAATTTTTAAAAGTAGCTAGACTTACAGAAGAAGCATGAGTGTTGGAGTCGCTGCTTGATGGTCCTAAAGCTGCTGCTGCAAGTGCACATCCAGAAATCCTTTCTGTCCACCTGAAAAGGGCTCACACTATCATGTATTTTTGGTTCACAGGTCCTCTGGTTGTTTTTGCTGGAATTAAAGATCTGAAACTTATGAAGACAACACAGTCTGGATTTGAAGGCTTCTATAAGAATGAACACACCACGCTACCTGAAAGGCATGACAGGATTTTATGTGGAGAGCTCTTCTGCAAATGGTCATATGGCGAATGCAGAGACTTTGACTTCGATTGCATATGGTATATGTCAAATCAAATAATATTTACCACCCAATCTATGATCTCAAAGTTCCTCTGTACAGCACAGCAAGTGTAAGGGCCAGACCTGCAGTTGCTGAGCACAGATCTCAGTAGAGGTTCTAAGCACTCAGTGCTGGGCGCGAAAGGCAAGCCTTGGGGGTATATCAACTTCTCTCCCTGATGGTGCATCAGCCAACAGCATTTAAATGGACAGTTTGTAGTTCAATACAGAACACTTCAGGAGAACAAATTTGCAACTCATTTGTTAGATAATTTTAACAGAACATTTGCTGATGAAATATAGACTTGGGGAGAGGGAGTTTGGAGGAGACAGGACATTGTTCTTCCATGAAATCTCACATGCCATCTATTTGTCAGAAAAGACAGGGAAAAGTAGAAATAAAATAAGCACAGTAAAACATGATGGATCTAGACAAAGATTTTGTAAGAACCTGTGTTACCTCTAGGAACAAAGTCCGGGAATGTATCCTTGAGGCCTTTTCAGGGCCACCTGACTGTGGGGAGTATTCACCCTCTTACCAGAAGACTGTCAACTCTATCCAGATGTGCGTCCTTTCCAAAGTGTCACAGGTAACTTCTTTCCTCCTGCTGATGTTTTACTTTAACAATAGTGAACATCAATTGGTCCTCTAAGAAGACCCAAATGAACCCATCTCCACTGGCAGTTCTAAGACTGGAAACTGGTGGTGTACAGCTTGATGGTCTGAAAAACCATAAGTGCACTCACAAGTTCAGTCCTGAGCACTGCTTCTTATCAGCCATGAACATAATGGGGGAGAATATCACTCAGTGCTCGGCAGGACATGAGCAAAAGTGAAAGGAGTGCTCTCAGATTGGCTACATGTTCAATGTATTGCATTTTATCAACTGTACATATTTTTGTGAAGGGAGGTGTTGCTCTGTTTTTCCTCGCACTGAGGTAAAATGTTGGTAGGCTGTTGGCTGAGAAAGTGTGTTAGTTCATTGCCCTGTTTTCCTGGTTTCAGGTACAGGTCATAGAAGTCATCTTGAACAACACGTTTTACAATGTGGTAGACATGAAGAATCTAGGCTTGACCAATGACAAAGAAGTAAGTAAATGCTCCAAACACAACTTACCTGGATTCTCTATAAACTCCCAGCCTTAAAGTATAGCAATAGCTATACTTTAATGCAAAAGAACAGCCAAAGTGAACAAACTTTCTCCTCCAGCCCCAGTGAAGGCTCCACCCTACCTCCAAAGGAAATCTACACTAACTATAGCAGAAGGATGATTGCCTTCTTATGTTCCTGATAAGAAATAAATGAGCACAGGGGAGAGCTTTGGAGATCACTGGGGTTTGTAGCAGAAATACTAGGTTAGCTAAGGCCATAGGCTTTACCTCTAGGTGACAGAAGACCAACACTGTAAGAGAGCAGTGAAAAGATTGTTCTGCAGCCATTTGGAGTCAAAGCAACCAGGTCCAACAGTGGACAAGGTATAAGCCTGGGACCAGGCAGAGGGTGAGAGATGGAACGGCTGTGATGTATTTGCCCCTCCCTCCACAGCTGCTCTAGCTGTCAGCTGGGTCAAGCCAAAAGTCTGTTATCCTTGCATGACAGAAACTGGGTTATTCCATTTTGCAGTTGCCATTTTGACCGACCAACAGTTTATAGTCTGTTTAGACTCTAGTGTCCCTCCCAAATTCCTGTGATTCTCCTGCCATCCTGTCCTACCTTTGTCCTCTTTTGGGTGGACATTACAGAGCCACTTTCACTTGAGATAACAACAAAATTTACCGTTGATGTCTGTAAGGGAAGGAAAAGACCCAGGCATGATTTTGAAAGGGGGTCAATAGCTGCAGTTTCTGCTATGATGGCAATGGCACATCCTTGTTCCAGGAATGATACCTGTGTTTCTACTCATTCTCCTCAGGTTCTGGTTCCAGTGGAAACTCCCTATGGCTCTTGTGCTTGCACGCTTGGCCGGAAGAAGTTCTTAGAAGTTCAAGGCCACATGTTAAGAGATGAGAAGCAAAGTCAGTTTGGACTGGTAGCATCCCAGGGAAACTAAACCTCTTGGCTCCACTCACACATTCCTGATAAACTTGCAGCATGGCTTTCCTATCCACGTGTATTCATTACCGGCCTCTCCCATTGCTGACTACTTTTCCCTTTATGAACTCATATGTTGGGATTTCTAAAGAAGCCTCAGAAATTCAGATATCAAAGTCTCTCCCTGAATCTCAGTGTGATTTACATATTGAAACCCCCTAAATTCTTTTAAAAATCCCTGCTGGAAACATTATAGTCAATTTTTAAACCAGCTATTTCCAGACTTCTTAATGAAACAATTAATTTGATAATCTTTAACATGCTTTTGACACACAAAATCAGCAAATCTGTATATTCTATTTATTCATGTTCCTTCAGTAAAATGAATATACAGGCGTGAGACCAGATATTTCATTGCCATAAGCTATCCTGACCCCTTGATGCTGCACTGTGCTACAGAGCTGAGGTTCTGACCCAATAACTGAGTGGGGAATCAGTCAGACATTGATTTGTGAAGGAAGTGAAAAAAAAAATCTATTATATCTTCTTTGCAGTATGACTAGTTAACAGCTGTTTACTAATTTCTCTGCATGTGTTCTGACTGCATAGCTGCTGCTGCTATTCATCAGACTATACAGTTACTTTATAATTAATTTTATATTAACCACTGAGGTGTCTGTGGTTTTGGGCTATCTCTGTAATTTTAATTAAATAGTTTTCTTAGGTTTATTAATCTCACCATGACTTTTGAGCAGGCAGAAATCAACCTAAGTAACCGTATTATTTCTGGGAGGGGCAGGGAGATAGACAGACAATGCATATCTTACTTTAGTTACCCAAGTCATAGCTTTGAACATTAAGATAAAACTACAAGACCAGCAGTTTTCATCTCACAAACTGCCTCACTTGCAACAGGAATCCTGCTCAACTTCTAACAGCTTCTGACTGCTGCCCTCATTTTCTCTGAGTGTCATTGTGACAGAACTCCATGTGACAGAGTGTAAATCCAATGGGAAGTGCCCAAAGTTATTTCCAAAAACTGCAATTTGGTTGCCTTTGTGCCTTCTCAGTTTAGACCTGCAGCATTCCTCTGGGTACAACTGGTACAACTCACAGTCACTGAAAATGAAGAACATGTCCTGCACCATGTTCCAAGAGAGGAACTTGCCTTGGTGAGCAGGACATAACAGACAAATGGAAGGCACTGTTCAGAGTCCTGTTGTAACTTCTTAAACACAACAGGAAAATGATACCACAGAGTGAATCAGTCCCAGATTTGCCCATAGAAGCCGTGGATGCCCCGTCCCTGGAAGTCCTCAAGGCCAGGCTGGATGGGGCCTTGGCCAACCTGATCTAGTGGGAGCTGTCCTTGCACATGGCAGGGGGGTTGGAGCTAGGTGATCTTTAAGGTCGTCTCCAACCCAAGCCATTCTATGATTCTGTGATCTGTTAGGCTCTGGTCGCTAGTTGATTCTCAAAGTTTCATTTATGACACTACTAAGTTTTACTGGGGATATTCTTTCTTACCTTGTTCAGCGTGTGTTGTATTGTCTTTCTGGGCTTATGGCTTGCTACTTCTGCTATTTTTAGGTGCTTATAATTTATTAATGTATCTTTCAAGGGCAAATAAAGAGCAATATCAAAAACCAAACTAGTATTTGACTATTTGACTCTTTACCAAATAAGAAATTAAAACATTTCCTACTTGTACATACAGGCAAACATCATACAGAATAACATTTTAGTTCTGCCAATTTTGCCTCAAAAAGTGACCAGTATTGTTCCAAATTGCTTACTAGCAATTGTTAAAAACATAAGGAAAAAAAGATCTTACTGAACATTTCAATCTTTACCTCTTTCTAAGCAAAGCAGACCAGTTATTCTGCTGTTCACAAACCATTTTCTTTCCACCTGGTGAGAAGCATATTGCACTGGGTGGAAGGTTGCCTGTCATTACTATTTGTGTATCATCTGCAGGCTTATAAAGTAGTAACTTTATTCACAGCAGAGTGAGGACGCAAAGAAGCAACCAGTTGTTGATTTAGACTTTTCTGTGGCTCCAAGGACAAATGTACACTCCTTCAATGTGGTTTCTATAGACCTCCGCAGACAGGAGGAGCAGAGCCTCATCCAGCACTGCAAACCTGAGTCATGCATGTGGGCATTTTCCTTCAAGCGTCAGCACTTGGGCAATCGGAAGGAGTCTGAATCTTCCACATGGCAAATAGATTCAGATCACAATGGGATAAATCATTCCTGAAAATTGGACTTAGCCATGCTACTTGGGCCTGAACCCTGGCCAAATTCTTATTTTCTTTACATTTGGTCTCTATGATGGACTTTACATAGTTTTAATTGAGATAATTTTGTGTGTGTGGTTCCTGCCATGAGCAGCCCTCAGCCTCCTAGCAAGACACAGGGCATTTCAAGTACACAAACAACTTCCTATTGTTTTAGCATCTGATCCTTTCACATCCTCTTTCTGTTCAATTCTCACAGATGCCCAGACAGTCCAACCATAATCCTCCTCAGCTGCTGGTCATGTTCCATGCTTAAGCAGTGTCACATGAAGATAAAATGCAGTAACAAAACTTACTAACCAGTACCTAAAACAGAGATGAAATGTCACTGACAGGGGTAGTACAAATTAGCTGTTTTCACTGTCTGTCTTATTCTCTCTCTATACTCAATCCAACTGCTTTATAATACACATTTAAACCTGACGGTCTTGATTAACTATTGCAGTTACTATTTTTTATTCTTTATTTTATTATTATTATTATTATTACTATTATTATTTTTTAATTTGCTTTTTACCAGGAGTATAGAACCCTGATTCTAAGTTGAACTGAGCTGATCTAAGTAACGAAAAATCTCCTCCAATATTTCTGAGTTTTCTAGGTTACACATATTTCCAGAGGCCTGGGCAAACTGGCACATAGTGTTTATACAAAAGGGAGTAGGGAGTAGAAGTCGAGTATCCTTGTGAAAGAGGGTTGTTACGTTCAGACACAAACCCACTTCCACACTTGTCCCTGTGCTTTGTCCACCTGCTGGAACACAAACTCAGCTGTATGATGCCTCATCTTTGCTCCCTCCTGCTGCAATCCAGCAGTATAAGACAATGCAACATTACATTTTAATCAGAAACCAGTGCCACTGAAGAGCCTTCCCCCCACTTTTCATACATTTCAACTGTTGCAAAGTCAGGGGCATCCTCAACATACTGAGTATTGCTGAGTGTTTATAGAGAGGCAGCTGGATTATAGCAATCAGTTGAAAAGGTGAAGAGATCATCATGAGATGAGCGCAAGCCTGCCAAATCCAAGGCATTTGTTGCTGCCTTATCAGCAGATCAACTGCTGATACAGCAGCTACAACTACTGATTGTTTCTTTATTAAAGATAACTCGTGCGTGCAGCACATAAACACAACAGTGGTCTCCAGTACTCACCAGCAACCTTCAATAGTAATGAAACTCTCACATGGAGATTAAGGGCTGCTTATAGTCATCGTGGTGGCCCCCTCAGGCTCTCCAGGTGCTTGATGTTAGTCATGTTCTCCAACTTTACAGTGTCTACTAGCTAATGTTATTCTGGGAGGAAACTGAATATACAGCTGGGATCCAAACATCACTAAATCCAACAATTCCCTAATTATAAGGGCTAAGCAAAAAATGGGCTTAATGACATTGTTACATTAGTATATTTAAAGAACACAGCATTTCTCAACACAAATTAAAGCTACTTGTTAAATCTGCCTGCCCATTATTCCCATGGAGACTGCACATGAGCTAATGACAGCCACTGCCCTCTGCAAGCCCCTAGGGGAAGCTGCTGTTGCAACGGAGCAACTTCAGGGTATACGCAGATGTGAAGGTGAGTGGAGGCCTCCAGCGAGATGGAGTACAACAAGGATGGGCTCTCCAGGCTGACGTCCCCAAGCACCAAGTCCTCTTGTTCTGCTAGAAGGACAAAGACAATCCTTTGCAATCGTCCCCAAGGTGGAGGTGAGAGTAGAGCAGACCCTCCTCAATAACTGCTCTGTTCATCCTGCTTCCTGCTGAGCCACGTACGGTTACACTCTTCACATGCACACTTAGAGCCAATTTACTTCATACATTACTTTTGAGCCAAAATCCATTCCTGGAAGGGAAGGAACTGCTGTTTTGACTTGGAAGTAAAGAACAGGAAAGGAGTCAAAGGGAGATGTTTTCCTGCTTCTGCTCAGTCTCAACCTTCAAATTTTCAATAATTATAAAATATTGGCATAAGAAAATGAGAAATAAGGTTGTAGTTTCCCTTAATTCACATAAAGTAGGACCCTCTGCTTTTCAAATAACTGTGATTGTTTGCTTTAATAACACAGTATATGGAGATAGAGCATTACAGGTAACAGACCAATTAAATGCTGATTTTTGAAAAGAGAAGCTGGTAAGGGGCGTGGTAGAAAGTGAATACACTGAAAAAGCAGGAAAGGGAGAGAAGAGGTCATTCAGCAAGTAACTGCTGACAGCAAGGGCCTAAGGTGACATTTTGCCTGGGCCATTCATAGCAGGAGTGACGCATGGGTAGCTACTCCCTTCGCTACAGCTGCTGAGCCTTGTCCTGTAATTGTAAGAAAAGAGAATTCGTACTAACTGATAAAAACAAAGCAGAACACATTAGAACAAACTGTTTTAAAGGGAACAATTGAACACAAAGATAGGAGAGATCAGCAGGCAGAACTGTTTTCTCTGGACTGAGAAAGTGACCTGGGCGGACGGGCCCATGCACAGCCTTCATGCTTTGCTGGCAGTTGTCTTACACATGGTGTGTGGTACTTTGTGCGGTCCCTGGGTGCAAAGAGAACGACCTATGCACTGTGCACGTACAGCTTCAGAAAAGAAAATGGTCAAGAGGCAGGACAGTAAACAAGCGGACCTCAGCTGCAGCACGTCTCTGTTCCTCTGCTGGCTGGCAGTAGGGTAAGGGAGCTGACTGCTGCTTTACTCCTTTGAGCTGCCTCTACCAGAGGGAGGACATATTCTAAATTGCTCAGTGTGAAAGCAAGGAGATCTGCAGCATTGAGACCACTATCACTCTCACATCCAGTATCAGCTGAGCAGACAGACACCTAGCAGCTTAACCACCACCCAAAGCACAGCATTGACTTTTAAACTGGACTTCTGCACAGCTCTGCCACTATTAGAACTGCAGTATTGACAGGGTATCCAGCAATGCCCATCAGCTGCTTCCCCATTTCAACAGCAGCTGTGCTTTCGGCAAGAGGAATGGTAGCTAAAAATAATCTGGCTTTGACTTCTTCTTTCAGACCCTCCATTCTCTTTTTAAAAGCTTTTTTCTCTCCCAGAAACAGCAAGGAGAACGTAACAAAAAAAAAACAGGACAGTCACCTGCACAAAGGGAATGGCAGCATTGGAAAGCTCAGAGAGCAGTAGGAAACTATAATAAAGATCAGGGACAGTAATAAATAAATAAATAAATAAATAAATAAATAAATAAATAAATAAATAAAGTACAATTCCAAGTAACATCCTCCAAATTGCCTTTCATGCCTGAAGTGAGCTTTCTGTTATGCCTCTACTTGTATGAACAAGTTAGCAGTGCTGATCAAAAGAGAAGTACAATCTGGATGTTTTTGAATCTAATTCATTTGCACAGTAAAATGCATTAAAAGGAAAGCGGAGTACTCAGTAATCACTGAATGAGCCCTCCCAGCTGTACAGTGAAGATTTTTACTTCCTAATGGAATAAACATCTTTTACTTTCAATTCTACATCATCCACAGATCTCCAAAATGAGTCAATCACACCCAAAAAAAATGCAAATGTAGAAAAAGAGAATATTCAGTTCATCTTTCAGTAACATAGCATTATGTATTTCTCCAACAATAATTCCATAAATAAAGGGCCGGTAGGGATCTTCAGACTGCTAGAGGCAGCTGCTTCTCATAATCCTTTTCATAAACTCATCTAATTCTTCATTAAAATATTGAGGAGTTTCACGTATAATTTTTCAGTTGCAGCCTCTAACCAGCCTGATACAGACTGTACCTGAAAACGCCCAAGGGCAGGGATGATTCTCTCTATTTGAAAAAAGATCCCTACTCTCAGTAGGTATTCCTCGATGCTACCAAATCATAAACAATTAAGTTGCAAGCAAAATTCAGGCTGCAACTTACAAACCTATTGCTAAAACAGACCGATACCTACAGTACACAGCACAGTACAAGGGAAACAAAGAGAAACAGTTAATGCACCCCAATATCCTATCATGCATCTAAAATTCTAAATACATATTTTGTACAGTGTAAAGGTTAGAAACTATACAAGAAAGCATGCTGCTGTATGGTGTAGGTATCACATCGCATACCGTGAGCTTTACCTGTAGTGCAGATATACATGTGGTGTTAACCCCTCTCAAACCTCAATACCAGAAATCACAAGCAGCTCCCTTACCACTGCAGCATCCACAGCCACCTTGCACTTGGCCAAATCAGAAGCGAAGGCAGGTCCACCACTAGGCAGGAGCTTCTCCTGTCCCCACTGGGCTGAAATCACCACACTCTTACTACTTTCTCCCTTCTGAGCTGCATCCGCTCACCATTGCCTCCCACACCATTTCCACTTAAACCACGCTCTCCTGGTAATTTACTCCTTCCCAAGTTCTTTTGCTCAGCCATACTGATGTAACCTCATGGCCCATTTTAGGGGTCAACACAAAGCTCTCTGGGCCAGGGAAGATGAGGAGCCTGGACAGTGCTTAGCACCATCTGTGGGTTATCTTCCAGGCACTGCAGGGTGATTCACCCTGCTATACCAGTGCCAAGTGTTGCACCTCTGCACCACTGACAGCTCTAAACAAGGGGAACAAAAGCTCAGATGTTACTGGTGAACATGACCACTGCTTCAAATTCTCTCCTTCAGCAGTATGCAACATGGGACAAAAAAAAAAGCAAAAATAATGAAATCTTTAAGTATCTTAGTAGGTGGTGTTAAAAATAATCAGAAGACCATTGAATATTAAGTAGTTTTTTTGTATCGTTTTAATGGGGGAATGGAAAAAGACAAGTGCTCCAGTATACCACAACAAAGAAACAAGAAAGTAAAACAAAAAATCTGTAAAGTAAACTGAATCCAAACATAAGCAATGCTTTATTGGGATATAGCAAGCAACCTATCAAATAGGGAACTGGTACAAACAGTTTGAACAAGATTCTCTTTTAACAGAGATGTATGGTGACAAGACAGCTTCTTTCAGTTTTTAAAACAAGTATTCAAACCGTTAAGTAAAGCATTAAAAGAAAATCATCAACCATTACAACACCAATGACAGACAATATTAAAAATGTGCAGAATTTCACTTTTTTTTTTTTTTTTTTTTACAAACTTCTGCATAATGTTAGAAAACAAATTATCATAAATTAAAAAAAATAAAAAGATTTTTTTTTTGTTTGCAAAGCAACACAAACTTTTAAAAATCAACTATACTTTACATAGAACTACTATTAAAAACAAGTGAAAACAAGCTGAAAATTTAAAGGAGAGCAAAAAAATACACAACCCAGTTTCACTTGTCAGCAACGCCTTCTGCTATCGAAGGGGTTATGTTAGTTTTATGTACAGCTTTGAACATTGCAGCATACCACAAATAAACCTTAATAAGGTCAAAATAGGACCCTCTGCAAAAAAGGGTGAGTTGGCAAGTGTCAGTCCCATCCCAGAATTACAAGTAGCAATAATTTTAGTAGGTCTTTAATGTAAATCAAAACCTACTTCTATTGGTTTCTCTCTCCCAAAGATGCATGTAAACTTTATTTATATATATATATATTATTTTTTTTTGGTATTTTAATTCATGAAATCAAGTACACGTCTGGCTCAAAAACGAGAATGACATGCCTCCCTTTTGTTCTGGATATAGCGATATAGCTATCTCAGCATGCTCACTGACAAATCCTAAAAGTCAAAATCATGTACTATGTAAAAAATACACACCACCTCTCTCAGTTCAGACTCAGTATATAGTATATTGCCAACTCTATCCAATAGGATATATATCTTAATTTGGTTTAAATTCTTTATATATTCTCTCTTTACAAAGTTCCATCACATGAAACCAAATTGCTTATATACTGTTTGAGGCACAACATGACCCCAATTAGACAATTTGCTATAAAGAGTTGTTCTTTAGATGTTGTGTCTGTAGAGGTTTTACGTGATATTCATAGATTTTCAGCGCAGGCCCCAGTTTTAATGAAAGTCCAGTCAGTACATCATTTCTTGTCATCAACAGTAATGATTTGCCATCAATTTCCTGAAAGAAGAATTAAAGAATTGATAAAGATGATATACAAATCAAACAGTTGAGAACAATCATGTAACAAATGGAAGACTATAACAGAGAATCAATGACAAAACAAATAATAGCCTTTAATTTCCCGAAACAACGTTTATAGCTGCTAAATTCTGCTGTCTGGTTTTTCAAGTGCTCACCTGTGCTGACTGAAGCATAAATGCTAGTTAGTTAAGCACAACATCCAAATCAACCTCATTTCAAAATTCCCTCCTTGTACATCTGTTTAAAATTAATAGGTACATGTACAGCTTGCCTAATTAACAGCCATTAAGGGAAGGGTACACTTATGGAGAAGGCAGTGAAATGCATTTCAGAATTATCACTGACAGCAACGTGCAAGTTTGGACTAGTCAGTAGCTGCTAATAACTTCAGGTGCCAGCTTTAAAGGGCCAACTTCTCATGTGGGGGAAAAGGATTCCTGCAATCAAAAATTTGAAAAGGGTCTAACTGCAGAGATCAACACTCTGAGCGAACTTTTGTGGATTTTTTCTTCCACCTCAAAACCTTGTCTTATGTTTGCAAGTTAACTGTAAAACATTTTTTCATGAGTCAAAAAGCAAAAGAAAGAATTCACACATCACAACTCCCATCTTCATTTCAGACAAAGGACCATCCTTTTACTTGCACAGTCCTACAGCTCAACCACAGTGCACTACCCAGGAGACATGACCTACACCTACAGAGCTGTGACTGGTGTCTCACAGCACTGCCAGACCTTGCAGGGTCTTCATAGCCCAAAGAAATCTTCAACCTTATGGCGTATACCTGCACTGGAATTCACTTCGTTGCTGTCTTTTCTACTGTCAATTAAAAATAATAATAGATTTTAAGTTTGGTATCAACAGCCAACAACAAGTTCAGATGCCTGCATACACTGTTGTCCATGATTATATATTGCCAAAATTGTGCATTTTTGTAAGTAATATATACTATACATTAATTTATCCCACTGCAGTATCTTCCTTACAAATATTAAATGTTGTATTCAGAATGTCACAAATCACAGCCTTGGTTACAACTGAACATGAAAAAAAGGGAAGATATATTAGAGTTCAACAGCAATTTGTCCATTGATCTCTCTCATGATTTGACAGATTTTAAAAATACTAAATACAAGAAAAAAGCACAACATAGTCAAACGTCAGCTGAAAGTGAAATCTCACTGAGAGATATCAACTGCTAATCCCTCCCAAGGCACACAGTGTGACAGCATTTCTAGAAAATAAGGATTACAGTAACTTTTTACCAAATTATAGCAGGTGCCTCCTTCCAATTACTGCTGAAAATGTTAATGGTTAAAAACAGTTTCTATTTTCTCATTTCCATTTGTCACAATTCTTTTTTTGTGGGAATTCTGACACCACTGAGTGTAAGTTGCCTTTTCGACTGCTGGTCAATGGTGCTACTTCGTAAGAACAGTCTTGGAGGGATGCAAATGAAGTAAATCCAGCACCCGGAGTAGGACAAACTCCAGGAACAGACAGCATTTACTTCCCTTCCCTTCTTCTTCCACAAGGTTCCCTGTGGATTCAATAAACGCTAGATCTAGATAATCTAAGGCTTTCACTGAATAGAAAACTGATTCTCTATGCTTACCTGGGTACGTGTGAATATATATTCAAGTATATTACATCTCTGTGTTTATTGCAAGCTTTACTTCTTCCACCTCTTTTTGGTTTTCCCATTAAAACTGCTTCCATAGATTTGTCGTCACCATTCTGTTTTTTTTTTTTTGGCATCAGGTAAGACTTTGTATGCTTTGGAGAACTGTATAAATTTCTTCTCTGCTACTCCTCTATATTCTGCATTTTTTTTGTGATGCAACTTCAATGCCAGCTTTCGGTATGCCTTTCTAGTGCTGTCTAGAGAGGCATCTCTCTGCATGTCAAGAGCTAACAGCAAATCTCCACTGTGGCAGGGTGTTTCCTAGCAGATTTACCTGTTCTTGGAAAGCACTGGCTTGTTCTTCAAATCCAGCTGTTCTAAAATAATTCACAACATCAATAACAGCCCAGTCAGCAGGATCCAGAGGTCTTCCATTTTCTACTGAACTGCAAAGCACAAATCCAGACAAGTAATCACTAAATATCTATAGTATCTGCTGCTTCTTTACAGACAACCCATGTACATTCCCTTCTTCTCTGTAACTCCAGGAAAAGTACCTTTCAACACACCTCCCACCACTCCGATACAGAACAGGCACTCCTGTTCTGTTCCTCTGTACCTGTTCTGTACCTCTCTCGCTTCAGAAAAGAAGAAAGTACATGAATATTCACATCCGCCAAAGGTAGTCAGCCAGGATCTTTTCCTGTTGAGTGTGCCGCCTTTGCAGCTGGAGAACAAAGACTACCATGTCCGAACTACATAGTCTTTCAAGACTGCAGGCTGTTCTCAACTACCAAATATTTATAAAGAATTGCAGTTTGCAAATTACTCTTTTCCAAGATGAGATTATGCTTTCTTGTAACATAGATAAAAACTACTGGAAACCATCTTTACCTTGTAAAACGAGAATGAGAGGTACCAGCAATTGCTCAATATAGAATATCCTCTAAAGTTTGTTTTTGATTCAACTTTGGACAAATCTAGGGACATTCTAAATAACTATGAATCACACTGTATGCTGCAGTTGGCCTTTTAAAAGCAGTTTATTTCACTTATCACATAGAATATACACATATTTCAGAGCAAGGAGCAGAAGGCCAGAGTTTCTTACTCTTGCTCATCACATAATAACTTACTTCATGAATTGCTCTGCTGATTGGGAATAGAGAAAAGCAACCCTCAGCAAAATTTAAAATGAGACTATCTGGCCAGCTTATCAAAACAACACTTTTTTTTTCCTTTTTTTTTTTTTCAGCCCAAATGTACTGGTTTTCATAAAGCTCTTCTTTTACTGCTAGGGAACATACAGCTTGGTCCAGCCCCATCCCAGGCCCAACTGCAATGGCTTCAAGGGCACCACATTCATCGTTAACTAATCTCAGGAAATAATTGCAAGTTCCTCCCTCAAGGAGTAGCATGGCATGTGGCAGACTGTTGGAGACTGGCTGGATTTTAGCCCATCTACCCGCACAGATGCTCACTTGCCTTCTAGACAGCCTCCTCCTCGGCCTGCCGTTGTGCATGGCTGGATTCTTTAGATAAGAAAGGGGAATATATAACAGCCATGGCTCAGCCATACACCAGCTTTATGCCAGGCATCCTGGATGCTGTAAAACCTTAAGAGGGCTTGCATTTTAGGCTTCATAACCAGATACCAATTGTATGAACAATGAATAAAGATTTAGCTTGTCTGCTTTTCACCACTGTCCCTGTGGCTTTATTGCCATCATGTGGCAGAAGCAGCAAGGCCTGAAAGGACATAGCTGTGAACAGATTTTATCCAATCTATTTATAACGACTTCAGGAAAGTGCCAAATACCTCCTTTGTAGATATGCACATGCTACTATATGCTTTCATTTAGAAGCCACAGCTTCTGATCAGTTTAATTACAATCACCATCAGTTTAAAAACAAAACAAAACAAAACAACAACAACAACAAAAACACTACTGCAATTAGTAGTTGAACATTTATCACGAAAGCCTTGGAGGAAAACGATTAAATGTAAACGGTCTTTGCTTTGCTGCCCTTCTCCTGCCTGCCACGGAGTCCTGGTTGTAGAAGAAAAACAGGTAACTGGAGGTGGCTTCTGAGGGACACACACAGTATAACCTACACATAGTCACTAAGTAGGGAAGTGCATTTTGTATTGGTGTGGTGTAGCCAATGTCTTAAATGAAGAGGAAGGACACCCATATTAATGGCCACCAACAGATCTTTTGATGCTGTGTCATAATGAGGTGTTTCAACAGCATTCTTAAGTGACCATTATTATTGCTATTGCTTATATTATTTAGTGCCAGGGAACGTAAGCATTGGCATGTTTTTGTGGAAGGCTTGTAGCAAAGAGATACGAAGGAAAAGAACAAGGTGCAGCTTTGTAAAGTGTTGCAATCTGAAAGGACAGATGATGAACTCTATCCAGTTCCTTTCTTTGTGTTATATATCACCACAGCATCTGTAAGCCTAACACAGCCCAGCCAATTTTTCCGCACAGAAATGCACTTTTCAGGTCATAACTTAAATTAGGACTAATAATTCTAACTGAAAAACTGCTGACCTTTAGGAATATGGAAATGCCTCTAGAACAGATCCTATCCCTTAGTTTGCAGTCCACCACACTGAATAAAATTGTAGAGCTGTGCCCACCATGTCTCTGTCTTATTTGCACCCTAGGTCTGTAGTAGTAACATAGCAGTTTAGGGCTTCTTTGGCAAACAGTTCAAAATATCTATTTTCAGAACCGAAACCAAAGACACGTGCTGTTGCTACTACTTCTCAGCTCAGGGTGGCTGGGTAGTCAGCAGAGTAATATGCATGCCTCTTTCAAAGAGAGGAGACATATTCCACATGGGACACTTTTCCCCATCAGGCATTGGTTCTGAAAAAGCCACTAGCTGAAAGTACAAAGACTCCCGTGGGCATTGTTTCCTGCTTTGACTTTTGCAAGTCCTTCCTCAGGAGTTTCACTGTTTCAGTCACAATGGGTGGTGAAAAAAGTAAAAACTGACAGATGAGCAAAGGTAGAGTATTGGTTACAGGGCTACTACTTGCTCTGATCTCTGGTTGAAATGAGAAATCAATGGAAAAAGGGACACTCCCAACTTACTAGTTTCTGCATCTCTCCATTGTGGTATGTCCTCCCACATACCACTTTTAATTACATCAATGCCTGAGACTCTTCAATTTCAAAGCAGAAATAAAAGTAATGGAGAATACAGAAGGTTTGAAACAAACAAAGATGGAGATTCCCCACCCTTGCCAACCACATTAAGTCAATGAAAAACTACAATGAAAACTGATGTGCTGTTTACATAAACTAAACACTACGGAATCACTTACTTTTTGACATCCAGAGAGCCATTTTCTTTGTTTTCCATGTCAACGGTTAGCATGGGGAGGAGATTTCTTCAGCAACTATCAACAGGAGGGGAAAAAGCTACATTCAATTATTGGTGGTATGAACAGCGCAACATAACGCTAACAGAAACAAGCAGTATACAGACACAACCATTTCCACCTGAGAGCAAAAGCACTGTCAAAGACTGCTTTCGTCAGAAGCCTGGCAAAGCCAGTAATAGCTAATGAACTAGGAAAAGTTTACTCGTGCTTTTAACACAAATGTTTCCTGCCTGAAAATCAAGGAAGGTAATACCACATTTGATTTTTTTTAAGCTAATAAAATTTTGATGTACACTATATCTAGAGAGATTGACCTGCGATACGTACATAGCTAGAGCCCGTATGTGCTTACAATGCCTTTGGTCACCCTGCTATGCTGAGCATCCCGAATTGGTGTGCAGTCCTATCCCTAGTGAGGTTTAAGTCCATGTCTTTGTTTTACAAACGGGCAACCTGCGGCACAGATGAGCGTCGTGATTTCTACCCAAGTCACACATAACGCTGGAAAGCCAAGTTACTGACCGAGCCCAAAACTCCTGAGGCCTAATCCCATACCTTATCCGTAAGCCCATCCTTCCTGCACTAGCACAGCCTCTTCTGTAGGTACGCTGAACTCTGAAAAGGAAAGGACCGTACAAAGGACACAGGAGACAACCTGGTTTCCCTCCTCGTGTCGTGCCAGAGCGCTTTCACTGCACAGCGTTTTCCACCGCTCCAAGGAACAGGCAGAAACGACCCCAGCCCTTCCTTTCTGCTCTCAGGGAAGACATTCCTATTGCCGAGAGCACCACGAACTAACCAAGGGCTCAGGACGCTCCTGCTGTCGCGCTAATGGACGCCGGCGAAATGTCACAGCGCTCGGGGAAGTACCCAACAGGGAAATCATGCTCTTCAGCCACAACTTTACAAACACAGCCGATAGTAATTAACACCGCTCGACAAAAAAAAAAAAAAAGAAAAAAAAAAAGAAAAAAAAAAAAAGAAAAAAAAAGAAAAGAAAAAAAAAGAAAAAAAAAGAGAAAAAGAAAATAAAGGACCCTTTATTACACAGGCACCGGCGCAAAAAGCACCGAGGAGGGAGGCAGCGACGAAGTGATGGCGGGGGCTCTCCCGTGCCGCTGCCCGAGGAGCTCGCCCGGTTCACCCGAGGTGACCGCGGGCTGACAGCCGCGGCCCCACCGCCCACGGCTGCCCCCGCCCGGCCGGGGCTCCCCGCCCGCTCCCGGACCGCGGGGGGCTCCCGGCGCTGCCCCGCTGCCGGCGGGGAGGGCTCCGCACACCATTTTGGGAGCATCTCCGAGCCCTCTCCCGCCGGCGTCGTCGGGGATCCCGGCCGGGGGAAGCGAAGACGGAGACACCTACCTAGGAGCCACTAAACCAAAGCATCGCTACGCGCTGCTCCGGCCCGGCGGAGCATCCCCCCCCCCCACCCCGCCGCCCCCGGCCGCCCCCCCGCCGGCAGCGGGGCGCTGGGAGGCGGCTCCGGGTGACACCGGGCGGCGGCCCCGCCTGGCTCCCGGCCCGCCTCACGCCGCCGCCACACGCGGCCCGCAGCGGCCGCCGCCCGCGACATGGCGGCCGCGTTAAAGGCGCCGCGCCTACCCGCGGGCAGGAGAAGGGCTTCAAATTCCTGTCAGAAAGGAGTTCGGCGGCCTGCGGGGGGGGGGGGGGGAGACACGGAGGGTGCCGGGCTTCCTCTGGAAGCGGAGCGTCGCGGGGTCGGGGTGGGGAGAAAGAGGTGACAAAGGACAGCGCGGCCCGGCCACCGCAGCCGTAGCACGGCGGGGACCCCGGGCAGAGAGGAGGTGCAGACAAGGATGCCCGAAGAAGGGCCGCGGCTCTCCCCTGTAGGCACCGCACTTCGCGGGGACACTCACGGATTCCCAGGGGAGCCGTTGTACGGCGAGGTGTAACTTCAAGTGCCTACAAATGGCGAAGGCTGGACTACCGAGTATAAAATTTCACCCAGAGATTAAAAAATTTTTGGCAAATTTCTCCAGCAATTGCTTTTTTTTTTTTTTTTTTTCTTCCCTGTAATATACTCATTTTTTATTTATTCTCCCAAATTTCCCTTGATTCGGGTATGCACCTTCTAATTGTATACAAGTGTTGCACAGATGACACGCTACCAGTGCTTGGGAAATCCAGTGAGCAATACTAAGCAACGCACCACCTCACCTGCCTTGCCCTTACGGTAGCTTCGCAGAGTAGTGCCCCAGCCACAGCTCAGATGCAATGACCATTAACCAGTGACCATCCTTAACAGTCAGGTTCTGGACAGATCTGTAGGATGTTTCACTTGCAGAATTTCCTTTCAAATCAAACCACTCCCAGTCACACCCTTGTTTGCTTGGAGGAAAGGGGGACATGACAAAGTACCTGGGAGTTCGTGCAGAACAGACAGGTGACTTCAGCCTGCTCCTGCAGAGTTGGTCTGGGCTCCGTGACACAGCTGATACCATTGCACTGACAGCCTGCTGGCTGTCCAAATGCAGGGCTGTCCCAGGCACTGCATGCTTGTCTCACCCCCAGAAGCAGTCAAGTGCATCCTGGCTGCAATCTGTGCCATCAAACTGTTAACAGGACACAGCTACAAGTACAAAAAATCACAGTGGTAGTTTAGCACAAAGGACTGTAGACATGACCCCCCTGTGCATTTCATTTTGCCTTAACTTATATGCTGCCAAATTGATAACTGAAATACACAAAAGCTATGCAAATAAAGTGATGAATATTGATAGGTGCGTTGAAAACTAGTAACTGTGTGAGTCTTCACTGCTTTGGACTTTAAATAAATGCAGATAAACAAGTTATATAAAGTATTAAACATACTGCACCCTAAAGAAAATGCTCTTTACTTCACATCCCAGTGCATACGGTAAAATCTGGCATATTTGTCTTGGACAAGTCACACATGGCAACTCTTTTTTGTTTCTTGAGAAATAAGCATTCTAAATGAGGCCATAATGAGTTTTCTACATCAGCTGATTTCTAACTTTGGTAACGAACTGACATTTGAGGATACAAATATAAACCATTCCTTTTACTCTCACTCTCCCATTCCTTCCATCATGTTCTTCAATTAATCCTTAGAGTATTTGATGTGAGGCTCACAGCGTATATGTTCCATCTAAAAGACCTTGAACAGCAGAGAGAGGAATTTTAAGAAAACAGGCTGTGGAAAAAATTCAATGTGGAACACGATCTGTGGCTTGCATTTTCATTCATTGGAGTAATGTGATTTAATTAAAGCAAGATTATATCTAGAGGGAGACCATGCAGGAAACTGAATTAGGGGTTTTGTCTGACTACCTGCATCTAACTTCTGGCAAAAGCTATTTCCAGGCCATGTGAGAACAAAGTGAGACCAGAGCTTGCTGATCGGGGCCAAGGGGTCAGCCCTGCATGGCTCTCAGTCTCTGCCATTTCATACATTCAAGTAGGTGTGGATTATTGGAAACTGCTTGATCCTGTCTCCTGGGTATTGGAAAATGCCAGTTTTCTGCTGAAAAGCTTTTTTTTTTTTTTTTTTTTGATGTCCCTGGCAGTGATAGCAGGACATGCAGACAAATACATCACATGGCTGGCATGGGAAAGTGCCATGGACACCAAATTCCAGCTCACCCAGAGCAAAACAAAGCCCTTTATACCCTTATTCATCCTTTTTTAAAAATGGGGCTAAACGTGTTCATTGGGAAAGTTAAAAACAATGAAGGACTTTTGTGCTTTCAGGCAGAGGGAAGCCAAGAGCGCCCCCCTACATAAACTAGCCCTACACAACGCAGAGTGGGCGATATGCCCGTGTACAACACATCTCTCTCTGTCAGCAAGGAACACAAAGCTTGGAGATGCCCTGTGAGATGCCTGGAGATGCCCTCATGGAGCAGTGGGGGCCTGGCACCCCCTGCGGCAGTGGGGATGTGGCTGTGGCCTAGTGCCAGAGGGGAAGCAGGCTGGCCCAACCTTACTGCCCACTGGCAGCTGGGGGGGCTACTGGGAGCTGAAGTCCTGCTACCACTGCAAGGGCAGACAGGCGTGTTGGGCCTGGCACCTGCTGTCTAGAACCTGCGATATGGCTTCTGGCAGAGCCTCTGGCACCGGAGACATTGCCGAGGAGCCGGGATGTGGGGAGAGCTGTTGTTTCTAAGTGATTCCTGTCATAGGTGTGGAAGTGGCAGGGGTTTACACTGGCTGCTTACCACCCAAACTAGTTTACAGTTATTTCTAGCCTCTTAATAACAGCAGTCTAAAAATAGTCTAGAAATCCCCTTTGCATCATTTCCTTCTGAGCAAAGTAGGACTTGGAAGGG
The DNA here is from genome assembly GCF_964211825.1 of Aythya ferina. NCBI lineage: Eukaryota > Metazoa > Chordata > Aves > Anseriformes > Anatidae > Aythya > Aythya ferina. The sequence continues at coordinate 18,975,922 of NC_140304.1, forward strand.
ACCTTCCAGGCTATGTAGGCTGATCTGCCCCAAGAGCAAGCCCCCATGCAGCCACCTCCACACTTAGCCTTCTCCAGTCAGAAAGCCTGAGCCATGGTCTCCCCCCACCAGTGGTTAGGAAATTTTAATTTACTGTCTGGGTGACCAACCCCTTTAACACACCCCATGATAAGCTTTCCATTTTCTGAGCTCATTCCCCTTTCCTCCTTGAGTACATTCACCTTGCATGAGCAGACATTTGGAGCTGCACTCATGGGTGCAGTAGTATCTCAAAAGTACCTTCCACTTTCCTGTCTACTCTGAATAGTCCTGCATCCATGCTACACTTAGAACAGTCTTTTATTACATACACATCACACCCAAATGGCACTCATGCTCCTGGTCATCCTGTAACTGGAAGTACCTCAGGGTTCTTTCCACAGTCACTGGTATCTGTTGTGCACCCAGAAAGAAAAGTCCTTGTTACTGGCCTTGGCTTTGTCTTTCCAACACTTTGTTCCTAGAAAACTCTTTCCTCAGGTAAAGATGGGGTCTTTTCCACTCCAATCTATTCTGACTTGCTTGCATGGAGTTTTGCCACTCACCTTGATGCTCAGCATCAACTGCTGAGTACCCATCCACCTGCTCTCCCATCACTCCTTGGGCATTTTGTGGAGGCACAAGGAACAGCTCCCAGCAAGGTTCCCCAATCCACCCACCAAGTCCAGCAGTGAAGCTTCTCTCTTCAATTCATGTACCGGCTGGGAAGGTCATCCAAGAGCCTTGCCATGTCTTCCTCACGGCCCCCTTCTGAACCACGCAGGGTTCTCTGCATGGCCAAGCATTTCCATGTTGCTCTGAAGTCCTGCGTAAAGCCTAGACAAAAGGCCAAAGTTAGAACTAGTGACAAGCAGGTGTGGGAAGGCAGGCAGAAAACCTGTAGCAAGAATATGCCAGAGTGTCTCGTACCATACCAATCTGGCACTCATTCCTAATGTACTTAAGCTGAAGTGCATGTTTAAGTACTAGGTCAGAGCACAGGAGCCACTCAGCCTTGGTTTATGATCCATGCGGTTACTTGGGTAGACTCTTGCAAGGTAAAAACCAGGGTCCATAGATGTGCAAAATCTTTTACAATAGCTCTGGGTTTCAGGATCAGCACACGGGTTAGGGAGCCTTGCAGGTACATAATGCTGAATCAGCAACACAGCTCCCTTGCGGCACATCTGTGGGGGAGGATGGCAAAGACCCTCTGTTTTGTCCTGTTGGAGAATCCCTTAAATTTTTTTGATTGTATTTTATTGATTATATAGTGGGGATTTCAATGAAAACAAAGCTGAGCAAGAGTGACTAAGAACGTCCTTTTTACAGCTTCTTAAAATAAGATAAATGTTTACCATAGGTAGGGGAAGGTTTAATTAGAGCGTTTACATGATAAATTACATACTCTGCTTTTCCTGTTTTACACTGGATTTGTAACTGTAGTAAATTGGAGCATTTTCAGAGATGGACAAAGAGTACCAGCTCTTGGATGCTTTCTAATAAAAGGCCTTGTGCTTGCACTGCCTTCACCTTGAGGGTTTTACAACTGACTTCTCTTTTGGAAACTGTGTTCCCTCTGCCTGTTCTGTGTGATGCAGTGTTAGTAGAAACCTCACTCCTTCATTGAGTTAAAGCATTTTAACTCCATCAGTACAGTTTATGAACACATTCTGCAAATACCCAGTGTTATTATGCTAGGATCCTTTTTACACAATAAATATTGTTCAATCTTTTTCCTAAGCATGTGAATCTCCAGTAAGATGACTGGAATTGTATCCTCCTCAGATGAGGCTAAAAAAGAAAGGTCACTGCAATGCAAGGCCAGGGGGTACCATTCTGCTTTTTTTTTTTTTTTTTTTCCTGTGGTGTGCAAGACTGAATTGCTCAAGCAAATCTTCCTGCATGTGAATTATATCCACTTCACTTAGAATTTCCTGCCCTACTTGTTTTGTTGTGCTCCTTCTTATCCTGGTGATTACCCTATATTTAACAAAGCTACTGTCTGGACATAAATACTTGTTAATTAAGCACATACTTTATATCAATAAATCAGCGTATAAAACAAGTCATCCTGCCAGTGCTAACAGTAGCAACTGCCACATAATTGCATAGCTAGTGATAGTGTAGCAAGCAGCTTTTTAAGAGTATTCATATGAAGCACCAATATTGTAAAGCAATCTAGTTTAATAAGAATATTTTATACAAGGATGGCTCAGATATTATCTCCATGAAATAGAAGTTAAATCTATGGGAAATCTGAGTGGTAGCAGTTGGGTTCTATGAAATGAGGCAAATCAAAAAGCACAACATGCTCATGCACAGAAGAATGGAAAAAATCAGTTACAGGCAGAAAATGTCAATAAAACAGTCAGAAATCTCAACTATATTTTAAACGCTACATTAGGAAATCAGCACTAGTGTTTTTTTTTTTTGTTTGTTTTTTTCTCTTCCCACTTTGCTGGGAAGCTTTGTTGCCCCAGGAGCAAGAAAGCCATCTATCACTGGAAAACCATCAAAAGCCTAATTCTGATGTCTTGCAGTCCCACTGACCCACTTGGGGATGAGTGGTGACAGGGCAATTTGTATGTCCTTCTGCTGCAGAGGAGGCAGAAACCCAACTGCTGCCAGATGGCTTTCCCCTGCAGTGGTCTCAGTCAGCTCTGTGTATTTCTGTTGCTTCTCCAGACAATATTTACGGGAGTAAAGGCTGTCATCATCTTCATAACAAGTCCTGGCTGTTAAGTCTACTTCAGATACACAGCCAGTCTACTGTATGAGCTCTCACTTGCCTGGACGCTATACATCTGAACTGGGCCCAGTATAAAAACATTGAAGCTGTTGTACCTACAAATCCATGTAGCTCTCACAGGACACTTATTTAAGAGACAGAAGAGACCCCTGACAACAACCCACCTAGACTGAGGGAACATCCATCACAGATACTTCGTTGACAAGCTGGAAAATATATCCTTAAAAAAAAAAAAAAAAAAAAACTAAATACCTCCTCCATTTCTAAAAATCCTAACTTCATTATTTTTGCAGCAGGTAAGACTAACATCTAGGTCCTTCAGTAGCCACCTGACAGCAGCAATCAAAACGTTCCAATGCAGCTGTGCTGAGCCTGCCTCTGTTTTCAACACAGGGCCTTTAAGAGCCTTCTCCATACCTGCCCATTAAGGTTTTTGCTCAATCCTACACAGGCTTTCTGAGGTGTCATAGATTTTCCCTTAAAAGCACTGTTGTAGCTTTCATATATCACCTTCCCATCAAGAGGTTTTCTTAGAAGCCCAAATCAGTAAGATTCAGGACCAGGTATACACTTGAAGAAAAGAAGAGCAGATGCTTAAGTCACAAACACAAAAGTCCATCTGAACCACTCCATTACTTTATGGTTAGCTTCTAAAGAAATGCTCTGAGCATACACAGAACCCCAACCTAACACTTGGATTGGGGCAAGCTCCTGAAAGGTGTCCATCTTTGCTAACCATAGTCATTCTGGGGAATGACCATATTTCAGAGATATTTGGGTTGATTATTCAGTGAACATTTAGGGTGGTGAAGTTTTTGCACCAGATAGGTAGCAAAGTAGTATGCAGGCAGAAACAGCCAGAAGCAGACAGTCCTAGCCTGCTTCAGAAACATCCAGATTTCCAAGATTTGTAAAGCACGCATGTCCTGGTAAGCACTGGCATCATCTTAACACATTGCAGTTCTGATGTAACTGCCAGCACTGACACCAGGTGTGGAAGACCAGAGTACTGCATTTATTCCACTGATCAGCCAGAGGGGATGCTGCTCCTCAGCCTGAATGCACCCAGAGAAGGATGTTTTCTGTAGTCCTCAGGCACTGCTGCCAGTGGTAGTCCGTGGGTTCTCTACCCTCTCTCACCTGGCTCTGTAGGCACTGAACTATGAGGAGAGCAAAAGAAACCATGACAACCCTACACTTTGTGTGTAAATAGAATTATCAAAAGGTGGATGTACCACTGACTGCAAGAAAGGAACCACAGTTACAGCAGGGTGCTCCAGCTGCACAGTAGATGACCCTGTTTCCCCTCCCTACCCTCCTTTGATATAAAACAAAACCAAAAAAACAAGTCACGTGTGAACATGAGCAGACGTGACATTCAAAAGTCATGCGTTAAGGTTACAGCAGTGAAGCTGACCTTTTAAATACATACATCTGATGAGCTATAAATTGTTTGATGTGGCTCTGACCAGAGACGCTCTCAAGAACTTGTTTGCTGTAACTTTTGTTTATCTCCAGCAACTCTGGTGCTCACATCATTCAGAAAAAGTACTGAACTTTTTTTTTCCCTGTAAGTATTATCACTATAATTAGTAGTAAAGATAACACAGAGATACATATAAACTTGATCAGCGCCCAACTCTCTAAATATATATATATATATATATATATATATATATATATATCCTCTCTACTATTAATACTGAAATGAACTAGTTTAGAAGCACTGTTCAATTAATTTCTGTGAAAAGTCCTTGGTTAAAAGCAGAGGACTTCTGAAATTTCAAGTGCACATAATACTGAAATGGGATTGTATGCTACTAAAATAGAAAAAAAAAATCTGGCCCCAATTAAAATAGAATTTATCAGTCAGGGATTTTTAGGAAAATTTTTGTACAACTAGTACAATTACACATAAAAGGAAAAAATACTTTTGTTCAAATTAGTGTCAAAACCTTCTTTTTGTTACTGATATAAAAACTAGTAAAAATATGACAAGCATTATTTATTAATTCATAAGAGATTTAGAGGCAAAAACTACTAATAAATAAGCAAGAAATACTCATGGTTGGTATTGCATATATTATCTCACTACAGTCCAAAATTCTTACTTGCTACTGCTCTTAAATGAATATTTTGCAAGTCTCTTGTTCCTCCTACATGCTGCAGCTGGCATTTCTTACACATCCTGATCCCTGCCTTATCAGTGTGCCATCTACTGGCAAACGAATGCAAATATAGCATTTTGTTTTGGAGAAGCAATGTTAAGGTGGATTTGTGATTCATTTTAATTTACAGATTTTCTTAGTAATCTGGAACATAAAAGAAAGTTCAAGAAAAGTCAGAGTTGAATTCTGTTAATCAACAAGCAGTCACAGAATTAAGACCAGCTCAATAACTTCAGACATCCTTCAAACAGTGACCTAAAACATAGCTTTGGGTTATACAAATTCTGAGTAAAAAAGCATTTGTGCCAGTATTTCAAATGAAGTTTCCTTGCATGACTTTACAAATCAGGCTAACTGCTTTATGAGACATTCAGGAGTTATTTTACCCTAGCATTCTCTGCAATACACGTCTCAGCTGGAGAGATGTCCTGTCCCATCCTGAAACTCCCTTCCAGAGTGAATAAGCTATGGGTGGTTTTGGCCATGGGAGGTGAACCTCTGATTCAAGTGTCCTGCTGGAGCCAAGTCCCTGTGTTATGACCTACATCACTTGCAGGAACGTGCAGAGCAGATGCTTCTTTAGAGATCTATATGATAAATCTAGGACCCCTTGACCTCTAGAAGAAATGCAGCGCCTTGACCAGTCTAAGAGCACATAGTCAGAAAGCCAAATGGACTGGCTTCATTCAAGTGCAGCAAATTACCACACCTTGTGATGCCAGCCATAAATTGATGTTAATTGGTCCAAGGATTTAGCTTATTTTTCTGAAATAATGTAGCCACCAGGATATATAGATGCACTTACCAGAATAGGAAGGCAAAGACTGGGCTCCAACAGTTCACATGGTGCTGTAAGTCAGAAATGTCTCACATGGGATGGCCATTACGAAGGTTTATTTACCAGCAATCTTCACTGCAATTTCACTGAAGCTGCTCTCCATTGGGCTGAAAGCAAAACACAAAATTTTAGGGTTCTCTCTGTCCCTGTGTAGTGACTGGAGAAGTAAGGAGGAGTTGAACCACAGCCCACTACTAGGATGAATTTTTTTTTGACACATGTCCAAAGCTGGGTTTCATGTAATCACCAGCTGCATTTGAAACTTCAAGTTTAGCTAATCCTGTGAAAACTCATTCTTGAGGGTGTATTTTGTAACACCATACATACTGTTTCTCCCTGAAGTGCTGCCATTATTTTTCCCAAGCAGTTGCCATGAATCTCCACAGGAGAGCAGTGGGCCAGGACGGTCCTGATTGTGTTTGGGTAGTTTCTTTTCAGCTTTCCTCAGATAACATGGAACTGCTGAAAAGGGGCAAGCACAAAGGGCACAAAATTTTCTGGTAAGAACAGAAACAAACCCTCTCAGGCAGTTACCTGCCTCTTTTAATCCTGAAGCGGACTGAGATCTTGCAGACCTATCTTTGCCGTATCTGCTATAGGTAGACATGTAGGGTACCCATCATGGGCCTGCTCACCTGCAGGCACACGAACACAGCTGTTTTCAGCTCCTTCTTGGCAGCATGGCTCTCTCAGGCAGTTGAGGATGTCTGCTGTAGCCTCAGGGCAATGAGAGCTTTGGGAGCCCTGGCACTGAACAACACCTTGTCTATGAGTAGGCTGGACAACCCAAAGATTCTGGGAGCATCTCGACATACTGACCAGCCTTCCTGCTATAACTGCGTCCGGAGGGGTCTCACCTGTGCTAAGCTGCAGTCTTGCAGAGGTGCAGCAGTCTCTCACACACCAGCCACTTCCTGATTAAAAATACCTGTGATATTACAGTGTTCTCTAGCAAGGCATTAAAAGCTGCAACAAACCTTTCTACAGATTCATCCTGTTCTTTGAACCAGCAAAAAAAGCCTTTATACTGTATGCAAGTTATGTTTATGGCAAGTATACATCAAATATATTGAGGACAGCATAATAGATTTTTGTTTCTTCAGTCACTGGGGTAAAAAGCAAAAAAGCAACATAAATTTAGGTCATGGCCCCATTAAATACAAGTGTATCACTGCTACCCTACTGCCTTCCCCTCCGCTTATTTTTGGCTTCCTGCTTGGCAGAACCAAATGGGCTACCAGGTCTACGTTCATTAGCAATCAGTGTGGCCCAATAGATGTGGAATTACAGAACAAAACAGACCAAAACACATAACATCCATATAAAAAAAGATTTTAAGGGCTTTATTTTGCATTAGCCTTAGTCTAACCTGACCCAAGACCGTCTAGTAGCAGCTGAAGCATCTTGGAAGTGCTCCTGAAGCACATCTTGCTGTTTAACTTCACCCAAAAGAAATCCAGTTTGTTAACTCCAGATCATGCCACAGTAACTGGAACTGACTGTGCTGTTTACCTCAGAACCACACTCCTGACATGAAACAATGTGCTAATGCTAACAAATTATATTATTACATTATATGCACATTATATCACGTAGCCCTTGGACTGGTTCTGCTGCCATGATCTTGTTTCTGGTATAACACAGTCTTTTTACTAATGCAACCTGTTCAGCTCCTCTCTTAATTTTTTCCACCACTAAGTAAGCCTGTCAGACACCTGGCTCTTGACAGACACTGTAGGAGATGGGGAACAAAGACAACTTATTTCCTGGAGACGCACAGTATAATTTTTGTTTTGGGTGACAGTTGAAAAAGACTGTTTTATAAACTCTGGGCATTTGTGAAATAACTAAAAGTTGATTTCATTGTTACATATTGCACAACTAATTTCTAAGCACTGACAACTTGCTTAACCTCAATTAACACACAGCTAATGGCTAGGTAACACCCGGGATGAGCAAAACAACATAATAAACCTACCTTTAATAGCTTGAGTCCTGACACCTAGATCCCTGCTTTATGCAATACATCAAGTAGAAAGATGAAAGTAAAGATGAAAGAAATTGAAAGTACATCCCAATAAAGCATGAATTTTGTTCAACAGTTACTTACATAGCTATGTATCATCAGTCCTTCTCCCAAGCACCAAGTGATAAGACAAGAGGATGTGGCCATAAGTTGTGTTGGGGGAAATTTAAGTTGGGTATTAGGAAAAACATTCTTCACTGAAAGGGTTGTAAAGTTCTGGAACAGGCTGCTCAGGGAAGTGGTTGTGTCACCGTCCCTGGAGGTCTTCAAAAAATGTGTAGATGTAGTGCTTAGTGACATAGTTTAATGGTGGACTTTGCAGTGCTAGGTTAAAGATCGGACTAGATGATCCTAGAGGCCTTTTCCAACTTGAATTATTCTATGATATATATATTTTTCAAAGTGACAATATAGATACACAGTAAAAAACAATACTTCCCACAGAAGAAGGTTCTTGTGGTACAGCCGTGTAGACCAAAGTGTTGATACACCACTAGATGTTAGAGCTGTATTTTTATTTTTTAATTATTGTGATGGCAGAAAATTTCAGGAAGTGATTTTAACCCAACTGGAGAGTAGAGAGGAAGAAAAGTAAGGAGCAAATTCCCTTGACAGTATCTTTCTAAAGAGGGAATTAGAGAGGACTGACATACTGGCTGTAGCAGTAGGATTATTGTTTTTTTATAGAAGATTCCTTTCCACAAAGGTTAATCATCATATTTAGAAAAATATACACATGTAAGATATAGGTATTTTATAAGCCATTTAAATTATTCACTATTTACAAGACATTTACGTAATATAAATGCTTTAATTTCATCCCTTTTCATTATGTATGATCTTACGGTGAAGAAAGCAACTGAAAAAGCCTCAAATTTTGGACATGAAGCTCACTTTTTTTTTTTTTTTATAAATAAAAAAATTTAAAAATCAAAACAAGTATCTCTGGTGCTTTTCATATACATGAAAAGAGAATCCTAAAATCAAGGACTTTTAACTAAGAACAGGCTACCCACAAGTAGATTTCACAGTTGGCTGAGTGTGATTCTGACAAAGAGGTAGTACACAGCCCCTGAATCTATCAATATTTTAAGGGATATCACCTAAACGTAGCTTTTGAGTAAGCTAAATTGCTTCTCTTTCCCTCTCCCCACCAGTTACCAGAAATCCTGCTGCTTCTCTTTCGTCAAAATAGTCCTTTACAATGACTAGGAATGATTTTGACTGAATAAAAGTTACTGGGTTGGCAAACCTGTACTACCTTGGCAGAGACAAACCCGTAAGCAAAGAGGATGAGAACTATCACTCAGCCTCGCTTCTGAATGAAGAATTTAATTGTTGAATGAAGTAACATATTGCAGACACTCAACTCTGAAAATACTGAACAATCTCCTACAGTTTAAATGGTGACTTTCCAATCATCAGGAAATTTACAGTAAATATGTAAACTGAGCATGAAAGGCCTGCTGAATTACTGCTGAAGCAACAATACTTTTTTACCTCCTGCATCCAGTACTTGGGGTGGCGATATTGGGGGGTGAAGAATCAATCTGTTTTCTCTTTATTGTTCTACTCACCATTATTTTTTTCTGGAGTTTTCAAACTGACTGAACTGACTCAAAACATACTACACTACCCACCAGGCTGCTGAGACCTTGCTCCACTTGGTAATTGTACCCCTGGCAGCGTCCTTTCCAGTCTTCCCAGCATCTTGGAAGCAAAGGCAAAGCAAGAAGATTCTATAACTTATCTCTCAGCACAGGAAAGCAACTGCTACTGTGGGAACAGATCACTGACCTCTGCCATCAGACTCCTTCCTAATAGAAAGACTTTTCATCCCAAGGAGCTTTTGTGCTGCAGTAATGTCCATGTGCTGAATGAAGTGTTTTCTCTGTGCTGTCCTTAGCAAAGATGTCTCATTCTCAGACAGGCTACTTCTCAACACAAAGAAGAGAATTTGTAATTAGATATTGGATTTCTGTCACGTTACCTATAAAAATTGAAATCCTGTAACCTGAGCACTAATTAGGAATGTGCAAATCCGCCACTGGGTCTTTCTCACATGCTTCATTGACCATGAACTAATGCAAATAAACATGGTAAATATACTGCTTTTAAAAATACAAAGCCAAGAGCCAAGTAAAAACAGTTTTTGGACATACATTTTTGCAAAGATGTTTGTATTTGGCCTGCTGAGGGAGTGAACAGCACATCTGGACTGGAAAAGCTTCTAAAGGAAGTTTTACTAACTTTGAAATAGTGTCTAGGGAACTCATCCAAATGGTTTCAAGGAAGGCTCAAACTGCTATTATCCCACTTTGTGTAGTAGGGAATTATAAGAATAAACCACATATTCAATATATACAAGTCATTTTCAGGCAGGCATCCCTTTTTGTAGGCTAGAAAAGCAACAACAACAAAAGGTAAAAACATGACTAGACCTCAGATTTAACCAAACTTTTATTCATTCATCATCAACTTCAAAAGCCAGGAAGGGAAGCTATCTTGAGATCATATCTTGGCTTGAGATACCTGTCTTATCCTTCTAAAAAAATTAAACACTTGAGATAATTCCTACGTAAGAAGAATATTTACCTAGACATTTGAACATCCTCGTGGAACCCTTTTGGGCACATACATTTAACCCCTTCTGTCAGATGCCTCAAATGAGTTGATTCCTCAAGCTGTCAAAAACATTTTCAAAATGCATTCTACATCTATAAAACTATGGTCGTAATACAACCTCCCCCCTACCCCACCCCACACCCCCAAACACATCCGTATCGGCTATACATATCCCAGTCTAAGAATGAAATCACGTTTTTACCAGTTTATGGTTCTTTCCAAATTCCTATTTGGGGTAACTCCTCAAGTGCAGCAAATTATAAGAACAGATTTCAATGACACCTTCAAATCTGCTGCTTGACATGCTGTGTTTGCATGTGAGTTTTAGTAAAAGCAGATGATCTAAGAACTGTAAAATGATTATCTTTAGAAAAAGTACAAAGGTCTTTAAAATGTAATATTGCATTTAGACTACGAAACCAAGAAAACCACAAAACCACAGTAAGTAGGCGCACAACAGCATAAGCAAAGAGTTGAAGCTCTGCTCACAAAGCAGGAAGAGGAGGAGCTGCGTTACAGACAGCAGGTATTGGAGCCTCTCAGTACAACACTTGCAGAAAAAGCCTCAAGACAGACAATGCCAAGACCATTAACAGTCTTTACTTCTATCAATTGTTTCACAGCACAATGAGACAGCACAAATTTGTACAGTGGGATCTGCAGACAATTTAAAAACAAGCAAAATTATCTTTTAATAAAAAGCATCAAGTCTGAATGTGAAAATATGAAGACAAACAATATTGCAGATAATCATCACCTTGCTTCCTTTTGATTGTCTAAGAAGTCCAACTCACTGACTTCTCATAGTGCCTTTAATCCACACCATGTTCTCCAAACATCCTAGTTAGTGTAAAGCTTAACGGGTCCCAACTAATATGTGCAGTGTTTCCTAACCTTTCATCTTGCTTTCAAACCCTGTTTGCAGTGTGTGGTGAGATGCAACAACTCATCATACAACATTTTGATTCACAAAGAAGCAGCATGGGTGTTGTACATAATTTAATTTGCACTTCTGTATATAAATGTTTACTATATTGCACACTATTGCAGCACTTAAAAACATCTAATTATTTGCAAAAATTAGTAAAATACTTTAAAGGATTTAAAAATAAGGGTTTTAATGCAACTGACAAGATAATAAAAAAGCAATTTACTTAATGAGATACAATCCTTTATGTTGGAAATGAAAGTTACATACAACTAGAGTACAATTAAAATATACCATATAGTTCAACACTTAATTCCTCAAATGTGTAAAATTAACAAGCTTCTACTGTCATAGATATACAATTTTTCCATATTGTGAAAAGGATTTTTCAAATTAAATACAGGTAACATAATATTCTGTAGTTATATTTTATGACTGTGTTTAAATGAGAGGGTTGTATAATACTCACATTGTCAAATGTATGCACTAATGCCTTGGAAATTGCACACTTCCCCTCCTTTTCCAAAATAGAATCTCATTTCCATACTGAAGTCTATTATGCCATATTGGAAAAACATTTTACTTTCTAACAGGATTTTTATAAAATTAAAAAATAGCATAATATCATGGCATTAAGATGACTTTTCCACATATGCCCACGTAGAATTTAATCTGGATATCAGACAGACATGTCAGAACCAATTTCCTAGACTTTTGTCTTATTGTACACGCAAGATGAATGATTACAGTATTTTACAAAACAGAAAAATCTCCGAATCTTATTAGAATTATGCAATGATTAAAAATTAAAATCATAACAGAATCAAATTGTGATCTCCAACATTTATTAAAATCTTTTAAAGTTCATAAACGACAACAAAGTTACTGTAGAATTTATCGCATACAGCTAGCATACAGCAGCATGTCCTTGGTCTAAATGAAATACAAAAGTTTTTTTTTTTGACATTTTCATACAAAGGATTTTTTTAAATTTATTAATGTGACGATATATCTTTGTTACATAAAATTTGCTACAGCGAAGTATCTTATACTTTCCTTGCACGTATGTAAATATGGGTGGACAAAGACTGCATTCAGTGTCAGCCTCCTAATGACGTTGTGCAAAAATGCTCAACAACCTAAACATACAGAATGTTTGATGGTACGTTTCATACTCTTTTGTAAAATGTCTACAAAGGCTTTTCTTAAAGGAGTTTCATACAGTTTAAAAGGAAGGAGTGTCAGTGGTTTATTTGCACTGACATTCAAACAAATACAATGGCTATGTATCAATATAGCTCAGTTTTATTAAAAACAATTCATCCGTGTACGCACGTAAATTTATCATAAAATATGAGTTTAGTTTAAACTGTTTAGATGTGCTGTTTTAAGACAGGTCATTGAGATAGCCAGAATCAAGTGTACAAATAAAACTACTATGAATAAGTTTAAAAGCAACCCTCAAAAAAGTGCTGAGCCACTGATTATTAACATTGAAATAAATGTGTAAAAGTGCCCAAAGCTAGCACATGGTAGCAGTATCTTTTAAGTCAGTTGGTGAGAGTATACAAAACATAATTAAGCCCAAATACTTATACCTGTGTGACCATACATTCTGTTTGATTGAAAGAAAGTAGGTTAGAAATGAAGACACAACGCAACTAAAATAAACCCAGCTGTTGCAGTTTTTAAACTTTGTCTCTTTTCTTTGCGAATGAAGTGCTGTAGTTAAAAAGAAAATGATTGTAGCAGTACTCCATCCTCAGTTTACTAATATAGTATACCAGAATAAAAACTTGGCAATAACCTCTTATTCTTAACAGCTAACAAAAAATAACCGTGTTCATCCAGCAATGCACCTAGAACATTATTTTGCATTTGCTAAACCATTTGCTTTTCATAAGCCAATGGCAGAGCACGTTTTCCTTTTTGCGTTGTTTTATTTATTTTTTATTTTCTAAATGGATGCCTTTTTTTTAAAAAAAAAAATCAAAAAAGGCATGAAACAAAGGATACTTTTGGAGCCCAAACATTAGCTTAAAAGGAAAAAAAAATCAAAATGAGTCTACAATACTGACCAAAACTTCCTTTAAGAGTTTATGGTTAAAGTTCTTAAAAAAGCCATTTCATACCGGCCAACTGAAATGCTGGTAAGTTGACTTGGTTAAACATGGTCCAAAATCCAGACCAGGTGGAATTACTCCCTCTCTTGAGACTGTAAGCTTTCCATGGTACAGTCTGGTTATGGCAATTGACCTACTGCCTAGGTGGGAAATAAGAAGGAAGGAGGCAGTGACGAAAACTGCAGGGATGTAGAAAACCAAGGCACGGGGTCTAGCTACTGTCCCCTACTTAAGCCATCCAATTGATTCTACTTAATTTTGGTCAGTCTCCAGGAAGAAATGTTTTTAAGTTAATTTAGCAGACATTTATATGGCGATAAATACTACCTTCAAAAATGCTAAAAATGTTGGCTAGGTTTAGTCTGAGCTACTAAAAAAATATTATAAATTGTAGCATCAGACACTAGACAGACAAGAATTATTGGCTGGCACAGACTAGAAGCAACATTTATCTTTCACTTCAGTCTAAATCACACTAGCCGCAACACCTTCCATTTCACTCACACAAATAATACATTATTCAAAATTAAATGGAGCATTCTTGGGTAAAAAACTACTTCATTTTAAAGGGGGAAAATGAACAATACACAGAAACAAAGAACGACAGAAACCAAAGTTAAGTAGGAAAGTGGTCTATTATTCTGTGTTACTGCACAAACAGTGCTTGCTTAATTGTGCCTAGTTAGAAGGGTTGGTGCAAACTGCACACATGGAAGATGGCAATAAAGACCTCAGTCAGCTTTGTGGAATGAAGTAACTAGGTAACTGTTTTGACATATGATGGTCTCAGCTCCACCTCATCTATTAAGAGTGCAAAGATCCCAATGTGAGCCCTGATGTCATCTTGTCCTCTTACTCCTACTAAAAATCAGCAAATTCTTTTGCACATTTTTCTGTTAGAGACGCACGAATATCTTCTTCTTCATAGTCATCAAAGTTGCTTGTATCTCCAGGGCCTCTGCACTTTGGTATGAATGGAGCTTCTACCTGTATTTGTGAAGAAAAAAGCACACAAAATGTAATCACCAAAACACCTTCACATTTAGCAGTGTGATAACAGGCATAACAATATTCCCGTTACTTCTCAAATCCTGCCAAGAAAGCAGATAATACAGTGAATCAGCTTACAGTTAAGGCACATAAATAAAATCAGCCCAAGAATGTGCAGACCTAGATGTATGAATATAAGTTTAAAAGCCCTAATATCTCATTGACAAATGTGGATCAAATGTTAATTTCACTTCAGAACAAAGTTTAGTTCGCTCCCTCCTACTTCCAATCATATGTAACTTAAGCCTCTTCTCTCACAAGAAGGTAAAAATCCTCCTGGTAAAGACAGCGCATCCTGTCAAATCCACAGATATACTCAGGCTTGAGAAAGTAGTTTTCTACAGCAGTACACTAGCAATGCCAAATTCTGCTTTAATATTATGGGGCCCGGGTGTCTCAAAACAGCATACCCAGGAACAAAATCTATTGCATTTAAAACTGTCTTGTAAACAGGCATTAAGACAGCAGAGAAAATTACAATGCTGCAATGGGGAATCTTTTCTTAAAAGATCTATACTTAATACAAAGAACATCAGATGTGTTAATTGTACCCTCTCTTCTAGTAATTAATACATTAGTGAATACTATAACAACTGCACTGTCAGTTTGTGTAGCCAAACAACTAGTTTCTTTTTATAAACTATTGTTAGTATTTAGGTTTGGCCTTTAAAATACTTCTGTTAGAACAGCAAGTTCATGCCTGTATAGTCCAGACTTAGCATTTCAGTGATGGTAACCAGTTCCTTGAAGTGTTTGTATTGCTCAACTCTAACCTTTTTACCAATATCTGAACACAAAATGATCTCTCCACATGATTCTTCTGGGGCAGCACTAATGAAGTTATTTTAGCCTTTTCTGTTGTTTATTGAAAAAAAAAAAAAAAAAAAAAAAAAAAAAAAAAAAAAAGGAATTCAGAAGTTGCCCTTAAGAATGTAAATAATTTCTTAGGAATCTGTTTTTAATAACTCACTAATCTTCAGATATTCGACTTTGACTCTGCCAAGGGGAGAGGGAGCTTTGGAGCTACTAGGAGACAGAGCCAGGCTGCATTGTGGTCATCCCCATCCCTTTCCCCAGCTTCCTCTCCCAGCTCTGCTTCACTCATCCAAGCAGGAGCTAGTGCGCTCCCTCTGATTTGGCAATGGCTCCTCCTGTTCGGAAAACATTCCCAATTCTCTGTTTAACTTTCATTGTTTTGCAGGTCTGTAGTTCATAGTGCAGACTGAGCATGGACTTTTTAAAAGCCACATTACAATTCATGTTGGTGAGTCAGGTCTCGAGAACCATTCTAAAAATGCCAGAAAACAGCATTTAGCAGGGTTCTTACCATTGCCACAGCTTATGAAACTGAAGTCAATTACAATGCAGCATCAGGAAAAAAAAGGATTCCTCAATAGACACACTCTACATCTGATCCTGACCCAATCACAGATAGAGCAAGAGGGAGGGAGGATGCCACTTCAGCAGAAAAAGCAGTACTCTAGGGTTTGGTTAATTTCTCCACACTGAAGCACAGTCTGACTGCTAAGAACTACTTGCAAAGGAAAACAGATTCCTCTCTGCTGTGGAGGAGTATTTATAGATGCCATTATAGCAGGGGTTAAATAAAAAGGCAGTAGATGGCTCACTCCGAGATATTCCAGAAATAGATCAGTGCACAACACAAGAGAACATGCACATACAGAGGTCCAGGATAAAATGCCAAAAAGAAACAATCATAATTCAATCAATATATATTCTTCAGCATCTTTAATATTGAGCTGCTTTCACCTTTTCTCAGTTCATTTAAAATTCACAGATTTAGTAAGGCAAAAATAAACAAAATAAATAGAAATTTGACTTCAACCTCTTATAGATTCATAATAGTTTGATCAGGAAGTGTCTCACCTTTCTCTGATAAATGGCAATCCAATCTGTAGTTGCAAACCACTTGTGATTCTTTATGTCATTTACACCATTCTTGAGATTTCCATATCGTTTGGTCAAATCTACCTGGAGTAAATTTCTTAGAAGATCCTTCAGGTCTGAACTGAAGTGTGATGGGAACCTTACCTAAAATATACATCCACAACATTAATATACAAATTTGATCCTTCACTTCTGTGAGGTAAAACCTTGTTCACACAAAAGGAAACACCGGTCTCATTTTCTAGTCTTTTTCTAAACACAAATAAAGTAGGAATATATGGAAAAAGATTATTGTTGTTGCACATGTTAATCTGTTTCACAGAGCTTTTATCAATAGCATTGCTTTGTCCATTTATAATTTTTTGAAGTGAAAGTTTCTAGATTTGATTGATTTGGGGAAATTATTAGTTTTATATAATAATGATATAAAAGCTAAACTTAAATTTTACTGATATCACACCAATACAATCAGTTTTCAAGGTATTCTCACACCTTGTGTACATATACACAACGCATATATAAATTTAAAAATATATATACACGTGCACACACAGAGGAGGTATAGTATAGAATGACACATATATAGAGCATATAAAGATGCGAATATGCTCTGAAATAACTGAACATCCTATTTGATAATTCAATCTGGAACGTTACACTATACTGTAAACTGTTTCCAATAACTAACTAAACCAGCATCAAAAAATTTAGATAAATAATACAGCACTACTTGAAGATAGCACACAAATGAGTCACTTGCCAATACAATTTATTCTAACCTGGCTACAACATATTTGTGAATGAATCATCGGATGTAATTACATAGGGTTTTACTAGCAAAAAATCTGCTGACACCATTTGACATGGGAGAGAGGAGAAAAGGGAAAAGAACAGACACAAGTCTGTTTTTGTCATAACCACAGCTCCAGCATTTGACGCTTTTTTGTTCAGCCAATCAGTTATGATGTAAATGTGGAACACAAAATTATTTAGCATAAAAATGCTGTGAAACCAAGAGATCTGATAATCAAGGATACTGCTTCTGTTTACATATCAATATGGCTTTATTGTAATACATGAAAAATTAACAGGCTTTAATGAATTTATTACCTAGACAGCTGAGAAGTAGGGAAATAAAAACTCCAATTTCTAGTAAAGAACTAAGTGCATGACAGATTAAATGATTAATTTAAGATTATAAAGAAAAAATTCTGCAAGCTGAGAACTGAATGTTAGTTTCCACAGTTCATATCCAGTGCCGTTTCCACAACCATTCATCCATAGAGTCAACAAGAGATTAACAAAAAGACCAACAGTAAAAACAAAAGCAAAATAGATGAAATTTTTTTTTTTTTTTTTTAAGAAGAATAGAAGATAAGTATATCTTTAAAGGTGTATCTTAGTAAATTATCATATGTTCAGGTGGAACAGCATGTCTGGATGTAGAAACAAGGTAGCGAACCACCATAACAAATCAAGTGAGCACAAAGAAACAAAGAGATAACACTGGCTGGCAGGAGAAACAACAGAATCATCACCTTATCACGCTTCCTGACACACTAAGAGATACTCATAAAGAATATGAGGGAAAAATTAGAAACAATTTCTAAAAATGTATATAACAATCAAAGTTGAACATTAGACATTTTTTGATCTACAAGACTTTGTTGCTGCAGAAGTAAAGAAACCTACTATGAATTATGGAAACTCTTTAGAGCTTCTCAAAAGCTACCAGGACATTTCTGTAAAGAAAATAGCTTGGCAAATGAATATACAGGTAAGTAGCTGTTAATAGTTATTGAATCATTTTCATCCAAGCATAAAAGAATATTAAATTTACAGACATTGTGGTATTATAGCTTGCATTTTAAATTTAAAGGTAGGGAACTGTACAGGTACTAAACATGGATTTTTAAAGCTTTGATTTTATTATTACTGTAACAATGTCTGTACTTAAGAAATATTAATTACAAACTCTTACCATATTCTTTCCAAATTGCTTAAAGTCTAGTAGTCAGTGAATTCTGCATCAACTCCACATAAAGTCACGTTCTGCAAACACAGTGAGAAACAATCCATGCTTGCAAAAACAGAGTTTTCACTTACCTTGCCAGACACAATCTTTTCATAAATTTGAATTGGCTGATCTGCAAAGAATGGGGGATATCCAGCTGCCATTTCATAGATTAACACTCCTAATGCCCACCAATCCACTGCCTTGTTGTAACCCTGGGTAAAATGAGAAATACCACTGTAGTACCGTTTGTAACATAGTTTAAGATTTTCTGTACATGTAGCTATGGAATATGAAGAAAGCAAATACGTTTTTGTTTAACACAGAGCTTACACCCTAATTCAAAACAAACTGAAGGTCTCATATTCCAACAGCAATACAGTTGATGAAAGTGAAACGTTTTGCACACATTGCTGTGCTGAGTCTCAGTTATGTCTTTATAGTGATGTGTGGCAAGACTCGTTAAGTGACAAATGGGGACTTTTTTTTTTTTTTTAATTTTTATTTAGTAACTCTTAAAAATCAAAATAATCGTGCTACCAAACAACTGAAGCTTTTTTCAAAGCTTAGGAGGGATACTTCATTAAGTGTAACAGTACTTCCTATAGGAAGTACTCTTGACATGATTAAACATATATCAGAACATTCATTTTCATGTTCAGTAAACTAGCTGCCTACTACTTGAGCTTAAAAGTTTAATAAGCTGTTATAGACATTTATGATCTGATCTTTAAAGCCTGAACACATAATCATTACTAACTCCCATTTAGTATTAAAAAAAATACAGAAAACCCCACCAACCCAACCAATTTTATGCGAGTTCTCTGAGATCTTTTACAAAGCTCAAGGTTGAGACTCATTTTTTTCCTGAAAAATCAACTACAGAGAATTCATAGTAGAGACATTGCAATTTCCTCTGCTGTTTTAACTATATAGGGCCAAAAAAGCTGCAAATAACCAACATTTTCTCCTAAAACAGAAGAATTTTCTGTTTACTTTTAAAGACCTGCAAAGGGTACTTAGTTAAAACATACAAAAATGCATAATTTAACATGATTATGAATATCATAAGCAGTTCCATGAACTATAAGGATTTTTCCTTATACAGCTTTATTATAAATGAGATTTCTTCCATGTTCAAACACAACGCAAGTATTAGACTGCATGTACCTTTTGTGCAAAACCAGTGTTTTTTCATGCTTGATTTCATGTATAGTATTTTAAACATGAAACACTGCAAATATTTTTGAATTGACCACTGATTCCTCCAATAGACACTTCTTGTTACCTCTGGAGATCCTCTTATAGTCTGTTAACACTTGCAATACAACATTTGCATTCCATGTACTTCACTAGGAGTTGACTTGTCAAGATTTGATTTTTGAGCTACCAGCAATTATTCACCCCTCCAAGACTAATAATTAGGTGACACCTTTTAACTACATCAAATGCATGGCTGGCAATTATTATTCATAGAACTGAAGAAGTACCTTGCTGAGAATTATTTCAGGTGCCAGATATTCTGGAGTCCCGCATAACGTCCAAGTTCTTCCTTTTACTCTTTTTGCAAAGCCAAAGTCCGTGACCTGGTAGCAGAATTTAAAATTAAGTACTTTTGAAATATTCTGGAAAGAAATTTTATATATAGGAATAGTATGTGGCGTGAGATGCAAATTATTACAGTCAGATAAATATAATATAGCAACTTCTTCTGATGCGTTTATTTCAGATAAAATCTGTTTCTCATGATAAAATAAATAACTAATACAAGACAGGTATTCCCTCCCTTGAAAAAGCTTCCATTTAGAATTTCAGATATCAGTGGGAACTACAACTTGCTTATCTTCTGTATGTACTGTGACTGTATTAATCATTTTTTCTTATACTTTTCATATCAGACTGTTTATACTACTAAAAGTTTAAAGAATGTGAATAGGAACAAGATATTTATCTTTTCCTTTAGTTGACAAACAAATTAATCAAAAAAAAGGGTCAGGAGATCAGTAAGTTTTGTAAATTCAGAAGTTTTTAATTTCATAAGTGTTATAGAGACATATAAGGAGTATAAAGGTTATATGGAAGAACAGTGTGCAAATAAGACAACATAAGAGATCTTCCAGTAGCTTTTGTTTCTGATATCTTTGAAAGCATCACCAGTGCCCAGCTTATTTATCTGAGGAGTTTGGGGGAAATATAGCAGTAACTGTAGTTACAAATGACAAGTTCTTGGCCATTATAGGTTCTTCATTCCACTTGTCATGTTTCCTGCAGTAAGTTCTCAGCAGTTTGCATGCTTTTTCATCATTCTCTCTGAGTTTTCTCCAGGACCATATTGTGGAATACATATGGAAACCAGCAGGTTACATGTGAAATTCTGGGATCAGTTTCAACCTATCAAGTCTACGCTTGCTTGACAATCCATTTCTTTTGTTTCTTCTTTCTTGGTATCATTTTCAAATCATTCACTGTGAAAACATACTGTATCGTAATGATAATCCATTGCTAATTATGCAATGGCCAGTGCCAATGTTGCTGATACACTAAGGTCACACAGACAGTTAAACTAGCCAAATACCAGACAATCAAAGCAGATTTTGCTTTTATTTACTTTTTTTTTTTTTTTTTAAAAGAAATAACAGCAATCACACCTGCAGCTGAATGGAGAAGGCAACATGCTGACTAGACAGACCTGTTGCTGCCAGCAAAGAATTGTGTCTGTGTTTATGAATGTGTGTCAGTCTATGTAAGAAAAATACATTGCAGGCATGGAACAAACAGAAATGGTTTTAAAATTCAAAAATAAAATGAAGAGTTTCTAAACAAAATTTAATTGGAGCTGCAGCATGAACTTATGAACACAAACTCCCTCTCCGGTCAGAAGCAGAAACTAAGGTACCTCACATGGGAGGACTGACTGCTGCACCTATTACCATTTGCTGTTTGTCCACCACCTTAAAATGTATTGTTGCATCCAGAGAGTTGCCAGTTTTAGTAATATAAACAAGACAAGATGCGAATCCTTTCTACTTCTCTCAATAAACATTTTTATTATGTATACTCCTGTTAGATTTTGCCATGCCTAAACGTGACACAATGAGGATAGAAGAGTTTCCATAGTATAAGGACTGCAGGGCAGAGTGCCTGTTGCTATATACCACCTTCCCATTTGTCTTTTTGATCACAAACAGAAAAACTAAAAGGAAGACAACAAGGTGACAAGAAGCTACCATAAAACCAAAGAAGTCATTTGCAGCACTGCAATTCTGATTTGATCTGCTGAGAAGGTTAGGACTCTCCAAGGGTGGGATTCATCTACCTGGAATTAAGTACTATACTGTAGATGTTGACATCTAATCTGGTCACCCTCAACTACTTACACAGGCAATGCAAAGAACAAGACATTTTAGGACACCTTTCTTCTTGTTCTAGGGCGGACATGATATAGGTCAGATGAACAGAGCCATATAATCACCTCCTCCTCACCACAGTTCCCAGGGGAAATCTTGACAACTTGTTCAAAGTGCAGAGAGTGAAATTGTGCATACTTCATAGTCATAAAAAAGTTAAATCCATTGATTTTAACTGTTATTAAGCAGTAGAGCATTTTAATGCCCCCCTGAGTATATGCTAACATATCAACCATCGTTAGATCATTTATTCTAAACGCATTTGCTAGAATTAACTAACCCTGCACTGTGAAACAAGAGTCCACACCCTAAATATATGAAAAATATTATACCTGGATGTATCCTTGCTGATCAATTAAAAGATTTTCAGGCTTTAGATCTCTGTAGATGAGGTCTAACGAATGGAGGTACTCAAATGTTAGCACTATCTGAGCTGCATAAAACCGTGCATGTGGTTCACTGTGAAGAATTAAAAGAATATTAAGCAATCCGGTGCTATGAAACAAATGTGATTGAAAAGAACAGATAATTTAAGCATCTTTTAACTGGTTCTTTTACTGTGTAACACCCACCCCCCCCAAAAAAAAAAAAAAAAAGACCAAAAAAACACCACAAAACTACCACAAAAACAAACCAAACCAAAACAGCAAATGTTTTAGAATTGATACATTCATTCCCTAACTTTAATTTCTTAACTTTTGCATTTAAAATACACATGCAAACCCACACACAGAACTTAGAAAAACTTAGACTTTAAATATCAATTTTTAGAAACTATGATCAATTTCGGTGACAATGTGCATATCAGTTCCAAAATTCTATTGTGCCTAGATTCTAAGTGCCTGCATTAGCTAACTGCAAAATAATTATAAATTGTTCATTGCCTATTTTAGCCTACTATCAGAGGACAAAATTAAATGCACTTACCCCTTCAGAATTTTTTAATTTATAGTAACAAATTTTATGAAACCCTTTTCCCAAATTAACAGCATAATGCTTTTTAAATAAATAATTTCACTAAGATTCTTACCTAAACCTTCCAATTCTTCTTAGATGTGAGAACATTTCACCACCAGGAACATACTCCATTACCATGTATAAATTAGAATTGTCCTAAGGAAGCAAGTAAACACACACAAATATTTACCAGGCATGCTACAGTGTCTACAATTTCCAGACCCAGTATATTTCATTAAAGAATGAAAAACTGTAGCCATCAAATTACCTTAATAAATCAAAAGTAACACACACAGAAATTCTGGAAAAAAATGCATAATCAGCGAGTTCCTGACAGAAGGAGCAGAAAATGCCTGCTATAAGACAAAAACTTGCACCCTTAGGAGTTCAGAATTGACAGCCTAGAGTATTCTTGTCTCCCATAGACCCATCACAAACCTCAAAACCATAAAGATTAAGAGATCATGTTTGTTCATTTTAAATGGTGTTATTAAAAAAATATATATATATATTTATAGGACACATATCACTATTATTTAGGAAAATACTCAATTTCTTTGCAGACCAGCTAGGACATACTGTCTTAGAGTTAGATGCTGATCTCAAAATTCTTTGCTCCATCGTCATGATTGTCATTAAGACCTGCCTCATGTATCAATCTCATACAAAAAATCTGCAGAACAATTACAATTTTTCCTAAAATTTGATCACGTACTTCCCTGAAACTCTAACAGCTACTTTCAAAATAATGATTACCTTAAAAGAATACTCCAGTTTTACAAGGAAAGGAAAGTTCACCGCTTGTAATATCCTCTTTTCATTCAGTGTGTGTTCTATTTGCTTCAGTTTGACAACCTAGTAGAGAAAAAATAATCTTCAGTCTAATTATGCCATTTCTTAATTGTTGATAATTTTTTTAGTGTAGCACAGCTACTTGAAAGCAAGCTCATAAATTTACAGATAGCCAAAAACCCCAGTTTTACTGTTACTGCACTTATTACTAGGTACAGTAGCAGTAATAAGAATGAATTAAAAAAAATTTAACCATTCTAGAGAGTAATATTCATGAAATATGGTTTGCAGATAACTGGAGAAATAGTGTTTCTTACTACATGCTTAGTATAAGAAACACTAAAGAAAACATCTCTCTACATTTTCTCAATAATTGCTTGCTATTGTAACAGAGATACTTCTGCAGCAAGATGACAGTTCAATAAATTCCATTAATTCCGGCTTAGCTAAGAAAGGCAGGAATGTGTGTCAGACATTAACCATGAATTTTGTTATGTGTGAACAGGAGTAACCTAACTTATTTTATAGGGTTTGTACATTAGTAAGGAGAAGACTAAGGAAAATACACACTCAAAGTTTCTATTCTTATAAACAGTTACTTCTGCCAGACCTTTCAGTGGATTTTGCTTTTCTGCTTTATACCAAACTGTTCAGTGAAAGAATTAAAAAAAAATAAATGCTATCTTCTTGGAATACATTACAATGTTAATATACTGACAAAACTGTGAGCAGCACATTTCTGATCTCTACTCTTTCTCAGGAATTAACAATTTGTTTCCTGGTGTTAAACCCCAACATTGTGTAATTAATTCTTTCCATTTTACTTAATCCCTATTGCCCAATTTATCTGCATCTTATTTTGAGAATGGCACGATTCCCAACTTTTTTTTTTTTTTTTTTTTTTTACATAGGAAACATGAAGAAAATGTACAAGACTAATCAAAACAAGCAAATCTAACTGCTATAAATAACAGAAAAGCATGACGTGCCAACTCTGACTGAAACCGAGTTTAAATTTAACTATCCTTTAGATGCAAAAGGTAATAGCTACAAGTAATAAGAAAAGAAAACTTTCTTGAAAGGAATTTTATACAAAAGAAATTGCAAATTGAAAATAGATTTAATATTTGCAATCACAGATCTTTGTGGACCAAATCCAAATTTTGCACTGAGGCACAGGAATACACTACTGCAGCAAAAAAACCACCCCAACAACAAAACAATGAATCAGCTCATTTGTGGGAAGTGTTCCCTTTGTCCCTAAAAAACTATGGTATTGGAATTACTTTGGCCCTCAAAAATAGCAAGCTAAGGTTATAGTTTGATATTGTGAAGCGTTCAGCTTCTAGAAAAGATTTTACCACCCTTCCTGCAACTTCTGCTTCTTAGATTGTGAAGGGTGATTGGCAACAATATCGCAGGCTGAAACTGCTGTTTAACACTTCATGCTGTTGAACTGGAGCTTCAGATAACAGAACTTTGCTCACATTTAAACTCAGGCTAAGGGTATGTCCAACGAGAGCTTCCTGTAGATCAAATGATATCAACCAACGGAAGATTCTCCCATAACTTGCTTGCGACTGAGCTTTTGTTAACAAAATTTTATTTCCAAAAACAGTTGTGTGATGAAATGAAGCAAGCAATGTTGCTTTGCTAAATCAAGGCAGGCAAATAAAGGAATAACAACCCTACACACAAAAAAATGGCTAGATCATGTAACACTAACTTCTATATTTTGTTTCGTGTCTATAGGAACCAGACATAAGATTAGATAAAAAAAAGGGACATTGATTTGGTCCATCCATTATGTAATACGGTTTAATATCTTCCTTTAAGTTGCTTCCTTTATGATGAAGAACTAGTGAATTCTCCAGAAAATGTACTTACTGAAATTATTAGACATTTTTGAAAAGAAATATAACTGTGTATTTGATATAGGAACGATTGACAGGAAGCCAACACCAAAGAATAGCTCTCACAATTAAATAAAGTAAACTCTTTCCTCAAATGACAGAGCTCCTAGCAATTTTCCGTGTTTATAAAATAGCAGCTGGACTTTCCTGTGGCCTCCTACAGCCAAACAGAGCTGCCAAGCAACCACTCCAGAACCAGGAAGCAAGCAGGGACCGATTGCTCAGGTGTATTTGCCCTGTGGCTAAAGACCCCAAGGACAAGCTAGCTGGGCCTGAGAGGCAGCGCTTCCTCAGGCCACACTTGGTTGATGTGGCTTGAGAATTAGAAGAGTTGAACACTGTGATCAGGCTCCTTAGCAAAACTGCTTCCCAGTTCAAAAGCAGTGGGCTGCCACCCAGCCAGGCTGTGAACAGCTCTGCAGCAGGCCCACATCTCCTGAGGTGGCGAGACCCAAGCACTATGGGGTCAGCGGCTGATGCCAGGGCTCGTGCTCTGGACCCCTGCAGATGCCTAAGCGTTGGTCTCAGCCCAAGTACTGTGAGAACCAACCTGATAATTGGCACGTGTACTTCATAAAGGAACACTTCAGACTTGTGCTCACAGACATAGAGCCATCTAGTTTACTAATAGAAGACTGTCACCTTGATGCAAAAATCTTCAAATATCTTTAACCCTGTGAATGTTTTACTGAAAGTCCACTGTAATCATTCAAAATGTGAATTTATGTCTTTACCAGGTAGTTTTAAAGCAACAGCTAGTTAGTAGTAATCAGTTTTTTTTTTGTTTTTTTTTTTTTTTGTTTTTTTTTTTTTAAATCTTCAGACTATTTTTATGGCAGTTTTCTGAAGAAAGATGTAATCTTCTAAATTGCTCTAGTGTGCTCTAGTGACAAAGGCTCAGCTAATCCTGTGAGAGGTTTCAAAGAGAAATAAATTAAATAAATCAAAAGCTTGCCAATGGGCTCTCCCCACACACATGGGATGCTCATGCTCATCATGCCTTGCTTTACAGTAAAGCTTCCTGCAGAATTCATCAGCCATACTGAGGGAACAAGGGGTGGAAATGGTCTGGGATGGTCAGGTATACGAAGTTGGAAAGCCTTTTAAATTTAACTGGATGATTTCTGCATTTTTTATTTTAAATAAACATTATAAAAAGAAGTTATAGGAAAATGCTAAAGTTGTAACTAAAAAAAAAAAAGAGCTTTGTCAAATCAAAAAATGCCAAAATTAACACTATAAAGATAACTACTTTAGCTTTTTCTTCACTAACCATTATAGAGGAGTCTTTAATTAAATTACTCCTTATTTAAGGTCAAGAACACCAAATCACATGTAAAGAACACTGGAATTGCAACTCACAGAAAATGGTTTGCTTGTGCCTCTGCCATGGTACCATTGCATAAAATTACTTGAGAATGTAATAAAGCTTGAGTGCAAGAGTCCACATTGTAGCAGTGTTGACTTTCATTTGATCATTTTCTTGTTTTTAAATTCTCTTTACTAGATTAAGGTGTTCTTAACATGACTTTTTAATTTGTTATATAAAAGCAAAGGTAAGTATGGTGCCTTATAAAGTAATAGAAGTTGTTATTTTGAGGATCTTAGAAGCCAAGTTCTAAATAATGTACTTCTGTAAAAGATGCCAAACCATTAAAAATTAACTATATTGATAACTTGCTTAAGATACCATTTAATGTTACAGTAAAAATACAGATTCAGACTATGGAATTGAAGTTTTCAACACAGAATTTTTACTGTATGACAGCTGTTCTAAGGGACCGATTACTGTTGTATCTATGCAGTTAATATAGATGCAACAGGAATATTATATAATTATGCATACAAAAACTAATTTGGATCCCATTGCATCAAGAATGGAAAACAAATGATTCAAACAATTTGTTAAATTATATTTCACAAATTTTGAAAAATTCCTAGCCTTCTAGAATTCCCAAGCTACCACGCAAAACTGTAAAACAAAGTTTTTTTCCCTTTCAATACAGTACTACATTTGCTATTGCCAAAGAGTATGTAGATCATATTACAAAAGGTAAGCAAAGAATCACATTTACTAATGCCTTGAACACTACTAATTCACTTTAGCCAGCCATTAGTGGTAAGGGATGTTGTAAGAATTCTACACATTCCTCAAAACAAACTGCTGGCTAAAAAGCTCAGTCAGCTGCTTGAAGTATCACCAGTATTCAAATGCAGTAAGCAAAAGCACAAATACGTGCAATGCAGTTTAGTCACAGTTAGCAGACCTTTATCTACTTCAAACTCTTGTACTGCAAAAGACACTAAAATTTACACCAACCTTCTGTTTGTCCAGTATCTTCATAGCATAATACTGTTCTGTGGCTTTATGTTTCACCATCATAACTCTCCCGAATGATCCTGTTCCTAGGGTTTTTTGCCTCTCAAAATCATCTAGGCCAGCAGTATTCTACATATACAAGGATATAATGGTATTATTTACAATTTAATACCCAGAGACAATTTTAATTATATGAATTGAAATCATTTATTAAAGACAACTGAGTAAAATTAAATTTATCAAAGACAACAAGCTATAGGCAACTTGGAGTTATGTCACGACTGACAAATTTGAATAAGAGATTTTATATTGCACTCATTGAAACAAAGAAACTTAATTGAATTGTGTGAACATTTCTATAATTTGTTCATACAGATGACACAAGCTTAGTAAGAAGAACTTGGCTGTAAACAAATTATGTACGTAATAATCAGATAAAGCCCTCATGCTCCACAAGCAAGAACATAAGAGCCTGCAAAATTCTAGAACCAAGCTCTTGACAAAGTGCTACAGGAGAGCTGTCTGGAAACAATATCACAGCTATTCATTCAAAGCATTTGAGATGCTGCTTCAACAAACAAATGACCATCCTCTTCCACTCTCCCCATCCCTCCCCTCCAAGAAAAAGTCCACCCCTTCAGCTTTTGGAAGATTCCTCTTGAGCTCCTTAACCTGTCCCCAAGCTCTAGGCAGCATATTCTTTCTTAATAGCATGGGATAATGATTAGCACGGTAAATTACAGATCCATGTAATGTTTAGTGTTATAAAAGCCAGCTAAAATATGATCACAGATTTTGAATCATGCTGATCACAAACAATTTTCTGTAAGAGAAAGTGGCAATTCAGCATGACCATTTCATCAGCTCATACCTAGAGAAGACCTGAGCATCTCCGCTGATGAATATCAGTGAGAAAACTGACTTCCAAAATGGAAACTCTTTTGAAAATTGCATTAAACTTTCTTCAGTTTTCTGTGCTGCTCATTACAAACTGACAACACACTTAAAACATGCTATGAAAAAAATGCAGTAAAGAAAATTATTCGATTCTTAAATGATTGATACCTGAGGGGGGCTTTCCCATTTTCTTAAAAAGTCTTCTTTGGCTTTGGCTAGGAACTCTTTCACTGAAAACACACACAAAAAATTGTTCATTAATGAGAGTCATTATGGATGTGATAGAGACGCTTTGTTAACAAAATATATAATCTTCATTATCAACTTTATTCTCCAGTTCATAAGGTACTATATTTACCTTTATGAAAGTGAGCACCAATATCTCAAATTTCTACAATGATCTCCAGGGGATCTGTAAGCTTTCTGGAGTAACTACACAACTCTACATACGTTACTTAAACTACACCAGCTCTAATAACTCACAACACTGTATACGCAAGCAGGCTTTAAGGTGATGCAAAACTTTCTTAATTTGACTGGGGAAGAAAAGAAAACAAACACCTGACATTTAAATTACCATTCCGCAAAGAGAAAGATTTTATCATTTTTTAAAATAAATATACATTGTCTTTCAGCTGATTAGCATAATGTCAAGCTCACTGCTCCCCCCATCACCTTCAAAAAAAGGCTGTTTGCAAGCTCAAGAACCAAATGCACAGCATTACTGCAAGCAGACAAAACACAACAGGGCTACAACAACACTGCACATAGATATGCCCACAGTCAAAGAATAAGTATTTTTAATATTAATTTTTCATTGAAATTGAAGGAATTAATAACTGCAAAATTCTGGATGACTGTTTAAAATGTGCACTAACATATTTTGTTCGGATAATATTTCATCTGTTCTATTTTTTGAACACCAATTGTCAGCCAGATCAAAGTAGATTACTTAAGGCACAGCCATAAACGAAAGGCATTTCAGACATTGCTGTGATTCTGAAAAAGTCACAGAATTAGAAGAAAATATCATACTGGTTTTGTGTTTTCTGAATCAATTCACATAACACAACGTTAATAACAGCGGATTTTCTGTACTATGTTCTGCCATAAGCAATTTCTAACAATACTCAGTAATATGCCAATATTATTCTGGTCAATGACTAGAAATATATGGTTTAGGAACTGTATTTTACCTTCAGATGCTCACAGAAAATTAGGTTTATGAGTGGCCATAAACAATCATCTGATGAATCAGAACAATTTTGTGCTTTTCCTTTCAGAGAATACTGATGTCTACACAGAGAACTTTTCTCCTACCATACTTCTGTTACTGGCACAGTATCAGCAGTGGTAAAAACAGTGGCAGCCCTGGAATAGACTGGTCCTGATTTTTTTGTTTGGTTGTTTTTGTTTTCCTTTTTGTTTTCATATGGGATTCAACTGTAGAAAAATACTCAAAGGAGTCTTACAGTTCCTACCATCGCTGGCTCTGATGGAACAGCATCAAAACAACAGAAATTTCAGAAAAATTGTCAAAAGGTCTGGCAGGCAACAACATTAGAAGGGTGATTAAACCATGACATTCCCTCAGTACTTTTAAGAGAAACAGAGAAGAGGGACATATTTATTACTTTAAATTTATGTGTAAGTAGAATAAGAAAGCAGTTTATGTCAAATGAATTATAGAAATTAATTGGCATTTAAACTCACTGAAAGTTAAAAAAAATATATATATTTAAATGGGTAGTCAGTAAAATGTTTGACACGTTTATCCTAAGTGGGGAAAATATTTCCATTGTTTTCAAATTATGTGGGCTACTTATTTAATGACTTTTAATGATTCTCATTTGAGAAAAAGACAGGATTTCCTGTGACATGAAGTAAATTCAACATAAAAAGGGAATGTAATAACGTCCAAATTCATGTATGATGATCCCTCTTCTACTAGGAAAACAGAGATGGCTATTGATAAAGCGATAATAATTTATAATTTTCTTTTGGACATAAATTGACGTCAAAATAACATGAGCATTATTTTCTCTTAATGCCAAGAAAAAAAAATTAAGATGATCATTAAGATTACCAGAGAGCCAAGCTTCAAACTTAAGCTACTGTAGTTAAGAAACAAACATTAACTTTGCTTTAACATGATACATCACAAAACATGAAATATATATATATATGTATATCTTGGTACAACATCTTAAATATCCCTCACACAATTTATGTTGTTCATATAAAGGTATTTTAAGTTTCCATATCTCTCGTACTGAAATAGGATTTTCAGTATTTATGAGAAATATACCATTATATTTACATGTAATCATCTTTTTCTCAGTTCTGCTTATGGAATAAAGAACGTGTATGACAAAATTGTAATCCATCTGCAAATATTCAAACTGGGGAATCATGGAAAAAATGAGCCTCTATTCTAAAAAAATCAGGAAGCCACAAGCTCTCCTTCAATACAGAATGTCTAACTTACACTTCTTTACTTTTGTTCTTTTCTTGGAAAGTGGCACTGAGCACATATTTTCAAAATCAAGCTACCAAATGGCATTAATTCACTCTTAAAACCCTCATATTTTAAAAACAATTTCATATTTTGATGGGTGTTATTAGAGAAAGTGTGTTAAATTTTGCTTGGTTCTTATTTTCAGAGGTTCCCTGGGCTCCTACACTACAGTGAAATTCAGGAAGTGATTTCAAATCGAATTTAGGCAACTTAAGGGCGTCACTTCAGTCACTTCTGAAAACAGGACTTAGAATTGGAAATAGCACAGGTTCTTTTGACAACTGAAATCACGAACCATTAGCTCTTGCTGTAGGAGAACACATTTTATTTCTACAGTTTGAGTGCTGAATCAGTATTTCTGCTAATTAGTTATGGTTTGTAGTGGCCATTGGTATTATTTTCATGATGCAAACGAACAGGTTTATCAGACAATGACTTTGAAGTTTTCTTCACGTGCACATTTTTAGCCACTTTACATTGCTACAGTATAACTTTTTCAATTTATTATTATTTTTGTTTGTTTTTGTTTTTCAGATCTTTTAACTGTTCCTAGTATCTGTGACTTTGGGCACTAATGAAAGAATGAGCATACCAAAGGTCTCTATAGGTCCCCAAAGGGTTTGCAGGAACATTCACCCACACAGATGAGATGATGAAGAGAGGAAAGAAAGAGAAAAAAAAAGTTTTATGCATTTCCACAACAAACACATAGAAAACACAAATACATTCCACCCATTCCCCTCCCCACTCAGGGATGGACCCTGTAACAAACCAGCCCTTTCCCACACAGACAGAATGACTCATGCTACACCACAGAATGTTTTAGCAAAGATTACCAAATGAAAAAAAGAGGAAAAAAAAAAAAAAAGAAAACACACCAAAGGCAGCTAAATTCAGTATGAGAAAAGATGATGCATCACAGAAATAAGCACAGCTTATAAAACTTCAGGAGATCAAGTTGGCATCTTTAATAAATAACCTGTTCTGATACAAACACATCCAAGGAACCGTTGCTAACAAAAGTGTATCTATCTTCATCGCAGCATGCAGGATCACAATAAAACCTGTAATCAGGTGATCTTCCCACTACTTATCATTTTGTTCCAAAAGACGGCATGTGTGAATTGCATAGCATGTGGTGGGTAGCACAGAAATGGAAAACAGTCTCCAAAAATTTCACAACCAAATTTCAGTCCCGTTACCCAACAACAGCAACAAAACCACACAAAAAGCACAGATGAAATTACTGTATACAATCTGGAATGAATACTTGAATTATTTGTGGTACCTTTACAATTACAATTTAATTTTCTAAAACTTCCAAAAAAAACACAAAAAAGATTTTTATATACGTGTTCCCATAAGCACCGAAAAACTAATGCAAGGATCAATCATGAATTCACAAATGGCTAAGTGAAGTGAAGATTTTGATGATGCAAGGAGTGTTAGCAAAGACCAGCAAACAGACCCTATTCATACTGATTTCACTGACACAGTACCAGATTGAGTGAAGGAGGTTGAAACTAAAGGAGGAAAAGCTGTTGTTCAAGAAAGGAAGGTGCTGGAAGACAAGGGCAAAGCACAAGTGAAAACAGCGGCACAAGAGCCATGCATAGGATCAAACTATGGGAGCACCAGTAAGGACACCAGCTGGAACTGGAAGGGCTGCACAAGTGACCCAAAGGTTAGGTGGGCACAAACACACTTCGTTAACCTCCGATAATCTAGTTCTTCATCACCAGCAAGCCCAATTATTAGTGGGAAATGCAAGTTTCACACAAGGTAAACACACAAGGTGTGTAGAAGAAACTGGGGGAGATTCAGAAAAGCGTATTAAGAAGTGGGATGATGGCCAAGGAGATATTTTTTTTTTTTTTTTTTTTTTTTTTTTTTTTTTACAAAACTGAAAGTTTGTAACTTCTGCCTGCACCAGTTAAAAATCTGTTCAGAAGAAATCCTACAGGTGCACACAGCTGGACAAGAAATATGTAAGCTATTACTTGTATATCACAGAAGACATGAGACTTGGCCTATGGATATCTGTATTCAGAACAAAAGAAAAATGGTGATACGCAGGAGAGCCTGCTAAAAGAGACTTTTAAGGGAAGTGGAGAGTAGGATAGAAGTATGTTATGTAACAAAATCCAGCCACTTCAGTGCACAGTACAACACAACGATATGGAAGTAGCTATCAGAAGGTTTCTTAATTGTCCCTGGTCATATGAATCCAAGAGTTTCCTGTTCAAATAAGCTTAGTTTTCAAGTGACAAAACCCATCTGGTCACAATGAAAAAGTGTTTGTAGCTGGCACTTGCAGTTCAGAGAGGCCACTGCTCCTCAGCTGCTCTCCATCAGGAAGAATCGGAATGCTTAAAATTTGAGCTCAAGATCCTGAGGTTCCCAGGTAGCACTAGCATACAAAGAGATACTTAAAGAAAAAAAAAAAAATAAAGAAATGAACACCACCTACCCCTCCCCAACCTGCCTCCCCCCAGTCCCTAAACAAACCTCCAAATAACAGGGGAAACGTAGCGAATAGATGTTATCTAACAGTGCCTTGACACAGAACACAGTATTTTCCTTTAATTGTTTTGTGGATTAACTTTTGTATGAAAAGTTAGCAGGGCTATAGAAAAAAAAAAGGTATTACAAAGAGCACTCTGGCCTGAAACAAGCAAAGCCTTGGAAAGTTCCTGAAACAACTAAGCGGGTTAGGACCTCTCAGCTGCAGGGGTGCAATTAGAGCACAGGGGAAAGGGGTCACAGATGGAGGAGTCCTGAAGAGTTAACATAAATCGCATTGCCTTTCTCCCACCTCCCACGTGCACTGTATTTGTTATTCTCAAGCACATCTCCCACAAGAGACAGTGAGCCAGAATTTTTTTTTGGGAAAAAAAAAAAAAAAAAAAAAAAAAAACACAAAACTATTTGGATAGGATTTATGGCAAGAAAGCAAGAACTAAACTGATTAAGACCAAACATTGGGCACCACTACAAACCCCCATCTGCTGTGCTAAATGCCAATCTCTGCTTGGTATTTAGAATGCCCTTTATCAAAATACAATTCAATTTATGTTCCAAAACTGTAATATAATCACTTGAAAACTGGAATTAAATGGGATATTTAATTAAAATCTCCGAATTTCATTTAATGGAAAAATGAATATGTATCTGATAAATATAATTGTATAGTATGGTTTAGGCTTAAACATTATCGAGACATACAGGGAATCCTGTGGTTACAATACCGCATTTCAGAAACGAGAGAAGCACTCAAGTCAAGAGTTCCAAGCCTAATTCTTGCACCATTAACCTTAAATCTTTTTCAATTTCTTGTAACTTTCATTAGGAAGAATACTATCACAAGGCTTACAAGTTTTCTTTTTACCCTGGTATATCTTTAAAAATGAACACAACTGTGTATTAAATATTACGCGTTCAAAGGAAGTAGTGTGAACAAGAGTTAACATTTTAATAGCTAGAACGCACTTCCAAACAGAAGCTGAAGTGGTATCATTGAAACACCGTCGACAAAAACAAAAGGCTTTGTTTCTCACAATGTGAAAACAATGGAGAAAAAAAGTCCAATGTGATATTAAGGCTGTAATATGAGGCCCAGTCAATCCTTTCTTAATACTGTGGTGAAAAGCACTTATTGGCTCTGTTGTCACAAACTGCCCACTGATAACTTTGTCTTGTTCCTGCTCTAAAAGTTGTAAGGTCACTAAGGCTAGATCAATAAACTCTGTACCAATTTAATATCTCATCTATCAACTTTCTGACTTTAAGAGCAAAGTTTTGATCTTATATTTCCACTGCAATTTTAATTACGATAAAAACTGGTGTTGAAGATCATACTACTAACTTAGCAACTGCAATAGATAAGAATTTAACATCAAATATATATACATGGAACACTTTTGAAATACAAAAACTAAAACTTCTTAGTAAATGAAGGTTTATATAAGAATTATTAAATGCATACAAGTTTGCTATTAGAATGCAACTGCTATTAATTAAAGTGCATACTGTAAACACTTGTATGGAATATTGGGAATGACTGGTAAGAAGTAGAGAACAAAAGGGTATGGAAAAGCCATGGAGAAAAAGGGAGAGGAACAGGATAGAGTAAATTAGGAGTAATTACAGCCGCAGTGGCTGAAGACTAGGAAATAGCAATAGAATCTGATTTCAGGGGGAGCTTATTCAGGAATTAACATTACTGCACATTGCAAATTAAGAGATAAGAAAAACTTGTGTTTTACACCTCCAGATATTGAACACAGGCAATTTTTAATTTATTTTTATTTATTTATTTATTTTAAGTCTTGAGCTAGACTGTATTTTGTCAGTCTTGTAAGAGAAAATGAATCCCTCCTCCAACCCCCTGGGGCTGCATGCTACAATTTTAAGCTGTAAATTAAACAAAGCTGAAGTCTTATTGTTCACCTCTTTACTTGGCTGGTATGAAAGCAGACAGACTGTGCAAGAGATGCGACAGATTTAGACAAACCAAAACAGGAGGTGAATTTTCAGCTATCAGAGATAATGGCTATCTTTCTTGAATGCTGAGGGGATGATACTCTACTGCATACAACTGCCACAGTCAGACTGACTTTCTTCTTCCTTCTATTTTTACCAGAAATAAAATTGGTTTTATTTCCAAATCTCACTGTTAATCTTTTGTTTGCCCTTATTTATCATTTTAAATCATAAAGCACTGGTCCAAGCAGAGGCAGCAAACCCCACTAATGCCAAACATGCAACACAACAGAAACTGATCCAGAGAGACTGGATGAAACCCAACCAGCACCGAGTCACTTAAAATGTGAATCCCTGAAGTCTTGCTAAAATGAAACCTCACCAAAATTTGTAATTGAATATACTTCATTAAACAAACAACAACAAAGTGACTGCTCCCTCAAGACACACAGATAAATGCTATGCATTCCAGTTATACCAAAAGCCTTTCTTCCTCTCTGCCAAAACCAACCAAACAAAATCCATGAACCAAGCTGGGATTTATTATTCAAATCCTAAATTATTGATTATATACAAGATTTCCTCAATGCTGACAAGCAGAATAGCTCCATCCATACATCCAAGCATGGGATGTGACCCAAAATCTCTGGCAGATCCCTGCCGAACATGAGAGGCCCTCTAGGCATTTAGGGTGGCACCTTTTTTTCTTGCCCAAGCTTCCCTTCCAAATGAAAGCATTCTAGCAACCTGTCTCTGATTAAAGTGGGTGGTATATATTTTCTAAAAATAACAGTTCTCTAAAAAAAACAGTTACAACCGCCGTACAGTTTCTTCTGTAATGCCTTAAAACTAATCTTTAGCCTAAGGAAAGGAGTCTCTCATGTACCTTGTTCCTGTCCTTGAAGTGTTCACTGAAGGGAGTTACTCTAGACTGCCAAGATGACACACTCCTATATATGCTTCCTTTCTTGCAACAATCCACATGCGTTGAGGCTTGGAAGTCCATGAAACAGCAATTTGATTTGTAAGGCTGCAGTTTACTGTTCAGTAAAGACTAGTACATATATATAAGCACTACTTCAAAGAACAAACAAACAAACAAACAACCCATCCTGTCCTCCCACAATCATTTATTCCCTGCCTCAATATCATGAGTTTCCATGAAAGAGGAAAAGCACCCTGTGGCTGCCTGCCAAGCCAGGTTGGGGAGTTAGGCCAGATTAGAGAATAATGGGCAGAAGACAGGGGAGAACAAGGGAAGCTCATTTTAATCCAAAGCAACTCTCAGTTCTTTTCATGGCATGAATGCTTCCCCCAGGGTGAGGGAAAGACAAGTCAGGGGAACAGGCAAATGTATGGGACAGAAAACATCACAGAATGGTTTGGGTTGGAAGGGGCCTTAAAGACCATCTGGTTCCAACCCCCCATGATGGGCAGGGACACCTACCACCAGCCCAGGCTGCCCAAAGCCCCATCCAGCCTGGCCTTGGGCACTGCCAGTGATGGGGCATCCACAGCTTCTCTGGGCAGCCTGCGTCAGGGCCTCACCACCCTCTGAGTAAAGAATTTCTTCCTTATATCTAAGCTAAAACCTACCCTCTTTTAGGTTAAAGCCATCACCACTTGTCTTATCCGCACCCCCTGAGAAAGAGTCCCTCTCCTGCAGGCCCCCCTTGGGTACTGGCAGGCTGCTATAAGGTCTCCCTGGAGCCTTCTCTTCTCCAGGCTGAACAACCTCAGCTCCCTCTGCCTGTCTGCATAGGAGAGGCGCTCCAGCCCAAGAACTGCACGTTTTCTGAAGTACTGCCAGTTTGTGCTAGTTTAACACAACCTGAACGAATTGCACTGGACTACTGGAAAGGTTTGAGTAATAATTCTATTTTTAAGTTATTAATCTCCACTTATTCTATAAGTTCTCTTAATGTAAAATTTTAAATTAATAAATTATAAGTTTAATACAATTACTTTCAAGTGCAGTGCTTAACACTCCCTATGTATAAAATTTGATCATACATCTAATTTAACAAAAGGTTATGTAAAGAAGTGTTAACATATGACATCCTCAATTATTGTACATTGATATGCTTTGCAAGGAACTGGGAATTATCTATGCAGTACCACTCTCTACAGTTGTAGCTGAACTTAACCAGCAAGTAATCAAAAACACTGCAACTATCACAGAATCTGTAGTGTCAAAGACCTCCTTCCTCTGTCAAACATAATAGGTATTACTTCACAAAGAAAACTGAAAACTGTGGTAAAATTGCGAAATTTTAAGCAGCTCTTTTTCTGCAGTGCATATATTTCCATGGTTACCATGTGGGGAAAAAAAAAAAAAAAGAATAAATTTTAAGAATGAGTTCCAAGAACAAAATTTTCTAGGGCACTACTAGAAAATATGTTATAACTCTATCTACATTCCTGGGTAAAGGTTGTTAGTAAATTCTGCTAAATATAAATTCAAAAACACTAAGCAAAATGTTTACAGCATCTCCTACAGTTTTACTCCAGCTAAGCTTCCCACCCCTCTGCAGTGTAAGTACTGATGGGCTAGCACCAACTTTCCTCTTGGTACTACTGCCCCACCTTCCCTCCTCATAAAAGTTCCTTGACTGAAGAGAGTCACATAGTACTGGGCAGCTATCACTGAGAGTGTTTTATGGTTAGATAGCTAAAAACTGTATGCAAAAATCTGCAGGTAGCTACTTGGTCTGCATATTGACCGATACATTTCCTGCAAAATATCCTTCATAAAAATAGATGTACTCATGCACAAATAAATACCCTTTTCTTTAGAAGTAGCCCAAGTTTTATTAAACTCATTTTTTCCTTGTATTCCAAACTAAGCGCCTTCAGGGGCTGTTCACGGTTTGGGTGCATTTTACAAGTTACTCAAGAAGAGTAGCTCTAGTGTTGCTTTTATTTTTTTCTGAATATTTCATACAAGGCATCAAAATAGTAGATATGCCAATCTTGGTTTAACTGTGCTCATTTCAAAGTCTACTTCCTGCAACACGACTTTGTCCCAGCCCTTACATTAACAAAACCATACACACTCCCATATGCATGCACTTGAATCAATAACTTCACAACTGTCAGAGTGTATCAGCAAAATAGCTCTTCATCTCTTTGCAAGACTTGGGAATCTGACACATCACAACACTGACATATCTCCTGCAGATCATATTTCAATATTCATTTTCAATATTTACAGGAAATGGTTGCCTGCAGTAGCTAGCCAATTAGTAGAGGTTCGTTTATAACCTTAGATAGCAGAGACTTCCTGAATAAGGAAGTAAGTCTTATGTAAATAAACATAATTCACTATTCAACACATCAAGTGAACAACAAATTCTTGTTCACCTTAGGGTTAGGGTAGGTGAAAAGTAGATAAGAGTGTTCACTATCCATTCTGATAATGAATGGAACTTCAGAGAAAACAGGTTTATGGTCAGTACTTTGATAAAAAGCAGGCACAAAATTTGCACAGAATTTAGTCGTAAACCCTACAAAAATGTAAATATTAATAATAATAATAAAGCAAAGAAAATACAAGTTCTTAATGAGCTTTCAGAAACAAGAATGAATAAAGGAAAGTACCAAACCCATTGGTCAGGTTATAAAACGCCTCTTAATGACCTCAACAATTAAAGATGTGAAATGCATGCTGCAAACTTTGGCTTACAGCAGCAATACCAGCAGCAATTTTTTGAGGAACTAACAAGAAATAATTAC
Organism: Aythya ferina; assembly: GCF_964211825.1. Taxonomy (NCBI): domain Eukaryota; kingdom Metazoa; phylum Chordata; class Aves; order Anseriformes; family Anatidae; genus Aythya; species Aythya ferina. The sequence goes on from NC_140304.1 coordinate 19,015,393, forward strand.
ATAAACTATTTGAGATATAAAGTAAAAAACAAGAAGAAAATCTGTTAAAATATATATATATATATATATATATATATATATATATATATATATATATGGAAGAATCATAACAGAAAAGTAAGCCACAGTTCACCTGAGATGCAAGATTACAATGTGCCAGGTACCCATTCCTTTGGAAGCAACCCAAATTTTATTAAATTCATTTTTTTGCCCATACTCTAAACTAAGCACCCTGAGGGACTGTTCTCTGTAGGGATGCATTTTAAGAACTACATCAAAGCAGCTCATGTTGCTTTTTCTTTTTTCAGATATTTTATATGAAAACCAGAACAAAACATGAACCCAGCTCAACATCTAAGAACTTAACCTAGTCTATGGTCAGAGGCTAACTAGTACCTTTGGGTAAGTTTTGCAAGGAAGATACCATTAATCCTATGAGATGCATTCTTCACAGTCTCTTCGGCAGGGGGACAAATTGTTCCTTTGTCTTTCTCAACAACTACCCATGTCAATGGGAAAATAAATAACTGTAGCTTGGTAGCAGTACTGATGTGTAACACCTCTAGATTCCTCATTAATCTTACAATTTTCTAAAACATTATTTTTAGAAATAATTCTTTTAACTAATGACAAACACAGTTCTGTCCCCTGATCTTCATAATGAATTTCTAAGTTCAGTCAGTCCAAATTGTACTTTTATAAATTAGTCCAAATGTACAGCAGATCTTCAACTTCAAGGCTCCTTTGTTACATATTCCCATCTTTTCTTCCATTACCTCACAATGGGAACCTTCACTCAACCCTATTTTGCTGTGATGTCACTCCCCAGTGCTCAACTGCTGTAGTTTCAAATACTTCTGCGAGCTGGTTGTACCCCGCTCTTAAAAGATGGCTGCAACACACACAGGTAAGATATTAATACTATGCCCTTACTCCTGAAATGCTCCTCTTCTCCAGTGCCTCCAAAGCTTGACAGTAACTCGGCGGATGGAGGCTATTAGCATTGCTCACACTCCTCATACTGCTCCATCTGTCTACGCACATATGGCAACTACTATCCTAAAAGTATCATTTCTGGATCAGCAATTTCCTCTTTATTGCCAGTTTTTGAAAGTACTACCCAACTGTAGACATAATGTTACTAAGAGCATTAAGGCTATTACTACTGAAACACAAGACCTGCCAGAACAATACCTGTCCTTTATCTGTTATGGAATGTCCTGCTCTTCAAACCAAAACAAACCGTAAACCAAGGAAAACAAGAAACAAGGCCCGTGAAAGGCAAATAGTTCTTCATTCTCCCCAGTCTTCCCAAAAAAAAAAAAAAATTATCTCTTGGAATTTTTATCTCTTGGAGAGGAGAGGAAAAAAAAAAAAAGCAAGCAAGCCATTTTTGTTTAGAATTAGTTTCACCTGCATCCACCCTTTACAAAGACAGCATCTAGTTTTAACCACTTAAAGGGTGTAAAACTGCTGCAGCAAGGATAACCACAAAGGTGCACTAAACAGCAAAAGTACTTGAAATGGGGAAATGTTTGTACTGAAGACAATATAATTCTCACTCAAGGGAGCATGAGATATTCACCTTTCCCTTGTCAAAATTACTCTTCTAATTTGTAGATATTTTCGATTGGGAACAGACACTTGTAAAAAATTGCATCTATTTGTTTTTATTTTTAATGGACCTAGGAGCATGGATGTCAAGATGAATATAATCTACAGATGCAAATTGTGGAATAAAGCTCCTGGGGTAAAAGCAAATAAACAAAATGAACCCCTGTAACCTCTTTTTCACCTATTTTTTTTGTGAAAAGAAAAAATATTCCCATAAAATTGCTCCATCATAACACAATAAAAAAGGAAGGAAAAAAACACTTAAGCAGCAAAATCTAAAATTGCTATAGCTGACTTCCACAAATCTTAATTCTGGTGGAAGCTGCAACTGTAAGAGAAACAGACAAAAAGCTGAGGAAAAAGCCAGCATCGTGATGGTGATCAGTGAAAAAACAGAGAGCCTTCCTGACTCTAAAATAAAGACCTCTTCACACGTGGAATAACGTGGCTGTGTGATGCTGAGGAAATGCATGGCTATAGTTTGCCCCTTGCTTGGAAGAGAGCCACAAAGGGGTGAGGCTGCCTTCTTGGCCCTGCCATGTGCTTGTGCTGGCTCGCAGGTGCTCGACAGGGCTCCATCAGCTCCCTGCCCAGCTCCTGTCAGCATCCATACAGGGCAGAGGCTGGACCACCTCTTTCCAGGACAGCCTGCGTTTAGGTTTACTTACACGGTCATGATGCTGTAACACAGATTTTCATAACGTATATGCAAAGTTCTTGTAATTTGTCTTGTAACTGTACCGGTTTTGACACTTGCATATTGTTGTACTTTGTATGCTGAGGAAATGACGGCAACACTTTCCTTTTCAGGGAAGATGACCTCAAAACATTTGTATGAGATAAGTACATATAAACTGGTATTAGATAAGGCAGTGGGATGACTCCTCCCACTCTATCTCATGCCTTGTACAAAAGTGAAATCTTCGTAAAAATAGTCCTTTAAATTTGTAGGACAAAGCGAAACCACACAGGCATATATAAACCCTGTATGCATGATTATTTTTTTCTTTTTAAGCAATCTCTAAACTTAAGTCATTTTGCAAAGCTCCAGATTATCCACATGAAACAATAAGGCATCATGCCAGATACTATTGCATTTGTGCTTTCTGCAAACCATTTTCACGGACATCTTGTTCTAAAAAATTGCATATAAGTAATTTAAATATTTAGATGCAACTTTCATTAATATTCCAAGGAAGAATAAAGCACTTCATAATTGCATTAAGTACTTTATAATAATCAATCACGCTGTTTTTAGAAAGCAACTACCTGCCTGATAAGTTTCCTGGGTATATTATAATATCTCATTTTTAATGAGGCTCCCCTTCCCTACTTCCATGAATGACCGGAACTATTCTGCTATCCCATCATTTAGAAAGAATAAAGACCAAAAAAGAATAAGCTGGTTCAGATGAAAAAGAACAAAAGCTAGTTCCGAATTTTAGGTGATAATTACAATAATTTCAGAAGTTTTTTTATTAATTTGTATCAATTAACATAAAATAATTTAATATGAGTGGCACAGAAAATTAAGTAAACTGACATACACAGCATTCAATTATAAAATTCACCATATCTTATTCTGTGTCTTATTCAATGATTTGGAACAGTTATTTCTAAGATAAAGCTTTAAAATATTTAATATTTAAAATATTAAATACTAATTATGCAAAAAAAGATGTTTAATAAGAATACTAATCTTTAAGACTAGTAATTTTTAATAGAAATCCACAGTAAGTAGATTACAAAAACAAAGAGATCAGTGCTCGATGTAGCTATGCAGACAAGAAAGGGAAACCTGGTAGATTTTTCCTGATTGTGAAGACAGAACAAAAAATAGTGTCAAAGGTAATAGAAAAGACTTACCATTCATGCTGAATAGCTTATTTTCAGAAACATATTGCTCCTAATATTAATCCAACAGTTGATAAAGTATGTTAATCCCTACAAAAAATCAGTGCTTCAATCTCTAAACACAACTATACACTAACTGGAAAGAGAAAGCACACAGAATCCAGAGCTTCTCTTCCTTACGAGCTCCTTCTGATGCAAAAATCTGCGAAGCACAAGATAGCAGTAGTAAACTAAAATCAATATTCAGCACACGGATATTTGGTTTTGCTCATTAACTACTTCTGTTCTGACCAGTGCTACCTATTCATGCCCAAAGCAACTCAAAATGGCAGGGGAAAAAAAGCATGCAAACACCAGGAGGTTTTAAGATGTTCTCAATTATATCAAGCACTGGTTGTTTCCATGGCAACCTTAGACCAGAATTATCTGTTGACTTGTACCCAACTAGTAGTTATTCTAAAGCTTTAATCAATTCACACAATGTAGTCTGTACATTATTTCATATTTCGGATATATTTTTCCCTACATATACATATATCTAGCAATTATTTATCTAAATCTGTAAGATATTCCATAGCATTTAAAAGTGTATCGATATGTTGAATCAGTTAGAGAGCAAACAGAATTCCTTTGACTATTCACCATCCATCCATTTATAATTTAGAGACTACAAGAATTTGAAGATGACAGAAAGATGCAATAGTGGTGACTCTCCTGACCATTGCTGTCACTTCAAGTTGTTATTATGATCTCTTATTTTGCACAGATTTGGAAAATACCCGTATCAGCTTAAGAACAAAAGATTTATACTGATTTTGCTGCCTCTACATTCAAAACCGAGCAGCCTCATTGTCCTTTCTGTTCCCACTTCACTCAAAAAAAAAAAAAAAAAAAAAACACAAAAAAAACAAATCAAAACATAGGTTTTGCATAGTTGCTATTGGTAGAAATCAAGACGTCTGAAACTGAGAGTGAAATATATCCTTCTGCTGACTACCATCAGCATATCCCTTTCATCTTCTGGCTGTGCAGCACAACTGACCTGATTACTACTAGCTCAATGTGTACACTCACACATGCACTCAGTCAAGTTTTTAAAATAGATTCAAAGGCCTGTGGTATCCCATACCATCTCTGCCCCTACTGGATTCTAAGGATTTTACACAGCAAATCTATTTCATATATTAACTAAGAATGCAAGGCATGTTCGAAAAAAAATGTATGCTCTATAATAACAAAACAATGAAACAAAGGAATTAAATAAATTTCAAAATCAACAACTAAAAAAAACCCTGAGGCCTTAGGCAACATGTGAAAGCACGCTAGGCCACAACACTTGATGACTGACAACACTTAGCGAAGTCCACCTGATAACAAGCAACTCCTTCACCTTCAACAAACCCAGAGCTTTAGCAGTAACTGCTTGTACAAAGACATACACAGAAACAGACCTGTTATAATACTGCTTTACAGCAGTGTTAATATATTAACTTTCTGTTCAAATCAATTCAACTTCAAACCTAGAGCCACAACAAAAATCTCCTTTCCAACCTTTTTTTTTTTTTAAGGAATGTAAAGGAGTGCTTTTGCCTTGAACTCAGGAGTAATTCACACTAAGCATCTGCTATTTAGCTTCACCTAAAACCTAACAAGAACATCCCCTAAGTTGCAGTTACACGTGCAGAACAGTTGAGAATATCCAAATATCCTTACAAAACAAACACCAGTATCTTTCCAGAGCACTGCTTATTCATTAAACTCTGAAATTAATCAGCAACCTGATTTCAGGTGACCCAACATGATTCTATGACATTGAATTGTCAGGTAGAAAATAACTGTTTCTCTTACATTTTTCCTTTATAATGATGCAAAGAATCGTCACAGATGATGCATTTTTCTGCAGACACAACTGCGAGTCAGTAGCAGACAGACATAAAAGCGCCCTTTACTTCCTGTCACTCCTTAAGCCACGGTGGTAGTGAAACGAGAATCCTAAAATGCAGGCTTAGTCCATGTGTACCAACAATTATTATTATTTTTTAATCTTTTACTAATCATCAAATAGAGAGTTAGGATTCAGGATAAATATCCAAAATGTCATCCTGAAACTAAAGCTACAAGATAACCAATATTCAGCTACCAGCTCAGTAAGTTTTCTTCAGAAAAATTACATCCAGCCACTGTGTTTAATTATTACTCAAAATGGCATTCAAAGTACAACTATTTTCACCATGTTTATCATCGAAAGACACGACAGTCCATTTCCTCATCACGCATGTCATACAAGGAAGCTTGCCTTAAATAGACAGAGAAAAAAAACAGCAGAGACTTGTACACAAACAGGTCACAATTTGTGAATGTCAGTAGGTCAATACCATTTTTTTCTCCATTATATAAACAAAAGTGCTTCAATGTTATTTTTTCAAATAGCTATTTACATAAAAAAGAGCTTCTACGTAAACAGAAGTTAGAATCTATTTTTACTGAGCTGAAAATATTTTGGAGAAGTGGAAGCTCGGAGTTTATGTACTTTCAACATTTATCTTCCTAACAAAACTAGTCAATCCTTTTCCATCTCATTCTGAAGACCTAGATTTCATCTATTTTAGGTCAATGCATTAACACTTTTTTGTTTCCATGTTTACTGCTTATCCTCTGAGAACAGATTCATTCCAAGCTCATAAACTGTTTCAAACTGAAAGCAAGGAGATGTATAAATGCTGATTTTCTTCATGCTAACACTGATGTTAGGCATTTCAAATAAGGCCTATTTTCGATTGAAATAACTGTGCTATCCCAAATCCATCAATGAATCTGAAATTTGGAACAGAATTATCATCAATTACCATACTGCAACATTTTAAAATGAGGATTTAACCATAGAGATAATTACTTTGCAAAAAATGCATTGCTGTACAAGGAAAAAATAATCAAATGGCAATTTACTTACATTGTGATATTTCTGAAATCTCTTTTATTAGCCAAAATGCAATCATGGAAAGTTTTAGTCCATACAAATGCATATTGTTAACTAATAACTAATTCAACTGTTAACTAATTAAGAAATTACAGCTAATGCTATTCATCATATTTGAAACTAAACACAATTTTGTTTACTACTGTATAGAGCATTCTGATATATCATTCACAATAAAAATGAAAAAAATAAAAACCCTATAATAAGTATAATCTGTGCAGCCATGTCTGCACACTCCAAAGTTCAAACATTATAATTTTAAACAAGTTTTCTATTTCTGCTGAACTAGCAGATTTAATTTGAAAATAAAGGAAGTAATTTAGAAGTAAAAATTGGGGTGAGGGCTTGCTAAAACAAGTCATCTGTGCTTTAACAGAACGGGACCAGCCATAAATTCTAGTGCCAGCCACCCAGCCCATGAAACAGCCCCCCACTTCTCTGTGCATGATGCAGTATGTTACTCTTCAAATTAATGCCTTTAGATAATGAATTGCAAAGTCGTCCCTGGAATGTATCGCAGAGCAACGTTCGTATTCAATCACTAACATGCACGCTCTTCAATTGCTATGCAAATTGAAGACAGAATATCTATAAAATAAACAAAGGAACCTACTTACTTGATTTGTCCCATAGGACAGCAAGTTCAGAGAAATGGCTCTCATTTTCCAGAGGCACTCTCTGTTCATGTGTACCACCCTTTGAGTGCCTATGGAAGAGGCGGTTAGCGAAACCTTCCAGTCTCTGGAGCGCGGTGGCAGTCCCTGTGCACTGGTTACAAGGTACCTCCTTCTGAGCTGCCATCTATACGCACTGGCGACTTTTAGAAAAGCAAAACAGAAAATATCTAAAAGGAGCTGGACAAGTCAGAAACACTAAGAGCTACGCATGTGTCAAACTTCCTGTATGCAGTGTTTTCTAACCACTGCTCTGGTCTACTTCCTGTTAAGAAAACCTGTATAATGCACTGTTTTATACTGTTAAGTCTCTTTTCATGTCAATTGAAAACTGTTTTTTTTAATTATTATAATTTTAAACCAAACAACTGCAATAACTGCTGTAGATTTTCACAGCTTTTTAGTGCACGTATTTTATAGTAAAATACATTTAAAAAAAATTAAAATACCATAAACAACTTATTCTGAAGATCAGAAGCCAGATATGTATATATTTTTAACTTACCGCAACCATGCATGAAAAAAAAAGTGACTATTCTGCAGTTCATACCCTGTTAGTAAAATGGAGTACTAACATCACTGTCACAGCTTAACCAGCTGTAATCTAATCATTAACAATCCCATGTTTTCAACTAAGCAACTTTCTAAACAACGTGGTTGCTTGCAGAAACTGCTGAAGAAACGATTACCTCAAAAAATATATTGTTTTCCTCCTTTGAGGAAAATCAGACAATTTGAATTCTAATGTTCATGCAAACAAGAGTACATTATACTTACCCATACTGAGTTCTACTTACTCCAAGAATGAACCAAATGATTTTAGCTTTTTCAGTAATAAGCTCCCAGAACAGCACTGGCAGACCCTTATATAGCCGCATACTCACTCTCCCAGCTCCAGAGGCAGCTGGAAGGAGTCACAAAGTCACGGTCACTGGCTCCTGACATTGCTTATGTCAAAGCCTTGAGTGCAGTCTTGTGGAATTACACAAGGAGGATTTTTCATTCACAAGAAATTTGAATGTTTTCAACTGCAGACTAAGTCTAGAGAGCGTCATTCTTAATGGTTCAGAACATTGGGAAAATAAATTAAAAGTGGTATTTAATGCTAAATTATATTAACTTTTAAAATTATGTAATGTTGCATGCTTACAATGAGTAATACTAAAAATCCATTTTTGTGAAAATGGAAATACATACATTGGGCAACTTTCCCAGTGTATCTTCAGCACATATAAGACGTGGTTTCTTAAAAATTTAGAACTATTCTTAAGTAAGATTGAAATAACTTTTCACAATCTGTCTCCTGTCTTACAGTCAACATGTTGATGATACACCTCTTATTTTTCACCACCATACTTCTCACTGAATAGTTTCCAAATGCAGCAGATATCCATCCTTGGACATTACATAACTATTTCATAACAGCTCTGCATTTTCAGAAAAAAAAACTATGACAAGAAAACCACCTATATTAATGATGAAACAATAAAAATGCTGAAGAACAGACTTTACAGATCGGGCTGCATTCCTCAAAATAGTAACTTAGAGTTGTCACCATTGACCCCCGTCAGGGGAACAGTTTAAATTTCTAGCCCCTGCACAAAGCACAGAAATGCAGGCTCTAGATATACTCTAGATTTTTTTTTTCTTCCAGCACCTGTTCAAAATTCAGGACCAACTTGTCTAAATACTGACACTTTACACATTGCTTTGCAAATCTGGATGAGAACCCGTTGTCTTGTGGGTGACCATGCTGCTCTCTCCTATTAGGTTCTGGTGCTGCAGCCTCCCCTGGATCCCAGCCCACCAAAGGTAATTTTTTACCTTAAGCCTTCCTGGCTTTTACCTACTTTGTCTCAGGATCATTGCTGACTTCCATGACACCTCCCAGGTTCAAGGCTTTGCTGCCGAAAACAGGAACTAGTGATGACCGTGAGGGTTAGCTTACCTTACTGGGGGCATGAATAGGCAGAGAGCAGATAGCTTATATACCACATATAACCAATCACTTTATGGTGGAGCAATGCTATGCCAGCTTCCATATAAGAAATATTTACAAAAGTTAAAGACAACAGCATGCTTGTTTTCCCATCCAGTGAACATTTCAGAACTGGAAGAGCCTCTCTGGATTTGCACAGCCATACTCCCCTGTAGTTTACAGTAAGTGTCTGTGCGTCCAGGGAATCCTTCCAAGCAACTTTATTTTCTCTGACCTTTACTGCTTCCTCTAGTACTCATCATTTTCCCCTCCCCTGATTCCGCACCTTTTTTTTCACAGTACTGTCACCTTATCTTTTGCACAAGTGTCTTTCACACATTTAGCTCCCCTGATCTCAGGAAAAGTAATTTACAAAATTCACATCACTTCACATTATGTGTGTTAGAGTCTACCAACCCTCTAGTGTCAAATCAAGAGATGTGAGAACTGCTGAAGAGCATCTCTGCCCACCAAAATTAAGAGTTTTGAATACACCCAAGTGACTAACCCGGACACTTGAATGAGGTGTCAAAACTAGGGAGCAGAAACAGCCAGCCTCTGAGACGACAGAAGTGAACTGGTTTAAGTGAAAACAGGCTATCAAAAATAGATTATTAAAAGATAGCCTAGGAGGAAACTTGGGTTTACTAGTGTTTTTTTTAAAAATACTACCAATAGATACCATCACAGACATTCTGGTCCACAAGCAAAATATGAAAAAAAAAAGTACTGGTCACACTCATCATTTATTATTCAAGCACTGATAGAACAGATAGCAATGTGCTTTTGTAATAGAGGAATTTTTTTGGCATTGATCAGCATTGCCCAAGAACAACACAAAACACTACCACACTGACTTTCTTTGATGCCCACATCCCATGTGGACTTCAGGGTCTTCATATGACATCCACAGTTTTCAGAGGTGGAACCTCCTATTTCCTTTTAGCTAATCTTTCATCTTATCGACAGACCAATACTTCCAAACCAATTCAGCATTGATTTATTCACACCAAGTATTATTATTTTTTTTAAATATTATATATGGTAAGCATGGAGTACACCAGCTCTGACATAGTATTTTACTCCCCAAAAGCTCAGTAATCAGCAACAAATGATTCTTTGTCAGAGACAAAATTCTGTACCTGTGCTTGTCTTAGGATTTTCACTCGCTAGCCAATAGTGCTTTTCCTTAGAACACTTTGTAAATCTTTAAATACAATTAAACATTTACACAGACATCTGCAAACAGACCTCAGGTCATCTTACTCATGCTGCTCCGAGCTGGAAGAAGAACCAGGGCCAGCTTTGATCTAGAGCCGTGCAGTGCCTGTCGTTAAGGTGGTATGCCCTCCAAGAAAGGAAGGAGGCTGTGCCCCATCCACACCACCACCATCCCCATGTTCTACCACCTCAGTACAACCAAAGTCAGCTCAGGTGTATGTCAACCCCTGTGCACAGGTGTGACCCATGTAATGCCAGGCCTGATGAAGATGCATTTAACTCTCACTGAATGATTTTTACACTACAGTCTGTGACCTAGGAAACTTTTCTATTAAAAAAGAAAAAACAAACAAACAAACAAACAAAAAAACCAAACCGCTTTATTTCCTTAAATATGTAATGTTTGAAGACCTTACAGCTGTCCAGTTGCAGTCCATAATTTCCTAGAGCTGAGCACTATTGAAAATTGCTCTTTGTTCGCACACCAAGCCTGAGCTGCCCAGACACAGCTCCTGGCAGGGTGCTCGCAGCTCTGGTGTGTGACAGGACACCAGCCATGTGCACATGGAGCTACTGACACCTCTTCCTGAGTACCAGTCGGCTCAAGCAGGCTAGGGGTACAATTTAAGGAATGTGTTAGTCACATTGGAAAAGTAGAAGCACTGAAGCAGCTCCTTTCTAACAGGTATCTGAAGTGCCTGTTCTATAAGAGATAATGAAGATCCAACTTCTCTCCATCTTGCAACCCAAACCAACAATGAAATGGTAAAAACTTCCTTTAGGTAGAAATTTTATTTTCACTTAACTCTAGTCACTAAGCCTTGGAAGTTTTAAAACACACTAAAAAAACAGATGTGGGTAGGAGATTGAGCTATGAATATTTATATTACATGTGTAAATTATAGTATTTTGATAAAGAACGTTTCAGTAAAAATTCTTAATGTACCATCCTGTAGCTTTATAAAAAAAAAAAACAAAAATCAAACAGAACATAACAGTGACAGCCATAGAAACAGGCTAGCACTGTGGTGCGTTAATCTGTAAAAGGCAACAAATCCATCTGCACTTTTCCTGACTGCCAGCCCATAGCCTAGTGTGCATTTCCCAGCAGCCGAAACCCAGAGTACATATTTCAGACACTGGTAACAAAGCACAGCAGTATAACCCAGCCAGAGACTTTCAGCTTCTTACTGAAAAAAAAGTCAAAAATAACATAACAAGATAGACCATTTCTTTTTTAATCATTTCTGCTACCACATCATTTCTGTTTCTAGGAAGTTTCTAGGAAGCAATTCCACCCCTACCATTCAAGTCTTAAAAATGAACAGTCAAGGAAGAGCACCCTCCTTTCCTCCAAGAACATAGAGATGGCTGAGTAACAGTATCATCTGTACATTCCTGCTTCGTGCGCATTTTTCTATATTCACTTCTTATAGCTTTAAAGTATTTAAAGTGTTCCCCCATAAGAGTTACTATGATCTCCCTGAACTTTATAGTACTAAGTGAAATAATATGAAAAACTACAGCACGACTATATGTTGCTGAAATGCATTTATCTCACTCCTAGGAACTAATGCCATTCACAGAACTGAAGCTCCCTTACAGTGTCAGAACTGGAGCATCTTCCCATCAATTGCATGAAGGCTAACCAGGAATATCTTAAAATAAAAACCACAGAGAAGATAAGTTTTTAAGACAATGAACTATATTCCTTGACAGGATCTTGAAAACTAGAACTATGATGTAAGAAATTCCAGATCACTCCCAGGTAACTAATATTTAGGTCTTAATTCTAATCTGCCAATTTAGTGTTTTCCCAGTTAGCTACAGAGCTGAGTCAACTTGCCTGCTTAAGCATATTTTTTTCCTAGAGGTTAAAGACAATTTATTTGCTTTTAAAATAGATGGCTTCATCTTTCCCTTTACGCACCACTTATTTCTACAAAGGTCCAACTTTATTATTATTTATAAATCAGGAGCAAGCAATTATTTGACACAAATTGTTAGGGAGGGTTTCTCAATTTTTAAGAACTTGTAGATATTGCTGAATATAGCAGCTCTCCTGTTGGCCAATAAATTATTTGTAAGTTGAAAGATAGTGCCAACATATATTAAAAAGGAAAATAACTTCATTGTCTAATTTTCAATTAGAAAACAGAAAATTGTTTAGTTCTACAATCTTTTAAATAATATGTACTAAAGAACCTAGAGTGTTTTGTTGTATAAATTGGAGAAGACATGTATAATCTGTCTCAAATTATATAAAACTTAATCGTTTATATCCTTTTCTATCAAGTGTATACTGTAGCAACTAAAAATAAGAATTTTATCAGAAATTGTTATTAACCACAGTTCATTTTGAGTCTTGCCAGGCACGCATATTTCAGAAAGAATTATGGGTAGAAATAGAGGCAGAAAAAGGCTTCTTGAAAAAGCAGATGTATTTTGATTTTCACTGTGCATCCAGCACTATGTCACTAGCTTGCATTTCTTCTTAAATGCATGAAAGGAAGAGCAGTATTTGCTAGTGCCTTGCAGATTTAATGGCTTTCCTCTTCAAAACAAAGATGTTTTAAAATTTATATATGAAACTTCAACAGAAATGTACACCCATGCCGTCTTAGTGTACCTTCATATGTGCATTGTTTCAAACAAGGCTAACCCTTATTAGAGAGCCCCTCTGAGAGCAGTACTAAAGCTGGGACTGCAGCACGGCTATAAATAGGACTGCCAAGAGGAAGTTGTTGCTATGGCAATGCTGGTCTTATTTCTATTTTGACTCAGTAGACCTCTACTGGCATCTACTGTATGCAGGCCTAATTGCATCAGACATCTTATACCTTCATCTCTCACCAGGAAGCATAAATTAAGGCTTGTGTTCTCCACCAACATCGTTTATTCTTTTTCCATGATCATACAAAAGGAAAAAAAATTACACACGAAAAAGAAAAAAGCCAAACACTCCTTGTATTCAGCATCTGACTTTTAATAGGTAAACTAAAAATTCTCATTTTTCCTGTCAGTTTTCTTTTCAAATTTTGACAAATTCATCATTCAAGACAACATGGTTTTCCACTTGCATATTGGCAGCAGATCAAGTTTCCTCAGTTCTATTGACACATATCTGTGTTATTTTTAAGTCAAATAGCTTGTATTCTGTAGTCATAATCCCAGATCTAGTCCTGACAAGTTAGAGGACAGAAAACTCTTGTTACAAGCCAAATCTTCCACAGAACTGACAAACTTGCTTTGAAAAGATGGCCACTCCTGCCAAAGAGAATCGCATTCCTCTCCTTTCTAACTTGGCTCCTTACTCCTCGCTTCTCTGACAGCTTCCTTCGAGGTGATGTGGTCACCGGTGCTGCGGTCACACTGCCAGACAGAGGTTTCAGAATATGAATAGATTACACAATCATTCTGTAAAAAAAACAAACTTTAGCGAATATCCACCTTTGAAGTATCAGCTTTCACTTAAGTACAAGATATCTTCTGAAAGAACTTGCGGAATCCTGCTTAGTACAGGCCCTTCCAGATCGTAATTGTATGGAGTTATTCAAGCAGCTCATTTCCTAGCACAAGTTAAGATAGTTTGACATACTCACAATTCTCTAAAACCCTCTTAGTTTTCAGCAAAAGAGAAAGTACCCCAATACCTGCATAGGTATTTTTTGTTATACTTGCATAAAACAGTTGTCTGCCAAGACATAATCCCTAGAGGAAAACAAAACAAAACAAACTGACCCCATTTTGAGCTAAATATGTTAAGTTACTTCATCAGAAAGGATAATGCTTTTTAATAAAGTCAAGGAGTACAGAATGCAAACTAGAACACAATAGTGGCCTTTAGAAAGCATGGTCTAAAGTACAAAACGTTTGGTCACATGATGTGGCGATACAGACACCTTTACTCGTATTAGAAACAGATCCCATGTTCCTCTGCCTTACCAAGGGGATTACAGACAGCCCTGGAGAGCATTCTGCTCCCTCTGCTCCTGCCAGCTGGCTCAATGGCAGCAGATATTCTACAGAAAAGGAGAAAAACTGAACCAATGTACATCTACCGGTATCATCCACATCAGAGTGAAAAAAATGGTATTTAATTAAATAGAAGTGGAGGGGATGCCACTGAACCCTAAACTGCAGAATATGTAAGCAGGGATTTCAAAGATTCTTACATGCTCTTAATAAATCATCGAGCTTTACAGAAACATGCAGGCACCCCAAATACAGCTAAAATATAGAGAAATCTTGCTGTTTGAAAGTTACTAATATTGTGTTTACAAAATTTAATTCATGCCTGCATTTAAGTGCAGTAGCAAATGCCACCTGCTGGTCAAGGATCAAAGTGTGAGATACCAAAGCTGTAATACGAAACAGTGAATTTTTAAAAAGTACTTTATTATTTATGTGTAGCATAAACGACTAAATAACTCAGATTTTTCAGAAGATAAATAATCTACACCACCAACTTTCTAATTACAGAATATTTTTCCTAGTGAGGCAGTAGTAACGGGTACATATCTTTATTTATTACCAGTCTAAATATATTCTTAAATAGCATCTGTTTCGAATTCAAGACAGTTTTAAGAATAAAAAATTGTAAAAAAAAAAAAAAAAAAAAAAAAAAAAATTAAAAACATTCCTGCATGTATGGAATAAAGACTTCAGGCAACAGAGACCCTGGAAAAAAGCTTCAGAAGTGAGTATAGATAAAATATGCCATTACTTGTAATTCTCTGAACAAAATGAAGCAACTCATACTGCATGTCAGTTTAGCATACAATAACATGAGTGACAATAGGTAAAAAGACATCATTCCTTAAAACTGTATCCTCAAGAAGCCACAGCCCTGCAACTGTATTTTACTGTCCTTGAAGCTAGTTTTCTAAAATTAGATACACTAACATGAGTACTTGTAGTTGTATTTATCTTTAACTTGATTTAAAGAGAAATAGGAGCAAGCAATAATTAAAAATTTATCCTGAAAATCACTGTGTTTTATGTTGTGAAATACCACCAAGAGCAGCTTCTCATAATAGGTCACCTCAAAGCATTGTCATTACCCCATTTTTCAATACCACTGTTATACAAGAAATCACTAAACTCATATTCAAGTACAATTTGACCATGCAATTATCTTTCCCTTTGCCAACTGAGATAATGAACACGCTCATAGGTAAAGACATTTTTATGGTATAGATCCAATCCATTCGATACTGAGCAGTATTAGGTATTGAAATTCATTCTATATTTCCCCACCACCACTGATTTCTATTTCTGATATTTACAGAAATGAGATGTTTACAGCAACGGAGGTCATCTCAACACTCACACACCTTTAATTCCATTCTCACCTTAGTCTCAAAAGGTGAGAGACCTACCTGACAAGAAAATGTTGTGACAGATCCAAAACCTAAGATTTCCAAGCCAAAAAGCTTTGGGAGTCTTGGTCTGATCTTCTACTGACTAATTACAGATTAGGCTTAGGCTTATTGAGTGATGACCTTGTATGAAAACAAAGCAAATAAAACAAATACCCAATAATGACAGGGCTTTTTTGTTCATTTTTTAAGAGATGCCATTCATATTTCTTTTGATTTCTCCTGAGCAGCGGAACTCTTGCTAGGAAAAAAGCACAAACCACACACAGGAAACCTACACAGGTCAGAATTTGGTTATTGTGACAAATGACATATGTCCAAATATTTTCATCCTTAAAAGAGAGATCTCTGCCAAAAAGCCTGGAGTTGCAGAAATGCTCACGCCTGCAAAAACAGAGAGCTTCAGTGCACACCTCCACTGCAGACTGCATTCTGCCAGAGGGAACACAGAATTAAACTAAAAAGACCTCTACCATTGAAGGGTGTGCATGTGTCGGGGAGCATTCCTGCCAATAACTGGGCATGCTGCTCTTAATTTTAGAGGGATATGGTCATCCTATTCATGAATACTACTACTACCACAAAGAAGAATATTTTGGATATTCCCATTTTGAATTGGCAAAAAAGTCTTATGATAGCATCACGTGGGCTCTTCTAATTTCTGGGAAGCAAAAGTCCCTCTGATTTGGTAAAGCAGGAAGATACACTATCTTGAATTCATCATCTTAATTTACTTGAAACTTTTTGAGAAAAAAAAAGGACTAAAATTTTGTAATTAGCCAGAGACTTCTTTTCCTCCTCCTGGAAGAACAAACGTGTTTCACTCACAGCCATTCTCAGATGTTCATAACTTTTCCTAACAACCTCAACACAGAACTGTTATTTCTGGGAGTCACATGGCATGTGGGAAGATTCTGGTTTTCCTCCAATTCCGCTCAAGTTAAATCCTACTCAAGAAAACTGCCAAAATGAGGTGCCAGTTGCAATACATTGTATGAATTTTTAAACTGATTTCCACAATAGGAACCATGTTCCCACACTTTTGGGGGTGACAGGGAGGAAACTGGAGGAAACAGTATTATTTAACTGGAATATCAAAATAATAAAGATACTTACTGAGTAACTGCAGTTACTGAGCCCTCTCCTCACCTTCCTATTATGATAGAAAAACAATACTTAAGTTATGCAGAAATGAAAACCTAAATGAATACGTATCTGAAGTGAACTGCTTATGTGTTAGCAAATAACCTACTTCAATGTTTCCATTCCTTTGCCTCTATAAAGATGACACTTCCAGAAGAAAAAATATCAACTGATTCATCTGCCAATTAAGGCAAACTATGTATTATTTTAACTTCTGAAAACACTGCTGGTACCTATTTTTTCTGAAAAACTGTGAGAGGTTAACAACACTAATGTATTGTCTAATGTATCTGTGCATAGCTCCTGGTGGGCTTCTGGGCATTCAGGATGTCAAACACAACCAAGTTCTGAAGATGAACGGCTTTGGGGACTCCGAGCTGAATGTATTTATAAGTTCTAGTTGGCCTGAAATCTAAATTTGAATTACCTTTCCAAGTAAGTCTTATATCAATGCAGCCTGTATTGTACTAATGAAAGTAAAAATAATACTTCTGCACGCCATACAGTTTCTTACAGAACTTTTCAGAGGTTGCTGAATAGATAGGTCGTGGTGGGTGGGAGGGTAATATCAGAATGGGATCATACTACATTAATCCTTAATGATCACATTGATTTGCACTAACAGATTGTGCTGCTCTTTCCTTAGTTAAAAGGAGACAAGTATTAGAAGATTCATTACTCATCTGGATTTTGCTGACAGTTTAGAAACTGGCCACTTTGATGGTTCTGGAGATTCATTTGTCACAATTACTAGATTAACTACTTCTCTGCACCCTCATTATCTTTGGGTATACGTTCAGTAAGATGTCTGACCATGGCGCAATTAACAGCAGAATAAATACAATTGTAGTCTATACTACATTAACCATAACAGCTTCAGTAACTTGAAATTATGTCCAGCTCCAGCAACTAGACTAGCCTCTGTGCAAAAATGTAACGCACAAGATACATTTAAAGCTTAACAACTATCTCCAGGCTTTGTGTAGGATAACACACCTCATGAACTCTAGGAACTGAGCAGCATATTCCACTTATATCGGTAGTTCAGATTCAAGAACTTTATTAAAGCACCTCATTAATGTTCATCACCACCCTCCCCCAAGACTGTAGCATTAAGCTGTACTTAGTTTGTTAATCTGTTATTTCTCAGAATTAACAAAAGCACACATGGCAAGTTGTTCAGAACAGGACACCAAATTTGTTTCTATCTTCTTAAGCTTGCTGCACAACCACTCACTTGCATGTACCTTAAATTCCTTCGTAACACTCTACGCGGCCTACATAGAAAAGATTGTCAAACCTAACCTAAAATAAGCTCATCTTACTCTTTAATTACAAGAACTTCAGCTAGAAGACCAGAACTTTATACTTCGCTGGAAAAGTTGCATCATCATAGTCATTCATGTTGAAATACAAAGTTTTTTTGAAGAAAAACAGCTTCCTCCAAGAAATAGAATACGTACATATATATTATCCGTATGAGAAAGGAAAGAAAAGCTGATATCCTGGGTACAAATTCTGTTTTACTTAAAGCAACCAGCTCAGCAAATTCACATAAGAAAAGTGTATTTTCAGTAGAGCTTCAAACAAGCCCATAACTAATAACACTGATAAAATACTGGCAGTCACCTAGAACAGACACAAAAATAACAAAGCAACAAACTCAGAATCAACCTTTAAATCTTTTCCTTGTCTACAAAGACCAACTTCTCTCAACGCTATCTAACAACCCCGCTCATGTTTCTTGGTAAATATTTCAAGCATAAGATTCTGAACGCCAAATTATGAGTAGCGTTTTAAGTGAATATATGCTATGCACTTTTTTTGAAACAGGAATATGAGTTACTTTAAGTTACTTGTTTCACTCCCTGAACAGAGTGAACTGACATCCAGAGATACACAGACAAGTGACAGCCAGAGCCACACGGGAAAACAAGAGGTCACAGTCACACCCCATACAGTGCGCAAGGGGGGCAACCTCAGATGTTCTCTCTGCTTCTCCTTTCAGCATCGTTTTGCACCCTTGTTTTGCAATCAAATAGCTCTTTGCGGTAATTTTGTCCCACAAATTACATGTTCAAATATTTCTAATTTCAACCCGACTGCTCAATATACTGAGTTTTCTACCATACATTTCACCTGTTTTCATTAATCTATAAGTGTGGTCTAAAAATAATTGGTGACCTGAAATATAATACTAAGGCTTAAATCTGAAAACAATTTCCAAAAAATCTGACTAATTTTTAAATCAAAAATGATAGTACTCATATTAGTGTTTGACATGCTTAAATCAGCATCCTCAAATTCAAAAGTGTCATTGCTAAAAAAAACAAGTGTTGCATCAGCCAAGAAAATGGATTAATATCACACTTCTGAACAATAAACACTTTTAATTGGCTGGCATATTACAAGTTAAGAGAATAAGTAGTATATAGAAACAAAAGGCACATTTAGGAAGGCCTGCTTTTTGTCCTAAATCAAATGAAGCACAACTCAGGGCCTCCCAAGATAATATGTTGATTCAAAAGATTGAAATAGGTCTGATAAAGATATGATAGCAACCTAGAGATCAATTACTGATGCAACAGGCTGAAATAAAAAAGATAAAGGAAACTATGCCTTCTTCCTTGCTTACTGATAACTAGTGAACTGTTAATACATAGCTTAAAGTAAAAATATTTTCCTATGCTCTGTCATTAACTGTGTACTTTGGGAACAGCCATGATACCAAGTCAGGGAACATACGACATGAGAGCATACCAGAATCCCCGCTACTCAGTCAAAAACGAGAATTTTGCAATAGAACTGTAAGAAATGAAGCAGAGGAAGGGCTAACAGGCAAGAAAACAAGTCCTGGTGCACGACAGGGATCTGAATTAGGGATCTGACGTAGGACAGAGGTAAAACAAAAAAGGGGCTAAGGAAGGACATGATGAGCTCCATGTCTGAAACAAGTACTGTGAGCAGAGGCAAAACCTTACTTTGAGCATAAGATATAGAGCAATAAAACACAGGTTCACCTGTATTCTCCCAAACAAAGAGACTAACTGTATTCTTTCACACTAAAAGGGGGAAGAAGTGCCAGGTATCACTATGGCCTCATTAAAAAAATAATGAAAAGCAAATCAGACAAAAAGCAAAAGATGATGTACAGACAAGTCTCCAAGTATGTAGTTAAAATTTGCCTAGATTAAAAAAAAGAAAGTCTATCCTACCACTGTTCATGGAGTAAGGGAAGAAATGCCCAACTTCTCCCTGTTATAATTATTCAGCCATTTAAACTTAAAGGACACTTTAAGACTCATGTCTATAAACAATTCCAGCCTTAATTCCTTAATTTGGACAATAATTTTAGAGGGCTGCAGCCCCATACAGATTCAACACAATCTCATTATCTCAGCTTTTTTCACTTCAGTTCCTAAACTGAAATGTAAACTGAATTTAGTTACTGACTGCCAACTGCGCATAACTGAAGGACAAAACACCCACTTTAATATTCTTCAATATTTTAGTTACTTCAGACTTAGGAATAACTGACTCAAGATATGAATACCAAGCTACGGACAGACTTTGGGCATGCTGAGAGAAACAATACATCAAACATAAGTTTTTGTTAAATCTTTTTTGCTATTGTCCTTAATTTATACCTGATGTTGCTAAGGATACTGGTTGAGATGTTAAAGTTATAAAACTCACTGGTTGCAGCACCACTAACGTGTTGATCTCTACATGAAATTAAAAAAAATGTCTTCCAACTTCAGAGTGTTCTCTTCAGCTATATCCAAGACTGCAGCATGAAGAGTGACCAGACCAACAAAAAACAAACACAAGCATGTAGAACTAATGCTATTTGGAACACAGGCTAAGCAATAAAAACACCCAGTCTGTTGTGGATTGTGTTTGTCTATGTTTGTGACCTAACAGTACTCTTCTAGTTCCCAAATTATGATGTAGTTTGGGCTGCAAAGACAATTAATGTTCTTTTTATCAGGCTTTGTTAAAATGCTGGTGTCACCCCTGTGGTGCTGCTTGTTGGAGTTACAAAGACAAAAATACCAACAACTGAATGACTACAAGAGGTAACTACACACATTTACGCCGGTAAGCCACTCACACTCCAGTGAGCGTACAACACAATCGCACACTCAGATACAGCCATGGAACCAGGCATTCCAGTAACGCTTCCTCTGCTCTCCCTAGATTCATCTGTCTTATTTTACAGCTGCCTGCAACCTAAGGAAAAAATGAAATCCTTGGCTGCCTTAGAGATTTATTCACTTTCATGGCTTTGATGATCTGGGGAGGTGAGATCCTGTTAGCTAAATCCTAATATTTAAGTTGGACCACATCCTGTGGGGACAGAAGAGATCCCAATTGATCATTATAAAGAAAATACTAATCTTTATATAACTTTTGAGTTGTTTTTCTATGACTCCATAATTACAGAGTAAGAAAGGCAAAGATTTTACTTTCCATCAGCCAATATATTTTAATAGGCACTTGAGACATTTAATACATTTTGAAAAGCCTATAACATAGAGGGAAGCAATATTTCTTTTATGTTGATGTAAATTCACAGAGAAAACGTTAACAAACCAAAATACCATAAAATAATTGAGCTCACAACTTTCAGTATACATCGCATTTTCCTTTACAATATCAGATCATTCCGATGTAGGGCTGAAATGAAGATTGAGTCTCCCTGGCTTGCTCATTTTAAGAGAGGATTTACACAATTTGCTCCAGTTTTGCTTCAGCTTTTTATGAATAATAAACATAAAAGCCTTGAAACATGGCCAGAAAGGCCAATGGATAATACACGACCCCATTAGGAGGCACTTTACCCAGAAATACGTAGAAAACCTGCTCTGCCGTAGAAGCCAAAAGTTTGCAAAGTACTTTCCCAGAGTCCATTTAGATTTAAAAATAGATAAGTAGTATTATGATACAGCAGTCACATGTGGTACATTTGATCTATTTTGAGCTAAAATTAATAAGCACTTCAAGAACGTGAAGTAAATTGATATACTAATTGCCATAAAATAAGGTATAGTTTTCTCTCTGTAACGGACTTGCCAATTCAAAAGCATGACTGGCAAAAAATGAAGATACACATTATTTTAAGTTACCACAAGCGTTACTACAAGCCTCCAATAATTATGAGAGGACACAGTATAACCCTGTATGCCTAAGTCTTCTAAGAAGTTAATTGTTTAACAAACACTTGCAGTTAGTTACCAGTTTTCAGATGAAAGGTGCTTAATAGTGACAACTAGTTTTTAAAAACTAGTCATTTTCCTAGAGGATATCCTCTCCCCAGCAAAATTCAGAAATGGTTAAAAGCGATAGGACTCTTAAGCCTGATTGCCTTGCCTCTGCCTTGTTTTTCTGGAACATCACGACTGAGAAGTGAGGATTTAGACAATCACATGATTCCCAAGTTTAACAGCCCAGATTTTCAGTGCATCGAGCCTACGTAGGAAGGTCAACAAATACTGTGGTTTGACCTCGGTTAAGAGCTGAATCGCATCTACAAACAGTTTTATATTGGAATGCCATAGCAGGACACATTTCTGTTCTTACAGCACAGAAGGGTGTGCTTTTAACTGTGATTTTAAGAGTACTTATAAACAAGTACTTGTTTGTGTAACTTATTTCAAACAGAAAGCTACATTTAAAGCATGTTTAAATTTCGTATTTTGGTATTCAAAAGTAAAAGAAAGACTGAACTAGAATTGTTTTAGTAACATCCCCTCTTTTACACGTGCATTATAACAATCATGTATACCTTTTTCCACAGACTCATACCTCAAGCAGCACAGTGTATTGAACTGCTCTGGCACTTGTTCAGCACTATGCAGTGAAGGAAACTTCTCTGTAAGGCTCTTTAGCACAAGGTGGAAAGACACACAGCTCCAGAAAGCTGCAGGGCACTCCGATGATGGCTACTGAATGCCACCCTTGCGATGGAGATGTTATCCTGCCTTGTGACAAGTTCCTTAAACCAAATTATTTTCACCTGCATGTACTGCTGCTTTTCTATCCATCCTATCATGACCAAAAAGTGTTTGGACACCTGTTTCCCGAAGAAGAATTAACATTTGTAACTGCCACAGAAAGCTATATAATCGGCACCTATATACTTCAGAGGATTTCATGTATTATATGCCCTGAAAAATAAACCTTTATCACATCTGGCAGAGCTCCCTAAAAGAAAGGTAAACATTTTACCTTCATCTCTTCATGCTTCAGTTCCCTGCTAGTAAAATGGAAACACCAGAAGCTCATTTAATGAGATATTGTAAAGGTAATTTCAATGTTTGCAAAGCAGCTGTATACTAAATTTATTTTTGTAAAAAGCTCACAAGGAGAAGAATAACATGCAGTAAAAAGAAAGACTGATATGTACTGCAAACAAAATGTAAGAAAAAAATTCTTCATGAGTACAGCTCAGTGTCCTGTGCAACAAAGTTAACAAGATCCTTTCAGGGGATGAGGGATAAGCCAGTGGGAGAAGGAGCATATGATCTTGTAATTTTCTCTATTATGACACATCTGCACAAAGGAGCTGCAGTGGTCATCCAGGTAATTTTAATTCTGCATTGCCTACTTTTTTAAAATTGATATTGCAACATAAGCAGTTTCTTTCTCATTTTGACTAAAGAAGCTTAAAGTTTTATTTTTTAGAAAAGAAATCTATGAGCCAAGTATCACCTTATGGCATTATCTAGATCAAGAGGTCATTCATCAGCTGTGAAGGGAGGTCTCTCTCTCTCTAACATACTTTCAGAGAAGTTTTTTATCAGAAGAATGGCAGATTTTGAAGATACTTGGTTCCTTTCATATTTCCAATTGCAAACAATTATTTGTATCTCCTTGCCTTCTTTTCAGGTTTCTTTCTAATCCTTACATTTACTTTACCTGTACTACGACTCGGAAGAACACCTGCACTCACAGATCCAGAATCTTATCATCCCTTAACTGCTTAAGTACCCTGGAATATAAAACAGCCAAGATTTCAAAGGCTACTTAATCATTTCACTTTTTAATACAATGAAGAAAATTGGTGTAATACTGCATTGAAGATTTTTTCTCCATAACGTGATTAGAATTGTAAAAACATAAAACCATGTTTGTTTTATTCTCTATCATATTGCTAAGCTTTGTTAACATATTAAATCAAATATCTTCACATCGAACTTCAATAGAAAATAGTTTGAGGTATTGCTATAAAAATCCTAATCTGAACAAAAACATCATAAACATAAAACTAATCTGGCTGAAACAGAACTAAAGGAAAAGACACTTAAAAAGAGTTCACCAAAAAAAGAGTCTGTGTGTATGCTAAATACATCTGAAAAATCCAAGAAGAATTATATTAAGAATGCACAAGAATAACAGAAACAAATTCAATTCCCTATAAATTAATAAATTACTTGCGCTCAGAATAATAATGCTTATTTTACATTGTGCAGGCAAGGAATCCTCTGATTGTTATCAGAGCTCTAAGAGCATAGAGTTCATTTTTAAGCTGACTCTTGATGAACCATAAAGGTCTGACAGAACTGATTTTTTTTTTTAAAACCTGATTTAAAAAAGTTACTCAATTTATAAGAATTGCAAACTTTCTTAGTAGCAAGAAAGCACCAATTTTGCAACATAAACTGAGACACTGTATACAGGCCTGGTGGTGTGTAGTCACAGAATCTCAGAAGCACTTTCTGTACAGAAAGCATATATT
Source organism: Aythya ferina (assembly GCF_964211825.1). Lineage (NCBI taxonomy): Eukaryota > Metazoa > Chordata > Aves > Anseriformes > Anatidae > Aythya > Aythya ferina. The sequence continues at coordinate 19,039,976 of NC_140304.1, forward strand.
GTTATTTAACTGCCCATGAAAGGAAACTTCTGTGCCAGTTGATAAGTCGTGTTTTTACTTGTCGGTATAAATAATAAACTGTAAGTCAAAAGTAAAGGAATATGACTAGATAGCACAGCAAAGTAATCCTCAGGACATTGCATATCACTAAAGCCGTGAGTCAGGAAAGGCAAGGACTGCAAGCCTACATTGCTGCCCACCTGACCTGAGCTGTTGTCTACCTGTTTCCATCATCCACTCCACCACTGGAGCAGAGTAGGCAAGATGCTCTTCTGCAGTTTATCTTGCGTACTTACAAGGAGCATACCTAAATCTTACCTATACCAGCAAAGAAGAAATGAAACTGAGATGTCCACAATAAGTCTCCTTCAGCTACACTCAGCCAGGTTTTCCACAGGCCATATTCCACGGTTTGTGCAAATTGTAACTGAGGCTGTCTTGCTATGCCTTTGATTTCCCCTTCAGAAGCACACACACCTTAACCAAATGAGATGCAGGTACACTCCCCCACTCCTACACTTCTCCTGGCTGAAACACCGCACCTGGGCACTGCATGTGGTTTGATTTGAAAACATTAATTTGATCAGTTTGAGTTTGGGGTTTTTTTTTTATTTCCTTTACCAAAAACAGGAAAGCTGCATTTCCATCCTTCACTTTCACTAAAAATATGTCCCACCATAATACCACAAATGTGATAGCAAAAAGGGGCAGCAAAAGAAATGTATGTCCTAAGGGTCTGAATCATTCTGTTCTTATCAGACAAGATACTGAAAACTACCCTGAAATAACATCAACTTTACTGTAAGCAAATCAAATTATATCTGATACATAGCTCATCATTAGAAGTACTCAAACGCAAGTGCTTCATCCAAAATAGGCACTAATGTTTATCATGTACAATTTCCCTATTATCCTAAAATATAAGGAGATACCTTCATGAAAGTACCTTCATGAGATTCAAAGAGTTAAAAAGTACCCTATGACAGTGAAATCAGGTGTACACAATTTCAGAAGTGTCTTCCTGATGATCTGAGCAGATTAAGTATTTGAGGGGTAAAATTCAGCACGAACGACATTCTTAACAGCCCGTGGTAATTTCTATACTAAATTGTAGAAGATCAAACAAGTAAGACAGATACATGGTGTACAAACACCCGTTTGCAGGAAAGAAATCCCCAACTCAATTATATATATGTGTGTATGTATTTTTTAAGTGACAATAATAATAATGCTTATGATTAAAACCACTTTATTGAAAAATATTTTCTGTTCTTTCCATTAAGATATTCACGTTTTTGATGTTGCTACATGTACTAAAATAGAAACAAAGAATTAAGACAAATCGTCTTGATATTCATAATTTGTTCCCAAGCTAGACTCTTTGTTAATAAATAACCAAGTAACACTGCATCATGCAACTTGAATTAATGGAAATTTTAAACTTGTATTGTCTAACAGAACACCACAGTATCTGGTTTCATTGTAAAAATCTTCAGTTTCTTAAAGTGAAAATGACTTGTCAAAAATACTTTTTGGGGAGGGGTGCTAAAAATTAACTGTACCGTACTACTATGAATAAATGGTGGTAGGAGGAAAGCAGACCACTTACTCATTAATTAGTTCCAAAAATCCAGCTTTGAACATATATATCCAATTTTTTTCTACCTTTAACCGGACACCCCAATCACAGAATATAACAAGCTCATCACCATCACTACTAGACTGCCAGTGATTTATGGCCTATTTGTAAGGAGGTTACGCAGACTGATCCCTGATCTCTTCTAGTATCTCATGTAACTCTACAAAATATTAATGCATATTACAGACTAAAAATTAAGTATACAAGAATGCTACGCATAACTTTTGGAATATTAACTATATATTTCTTTTCCATTTTTTAATTACAAGTCAAACGTACCACTCAACAATATCATATTTGCAAACATGTTTGAACATAAAATGCTGTTCTTGTTCAGGATGTAAATTTGGTTTGCTGAAATAGAAGTTACCTTTGTCCTCACCTTCTCTGACCTGAAACATTCATGGAGTAGGGGGTTTAAAAAAAAAAAAAAAAAAAAAAAAAGAAGTCTTCTTCCACTTGTTCAAACTGATTTTCCTTCAGTTATATGATTTTACTGAAGTATGTCTATAGAGACGGCATTCACATAAGATGTAAACATCAGGATCCTGTTATGACTACGTGTTTGCTTTCTGAAGTTGTAACAACTTGAAGGACCAGATTTATATCTGCTTGTATGTCATCTTTCATAGCTGTTTTAATTTTGCTGTCCCTTCTTAAATACCATCACCACTGACAAAGCTCTTAAGAAGACCTATTAGCCAGAAGTACTTTTTAATAGCAACAATGTCTACACAGTATTTTGGTACTTCACATAGCAGCCATCTAAGTTAAGTTCTAAAATATCCAGTGCTGTGACAATTAAGCTGTGTTTAGACCACAAAACCACACCAGTAAGAACAGGCAGCTATAAAACTGAAGTACTGTTTTTGTTTGTGGTTCAAGAATTGTCTATCAAAGGATACTGCAAAGTTGCTGTTGCTGCAGCAGACAATCGAGTACATTTCAGATAACCGTCCTCCAACCTGCAACTTAATCTTTCATGAAAAAATATGCTCTGCCATATGATGAAATACCGGGGCGGGGGGAAAGGAAAAGCATTGCTATTTTTTATTCAATAGCTCTTGATGTAACCACAAATAGGGAGATTCCCTCTTTGGTCATATTCTTGGAGCATGAGTTGAAGTCCAGCAGCCTCTTGTAAGCAAGGAGGCAAGAGTCCCAAAGAGCAGCCTCCAGAGACTTTTGGATGCTCAGAGCATGATCAGACTCTTTTTCTACCACGTCAGAAATTTAATGCTCCTCAATAACAATGCAGGAAAACCGGGCTTTTACACCCAACTGTGTCAATGGTCTTTTATTTTTATACATAACTCCAGTGTACTTCTGCATTCTGCATGAGGGAAAACATTCCTCATGCTATAATGCTACTGCTGCTACCGGTACAGCACCAAGTGCTTCACAGGGACTAGTGCCACTACTGCTTCACTGTCTTGCATATTCCTTCCTCAGTATTTACCACTACACTTTGACTCTCAGAAAGCCACCAATACTGTATCTTACGCCCATAATGCTGCATGTATCCCATGTTTGCAGCTACAGTGTACATTTTCCCCAAACCCACTAGATGTCACTTCCTCACGATTCAATGTACATTCAACAGGAAATCTAAACTTTCGCACAATTCTTTCCCTCCTCAGTTTATTCAAGCAACCCCACACCATTTGAGAGAAACCCCGATTCTATCCACTGCTCTGCTTCTTGTAAACGTGGCTGATCTCAACTCTGATCTCACAACTTGCAGTCAGCTTCTATAAATCTCTCTCAAGGGCTGCACAAGTATCAAGCAGGATCTCAAGATCAACAAATTTGCTTTGCTGCTCAGCTTCTTCATAACACATCTGAAGGGACTGTGTATGAAAGGCTTCTATTTATGTGCTTTCCATACTGAACTCTACTGTTTTCCCAGACTCCGTATTTTGGGCTAGTCTTCTCAACTAGAAGACTGGCAGTAGAACAAACAAGTTTGTATGCATTAGTGGAAATGAATGAGTCAATTTAGTTGGTGGAGAAAATTACCATGTTCTGAATATAAGTGTGGAAAAGCAGCCAACCACTATTTTCTGTTTGGCGTTTTCACACAAAGGAAGGCAGAGCTACCTCAAGTTATCTTTTGAAATAAAAGGCACTAAGGCTACAAACTGTATTTCTGCTTCACACAGAAAACAAACAAACAACCCCATAGAAAATCAGTGTCTTCGCCAGTGACTGGAAAATTCAACTCAGCTGCAGAAGATGAAAATGCAGGAGATCTTTCGTTCTTCTTGTAAAAGACTACACTACATTTACAGTTCTCATACCACTAGCCCTATTTCATCAGTTAGGTAGCTTCAGCAGCTGGTTTCTTCGCATCTCTTGTACTACAACACTGGGCTGCATGTCTCGTCTTCCTCCTGTCACTCCCTACCCACATGCTGTATCTAAAATGCCCATCCATGCATTAGTCATCTTCCAGTTTTATTTGTCCTAAAAAATTCTTGAGCACATTCTGGAGTAATTAAAAATATAGAGAGGAAAGCTGGTGATCCTCTCACTAACTGTCAAAATAGATCATGCTCTGATGACCACAAAGGCAGTCACACTTAACAGAACTAAAATATCACAATTACTACTTAATCACAGCAGTAAGCAAAAATAGGGCAAACGCTGCTGATAGCATTTGAGAGGGGCATGTCAACGTGTACCTTTAGAAAAATCAGTCAGCAGCATTGCTGGTTGAAGGAAAGGCTGATCCCCTCAAATTAACAACCACCTCAGGTTAACACACCTAAGAGGTGAGGCAATCAGCACCATGTGATGGCTAGCCTCTGCTCCCTCCCGTCAGAGAAAGCTTAGTGTGCTCTCTGCAGTGGCAAAACCCCCTCACCTTTTCTGCATCCCCTCTTCGTGTCACTGCAATACAAGGTAGGGCCACAGTTTAAAACAGCTCCATGAACTGAATGAGTTGAACAGGAGAGCTAGGGGAAGCAGAGGTTTTAACCCAGGTACTTCAGTGACTTTTTCAGAGCCATCCTCAAAACCACCGTATCAGGATAAGGTGAGTAGCAAACTGTAGTGCAGTGCACAACAGCAGGGGCGATCAGGGAGCTTCCACGGCAGCTTTGCTGCCAAAGAAAATCAGTCATGGAACTGCTTCTTAAGCAGCACGTTGAAGAAAACTTTGTAATTAGAGTCTCAAACAACAATCCGGAGACAATATGACCATGTTTTTTTTTTTGTTTTGTTTTTAAAAAGTTGTCATACTGGCAAAAATCGGGATCTGATCTGAAAACACAACTCTCACCCAGCAGAAACTCTAAAGTTGCTCCAACGGGCCTTCTGGAAAGGCATTTTAAGTAGTACCAACAAGTAATTGTGGCTATAACTGGTTTAGACATTAAACCAAACCATCACACAACACTGTCCTGAGGTTGAAAAGCACAATGGCTACTTGGCTAAATTATGTTCTATATTCTCACTGTAAATTACTTAGCAAATGCTTTTCTTTAATAAATGGCGTGCTTTCAAACATCTGCTAAAAACAAAGAAAAGTCCTCTTCTGAAGGAAACAGTTTTAAAATAGCAGTTCAGGTCCTGAAAATAGCAAACTTCTAAAGAGACACTGTCCCTTAAAGACATATTCCCATTTGAAGGCATAGAAGTAGCACCAACAGTTATCATGATAAAAAGATCAGGCCAGAAGCACCACTTTGGTGCAGAAAACAATGGACTTCTGCAGCGCAATGGAAAACTGCCTTATGTCAGACCGCAGGAAAACAGCCCAGAACAGTTCAGAATACAGGCAGTGCATAAAGGTCGGGCTGTGGGTAAATAAGGGACTCAACAAGTATCAAAGTAAAACACTAAAGATAGCTGAAGCTACACAATATGCCTAGCACACCTGCCTTCTGTGGCAGAAGCAAAATAAGCAACTGGGCTTTGTGTACCTGGAGTACTGCAGCTGTCTGCTTGCAGACTCTGTGTCTGGTTCTGCCCCCCCCAAGTACAAGAGAGATGTGGGCATACTGGAAAGAGCCCAATGTAAGGCCACCGAGCTGATAAAAGGAACGGAGCACTTTTCCTATGAGAGAATTGGGACTGTTCAGCACAGAGGAGAGGAGATTGGGGCACAGGCTTGCAAAGATGGAGCCAGGCTCTTTTCAGTTGTGCCTAGCAGCAGGACAAGAGGTACGGGGCACAAACTGGAACTCAGGAGGTTCCATCTAAACATCAGCAAGCACTTCTTTCTGTGTGGGTGAGGAGCATTGGCACAGGCTGCCCAGAGAGGCTGCGGGGTCTCCTCCTCAGCGATCTTTAAAAGCTACCTGGACATGGTCCTGGGCACCCTCCTCGAGCAGGGGTGGGACCAGACGACCCTCTTACCTCACCCTTACATTTATACACCTGCCCTCTGAGGCTCTACCTGATGCAGGACCCCTCCATCAGCTCTGACCCAGGAGGAAGTTCTGCAGAATGACCCTGACCCCCTGGGATCTACTCCCACTCCTTCAGGCTGAGCACCTCTGGCCAGCCATCGTCAGCTCCCTCTGCAGGGAGGGAAGAACATGGACAAAACCCAGACCACGCTCTGCTTAGCACTCCCCTTGCCTCCATACCTTTACATTTCTTGACCCACGTTCCTCCTTTTATCAGCAGTTGCCCTGCAAATTATCTGGTGCCTCACCATTCTCTTTTCCTTTAGTTGCTCATTCGCAAGGAGGGCTCTAATGTTTTATCAGGGATAAACTGGTATCGGTCCAAAAGGAAAGAGACAACAGAAACACCGGCTGCTTAAGAAAAGCAAGAACAGGCCACGCACAGGGCACTTCTCCCTTCCTGTGGCACACACAGTTGTACAAATCGTATCCTCCCACAGCTGTTCTATTCTAGACCGGGGAGTTGTCACTCAGAGCGATTCTTCACATGGAAACCATTCAGGACCTTTTACCATCCTTGCTGCCCTTCTGTGAACCTGTTCCTGGGTGTTCAGCTTGCATGGGACACGTTTGATACAATTAACTGAAAAGTCAATACATTTATTATGCCAAAGGGAAAGCTACCAAAGGTAACAAATGTTACCCAACAACAAAAACAAAAGGGGAAAAAAAAAAAACAGGGGCTTGAAATTCAAGAATGTTCTAGCACAAAGTTCAACATTAAAAAAAACTAAGTTAATATGCAAATTAAAGGTATCTTGTGTATGAATAGTAAACATGCAATAATTCTGTAGGCAGAATAAAAAAAAGCAATTGTCTGGCAAAAAATAGTGTCATAAGAATAGGCAAAAATTAGACAAACTACATGGTTCTTGGTATCAGAGCAGTCTGAGTGAAAAACTGAAGCTAATCTGGTTTCCCTACCAGTTTTACATTTGATCCTCAGTCCAAAAGAAAATCAAAGATGAAAGAAATCTGCTAATTTGCAAAAGAACCACCAGACACCCCAAAAAAACATTAAGAAGCACTACACATCCTGAACTTCCCCATTAATCCCACATCACATGAAGCTGTTGTAGACCTACACTAATTGCAAAACCAGTTTGCAATTTCAGATTCATAGAAGCCATTACATTATTCAGCACCTTATTGCTGAATAACGGTGCTGCAGCCCAGCAGTGCAGGACCTTGTAACCCATCATCCACACAGCTGAGTGCCGGTGCTGGGACGTGGGGACATGCACTGTGCCCTTAGTCCTCGACTTCATGGGATGTCTCCTTTCCATCACACAGCTTTTCATACGGACCAAATGTGACTCTAGGTTCCAATTTTAAAAGCCTGCCCAGTACAAAGCAGTCTTCCAGCAGTCAGTGAGGATACACCTCTGTTCATCACAATACCATCTCCTATTAGGAAATACCAAGCTCTTTCAGATCAGTATGGCATGATTTTAGCCACGTAATGCTTTGTCTCTCACCACATTGCCCAGTTTTCAATGAGAAATCCTGACTAAAAATCCAAGCTTCCTATTAATTAATTTATGGATCAGTTAATAATAAAATGTTTGAATACAGGTAATTTGCATTAAAAACTTTATCTTAATGATAGATCTGGCGCAGTTAAGTCACACTTTTCCCAGTGAAAGGCTAGATTATCATATGCTTAACAATTAGAATTTAAATATACAATAAAGCTATCACTGTTACCTGCTGTAAGACAAACAAAGAATTTCAAACTGCCTAATATCATATTAATCAAAACTAACCTTAATTACTATTACAGCGTACCTGCTGATTTATCTGAGTACATACACCCTTAATTATGTCACTTCACACGAGGGAAGAGCAAATGGATTCCAGATAGAGGCAAAATAGCAATCTTTTTTTGTCTTTAAAGTCACCTTCTTTGTGCCAGAAACGCAGCTTCCTTTGTTTTAATTCCTTGAATCATGTTGCGACTGTGGAAGTCTGAGGGTTTATAGACCAGCAGTAACAGCAAGTGCAGTAGGTTATCAAGTACGCACTTGCTGCAAGCAGCTTAAATTGAATGAAATAAACTAGAGTTCACCATGTCTTCTCTTTACACATTCCAGTATTTTAACAAAGGGATAAACAAGAGGCAGACATAACAAAACTAACCTTTACATACCACCCAGATGAGACATACCTTCATCTACTATGTGGAAGGCAGATTTCTAGGCTTCTCATTTTAACATCACAGGTAAGCTATCTTACTATTTCACTTAGTCCATCAAACAGACACTACCTGTCAAGAAACCATCAGGGCAAGGTAGAAGAGTAATTCTCTGCCATTTGTAAGGAGCAAACTTAGCTCAAAACACTCATCAGGCTTTCGCTAGTAGAAAACAGCCATGTCATGGAAAATACTTTTGTTTTCTCATAGTCTAGAGACCCATTTATCTCTAATACGTAGAGCATATTTACATAACTCTTCTGAAAGACTTTCTGAAACCCTCAAAGCTATGGCTCAAAACTATGAATAGGCCAAAGTACAGAAACTGAAAACAAATTGTCTAGTCTCAAGTTATTAAAAAAAAAAATGTGGCTGTTTTTTGTTTCTATTGTTTGTTTAAACACACACATGCAAAGTGCTTCCAACCCTTCACTACATTTGAAAACAGTACACAACACACACGGCAAGTCCTCACACCCTAACCCTTACTACGCAAACACTTACACAGAAACACATTAATTAATACACGTGTCCACTAATGTACGCGAGAACTCATTATACTATAAGCTACCAAGCTGTCTATGATTGTAGATGAACCCCTCTTATCAAAGAACAGCTGAAAACAGTTTAATGAATGAACAAGTGAACGAATGAAACAAAAAACTTCGGTACACTTGTTTGAACATCAAATTGGCAAAAGACAACTGAAGTTAAATACAAAATTAAGTTAAAAAAAATATTGTTTTAAAGATTTATACGTGTGGAGATGGAAAGAAGCAATGTTTTACTATATCTTCTCAACCCTTTTAGCTCTAAATGCTTGAGTAAACCAAGCCCAACTGCTAGGTGCTAACACCTCTCACTAAAAACTGAGCTGTGAGACAAAGTAATTTGTTACATGAACACAGGCAGACGGCAAAGAGGTGGTTTGGAGTAATCATTTTAGCAAGAAGTTAGCAGGGTGAGGTCTTAGGAGACTGTTGAGTTAATCTAAGAGCTCAGCACTGAGAAGAGAGCCCTTCTTCCTTGCCACCTCACCATTTCATTGCCAGAAGCACTTTCACTGCTTCCTTTGAATCTGTCTGTTGCCATCTGACACCTCAGCAAAGTGATTTGGCTTGCAAAATAATTGTAGATAACGTAAAGGAATAAAAGCCAGTTTTTTGCCTATGTAAAGCAGCTTAACAATGGATTGGAAAAACATTGGAATTGTGACATGTGAAGGGACTAGGAATAAAAACATGCTTCTCCACAGCACAAGCCACCAGATGGGCTCAGCTGTTTTGTGAAACCTTACCCTTTAGTGGACGTTGCTCTGCTGTGACGCTGAAGGAACAGCTAACAGGATGCCAAACGGCAGGCTCAATAAAGCAGCATAGATTGCCATCCACTTGTGCTGACCCCTAACACAACAGGCAGAGCTACCTCAGCGTCTTCCTTTTAGTTCCCCGTAGGGCAACACACACGAACACACCCTGAGAGCGCTTTGTCCCGATTCTCCAGCTGCACAGACCACTAGCCCCACTTTTATCTTCTATTTCCTATCTGTCTGTATTCACCTTACTATCCAGAACTGATCTTGTATGCTTTGGAGAATAAATTCTGTTTGGTGTTTTTACCAAGCGGGATCGTAATTCACAGCCAGCCCGCCTGACCCCTAGGATAACACAAATAAATAATGCTACACACAGGAATGAAAGTAATCCTCTCCCAATGTACCAGGAAAAAAAATGGAGGAGGGCAAACATTTCTTCAGTTTGCAGTTCCTAAAACAACACATTTCTCACTTCACTTACCTCCACCGAGCTCCACCGCTACTCTGCCCTGTCCCCCAATCCCCAGGAAACGTTTCTACATCAGAAGATAAAACCCACGTGGGGCCAAGGGGACGTGCAGGTTACCTCAGCCCCAGCATCACGGCTCCCCTTGCAGCACCTGCAGGCTCTCACCTCAATGCTGGTGCCGGTACCTGCACTGGTGCCACCACCATCCTAGCTCCAGGCACTGGGATCAGGCAGCTGCTCCAGGTTAACCTAAGTCCCTCCCGCTTTCCCTTTTTTTGCAGGGTTATTTTTAACCTAGATCAATCTCAGATTCAGTTCACCTTGTTGTCTCATAAATAGTTGTTCCAGCACACTCGAGGACACAGAGGCTGGAAAAAAAGTGGCAGGGGGACAGAAAAGCAGAACTGCAACCTAAAGAAATGCTTATAAAATAACACCTAACACCTGTAACAAAGACGGAGCCTGAGAGCAATGCTGCAGAGCAGTCTCCTTGCCAAGTTCCAGCCCTAAGTTTCACCAGTTTATAAGAAAAATCCCCTGTGACTTGAGGTTTCTAACACTGAAAACTCTACAAGTTTAAATGACCAGAAACACTGATTAAAAAAATACACTGTACGTGTCTCTGATCTGCACCCCACATGCTGTGTAGCATAGACAATACCCTTTATTAAACTAACTACTCTAGTTAAAATTAAAAAAAAAAAAAAAAAAAAAAAAAAAGGCTTCTGGGCAAGCAAGCCCTTCATGTCGTCTTCAGTAAGGATGCAGGCAAAACACACAAAATCTGACAGTCATCCAAAGCCCTTTCCACAGCTCTGTCCAAAGGAGAGATGTGTCAATTACGGAAGAACTGAACTAACTGGAAAAGAATCCCAGACAACCTCATACACAGCGGGGGAATACGCCCCTCCACACAGGCAGGGGAGCCCACGAAACTAACTTCCAGTATTGCGTCCTTACAGTTTTTCCACTTATTGCTCTGCCCACATTTCACTCCCTATACCAATGAGGTGGTCTGCAGCAAAGACACAGGCTTCATCACACTAAGGAAAAAGGGAACTCTTCCCCAAAAACGAGAATTCTGACTGTTTTTTGTGGTACTTGATTCCATTATTTCTACGAATGTGGGTATACGGTTAAATGAATGAATCCAAAGAAACCTAGCAGCAAGGGAACGCCGAGTAATTGAAAATATTCTGTCTAAAGGCCTAACTACAACAGCTAAATACATAAACTAATTTATCACTTGGGGGTCCTTCTGACCTTTTGTTATGCTCCTAGGTGGCAATCATTTACTGAATAACAGCCTTTTTCTTTGCTAGTCCAAGCTGTGAACAAGCATTTTGTTTTTAATTAAAGAAGAATTCTAAAATAATAGCGTGCCTCTTTTGATGGCATATACCAACAGTCTTACAATGGTGATTCCATCAAACACATTTTTATGTATTGGTTCAGCAAGTGATTGTAACTACCTCTGACTTTCAGATGATAGGATCCTACATTGCTGAAATCTAATCAATCAATGGTGAAACAATTCAAGTCCAAAAATATAAGGGAAGAAGCTTTAAAAACACTTGAAATGGATTCTGTGGATAACATCACTACGATATATATATTTTAATTGCCCTGTATACAATAAATACTGATTGTTGATAAATAGCTGATGTTCTAAAATGTGTAAACAAGGCTCCAAAAGCTATCTATTTCAGTATCAGAAAGCACAAACAAAATAAGCAAAAAAAAAGACAAAAAGCTGATGAACAAGAACACTGAAATGAGGGTCCCTGGAAGAGTGACAAGGAATCAGCAAGCTTGGAATAATAATGGACATGGAGCTTTTCACCTCTAGTTCACTGATTTTAATCTAATCAAGGTCAGCAGTGACAGAGCTTTGCCTCAGCCAGTCTTCACGTGAAATGAACTTGTGGTCTCTTAGTTCTCAATGAGTAAATACAGCAGACTGACCCAGCACCAAACACACATGAAAAATAAGAAAAAAAGGAGGGTAAGATCTACTGGCAAAGGAAAATTAAGAAGGCTGAATATTCCTGTCAAACACACTTCAAAAGAACACTACTTTCAGAATAATTATAAGAGTTAAAAAGGGAAGAATCAACTATAATAGGAACTCTGTCAAAATGAAGATACTGTAGAGGGAACACTCTGAGGAGGAGTGAATGAACATAAAACTCACATGCAGAGTCCACATCCATACCACATTCATAGCGCTTAGAGACTTAAAGACCCCAGAAGGTGAAGCTACTAAAGACATGAGATTACCAAAACCCTTGTATACGGGAAGCTGGAGATCTGGCTAGCAGATAAAAAGCAATGTGTACAGAATTATGATTTGAAAATCTTGGATAGTGTAATTTTAAACATGTTTTAAGAGCAGTTTACTGTTACATACTGCTACAGAAAAAAATGCCAAGGACCATCAGAATCCTGCACAGCACAACTCAGAAGTCCAAGCAGTGTAGTTTCAATAGCTATGGAGAGAAGATATACAAGCCTTCCAGTCAGCAAAGAGTGCACTCTAATCACCTGGTCTCTAATCCAGTTTGGCGATTAAAAAGAAAGAAACTGATAATATCTAAGCTAATTATTCTTGAACATCACTACCCCCAAATATTTTCCAAGTGATTGAAAGAGAGATTACTGTTAGCTTCTAAAGAAATTTTTTGTTGCCAGGTATGACACTCCCTTAGATATTTAAAAGGACAAATAAATCGGAGCTGTACATAGCAATTACTTCAAAAGGCTGTATTAACAAGTTATCTGAAGAAAAAAAGATATATATTTTCAATGAACTTTACAATTTGCAGAGCTGACATTCATTTCTGTTTAGAAAACTGCCCTAGTAAACGTAAAACATTTCTGTTTTATATAAAATCAATGACAATCTTTAAACAGATCCACTTAGTAGATTAAGTAAAATACTCTGTGACCTTTTTTTAAGCTCAGAGATGTGTTGTAGCTGTTTCTTTTATTTTGTGTTACTTCAATATATTATTCCAAGATAATGAATGTTAGAGTCAACATTCTCCTACACTAATTGCAACAAGTTAAGGTAAGCTCCTAGTGACTTTTTTTTAAATGCAATTAAAAAAAAAGTCAACACGTGGTAAACGCATAGGTGGTTAAAGAAAATTTCTCAGCTACTGAGAGCAGCTGAAGAAAAAAACAACAGAACAGATCAATGAAAGGCAAAATTAGGATCAGGGATCAAACTTAGAGAAACTTTTAAGATGACTGACAAATGTGTCTCTTAGATTACTTTTATTATTCTAAAAAACTCTCAAAATCTGTAGGCTGTTTTGCCCTGTAGATACCCAGGGAACCCGACAAACCCATTTAAAGCAGGTACAGAGTCAGAGCCTTAGGCTTCTCTTTAGTAAAGGATCACTTTAATTTTGGTCCTTAAAATCTACTGCACATTAAGAGAGCCTGGAACAGAAAGGCATAGGAAAAAAAACAGAAAAGCCTATACTGAAACATTCCACCTTCTGTATACGCATATATGTCTTGCCCTCTGACCTATGCAAGCCTGAGTTGATTTTTGGTAGCTGAGCTTAAGAAACTTAACCAGCATTCAGATTTCATTCACTTTCAACTTCTGCCTAGAAATCCTATGAAATGTTTGCCTCATCCTACTATTGGCATTCACATACAACTATTTTTATTCCTCTAGGCAGCCCAAGTGAAGTAACAAGAACTGAAGAAGTTCAAAAATACGTGGAAAGCTGAAACAAATAAGAGGAGCGTAAAGGCCACAGTTAGGCGAACAGCATTCGCCTGTGCTGACCACAGATAGGGAAGGGCTCTCAAATTACACTTGATGAACTAGCAAGTGTAGTTATCAGAGGAAGCCAAGTTACCCTTCATTGTTCTCTCGGGGACCTTAGCATGCCCTTGATCCACACAATGCCATAAGCTGTAGGCATGGATCAAGGGCATAACATCACTTTCACTAGGCATACCCGGGTATTTTTCTGTCACCGCTTCAAACTACTTCATTCTAAGTGCCCTGAAGTTTGGGATACATGCAATTAAGGACACATACCAGGAAAAAACAGCAGGAAAACTGTCTTGGCAGTGTGAATATGTATTAGAAACATTAAAGCTTTATCACACTTCATGTTTCTCTAGTTTTCAGATACAACGCATTATATGAATAGATTACATATCAGCTTCCACTGCCAGTAAAATAAATTATCAGAAGCAATGTTTAGTATGTGTATAGTACTCATCTACTATTGATCCTCATAGTAAATGAATCCTCATCTTTCCCAGCAGCATGTCAATGATGATCAATTTCTTCTCTCTGTTACAAAGTTGTATCATTACAGAGCCCCTGGCTGCTAAATATACTGAGTAATTGAACATCTGAACTTGATGTCTCTAGCAGCATTTCATTTTCACATGTTAACTCTTCAGCAAAGGGAGAGAGAGGAGTTTTGAGCCAAACTATTTCTGCAACTTAAAATCACTGCATTTAGTAATACAGGAAAAATAATTAAAAAGGAAGTAAACGCTCTCTGTGGTGTAGCATTATTTAACTGCAAATAGCGATACAGCCACTGCTAGGTGCAAAATACAGTGTTTTGCTGTCTGAAGTACTTTGAGCAATCCAACCCACCCCCATTTTCATAGGCTAAAACGCTTCCCGTGAAAAATAACTGTCCTCAGCCAAACAATACAAACACCAATGGTCACACACACAGAACGTGTGTGTTGTGAAACCCGTAATAACCAGATGGCACGTGAGAACCAGAAGGAGAAGCCGCACAGCGGGACTGGATCGGCCAAGCCGAGTCCCTCGTCCTGCATCAGGATGTGGGGTGCGGGTGGAGGGCGCGCTGTGTGGGCAGCTGCTGCCCCGTGTACGGTGGGTTACCCGCTCCTACCCCAGCCCTGGGTGGTGGGTATGAAGAGTAAACAGAGTGCAGAAAGACACCAAGGCGTAACTGGGAGGTTTAAGCTCCTGTCCGTGCTCAGACCGCCCGTGGCATTTCCCATAACAAAGGGCATTGTTGTGGAGAGCGCTGCGCTTGCACAACGGGCTGCTCTCTGCGCCTTGCCTCTTCTCCCATCCACAACAAACAGACCCAAAGTTTCCAACTGGAAAGCGTGCCAGGAAGTTAACTTTCTGCAAATAACGCCCGCCGCTCTTTCCCCCACCGACCGGATCGCCTCTGCACCACTTAGACACCGTGCCAGGGCGGCGAGGGGAACCGAGCGGGAAGCCCACTGAGGGCGGCGAGTGCCCACCCGTGCCTTTGTCTGCCATTTTACGGCGGCTCGGGAGAAGAGAGGGCCACGGGCGGGCGGTGAGGAGAGAAGAGGAGAGGAGCGGAGCACGCAGGGCACGGCCGCAGCCCCGGGCCGACCCCCCCGGCGGATGAGCGGGGCCGCGGCGCTGCCTCCCGGCGGCGGGCTGCCACCTGCCCGCGGCTCCCCCGCCGGTGCCAGCCACCTGCCGCGGGACAGCCGGGCGGCACGGCTCGGCACGGCTCGGCTCCCGGGGCGGGGCGGGGCGGGGGCCGGGCCGGGGGCTCGCTGGGCGCCTCCGCCGCTAGGCCGCGGGGCCTGCGGGCGGCGCGGGGCGGGCGGGCAGGGCCCGGCCCCTCCTCGGGGCGGCGAGGCCGGGCGGCGGGGCCGGGCGGCGGCAGCGGCCCCCCCTCACTCACCGCTCTCGATCTCGTTGCCCTTCTTGGCGGTGGCTGCGTTCCCCATGGCCGAGCCGGGGCGGCGACGGCGGAGGAGGGAGAGGGAGGGAAGGGGAGGGGGGAAGCGGGACGGATGCCGGGCGGGCGGCGGCGAGGCGGCGGCGGGCGGGCCCGGGGCTCGTGTGGCGGCGCGGCCTGCGGCTGGCTCCCGGCGGCCCCGGCCCCGCGCTGGCTCCCTGTGGCTCCGGCCGCCGCGGAGGAGGAGACGAGCGCTCTGCCCCCCTCCCCCACGCCGACACCCGGCGGAAATGACGACCGGGGCGGCGCCTCCGCCCTGCTGCGCCGCGCGGCGGGCGGCCGGGGGCGCGCGGCACGCGGGGACACGACGCCGGCAGCACCGGGGCCAGGACCGGCGCTGCCCTCTTCCCCCCCCCCATCCCGCCCCGACCGCCCGGCGGCCCGAGGGAGCGGCACCGGGCACCGCAGGGCACCGCGGGCGGCCGCCTGCCCCCGGCCCCACTCGGCCCCGCCTCGCCCAAGGTGACCCCGCGGCCGCCCCCGGTGCGGTTACGGGGCTCGGCGTCGCACCCCCGGCAGCGTTGCGAAAGGGAGCGGGCTGCCGGGGAGGAGTTGTTGTTTTTTTGGCTTCTCCCTTTTGCCGCCGCTCGTGGCAGAAATAGCTCCGGCTACGCTTTTTCGAATGGTATTGTGACTTTCGAGTCGGTGATAGCTCTCTAAATAGATGTATTGGAGCGTTTCTGCGGTGGAAGGAAATGCTTATCAAAAGGAAGGCTCTAGCTTGTTGTGCCTTGCAGTGGTGAGAGCAGAGAGCCGACGTGGTAATCCTGTGGCTCACAAGCCGCGTGTATTTACTAGGACAATTTAGGAGATACCGAGCCCCTTCTGGCAGCGTTCCTGCCCCAGGGCTACAGGCTGCCCCCACTGTGCTGGCGGCAGCAGTCCCAGCTACCATCTTTCTATCAACATTCCCGCTTGACACCCTGGGCCACCTCCCTGCACCCCACACCTCCTCTCTCAGCCTAACACTGAATAACCTTACCCTTTGCAGGACAGTGCTTGACATGCACACACCAGTGTGCAATCAAACCAAACCAGGTACCTCTAGAAACCAATGTCAGGTGTCCTGAGGCTGTACAGTACATTTATGTACACTACATAAACACCAGACATATCGAGCCAGCACGGAGCTCTGCCTTGACAGGTACAAGCTGCCTGGACTACCTGGTTGCAAGGTTCCGGGAACACTTATCTGAATTATCCCGATGTTTTGTACATTGAAGACCCACCAATGAACCCTTCAGTTAAGGGATTTTCTCCTACATTTTCACCTTTTCATTTTCATTATCCTGATCTGTGTGATGCTGCTTGCTTCACGTGAGTATCTGTGTTTTTATGATTAAAGAAGCAGTCTCTGAGGAAGCCGGGTCTTTATTGGTTTGAAGAACAGAAACAAGACAAACACAGTGAGGAAATAACCTGCAAACCATTGGGGGCAGTGATGCCACTACTGTTGAGGAGGACTGTCACATTTTGCCACAGCTGGAATCTCTTAATTCTTTAGGCACCTCACCTAGAGGTTCAGGGAGGTCCTGGTAATTCATTCTGGCAGGGAAGAGCAGGTAGATTGCAATGGCCAGATCTGCACGACCAAAAGTTAGGTTTGGGAAAAGAAAAAGGTACTTTTGCAATCAACCATCATGATCACTCAGACAATGACAAAAAATCCAAACCAAAACAAAATGTGAGGCACTGTTAACATTTAGATAGATGAGCGTCCGATGATATTGTCACAGATAAAGATGTTACCCCGGTTTTAAACATTTTCCCCACTCCAGCCATCATAATTTTCATCACAGACAGATTGAATCTGAGTCAGCTGATTTTCATCCAGGTGCTGACAGGCATTTTGATATCCTTGAGAAGACAGCAGCAGCACTGCTAACAAATGAGATATGCTGCAGCATCTTTAACATATTCTTGGCATTAGAGCTCATCCCTCCACTAGCAAATTATGCTGCATAGGCTCCATATGTGAGGATCCACCAAGGTCCAATAGCCATTATTACCCTCTGGGATTTGCTGGACAAGGATTGGCTGGTCAGAGCACATCTTTCAGCAAAATCCTATATAGGCACACAGAGCACGCATATATACATGCGGCAATGCATTATGCTAGTTCTCAAATAAGCACATGCCCAGAATACACATGCAGCACTGATACATTTGCATAAATGTTTACACCCAAGCACTCTCATAATCAGAAACATAACATATAACACATCAACAGCTCTGTGAAACATTAAATGAACCACTTCCACGATCTCAGTATTACGTGTCTAAATGAAGATATACAGACTCAGAGCTGGACATTCTCATTCACTCTGCATACACAACTGATGCTATCTTAATAGGTTAGTATTACTGAATTAATTGCACAACTTATCAATGTTTTGTTGTAGTATATTATACATGAGTATATATAGTTAGCATTCAAAGCATTGACTCTAATTCTAGCCCTTAGCCCTAATTCTCAGTCTGCCTTACTTAACTTCCTTATATAAAATCCTTTGATCCGAAGTGCCTCATGTCACCGCTCACACAGGAGTAATCTCTTCTTTAAGTTTCTTTCAACACAATTGGTTAAACAATGAAATCATGCAAATATGAAAAATGCTCTGTTCATATGTTAGAATTACTCAGTAATGGCACAATCTAAAAATTTTAGATTTCATTTGTTTTGCTGATTTGTGTAAGATTAAAAAAAAAAAAAAGCTATGCTGCAAGAAGTTCAGCCCAGCAGTTTTAGAGCTATACACATTTAATGATGTAGTTTCAGTGACTCACAGTGGGTTTTAATCCATTTTTCTACATATTCGTTGGGTACTATTGATTAGGAATATCCTACGAAGACCAATCTTTTTCCCTGATAAAGCCTAAAGCTCTGTAGAAGATGTATAGTTCCCTAATGAAACTTGGAAATTCAACTCTACGTAAACTCAGAACTAAAAATGAGAGGGTCATTTCAGGACAGGGAAGATGAATTTCTGGTAGATAGGAGGCTCTCACATGTGCTTTTAATGGAAATCACTTTTTCATACAGTAATTACTTCTGGAGCCACATTTCATTTTACTCAGTAATCACACCAATTTCTAGATGAGATAGCAGCATTGCTGCAGCAACTACAACAGTTGATTTCAATACGGATTTGAAACAAATCACTACATTTAAAGCATTACACACCTTAACTTGTTTCCCTTGCATGTAAGGTGGGCCTGCATTGCAAGGGATTGGCATATGGAGTCTGATAGCTTTGTACATTCATACTGGTAATTCTTACTCTGAGGATATGGGCTCTGCTCAAGTAACGGATATGCACCTGCCTATGTTGGTATTCTCTTGATGTGGCTTTAGGATTGCAGCAGTACTTGTAAATTGCATGGTTTGAACACTCGTCTTTGACCACTTTTCCCTAAATCCCACATTCCTGCATCTCTGAATGCCACTGCCAGCTTCCTTCTCTACTCCTAAACAGACCGATATATTTGGCATTTAACTCTTTGTTTTCCTTTCATGTTGTTCCAGACTACTGGCACGTTCCCTGCTGCCAGCTAGCCCAGTGTGGGATGTTTTTCTAGCAGGTTGTTGAAGTGTCAAGAAGCATGTGTATCTCTTGGTGAATACAGAAGCTATTTTCCAAATTTTACAGCTCCTGACCCAGAAACAGGAATATTCATTGCTGCAGCATAATTTCAGATGTGCCAAGAAAATATCAACTATGTCATGTAGATATGCTAGGGGAAAGGATGAAAGCTCAAGTAATTGAGCTTTTCTTCTCACAGAGAAGACCAAAAGAAAGGTCTTACACTGTGTTTCTACAATATCTGAAATTACCAGCCCCTGAATCCAAATGAAACCAGAGCAACTTGGTACAACAACTTGCTCTATCAAATGCCCTGAAAAATGCTCATTGATGCACTCTGTGAATCCAGGAGGAATCTGGAGCCTCAGGAAAGCATACTACCCACGTGTGACAGTTGCAATTTTGTAAGACATTTTAGTTCAAAGTGGGAGGCTTTTTAATTAAGAATAACTTGAGGTTCCTTCAGTGTGATTAGGTACACTTAAAGGAAGATGCTCCAAAGGAATTTTACACTTGCAGTCAACACTTTTCCACTTCCATCCTTCCGTTCTTGATGCTAGACATTTCCCAGGATAGCCACTGGTCAGAGAAATTATTTAAACATAGAAGCAAAGGGTTTATATATTTTCTTACTGCTTTTAGCTATACCTATTTCACAACAAACCTCTCAAAAGTGATAAAGTTGCAAGGTGGTGATTTATTTCCTTTTCCCTGGTGTTTTAAATATAGATTAAAAAAGGTAAGTTTGAGCTGTGCTTCTGCCTTCCTTTAGTATCGCCTCTTGACAAGATACCATTTGTCAATTTTACTATGGATAGTAGATATATTCATTCATTGGAGGTACTAGGTGCTGTCTCGTGATCAATGTCCTACTGATTAGACATGTTTTTTTGCAGAGATAAATTACAGACGTCCTTAATGGGTAAGTCCATCTGCTCAGTTTTTGCCCTTTATCTTATATGATCATTTGGGAGAAGAGGCGTAGTCTCTCACTATCAGTCAAACAACACTTCTTTCAGTTGCGTATTACTGTTCTGCAGATTCTTCCATGTTTGTAGAAGACACTGCCTGCACATTTGTGATTCAGAATGAATTACTAATAACTGTTAAGGAAAATTCACTGACTGACTTCTATAACTGACTGTGTTCCTTTTGTGTATCCTGCTGCCATCAGGCTCATTTTAAAATTTTCCTTATCCACATCAAGAGAAGTCCTTCACTTTTCTACACAGGTGTCCAAACATTTTGAATCCATGATAGATTGCCTAGCCAAGAAAAGCAAGATAGTAAAAAAAAAATCTTGATTTGTTTCACTCTGAACAGTTGATTGTGTACAAAATATAAGAGTAGAGAAGAACACTGAAGAAATTAATCGCATGCCTTGTTCTTGCACTTTAAGTAGTTCAGCAACATATTTGGTTTGTAGTACACGAACTATAGAAAGAACAAAACTTAAATAAAAATGAATGGTATAGTTGTCTAACATAGTTCCAGTCTAGTCACAAAGTTTGAATAACTTTGAGTACACAATGAGTATTTCTATTCAAAATGTGTAGGTGTTTAATAAACTATATACTAAAACATTTTCAGTGCACTTGAATCTTCATTATTTGCATGCTTACTGAAATTTAGAGGTGATCAATATTATACTAATGTTTGTTCTTACTGTATATTGAGACTCTGTATCACTTTTCTTTTGCAGAATAAAAAAAATAAAACAAAAATAGTAGTGTTATTAAATTTCTCTTTTAGGCCTTTTCTATGGAGATCTCCAAGTTAATTACACTTGTTAATTTAAAGTACACTAAGCTACATTGAATGCCTCTGTACATATTTTTATTCAGAATTAAAAATGACCTTAATTCAATTTAGTTTAACTTACTTTAGAAGTGAAATAGGCTACCTTAAATGAAGGTCACTTTAATCCTAACTAAAAGAGTTCACACAAAGAGTTTGTGAGGCTTGACTACTGCATCCAAAAATATTAATTTAGATTATTTCACAGTATTACCACACAGAGAATCCCCCATTCTAGTTTACAAGCTTATTTTTCACTTTCTAAGAGGTATTCTGATAATTTTGTTTAGATGACAGAAGGGAAAATACATTAGAATCATGCCCAAATGGAGTGGATGTCAAGAAAAAAATAGTATTGCTAAATACTAGAGCACAAGAAAACTATTTATTTATTTATTTATTTAGAATATATCTCTTACCTGCTTTTCCTTTTCTTCTTGATGTCCTGTCATCACACAGTGATGTCATGCTGTGTCATCTCTTGGTATGAAGACTTATAACAAAAAACACCAGTTTTTGAGCTTGTTATCAGCACTTGATTTCTTTTAACTGCTAGAATGAGTTAGAAGGAAAAAATTCTGGTCAGAACTCTAGTACAGATATCTTTGTGTATTGTATACCAAAGACATTGACTTCAGTCTGATCATAGTTATATGATGTAAGAAGAGTCTTCTAAAAGAGAGCTTCTTTTACTTAGCATTACAGAAGCAGACTTAAAAAATTATTTGTATTCATCTCACAAACAGTGTCACCTAATTAACAAAAAAATACATAAGCATGGCTTTTAAGATATGCTTTCACCTTCAGAGCTTACATAGCTAAGTAGAAATTTGAATAGAGTCAGTGCAGACTGTAGCATTAATAGAACATAAAGCAAAATATATTCAAAGTATACTTTACTGAAATGCTCCTGATAAGTAGAAAGCCCAAAATAAATTCTTCTGTAGTCCAGTGTGTTCAGTGATTACTCTGGAGCCAAGGTGCTCTAAAGAGATCCTCTTTATTTCACGATACAGTTTCAAATGCTTCTGTTTGACAGAGCATATATGTCTGCAGAACTTCTAAGACTAGAAAAATTATGCCTCTTTCAAAATACTAAACAATTCCTAGCATCACATATACCTTTCCCAACAAGTTTAATAACAACTCTTAAACAATTTGAATATCACACAGAATTCCTTATGCTTATAAACAAAGTATTATCAATATCATTAACGTTTAGCTGACCTTAGAGATATTCATATCATGGCTTATATCTGCTTGAAATATCAGTGATACTTCTGCTGGAGGCAGAAAATTCACATTTTCATTAAGTGCTAGGTCCCAAAATTTGATCTTTCAAACCTTTTTTTTTTTTTTTGCTTCCAACCAAGTGATTATTTTTTTTCCAAGCAAAAAATGAGTCTTTGTCCTTTCTTTCCTCTCTTTTGGTATTTAGAAAGTGTTTATGTTTTCTGTTTGCTTTTTTTTTTTTTTTTTTTTTTTTTCCAAAGATGCGATATATAAGATACAAAAACACCAACTTTGCTGCTCAGCAAATGCTAGTCCGACTTCAAAGTTTCACTAGCATTTGTGTTGATTTGCATCATATATTCTTACTGGATCGTATTCACTCCTTGCTGACAGCAGCTTCCAGTATCCCATTCACTTTAAATAGAGATGGGATCACTCAGCTTTATTTATATTTTTGTAGCTATTCACATCCCAGTTCTTTTCAAATGTTACTGTTACCAGCTCTCTAGGTGTGTGGGTTTTGTTACTATTTCTCCATGAGATTGTTGGAAGTAACAACTGGCTTCTTTTGTATATACTCTGCAAATCTTGTTACTGCTTTAGTATCATAACATCATTGCAAACAACCCAATAAACTAGGAATAATAACAATTAGTAGTGACATAACTAAATCCAAGCTTCACTGTATCCTACTCAAGTGCCTGTCCTGTAACTTGTGTCCCACAGTCATATATCACTACTGGGTAAAGAAGTATAGCTAAGAAGCTTTTTTAATGCAGAATCAGCTCTTCAGCTGTAATATATTTAGTAGTGCTCTCTCAGAATAGAAAACCTGTGTAGGATAGTTCTCCTGGTTTATTATTTCTACCTAGAAGCAGATTTTTAAACAGAATCAATACATTTTCTGGGGAAACACAAACCCTGAATTTTACCTGTTTATCTTTCTCCAAGCAGTTGATTTTCTCAGAGGGTTATAACACAGGTCCTAGAAATAATGGGATATGTATTACATTCAATTAGATGTGCATAACTACTATTTGCTCTCATGGTTACATAATACTGTTGTTTCTTTTGGACACACCATCTTCTGCAAACGTCCGTTGTTCATATGAGAATGATCATCTCAGCCAGAGGTGTTAACAACATGCAGTTTGCTCATGGTTTACCATCCTGGTGCTTGAAGAGTCTGTCAAATTAATACACGCTTTTGCTTAACTTTCAGCTTCTCCTATTTGCTTAATTTGCGTTGTTATTCCTTGTTTATGATTTCAAGCTCTGCATACTTTTTAAAATCTACCATCTTTGTCTTACAATATTTTGAGCCCTTGGTCACATCTAAGGTGCAGTCCAATGCTTTATTCAAGTACCATTTCCTTGGCACATTCTAAATTGCCTCATCTGGGGGTCTACTTCTCCCAGCAATCTACTACTGTACTATTCCCTCTCCATTTTATTGCAAACCAGGAGCTAATTAGCTTTATAGAACTGGAAGGTTTTCTTAAATATAAAAATCTTCAGTAGTTCTTACCCTAAAACAGGCTAATGCCATGCTTATTATAATACCTGTAACAGACAAAAATATACTGAGCTAAAATTTGTCACCCCAAATGTATAAACTACAAAATACTTTCAAACCTTCAGGTTCAAATATGTAACTTTCATATGCTTTCATTATTATTATTATTATTATTTAGAATATAATACTTCTCATTTTTGTAACAGCTCTGTGACTATCCTGTTTTGCCTGGATTGCTGAAAACTGCTAAATATGCCAAATGCATCAGCACTTGCTATTTTCAGAAGGAAAACCTTCTGGTTGACTTGCTTTTAAATAACACCTAGTGCTTCCAGATGTACATTGGAGTGTTCTTTTATTCTTTTCCAGTAGTTTCTGGTATTTCCAGAATTTGAGTCTTTAGATGCTCTGATTTCTTCAATGTCTTTCATTTCTTGTTACTGCCAGTGCCATAAATGAGGAGTTATTCTAGGTTCAGATGATTACAGACATTCGTTGATCATGTGTGTCCATAGTGCCTTTTCCTCACACTTATAAGACAGAAATCTAAAACTCTAAAGGAACATTTACACCAGTAACCTTTCATCATGAAAAATTATAAAGAAAATTACAGTATTGCATTTATAGGTGTGAATCGATTGAAAAGACTCATGCAATAAACAAACAGTAAAAGACACTTTCCATCTTAAAAAAAAAACAACAAAAACACTACCACCACCAACAACAAAAAACACAAACAACAAAAACAAGCCAAGAAACAAACTTAGAAATTATTGAAGATCTATTTTTGGTTTGTATTACTCCTTCTAGCTTTGTCAGACAAGTATCTATAGTGTTAGCCAAGAAGAACTTAATCCTCAACAACATAAAGTGGCTATTCCAAGTGGCTGTAATGCAAATACTGATGTAAAAGCTTTTCCTTCCCAACTCTAGAACCTAAGATGTCATTGGCAGAATGTGGTTTGATATCAAATGTTCTGTACTTTCGATAGTTGCATGACCAATCCTGCAAGAGAATGTTTTCAAGCACTTTCTTTTAATCTCAGAGATCTTTGACTTCTACTCACATTTAATCCAAGACAGATTTACAGATTTTCTTCAAACTCAATTTAACATCTAAAATGTTGAACTCATTTTGTAATAATAGTTGACATAAATATGTTGCTTCTGGTGAAATGGTGAAACTTTTTTAAAATCCATGTTAAAAGATTATAAACATGAAATACAGGTTTTTCACAAGAATGTGAAAGGTTGTTTTTTTTTGTTTGTTTGTTTTTTGTTTGTTTGTTTGTTTGTTTTTGCACAAAGGGCAGATCTATTCCAAAGGAATATATGAATCAATAAATGTCTACATATAGAAATTAACTTACAGCACTGGAAACCAAAGAAATGCTTGAACTACTTTTAAATAATTTCTGGCAAAGACAATTGAGGCCTAATAGAGAATGTATAACCATACAGATACCTGACCCTGTTAGGGATAATGTTGACACTTATTTATGTTATGGCCAGATGCAATATTTTAACTTGGGGTGATGCAATTTTGTGTGGGTTACTTAAAACAGATACCTTTGAATATCCTCTCTATCTTTCCACAGAGATCTAAGAAGTGTCCTTTTCCTAATGCTAAAGACTTCAAGAGCTTTTAAAGAAGCCTTTAAATATGCTAATGCATCTTATCACTCTACCTTTATTCCTTTTCTATCCCTTTTTGTCTCCCTTCCTCTCCTTTCCCATTCCATTCAGTTTACTTACTTTTTTCCGCTCTGTTGTACTGCAAATTTACTTACAAAGTAGTTATTTTTTAATAGTTGAAAGCTAATGAAATTCAGCATCACACTTGGATGATGGTTAGCACCCCTGCTTCGTCCAAATAACAGGGACATTAGATCTCGTTTTCACTGATAGATTTGAACATAAATATGCATGCATGTCTAAATGAGTTGGGGCCCTACCTGGTCATTATTAAAAAGGCAAACCACAGTTGAGATTTCTAATCCCTTAAGTGCACACACACAGAGGCAAAGACCATAAAAGCCTTTGTTGAAGATAGAAGTATTTTTCCTTAAAGTCTAAAACGAAACCCTACTTCATACTCAAAAGAAGCTTTGTCATCAGTGGCATCAGGATATTATCTGTAGTGCTTGGCCTGGGTTATTCTATTTTTGCAGCTGTTCCTTCTTATAAAGCATCTTGTAGAAAATACTTTGCTTACATGCTGCCATAACATTCCACCAATGTATTGCAGGAAAAGGAGCATAATTAGCCATATTTGTTCCATCAAGGTTCCATAGGACAGAATCTGATTGGGTAAAAAAGTCATTAACAATGGTTCTCCTAGGTAAGTAATTTATTCCTATAATTTCTTAGGTACGTTAATTATGATAAATGCAGGTTACTTCATCCTTCATTTAAAAGTACTTGCTTAATGGAAGATAGGGGAGGGATATTTCTTTTCTAATCTGCTACCTGTTTGAAGGGGGAGCTAAATGTTTTAAATAATGATCCTTTTACATACAAATAATACAATCAGTGCCAATACTTATCAGTTATGCAGTGCTTTTTCATACATAAGTCTGAGGATGAGACAGACAAATGATGTCAAGGGCTTCTGGAAGTTCCTGTGCTGTTAGAGTGTGGCAGTCCCCTGGCTGCTGGGATTTCTAGGGAGGGGAGGAGAGAAAGGCTGGAGGAAGCATGGGGAAAGCAGCAGAACCCCTTGTGAAGGGCATCTTAACCCTGCTCCAAGAGAGGATAACATTGTAACCATAGTAAAGGAATAAAATAGTGCAGAACAGAAGAGGTTTTGAAAACAGTAAAGGGAGAGAGTAAAGAAGCCAGAAGAATTACAGCACACACATGCAGAAAAAACAGAGAACACAAAACAGGTAAAATTGTTACAGAGAAGAACTTTTAGAACTTGACTCATTCAACAGGAAAACATACTACATTCTTTTAAGACACGAAATTGCAGGGGAGACAGTATGTTCAGCTTGGGAAGAAAGAGTGCTGCTTATGTCTGGGAGAACCTGTGCTTTTGTTACGATCTCAGCAACGTGTGAGCAGTCCAGGTTTGTCCTTGGCTGTGTGGCTGTTCTGCGCACAGAGCTTTCTAGTCACTTTCCAACAGTTCCAGGTAAAATAAATTGCAGACCTTTGGTCTGAACAAACTATTTTAATGTATGCTTGGACATTCAAAATGATGTCCTAACTTTGAGTAGGGCCTTCATTTTCTGTCCTAGTTGATACAACAAGTCATAACCACTTAATGAAATCACTATTGCTTCTTGGACAAATCGGTCCTCCAATTTCATGGGATTTTTCCTATAAAATAAGGAAATTTAAACTACATTAATATTACCTATTGTATTCATAGAATGGTTCAGGTTGGAAGGGACCTTAAAGATCATCCAGTTCCAACCTCTCTGCCATGGGCAGGGAAAAAAAATCACAGAAGTATGTTCTCCCACCTGAACCAAACCCAAACTTTGCCATGATTATGTAAAGTATGGTTGTAGCAGTCTTGCTGCTTTTCTACAGAAAGCAGTTGTGAATGAATTCAAATATGCTTCTACATCAGGCTGGGCATTTCTGCATAAGCAGGGCACTCTGAAGTTCGTTGTCTTTCTGTGATTTGGATACTACAGCACAAACAGGATAGGCCCCTTTAAATGTCTCTGGTTTATCTGGTTGCTTAGGAAAACCTCTGTAAACATCAGAAAAAAAAAAAAAGCTGGGGACCTTGAGGAAAAAAATAGGTCATTTTGGAACAGCCAAACTCTGTATCTGTACCTGTATGAGGAGATAGTCTCTGCAGAAACATATTGCACACTTCTCTTGGAACATTTTATACTTCTACAGTCTGTACTTGTTTTATTTTCTGATATATAGCAAAAATATTTTCTGACAGCTTTCCTTCTCATTTTCTACATTGCTTGTAATATATATAAGTATTAAATCAGTAAATATGTGTATAATGAAATGAGATTATAACAAAGAAAACTAACTATACAGAAATGACAACTCTGCTTATCATTTTAATTTGATAGTGTGGTTTTATTTTTAAGGTAGCAGCTTTAGAAAGGTGAAGAGCATGTCAGAAAGCTAATTAAAAATAGTTCTGGGAAAATTAAAGAGTTACTCTTTCCAATATTGCTATATCTAATAAATAGATGGATTAAGTATTAGCTAGATGGTAGGTATTTCAAAGCTTACTCTTACTGATAGGAATTTATGCTGTTTCAACCTTACACACAGTTCCATAAAGTTAAATAAAACCAGCTTGACAATTGTGTCCCTGATATTTTGGAACTCAAGTGTTTTTTTTTTGTTTGTTTGTTGTTTTTTTTTCCCCCTTCAGATAACACTTTAGAAGTGAGATTAAAGGTTTTTCTAGTTTGTGTCCTCTCCTGGCCATATTTCACTACAAAGAGTTGCTTCAGAAAATGATTAGTATTACTGCTCTACGGTATTACACTTCTATTCTGAATTTAAAGTGTAGTATTCTTTCAATATATGTACCCCTGTCATTGTTGTCTGTGAGGGATAGATAGACAAGTGAGCTTGAACATTAATATACATGAACAGCACATTAATTTTGAACTCTATATTATGCCTGTAATTAAGAAAGAAATCTCCACTTACTTCTTGTGAATGTTGTAGCTCTCTAACTTGTACTTAGTATAAAAATACACCCCAAACTAGCTTATGGAAAATCCATGACAGTGTCATTATCTCATGTATAAAGCCTATGTTTTTGTGGTTAGATAACAAAGAGTCTTCAGGAATAAAGTTACTAAGGTAACTGAGCCTCACAAATGAAATATTAAATAAGAGTTTTTGATTAAATCCTAGGAATGTTGCTCTTCTTTTCATTTTTCTGAGAGAGAAGAAGGAAATTAAAGAATTTCTTGTTCAAGTAATTCAAGTTCATATTGTCTTAAGTTTCTGGCAGTCTTTAAATGAGGACAAAATAAGAGGAAAATATGAGTGAGAAAGAAAGAGCAAAACAATTTAAATCTCCCACAATTGTCAGAGCTTTGAATAGTAAAAATCTTATCAAGTTTCCATCGTCCTGCTAATTTTGGTGTGCTTTTTATAAAGCAAAGTTATCCTGAGTCAACATTTCTCTTCCACCTACTTTATTGCAATAGACATTTAGTCTGCTATAGAAGTAGGATGGGACATGGAGAGTAGCAAACCCACAGTCTGCCACCACCTGCTTCAAGTTATCAGCTGAAAGAATCTTTCCTTTTTAAGTAGAAACACAGTCTTTTAAAGGAATTAGGACTGCTATTAAGTTGTCTTTTTTTACATTCAAATCCTATTCATTTTAAAAGAATAAAGCATTTTTCATAATGATGCAAGTTCCCCCCCCCAAGAAAATCCACATTAAACACAATAAAATGATTTCATAGCATACTGTTCCACAAGTCCTCAGTTTATTGTATAACCTCTGTTAATAAATCATTTTAGTGAGTATTTTACAGTAAAGGTAAATTCAAAGCTTCTAAAAGTAATAGGACAAAACCAAGTAAACATTGTTCAGCTTATAGAAAATATTACCTATGCCTATGCATCCTTGCTCTCCTATGAGTTGATCCCTATGCTGTTTACCTTCCTAGAACCAGAAGTTTTCATTACAAAGAGCAAGTAAAATTCAATGGAAAAGATTAAGCAAACAATATTGTATTGTTATATAGTGAGATTCCCTCTGTTCAACAGATCAAATTAAGTTTCACATACCCATCCATACAAACATAGATTAAACTCATATAAGACATAAAAAACAAAAACACATTACAAAAGGTAACATAAAATAAAAAATTTTACACACAGAGCTTCAAAGGAAAAATACCCCCCATATCCCTCTTATTATGAAAAACTATTATATCAGGCTACAGAAGGCACTAATAAACCTTAGTGGCTCTGATCAGCCCCACCTGGAGGCTCCCCCACACCCTTCAGAGCTCTGTTTAAGTTCTGCCCTGAGCCCTCACCTCCTTTGGCTTGACTTTTTATTAGCTTGGCTTTGTACTTGTCTCATCACCATGATATTGTCCCATGATATGGGCTCTTGATTGGTTCTAGTTGCTGTCCCAGGTCTGTTGTGCTTACCTTGCTAAGGTAATGTAAAATAGGGTCCGGAGGTTCTTGTTCTGTGGCAGGGGATCTCTCTTAGCTTGTGTTCCCATAATGAGCAGTCATACTCTTGCTGCCCCATAGTATGTTGTATTTCTGTAATATAAATTTAAACTTTGTTAAGCTTATGTAACTTACAGAAGATTTAGAGTGCTGCCCACAGCACAGATGCAGTGAGTGCTTTCACTCAGTGCTGTTTCTTGCATGCAGAGCTGTCCCATGTAAACAGATAATGGTTCTGTTTTATTTTCTTTGTAGCACAAATTTAGTGCTGGTAGGGCTTTACCACATCTTGCTAAAGAGGGTGCTATGTTTCTATTCTTAACTATTCTTATAAATGTAGATTGTTAGACCTTGACCCCAGTACATGACCTTCTAGTTTTTTCTCCAAAAATACTTTGCTGCTTTTATTACCTCTATGTCCTCTGCTGCTAATTTGAATGGGTGAGAGGCAGTGCATGATGAGTCCAAGGAGCCCACCTGGCCAGGCTAAGAGGTATTCGAGGAAACCAAATTGCAGTGCAGAAGTATCTGAGCTTCTGACCCTGTGCATAAATAAGCTCTGCCAAATCAGAGTTCAGTATGTGTAGTTTAGATGGCTTTGCATTGTGCAGCACAGTGCACCTTGTGGTATGGACATTAGAAAAAAATTTTCACTGTTTATGAAACTTCTCCATCTTACTACACCAGGTAAGGTAGTATTGATTCTGTTGTCACTTCACTATGCTGCTTTCTTTTAAAACTAGTAAGAAAATGACTTTGAGTACAGAAATGCTTTATCCCCTCTTCCATGTGCTGCATGGCTACAGACACAACTAATGCGCTCTTTAGTGAGAGGACAATAGTATTTATATAGGTGAAAAAAACATATACTAGTAAATGTTTAAAAGGATTCTATAGTTCTGTCTTGGTCTTTAGAAGATGCTTGTTACCGTTGAAAAATTTTACAGCTGGGGAAAGCATTTTGCTTTTATTTAACAACCCCAAAACTGATCTATTCATGCAGCTAGAAACTGCTTTGAGGTACAATGGTAGACCCATGAAAAGAGGTCTTTGTATCATCCAGGATTTCCAAAATCTTAACTTCAGAGGATTTTTTATTTGTGTGGAAACAGTGAATCCCGACCATACTGCTTAAGTAATGGTTTATTCCCAATGTCCAACTGAGAAGGATAAGCTGCTCACACATCTACTTGGGCCTGCAGGCCAGCAGTAACATAGACAGCCTATGATAGTATTGTATGATCTTATCCTAGTTTGTGAATATTTATGGAAACTATCTCCTGGATTACCACATCAGCTTAGTTGACCAACAGATATGATTTCTCATTTTCTTTCAATATACCTCATTTTGTTTTACAACTTCCACGCAGTGGAAATTTTTTACTGGTTGATGGCTGTTCAGTATAAAGAAATGTCTTTCCAAACTGCTTAAGTTCCGAGACTCCCTTTTTCTTAGGGCAGACAACAGATGGGAATTTGACAAGATTACTTGAAAAAGTACCTCCAAGCTTTGATTACTAAACAGATAAAGACACCCTGAAATAATATTTTGCATGGCTAAAAATAAAGAGCTCATGTCTTAAAGCCATTCAAAACCATGCCTGAACTGAAGGGGCCCCATTAAGTTTGTGTAATTGACTGCAGTCTGCAGATGCCCTTGGTACTATGGTATCTGCTTACATCAGTACTGAATTTCACCCAGAGCATGTCTGGAGTGATGAGGACTATAAAAAGTTATTGTATGAAATACTGTGTTATGTCAATATTATACTGCTACAGCTTGTAAAGTTGCCTTGATCTGTATAATAAAAGATGTTTACAGTGGCAATGAACTCAATCAGACACATGGCACATGTTCGGTGATGTATGGTTTAAAAAGCTGTCTTGCTGGGCATTTGATTTCTAGGAGATAATCCCAGGCAGCACTCTGAAGATTAGAGCGATGGGAGATAAGAAGCTGTGATGGGCTGGCAGTGTCTGCCTGAACACCATGCCCTATTAGCAGGTGTTGGTGCTGCTGGGAAATTGTTGTGTGGATTTTAACACAAAGCAGATGGCTTATCTAAAAGAAATGGGTGCTGCTCTTCAAAGCCAAGAATATGAATGGGCTGAAGAGTCTTGTAGACAGAATCCTAAGACAATATAAAGTGTAGGATGAGAGCTTGAGCTGAACCTTCTTTTTTGATCGATAATGCTTTTTGAAGTCAGACTCCAGGACAGAGGAGAGTTTTGACTGAGCAGACTGTTTGGATATAGTTTTATAGCAAGCTAGAAAATGCACCTGTTCAGAAAAGCATAATTAACTACTTAATGTATTCAGAGAGGAATGTTGTGCAAACAGAAGAAAACACTTGGAATTATACAATTTCTTATACATCCACATGCTGATTTGTTTCAAAGCTATTGGACTTCATGATTGTTATCTCATATAGTTTGAAACTCTGGCTTTCTGGTATTCCACAGCACAAACAACTGCACGAAGATAAAACCTGGTCCAACTGCAGAGGCAAAATGCAGTGTCAAGTTTTTGGGACCGTATCAGATTGTGCATCCCACTGCACCTCCATAAGGTGATGATTGAGTGGATAGGAGAAATGTGTTCATTTCAAAGCCTACTTTGTCGCTATTCAAACATGAGTAGTTTTTGAAGTACTTTATCCCCTGTGTAATTCGAAGAAATATTTACTGACTTTGACATGGCTTACAAATATTCAGCATTACAGTGCAGATAATTATTCAGGGAGTAAGTTACCAGTAACCAGAAAGGCAAAATAGGAATGGTGTTCAAATAGTCTTCTCCTAAAAAATAGGACTGGTTTGATTGCCTCACTCATTCCTCTACTGTAACACTTTAAGGCCATAAAAGTACCCACTATTCCTGTGTGTAATTGTAGAAAAATAATTTTAATAGAAATAGGTAGATTTCTGATAGCACATTCATTCCTGGTCTCTAGGTTTTTTCTGTCTTTATCTGCTTCTTTGTGAAATTCATCAGATGATCTTCATGCCCTAAAAGATATTTCTTTCTGTTAGTTCTGTTTACAACAATCATCTAGGCACATGTTATCTTGAGGGCATCAATGTTCAGACTGGCTCAATATTCAAACTAAAACTCAATTTAATGTTCCTAATCAAGCATCTGTGTATTTAATACCCAGTTGCAATTTCTTACTAAATTGTTAGTTCTAACACTTTAACTTGGAGGTAGTGAGTACCACTTTGAGTTACTCAAAATGCAGATCACATTAAAAAAAAAATCTGATCTGCTTCTGGGAAACAACAGCTAAAAGCACCTTTTGGAAGAGATTAATGCCTGTTCCTTCTCAGTAATGAAGATGAGAAAAAGCATTTGTGTGGTCAGACTCCAGCCTTTGCTGGGAGCTGTGTCACAGACTGTGATTTCCCAGCTAAGACCAGCATCCATTTGTAGCAGTCATCCTCGGCAGAGCAGAAGCATTAGCTGTACCTTGGAAGTGAGGCTGCCGGAAAATGTCTCCTGGGAGCAGAGCAGGGAGGGGGCACGGTGATATTTTCAGGCTCTAATTTTGCCTGGGAAGTATAAACCAACAGCTGGGTACAATCTCTCATCAGAACCTGCTTACGTAACATGTTTCAGCTCAGCATGGGGGCACGCCTCAGGCTTGGGTTTAGGGTACAGAATGGGGACATACAGCTAAAAACAAATACAGGATCTAATGCAGGCCCACAGCAAGCTCTGACCTGGAGATTACATGCAATGCATGTCAACCTTTTAAATCATTTTATCTGCAGTTGATGGTGTAAGTCCAAATGACTCCAACAGGAAGAAAATCAGACCTTTCCCTACAAGCATCCTGTAGCACAGCTGTGAGAAAAATGAAAAATCCTTACGTGGGGACAGACCTGGATCACATTGCCTCTGCTTTGGCATGTGATTTTTCATTAACATTTAGGTTTGTTCCTATGAACACTAACCTACATAAACTAGCACATGAACTTCAACGAAACTACGAATTTGTGGACAAAAATTATACCTCTGCTTCTATTTTTTGACAAGCGTAACCAAGGTTTGAGCAGTAAAGAAATGGTAATTTCTGCATATCTGTAAAAACCACAATGTAAACTGTAAGGAAAACCAATTAAAAATGCCCGTGAAGTATGGATTTCTTCAGATTCACGGGCTATGCATCTGTACTGCACAGGAAAAGTCTCCCATCTCTTTTGTATCCCCTGAAGGATTCCTCGTGTTGCTTTCTGTCCTTAGCAGCCAGCCTGGTGTTTGCAAGACCCCACAGCCTGTTCCTGTTATGCTAGCAGCTTACCTTGCAGGGTGTTAAAGCAGGAGGAAAAAAAAAATACTGCTGACAGACTCACAAGTACATTTTCAACCAACTTTATGTGCTCCACATTATTTTATCAGGTTTCAAATTGTCATCTTTCTTCGTTGCTGGGCATTAAAAATATTAAAAATCTTTATTTGATGAGTGTTTCTTTTTGTTTTCTAATTTTTTCCTGAACCATTTATGTCATTAGGTCACGCGCCTTATGCTAGGATGCAAAACATTGTAGAAAAAGCCTGAAAGGGCTCTCTCGGAGTTGCCTACAGAACGCAGAGGTTAAAACACTGGTTGTAAAACCAAACGGGAAGGGGAAAAATAAAAAATAATTAAAAAGGAAAACTGGCGGAAATCAGCATAGATCCAGGAATTGCAGCGGCGGCCCGAGCTGTCGCCCGCGGTACCGTCAGCACCCGGAGCCTCCTCCAACGCCCCCCGGCCCCGGGGCAGGGCTCGGGAGCACCCCAGCTGCCGGGTCCGGCCCCGGGGAGGGCCGAAGCGGGCGATGAGGGCGGCTCTGGTGGCAGGGGCGGCCCCGTCCCCTCCTGAGGCGCGGTGGCTGCGTCCCGCTCGCATTCCCGGGCAGGGACATGGCGTGGTCCGCTCCCATTGCCGGCCCCGGCGGGGGAGGCAGAGGGGCACTGGCGGCTCCACGGGGCTGGCCTCGCTCTCAGTTTCACCTTACCCCGCTCCGGATACACCGTGCGGCTCGGTGCGGTCACGTCCCCGTGTGGGCGGGCTCGGTCTGCTCGGCTCCGCCCGGCCGGCCGCCGGCGGTGTCCCCCGCACAGGGAATGGTTTGTCCCTGACTCTCAGCCCTACGCTCCCGCTCCACCTCCCGCTAGTGCCCGGCTCGGCGGGCGGCGGAGCGGGTTGCGCTGCTGGGGGGGGAGCTCCGCCGCACCGCCCCTCACATCACCGCGCCGCCCGTGGGGCGCCCCCCGAGAGGAGCCCCCCGAGAGGAGCGCGGTGCCGGGGCCGCCCCGCCAGGTAACGGTGAGGGGAGCGGCGGGGCGCCTGCATCCCCCCCTCCGCCCGTGCCGCCCCTGCCGGCGGCCGTTTGCCCGCCGCCTCTCCTCAGCCCCCTGCCCGTCGGCAGGCGGGGGGGCTCCGCCGACAGCTGGGCTGCTGTCCCCGGGGAGAGGCGGCGGAGCCGCGAGGCTGCCCGCCGTGATTCAGCATCGCCGCCTGAGCGGGAGGATGAGGAAGAGGAGAAGGAGGGCGGTGGGGAAGGAGGGGGGAGCGGGCGTCAGGGGTGAGAGCGTGGGGGGACCGGGGAGCGAGCGGCGGAGCGGGGGGTGTGCCCTCGGGGTTGGTGCCCTCGGGGTTTGCAGCTGCAGTCCGGCATCTCTAGCGGGGGGCTGGCTGGCTGGGGCCAAATAGTACCGAATGGTACCGAAATCTGCGGGCAGAGGTGCCTGGTGGAGGCTGGATGTAGGGCAAGTTGGAGTTCTGGCCGTGTCAGTGTCCTCGTCCTGTGCTCGCTGCCGGCGGCTGAAGGTCCGTGCTGGGTCAGTTTCTGCGTTTGAAGCGTCACAGAACTGTGAGCAAAAGGGGAGGCGGTTGGTGCTGCGTCTGAACGTGTTGCTGAGCTCAAAAAACGGTGTAGCGTCTCAGTTCTGATCATGCTTGTGCCTTTCTCATGTATTTGCGTTTTGATTACCGAAATCCAAATGTATTGCTTCTCAAAAATACCCAAACCAGCCATGCAGAAAATAGCTGTTACGGTATTCCTTTCTGCCCCAGCACTTAACTGATTGTTAGCACCTGCAGGTGCTGCCTATCCAGCTAACACTCACAGAAATCTCACTGGCTGTTCTCACAGCCGAAAGATGAGAAGTGCTTTTGTGTGCAGGAATTGGTTGTCACCCAATTTCTGTAACGTTATCTCAAAATCTACAGAGTGGTTTGGCATTGGTAGTTTTTGCCCCCGTTTCAAGTACAAGGATGTAGTTTTTCAGCCTAGAAATCCTGTTTCCCAGAACAGAAAATATGAAAAGAATACCTATCAATATTACTTTGAACAAAGGTATGACAGAAACAGTTGTAGTGCCAGGGATTTTTCCTGTGTGGTGAGCAAACATATCATCTATGCTAGTATAAGAAATTATTAAGTTTGAAGTCAGCTTTTCTGAAGACAAATGCTGCAATGTTTCAGGAAATGATGTGAGCTGCCTGGGAATTCTTCCCTGAGGAAAGAATGTTTTTTTACCTGTAGGTATCAGTAATATTATGCAAGAAAGTCTAGACCACTGGTTGTCAGTTTTTTGCTTGTTTCTTTTTGAAAGATGCCCCCTTTCTATATTTCTGATAGTTTGGGTACGTGCCACGTACTTCCAAAGAGGTCTGCCCATCAATTTGGAAGTGTTAAAGAGGCCAGGACATCAGGCCCATCAGCAGCTATTTGGTAATTATACTGGCAACTTAGGAACCATTTCAGCAGTCTGAGGCTCAGGTTTGCAATTAACTAATGGTTTGTTCCCTATCTCTTCTGAAGTGACCAGTGTTAAATGGGCAGTGTAGATTAGGTTGTGGACAAGTCTGAAGAACTGGGATGTGAATTGGTCAACAAGCAGTTGGACAATAAACCATCTTGAAATCTTTTTGTATAAATATGATTTATTCTAATAAATCTTTTTTCATGCTGTATGTTTATAATGAAAGCCATAAATATTTATTTTGAAAATTAAATGTGGCATACTTACGCTGACTGCTGAAAGTGCCCGCTTTGAGCTGTCAGCACCAAGAAAGACTGAAGCATGATTTCTTGATTTAAATCATCTCCATCTGTGGGTATTTATTATATGGTTTAAAAACGTCTGCAGCACACATATGGCAAATGAGTCATTTTTTGTAATTCCATGCTTTCTAATGTTCTGTTTTTTCCTTTTTTTTTTTTTTTTCTGTTATAATGTTGCATTAATAGATTCTTTTACATGTATTCATTCATATAAATTAAGAACATGTTGTTAAAGGATGGAAATCCTTAGAAAAGCAAGAAAATTGAAATGAAATTTTGATGTCTGAAAAAGTGAAATTAATGATAACATTTCCCCAGCTACTTTGTATCTACTTGCGTAAAACTTCTGTCTTGTCTTCAAAAATGAGTGTGACAACATGTTGCAATGTGAACCACTAACGTTTTTTGATTTTGTGCATCAATTTTATTGGTGTAAAGAAAAAACATTGACATCAACAATGCTTATTTTCCATGTCTTCAAGTTTCTGCAGACCTGCAGAGCACTTGGAGAGTTATCATTGCCCTGAAGTATTGTGACTTTTGGGCCAACCATAAATCATAAAAGCGCTAAAATCATATTGATAGGCTTTATATCAGTCCATGAAGAAAAAAAAAAAGAGTGCTTGTCAGTCTTTTACTTTTTTCCTGAGGTATTTTCATCATCCAGAGTTGACACAGAGACTCTATAATGGTCTGAGGGGGGAGGGATTAGTCTTTTCCCAAAAGAGGGCAAGAGTCTGTGTGTAGATAGTGGGAGTTCATTTTATTTGGAAAGATGCATACAAACTGTCAAAGTTAATAAATAAATAAATAAATAAAATAATAGTAAATAAATTGTAAATACCACAGCATATTTTTCAGATGATATTTTCTGGATTTTGGTTTTCCCTTATGAACTTCAGAATATCTGGCAAGAGGTTCACTTTTATTTTCCATACACTTTAGAAGTTAAATGGGGCTGTTTGACTTCCAGCAGTATGATTTAAATTGGACCTTATTAATTAGGAGGAAGCTCTTTAGAGCTCCATTAAGACTCAACTAAAGCCTTGCCAGAATGGTAATTCACAGTTATTCCTTCTGCAGACATTATGAGCTGCCTTTAAAGTTTACTGGAACCTTTTCTAATGTTAATATTTAAAATATTAATATATTTTTGATTTAGAACTGATTTCATTGATCTTGACTATGCTGGTGGGTAAGAGAAGCATCTGTAACTGAGTGGATGTGGGAGGAAAAACCTGTGACATGCTGAAGTGGTCAACCTTTTCGTTGGTTGGATATTTGAGCAAATCTGTGTTCCACAGTAGTTACCCTTCTTATGATTGGAACCTTTTCAAGCCAAGGAGGCTTCATGCTGCCTTGCTCTATCAGATACTGTTTTTTTGTGGCGGTAGTTGTAGGAATCCTCAGACTCTGTAGCACCTAAAATATTTGATATTTTGCCTGTTCCCAAAGTTATTGCTTGCAAAGGAGTTTCAATTGCCTTCTGTCTTACGTGTTCATACACCTATACAAAGCCGTATACAAATTACCATACTAATTTATACGTTTATAGATGCTTTTGCTCTTGCCTTGAATTCTATATACCAGGAAACAAGGTCTTGCCTAATAGAATAATTTCTTGGTTTTGCATTTTAAAGGATTAAATATATAATAATAGTCCTTGCCTTCAGTATCAGTTTTAGTCTGAATATGGTATCTCCAAAATGAAGATGTACATATATAGTTGCAACGTTTCTTTTCATGTGCTAAAGGTATACGTTTCAGTAGTTTAAAATGTTAAAAACATAGGTATTCCTTTTTTTTTTTAAAAAAAAGAAAAAAAGTTTTGCTTCAAAGGTAATATTTCAGAATATATTCACGTGTCTTATTATCAACATTAACTTCTGGGAACAAGGAAACAGTATTCTTAATGGTGAGCACCAGTTAATAATAATGGAAGAAATATAAAAGAAAGCTCCTTTCTGATTTAGGACCTTTTTTTTCCTTTTTTTTTTTTTTTTTCTCCCTTTTCTTTTCTTTCTGTGGATTAAGTGGCATGGCAACTCCCACTTATGTTTGAATTTGGTCTTGGAAGGATTCCAGAAAGAAGCCTCATATGTACCACTGCTCAAATGCACTTTGGATGGTTACATTACTGTTAATTGATAGAAAAACTGATGCCTAAAAGGATGAAGTGCTTTATGCTGCAATTTAGAAGCCTCTTCTGGCCAGCAGGACTCACAGAGAGAACCAACAGTCACTTTTAAGAAGAAAGAAAAACTAAACCCACTTCTCATCTATAATAAATGCTACAGAAAGAATTAAGTGGGTTGTGGGCTTTGGAGTTAGACGCAGCTATGTGTTGACAAGTTTATTTTCATCCTTGCTTAGTAGCAAAATGCTAAATATATTCTTCTTTAGTTACATTAAAGCATGTTTCCTTCCAACTTTGTCCTTCAGTTGACATGTGTTTGTTTTATTTTTAGCACTTGAAATCCAGCACAGTAATATCCCTATAGGGTGCAAATGAAGTATAGCATGAGAAAATGGAATCAGATGCTTAATCGTGAATTTATGCAGTTGAAAAGGCAAAGATCTAAATCCTGGTTATGAACACCCAAAAAAAGTGGACTGTCAGGGCAAAAGATTGTGAGATTTGTTGGGGAAATTGTGCTTATTTACCTGCTCAGAATGGGCTTCTGAAGAATACATAGGAGAGCCATGTTATGGGAGTCTCTGTGTTTTCTTGGATTTTTTATTTATTTTTTTTTTTGTAGGCAGTTCTCATGTATTTAGTGTTCATTGAATGTGAAATTTCTGTGAATTTGTTGTATTGTTGTATCCTTCCAAGCTTTTCTGGGCTGGGGGTGGTGGTATTCTAAAGCGCGTGATACTAATCTTTGCTGGAAGAGGTCTGAAAAATGTGCAACTTATTCATCTGGACAAAACACCCATAAAATAGCATTTTATGTCATGTGGCTTTTTAGAGGAATATAATATTATTGTAATTTTTGATCTTTCTGTTAACTGAAGTTTTTGCAAGACTATGAAACACTAGCAAGTATTAACAATTAGGCATTAATTTGAATAAAAGATTTTATTGAAAAATCAAAAAGTGATCTGAGAACATGACTTAGTTTGGTATGTTTTGTACCATTTTAAAAATGGAAGCGTATGCTGAAAAGAAGATTTCTAAAGCTGGATAGGATATGTTCAGTGAGTAAAGTAAGGCGTTACTGCATGACGGAACAGGAATCAGTGCTATTTTTGGAGTGCTGCAAGGACTTTCTTAGAGTCAAGCATCTTGCAGATGCTGCTCTACATCAATATCCTGCAAGTAAAGAAACAGAAGAAAAATAAAGGAACAATATGGAGCTGGATTTAAAAATGTGGACACTCGTTGAGAATTGATCCAGTTAATGACCCCAAGCAGGCACTGAAGGCCTGTGTATTACTTTCTACTGTTGCCTCCTGGTCTGAAGAGAAAATGAAAGGGCTTTACAGTCTTTTTGCCCAAAATAGCATTTATGAACACAAAAAAATATAGAAAGCAAGTATTTGGTATTTTCTAGGAAAATGAAATAAAGTTTATCAGAAATGAAAATAAAAGTAGATATAATGAGGGTGTGGGAATGTCTGCTGCAGGTAGCCAGCACACCATTTAGCTTCATCGATAAAGAAGATTCAAATTCCAGTCAGTCATGGGTACGCATAGGTAGTGCTGCTCCGGCTACTGGCAGATGACAGATCAATAGTCCAGTTGAGGCAGGCTGTCTGCAACAGTTTGATGGAAGAAAATGGGGACTGTGACAATATGTAGAGCTACTGGGAGAAGTCCTCTGCGAGCAGTAACTTCAGGGAAGATTCCTAAAGAAGGCACTTGACTGTCAGAGTGCTAA
This sequence comes from Aythya ferina, assembly GCF_964211825.1. Classification (NCBI taxonomy): domain Eukaryota; kingdom Metazoa; phylum Chordata; class Aves; order Anseriformes; family Anatidae; genus Aythya; species Aythya ferina. The sequence continues at coordinate 19,080,966 of NC_140304.1, forward strand.
GGGTGCTTGGAGATCCTACCAGCAGTAGATCCAGTTCTGCCTGGATCCTCCTGCTGTGTCCCTACCCATGCATCTAGGGACACTGTAGGGCTTCAGCTGCTCTCTGAGGTACGTCACAGGAGCGCTGATCTCCAGCTCAGCCACAGCCGTGCACACGGTCCCCTTGATCTGGACCCTAGCCCGTGGGCTGACCTCCCAGCTCCACCTCAGACCTGCCATGTCACGAAGGACCTGCTCAGTGACACTGCACTGTGTCTGACTGTGGTTGTTGTCACTGCACGTGGTGCTGCCCTTGACTTGTGGATCAACTTCACACCTTGACCGTGGATCTGCCTCATCACCACAAGCTTGTCCGTAGATCTGACTTGACTGAAGCAGGCTCTCATCCCTGGGGCTCACCTTCTCATCTGGCTTGGGTCCTGGCTGGCAAGGCTCCTGCCCTGCTCGCCTTTTATTGCCCTTGGTTCCTGGTCCATCATTTTTCAGGGAGTAGCTGGCCCTTGCCACTCCCTGACTCAAATTTTTCATCAGGTGTTCTGGCAGTGAAACAGAAGTAGTTTGAGAAGAGTACAGAGTTTTAGCACATAGGTTCACTGAAGACTGGGTTTTGACCAGCTTCTACAAGCAAAAGCTTATGGAGTCTGTGATCAACGGGAGCTTTCCTGAGGAAAAGAGGCTGCGTGGAGACAGGGCTGTTAAGCTAAGTAGCAGTCATCCTACCGAATGGAGAATGGTTGTCAGAGCTAAGTGGGCAGGGAAGTGGAGGCTGGATCATATTAGCTCTATGCAAAGCCACCAGAATGCGTCACGAAGCGAAAACAAGACTTGACACAAACCCTCAAACTGCATTGAAAACTTTAAAACTTTTTTTTTTTTTTTTTTTTTTTATAACTGCAATTAACTTTGAAATTAGTGGATTGCTAAAGAGTTCTGACATTTTACGACATTTGGGAAGATTGTATGCGTATGATTATTATCAAAAATACCTTGAAGTTGTACCAAGCATCATGCTCTGTTGAGAATACAGAGTATATTACACAAGAAGTTCTGCAATAAAATATTTAGATAAACAACTGAGGAAGAATTGGAGAGTGTCTTCATTTGTTGGAAGTCTGACTTGGTTTTATTAACTGCAAAGAACTGGAAGCATGTTAGCGCCAATCAAAAGAACTGTTGTTGAAAGCATCTCGGGATTCACCAACGTGACATAAACAGCTGGATTCTAAATAGGAAAGAAAAATAATAACGTGGATTGACCCAGAAAGAAAAAGCTGACTTAAACAATGTAAACTAGAGTCATTCCTAAAGCAGTTTTGTAAAGCAGTTTTTTTTCTTTTTCTTTTTTTTTTTTTTTTTCCCCAGCATTGAAATCTGTGCAGATTTCACTGTTGATTCTGTGCTTCCACAGGTAATTGTGTCACAGTTGGTTGCGCTGAGTTTCTTCTGATAACTTCCCCACCGTTTCAAAGTTCTTGAAGTCATTTCTTCTTCACTTTTGGAAGATGTACCTGTCAAACCATGTGCCAAGTAGAAGTCTTAATTCTTCTGTTCTGTTGTTATTATTATTATTATTATTATTTTTTTTTTTCTGGAGAAACATTTCCATGCAGAGCAACTTGGATGGGATTCATTTTATCAATGTTTATACAGCTTCAGTGCTGATACCTGCATCTGCCAACCCTGACTGCCTGTAGGCTGATTGAAGGCAGCCAAGAGAAATTAGCTCAAACATCTACACTGTAGATGAATCCACCATTCTTCTTTATGTTTAAGGAATAAATGTTATTGCAGTGTCACCTGTGGGATTTCATTGTAGTGTTTTTTACCTACTGGTTGATGTGAAGGGGAGAGGCATACATACTTCTCGTGAGTTGGGGAAATGGCAACAAACTGTAGTAGAGCTGTGGAATTTTCAGAGCCTTATTTCTTTGCATATTTTCACTATAGGTGCGTAAGTATTTGATTTTCTATTGAACTTGAATGTGCAAGCAAGAAAGGCATTCCCTGTGGTGTAGAGAGAATGTGTACTCTTACAGATCATAAATGAAGCAGGAGGAAGCAAGAGGCAATGTCTTTTATGTGTGTTGTAGCCTTTGCACATTTTGTTCCCAGCTTTGTTCTGCCTGTATGTGGTTCTTGAAGGATGGCACCACAACTAGAAGCACTGAGAGCACTTTATGTGTATATATCCCTCTCAATCTCACTAGAATCTGACTCACTACAATGCTTCGTCTTTGTAGGGCAGATGTGACAGTAGCGGTGCAGTCGGCTTTGTCTAGTACTGCTTCCTCTGCAGAATCTGTGTAAGGGAGTTGAATGCTCTGAAACTGGTTCAAACTTGACGTCACATAGAGATGTGCCACCATTTCCAAAATATCTGTTACCGCATCGCTTAAAGAACTCAGAATTTTCTCACTTGAAAGGTCCTGTGGGAAAGCTGTAGTTCGCTGCATGTTCATATATGTGCACTGCTTGTAATGCAATGCCAGTACTTGGAAAAAATGTCAGTTCTTCTACTGGTAGCTTTAGAAATCTGTCAGTACGAACCAGGAAGAGAATCATAACTGTTTTTCTTAGAGCAATTTATGAACTGTTCATCTTAGCTTACTTCTGTGCTACTATTTTATGTTATTGTGGTCTTGACCTCTTAATTCAATTCTACATCTAGAGAAATCATTGTTCTTGTTATAGTGCCTAATGCCTTTGGTATAACTCCTTCCCAATCACTGAGTCATTTTCTGTTTTTAGATTTCACTTCACTTTAGCTTATTGTTATGACTAATCCCACTGACTTTCTTCCCACAGCTCTTGTCACACTCTAAGTAAAGTGGAAAAATAATGTATTCTTTTCTTATAGCATGTATCATGCCTTTCTCTTTTTTGCCTGAAACAGAGAAAATACCTAGAAAGGGTTAAGGAAGAGATCTAAAAAGTGCTAGGGCTAGGCTAAATGGGAAGGAGCTGCTGCTGCAGCGTGTCTTTCCCTGGTCTATGAGTGCTGCCTAAAACTGTATCATCTGTCAATTATTGATAGAAAAATCTGTTTCCGCAGGGCTGACTCTTTTGACAGTCTCAGCAATGCAACACTAGCAGGTAAGTGAATTCATTTTGCTACTTCTGCTGTGGAATTATTTTAAATCTGTTTCCATATCAGTAGGAGGTCTTGGTATGACTATTTATTCTGTGGGATGTAATCTTGTCAGTTAAATTCATAATAAATAAAAAATTTGCACTCTCATCAGTAATTTGTGTGCAGAAGAATTTGGTATATCATACTGCCACATGCTGCTACCATTTTTTTTTTTTGAATATTGCTTTTTATTGCAGGCTATGTTAAGTAAAATACACCAGCTTCAATTTGAATGCCTATGTGTTCTGTACTTCTCTACATATTTTGGAATGAGTTCTTTTCTGAGAATCTTGCTCCTATTCTTAGTTTCTCTCTTTTTATTTTTCTTTTCCTCCTCATACATCCTGGAGCTCACAGTTTATCTTTCCTTATAATAAAGAGAGCTAGATTAAGGAGCATCTTCTGAATACAGTAATACAGTAAATCTTTCTCTATTAGCAAGGTAAAACATGCTTGTGGAGAGCAACATGGAACTTTTCCTATAGATATATGAATATATCTATATACTGCTTGCAGAGTAACTCCTGTTTCTGAACTTGTGAATATTTCATGAGCTGTGAAATAAGAAGCACTGCATCTAGACTGTCAACCAATTATAAAAGCGATACGTGAAGCTTATAATCTTTGTCAAGAAAGACAGAAATTCAGAGGCAACTCAGTTATTTTTAGCTGTAATTGCTACTGTGCTGAAGATTTGATTTAAATAGACTATAGTTTTGACCTGTGTTTTAATTATATTCCTGAACTGTGCCACCATCAGGGCTGTTCTGGAGCTGAAACGCTGTGATTTTAAGCCCACAAAAATCAATAGAAATGTCTACATTTGCTTTATTGGGCTATGGAGAATATCCTGTGACATATAGCTTGTTTGCATTTACCCTCCAGACTTGAGACAAATTTTGTCAGAAGCACAGAAGAATAAACATTGTAATATTCTGCCTAACATAATTCATTGAAAAAAAATGTGGACCATGTCATCCATGTTTTAGGTTGTGGGGGGGTGGTTTATTATAGCATAATAAGAAATGAGTGTGTTTGTTTCTTTTGACTATTTGTAAAACAGTTAATTCTGCAGCCAGCATGTATTTGCCTGTGTAAGTTTATGCCCTTCTGTTTCACTGAGAGTGTAGTTTCAAAAATTAAGATAAAAGCAGTGAAAAATCAAGTTGAGACCTGTAAATGATTTAAATATCCCATGGCTCTCTAGCCTCAGGCTGAGGACTGTTATTTCAGTACATTTCTTGAGTATAGCTCTTACCTAACAGACAATGCCTTTTTGCTATTAAAAACAAACAAGCAAACATGCCAGAGCCAATTGCTTTTAAGTGTTGCTTTTTGGGAGCTGACCAAGATAGATGAGTACAGGGCTAACTGTGATATTGTTCCACATTTGGATCTGTGCTACTGCTGTGATTCAAGTCGTGAAGGGAAACAGGCATACTAGGTCACTTATCCCTCAGATTTTGGAGTTATTTTAACTACAAAAAAAACCACAATGCCATTGTCAATATGGTCTCTGACCTGATAAATAAACTTTTCAATACTACAGGGTTGCATCAGTAAGGCTGAGGTTATGATTCAGAAAGTACATTATTCTGATCCTCTGAGTTCAAACATATCCTGGAAAACTACTTTTTGGTAGACTATTCTCATGCTTTTTTTTCTTCGAAGCAAAAAGTATAGCTGGTGTGTAGAAGGTCTGGTGTACGTCATTTTACTTTCTTGTTTTGGACCTTCTAAGAAATAAGTTTATATTCAGCATTTAAGGCATGTTATTTTTCTAGGCTTTTCAACTACATGGTATATTTCTCTATAGGTGAGCAATATATATCCTATTATAGGAATATTTTGTATATTAGAGTCACGTCTCATTACTGATGAAGACAGACTCTCTATTTAGATCCCCTAAAATGGATTAAAATAGCAAAACACAGGGGGTTTGAAACCAATTCAGTCTTTAAAGGAATTTTTGCAAATTGGGTCAATCCAGTTAGAGAGGCTTTTGAGGACTCGCATCCTTTTGAAGCTGCTCATTTTCTCCTGTTTTCATTTGTAAAAACTATTTTCAAATTGATGGCACCACGTTAAGCCCCAAATATTAAACTGTGGGGAGGAAAGCTTGTTTTTGTTGTAGTGTTTTGTAGCCGCTGGAGTTTCTGGCTAGCTTTTTCAGTTATTTGTAAAATATTACTACCACTGAGTGCTGTTGCAGTAGTGTTTTACTTAGAGTATATCAGCATGTAATCTGGTCATCACAATATTAGGAGTCAGGTACCAGTCCTCATACATGCATGCGGGCGTTTCCAGTGAAGCTGAGCAAATTGATTGATAGTAGGAAGTATCCATATAATATGATAAACAATTCAGTGATCATGCAAGAGCACCTTTCTTGTACTATCATGGTCAAAGAGAGCTTGAATAGATGTTTCTTTAAGTGCTCTTGGTACCATATTCAAGCCATTATTTTTCTTTCTTTTTGCATTAGGTGCTGAAATTGCAGGCTAATGTCTGCCAATTTATATTTCAGGCAGCAGTGGGAGTCTCATCCTTATTGCTAAACTAGCAAACGTTCTTATGTTGACAGCATAACAGCTTTACACTGTTGACAGTGTAAAGCAGGATGATGTAATCCTCAACCAGAGCCTTTGTGGGCCATGTGTGATGAATGCAGTTTGTGTTCAGGAACGCTGAAATAGGTCCATGAAGTACAGGCCTGTCAAATATAAGATGTAATGGACAGACTTCACGCGGGACTAAGGTGTGGAGGTGTGGATCTTGAAATACAGAGATCTCTAGAAATTATATGTGCTCATGGATCCCTGAACTTGAGGCCATTTTCACACCAAGCCAATGCCACCAACTGGAAGTGAGGAGGAGGAATTTGATGAGTGAGGGGGAGCTTTCTAAAGACTTTCTTCCTCCTCCCCCAGGATCCCTAGTAAATCCCCCCACATGGCCTACTTATAAATTAAGGAGCTATTGCAAATACAGCAGCTTCATTAAAGGAATAGCACTATTTCTGTTATACTGAGATAAATAAGTTGATGTATGTAAGACATTGAAATGTCCTGAATTGTAGGTCCCTATGATCCCTAGCTCTTCCTAGAGAAATAAATAGTTTGAGAAGTGAATGAGAGAAGAAGAAATAAATAGTTCAATGCCATCAGTGATTGTGTGGTGTACACAACTTAAAATGCCCTGCGATAGGTGGTGCTATGTGTTGACAGGCTGTAATGAAGAGCATGGATGGTGCACCACAAAGTCAAACGCAGAGCAGGGATCATCCCACAGGTGCCACAGCTCTATTCCTTTCCTAACTCGCTCTCATTTACCCTTTCCTCTACTGAAAGCACATTTTTAATTATCAGAATTTTAGTATTGCACATAATCATTTTGGCCCATTATTATAATAGGACTCTTCCATCGTTTCTTTCATTAGTGGCAGTAGCTGTCTCGCCACAAAGCGCGTTGGGCAGTCTGACATTCCATACAGCTTCCTACACTTGTGGTCCCTAAGACAAACAAACAAAGGTCCTTCAGCTGTCTCTTCTAAAGGGAATGCTTCCTTTGGGGTGATTGGGGTCCAGCCTCCCTGTGGCTGCTGGATGTAATGCCAGCCACCTGTTGCTTGCAGAGAAAATGTGGCCAATGCACACTAGTGTGGTTTGTAGGCTGAAAATACGTATGACACTCCAATGCTAGTTTAAATGACAGTAGGATTATTGCTGCTACTACTGAGGTAGGTAGTTACAATAAATTAAGATAGGTTTGTATTCAGCAGCGTTCAGTGGGACTTACTGGGATCGTGGAGCAGGAATATGTTCTGTTGTGGAGTTAGTAAACTGTTCTCCTGCTGATGGATGTAGTGTTGAAGACTGTGCAATCAACACTTAACTGAAGTGATGTACAGTAGTAGGAGACCTAGGCATTATCCATGCTTTTTTTTTTTTTTTTTGTTAGTAGTGACTGATGCAGAAGTATGCTTTCTGAACCTAAAATATTACTACACAAAAACTGGCATTCTAGTTATCTGATCTAATTTGTCGGTATTTTTCCTTGCTATTGTGAATGTTACATGAATTTGCGGTTTTTCAAGCTATTGATTTCTAAGTCATACAGGTCCGTTTCACATGCATTTTCATTAATATACTTCCTATGTTCTATGGAACAGGAAATAGGTACAAATATTGTCCTTTTTTTATTGTAGTTTACTGATTCTATCTTACTTTCTTTTTCCTCTTTTTTTCCAATATACAGAACGTATGAAACTATATTTTGCTAACAGTTTGAAATATGTTATCACTTTAAAAAGGGCTTTTGAAGGGTGAGAATGAACCAACAGACAGTCATATTTTGTGCTGTGCTATGAAAGACACTTAGAAGGTCATTTTTTTAAGCTGAAAATCAATCTTCAACTTGCTGATTCAGGTCTCAGATGTGAAATGGCAGTTATAAACTTTAGCTCTCATTAAAGTAACTGTAACTTCTGGATTCAGAGGTAGTGCTGTTACTTCAGCTGCTGTTTGGTAGTTCAGTTGTAAGTTTTAAAAATGCTGGCCATTTGGATAAACTACTTGAAAGTTTACAGAACTGCACAGGATTCAAAAAAGTTTAAGCTGTGTTGAATCATGCCCCCCTTTTTTTTTTTTTCTTATATAGCTTTTAGCTAACCAAGCACCTGAGCACTTTGTACATTCACTTCATCTGAAAGAACTGGTGAATAAACATCTCATCTCATTTAATGTTGAGAACAAATGCTTTTGAAATTAATATAGTTTTTCTTTGACTTCAGAATGTCAAAGGAAAACAATTGCTAACGTGTATGCATTTTGAAGCCAGCTGACTGATAGCCTTTTTAAAACAAGTTGATCACTTTGATAACACACAGAGCCTCAAAATGAGGATTGCTTTTTGCATCTAGAATTTCTCTGTAGGAGTGAGAACTTGCCACCAAATTGTTCTGTTAGCGTGTTAAATCAGACTGCTTAGCTCTGCTCACATTTTGTCAAGACATATTAAAAAAAATTGGGAAAGGCTATGATGTTTTTAATTCAGTGGTTTAATGGCTGCAAATTGTTACTTTGCTATTTCAGGATGATAGTGAAGATGGCATTTGTCTCTATTATAGTTTTTGGTCATGTTTCAATCTCATTTTGCAGTTGCATTTTATAGCTTAATTCCAGGTCAACAGATTATTATAGTTTTGTGTAACTGAACAATTTCACATGGTATCTTTTTTTTTTTTTTTTTTCTATTGATGAAGATTTTTTATTCTTTTTTTCCTGGTCTTCAGAATTTTTTTTCATCTCAGAGTTCAATACACAGAGGAAGTACTTTGTGCATATTTCAGAAGAATAGATAGTATTGATAGTGCTAGATGTATCACTAATATATTGAGAAGTTCTGATCAGTGTTTGTGAATTTCTTGTTGGATGAAAATAACGGCCTTTCTGTAATAAGTAGCAAAGCCTTCCCTACTACAGTGGATATAGGCTTTCACATCCTGAGATGTAAGGGAGCAGAAATCTTTGTTATTTAGGTCAGACTGACAGTACAGAACTCTGATATTTGCTGGGTCCCTGCTCTGAAGACTGCTTTCACTTCTTTCTTTTCATGTTTCTGTGAAACTGTTGTTATTTTAATTTTCCAGGTAACTGGGGAGGGGAGTACTGGGATGCTGCCCTTCCATCCCCGTGGTCAGCTGCCAAGTTATGTAACTGTATCTTAAGCGCGTCTCCATCGCAGGGTGAAAGCTCCTTATGTCGGGAGCTTTGTGGATTTCTTCCTAGCTACTGTGCATTTCCAGACACTTTTGACAGCAGTGGGTAAATAGCACTAATGAACTCAGAGGAAAGCAGTCTGCTAGTTTAAAAATCTATATACTAAAATATTCTACCGTTGCTGAGTGATTACTTGTCACAAAGAAGCCAATTTAATTCAAATAAAATTGACAATCCAATTTTTGTAGCATTTCTCCTAAGTAAATATAGAAATAGGATACAATGGGAAGAAACTTAAGAAATGCCAGTTGTCATTGAGAGCTACTATCATATATACCATTGGTTAAGCTCTGAAATCGAATTTTCAGTTCATACATGTAAAGTTAAGCCTATGAGTGGCCAATGTAGCTTTTCAAACTGGTTACCAAGCTTAGAGTGATTTGTTAGTAAATGAATCTATCATTCTTAATGCTCAAATCTGTTAAATTACATCTACATGTATTTTAAATGTACATGCGCAAAGCAATCTCTTGTTGTTAGGTTACGCAGCAGTGGTTTGATAGTCACTGGTATGATCCTGGGAGAACCTTCTTGACTTGAGTAACTCTCTGGAACAGATTCTCAAGTTGCTGTGTTTTATTTTAAGTTTGAATTTGATTCCCCCAGTCTTTGTTTTGATCTGATTAAGTCAACCATTTTCTTGGATGCTTACTCCTAGGGGAAAAAAAGGACTAGATGGCATGCAAGTTAGTATTTAGAGACTAAAAATAACCTTTTCAGCTCCACACTGCATCAGGATTGAAAATGAAAGATCATGAAAGGCAGAGGTCGCTCGGAAGCAGTGTGGAGCAAATAACTTGGGAAATGAAAGAGTGATTTGTTCAAAAATGCTTTTATATAATCTAGGCCAGAAGAATATTTTTCAGGCACTTGAATAGCTTTTTCTGATTAAGTTTGTGTAACAGCATTTTTTTTTTCTACAATGAATTACAACTTGTTAACAAGGAAACATGGATTATTCCATTAACTACGAAACCTGTTCTTCACACTGCTCTTCACCCAGGCACCCTCTCAGCCTCTGTCACTATTACCTTTGTCTAATTGCTTCTGCTGAACCTTGCTCAGACTGTTCCCTTTGGATTCAAGTATCTGCCTATGTTCCTGTTCATGTGTGACCCTGCGCCTCTCTAGCAAGAGTGCCTGACCTCTGATGTCCCTGGAAAATAAAAGTTTCTGCTTCTTTGATTCCCTGGTCTCTGCACTTGGTGTTTTTGTGCAGGTGTTTTGACTTCTGGCTCTGTAGGACAGGATTGCGTGCAATGTAGCTCTCCTGCTGGTGCTCTTACACCTTGCCAGGCAACTGTAAAGGTAATAGATCATCTTTTATTCTCCCTAGATTGCTTCTATTCAAAGTATTCATTTGTATAAGAATGTGCTAACCTGACAAAAGATGCATTAATTTCTTGTTCACAAGTCTCTCTCCATTTGTAGGTTAATCATTTTCATTCAGTTGCTTTTGAATCAATATGGGAGAGCAACAAACCTTCATTAATTTATGTGCATCTTGATTTCAGGTGGGAAATTGTATATGCTGGGAATTGCAGTCCTTTTCTGTCTGAGGGTGAGTGCAGATTCCTGATAGCTGAGTTGCCAAGGTTAAACAAGTCCCGGTTTGGAAATATAATAGTTTCTTCCATGTTATTAAAAGCAATCTCTTAGAAACAGGTCTTTCAGGTGGGTTACTGGGAAGAGGTGCCTCTACGTTGTTGTAGCTGAACACAGGTTTTGGGTAATGCTTATTTTATAAGTAAAATCTTATCATAGTTACAGGAATTGACTCAGATTGTAACGTAATCACAACCCAACAGTACTGCTGCAGTTATGTGTGCATGATCCAGTGGGCAAACGCTCTGCCCGGTAATTGGAAATTCAGCCAGAGCAGCGGGATGCAGAATGGACTGCATCCTATGTAAAATGTTTTGGAAAATCAACTCAGGGTTACTATTATGGCTTTAGGCTTTGTGCCTGTGTATAAAACATTCTCGCCTGGGTGTTTGTGCTCCGTATTAAACAATCTAAAGAGTATTCTACTCTGAAGAGTAGAATGGTTTATTTATAAAGAAAAGTAGCAGGTCAACAACATACTGTAGTTTCGAACTTTATGGCCCAGCTTCAGAAAACCAAGGCACTGCAGTAACTCTGATTTGTCTATGAGTATAAACTGAATGAAAGCAATGTGAGCTGCTGGATTTTTATTGCCACGCCATAGCTCGTAAATCATGGCGTGTTAGTGAGGACTGGCATTTCTCACAGGGAAACGTTAGTCGTCTTGACATTTTTCCAAATTCATTAAAAGTTTTTAGCCAGTACTGCTGAGGAACAACTGCTAGGAATTTGTATATATACATACAAATCCTTAATTGGCAAACAGGCATACTTCAGTGTTATTCCCAGGAACTAAACATGTCTTGTACTCTGGTGGTATTCTTAGCCTGAGAAACAGATAACGTGCAGTGAGTCACTGTGTCCAGTGCTGCTCTTCCTTAGCAGCGCTTGTGGAGAGGATGCACGCTTCATTTTCCCACCTTTGTGTCTGATGTTGGGAGGCCAGCGGGCAGCAGGACTTTCAGGCACCCTTCTTGGCTGAGGGTGTCCAAAACATTAAAACTTCAAATGGACCTGCCAGTTACAGTTCAGTTTGAGAGAACGTTCTGAGGCAGTTCTGGTACAGCAAAGGATGCTGTGAGTAGGAAAGGCTGAGAGTAAATGGTAGGATGTCAAACACTGTATCTGTGTCATAGCCTGTGCCTACCTCCTGGATAAATAATTAAATGTTGCAGTGTTAATTTGCAGAACTGCTCTGAACAGTCATGAGGACAATCTTTTTGTCTTCTTTCATAGCAGAATTTGGCACCCAGTATGTTGGTTACAGTCATAAGAGAACCATAATCTTTTTTTTTTTTTTTTTTTTTCTTTCATGTTAATTAGCTTTTAAGGATAGGTTTCTGTCTTAAAATGAAAAAAAAGATCTTACAGCTCAGGGTATCTGCTTTTATGTTTTCTTAACAAAAATGTGACATGTACAGGATATAATCATCACTCCTTCTTCCCTCTTTCTCTCTCTGAGACATGCACATGTGCATACATGCACCCACCCACCCACCTGGAATATTTATAAGTAATGTTGTGATAACTTTGCCAATGTGCATCTATGTACAGCTTGTCCAGACTTATAACCAAATTCATTTCCCATCATAAGTCATGGCTAACTTTGATTTTTACTGCAATTTTCTGCTATATATAGCAGAAGAAATTCCTCTGTGTGAAGCTATTTTAAGCAAGTTTTGCAAACACCACAAGCAACAATAAGAACTGATTTAGAGCTAGGGTGAGGAACTTTAGCCACATGCACAATTGTAGAAAAGAAAACAAAGCATTTTAAAAACAATAAATTATATGGTATATGTTTCGAAAACTACTAGACTTGTTTGAGGCAACCTTCCAAAGATGGCCTTTGCCTTCTTGCAGATGTTGTTATAACAGATGCTGCACACCCAAAGTCGTGTAGTGGTGTGTTTAGAGCAGTCTTATTCCTGAGGGGTTTTGTCTTTTTTTTTTTTTTTTTCCCCTAATGTTTTAGCCTGTTCTCATATGCTTAAGCTGTTTTTTCAAGACATTTTTAATTTGTGGTATTTTCACATATAGTGGTGTGTTCTGAGATTACTAATAAAAAAAAATATATACATTTTTTAATGTATACATGAAAAATAGCATTTCATAGAAATACTTCCTTTAGAAACGGATGTTTAGATACTTGACAACCCAAAGTGCCTTTCAATTTTCATCAGTTGTGTCTCAGAGTACCGTGAACTGTGAAGCTGAGGTCACATATTAGCAAGTGATTATTGGACAGTCATTGAAAAAAATGTTGAAAAATGAAAAAGTGGAAAAAAGGTTATTAAAATAACTTCAATTATTTCCCATTTGGTGCCTTAAAACCCATAATGTATGGTGTTTGATTTTGAATTTTAAATTAAAAAATTGTTTAAAATTCCTATAAATTCATTTAGCTTTTTGGAGATAAAAAGTTGCAGAATTAATTGAATTTGGTATTACCTATTTGCATGCCCCAAATCTTCCCTACAGAAATAAAAATAACACAACGACAATGAGGTAGTATAATTTTTTTTATTTTTTTTTTTGCAAATGAATACTGCATTTTTTCCCAGAAACAACATGATTGAACTGTATTAAACAAAGTTTTATATTTACAATAACTTGTTTTATCCTTTAAGTGTCACTTTTGACTTACTAAATACGGGTAGTTTGTTCTCTACTGTTTATGTATTTTTTCAGGTTTTATCTGTAACAGTTTCTCTTACGTTTTTGACACAGATACCTATCTGTTCCAGAACTAGTATTTGCTACAACCAGAGACTGAAATGGTCTGAATAGAGTGTTAAATAACTTGGCTTTGACAGCTCCATCGTTTCCTCAGAACTTGGAACAGAATTTGAGCTCTGCTTCTACGCTATCTTAGATTATAATGCCATCCTTGCCTAATGAGGGAGGTATGCAAGTCTTGTATTTTTAATATAGCCTATTATTTCTGTGGGCTTGTACTTGTAAGTTGCAGTGAAGTAAATGTTTGTAACTGACTAGCTCAGATGTTGCATGATGGATGGTATGGTAATTTTAGTTCATTTGTATACATTATTTGAGATATAAATGTGTTGTTGACAGATAAAACATTATTTTTCAAAGATAACCATGGAACTGCTTCTGTGACTTTGCGGTCGGAACTACCCTATCAAAGCCCAATTAAAAGAAAGGTCAGAAAGAAGAAGAACGGAGTCATCACTGCAAATGTTGCTGGCACAAAATATGAAATTGGTAGGAAGCTATAGATCTTGTTGTTATCATAATAGCAATTGATGTGAATGGATTACTAACTAATGGGGTGAATTAATGGATTTTGCATCAAGCTGACAGTGAGTCATTTTGAAAGGGTTTTATGTTCTGAGAAACCTTTTTTTTTTTTTTTTGTAACATTGCATTGGTAGCTTTGAATGCTGTACAAACATGTATTACTCCCCACTCCTTACTCAGGGAAGGGCCTTGATATGCAAAAAAATAATTAATAAAGATAGCTGTGGAAAAAAATATTAATCATGATTTACATATGAATTCAGATGTATACTTAAAACCTTAAATGATGAACAGTTTAAGTGCAATATTAAATACCCTTACTATTATGCAGAGGTTTCTCAATTAAAAAGTAATAATGTTTTGCATTTTGATGAGGCTACTATCACACTAAATCTATAGTTTTTATTCTGTTGTAGAAGAAAAGATGTAGAAAACTAGAATCATGTAATTTGGCCTCAGCCTTTTAGTGTGTTTGTGGGAACGAAACAACAGCGTATTTCTTCTAGCTTTTGGTGTAGTAACAGAAGAGAATCTGGGAGTTGCCACTAATGCTGATTCTTGATTAACAGCAAATAATGACAATAAATATGTACTCCTATTCAGCCTGTGATATATACAATAGGTTTGTTCTGATAGCTCTCCAAAACAAAAACAAAAACAAATGGCTCAGTATCGAGACAGGTGCATTATCCTCCTCAATGGAGTAGTTATTGGTAACTTTAGAATGACTCTCTCTACCCTAATCTCCTTCCAACTATGGAAATGGTTCAACAAGTTTTCCAAAGACTTCAGGGCTAGTAAGTATTTCAGAGACTTTCTGTGGCATCTGTGAAGTTTCAAAATGAACTGTTTACACTGGAAGCCAACTGATGACTTTTCTCAGGTTCAGGCTTTGAACCAGGAATAGTGACAAACTTTCGAACTCCAAACTCACAGCATACTTGAGTAGACCTTGCTGATTTTTACCAGGTGGGGAAGACTTCAAATCCAGAGATGTCTTCTCTAGAGAGGTGATATCAGAACAAATTTATTACACAGATAGCAATATGAATAGCTTAAGGAAAAATAATATTTCTTTTTGTTTCTTCTCTTTTTTCTTTACAAAAATCTTTTATCCAAGAACCTGTGTTATGCCTGGAACATAATCAGTATTATTTTTCTCTCTCTCTTTTTTTTTTTTTTTTTAATCTTAAAATAATGTATGCATTTGTTTTTGTAACTACCATACTAAATAAACTGTGGAACTATATGATCTTTAAGGTCCTTTCCAACCTGAGCCATTCTATTATATCTGGACTAAAGAGGCTTTGTTCCCTGTGTGCAGTGACACTTATATTTATCATAGTTTTAAAATTAATGTATGTAATGGCCAAAATTTGCTCTAATAGCTGTGCAAGTGGACACTTACTAGGTCAGCGTGGAATGCCTTGAAGCTATTTACAGCTCCCATCAGTGATTGTACACTGCTTCCAGACTGGTACAAGGTGCTATACCATTGTAATGACAGATTTGCAATAGACTGATGGAAATCTTGCAAGTTAAATAAGAACTTGCATACTAATACTGTTCTCAGGCAAAGGAATGAATATTTAAAATGTTCAACATCTTGATCAATTTTTTAAATTTTGAAAATTAATCTATTTTTAGATATTCAAAAAATTCCTTAAGTATGTAATTTCTCTGTAGTACGTGTGGTAATACGAGAAATGGGATTCGTGAAAACACGTGATGAAGATGAAACAGCTAATCTTATATGGAGTGATTCTGCTGTGCAACAAGAAAAGATTGCTGAACTTCGGAACTATCAGGTAGAGTGATACTATTTTAGACATGGTTCAGTAAATTGTTTCACTCTGAGAAATTCAGTAATGTGTCACTTTTGGTTACACATATATGGAGAGGAAAAAAAAAACACAATAAAACAATACCATCCAGATTGCAACAAGGCTATACCACTACATATTTTTAAATACCGTTCTGTTTTTTGGAGTTATCTGTTCATACCATTTGGAAATATTTGGGTGCTTTTCTTTCATGCTTTTGTCTGCCAGTTCATTGTTATGAATTATCACAGTTTTAAAGAAGAGGCAAAACATCATTTATAAGTTGCTCATAAATTTTAAGCAGTAAATTAGGCAGAACTCTCTCCCCAAATAATAAATATTTTATTTTCCATGTTTTTTTTTTTTTCCTCCCTGGGAGGAGAATACAGCTTACTGCATCTTTAGTTAAGACCACATAGATAAGTTAAGACCACATGAGATACTTTCTTGAATGATATATAAGTAACACTGACTATGTTTGCCTGAGCATGTAGTTGAATGTTTTGAATGATTGTATTAGTTATGACAGAAAAATTAAAGAAGTACCAACTTAATTTCTTTTTTGCTCCTCCCTCAGAGAATCAACCATTTTCCAGGAATGGGAGAGATCTGCAGAAAGGATTTTCTGGCAAGAAACATGACGAAGTAATCTTTTATTATTAAGAAGATTTTCAGCCATGGCGTTTAGTGCAGTACAATGCTGAATTATTGCCTTTTAGGTTTGTTTATTTTTAAGAAGAGGCTACAAGAGGACCAAGAATAATTTCCAAAGTTACTGTGTCTCTCCAGTTTATATCAGTGGAAAATGATGTGGGTTCAGTTCTGTGTCTACATGCTGCAGAATGCCTGAGGCAGCCTTAAGTTGTTATAATACATGTAATGTATAATATACCCAAGCATACATCATTTAAGAGTTGGAAAGGATAAATGACTAGTATGTGAATGGATATTACTTATTTTAAAATAATTAATGACAATATTTTTGTATATATCACATTAAAAATGTGAAGCATCTTACTGTTTATGTCAGAAATAAGTCAGACAAATTTGATTTTGTTATAAACTATCCTTCCTCTAGTGAAATAGATGGGTTTTGAAGAATTATATTAGCTAAGAATCTGTGAGTAAGAACTGAGAAAACAATAGTAAATAATGATTCATCAGCCTGGTAATAAGGAAGAGTTTTCAGAGAAATACATGTGAATTTTTTATTATAGATTAAACTATAATAAATTATTAAACTATAATAGGCTAGATTAAACTGATCTAGCCTAGATCAGTTTAAACAACAGTTAAAAAGAGTTAATCTTTTGGCCCCAAATTTTACCTACACTGCATTTGCCATTACCAAAATACAAATTGTTTTTATGTATTTATGTAATGTGATATCTCATTTCTCTTGTTCTCTTTCTTTTTTTATTTCGTAAATACTACACATAATATGTAGAATGCATGCAAATATTATGTGCATTGCCGTGGTGTCTACATGTCCTACTTATGGACCAGAATCCTCTTGTTCTGGTCCATAAGTATATAACTGCTGTACAAGCACTTCACTGCCCCTTCCAGACTTAATTCTAAGTAAAAACATAGAGGTAGCACATGGATGTAAGCAGCTATTTGGAAAGATCTCAGAAAAAATGGAACAATTTTGGTCAGCTTGCTAGGCAGTGCTATCCTTGTGTATTGGTGCAGGTATGTGATTTAAAAAAAAAAAATGCAAGATGAGCAAAAGATTCATGCACATTGCATTCAAATACAGTCTTTCTCTCAACCTACTGAATTCTGAGATTGAAACAGTTTAAAGATGCTGAATGTCGAGATTGCACATATTACAGATAAAATTAGGATAATTTCTCTGGTATGATAACCCTGGGTTAAATATATCTATGTTGTGATATCAGCACTTAAACTCTGTTCTATCTGCTGATGTTTAATCAGTCTCTTTTTTGCAGTACTAGCCTCACAATTCAATATTTGGAATTCATAATTTACAAAACTCAGACATATATCTTGAGACTGCTTGTGAAAACACAAGTCAGTTCTGGTACGTGGTTGGACAGACTTCTGTATTTAGAATGGAGGAATTTACAGAATCACAGAATCACAGAATTTTCTAGGTTGGAAGAGACCTCAAGGTCATCGAGTCCAACCTCTGACCTAACGCTAACAGTCCCCCACTAAACCATTTCCCTAAGCTCTACATCTAAACGTCTTTTAAAGACCTCCAGGGATGGTGACTCCACCACTTCCCTGGGCAGCCTGTTCCAGTGCCTCACAACCCTTTCAGTGAAGAAGTTCTTCCTAACATCTAACCTAAAACTCCCCTGGCTCAACTTAAGCCCATTCCCCCTCATCCTGTCACCAGGCACGTGGGAGAACAGGCCAACCCCCACCTCGCTACAGCCTCCCTTGAGGTACCTATAAAGAGCGATAAGGTCGCGCCTGAGCCTCCTCTTTTCCAGGCTGAACAAGCCCAGCTCCCTCAGCCGCTCCTCGTAGGACTTGTTCTCCAGGCCCCTCACCAGCTTTGTCGCCCTTCTCTGCACCCGCTCAAGCACCTTGATGTCCTTCTTGTAGCGAGGGGCCCAAAACTGAACACAGTACTCGAGGTGCGGCCTCACCAGAGCTGAGTACAGGGGGACGATCACCTCCCTAGCCCTGCTGGTCACACCGTTCCTGATACAAGCCAGGATGCCGTTGGCCTTCTTGGCCACCTGAGCACACTGCTGGCTCATATTCAGACGACTATCCACCATCACTTCCAGGTCCTTCTCTGGGAGTGAAACAGCAGCTATTTGTTCCATATAGCTGCTGTTCTGTCTTAAAATTTATTTGGAGAGAATAATGCAGAAACACTAATCATGTTTTGTTGCTTTTCTGCTGCATGCAGTCCTTTCAATTCACTTGGATCCTTACCTATTCCTAGCATATTCTGTTTGCTATTTTTTCCCCCTGCTGCATTTGAACTATGCAAATGCTCCTTGTGTGTACTAGACTTGGATTGCTGATGAGAAGGAAAAAGACAAACAAAACCCCCACCCAGTTGTATTTAAAATAAATAAATAGACATTTTTTTACACCCTGAAAGAGCTCCTTTGGTAACAGTGAATTTTCAGTAAGATCAGGTAAAACTCTTTGATTCCGCGACAATGAAATAAGGGATAACCCAAGAACAGAGTTATGAAAATTTTAATTTTTTTCAAAGACAAGATACAAATGCCCAGAATTAATTTATTTATTTATCTCTGCATTCATTTGTTGTGAGAAGTAAGCAAACAGCATAAAGAAGAAAGTGAGAAGGAAAAGATTTAGAAAAAAATTGAATACTTAGAGTGTATGAAGAATTACATGTCCTGGGTGATGGTGAGGAGATGTTCCTTTGGAAAATCTCCTGCAAATTCTTATTTCAAAACTTGTAACTGAATGTCAACACTTGAATTTGTGAGTCCATAAACGCTAAATTTCTTTTGCCACATAACAGGCATCATGAGATCAGTTTACTTAGTAAGTCATATTTGACTAGTGTATATACAGGGAAAATATTATGCTGAGGTAAAATGCCCTCTCAGTAAACTGAAATGTTAATAATGATTTTTTTTTTTTTTTTTTTTTTATTACATGCCAGAGGTTACTTACATTTATTGGCAAGTTTCAAATTGCTATTTGTGAAAAAGTCACATGCTTTATTCAAGTAGCTGTGACCTGTTTACTCAGATAGTTGCATAGTTCAGAATTATGACAGAAAAAATGTCCTGCACACGTTTAAATCATGTTTTCTGTAAATAGATGAAATCTCCTCATGAGTAATAAGTGTGATTACAGATTGTATGCAATAAGTAGGGGAAAAGGTGTACAGGATGAACAGAGGGAATAGATATGAGATGTTTTTTGTTTACATTTAAAAGGTTTGTGAACTGGTCATGGATGAAGAGTCATTCTCATCTATCTCATCCACTAACCTCCTTTCATATCTGAAAAGTCAGAGGATCTTGAAACATAGGCAGTAGAACCTGTGTTACTCAACTGACAGGTCATTTCTTAAATAACCTACAGCCTGTACAAAACACCTTTGGTTCTTTTGCACAGAAAGTACTCAGAAATGAGAGCAGGGGCTGACTGGATCTGGGAGCTAAAATAGCACTCAGAGGAACAATAACTTGCTTTTTAGTTCTCAGGCCTCCTGGTAAGGACTGTAAAGGCTAAAGGACAGAGCAGCAGAGTGAAGAAGCGGTTACCCACAGTAGTAGATAACATGTGCTGGAAAATGGGGCTATTGTAATGGAATAGGTCTTCATTCAGGAAGCTGCTTGATGATGTTCCTACACCATTTGTGAATAGGGCCAGGCAGGGAAGAACAGAGATGAATTCTTTTGTTGAAAGTTTTAGCAAGCATCTGAACTGGTAACAAGTAGTAAGTATTCAGCTTTATGTTATTGCTTGTAGTCTACCCAGCTATGCATAAGGTAAAAGAAGGCATAAAGAGCAGATATAATTGCAGTCAGAAAATAAGATATCTATAATATCAAGTTATATTTGTTAAATAGGGATATGAGTATTGAAATCTGTGAGTTAAATCGCAAGTTTCTGTCATGCAACACTTCAGGATGCATTTGAGACATAATTTGGAGAGGGACGTAAACTAACACAGAAGTTAATTTTTTTTGGCCTAAATATAGGATATTTTATGGCTAATAAATTACAGCTAACTTATAGGATAATTTAAGATATGCTCTTCAGTTAGCAAGGTAGTAACATCTCTAAACGTATAGTAGATGGACAGTTTAAAAATTATGCCTTAATGATGAATTATATCAACTCATTTTTTTGTCTCCTGAATGTTGAATGGCTTTCATCAAACTAGATTTTTAAAAATGACAATTGTGATGAAGCTGCAGGAACACTGAGCCTCATGCAGTACTCCAAGAGTACTATAGCTATTGTGGCTTCTGTAGAGTGTTTGTTGGGTAGTTGGCTAACGGTTTGGTGACAGTGTATCTATTATACCAGTAGATCCTGGCTGCAGTCCTAGTCTTACAGATGCGGTTGGCAGTTCTGCTTCTTCTGTTAGTATTTGAGGCACTTAAAGTAAGAGTGTCTTATAGTGCATGGGGATCATCATGTAGGCTCATAGTAAAAATGAAATATTGAAATTATATTGTTTGTCTGTCTTACATGTAAGTTATCCTGATGATATTAGTTTCCATTAGAAAAGTAGAAGTATAGCTAAATCTTTAATTAAAAAAATAAAAAAATTCACCAAATTTTTTTTTTTTTTTTAATTAAAGTCTGGGTAGCTTGCTATGTCAGTTCATTTCTTTTTAAGCATTCAGCTTTCTGTTGATCTGTGGCTATTTGTATTCCAGACGTGTCCAACCTGAATGCTAGTGTAGAGTTACCCAAACTGAGTTCATACAAAGTTACATGTGAAGTTCCGGGAGTTCTGCATACCTGAAACAAGCTAGCTGCTTCAGGATTTAACTCAGCAAAGACTAAATTTGTCTTGCTGGGAACCATGCTATGCTAGTCCATGTAGTACTACAAAGTATACAAAGCTTACATAACTTGGCTGCTACCAGTATTAAAGCTACCTCGCTTAAAGCTAACCTGTATGAATCTAGCCAGCGCTGTCAGTGTGGTGTGGGTATATGCTTCCTATCTACCAGAGATAGGGCTTTGAGTGATGGAAACTTCTATTAACTAAATTCTCTACTGTCCTTTTAGGAGAATTAGAGGAGTTAGATGAATGCCAAAAAATGAGATGAATGCCAATAAGATAATAAATACAATATGATGATAAGCAAAAATGCACAAAATGGTCTGCTTTTGTTGTTCCTAAAGTATGCATGTGAATATGTCAGAGGTCTAACTATTCTAAATCAACTACAGACATCCGCTCTCCTTTTTTTATACAAAATATAAATTTTATACAAAAATACAAAAAAGTATTCTGCTAATGAAATTTTCTTGAAGATTATTGTAAATGATGTTTAATCCAGAGGATTGATCCATCAAATCAGTTTATTATTAAAAAAAATAAATAAAGTAAAAACTAACAACATTCTATTGTACTTTTTTGCAGAATGATCAAGTGTCAGCCTCAGGAGTATACTTTTATTCCTCGAACATGGATCTTCCCTGCAGAGTACACACAGTTTCAGAACTATGTAAAAGAACTGAAGAAGAAGCGTCGACAGAAAACATTTATAGTCAAACCAGCTAATGGGGCAATGGGACATGGGTAAGTTTCATGTTAATTCAGTCTTCTTACCCAGAAAGGGCAAAATCTAGTGCTATTTACATCATTAACAGAAGCTGTTTCTTAATAAGAAGTTTGTCGTACAAGTGGTACAATCAGTACAAAAAAGGTTATGTATTGGACAAAGAATTAACAAGGAAAAACAGCTAAAACACTAAAGTAACTGGAAGTGGTATTTTAATGTTGTTCTAAATGTGACTTAATTAAATAATACATTTTCTGATGATGATCAGGTAAGTCTTAAGATCGGTATTATTTTTATTGTGGAATTACCCAAACGATATATTTATGAATCTCTTGTGCTTAGAATTAGAGGGTGAGATTGCATGGGGCACAAATGGCAGGGTATCAGTAGTTGCAGGCGTGTTGCTTGGAAGACCAGGATATTCCACAGCTCTGAAAACAACCCAAGTACCCTATTGCATGCTAAAACTGCAGCACAAACATATTTAAGATCAGCAACCTCAAGGTGAAGGAGAAATAGAGGAGATATCGTTGGGGATGCAGCTGGAGGCACAGTCTTGGAAGGAGACTTGACTCTCATACTGGAGAAGAGACACTGCTGAAAATACTGTGACCTGCAGTTGGGTTGAAACTGTTTTGCCTGTGACAGGAATTGTCAGTAAAAAACAAATGAGATTTAAATATTTTTATTTATTATTTGTCTTCTTATTTTTGAATATTTCCATTTCAACTTTTATAGCTTTTAATATCAATTTGGATTATATACTATAGTAAAGCTCTTGTTTTTTTTAATTTTTTTTGTTTTTAATTTTTTAATATTGGCATTACTGTAAAAGTAAAGGCCCTGAAATTTTTCCATTTTGTTAGTTTTCATTCCTCTTGGAATGAAACAGAAATTTTGAGATATTTCACAGAAAAAATGGGGAAGAATAATCACGGATGCTAGAGGCTGCAAATTCTGCCAAACAATTTCTAAGTGAAAAGGGAATCCATTATCACCATTTGTTGAATCAAAGGAAGCAGAAAGTTATTTTGAAATGACTTGTTGCCTTTTTTTCCATCAAGTGAAGTATTATAAAAGACAGAAAACTAAAAGCCATATAAGTAAATGGCAATTTTTCTCTACCCTATGAATAGGCTGTGTAAGCTCTTTCCACGTAGTCTTTAGCCTAACTACCTGACTGAAAGACCATGAAAAATTATTTCAGAGTTATGTCAAAGTCCTACATTTTTTAAATAACTTTTGTTTGTAACTAGGATCTCTTTAATAAGAAATGGAGAAAAGTTACAAGCTCAGGATCACTTGATTGTTCAGGAATATCTTGACAAACCATTTCTTATGGAAGGCTACAAGTTTGATTTACGTGTATATATCCTTGTAACCTCATGCGATCCATTAAAAGTATTTTTATATCATGATGGACTGGTGAGAATGGGCACAGAAAAGTACCATCCCCCCAGTGACTCAAATTTGGTAAGTTGGAGTTTATTCTAATTCATTGCTTATGCATGTAGAATTTTACCTGTGTAGTGTCCAGGCATCAGTGGATTTGAATTTCTTATACCTCACTCTGTACTCTATTGGTGCTATATCTTTCCTTTTCCTTTTCTATGTGCTTTTAGAGCTGCTTCAGTGTAATTATGCAATAGAAAATGCCTGGTGAGCCATTTACTCTACTGTCACTTAAATACTGTCACTTATATACTGTTCTCTTGAAGAATGCCGGTATAATTTTGATCTTAGTAGAAATTGTATGTTTTAGAAAAATTCCAGTATTATATTTGGAATAGCTTGCTTTTAATGTTTTATTTATTTATTTTTATTGTTACTATTCTCAGCATTATCAGCACTGAAATATACTATGAGTGGATAAACAGAGCAGCAGGATAAGCAGTTTTCTCTGTGTTCTTGCAACTGTTCATGTTGTAGTCTGTTTATTGTATGAAATAACCTGGCTTATCACTAATGACATTGTTCTTCAGGTGACACTGTTCCACAGTGATATTGTTCTGGATAACTTCAGACTAAAGATTAGTTCAGATATTTATATAATGTTCTAAAAACAGTTTCATTTTTTGTAGTCTGAAAAATGATTTAATTGTCTGAAATAATAATTTAATTTGATGGAAAGATGACATTTACAACTACTCAGAAACACAATAGGTTTCATAATCATTCTCAAAGCAGTAATTGAAAGCCATGGGAGAAATTCATTACTTGTAGTGCTAATACAATGTGTTGTTAACTAGCCTGCAATTAAGGTGCTTGGTTTTGTTAATTTCATTTATTTTTTTAACCATAAGTGTAGTGAGATAAATGACAGCAGAAGGCTTGTGTTGTCTATTGGCTGTCTTTTCAAAAATGAATTGGAACAGAAAGCCCACGGCCAGCTTAGAACTTCAACTAGCATTCAAACAAGGAATGAAATATGACAAAGACCTCTCACTGTGATAAGGACTGTCATCATGGTAGTGCAGGTGAAGAGCTGAATTAATACCTGTACTGGAAGATACATAAATTTATAAATAATGATTTATAAGTTAGCCTTTAAAGTGTTTTTTTTTTTTTTTTTTTTTTTTTTTTTGTTGTTTTTTTTTTTTGTTGTTTTTTTTTGCTGTTGTTGTTTGTTTGTTTGTTTTTAATGTAACTGATAACATAAATTGCTGTTTAAATTTTCTTACCTGTGAAGGAATCATAGCACTCACTTGTTTCTGTAATACATCTTGAAATTTACCACCCTCTAATGTATGGCTACCAGCCATTCAAAAATGAGCAATTCTGGTAGATAGCAACAAGGCAGATGAATTTATATGTAAAAAATACTTTAAAGTATCACTATCATGAAAACATTTCTCATAAATAAACTAGAGCGACAACTGAAATGTGGGATTGTCTATAAAATGGTTGCTAAAGTGTTTTTTGCACTTTTAAAGTAGCAATTCAAAATACCATCTTTATTGTTTGCTTCTTGTGCGATGTAATTGTTCTGTAAGTTATGATTGCTTTTCACATTTTTATGTAGTTGTTTACATACAGACCTGTAAAAATGGCAGATATATTTCCTAACCAGATGTTGATCGCAACTGGTTTAAATGCAAGCCCAGATTTTGTTATAACATGGCTAGACTGTTCAGTATGTGAAAATTCCAAGAATTAGAGACATCAGAAACAACAGAACATCTGCTCACAATATATTTTCAAATTGTTTGACTGTCATTATTAACATTTTTAAAAAATTATTTTGAATTGACTATTCTAGAACTGTATTTAAAGTGTTGTTCTTTTGTTGTTGGTGTTGGTTTTTTGCTTTTTGTTTTTTTTGTTTATTGTGTTGATCTCTTCTCTCTCTTCTTAGAGCCAACTGTATATGCATCTGACTAACTACTCTGTGAATAAACATAATGAACATTTTGGACGGGATGAAACAGAAGACAAAGGAAGTAAACGCTCCATTAAATGGTTTACTGAGTTTCTAGAAACAAATAATCTTGATGTCTCCAAATTCTGGAATGATATTTCAGTAAGATAAAACTAATATGCTTTTCTTTATTTTGTCTATGTATATTGTTAAATAATGATTTGCTTCTGTCATCCATTGCTTTACTTGAATATTATTTTTGAAACTTTATTAATCCAAATTCTCAGCAATGCATGCCACAAGTGACGTGCTATTAATGATGATTATATTTTAAAAAGGTGATATTCAGAGTGTGATCATAAATTTAATGTTAAACTTTGTCTGAGGCACCAAAGCCCTTTCAACCAGTTAGTTATTCACATAAGTAATATCATACACAGGAACAATCCCATTTAAACTCTCAAAAACTTTTTTAGCACTTAAAGTGAATTTTATGTGAGAACATTTACAAAACCGCAGTCAGTGCTGTGTATATCAGTGGATTGGAACCTGCACCATTAAAGTCAGTGGATATGTTACAGGCATCTTCAGGTGAGGAATAGGACAAAGACTGATAGAGCTGAGGCACAATCTGCAATTATGATTCCTAGTATATTTATTGAAAACGATATTATGAAGTGAAACGGGCAAAATTTGGCTCTACTATGCATTGTTCCCAGTATACCTTTAGTATTTAGGCTATCATGTATCTAAAAAAAAGTATGTACTATGGAATGTGTAATAATACAATAGCTATTAAATATCTGTAAATAGATAAGAAAAAGTCTGTTACTTTGAACATTTATTTGCTATTTTAAGTCTTAAAAAAATAATTTCACTAAAGCGTTTATGAAAGTATGAAACACATTAGTTCAATATATACTGGTGTCTTCTCTGCTGATAAATTTTTCTGAAAACATCCCTACAGGAGTTAGTAGTGAAGACTCTCATAGTTGCAGAACCACACGTTCTTCATGCTTATCGCATGTGCAGGCCAGGGCAAGCACCAGGAAGTGACAGTGTCTGCTTTGAAGTCCTGGGATTTGATATTCTGCTGGACAGAAAACTAAAACCATGGCTCCTAGAGGTAAACATCTTTAAACAAATGCAAACTTTATTCTTAAAAGTTAAGCGAGCCCCAGCTGAATCCATATCTGCGTAAGAAAACTTCCACAGAAAATCTGTGTGTTACAGGAGGTACTGTTATAGAAACACTGTCTGTCAGTGATTTTAGAGACTCAGGTAAGGTTAATTGGAGGAATTGTTGCATTTGAGGAATGTTGCATTTTAGACATTTGTGAAAGTTTTAATGAGAAATGTAATGTTAATCCAATTGTTCTGGGTGCATTGTATCTGGAGGATCTTTTTATGGAAAATGGGTAAGGGATGGGCTTCCTTCATGAGTATGGTTCAGTATATAGCTCTGGCAGCTTGAGTGAATGTGTGGTCCTAATAAATTTTTTTGGTTTTTGAATATGAGTTCTTTTCCTTTCCTATGCCTTTTAAAAGCACCCACATACACAGAGGAAAATACCAGCAATGTTGGAGGATTGTCTACTTTGTTCTTTTAATTACTCTATTATTAATATATACATATGGAATTTACTTACCTTTTCTTTTCCAGATTGTCTTATTTCATTATGTTAACTGTCTGGGATGCTGTACAGCTGGAGGAAAAAAGCAAACTGCATTAAAAATGTGTCTGCTGACAATAATTCATGAATATGATTGGCTACTGATGAGCAAAATGTACGCAATTAACTTACTGAATTACAGCCATGTTCTCAGGTCTTTAATACTGTCAACAGTTGTTTTGTTGTTCTTATTTCTCTCCAGGGTTCAGTATAATTTTAATTAGAAAAATACAAATTCCTTCACTGTCCTCCATGCTAGCTTTGATGTCCTAGCCAAAAACAGTTTCTGACAGGAACTTGATCTGCACTTACATCTATGTCTTCCCTTTTTGTCAAGTAAAGCCTATTAATCCCTTTGATTTAGCTCTACACTTCCAGATTATCATCTGTAGGTTGCCCATAGCTTGCATATAGGTTGTTTAAATACAGACTGAATTTACCATTTATGGTAGGGTAGTCCCAGAGGATAGTCTCTATTTCTAGATTCCTTGTTTGTGAGGGAGGGATCCGGAAAAGTTATAAATGCTGCTTTCGTATTTGCTGGAGAATACTTCAGGACTTGAGGAGTTGTGTACTAGGTTATTATTATTTTTTTAACATAGAAGTTTATTTCTTCTATTTTTGACGATACAATTATCCTTTAACTTATTTTGCCAGATGTTGAACTTAAACTTGCAGAAATTTCAAACTTTAAAACTTAGCAAACTGGTTTCTACACTCATCCACAGATTTTCACTGTGCTTGTTCATGCTTTTCGCAGCACTCTCAGTACAAACATGTAGTGTGTGTGTGTATAAATGTATATACCATATACAGTGTAGTATAGAACAACCTTACAGTGCATATGTATGTACTAGATAAAATAATGTGCATCTAGTGTGTGTATGCACACGCTGTATGTAATAATAGTATATATACGTATATTTCTTTCTAAAACAGTTCTGGCTTCTTCGCCAGCTTTCCACTCTTATCTCTTTCCACCGTTTCCCTCTTGCCAAAACCCTCTCCAGGGAGTGAATCATTCTTTCTAACAGTGGTAACAAGCACTAATCACAAGGCCCTGAATGTTCCCAGCGTTATGGGAAAATTGCCAAAATAGGATTAGGATAGTAAATCTAGTTTCTTATTTCCATAGCTCATGTAGCTTTTCTGTTATAAAGATAGCTTAATAAACTATTATAAGAAATAAATTGTCCAACATTATAATAACTCTGCTTTCCTGAGATGACTTTTATTTATATTCCACATTATACAACGTAGCTTTCCTTCTCCTTGATGCTACTGAACTTCCAGAACCTTCTATCAAAGTGAGAGCTGAGGGAAATGCATGATTGCCATCTTGTGGCACCAAATGTCTCTGGCAAGCATCTGTACAGTCCTAGCAGTTTCCATCTGAGGAGCACCAGCTACCTAGATCTCTCTTCTGTTCCCAGAAAATTCAATTTTACTGCTTTTGACCAAAATTTCCAAACTAGATTATTTTATGTAAATTTCAAAGATATACAGTTGAAATTCTTGGATTTTAATAACTTATTTTTCTCCCTTTTCCTAAACTAAGACCAAGCTGCCTGCTTTTTGGTTTTGCATCCGCATTGCAACCAAGCCTCAAGTGCAGAGTACCAAACTTCTCTTGTGATTTATGTGACTGAGACAAATTTGCCTTATATACAATTCCACGTTTTTTATTTGCTATAATTGAACTACTAGCAAAATATTTGCATGACTTTATCAGTCCTGTTAAAATGTCGTTGGACCTATTAGGCTAAAATTTCCAATTATTGCTAATTTCTATTAATGAAGTAGTTAAAATTCACATACGCAAGTTTTCTAGTGTCTACTCTTTTCTTTTGTGTTATGCTTACCCTGCCTGTACCCCTGGAGATCCAAAAGGCCAGCAAGAAACAGGGGAGGTCTAGTTCTACATAACAAGGTGGGTAGGTTGTTATGGCAAGTTGCCAGTGTCCTGTGTTTTGCACCAGGAAGAATACGCTGTTGATGGTGATGGTTTCTTCTTTGCTCTTAGCTTGACTTAGCATTAGTTTTAATCTTTTGCTGACACTGTCTACTTACTCACTGTTCACTCACTGGCCAGCAATTCCAAATGATCTCCAAGTTTTACTGTTACTGGTTTGTTTTACACTTTCTGGATTGTGTTCTGTATTCTGTTTGTTTTCCCTAAGCTCAGTTTTATCCAGTTCACGAGGTTGCATTCCTGTAGTGAACACTATTTGGCCACGGCAATTGGCACATATCTGTGCCTCTAGGTTTTCAAGGGCTTTGCTGTCATCATCTGCTTGCACTTTTGGGGCCCTGTATGTAATTCTCTTTTGTCAAGTCATCAAGATGTAGCTTCCTGATAAAACTACTAGTGTCTTTTAGCACAAGCTGGTCATTTGTACATCGTGGTTCTTGGGTCATTGGATGCTAAATAATCATCTCTTAGAAGACATACATATGCAATGCTTTGGTAGCTAGTCATTATTGTGGTGGTATCGCTGGTACGTTATCAAGATTGCTTTAGAGCACTGATGTCTTACAGATTAGTCAGCAACCATTTTTCCTGTCTGGAAACATGGGATAGACACATGAAAATAAGGGACAGTGTATTCTTGCTAGGAAAAAGTAATTTTCTTAACATAGCATCTTTCCCCAAGGCTTCTTGAGACTTCTCACCAATGATCACATGTGACAAAGCAAGACACTTTGTTCAGTATAGATTTTTTTTTTTTTATTATTATTATAAAAGTTATATAAAATAACATGCAGATACCAAAAAGCTGAGTATATAGAGTAATGGTATTTGCGTTGCTTGTACTGAGCCATGAGTAGAGTCATGTGGAAATACGTCTCATTGCGTTTCATTGACACTTGAATTGTTTCTGGGCTACCATAGTTCATAAACTTCCTGCATAAATCTAATCTTTTTGTTTGAGATCAAGTTCTGCATGTCAATCAGCACAAAGTTTGTGGAAAATGACCAACTTCCAGCAAAATAAAAAAACAGATTCGGTCATACCACATCTCTCAAAGTGTGAGTGATATTCAGAGTTGAACGTGGGCCAGCAATGTGCACTAAGTGATGTAGACTGATCCATCTGGCACCTGTGAGGCCCCATCCAGAATACTTTGTCCAGCTTTATGCCCCAGAGTAACAGAGAAACACTGATAAACTGGAGTGAGTTCAGCAGAAAGCTGCTAAGGTGATTAGAGGACTAGTGCACTGGTGTAGACGCTTTGTGCGTGATCTTTTGGGATTTCTGTTACTATCTTGAAATAGGGAATACATTCCTTGTGGATGCTCTGATAAATGCATGTAGATGACCGTGCAAAGTAAATGTGCTGCAGGGTACTTATGAAGGGGAAAAAGCTCAAACTTTTCTTCGTACAGAGAACTTAAGATTCTCCTCCATAAAGTAACGGAACTGGCATTGTGGGCATCCAAATATGGTATGCATCTGTGATTTCCTTGCAGGTTTTTGCATGGAAAATGAACTTGAGTTTTGCTGTGAAGTTATTCACTGTTCTTTAAGCTTGTAACATCAAGCAGAATTTTTACTTTTTTAGTTCAGTGAGTCTGTTATTATCTTACCAGTTTAATATCTGGTTGCCCTGAAACTAG
This sequence comes from Aythya ferina, assembly GCF_964211825.1. Classification (NCBI taxonomy): domain Eukaryota; kingdom Metazoa; phylum Chordata; class Aves; order Anseriformes; family Anatidae; genus Aythya; species Aythya ferina. The sequence continues at coordinate 19,111,442 of NC_140304.1, forward strand.
TTCTTTGTGATACAGCTCTGCAGAACAGCCATCTAAGGGGATCCCATTTTTCTCTGAGTGTGCTGTGAGAGGCACAAATGAGTGCATTGGAGTGATTTTGAACTGCTGTAGCAGCAAGGGCTGTTGAGGCTCTCTGACATACCCCTGCCCTTGGGGAAGCCTGGGCCTCACAGTTTGTGTCCTCTCTGTACTTGCACAGCATGAACTCTGGAGTCAGGTGATGTTCTCTCATGAATTCAGTGGGTTCAGAAAGATACTGCTGAGCCAGAACTTGGGCAGCAGTTGTTTGGAAGGTATGGTAGAGAAAGCAGAAATAAGTTCTTTGCTATGCTGGCTTCACAGGATTGGAAAACTGCAATCATTTTGACTAAAAGAAGGCAGCAGATTAGGAGGAACACAGAGCTCCTAGCTGACCTTGTGCTCAAGTGCCTTGCTAAAATGAAGTCAGTGAGCTATTTACTGAGAAAAAGATGCATTTTTTTTTTCCAATTTAGTCATTTTAAAGGAGAAATCTCAATCTGCAAAGAAATAGACAAGTATTGTAAATACTAAAAATAGATTAAGCTGTAGCTTTAAACTTTGTTTAACTTGATGCTTCAAAGTGATAAGATATTTTCAAAATTGAGAAGAATGAATCATAGGGTAAAAATAGCAACAGGAGACCCAGAGTAGAATTTTGGGAAGACAACAAGTAAAAAACAATTTAAGAAAGATGGAAATTATTAAATTATACGTAGCTTGAAAAGCCTTATTGTATCAGATATTGCTCATAAATATAGCTGGTAAATATTAGTTTAAGTAGAGGACACAAAGAAAGGGAAACAAGGCTGCATGGTCGGTGATGGAACTTGGTGCGGAACCCAGGATTACCAAGTACGTCAAGTACGTTTTCCAGTGGACAAAGTATCTGACAGATATTTTCTAGTTATCTACTTATTTATGTCCATAAAAATATACATAATATCACTTCAAATTTCTTTTTGGATTTGGCTGAAAGCAATCAGACTCAGCTGTCAGAATGACTGTGCTACACTTTACAAGTGATACACAAATGTGTGTGATTTTGCTTGTATTCTTCAGTAAAACCTGTATCTAAGACGCATAACAAAGCACTTCCATAGCAGTCAATGAGGCTGTGTTAATAAAGCAGTGGTGTGTGGGCATTAACCATCATTTAGGTGAGCACAGAGTGCCATTAATGCGGTCCCCCTGTGGCCTTCAGCAAGGTCAGCATTTCAATTAAGAGATGAATGAGTATATAAAAAAGTTGTAAAAGCTCAGTTGTCCCTTGGCCCAAGAACCTAGAAGTATTTAGAATCTATCTGGTTACCATTACAAAGAACAATTGATGAGACTACTTATCTAGCTCTTTCCTTCAATTCTTTCCTTCTTCTTAATTTTCTTTTTATAACAAACAAAAAAAGATTAACTTTCAGTGACTTGTGCCAAGCATCCTCTCCCTCTTTTGCCTTGGAGAGCCAGTCTTGTGTTTCTTTCTCTTGCTGTCTGCTGGCTTTTCCTGTCTTGCACTTGTACATGAGCTTTCTTTACTCTCAGGCATTGGCATGGAATCTACTAAGTGTACATGACTTTAGCTGTCTCAAGATTTGCCTTCAGTGATAACTCCTAATTTTTCTACCTTTCAAGTGAATGAAGAATGAAAAAGATTTAACAATATGGCATTACAGTGGGCAGTTGTCCAAAGTGCTTGTCTGACAACCTGCATCTATGTGGTAGTCGTGGCTATTGGATGAACTTTTAAAATTGTTTGGATGAAAACTTAATTCAACATCCAAAGAAACCATATTTTTACACTAAATCAGCCTGCAGAATTTCCTTACCCAGGGGCTTCACAACACTTAGTTTGATGCAAGGAATGGGAATGTAATGTGAAGGAAGGATGAAGAGGGTGGCAGCAGCAGTCCTTTGTGGCAGCCTGCAGTCACACCGCATTAGGTAAAATGCACCTGTAGAGGGTAGTTCTGTGGTGCTTAAACTGATGGATGCGCTAGCTACAAAATCTCTGCTCTCCTCCTCTCCTTTGTTGAATGTATGTTCCCTGCCCCCTTCCTTGTGATGGCAGTGGTACTTATATGATTGAGGAGCAACGCAAAATAATTTGTGCAGAGGGTTATCTACATATGGATCATTGGGATCAGCTTCTTCACTCACTGTGGACCTAGGTGCTACTGTGAAGACAATGAAGTGGGTAGGGTAGGACAGGTTAAATTTGTATTAAGCTGCCATGGAAAAACAGTCTTCTGCTTAAGCTAAAAAAAAAGGTGACAAGCACTCCCACAACTTGTGAGGCTTATAAACAAGAGATTAGAATGAACTTCATAATCATCTCTAATCAAGGATCTGCTCAATGATGGCCTTTAGCAGCGTTCTGTGTAATAGCATCTTTATGGCTTACAGGTTTCTTGTTTTTTTCTTGTTTCTTTTTAAATTCTATTGTTAGAGTCACTTTAGTAAAGAATGGGATCTTTTCCAAAACACTCATGTTGTTTTACAGGTTGAATGAAGACTAAATCCCTGTTATTTAAAGGATGTAATATTTTATTCAATTGATTTTAGATTTATGAAGTCTTTTTTGTTATGTCATGTCTTTATATTTGAATGGTCTTCTCAATAGTTGAGTATTTCAAATTTATACTAATAAGCTGCAGCAGTGAGAGGTGAGAATGCTCTCTTTGGCTGTTTCCATAAAGGGGTAAAATTCCAGGCTGAAATTTTCTCAACATATTGGTGAAAGAATATGGTGAAGTAGTATCTTAAGCATTTACAGAGTTTCAGTTCTGTAAAATCAGAATCTTTTGCAAATGTAGATGGGGACGTGAGCCTTACATGGTTCAACTTACACTGCTTAATTTAAGTATTACAGGTATGAAGTCCTTTACTGACAAGTGTGTAATTATGAAACACAGTGAGCTCTACAACTGCCATGCTCACAAGTAGTTTGATTAATTGTACGTGCTGTATTAATTGAAATTCTAATTATGAAGCAAAAGTTGAAGATTTCAGTTGGAGGAATTAAAAACATGTTGATAATTTAGTTCTATACCTACTGAAATAACAGCATTTCAAATTCTTCTTACATCTTTTCTATCCCTACCTTAATTTGCTGCTTAATATACATAGTCAATATGGTTTTGTTTGTTCATAAGTGCCAGAAGTAGATTTTTGGGAAAATTCACCCTGTAGGAGAGAAAATGTAAATAATTTTATGCTATTCAGAGTGCTAATTTCCACTGGTACTCACATAAGTAATATATATTTATAACATCTTTACTAATGCAGACTTTATGCCCAATATTGTACTTAAATTGTTGTCAGCCTAGGAATAAATAAAATAAATTGAAATACAACAGTGCACTTATGTACGCTTCTAAATTGGAAACTTCAGGGTTGTGTAAGGATGTGTGTGTAACTGGGAATTCTGTGCATTCAGTATTGAAATAACATAACATTTACATGTTTCAAACAAGTCCTCATATCTAACTGTATTCTCACCAGATTTAAGGATTCAGTACATTGACTCTAATAAAATATTGGGAATTAATTTACCAGATTTTTGGAAATTTTAATAACTATGTTAAACTATATTAACTATAAATTTCTGTCTGCTCAGCTGTTTTTAATGTATGCAGAACTGGTACTTCAAAGTACAATTTTATCATTTGCTGTATGTTACTATGGAGTCAAAAATTCAATACAGAATATCATATTGTTCAATATCTCCTAAATTTCTCCTAAATAAGGAGCTGGGGCTTGATTTTACATCTCTGTTTTCAGTTCAGTGAGCTTTTTATGTATTCAAGTATTTGTTGGACTGAAACATAAAGCTCTACATTGGATCTCACTTTTTATGTGCATAGGGTACAAAGTATTAGTTTTCACTTCTGAAACTCTTTAATGTCTGTTCCTTCCTAGCCAGCACTGCTCATTCACAGTCAGCATGATTTCTGCCTCTTATTAGCACTTGTTGCTCATGTATAAATTTTTACACAGGGCTGGAGGGCATTCCTGGAGATGTTGATGCATTTACTTCATCCTCTATCAAAGCTTTTCTGTAAGCTGTTCTCCTGCAGGTGCTGCAAAGCTTGGCTGTGGTTATATGATAGTTGGTGGGGGCTGTTAAGTGTGTGATTTGGTCTCATTGATTTCCAGATTAATTTCCCTTGTTCCTCTGTGTTTATAGTAACATAATCTTGTCCTATACTTAGGTTATACGTTTTTGTTATTGATACAGTTATGTTTTATGTTTTCTTACTATGTACTGATTTAATAAGTTAGACCTCAAGGTTTTGCTTTAAGGCGTATCAGAATAGTTATTTAAATGTACTTGAGAAGACCTTGAATTAGAACTTTCTGTTCTTACAAGCTACTTTTCAGAGAAGAACCATATTCAAAATTGATGTCAGACTGGGAACTAAGAAAGAGTTTAACTCTTCCTGTACTGGACTCCTACAGTATTGTAAATAAATGGTTATAATGAATTTAGCAGCATTTTTCCTGGTAAATTTCTTGTCTCAGCCACCAAGAATACATTAGGCTGAATTTACAGTGCCAATACTTGAATCATGTTCATTGTGACTGGATGAATTGGTGGCTGAAAGATACATCTCACTCCTTAGTATCTGTGATGTTTAATGCTCTAATTATTTCAAAAATACAAACCAAAATGAGTTTATCAACATGTATCATCTTACTCTTTGCTATGTGTGAAAGAATGGCTTCTCCAAAGCCTGTTACAATAGATGCATGTCCGTTGAAGCTGAACATTCCTGAGTATTATGCATCTCGTTTTTTTTTGTTTTTTTTTTTTCAGATTAATCGTGCTCCAAGCTTTGGAACTGATCAAAAAATAGACTACGATGTAAAAAAGGGTGTTCTTCTAAATGCGTTAAAGCTTCTCAACATACGGTAAACTTGTTCTCTTTTTTTCAGTCTGGCTGTCCTTCTGGCTTTAAATGTGTTGTTTCGTTTTGTATGTGAACTTATTTATTTATTCTTTGCATTGGACTAATAGAACATGAAAACATTTTTTTCCACCTTCGTATTTAAAAAAAAGTAAATGCTTCCATTGCTGTCAGTTTTGCTATTGAAATTAATCCAAATTTAACTTTTATTCTTGTTTGTGCTTCCCAAAAACGAAGTGATAATGGTCATTTTCATACCTTTTAAATGGTTTCTCAAACAGGTCTCTAAGTGAGAATGTGAGCGCAGTTGTAGGAAATTTGCTTTGGCAATAGTTTAATACACAATCAAAAGCTATACTGCTCTATAAGAAAGCCTGGTAGTTGGGATATGCTGAAGAAAATCTGAACTTCAGGAACAGAAGTGAGCGGGTGCAGAGAAGGGTGACGAAGCTGGTGAGGGGCCTGGAGAACAAGTCCTACGAGGAGCGGCTGAGGGAGCTGGGCTTGTTCAGCCTGGAGAAGAGGAGGCTCAGGGGCGACCTTATCGCTCTTTATAGGTACCTCAAGGGAGGCTGTAGCGAGGTGGGGGTTGGCCTGTTCTCCCACGTGCCTGGTGACAGGACGAGGGGGAATGGGCTTAAGTTGAGCCAGGGGAGTTTTAGGTTAGTGAAGAAGTTCTTCCTAACATCTGAGAGGGTTGTGAGGCACTGGAACAGGCTGCCCAGGGAAGTGGTGGAGTCACCATCCCTGGAAGTCTTTAAAAGACGTTTAGATGTAGAGCTTAGGGAAATGGTTTAGTGGGGACTGTTAGCGTTAGGTCAGAGGTTGGACTCGATGATCTTGAGGTCTCTTCCAACCTAGAAATTCTGTGATTCTGTGAACATAGCTGCAACCTTATTTGTACATTATATTATAGTACAGAATTATTATAGTACAATTTAAGGTGTGAAGATATTGTAGCCATAAAAGTTAATACTAAAAAAAATATAAAATCTTAATGAGCATTTGACTACTAATTTGTATGTTGTAAACCACGTGACTGACTGAAAATTACAGATGATTTACTTCAGATGAAAGTGCATCTCAGTTGTATTGGGTCAGTTTAAGATGCTTAATTCAGTAAATCTTGATACACCAATTTGAGTTCTGAAAATTGATGTCTGAATTCCTCTTCCTGTTATGTAGCTATCAAAACCTGCATTATGTGAGGGCCTGTGGGAATGAATGTGCTAGATATATTTTGCAATATATTTCATTATAAAAGGTCTTTAACATATCCAGTAGCATAAAGAAACCTTTCCTAATTTTTACTGAGGAATACTTCTCTTTGGACTGACATGCCATATAATATATTTGTGTTTCAGGACAAGTGATAAAAGAAGAAACTTAGCCCAGCAGAAAGCTGAAGCTCAAAAAAGACTGTATGGTCAAGGCTCAATGAAAAAACTGTTGCCAGGTTCCTCAGATTGGGAAAAGCAGCGCCACACACTGGAAAGGAGAAAAGAAGAACTGGTATGATGAAAAAGCGCTATTTCTTGCCCATGGCTTATGGTCTCTTTGTGTTAATTGCCTTACTTTCTTGATTTGTAGAAGGAAAGACTTGCACAAGTCCGTAAACAGATTTCCAAAGAAGAGCATGAAAATAGGCACATGGGGAACTACAGGTAACTGTATTGATTGTATTGGTGGGAAGAATTCAGTTCATTGATTAGGAATATTGGAAACAAGTATTTGTGGTATATGATACATGTATGACAAAAATAAGTAGGCATTTATAGAAAATATAAAATGTAAACCAGGCAGTATGATTTCTTTCGGATAGCACTTTCTCTGATTCCAAATTTTTGTATGCACTTAAGAATTTAAATGACATCAATCACTCTAGTGTTTGTGCAAGAGATTTGCTTGAAAGATGTGATTGTTCAGTTCTATAATCATGTATGACAATTCTTTTCTCTGGGGTGGAGGACAATATTGTGGTGTTAATATTCCTGCATTATTGTACAGAGAATGAAAAATCAAATCTGAATGTTCTCTGTGATGCTTCAGAAACCTTACATTTGGTAATGGCATTTCAAATACCATATTCATATTTCTACGCTTTGATTTTGGATCTCAGTAGACTTAAAATTATATATCTTCAGTTTTTGTGGTAAAATATGTTCAAAAGCCTGTTTTAACTTGTTGGTTATAATTGGCATTGGCCAGAAAACAGTATTTTTTTTTTTTTTGATGTTTTTACTTTATTTCTTGACATTAGCTTCAATGAGAATTAAAAGCAAGGCCAATGGATATTTGGTGAAAGGGTGCAGGGTACTGCTGAGAAGAGATGTTGGGAACATTCACCCAATCTTTACAACATTCATACAGGATGTAGGAGGTCTAGGCTTCTATCTTTCATTTTGAATTAGTCAGAATGCCTTTACTGCTGTTCTTCTTCTGCTTTTTGAGCAGATGTTCTATATTTCCCAGTAAACTCCTTATTTAAACACACAGATTTGTTTTTGTTTTTTCCTTTTTTTGATGAATTAACATCTTGCTAACAGAGACTGTTTGTAACATTCCCAGTTTTAATTACATTCTTTCTTGACGTATATAGAGCTGAACTAGTATATCAAAAAAACAACACAATGAAGGAGTTATTTTCATATTAGTTGGACTAGAAGAAAGAGAAACATGATGCTTAAAAATGTCTTGGTTTTTCTTTAACTTTAAAGTCTAACTTTTTAGCTGATCCTGTTTGAGGTTGCTAATTCAGTTGCGGAATGAAAGTGAGCCAAATGTTCTCTTTATTTAGTCTTTTGGTCGATCTAAATCAATAAAATGCAAACATTTTGTTTTTTTTCTCTGTAAAAAAATGTCACTTAATGAGAAACGTGCAGATGTAAATAGGCAGAACAGCTGTGTGTTTTCTTAATACCACATGTTTGCAAAAAGGCTGAAGAGTCAGCAGAGCCTGAGAAGTAAAGGAATTTTGGCTAGAGATACAGATTTTATCTAAGCATTCTTCAGGCTTTTCTCCTTGTGATGTCCTTCTGCAGAGCAGGACTAGCTTGTCTCAGGTATTGCCAATCTATTGCCATAGATCATGGAAATTTTGGGTCCTAGTATTGCTGTATGGATTAGTGCTTCCTGTGAAGCACTTCCAAAGAAACCTTTATGTCTACACAACTTTTGAATCCTAATCCTATGAACAGTTTTTTTTCCATCAACCTCAGTAGGTTTTGATGTAGGCACTATGCCTATGGATGTTGATTCATCAAGTAGCTTAGTCAAGCGTCTGTCTGCAAGTGCAGCTAGCCCATTGATTTCATTAGGATCCTGTGGTGTTCAGAATAGGATGCTTTCAAATGCCTCCAAGCACTTGTAAATTTATGAGGAACTGAAAAGTATGTATATGTCTTTGAAATAGCCTTTAACTGTAGTCTATTTCTACGTATATTTGAATGTGCTTTCTTTAAAGTAATTGTTCTACAGTACTTTTTTAGCAGTAGAATCAACACCATTAAATAGTGTTGACAGCTACTAGATTAGTTTGTGTATGTATGCGAACTGGAGCCACCTTCAGGTTGTAGAACCAATGTGAGTTAAATAGGATCGTGTTCAACCTTTTTCCATTGTGACAAAATCATAATGAAAGATACCTTTTCAAGAAAGAAAAGACTGAAAATGAAAAGGAGAGTCTTGTAAAAAGTTCACACATACAAAAAAAAACACAAAACACAACACCAACCACAACAAACCAAACATACAAGTCACATAATGCCAGTTAATATATAAATGGCACCTATGTTTTACACAGTGCAGGCAGAATTATCTTATACTCATTACAGTAAGTTAGAAATCAGTCTCCCATCTCCACCATTTCTGACTGTTTCAGGCATTCATCGCATGGATTGGAGCGGGTTTCTTCAAAGCCCATTGTTACTTGATGAGCATGAATAAACCACTGAGTCCTGTTTCTTAGATGCTCATAATCTTCCCTGTGATTTTAGAGAAAAATAGCATAGCTGCTGTAATGGAAAACCAGAGTCACCCTGTATGTGCATGTACTAGGAAAAAATAAATTCTTACAACATGTATTTCCTCCTTTTTTTTGTTTTTGAAGATTTAACATTCAAGTGCAGTACATATTGAATCTTTAATGTATTTCATGTCCATTAACTCAAAGCAATTGTTCAGATTTTCAGTTTTGTGTCCTTTCACTGCTAATAAAAATTATTCTGTGGCACTGAATTTTACAAGCAATATTTTGTAATCGTTCATGAATCTTTTACACTTGGGTGTACTGTTCAGACCCACCCTGAAATTTCAGAGTATTGCAAAGCCGTGTTTGCTTACCTCTCAGGAATGACCTGATTGCATTACTTTTTGGCTAAATGTTGGTTTAAATCACGTATGTGTTCACTGAGTTAAATCTAGATTTAGAGAGCATCATTCAGAGTGTATGTTTCATGATATGATATGTATTCCATCTATAGTTATAATGTAATATGCATTACAGAAGACTCTGAATTAGGTGCATTTTGTTCCTATTTGATAAGGAACTCATCTTCTATCTTCCACTTAAACTCAGTTTAATTTTTTTTCCCAACAGGCGAATTTACCCTCCTGATGATAAAACATTACTTGAAAAGTATGAGAGTTTGTTAGCCACTGCTTTCCAGACATTTCTTGCTGGGAGAGCAGCTTCACTTCAGCGGGAAATGAATAACCCTTTAACAAGAATGAAGGTACTGAAGCACAGAAATTGGCTTTAAGTTATTTATCTTGGAATTTATGACCTTGCATATTAGTTTCACAATAATCATGTGTGATGGCTAATAAATAGCATTTGATAATGTTTCCATCATTTTATTATTATTCTTTGTGCAGCTTGTGGGCCAGATCCTTGAATCTGGATGAACTGCAGTGGACCCAGGGTGGAGACAGGCTAGCTGGCTTTAAGCTACTTTTCAATTTCCCTGATCCTCAGCCTTACCCCTGGCCAAACCAGAGGTTGGCAGAAACTGCTTATGAGCTGGTAATTGCCTCCTTCTTCCTCCAGTAATGTCCCCAGCCTACTCATCCACTTGTACAGACTGGAATGAGCGATATCTTAAAACCAGCTCTGCTAGTTTAAGGAATCCAAAAATTCTGCCTGATTGCCTGTTTACGCAGGCAACGATAGAAAGCAGGAGAGTGGCTATATTTAAAATAACCCAATAATGTGATTTAATTTGAAATCTAAGAAATAATTTCCCGTCTTTGTAATTGGCATCATTCAGCAGTTTTGCAGGAATCTTTTGTTCAGCCCTTTCTTCAGACTTTAATAAATGTTAAAACTTGATTTTAACTTTTGATTTTTTGATGATTGTAAAGAGAGATGCATGTGTCAGAAGAAATACTGTTATATCCTCCTTTGGAGGCATTCATAGTCTTATTTTAGGAATCAATAATAAAAGTAATTTCAAATTCCTACCAGTTGGCTCTTGAAGTTCGGAAGAATAGGATAATGCCTTGCTTTGAATTAATCATATTGAAATTCCTGTTTCTAGGAGGAGGACATTTTGGATCTTCTGGAGCAATGTGAAATAGATGATGAAAAACTAATGGGAAAATGTACCAGGCAGCGAGGGCCTAAGGTATTTTACTTTTAGATGCCATATTTTTTAAATTCTATTCCAGTCTGAGAATTTTAAGTGAGCAAATTAGTTAGCTGATTCTGGTGGAAGTTTTGTTCCTCATATTGCCGTTAGCTTGTTTTTTGTTTTTTAAGTATGAAGAGAAGCATAATTACCTTTTGTCCAGCCAAATCCCATTAAAATTTTAACTGGATGTGGGATTCTTTTCCTCTCTAAGCTGTTTTGAGGAATCGGTGTGCATGGCAACAACTGTTCTACAAGAGACTGCTTCATTTCAGTGTGTGAAATGATCTTTTATATCCATAGATTATCTCAGAAGAATGCTTTGATCTTTAATCGATTAGTGCTACTAAGGAATTTTGAGATCATGGGATAAAAGGCACTATGGAAGCTCAAAGGATTAATTATGATTATGATGTATCTGCAGCTTGCTTACTAGCTAAAAGGGTCATACGATATATCTTGAAGCCAGTTTCATATCCAAAATCTGATTTTAAAGTGAATGCACTTTATTTTTAGCTTAATACTTTCTGCTTGTGCACATAGTTCATGTGAGTTTTTGCCTTAAATACACTGTGTCCATCTGCAAGCCAGTAAAGATGAATAGTTTGGGTTTAGCTTAAAGAGGTGTGTTTACTATATCCTGTAAACATTTTATGTCAAGTCTGCTTAGAGGAGCCTGCTTTTAAGTTCCTGACCTTTAACAGATTTAAGTATGCATGTAAATTTTTTTTACAGCATTTTATGTTTCTGAGAACATGGTATACAAGTCTTGGAACAGGTGAATTTCCTTACAAAATGAATACTGACAATTGTCCCGGGCTTGCAGGGCTACTAAATATGTGTGCAAGAATCTACATTTTTATACAGGTGTGCATACTAGAAAGATAATTGGTATATCCATTCTAGAGTTTTGTGAGCCAGTGCTCTAACAGTTGCCGACTCATTTAAATAAGACAAAACAAAAATGAACAAACAAAACAAAACAAACAAACAAAAAACCACATCCGGTCCACCCTGGCAACACACTCAACCCACATTCTTCAGGGCTTGGTTTTCAGTTCTTTAAAATAGGGTCACTTAATTCAAGCTTAACATCCCAATCACATTCCTGTTTCCAGAAGCCTGTCTTTTCCCAGCAGCCCTCAAAGAGCATCTATCTGGTTGACTGTATGCACACACAGATGATAAGCTCTACACTGGTTGCACAGAAACCATTTCCAAGCTGGAGGCCATAAACATTAATAGAGTACTGAACTCAAACTGAAAAACTTCTTTTAAGTAGTTTTAAGTTGAAGTCTCAATTTCTGAGTGAGATTATATGATGTGGTCTTCTTTTATAGTAGACAAATTAATTCTGTAGCTTAGAAGCTGTTACATCAGATCAACATTGCATTAATAGGACAGAGAAAAAATTCTGCATATTGCAGAATTCCCACTTGTTGCCTTAAAATTTATGAGATCAAATGAAAGGGAAATGAAACTAGCGTATCGAAGGAGGTTGTTTCTTTTCTTTGCAGTGTGCAGACTCCATGCTGTACAGGATATGCATTCCTGCATCTTTTTCTTAGGGTCCTGGTATACTTCTCAATCCTTTAAGCCATACACACAGTGAAGGCATGTGACTGGGGACTTCTCTAGTTGTGTAATATCCTATGCAGTCTCTTTGAAATACGGGTGTCTGTTTCGGATGGTCCTTGTATCTTGCACTGAAAGAGTATCACCCCTTTCCTTTAAGGAGTAAGGTGAATATAGGTAATAATGTGCATTTGATTGGCTACCTCTTTGTAAAGGTCTACTGTGATATACATGGTGTCTAATATCTGTCTCTATATAAATCTGGTGAGGTAGGCAGTATAATTTACTATTGCCTGTCAATCTATCAGGTAAAAGAGTAATCTAGTAGTAAAACTAATATTTTTTAAGCATGAAATACTACAAATAAAGATCCATTTGGGTATCCAAAAAGTAACACATGCAAGATCTGATAGTCAAAACAAACCAGTACATCTCACCTCAAGTCCTGTTAAATGAAAGGTTCTTTGGGAAGGTCATAACATGCTGCCCTCATTTAACCTTTAGTGGCTGGCCTGCTGACAGAGGCTACTGTTTAGGAAGTCAGATGCTTTGCCTTGGGCACACTCTCTTCCTTGGAAAAATGAACAGTTAGGACTCTGTGCAGCATAGTTGGAAAAATAGGAAGAGAGAAGAACGTTTTCCTCTTGATCTTCCTCCATACACATACATATATTTGAAGGGCAGAGGGTGTGTGTTTGTGTAAATAAATTTTGCATGTAAAAACAATTCCATATTTGCTTGGAGGCAATTTTTGTTTGCAAGTAAAATATTACTGAATTCTACCTAAACTGAGAAATTATTTCTGGAAATGTCTGGTTTATTTGTAGCCTCTAGAGGGCACCTTATACTCGCACACTGTAAGGTTTACTCTGCCATGTTTATTATATTGCACCTGTTCTTTGTGTAGGAAAAAGAAGTAAGGAAATAAAATAACATAGGTATTTTAGAGGAAACAAGTAATTACTTTTATTTTATTCTTCTTATATAAAATCAGATGAGTCTAATCAAACAAAAACGAGGTTAGCATAAGGGGAAAATCAAGGTGATTAGAATTGTTATGGATGTGAATATTAAACTTTTAAGTGGTCAGTTTAAACCCAGATCTGGCTATTATTTGTCATCATTGCTTTCTGTAATTTCTTTGACTTTTCTTTTTATTCTTCTTGGTTAAGTGATGCAAAGTCTTAGTCAGTCTGTTCTTATTGTTCATTGTAAAAAGTGTTAGAAACATGCATTTGATAAGAGGAAATAAGATCTGCTTTAAAGCCCCTGTGATTTTTAATTGAAATTATTCATTATTTCATGTATAACTCATCTGGAATGTCTAATCAATATATTATTTCTCCATGATATATACCATTTTGGGATTGGGATACCTAGTTTTGAGAAAGCAGTAGGTGTTGAGGCACCTTCATTTGTCTTTTTGGCAGGTAGATAGACATCAAAATACTATTTTTGTAATTTGAACATTGCCAGGGAATTGCCAGGGAAAAACAAACAAACAAACAAAAACAATTGCCACAGTGGAATATACTTCTTTAACTTGTCCTTATCCAGTTTGAGAGCTTGTGCTTGCATAACCATACTATCACTGTTAAGTTAGTGGGAGAAATCTCTTTCCTTCCTTGCCTGGAGTAGAAGTTTTTGTAGGATATGTTTATTTGTAAAATATCGCCCTTCGCAGTAAATCTTTGTGCATTATATTAAAATAATGAGGCAATTTAAATTCATCCTCAGAGTTTCTTCTATTTCAGACTGATCCAAAAGATGTTCAGAAATTACAGTATTTCTTTAATGTGAGACTTAATTTAATTAGGCAACTGGAAGATGAAGCCATTGTCATAGCTTCTTACAGCTGACCATTACTGGAATGAAAACTTAGGAAAAATAATTACCATATGAGACCTCTTAGGTTGATAGATATAATGGTGGACACTGCATTTTACTTGTCTGTCTCGTTGATGTAAGAAAAAAACCCCACGTCATTTCTGTTCTTGCATCAGTTTCTCTGTCTCCTACTTTTTGCTTTTTATCTTACATTGCTTTTTATCTTACATTACTCTTGGTAATAGCATGAGATTAATTACCTGATGAGACTGAATCCCATGTACATATGGGATGCCAAAGGTATCTAGCATAGCTTTCTATATCCCTCCAGATTCTGCCTTCTACAGGATGTGGATTAATCACTTTCTCTTTCAGAAGTGTACCAGACAAAGTTCCCTGATGATTACTTCACAGTGATCACTGTTACAGAACACCTTCAGTTATGGCAAATATCAGTTAGGGATTGCAACTGATTGCAAATGATGTTCTGTATAATTTGATTCACTGTTTTAAACTATAATATATATCAGGTAGTGTAAATCCTACTTGAAATAAACTAACATTTTTGCCTTACTATATTATGCTGATATTTTTATGAGAAAGTTTGGAATTATTGTGTCATTAGTTTAATAAGGTACTAAAAAATTTGAGACAGTCTTAATGTTTATAAATGAACCTCTCTGAATCAGAGACATAATGCGATAGTAAAGTGTTCTTTTGGGATTATGAAGGAATTTATTTTTTTTTCATTTATTTATTTTGCTTTAGCCCTTGTATTCTATGCCAGAAAGTGCACAGCCCTTAAGAAAACTTAAGAACTACAATAGTGATAGCAGCTGTTATAGTGGTAGCAGTATGTCAGAGTCGGGAGAAGAAACTGAAAAGGAAGATCATAATGAAAAAAAAGAGAAAAAAGTATCATATGATCTTGAAGAAAATAAATACAAGTCCTTGGAACGATCAGGTAAGTTAAGTTTTACCACATTTTTAAGTCTGGTCTTACATGGTGAGTTATATAGAATGCTTGAGTATTTCAGAATATATCAACAGTCATAGCTCAGAGTTAAACAGTGGTTTGTTCATTTAATCTTCTTTAAAATCTTTTCTAAAATAATTAAAAAAAAAAAAAAGGAAAAAAATATGAATATTTTTGACAAGAATGCCAAAGGGAAAAAATAGATTTGGATGACAGTTGAAAATGGTGTGAATTTACTCTTAGTTTTTTTTTTTTTTTTATAAGATTGTTATTTTTTCCTTGTAAAATAAAGTTTCATTAAGCTTGAATTTGCTGGAATATAGAATGGATACAGAAATATATCCGTATATATATGTTTCTGATGAGATATTTTCTTGCTTACTGTAGAGTGCTAGTGTGACTGTGTTCTGTTGAACATGGTAGATATGCTTTTTTTTTTTTTTTTTTAGAGGTGTATTGTCTCACAGAATTTCGTCATTTAATTACACAAATACTTCTAAAGTTTTATTTTTCATAGGAATGTCCTTTATTTAGCAGGAGGCTGAATTGAAAAACTTTACAGCTGGACAGGAGCAGATGAGTTAGATCAGGTCTACAGATACGTGTTCCTTCAACTACATTTTCTCTTTCTTCCATATTCTTCTAGTCAAGAAGACTAACATAGTAGCCACATGCTTTTTGACCCATAGGGAATATGTACTCTGTCTCAAATCTGATGCATGGATCGGAGTCCACCTGATTAAAGCTGACTATGAGGGAGAAATAAAAGTTCTTATAGAATATATATAATGTGTGTTATTAGAGGATCTGACATGAATGACTACGACATATAAAATTGTTAGTCAATGTAAGTTATTGTACAATGGATGTAAATGTGATAGTCATGTGTGTTGTTAGTTACAAAGACTGAAAAATGGGTGTAAAAAGACTAATAAGTAATTGCATCATTTCTTTAATTTGTCTGCAGGTAGAATGAACTGGAAACCTTCAATTAAAAATATAAAATCTCCATCATATTCACCCTCCACATCATCTGCAGGTCCAATAAGGCGTTCTGTAAGCTGCCCTCGTTCTATATCGACCATGCAGTCACATGAGCAGCGTCCCTTCTCGGCCAAAGCATCTCTGCAAGTCCAGCGTGCATCCTCAGTGAATAGGGCCCGTTCTTTAAATTGTAGCCCATCTTCATCCAGAGCCTCTCAGACATCCAGCCTGTGCACTATGAATTCTTCGGGGGTGAGTTAGCAGAGCAGTTACATTCAAAAAGTGTTTAATTTCTCTAAGGCTTTATAAATGCCTTAATAATTTTTACAATGTCAAAAATCCTGATGTACAGGATTTCGATGTATAATCAATTCTATTTTAACAGAAACTCAGGAATGTAAGATCTCCACATCTCTACATGTCTTACAGTGAGTGCTAGCTGTGATGTTTCAGTGTTTCTGGTGCAGCTATACAGATACCACATTTTATGAAAATGGAAATCTTAGCTAGGGCCTTTGTGGCTTAGAAACCCTCTCTCCTAGACAGTTTTTTTGTTTGTTTGTTTGTTTTGTTTTCTGCTTAAATGGTAGAAAGTTATTACTTTAGCATGAAACTCTTAAAAAGTTTCTGTGGTCTGTTTGGGGACTGATGGTTTCTTAAATAAGGATCTGCCTACCTTCAGAATTTTTACAGTGACGAAAACACATCAGTGCTTGAAAAACAGTGTATAATCCTAGGATAAATGCATAGTATCAGATCAAAACATTAGTAAGGTTTTGTATGGCTCTTCATTGAAGATGTAATTACTTTGCAGCCTACTGTACCTAATTCAAATCAACTGTACCACTGCTCTACTTCCAGAGTTAACAATTTAAAATTTATAGGCAGTTCCATGTCTTCCTTAGGATTTACTGATTTGCTGTTGGAATAACAGTGTCAGAAGCCTATTTTTATTTTTTTAAGTGAAGGTAAAACTACTTTCATTTTGAAGCCTGTCCCTGAGGAAGGCAAACATTTAGATTTGCATGGTCCAACTAAGTAATTAATAGAAAAAGCAGATCTTATTAAATAAAGATTTTTAGCTGTTTAGAATCTGTGTGCTAATATTTTACAGGTGTATTTCTGGAATATACCTTTTTTTTTTTTTTTTTTTTTTTCATTGCTTGCATGGTGGACCACTTGCCCCCAGGCAGTGTTTGCTGAATCTGTATCCAGCCTAATTCAGTATAGTATTGAGTGTTTGTGCCAGTGCGTTTCAATTCGTCCTTTGGTGGCTGAACCGTATATTTCATCACCCAAACAATTCATCTGGAGAGAGGGCAAAACAAATTGGCACTTCTAACCCACACTTGCAGCCTTTCTCCATTGTGTTGAGTTTTGATTTTGAGAAATCCTTTTGTAATGCTAATTAACATGCTTCATAGTATTTACTATCTCTAATCATCATTTTTATCCGGTAGAACACACATTGTCTGTTTTGCCTGTGAGGCTTTGTCTAAATGATGAAAAAGAACCCTTTCAAAATTGCATGCTGACATCTTGCAAAATACTTCTTAACATGGTTTTCCATCTTTAAAGTCAGCTAATTGAATTGAGAAGACATTAAGATTGTGTCTTCACCACAACAAGTTAAAGGTATTTTTTATCACACTAGCTTTCTCAAATTTAAAAAGTACCCTTTCATCATCAAGATGTATTCCGAGAGTTTAATGAGACAGACTTAATATAGATTTTTCTACTCACATTAACTCTATATCAAATACAAATTACTGAAAGATTAAAACCAGTCTCTTACCGTATGACATTAAAAATGGGCTGCTCACTTAAATTAACATTAGTAAGAAACTGTACTTACTTTTTCATTGAGAAAGCTGTACTACAGAAGTGACCTTGATATGCAGATCTATTATGTTGGGTGATAGAGCTTGGGTCATGTTTCTTAAAATAATGTGAATAAAATTACTTACAAAATTGATAAGAACTACTCATAATTTAGCACTGTATTGTGAATGGAACTCTTCATAATTATTTTTGCAACTAAGAATAATATACTATATATTACTGCTAGAATAAAATTGAAATTGATAAACTATAACTTACTAAGAAGAAATAATTTGTACATGCTAAAGTGTTAGTTTTTCAATCCTTTAGGCAAGCAAAAAGGGAGTGTATTGCCACTTTTGGAGGCTGGTAAGATCCAAATATACTAAAGGCATGGAAACTAAGTTTAGAATGAGCCATCTCATGAGACCCAACCTGGAGTAACACATTGAGCTCTGGGGCCCCCAGCGTAAGGACACAGACGTCTTAGAGGAGGTCCAGAAGTGGGACACAGAGGGGACACAGATTATCAGAGGCTGGAGCACCTCTCCTATGAAGACAGGCTGAGGGAGTTGGGGTTCTTCATCCTGGAGAAGAGAAGGCTCTGGGGAGACCTTGTAGCACCCTGGCAGTACCTAAAGGGGGCCTACAGGAAAGCTTGTGAGGGACTCTTACCTGGGAGTGTAGTGATAGGACAAGAGGTAATAATTTCTAACTGAAAAGAGGGTAGATTTATACTAGACATTTGAAATAAATTCTTTACTGTTGTCGACGGGAGGAAGACACAGACGCTCAATATGAGTGAACAGTGAACTTCAACTTTAATGGATAGCTCAGTCGCCTTTTATCTATTCCGAAACTTGTAAACATTCTTAACTAAACTTAGGATTGGCTAACACTTTCCCGCGCTATGCAGTTGCTACCGTCCTGCCCCAGGGGGTCTATCCAATCGCCTAAGGGCATCGTGTTCTTGATCCTGATTGGCTCTCAGCCACCTGCGTACGTGCCCAGATCCATGTAAGCTAAGTACGGTACTTTATTAGCTTATTGCCTGCCAATTGCCCCACATTCACATGTCCCACCTCACTTAACCATTCCTCAACACTTTACTATAAAGGTGGAGAGAGACTGGAACAGGTTGCCCAGAGAAGCAGCGAATGCCTCATCCCCGGAAGTGGCCAGGCTGGATGAGGTCAGGCTGTCTAGGGCAGAGTGACCACGCAATGGTGGAGTTCACTATTCTTGGCGAGGTCAGGAAGGGGACCAGTAAAACCGCTGTATTGGACTTTCGGAGGGCTGACTTTGAGCTGCTCAGGACATTGGTTGGTGGAGTCCCTTGGGAGGCGGTTCTGAAGGGCAGAGGGGTCCAGGAAGGCTGGGCGCTCTTCAAGAGGGAAGTCTTAATGGCGCAGGAACGGTCTGTTCCCACGTGCCCAAAGACGAGCTGGCGGGGAAGAAGACCGGCCTGGCTCAACAGAGAATTGTGGCTTGATCTTAGGAGGAAAAAGAGGGTTTATAAGCTTTGGAAAAGTGGGCAGGCCACTAAGGAGGACTTTAAAGAAGTAGCGAGGCTGTGCAGGGACAAAATTAGGAAGGCCAAAGCTCATCTGGAGCTCAATCTGGCTACTGCCGTTAAAGATAACAAAAAACGTTTCTATAAATACATCAACACAAAAAGGAGGACTAAGGAGAATCTCCATCCTTTACTGGATGCGGGGGGAAACTTAGTTACAAGAGATGAGGAAAAGGCGGAGGTGCTCAATGCCTTCTTTGCCTCAGTCTTTAGCGGCAATACCGGATGTTCTCTGGATACCCAGTACCCTGAGCTGGTGGAAGGGGATGGGGAGCAGGATGTGGCCCTCATTATCCATGAAGAACTGGTTGGTGACCTACTACGGCACTTAGATGTGCACAAGTCGATGGGGCCGGATGGGATCCACCCAAGGGTACTGAGGGAACTGGCAGAGGAGCTGGCCAAGCCACTGTCCATCATTTATCAACAGTCCTGGCTATCGGGGGAGGTCCCAATCGACTGGCGGCTAGCAAACGTGACGCCCATCTACAAGAAGGGCCGGAGGGCAGACCCAGGAAACTACAGGCCTGTCAGTTTGACCTCAGTGCCAGGAAAGCTCATGGAGCAGATCCTCCTGAGAGTCATCATGCAGCACTTGCAGGGGAAGCAGGCGATCAGGCCCAGTCAGCATGGCTTTATGAAAGGCAGGTCATGCCTGACGAACCTGATCTCCTTCTATGACAGAGTGACGCGCTGGGTGGATGAGGGAAAGGCTGTGGATGTGGTCTACCTTGACTTCAGCAAGGCTTTTGACACCGTCTCCCACAGCATTCTCCTCAAGAAACTGGCTGCTCTTGGCTTGGACTGGCGCACGCTTCGTTGGGTTAGAAACTGGCTGGATAGCCGGGCCCAAAGAGTCGTGGTGAATGGAGCCAAGTCCAGTTGGAGGCCAGTCACTAGTGGCGTCCCCCAGGGCTCGGTGCTGGGGCCGGTCCTCTTTAATATCTTCATCGATGATCTGGACGAGGGCATCGAGTGCACCCTCAGTAAGTTCGCAGATGACACCAAGTTAGGTGCGTGTGTCGATCTGCTTGAGGGTAGGAAAGCTCTGCAGGAGGATCTGGATAGGCTGGACCGATGGGCTGAGGTCAACTGCATGAAGTTCAACAAGGCCAAGTGCCGGGTCCTGCACCTGGGGCGCAATAACCCCAAGCAGAGCTACAGGCTGGGAGAGGAACAGTTGGAAAGCTGCCAGGCAGAGAAGGACCTGGGAGTGATGGTGGACAGTCGGCTGAATATGAGCCAGCAGTGTGCTCAGGTGGCCAAGAAGGCCAACGGCATCCTGGCTTGTATCAGGAACAGCGTGACCAGCAGGGCTAGGGAGGTGATCGTCCCCCTGTACTCAGCTCTGGTGAGGCCGCACCTCGAGTACTGTGTTCAGTTTTGGGCCCCTCGCTACAAGAAGGACATCGAGGTGCTTGAGCGGGTGCAGAGAAGGGCGACGAAGCTGGTGAGGGGCCTGGAGAACAAGTCCTACGAGGAGCGGCTGAGGGAGCTGGGCTTGTTCAGCCTGGAGAAGAGGAGGCTCAGGGGTGACCTTATTGCTCTTTACAGATACCTTAAAGGAGGCTGTAGAGAGGTGGGGGTTGGCCTGTTCTCCCACGTGCCTGGTGACAGGACGAGGGGGAATGGGCTTAAGTTGAGCCAGGGGAGTTTTAGGTTAGATGTTAGGAAGAACTTCTTTACAGAAAGGGTTGTGAGGCATTGGAACAGGCTGCCCAGGGAAGTGGTGGAGTCACCATCCCTGGAAGTCTTCAAAAGACGCTTAGATGTACAGCTTAGGGATATGGTTTAGTGGAGGGCTGTTAGCGTTAGGTTGGAGGTTGGACTCGATGACCTTGAGGTCTCTTCCAACCTAGAAAATTCTGTGATTCTGTGATTCTGTGAGGTTTGTCAACCTTGTCTGGTGTGAGGTGTCTCTGCCCAGGGCAGGGCAGGGGGTTGGAACCAGATGATCTTTAAGGTCCCTTCCAACCCATGTGATTCTATGATTTACATTTGGGAATTACAGACACATTTTACAGCAGTTATAATCAAAAATGGATTTGTAAATATTTGCTACCTTATCATTTCAGCTGCATTATTCTATCAAAATATTTTGTTATGTTTAAAAATATTCTTCATCTACTTAAGCAAAAGTATCCTTAAGTAATGAAGTTCTTACGATATACAAAGATTTAGAAATGCGTAACAATTCTGAATTTAATTCTTGGAAAAAAAACAACCAACACTTAAAATTAAGCCCACGTAATTTTGTATGGACAACAATATGCAAAAGTAAAGAAAAAGGATCAGAAATACTTCTAACTATGTTCTAGATTTTAAAAAGCAAACCCCAAATCCTCCAGACATGGTCTAATCTCAATACTTTATGGTTTCAGGTTGCTGTTGGCATGAAAAACACTGATATTTTAACCAGTACCCTGAAAAATTGAAAGCAATGTGTGAACCCCACTTAGCAGAATTGGAGCAAAATGTCCCTACTTCTCATATAACTGGCATTTTCCGTTAAACCATAAATCAAATTTGTCACAGTGCAGAACTGAAATGAAGTTTATTATTATTAATAATTTCTGTTCATTATATTGAATTTAATTTCCAAATTTGTTGTCCACATTTCAAGTGTATATTTTAAATGGTGGCATCATGAATATCTAATATATATTTGCTTATCTTTTATCAAACAAATATGCATTCAAACTCTGATTTTCTTGCATTTATTGAGAACTAAGAGTAACTCTGGTGGATTAATGTGCAAAGCATACTTGTGTATATTAGGTATGTATTAGATACTACATTTATACACTTTATAAATGCATTTTATACTACCCTGTTTAGAGGTGTTTATGGTTTTTTTTTTTATTTATCAAGGAAATATCTTTGTTCCTATTATGTGATCTAATAGCACTCCTGGATTTTTCATCTATTTCATATCTTTAGAATGAGTCTTTGCTGCAACAGAAAACGAAAGAGCAAGAAGTTGCTCTGACGAAAGAGACTCTACTCATTTTCAATGACATGAGAATGAAGTTCCCAGGCAAAACGGATGAAGAATCAGAATTAATTATAGAAGATGTAAGTATCTATAAATAAGAAAGAAGAATTACAAGCTAGATAGTGCTTAAGCCACTAAAACGAAGGAAAGTAGAAAGTTCAATTTGTGATGCATGAGCTCCTGTGGCCTTAAAATGTCCATAACTCAGGATAATTGAAAAGATTTCAAAAGCTTGGAGCTTTGCATGCTTTTGAGCTTTAAAGAGCAGCACTGAAAACATTCTTATGTCTCTATAACATATATGAGAAACAATCAGAAAGGTTAGAAAAATACAGTTTATCATTGTACGGAAAGTTCAAACTTTTAAGTAAGCTAAGAATAATGTTACAATTCATTAACAGTTTATATTTCATCTGATACTGTTAGTGCAGATCCTGATGTGTTTAATTTGCTTTTGAATAGGCATACTGGAGAACTCAAAACAGTATGCTGGAAGATTGCTGATCATAAGAAACACCATTCATACTTTTTGGCTCTTCTAGTCTTCCAGCTTGTGTTTTCTCATATCCAACATTGTTCTGAGCCTCATCACGTCAAAGAAATGTGAAACAATCCCTGATCTAAAGTGGAATTAATAAGCGATGCCTAATATACAGATACATAAGCAAAATATATATGGTATTTAAGTACCTTATAAATATCTAGTGCAAAGAAACTAACATCAGCTTGTGAAAGAAGAAAACAGAGTTCTTTTCTCAATCTAGTAGAAATATAGAGGGATCTAGTCATTTAAATTAACACCTGTATTCTGATGTAGTAAGCACAGTCCATTGTGTTAGAATTCATCAAATTAATTCATTATCCAGTTGGAAATGCCCTTTGTTCTGCAAGCTTGCAAAATCTTAGACATGTGTTGATTGTCTCCAGTAGTCTGTGTGACTACATCACAGTGGAAAGGAATTGTATTGTCCTGTGTTAATGGTTGATTTAGGTGATTCTAGGAGACAGCATTCATAAGTAGCATGTTTAGTTTCTTCTTCCTAGAAGTAGAAATAAAATCCTTCATTAAATTTTCTCTCTCTGAAATGGGGAGCGTGTGTGTGTGTGTTTATTTATATATGGGAGCATGTGCGTTTGTATATGCACTCCATCTAGTGGTGCTTTTTAACACAACAGTAGCATGATTATAAATGCACTTTCTTATTGTAGAATTCTTTTATGTCTTTAACCAATTTTTGTTGGTAAATAATGTTTCATCATGGAAGGAAACAATCGTATATTAGTTGTCATGCAGAACTTGTCATAGGTCTAGAATACAATAGAAAGAAAAAATGAAATTTAAAATTTATGTTAACAGCTCAACCTATTTTGTTATCAGACATCATAAAAGAAGAATATTTCTCAATCACAATATTGCAGTTCACATGATTATTTATAGAAATATTGAATTGTTTTCAAGATATGTCTAATGTCCTTTATGAAGCAAAAAAAATATTATTTGATTAGATAAATGGTTATGCGTTATTAAACTCCTATTGCTGTACTGAAGGAACCACAACTGTGTCAGTCAAGATGAGCTTTCTGCTTTGTAGTGTAGGACTTTCAAAATCAGGTAGAAAAGATGGTAGGATTAATTACAAATGGTCCCCTATATAAATTTGCAAATCTTTTCTTTTTCTCTTAGAGAAAACTTCTTTTCCCAGGCATCTTTTAAATACTCACACTTTTTAGCATGAGGAATGTCTGTGAATGAAATGCCAGATTTTGATTGTTTCTATGCGTATTTTTTTTATCTTGTGTTTTGCAATGACTACAGATAATGGATAATTGGAAGCATCATAAAACAAAAGTGGCATCGTATTGGTTGGTAAAACTGGATTCTGTAAAGCAACGAAAAGTAAGTGATACAGATTTCATTTTCTCAAGATTATCTGATGTAGACAAATGGCTGTGTGTCTACTGGTGTTTAGCAGTAGCTGGGAGTGATTTGACATTACAATATTGGCTAGTATCACTAACATGATGCTCCATGTTTAGACATGCATAATTATCCTGAAATGTAATTGCAAATAAAAATCTTTAAAAATAAGGCTGGTGAAAGAAGAGCAAACAATGAACAATTACTGCTGATACAAATATTTCTGGTCTGAAATTATGGACTGGTTTATTAACACTCCCTTAGAGTTAGTATTATTGAACTTGATTATTTGGATCTTTGACCCACAGTATTAGAACAGGTCACGTTAAAAAAAAAAAAAGTACTTGCCAAGCAAAGATTATTATCATTGTTAGTGTTCAACTACCTGGTTTAGTCTTTCAAAAGCTAATTAGATTTGCTTACCATTCTGTCTTTGCATTTCTGCTATCTAGTAGTTGGCATTGTGCATAGTACCTAAACAATTTTTAATCTGTTTAAAAATTGACATGCTGTAGTATGTCATTCATATCTATATGTCATAACATACATCAGTCAAAATGATCTTCCCAGTGTAACAGTCATTTTCCTTAATGTAGAAAAAAATTTATTTGAGAGTACTGTTAATACTTTGGTGACCCTAAAGCAATATTTGGGTCTTTGTCTCAGTCACTGCCACATTATGTGGATTAGCATATCTGTTCCAGGCATTTAATCTCTGTATTTCTCAGTTTCACAATCTATTTTTATAGACCATAAAAGAAAGCAACTTAATAAAAATGCTGCACACACGATAAATATTATTGTTGGAAAAGGTTGGTTGATTATTATAGAAGAAGAGAAGAAAAATTTTGGGTCCTCATCTCAACTGTTATAAAATCAGCATTATGATCCTCAGTCTTTCGAATTGTATCTTATTCAACATGGCATTAAATGCTTTTATTTTCATACTGGACAGAGAAAATGTTAATTTAATTTGATGTCATATGATAGAAAAATATTTGACTATTTCAATTAAATTATCAAGTTCAGATATTAAAGGGAATATGTATCTACATGGTCTTTTAAAACTAAATTAGACATGATAAACTTGACCATGTAGGAGGCTATAACTTAACCAAAATTATTCTTTAACTGTGTCGAGTGGCAACAGTATAACAGCAGAATTCTTTCTTGTGCTATTGACTGGAATCAGTAGAGCAACCATCTTCATTGGCTGAAATTGTGTAATTTTTTGATTCATACCTAGAAATTTTCTGGCTAATAGTCCTTTGCTTAAAATGATCTAATTTTAATTACAGGAAAGAGTGTCGCAATCCCAATATACATGCACATAGGTCCTTATTACTGTGTGCATGTGGCAGCTGTAGCCTTTAGTCCAAATCCGGAGAGAGGCTTAGTGAGGGCTTTTAGAAAACGGTCGTGTGGAGGAAGAGCTGCTGGGAAGAGGGAGGGAGGAGACATTGGAGGGAGGGCCAGAGAGACAAATGCATAGCTAACAGGGCCAACAGGGCCCAAAATGCACACTGTGGATATGCAGTGAGGATCTCATTTTCAGCAGAAATCATTTTCAGCAGAATTGCCTCCTTTAATCTATGCAGCCATGAGTGTAGGTAGAGGTTGCCGGATAGGGCCCCTCACTGCAGCTAAGATACAGGGCTTTCAGAGAGGACTGGTTAAGGTATCTTGTTTGTTATTTCTTTTTTTTTTTTTTCTTCTTCTTTTTTCCCCCTCCTTTTCTCTTCTTTCTTCCCCCTTTCTCTCCTCTTTCTACCCTTTTCTCTCATTCCTGTTTTCCCTTTGTCTCCTCTTTTTTTCTTCTCTTGCTATATATTTTTTTCTTTTTCCTTCTTCTCAGAATTTTCTCCTGTAAGCATTATTTCAGAAAGTCTGCAATAAAATGGTAGTGTTGTCCTTTATTTGACTGACAGTCATGTATAGCCAAGGGCACATTAACAAAGTCAAGATCATACAGGTTGATATGCCAAGTCATTAGTAAAAATTTACTTTAGTAAAAACTACACAACCAGAAATGTGGATTTCTTTGCCGTTTTTGTGAGGACATCTTTTACAACTTGTGAGACTTAATAGTTCCTGAAGCGCTAATGGGCTCTTCATCTTTGGTTGCACTGGTAATAATTTTTTTTTAAACTGTTTTTAACCTCAATCCTTTCAAGCATTTAGATAGTTATTCTTAGAAGGGTAGTTTTTAAAAATGGATTAACTTTGACAATGACATTGCAGCTCAGGACTGTCAAATGTGTAAGCTTTTGTTGATTTGGAAGAAGCATGTTTTATATTCCAGTGGGGTGGGCAAAGCAGAAGAAAGCTCAAGGTGAAGAATATTTATGCAAGTAAGGAATCTATCTCAAAGGTACTTTCTTTAACTTTGTGAAATACAAAACAGAAACTCAATCCCCTTCACTCTACTTTAGAATAACTGTGAAACTCTAAAACATGAGGAGAAAATACCTGGGCAATGTACTAGATTTCACAGTGTTCGTACCTGACAGCTCTATTTTCTAAAGTATTATTGTACATGATGTAGAAAAATTAAACTCCTGCTCATATTCTCAGTGTCTAACGTTACAACGTTACAGCAGAGGTAAAGGACGCATTTAGAAGAAAGTTGAGAGTATTCCAATAAAATCAATGCATTCAAAAATGAAATTTAGACTCCCAAGACTTCTAGGAAAAGGAGACTTCTGTATGGAAGGAGTTGTGACTGTTTTGTTTTGCATCACTTTACATAATTTCTTTCAAATCTGTTTTGATGGTTACCAGAGGGTCTGTACATCTTGTTTTGAATGTACTCTTTTATAACATCCTGTTCTGTTATGTCTAAATAATCGGTTATGTTGATGATGCAAATTAACGTAAACAGAAAAATGAAGGCAATCTAGGGATATTAGCTCAGAAAAGGGGGGATGTAGGTTCCATAAGTTCCAGCCCTTGTGCAATGCCTTGTCTCTTTTTCTTAAATGGATGATCGAGGCTGTGTTTGCAAATTAAGAACAATTAACTGAGATGATTTCCCCTCTGGCATGCTGGCAATGTCAACACAGTAAAAACAGAACAGAAGATTTTTTTTTTCCCCATGTTACCTGGCAGTCTGCAGCTTTGCTCAAAGATGCAAGGCTCTGTCTTTAGTTTTTGTTAACTCCAGGTGCTAAAGTAAAATAAAGAGGTCTGCACATTTAATATTGTACTTCATAGTATGTGTCTTTTACACTAGTGAGTTAGAGAGTTATATTCCATGGAATTGTTCTGTTTTACCCATGGAGACAAATGACAATTAGTCAATGTAGCATTGCAAAGAAAGGTATAGTTGACTCTTTATGTAATTAGGGACTTTAGTGGCCATTTTTTTGGGTAAGCCTTAGGCAGGTGAGGGGAGGCACAAAGGAAAGGCTGCCTGATGAGCATTAAGGCAAGTAGGGTCATGCTGTTAAGAGAATGTTCTGAAAATCCAGTTTCTTCCTACAAGTGGGGAGCAGTCCAAAAATGGTTATAGCTCCCGCAGTCACTAAATGGGATCACTATCCTTAGTGTATAATTTACTACTCTTTCCAACTCACTCTTTGGGAGGAAGAGATCATAGGCATGCTTTTAGTGTTAGACACCTGCATTCATAAAGATTCCCAACAGAGTGGACAGCATTATATTCCCATTGAGTAATTGCATGCATGGAGTTAGCAGAAGGCCTATACATGCAGGCAATCCTAGATCTTCAAAAAAGAGCTTAAATAAAATGTAAATGATGTATTTCATTATTAATCATTTACAGGTTTTCTGCCCACTAAGCTCTGTACTGTAAACTGTTACTGTGTTCCTGCAAGCATTTTGCTTATTTTTTTGCTTTGTTTTGTTAGTTTGGTCTAATAATTCTGTTTATGAACAACAATTTGCTATGCAGGACCAAACAAATTGAAATTCTACACTACTGTTTTTACTAAATCTCCTTCACCTTTTGAGAGTCAGATATTCAACCATATGAATCCATTTGTCATACGCATCTGACAGTTTCCTGGGAAAATACTGAGTGAATAAAGTATAGAGTGCCAGTGAGGGGCCTAAAATACTACTTCAGTATTTGGAAAGGACTACTTTTCTCATGACAGTATCTAAATAAACAGAAGTCAAGGTGCTCTGCAGCCTGTTTCCCCCCAGGGACTATGGAGGGAACTTAAAAGACTGACTTAAGAGAATTTACAGATGTAAAAACAAGTGTGGTGAATCCCACCTTTGTGTTCCAGTTCAGTGGGGTGTGCAAAGGTATATCAAATAAGAGCCTGGTGAGTTGGATGTACGGCTGCCTATGAGTGTCTGAGTAGCTAAGACTTCCTGGGTAAAAACTCTGCTCCACTGAATGCAGCTTAGAAGCTGCTTTTCTTTGCTCAACATCTTTACACATTTGCATGTAAATATATTAAAATATATTAAATGTATATAATAAATCTATTTAATTTCTATGCACAATAATGTTTATAAAATCTTCCTGTTTCTTTTTCCTTATTTATTTATTTTACTACCCTGTTTACTGCTAAACCAAAATAGTTTGATCTAGGGTAATGCTGAGTTTCAATGGGTATTAAACCAAAAGCAGCTTTAGCTTTTCAGGACATTCTAGTTCTTATAAAGTAGCTGGTATGTTAAAAAGGGAGGGGGAAAAGAAGAAGAGATAATCTTCAAGTATATAATATTTGGGTTGTTAATTATGTTGCTTTTAGTCTCTAATTGCATCCATTTTTGTTTCCTTTTAAATGTTTTTTGTCATTTAAATTAGCTAGTATTCAACGGACTAAAAAAAATAGGAAAGCAATAAAAATAAAATATTTTGATTTAGTTTTCCAAAATGTTATTGACAGAAAAAACGTCTCATAAAAATTTGCTGATGAATTCACAGAAATGAAATGTAGACATGTGAGAATTTATAGCTATGCAGTCAGCTGTGTGTGCAGTGAATCAGAGAACAGTTGGTTTTAGGTTTTGCAATCTGCCTTTGCTTTGACTTGATTCAAGTACTCTTTCTTAGCTTTTGGATATAGTCAAGACAAGCGTTCGTGCAGTCCTCCAGCATGTCTGGAAGGCTCCAGACATTGAAAACTTACATCTGTACCGTCTCTTTAACCGTGTATTTAATCGCTTACTTTGGAGCCATGGTCAAGGCCTGTGGAACTGTTTCTGTAATTCAGGGTAAGCCCGTTTTACTTATTATTTTAATCTTCATAATTTCACAGCTACAAAGACTGATGGCATACTTTGTTGCTCATTTTCATTTAAAAGAACGCTGTAATACATTGAACTTGTTTTAAAACAACATAAAGACCCAGTTAATCAGAAATCTAATAATCTAGGCTAACCGTTTCAGTAATGGAATAGGACGTTTAGTAAGGTTTTTACAAAGATAATAATCTAAGGAAATAAACTAATTTTCAAAACAGCTGAGCTTTTGTTTGACTCTTTCAATTGGATACTCCACAATCTTTAGGCATCTGGCCTGCAATGTGAAATGTAGATTTACCCTGTACAAAATCATAATCATCTTCAGACTTGCAAGTGAAAAATTCTGTCACAGGTGCAGCTGTTATCTCTTGCCAAAAGCAATATCAGTTCTGTGATTTACAAATAATGAGTTTGAATTTTTGTGCTTGATTACATTTGCTGTTTTACACGCTGGTGGGAATTTAAGTATATGCAGACTAGGAAACATACACATTGAGGTAAGCAGATGGTTTTGGTTTGGGTTGCAAATAAAAATTTTCAATGGAGAGAAAAAGGATGAGGCCATATTTTAAAAGTCCAGTATCCTATACTTCAAAATGGACATTCCTGAAATCAGTGACATTCATGTAAGGACAGATCTAGAGAAACAGATATGAAGCAATCTCCCCTCTGAACTTCTTGATAAAATGAAAACAGGAATGTGTAAATATGAAATATATTGCATACAAAAAGACATTTTCTCTGTAAGTATATACAATGTATAAAGTACAGAAGGGATTTTGAGTAGCTTTAATAAATTATTTTAAGAGATTTATTAAAAATTAACTGCAGGAAACACGCATAGTATGCTGATGGCTATTGTATGTACAAAGGAATCAGTTCAACGTATTCTTCACTTATAGTCATTTGTCATAGGTAGAGAATGAGCGTAGTGCACTTGTCAATTGTCTCCCAGCAGAACAGAAAAATGTGCTAACAATGAGGGATCTGAGAGTATCCAAAGGGTCATCAGTTTGTTTGTTTGTTTCTTTTACTATTACCTTCTTCATTGTGAAAGGTTTGTTTTTGTGTGAGCTGTTGTCATCTTTTTTTTTTTTTTTTTTTTCATTGACATGGGCTGTGGGAACATGCAGATAATGTCAGTCCTAAGACTTGCTAGAGGTAGCTATTGGGTATGCTGCATGTTCCAACAGTTTTAAAACTCGAGTGAGAAAAGGCTGTGTTTCCAATTGAAAGTTTCTGTGTTTCCAATCTAAAATGTTTCCTTTGCATAATCCTCTACAGCTGCAAGGGCTGTTCTTCATGCCGAAAGAGGTGTGTGAATTCTTGAGTCAAAGTTCAATTTCTGTTGTCATAAAATATTATAAATACCTTCTCTTTCAATAATGCTGTTACTATTTTGAATCTTACTTCTAGTGTGCCCTTTTGCAGATCTTCTAATATGCATGAAAATTTTCAGTTTTTTTTTCCTCTACAACTATTTTTTTTTTGTTAAAAACATTTAAACAATTCTATTATTCACTTGGCTCAGAAGAACAGTCTTTGAGCCAGCAGAAGAGTTCAATGAAGAGTAGGATTTCACATCTAGCAATGCCTTGGTACATGCAGAACAAGACTCAGCTGACTACAGAATGGAGCTTAATTTTAAATATCAAATTCCTTATAAAAGGAGTTGTCTGTAAAATTTCTAAAAAATGCTGTAAAAATAATATACAAATACTCAGTATGTGTAGAGATCACTCTACAAGTAATATACCTACTACAAAATTCACAGAAGTAAGCAAACCAAAAGGACATTTGTACCTCGTCAGTAGGCTGTTTATTCAGTTGCAAGCATCACTCTTGCCATGTGATCCTCAACACAGACCTTAAGACAACTCTGTAGCAGAGGCCAGCTTCTCATCAGTCGTCCTTAGCATTAATTGTGTCATTTGAAAGAACAGATTGGAATAAACATAGGGCACATGTAGATTCTGGGGACGGGTGTTGGGAAGGAGTATTAGCGTGCTAATTAAGAAACAACATACGTATGTGAAAATATATCAAGCAATATGGCGCTTTCACTATTAATAATAATATCTGGAGAACGGAGGTCATAGCCTCTTGCAGTTAGTTCTTTGCTAGGCACATAGTATTTTAGTAAAAAGAACAGACAAAGAAACAAAGGAAACGTCGGTGAAATAACCTTGATGTAGATGGTTTCATATAGCTACAGTTGTTTTACTGTATAGTAAACAATTAAAATTAATAATAGAAAACTGATAGAACCAGATCACTTCAGATGGTTTTAAAAAGAATGAGATGTAATTGACAGTATTGCACAACCAAGCCTAATACTGTCCTCTGGATCTAGCGAGAGCTCGATTTCTTACTCATGTATGGAAACTAAAGCTGCAGCATAACAAACAGCTTCCTTGGGTAACTATACTCCAGTCCTTATTGATTGCAGGATAACAGAATATGAACTGCATCTGTGTAGCATATAGAGGAGATTGCACAGACACACATATGTGTGAATTTTAATGAGATTTCATATAAATTTCCAAATATCAATCTTTATTCTTGGGGTAATTGTATATCACTGTGGTCATAATCAGCCATAATTATAGCAGGTCACATATTACTCTTCACTGGTAAAATCCCTCGTAACTGTCAGAAAGTGATTATAGACCTCAAAGCCCAGAGTTTAAGAAATTTATCAGGAGAGTTTCTAGCAAGAGATTTGGGAGATTTTTAGGTTAAATTAGAATATAATTATGTGCAACACTGTGAATCTGGTGAATGAATGTAATACTTAGAACTTCGTCTTGCTGCTTTCCACCAGATGTCACATTGTAGAGGAAAGAATGAAGACAGTAGATTAATTTTCACATAATAGCAAATATGAAAATTTCATGGACAGGAAACAATATTGAGAAAAATACATTAAAGAAGGCAGTAATTCTTGAAGTAGTATAATTATTCTGCTTATTAAATAAACAGACTTGATGCCTTAGAAACTATATTACTTAATTCATTATATGGATAAGAATTAAAGAGAAAAATGCTTCTCTAAAATTATGTGTGTGGTAGCAATTCTATAGAACTGAATGGTTTCAGCTCAAACATACTACTTAGACTAGGGATCCAGGCTGAAAAATCAGTTAGATATACATACAACTTGTGTTTTGGACATTAATATTCACAATTGCATCATAATACAGTGTAATTTTAAAAATCTCATTAGGATGAAGTAGACATGCTGGTTCTTTGATATGTACTAAAATTCAGTGTTTTAAGAACAAACTTCTTACCTCAGGGATGCAAAATCTACTACTGATCTCAGTGGGACAGGACTAAATCATCCTGGATGCTATGCTGAACCCCAAAAATGGATGCAGCAAATTTTCCTCACTCTGTGAAGTGGCTCTTTCATAACCAAATAAAAAACCTCAAGCTTACAAGCCATCTGTGCTACTAGATAATGTTTTGATGGAAAAAAAAGGTCTTCACAGGGACCATGTTGCCTTTAGAACATATATTATGGCCTGTAATCTGGTAAGATTTCACATATGAAGATTAACTTTTTAACATGTGTTTTGGACTCTCTTTTCCTGTAAACAGGCAAGTTCATGCATTTTCTTTTGTTCCTTTATTGCTAAAACTGATATAAAGCAGTAAAGCTCTCAGATATCAGTCTGTGGAAGAAAACATGGAGTCGTGTCTGTTTCCATAACAGGAGCTCTTGGGAAACCATATTCAGTAAAAGTGCAGAGGTGGTGACTCCTGAGCAACTCCAGTGTTGCCAACGGATAGTACAGCTTTGTAAACACTGCCTGCTAGTGGTTTACAAATATTCATCCGGCTCCAGAGGATCACTGACTGGAATTAGCCCCAGCTGGGATGATACAAGGTATGTATTTCAATGTTCTCACTCAAAATTATAATGATGAAAGATAATATTGCTGTTTCTGCTACACTTTCCTTTAAGCCTCATTCACTAAGTATTAAAAAAAAGGGAGGGGCAATAAACCCCAACATTTCCCCTGATCCTTGATTCTTTCATTCTAAGCTCTCTAGCTCACTCATGAAATACAGTGAAAAAATTTGCTATGTACCATTTGTGTGAAACTACCCTTACTAAAGTCTTGATTGCCTACTGCCTAAGTAGCTGCAGCAGAGGCTTTCTGTAAAGCGAACTGAAAATTTCCTTTCTTCCGCTTCTCAGATCCCTCAAAGTCAGTGATTCCAGATTTGCATTCTTAGAGGTATCCTAACATGTATGATACTTCTGGCTTCACATTCGCAGTGGGATGCTATAGGGGCACAACTCCAGCCAAGGGTCAGGTAAGTGCCATCTGATTTACTGTATTGCACAGTTTTGCAAAGTTGACTTCCAAAACCTACAGTTTTAAAGCTTTATTATTTCATCTCACAGAGCACAAATATATTTTCAAACCTTGCAAAACAGCATCATATAGTAAAAAAGAAAAAAAATATTTGGCACTTACCTGATTCTGCATTGGCTGGTTTAGTTCTCCTACCGGATACAATAAGGATTATATTGTCAGTGTAGGGATTACTGAAAATGCTCCAACTGTGGGAGTCGATGATCTCTAATTCAGCACTCTTAGATGGAAAATTAAATGTACGTTTCAAATTACTTAGGTTCCAATTTCTATCCATAACGGCAATTTGAATTATTATGTATATAAACTTACAAATGCTTTATTTATATAAAGTATCTTACAGACCCTATATCATAGAAGGGCTTTATGAGGTAAATAGCATGTGAAAAGTGAACCTTTGATATATTATCTGTTAAATTTATTTTATGACTTAATTGTGTACTTGGTATATCTCAGGCTGGTTATTTGATACATTGAACTCTCATTTGTTACTGTCATATGAATCTTAAGGCGATCTAACATAATTTAAAACCACCTAGAAACTGAATTTGGTCATAGCAAAAGTAGAAGTATATAAAACAAAACAAATCATATTCAATATTAACAACTACTGAGCTGTCGCAGGAATATGGTAAAGTCATTTAGTGTAGTAAAGAGTAGAAAATCTTCAGGCTTGAAGTTTTTATTACTTTTACTGTTAATACTGCAGAAAATTTTTCGTCATAACCAACTGCAAACTATTCAAACTGATCAGATGAGATTACTCTTATGTACTGCAGCTAGCAATCTTGCATTTGGAAAGCAGTGAAGTGAATGATCCAACAGGACTTTTTCATCTCTGGTTTCTGTGTTTATTTTGACACTGAACGGAAGTTTATTCATAACTTTCACAGGCGAGAGGAATCTAGGATCTGTTATGTCCTAGATAACGATATTTCTTCAGCAGTGTGGTAGCATGACAACTCTGACTGAAGTTAATGGCTTTATATTAATATCCATCTCTACTATGTATAAAGCAATATGCTAGTTTACCATGATATTCTGGATCTGTGAAATGAAAGTATGTGTGGAAATAAATGCTCTTGCCCATGGTGCCTGCCCCACAATATGTAAGGTAATAAATTTTTTTTTCTAGAAATGGGAGAACCACAGTATTAATTCTCTTCCCATCATCTAGGTTTCTGTTTCTAAATTATGTAAGAAACTATGCTACTACCAACAGTTTTCTTGAGTGACAGGAAAATTTTGTGAAGTGCAAGAGATAATAATATAGTTTAATAAATGTACAACAAGTTAATTTTTTTCAAGACTTTATAAAATTTAATTTGAAGAACTTACTTTGGTTTTTGTTTTGTTTTTTGACCAGAAAACTTTTTTTAAGTTTTGCATTGATGACTAAAGGCTTCACAGTTATCAAATAGATACATCTTTATTTAGGAAAATAGATTTCTATGTGGAGAGGGAAAAAAGCTAGAGTTCTTTTTTCACTTTCTGGATTTGTTCTCAGTTCCAGCTCCTAACTGTAAATCCACTGTATATGATGAAGAGATTAAAGTATTAACATGAATGTGCATTAATGTATTTTTTTCTCACAAAATTTAGTGTAAATAAAACAGCAGACCTCAAAAAAAAAAAAAAAAATCATTTAAATAATAGCTAAAAAATAAACTGTGCAAAAAGCTGGACCTTTCTCATTTTTGATAAATTCACCCATGTTTCAAAATTTAAGAAATGACGAAAAGTACCATCCACTGCTAGATCCTTACAGCTTGCTAAGTAATCTTATGGCGTATTCTTAGAGAAGCATCAGAACTGTTCACTTTAAGATCAAGCAAATGTAGGACTCAGTCTGCTGAGGCAGTGAACTGTCAAGCTCACCACCAGCCCATACCAAATCAAACTTTTTTTGGTAACTTGTTGAAAAACTGAATTGGTGATAATAACATTTGATAATAACGTGATTAGTAGGATCAGTGTTTTAACTTATTCATCATTAATCAATATGATTCACTAGAATGATGCAACATTTTTAAAGCAATAATTTATACAATGTGTTACGCTAATCCATCTTAACACTGACATCATTCTTTAGGAAACTCTGATTTAGTGTGGATGTTATTTCTGCACACGTACTGTACTCATATGTACTCATATTTCTGCAACTATTAGGAAATGATAACATGAAACAGATTTAAGAATATATATTAGACATGATAAATGTTTTTTGTAGTATTGTGTAAGATACGTGCTATATAATTACCTGAATTTTAAAGGATAAATAGTCACAAGTGATAAATAGTCACAGACTTACTATGCTGTAGCATCATTGTTTCTTGCTTTACTAGAGTGGTGATGATAGCATGAGTACTTTTAGGGAATTAGAATAGGAAACCAAAACTGAATAATTCTATTTTTTTTTTCCTCTAATAAATGTTTTCTTACAACTTTACTTTTAATAACATAGTTAACAATAACTGCAGTTTTTACCTAATTTAAATTGAGCAAGTAGTACTATAATAACAGAGCATGAAATGTTAATTTTTAATAGTGTCATTGCACAGAATGCCATTGTTAATTTACTTTCTTGCTTAAAGAAGACTGGCAAGATACTTGGTCGTCATACAACATCCTGAAATTTTGCTAAGACTCTCTCTGACCTTAAGATCTGTTTTCTGAGTCAGTTAATGCCTAGTGCTCTGTATGTGGTGTATAAGTAGTGCTTATTGCACATATTTTCCTGTGTGAAACAATTACAAGGTATGGCTCTTAATTCTTTCACCCTTGAATGTTATCTTATGTGTAAATTCGGCTGTATTTTCTATATCATTTCTAGGTGTTTGTTGCCAGGACCTTCACAGTTCATCACGAAATCATCCTCGTCCAACCTTAGCTGCAGTTCATCCGGAATGCCTCGCCCTAACATTTTGTTCACACACAGATATAGTCACTTGTGAAGCAAATGAAAAGTTACTTTCCATTGTAAATAATGGCACTCCATATATACATTTTTTTTCAAATTAAAATTTGTCATGGAGCTAAATGAAAGCAATGTTATAATATGGTAGTAAGTATATATCATATAGCTGAAAACCTACTGTAAAAGCATAGCTTTTCTGGAAGCATAATAAACCTTGTTAAGCTGGTTACACACATTTGAATGTGTAGATCTTGCTAGGTTTATAAGTAATTCCTACTAGAAATGTTATTTTTGCTGCAGAATATAGAAATGAAATTGATCTGGAAGATCCTATTACAGTGTTACATTATTTTGTATGTACAATACTTTGACTTGAATATTATTTATTGTAAAGTATACTATTTATTGTCTCAGATGTAATTGATCCTTTAACTAGACAGATGATTAAAAAAAACTGTAGTGGAACACTAAAACTGTAATAATCATTAAAAATAATCTGATAATTTCTTGCACATGTTTAAAGTAATGCCCCAAATCCTGTAAGCCAAACCTGAAGCAGGTATCTTTTCATTTCTCCTCTGAAATTATGAGTCTTGGTTAGTGCTTTTACTTTTCTTAAAGGACATGGTATAGTATCTTTTAGTCAAAGTGGAGGCATTCTGTATGCAGATAGTAAAAATATCAGTTCATGCATTCAGTTTCTAAT
This sequence comes from Aythya ferina, assembly GCF_964211825.1. NCBI lineage: Eukaryota > Metazoa > Chordata > Aves > Anseriformes > Anatidae > Aythya > Aythya ferina. The sequence continues at coordinate 19,148,894 of NC_140304.1, forward strand.
TGGATTTTTTTAATAAAACAGAAGCCAATATTTGTTAACTAGCTTTCATTCACATTACCTTACCTATGGCCTGTGCCTTTAAGTTTCCTTTGGGAGCAAGCAGTCACCTACAACTTGTGCAAGCATGCATAGTGCATAGTTTTTCTGTTTTACTACACAAGTGGTAAAGCAGACATTTTTAGGAAATACTGCAGCTATAATTTATTATTTCAACCTTATACTAATTGGTTTGCTGTAGTTTTTAGCATACAATCCAGTACATACTGTAGAATGTGTTGTTTAGCTAGACAGTATTTTCTAGACTTATTGACACCTTTAAATGTTGGAAATGTAATTCAGTAGGAAGCTCTCATTCAGATTCAGCTTCCTCAGCCTGGCTGAGGGGCACAAAAGAAACCGAGTCAGAACAGGAACACAATTAACAGGACTTGTAACCTGAAAGCATCATTCAGGTTTTGTACTTATACCCTTCCATCTCATTCAGCGTTGTGCCATGTAAGCCTTATTTGTTATATAAATAATTATTAAAAAAAAAACAAAACACAGCTAATCTAGATTTTTTTGTTTGTTTGTTTAACTGAGTGAAGAACAGAGTAGTAGGTATTTACCAAAGACTTGTTTACTTTCTAATAATGCAATCTTAAAACTTGTTTGTAAATTACCGATGTATTTTAGGTATACGTTAAAAATAATTTATGGGGGGGTTAATTGTCCTCAGGAGAAGTATATTAGAGGTTTTTGATATCCAGAAATTTATGAGAAATTTAAGAGACTTAAGAGATTTGAGACTGAAGTTGTCTGGAATTTAATTATTATTATTTTTTTTTAATTTTAGTATATATATCAAATTGGGAATTCTGGTGAGATTTTTGATGCCTGTGCTGTAGTGCCTCAGCTCTAGAACTGCAAGATACAAGATAGGAAGACTATTTGTAAACAAATAATAATAATAATAATAAAAAGACAAAACAACAACACAAAACATAGATTAGCCAGATATAAGCAGTCTTCTTGTCTGGTAAAAATATTTTTCATTCTCATGGTAATACTGATTTAGTAATACAGTATGTTCACATTAATTGTGTATATTTCCTTTGATCCATATTGATAAAGCATATTATGATTATCTGTAACACCTAATAAAAGCTGTAAATCCTTTCTTCTTGGGGCAGCTTCCACTGTATTCTGCTTTTGGCATGACGGGGGAAACAGCTTCAGCCTACTTTACCCAACTCAAACAGAATCCTATGACAGCGGGTTCACATGGCTTTGTCTTTTTCTTTTTAAACTGCTTTTTATAAGTATTCTCAGAGGCCAGTGCTGGGACAGGTCAATCTGTACAGAGCAGTCTGCCAGCTGAAAGAGGACTACCAAGGATACCTGTGTGGTACAGACATACAGAAAAAAGGTATTTAGTATGTACAAAAGTGGACCAGATGGTTGATTTATGTCTGATGCTGTTTAATTTATTTCTGATAACCTTTCCTAGAGTAGTACTGCATTCCTAATAATGTGTGAATCAGTACTTACAGCATCTAAGAATGTTAATTTGAGTACGTTAAGTATATTCAAGGATGTCACCCCAGCTGAGGTGCAGGCTGGTTTCCTGTCACGCCCTGTGGGGAACGTCAGGCTGCGATTCACTTCCCTACCTGTCATTAATGACCCAACCCTCACAAACCGACTGATATTTATACAAAAATATTGGCATTTGGTGGGAATTTTTATTTAGTGTTATTTTTTGTCGTTGTTTGGAGCCGGCTGGAGGCAGGGGCAGCGGCAGTTGCAGGGCGCGGAGGACGCCGTGCCGGCAGAACCGGCGGCGAGGAGGCGCAGCCGTCGCTGCGCGGCCTCAGGGTGCCGCAGCTCCCGGGGGGTTCCCGCCCTGGCTCTCCACAAGCCCGGGGCCGCTGCGGGGGCCGCCCGCCGGAGGGCGGCAGCAGGCAGGGCGCAGCCCCCCGGTGTCTCGGCAGGGCGCTGCGCCCCCAGAGGCGCTGCTGGGGGGACCTCTGCCCGCAGCTCCTTGGGCTGCACCGAGGCGTGAGGCGCAGGGCTGGGGTTTTAAGCACAAGCACCACGACAGGTGCCTGTCCCGCTGGCTGGTTGTCGAAATCAGCTCCTGTCGCTAACGGCACAATCAGGGTAAGCTCACACACAGTGGGTGTTTGAAAGCAGCCAGCACCTGGCGTGATTTAGGTGGAAACCTCTCACGGTTTCCCCAGCAGCCACACAGGCTCTGTCCCCCGGGGCCTGGCCAGAGGGCTGGGCTGCGGGCGGCACGCAGACCGGCTTGGCTGTGTTGTTCCCTGCCGCCTACTACTGCGCTGGGTAAACGCTGTCACTTCAAAGCAGGATGAACAGCTGTAGGGTTGGGCTCAGAAATACCAATTATGAAACCTTAAAAAGATTTCACACCTTATTTGTGCTGTGAAACAGTTCTTACCCTGTGAGAGCGCAGCCTGATGGCATCTGCTCTTTTAGGCTTTACTGGAGAAAAATACCGACTGAAATCTGTGGGAGCTCAGTTCGTACGGGCTATGAGGCGGGCTTCCAGGGGCTGACCAGAAAGGTTGCTGCTTTCTGTGGCAGAAAGCTTTTGCTGGTGCAAAGCTATTATTTGTCTCTGGTCTGCAAACAGCTATACCTCTTCTGTTCCCAGGAACTGAATTTTCTGGTAAGAGAAAGTGCATATAAATGTGCTTCTTTAGTTTTGGTAATACACTTGGACTTCCAAATGCAAAGTCACAGGAGCAAAGAAAATACATTTTTGAAAGCATCTGTTTGCCAAAGTAATATTAAAGGAAACAGAGTATTTCACAAAGATACCCTTTTGGTAGACCTTTGCCTTGGGTTAATGGTCCGCCTAGAAATAAATGTTTTATTCTCTATGTGAAAACCAGTCACTAAGTGTCAATTCTCTATCCAGGAACATAAATAAATTCACATCAGCTTTTAAAACTACATCTGAATGACCTTTTAGCTAGGCTAGGAGTTCTAGGGCAAATTCATTTTTAAATACACAAACACAAATTTACAGTTTTTGACTTTCCCCGAATCTTCAAGTGGAAGGATCGAATTACATTGACAGTCATATAACATCTAATTTAGGTGTTAGCAAATGTGAATATTTGCAAGTTAGCTTTGCATGCAGTGTTAAAACAGTTAACTTGAAGCTGTTGCGTTTATTCCCATTTTCAGGAGAAGATAATTTGCTGTTAAATGGTGTAGCTATTGGAAAATCTTTCACTATGGCATTTGCTAAAAACATTTGTAATTTTTTTTTCTGTACGTGGTAAAATTCTCATGCATTAGTTGTTATTCTGCTTCTGTGTTCTTTGTTCTCTGTCAGCCACCTCTGTGCAGTTTCCTACATTGTGCAAATGTTTTGTTAATGCAGAAGAGTCTTTGTTGGTATGTAAATAGCTGTAGCACTTAGGACGCAAGGAAATCAGTGGTAATTTTACCATTTATGTATATGGAGCAGGAGCAGATTCTGCTTGTGGGGGAGCAAGACAGATACAGTCTTAGTGTTTTTGTCTTTTTTTTTTTTTTTTTCTACGTTCTTGTTTCTTCTTTTAAAACAAAAGGCAGCATTCACTCAGTAAGGAAAACCCTTAATACTGCACTTAGAGCTCCCCTCCTTTCACAATAAATGATATTAACCATACCACAAAATTGTACATTTAAAACTGGTTTGCGTGGCCTTTAAATGCCCTCTGAAAGGGTCTATCTGTTCTTAGTGACACAGAGCAAAATGGAGCCTGCCCCTGGCTGAAATGGTGGCTGACACCGATCCCCAGAATCTACTTTGTATTCCACGTCGGCTCAAATGGCTGCACAGCGGTCGGTCACCCTCTGCGCCTATCCCTGTCAAGAGTTATCAGCCACATCACGGAGGGTAGAGGAGCGCAAGGAAGTGACCCGTACCCGCCTTTGCTGCTGTGCTGTGATCAAACAACTGCTCATGGCTACTGCAGCGCAGTTTTGCCAAGCATTGTTACGCAGCTTGCTGCAGCGGTGTTTGACAGGATATGCACTTCACTTGCTGCAAAGGTCTGACTTTGAAAGCTGAGGGTGGCAGTCATGGAGTACAGTGGAGCCCGGAAGGGCTAAAAGGAGTCAGGACATCTGGTAAGACAATTCATTATCCCGGAGCAGGTTTTGCATTAAAGGTTTTTTCCTTGTGCCCATTCTTGTGGAAATTATTTGCTCTGTTGCAGCAGAACAAAAGATTGCCTCATCAAATGCTATCTATGAATTTTAACTGAGTGGAATTGTGTCATCTGACCATCCACACCCTTGGTTGTTCCTGCCACAATTCCCCGCAATCCACTCTTTCAGAAGTTTTTCAGAAGGGTGTAGAGGGCCCTGTTTTCCAAACAGGAGATTTCCATAGCAAGATAAAGGAAAAAATGTCACGGTATACCTGTATTGCAAGCTTCTGAGTAGCACATAGATTTCTTGATCTGACTGAGATCTCAGAAGCTGTCTGGTTGTCATTGTGTAAGAGCCTGCCATAGGGCTAATTTGCTTTGTGAAGAGAAATACAGCTCTGAGTGGCAAATGTGTGGACTCAGCAATACCTCAAATAAAACATCCAAGACGGGACAAAGGTGGAAATTCAGTGTATTTTTCCAGCAGCACGCACCTGCACCCCAAGCCACCCCTGTGCGTAGGTGTGGCTCTGCTGAGTGCTGAGCGCTCACAGCTTTTGCTGCAGTCACTACATCCTTTCAGCTCTGACACTGCTTACTCTGCCAGAGCCGCCCTGTGCCATGTGCAGCTGCAGATTTCAGCACTACAAATCTGTGTTTGGTAAGATAACCAGAATGCAATATCCCTTACAAATGCAGTGAATTAGTCAAACGACAGCATTGCTGATGAGAAGTAGGGTGGACTGACCTGTGCAGAGATCTGTACTTTCTCTGGTACCCAGATTAGTAGGGGACCGTGTGCAGTGTAGATTTATTTGTAGTAATAAACTATATTCATAAATGGCCAGCAATCTCAGGAATATGGCAGGTTTGAAGGAGTTGCCCTTTTTTTCCAGCCACATCTACCCTTTCTGGCCTACTGTGTGTTTGCAGGCATTCTGCTAAGCAGGGTAATTGGGAATACAACTGCTGCTTGTGGGATTTTTGCTGTTGATAGGAGTAATCTCTTCTTTTTCAAAATCATGTAGGATTCCTGCCATCTGACTTCTTTTATTCTAATTCAGAGAATGAATAAAGCACCTGCATCAAAATGACATGGTACTAGACAAATAAGCTACAGGGCAGTTAAAGTTCAGTCACATTATTGTCACTTGCTTCGGTGTATAGTACATTATGGAACCAGAGACAACTGAGAAAGCTTACTGGCATAGTGAAAAATAAGGTCTTCTGACACTTAAAATTTCTACCAGTATCGGGAAGCTAGACCTGACAGCATCTTCCCAATCATTAATTTACTTAGCTTGTGGAAAGGTTTCTCAGAATACTCAGCATGAGCTCCTGCGGCTGTGTGGTTTGCACTATGTAAATGCACCACATAATATATAAACTCACAGGATTGAACACCAAGCACAGAGTTTGTGTATACCTTTAGTTTTGTCTGCAGTTGTTTCAGACTATGTGTTCCTTGCCTGTCACCACATCCCCTGGTTTTGTTTTGAAACATGACATGAACCAGAGACAGCTCTCTTACTTCCTTCAGCCGTGACATGGCTTTTGACATACCGAGAAACTAAATGCTTTGCTCCACAGATATGCCACTGAGTATGACAGTGCTGGTCACAGTTGCTGAATAATGGAAACATAGGTAGTCAGAGATTTTTTTTTGGAAAAGCAGTGTGGAGTGCAGCAGTTTTATACTTATGCACTTACAAGCTATTGGTATCTTGCTAGCTCATGTTATTACAGCTTTCAGAGTAGTGTGATAGAGGAAGGCATTGCTAACGCCGAGCATTCTTTCTGAAATGGAAAGGTTTGCAGTTTTTCCTTCCTTCTTTCAATCTCTCCCCCCACCCTGATCAAGTTGAGGAAACAGTAAGTACTGTATGTCTTATAGCTTCCAACCGCTAACAAGTCTGGGTGTGAGTAAAGGCTTAATAGCGATATCAATTAACAGCTAATGTGTATCATTGTTCAAACCATCCTAGTATGTGTTCTAATCTGCATTTGAATACAAATGTTCCTATACAAAATTCGTTTGAATTGTCCAAACACTATCCAATTAATGTACTTTGTAACATCCCTGGATGTTATATATTCATGGGAATCTTCTTTCAAGTACACAAATATGTGTATTATTAGTGGTAATAGAAAACCTATTCAGGATTAGAAAGCTGAAGTAATTGGACGGCTACTCTTTCCTTAGAAACAGCCACATTTGGAAAAAGCTTGGCTCTCAATCAAGCTTTTGGAATGATGGGATCTATTTCACAGTAATTTTCTTCTCCTGTGCAGATTGCTGCAACATGATGGGGATAGCTTTACTGGCTATTGCAGTCAACTCAAGTAAATAAAATTGGTGTACACTTTTGTTTTAGTTGGTTGCCACATAACCTCTTCTAAGACTCTAGGAGGGCAATTGCATATCTTCTTTTGTATCAATGATGATAACATCCAGTAATGCTAATATGCATATTGTCCTGTCAGCATTTTTATTCTTTAAGAATTTCTATCTCACTTCAGTTGCAGCTTAGCTTGCAGAGCATCAGCAGGAAGTATAATACTGTACTGTAATTATTTAATCAACAATAAATTGTACTTCTGCGTTGTACCATTGTGCCGTATTTTTCTAAAGAAACTATATCATTCAGAAGCAACTTTGCTTTCATTGCACATCTACTGGTGAACCATCACTCTTTAAAATAGTCTAGTAATTGGACTCTTGCAATGCTCCCTTCATGTGTCCTTATCCCTATAAAATTTAATACACAGTTTTGTTATTCTGCAGAGAGAAGTGGTTTCACGGGTTGGTTGTGTTGGCTGTAGACTACTGAGAGTTGAGAATATTTTTAGTTCTGGGAAGTGTATGTGGAAATCTGAAAGCAACTGAGCCATATGACAAAGCAGATATGCTGCAGAGACACTGCAGATCGCGCGCTCTCATACTTAATATGCAGCGTTCGGTGTCGTCGCAGTTCCTCAGCAGATTTTGGTAATGTCACCAGTTACAGTGCGTTCAGTAATCAGCATTTACAATAGCAAAGATACCGATAACAGGGTCTGCATCAGGCAGAATTTGCAGCTGTTAAATAGAGGAGGGTAAATTTTCCTGGTCTGTCTTTGAAGCCGGTAGTGACTTGGAGACTGTCTGTGCTACACTTGCACAAATGTCTTCTCTTTGACATTAATACATTTTTTTCCATTTTGCCTTGCTTATGGTTCAGCCTACTCATTTTTGCTTTTTGAGGACAAGTTACACTGGTGATTCTTGAAGCTGGTCATAAGCGAGCCTTATCAGGGAAGATGTGGACAGTCTTTACGAGGGTGAGGCACTGCTGCTATCAGCTGTTGTCAGCCAGGGATGTCATGTTCCTGTACTGGAATTTCTAGAAAACAAATTTGGCTGTTATCTGAACGCTTCAAGCGCTACATGGCCAGCATCATTTAAAACGACAGGCAGTGTAGCATTGGTGTCTTTCAGGCACCATTCTGTTTCCCTCAAACCAGCCTGGCCAAGGGCTAAGTGCTTTCTCTGAGGGATAGTGCCAGGCCTCCCAGCCGAGTGGGCTCACCCACTGAATGCAAGTCTAGCCAAAATCTATTAAAGTTAGAAATGGGAAAATCTAGAGATACTTCAGCAGAGACATAACTAATATATATATATATATATTTCTTCAGCCACAGCATACTTTTTTTTTTTCTTTATACTCAGGGAACCTATGAGACACCCAGTACAAGCACTCCAGCCAGTTCCTGACCAGAATCCCAGGGACAGTCTGGAGGGCTCTTAAAACAACCAGTCTCGGCTGTCAGTCTTGAGAGGTTTGTCATCTGCAGGAAGGCTGCTCCCTCCAGCCCCCTGCTGCTGGCCATGATTTGTGCCTCAGTTCTGTAACTGCATGGGCAAGCTTACAAAAAAGTCTTCTCCTTCCTGACAAGCGAGGTGTAGCTTGGTCTGCAGGATGTGCTTGTTCAAAACACAAGCTAAATAATCATAAATCAGCATAAAGCACTGAGGTTTTGTGGTGCCATAGCAATAAAGGAATTATTTCAGCACTACTGATGATGATTTTTCTGAATTATTATGACTCCACAAAACTGCTGGGGAAGGGAGGGACATTTTTCACAACTTAACTTCTTCTTGTTGCCAAGGTCGAGCAAGAGAGCAGTGTAGACATAATTGCCCTTTCCTTTTTGTGCTGCTCATTATTAGTTAGGGGGGATTTCATTCCTTTATTTATTTATTTTAACAGAAGCTTTAATTCCCATGGACATTCTTTCTTTCTATTCGAATGGCACAAAATACCCTACCTACCTAAGGAGCAGTTCTTAAGATAACATCAGGTTTCTTTCCTACAAATTAGTACCAAACATCTACTTTTCTATCTTACATTTTTTCTAGTAGGTGCAGAGACAGCAGTACTGGTGCAACTACCTGGTGCACCACCAGGCAGCCCTTTGGGAAGCGTTTGTCCATGGGCTGCAGACGGGGACAGGCGTGCACCGGCCCCCATGAGCAGTGCCCCTGGGGCTGGTGGTCCTGCCCCTGTGCCCCCCACAAACTGGTGCCACCAGGAGGAGCCCAGTTTGGTCAGGAGGAGTGGGAGGGTGCAAGCCGTTGGTATCAGCCGGGAAGGTTGCAAGGAAAACTGTTGTGATGGTTACTGGAAAAGCCACACGCTTCGAGTCAAGGTTAGTCTCTGCTGGGTTGTAATGTTTCTGTGGCTGGGTAGTTGCTGGTGTTAGGGCTTCCTGTCTAAGGACACGGAACTGCACTCGGTAGAAAACACTGTCAGGATCGAGCCTCTAATTGTCACATACAAAAAGCACAAATCAAAGATGGCATCCTGAAGTGTCCTTATTTTCAAAAGTGGTTTGCTTTTCCGGCATATTTAGGGTTGTGTGGCATCACAAGAAAATTACATTTTGAATATCTTTTGGTATGACAGCACAGAGTATTAGTGTTATTGAGGAGTCTAAAATGTCACTGGTGTGGGAAAAGTTTGTATGAACTAAGTATATCATCGATAATTGCAGGATTAGCTTGCAATATAATTCACGTAACTTTGAGACAGAGGAAACTTGTGGATGTTTGGAACAGAAAGAGACAGATTATCAGATGTATAGAAAAGCCAAGTATTTTCTAATTACTGTGAGAGTTAAAGAAGAAAAACCCAAACTCCCCCCAAAGGAGTTCTCTAGTTCTCTAGTTTAAACCAGTAATTGCAATTAAGAACATCAAGTAAAAGAATTATATAACGCTGCTCCATTTTGCTATTAAAAGCTTAAACTTTTTCTTGCTTAAAATTGAAAGAGGAAAAAGAATTGAAAACAGGTTTAATTAATTAGTAAACTTGAATGTTTATCAGCTATAAAAATATGTCATTTCCTTAGCAATAGGAAATAAATAAATTGAGAGATTTTAAAGATCAAGGTTAAAATAATTAAGAAAATGGTGATTGACTATTTATTTATATTATTATTATTTTTTAAGCTTATATTTTCAAGATCCCCACCCCCCTCCCCCCCGGGTTATTGCACTTGGTATTTAACCTTGCATTTATTCTGTAAGCTGTAAATTAAAAGGCTAAATAATCTGTGTGACCTTTCATAAAGCCTCAGTGGGAAAAAGTTGCTCTCTGATTTATCAGCTGTATCCAGGGTCTGTAACCAGCGGATTTCTGCCTTCAGTTCATGTTTGGGCTCAAGTGTAACTGAAATTGTTTCAGTTCAGGTGAAGTTCAGCTCAGCAGCAGCGTATTAACCAGTCTGAACCATGTCTGCAAGAGGCCCACCTGGCTGCAGGGAGCTCTGACCACAGGGTGAGCCCGATTTTTGCCTTCCTGCATGCTCCTGGCTGTGGCAACTGCTCTCCTGCTCTCCAGGGCTGGTTGATGGGGTGCTGAGCTGCTCATGGTGCTACAGGTGGATCCCCGGGGATCAGGAGACAATTATTGAGTAGAAAATTGAAAATTGCCTTGCAGTTTTTTAGGGCTGGTTTCCAGAGAGATGCAGCAGTGGTGGTATGCTGTGGAACAAGCAATTTTACAAGCGTTGGGCAGCCTGAATGGGCATCACTGGGACTGTTCCCATGCTCACAAGTGTTAGACCTAATGTTCTGGCAAGTCTTTGAAAGATCCAGACCTCACATGTAGCAGTGGAGTTTTGGAACATGCTTGCTGGTGTTGTAGGTGATTTTGCAAATGGTGAGTCTGTATCTGAGGGTAGCAGAAAGCCAAAAATGTTTGTTCTGCAATTAGCTTGTGGGAATTCTTCAGAGCAGCACCTGTGTTCTGTGTGACTCATGGTGATCACATAACCCCAGCAAGGTGCTGGCAGGCGCTACTCAGGTGTGAGACGGCTATGGCTCTGCAGGGGACTGCAGCAGTGCCTAGCGAAAGCTCTGAACAGGGAGGCTGCCTAACAGACCGTCAGTTGTCACCCACAGGGTTCATCCTTGCACTGGCCTGTGCCTATTTATCTCTTCCTTGCTGCTTGCCCCAATGTACTCTGTCTGAAGCAGCAGCAAGCTGACACTAGAGTTGAGTCAAATGTTTACTCAGTGTGCTTTGCTGTCCAAGATGTTTTCCTATGGTTGTGTCCTTGTGAACAGAGAGATGCCCCAGAAGAGAGCACTGAAACAGCCTGGAGAAGGAGAGCTGCAGCAGTCCTGTAACACTGCACTGTGAAGGTTATTGATTTGGGGCCAGTTTTAAGTTTCTCGTTAGATGTGCTTGTGTGATCCCTGACTCAAACTTGAATGATCAGTAACTGATTTTGTTATTTTTATTTAATGCATATAGTACTTTAAATATGTAGTAGTTAGATCTCAATTTTATCTTTTGCTGTGATATTAGTTCTTTCTTTGTGTTACTGTTGATCATCTTTTGTCTTCTCTTCAGTAATGTTATAGCCTTAGTTGTTCACATCATCAGATTTTTATTCTGGTGCTCTTGACATCGCACAGTCAGTTTCCACTCTTATAGCTTATTTTATATCCCTTCCTCTGAAATACACTGTTTATTTATTTATGTTGTAAAGATACACATAGTGCCATTATTTGAAGCCACTAAATTGCTGCTTGAGAGGCGTGGTGCTGTGTATATATTACTCCGTTTATGTTCTCACCATTCATGACTGGTAGAACCATTTGACTGGAGTATGGCTCCATTAATCTCTCTTCACTATTTATATGTATTAATTAGTTTAAAATTTCACTCATCAGGGTAGCTGTGTTAAGTATAACATCTTCTGGTTACTCCTGGGGCAGCAGCTGTAGTGGGAATACTAATCAAGTGGCTTGGTCACAACAGTTCTCCTGTGCTCACTCTGTTCTGTGTGTAGATGCAGCAGTTTAGCTAAGCAAGTTACATCATAATTTTTTAGGGAAGTTTTAAAGACGTTCAGAAACTCTCACCTCCTGATGTGATTTCCATTGTTTTACAGAGTAGGCAGGTACATCTGTATCATGCAACATAAACAGCTTCCTGAACAATATTAAAAGATAAGATTTTGCTAAATAATGGTCAGTTTTTCAGTAGCTACTTGTTGTATGCTTATGCAAAATGTATGCTTCTTCTTTGTTTGTTGCTCTTAGAAAAAGAACAAAGCTTTCAGACTGTGGTGGCTAAAATTACAGCCCAAACCATACTAATATATCTCCAAAAAAGAGAAAGGGTTAAAGTTGCAAAGCATTTTGAAATTGCTACTGAAGTCCAGCAGAAGTGCTGGTGTTCTCCTGCATGGAGAAATGTCTCATCCATTTTTACAAGCCGGTTTGAATGCTTTATATTATGATAAGATGCTTATTTTAAGAAGACTGTCTGCTGTTGAGTAGACTGCTGTTGAGCAGAAAAGTATTTGTCCTCCTTTAGTACATACAAGCCCATGCGTACCCAAAGCATTAATCTCTTTAATTTAGATTATTTGCCCCAAATGAGAAATAGCCCAAAGGTTACTTGGCCTGCACTTCTCCCATGTGGGATTCGTTAAAAAACATTATTGACTGCAGTTCTGTGCAGCCCAGGTGGAAAGGACAAGGATTATTATTAAACATTTTATAGCACAACAGATGTACCTGCAAACACACTGACACAGAGGAGACAAAATAGGACAACAGTTGAGGAAAACAAGGATCCAGTGATACCACCGGTAAGAACGTGTGGGGAAAGGAAGAATTTAAACCAGGTGGTTTGGGGGTGTAGGAGGGCCCTCTGAGGGCCAGATGCAGGGATCCTACAAGGGGCAGAGCCATGCTAGGATGCGTGCTTGGTCTCTTCTCTAGGAACAGTGGTGGGAGTCTTTTGATGAGCTAGAACATGAAGCGAATGGATCACTTTGTTTTAGTTGTTTTCTGCCCTGCTTATCTTGCTACTACACAAAAATAGCTGTATTTATGCTGAAATTTACAGCAGATACTTTACTGTTTGCTGGTCTTTGCTTTTCCTGCCTTAACTTCAAGATTAGTAAAGTACAACTGCCATTGCCATACGAAAGAAGCAATGTAATTCATCATAATCTTTTTTTTTTTATATAAAATTATATACCCCTTCCAACATACATAGCTTTTGATCAAGAATTTTGTATGTGTAGGTATGATATAGATTATTTTGATAAAGTTGCTTGTAATATATAAGACATGAACAATGAAGAAGCAGGGACAAAGGCAGCAAATTTCTTGCATTATTGTCCATTTCTTAGCTGCAATAATAATGAAAAATAATCAGCCTTTTAAAGTATTTAAAATCAGAAGCTAAGTGTTATTTGTAAGCTCAGTTCGAGAATTAGTGTTGAAAAAATGTTTTAAGAGCTGGAATTGTTGCACAGAGAAATGTGTGTCAGTACTACACATTCACCAAAAGAGAGCAACATTGGCACACTGTAGGTGCCTCAGGCAAGTAGCCATTTTAAGTGGTGAGCAGGAACACATTGTCCTCTGCTTTAGAGACTGTGTTTTACCTGCCTCTGGATGTGATGGATGTGGTGCAATTATTAGTTAGCTTTATGGCTACTGATGATGTACGGTTTACGGACCATATTTTTGTCTTTCAGTTGTTTATGTACAGTATGTTTCCTCATTCATTATGATTGCTTTTAGCATACATGTTTATACATTTGCTGAAACATTGGTGCTGTTTTTCCTCTTAGAAAGTTTTTTTTTCAACATCAGACTTTGCATTCATGAATTTTCTTTGGCTAAAGTCATTAAAATGCACTTAATGTTTTCAGTTTTATCAAATGCTTTGGAATGGTATCAGCTATATTTTTGATTGATTTGAAAAAATGATCTCAGAAGCCTGGATTTCTTATTTTTATTTTTTAATATTAATGATCTCCAACATCTTGAGCATATCGATTGTTTTCTTTTACATTGTTTCATTCCTCTGAACACTCTTATTAGCCCCAAAGCTAATGATGCACTCAGATATGCCAAGATACTTATTTAGCAAAGTGTGTTGCAGTTCCTGAAGTTTCTTGGCTCAAATACTATATCCAGCATAAATTGGTAACTGTGACTTTTAAAGGAAAAAAAGTGGTTCTCAGAATAAAAGTACAAAGGATTTAATGCCCAAGGTTGTTTTCAGACAACATACTCATCTGCAGTGTCCCGACCCTACCAGTTCTTGAACTGGGAGTGGCTATTAGCCAGTTGGTTGCTGACAGCGTCTGCAGATACCACTGTGCCCTGCAGGCCTCTGCTGGCATGGAGGTGTTGAGGGCATGGCCTTGTGTCCTCCTTTAGAGCAGTGCTGGACCCGTTTTTGCTCCTTAGGCTGCACAAGGATAGCTCTTATTGCCTGGGACAAGGGGAGTGGGCAGAGGAACAAAATCTGGCCTGTGTCCAGCTGAGAAGGGCAGTTTTCTCCTCCCTTTTGTAAGCAGAGCAGGATGGATGGCTTTGGCTCCTTCCTCTTTATTTTCTTTTTAGTCTGGAGGTTGGAATAAACCAAGATGGGATAATGAAGTGCTGTAAACTTTCCAGTCATTCACAGTGTCCCAGTAATAGACACCTTTCCAGTGCAGTAACACAGCTGGTCTGTGTTTGTGAGGATGTGCTGTGAAGTTGGGCCTTGGGCTGTGAGGGTGCCCAAGGGCCAACGTGCCCACATCCACGGCCCAGCTGCATACAGGTGCCTCAGGCAGGTCCCTGACCCCCAAGAGACTCTTGAAAAGGTCCCATAGTCCAAGTGGCTTCCCTGGGATCCCCCTGAAGGGGTCTGACAAAGCGTCAGCCGAGTGTGCATAAGGACAGAGCACATGGAGGCACTCTGGGCCTGCTGCTGCCCTCCACTGGGCAGGGCCAGCCTGGGGTTGCAGAATGAGAAGACAGGGAGAGCAGGGGCCTGAAGAAACACTGCAGCAACCCCAGCAGTTCGTCCTGCTTATTGGGGATGTTTTGTAACGCGGATGATTCACAGTGACAGAAAGGAAGCACAGGACATATGTAAAATAGGAGTGAGCTTGAATCCAAATGTGGCCAGAGGCAGCACAAACGGCAGTATGTTTCTAAGAGTTAGAAAACTCACTTCCAGGGTTGCTGGAGTCAAGAAGTGCTGGGTGTGGGGGTTACCAGGAAGGAAATCTTGTTCTTTTGTAGCCTGGAATTTTCAATGTGTGTCCCTCTATTTACTCCTATTTAAAAATAAAATAAATACTTAATTTCCAAGTTGAGTATTCTGTGACGGTTCCCTGTGAAGAACAAAAGGGCAGCTCCGTTAGATGCTTGTTGTTGGAGTGAGAGCAGGTTTGGACCCTGGAGAGCTAAGCAAGGGTACAGCAAGTAGATTTGGCTGTGCCTGAGGCTTTGAGCCTGTGCTTGTTTGTTGTGGCGTGTCTGCTGGAATAAGGAGCTCTTCATCTGAGACCTCTGCGCACAGAGTGCGACCCTGTCTGTGCCAGGCGGGCTCTGCCCCTGAAGAGCCACTCTCACATCTCTCTGCCAGCTGTGCATAAACATGAGACTGAACCTGCTTTTCACTCCCACCAGAAGAGTCGTCTGCATCAGCAGCCCGAAGTCTAAGTGTAGGGGTTGCATGTAAATAAGATGAATAAAGTGTGTATGTGTGTACTTTTAGTGATCTACATGCATACATATACACAAATTTTGCTCAAACCCCAGAAGTCTGAAAGAATTGTCTGAGAAATATATTTTTATTTAACAATCTACTAGCCAAGACCTCACCCCTTTTCCAAATGTTTTCCAGTTAAATAAGCATTTGAAATAAACTGTTGGCTAGTCTTCAGCAGAGGGGGTTATGCTGATTCTGTCCAAATGACAGGCGTTAAGCATAGCTAAAAAGGTTTAATTCAGAAGGACTACTGCAGGACCTTGTGGGTCACTTCTCTTTGTAGACCAAACTCACCCTCCTAATGCCAACTCTCAGTATGTGACGAGAGCATTCCCTCTTTCTGAATTACTGAGGTTCATCGCAGTTACACAGCCAGGTTAGGGAGGCCATCTGAGGGAGGAGAATTTGCACTGGACATGTCCAATGCAAATTGGACATGTCCCCACATGGTTTTTTACACCTGTGTTTTTGTGCATAGTTCTTGACCAAATGATGGATATCTCCTAGAAACGTATTTTGTGGAAAATATGAATCATTGAGCTGACTCTTCTTTTGACTCACTGTGGTGGTTGTCTGTGTACACAAACAATCAGGAGTGGTATTCTAACTATTAAGTTGTGTGAATTTATCAATGTCAGCTAAACTGACTTCAGTGTGAATGTCAGTTGTACACACAGAGGCAAAATATGGCTCTTAGTTTGCAGACAAAGTTTGTATGGTTCTTGTGAACAAAAGGTGCTAAACTGTTCTGAATAAGTAAGATGTATTAGTCAATGAAATCAGCAGTGTTGTTACTGAACCTTTCCTATGCAACAGTAAGGGAGTGAAACTGCCAGTCCTAGGCCAGAAGTTCCGGGGAGGCTTGGTGAGACGAGTCTGCGTGGCCTTTAGGCTCCCACTGGCTGACAGTGGGGGAACCTGAGAAATGGGGTCTACTGTGTGGGTGGGATAAGGTTTCTCAGGTGGAAGCAACCGAGCACCTGCCCTGCCAGCTTCGTGTGCTCAGTAAGTGCCCTAAGAGATGCTGCAGCTCCGCACGGGTTTCTTGCTTCAGACTGCAGCCTTTGAGAGTCACGGGCTAGTGCTTGAAGCCAGAGCCTTGCTGCTCCAATTGTGGTCATGTCAGTGTAAAAAAAAAATAGCTGAACCTTGAGCAGGGAATGCTTTTCATGGTCATACTGTGCTCCCGTGAAGGTCAGGTTTGGGAGACAAATGTACTATTTATGTTTATTTAAAAAGAAAACAACAAAAAAGGCATCAACTAATCTGCCATCTGTTCCCCCATATTTGGCCATATTTATTATTGATCCAAATTTATGGAGGTGTTCCAGAGCTTTGCTGATTTTTAGTTTGCCTCTTTCTAGTTTCCATCTATTGATGACTATTTTCTGCTCATTGGTCTATGCAAAGCAGAGCCTAAAATGCTTTATGCAGTTGGTAGCAGAATTTCTGGAAAGGCTAAATTGCAGCTGCTAAGAGAGAGAAATTATTGGAATGGGAGAAGCTTCCAATTCAAGTCTTGCTGTGTGTGCTTCTGTGATTTGTTTGCATAACGCAGTACTGTAGCTCTTACCACCTAAACAGCCCTGCATCATCTGGTCTCCTGCTGTAAGGGTGAGATGTCTAAAAGCACAGCAGGGGCATGAAAATTACAGAACTTGGAGATCAGAATTGACCAATACAGAAGTTACAGTAATTGTTTGAATCTGTAGTATCCAACTGGTGGAGGATGATGGCTTCAAACTTCTGCTTCTCATAATTATTTTAACAAAGCTGCAGCTTTTAGCCATGTCTGATGTGAATCCAGAGATCAGTCGTTGCTCTGCAGTGCTCTCAGCAACTGGATGTGGACGCTTCTGCCTCGCCGCTGACAAGCATACGTCTTCTACAGTAAGGTTCGAGGTGTGCCTGTGTTGCCAAAATAAAATATGTGAGCAGTAGAATGATATTAGATATTTTTCCTTAAATCATTCAGGCTTTTGTTTTAACCCAGACAGGCTTCCTAGGATTAGCAGTCATTTAAAATCTCTTAAGCATATAACTGAAACCTAACATGAATTATCATTTCATATTTCATTGCTGCTGTTTACATGCTGCCAGTGATTCCCGGGTCTGTAAATTGCAGCCAAGTTAGTCCGACCTACAAATCCTGATGTTTTTGCACAATCTCTGTTGTGAACAGCAAGGTCATGTGTATTCTGCTAATCCAG
Organism: Aythya ferina; assembly: GCF_964211825.1. NCBI lineage: Eukaryota > Metazoa > Chordata > Aves > Anseriformes > Anatidae > Aythya > Aythya ferina. The sequence continues at coordinate 19,166,324 of NC_140304.1, forward strand.
ATTCAGATAGAAGTGTGCAGTCTGGGCACTAAATATAACTTGTTTTTAGGAAAAATAAGTTGTTTATTTTCTTAAACACACCTTGAAGCAAATGAAATATTGCCTATTCTGTGTGTTTTTGTTTTTAAAACTATTTTAAAATATTCCACAGCAGACATTCTACCCACAGAAAACAGCAGGGGAGTTTTCTTACATAATAATCTGACAGATGTGTCATGGTATCTAATCCCTTAAACCTCCAAAGCCCTCTGATAGTAGATGTTTTAAAAGGCCAGATTGAAAAAGCATGCTGCTCTTTTTTAGAGTCTTTGCCTTTGGTGCCCATTCCACATTCAATTGCTTTATTTTGCTAAAGCAGCGTACGTGATAACTTGAAGTCAAGAGGAAAAAAAAAGAAAAAGGTAAAAATAGAATAATAAATGCCATTAATATAATTAACGCCAAATGAGAACACCATTTTAAATCTGTGTTTAGATCTGGATCTTATTCAGATCTCTCTGTTCCATGTTTTCTCTGAGATTCTATCAAGAAGTAAATCAATAATAATTACACACACAAAATGACCGGCAGACTTGCAACTGAACCATCAAGATTTTCACATTCCTTAACTATGCAACCGTGTAATCATATTACTGTAACTCTTGTGCTCTTTCTTCTCGGGCATTTCTGTTCTGTAGTGCACCGTATCTGTGAGTACAGCATTGGCCATTCAAAGCTGGCGACTCTCTTCTGTTTGTCTGGTTAAGCACCTGGCATACTTCTTAAAATAACAAAGTCTTCAGAAAAGTCTTTGCCTCCTAGCTCATTTTAGCCTTTTCTTTTTTCAGGGCAGTTATGGCTTTAATAATGCAAATGCCACATGAAATGTCGAACATGAATTCAGAGGATCAGGGTTTCAGTTAATGACATTAAATAAGTTCCCTTGATAGTTAGCTACCACAGCATACAAGCTTATTTCAGGAATTTTGAGTATCTGAGGCTTGGATAATCAACAGCACAATACATGTGACTCCTGCTTCATTTGCTGTAAATTTGTGCTCTAAATGTTTTTAAATATTGTATCATATACTGTCACATTGGAGTTGGATCTGAACCAGTATCCAAACTTAAAAGAAGCAAAGGTTCAGAAAAGAAAGCTGACATTGGAGATTTTTGACATTTGCGGAAGTGCAATATTGTGTTAATGTGCAGATGAAAAAAGATTCTTTAAAATAAATGAGAACATGTTCTATAATTTCTTTCAAAGATGTTGGTGTTTGTTTTGATAAAATCATAACTTTCTAGTCATAATCCTTATTGCTTTTAGCGAGGCAATTATTTAGGTCTCGTTTGTTGAAATGTGAACTGACTTGAGATGTCTCACCTGATGAGGTTATCAAAGATTTGTGAAATGACACTGAGACTGAGAAACTAATCATCTCTTCTCTGGTGACACAAAGGAGTCTTTCTTTTCCATGAATGCAGCAACTGACCTTGACTTTACACATGGTCAGTTTCTACATTTTTTTCAGCTTTAAGAAAAAGCATTTTTCAACAGACTAATCCTATAATGCAGTGATTTCTTTTTCAGTGAGGATTTCTCAGTGATTTTTAGTTCTGTTCGGGCTAAGGTTCTTTATAAACCAGCTGTACACACATTAAATGCAAGATAAAAACAAGAGGATAGACTAGAAATGAAGATTATACACAAAGACTTCTAGGTTAAAGTGATTCTGCCAGTCTAGCAAATGTGAAATGCAAGGTTAAGAAAAAGACTTTGTTATTTAAGTGGCACATCTTGCATTATGGACAAGAGATTTATTTATTTATTTGTTTGTGTTTGTGTGGATTACAGTGTTATCTGAGAATGGTCTCTATTCATTGCACACCCCTTCATATGGAGACAGGCATCTTCTGTACTTCCTCAGTTTTCCTTGTACAGAATTGACAATTTTCAAATTACCACCTTTCTATTTTGTATTTTTATTTCTTAATTATTGCTGTGTGTATATTGAGAGCAGCTTGATGCCTCAAATTAACATTTAGGCTTAGTAGCATAATATCTTATGTGTCTGTTTATTCCTCCTATACTGAGGAAATGATGTACAAAACATAGCAACCAAAACTGAGAGAAACTTGCTGAAATGTTCTTTTGTTCAGAATAATCACCTCAAACAGTAAGGAAAAAAAAAAAAGTTTTAGTTTTGAACTTTGGAGTAGGAGTTTAAATTTTGGTCTCTGGTACCTAGGATAATATCCTGGTACCGAGCTGTAGGTATGAAGAGTCTTTTCTCATTATGAGTGTTGTTTATATCAAGCAGAGGAGTTTCCATAGGAAAGAAACCCCTCCCATTACCCATATTTTGGTGGAGCAGGGCATTTCATGGATCGCCTCAATGGCTGGAATACTCATTCAAGGCTGCTCCAGGGCATTACTTTTTTGTCGCTGCTTGGAGGAATAGGGCTTTTTAATGTAAATATGTGGTGCGCTTTTGCAGCTGGAAAAATGGAGCTTAGCCCTGCACTTAGGAGGTGATCAGTGGTAACTAATTGTCTGCTGACCAAATCAGGTGCTTGGTCACCTGTGCCTGCCCTTTCCCCAGTGTCCCACCTGTGCTGCGTTGCACTGAGCGGCCAGTGCCTGGCAGTGGGGCAGCCCTGGGTTTGATATGCCTGCTGCGCTTCTGGATCGAGCTCTTTGTTCCCTGGCATCTCTCCATTTGAAAAATCACAGGATCAGCATCACCACGTGAGTGTTGTGCAGAAAAGATTAGGAGGTGTTCAGATGCTGGATTGTTTTGGTAGGGACCAAGCAGGCATTTCAGCCAAGTGTGAAATGGATTCCTTAAGCCAGCTGCAGAGGGGCGCTAAACTGGTGCATTTCCACAGAAGTTAGTTTTGGTTTTATCTATGGTTTCTGTTTGGATCTTTATTCAAAATCCATTTCTGCTTGCTGAATGCCTAGCTTTCCCAAATGGCCTGTGTTTCATGTGAAAGACCTCCTCTGTTCAACATACACCATCAGATTATTTCTGTCTCAGTACATAGTTGCTTGGGAAAGATGTTCTTAAATTAATAATTTTTACCCAGGTAATTATCACGTTAATTACACAGATATTTTTCTCTTATTTTTAGAAGATATTCCTCTCTTAATTTTGATATACATTTTATGAAATGACTTATGTAATGTACGTGACCTTACCTTTGTGATTAAGGGTTTCAGCTTTGGAAAAAATCAGGACCTGATTTTTTCAGGTTCCGTGTCCTAATATATATGTGTATACTTCTTACTTTTAAGTGAAGCTTACACCAAACTACATTAGTTTGCAAGCATGGAAGAGAGAGTTAGTCTAATTGAGTATTATTTATGCTTTTTGTGGACTGTTTGCTACATTGTTGAAGCTGTGCACTCAGAAAATAAAATACAGCCCCCTGATTCTCAAATCCTATTTCCACACTTCCAGATGTTAGCACATGCAATATTTTACAACACAGCTAAGCCTTCTGTTTCGTTGCTTGGTACAGTGAAGGGGCCTTCTAGATCAAGGCATAAAACAAAGGTTTCTAGAACAGAAGAAAATTGAAGGACGTGAAGATGGCTAGGCAGTGTCTTCAGAAAACTTATTATCCTGTTCCTGTGAAAAAGGGGCAAAAGATGCCCTATGCCTACCTGACCTTTCAGGAAAATTATAGGCAAGATGTACATAGGCTGCTTTTCTGCCTTTATTCCACTGGATATATAACCACTTCTTATTTTTAAGAACCTTCACAGGTTTACTGCTATTTATTAGTAAAAGGGTTACAATTGCTCAGAAACCATTGAAATGTGCCACGGCCCATATGCCTGTGATTAGATTTACTGTTATCTTTCTAAATCTAAAATTTAGATGCTTGGAAATCATGCAGTCAGCTGGCTGGCTATAAGATGTTGTGGGAGAGCATACATACAATTTCTTATGTTGAAACTCTGTCTTTTAACAAGTGGACGAATTGTTCCTAGGGCCAAAAAGGAAGACTTGATGGTGGCTGTTGGAGCAGCTATCTAGAAGAGGAAGAGCTATGTTCCTGTTCTAATAGTTAATTGAAAGAGATATTTTACATAGAGCATTTTTTTTTTTTTTAAATATTAAATTATGTTCCTAATCTCGAGCTGTGGATTCCTGCAGGTACCTGCGATTAGATGGCCTGATGGTAGGAACGTGGTGCAGCAGGAGGTGGTTGCCTTCAGAGGAAGGAAGGTGCCGCAGCCAGGCACGTCCTTCTGAACTGGCAGCTCTGCAGAACTCTGCCCATGCCACCGCCAGCACTGAAGGTTCAGCAGGCCAAATTGTGATATTGCTTGCTTCTATGAAGAGCCCTTGGGCTTGTGCAGGTGTAATGGGCTGGAAATTAGTGAAATGAGTCAATAATTCTGCTGGTAGTTGAGAAGAAGGAATAAAATCCGCAGTTGTGTGTAGCTGGCTGAGGTGAATACCTGCACAGGGGTAACAGGGATAAGGGTAGAAAAAACTTATATCCCAACAGACTCTTTTGCAAATGAAGATATTGGTTAAAGCTGAGACAACTGAGATATTGGTTAAAACAAGACAATTTCTTGTGAAATATTAATCGGGAAAACCAGAAATGCTAGGTTTTGTTTTGCTATGTGACTCTTCCTTGTTACCTAATTGTCATGTAATTACCATGCTGTTTATTGGGAAGGCATACTGTGTGACAGCTGTCTATTTCTTTAAAAAATAAAAACCCACCACATCCTATGTTGAATGCAGGATTTACACTATGATGCTTTAGGGAGGGGCTGTTTGAAGATGCATTGTAGCTTGAAATCAGAAGGGATAAGAAGTGTTAGAAGCCGGGTAGTATGGAAACTTCTATACCACAGAGGAGTTACAGAGGCTCTTGACTTTGTGGAGAGGGGCTTTGTATTGCTGTCGTTCTGCTTGGTGACTGCAGCATGTTCAGAGAGACCCGGAGCAGTGGGCACTGCTATTTTGGCTGCTGTTGTACAATGGCAGGATAGCTGAGGTGGGCTGGGACCTCTGGAGATGCTCTAGGCCACTCGAGAGGATTCTCAAAGCAGGGTCAACTAGAACAGTCTGCTCACAGCTGTGCCCAGCTGAGTTTTGAACATCTCCAGGGATGAGATGAGGAACACAAATTTAGTAACGAAACTCAATATCAACAAACATGTACTGAGCAAACCTGCCTCCTGCTGCAGCTCTTTGGAGGAGGTCTCCTGTGCGGCGAGCTTCTGAGGGAATGCAGCTTTCTAGCCAGGCAGAGTTGAAGCTCAAGGCCTCCATTAATTTAACTGCAGAAGGATAAAGTGTCTCTAGTTCCCATTTTGGGATGTGTAATGTGATGGATGTAAATCACTTCAGCACATGAACTCTGTTGAAATGAATGGAGCAGTTGTGATTTGTAATATTGGGTGGTTTCCTCTCCTGTTATTAGCAGCCTTATTCTCAAATTTCAGATTGCAGTAGAGCTGCTAATGTTGGAAGTTCAAATGCTGATATTTTCTGAAGGTAACCCTGGATGTCTCCACATATATTTTCCACAATTTCAACTGGCATACAGTTGCAGCTGCTCCTTAATGGTTTATTCCAGGGGTCATTGTTGTTTTTTATTTCTGAAGCAGTGCTCTGAGTGTGCTCCTTCTCTCACAGTTCACGTGGAGAGAACTTGTTGCAGTATCAGGATCTTATCTGGAACCAGTGGTCTGTGCTTATTAGCAAATTTGCTTAGCAAGTGCAGATAGGTTAATTGAAGTTAGTTGTGTGTGACCAGGTTGGTTTGTCTTTAATCTCTTATGTTTAAATTTTATGTGCGTGAAAACAATTAATCCTCTTAACTGCTGTAGACTTTGAATGCTTAGTAAATAAGTGGCCTCTTTAATTGACGCTATGGTGTTTGCCTGTATAAGCCAAAATAAAAGTAAAGCGCTACACACTGGGCCTTGAGGGAATCTTCATCAGTGCAGTGAGAGGTTCTATTATGTAAAAGGCTTAAGAGTCTTCCCAGCTCATTATTTTTATAGTACTGTCTGCTTTGCTCTTTTAAGACAATGCTCCTTTTTTAGCATCAACAATTTTGAGATCAGAGATCACTTCCTGAGTCAAGGCAAATTGAGCAAGATATTTCAGCACTTGACAATCAAAGATGCACTTCTCCTGCATGCAGGTTAACACTGCTTTCATTTTTTTTTTTTTTTTTAACTGAAACCCAAAAAGGTGTTCCTCTTCAAGTGAAGGGCTTGTTATCTTCACACTGCATGCAGTAAAAGAATAGTCCAGAGCTTATTTCTTCACAGAGAAACATAAGTGCTTTGCACAGTTAATCTAGGGATTACTCACTGGCCAACCATCCAAAATACTGGTATTCCCTACCAGTAAATCTGTATAACAGTTTGCATGAGATGAAATACCTTCTTTGCTTTTAATTAGGAATCAAATTTTATGCTGGCAAAATGCAATTTTTTTTCCCCATTTAAACTCCTAACTCTACTGGGTGCCATGTTAGTGTCAGTTAGTACATCCTCGTGCATACCAGGTTTCAGATCATACCTGTGTTTCTTAAGTCACTGCTCAAGTGATATTTTGGCCTACACAGTGAATTGATTAGGAGTAGTAAGGGAGAGGGGGAAGAATCACAGAATCACATGTGACAGTCTGGTGTAATTTGTCATATGTGAGGTATAATGGAGAAAGGGATTATCGTCTCACTTATACTGAAGTCTACACTGAGACAAGTTTGACAATAAATATTTTGCCAGGCTGCAAATGTCCTCAGTATTATGCCAGACATCAGCCGAGCACAGATTAGAGTTGTTAGTGCCGCAGCCAGGCTTCTTCTGTAGGTGTCACACTTGCTCGCTGCCTCAGCTTGATGCTGCATAGCTCTGCTCTGAAGTTCTCAGATCTTATCACATTTACTTACACAAGTAATTGTGTTCATACATAATTTGTTATTAAATTCAGTCATATGTAATGATTTTGGGAACTAATAACCTATTTAAAGTACAGTCTGTATTTTTGAATAACTTTTCTTTGAGGTTCTTAATTTTTTAACACAACTTTTAAGGTCAGTGGTCCGACTGTGTAAATTATTAAATACTTCTAAATTTTTTATAACTTTCCCCAGCAATGTAGACTGGATTTTCCCTTCTCTTTGCTGTTCCTGGATGTGCAGCATGGAGGGTGATACTGTACATCTTTGTTTTTTTGTTTCAGATCATAGTCATTAATGTGAAATCTAAGCTCTCATTTTACTAATTGTAATGGTAACATAGAGAATATTTTGCTTCCTCACAGTGAAAATTGACCTGCTTCTTTAATCTGTATGAGGTTGCACAGTGAGTATCACGTTCATCCCTTGATTTGGATCAGTTCTCAAGGCAAGGGCCAACACTACCCCAGCACAGCACTGCAGCAGCAGCAGAATTTGACAGTATGCATTTCTGCCACCTCTGACCCTGAAGATCCTGTCTGTCCTAGGACAGATTTTTGTCCTTTGAAACTGTGGAGTAAAGCGATACTGCTCATTTTAGCTGAGTAACAGTACAGAGGAAAATTTTGCAAGGCAAGAAGAATTCAAATTGAGATCCATTTGCACTAGCTGGTGAATTACTCCAAAGAATTACCCACATGGAGATTTTTCTGCTAGCAAGTAGAGAAAGAAGCTTCTAGTAAATGTCTGGGACAGTTCAAAAAGTTCTCAGTTGGAAACCACTGTTGGAGGATTTGGTGTTTCCTTTCCCACTCAGGGGGTCAATTTTAATGTTGTACCTGCATCACTGTAGACAAAAAGTAAAAATGGAGTCGATTAATTGCAAACACTTACATTGAGTCATGAATTCAAATCTTTGCAACCATCACATCTTTTTGTTTGGGTCAGCTGTCTGGTGCTGATAAAAAATCAGTGCGACATCTTCCTATCAGTGGCAATCACATCAGCTGCATAACCAGTAGCTATAAAAGAAGCTGCAAAGCAAAAATACCATTTGTTGGACTTTCAAAAGCAAAATAAATAAATAAAAAATCCCTCCCACCAGGAAAAAGTTCCTGCAATGTCCTAAGCACGTTGTTCTTACACTTGTCTAGGTCTAGAAATTTTGGTGATGCAAATATTCTATCTATACTGTAGAACTCTATAAGTAAAGAAAATGTGGCCAGTTATGTCCTCTGATCCATCCGAGTCTTCTTAACACCTTTTCCTGGTGAAAAAAAGAAAGATAAGACATCTGTTTCTTTTACTTCATAAAGTACTTCTACTTCATCCCTGCTTTCAAGTAGTTCCTGAATGTGCTTATGATTGCAAAATGACAATTCTATACATAAGAAATTTTAGGGAAAGAAATAGACATCAAGGACAATTTACAGTGAAGAGAATATACATCTAGATAAATGAGTTTGCATATGGGGTGGTGCTCCCGCTGAACTCTGCAACAAATATGTACCAGTAGATACTGCGATCTTCCAAAAAAGCCATTCAAATGCAAAACAGGGATTTCCTTTATGTTTTGCTTGTCTGTAAACAAGCAGCCTAATTTTATGCTGATGGAATCAGGTAATATGTAATGTTTTCTGATGATACTGGGCATGTGTACAAACTGAAGTGACCACCCATTATGTGCCTTGTAGTGCCTGGTCTCGTGAAACATCTCTGGCTTTTCAGGCTGAGCTACCTTCTGCGGTTGCTGGTATCAGTGGGAGCTATGAATGTTCAGCATTTCTGGAAATCAGACACAGATTGTCTCAAGTTGGGTGCCCCAAATCTTCAGAAAATACTGCTAATTAGGCATTTTGCTGGAGGGTGCTCTCTGAAACCACCATGAGATAGGGTTACTGTGATTGAAGTCTCTTCTATTTTGGAATCTAATTTCAAAATGACTGACAATAAACACAGTGCCTGATCAAAAGACATGCAAAGCATGGGGTCCCCTCCTGCTGCATATTTATACGCTGCAATGTGTTATAAATACATTAAACTCAGTAGAAACCATTGTAGTTTATATAAATCAACTGTTATTGAAGAGCTAGCCAGTTCATTAGTGTGTGTGCTCCTGCGTATGTACGTGGTTTGCTGGGCTGCTGGAGGGAGACAGTTCCTGGGGTGTCAGACCTGTGGTGGTCCTCTGTCATCCCTCTCCACTTGAAGGTATCAGCAATTAATTGTGAGGAGTTGTGCAATAGATTTTGCAAATTAAATACCTGAACCTCTGTCTTCTTAAAATATTTTTAAGTTAGTTACAGTAGTTACAGTTAAGCGATGAAACAGATATTAAACACAGGTGACCTGGGGAAAACAACTCCACCTTTCAGAAACAGGTTGTTTTCCCCTTTGATGATGGAACACTTTGTGTCAATGCTGAAGAAGGAAGCTTTGTCTCTGTGGCTTTATTTAAATCAACATTCCTATGTCAGGAGAAAATAGAACCCAGTGATTCATATGTATTTTGACCTCATAGATAAATATTACTGCATTGTGAGAGGAAAGAGAGAAGGACCATGACGTTTATTTGTACTCCTTGGCATTAAGATCATTGTGGAACAGATGAGGTTTTCTGTGGACCAAGTTAAATCCATATATGCACAGCTTTACTGGAGATGTGTGTAAGAGTCAGAGTGGTACTGTTGGAACTAGGTATGAATTCTACTTTCTTCATGTTCTTGCACGTCTGTGTTTGAGAACAAAAATGGGAAAGTCTGGAATGTATGAGTACCAAATATATATAAAATACAGTTTAATCTGTCATCTAATGTACAGTAATGAGTACATTATAGTCCAGTGCAAACATGGACCAGACGTGTCTCTACCATTAGCAGGCTTCCCAGAGGACAAAAAATACACAAAGCTAGAAGGCAGCAAGGATACATACGTAACTTCCAAATCCAGAATTTTCTCTTTTCGTAAGGTGTTAATTTCTCCTGTGTATACATATTCCTATTTGTATACGTATTTATTTGTCCAGTGCACACCAAGACTTTTTTTCATTTTATGAAGTTAAATGCTAATGGTAGGAAAACATTTGTCAAAGTGGAGAAGCCACTTCTTTGGGAGGGGTGACGGTAAGGGGAAGGAATGTTCTCACCATCTGTTTTCCCTAGAAGGTGGCCCATGTGGAAAATTGCATGTGTAACTGCAAAGTCAACTGCTAATGAGCCACTGGGGGTGATCTTGGAGTAGGAACAGTAAATCTTATCAGTCTCTTGCTCATTGTGCTTTATGACATTAACATTTGCAATATTCTGCAAGTTAGTGAACGTTATGCAAGTATCAGTTTCTTTTATGTGCAGGCAATAGAGCCTAGAAACAAAGTGATTTCCTCACAGTCATGGAGAAAATCACTGCTGAGCCTGCAGTAATTCTTAGGGATCCTGTTTCACAAATGTATCAGGAGGATCCTTCCGAGTTCTCTGTTGGTGTGCAGCATGTGTGTGTAGCAGTGCACCAGCGTGCCAACACCAGCGTGCTGTACATGCAGCATTCTGTGCCTCTGCTGTAAGCTGTCTCTGTTCTCAGCCATGCCACCGGTCTGGAGAACTACAAAAAGAAGCAACTATTGAGCAGGGTTCTCAAACACATATTTAGCTTCAAGTCCCCAACCTTTGTTTTTGATGGGGGCTGTTGCCCTTTATAAAAAAGCTTATGGATCTGAGCACTTTGTTGAAGCAAGGTACGGTCATAGGCAAGAAACTCTAAAGATCCAGCTTTAACAAAGCTGCCACAAAGAGGCTTGCACCTCTGCAGAAGTACAGAGCCAGAGGGCAGCTGCTGCCTCTGTGCCTCATTATCAAGAGTTGTGTGTTGGCTCAGGAGGTAGTACGGATTCGCTAAACCAGAGAATCTGTGGACTTACGTAATTATCAGCTTCCACTGAGCCCTGATTTGGCCACCTGGTTCCCTTTCTAGCTGGAGAGTTAGCATGTCAATAATAGCTGCTAGTGTTACAGAAGAAAGGTGAAGCCTGGAGGAGAAGATAGAGTTCATACTGGCAGTGTTTGTGAAAGCCTGGTGGAATGGGGCTGATAGTTGTCTCAGCCACAGACAACGGGGTGGGATGTTATTTGTGGGAAAACGTAAGCAGCTCTTTTTTCCTTTCTCTTTTTTCCTGTTTACTGACTCATATTAGTCTGATGGATTTGATAAACTAGTGCAGCTCAAAGTATTTAAGTTTAGGAAAGTATTTACTCTCTGCTCATTTTGTTTAGTTATGCTCATTAGAAGATAACCAGATTGACCCAAACCGCAGTGTAGTTAGTGACTTTCAACTGGTTTGGTCCTTGGGCCTTGTTTATTTAATGGCCTCACTACACTGTTCTTAATAATTTTAAGTATGTTGTGATCTCAAAAAAAGATTAGTCAACTCTTTGTTGATTATGATAAAGAGAATATTTTTGTCCAGATGTGTGTGACAAGCATTGCGTGGGGAATATTTTCTCATGTCGGGCAGATGTTTAGTGAACTGAATGCTGTTGCAGAGCCTTGATCAGAAGTTTGTGGTGTCGTGCTGAAGGGTTGGTGACATTGCTGCTCAGGAAGTAAGTAAATCCTAACGTGTTAATGCCACCCTAAAATAACAGTTTGGGACAGTGATAGTTTAAGTGTAGGTAGAGCGGGGGAAAAAGACCCTGAGCAGGAAGGATTTTTGACAGCAAAGACCTTGCCAAGGAGCACCGTGCTTTGTTTATATATTCCCTTTCTGTTGTAGATTTCTCTTCCCCGGCAGATGAAAGGAGGATGTGTTTTCTCTCTGTTTTAAACCTAGTGATACTATATGAAGAAACTTCTTACCCACACACTGATTTAATGAATCTGTAATTTTAGGCTTGTCTTTTTGGAGAGAAGGGATTTTCCAACATTTCCTAAGGAGAGTTTCTGAAAAGCAATAACTATAATATTAAAAACCTCCAAGTCACCTTTTCTCCTCACAGGAAATAACACAGCTTTCCTCGCATCTCTAGCAGTATTTAATTATACCCAAATTCTTACAGAATGACAAATGGCAGGTTGTCTCAGTGGTAGAAGATTTGAATTTTTAGATGTGAAATGCAGATTACGTGGGTCCTGGATTATCTGGGCTTTGCCTATGTATTGGATCTCTGTCAGATTTTTCACTCTCCTTTGTACTTTAGAAGACACCGAAAGAAAAGCTGCAAAGAGACGTGAAGTTAGCAGCATGTCTGTAGCATTTGTTACATGCTCCTGAAACGTCGGCCTGATTTATTGTCTGGTGCTGGGCAATGCCTGTGCCCCACGGGGGGAGCGTGCTGCGTGGAAGGCAGTGGTGGGCACATGTTTATTTGCAGAGAGCCTCCTCATTCCTTCTCTTCTTTTTGCTGCCTTGGTGAACGGATGCAGAACCTTCCTCATGAAGGAGAGATCTGTGCATCTTGTTGGGCTGCCCTTCTTTTGGACGTCCTGCAGCTGAGGGTCCTTTTTCAGATAGCTGCTGAAGGAGGGAGGATTTGCTGCCCAGAGCATTCTTCAGCAGCTGTGTCAGAGGCAGGTTTTTGCCATGGCAGAAAGTTCCTTGTAACTTGAAGCCCCAGTTCTGACCTTTGCTGATACAGTCTCAGCACGGCACCAAAAAAAAATTGTGAGGTGAATGTTTACGTCATCAGTTGGGCGAGTTAATGGTTTGGATCCAACAACCTATTTTTTACCCCACAACAAGCCATTGTGAGCAGCACTGGAGTTCCAGCTTGGATGTGATGTGCTGCATCTCACAGAGGTTGTGGTGGCTCAAAGCAGAAACACACATTGCTCTGCACCCTATGGTCTTTGCCATGTAGGATGTCTCATCATAGTACTGACCTCATCCTATATAGCAAAGCAAAATAAATTTTGGGGGCCATTCTGCTGTAGAGAATTTTGTTGGCATTAGCTCCCTATTTGAGATATTTCGCTGCTTGTGCTGCACGTGTTGAGACAAAGCCTGTACATGAAACAGGGTCAAAATGTCAGCTTTTTCTTTCTGCCCCTCTTGTTCCAGCTGTGGAAAGAAGGGGCTGTGCAGCCCAAGCCTGCTGTCCAGCCATGCCTCCCATGCATCCCATCCCTAGAGCAGCGGCCCCTTGCAGCAGTGCTGCTAGCCAGTGGCCACCCCAGAGCCCCAGCCATGGCTTCTCCAACTGCTCTTGGCAAACATAAATCTCACGACTGCCAGAGCATCCATCATTTCAGGTCCATGCCAATGCTGTTTGCCCCTGGGGGTTGCACCCCCGCCAGCAGGGAGCTGGGGAGCCCTAGGGGGGCTGCAAGTCACAGCAGGTGGCGCTCCAAAACTGCCAGAATTTCTCACTTCTCTTCCTGTGTATTTTTTTTTTTTTTTTGTCTCGTTTTGATTATCGGTTTCACATAGCGAATTTAGCCACCCTGTTTTGAAACAGAAGAATTTCAAGACTGCCTAACCTCTCCTCAGCTGAAATTCACTGTGCACTTACCACTTGGCAGATGCCAGAAACAGCTCAGTGGGTGCTTTTTATAGTCATCATCGAAAAAAAAAAAATCACCACCCCATTAATACACTTCTTTTTGTTGTAACTGCTGGTAAATGCAAGTGTCTGCGCAGATCGGGGCTGGCTGGAACTCCAATCATTATACTGCAAGAATATTTTTGATAGATTTTCAGCAGCTCCAGAGTTTCTGTCAACATCACTTTGGCTTTTTAATAGGTCCCAGGACCCATGAAAACATTCAGGTCAGTTTAGTACCTGAATCTTCCCAAGTAATTAGCAGGTAGAATTACCCGGTAGCAGTCAGTGTTTTTCCCTGTAATCCGTCCACAGAAGCTGCAGCACAGTAATTGCTATCTCTGGCAGCCCTGCAAACATGTCTAATTTAATGTGTCAATAGGGATTTTTCTTTCTGTTTTTTCATTCCTGATGCCAGGCAGTGAATTTTCCTTTCAGAAGGCCAGACTCAAAGTGAGATGGATATATTGAACATGTGAATTTCAAGGAAATGTATTTCCCAGCAACTGTAAACGTGTAAAAGCATTCAGAGCTCATTCTCCTTTCCACATGACTTTTCAACAGGTTAAATGAATGTATGTAACAGAAAGATACTCAGCTGTATGGTCCACATTTCGTGGAGCAGAGAAATGCTAAGCTGCCCGTGGTGTTTCCTAGCTGGCTGCGCAGCATTTCAGCGCTTCTGGCTTCTTTGGGGATGCTCTGGTGTTTTCTGAAGTTGACTTGATGATGTCAACTACTGGTGAGACACATGTAGCTTTTTAGTTTCCCCTCAGTCAACATTTGCCAGTAGTGAATGAACAGATGGGCTCAGATCTGCTTTGAGACCAGATGTGGCATGTGCATATTTCCAGGGTACTGCACAGGCAGGTTTTCTGTCAGCAAGCTCTGCATCGTGGCTGGCTCTGTGGTACTTGTGCGGCTGCGCTGGGACAAGTGGTGGGCCAGAGGGCTGCACTTTCCTTAGCTGCTTCATTTGCCTAAATACCCCTTTCTTACGGGTTAGATTGTGGGGCACTGTGAGTTTTTGTTCTGTATTAAAAAACAAGATCCTATTCTGTGTGAGGGAAAGAATATATTATAATGATAAAAGTGGTTATTCCCAAAAGAAAGAGAGATATACATTATATATTCTCTACAGATCTATAAGCAGTCCTTTGAGTCTGTTCACATCACACTGTGAGTCACTGATATTTCCTGTTTAGTTTTCAGTGAAGTCTCTAGCATCTCTGTTGTGAAGAAAAAGTAAAAATAATCCATCATGAACAAACCCATTGGGCATGTTTCTGAGCAGTCCTGGATACACAAAAAACAATATTCTTCTTTATTAAAGGAGAGCATCCCAGAGAATCACAGTTGTGTTGTGTCAGGGATTGCGGGCATACAGAATAAAACTGTCCTTCCTGAGAGCACGAGCAAGGCTGGATCCTCAGGTGACCTAATTGGCATTGCTAAACTGGAGGCAGCAGACCCATAGTACGTTAGCCACTTGATAGTGGCTTGATCTTTTAGTCCTTTCCATTTGAAAAATTCCCTTTTGAAAGAGTAAATAGGACAGACTTGTAGCAGTAAATGACTGTGGTGTGCTACTCAAGTTCTTGTTCTGTTCCTTTTCTTAATTTGAATTTCCCAGCTTAAAAATTGAACCTTTGAAATTCGAAATACTGGTTTCGCTGGCTAGCATTCACATATGTAAGTACTGCAATTATTGAGCAAATGGATATCAAGATTAAGTAACTGTGGCAAAATCCATAGTGAGCATGAACAGCAAAATTTTATTAATGAATTAAGACCATAATTTCATACAAAACAAAACAAGTTATGTAAATTGAAGGATTCTGCTCCTTTAAATACAGGCAAAATTTCATGTCACCACAGAATACATTTTTAGTATAAAAAGTTACTTGTATTTTGTATTGTTTTTGGTCCTGAAATTATGCAATATCTATAGTATAGTTATGCTTCAATGTGGGCCTTTTTAGGAGGAAGCCCTAGAAGTTTCATAGACAACTCACTCACTCCAAACTGCTTCTCTATTCAGCAGATTAAAAATTGAGGCCCTTCTCTGGTTTAAATGGCAGTCAGTAAATCCACAGGTAATCCCTGTAACTTTTCATATAAATTTGATAACGAAAGAAAGTGTGCTACTAGCATCTCTATAACATAACTAAGCTTCATTGCATAACTCAAACCATGATGGAGATTTTGACGTGCTCAGTGGCAATCTGACAGATGTGTCGTAGTGTCTAATCCCCCAAAGCCCCAAAGCTCTCTGAAAATGGGTGTTTCTGAAAGACCAGATTGGCAAACATACTGCATTTTTATTAAGCTTTTTCTCTCAGTGCCTGTATTACTTCCAGCGTCATCTTGTTGCCAGCTTGACTGTACAGCTATGCACTAACTAGTCTGGCAGTTCTGCTTTGTTAGCAAAGAGACTATATATATATATATATATATATATATATATATATATACACAAACATACATGCATGTATATATATAATGTATACTTAAATTATGTATGTAAATTTTATATAATTGTAATTGTCTTTATTTATGGTTTTAAAACACTAAAATAGTGAATTTAGGACTTTTATTCCACATTTTCCTGTTCTGCAAGGTGCAACTATAGCATATTGGTGTGTCCCAGCCTAAATATTTCTGGCATTATATAAAAAAAAAAAAAAAGGAACATAAATATGTGTTTGTGATAAGTTCAGAATGTATAGTGAAGCAATATTTGAAATGCCAGTTGTAGGGAGGAAAGTAAACGATGTGCTTGGAAGAGATTTTGATAAAATGACCCCCGAGTTTAAATGCAGACAATGTTCCTAGTCCTGGAATTTGCCAGCAAATCTCTAGGCCAGACTCATGGGAGACTGAAAGGAGTCTCAGTGAAACATCTCTGTGTCCTATACATCATGCTCAGCAGCATCTCTGGTGTTTGGATGACATCCACCGTTGGTAACGAGAGAATTGGGCCAGTTTACGTTCTGTTACAGAGGAGCTTCCTGGATGACAGAATAATTTCCAATCTAAGTGCCCTGGATTACTCCCTGCTGTGAGCTAATAGGGTGCTAATTAGCATATTTCATTTATTTACTTAACTGGGATAAAAACAATTGGGCACAGGTCCCATTTACAATGGTTTCCCAGGGAAGCTGCAAACTACTGTAAGTGTAACGGTGCCACATTAAAAAGGTATAAGCTCACATAAACACAATGTGCAGGCTGAGCACACACCGCCAGGCCGTCCAATCTCCTCATACAGCAAGAGTGGTTTGGAACATTCAATGAAGCCGTATCTCCATTTCCTTTAAGTCTTACATGGGATAAATTAAATTAGAGCAGTATTTTTCTGATCTTTGCAGGTCCACTGGTGACAGTATTGAAGAAGCACTGTGCTGGGGACAGCATCTTGCTTTGCCTTGTGTTCTCTTGTGATGGCTGCTACCTTAATTTCTCATGACCATAACCCGCACTAAGGCTTGTGCAAGCATTTGGTTACCCCTGAAACATGAGTTGGAAATTGCTGTCTTACAACTTTTTCCTCAGTTGCAGTGAAAGCAGTAGCAAAGAGTATTTTGGTTAAAATAAGTAGTTCCAGCACATGGCTGCTCTGAGGTTCCTTGAGGCTCCTGTGGTCCCTGAGGTTCTTTAAGGCAGCCTGGAGCTGCTTGGAGTTGGAGCTCATTCCTAGTGTGGGACACACCTGCCCAGTGGTTTGTGCTGTTCTTGAAGATCTAGAGAACAAGTCTTACAAGGAGCGGCTGAGGGGCCTGGGGTTGTTTAGCTTGGAGGAAAGAAGGCTCAGGGAGATCTTATTGTACTTTACTATGATCTCAAAAGAGGTTGTAGTGAGGTGGGGATCAGGCTCTTCTCCCAAGCACCAAGTGATAAGGGAAAATGGCCTGAAGTTGTACCAGGGAAGGTTTAGGTTGGAAATTAGGAGAAATTTATTTACTGAAAGGTTTGTGCGGTATTGGAATAAGCTACTCAGGGAAGTGGTTGAGTCACCATGGAGGTCTTCAATAAATGTGTAGGTATAGAACTTTAAAGCATGGTTTAATGGTGGACTTGTCAGTACTAGGTTGAGCTGGATGATCTTAGAGGTCTTTTCCAACCTGAATGATGATTTGATGATATTTCTAGTTGCATAAATGTTGAAAATGCCCTTTTATTTATTGGCTTGTTTGTTACTCATCCTCAACCTCCCCATGATCCTGGTGTCCTGCATATCGTAAGGGGTATAAAATTGCAAGCACCCCACTTAGTAGCTGATCTGGGGAAATTTCGAATATTTGTTCTGTGAGTTTGTAGAGGGTGAGGCAGGAAGTAAAAACTCATCCCCTGCTTTGTTGAACACAAGTCTCTTTCCAAACTGCTTGACATTTTAAAACACACCTTTGCATTTTTATATCTTAAGCAAGACTTTTACTTAGGATGAAATTCCTTATCCATTTTAATTCACATTCTGCTTAGTTATGAAAATCTGGGTTTGCCCTGAGGCACTATAATATCTCTCTGCATCTGCGAGGTAAGTTCATTAAATGGTATGGAGAGATTTTGAGATCAGGAGACCTGGGGTCTGTTTCTGCCCTTCTTCACATCTCATTGCGTGACACTGAGTAATCTGCTTTTCCAATCTTCAGTTTCCTTTTCCATAAACTGGAGAGGAAAATGCTTAATCTTGCCCTTTTAAGCACCTGTTAATATTAGAAGATGCTTTGTGACAAAGATGCATTAGCCCCCAGACCTCTTCCCTCCTGTCCCAAACCTAGCTCACCATTTCAGTACACAGTGACCTACCTACTTGGGTATTTGTATCACGATCTGCTTTTTACCACTTGTCTTGCTTCCAAAGTGAGCTGTTGCTGCAGTTACCAGTGTCTATTTACAGTTGTCGTTCTGGTTTGTAGGATCAGCCATCCCTCCTCTCCAGCTAACCTGGGATGCCCTCATAATTGTATCTGTGGGAGAATCTTGCTCTTGTTTTTCCTGGCCCAGAAAGCTCTTGAGCTGGAAAAGAGCAAACGTGGAGTGTATGTTTTCTGTGCTGTACTGAGTAAATACCACTGAAAGAATATTGCTCTTTTGCATTTTCCAAGGTTGTAAAACAGATTTAGAGCATCCAAGTATAAAAAATTATAAACTAATTAGAATAACTAGAGCTCTGAGACTCAGCACCTTATTTTCAGACTAGCAAGACTTGTTCCAAGGAGGTATGTTTTCTGTGTTGTTCATGTTGAAGTTGTCATATATCCCAAAAAAGCATAATCTCCACCATTCATTACCTTTCCTCTACTTGGTTATAGAAATCCCATTCCTCTTTTCTGCTGCAGTGAAATATCTTGCAGAAATGAAGACGTTTCTGCTTTGGGGTTTTAAGAGTAAGCCTAATTATTATGAACTATATACCTAATAGAATTTAAATATGAAATATATTATTTGTTTTATTTTTCCCAGACCCACCTGAACATAGTGAAGGAGTGAATGGAACCACCAATAGAGCGTTAGCCCCCAGATTTGAGAGCATTCACTAGTCAATCTCATAGCTACAATACATTGGCACAATTTAGAAAAAAAGTAAAAAATAAAAATGCATTTCCCGAAGGCTCATGAATTCATGACTGTGGACCCAGAAATTCTACTGTTGACCTGTGTGCAGAAGAAACTTCTGGTTGTGTTTCCAGGGCCATTTGGATTCCATCAGGGGCCAAAAATCTGGATGATAGTTCTGTACAATTTTAGTGTGTTCCATGTTGGAGACCTCATCATTGGTGAGTGAACCAATTTTTCAGTAATCTTTGTCACAGCAGGCAAGATAGAAATTGGTCTGTAATTTGTAATCATTACTTCTTTTGCCTGAGATTAATCGTGGATCACCCACAGTGAAAAAAGATGCCTCCTAACCTCGGGAAGGACCATTCTCCATTCAGAAGGCCACCGAGGCTTTCTGTTCACAAAGCACACTTTGTCTTGACCATCCTTCTTTTTGTATGTCAGATGAACTTTTATCTATGTTCTGCTTTTCTCTACAAGAATGAATACTCCAGACTTTTTACATAAAGCGATTTTCTCAATTCTTAGTACTGTGAAAGAGATGGGAGAGTAGGGGGGGGAGAGCTTTGGAGTTTTCCTATTGATATTTTTTTTCAGAAGGGACAAAAAAGTGTTACAGTGCATGCAAGTAGATGTGGGCAATGAACAGAAATAACCTTTACGTAAAAATATAGAAAGGCTCTAGTTACTACCAGGAAGTTAATATGAGGAATTTGGGCTAGAGGATACTGTGATTCTAAAGATCTGAGTTGGTCTATGAAAGCAAAGCATTCACAAAGCAACCCAGCTAGTCCAGCACTGTGCTATATATAGTGAAGTCTGTGCCTTGGAAAGCTTCAGATATTCAAAATGATGCCTTAACTGACCTCTTTAAGGTATTACGGAAGTTTCTTATATAATGTTCCCCCGCCCCCCCCCCCCCATTTTATTTATTTATTTATCCCTAGTTAAAAGCCAGCTTGATTTGTCCCTGATTTTACCCCTTCCACTCCTGGTTTTCCTTACATGGTCTAAAGGAAGCCTTGGCCTAGAGTTTGTCATTCTCATATGAAATGCTTTCCAGTTGAAATTGGATTGTTTGCTTTAATATTGATGGGTTTCAAAATAGGAGATATCAGAAAAAAAAAATCTGAATAGGGTGCGGGGATGACTATAGGATATCAATATTGAGAACAGTAAATGTGGTCATGGTATTCATCAGGCATTATGTTTCCAATAAGGCAGGGAGATGCTAAAACCACTGTACGTTTTTGATCACCCCTGTTCAAGAATCATAAATTCAGGCAAGGATGGGTGAGAAAAGCCTTCTGGAGTGCTTAGGGCAGTGGAGAGCCTATTGTACCACAACCACCACAAAGAAAAAAGTTATGGAAGTTGAAGGATGATGTTAGAATATCAAGAAATAGATATGAATAGCCTGAAATTAAATTGGAAATGAAAAGGTTTCTAAACATCATATACCATCTTTGGTTAATGCATATAGCCATATGGTGGTATAAACCATATGGTGGTGTAACCATCACTGAAGAATCTAGGAGGTCCTTTCAGGAATGTTTCCTACAGTGATGTGTTCCTACATATGTATTCATGTAATTTTCTTGGATGGGTATAAAATGTCAGAATAATGTTTTGAGATCTCAGTTTTCAAATAGTGAGCATGTGAATTGAGATACATAACTTAAAACAAGCTGTAGAACTATGATTTTTTTGAATACCTTGTTTTGGTTAGCTTTCCTCTTAATCTGTAAACACCAAAGTTACTGAGTCTACTTTATAGAGAACAGCGTGAAGTACTGGAAAAAATGTCACACAGAAATTACCGGTTGTATCTTAATGACTACTTGTATTTAATTGAGAAGTCAGATTCATCTGTGTTGTACTTCAGATTCAAGATAATTCCAGGAAAGAAACATTGGCAAATTATGAATTTTCTAATATATCCAGTGAGCCCATTAATTTTAAATGAAGATTGTTGGAGCTTCCCTGGAGGGCTGTAGCTTGCTTTTAATTTTCATTGGTGTTTGTGTTTCATGTGGGACATGTATATTAACTGAACTGAGCTCCGTGCAGAAGTTGGGGGAAACTTTGCATTGCTTTACGTATTTTAGAGGCATTCTTCTTTGTCTAACTGGGAAGTCTCTGGTTCGGAGACTTTCCAAGGTGACCTTTATTTACCAGTGTGATATGATATTCTGTTAGGGGTTTCTCATAGTCCCTCCTGACAGATCTGTTTTATTTGGTTGTGCACCAAGACAATGAAGAAGAAGGAAAGTGCTTCTCCAGCTGGGTGGTTCAGGGTGTTCCTTCTCTGCTGATTGTTATTCTTGGTACAAATCATTTAAGCATGTCAATAAAAAGAGTGAAACTGTGTGCATGTTTGTCTGGGATATCCTATTGCATACTCTATTTGGAATATGTCCTGTGTGGACTCATATTCTCTTGTCCACAGGAGGGAGCTGAAATTGGTTTTTCCTCTGCTGGGTGAGTGCTATAGGCAATGGTCACTGAATGAAAGAAAGATGTTTGTATCTAGAGCGTTTTCCAAATTTTAAGCCGAAATTTTTTAGTAAATCTCAGATTGGGATAAATGTTTGCTCAGGACTGAAATAGGATTTTCTTTTGGGAGTCTATCTTGCTATCTCATTTCTCCAAATATTTCTGAAGTGCATTGGTTTTGCATGCCACAGGCCTTGCTGCCCGTTATGTCTGCACATTGTTACTCCGGGATGCATAGCTGAGAGAAACTGAAAAGCTCCTCCTGGCTCTAGGTGATTTGTAAATTGAATATTTATACACAAAAATGGGGGGTGGGTTTATTGTGCCAGTAGGATAACTGCTCGAAGGAGACAACTGGACATTTGTGAACTAATGAAGTTTGCCTGTTTCTGCTTCTATGCACACAAGGGATGTACTCAGATATATTTACTTAATTAATTTTTTGCTATTGTCTCATTTTCTGTGTTCCTTTGTTGCCTGATCCATCTTCTTGTTATTTGAAATTGCTCCTTTTCTTCTGCTGAAACTGATAGATGCACAAACTGTAGCAAAATGCTGAATGTTCAAGATTTTGAATCTGTGATTCATTCTACTGTGAACCAAATATATTATTTTCTCAGCATCTTCACCCTTTCAGAAAGTATTGTGATACATATTTACATTCCCTTGAATGAACAAACCCCACCTCTTTTTAAGATATGTTTAAAAATTTCCATGGGTTATTTTTTATATTTCAAAATTTGGTCATTTGAGTGCATTAGTGGTAGGCTTTTTTTTTTTTTTTTTTTTCCCCTCCTGCATACATCCTCTTAAAAATCCAGCTGAGAACCCCAACTGGTCTACTCTGTAGCAACAACAAAAGAAAGAAACTCAGTATAAATATAAAATAAGCATGCCAAATTTAAGTTTTGGATTTGAAAAAGTATTCTCAATCTGCATAGGTTTGTACTTTGCAGTGTCTGTGGGGCTACATTTTCTTTCTGTCCATCGGAGATGCCTCATGTTATCTCTGTGGACTCTAGGAGAGGCTGTGTGTCCTGCTGGGCTGGGCTCCCCCTTGTCAGCCCCAAGCAAATCCCCATGCTCTGCTCATGGGGTGGGGAGGTGCTGGAAGCAGCGACTGGCTCCTGACCATTCTCCGTAGAGGGCGTCCCTCGGTGGGGCCCTGTTCTCTGTCACAGCTCCAGGTCACTGCTGTCCAACCTGTAACTGTTGTTCTGCTTATGGATGTTAGTAACTGGGGGTGCTTCCATAATAACATGTGAGGGGCTGACAATATATAAATTGTCGTAGTTACGACTTTAAGTAGTTAATGCAAGAAACTCACTCGGCTTTCTGGATACCAGCCTTTACTTTTGCACTGTTTGTTGAAGAGCTAAATGCTTCCTTTCTTAACGCAAAATAAGTTTTGTGTCTTTGCCTTAGTAAAGTAAATGACCCTTGCTTATAAAGTGCTAGTAGCTGACATTGTCATGACTTTGATACGTAGAGAGATTTTTGTAACTCATACCTTTTATTTACACTGTTTTCTTCATAAGATGATGACTCACAATTGTATACAAAGACATATAGTAATTGCCATTTTCTTGATACCGTATCAGAAGTCTTCATGCATCTATCCTTTTGTAAATATATGAAGCTGTAGAGAGAAAAGCAAAGCCACAAAGAGAATTGTTAAATCAGACTTGATGTGCTTTGCCAAACAAAGGAAAAGTTCAAACTGCATTGTAGATATAGTGCAAATGAATTTCTTTGCAGCCATAGACACTCATCCATGGTCTAATAAAGACTATTCTAATTCTTTCCTTTCTTCAAGACTTTACAGCCCTATCTGTCTGTATGGGAATCCTTATCAGAATCGAAGCAGATGGGTGAGAACACAGATCGCCCTGGGAATTTGATCAGGATCTGAACAGAGCCCAGAAAGAGTGCTAATCACAGGCTATTTCAAATAGCCTACCAAAAATGTGCTGGATTAAAGAATAATATTTTAAATAAGGATTCAAATGTTCCTCTTTATGTGAACTCTTCGTTTGAAAATCATCAAACAATTTAGACAGTTACAATATATTTGAAAGTGGTGGGGGAAGAAAAAAAGATAGTGTTCACAAAGACTAATTGAAGCATAGAGATAGGTATCTTTCTTTATGTTCCCTTTATTATTTTTCACCACTTGTTTTATTAACATGCATCTACAGTTACATGTTGCTTTAATCTCCTTGATTAAGACTCGCTGAAAGGTTCTGTCACTATTTATTGTCTGAGTGCCTCAGGTCCCACTTTTTGTTTTACATTAGCTGTGCCGCTACCTCTGCTGACTTGAAAACAAAATGTTGTTTTAGTAAAGTTCAGTAGGACTGATGCTCTTTTTAAAAAGCAACAACCACAAAAAACAACAAAAAACAAACAAACAACAACAAAAAAACAAACACTGAAAATCAGTTGCATTGGTAAATGCTATGTTCAGAGAGAAAAACACCATTTTACTACAACAGACTGTAAATATTATTTTGAGCAGCTTTTCAGGACCCTTTTCCACCTTCTTTCCTTACCACAGGTTTGCTATGAATATCATTTTGCTGTGAAATGTCGAGTTTTCTTTCCTCTAATGTGCTGATGCATTGTCTCTTCAGCCAGAAAGAGTTAACTCTGCTTGCCAGCGCTTTGCTGCTGAGCCACATTTAAGTAGTTCATTGGGGCATTGTGACTGTAAATGAGATATAGCATCCTGACAACTGTTCATGATTTTTTTCATAAATAAATAAAACTGCATCAGAAGACATCCTACTTCTAAGGAATAGATGGTTAAAGATAGTGCCTCTCCCCACTAGTCCCTAGAATCAAATTCACTAGAGTTTACTATTATTTCAGCCCAAAAGGAGAAAATATGTTTTTAATCTACAATTTTTTTCACTGTCAGTGAGTTCAGGAAGATACTTAACAGTAGAATGAAATAAAGGTCCATTGTAAAGGTAACTAGCTCATCATTACCACATGCATGGTGTTCACAAAACACATGCTACTATTTCTGCTGTACTGTTGTCTTTGATATTATAAACTTGATTTTTTTTTTTTTCCCTAAACTGACTTTTAGATTCAAGAGTATATCTGGAGCTGTATAATCTAAAAAATATTTCTAACATATGGTAAAAGTATTTGCATGCATGTAGATACCACCCTCGATCTGAAATCTAGCCATTAGATACTGTATTTTGTTTTTTCTTTTTTTTTTTATGTGTTTGTGTATAGGAAAGAGAGAGACTCCAGTTATGAAAGAACCCAGTCATAATACCTTCTGGTTAGAGAACATAAGATCTGCTTGGAGAATTGGTAGCTAAAAACACCATTTAAATATTCTGCTCTGTTAATGCTTCAGGTTAATAAAAACTGCTGTAAGAAAATATTTTAGGATATAGATATTTAGAGCAGTTGGATTACTTTTGACAACAGTGCAAGGAATCCATTCAAAGCTGATTTCCCCCTTTTGTTCACTGAGGACCTGCAGAATCTAAGATAAAAATGGCAGTTGTCCTCAGGGCACCCTGAGGCATGTCATTAAAATTGGAATTTGATCCTCTTTTCATGGTTACTTGGGACAATCAACCACAGCAAACCTGAAAACTCATCAGTTTTCAAAAATATGACATGCCCTTGACTTTGTCAGTTTGGATTCAGTGTGCAAGATTTGAGTGTTTCAAAATCCCTTTAGATGTCACTCTGTCTTCAAGAATGCAAACATTGTGTCTTGTGCTATATAAAAGATACAGTGCTTCTAAATATTTCCGAGTGCTTACCCTATGTATGACAAGGGAAAAACTAAATTATAGTCATATAAAAATGCTTTTATTTTTATTAAAAGAAAAATGCTTTATTAATTGAGAATTTTGAACACTGCTAATTGTAATAAATAACGTACAAAGTCCAGTTCTTTTTAACCATTAAAACATTTTTAAACAGAAAAATAGACTGTCGGAAGTAATTTGGAGCTTTCCAAAGCTGTAGAAAACTATCCATTCTACCTGTTTATTTTATTTCTATTTGGTAACTGCAACTTTAAAAACTACCTGGAAAAGAGATGCAGCACCGTGTTTTGCCATTCCTTCCTCTGTACCTGGCCTCTTACTGCTTTGAAGAACACTTCCCGCCACCCTTCCTAGCTCTCAGATTTTAAGAATTTGCACATGCTTTTGTGTGTATTTTTTATAAATATCAGGATTATCACGTTTCTGTTTTCTGCAAGTGGGCTGACAGAAAATTGTATTTTGTCTACATGGCAGAGAAACCACAAGCTGGCCATTTTGCTGTCACCTCAGCTTGCCATCAGGATCTCACTGGTGGCTGATGTGCTCGAAAGCATTTGGCCTCCCTTCTCTGCTCTTCTTTGTTGTGAAAGTGGAGGAGGAGCTGCTGCACCAAAGTATTTTCTTCAAGAGAGGAACAGTGACTGCAAGACACCTTTGGGTGTACCTTGACTTCTCCCCAAGGCATTTTCCTCCCAGCTATCTCATATCCTTAGGCTTTCTGTGATATGCACGTGCTAGTTCCTTCTGTTTTTCACATGTTTCTTTTTACTTAGTCTGTAAACTGAAGTTCCTAGTTAATATGCAGATTAAATGAACTGGTTTGCAGTTACAAATAATAATTGGCATAAAAGCGTTACACATGGAGCAGCACAAAACTTGGCAGCACTAGGCAGGAGGAGGTTTCTGTTCCTAATCCTCACAAGGCACACTGGTTAAGGTGTTTACTTGCACCATTTGTGTGGGAAGGAGAAACCTTGTCTGTTCATGTGGAAATTCCTAATTGCTTTCTTCATTTTGACAGATTTATGGGTTACACTGAAACGTAATTGCAAGTAACATAACAAAGCAACACTCTCATGAGCACCTGTAGCGTTGCTATTATAAACAGTACAACTAACATCCAGTATTGATTATTGTATGAGTACGTTCTTCTGAAGGTCTCAATTTTTCTTGCTGTGTGGGTTGCTGCTTTTTCTTTCCTGCTTCTGTTTGCAGGAGAGTTCCTTCACTCTTCAGCCCAGAAGGGCAATAGCTGTTACCTCATTTTTCAGATCTGTTGCTCAACATTGAAATAGTTAATAGGATGTGCTAAGGGCACCCAAAAGCTGAGACTTGTCCTGAATTTTCACTTTCACAATTTAAATCCCTGGGTTTTTATAGAATGCTCAGCTTTGTAAAGTCATCGTCTATGGAAAAGTGCTGAACTTCCTAAGAAGGAATAAAATGTGTAAAATGGAGTTGTGTGTTTGACAGCTGAGGAAGTCACACACTTACCACTCTGCAACATGCTGGCAAAAAAACAGATCCTCAGAGTACCTTCATGCTCGACTGTGATGTCTGCCTCATTGATGTGACTATTGAGGGGCTTAAGGTGGATAAATGAGGGAAGGAACCACAGCCTAAGGTTAGAAGAGGTCGTGAAGGTTGGTATTTAGGACACCTCTGTCATCTGCCTAATTCCTGTACTGTCTTTTCTTTTGCAACAGCTGATAAACTATCCTATATCTTTGGGCCTTGGTATCTCCTCTCTAAATTAAAAACATTTCTGCATTAAGAAAATAAAAATGACTGGCAAAGTGTAGTAGGAACACAAAGGTTTTGCAGACACTGAAAATCTCCTCAGATTAGTTATTATGATGACTTACAATGAATATATATTGCATCTGTAATAAAAGAATATGGCCTATCAAGTAACTGATGAATAGCTGTCTTTAATACAGAGAAAGAAAGAGGACCTTCTCATGAAAGCAAAGCAGTTCTCCAATTTAGACCTCTCCTGTTTCCCATCTCCAGGAAATCACATCACTGTAGGCTGCAGTGGGAAGCCTCCCACAGCCGGCTGAGCCCTTCCTTGTTCCAGAGACACCGCGCACTTCGTGGATTGCAGCCAGCTCTCATGCCATCTTAGCCGTTACAGTAGCCTCTGTTTCTTTGTTGTCGGTTCAAAGACCTGTAGAGGGCATGTGAAGTCCTTATTCAAACTTTGAGACAGAGCAGTATGCTACAGGACTTTTTTTTCCAGGGTTTTGAAGTCAAGCCTGTTGTATATACAGGGAAGAAGAGTAAAACTCTGAGTCTGGGCATATTGGTCTAATACAAGCAAAAGGAAAAGTAACAGTGTGCCTGGTGTTGACACAAGTCAGAAATTATTTTGTTGGAGCCAGTTCTGGTGAGAGGAATGTCAGAACTTTGAACTTCAGTTTTCCAAATCCTTCCAAAAATTCTGCTAGCAGACTGGCCACTGGCATGTTCATTGTCTGCCTGTGTTGAATTTTAAAATCTGTTGACATGAGGGGTTTGTAAGGAATGTAGCTGCAATGATGCAATTGGATGCAGTAAGATTTTTAGGAATTAGAAGGATACCTACAGGTTCATAACTGGTTTTGTTTCCATTGGAACATGACTTCATGTTGGATTGAAGAGTTCTGCTGAAATGTAATTTTATGTTGACTTCTTAAAATTCACGATCAAGTACTCTTTATTGCATTTGATGGGAAAAAGAATATTCTTAGGGATTGTTTGAGAACTGTTTCCTGATTTTTAAAATTGAGTATTGTGACTGTAGATAAAATTAGAGAGGCAGGTGAGAGGAATGGAGATTAATTAAACTTGCATTTTTGCACAAATTCAAGATTTTGATCACCAAAGATTATTTACATGTGTACCTTTTAGATATTCTCTAAATTTACTTACAAAGCTATGAGAGAGAGTGTCATAAACTACCATCAAAAAATCCGACTTAAATAAGAAGAAAACATACAACTTGCAAAAGAATTTAAACATTCTATGTTTTCTCAGACAGCAGCTGAGTGGCAGCCCTGGAGAATCAAAAAGCAAATTGGCTGTCAAAGCCAACTGGGGAAAAATAAGTGAGTGTTGGAAGTTATCGGAAGTGATCACCTTTTTAATTAAAGGCTGACTTTTCAACAGAAAATGCACTTCCACTGCCTGATTGCTTGCCTCATTCTATCTTTTTTGTTTTCTAAAATCTCACCTCTTGAGCTTATGGTATTATTAGAGAAATTAAAATTGCATTATGTGCAAAGAAAATTTCTCGTTTATGAAGGAAAACTTGAAAAATAATGCTTAAAAGTTAAAAATGAACATGGAAAATAGTTCAGAACTGGGAGACATTTAAAAGAAGCTATACATAAGTAATGTTTAAGTACAAATTTTTAAAGCCAGCTCATCATTAATTTTTCAACTTTTTAATTTATAAATCTTTTACTGAGTAGCGCTACTATTAAACATTAATTTTCAAAAGGATTTGAATTAATTTGTTGTCAGAATTTGTTAGATTTGTTTTCATTACACTAAAGTAAATGTGCAATAAGTCCATCAACCTGGAATTAAGGGATAGCAAGTAGATTCTACCTCATTCTGTTTTGTTGTGCCTTTTCCCACTTAAATTCGTTTAAAGGACTGTCTTGTCTTTTTTTTTTTTTTTTTTTTGAACATGTAGAATTTTTCATTCTAATAGTTTTGTATCATTGTCCTAAATTCCTTATGAGAGTTAGCAAAGGTACGAGCATGATAGTATACTGAGTTTGTATACTTTATACTATACATTGAAAAATGAATCATACTAGTATTGAAAATTGTATGTTGAAAATATAATACAAAATTCTGCTGCTACATATCATGTATTTGGATTGCAGTTGCCGTGAGACTGAGCCCTTACAGATTCTTAAACTTTCCTTGGGATAATTTTAAAGCTTCACTCAGCCTAGGATTTTAGCTTAAATCTGTTAAACAGAAAGGTCTTAAGACTGTCTGTCAGAATTTTCTGTAGATAGTAACATAAGTACTGGGCTTACTCAAATGCTGGCCTCACTGGAATCTGAGTACCTTGAGCAAGGTGCTTCATAGCAAGAGCTGAATCTAATATTAAGCATAAAATATTGATTGTTTAGATTTCTTGCTGAGAAAACTCATTAACATTTTAATATCAGCGCATGTGTATTTTCATATGACATTCTATTAATTTATGTTTGGTCAATATGAAAAAGCCCTTCTCCTGAGCCTCAGACATTCCTATCCTTAAAGAGACATAGTTTTAGTTCTGTGACCTTTTTCATAGAAACAGTGAAGAGTAAATCTCATTCAAAGCATTTAAATGAGATCAAACATAACCTGCAGAGTGGATAGAATGGAGACTCTGCTCTTTTTGTAATGCTTCTGATAGAAAAAAATTGCCTTTATCCCTTTGTTGTTGAAGTACAACTTAAATGTGATCGCATACTAGACTAAATCAGGATTAATGCAAGTTGCTGTGCTCTGAAATCATTGCAAATGAAATCCAAATCAGACGCATAAAAATTAGTGCTCTATTTAAGTTTTAGTGGAAGCATTTTCTTCATATCCTAATGGCGGAAGCATTTTATTGTTGGAGTACCAGTTCTCTGCTGCAAAGAAAGTGTTGGTAATACACGCTAATACTGGTTACATATGGAAGTTTTAAAGTCACGCTGTCTATCTGTGATACACCTCAGCAAATAGCACCAATTAATCATCACTGCTATGCCTTAGTGTTTTGGTCCATTTAGTTTTCTGATACAAAAAACGTAGACTTAAAGATGTTTAATTATAAATATGTATGGGATATTTTACTAATAATATTGAAAAAACTTTTTTTTTTTTTTTTTTTTTTTTTTTTTTCCAGTAGAACATTTGTGAATTCGGAAGTTTTAGAAAATGTTTGTTTTAACTTCTGTATTGTACTTCTCTCTTAGTTAAGGATTTCAGGACGGAAGGAAATAGCCTGGTATCTCAGCTAAAAATTGTGTTGTAGAGCACATGATGTGAATATGGCAATTGGGTAATGAGGGGTTTGTAAACTTAGTAAAGTATATAATTCTCTTCCTAGGTTCTTATCTATCTGGATTTTTATGTCTTTAAGTACTTCATGATCAGTAAATAATAAATTCAATTTACTGAATAGAAGTTTTGTCACTTAGAAATACTCACTTGGAATATATATTTTTAATTGGCATCAATGGCACATTTCCCAGGGAGCATAACAAAATGGATCATTTAATAGATGCCCAATCTCTCCATCCATCTATCTATCAGCACAGCACATGATGTTTTGACTTTAATATGGTAATTATCTCAGGCTGACTTCAGAGGAGGAAGCTGCCACCCACACAGCAGTGCTTAATTACTTTAGACTTCAGTTTGCCAAGAGAAAAATTGACTTTTTTTTGCACATTGCATGGAATTGAAATGATTTCATTGTCATTTTATTTGAAATGCAGCCTGACATCACCATGGCATCATGGGAAAGAAAATGCAAAATTTCTCTGAAATTCTTAAAATAGGCTGAAAGCTGCCTTATATTTTAATGGTTTTCTATGAAGCCTGTGTTCACATTCCTTGAATGTTAATGATGAGCTGCTTCTGCTTATGGGAGGATTTTTTTTTCTGTGAATACATTTCATTTGCAAGCCAATGAATGCAGTTTTTTTTAAAGTTGCCAAAACCTGATACAAACTCTGGCATTTTAAGGGCAGGTGACTGTTCAAATTAATGTTTGCACAGTGTATAGTTTAAGCACATAACTAATAAGATGAAAGAGATAATGAATTAATGGTAGCGTACAGGCAGCTTAGGAATCAAAGAAGTAATTTTTTGTCATTGACAATCACAGTTATTATCACAAAATGAGATAAAAAAGTTGCGTATGTGTGTTTTCAGCAACTGAAAGCTAAATTTAATATCTATGAAAATTAGCACAAGGTTTTATATGTATGTTGTTAAACATGCTGCTAATTGATTTGCCATACAAATACAGGGTGTAACCTGCTTGAATTAAATGCTGTAGACAGATTTTTGTGCTCAGAAGAGGAAAACTTGATTCCTAGATGTCTTACCCTGAAGTCTGCTGAAGACAAAGGGCCATTTTGGGATTGATTTCAAAGGCTTTATTGGGTCTCTTGCAACTGCTAATGCTGGCAGTGTTAAAATCATCCAAGCCTAGAGGAAAGGAGGAGATTGAGCAGACCAGTAGCAGGAAGGCTCCCATGGAGAAAAAGCTCTTTGCTATCAAAGCAGAAAACACAGGCCTGAGTCTCAGCTCCAGTGCCTTCCAGTGGGTGGACGGCTGTTGGTGCGAGCGTGAGTAATGAAGATGACTCCTGGAAAGTATTTAGTGCAGTCTCTCTAGCTGCAGCTACGCAGTGCACTGCTGCTTGGGAGCAGTGGTTGGGGTTGGTTGGTGTCTGGGCAGTTTCCCCTGGCCCCATGTGCAAGACTGAGGGAGGGAGAAGTACGTGCGTTTCTCTGTGGCACAGTCTATAATAAATCTTCACACAGTGAATGCTGCCAGTCTTGCTGTTATAATTTTACCCTCAACAAGAAAATTCAATACACTGTCCTCCCAAATGGCAAATAAATAATATCAATACTTTCCTTTTTAAGGTTAGATATATCTTCTTCTCTTGGTTTAGACAGCTATATAGCAAAGACCCACTGAAATTATTATTTCATTGTCACATAAACTTTTCACAAAAGAAGAATACAGAGAAGCCTTTTGAAATAAATCTGGTGACACTAGAGAGTTTACAAATACTAGCATATTAATATACAACTAAAATAATAATAAAAAACACCATGCTGCTAAAGATGTTTAGTATTATCTGCTCGCTGCGGGAGTTTATTAGAAACTCCAGCTTTCTTTTATTAAAATTTCAATTGGCTTGGTGAATGAGATCCTATGTTAGTGTCATAAAGTGAGAAGCCAGAAGGAGAGGATATTGGCATTTAAGTTCAGATTTCATTTTGAAATAGTGTATAGTATAGCAGAGTATTACATATCACAAATAATACATATTAGTGGTGTTAGAAATAGTTGCACTGATTCCTATATTCATCAAATTGTCATTGGTTTCTGTGCCATCTGTTAGTTTATATGTGTCATTTTTAAATATATTCTAAGAGTTTTTTAATATAACTGTAAATGAGAAGCAAATCCTGCATAGTTCTGGTAGCCCAGATGATCTCCCAGAAGTGGCTTCAGTGTCAAGGAGTGAACTTTGAACCAAAAGCCTTTGTGAACCAGTATAGGGAGGCCCATGGATTTAGATTTGAACTGTATCTTTTTAGGTTCATGCTTTAATAGCCATTTTGATTTGAGCCTGCTGAGGTTTTCTTCACCTCCATTCACACTTGTGTAAAATGGCAGTGTGAATAGGATTGTTTACCTCAATTGGGAACTGAGTTTTTTTTTTTGTTGTTTGTTTGTTTGTTTTTGTTTTTGTTTTTGGCCCTTTTGAAAAATGATCACAGGGTTCTCCACTTAACTATTCCTACTGCACTGAGCTGTGGTGGATAGTTTTGTATAATTATGCTAAAAACATTGGCAAAGATTTTTTGCTGCATATCAGTCCCCATATTTCCTGGCATCTTCAAAAAGGGTGAGCTGGTAAAGAATAGATGACCAGGTGGCATGCAGGAACATGGGGTTGTGGGAAGTAGGATGTACTTAACGCTCCTCTTTGGCCTTTCCAGGATTATCCTCCTTGTAGGCTTACAGTGGTAATACTTTCTGCACTGGTCTTTTCAAACATGGTGGGTAGAGCTGAATAGGGGTACAGTGTCTAACATCCAAGAATGTAGGGTTAGAAGGGAGGAACATGACTCTCCCATTTCTCTGCAATGACTTGGCTGAAGTGGTGGTCAAAGCTTTATTCCACCTAAGATTGCACAGGAGGAGTCTAAGGTGTGTGTATGTAGATATACATACGTATATGTATGTATACGCGTGTGTGTGTAGATATACATACATGCAGAATATAAATACATGTATTTCAAAACTCAGTTTCATGCCTTTGCTTTTCAAGAGCATCTCTGGACTGCTGTTAAATTCTGAATAGATGTTTTTACTTTTTTTTTTTTTTTTTTTTTCCCCTCATTACTTTGGTGGTCTCAGCACAGTGACATCTGGACATGTTGCAAAATGGTCATAAATTAGCTCACAGCCGGTTTGAAAGACTGCTGTAATTAACTTAAGATTTTTAAAATTTCATTTTTGAAGAGATTCCTCTGTTCTGCTGTTTGTGGTTGGATAATCAGTGTTTCATTACTGGGTGAAGTGTTGCTTTAGAAGTTGATGGCACCACCAACTCAGTCCAGCTGGAACCCTCCACGATGGGAAAAAAATCTCACATCCCCCCATCTGGATTCTTCAAGACGTAGCGAGAAGTTTGCACTTCTGCAGCTGCAGTTCTTTCATGACAGGTTCTGTAAATTTTACACGTGGCTGTCTGCTTGGAAAATATTTTCCAGATTTACATGTTTACAGCATTGACATGTGAAGCTGAAGAGCCTTCCTTCTCGATTATGGCACAAGTATTCACAGATTGCACACTAACTTTATAAAATCTGGAAATGGATCATTTACAACTTTCAAACAAATCAAAGTGCCCTTTGATCTTGACTCCAAGTTTCCTTAAGAGCAACAAATAAAAATAACTTTTTTTTGGTGTTTTTCCCTAAATATGGTCACTATTAATGTAGCTGTTATATCTTTCTGGAAACTTGAGCAACACATTTAATCCATTTTTGTTTCAAAGTGTTTGTCCTCAGTGGAGAAATATTAATTCAGCATAAGTAGGCACCAAAGAGAACACTGTATGGCTGTGAAGTGTGTCTGTAGAGGCTGTACAAACTCAGCAAGAGATATCCTGGTCCTTCGTTTACTCTCTCCTACTTCTGTGGTTTTGTATTCATGAATGTTATCGCAAAATGGGAATAGCTTTGTTGGGGCGAAGGGGGGAGCAAATGCCATGGAAATCTATAGTTACTTTGATGCAAATTAATTTATCCCATAAACTTCAATTACATTTCTGATTCCTACATAACCACTAAACACTTTTAGTGGTTATAAACATTTTTTCAATGTAGCATTAAAAATGTATGCTGTTGGAAGTGTGAAAAATCTGTAACAATTAAAGAACTCTTGGGTTTTAAAATATTGCATTTGGGCAGTAATCATCCCTGATGAGCTTCAGGCCACCAGATTGTCTATATTTATTATTTTCTTTTGACCTTTATTTATTAGTACCTTGAGTTATGTTTTAAGGTATCTTTTGGATGCTATAAAACTTTAAGAGGAAACAATACAGCTTGCTGACAAAAGAAATACACATCATTTATGAATTCTGGTGGCAAAGATCCTTTATATTTGTTAGACCTTGCCATTTTCACAAGCGTGTATTTCTGCCGCTTGAAACTAGTCTGACAGCCATCCATGGTCCACTATCCTAAGTATTTTCTTAATGTTAGTCACAGCATTGTCTGAAATATTTTACCTTTATAACAGATAAACTGTGGCACAAAAGACATTAAAAACCCATTTTCTGTATTAAGGATAGACCTTAGGAGGAAAAGGCTGGGCATTTCGAAACCAAAAACTGCTCTGGAGAACAGTGAAGTTGCATGGCTTAGCCGAGCAGGTGTCAGGTAGCTCATTTACAAGGGAGGAATGAAACACGTGCGGGCAGTTTGAACATTTATGACCTGCTTTCAAAGACCTGAGCTCAGACACAATTTTAGCAGAGCCCCACATGGTCTAAGGCAGCTTTTCATTCTGTGATGTGTACTAAGATGGGTAAGGGCTTCGAAAGTCTTTGTTGTGTGTGTGGTGTGGGAAGTCCCTGAGGTAAGACTGTGATCCTGGAAGCCCAGGCCTGAGGCAGGCCTGCATGGCCCAGCCCCAGCCCTGCGGGCTTTGTGGCAATGGGCCACAGAAATGTTTCATAGGTGGAAATCCAACATCTGCTGCTTTAGACTGTCTTCTTTTCATAATTCTGTCATATATGTACAAGACTCTTGCAAACGAGCGAGCAAAAACCTTAAAATATTTGATGCTTCCCATTCAGGCGAAGGATAACGAAGGATTTGAATAAAACAGAAGTAAGTCTATGTCCTTCCAGTCCCTTAACAGTTAAAAAAGTCCTCTCATGCTTTGTGTTGGGAGCTGGGCAAATATGAGAGAGAAGGCAGCAAGTCAGATGAATTTGGGATTCATTTTTGCATGTAGTTCCAGGTGGTGAATAGCTAGGATAACCTAAAGGAACAAGATGAGCTAAAGACAAGTTGACGTAAAATGTGAGTCAACCCTTTTTCAGTAAGTTGCACCATCACTGTATACAAATGAAAACTATTGCTTTGTATCTAGTTATACAGTACCCTCCATAGGCCACAATGCTGCTTAAAAAATGAACAAAGCAACAGGTGCAGAAGGAAAATGAGTGTCTGCTTTTCTTCAAGAAAAAAAATCAGCTTTCTAACAGCATTGGAGTGCTCATAAAACACTTAATGATGGTCTGTAAATACAAAAAGCCACACTGTATACATGCACTGTACTAAACTGTACACAAACAAGGCAATGTTTCTGTAACTTGCTTCTACTATGAATTTCTTCCCAATATTCATTCATCTCTACATAGCTTTCTGATAGTTGGATAATTTTGTTTGAAAAAGAGCTTTACTGTCTTCTGTGTATCTGAAACAAACAGCCCTAACTGTAATACTATAATCCAAAATTCAACAGTATAGGGTTCATAAAGATTTGTGTTACTTTATCAAGCTAAAACCAAAAATCTGTAGTGGAGTTGCAAATGATTGTTATTTGAAACAGCTGCCATACAGCTTCTAAATCCTTTCCCCTGATGCTTTAATACAGAATTTCTTTACAATTTTTCCACAAAATAACTTTTTTTTTTTTTTTTTTTTTTTTTTCCTATGTAGTTCATTACTCCTGCAGCAAAAAATCTATAGTGTTGTACTCTTGCTATGCTAATGCCTGGAAGAGTAGCTGTTAATAAAACTCATAGTTGGTTGGCTAATTGATTTTTGGAAGAAAGAAAATGGACTTTAACAGGCCTTAATAGCTAATAGGCATTAATATGTTAAAGTTGCTTTTTGAGATTATAAGTGCATGTTTGCTCATAATTAGGATTAAACCTAAATGTAGTGAGTGGTGATTATGTAAATGACAATGCTGAGTGGAGAGAAAAGAACATTTTAAAACTGTTTTTTAATCTTTGTATTCCATACACCAACAATCACAGAGCGGGAATAGATGAGGTTCACATGCTCAGGGTTATCCCCAGTTGGGATACGGTGGGGGTAGTGGTGTTTGCAGCACCGTGTCTGCAGACTTCTCCTGCTCCTCCTCTTGGAGCGAGGTCTGAGATCAAAAAAGGAAGCTATTTTCTAAAAGCTGAAAATTAAAATCTATGCTGTACTTCTGCACTGTTTAAAAAACACCTACAGTGTTCCTGACCTCTGCAGTTGGGCACCACTGGAGGCAAGTGAGGAAAAGAGGTATTTCATTATGTATTTCATTACATATTTCATTATGAATAGTTTACACTGAAAATTATCTTGGTGCCATGGTGGCTGCTGGTGACCTTCCCTTCTCCTCCTTTCCCAGCTGAAGGCCTTGAGAACCAGTCCTCCAGCAATGGCAGGGATGGTGGCAAGCCAACATCGGCTTTAGAATTTGGCATTCCCATGTGGCCATTGGGGCCAACAGCTTCTATTTGGTATTTTGTTCTTCTACTTACTGAAGCAATGAGTGGTATTTGGTCTACTAAATGGTTGTTAACAGTACATACATGCTTTTTGAAATTTTCCTGCCCAATGTGAAAACATTTTAGATCTATTTCATTTAATAATTAACCATGTGATGCATTTTATCAAGAAGGGGTCATAATTCTTTGTGTAATATCTCTTTAAAATTTTACATAGACAGAACTTGTCCAATGATTTTGTTTGTGTTCCCTGAGAGCTAAATCTTCAGACATAAGGAACAGTCTCAAAGTTTTTTGGTGGTTAACTATCATAATGACAAAGTAAGAAAATGTATTTCTTTACGTAGAGCTTACACCGTTGCTTGGTGTTATGCACCTAAGTGGCTTCTTTTGCATAATGGAAGTATCAGTGTGTGCCATTATGCACAGGTGATTGCAAGCCCGTAGGTATAATAGTTTTCTTTGCTAGTACTTTTAAAAGCTTTGCATTTAAGTGTTGTAATTTGGAAGTGTCTTCCTAGTGGAAAGAATTTCTGGTATAAATGTTTTCATTAAGATATTTAATGCAATTTAATGCAATTAGTTGTTTTTGTTGATTCATCACTCACAAAACCTTTGGGTTACCTTGCTAAAATGTCTTGCTTCAGAATGGTGAAGAATGTAAGCTGAGTAATTGGACAACAAACTATTTGCATTTTCAGTAAACTGTTTATGAGATATAGACAGTGTCCAAGGTAGTTGGTAGTGAGAAATTAAATGAGAAGATGGTTTAAAATTCCTTCCACATAACATAGGATGTGGAATGTTATTAATTTAACCATAATGTGAGTCGAAGTGCTTTAGCTTTGTTGTGAGGAACATGTTTACCTCACTCACTGCAAGCCTTTCAACAGTAACTTCTGACTGCCTGCTTGCTCTTTGAGTGGAACCAACTACAGCAAGTGCAGTGCTGTAACTCTGGCCATGTCAGCCATGGAAAGTGAGTGACTATACTGAGCACCAGGTGATGTTCTCACAGGAAAGTGTTATCACAGACACATGATGTGCTTCCATTTTGCTGCAGCTGTTGTAAGTTTCTGCAGGGGAGCCTTATTTGTCATGTAGATGTTAAAATTTCAACTGGAGCCCTTCCACTTTTAGTTTCTGGTCTTCTGTTTGCATGGCTTCATGGATGGTGGATCCTGGCATCCTGAATTAACTTCCACCAAAGTGTGGGTTAGAGGCAGTGAATCCAGACAAGTTTGATTTTCAGTTCTTCTGGATTTCCATCTTTCACTTGCATTTTCCAAATATTATGACATAAACATTTTCAGAAATATTGTTATACATGTAAATGAGACTAGAGGAGGAGGATGATGATGATGATTTTCCTGGTGAATAAGATTCTTCATGTTGTATGACAGCAAGAGATTCTTTCAAAACACATTTTGGGAGAAATTTCAGTTGATTCTATTCTGTTGGGGATGAATTCTTCATGCACTTTTTAGTGCATGGGGAACAGAGCACAGAAATCCCAGTGAGCAGTCATTTCATAGAAAGGAGTCACGAATCAAGGGTTTTTAAGGTTAAATCTTATGGAGTGTGGTATCTGTTTTTAATACCTTTCTTACCAAATAAGAAAGAATTCTCTCTCACTTCTCCATTTTTTTTCCAAACAGGAAAATCTTGAGCGTAGTGTGCCCCAACCAGGAAGTGCTCTGGGAATTTTCACAGATAATACTAAGTAAGGAGTTAACTTGCAGATTCAACTTCTGCTGACTGAAGTAAGAGATGACCCAGCTTGACTCTCAGATTTGAAACAGTACTTGCAT
This sequence comes from Aythya ferina, assembly GCF_964211825.1. Lineage (NCBI taxonomy): Eukaryota > Metazoa > Chordata > Aves > Anseriformes > Anatidae > Aythya > Aythya ferina. The sequence goes on from NC_140304.1 coordinate 19,205,212, forward strand.
GTTGGCAGGCAGAAAAGTAAACAACATTTAACTTGTAAACTTAAAACTTAATTAATGTTATTAAAATAATTGAGATAACATGAATATAAAATGACAAGATGCTGTTTTTATAGTACAAATATACAAAGCAGAACTGTAGTAAAAGTAAGTCATTCCACAGCATATAAGAGCATGCATTATTAGTACATTAATATTTGTGTTTATGGGAGCTTTTAATAGTTTATAGGGCAATTGAAAAACTAAAATAATAATCCTGGAGGCTGCCAAAAATCACAAAGGACAACAAATATGTTAGCGTATAATCTATAATCCAGAGTATTTCTAGAATATCCAGAAGGACAGACAAAGCCATACTAGCATGGATGTGACACTACCAATTGCCTGTGCAAAGCCCAGGCTTTCTTAAAGTAATGGCAAAGCAGAGTCAGGCACAACGTTATTTGTGTAAACTTGTACTGGGGTAGAGCTGGCAGGAGATCTTAAAAGTGGATGCTGAACACGTTGTCCTGTGGCAGCCATCTAGAGCAGTTCTCAAGGTCACTGCTGCCCGAGGAACTGCTTTGGTGGAGATGAGTCACTCAGACCTTCATGTAACACGTGGTGGTAACACCACTAACTGTATCTGAGCTGGTGTTTCTGGGAGAGATCAGGATTAGTTTGGTTCAAGGAGGTGTAATTTCAATTACACAGCATTGGTGTTAGTAATCAAGAGCCAGGGAAAAGAGAGAATTAAATCTCCTATGTTTATTTCTGTAAGAATAGGGGCATGCAGGAATATGATTTTGATGGGAATTAATGGTTAATACAGTGTAATTAAATAACCTCTAATATTTTCCAATGTAACATTTCTGACAGCAGTAATATAATGGCAGCGCTATTAATTAAGTGGGTATGTAGAAAAGTATGGATAGATTATCCTGGAGGGTAATTGAGTCAAGTAAAGACGCAATGAGAAATTTGAGTGTAAAAGTGAAGGAGAGGGAGAGGAAGGAGCAAAACAAATCTGCATTAAAGACATAGTCACATAGTTGGAATGATGTTCATTAGAGAGTATTGAATTTGTGTACAACTATTATGTGTTCCAGGTTACGTTATGTTAGCAAACCAACTCTTAAAATGAACAAACAAAAACCCCCTTCATTGATTGATTCATCTATTCACTGGAAAAAAATGCCATGCTTGGTACTGAATTCTATCAGCAGTTTAATAATGATACAGAAAACAGATTTGAATTTACATTATAGACTGTAGAATGTTTTAAAATTCCTATTAATTTTCTTAGGCTTTTTTTTTTTTCCAGGAGATCTATATTTTTCTTAGAAAAGAAAAGACTTTTTTTTTTTTTTTTAGTCATGTACAACACATCTGACCCTGGTGTTACTCACTGATTTTAGTATCTGAAAGAGAGAAAATGTATTTGCTAGTTTTGTACCCTATAACTAAATTAATAGACTCAGAGACCAATTCATTAAAATTTTATATCTGATTTGTTTGGGTCATAGCTCTGTTATAACTTATTATAAATATCTTATATTCCTTAATATTGCAATCTCTGTGAACTTAACAGACATTAACAACAATACCCCATTTGGAGTTAGAGGGGAAAAAGCAATCCTTTAACTCACCAGCTGAAAAATGACACAAAACACTTATGTGCTACAAAAGTGATTTGACCCCTCTTGCTTGTAATCAAGGAAATTATAAATAATTGTGACCTTGGGAGGATCAATAGGAACTGTCCACCTTCCTCCCCTAATGATCTGATCCTTTTATTTACCTATTCAGGAATTCACTGAATGGTATGCTGGGCTAAGGCTCTTTTATTTTCATGATCTTTCATATAAGATATTGAACGGTTCTTGCTACTTTATGACAAGATTAAGGAAACACTGAGTCTCCAGCTTTTCTATAGAAATTATTTCATGTATGGTTCTTTAAAAGTATTGACTGACTCAGAACCTCAGAAAAGGTTTCATTACACAAGTTAAACTGGAGGAGTGTTTTACTCCCTCCATTTCACTGGTCAGGGTGGAGGAGTAGGGAGGGGAACCGAACACTTAACCATCACTTAATTCCTCTGTGGTTGATTACTGTACATCTTGTTCTTTTTGATTTTTTTTTCAGTTGTTCCATGGCAACATCTTTGTTAAAGAGAGGAGAAGCAGTCATGCTGGCAATAGAAAGGTGAGGTTTACAGAAAGAAAAAAAAAGGAAGTCCTTGTGGAAAAAAGGATCAGAGATGAACTGACATTATTAGAAAAGCTATCAAACGCTGATCATAAAGACAAGTCTGTATGGACTCTGATGGACATATTAAGGGAGAACTACAGATGGTTTCCTGAACCAGAGGGGACCATTCATAAGAAAGATTTATGAAAATACAGGAAACCAAGGAGAGAAGTCTTGTCCTCATGGTAGAGTAGCTCCTTGTGACAGAGTCTGAAATGCTGCATTTTAAGTATGTGTACTCAGTGCCATTAGAGGAGGACACTGGATATCTCTTTCTCTCTACTCAAGTAGAATTCCCCTGTTAGTGCCCAGTGCAGTCTTTCTCTGCATGACTGATGGATCCAGCTACACCTGTCACTATGTGCTTGAGCATGGGAACTGTTCGACACCTGGAGTAGTATTTACATAAAGAGAAAAGTAAAGCAAACAAAGAAACAAAAACGACACTTGTTAGCTTCCTTAATTGGTCATCTGATGTGAGACTTGGACAATGTTAAGTAAAAGCTGGTGTGAAGTACTACCAGTAGTGCTAGTACTGCCAGTGTGATACCAGTATCAGCAAAATCTCTGAAAGCTTTAGTTGTATGAACTTAGTAATTGACAGCCTTAGTAATTAACAGTCTAATGTAGTCCTAACAGCAAAGAGGTTGCTGTGAGCTTTCTGCTTTTCTGCTGGCATCACAGGTGAGTATTTCTAGATGTGAGTAATGTAGGTTGGGGTTTATGGTTATTCCTTCAGAGTGTTTTTTTTTTTTTTTTTTTTTTTTTTTTTTTTTTTTGTGGTGTGATTGTTTAGCACTCAGCACTATTCCTTGGGGAAGAGATGTACTGCTGTTACCACAGTCTTGCTTCTTTTTATTGCATCAGGTACAGAGCCCTCCTTCCTGCCTTTCAAGAATGATCCCTTGAAAACTTTTTGGGATGCCCCTGTTCTGACACTCTCCAAATGAGTACCTACACAACATGCTGGTTTTTTTTTTTTTTTTTTTTTTTTTTTTGTTTGTTTTTTTATCTGAGCAAGGGTCATTTCGAAGTTATTGAGGGGTGGGTCATCTCAGCACACCAGAGAGAGAGACTATCTTCTGTCAGCTTTGGAAGGTCTGCTACTTGATGGTAAACCCACAAAGTGGGAAATGGCACTGGACTAATAGAAAGGACCTTTGCAGGTAATTATGGAGGAGCAGTACTGGCTCTTGGGTAGGCACACAAAGCCTTCCTGTTCTGATTTGCAGAACTCTTCTATTTTTACTGTATTCAGAAGGAGTGTCTGATATGCTGTTTAGTATTATGTGTATGACAGTGCTCCTGGAGTCATCATTTTTCAAATCCAAAGGCTTTTGACAGATTTAACAAGACTTTTTCTCCTTCTTCAAGCAGGGAAAGTAGTTTTATTTTTTATAAATATTCATTTTTATATCCAACCAAAACTACTTTCTCTTTTCTAGGCCTTTAAAAGCCAAGGACTCTAAAAGCTGTGTGGACACATTGTGAAAACTCTCACAGTAAAACAAACACTGTGGTGCAATTGCTGATGGATGATATTTCCATGAGATATTACATAAAACAAAAAAGGAAGTGTTAAGCTCTTTGCTTTTCTTCCTGGAAGCCATGAATCTGGATACCCTGTTTATAGTTCTTTCATCACTGTGTAACTCTGATACTTTGAAATTTCATGGTATAAAAAGTATTGCTCATGATACAGCTTGTGGCTAATTGCTGGAATAGGTGGAAATGACAGCCCACTGATTTTTTCTCTCTCCTGTCCTCTGAATCTGCTTTAGATCTCATATTTCTTCTGGCATAAACCAGAGTGGGATGTATGGGGTTGTTGACCAGGATAGTCTGTGTGTGTTCATGTAAAGGAGAGCTGCTTTTGATCTTTGTACTTGCATGCTAAACTAGGCATATTGTAGCCCTCACATTTTGGACTTGGATCAGCAAGCCAAACTTAGGAGAGAGGAGCTGAACAGAATTGAGAACAAAGACTGCCTAAGGTTGCAAAAATGCTACATTTCACTCATCTGCTACTAAATATCTGACTTGGTTTTTGAGTTCTTCCTGATGGTTGTGAGAGAGATAGCTGATAGCGTTCTGCCCATCTCAGGCAGCCTCCAGTTAATAGAAGACTGCCAATAATTGTCAAAATGTCAGAAAACCATTTAAAGATTTACAGCTTCAAAGGAAAAAAAAAAAAAAAGAAAAAGGATAACTGCCCTTTTTGCTCCTTTAGTAAATTGAGAAAGTCAGGGTAAAAAACTGTCTGTATTAACTAGAATAAGTGTTAGTTCAGAGTCCAGGAGTCCAAATTTTCTTTGACTGTGTAAGATGACAATCTCTAAAGACTCTAAAGAATGACAGAGTTGCAGATTCCTACTTTCATCAACTGTTTTTCTGTCAGCACTGTGCAAATGCTAAACTTGATTTGTCAAGTTGTTGAACTGCACTGACTAGAGTTTTGTGCGTTAAAGAAAGGATAAATCATTACTAGTAGTAGCATTAGGGAAATGCAGGAACCTTTAAAATGTGTGTTAGCATAATTGTGCCATCAGAAGTTTCTAGATTCTAAGTAGATTAACTCAATGAAATCACAGATGAGTACAGTTTTTACTTCAGGTAAACTGGAGGAAAAAGTCCCATTTAATTTATGTGTTTATAGGTGGATAGTTTGGAGACCCAATGCCTTCCATTCTTCTATCATAAATATTATTTAAATTCTCTTTCCTTTAAAACTCAGGTGAAATTAATTAATCAGGGAAGATGGGGATTAACCTTCATTTTTACTAATCCATCGTGATGTTAAACGTGAAATGGAAGGCATAGATCTCGCAGGACATTGTAATACGGTAAAAGATTGCAAATACTTCCATGCAATACAATAATTTTAGGGTGGGCTTTGTGACATATTCTTTGAAAACATATTTCAAACCTTTGTGATATGCATTTAAAGACTGGTGAAATATTTGTGTAGAATAATATGTTTAATTCTAGTTACAAGATTTTGTCATTTTTGTCATTAATCACAATGACAGACTTTTCTCTTTAGGCCAAGGGCAAAAGTTCCTGGTTGTTGATCTAGCCAGAAAGTACTCTAAAGTTTGCAGTGGCATGTCATTAATATTTATGCTGCACAGGTAATAGAGTAAATATTAGACCCATGAATTATTGAAAGTGAAAGAAAAGTGATGAAATACTGTTTGTTAGTTTGGTTGTTTTGTAGTTTTGCATGCTTGTGAGAAATGGCGGACCCCTGAAAGAGAGAATCACTTTGATTACTGCTTATGATTTCTACATTAATGGGAATTTTTGTTGTCAAATCATATTAATATTAAAAATAATTCTAAATGTAATTCTTGTGGTGCATTGTAGTATAAGAAAGAATGGAAGTAGTTTAATACAGCTAATTTAGAGAGGCTACAGGAGTACCCTTTACAAATGACTATACCCTCAAGAAAGTGTTTCCGAGAGTACTGTCAGTCTTTACCATGATTTCCTGAATGACACAGGGCAAGTGCTTTAGCCCAACTTTTCCCTTCTGTTAGAGGATGAACACAGACCTGCTTGCATCAGGCTTTCTGGATTATTGTCCCACAGCTGCTGTTCAAGGGGTTGGTCAATGGACTTAAGTCTTTGATAGATTTTCATAAATTTCCCTTTTAGCTTTGGGGGTGGATTGTAAGAAAATTATGCACATGTAAACTGTGGGAGTAGTGCCAGTGGTATTCATGTCTGCCAGACTGTGAAACAGGTAAACAGGTAAGGAGTTTCTTTTTGGGGATTCTGTGGTGAGTTTGTAGCAGTTTGCAGCTATTCCTGTATTTAGCAGAAGGAGCAATGAAGGTCAGCAAGGTCAACGTATTAAGTAGAAAGCATATGAGATAAAGGTTTGCACCAGCTATTGGACTTCTGACTTGAATATTACTTTGTTGGTGTATAGATGTTAATTAAGTGGTGAGGCATTGTACAGCAGCCTGACCATAATACTGGAGAGGATCTTGCAAAGAGTTGGACTTGATGATCCTTAAGGGTCCCTTCCAACTCAGGATATTCTATGATTCTATGATTAATCCTCAGTCACTTAAGGACAGGCAAATCGTCCAGCTGATGGTACTGTACTTTGAGTTGGCTGACAGTGAATTGATTTCCCAGATCACATTCTTGTTTATAGAATACTTTCTCTGCCTTACTATCATTTTTTTTTCATGGATGGTTTCAAAGCTTCCTGATGTCATAGATATGTTGTATCCTCTCTGCAGAGTCAGCTCCCTTTCCTAGCAGTGTGTATTCACGCCATATGTGGCTGTCATCTTACTCTGTTCTGCCAGTTCCTTCTCCTTCTTAGCCTAGCAGCTCCGTGGGACCGCACGATGGCTGAGGGGTGCTAGCTGATAGCTCTCCTTTCCTCAGAGAGGCATATTCCATTGCTGACAAGCCCAAGCCCTGCTGCTGTCATGGAGCTGGCTTGGAGGCCTGAGCTCATGTGGCAGCAGGAAAGGGTTTCTCCTTGAGGTTGTGACTGTTTGCTCACACTAACCTGCTGCCCTAGACAGCTATCATGCTTGTGTCGTAAGTTTGTGTGTGTACTTGTTATTTCTCACTCTTTTAAGAGAGACTGTATTGCACTTTGTTATGAATACTTAGAAATAGATTAATGTAATCCACTTTGGCATACACTAACATGATTGCAAGATTGGTCAGAGAGATTACATAATGGTAAGGAGAGGTACTTCTGTAGTGATCCGTGCAAAATGTTATCTAACGTTGTCCAAATTTTCTTCTAAAGCCATAGCACTTGCCAACTAATAGCACAGTGTTATGAAAGTGATCTGAGCTACTTTCTGTGTCATGTGTATCTGTCTTTATCATGTTTCTTTCTTCTCCTTCTGTGGTACTTATTAGCTAAACCTGACCATGCAGGAGCAAGCATTGTATGGGAGATTGAATCAAGCCTAATATAGCTGTCTTTTGTGCTGATGCTCAAAGCTTGTAAGCAGGAGAGATGTGATGAGGCCCTCTCTGCTTTAGTATTGACTTGCCATGGAATTCAAAGGAACTCTGGCCTGAGGAACTGAATCCTGCCATGACCTGGATAGGATGATCATGCTTGTGGGGTAGGCCAGGTAGATGATACAGCAAATCAGTACTGTATTCATAAAGAAGGACCCACAGTAATAAACAAACAAACAAAAACAAAACAAAACAAAAAAACATCAACTCATTGTTGAGGGAATCACTTAAGTCAGAGAGAGGCTGCCAAAGACAACAAGCAGTGAGGCAAAAGTCAGCAGGTGGTGCTAGAGCTGGTCAAGCAAGCTGTAATGCAGAGACAGCAGAGGTCAGGATTAAGAAAATGCAAGAGGAATGAGGGCTGAGTAGGTAGGAAGCAGAATCAAGGACCACAGTCAGGAATCAAGGTGTGAAACATGATATTGAGGCAGTGTGCAAATTCCCACAGGGTTGCTTGTACAGGGAGTGGTTTGACGTCTCATGTCATTAAGCACATGTGCTGAGAATGGTCTTTGTTTTCTGTTAGCTCAGTCACTATTGACCAGTGACCACGGGAGCCTCACTCCAGCTAGGCAGCAAGTTCATTAGGTACTTGTGTTTTTGACACTGGCTCTAGTATGGCAGGAACTGCAGTCCCCTTGTCCTAGTGTTTTTTTTACTGTCTACAGAGTCTGTAGTTCTTTATCAGACTGGTACTGAAGCTGTTTACCAGAAATTTACATTCTGACAAACCAAGCTGCTTGGGCCTGGGAAACTACAGGCATATTCCTTGTTGGCCTATTAGGCTAGTATCTGCCTCACCTTTGCTCCTCACATTGAGTCTCTCTGATTGCTTGAGGATGGAGAGGCTGTGATTTTGCTGACTGTGCTGCTTTGGTTCAGCTGTGAAGCAGTTACTTATAATTGGTGCCAAGGAGTAGCAATCAACTGGAAAAAAACACACAGGGAAAAGTTTTTTTTTTTTTTTTTTTTTTTTTTTTTCCCCCCCATAAGATGTTTCTGTGAGCTGAGGCTTGAAATGAAAATGTGGATGGAAGGAAAGAAGACATAGTAGAGTCTGGTTTTCTGTGGTTTACAGTCAAAATTTACTTCTGGAATGGTGAAGGGAAAGGAAAACACAATGATTAGCACATAAGCTGCTTGTGCCCAGCTCTCAATGGCAATTTTTATGATGTCTCAGGAGGGTGTAGGGTATGCATAGTAAGAAAAGACACATGTTCAGAAGACCAGAAGCCCAGGTTATAGGAAGACTTCATTTGGATTAAAAAAAAAATAAATAAATATAAGGACCTTGACAATGACCAAAAATAAAGATCAGTGTTTCAGATACCTGTTGGGAAAATGTAGTTTCCAAATGCCAACAAAAATGGGAATTGAATTTCTCCCCATAATTATATATTCCTTGTTGGTAGATCTCAGAGTCATTTTCACAAAGTGGATTTCACAGTACAGTGGTTTTTTTTTTGATCACAAACTATTCACTAGTATGGTTTTATGCTTTTAAAATGGTGCTGAATGTTCTACATTAAAAGTACAAAAAATAAATTCTGATGTCACCTGCTTCCAAATATTCAGGAGCAAAACAGAATGTCAATTATTTGCATTTTGCCTTTTTTTTTTTTTTTTTTTTTTTTTTAAACAAGCCTTATTCTGGTGCTTGAATAGTGGAAGTACATGCTCAGTGTTGCAGCACAGTATTTTTGCTTAACTTTACCATGGGTCATATGTTGGTTTTGGTCATTCTTAATTATTATTTTTTAAGCTTTTAGCTTAATAACAGCTTGTTATCCAATTTCATCTCTTTCTTGCTACTTGAGTTCTTAAGGTCATCTAGTTCTTATTAAATTTTCATCTCTTAATTTTTTCATGTCTTACATCTTTATGCTCTGATTGCCCTCATCAAATTCAACAATATCTTATTTTGTAATCCCTAAAATCAATACTAGCATTTTCATATCCTTGATCCTATTTTGTCTAACAGGCTCAATTATTATCAACACTTCAACTTACATTTAAATGGAGTAAGTATCTTGCAATTTGAGTAAAAACTGCTTAAATAAAAATTATAGTGATGAAAATGATGTATCCAGCTCACCCACTGACTTCTACACCTTATCTGGCTGGTGTTTTTGTGAAAAGTCCTCTCTTCCTGAAAGGGCTATTTATTTTATTTTTATTTTATTTTATTTTTTATATATAAAGAGTTGCTTTTGTTACTCCTGTTGTTTTATATACGTACTCATGCAAGTGCAATGGAAACCAGATTTACCTAATCTGAAGATTCCTGAAGCTCCTGCTCCCTCAAGAAATGGTGTATCCATTTTTATTTTTTTTAGCTGTATGGGTGAATCTGGGACTCATGCATATTTGTAAACATTTTTTGGCTGTTAAATCACTTTTGCTGCATGTGTAATCACGAGAGTGTAGTGTGAATGTTACACTTGTTCAGGTAGAGCTATTAAAAAAAGAGCCACTGAAGCAACGAGCATTTCTTAGCTCTGTGCCATTGTATTTGTTGTAGGCTTGGATCCTGAATGAAGCAGTGGGAAGGTGTGCTGACATACCATCTGAGCAATACTTTACATTTTGAATTTCAATGACTATTCTAGGGTTTTTTAAAGGACCTGTTAAAGAGTTAACACCGATTCAATTTGTTATCTGTGGTTACACAAATAGGTAGTGAAACTTTGTGTGGAAACTAGTAGGGATTTCTAACAACATAATTGCTTTGTCAAGCAGACTGAGCCTGAGACCTGTCACCCCAAAGCACAGACCTCTGCTGCTGAGCGGAAGGACTGATCTGCTCGCTGGGAGCACTAACAGTTGGCTGTTCTCTTTGGGTCAGCCACAGCAGGAGGCAGGAACACAATGTGTTAGTGTTTAAGAGAGTTTCTTTTTGAATTTTTACTTTTGGAGATTGGAATTATGTAAGCCAGCTACAGAGAGCCCCTCTGCTTAGCTACAGCCGGTGTCATGCTGGTCACACTGAGCCAATTAGGCTTCCAGAAGTCTACTGTGAAACTTATACCAGTGACTCTGCAACAGCCACAGCATTCAGTCTGGAGAGGGGGGAATAAAAGTGAAATAATTAGCCTCTAGAAATGTGTACAGTTCCAGATAGTGCTAAAAATTACTTTTCTGATTTTAATGAAAGGTACTCTGGCTCAATAAAATTTAGAGCAAAGCCCTGCTGGTTCAAATTATTAGTGCACACCTTAGACCTGGTGAGTTTTATATAGTTTCATGTGGCTCTTTGAACATTTTGCACAGCTTTAGTTCAACTCTATTGACCTCCATGTAAGAACCCTTTTATAGACTTACATAGAGATGAAATTAATTCCTAAGGAAAAGTATTAATGGGATGGGATTTCTTATAATATTCCGTGGAGATGGGGAAGTTTTCCAAAACAGCAGTATGCTTTTGAGTGGGAGAGAAATTATAGAGCTGGGGTCCTTCTCGCTTAATTTAAGAATAGCAATATTCCTATAAAATGAAACACTACTGGGTCAGAACTATAACTGCTGTGTGTCAGTTACAGCAGAGTGTATTGAGAAAGGGAGTTCTGGCTGTCCAGCTGGCAGACACTTTGCCCCTCTGTAATGTGCGTGTTTTTTTTTTTTTTTTTTTTCTATCGAGTTTCACTTAGTATTGCTATTGGCTCATTATCATTTTCTGTCATTCTGTGTCACACTATTGCATCCTAAATATAGTTGCAGTAATCACGTGGAACAGTTTGACCTGGCAGGTATTGATGCAGTTAACTTTTTTGCTTCTAGGTCATGGAATTCAACAGGTGGGAGGAGGAAGCACAATTGCAGTTCATTTAACCCTCTCAATTTAAAGCCTGTTCAGGACTGCCTTCATGACACATTAGAAGGGAGACTTTCAAAGCAGTGCTGAAGTGGGATGAGTTTTTTTCATTCCTATCATTAAAGGAGATGGAAGTCTTATTATCTGCTACCTTAATGGCAATAAGTTACGCAAGCACAAGATGAAGGAAAAAGTCTTCCCTATCTTCTATTAACAACAACAAAAAGTAGTCAACATGTAGTTTTCTGCAGGCAACTGCAGAAGAATACATTAGACACCCTGTATATTTATTTCCTGCAGAAAATCTAGTCATGGATTCAAAGGGAAAATAAATATTTTTTTTGTTGTTGTTTGTTTGAACAGTAAAATTATTTTTGCTTTTTATTCTTCTTTCTAATTACTGATTATAAGTATGAAAGAAAGGAATATACACCATTTAGCTATCACACCTCTGATGAACAAAACAGAGATGTTACAAGAGATCTTCACAGTATGAGTCATTTTACGGGCAAAGCTCTTTCTCCTTTACCTGTTCCATTCATGGTTTCCAGAAACTGTTTTAGTAATGCTTTTCTCATTATGAAATGATTGCATGTTACAGTAAATAGTCCTGTCAGTTTGTTCTGTGTAATCTCAACATGCTGCATGGAAAGAGACACTGGTTCTCCTAGAGACCTTTGTCATAGAGTAGTGTAGTACAAGTGAGTAGGAATGATTTAGGAATTTGTTCCTGTAATGCAGATATTGGGTTACTGACACTTTTTGCCTGCTGTTTATAGTGCATAGGCCAGCAATCCCTTTTAAAGGGAGTATGCAAGAGAAGTTTCTGGAAAGGACCAAGACCTACATCAAAGTAATACACATCAGTCATCCTGTTAAGTCATCTAGTTGCTAATCACCATATATATTAAATCTTGTATTTTACAGAGCATTTCTAACCACTCATATCTTGGTAGCAGTAACTTACAAAATGTACCCAGTGGATGAATTTATCAAAATGACAAGATTCATTCTAGCCAGTATGTGGGAGTAGTGGATGTGACATTTCCTTCTTTTTCATGAACCAGCTGGCTGGACTTGACACTGTAACTTCTAGTGGTTGTGGTGGTGACACTACTGAATGATCCTAATTACTACTGCATGCTTTCTTTGCACTTTGCTCATCCTCTACATCTGCTTGAACCATGACACATTGCTTGAGGAAACAAGGAAGCATATTAGAGTGGCCTGAACTGCTGTTCAGTTCTGACAAAACCCAAACTGTCAGGTGAAAAGTTAGGTGTCTTCTTACTGCTGAAAATGACAAAGATACACTATTCTGCTCAATTTTCCACGTATTGAGCATGCTAACATTCTGTTCATCAGAAGCCTCTTCATTATACAGTACTCAATGGAGTCAGTATATAACTACATTACAGAAAACAGAAGGATAATTTATATTTCTACATTTTTTCCTGTATGGATGTGATGAATAACTCCTAGCTGACAGTATTCTCGAACCTTTTGAAATACACAATCACTTCAATGTCCATCTGACTGATGGCACTATTAAAATTGTAAGCTCAAGTTGATTGAGAAATGTGACTTCTGCAAAGTTATTCTTTCCTCATATCTGGTTGTCATGAGGCACTGTATAATGATGTCATTTCAAAAAAAAAAAAAAAAGCACACCACATTTGACAATAATTCTGGAGATATTTCATTATTGAAGCAACGGTGGATAAGGAACAAAAAAAATATTTTCTATCTAGAGGTGGACAGAGATTGGAATATTTTAAGAGTAAATTAGCTATTGTTGAAAATGTAATAATGATTATATGTCTGTGGAACTGAGGTAGGATGACAAAACTAAATTGAAAGTAGTCAGCACATAGATGCAGCTATGAAAAAAAAAAAGTACTACCAAACATTATCAATATTATAGAAGTATAGATCTTGTGAAAGACAGGCTTGCATTTACCTTTATGCATATGTTTTTTTTCATTTTGAAAAAAAAAACACAAAAACAACCAATTTATTTCAATATAGAAAGCTCAGCTTGAACTTCCAGTGTGTAGAACTGATGAGTTGGTGAATGTGAGATGATTTGTGAAGTTATTCCTGTCTCTGGTGTTATTCTTGCCAATTTTCTGTGTGTATATTTAATTCTGGTTATTATGCTTCCCCTTGAAGAGTGTCTGCAGTGAGTGTCACTGCTTCTTTTTGTTCTATGAAAGAGAGGAGAGAGATGGAAACAGAAAACAAGGAAAAGGGCCCTGTGTTTCTAAATGAGGCATGTGAGAGATTAAATGAAATTTCCTGAAATTTGGGTGCATTATAGATACAGATTATAATCAATCTGCTAGAGTGTATCTTAACCATAAAGCTGTTCTTACTTTCTTAATCCATCTGCCTAATATAGATCTTTGACCTCTAAATCTCAGAGTGCTCAAAAAGTGCATATCTTACTGCCTTTCAAATCAAAGCACACAGAAGTGAACCCACTTTACTCTTGGGGAACAGAGAGATGAGAATTCAGCACTGGCTGTGGCTGGTGGTCAACATATTAAAGTTAGCTATTATTGGGCTAATATTTGATGTACTAGCCCAATACAATTCGTATTACATTTGAAAACAAAAAGGTTTCTGTATGCTCATACTTTTATTGAACAGGTTATGTAGCGGCAGTAAATACAGTATCTTGCAGAGAACTATCCAGGTTCTGCTTCAAGAGGTGCAGTAGCACTCACGTGCCTCGCTTATTAGTAACTCAGATGAAAAACAGTTGACTTGATATGTGAAGATTAGCATCACCTCTGAGTTATCAATCTGTGATGAAAAATAGCAAGTGTAAATGAAGAACAAAGAGGCAGTAGCAATATTTGGAGGTGAGAGGTTAGCAGCAGGTGCAGTCTCCTTAGTCATGATGCTTCACTGCAAAGAAATTACACGAAAATATAGCCTTCTGAAAATCAGATATATCACATATATCAGTTTATATTCTATTTGTAAAAATGAGATGGTATGAATGTTGTTTGAAATTTATGTATGAACTTCAGGAATCTAGAAAATGACATGACAGATTACTGTCTCATTACAGTTTACTTAATGGAGCAATTTTTTTTCATGGGTGTGCACTAGGAACTGTCAAATTAAGTTGTATGTGCATGATTATTTCTCAGTTTCTCATACTAGGAAAGAGTTAAATATTTAAAATATATTTCATTCATCTGAAAAGAACACATACCATTATCAGACCCATGGGGGTTCCACAGGTTACAGGATTCTGAACTTAGGTTCAGGAGAAGAATTCAACATTTGTGTGCTTGTCCTTGCCTCAGCGGAATTTTCTTGTTTGCTTCTCCTCTGTCCTTACCTAGTCTGCATCATTCCCCATGGATTCCTGTCCCCTCTGTTCATAGCTGCCACATGTTGATAGACAGCTACTTCTTTAACTTCTGCAGTCCAGCAGATCCTGAAATTCAGCAGTTTTGATTTTTATTTTTTTTTCCCATTTAAAAATGTAATCATCCTGTCACTTGTACTGTCCTCATGTTCTAGTTCGGGTTCAGACACTCTAACAGATTCAGAGATATCAGGTGGAGACATTTCCTATTTCATTTCTAAGCTTCTGTATCTGCTTTAATTTGCTTAAGGCAAAATATTTTTACAGTATGATTTGGAAATAGAATTTAATAATTAGACGGTTCTGGTGCATGTTGCAATCATTCATAGAGCTTAGGGGTGTAGCTGGCAATTGGCATCTATACACGCACATACAAGCATACACATACATGCATTTTAACACCCGCCTTCCCTGCAATCTGCTAGAATATACACCCCATTATGCACACACAGGCTGTTCTGTTGCACAGTGAGACAGAGACACTAATGTGTCAGTAAAGAAGCTGAAAAGAAGTCTTGCTTTGTCTTCAGAAAACATCTTGGAGAGAGAGGGTGAGAAAAAATTACTTCATAGAGAAATTCTGCAGCAGGGAGAGATGAAGGTGCAGGAAAGAAAAAACATATTGTGAAAAAGAGATAAGGAGGGGGAAAAAAAGGGAACCTCCTAAATGCGCTAAATGTGCTGTTGAATATGTGTGAATATTGGAGTTGTAAAGACTATCACAGACAAAAAGAGGAAAAGATTCAAGATGGTGGAAGAAGGAGGGGAGGAGAGACTGAATTGTCATGAAATAGATTGGAAAAATGACCTGCAGGGAGGAGAAACAGAGCAGAAGGGGCTTAAAAGCATGAAAATGATTGGGTGGGGAGGGGTTGCAGTGGTATCTGTGCAGAAAATGATGATGTAGGGGTGGAGTAAAAATGAATACAAAATAAAAGGCAATGACTGCAAAGGGAAAAGCAATAGTGCACAGACTACTAAAATTTAGGCACTTTTGGCTTTATTCTATCACCTGTATTTCATACTCTAAAGCAAGAATCTGGTAAAAGTGAGAAAAGTAAGTTAATGTAAATTAAGGAAGTGGAACGTTAAATGAGAGAAGGGTTGTAGAACTGGCTGAAGTCCAGCAGACCACTGTCTTGTTATTCTTTGAAAAGGTGATTAAATACAGAAAACTAAAAGCTGTATTGTTGTCTTCTCCTCCCACCCTTTTTTTAGAAAAAAAAAAAAAGAAGTAAGGAAAGTAATAACTTGTTGGATTTATTTTGTGAAATGTCTTTGTCCTTTTCATGTTTGTTTGAAAATTTTCAGTACAAATTATTTACAAATAATAAAACAATCCTACTTATTTTCATAAGCGTCTGTACTAATAACATTCTTACTTAGTAAAATGAATTAAACATGACCTGCATAATAGCTAAATATTTGTCATGGTAATGTCTTTTTGTGAGAGATGAATTATTCTGAAGCACTCAAATCTTCCAAAATAAATCCCAGAATGTGTTATTAGGAGGTAGAATAAAAAAATGGATAGGACTGTTGCGTTTATGCAGAGGCACCATAAGAAAAGTAGAACATTCCCTCATCCTAATCACACACAGTTTCTTTGCAAAAAGCTTGCACATAATTTTGTGAACAAGAAAGCTTATGCATCGTAGGGGGCTTATATTTTTGAATGCTTACCAGAACTGGCCAGGAAAGTCAGGTATGTTGCTGTATAAACTGTGAGCTAGATATGGTTTGGTTTTTCAGGCATGCTGAATTTTGTGTTCAACTATATTAATACATGTACACAGACTTTGAAAACTAGGTCATCAGTGGGACAGCATCTTTTTATTATGATAGATAGTCTGAATGTATGAACAACCAAAATAATTTCCATGCATACTGTGAATCATATCCCTATTTTATCCCCAGTTTTCACTTTTTCCTTATATAAGCAAACTCCTATTGATTTTAAGCAGATTTTACTTGAATAAGGACTGGGGAGGGACTGTGGTATTTGGCCCTGAGGATTTTATAAGCTAGTATGAATCACAAGAATTTGGAGACAATATATTTTAAAATGATTTCCTCTCAAGTGCATTGCTACATACTGTGTGTTACTAGGAGCCATGTGAATGTTGTTACCATATGGATGGATAAACATCCTTTTTCTCCCATTCCCTGTTCAGTCATTTTTCAGAGCCTCCCTAGTTTTCTTGGCAGGTTGTTGTTGCAGAACTACTATTGATGGGACTCTTCAGCCCATGCACCTTGATTCTCATGCTCCATCTGAAGAGCCCAGTATCCAGCTTTTCATTTATCCACAGCCTTCTTTTGAAGACAGCCCCCCTCGGTATAAATTCTGACAGTCTGCATCAAGGCCTCAATCTTCTTTCTCTTGCCATGGAGCTTGTGATCAACAGCAAGAAGTCAGTTCTGTCTCCCTTATGTCTCTAGAGCTTTTAGAGCTCTGAAAATACAAAGAGCATGACCCTGGGATTTTTTTTTTCTTGTTTTTTCTTTTTTTTTTTTTTTTTTTTTTTTCCAGGAAACGAACAAAGAGGAACTTGTCAGTCAGTCTTTTTGAAAGCAAATTCTGGCAGAGATGCTTCAGTCTGCAGCTGTCATTGGGCTAAAGGTATAAATATGGCCCAAACGTGAGGCACAGTGTAAAGCAGGGCTCAAATTAATGCAAGAAGTTGGTCAAAAAGTTTCTGACCTTGAAGAGTAGCTTCTGTGAATCAGGACGTATGCGTACTGCCAGTTACACTGTACTGCTCACAAACCTTTCCAACAGAGACCATATGCCTTGGGATTTTGGTGACTATGTGCTATAGTGCTGTACGTGGGAAAATAGGTATTTTTGTCTCTCAGCCAGAGCCTAATGTATTTGAGCAGTTTTATGCTGATTTCAGGAAAAAGCCAAATGAGATAACAAGCTGCATTTTAAATTACCAGATACATGAAGGTGTTTTTGACACTTACAGGTTTACTTTTTCTTAAATAGATTAAAGTGAAAATTCAGATATTTTTTTTCCAAAAATGCTGTGATTTTTGTTGATTTTTTTTGTGACATTTTTGAAACCACATAAATTATAGATGTAGATATGTTTGCCCAAATGGATTCTTTTAATTTCCAATAGAAATTTAATATACCTTACCTGGTAATATATTAAGAAATGATTGAGAAGCAAAGTCAAATAAAGAAATGAATGAAAAAACAACCCGCTTTTTTAGCCTTGTCACTTGGATGTCAGTGTAAAAATAGGGTGAATACCAGAAATTTACAAATACAGGTAGAAAAAACAATGTTACTCAGACAAGTGTTCTTGAAAAAAGTAATTACTATTCAAGAAGTGAGAAGGGAATATAGTATGCTGCTTACTAATCAAGTATTGCGTATTTGTACACCACTCAAATTATTTTCTTTAATGCCTGTGCAAAATATATCTTCTCAGATGTTATCAAATATGCAAAACAATATATTAAAAAAAATCCTCCAACCTTTTGCATAATTATTTCTGATAGCAGATGTAGATACTGTATCTGCATAAATTACAGCATTGTTCCACAGTGCTTCTGCATTTAAATTATGTCAGTCAAGGGCAATATTAAAGGTTGCTTGGCTCCCAGTCCATTGGGTAGGGTTATTTCTAGAGATACATCCTTTTTGATATAGCTAAATTATTTTCTAAGTGCTTGTTTTTTAGCTATAATTAATCCTTTGCACTTCTATAGCTGTTCCATTATGAATCTTATAACTAATGAATTAAATCTGACAAAATCCCATTGGAGTTGCGTTTACTTTATTAGCTTTAAAATTCTAATGGAAATAGCTATAGATGGTGCAAAGGATTCAGGATTATTAAACTAGAAGGTCAATAAATATCACATCCATTTTACAGATGAGTAAACTGAGGCAGTGGGAGGTTAAATGATTAGTGTTGTAAAGGAAAGTATGTTAGGAAGACAAAAATAGAAGCATGAACTTCAATAGTGCAGTTGCACTAGATGGAAATACTATAGAATTTTACTGTTTCGTATACACCAGAATTTATTTCTACTTGATTCATGACCTGTAGTTAATTGGTTTTGTCTATAATTGCAAGAATGGCATTATCCTATTGAGAAGTGCCAACACTACATCTGAACTGTTCTTTTACTAAGTTTGTTTCCTTCTCCTTCCTTTTCCCTAGTTTGTGTGACATTTTAGAGCAGATGTATTCTCTTCCTTTAGAAAAATTGGAAGTATTAATTCAATCTATAGCTTCAGAGATGGAAAAGAGTTAATAGAAACACTAATAAGTACAACCTTAATAGGATTTGAACTCACAACCTTTGAAATATGAATTAGAAATTTATCTGGTAGTCTACACAGTCTTTCATTAGCAACCATGGGAATTTACAGGTGTTAAATTAGTTATGGAATAGTGGAGCATTTCTCTGAATGCAATAAAAACATAATGAGAACTACAAGGAAATAAATTAATTCTAAAAAAGAAATCTAATATAAGGGCAACAAAGTTCAAATAAAGCCTGCTCCCTAGTTTCTAACAAGATCTGTGAAATGTCACCAATATTAGACTTAATATTGCATTGTTATGTTTCACTTGTTGAAATATTTTCATTATATGCAAACCTCACTGAATTTTTAGCCTTCTTTTTTATTTTTTTTTCTTTTTCTGAGTATTTAATATTTCCATTTAGTAGTTTGCCTATTGAAAAAATACTGTACTTTAATAGACTAGAATTACAGCTTGGTCTGAAGCTGCAGGTAATGGGAAACTCACTGTTCACAGGTGTTGATGAGCCAGGAAAGGAGTAGCACAGAGCTGCTGGAAGTAGATGGAGCACAAAGCCCTGCAACTGCCTTTGGTGGGGAGGAAGGGAAAAGGGATCAGCCAAGTATCTTTATGTTTGAGGTATGTGACAGCATTAGAAATCTTGTGTAAAAGCATGCTTTTACTTCAAGGGCATTAAAATATTGTTATCCCAGTTGGCTAATGCAGGAATTGAGAAACACGACCAAAGGTACAAAAGCTTAAACTTTACAGTGGGAATGCATTGGGCTGTGCTATGGGATTTCATTTTATTAGCTTACCTTTAGCTCTTATGCTCCATTTCTTCCTTCTGATTTTAGAAAACAAAAACTCAGGTGTAAAGTGTTTTCAGTCAAGAAATACAACATTACAAGCTCAGTGAAGGAAGAACAAAGAAACTTGTTACAGAGACTTATAGATGATAGCTCAGGAAACAGCTCTGTTACATCAGCAGATCTATGCAATACACGTCCATGTAGGACATTTTGCTCCATTATTCCCTGAAGGGTCTTCTCCAGTGTGTTACAGTCTGTGTATGTTGCTAACACAGTTGTAATGAATGAAACAAATTGTTCTTCTTAGTGGAAAGAGCAGTTCCTAGGCACACAGGAATAGTTGCTACTGAGAGATTAGCATAGAGTGCCAAAAATCAGATCAGTATAGATGCGTTATCAGTTACTGGGGTCTCTCTGTAACTTTTGACATAGCAAAGGCTGAGCAGTGAGGGAGAATGCAGTACAACATGTAGGGTTACCAGAGGGAGAGGCATGGACAAGACATAACTCGTGTAATGGAGCTTAAGCTTCACGTTTCTTTATTAAAACTGCCTGTGTCATGTACTAGCTCTAGATGCTAGTATATTGCTTGCAAAAATGGATGTACCCAGTTTTAAGCTCAAGAGCTTATGAATCATAAGCTGCTATGTTATCTCTGTTCCTCATTTTCATACATCCTATACAAACCTAAACAATGTTGGGAAAAAAAATTAATAAGACATTCTACACAGACTGCTGTCAGGTGAAGAGTGAGAAAATGACCAAACACAAAATAATGCCTGGCTTTCTCTTTCTTCTTGGTTGAGAGAGGTGGAGAAAACTCCTGGATGTGGTAACCTCTTTTTTTTTTTTTCTTCTTTCTTCTCTGAATTACTTCCAAAGTAGCTCTGATCATTAGGGAGTAGATAATAATTTCAAAGCTTTATCCCTTGAATATTCTGGAATACTTAATCAACTAGATGAAAATAAGTTAAGTTCAGCTTCTCTAAATTTATCCTGCAAGTTTCCTCTCTCCAAGAATTCTCGATCATCATTTACAGTAACTGGGTTGAGCAGAGTGAAGGTCTCCAACCCCTGAAACAAAGCAGGGAGGAATACCCAGCTGTGATAGGTAACTTTTACCTAGTGAGTTAAGGTAGCCTCTTCTGCCAGGAAGCTCTGCTTGTTGTGAGCAGAGTGTGCTGGTGACAGTACTGTCTCACCTCTCCTCATAGTGCTTACTTAAACCAGTGAATCCTGCTGGATTTGTTCTGGGACGTTTACATTGCGGGGATTTGAACTGATTGTCAAGTTAAACTCTATGGCTGTGTTGCTTTTCCTTCATTCTGTGGTAGTCATTGTTCTTTTCTAGCCTTTTCTACTTGCTAACATTCATTTTATACCGTGCTGTATCTTCAGTGTGGCATCCTGTAGTAAATACAGTGAAACTATGATTGTTGGCAGAGAACACTACTTAGGGTAAAGTAGTTATTAACCTTGAATTCAATTGTATTGAATGACTTCAAATGGATTAGAAGTCTCTTTGGGTCCCTTAGAATTACATTATTTATATAGAAATATATTGTTTTTATATATTTATATATATGCATAAATATATGCATTATTTATATGGAACATATGGAGTATATTCAATGTAATACATTTTGGGAAAATACTTGGGAAAATGACATTTTGTGAGTTCTCAATAATTACGGATGAAATATGCATCGCTGTTTCCTATATTATTTAATAAAATATACTGTTTTCATTTGTTATATCAGTCAGGCAGTGGCGTTCAGATAATTCAGTATTCATAGGCCTTGCATATAAAATATTTTTAATTTGGAGATTTAAGACTGTATAGCTTCATTACTTTAAAAGCAAAGCTATAGGCACACACATCACTGTGTAGCTTTATGTCAAAAACCAAAGGAACAAGTTATATTATTTTAATTATTAGGAAAAAATGGTCATACAAACCACAGTAATTTGAAAAATCCTACAAGTCCCGTCTGATAATAGTTAAGACTATTTTCTCTGTAAAAGCCTAGTAGTCACTTTAAACCTATAGGATGGTTCACACTTTGTAGAATTAAAATAAGCAGCTAGAGAAGTCAAGAACAACAACAGAAATTGTTTTCAAACACTTCCGATATTTCCCATGTTTCTGGAATGCCTTTTTTACTCCAAACTTTGAGTTAGTCTCTGCTACTCTGCTTCACTGCATTTCATCATTTGGAAAGATATTTTTACGTCCTTTAAAATTATTTTTCTAGTTTCTTGCACAGTAGATCTTTCTGTTAGATAGGTGAGGGGCTTTTTTTTTTCTTCTTTTTTTTTGGAGAGGAGTGAGGCAGGAGACTTGAGAAGAAGCAAGTCACTCAGGGGCCTGCGGTACCTCTACAGGAGGGCTTAATTCCCTCCTCAGTGCTGTCTGCCAGCAGGCCGCTGGCTTTAAATTTGTCTCTAGCCTTCAAAATTTTGGCTAAATGATTTCTCCTGGTTCTAGATGTATCTGACTCCTTTCTGTTCTTCTAACTGTAACTGTTTGCAAGTCTTGTTTCAAACTGGGTATGTGGGGAAAGCTCTGTCCTGATGTTCTGACTCGTCAGTGTAAAGTATGAGCCCCCACTTCCTCTTTGTTTTTTCCCCTCAGGCTTTTACCAAATGATAGAAACTGTTCCAGGTGACCTTGTGTCCACTATGAGGTCATCCCTTTAAAAAGCAGTGCTTTTTTTTTTTTTTTTTTTTGTAATGTTTTTCTCAGCAATGTGTTTCTAAGCAGTCTGCTAAATAACCTGTAACACTTAAAAACTTATATCTGAATTATCCGCTCAGTTACAGTGGTGCAAACCCAATGATTTCTGTCCTTGTTTCTGTGGTTAAGTGAGTGGGACAAGCAGCTATTCACCGTGCTCTGTTTTTTCCCTGCTGATCTCCTTTAATTGAGCTGGTTCCTTCTCCCACGTACTCTGTCATGCAGGTACATTAATTCAATTCATATAGAATGAGCTTTTTTCCCTGATCCTCCAGATGAGCTCAGCTCTGCCTTCTGAACTCAACCTATTATTCAGCGTGTCTTGCAACCTGGCAAATCTCTGATTTTAGTGATTCCTCCTATACTCTGCTTTCTGTCTCATGCATTCATTTTATTCTTTCCTGATTTTTTTAATGTGGCTTTCTTTTATAGATAATGTTCCTGTCCTTCACATACACAAGTTTTGATTGATTTTTTTAAAACATTTTTCTCTTCTCACATTTTTATGCCTCCATCTTCATTTCAAGGTCCCCTAACCTGTTACCTTTATATAAGAGAATGCTAATTCATTTTTTCCTTGCAATATTTTCTGCTCTTTATTTGCTTTGTTCCAGTTTGATATAGCACTGTGTTTTGATCTGTCAGTGATTTGTATATTTTTATTTATGTTCTTGAGGCGAGCAAAATTTCACTGGGGTAGTAGTATTGTGAATGATCGGTGCAGCCATTAATCACCTGCTTTCTGGAATCACAGGAAAACATGTCTCTCTCTAAATTTTGGAGCAGCAGCCTTGTAGAACTGAGCTCAGAGGTCGAGGTGCATGCCCCTTATCCAAATGAGTGAATTTGAATAATGCTAGATAGGCTTTTCTCTAGTATTTATTGTGGTGGAGTCAGTCTTGAAATGCGTATGAAATGTGGCAGAAAAGTAATGAAATCACCTAACTAGAACAAAAAGGGAATGGAAACAACAAGTTTAAACATTTCCTATCTTTCTTTTTTGACTGGAATTTGTATGCATTGAGAACATCTCTCAATATTTTTCCTGAAATCAGGAAAATTTTCATATAGCCACCTGCTATTCTGTTTTGTTCGGTTCTCTCAGAATGATGACTTAATGGTTTGAACAGTGGTATTGCACACTGTATCTTGGGCTACTGTAAGGATGTCTTTTAAATATAGCAGTGCTTTCCAGACTGAAAAGTTAATATTTTAGCATGACATACAGCACTGATGAATGGCAGTCTGTAAGCTCAGTACTGATTTTTTTTTTTTTTTTCCTGGCAAATATACTCCTCCTTTTGTAAAGGCCAAGAAATTAATGAATGATTTTATTCTTCCCTCTTGCAGCCTGCACAGGGTAATTATATATTATTAATAATGCAGCAGTACAAATGATATTAAATGAACTACATTTGTTAATGTAGATTTTATCCAACTGCTTTTTTCATTGGTGAACTGTTTCTCATCAGGGGGTACTAATTAGCTGTAATATGTGGAAAGATGGGACAGAAACCCAAACTGATAAATAAGAGATTCAGAAAAATCCATGAAGGAAGAACACCATTTAAGAGTGTGAACAGATTACTAAGAGGAGACATGAGATTTTTTTTTTTTTCTTTTTCATATACTTCATGATCATTTGAAAGCTGGGAAGTATCAACTCTTGTTCTCCTATTGCTATAAAGACCCCACAGAATATTCCGTATGTCAGATTTGTAATGCTTTTTCCTTTGCAGTAACAAAAGTGAATATAAAAGCTATCAGAGTCTTTACTATGCTTGCTCTTGCATTTAAAATAATGTATTAATGAAAATCAGTGATTATTTATTGCTGTTAAAAATATATTTAAAAAAATCACTAGCCTCCTGATAAAATTTGTTCTCCATGTGTTTGAATAATAATCTCTTAATTTTTATTTATGTTGTCATACATTTAATGTGGTTGTATGATATATATACGTGCACAATGCATAAATGCAAAGGAATTGATCTGATTTCTACTAAAATCAATTGAAGGGTTGTTGTAGGCTTCTGAGGGTGTATTATGAGCCCAAATAACCGTTCTTACAGCTAACGTACAGTTGAGACCCAGACCATATAAAAATGAAACCAACATAATCTCATTTGAAAGCAGTTGTTTTCACCTGTGTTCACAGGATGGAAATTAATTTAATCTCATTCGTTAAGAGGCTTACTACACATTTTCATTGTATTTCTTATTACCAGAGTCCAGCGGTTCTTGTATGCCGTGGGACCATTCCCATTGGCTAGGCAGTTTTCTTTTCCTGCCCTTTTTACAGGTATTCTGTTTCTAGAAATCTTCACAAAAATATCCTTCCATCTAGAGCACTGTGAAAACAGAAACTTGCTTGAGAACTCATGGCAGCAAACTTGACCACGTGGCACGCAGAGATGTGTAAAGCACCGCAGCAGGCACTGTTCAAAGTCCTCAAGCAAGTGTGATTGCCTCATACATTTTTAAAAATGATCAATTATAGGACTCTACGTTCCCCTCTGAAGTGATAGAATTTCTCCTTTTCCTTAAATTCCCCACCCTTGTTTCTTACTGGTGGTGTGTATGATCACTGGCCACTCCATAACGGGCGGTAGCATATCCCACTGCCGTTGGGTGGTGCTGTGTATGGTGTGCACACGGGCAGTGTGTGCAGTGATGTGCTCATGGAGCCAGGCTGTGTGGTCCTGCCAGGCTGGGTGGCTGGTGGAAGCCATCAGTACAGGATTCATTATTGCTGCTGGCAGTCTCAGCATCCAGGAAGCTGTGCCTCTTAAAAACCCTTCACGGAAACACATAGATTCAGAACTGTTTACATTTTAATACAACTATTTCATGTAATTAAAGCAAACAGATAAACAGATCAATATGTTGAAACAGATGTATAAATATATAGATAGACATATTGCACAGAAACCTTAATATTTCATCCAAATGAAATACTCTATTCCAAATATGCCCCGTAGGAGTTTTGCTCAAGGCTATGCTTAGGTATACTCAAAAACTCCTGATAGCTAGTCACGAGGGAAAATATGTTCTCTTACAGATAATTGCTACTGGCAGCTAGAGACCTAGAGAATTTGATGTGCAATAATGTGACCTGACTACGTATTAAACTTTTTTGAAGGACATGTGTAAAGAAATTTTATATGCTTCTCACACTCCTTAGTTTTTTTGGATTTCACTTGTGTTAGCACATTTTTAACAACTTCCCTATGTTTAATTCTTTTAGGGTTCATCATAATAGTTCTCAGCCATAAGAGATTCTAGTATTTTTTTTTTTCCCCCAGTTTTTGTCTTTTTTTTTTTTTTTTTTGGTTCCCTCCTACCTGCCCCCCACCCCCCACCCCCCCAAAAAATAAGGTTTAGAAATGTAGAATGGAGAGGAGATGGGAAGAAGAATAAAGCCCAAGTGACTTGTAAGGAATATGTAAACAAAGCAGAATTGCATTATTGATGATAGAACTTGAAAAAAAAAATGAAACCAGTAAATAGTTTTTCTTTAAAAAATACATGAGATTAACTATTCAGCTGCTGCTTGTTTTTCTGCTTTAAATTTCAATGTTGTCTTGTAAGTGTCTACATCGTATCTTGATATGTGTTATTTACTGCCCTGTTATCTCTTAGGAAAGCTTATGATTGCCTTTCTGTATTCAAAAGGGTATATGTTTGACACCAATTTTTGTCCCATTGGAAAGCACATAGTAATTACAGGAAAAAACAAAACAAAACAAAACTTATAACAAACAGTTCTGACATTGGCTTTTTAGACTTACCTTTTCCTTTAGTGCTGGTTTGTAATATTTGTTTCCCAACATTCAGTATTATCACTAAGCTAAATTTGTTTTTTCATAAACCACCAGAAACAGAAAACGAAATTCCGAAAGATACAAATTGATGCAATGACTCCAATAAATATCTTTACATAGCATATAAAAATACTTGAATCATATTATTTTCTTGTTGGCAGATGTTAACAGGCCATAAATATATATATTGTTGTTCACTGTCCAAACAAAGATAAAAGACAAGTAACTGTTTCCCATCACTATGAAATCTTTCTATTCCTCTTATTTAATAATAAAAAACAAACACAAAAAAAATCACAAATTCCATATTTATATCTGTAGTCAATATAACTGACTGAAATATTTTCTTTTTTAATTTCTATTATCATTTCTATTTTTACTGTGAAACTTTATATATGAATATAGATGGGAAAGTAGTGTTTGTATATAGGTAGTGATAATATTTTGACATAACATGGAAGTTTAAGTGCAAAAACATTTGACTTTATTTCTATAAAATAAACCTGTCTTATTCTCGTTAAAAAGACAATGATATAATAAAAAAAAAATCACAACGTGGATTTGCTTTAATTTAGATTTTACTAAGTGGTAGTTGTGGAAAATAGTAGAGTGTATAATATAATAACTAATTAGAAAAATGAATTACACTCCTGTTCCTTGAAACTCCTTGATTTGGACAGTTTGACACATTTCTCAGCTTCCTTTGGTACCTCACAGCTTTATGGAGATGAGGTCAGTACAGATGTCTTTGCTGGGGTAGTTCAGTAAGTCTTAATTCTTGACCATACTTCCTTCTGAAGATCCCTTTGTGCATTGTTGCCAAGCAAAAAATATGGCCTTTGATTATCAGGGTTATAATGAGGAATTACAAAATTGTCACACAGTTTTGTCAGGAAGGAAATCCCATCGCTCAGTTGTCAGTGGGGTGCATGTAATTTAGCCTTTGTATCTCTCCTATAATATGCTGCACAACCACCACCTTTCTGAAGATACTTGAATTAAAAGCCATTCCAATGGAGCTCTGACAGGTTTGGTACAGTGCTCCTTCAGCAAAGAAAGACCTTACTATTGTATCAGTGGAGTTATGACCACACTGGGAGGGAAATTTATTTCCAGCTTTCCATGTCATGGAGATGATCTGGTCCAAATTGCTGTATCATGTGAGGTAGACAGGTGGCATCAGGCAGTTAGCAAATAAAAGATGAAGGCAGCAGCAGCAGGTTACAGCCTCAGGCTCAGCAAACACTCAAATCAGCTGCAGCAGGTTGAGGCCTGAGGCAGGACAGCATGGCTGACTCCTGTGGAAACAAAGCCAGACCCGTCACCAGCGCAGCTCGTCCATGAATGCCTGCAACTGAGATGCTACAGAAGCTGTGCAGAACCTCGCAGTTACAGGTCAGCCATGCCGTGTGTGACATCTGGCTCACTCCTGAAACCAAGAAGTCCTCCAAATATCTGAATCAGGTAAAGCCTGCTGCTGCAAGGAAAGTACTTATTGAAAGGTGCATTACAAAATTTATGCATTTCAGTACTTAGAGGATTTTAAAAGTTGTATTAATGTAATGTAAAAAGGGAGATGGGTATAAGCCAAGAAAGTGTAAACACAGATGTACTGGGTGTCCCAGACCTGTGTACCTGCTGCTACTGCTGAGTGGTGAATGCTTCCCATTGGATCTGTGGTTAAAAACTGAGGAGCATGGGAGATGAGAGTACACAGGATAAGGAGAATTAGTCACTTTTTAGGGTAAAGCATAAGAGAAAAAATTCTTTGTATATGCCTTTAAGGGTTTCTCTATTCAAGCAATTGTATATTTATTTCCCATATGCATATGCCTCTGATAAAAAGTTTTTAGCTGAAGACCTTGTTCATTTTTCCAGTATTTGTCTAACAATTATTTTCTTTCTCTCTGTAACCTATGCCTGTCTTGGACTCTTATGACTAATGTTGGTGGTAATAGCTTTACTACTACTTTTTTCAAAAAGAAAAACAAATAAACAAACCTCTTCTTTCTTAAAAAACAAACAAACAAAACAAAAAAACATAAAACCTAATAAGACAAACAGAGTTTTCCATCTTCTAATATTCAAATCACAAGATGTGAATTACAGCAAGTAGAAAAAAAGTCCCAGTTTTTTAATTTTGAAAAAAACAAGGCAAGCTCTTAACATCAAAACAAGGAAAATAATATCTGAATAAAAGTTCAAGTCCAGGTGAAGCTGTGACGTAAATTACATGAGGAAATAAGCAGTTACCTGTAAGATAATGGTTCACAAAGAGTGTAGATAGGTACAGACCCTTAACAAGTCCCTCAGCCACAATGGGCTCTCACTGCACACTGCTGGCCCTTCATGAAAGCTAATAGGGTTCTCCTCTGGCTTGGCCTCTCCCAGCAGAGCTAACTGTGGTTCACCTGGCAGTCGCCCTCTGGGGAAGGAATCAAATGAGTAAAGTAAGCAGTAAAACAGTCACTGCAACCGCACCAAGCTCAATGGTAAGAGTTGTTCTTCAGAGAAACACAGTGGTGCATACAAGGTATCTCAGGTACTAGTAGAGGTGGCTTCTAACTGGACTGTTTGATGCTGTGCTGAGTGCAAGCTAATATCTGAAATATTAGCTTGAGCTCAGTGGTATTTTAACTGTGATAATGGAACTTTTAATCACTTTAGAGTGGAGGCAGAATGAGCTCTTACCTACCTGTGGTTACATTACATAGTCATAACCATTCAGACTTGTTATTTCTGGCACTGAGTGTCTGAAGTCAATGAGAATATTTCCATTAATATGATGCTACGGATCAATCCTGAGAGCACAAGTTTTGTTCACTGTAAGCTAGACAACAACAACAGTGAAATATAATTCATAGAAATCAGCTGATGTATTGATCTTCATTTGCTGATAGCAAAAAAAAAAAAAAAAAAGTTTGCTGTTTTTTACAGTATCCTCTTATAAAGTCTTCAAGTGAATCAAGAATCAGAAGAAAGAGTCTGGCATTGTGCCTTCTTTACACATGAAGTTCTTTTGAAATCAGCAGCAGTAAAGCCTGTAAAACTACTAAACTAAGAACTGCATCCAGATAATCTCTGGGTCAGCGTACCAAATTTTCTCTTTTGCCAAGCACGCTTGCACTGGCTGGAAATGGGATAAATTTGCATTGCTGGAAATGTGGTTGTCCTTTTTACAGAGGAGAGAATTGAGAAATTCCTGGTCTCATCAATGACCTCAAAATATTTGGGCAAAGAAAAGGAATAAACTTCTGGTGTAACTGCATAATGTTTTGCATCAGTGACAGAAACTCTGCCTGTCTGAACTGATCAGTGGCTATGCTTTACTGTGATTTCTAAAGCAAATGCTGAGGTCTAAGAATTCAGGGTGGCAGTTATGAAATATTAAGAAATCCACAGGGGACAAAAATCTGTACTACTAAACACCAGTAAAGAACTACATAATTACTGAATAATCATTTTTCTTGCAATGAAAAGTATCTTAACTTTTTTAAATAATGCACATTTAACATAGATTGGTATCTCTGAAGCAGATGTCTCCTTGACATGTGCATTCAAGCTGTTGGTGGTGACCTTGTAGGGTGAAGCGGCTTTGAAAATTTGCTTTTCCTCCCAATCTGTGAAAATAATGCTGTACTGAAGACTTAATAAAAGTCATAGCTTCTCATAGAAGCTTATTTCAGCAAAGTAAACTATTAATTAAAATAACAAATGTCAGCTATTTCTCAGCTTGACAGTTAACACAACACAGCTTTTGCCTAGCATGATGTACAGAATGTATGGGAGGTATACCTATAATTCATTTTATCTATGTATGGTTCACTTCTTATATTTTAATACAGTGATAAATTAACAAAAAATGCTGCACTTTTCTTAGTGGTGTGAGAGCTTGGGGAAAACCCATCTGGCATGTAAACAGCGTATGGCTAAAATGGGGAGAAAAATTATATTAGGGAATTTCTGAAGGACTTAAGCTTTAGAAAACAAAGAACAACATTTTTAACGCGGTCACTTGCCCTTTATGTTCCATTACCCCCTCAGGTGGAGCAGATGTGGAGGGATGGGAGAGGAAGGTGTGTGCTATTGCTGTAATGTGTTTTTTTTTTTGGTGCGTTAAATGAGAAAAAAAAAAAAAAAAGCAAGGGCAGGGCATTATGGCTTTGAGTTACATGTATATTCCACTGTGAAGGTAAACGCCTCTCAGGAATTAAGGCAGAAGACATCTGCTGTTGCCTTCTTTTGGAAGTTTAGGTCTGGCAAAAGGGCCTGCTGGACCTTACCACAACTTAAAGCAACACTGGGGGTTTGGTGTTGCTGCTCTGTGTGCTGGGGGTATGGCCAGCACAGGAGGAACTGGCGTACAGATGTGTCTTGCCTTGCCTATACATGGGAATTTTTTAGATGAACTGATGTGGGCATTTTTGTGGATGCTGTCTTCTTTTGCTGTGCTGATGGTCTGGTCTAAAAACACAGATAATGAACATCCAAGGGTTTTGTTCTTGACTTGCATCTGAGCAACTTTGTTAGGCCTATGTGTGAGAGAAACAGGTCAAAAGTAACCTCTTACCTTGTGGCTCTGTGTTTCCGTGAGCCCAACTTGAGCTGTCCATGCACTTGTAATTTCAGCTACAGGCACTACTCATTCGTATGCTCCTAACTTCCTGCCCTCTCCTGTTGAATTCCCAGAACTAGAGATGACTCTTTGAAAAGCTTGTCCTTTACTTCTGCCACTGGTTTCCTGTAAACAAGGTGTATGGAATATTTTTTTTTCTTTTTCTGTCTGAATGTTTTGAGAAATACAGGTAACTCAGCATATGATGTTTTTGTAGAGTTAACTGCCCCTGGTGGCTGAGAAAGCAAATCACAAAGACAGGCAGAAAGCCATTAGCCAAAGTAAATAAGGCAAAGGATTCAGAGAATTAAAAGTACAGGTTCAAAAGCAGTCAAAAAACTTACTAACCCTCATTTATAAAGTTAGCATTTCAGAAAATTTGATGGCCAGTGACTAGGAAGTTGAAAAGGCAAAAGCAATGTACACAGTGTGCTTTGTTAGGAGCAAAGGGTGTTACTTGCTAGAAAACTGTGACTTAACGTGTATTTGTTTGACTGAGGGGCTGCTTTCCTTTTGGGATGTGGTTAGGAAAAACTTTTATTTATATAGTTAAGCATTTGAACAATTGAATTCTGCTGTGTCTGACTTTTATCTGTTTATTTTAATCCTGTATTCTGTGGCACAATGCTTATTGGTCAAGGGAAGGAACATCTTATATGAGCACATCGTCAAAATACTGATTTTGCAGCTCTGAAATTTCTCCATAAATAGTTAAAAATGCAGCAGCCACAAAAGAGGAGGAAAACAAAACAAACTATTCCTGCTGCTTTTCTCTCTCTCTGTCTCTCTCTCTCTCATTTTTTTTTCTTCTTCATGGAGAGAAGCTGAACCTATGCAGAAATTCTGAATAATTTGCTATAGTGTTTAAGCTGTGTTGCACTTAAAACTGACCTGATAAAGCATGAAGATTTTTTTTTTTTTCCAGTTGTGATTCGAAGACCAAATTCTTTCCTGTTTTGAACTCAGTGTTTAATAAGAAAACAAATTAGGAGTTAGATGTTATAGGGCTGCCCATGAAAAAACCCTTCATCTGGCCTTCAGAAAGACATTGAATGAATTGCAACTTCTATGATATAATTTTATTCACATAGATGTGGTAGCACTGTTTAGCATTTAAAGTTGGGCAGGTTCTGTCCTTGATGCCATGCTGTGCATTGCATTAAGTAGAGTAACTGGCATAGAGTAAGAATACAGCCCTTTCACATTAGCTTTCTTGCATTTCTCTGATTTTCTTCCATTTCTCTTATTAAACCTGAAATCTTGTGTAAAGTGCTGGCTATTGGGCATTGTTAAAGATAAGTAGTGCTTGGAGTAAAAACAAATTTTTTAGTCATTAAAAATGGCTTTTATTGCTCTAAAACCTTGCAATCTTGAGTAAACGGATCTTTTTCTCACTCTGATCAATGTAGCTGTAGCTGACGTACTTCATACAGCAACGCTGACTGCAACAAAGCAATGGGAAGGAGTCACTGTGCTAGCTGCTAGAGTCTGTCTGCAGAGCAGTTCCGCAAGAGGAGGCCAGGAGCAGCATATAGCAGTATGTGGTAGATACGAGGCTTGTGTGGCCAAAGTTGTTGACATTCTCACATTCACAGAGGGAATTTTTGCCTTGTGGGTCTACAGTCTGTCAGACTTCAGGAAAGGATGTGCTCAAGGTACTGAAGTTAACAAATACAAACATTAAAGGCCAGCCTGAGAACTCAGTATCAAGGGATGTGTCTGTGGAGAGAGTTGCATCCTAATACTTGTATTTCTCCGGATATAAATGACTGTTATTGCATCTCTGTTCTCAAAGGAAGGCCTTCATAAGGTGAATATCTGGTCCTCCACTGCAGACTTTTTGGATTTGATAGGGGAACATTTCTTGAAAGCAAAACAAACCATGAAACTTTCACTTAACTAACAATTCATTATTTAATTATGATAATTGTTATAATTGTTTTAATTATGAAAAATTAAAGCTATGACAAATGAAGATTATGACATTAAAATGGCAATTAATTTCAAATTAACTCATGGAGTAAGATTTGCTGAGGTAGAGATCTGGAAATGTTTAGCAAACAAGTGCATTTACAGTAAAGAGGTATATTGTGTGGATGATCCCATCTTTCCAAATTGCTATGTCCCATCTAAGCAGCAGGAATTGTGTGTCCTCCCAACAAATGTGAGGTAAAACACGTTGGTCTACATTAAGGTAATATTTATTTTTTTTTGAGAAGCTACCTGGAAAATAGCAGAAGACAGTACGTTTAATTTCACATTTGTATAGTGCATGCACAATGTTAGTTACTATGGTTCAACTGTGTGCTTCACCATAGGTCACAATCAACTAGACATGTATAGGCCCCAATGTTATGCGTCATATCAAAAGCATACCATTAGGCCAAAACAAACAAAGAAAACAGTTGCAAGAAGATGAGAATAGAATGCATTTATGAGTGTATTATCTTAAAACATCATGACTTAGGGAATTATCACAGACAGATTATTTGCAGTAACTGATCATGTGGACATGCACTGTAGAACATCTGATATCAGTAGTGTCAGGTTGTAAAGAATCTGGTGTATGGACCTTAACTTAACAAAAGCTTCAGACAATAAATTTGTTTCAGATTTACTCCAATTATCCCCAGAACTGCACAGGTCCAAGTATTACATAACTTTGGCTAGGTGATTCTTTGTCTACACTGGATGCAAACAGAAATAAATATGCAGATGACTGGGACAGAGGTACTATTGGAACCAGGGGGCCAAATCTGAGACAGCTCTGGCAACTCTGTGTATCCTCACAGAGTAGAGCCAGTGCTATGAGCTTTGCGCTGCTGAGGACCAAACCAGCTATCAGACTTCAGTGCTGCATCATGTAGTGCATGTGCTTTGTACTAGCCACCACCAGGCACTTCAGTGCATTTTCCCCACTATAGTTAAAGTACAAGTTGAAGTTTTTCAAACCTTAACTCTCATAAAATCTCATATTTGAAGCATACATAGAATTTGTAAATAAAAATACTATTGTACTTCAAGTACATGTTTGATTTAATAGTGTGTTTTTTGTATTTATTCAGTTACAGATTTGCAAAGAAAATATGGTTCTCCTTGGAATCAATTAGAAAGTGCTGTCTTTGGCTGATCAGAATGCTGCCTAAGACAGGTCTGTTCTAATTGTGTAATGCTTTTCATAAAGAGGAAGAAGAGGAAGCTGGCCATTTCAAAGAGGGTGTTAAGCTGCAAGAAGGGAGCTATAATACAGAAATGTCGAATGCTGCTTTTGCTGTGCCCTGTATCAATATATGCGTGTCGGAGTAGGTCAGACAGAATAAGAACTAGCTCAAACATTTGTCTTTGACATAAATAGAATAAGGTTGTCGTGTTATTTTACAGATTTTAAAATACTGAGTTAATAATGGCTATTGCAGTGCCTGCTTTCACTTGATATGTTCAATTACCTTTGCTGTGAGGGAGTAAGGAGCTTATATTCCATTTTCCTTTCAAGGTGTTTGTCATATGCTTTCAGTGCTGAAATTTTGGGTGCTTCTGAGGAGTAACTTTTTTGCCATATGTTTTTCCCCTTTTCATGTGAATAAAAGCTGAATGAATGGGTCTCATCATTTTTTATCTGCTTTCTACCCTAGAAGGCAGACAGTTCTACTGCAGCAGGGTCTCCAAATATTCCTTTTAAATGTTTTGATTTATAAAGTTTTGCACTTGTCATAAACAATCCTAATATGTAATTCCTCTGTATGAAAGTAATATAGCCAGAACTGAAGTTGGTGGCAAACTGTTTTTATGCATAAAACTGTTATTACAGGAAAAATTTACTCCATGTATATCCTGCAGGAGAATTTCCCTATATTTAGTTGATTTTGAGGAGAAGTGGAATGTGTTCATTAAGTCATAGTTTCTTTGTACTACGTGGTATCAAAAAACTAAAATGTATATGGTATTGGTAAATATTTATCTGAGAAATAGTAATCTCCTGACACCAGATCCATATTATATCATAAATTGACACAAAATATATTAATATTTTGGAAAAAAACTGTGAATGTACCATTTGCTTTAGCTTTTTAACAAGAGTGTAGTCAATTACATGAGAGAGAAAAGTTGTTTTTCCCAAAGGTGGGTTTGCAAGGCATTGGTAAAATCAGAACCAACCCGTTTTATAAGTAACCTGACTCATTTTGTGTTCAATCAGAAACCCAACATGACAAGCAGTGATCAGCTTTCATCTCTTTTTATCTCTATATACAAATATGTTTATTTCCAACTCTTTTTAATTCTCGTGAAGTAGTGCTTAGATCCACTTGTGAAGAGGAGACTGGCTTTAGAAATTGTCATCAGATGTCCCCTTAGGGGAGGACATTAACCACTTATTTCCTATAACTGTTTCTAGAAATCAGTCACTGTTTTTAGTGTGATGTAGCAGAGGAGGATTCTGGAGAGAACTGTTTAAAGTTGAAACAAAACGTTCTTTATGGAATGTTTTTATAGCCACGGTGGTTAAGACTCAAACTTTCGAAAGTGGCACTTGGAACTCAATATGAACTATCTGTGATCTCTGGAGATTTTAGTTTGGTATTCCAGGCTTGGATTACAAGCATTTCTTAGTATCTCTGAAAACCAGGCTGTTATTGATGTATTAGTGCATAGCACATATTTAGGTGCTTCTAAGGAGGGACAGAATGTGTTCTTCCCCATTTTATTTATTTATTTATTTATTTATTTTTACCCATGATATTATGGTTTCTTAAAGGTGCTCCCAGTAAAACCAATAGGATCTGCAGGTACTCTGCACTTTTAAAATCAGTCTAGGTCCTGATTTTCTAGGGTGTTAAACACCCTTTGTGCTCAGTGAGTCAGGCTGTTGTGCTTGCTCAGCAACTCACAAATTTCAGTCCTTATTGCTGATAGGTGCAATTGGAAACACTGGCTCTTTTCCTAGAATGAATCAGGTTTAACACTATGCAGAAAAGGAGAGCTTGTCCTACCCACCCTTTGTCCTCATGCTCACAGATTACTTATATTTTGCTGATATTGCTGGTACAGAATAACTCATTTGGATGCAAGAGCCCACTCTTCATGCTTCAATCACTCTAAAGGCTTCCCGAGCAAGCAATGTTGTAGCTCTTCTGTAGTGAAGAGAGCCTTGAAAACTATTTAAAGCATATATGAAGTGTCTTTCTTGAGAAACGCATCTTATAATGCTGAGTAAGTGCTGCTCAGTTGTGTTTGGTGAAGCAGTATCAGTAGTGCTTGACAGATGAGTACTTTTAGAAACTAAAAGAAAAATCTCACTTCTTTCTCTGTCTTTGATGTGGATAAAAAATATTTCTAATGCAACTCCACTAAACTAGAGAAATGGGGAAAGTCCTGCTATAGGTAGGCTTCTATCCTGACTAGTGGATTTAGGACTGTATTTTTGAGAGGGTGAATAATGACAGCCATAGCTCCTGGCTTGTTCTGTCTCTGCTACTGTCACTGATGCTATTAATACCATCTCAACATTTTTTTTACAAAACACCAGAAGAAGCAATGCTAATAATCTAAAATTAGAGGACCAATCCATCTCCCAGGAAAATCGAGCACCATACCTTGGCCATGTCACAAATAGGGATCGTTATTTTTTGTAGCCAGTTACTTTATCTCCTATTCTAGAACACACTTTAGGAGCGTCATAAACATCTCATGCTGAAATTACATAATTTATGTTTATAGAGGGAACTGAGATGCTCGTAGGGAGGCTGATCACTTTGTGGAATAGCTGTCTCCCTAAAAGTAATGAATTTCTGCGGTCAGCATATATTGTTGATTTCACAGCTTTTATAGATTTCTCTTGCTCTAAAGATTAAATCTTTCCAGCTACTAGACAAATCATTCATTCATTTAATGGATTGCTTATCTTGACAATGACTATTCCTATTTCATGAATATATATATATATATAAAAAATCTGATAATTGGCTCTATTTACTGGCGTTTTTCTAGTGAAGTTTAATATATCTTCTATAGATATTGATTTCAAATGGTGCACACGTATCGATTGAAATTAAAGTTCTATGTACTCTGCAGTCATGGCTCTCTGACTAGAAATGATGATAGTGGATCTAGGCAAAATATACTGTTTTAAACGAAACTGACATTACTTAGTTTCAGACAAATGTATTTGCAACTTCACTTACCACAGGATGGTATTGGTAGACAGACTGTCTGAAAAGAGACGTGCATCTTTCTCCTGTGAGGGCAATATCAGGACAATTTTGTTCATCTTCCTGTAAGTGCAGGGAAGTCAGCTATTAATGGACTTAATTATAAAAGACACTGTTGTTTTTTGTTTAGCATTATGCAGCAGCAGTAAGAACATTGTATTTTGGTCATCCAGAGGCAATTTAGACTCTGGGTAATACTGTAATAGAATGATAAAACAAAGCTCAGTATTTCTTTCCTGTTAAAATAAAACCATATAGCATAAATATGTCTTGGAAACCCTGTCAGTATTTATCACAATCTCTGTCAAGAAATGTATAACCAATTTTTGCTAAATGATAAAGCATGAAACATCTAGCTTTTACTTTGTTAGTCATAAGAGTCTATCTGGGTCAATTTCCATTGCCTGGCACGGGGGCATAGTTAGTGTGGTGGTAGTTTATAAGTTGGCTAGAATAAATCAGAATTATCTGTAATTTGTCTCTCCTGTTATGTGTGATCTTATACTGTGCTTAAATTTGTATGGAAACAAAATACAAT
Source organism: Aythya ferina (assembly GCF_964211825.1). Taxonomy (NCBI): domain Eukaryota; kingdom Metazoa; phylum Chordata; class Aves; order Anseriformes; family Anatidae; genus Aythya; species Aythya ferina. The sequence continues at coordinate 19,242,641 of NC_140304.1, forward strand.
TGCCTCTGTTGAATTGTTCCCAACATGAAGGGTATTTCTCTTCTCCCTTTGGTAATTACTAAATAGGATTTAATGTTTAGCCTGAGCTTTGGGGTATGGCCAGATACCCCATAACCCACTCTGAACCCACTCTGTTCCATGCCTCTGTCCTAGCACAGTTCTCTAGAGAAGGCAGCTGCTAGTGGCATTGTTGCCTATCTGAAACTGGGCATTCCTTCCTTCCGTTAATGGTGAGATGGGACCTCTGGTCTCAGGTGAAAAAGTCTCCTTTCAAGTCTCCTTTTAGAGCACCAAAGCTAGCTGCTTCAGTGTGCCACCTCCTCTTGCTCCCTGAGGATTGGCAGGTATTCTTACAGGCTACAAACGGCTGTGTTTATTTGCTGCCTTCCAGGAACAGGGAGAAGCATGCCAACAGGTACTTCTGGTCTCAGGGGGGATTCATGTGGCTATTAATACATAAGGGGCACTAGGAAATAGCTCTATAAACTGCTCTAAGTTTTTATTTGGCTTTCATTGAAACAGTAGTAGACCAGTTGTCTATTTCTTCTTCCTTTCGATAAAGATTGGAAGGTTTAGGATAACATATAGCATTTAATTTTTACCAATAGAGTGCTGAGGACTGTCTCCAGTTTTGCTCAGCATTCTGTTTAGATGCTGGCTCGTTACTGAAAGCCTGTTGTTGTTGAAGAACAGACTCCATTTACTACCTGAATAGTGACTCTAACTTAAGTTTGATCTAGCATGAAACCTTCATGTAGAACAGCCTGATAATTCTTATTTTGAATTGGTTAACCAAAAGGGAGTAACACTGCAGCAATAGGTGGCAGAATTTAGCAGCTTGTAAAATAATTATTTTTTTTCTTTTTTTTTTTTTTTTTTTTTTTTGCTGGTACATTAGTTCCTCTAATAATTGAACAATCTGATTCTTCAGCCTTTGATAATAACGTTTATTTTTAATAAGTATTTTAGAAAATTGGCAGTGTTGTGTATCTTGGATAAGAATAATTAATTTAAGAAGAGATGACTCAGATATGGTTAGCTTACTCTGAACACACAACCTGAATTGAAGGAAAGATCTCTGTTATGAATTGAATCACAGTAACACTTCTGCAACTCTTGCATTCTTCTGAAGGTGTTTGATTCAAACACTGACATAAGCTGACCTGGCTTAGTTTGTGTGACCTGATAGGAACATAGTTGGAGGTGGTATGGCTGCAGGCATATTGAACATTATTATTTCACTATCAGAGCACTTCACTTAATATTTCATCCACCAGTTTATAAATGAAGCATTTATCATGGGGAGGCTGTTGTGCTTCAAAAGATTATGGAGCTCAGTTTTCTTCTACCTCAGGCAAGAATCCTATTTGTTGCAGTGTATTTTTACCAACGGACCATGAGTCTAGAGTTTTATTTCTTGTCTACTTAATAACTAACAATTTGAACTGTAGAGCACAAAACAGGTGCTGCTGACTTTCCTTTGCTAGATGCCATTACTTCTAAAAAACCTTCAACAGAGAAAATAGTATCTAGGCTTTTAGAAACTTTTTTTTTTTTTTTTTTGGTCATAAGAATAAGACAGTTCCTGCCATTGTGTTTTTGGTATATGCAAGAGGTTCCATTAAAGCATGTCAATATTCACCCTAGTATGGCTGGCAGCATTTTTTGCTTTTAATGGGGCATAGATTGTTTGCAGAATCTAAGGACTGGAGGACTGCATATACCCTCGTCTTCCTTAATTCTTGGAGGTGGACAAGACTTCAGACCAGGAGTCAATAGAGTTTGAACTAATAGAACTACTAGCCTTGGGATAATGTGTAAAGAAACATTGATTTTTATGCTAGAAAAATGCACATACAAGATAGATTTCTACATTTGTCCTTTACTATTGCATTGACAAAAAAAATAAATAAAAGAATAATAAAAAAAAAAATCCACACCTGTTTGTTTTTCATCAGGCAGAATTGTGTAGTACACACAAATATTTGCCACCTTGCCTGACCTTGTCCTGAGGTATTTACATTTTGGAATCCATTTAAATTTTCTTGTTGTGTTGGACTTTGAAGTATTTGACAGTGAAAGAGATTTTGTTGACATACCAAATACTAAATATTACTCTTAGTTTTAACTGCTTATCATACTGTATATGCTGCATGGAAATGAGAAACATTTCAACAACTTGACTTCATCTCCTGCTTGTTTCAAGGTAGGAGTATATTTATTTAAGGAAAAGAATAAACCACCAAGGTTCAAAATATCAAGCTTAGTATACCTGAGCAAAATAACAACAAGCCCCTTCCTAGGCAGATTTCAAAGACCTCTGTGTTTGTCACTTAACACTCCTTGTTAACAGAAAAAAGAAACAAAGAAAAAAATGGCAAAACCCAACTGACTCATGTCAGTCGAGGCATGGACATTTTGCAAGATGAGGGCACATTGGTGCAGCCACTCCTAGCTGGTACTAGCCACGACAAACGTCAAGACACAGGTGTAAAACTTCAGAATGGATCCCTTATCTTAGATTCAGTGAAAGAATAACACTTTCTGTGTTTTCTAGGGTAGCAGGATTGCATCTACTGCCTCTGTTGCACCTCGAAGTTCTCTCTATTTGTCCTGAGATGGAAAACAAATAAGAACCCACTTAAACCTCTGGATAAAAATGAGTGTCATACATATACCTCCCTCACTGTGGCTGCTTGTTTCCTCAAGTGGAGGCAGCTGCCTTTCTGGGTTCTTAAGAGGCCCTCATGCTCCATTTTAATTCCCACAGGATAAGAGATGAATTCATACTGGTTTATTTTAATATGTTGAAACTCCAAAGTAAAAGCGCAACATAAAATAAGACAACTGAAAGGAAAGGTCCCAGATGAAAATCGGGGAGAGAAGGGAAGAGATTAAGCTGAAAGATAGTAATAACTGCAATAATAAACATCTTAACGGAAGTGCAACCCAAGTGAGTTTTGCCATAATCCTACTGAACTCATAGCTGACCAACTACTTACCTAAGTTACAATGTCTGCCAGAGATCCTCAGCAAGGCTGCAGCTCCACTGTGTTGGGCTGTGAACATGCATACAGTTAAGGGAAGTTTCTGTCTTCAAAAGTTCATTTTCTAAATCAACCTGGAGGGACACATTGGCCCAGATTTACTAAAAGACAATGAATGATGCACTGAATCCTTAAGGGTGTGGGTTTTGTGTTGGTAAAATTTTGCATACTTTACAGTCTCTGTGGTAGCTTTTTCTAATTGATATACATGAAAAGATGATGAAGAAAAGTGCTGAAGATCAACATTTAAATATTGTGGATCCTGCTGCTTCATTCATTACAATAGTGATAACAAAATTATCTTCTGAGGTCATCTGCTTCTCATTGTAAAATATATGCTTGTTTTTGTCTTTTTTTCGGGATATTTTCTGATAAGTCTTATTAAGTATTTGAAGTCAACTGTCTCTCATTTGGTGTTTCAGTGCATGCTTTCTCAATGCTTTAGTTAATTGCTTGAAGTTTTGCATTTCAACATCTAAAAATTTTTAACAGAAATTAAATTAAAAAGCTAATGTTGAATAACAGCAAAACAAAGTGAAAAATCACACTGGTCTTGTGAGGTTTTTCATAGAAAGAATATTCTACTACAGGCATAAAATATGCTTTTTATTTATTTATTTTTTCCTTAGTTGGTTCAGTGCTTTAGCCTCCTGTCTTTAAAATGAGGATAATTTAGTTTGTTTTATTTTGCTACCTATTTTGCATGTTTGGTCCATGGGACAGGGGTGCTCCTCCATGCTGAGCAGAAATACCAGCAGCAGTGCTGAGTTTTACTGTGCAGAACCTGTTCAAATGTCACAGGACAGGGATTTCTGAGCAGAATCAAGCTGTTTGATGTTCATATTCTGTTTAGAGGTTCTGCTTGATGGTTTGTGTGGGGATAAAGGAAGTATAAATAACATTTGCTTGAGCATCTGTTTTAATTTCCCCTTTTTCTCTGTCTATGGGTGAGAAATTTCTTAAAATACAGGCTGGAGGCAGTGGGAAAGGGATGTGAAGATGACAGAGGCTGTGAGAAAGGGGAAAGCAATTAAGAGTTCTGTGGGCTAGGGATAAGGCTTACAGCAATTCAGGGACTGGGAAAGGTGAAGGGGTGGGAATAGGTTTAATTTAGATTACAGGACTTCCAGGCAGGATAAAGATTCAAGACAAACCCTTGAGGCTTACTAGCATGTCAGGAAGGGAATGTTAGCATCCCTGAATATAGATGCTCTCTTAAAGAAGAACAGTCCATTAGCAAAGGAGTTGTGGAGTCAGTAATGGAACCACAAAGGTCAGGTGCAGTGCAAACCATCCAGCTACAAAGCATCTCTGTGTGATCAGTGTTGGGGTAAGAGCTTGAATAAACCAACAAAAGAGCTGCATACTGTGATGGCCTTGTCCTTTACATGGTTCCCACAGGACACGTTAAAAGCCATGAATCCTTGCTTAGGGGAAGCTGGTAAGGCTATTATAGGAACTGTTTGGAGCTCAGAAGTGATGTGTGAGGACTGGGTACCTGATTAATAGCTTTCTTGCACTGCACGGGCATTGAAAGCCAACACTCTCTGGCCTTCCCTGGGTGTCAGTCCAGGTTTATCCAATAAGATGCTGACTCCTCTCTTTCCTTCATTCTTCCCTAAATGTCATCAGGAGGGAATTAGTATAAATATTCATGCCTAGGAAATAATAATTGCTCATTTGCCTTTCTGAAATGTAACTTACTGTAAAGCAAACCAGATTACTGCAGATTCAGAATAATACTGTTTTGTTCTAGGATGTTGAAGAGGAACAGCACAAGTCCATTTTGAAAGTTAACCAAAGTCATTCAGTGTTTCGGTAGTTACTTTTCATGCGTTGTTTTTTACTGAGGTAGGCACATAGTAGTGCTCCCGTCCCAGATACATAGACGTTGGTAACCAAAATATAATGAAGGTGCTGTAGCCACCGAAATGGTAATGAGAAGTGTTTTTTTTTTTTTTTTTTTTTTTTTTTCCCTCCCATTCTTACTAGTGAGAAGAAAGAGTTTTTCTAACCAAGTAAAAGTGGGCAATGTGGTCGCTGTTTTGTAGTTAGGAAGAAGAACATCTTTTGAGGTTAAGTATAATAACATGTCTAAATTTTAAACTCTTGCCTAGGCTTAGTTTGGGAATAACAACAAGAAAAAAACAAAATCCAAAAACAACAAAACCAACCAACCAAAACTAACTCAAAAACCCATTACTATTTCTGAAAACTCATGGATGTTACAAATGTCCTCCCTCTCTGGTAATAATTAGTCTGTGTGTGATACTTTCTGCTTCAAAATTCAAGACAAAACGCAACCAACTATTCAAAAAGAAGTTGCCTATTTAGACATACGAAATATGCAAGATATCAGATATGTGAATTATTGTTGAATTGATCTAGGGAAGGCAACTAGCCTGTAAATGAAATTTTCAGATGATACTGAATTAGTGATAGTTGCAAGCAACACTCAGAGTGGAAGAATAATTTAAATCATTCTAAGGCAATTAGAATTAAAGGAAAAAAATAAAGTGAGATTTATCTGGAGAGAGGGGAGGAAAAGCAAATTATAAAAAGAAAGGAGTATGGGAAGATGGGAAGAAAACAATGTGAGAGAAGGGTGGGAATGAAAAATCCTAATATACAAGGGAAAATGGCTTTTTGATTGGATGTAAATCAATAAAATATGAGGCAAAGGTGGTAGAAATACAGGTAATAGGTCTTAGTGTCAAGAAAATAATTTAGCCTAGTGGTTAAAAATAATGTCACGTAACTTAAATTTCTGTGATACCAGAAGAGCCTATAAAAGTGGCAAAATATCCAGTGCTAGAGATTTTAAAAAGTAAACTGAAGAAAGTACTAGAAGACTGCAGGAAGCAAGCTTGCATTGGCAGAGGAATACTCTGTAGATGACCTAACAGGTCTTTGTCATCTCCAGCCTAGGTTGTATATTACATGATTTGATTCATAACAGTCTGGAAAGCAGACGTTTATTTGTCACACAAAAAATAACCTCTAAGCATCAAATTAGAAGTTTATTACTGAAGATTATAATAGCTCCTTTGAGAGAGGACATGGAAGTGCATTCTGCTATGTTGACATCATATTTATTGGCAAAAAAGGTAGATGCCCCTTTCTCTCTGCATCCTGCCATCTCCTCGTATATATTAATTTCATCTGTACAGTTGCAATAAAGGCCTTGTCCCTGTATATTCAAAAGTGCATGTCAAATTTAAATTGGCCCATATCATTTCGGATTATGGAAAAGTGTAGTTCTTTATCAACACCTGGAGGCTACTGAATTTGAAATCTCGCATACGATTCAGTGCAGTTCTAGTTGAGTGTAGCCAGCCAGACTTCATTACCATTTTGTACCTTGAAGATAACTTGGAGTGTGGTCCCAAATGGAGCTACATCTTGGCAGTCTGCTGCTATGGGAGTTCAAATGGGGCATACAGAAAGATACTTCCACCCCAGACCCCCAGCCCTGTGTAGTGTATTTTATCAAGAAAGAAAGTACTCTCCCCAGAACATGTATGATCATGACCAAATGAAAAATAAAAATCATGCTAAGTGTATTTTAAATATCTGGGGAGTTGTCTGTATAACAGCTTATGCAGTCATACCAAAAAGGAAAATTTAGCAGAAAAAAAAATACTAGAAATTTGAAATAATTATTTGGATAGCTGTGTAGACATTCATTATGTTTTATTTCAATTTTTAATGATTAGCCTTTGTACTTAGTAAAAAAGGTTTGCAGAACTCTTGGACCCATGTTTCAATCAAGTAATAAAAATTATATCAATTAGCTAGAATGTGATGCCCTGTTACAATACTATTGGAGAAATATTTACTCCATGTTTGAAAACTGGCATGCTGAGATTCTGAATGCTTTGGTCTCTTCTCAATCAAACTTTTTAAAAAATAACAAGTCATTTATATTTACTTTCCTCCAGAGGAATTTAGAAAGTCTGCCTTTATGTTGGGTACAGAAAGGAATAATACATTGCTGTTCCTCATCTGCAACAGAAAATAAGTGCAGTATGACTGTTAATGTTAGTAAGGTTGAGTAAGAACATCGTTCATACTATTCTGAAATTTCCCAATACCATGCATGGATCAATTTGAACCAATTTGGTAAGTTCTGTAGTTTCTTATGGGGCAGGAAGGCAGATTATTCAGCCTTAAAAGCTCCCAACTTTTGACCAACTCAGTCATAAGCAATGGTTAGGAGTAGTCCACACATTCTATTCAGTATAGGAACTTGTTCCATGATTAGCGCTCCAAAGCAGTATATGCTATGCTTAAATTTGCTGCTAATGTTACTTTACATGTCTTTTCACCATAGTTTTAATGGATTTTAGTAAGCTCTGTAACTAGTATGTTTTTCTGACAATAAACTTTTTTTTTTTTACACAGCTGGCATTAACATACCCTCTCTTCTGTGCTAAAAAAGTTCTTTGTAGGCATATCTTTAATTATGAGACCCTTGACTACTCAGTTTACAGCTCTTTGTTTCTCTGTACTAGCAGTTCTGGTGTAGAGACAGACAAGAATGTTAGCCGTGGTTTTAAACCTATGTGTGCTTGTCAGCTTTTGCTGTCTTCAGCCATGTCTCCAAGTACTCTTCAGTGCCACTAAAAACTACTGTACACCAGCTGGATTATGAATTTTCTGGTCTGTTTCAATCATAGAATCATAGAATATCTGAGTTGGAAGGTGCTCACAAGGATTGAGTCCAACTCCTGGGTCCCCAAAGAACTACCCAAAAAATCAGACCATGTGTCTGAGAGCATTGTCCAAACACTTCTTGAACTCCAGCTAGGTTGGTGCCATGGCAACTTTCCTGGGGTGTCTGTTCCATGGCTCAATCACCCTTTTGATGAAGAACCTTTTCCTGATGTCTAGCTTGAATCTCCTCTGTCAGAGCCTCAACCCATTCTCTTGGGTCTTATTGATGGTCACCAGAGAGAAGAGATCAGTGCCTGTCTCTCCGCTCCCCCTCGTGAGGAAGTTGTAGACTGCGATGAGGTCTCCCATCAGTCTTTTCTTCTCTAGCCAACAATCCAAGTGACTTTCAGCCTCTCCTCATACATCTTTCCCTCTAAACCCTTTAGTATCTTTGTATCACTCTGTTAGCTTTATGTCTTTCTTATATTGTGGTGTCAAAAACTGCACACAATACTCAAGGTGAGGCTGCACCAATGCAGAGTAGAGGGAGACAATCACTTCCCTCACCTGGTTGGCAGTGCTGTGTCTGATGCACCCCAGGGTACAGTTGGCCCTCCTGGCTGCCAAGGCACATTGCTGTCTCATGTTCAGCTTGCTGTTGATAAAAACCCCCAGATCCTTTTCTGTGGGGCTGCTCTTCAGCATCTTGTCCCACAGTCTGTACGTATAACCAAGGTTGTCCCTCCCTAGGTGCAGAACTGACACTTGCTCTTGTTAAACTTCATATTGTTGGTGATTATCAAGCTCTTCAACTTGTCCAGATCTCTTTGGAAAGCCTCACCACACTTGACAGATCAACAGCTCCGCCCAATTTGGTATCATCCACAAACTTGCACAAAAAAGCTTCAAGTCTTTCATTCAAATTGTTTATGAAAACATTGAAGAGGACTGGTCATAAAATGGAGCCCTGGGGAGTCCCACGAGTGACAGATTGCCAGTCTGATGTAACTCTGTTTACAAGAATCCTCTGGGCCCTACCCATCAACCAATTGTTCAGCCATCTTATTATACTTTTATCTAACTGTGTTCTGGTCATTTTGTCCAGAAGGATACTGTGAGAGTCAGTATTGAAAGCTTTACTGAAATCCAGAAAGATTACATCGACTGGCTTCCTTTTGTCAACTAGATGGGTGATCTTGTCATAGAAGGAAATTAATTTTTTTTTTTTTTTTTTTTTTTTTTTTTTAAGACGTGAATGGTGTAGGCCTGGTGACAGTCCTCTGCATTGGCACTCAGGGAGGGAAAAAGTCGACTTAGGTGACTTCAGGAGGGCCCAGCTGGGCCCAAGGGTGCCTACTGATAGAGCTGAGATCAAATCGCAGCCTCTGTGAGGAGAGTCAGCTCTGCTAATGAGGCCCTTCCTTGCACAGGTGCTTTATAAGTACAAGTAATAGCAGACTTCTTAAAAAATATCTCACTTAGTGGAGAGCAAAACAGCTGCTGCCTAAAAATAAGTAAAGAAGGAATGTACTTGAAACATTTCAAGTGAGGGTCTGTAATGATCAACTGTATTTAATATGTGTGGAATATGCAATATGCCATACTTACCAATGTTCCCCACGTACTATTTTTGTTCTTAGTTTGATAGGGTACTTTAAAAAGTTTGTATATATTTATATATATATATATTTGTTTAGGTATTTAATGTATGTTTATTATTTATTTACCTTTTTTTTTTTTTCCCCCCACAGAATTATGAAAGATTTGTCTTTCTTTCCCCTATGTGGTACTGTGTGTGTGTGTATTTCACTTATGTAACTATGATCCATGTTTACTTTTATTTTGTTTATTTAAATTTTATTTTATTGTTTTACAATAGGTGCTGTTCCTGTTAGGAGCACTAACTGTGGAGTTTTATTTGTAGGTGGCATGAATTGATGCCGCTCTGTCTGTAGAAGGATGAAGAATAATTTGTCCCAGCTTCTGGGCATTTTGGGGCTGTTTTATGTTTTTGTGTATATTTGTGTGTGCTTCGTGCTTCCAAGTTAAATTTTAAATTAAAAGAGAAACCTGGAGCAATTTAATGTTCCCAGTATTTATTTATTTATTTATTTATTTATTTATTTATATGTATTATTTTCAGTAAATGAAAAGGTCTGGTAATGCCTCTGCTGGGCTGGCTATTGCTGTTTTGATCCATCGTTTGGCAACCTGTCTCATGTGATGCTCTAGGCATGTGCCATATTAACAGTTGTATAAAATATGCCCTGTAATTTTGCCTGTACTAGACAGATTCCAAACAGCTGTAAGGATTACCCCATGACCCAGGAATATGTGAATCAGATTCTTCTGATATGAAATTGGAGACCCAAAATTATGCTTTTCCATAATCAATTGTATTTGTGATACGCAGAATGTTTTAAAATCTGCAATCATGTTGTGACATCAAAATGTGAATCTTGTTTTAAGCAAGTGAATAATATTGTATAACAAAATCTGTGATGCATATGGTGGTTACATATTTCATGAAAAATCGATCACTTTAGAAGTCCGTGGAAACAGGTCCACCTACCTCACAGAGCTTATCTGTACTTTAAATGTCCAACAGTAGTGATAAGAATTTGCACATTAGCCTGTTGGTGTATATAAGTCCTCAGTTTAGGACACCACAGAAATACCTTCAAAACTAAGTATTACTTAATGGGTGCAAACATACTAGAATGTGATACAGAAGAAGCTGAACACTATTGTCTATTTCTGTAAGAGTTTGAGTGCTCTAAGCTGTCAAAATGGCATTGCAACTGTTTGATTTCTACCAAATCACTCAAAATTAGTGTAACTAGAGTAAGGAAATGGAAACATCCTCTGAAAGTGCATTGTGTGCACCTTTATTATTAAAAAAAAAAAAAAATATGTTTGCAACTTTTCTTTTTGAATGCCTGTATTTAAATTGTTCTGCGTCAACAGAATTGCTGCTCATTCTGTCTTTGAAAGGTATTCAGATAATTTTAGTTGTATTTATTGTTTGAATGATCTGCTTCAATGGTGCTTGCTGCTTGCTTTGTAATTCATTGCTGCAGGTGGCTCCGACTTTAAATTGCATCAGTCTTTATTTGAAGATAATCTTTTTGAGCAATCTGAAACAACATTCAGCCATTCCAACTATGCCCCTCATATTTAAAACAACAGATTCCTGAGCTGCTTTGTCTGTTCTTCAGTGTAAGCCTCATCATACGTGCTTCTTTATATTATACCTCTTATAGTTGCTTATAGTTGCTGTGTATCAACTACATGTAGCTTGTCCACACAGTTCTAGCTATGGTTTTAAGTTTATAACGCATTTATGTTAAGAAAGCCAGAACCTCAGCTGGTGCAAGTTAGTATAGCTCTCCTGAAATCAATAGTTCTCTGCCAGTTTCCACCATTTGATGATCTGGCTATAATAATGTAATATTACTAAAGAGATAACGCAGTGAAAAGGAAGCATTATACTGATTCAGCTGGGGCGGCGATTAGATTGGAGTACTGCTGAGCTCATATTGTCTAATATTCACCTAATGGTTGATATCTATTTCATGGGACCCAATTTTTAAATCTCTACTAAGCAGAATTAATGAAGTTAGCTTTTCAGTGTAGTAGGGGGATTTTTTATTTTTTATTTTTTTTTAAACTCCAAATCTTTACCAAAATACATGGTCTTCTGTTAGAATAAGATTAACACACAAAAGCAAGTTTTGCCCATTTGTCTGCTTAGGATCTGGCACCAAGGCTCTGGGTTTTATTAGTGTGATTGGAATTGAAAAGGTAATTTTATGAATGCTTTTTGAAAAATCCCAAAATGTCTTTCTAGCAATTTTTTTTTTTGTGTCTGTTTGTGAACAGCCATTTTCAGGGTGTGATTCAGTATAAAATGCATCTGGTTTACATTGTGAAGAAAACATATGCAATGTTTCCTGACTGGTCTGTAAAATAACACATACCTTTCGTTCCATTTCTAAATGCAAATAAGCTCTCTCACTCAGTGTAAATTGAGATTGCTTTGAAGAAAATGTTATTAGGAATAAAATGTGTATGAAAACAGAATAACAAGTTTCACTTCTGAATGTGCAAAGATTCATAATATATTGGTCTAACTGTATTACGTCCATATTTTTCTCCTGTTCAATAGAGAAGATTAACTAAAGTGGTGCTTTTTTCAGGTAACTTTTCACAACACTGTGATATCAAGTGCAGATAGTATTATTGTCTCTTCTTTGGTATGATTTTATATCATTTTTAATCTTTTCCATTTCTACATTCAAATTAAAAAAGTCATAAAGTAAATTATTAATTAAAGTCATTTTTTTTCTTGCTCAGTTCACTTCTAATTTAATGTCAGTCAAAAAGATGATTTAATTTTCTTGCTTTTATCTTTTAGTACATGCTAATACTGAAGCCAGTGCTTTTATTTTAAGATCTAATGTCTTAACATGACTACAATATATGCACAGTGCTATGCATAAGCACTTAGGCAAATTGCTGCCAGCAGGAGCACACATAATGTCCAGGCTTGCATGTGGGGTACTGGATAAAAGTCTTAGGAATACCATCTGTGATTGCTTAGATGTATCTTATTTTCAGAATTTGTTCCATAAGTCTTTTCCTGAAGTTATAGTAAAACATGAAGTGTTGAGTCTCTGTGTTTACTGGATGCCATAGCTCTGTGATGTTTTATTTATTTATTTATTTATGCTATTCTTTTTTCCCCCTTTTTTAAGTTGAGCAGCAAAAAAACAATTCATAAAATTAAACTTTTGAAAATAATATGGATTTTCAGATCTCTTTTCCTCAGAGTTGGAAATGACACTATCTCCTGGCCAAGTATACTTGCTGAAAAAACATTTCACAACTTGATCAGTTTTGCTTGAAATTATTTTTTTCCTTTTTGTAATTAATTTCAAAATTAAAGAGGTGTATTTTTTTGATTACAACTTCGTCTTTTTAATATTAGAGATTTACTTTATATTCACTACTTTCAGAAGAGCATACATGGCTGGATGAGCATCTGGCAGTATAGTCAGTTTAGGTGTGGCATGCAGTCTAACAGCTGAAGTTCACCCATACTTCCCCTTACTCTGTGGAGAAATAAACTGGACTATGCTTCTCCTGTCTCAGCTAAATTCATGTTTCTAATTCTGCCTTGCTCAGCTCACATGCAGGGAGAACAGCCACTCATTCACATTTCGTACTGCTTTACTTTCATGTAACAAAGAGATAGCTAGTAGCTTAACTTTTTTGTTCTTTATCCTTGATAGTTATTTCTACATATAGCATGTTTCCACATAGTTGCACTAATAATAATGAAGCTTGGATGGACATATGGATGAAATCACAGTGGAATAGGCAAGAAAACTCAACTGAATGTTTTATTGGCCCTTGACACTCACTTCATCTGCATAGAGTGTGCTTATGCATATGACTGAAATTTCACCTTCTACTGGCTGCTTTGAACATAGTTGCTGGACTTTAATCTGTCAGAAGTTTTCAGATGCATTTTTCCTGGGTCTCAGAAAAAGTTAGTAAAACATAAATCGGTTATCTACACAATCAAAGAACAGAAATGTATGAAGGCATTTGTAGTATAAATACTACCTGTTAACATGTTCTATCTTGATAAAAAGAGGATGATTTTATTTTCTTGCACCCTAGGTAGTAAAATGGTAACTACAAGAGTCTTCACACTTCCTAATACTTCACAACAATTGCATATAACAACTGATGCGATAGCATATCAAACCAAGATGGTGTGATCCCCCATCCCTTGGTTTGATATACTTTCGGCTTCTTTAAAGGCTCTTGAGATCAGGACCCCTACAGAGTCTTTGAAGTTTGTGTTTTTCTTTCACTAGAAAGTGAAGCCTTGGCTTTTAATGGCAGCTCAGCAAATATCTCATCAATATTTAAAGTGTCAAGTGTACCTCTGTTAAAGGTACCAATCACAGATCAAAGATACTAGCACTGAGATGCAGCATTTCCTTCAAAGGTCTTTGCAGTTTAGCTTTTCCTTTTGTTGGAAAAGAACTTCTCCTTTTAACATTCATTGCTTGCATGAGTCTTAAACACGTTGTTTGACAACAGTGGGGAATTAAATGTTTTGTTACCAAAGCCAGAGAGGATGATGCAGTAGTTTTTGAAGAGTCCATCGTGGTTGTTTAAGAAAGGAGAATGCTTGGAAACGCCTTTTGCACACTCTTTCCACCTTTCCTGAGTTGACCAAAATCTATTGCAGTTAAAGGTAGCAATGCCATAGTTTTCAATGTGGTCAGGAAGAACCCAAGATGAATGAAAGTTTAGTGACATGAACAAATAAACTGTGAATGGTTCTGTTGGGGACTTTTCTCTTTCAGCGAGGAGTTAGGATGTTTCTTCTCCAATTTTTTATATCCCCTGCTTCCTTCCTTCCACTCATTATTTAAGGCTTATGACTATGGCTGTGAAATCTAATCCCTTTATTACTCTTCCAGCTCTTACTGTGTTTTTATTTTTTAACATCTGTTAAAACAATTACAACAGTAATTACAGTAACAAGGATTCTGAATATTTTGTACTTGTGGTTTATCTATTCCAAGGTGTCAGAGTTTCGCTTCAGTCATGATGAATGACTGAAGTGATGGAGAAAACTTGATCAAAGTTGATCATTTTTAGAAAAAAAGAGGGAAGTTTGGATTAGGAATGCTTCATAATTATGTGAAGGAAAACAAACAACAAAAAACAGCAACTAGAAGGTTAGAATGAAGAAGCTTATCAGATGACTCTTGTAAAACATACAATATTTTGATTCCATCAGTTGGTACCTCTTCAGAATGCCCTGGGAATAACAGCAAGGTCTACAATGTGTGTCACTAGAGTCTTTTTACTCTCAAGGCTGAATTTCACTGAATTATACTTGTCTCCCTGTAAAACAAACAAAAATTTGCTTTCCTCCACCAATTTGTAAACTTCCCAGCTCAGTGCCTCAGAATACAAGTAAACATTACAGTGGGATAGATGTCAATTTATACTTTTCAAAGTTGGTTGCAGAGCAGAGTCTAATGCTGGTATTGTGTAGTGGAAGCTTAATACAGTGGAAAAGGTCACTCTACTGTCCTACCATGCGAAAGGCTCTTTGTTCATCACTGTTCAAATGTGACATGTATGTATTGCATTTCAGATTTTTTACATTTGGATATTTGTTTTCTATTCATGTGGATTACAGATAGCAAGAGGTATTACCAGGTGACCAATTTGCTTCGAAAAAATCTGTGAGCATTAAGGTAGTAATGTGTTTTTAAATTCTTGTTCTTCCTGCAAATGAGGCCTGGATCTGCAACAATCCTTATTCACATCTATATTTCTGCTATACTGTTGTGACTTGTATCAGTTTGTGTTCTTGGTGACTGAATATAAACTATCAACTCTTGTTCGTCTTTACAGACGTTTTTCCCAGGACCCTGTCTTAGTGAGGAACAAATAGAGATGGCAAGATTTTGCTCTTGCTTGGCAGTACCAGACAAAATATTGCAACCATTTGAATATAAACTTTGAGACTGATAGTGGCTAACATTTAGTTCTTCTGCCCCTTTCCCTTGTGCCGGAGTTGTTCACTGGCTATGTTAAATCAACATGGCAAGGCTGTAAATAAAACTGGCAGTGGAAATGCTGGCCCAATGCTGTTAGCAGCACACCATTTATATCCTATCAAAACCATTGAATTGGCTGTATGCCCAGGAATAGTAAGGAGTATTCCTGCTCATGGCTTCTCCTTGCATTTGGAGGAAGATTATATGTAAACTGACAGCCCAGTGTAAAAGTTCCCTAATTTCATTTTCATTTAGACTCTACTTCTAAAAGCAAAGTGTCCAGCTGTGATCTGACTACTTCTAGCAATGGAAAATCCAACGTCACTGGTGGAAGGTTGCTACCCCATTTTTATTTATTTATTTATTTTTTACCTGGTAGTTGAAATCTGCACTTTATTTTGAATTATTTGTCTTTCCTCAGCTTCCAGCTTTGGAACGCATTTTACCTCTGTCTGCTAGACAGAAATAGGCAAAGATATCTTACAATTACTTGTTCATAGATTTGTTGCTTGGTAGGAACACAGATATAATGAAGACTCTCCATCTCCAGTTGTGTTTTGAGATCTATCAATTAATAAATCTTGAACCTTCCATTAAACTCTTCTGATTTTTTATTAAGTGACAAACAAGCAGCTCTACCATTACCTGTAACTGTGACTGAGGTCATATCCAGTCATCCATTTAGGTCATGCTGTTGAATTTTTAAAGATATATAAAAACTAATACTGTATTCATATTTTTTTTCCTAGGTAGTTCCCTGAGTTTCATGAGCCATCAACAACAGAAGAAGCTTTTCTCTGTTTCTTAGATTTTAGTTTTCTACCTGTGCTGTTCTGGGGGGAGAGGGGGGGGGGGGAGGGAAGAAAACAAAAAAGAAAAAAAAAGTATTACCGTGGTAACTACTTTGTATTATTTCCTTAAATAACTTCTAGATCGTACTGTATTTTCTTGATGGTATCAACTTATATTGGAATTCTCCCAAATTCAGAGTGGAAGTAGGGGGCCTTTTTGTGTTGCCTGGATTTTAATGACCATCCTACTATATTAATCTATTACTGTACTAATACTACTGTTGGAATGCATTTTGTTGCTAATGTACTTTGAAAAATCCTTATTGTCCTTAATTGTGCTGGCCATTGATTTCTCACTGATGTTAGCCTCAAGCATTCTAGCAGTCTCCTGGCTCCTAATTTATATTAATTGCTATCAGTGTTCCCTTTTTTTGGTTTCAGTATTTATTTTTATACTTGCCTTTACTTCTCTCGTAGGTCTCTTTCCTCTAAGGATGGTTAATTTTTCCTTGATTGTGGATTTTGTGGCATTTCTTTACAATATTCTTAACTCTTAGCAGTTATCATAGATCTTGTTTCATAGATTTGAAGGTGGTTTCAATTGCATTATGTTACACTGTATTTTGAATTTCAGCCTCAAGATAATTTTAACTTAGAGCATTCAACTCTTGGTCAATATTAAACTATGTATTGTTCTATAAGAAAGAAAAAAAATTAGAATCAGTCAGTATATTGTTTCCATAAAGGTCTATAGATGTGTTCAGTATTTTAAAAAGACCGAAGTTTAAATTGGACATAGATGAATAGTTGTCTTCAGAAAAGCATTATTCTTGTCACCTTTTTAAACTCAAATATTTAAATGATCCTGTCAGGAAAACACTGAACCAAATTTACATTTTAAGCCCTCTTGAGAGAAGAAAGCTTAAATCCTTTGAATAATCCAGCTGTCACAAAGAGAGACTAACATATTTAGGAAAGGTCAAACAATGGTGTCTAAATATGCAAGATATTTTCTTACTTGAAACATGAAATTTGGAGAGAATCTTTATTTTCTTCTCCTCTTCCAAAAACGTGGTCCAGTGGACTTTTTTTTTTTTTTCTTTCTTTTTCTTTTTTTTTTTTTTTCTGAAACAGTAGAAGAAGCAGGGTTCTCACTCCCTGGCAAGGTACCTCAGACCCTTGAGACTTCAGAGCTCTCTTAACTCTGATGGATGGTTGGATAAATCCAGCAGTGCCACACACTTTACAGCTGTGCACCAGCAGTACGTGGCGCTACAATAAAAGATAATACAAGATAAGAAAAAAGATCATGAAATTCACTGTAAGCAGCATAACTGTATTGCAGCCTTGAGGAGACACCTGTGTATGTCTCAGGGATATATGAATTCATGCTGAGCTCTGTGGTAACTGCAGCTAAACTAGTTTTGATGAGTGTGTAATTAACAAAAACAAGTAATTTTGTATTGCTACTCAACTGCAGTAAAAGCAACACATGCTACGAACTGGTACAAATGCACTCAAGTTTTTAATCTTTTAGCTATAAAAATTGACATATTCTAGTCAGTGACTATGGTGGAAGCAGAGTGAGCATTTGCTTGCCTTTGAACTTCTGAGTGATCTTCCTGTGGTCAAAGATGCTACATAAAGCACATTTATCATAACTGAACAAACACTAAATGCATCACTTAGTATAAAGAAGCATCTGTATGTACAGCTTTCAGAAAAAGGATAGTTTTTAATCAAGAGCCGGTAATAATTCTGCCAGAAGCACTTTGCACGTACTTATATACTTAGTATTAAAGGTGAACTTGACTAAAACTAACTTCTGCCCTAGGAAGCTTGCAGAAGACAATGACAAAAACAGGTCGGGATTCAGCTTTTTCTCACAGTAACTGTGTCACCAGCACTGAATAAGCATGAATAAGCAATTGGATAAGCATGCAATTTTTAAAGATAATCTAATACAGGATCAGATTAGATGTAAGCATGAATGGGTCTATGACTCCTTTGCTGTGTCTCTGTCAAATTGATTGCCACTGTTAGGTTATTGAAAAAGAGTTGAGGATCTAGAATGGAAATTTTAATGTAAAGGACAAATGTTGCGAGCAGAAAGCTCTCAAAAAAAAAAAAAAGAGTCAAATTTCAATATAATGTGGCTGATTCATAGGGCCCAAGAGCATGCCCATATCACCCTGGGCAATGTAAAAATCCCAAGTGATTTTAAAAGTGAGATAAGCAAGGAATGACATTCTTATACTGGGGCAGTATTTTAGACAAGGTGTTGAAATGACAAGCAACATGCAATAAAAACCCTGATGAATGTGCACAGACTATTTCATATAATTAATTTTTATTTTAAAAACATTTATTTCTAAACATGAGGTATTCTGAATTGAAAAGTAAACCAAATTTTCATTCTGAAAATGTTGGAATAGGACAGCCTATCTGAAACATGTTTAAAGTAACAAACTTCTTAAAGCTAACTGTATATGCTTTTGGTTTTGATTTACTGATATTCTTTGACGTAGAAAAAAACAACCCTCACATTTCATTGGAAAATTCCTAGAGAACTCTCAGTTGTAAATGTTGTTGAATAACAGAGTTCTGTATTACCAAATGCTTATTTGCCATCAATTTATTCACCAAAATCAATTTCCTGTATACCATTTTTATGCATTTACCTTATAGGGCTTTTATAGGGTAAGTCAGGAAATGCTACTGTAGTACTTTGAGCTGTTTTTGTTTTTCTTTTCTAAGTAATAAAGTGTTAGCTTCTGGTTCCTTTTGTTCTTCTCCCTGCCTATCAAATATACATAAGCAGAACATTTTGTTAACGCCAAGGTCACTGGCTACTTTAGCTAATAAGAGGACAAAATAGAACTATTGAGAAATCTTTGCACTGATGGCTTCTTAGTATCTATTAATCTGTAGAAACATATCTTTTCCTCAGAAGATCGAAATACTGTTTCTGCATCTACCACTGTGCTTCAATATTTATTAAAAAAGAATTTTTGTTCACAATGAAGTGCTACAGATTTCTTTAATTAATAGAAAGTAAAGAACATTCAAATTGGAGAACTGTTATTAAACGAGATGCATTTGAGCGAGGGAAGTCTTTTCCTCTCCTTGAAAGCTATTCATTATTTTATTTCTATGTTATTTTTATACTGAAGTAAAGTTGCATTACCTTAATAACCAATAACTCAGCAGGACGTCCAAATAGGTAGAGATCACCTGAAGTTGAACTCCAGCTGAAGTGGTAGAAGACCACTGAATGCCTGTGGACTGTAATTAGAATACCATAAAACTAGAAGGTAAATGGTGGTAGAACATATTAGCAGTAAAATGCTAGCTTGCAAGTTGGAAGTCTGAATTCTTTCATTTCTGTGGGAGTGTTACTCATTCAGGAGCAAATGAAATGTTATGCTAAAGAATAAATTTGCATTTAGAATCCCTAAAGCTTAAGGAGTGGTGAAAGTTAGTATGACAATGGAAAAACAAGTGCATACAAATCTGCAGAGCTTTTGATACCTTTCTTTCCTGCTCCTGTCCCGCCTTTTTTTTTGGTGTTTGTTTCCATTCATTTTCTCCCTAGTCTGCCTTTAGAGAAAAACATTACAGAATTTATACACAAGAAACTAATATTAAAAATCTTTCATGCAAAGAAACACTGCATCTGTTCTTACATTGTTTCTATTCATGGCTGGCTAGTTTTACATTTTCTGATCAGTGACTGGCACTGCGACCAGTAAACCAGTTACTTCTAAGATCAGCAGTGGACTGTCTAGAGGTCCTGCGTTATTGATTTTCTGCTTGTACATTCTAGTTGCTCTGTCAATCAGTGGGCTGAAATGCAAGATGACAGTCAATAAGCAAAAGGACTGAGCTCCCACAGATAGAACAAAATAGTTCAGAAGCTTCAGATGCACGCAGAAAACACCAAAATCCTTAGGAAGAAGCAAATCTGATAACCATTCTAAAAGAACAACACAAAGTATGTTCTTCTTAACGCATCTTTTGTTAACATTCATTGAGTCTGTTGGCTACAAAACCAGTGTGAAAATCTGGCAAGTCCTAAATGGAAAGCATATGGAATTGAGTAAAAAAAATCAAAAAGTATTTAGAAAAAACTTATCCTGTCAGGCCACATTGTTAAAAACAGGTTCTGTACAAGGCAGTTATGTGGCTGATTTTTTCCCTAGCATCTTCCTTTACCACTTGCATTTGTTCAAGTGAATCATTACCCAGGTTAGGCTACTGCAAGGTATTTCTTCTGTTGTATCATCTCCTTCCACAAGTAACAAGATATGCTGGTAAGGATATCTGCTTTCTATAGATTGCATTAATACAGATCAAAATTAATTCCTAGTATTACAAAATGAAAAAAAAAGAAAAAGTGACCATTATTAAAGAAGTTACTGAAAACTTGTGATCTAAAATTGAATCTCTAATTACATCGACAGCAATTGAACTATGATATTATCTGTTCATCTTGCTCCACAGCACAATTTAGTACCCAAGTTTATTTTAAACAAGCCAAACTGCATACCAGAAGCAGTCTATCTGTGACAGCACTGAGTTTAGCATAGTCTAATCAATTTTTCTAAGAAATGGAATACATTAGCCTGTATGGAACTTACACTGTCATGTTTAGACTACTTTTGATGCCCAAGCTAATTCCCACAGATATCTGATAGCAGGTCAGGTGTCCTTCTATTACACTGAAGTGTATTGTGCATGTAGCCCTGTTGGTTAATCTCACTCCTGCAGGGTTAGAATATAGATGAGGATTACTCATAGAAAATTGAGATGAAATAGTAGTAATGTTAAGAGTTCGGTAGCTTCTACTCTTTTCTCTGAGTCAGTAACTAATCCTGTGCTTGGTTAAAAGATGTTTGCAGAGGGTATGGAGTTCCCCTTTGATATTTGCTAATGAGAATACCCACTTGATGTGCTTAGGGGCATTCTTCAACAAACTCCCAATTCATTTAAAAAAATTTGTGAAAAACAGCAGGGAATCTTTGCTAGGCGAGACTTGAGCTGACTAGGCGAGAGGAGCTGCCCTAAGGATAGAAATGACAGTTGCTATCACATAACTTCATGACCATTAGTAATGTTTATACTTTGCATGATAAATGCAGGGGCAATCAAATAACTTTCTTTAGAATATAGGCTGTTCACTCCAGCAACTAAAAAAAATTTCCCCCAGTATAAACACTGCCTCTTTGGGATCTCTTTATCCTTTCATGCAGTTCCCTTTTTCTCAGAGTAGTGTGGGTCTTGGATATACTGGATAATGGAAGAATTCAGAGAGTACCAGTGCTGGAAAATAGATCCTGAGAAGCTTTGTATGAACCAAAAGTTTCCTTCTGGCATGCCTGTCACTGATTTGGCCTGATATCCAGAGAGCCATTCAGAAACTTCTTCAGAGAGGTTTATTAACTGGACCTCAGCCAAACCAGAGCTAAATTAGTGCATTTGGGCTGGTAAAAAAATACACCAGAGTTCTGAACAGCTCTACTTCTGTCAAAATGGGTTGGGGCTATTTCGCTGCAGCTCAGTTCTGGTTCTGGTTCCCAGTTCTGGTTCTTACTCACACCATTGCTGACTCGGTTCAATCTACACTAAGACACTAATTTCTGAACAAGTTGGTGACAGGAAGACAACTGTTGAGCTCTATATAAGAAACAATGTTTGCAGGCTGACATAGGCATATATTTAGTATTTGTGTTATCCTAAGCAGAGATTTAAAGATTTTTACAGACAGATTTCCCAAATCTGTGACACAAGAATTTCTTAATTAGCAAGGATTTTCAGCAATGGATTGTAACTCCTCTATGAAACAGTGGGGCTTTAAAAGAGAGAAACAGAATTCTAGTATCAACCTCACATCGCTTTTATTTGCAACTATTTTTTCACTACTTATTTAAAATTTGTAGAGAGAATTAAACTGTATCCAGAGTTTTTGAAGTTGAGGAGGCTAAGACTTAGTGTTTCAATTCACTGCTGGAGAGATATTGTAAATTACAGGTTTCCAATCTCAATTTAGATTATTATTATTATTTTTTTTCAATTCAGTCCTCTTCTAGTGACAGTAGAGTTTTCCATTATATTGTTGAAGTGGAACTCAGTATGGAAATTGGAGCAGAGTTTACCAAGACCATGATAAATATATTCTTTGGATTAGAATAATTTTCATGTTAAAATCATAGAAATCAAGTCTCGGTTGGTTCATTGCCTTCACTTTGAGTCTCCACATGAGTAAGATGAGCACATTTGGAGCTGGAGAATAACAGCTAAATCCAGTATGCAATAAATCTTGTTTTTCAGCAACTTCTCTATGGTCACAGAAGGTGCAGCGTGGTTTGTAGACTTACATAGTTACATACACCATTGATTCTAGATTTCTTACAGTAAAGCTTAGCATCTGTTTTGTGATTTGATGAATGGGTTTGATCTGTGAATTTAATTGCTTCCTGGTAAGACACTAATGACCTTTTTTGTTCCAATAAACACTGTTTTGCTTAGTTGTAAATTAAATTTAACTAAACACTTGGAGCTTTATTACTTGTTTCTGTTGATGGCTAGTCAGGCAATGTGCTAACTCAGTATGCAAATACTTTCATGTTATCTTTGTGATAAATCCCTAGTATTCTAAAACCCAAGTAGCAAATGGAGTGAAGCTTTTTTACTTCATCGACTTCATTTTATGGTAAAATAAGAAAAAAATGATGTGAGGCAAAAAGAAGAGGGCATGTCCATATGAATAAAGAAACCAACAAAACAGATTTTAAACAGCTGACCTTTTGAATACCCTTTGTTGTGATTTGTGGCATGATTATGTATTGTGGGCAGAGGCTCTAGGGCTCTCATGGAAGACAGATTCTTAAAACATTTTGTATAGTGACCTAAGAAGTGTATAATGAAAGCCAGTTCTGCATTGTCAGCTCATAATACTACCGTTTTGCTCAAAGCTGCTATGAAATCATTAAGGATCCCTTGGGAATGAAGGCACACAGATTTCACTGTTTATAATATGTTTTGTTCCATCTCATATTAATAATCCACCCAGATGTCCAGTGTAGGGTGCTGTTTGATGGTAAGTTCAAGCAGATCCCAGTCTGGGCTGCATGTGCTGACCGTATTGCCAGCT
The DNA here is from genome assembly GCF_964211825.1 of Aythya ferina. Lineage (NCBI taxonomy): Eukaryota > Metazoa > Chordata > Aves > Anseriformes > Anatidae > Aythya > Aythya ferina. Next base: position 19,265,886 of record NC_140304.1, read on the forward strand.
GTCTGTTTCTGCCTCTTCTCTAGTGCCATTCTGTTTGTTGTCATGCCGTGACTTGGCCTGGTAAATGATCTGACTAAAAACTATCCCAGCGAACAAGAGATACTCAGTTACACTAACTCATTGCATAGCCTGCTAGGCACAGAAGTAGGATTGTCTGTTTGGCAGTGGTCCACAGTTAGATCAATTTAAATTGATCATCAAACCACACCCTTAGAGTCTGAAAGGCCAAAAGTAATGTGAGCTACTCAGGGAGAGGGTCTGCCATTTGAGATTTCAAGTTGATAATAGGTCTCTTGAAAGAGTGCATTAACAGAGTTTGCTGCCCTTGAGGTACAAGTGCTGACTGCAGTTTTGCTTAAAGAAGATTAATCAGAGGCTCAGAAAGCATTAGCAGCAGCTAAGAAATGTAGTTCATCCAAGAACAATTTAGAAGCTTTGTCTTTGGCCTACCAGGTTCTTGCGGAGTCCCTACCAATGTGTCTGGGAGTATAAAAGCCTGCTCTGTTTACAGAGAAAAATGGAGCGAACTGCAAGACTATAAAAGGTGCTGTGTTAGCAGGCATAGGGAGAGCAGACAGAGGTTTCCTTAGTGATGATGGATAAAAAGAGATCTTGAAGAATAACTTTAGCATTCACCTGCCATGGCTGCTTTTCATAGTAAATCTTGTGTGAAATGACCCAGCTTTGTAATTTTCATTAGTCTCAAGGGGAGGAGACTTTTTCAGTAGATTAACTGCCATTGCAATATTTCTCTGTCAGAACTGGTGGTATTGTAGCTTGCTTACTTTAAAATTTTCTTCTTATTTATTATAACCTTTGGTGCCATTTTGTTACTGTTCTTGAATCTTTGACTTTTCATATACCTTCTTGCTTCCCCAGAATTACAGCTCTTTTCATTGAAGAAAAAATGGTTGGCATTTCTTCTACTTGCAAAATGAGTCATGTTTCTGTTGTTTTTTATTTGATGTGAAATATATACTAACATTCCCAAAGTCTGATTGTGATAAGTTTAAAATACTCATGGAGGATTATGAAAATTGCCAGTCTCAGTTTAGCTGAATTTTCATATCTTATTCTTCAGGAGTATTAAACAAACAAGCTAGATAATGTATTTCAGTCATAACTCAAAAAATGCCTTTTTTACTCTGGGCTGTTTATATTGAACTTCACAAGAGAAGTTTTCCAGTGGACTGAAAGGGGAGTGGCCTGGTTTTCTCTGGGACTTACAGGTCCACACTTTGAGTGACTTCTCCAACACAGATAATTAGGAATCTCAGGAAGATGCTCACAGAGCAAATTTCTGAATCAGCATTCTGCAGAAAAACAGGTTAATGCAGAGCTGTTGCAAAAGGCATGGTGTGAGCTTTTGCCTGAGATGGAGATACTGAGAATTCAGGAGTTGGCTGGCTGGTTGGTAAATGCAGACAAAGCTAATGTCACTTCAGGGAGAAAATAAGAGCTAAGTACAAATCTGTACAAGCTGAAAGTGAGAAAACATTCAGCTCCTTTCAGCAGCAAGAAGAATACATGCATGTTGCAGACGTTTTGACTATGTTACAATCTAGAGGAAAAATATTTTTTAAAGTGAAAAAGAGAGGGCTAAAAGAATAACATGGTGAAATGTTTCAGCTATAATGATCTGTTTCAAGATTTCTTCCAGCTTGCAATGATGAGCAGGAAGAGTGAAGGCTAGAAGCACAGTAGAGATCTATTGATACTCTTGTAGTTTATTATTACACTGCTGGTAAAGATTAAGGAGCAAGTTGCATAGTGGTGACACTAGGAATCCATTGTAATTAAAAAGAAATTTTATCTTTTTTTAATTTTTTTTTTTTGCTCCTCCCCCTCCCCCCTTTTTTTTTTTCAGGTTTACTATCTCTTTGGTTATCGTTACCTTCACTGCCACTCAATTAGAGTTGACACAATGCAAAGTTTTTAAAAATATTCTGTCTGTAACGAGTCTGTATAGTTTTATGTTGAAGACAGATGCGAAATATTTCTGCAGTGTTTTTTCTTCCACCTTACCGCTAATTCTGAGATTTCTCTGTTTTTAATTTATTCATTCATTCATCTGTAGTTCCTCTTTCAAAGGTAGATTCCATTCATTCTTACCTTCTAATCTCTCTTGCCTCAGTCTTGGTCAGCCTTCTTCCTCCAGAGCCCTTGCTTTATTTTGGATTGTTCCCTGTCATAAAGTAGGCACAGTCTGCTCTCCTGCATTCTTAAAATAAATATAAAGTCCCTCTTCTATCTTCCTAATTATCACTGTTGCTTCTCTTTTGTGATGCAATTCCAAACTCACTGGGCATGAAGTTCATAGCTCAAACTCCTCTCTGGTAATTGAACCTGGATCCATTCTGGCTCACCTTCAGACTGTGGTGTCCAGCCCTTTTGCCTGACTGAAATTGCTTCTTCTAAGATCTGAAATGTCTTTTCCTAGTGGGACTTCAGGGCTTTTGCTCTCATCTTGGTCTTATTGCTACTTATGACATTTAGAATTGTCCAATTGTCCATTTTAAAATCTTGTGTTGGGTTTGCTTTCAGATGCTCTCCTTTCCAGGCACTCCAGTGTAACTGTAGGTGAGTGGTTTATTTTTCCAAATCCATGGGATTTTCATCAGTTATATTTACAGTACTTTGACAATTGATGTTTTTGACTAAGTCAAGAATGGGAACAGTCATAGGATCTGCCGTGACAAGCAACATGGAGTTACTCACTAAATTCTGCCCTGGTACACCTCTCTTTCCTTTTCTTCCAGACCTTGTTGATCTGATCTGGCATTTGGACATTAGTGACTCTTAGATTTATTACCCTGCTCCTGAGCCCTGCCTTGTCATGCTCTGTAAGCTCTGTTTTTCAGCTTGTTTTGCTGATAACCCTCTCTCCAGTTGTGTGTGGTGCTGGTTTTCTGAAACATTTTGTGTGATGATCAAAGTAGGAGTTAGGTTGTTGGTATGGGAGAAGTAGAAGTGGAGCCTGTTCAGAGCAGATGAGGACTCCAGTAATGTAAAAGTGAAATAATTATCTCAAAAAGGGAGTGGTGGGTCTGACATGCCACTAGTTATGGTGCTTCATTATTTCATAGAATCATAGAATATCCTTAGTTGGAAGGGTATGGGTTATTGAGTCCAACTCCTGTGTCCACACAGGTCTAACCCAAAAATTCAGACCATATGACAAAAAGCACAGTCCAAACATTTCTTAAACTCTGACAGGCTTGGTGCCATGACTACATCCCTGGGGAGCCTGCTCCAGTGTGCGACAACCCTCTCAGTGAAGAACCTCTTCCTGATATCCAGCCTGACCCTCCCCTGTTGCAGCTTGACTCCGTTCCCTCAGGACCTACCACTGGTCTCTAAATAGAATAGATCAATGCCTGCCCCTCCACTCCCCCTCCTGAGGAAGCTGCAGGCCGTGATGAGGTCTCACCTCAGCCTCCTCTTTTCCAGGCTGAACAGGCCAAGTGACCTAAACTGCTCCTCATACGTTTTCCCCTCTGGCCCTTCACCATCTTTGTAACCCTTTTCTGGACACTGTCCAATAATTTCACATCTTTTTTGGACTGTGGTGCCCAGAACTGTACATGGTACTCAGGTGAAGCCACACCAGTGCAGAGTAGAGTGGGATAATCACCTTCCCTTGACCGACTAGCAATGCCGTGCTTGATGCTTGATTCCAAACAGGTGTTGTCTTGCCTCTGTTCTGGTATTTGGAGAGAGACATCTGTGCAGTCGGACGCAGACCACATGCCAGCTGAGGTAAATCCCATTTGTCTTCCCACAGAGAAATTCATCCAACTGAGCAGAACTCCCTGAGGCTTCTAGTGCTGCTCCAAGGACGGTTTCCTCAGCTTTCCTTAACTTTCTATTTTCTGGTCAAGGCAAATAAATGCTACTTGTTCTCTCAGGTTTGTGTGGAAGGGGGGATTCATGACTGCTAATTCCTACTGACTCCTGCTCAGGCCAAATGCTGCTGCGGGGCCAACTGCTCTGTTGAGGTCAGGAAGCAAACCGCCTGTCTCTGCACTGGCAGGATCTGTCCTGTGCTGTGTAGTTACTGGGTGCCATTGGGGCTGGGGAACCAGAAGCTGTGGGGGCCGTCTGGGGGTGGCAAGACAGGGTCTAGCAGCCAGGGCCTGTTCCACCATCCCAGCCATGGAGCAGGACAGGCTGGGGCAGCCAGGAATCTCTCAGGTAGGTTCATAGGTCAGAGTCAGTGGGGTCTGTGGTCAGGCAGTGGCACTGCTGAGGTGTTGTGGGTGCAGGGATGTAAGACCCAGGGCTGGGCCAAAATGGGGCCAGGATCCATGATCAGGGCAAGGCACTGATCAGGGCCCTTAAGGCTTATGAATGCCTTCACGGCCTGGGTGCTAAGCGTGGCTGAATGGAGAAGCACAGCGGTGGGTCGTGTGTGTGGACTCTCCTTGGTCCCTGCTGAACACTGGACTGTTGTGGTGGCACAGCTCAGGTGGGCTTCAGGAAGAACAGCACCCGAGTAGAGCAAATGGATTAATTTGTTCCCCTCTGCTCATTCTTAAGCAGATGGGAGACATGCTGGCTAATAAAATTAATGAATGTGATGAGAAGTTGGCACATATGGATGCACAGAGAGGAATGGTTTGGGGAATTTTTTCAAGTCTTTGGAAAAAAGTAATCATTTCTTTGTTTAGAAAATGGGACACTTTACCCCTCAATACCACCTCTAATACTTCAGTCTTAATTATATGATGTAGCAAGTAGAACTTTCTTTTCTGCTATGAATTATATGTATTTCTCTTTGTAGCCCACATATTTACTTAACGTTTGAAGAATGGGGAAGAGAAAAGTCTTTGATCACATATTGCACAAATGACAAAAGGATTACAAGAAAAAAATCCAGCTTAAAACTTCTTAATCAACATTCATTTCTGAACATTTTAGTTTTAATTTGTCAGCTTTTCCTATGAATATATTTAACGATTTTGTAAATAAAGGAAATATAAGATGAAACTTTTCCTAAGCACTGGGCTACAAGGGTATTTTTTTTCATGTGTTTCACTTTCCTTTATGTTATAGAGGATTAAACTCCATGTCAGCCCTCCTTTTTTTTTTTTTTTTTTTTTTTTTTTTTTCTCAAATGGACGAGCGATGGACGTAGAACCCAAAGTCACTAATACTTTGACTTCTGAGATGCTGTATTTTGTTATTTATTAAATATTTATTAAAGTAAATGTGATTTCTTTGATTCCTTTATTAAAATCTCTTTACTTATTTTGCTTTTGTGTTGGAGGAAAATTACTTTTTTCCTCACTTTGAATAGCTTTACTTCTAATATACGTGTTATGTTACGTTGAAGAAAAGTTAGTTCTTTGCCAAACCAAGTTGATCACAGAATCACAGAATTTCTAGGTTGGAAGAGACCTCAAGATCATCGAGTCCAACCTCTGACCTAATGCTAACAGTCCCCACTAAACCATATCCCTAAGCTCTACATCTAAACATCTTTTAAAGACTTCCAGGGATGGTGACTCCACCACTTCCCTGGGCAGCCTGTTCCAATGCCTAACAACCCTTTCAGTAAAGAAGTTCTAGTATAGTATCTAGTATAGATCTAGTATTGATCTAGTATCTAGTATTGATCTAGTATAGAACTGCATTAAATAAATATTTAAAGCAAGATTAGTGGAAATTTATAGCTACTGAAAAGTTTCCATTGGAAAAGTCTGCTTTTCATAGGGTACCATGGAATATGTGCCTTTCTGATCATTGGGCCTTTTGAAGAGGTCATGGAGCATATTCACTGTGGTCAGTTGAATGCCAGTATGTTTCTCAGATGAGTTCATTCTATTCTCAATAGTCTCAGAAGAGGGTCTTTAAATGGGTGGGAATGTAGGCACATACCTCCCAAATTATTCTATAGACATGGGATGGATATTGGTAAAAAAAGGGTAAAAGTGAACATTTAGTTACCTATATTTTTCATATCCTACTTTTGTCTTGAATTCCAGCAAATGGTTTCCTGAATCATACAAAATATTTTTAATCTTAATACCAGTCCTGTTGACATCAGTGTAGTTACCTATGTGAATTTTCCTTACAGGATAAGGGGAAGGGTCTCAAGAACAGAGCTGATTGTATAGTATAAGAAAAAATCCTGGCATTGTTCTTCTGGATTGCAGTATGTTGAATATCACTCTTTTAAAAATCATCCTCAAGTTAATTGGTCAGTTATGGAATCCTGTACTGTAGTGACCCAGTGTTAAAAAATTCAGTGATTTTAAAGGAAAGCTTGACTGAGTTTTTGTGCTTTCTAGCATCTGCAGTACTAAGTAATGACCAGTGAGAACAGCAAGGCCATGAGCATCTTAAAATGGTCAAGAAAACTGAAAATCTAAGTTCCAGAATGATAGATTTTGATTGTTTTTGTTGTTAAATGCAAGTAATCACAGACAGGGGTCTGGATTACAGGGTTACAGAGGAATAATCTTAACTATGTTTAAAGGCATTGTTGATCAGTTGTCAAATGAAATCCTCATTTCTTTGTATGGATCTTATTACAATATAGTTATTACATTGACATGGTACTGATTCCTTGAGAAGAACAAAAGAACTACAGAAACCACCAAAAATCTGTTTTTGTTTGTCTTCTTAGCCAAACCTTCTGACTCTCCAAGAAGACAGCTGAACTGATTTTTCTCTAATTAAAATATAAATCCCTTTTGGAATGAGCTTGTTTGCTACATTTTTTTTTTTTCCATGAAGACATTTTTGTAATGGAGTTTTAATTGTAAACTTCTGAAAACAGGACTGTAGTGCTATCAGTACTGTTGCAACAGAGTAGCCAGTATAGTACTGTGATAGAAGCTGCATATTCAGTCTGCTCTCCTCACTTCCTGTTTCTCCCCAAGTCTGGCAGGCTGAAACAGAAATGGCCCTTCATTGCATTTTGCTGTAGGGCTCACTATATTAAGAAAACTGTCTCATACAAAGCCTTGAGACATAGCAGACCTACTAGACTGTAGCATGGAATATTGTTTGAAAAAAAAAAAAAAGGGTTTACTGTGTCTGGATACTATGCTAATCAATCCAGTATGGCTGTTTCATATGTTTAAGCCCATTACAACTTTGTTTGACCTCTTTCATCTTTGTTGAGGATATAGAGTATCATTAATGTTACCAGCTGCATTGTTTTCTCCTAATATCAACAACAGAGGGAAAAAAATGGTTCTCTTGTTTTCCACTTATATAGCCCTAGTATTGCCAAACAAATGTGAAACAGGCTTTTACAATAATAGTATTTTCCCAAATGCCCTGTTAATTTTCAGTAAACCAAAATAAAATGTGTTGTTGTTTATTAAGACAGTGTGACCCATATGGATTCCAGATGATAAAAGTTTCAATAAAATACTGCAATTAGATGCAAGTAACTTGAGTTTTCTTTTAGTTCATGTGTTTATATGTTGCTCAGGACAAGAATGGTCATTTAAGTTGTGTCAGTGATTAGATTTTACTTAGAATGATGATAGTTCTTTTCACTTGTATGACACTTTTCACTTGAAACTTTCCAAGGAGTCTTGAGCTGTCTAGGAGTAACTTTAATGAGGGAACGTTGTAGGCACATTGATCTAAGTGTATGTTGAAACCTACATCTTCTGGCTTCAGAGGGGGATTTAGAGGCTTTATAGGCTATAACTTTTGGGAAAGATGCATGTGTAAGAAGGCTCATAAAGGCAGCTTTGTGTTGGCTATACCACCACATATTGAGTTGAATCTCAATAACTGGATATTTTGGTAAACTTAGGATAATAAATCAGCATGACTTTCTGCTCATTAACATCAAAATAATACTTTCCTCTTACTATGACAAATTTGTCTTTTTGTGAATAACTGTCATTTTCAAAAATTTTGAAAGTGATTCAGATATTTTGTGTAGAGAAATAGGATATCTCAGAGTCATAATCAAATCCTACATATGTGTTTTCATACAACAGTGTACTATAATCATAATCTGATTTGTGTTCTGTCTTCATATTAATCATCTGAAAAAGCTGTGGATTCTTAACAGTGTATAAAAAGTTGTCTTATGCACAAAACAGGAGCTGAAGAAATATCTTCTTCCCTGAAAATATTAAGTTATTAACATTTTTATAATATCTATAAGATTTTTTCAATTTGCACATATAACTGGAAGGTTATTTCTCAGTATTTATACATCTGCATGGTATTTGCAAGCAAATAATTGACCTACAGGGCCATGAAAGAATATGCATTTGAACTGAAATACATGGTTTCTGTAATGCAAATCTTATAGAATGTATGTCATCTCATGGCCTCTTAGTCTAAGCGATGAATAATAATGCTTTTCTGGATAGTATCTATCTGAAGATGTTTTTCAAAGGAAAAAAATCTTTCTGTTTTTCTGATAACAGCTTGGGCAAATTTTACACTAGATCTTGTTACATACCATACAAACTTGCGAATGCCACCTACTGCTGTTGAAGAAAGTACTTGCATGCCAGAAGTATCACAGAACCATATCTGCACTATCAGTTGAGCTCTGTAAAAACCTTTTCTAACATTTTTTGTTATATCTTTGCTTTCTCCTTTTTGCTTTTCTTTTAGTACAGCAAAGATTTGAGTAATTTTGATATTGATAATTCAGTTGTAAATTGCCACACTGCACTCATTCTTAGCTGTTTTCAATTTCCATGTCAGCAAGGCCAGTAAGCCATTGTAATATCATCAAGTTCTTTGCAGTCTTATCTGCATAGTCAAAGAAGAATTGTATGGTCAATATCTAGCTTCCTGGGTATTATTTCATGCTATCTAATATTCATAAATTATAATTTTCACATTCAGTGACTTCCAGAAATTAACTACATTATCCTAAGAACATTTCTTTAGCAGTGCTTTCCTGTAGTCCTTTAAAACATCTGAGGGAGATATTTGATGAAACATAACTAAATTTAATGAAGACAACTATCTAAAACATCAAGAGCCAAAAGTCTGTCAGAAGTTCATTCATGGATAAAGGTGAACATTGTAATGAGGAAAATCATGTTTTACTGAATTCTCTACTTCAAAAAAGGATCTGGCATGATTAGGATTTGATATCTAAGAGGAGGTTAATCAACCTGTTAGATATGTTGATTTATTGCAATGCTGACCCATCCCACTGTGGTTAATAAAGCTGACAGTTAAAAATATGTAGGTATTTCTTACATTTCTACCATCCTACCACTGTTTGTCTTAGCAATGACACAACTTGTGCTGTGATCTTTATGTTGCTTACTCTATATGTGGCATTTTAGACTAATACTGTACAAGAACAGTAGGCTTTTACGTGTGTACAAAAAACATTAATGAAATTAGCCACATAAACTTAAGCAAGATATGGTTTGCACATGTCGACGGTGTGACAAGATTGTCTGAAATGTTTTGATTGCATCAGAGACAGTTTCATGCTGCATTTCCAAGTTAGGAATTTTACAGCAAGATCTGGAATGCTTAAGCTGGTTTGTCTTGGCACCAGTGTGTTTACAATTCGTTAAGGTAATTCTCACTTTCATTATTAGCATTAAATATGACAATAAATTATTTTTTGCTCAAAATGCTAGACCAGTTAAGGTTCACAGGTACCAATACACTGTGCTTGAATTTACTTGCATGTTTATGCTTCCTCACTGGCTTGCAAAGATCCCAATTTTTCACAACACACATTTATTAATTCTCTGCTTTTGTTCCCAAATCTGTTCATTCATTTCTGATGCTGAGTTTGGCAAGTTACTGTTTAGAGGGTGGTAGAGTTTGAGGGAAATTGTTTTCAGAGTGTAATCTTTATGTAGTTTTAGCTTATTTCATGATTTTCTGTCTAAATTTTGGGATATTTTGTGACAACCAGGTGTTTTGGTCAGTCAAGAATAGTTTTAGTGTAGAAAGGTCATATGTCATCTTTCGGTTGGCGAAGGTGATGTGACTGGTATTTTCTTCAGAGAAAATGCGTTTTCTGAGTACTTGCTTATGTATCATGGGTTTCTTTACACCCTTCATGTTTAAAAAGATGAATAAATTAGGCTATGATTTTCTATATACTGAGTAGGCATCATATCCTTTTGTTGTGGTTTAACCCCAGTAGGCAGCTAAGCACTTCTCCCACTCCCAGCTGGGTGGGTTGGGAGAGAATTGGAAGTGCAAAAGTTAGGAAACTCATTGGTTGAGATGAGGATGTTTTAATAAAAAAGAAAAACGAGCAAACAAACAAACCATAACCAAAGGAAAACAAAACAAAACAAGTGATGCAAAACACAATTACTCATCAGTGACTGACGCCTAGCCAATCCCTGAGTGATGGCAAGCCCCTGGCCATTTCCCCGTGGTTTTATTGTTGAACATACACCACATGCTATGGGACATCCCTTTGGTCCGCTTGGGTCAGCTGTCCTGCCTCCCAGCTCCTTGTGCACCTGCAGCCTCTTTGCTGGCCTGGCAGCACCAGAAGCAGACAAGTCCTTTATCTGTGTAACAACTCCTTAGCAACAATTAAAATCTTGGTGTGTTATCAGCACTATTTTTGTTCCAAAACCAAAATCATGGACTCACAGAATCATTAATGTTGGAAGAAAACTTTGAGATCATTAAGACCAATCATTAACCTGACCTCATCACTAAACTATTTCCCTTAGTGCCTTGTCCATGCATCTCTGAAATACCTCTAGGAATAGGGATTCCACCTCTTCCCTGGGAAGCCCATTCCAATGCTCAACCAACCTTTCTGTGAAGAAATTCTTCCTAATGTCCAACCTTGAGGCTGTTTCCTTGTGCCCTATCACTTCTCACCTGAGAAAAGTGACCAACTCCTTCCTTGCTGCAACCTTTCAGGTAGTGGTAGACTGCAATGATGTCCCCTTAGCCTCTTCTTCTCCAGACTAAACAACCCCAGTTCCCTCAGTTGCTTTTAATGAGTCTAGTTTTCTAGTCCCTTTACATGGTACCATGAGCTACTATGAATGAAATTAGCTCTATCCCAATTAAACCAGCATATATATATATATATATATTTTTTTTTTTTGTTGTTGTTGTTAGATGCTGTTGATATTAAAGTAACTGTGATTTTGATGAAGGGTACTGGACACCAGTTATGAATTTATGCTACAAATGAGTAAAGCCTTCATTTTTTGTCCCAACGTTAGAGGTATTATCATATGTCTTTGGTACACAAGAGTTTATATGGTGCAAGCACGTAGATATTTTTCTTGCCAGAGTCATGAGTAGAATGCAGTTTTGATGCATAAATTTGTTTACGAGATTTAGAGGAAACACAGGCAGCTGAAGGTGATGCCTTGGATGAAAGTAGGGTATATGGTTTTGATAATGCATTGAGGTTAGAAGTTGCTCTTGCCTTTGTTCTTGTACGTACTTCAGGCTGGCCATCATGTGGGATGGCACTGTGCAGAGTGGTGTCCATGGAGACAGGGATAGTGTTGTTCGAAGGTGGATTATGTTGTTTAGTTTGTAAAGTGAGTACATCTTTCTTCATATTGTACTTCTAGAGTGCACTGCTTGGAAGAAATTCTTTGTGGTGGAACATATGAGTTTTTATAGCCTCTTTCATTGGGAGTCTACAAGCAGGTTTAAATAAAATTAATCTTTCTTCTTTTAACTCATCTGCATTTTTGTTATGCAGGAGATAGCTTTGCTATTCCCTTTAAAAAATGGATCATTTTTTACTTCCTTACAAATGTAATGTCACAGTAAGCCGTAGCTTATGCATTGACTCGACACTGCACTGCCAAAAGGTGATCCTTCATTTCCTGAGCTAGGTGCTGCTACTGCTCCCTGCATTTGCTGTACTGGTCGTGTTATTGCTGAGTGGACTAGATCACAACCCATGGATCCATCAGAGAAATAATTGTGCCAAAAATAAGGAAAAAACTTTTTCAGCAAATTTCACTGACGTCATGGCTATGTGCAGTGGCACTTATAGAAGAAAAGGGTCAGGGAAAGGTAGGGATGGTGACTGGCCCATTGGGAACCCATACACAGATTGACTTTTGTGAAACAGCAGAGTTGGTGTGTGTTATTTCTAGCCATTGAGCAATATAGGAATTCTTGTGTTAACATACGTTAAGCATAAATCTAAATGGTGCAGATTTCTGTACTGCATTATTTACTCTTTATTTAAATGAGACATGAGAGTTATAGCATGAGAATGGCCCTAGAGGAGATTGACACCCCCTATTTTTTTCTTTTAATTCTACCCTAATTACTCCAGAAAGGAATTTCACAATTATGTTATTGTTACAGGTTTATTAGTTGCATGTTGTCTTTCAAATGTTACATTTAAATAAGCAAATTATCTGCTTGTAACAGAAACTCAGGGCATATAGAGAAATGTTGCTATTTTTCTCCTGAGTGCTGAAAGAACTTTACTGAAGAAAAATTCTGCTTCAATCAAGCAAAACTTCTTTTTCTGCTTATTTATAAAAGCGGAACTTAGAGAAGGAAGTGATTATTATGTACTCCGAAGCAAATGTGAAACAAGTACATTGTCAAAATGAGCAAGGTATATCAGATACTGAAAGAAGGGCCTTGCAGACCCTCAAATTAAACAATTTTATTAATATGACAGTGCACAGAACCAGAAAAGCAATAGCTGGTTGTGTTCCTCACCTGGTAATTGAGTCAAGAGAGCTCACAGCCTCCTAGTACTTTATCTCCAATCTTTCTAATTCCATGTGACTTTACTGTGTTAAAACTAGCAAAAACATGTTAGTATATATATCGTTATTTAGACATTCTGACAGTGATGGAATAACTGACAAAATCACAAGTCAAACCTGCATCTCAGAACGGTAACTGCTAATGAAATACATGATGGTAAAAAGACCAACATACAGGGAAATATGTATGACAACAGGGCAATCCTCTGGAGTCATCTATATCACTTGCTGATGTAGTCTTCTAAAACAAAATGTGCAAGAATTCTTCAACCAAGTGATGCATTTTCTAGTTAGGAACAAGGTGAGGGAATGGAGAACTCTGGTTTGAAAACTGGGGCTTCTGGTGAAGGAGGTTGTTGCTGTGAAGGAGCATCTGATTATGAGTTCCTAGATCAGTACTGAGGCAAAGAGCCTAGTGTTGTCCATGGAACTACAAGCTAGATATAGAGAGGTTTGTATATTATCTGCAAGATGGCATTAGTAGAATCCTGGATACAGTTTTAATATTACTTAGTTACAAAATATTGAGAGGCAGAAGACAAGAACAGAACTACCAAGATTATACTAGCAGTGAAGAAAATGCCCAGGGTAAGAACTGTAGAAAGCCTGATTTGGATAATTTTAAGAAAAAGGAGGGACTTAGAAGAAACCAACACTGCAGAAGAAAGTATAACATTATAAAGCTATAGTGAGAATGAAGGACTGCAGGCTGAAGTGAGACAAATGTTAAATGGTGCTTACTATACAAAGGAACATGATAGACCACGAAAAAGCTAAGTGGAGTGGTATCTCTGTATTTAAATCATGATCAAATGCTTTTTTGCAGAAATGTGCTCTAGCAAAATATAAATTATTCTGCTAAATATAAAAGTGACTGGACAAAATTGAATACCTTATTATAATAATACAGCTCAAACTGGTGTAATAGAAACTAGATAACTAGGTGTCCCTCCTGGTAGTTTATTCTATGGCTTTCAGGTCCTGGGTCACATTCTCCTTTGCTGTGTATCATGTGCACTTACTTAACACTGTGGAGTGAATTCACTATTATCATTTCTTTTCTGATTAACCTTTGGAGCCTTCCTGCTAGTGCCAGCTGATGCATTAATGGAGTGGCAGCGATGACATCCTGCTGATGGATCACAGTCTCAAATATACATGAAGATTAAATATAGTTTAACTTCACCAGTTGTCTTACAGTGTATCTGGCAATAGCGAGACTGTTTGGAGATAGTAACCTGTCTTGGGAGGGAAGACAGTTATCTCCAAAGAGACCTCATGGTGACCTCACAGTATGTTCTGACCTGCTTCCTGGCTGTCAGGATAGATGGACAGTATTTCCAGGGGAGGGCACAAGACCAAATGCTTTTTTTTTGCCCTTGTGTTTATTTGGTCAATTGTATATGGATCTACTTCTTTGGATGAAGGGAAATTTCTATCTGCATGCCACTTCTATTCATTATAGTTCATCTCATATTCCTAGAGTGAGAGGCATTGGATTTCCAAAGAATATACTAAGACATTTTGCAAGTAGATTTTTATAACACCATTAATAATACATACTTTACTGTTCATTGTACTATATCTGTTTATTGTAAAGTAATACTGGTAGAAAACAAATATATTGGAGAAAATACTTTGCTTTGTAATTTCAACACTGGGCTTGTTATTGCAGATGTAGTAACATCAACATTTGAGGATCTGGTAGCATTTCCATTGGAAATCCCTTGAGTATCCTTTTCAGGGATTTTACCAGTGGCTGGAGAAAATATTTGTAAACTTAACAAAAGGAACCTTAACAAAAGGAGATAAATTTCTTTTGAATTTAGATTTTGACTTTCTTATTACTTGTGAATTTTCAGAATGAAATAAAGAAAAAAAAAATCCCTGTAATAGTTCACACTTCCAATAGTTTTTTTTTTTTTTTTTTTGAGGGATATCTTTTTAAAAAGTATATTTTTATTTTTTAAGCTCTTAAATTTTTGACTACCCAATATTGTTTAACCAGTGGCCTGCCAATGTGAGATGGATATTTTTCATTATAAGACGATTTTTCTACTGTTATTGGAGTCAAGCCTGAATTCATTTTTAAAACATAGATCAAAGATAGAAAATCATACTAATATAAATAAGAATTCAAACTTGATAAATAATGCTAAATTTTTAGTACACAAATCTTGTGAAATTCAGTGGATGTCTTTACAATTTAAAAGTTCTTCTATTTAAAAAAGCGTCTAGCTAGATTTGACAAAACAGATGGGGTTTGAAAAGCCAATTGTATGCTTTTAGATTAATAAGATGTGGAGTTGTCTGTTCAAGTGTCAAGTTTTAGAGTGAAGGAGCTATTAGACTGTATTGTGTTATTGACCTGTAAAGCGTAAGAGGTTGTGTAGTAGAGCATATTCCTTGCTGTGCTAACTCCTTGTGTAAATCTATAACAACTGCTTTAGTTACAGTTTCCTAATTGCGTGCCCTATTATGCACTTTTCTAGTATTTGGAATGGCTTTGGGAAGTATGTGCCTGATGTGAAACCTCTTTAAAGTGTCCATAGTCTTTTAGTGGGTTTTAGAATTTAAGTGCCACCCAATCTTCACCCTCGCCCCCTTCTCTGCCAACATTTTTTTGCATGCCTTAATTATTTTATTTTATTTTATTTTATTTTATTTTATTTTATTTTATTTTATTTTATTTTATTTTATTTTATTTTATTTTATTTTATCTTATTTTATCTTATTTTATTTTATTTTATTTTATTTTATTTTATCTTATTTTATTTTATTTTATTTTATTTTATTTTATTTTATTTTATTTTATTTTATTTTATTTTATTTTATTTTATTTTTATTCCCAGTTAATAGTGAAAATATAGTCTTCCAATACTCAATTATGCATGAGCCTTGCCCTGGGAAAACTACCCTTCAGATCAGGATGTCTCCTCACCACAAGCAGCTTGAAAGGTAATTTGTTGCTTGAAAACTTCAGCTGGAATTTATAGTTCCATCTACCTCTCTTTCATCATTACTGCCTACCCATATGATGTCCTCCCCCCTCACCTTTTTTTTTTGGCATTGCATAATGCTTGATGGCCATTCATGATTTGCAGCCCAGATTCTGTTTTCTCTGCAGTTACTTTGTTATTAAAACTTCAATATATTAATATTTTTTTCTAATTCACCATACAAAAATCCACAATTAAAACTATTCTTCAAGTAAAAATATGGTATGTCATTCCATGTTTTCACATACCTGTTGAAATGTCAGAAAATGTCAAAAAGTGCTTGCTAGTTAGAGAGCTCCTTGAATAATTTTTGTTATTGATCAATATCATCGAGTTAATATAAAATACTAGATGAAGCTAGTGATAGCAAGATACTTAGAATATTTGACACCTGTGTTGTTGCCCTTTATGTTGGTTTCTCTTCCCAAAATGGGAATTACTAATTACTGACAGCAATGATCAGTAATAAATTTCAGGTTTATATTAGATTTAAATGAAGCAACTCAGAACTTCATGGAGGCATGTTGTTGTGTTTTACGTAATGTTTTTCACAATATACTGAATTTAAGTTTGCTTTTTTCCCCCGTGTACTCTTGGCATTATCATGTTTGGCTTTACACTCAGAGAGTCACTTCTGTAGTAATGTTTTTTTTTTAATTTTGATATAACAATTGATTCGTGACTGAAAATTGTGTCTCATACAAACTTGCATAATAGCACAGATGATTGCAAAGGACAACTTTTATGGCATTGGGTCACTTAGGTTACTCTTATGTATTTTATTTTATTTTATTTTATTTTATTTTATTTTATTTTATTTTATTTTATTTTATTTTATTTTATTTTATTTTATTTTATTTTATTTTATTTTATTTTATTTTATTTTTCCAGATACAAAAAAAGGACTTAAAATAAATCAAGAGGGGCTGATTTTAAACTAAAATTAAGAGTTATGAGTTAAAAATGGTTTAGTCATTCTTGTTCCTGTTTGTTCATGGATTTGGCCTAACTTTCTCCACTCTCTCCATTTAAAAAAGTGCATGGGTGTGATAGTAATTCCATATTCAGAACTGGTGTAGTAGTTGAATTACGGACAGAAA
Source organism: Aythya ferina (assembly GCF_964211825.1). NCBI lineage: Eukaryota > Metazoa > Chordata > Aves > Anseriformes > Anatidae > Aythya > Aythya ferina. The sequence goes on from NC_140304.1 coordinate 19,282,683, forward strand.
AGATTGTTGTAATAAATATTCTTTTTCTTTTTTAACATTCTCTCTCTCTCTCTCTCTTTTTTTTTTTTTTTTTTTTTTTTTAATCAATAAAGTGTTCTGAGTTGTCATGAAAAGAAATCAAGAATTCCATGAATTGGAAAAAAAAAAAAAAAGGTAAGAAAGAGGTTGCAAAATATTTAAAAACCTATTTTTTCCCTCCCAGATTGATTCCATGTTTGAAAAGTAGTTTTAACATTTGCCTTCCTTACATACTTTAAATGCAAGTTTCTCCCACAAGAAAATAACAGTTACTGATCCTATTTACAAATACTAGAGGCAGAAAAACTGATATGTTTCTACTATTTTGCCCACCTCTAAAACTAGTGTTTAATTATATGCTGCTTCTGAGATCAGTTAAATATTGTTTAAAGGCACAGGAAATAATCTTGCATTGACCCATACTTTCTGATGCTCTTAGTGGAGCACAGACCCTCATTTGCATGTTTAGATTTAGCAAAACTATTAAATATGAAAAGTCTTATAGTTTTTCCCTCTAGTGCCAAGGGGATGTAGTCCCCTTGTTTTTTCTTAAATGCTTTGCTGGTATAAAGTTATGCATTTCATACAGTTCATTTCAAACACCTATTTTTAGTTTGTTTGTTTGCTTTTAAACCAAAAATTGTTTTCGAGGTCATCTTTTATGAAATATTCTGTCCACTGAATGAGTTCACTTGCACAGTCTGCAGAGAGATATTCTGGTCTGCTCTTTGTATCCAGACGTAGTTAATTGTTTTAACATAAAGGCATATGCTGAGATTTAGAAAGGACTCCCTTCAGAACTCAATAGTATCATTATGTGCCAGTTAAAGAGTATCAATGATAAACTAGAGATCTTTGTTGCCCTTCACTTAAAACATGCTAGGTGTGTGGGATACAGTAAACCAGATGTAATAATTAGGCGAATAGTTCAATAGTTCACTCTGCATGCTGTTTGCTATCACATGACCATTGAACAAGAAGTAAAGCCAACTCATAAAAATTCTATTTGGCTTGAAAGTACAGTAACACTTAATGTTAAACACACATAAAAAAGTACATAGGCATGGGTAAACTGTGTTGACAGTTTAGCAGAGGAAACAGATTCAAACAACTTAATAGAGGAAATGGAACACTGTCAAAGTAAAGAAAAGATTTTTCAACCTAATGACAAAGTAAAAGGAAAGCACACATTCCACCCTGAGTAGTTTTGTTTGGAATCTCTAATTAATATGCATTATAGCAAAGATGAGAAGAAAACAGGTATTTGATAGTTTTATTATAAAATGGCAAGAAAAAATCTTTGAAAGGTAAATATTTGATGTAAAGATTTGTTGAATGGTATTGTTAGAGTCAGCTGAAATATTATATTCTCAGATACTACATCACAGCCTTTCTTTCCTCTTCTTAGGAAAACAATTGCAAATATTTTTCCTGAAGAAATGAAAATGATCTTTCTCTACATTCAAGTCAATCCTTTGTAAGCATTTGTAAGAATAAAGGCACAGTTTCTCCAGGAAACAATTCTATGATCACTTCTGTAGTGAAACAGAGCAAGAAAACAATTACTGGAGTTGTTAGTGACTCTCACACTATGTTTGTTGGTGGTCTCTCAGAAGCTTTATGTTGATAGGATGTTGCTATATTCTAAATGCTAATTCAAAGGAAAAAAAATGCTTTTAATACTGCTTCTCTTCATATATATTTCATTTAAAGGTATTGTGGAAGAAGAGCAGAAAGTTTTTGTAAATGGAGGAGGAAGGAGGGGAGCAAAAAAAAAAAAAAAGTTTTTTTGGAAACAGTAAACAGTAAGTAAAAGTTTGAGAATACTTGCAAGGTATAGAAAAGACAGATGGTTGACCAAAAAGCTGTGGCTTGCATTAAAGGTTGGAAAAGTTGGTGATTTAGAGCTCTTCTAATTGTAGATGTAGTCAGCTGCTGAGTAGATGATGTCTAGGAGGCCTTTCTTCTCTAGGTTATCTGATTTTGTAAAGTCTTTGCGTCTTTGTAAAGTATTCCTTCAAGACAGGTGGTCTGTATTTGTAAAGTCTTTGTATCTTTGTAAGGCATCCCTTCAAGACAGATGATCTCTATTCCCTTATCTAATACACTAAGAGAACCTTTAAAATACGCCTGTCTGGTCTTTTGAAAAGTGATTATGGCAAAAAAAGGAAGTATTACAGTTTGTTAGTAAAGTCTTTTTTAGAAACTCTAGATAGGGGAACTTTGGCTGGGCTCCTTTGTTTATTAATTGTTGTTTAAAAGTGGTTATGGCAAAAAAAGGAAGTATTACAGTTGTTAAAGTCTTCTTTCATAAACTCTAGGTAAGTGAACTTTGGCTGGGCTCAGTTGTTTATTAATTGTCTTTGTTAGTGATACAGATGACTTTTTTTCATTCAGTTTTCTGATAGTGAGTTCTCATTATCAAAAGTAATGTAAATATCAATGGTTAATAAAAAACATCTGTTCTAACGAAGTAAATTGTGTATACTCATGCACATACATGTGTGTGCATGCTCATCTCATGTCTTTTGTAGGTAGAGGGCAGGTGATGGGCAGAGGCTCTGTCCTCAAGCAGTGTACTGTATCTGTGGAAGTAGACAAATACCTACAAAACAAACTTTGTGTCAAAGTAGAATTTGCAGTGGGTCTCCTGTACATTTTGTTGTTTCTTTTCATCCCGCTCTAAAGCTGCAGATATATTGTTTCCTGACTTTCTGCCAGAGCCCAGCATAGAGTCTCTGGCTACAAAGTGTAAGAGATTAAAAGAGAATGACTTTTGAATGAGGAGGCTGCTTTAAATTATTCAGAGATCCTCCCTCTTCCTCTGTTCCTTTTCTTGATGTTTTGGATCAGCAGCACATTTCTAGCTGTAAATGTCTTTAGAAAATATGTTTTAAAGGAACAACTTCAGTTTATAAGAGACTTTGAAACTAAAGCATAAAGACGTCATTTTTGCTTCATTGCATGTAATATAATAGACAACTGTCTTTGTCTCATTTGGCAATATGAAGAGTCACTAAATGCAAAAGTTCCACATAATCTCTTAAAATCCTTTCTAAGGAAAAAAAATCCTTTTTAAGGAACAAATATGCAAGTGAGACTTCCACAGTAACTGGTTTAACTTCAAACTTTTGGCATCAGGGTCCATTTGCTGATCCTTTTTTCAGTGAAAAAATATGCTTTTCTAAGAGCTCTCTAGGAAGAGAATACTCCCTGAGGGTGCTGAGGCATTTTGAAGAAAATAAAAAATGAGTTAAGTCTTCACCCAAAACTTGAACTGGACCCAAACTTAACATTTCTTTAGGCTTGACAAGTTTGGAATGTCTCCTTCCTCTCCACCCTCATTACTTTTCATTTTCATGCTCTTCTGCATTTCCAGTTTCTGGCCAAGAAGTGAGCTATGTGTTGCCGGAATTCTGCACCAAAAAGGACCAATATTTCTGTGGTATATTTTGGCCTGCTTATAAGAAAAAGAATTTCCCACAGAACTGAAGGGGAACTTATCCTTGTTGGAATGCTGGATTTTTTATTTATTTATTTTTTTTCAAAAATCAAAAGGCTTAGGTAATAACTTAGTAATAATGGTAATAGTTGATAATTTAAGAAAATAGTTTACAACAATTTCCCCTTCTTTCCCTTGCCAGCTCTAATGCTGTTAACATAATTACCTAAATATAATAATATTATTTTACATATTTAGAATTTATGTAAATAACTGAAATGAACTCTAACTAGAAATGAAGATTTAAAACAAAACAGGATGAAAAAAATCCATATTTAAAAAGAAAAAAAATTGAACCTTTTATATTTATCACTGCCCTGAATATCACTAACACTAGATTGAACTGAAAGTTAAGAATTCTGCATACTTGACAGAGATGTGCAAGTACTATTCTTGTAACCTTAAATGAACTAAGAATCTGACAACACACTTTCTACTTGCCTCTTACACATTTTTCTCAGTATGTGTTCTGCCAGTTTCTGAATGCAATAAAATCTTCAACGTGTCAGACACTGAGTGTAAACCTAAATAGCTTTGGCTTGCAGATACCAAACCAGTGAACTAAACCCTTGAGAAATCCACCCTATAAAACTTGCCTTGATACCTGGAGCTTTTTGCTTCTGAGATTCAGTAAAGTGAGTTATTACCACTAAGGACTTACACAGTTATGTTGTGATGATACATTGCTGTTCTAATGAAAGATAAAAAACAAAACCAAGCAAACAAATAAAAAAACACCTACAAAAAAAAATGACTTCTGTCTCAGATTTAAATAATTTTTGAAACATGGCTTCCTTAGGGACAAGCATTCTTCACAGCCAGAAGGTACATTTACTTTCTGACAGCCTGTCTGATTCTTTTTGACAGCAGCTACCCGGAAATTGCTGTGGGCCTTTGGAAAAATTAACTGGTTTTGTTTTATTTGTTTTTAAATAGTTTTTCAAACAGCCTTTATTATTATTATTACTTTCCTTCTGATTAGAGGTGATTGCCCATGTTTCTGTTGCTCCAGAAATTGTGTTATGTTAGGAATGGAAATACACTTCCAAAAGGCAAGAATTTAACTTTAAAAGAAAAGAAAAAAAAAGAGGAAAAAAGGGGGAAAAAAAAAAAAAAAGAAGGTTGTTGGAGGTGGAAAATAGCTTTCTGGGTTACTTAGTTTGATCCTGTGCCATTGCATTATTGTGCAGGATGGGTGAAGTTTTGGGGAGAGGGCGAGCATTTCCATTGTGCTAACTGATAATATCTGGATAAGACATTTTACTTGCTGGGATTTTCCTGCTCTTATGAAGTTTGCTTTGGCATCATGTACAGGAATGTTTCGTCTTTGCACTGTTAGGTATACTACTTAAATAAGGTATTCAAAAATAAAGGTATGGATATATACCTAAATGAGCAAGCATAGTTTGCTCATTTTCTGTTTCTGATGCTTTAGTGTGGGTAAGATCGAGCCCACACAAAATTTTTCCTTTGAGCCTTTTCAGTTTAGGAATAGATGCAGGATGACAGTGTATGAGGTCCAGCAGCCAAATGCCCTTCTTTTGGCTGGATATGCACATTGAACATATGTAGAAAAGTCACATGCAATGGCACTCCCAAAACCACTGTCTGGTTCTCACTGCTAAAAATGTTGAACTAATTTAATCTTAAACATGAACAATTTAGAATTTACCTTCAGTGTGTCTGCCTTCTTTATGGGCGCTTCCTCTTTCAGATAGCTACTTTCCTAGAGTAACTGTTAACCATAGTTTTTCCTAACAGTGTATATAGCCAGAATCCTAGGTTTCATACATTTGCAGAGCTCTGTGAAGGAGTAAGTGGTATGTTAATTTAGGCGAGTTGACAGTTTTGCCTGCAGTGTCAAAATTGCTCTTCCCAGGCCATTGCCATTAAACATTTTTCTTGCCTTCCTCCTGATCTCTTAAACAAACAAATAAACAAAACAAAGGAAGTTTTCTTTTAATCAAATTCTAAACATATTTGTTTAGAATTTGTTTAGAAGAGAAATTCACACAACCCAATGTGAGCCATCTAATTAACCTGTGCAGGTATGTGCCCTGGGGGCCCATTACCATCAGCTGAGAGCCATGGGTTGTCTCCAGGGTGCACACCAGTGTCTTCATATTCACTGCACAGAAGCCAAGGAGTCTTGCTGGCTAAAGCAGGTGCCTAATCATTAGCAGCGTGCTGTAACTCTCCCTGTCATCATTCTGGTTTATGGTATGATGCTTCTGTCACTGCCATTTAAGAAATTCCACTTGATGTAAGGGTTTATACTGAGTCATCTCAGAGCCCTTAAATGAAGCCCCAAACCTCTGTGGAATTCATTAGGTTTGACTATAGAACCCTAGAAGGAAAGTCCTGGTCCACTTTTTAATGAAAAACAACTTGGACTTGCTGCTTTCTTAGTAGATGACCAGAGGGTTTTTTGTTTGTTTGTTTGTTTGTAATTGTTGCAGTGTATTGTAGGCTTTGGGATGTTGATTTGGTACCCTTGGGCTACTTAGATGTTTGCCACACCAAAGCTCATTATTCCTGGGCTAGGTTCTGTACTGTGAGTAGTGCTGAGCTCTGAAAGAGAAAAGCAGCACAGAGCATAGCTCATGGAGAGTTCTTGTGAGTATCGTGCACTGAAGATAGATATAGAGTTTACTTTATGTTGGGATATTTTTGAACTGGAAATCAGAATTACTGTATTGTCAGTTATAATATTTAATAAGGAATTAAGATTGTATAATGCAATTGATTTTTAACAATTGACAGGTGTAGTTACTGCTAGTTACTATAGTGACTGTTATACCTGCACATTTCCTGAAGTGGGGTATATAGAATGCCTGCTATATTTACGAACCAGTCCGAATATATCTTCTATACCATTTATTAAATGATAATAAAGTTTTTATAAATAGGAGAACAATATAAAATGTTACCATATGCTCAAAGTAATGATGAGGCACTTACCCTCACTCATGAGAAAATGTTTTGGATCCAAGCTTGTTGTACCGTATGGACATGGATGAGAAAAGAAAACAATTGTGTGTTCCATAGGAGTGTAGATTTTTTCACTTCATTGTGGACAAAAAGAAAGGAAAAAGTAATCATATAATCGGGTTTCTCAAAAGTATTTCTCAAACTGAAAAGCCTCATTGCATTTATTACAATGCAAATTTTTCACCTCTGACACAGATACCTTGCCAATAATGTACTTCAGGTGCAGTTACTGTTAAATAAGTACACTATGTCACATGGTTTTAAATTTATTTGGATAGAAGACTTTTGTTTCTTTGAGGCTGCATTATTCAGGGAGAGAGAATTTGCAATTTATTCCTTTCTTATTTTATAATAAAGGTTTAAGGTCCAAAGTCTCAGCCAATGTGGAAATTGGCAGAACTCCACTGGAGTCAGAAGAGCTTTGCCAGTTCACACCATCTGAGATGTCACCATTTATTTTATTTTTTGCTAATGATATTGAATAAAAATGTCATGATTGAATGCAGATAAATTATTTGTAATATAATCCCAAAGTTTGGTGCAGAAAATGTTTCTTTGATATCACACAAAGTCTGTCTTAAATTGCTCAAGTTAAGCTGAGAATGAAAAAACATGAAATGGAAAACCCTAGAAATAGAATTATTCTGTTTTATTATCTGAGTGCTTAGCACTTTGCCTGAATGATAATGTTTTTCTTAATATATAAGGCATAGTTTCTGCATGATTTCAGTTTTCTTTTTCTTCTTAAAAGAGAAATGAATATTTGGATAAGTTAGTGAAGCGGTAAGGGGAACAAAAGAGGTATTTTTTTTCTTCAGAGATAATGAGGGAAAGCAAGTGCCCAGAACCAAGTGTTTCTGCCAAACAGTCAGTCTTTTTGGGTCCCAGGAAATAATAAAGAGGAAAAACAAACAAAACAACTTAATGAAACAAAACCATCCCCCAAGCCTTGCCTGCCTATAATAATAAATAAATTTAAATCCCAGGTAGTATTATAATGTTCCCAACTTTCCTATCTGAATGAGATGTGAAGTTTCATATTTCTATAAGGCAGTGATAAAAATTCAAATACATGATTTTGGGAAGATGTACGGAAGTAGCATAGGAGAATTAGGAAGTTCCATTTGATATTTATACAACAACATCCTTTTTCCAAAGATGAGTTAGTGAAAATCACTGATAAGGACTGAGTTGAAGTCCTAAGTAAGACCTTTAAAATGGTCTACTAGGAAAGCAGAAAGTACTTCTAGCACTAACATTGCTCCCACAGAACACAATGATGAGGCTGTAAGCTCTCATCTTTACCATAAATAAGTAGGTAGAGTAGGAGCATCTTTACAGATTAATTTGTAGTTTAAATTTAACCAAACTTTACAGCAGAGATTTCCTTATGGATTCAACAGATACTATGATAGCCACTCCCTAAACTGCAAATCACTTAGCACTGTAAATATATATATTATTTTATACATACAGGCATGCATTCTTCGCACTCCACCATGTGTTAACACATCATATATATTTTCTCTGCACTGAATAATGCAGCTACCACTCATTTCCCCTCACACCTGCCTGTAAATTCCATGCTTTTTCCATATGTATTTTGTTATGGCAACAAAAGAATAGCCTTACCTTTATACTTCAAGGTTTCATCTTCCCTGGGAAGTGTGGTGTATTCTTGTTTTAGCCTTCTTGAGTTAATTAGCAAGAGATACAGTTCCAGTCAAGATGAAGCAGTTTTTTTTAATTATTATTATTATTTTATTTTATTATTATTATTATTATTTTTTATCAGTTTGCTAGTCAAATCCGTGTTAATATTTCATAGTTTTGTGGCAGGCTGTAAATCTCATCAAGGAAGATGTTAGTTACTGGAGGGTCAGCCAGTGGTTCTGTAGCTGTACTCTTAGCAATTCCTGAGCTAGGTAGTTTATACCTAGCTCTAGTATACTTAGACTATCCTACAGACACATGACATATAGACATGACTTACGTTTTTAAACATAACTCAAACAAGTTATTCCAGTCAAGAAGAATTTTTCCAATGAATTTCAGTTTCTGTGCAGCCTGAAAGCATCCCCAGACAGCCAGAGCTGCCAGCTTTGGAGCATGAAATCTGAAAGCTCTGCCAGCACGGTTAGATGAGGTTCTCAGGGCTGCGTTGTGCATTGCTGAGATACAAGTGCTGTTCTGGTTTTGAGGCTGGTGTTGTCCTGCTTTCCAGGCTCCTGGCTCCACAGCATTTAGTCTGGAGTCTCTGATAGCTTCAGTATAGCTGTAGTTCAAGGGTTTGGCACTTTTCTGTGGGAAGAACTCTTGTGACACAGGGTTCCAAGTGTTTTCAGCCTCCTGACTCTTAGAAAACCCCACGTAGAATGGCTGGCTGGAGCTGCAGGGCCTGGGTCCTAGCCAGGAACCAGGTGAGCCCTGGTGGGTGCTCTGCCAGCACACTGATGAAAGTTTGTTGAATCACTGACATTTCTGCAAAACACTTCAAATTTGACAAATTGTCATTCTCAATTTAGTCATAAAATTACTCAACAGTTCTATTTATGAATGTCTTGTGAGTATATTTAGGTTTCTTTTGGACTATAATTCAAATGAAGGTTTTGATGAATAATTTTACTTATTAAAAGAAAAGATGAGTTAAGTACTTTCAACTTTAGCTTCATTACGATAGTTCTGAATGTGCACATCTGCTGGAGGAATGCCTAACAGAATGTTTTCAGCTACTCATTAACAGCAACTTAGATCAATTGCTGTCTTAACAGGAATGTTTACCTAAAACATTGGAAAAAATCAAATTGCTGATTCCTTCTGATTGAAATAACCTTATTTGACTTTTTATTTTTATTTATTTATTTATTTTTTAATCCTTGTTTTAGAGACTCACTAAAAAATGAATAAATACAAAAGAAACAGCAGGAACACTAGGGATGTTTTTAACTCAAGAGATATCATGCCTATAACTTTTGATTACTCAGAAATACACAGAAAATAAATCCAGATAAGATTAAAGAAGCCCCAGAGGAAGTGAAAGAATATTGTTTGCACTAATATGTTGGATAAGTAATGAATAACTTTAGCTTTGAATCACAATAAACATATTTTAAAACTTAAATTTAGAATGTTAGTTTCTGTGGTCTCTTCTACTGCACGCTTTGCAAACTCATTCATGAGAGTTGCTCACTGTGAATGTGTGTGATCTGTAAATCATTCTCAAGTACCCTTTGTGCAAGTTTGCATTCTTTTATCTTAGTTTCTAAATGGAAGCACATTCAATAATTTGAACATTCACATCTTAGTGCAAATTTTAAAATCTAAATTACTTTAAAATTCTTTAGTCTGACACCTGTATCATACTTTAAGGCTGATTGCATGTAATTTTATCTACACCTGACTTTTAAGAACGATTTTGTTAGGTTTGAATTTGGTCTCACATGTTAATCTTTCTGGGCTATATCTATGCATTTCATATTTGGCATTCTTGCATAAAGAGGTTTTTCTGCACAAAGAATGCTTGATGTTTTGTGACTCATTCCTCAGAGTATTTTATTTCATAGAAGACCTAATTCTTATTACTCTTACACCACTTCAGTTATAATTATTGTGATTTTTTTCCTGGTTAATAACTTCCATACTGTCTTCTGTCTCTAAATCTTCAGCTAGCTGAACCCCCTAAAAATAGAGGAAAGATTTGGAATTCTGTTTCATTTAGAGAATCTCTAAATAGATAAGGTTTTCATTATTACTATTTATAAAGAAATTCAGTCTCTGTATCATTCTGTTATGAGCCATTCTTTTTAAGAATAACACGAGTATGCTACGCAAACACAAGTATATATGTGTGTAATGGTAAAGGATATGTGTTGTATACTATGGTTTGTTTCAGGTTCTTTGAGGTGAATGCCCCATGCTTCTTTCCAAGGAAGTGTTGAAAGGGTTCACATATTTTATTAAATTTCACTTTTTACATTTACCGTTTATACATTCACTTTATACATTTACTGCAAAAGAATACTTACACCTTTGCTTTTTGTCTACAGTTATATTTCCAATAGCAGCACTCTACGTGTATAGACATGTTAACAGAAGGTGTGTATGGCCTCATGAGTGGAGTCCTATGGTAGTCATCAAAGAACTTGCAGTTCTCTCGAGAGAACTTATGACTTCCCTAAAAAAAGGAAGAAATTATCCTATCTTCATTGGTTTCTTCACTGGTACCTCTGTTGTCAGTTGATATTGGTCTGTAGAACTGCACTACTGTCAAGCCTTTCCTGGCTTTATATGAGCTTAAAACTTCTTGCATCTCTAAATCGTTGTTTCTTTGTTTGTCTTTTCTGTGTCATCCTTTCCAGAAAAGTATAGTCTAATAGAATGGTGGTAGACATCAAGAACTTGGATCTTCACCTACCCTATTCAGTGGTGTAAAAACAACTTGGTGGCCATCTTTGTTGTTGTTTTTAGAGTCCTCAGACATCTTAGGTTTTGTACTGTGGAGGAACTGAAGAAAAGTTCCTGCTTCTTTTTCCTCTGTGGTCTTGTTTGGGAACACTGTGAAGCTTGTGACAAAAGTCACAGTCTTAAAGGGGAGTCTTGCTGAAAATCAGCTGGCTTGATTTATATCTGGAAGTACATTTGGATGACATTACAAGTCATATTGAAGACTGTGAAATATTCACAGAGTTTAGGCAATTCACTGTTTGATTTTTTTTTTTTTTTTTCTCATTAATTTCTGGCATGTTAAAAAAAAAAAAAATCAATACTGACAGTGATTATTAATGCCCAATAAATAGGCTAGTACCGTTATTATATTTGCTTTAAAAGTAAAAATAGAATGTAAAGCTATTCATTTTGTGACTTTCTTGTTTGAAAACAACTGTTTTTCCATGATGATACCAATTTGTAAAATGGAGACAAATCCCTTATTGTGATGAGTAGTACTACTGACTGCTTGCCTGAGAGAGGTAAGTAACATTTTGTTTGTGTAAGTAATGAGCTGTTGGAACCAAGTCCTGAGACATATTGGAAGTGACAGATGTACTGTAAATATACCACAGGTTTTAAGATTTTGCTTGACGTCTCAAAATATGCTTCAAGACCAAGACAACATTAGTGCTTTATGGCAATGTAAGTAAAGCAATATACATAAGGAGATGTTCTATATATTTTTGAAGGAAAGCTGACTCATTGTACCATTCATAATTACTGTAACAAAAGCTTACAGGAAAATAAACTGAGAATCAATATTAAATCACATTATAATGCAGAAGTCTCAAAACTTTTAGGTTCAGGTCTTAGGAATATGCATACCAATTACATGTTTGTGTTTACTTTACTAGAAACTAAATTATGGACTTGTGGCCAGGATTAATCAAATTGCAGAAGAAATGTCATATTTCCTTAGTTTTAAACATTTAACAGTATTCTCTTAATTTGTCCTAGCATGTTTTAGCATGGCATTGGTCATAACTAAAGATGTTACCATTCAATTTTTAAGTAAATCCCATTTCCCTAAGGTATGTCTGTGTGGATGTCAAAAAGTGAGTTCTGTGGGTGTTGATAGTTGTGAAGAGATTATTACTATGATTCTGAAAATCCTTCCTTATGTTAGATATATTATCCTGGCAACTGGAGCTGTCAAATCTGCTAGCAGATGTAGAAAGGGTCACTTCTAGCACAGAAACAATTATTTGGACTGTTTTGCAGAGATTTGGTCCTCTTTTTGAAATTGTGATTCACATATATCCTTCTTGACATATATTTACAGCATGCATTTCAGTGTGTTTCTTTTCTGGTATAGATTGCTTGTCACCATTAGTCTTGTGTTATGACAGCAGAGATTATACATCTTCTGACCAAGCTCTCTATCTAGGCTTCAGTTCTGATAGAAACATCTTTTTTGTCTTCCTGTATATTTCCACTATGAATTCTGTAAGGTTTATTCTCTTTCATCATTAAAACAAAGCAACCAAACAACAAAAACAAAACAAAACAAAACAAAAACAACAAGCAAGAATATTAAGCTTAGTATTTATTAATCCCCACTGTTGTGTTTTTTGTCTGTAATTTCCATTTTATATTAGGTATACCTCAATTATGTGCCACATAAATTGTGTAACAGAAAGGAAAGAGTTTTAAGTCCTCTGAAATTCTTTCATATTTTAATGCAGCATTTAAAGATCCTTATCTATGCTCTCTATTTTAGTATAATATAAATAACAGTCCCATAGGCCCTCTTGTTGACCTTTTAAACCCATCAACACCACTGAGGTCCAAATAAAGTTGCTTGTATTTCCTTGCTATTATATGAGATTTAGATTTCAGTTTCCTCTTCTATTACAGTTAATGAGCACCAGGCAGTGTTGTCCATCGGTGTGCAATGTGTTCTGTTTGGTGCTCTGTCTACAGAGGCTTTATGTATGTATGTATTTATTTATTTATTTGGAAGCCAAGCCTACAGAGGTGCAGCTTTTCATTCAAGCTTTTGTCTGTTTTTGGTACTGTAAGGCTCTATCTAGATGTTTGGTATGTCTCTAAGGACAGTAGCCATCACACAAAAAAAGTAACACTATCTTCCTGATTTGCCAGCTCATGAAACTTTTGAGGCCATGGAAAATACATATCTCACAGGGCTCAGAGACTTAACATAGTTGTTAAAACAGTCATTTTCATATTAGCACCATGTCATTAGCATGGGCACTCCCTTTTATAACACACTTCTGAAAACTGCTGATGCCAAAAGTTGCCTTATTTTTATGAAGAGTGACTAAATATCCATTCTCTTCTGAGAGAAGCCAGGAGACTGAAGATGCTGTTTCATATATGTTGTTCCCCATGCTTGAAGAGGAAGTACCTTTCTGACATCCATGGGTAATTAATAGTTTAAAGAAAATCGGTTACATTTTACTGAGGTTTTATAGAGGGCATCATTTTGAAAACTTTTTGCTAAATAATAAATACGCAGGCAAATGAGACTAATCAACAAGTAAATGTTAGATTTTTCATAGGCAGTGAGTGATCATTTTTGTAATGTATGTTAGAAGATGCATCTATTCATCCATTAAAGTCCATGTTACTATCTAAATGGATTTACAAACATTAAATACATCTTCCCATCAAACATAAATAACGTAGCCTCATTTTTACCTTTCTGAAAGTCCCAATGAAACTGAAGAATGTTCATTAATAGTATTTTTGGCCAGCTTCCACATGTAGGCTGAAAGATTTTAAACAAGGTTAACTTCTTTTTGCAAGGTTATGCATTCCCACCAAACACCGTTGCTTTGCCACTGTTCAAGTTTCTAAATTTAAAAATTCTGTGATCATGAGGGGTTGAAGTTTACCTGCGAGGTGAAAGCATTGACTATTAGAGCAGAGATGTGTGACGTGGCGTTCAGTCTGCAAGCATGGAAATCAGTGATGATGATCTAGAGAGTCTCTGGGTAGCTCTGTGAGTCTGGTTGTATAGAGAGTGACAGTCTACTCCTAGCCAAATTTTAAAATATAATTTGGTGGACAGATTGTGGAAATACCCAGCGTCTTGTCTTCAGTGTAAGAGATGATCTATTTCCTGCCAAACCATTTCTAGCTCTCTAGAAAATGCTTCCAGCTTCTCTGTGTGTGCTAATCTCACAGAGAAAGAAAAAATGAGAAGAAAAAAGCTTATAATTTTTGAATGATTGTTCCACTTATGAAAATGAATATAAAAGGAGCATTCTAAATGTTCTTTGTTGAGCAGAAAATAAAAAGGCAAAATACCAATGTTCAGCAAAGAATGAAGTGGTGGGGTGGTACTATTATGGTTGTGTTAGAGGTGGGAAGAAACATTGGTGCAGCTGCTAAGACTAACAGCCACCTTCTCATTAAGCTGAATGAGGGAACATTTAATGCATATATGGTTAGAGATAGCTGAAAATATTGCAAAACCCCTAAAAAATGACTTCATGTATAAAGCTGTTCATTATTATTCTGTGATTATGTTGGATAAGTCTCTTGGTGGGCTGGAAGTTGGATGCAGAAGTAGCAGAAGGGCTTTGGCTGCAGCTGGGTGTCAGTACGTGTGAGAAAAAGGTCATATGCTACAGGAGCACACAGGAAAGGAACAGGAAAAGCTCCAGGTGCAACCAAAGAAGCAGTTATACTGTGATCTTAAGAAAGAGCTAAGTGAGTTTTACGTAAAGTGCTTGCTAAAAAGAGGCATGAAGCTGGGAGCAAGAAAACTATCTCCTGCTGCTTGCTGCCTGTTGTGTTCAAGGAAAATGGGCTTTAATATACAGTTCTCTGTAGATTGCACTGATGAAATTCTTGACTCCATCATAAGTTTTTCCTCTTGAGAAAACAAGGATTTTGGATGAATTTTGGATGGACATGTAGGTCAAAAGAGTCACACCATTTTGTTTCAATAATGGTTTGCTTATTATGCTCTTGATAAAAGAATAAACAGGACACTCACTTTTTCTAGGCAATATAACTATCAAGAGATGGCCCCTGTTCCAAAACACAGCTGTACATGAGTGAGAAAAACAGAAGGTATGAGGAGGTATATGATGTACAAGTGAAGTGAGCACTACAGCTTTTGCAGCCTTTCTGACTGCCCAGAATCTCTTCTGCCCCTCTTTTTTCTTCAAAACCTCTGCTTTGCATTCCAAACTTTTTTTTTTTTTTTTTTTTTTTTTTTCTCCCTAAAAGTCCATTTATGGACTGAGGGTTGCTACCTGGCTCCTGATATTCAGAAAACAGTCAGCAACTGTAGTTGCTGTATTTCAAGTTTGAATTTATTGAAATAAATGAATTGATAACATAATACACTGCAGCATCTTTCCACTGATAAGGTGCTTTTAATTATTTAATACATTCCAAAATAATTTATTAGCTATTCTCAATATATTCTCAAAATAATGAAAAATGAAAAAAGAGCCCTTTATTATGGCAACACATTTCAGATACTTGGAAAACCCCTAGGTGGAGTGGTTCAATCCCTCCTTATAGGTATGATTTCAAATGTACGATAATGTGAAGCTTACTTGTTGCCAGCTTGAGAAGTGGACATAATTACAACTTTGCAGCTGCTTCTCCTAAAGAAAACAAGCAAATAAGAAGACTCACACTTTTTATTACAACTAGAAGAGAATATTTTCAAAGGGAATATACTTATGCCAGAAAGAAGAAGCCATAACCAAGATAATACTATCTTATCCAACTCATTCCAAGCACATTAACAGCTATAGTATGAAACTGTGAGAATTAAAAAAAAAAAAAAAAAAAAACAAATAATAAAAGAAAAAACACTTTCTCAGCATCCGTTACCAATATAGACTAAGCTGGAAAATAACAGGGGAAAGAGTTTTGTCTATGACAAGTCTGTGTAGGTATTTAGGTACAGGTAGTAGTGTACTAGTACTACAGGCCAGCGCTAGAATGAGCACTCACACTAAACAAAAATAAACAACTCCCCCAAACCAAACAACACAAACACCCACCCCCCCCCAAATCTAAAAAAAATCTCATCAGTCATTAAAAAGAGCTCAGCTGGTTTTTGGTTTAACTCAATAATTTATCATCTGTCCATCTTGTTTTGTTGTCTGTTATTTGTTTTTGTTGCCTATCTTTGTGGCTCACTAAGATGTGTTCACTTGATTACTTCTCAAAGAAAATTTCTTGGAGGGCAGATTAATACCTTGCTGATACAAAGCTGTCAATATTTCATTTTCTTATGTGCCTATGTGATGTACAACAGTAAAGTATTGATATTGCAGGTCAAAACAGTTGGGACAAGTAGTAAGCCACAGTGTAGTTTGTGCTGAGAGTCTTGGGAAGACTCCTGTGGTGAATAAAGGCTTGCCAGGTTGGTTTCAGACGACCTGGATTAATCGTTAAGTCAGAATAATTCACTATCTTGATTTGAAGTATGCTGTGTACATAAATTCCTTATTCTTTTTTTTTTTTATATGCTTGTTGTTCAGCATAACAGCACCACTCAAAATGCCCAGTCAGCCTGTATATAATGTGATGTCAAGAGGTACATATAAGTCAGAAAAAAATATGAAGAATATTAATTTTCTTGACTCATTCATAAAATATATATTTTATTACTTTTTTTTTTTTTTTTATAAAAAAGCACTTACCAGAGAAGTAGCAGAGACAAATATTTATGTCTTCTGATGAAGATCTTTTAACCCTTATTAAAGTCACCTGCAGTTCATGATCTGTTATCATTAAACACCCAGAAACAAAACATGTACAGTACAACAACAAAACATTCTTTATTTGTAAAACGTCTCACATTGCTTCTATCCTGCTTCCCACAGATCAGAGCTTTAATAGGGATATAAATAAGAAACTTAACATATGTGACCTTTTGACCACAGAGTGTTAAATTCCAGGGACTATACTGCTCTACCAGTTTTTTCTTCTATTTCAATGTGTATTCATCATAGTTCTGTCGGAAATTGTGTGATTTACAATTGATATTAGGTTATGATATGAATTATATTCAGATACATGGAGAGAAAAATAGTGGAGGAGCAATTCTTGCTAAGGATGTTGAAAACAGTTTCCACTTAACCTTTAAATGTAGTGGAAATGACACGATTGCACTGAGGTACAGTTTTATCTTTGGGAAACATCTGCTTCTGTACAAAAACTTGATCTTTTTCTGTCCAATACAATACTTCGTGTTAACATTTGGATCTTGAAATGTGCAATTCCACAAATGTATGACCAGCATGAATTGACTCATGAAGTCTGCCAATGCAAATATTGTGTATTCTGGGCAAAGAGACTTAAAATAAACCCACAGAAGATTCTATTGTGATGTAGATCCAAATAATATTTTTGTGACTTGGAAATATTAAGATACTTATTTTTAAAATATACTTTTAGCTTGACAATATCTGCACTTCAAACAGGCAAATTCTGTCAACAGAATAGTTTGCTCTGCTTGACTATTTGTAAAAGACCGATTTTATCTCATTTTTAATAAAACATTTATATGAAAATGAACAAACAAAATGCATTTGTGTTTCAAGCCTAAAATCAAGATGTACTGAAAATCCGTTCAGAGAAACAATCATCTGAAATTTCTAGTTTCATCCTGCAAAGCTGCAAGTTCCAGCTACTCAGGAAAAAGTTCTTAGTGTTTTATGAGCTGCTTCTTGAACCTATAGATTTTTGGCTTTTCATTCAAAGCTTCTCCAGACAAAAAAGCACTTCCAAATTTCAGAAGGCTGTTTCAGTTTTGACACAACTATTGTGATCACCAGAAATCATACTAGCCATAAGATCCTAAAATATGCTTCAACATCCCTAATCAATTACTACTGTTAAATAAAGCTAAGACCAACATAAAAACTGATTTATTATAGGAGATATCTTTCAATCAGTTTATTTTCTGTGCTTAGATAGTCATGATATCACTTCAGATGCACTGGTCGGTGCAATTTCAAATACATTTTTGACAACAATCATAGTGTCTTCTGAGGTCCATTCAGAATAGCGTGTTGAACACTGCTTCAAAATAGACTGAAGATATGAACCAGAAAAACCACTAATCTTATGGCTGTGTTCTTTCTATGTATGGAAAGAAAAGGAAGACCTAAGGACTGGAAACAAAGTGGTATAAATTGTCTGAAAGGGAGTGTAAGATACTGCTGTTAGCTGGGCAAGGCCCAGAGGATATAGGATTTACTATTATGTTTGCTTGTAAATGGAAGCTTACATTAGGATACATGTTTTGGAATCAAAATCATAAAGCTCAAAGTCTGCTTACCAGATGACTTCTAATTCTCCTAATGATTGTCTGCAGTGTATAAAATGTGTGCAGGAATACAAAACTATAACAGTTAACATTAAGTAAAACAGCTTATCAACGGCCTTAAATATTTGCAGAACAGTCAGGAATGGAGGTGTTCAAAATTTGTTTACTTTTTCAAAACCCTTTGGACAATCTCTGTGATTTTGCTATCTGTGGAAAAAGTATGGCAAGAGATATCAATTTGAATACCTTATAATTTTAATATTTTTATATAATTTTATAAATTATATTTAAATTATATTTATTTTTTATAATGTATAAAATATTTTTATAAAATTTTGCAATTTTTAACTTCTATATTTTATATAAATTTTTATAATATTTCAAAAGTAATTCTTACTGGGAGTATGTAAACCTAGAGTTGAATGCTTCAGAATATTTTTTTTGCTAGTTAAATTTTATACCTCTGTTCTATATAAGCATATCACTTTTTCTGCCATATAAAGAGAGGCTAGGGTTTTTGTTCATTAGTTTAAAAAAATGTTTTACAGTTGGGTTGACTGAATTTTGTAGTGAAAAGACTCACAGTAGACTACTTGTATCACTGGAGAACACTATTGCCTTTGCTATGTGTAGCATTTGAAAGAGGGGTGAAAAACCCACTCAGAGGATTTTCCTTTGTGCCTAAGTTTATTTTAGGTGAAACTAAAGTTACAGCATTCTGTTGTTGTGTAGCAAGGTGGCTCAGGAGCATCTCTAGTTTCTGGTGTATTGAGAGAGCAGTCCAAATGAAAGTGGGCTCAAGCTGAACTCATCTCTGGTCTTCTAGAAAGCAGAATGAAGGCATGGCTCCTTGATCATACCACGATCATTAGAAAGTGGTGCACAGGGAGGGAGGAAGAAGGATATATTTTTCAGTGTCAGAGGGACTGGCTCAGTTCTACTCATGCTGCTCTCTTAACTTATCCATAATATTTCTGTCCTGTGGGGATCCCAAAGTTTTATTAGGTATTCTGTGGTTCAGTTCATAATCTTAAAATTGCCTTTTGCACTTGACCTGTCCTGACATCAATCTGAAGAACCAAGAGGTAACCCCAATCACATTGCTTAAAACAATATAATCATACTTTAATCTAAGAGAAAGTTCTTTCACGTTATTTGGGAGTATATTCCTCTGGGACATTGTATAGGCACATCTTTCCCTGCAGTAACAACGTGTTCTTAACTCCCAGTGTCTTAATATGCAGATTAATAGCTCATCTGGGTCTGACTTTCCTTATCCTGAAGAGCAAGAACTTGTCATTCACTGTTGTCACTGATATTTGCACATGCACTTTCTGTTCACTGGAGCCTGGGGTCATCTTCCTGTTGCATGAGCTGCTATTGCTGTGTTAGTCTTCCCGTTTTTTGGATGCTGTCTGTACAGTCAAGGTGAACAGTGTAGAGTCATTTCCTTGTCTAGGTGCCATTTTAATGCAGCAATCCCTGCTCTCCATATGTGGACTGAACACTTTGTGTTGCAGCAGCATATTGTTCAGTCTTCTCTAGGATTCAAGTAGCCCAGCATCATCAAGATGATACCCTAATACAAACTCTTCTCTAGGTATTTACTTGGCATTGAAGTGTAAATAACCATTTGTCACTTTTATCTTGACATTTCCTAATGCAATTTCCTATTAGTTTCTTCAAGTCTATCCACATAAAAAGCCTGGGGTGTCGTTTCCCTTACCTTACTCTAACCAATCTTTTTTTTTTTTTTTTTTTCGGTCGGGGAGGGTGAGAAGATGGGAGGAGGGACTGAAGTTCATCTTAAGGTTTGCTTTAGTTGAGTAGAAAAAAAAATGTCTGGAAAAGCTGGTCTTCAATAATTGGTCAAATGCTGAATTTTTGAAAAGAAATTTTCACATGTAGTATTGCTAAATTCAGTAAGTCAAAATTTGTCTGTATAAAATTGTTTTATTTCATTACTTTATTTGAATGGCCTTTTTCTTGAGCTTTTCAGTGTATGTGTTTGGCATTTAAGGCTGCCTACATCCACCTCCTTTGAGAAAGGTGACTTTAACTCTTGTATCCTGAAGATGCTGTCTCTGACTATTCTCCTGACTATCTTTACTTCTTTGCTATCTGTGCTTGCCTCCAGCTATCTACATTTTAACTTCTTTATCAAGTTTTCTTATTTATTGAACAACTGCTATATAAATAATTTATGAAAACTTTCAGATCTTTGAGGATACATTCAGTTATATATGAATAAACTAAATGTTTATTCCAATAAAGGTACATTTATGATTTTATATAGTTATATAGTTCTGTAGGAATATCATTATTTTCTGGGCTTCATCACCTTACGCAGATCTGGAGAAACCTTTGAAATGGAAAATTATTCTTTATGGTATTATTTTCTAAATATATTATAGAAATTCTTCCAATGGTGTATCAAACTCTTTTACAGATGCCTTGGCTATTATTGGTTATAAAATATTATTCATGAGCTGTTGACATTAGAAAAAAATGGGTATAAGTACTCTTGAGCAGTTTTTAATCCTCCCCTTTTGAGAGATTATAAGAGTGATTGCTTGTTTACCCTGAAGATTCTTCAGTGGAGGACTTAGAAAATTTCTGACCTATTGTCTCTTTTCTGCCAAGGCAGGCATGTAGCTATGCTTCTGGGTAGATAAGTCATACCACTGGTAGGTATTAGTCTTTCCAGCCTCTCCTCTTAATATAAGGTTTGGAACATTTCACTTGTTTTTCGCATTGCTAATAAATACCTGTAAATTTGTCGTCTAAAAGCTGGACATCAGCAACACGTCTGAACATGGAGAATTTAAATTAATATTCACTTAGAGAGATTAGTATTGTCCACTTGAATGCATGTAATTGTGTGATTGTACAGTGCAGTCACATGCACACAGCTGTGTGGGAGGGCTCAGTTAAAGAGAGAGCATCTGCTCTTCATCTCCCTTCTCCCACTCGTTTCTGTCCCTAAGTCAATGTCGAGGTTGTGTGGTTATTGGTGCTACTCAGCACTGCTGCATTACATCTGTACTCAGGGATCTGTACTGGTTGCTGGTATTGAACTCAAATACGTTAAGAAGTGTTAATTTTTATGTAAAAACTCAAATCAATTTTTGATCACCCTGCTTTTGTTCCAATAAAATGCTCATTCATGCAGCCTTCTAGCTTAAATATGAAGGAGCCAAGGACAAAGAGGAATTTAGCAGGAGCTGCTGGCTTGAAAATACCTAGTTTTTTAGAAGCCAAAGCCTGCATATTTCCAGACTCACTGTGAAGCTCAATGTGGTAGTTAGAAAGAGGCTGAGGGTTCAGAACTGGTGGTGGATTACTGGTTTTGACAAGCTAGAATGAGGGAGAATTATAATTCATATGTAACTATTAAATATTGCCATTTAAACATTTTATGTACTTGCAGCGGACAGCTGAAAACAGGCAGAACTGTTAATAAAGTCAGGAACTTAAAGGATAGTAGACCGTTATCCTTAGAAGTTTAAAGAAAGCGAACTGTTTTTGAAAAAGCAGAGACAGGATGCATTGAAATGGTGTGTAGCTCAGATCCAAGGAGGAGCAGAGTTGTACTGCATGGCAGGTAATTGAAGAAACCCTTTGAAAGGGGCAGAGAGGAGATGGTGCTTGACCCTGGATTGTCTGGAACTCACAGCAATGCACAGGGACTTTGCCATCATGATAAATGATTTTGAGTTTTCACTAAGTGAGTGTCTGAGTATTGTTTATGCTGACTCCCTGATATTTCACCGCCAAGAGGTCAGCTGCTGTATTTGAGCACAGATGAGAGTCACTTGAAGATGAAGCCAGGTCTGGACACCTTGCAGAGAGCAGCACTTAAGGACTGTGTTAGTAGCAGAACTGGGTGTTTTTTGCTGGATATTAGATGGATGACTGTGATTGAAACTGCCACAGAATTGGACATCAGTGATGTCTGAGTAGAACCAATCCTGCCTGAAAATCAGAGCATGAATCAGTGATTTCTTTGCTCTTGACAAAGGATGTGATAATGACCAGACTGGATAACAACCATCAGCTTCTGACTCGTTAGGATTCCAATCTGCAAATGTTACCTGGGGGCTGATTGAATAAAAAAATACTTTTATGACTAAGAGAGGCTGGAATTAAGCAGTGCCTAGTGCTCTGAATTCATGGTGTCTTGAAAACCCAAAAAACTGTTTGGTCAGGCATCAGAGAATAAAATTATGATGATCTGTAATACAAAGGGTATTATAATTGACTCTAAACAAATCTCTAATACTGGGGATTATGACAACAAATTAATGCACAGCAAAAGACTGTTTGTGAGGAGAACATAGGCAAATCCCAGCATTTCTGTGAGCTGCTTCTAAACCCACTAACACAGAATGCTATAAAATGTGCAAATCCCAAATGTTCTCCGAGTCTGTGCACATCTTGTTTTAACCAGTTGCCACTTAATTAGCCATTGAAATTAGAGATGAAGCCAAACCTCTGAGTTTCATTGCAAAATTAGATAATTTTTCCAGTCAATCAAGGATGTTTTGGCCATGCATATAGGCCTGGGCCAAATTTAAATGTAAGAATAGATTTGGGCTAAATAAATACACTGGGATTTAGGGTTCAGCTTGTTTCTGTGCATTTGCATTCTTGCTAAGATACCCCAAAACTTTCTGCTCCAGTTTTTCAACTGAAAAATGGATGTAATAATGATTCTTTCTTTTTCTCACTTTTTAGAAAATATTTATTTTACTCAAAACAGATCTAAGTAACATAAACCATTTAAGAGAAAAGTACATGCTATCAAAAGCTGAAAAAGCTTGCATGCACTATGAACTGAAACTACTAAAATTTTCTTTTGACTTCTTTTTGTTTCCATCACAAGGGATTTTACAGGAAGGTATCAGTTTCCTACACATGATAATTAAGATTCATATGACTAACTTGACTTAAAATTCAGTAGAATGCTCATATAACCCTCTAGTGGTCCCCAAATCCTAGGTTATTAGTCTGAAACTGGCAAGTAGAGAATAGTAGAGAGGAAACTGGGACAGATATGTTCAATATTAATGCAAAAAGAACTATACTGAAAAATAAAAATAAACTTTCTTTTCCAATGCAGTGGAAGTACCTCAGGCAAAAATAGTTATTATAATACACATTGAACTTAACTGAAATATAGATCTAAACCTTTAAACATATTCCCCTGTTTTTAATGATATAAAATTTTCACTGTAGTCAGTAAATTAGGCAATGATTGAAGAAGCAGTGGCTATGAAATTTATTTTATAAATAAAATTTCTATATATAGAATATATTTCTATATAAGTAGAGGAATAAAAGCTTTTTTTCTTTTCTTTTTTTTTTTTTCTCTCTTCTGCTAGGTTAAAATAGTTAATAAATAACTACTAGGAGTATTTCTTATTTCTTATTTAAAGATAGAGAGGCACTTTCAACAAATTAATGTCTAAAATAAGTAATTTAGATGTTTTAATTATCCTTATTTTTGTGTTACTTCTTAACAGAGAAATGTAAGAAAAATGATGTTAATGTGTCCATTCCAAAATTAGCTGTCCACCTTTGAGCATTATAATGTTTTAAATTCCCTGCTTACAGATACAATACAGCCAAAGTAATAAATGTATTTGTCTGAATTTTATTTATATTTGAAGGCAATTGTTGACATAAGTAAAATTGGAATCCTTTTAATTTCTTTCTGCCTCTATTCCTGATATCCAGACCTTTATGAGTGGTTTTGTTGTTACTAACCATTCCACTCATTTATAAATGTATATATATGTCAGTTTCTGATTTTTTTTTTCTGATTATTATTTTGCTCTGTTGACTATATGCACAGCAAAAATAATTCAGTAAGTTTGTGAAAATTCTTTGCCAGAAAAAGAATTTCAGTGCTATTACCATAGAAAAGTTTTGCTTGTTTGTTTGTTTGTTTTGCTGGTTTCTTTTTCTTCTCTCCAATGCTCTGTTTTCCATTTAATATGTGCTCCCCATAAAAAACACAACCTCTAGCAGTTTTAAAATTTGGGCTGCATAGTGATTATGAAGTCATACAAAGAAGGAACATATACTGGGGGGAAGAAGAGGATATGAAAGCATATGTAGCATTTTCATGTTTAGTTCAAATTAGTTTCTCAATTCAATTCATAATTTTAAAGTTTGTAAAATTTGCTGTAAATGACTTTGAGGAATTAAAAAACCAAAAAAGTCTCTTTCCTTTTTTGTTTGATGCTGAGACAGGAATAAGAATACCTGAATATTGCCCACAGATTTTTTTTCCTAACGGTATTTGTAAATCCTGCCTTGAGTATTTTTTTTTGTTTGCTTGTTTTGTGTTCTACCCCTTCACCCACCTTCCAAGTTGTATATAGATCAAAGGTGGCTGAAAAATTCAGTTAAACATTTAATCTGTATTTTGATGACCAAGACGGTGAACCATTTTGAGGAATGCTTGGAGTGGTTCAACATTCTTTGAATCTGTGTTATAAAATGATGGTTTCTCTTTGGTTACAACTTCTCATTGGATGATAGCCAGTTCTCCTGTTTTTTTTTTGTTTTTTTTTTTTTTTTTTTAATCTGGAATATCTAATTCTGTCTTGGGATATCCAGAATAAAATAATAATAATAATAAAAAAATGTAAATGAAGAAGTTCCAAGCATAAGCCTGTAGAAAATACGAGTTAAAGGACAGTGTGTTTTGTACTGAATAGATGCATATGGTAATGGCTTTGAGTCAAGTCAGGACTAAGAGGATATGATCTGCAGTCCTCTGCTTGAGCGCATGTTTAGAGGAGATTTTTTTTATTTAAAAAAAAAAAAGAAAGAAAGAAAGGGAAACCAGATTTAAAAGCTTTATTAGACCTCAAAGTGGGAAGCAGATGTAAAGTTTAAGGGTAGTAATGCTTAAATTCTCATGTAACTGCTCAGAAACAGACATGTAATATATGACAAACAGTCATCTTTGAAATTAAATGCCATTATGATTTCAGTGTTGCCACAAAATCAATATCATTTGGCCTAATTCACCAAAGCCACATTAAAGAAAATAGAAAGAAATAACAAAAATCTCTTCACAAGGTCAACCTGTCAAAGAAACTTATAGTACAATATGATTTTACATTGTTCAGTGGCTTGCTGAACAATAGGTTTCTTTTATCTTTAGAAGTCTACAGTAGGTCCCAAGAGAAGTGAAACACCGACAGCACAAAGCCCCTGTTATCAGCATGTGTCACTGAGGAAAAGTAAAATGAACTTTTAACAATGGATTATTTATTTATTTTTTTTTTCCTAGAGTAGTTTCTCTCTTTTTAATTTAAAATGATGAAGCTACGGTAACCTCTTAAACTCTGTTCTGTCCCTTTTTGAAGGAGGAGACATTTTGATTTCAAGTATGTCAACATCTTGTCTCCTTTTGGAAGAAAGGCACTTCTAAGAGGAACCATCTTCTTTGTCTCATCTCACACACATTAGGGGGAGAGGACATAGTTATGAGCATCTACCCATAGTGCACGAGGTATTTGCCAGATTTTTGTGATGGCATGGCTACAGAAGATGATCTTCAGTGCCTTTAGCAAATATAAAGCATTCTATACAAGGAAGATGGTCTGCCGGGGTACATGCACATGTGCTCAGTTACAGAATATCCTTAATGGTCTATTTAATACAGGGCTTTAAATAGTGTCCTTGGTAAAAATAGTTTTGTAGTTGTTGATGCTGGACAAATCTGAATCGTAATTTTAGGACTAATTTAGCTATCAAGAATTGATTGCACTTAGTTACTTAGCAACTTAGGTTGCTAGAGATTTAGGAAGTAGCTATTACAAGATTGCCAAACTTTACCTTTCTAAAAGTGTGGGATTTGCTTATGAAATTCTACTTGAAGTTGCATTAGAGAAATGGTTTGAGTCTAAACTCTGAAACAAATGAAAATCATTAGCTCAACACCTCATTCATCACTTTCAGCAGATCAGGATCTGCCTATCAAAATTGCTATACAGAGCAATACAATATTTACAACGTAAAAATATAGCAGTTACCTCTTTTCAGTTGAATAAATTAGATTCAGTGGAATACTACACTAATCTAGATGTACTGTTTATAAAAAGCTAGTTTGAGCATCTTTACATGGCAGTGCATTGTGCTTACAGTTGTCTATTGTCAGGAATCTGATTTGTCAAACACTCTAAGCCAAGTGATGCTGCTTTTACTTCTCTGCAATGCTGATAATGAATGCTGATAAATAATTCTTTAGTATCCCTGCAAGAATACCATCAGCAATTGCTTAGAAGTACAATATTGATAGTCGTGACTATGGTTGATTAAAAGGTCGGGTATTTTCTTCTGTTACATATTCATAAATGAGAAGGAAATTTACAGCCCTTTACATTTAAAGCCTCACCTAAAGGCTGCTAACATCAGTAAAAGTTTTCCTGTTGATTTCAGTGATAAGTGGATTGTATTTAATGGGTAGTTCTGGCTGTAGAAAAGAAGTTGAAAGATTTAGCATGGATTAGAAAAATGCAGTCTGATTAGAAACCAGACATTTCTAGCTATTAGTACAGAATGAAAAAGGAAACAGCTTAGTGTTGGGGTAATCATGATGACGGCTTTCCCAAGTCAAGATAGGGAAACACTGTGGAAAGGGTTGTCCATAAATGCATCCAATTGGCAGGGAGCCATTTCTAGATGATTTGTGGCATGCAGTGCATTAGTACAAAAAGTGGATGAATAGAAAGGAAATCTGTTTTAGAAAAAGAACAGAAATTCCCATATGCTACCATTTCTAGGAAACACCGATTTTCTGCATAAACATAAGGTAAGGAGTATGTCTTGTATTATTTATTTCTGACTGGGAGTGTTTCGCAGGGTGAAGTACTTTATGTTGGCTGGCATACATGAGTAAGTCAGGCTCAGATCCCATTGTTTTGTTCTTCTGAAGCAAATGAATGGCAGAGGGTACAGGCATTAGGATGTTACAAAAGCAGTTTCATATAATCCCTGACTAAAGGGATACAAACATAACCAGTCACTTTTGAAGATCTAAAAATGAACAGAGAGAACTTTAAAAACTCACCAATAATAGGAAGGTTATTTGACAAGTCATAGTTAGAACCACAAAGATCTCTCCCATAATGTTTGAGAAAATGAAACCTACTTGGTACTCCTTCATCACTGTGCATGCACCCTCAATTAAAGCAGTGCCCCTGATAGCAGGCAGTATAATCTGCATTTTATTTCACTCATGAGCAAAATAACAAGTTACTCAGGCCTGCGGCACTCATGAGAGATATGGCCCGTGTAATATCCTCTCCATTGAGTTTCCTATTATTAAGCTTGAAATAAGGAGTTCAAAATTAACTGTGACAATGATTTTATCTAGTGTTGGCATCACCATTAGCTTTTGCAGTTTACTGCTAATAAAACTTTAAATTTGCTATTACTTGTAATAACCTTTTTGCCACCTTAGCTGTAGAAATTAGACAAAGAACCCTGCCAAAATGTAGCTAATGATATTTTCTAGACGCATGGAAGAATTGACTAGAAACAGTGGCTGTTATTTGTAATGTGTTAATACAATAAGGTACAATATTTGGGATTTCAGCTGATTAATTTGAAGCACATGCTTCTTTTAACAGTCATTAGTGTTTCATGGTTTACATACTTAGCTGACCAACATTGCATGTAGTGTGTCAAATGGATAAGCATTCTCTCTGCAGCTGTTAGTCTGCTTTTTTTTTTTAATTAATTTAATTTAAATTAATTAATTAATTTTAAAATTAATTTAATTAAAAAAAAAAAGAAACACAAGTGAGTGCAGGTAATTTCATATTTCTGAAGTACTGCCAGGATCTTGTACTGGAACTGATGTTAATGAGGAGGAATCCTGAAAAAGTTTCAGATCCTAAAAGTATCACCCCAAGAGAACTTTTTTAAGGTGCTATCCTGATCTTTCAAGAACAACTGCACTCAAGTCATTGGATTTGTACTGCAATATAAGTTGTGGAACTGAAATCTGCAGCTCAAAAAGCACTTTATTATCCATACAATCTTTGTTTATCCTTCTGACATCTTTTCAGAGCTATTGGCTTTCAAGCTTTGTAGGTGCAATTTGCATTGATTTCATTGAGGTAATGGTTTCAGCCTGTGTCTTTCTTCTGACATAATGCCATCCAGAAATACAGATTGTTAAATATCAGTGAAAATCACAAAAGAATTAAGCACAGGCATATCAATGAGAAGGTAAAAGCAAACCAATCAGGCTGAAATGCAAAAGTGCTTTAATATCCTTAGCTAGAGACTTGTATGTAGGTATGCAAATTCTGTATGGCTACAGAATCAGACAGGTCCTAATAGGATGCAGAGGAAACAAGAAGCCATGTAAAGTAACCAGCAGGGGAAATGGCTGATGGTAAGTGTATGTCAAATATCTCTTTTCACACAGTTTTCACAGCTTGGAATACTGACTTTATATGCCTATGCTTTTCTTTTAAGATGTATTTTCTATTTTAAAAGTAGGTGATCACTTTTAAATAATATTTCATTGGTTAGAGCACTTATCTGGGATATGCATCTGCATTCACATCCTTGTCCCTTCACATGCCTGGAACTTGATCCAGCTTTCAGACAATATGCTGTTCTAGACGGATACTTAATAAGGCTGTTATAGTAAGTAGAAAAACAGAGTTAAAGACTGACTAAATAGGAGGGAGTCTAGGAGATAAGAGTCCTGTAGCCTAGGGATTTGGATGTTACCAGAAAGAGGGGGAATTCTTTTCAGCCACTGCTCCATGGCCTATTCATGTGTCCTGTGTGACCATTGTTAAATGTAATTTTTGAGGCATGGACTGGTAGCTAGGATCTCAGCTTCCAAAACTAAGAGTATTAAGTGAATATTGTAGCCACAAGAAGGCCATGCTCTTTCCTGTGGCCTTGCTCTGACGTAAGTGATCTTTAATTCTTCATTTTACACATGAAACAACTTCTGCAGAAGAGGTAAAAATTGTTCATTTCCCTTTCCTCTCTGCATTGCCTTCCTCCATCACAGTTGACAAATGCTACAGGGAGCTGGGTGAAATAAATATGAATTCCATAAAGGACGAAAATGAATGGAACCACAGTTTTCCAAAACTTCAGTGGCCTCAGCGCTAGCTGGATGTGCATCTTTTTGATTATCCAGTGGAATTAGAACAGTTACAGCAGAGATTTGTTGGGAAAGCAAGAAGAGAGATCTTACTGATGCTCATCATGTGCCTGCAGTTCTAATTTTGTTTGCTTATTTTCTCTTTCCCCACTGTCTCATCATTACTTCATAGGAACCGGGCAGAAAGTAATGGACCATGTGAATAGCAAAAAGAAGTTAATTTAATGGAAGCTAGGACTGAAGCATGATCGTATGAGTCAGGCAGGAGAATTCAGGTGATTGCATGAAAGCTGGTAGAGATATAGGAGTGAGAAGACTGAGGAAGAGATAGGCAGTGCAGGGCTGAGATATTCTTTCTCTCTCAATTTGTTTTATTATCCTAGAACTTGTAGTGTAGGTTTTGGCTACCAAGGCAGTTCAAGAGAGAAAAATTATACCTAGATGATCAAAATCAGTTTTATTTTGAAGAAAATAAATCATTTGAGGTAGTATTTATTCCTCTTTCATTTATTTTTTTTTTTCTAGTTGTCTGTCTGTCCTTTTCTATTACCTGCCTGTCCCACAGCTTAGGCTCCCCATTGGGATTTTGAAAATGATATTAAGCTCCTTTCATTAATAGCAGCTCAGTTTACTCTGATTATAATACCACCTCTTTAGAGTGCTTGGCCAGCAAGGATATTATTTTAATAATGATGCACTACACATCTTACAAATATACAGTTTCAGTTCTTTGAGGAGGATTTGTCATTCTTAGTCTGTTTTTTCTCCTACATTTTAAATTAGGTTTTTATTTTAAATAATTTAACTACCTTGCTTGAAAACATCACTGTGTGGAGACATAGGCTCATTACCTTGATGCAGCATCTGAGAGAAATCCCAGCAGTGAGGATGACGATGAAGGGTGTAATATACTATCTTACAAAAGGTCATTCTGATGTTGCTCTACTCAGTGCTGCCGTCAAGAAGTCAGTGCTCCCAGCAATATGCTGATAGCATGTGGGTGTAGGTGTTGATAGATAGGGTTGGATGCTTTCTCAGATTTCTGGAGCAGTGAAGAAAATATTTTTAATTGGAGGGGCACCAATGCTAATCTTGAAGCTCTGTTGACACTAATTCTTGAAATAATAATATGTTGAATATATTGTGAAGTATTTCTAACTGGCCTTAGACAATGCACTTGCTGAACTTCCCTGTTCAAGGGACTGCTCTTCATTTCCATGTGAAAATGCTGTAGGTGTACTTGCATGTGATGCCTGACAAAGTATCAAGTAGAGGATAAAAATCTCTGTCCCTAAGTACGTTGTACATGCAAAATGTGGTTTGTTCTGTCTGCTGCTTCCTCCCTAGAGGAGAATAATGTGGGGGGGAGGATGGGACGGGACGGGACAGAATGATGACACATGACATTAACATTAATTTAGCACCAAAATGATGGCTTTCCAACAGCTTGGTTTTATGATATCTTGATACTTTATTTATTTATTTATCTGTTTGTTTATTTTTATTAAAGTTAGATGATTATTCAGATCCCATTCCCAAAATGTTTCCCCAAAAGTTTGTTTTTAGTTCTGCTTATATTCTGAGCTCTCAAGACAGCGGCACCTCTGTCATAAATAAAATGCTAAAAATTAAATATTTGTGTAATCATTTGCAACAGTGGGATAGGCAACAGCAACACGTTCCTTAGTTGTTTTGCAACTGCAGAGAAGCCAGATCAGTCAGATATTTCATTTTAATTGAGAGGTTTTTTTTAGACCTGGTCAGAGAAGCAAAGAAAACTGCATCTATGCCACTTTTGATATGTCAGGTCATACCAAAAGATGTTGTCCAGCAATTTTTGCAAAATATATTTTGACCTTTACAAGCTTTGTCTGACTGACACTGTAGATCATACAGTAGTCCTGCCTATGTAATTAAATACAGTTGTTGCAAATATATTATGATCTAGTATGTTTTGGTCATGGTTTTATCTATTTCATTGCCTCACCTTCAGAAGGGCCAATCACCTCATTAAAATTTTTGTTTAAAGTTTTTCTTCTTTCTCTGAGCAAGAGAAATTCTTATCCTTAAATTATACTGCCTTCTTCTCCCCCCCCCCCTTTTTTTTTTCCTTTTGTTCTTTTCAACCAGATCAGCACGTGTTGGATTAGGTGGAATGAGTATACTTAGGGACTGAAAGTTATCTACATGATCATCACGTGATACAACTATTAAAAAAGGATTCTGGGTTTTGAGTTTAAAGGCATGCCCAGCCTAACTGACTGGCAAACATATTAGGCAGTTAATGTCAAAATTGGGAAAATTTTTGACTGAGGTGTACTGTAAAGAGAGGATTGGACATGGAGCAGCTTGAAATTCAAATTGAGTCAGTATGCAAAATAAATGAGAATCCAAATTTATGAGAGCCTCTCTTTTAGAGAAAAGGAACTGCTTGAAGTCTCCAAGTCTGTCAAACAGTCCTTCTCAGTGGGTACTTCTGTCATTTATTTCGGAGTCAGTGCAGTGGGGAAAGCAGCAGAGGAGGGCAGTGCAGTTTGCTGATGTATTCGGCATACAAAATGGCTGCTGTGCAGGGAGAGCACTGCAGTGCCGTGTTGGTCACCAGTTCTCTTGCTTTGAACTTTGTTTCCCTTCGCTGGCTCTAGCTGGCCCGACCAGCTGTCTGGTTTCTGCATTGTCTTTCTCAGGCCAAACAGAGCTATGTGAACTGTCTTGTCTTCATGTGTAGCTTTTATCAAGAGCAATTCAATTTTGTGGTACAAGTGGAAAGAAATTGAGGAGGAGGAGGAAAAATACAAAACAAAACAAAAAACCACCTCCTTACAGTGCAGCATTTGTTTTGGTTAAATTAAAGTAGCCATGGTTGTAGAAGCAGTAAATTTTGAGATAATGATAGAAACAATTGTTTTTAGTCTAACTTTATTATGTTAATTGATTTGATGACTTGAGAGGAAGGGGTTTTTGGATGGATAGGTGTTAGCTGGAGAGAATTCCTGTGGAGCTGAGACAGAAACTGCTGTTTAGCATCAGTGAATGGAGAGAGATCAGTAGGATGTACAGTAAGGAGGTTGTAATGGGCCATAAAACTAATGTCTTTATT
Organism: Aythya ferina; assembly: GCF_964211825.1. NCBI lineage: Eukaryota > Metazoa > Chordata > Aves > Anseriformes > Anatidae > Aythya > Aythya ferina. The sequence continues at coordinate 19,315,210 of NC_140304.1, forward strand.
GAGTCCATGATTTTTAGTATCCATTAGTTACTGAGTTCCTGGATTAACTCTGGAAGGTATTCTATAAATCTTGTGTAGGAATGAAGGCTGAAAGGTCACTGGGGAGGGGCTGTTTGGTGAAAATACTTTCTTGTTATTAGCTTTTTATTAGATTTATTATATTTTTATTGATTATCTGAATTCAGTTTAACACAAAATATCTGAATTGTTTTTTAAATGGTTGCCATGAGGATCCTGTCCTCCTCAATATAGAGTTCACTAGATGGTAAAATAACATCCCATACTCTAACTCGCTTGTATCAGGAACAGCGTGACCAGCAGGGCTAGGGAGGTGATCGTCCCCCTGTACTCAGCTCTGGTGAGGCCGCACCTTGAGTACTGTGTTCAGTTTTGGGCCCCTCGCTACAAGAAGGACATCAAGGTGCTTGAGCGGGTGCAGAGAAGGGCGACGAAGCTGGTGAGGGGCCTGGAGAACAAGTCCTACGAGGAGCGGCTGAGGGAGCTGGGCTTGTTCAGCCTGGAGAAGAGGAGGCTCAGGGGTGACCTTATCGCTCTTTTTAGGTACCTCAAGGGAGGCTGTAGCGAGGTGGGGGTTGGCCTGTTCTCCCACGTGCCTGGTGACAGGATGAGGGGGAATGGGTTTAAGTTGAGCCAGGGGAGTTTTAGGTTAGATGTTAGGAAGAACTTCTTCACTGAAAGGGTTGTGAGGCACTGGAACAGGCTGCCCAGGGAAGTGGTGGAGTCACCATCCCTGGAAGTCTTCAAAAGACGCTTAGATGTAGAGCTTAGGGATATGGTTTAGTGGAGGGCTGTTAGCGTTAGGTCAGAGGTTGGACTCGATGACCTTGAGGTCTCTTCCAACCTAGAAAATTCTGTGATTCTGTGATTCTGTAACAGCATCACAGTGTACCTTAAAAGTGTATAAACCCCAGGATGACTCTGAGAGGCATTTGGCATGGGTTTATATTTCCTCTTTCTACTATCAGGTGCTAAATTTGCTCTGATAGCTAAAGTTCCCGGTTATCCAGACATCCAGATATACTCTGGAGAAATAAAAGTTTTAAGGAAAGTTAGTAGGTTTTATTTGGTCTGAAAATGAAGAAATAAACTCCCAAGTGAATCATCATCAGACAAAGCTGTTGGCACAGTGACTATTACAACTCTGCTGCTGACACATCACCTTTCCCCTGCTGGCTTTGTGGCCTTACCTCTTTCCCTGGCCCAGCTTGTCTGAGTCCCTCAGTCAGCTGAGGCAGCTTACGATAATGATTATTTTTTCCAATTCAATATTTATGAGTTTCAGTTTCTATTAACATCTTTAAATGGTATTTTATAGTGGCTACTCTGGTGAGTAGAAGTGAGAGTAAAGGGCTTGAATATTTATGAATGCTGAAGAGTGATTAAGCCACCAGAACAAGAGCTATAAAAATATTTGGTTGTGAAGCCTACAAAGAGCTTAACAGATAGCCCTCTGTCTTTGCTAGCAGGAACTGAGGGAAACTCTCTCTCTCTTTTAACTTTAAAACACAATTTGTTGTTAACACTCTTCCTTAGCTTCAAGAGAAATTGCACTCTTTAACTCTCCAGGAGCTTTTAGTTTGCTCTTTAAGGTCCACAAGGCAAGAAATGCTGGCAGACCTACCACAATGAACAATCCTTCAAGAAATACCAAGAGAAATTGTCCTCAAACATTTTATCTTTCGAGAAGCCAGCTTTCCTCTCAGAGAGGACAGGCATTCTATTAGCTATAAAATATAACTGGCTCAGTTATTGCAACAAATCAGGTGTCTGCTGGTAGGCATAGAAAACACAAGCTTGTATATACAGTCTCAGCCCTTGGAGTAATTCTTGTTCTTGTAAGCATGTAAGGCAGGCTGCACTGCTGTCATGACATGAGATGTTATTTTGCTGGTTAGTGACACTCACAGTATGCTTTTTATTTAAAAGAAAACAAGTTAAGTATGGTTAAATAGAAATATAGTAAGTGTCAGGAGAGTGTAGTGTTTGAAACTGTAAAGCAACGATAACAAATTAGGTTATATTTTTTTTGGCTCTTCAGATAACCTGAAATAGGAATCCTGAAAAACAGAGTTTGTATGGGGCTGCTCAGAACTAATTGCAAATTCCCATTTATTGAGTGCCTCTGTTCAACACAGGGCTTTAGAGACTTTGCTGTGGAGAGGCAGAGGCAGACAGCACCTTTTGACACAGGTAGGCATTTCACAGCGAGTAACAGTCAGGTCCCTTCTGTAAACGTCATTTCAATTTATAAAAAGAGAAAGAAAAGTAACTCTTCAAAATAGATGTATGGTCCTAGAAGCAAAATGCTGCAGGGGAGGCTGTTTGTGTTTATATTGCTTAAGAAAGGCCATTGGTCATAACCCTGAAAAATCTTAAAATCATGTTTTTATAATGCACAGGGAAACTATTTTAACTAGGCTTCAGGATCTTCCTAACATATTTTCCTCTTCATATTGCTGCTAGAATTATAATATTTTAAGCTACCAGAACAACCAATGTTTCTGTGATTAAAATATAAATTTTGAAGTGTAATGACTTACCACTAAATCCTAATGTATTTTTGTTTTGTTTTGTTCCATTTCATTTTGTGGCTCATTTCTTGCTGTGCACTCCCAAAAATCTTCAACTCTCCACTTTCTTTCTGAGTCACGAATGAATTTTTAAAATAAGCACTTGTACTGTGAACCATAAAGCAAAATATAGAGATGGAATCAAAAGAAGAAGGTAAATTACTTTTAGTGTTCTGCAAAGAAACTTTCACTTGGCTTTTCCTGTTGTTCTGAAACTGTGGAAATCAATATAGAAACATATACTCTGAAGGCAGGTCATCTGTGCACTGGATGTTTGTAACAGTGAGCTTTGAAGGCGATACTTAAGCCCCACCTGACATGAATCTACAGTTCTTTGCTCTAAGCGTCCCCATGAAACTACATTTTAGCTGTGGCTATCCATCTCAATGGCTATTACTTTTTACTGTCAATATGACACAAGCAAGATAAAAGTCAGTTAGCTGTATGTGTCTATTATAAACTTGAAACCTCAGAAAGCCTTTTTTCACAATAGAATGGATGTCACCCACCAGAAGACCCACAAATGCTACTTTCCTGGTATGTAAACCGAAGTTGCCTTTTAGTTTCCCTCCAATCAATCCATTCCTGAGTATCTTTACTTTGAGATCCTCTTGGCCATTCAACTTCACTGAGCTGAGGAAAACAGACTTGAAAAGTGAGAGTAGAACTTATTTGCCAGGAGAAAGAAGCAGTAGATGGGAGTGCTGACATGCTTCAGATCCTAACATGAGAAAATGGCAGTACGTGTGCTCTGTTTTAAACTGTTATAAGCCCAGGTAAAACTTAACAGTTTTAAACTGACAGCATGAAAATAAAGAAGAGAATCATGGGTTCTGTGAGGAGACTTCAAAGCATGTAAGGATAGGTGGAAATTACTGTAAAAAAATCCCCATTTGGAAGGTGCCAAGCAAAGTAAAGAAATAACCTGGGGCCACTTTGTGCGCTGGATAAGAGAGAATGCCAGTGGGTCCGTGAGGCCTGGCATGGGCAGGAGCAGATTGCTGGGTGCACCACAGACTGCACCTGCCTGGGGCTGCGGGCACAGCCAATGAAATCTATTCTCCTACAGGCTTTTGGATGTCCTCGGGCTCAAAAAATGCAGGGTGAATTTTGAAGCTTTTCCTGAAATTAGGGTGTGTGTGAACATCTTCTTTAATGTCTGTTCCTTCACAGTACTTTTCTGTGCTGAAGCATGTGGCTTCATGAAATATTTAGGAAATCACATTTTTGTCAAATTGCTAGAAATTGGCAACAGTTAGAAAAATGATTAACAGAGAACACAGATATGTGTTCATAGCACCTTCTATGATAAAATTGTTGTGCTAATATGCGTTCTATTAACCCTCAGTGAACAGTTTCCAGTTTTTCACAGGCTTGTCATCAGTTTTTAATGTATGCTTCTTCCCTTGTATTTTGCATCTGTTTATGATGAACCCCATTAATGACTTGTGGACTCACAGATGAAGAATGTGTGAGGAACTAGATGCTTATGTATTTTCTTTTAATTTATATCCTTGCTGGAATTTAGTGCTTTACTGGAATTGTAAACCTAAAATAATGCATTAGTATTAGGGCAATAAATACATGCTGAACATACTTGCAGAAAATACGTTACTCTGGAAAAAAAATATACTTAGGAGTTTGTTGGCTAATACAGCAAATGTTCATGTTGAGTGAGTTCCGAGAAGAATTGTGAATGAAAAGAAATTATTATTATTGTTATTATTATTTTTTTTTTTTCCCAGAGGTGCTCTCCTTTCTTGAGATTTTTTTCTTAAATGCCTGTCATCAAATACAATCGGCTATATTTCCAAAGCAAAGCAATAGTATTTTTAAAAGTCAAAGTGTAACTTGTCATCTTTCTGTTTTAGGTAGCACCTCAGAAGGGACCTAACTTTATCAGCAAGGAAGTACCCAAGTCTTCTGTAACTTAACTAACTTCATAAAAATGAATGTCTTACAGAATGGTCCTTGCTTCCAAAGGCATCACGTTCCCACCTTCTTGCTTCATTGGTACTTCCAATGCACCTTCTGGAAGCAGTAATGCTTTTGCAAGAAGGATGTGTAAAAGAAAGGGGCTATGTTTCTTCATGTCTGTACATGGGAGTGTGTGCAGGGAGGCTGCTGAGCTGCTGTCTGGCCGTTAGCAGGCAGGACAGAAGGGCAAAACGCTTGCTGCTCTGGGAGTTAGCTTGCTGTGTCCAGTGTTGGAGCCTGTGGACTGCTGCTGGTGTTTGTTTTTAATGGTTCCTTTTTTAATAAAGGTCTTGAAAGAGAATAACTGAGGTCCTGAAATACTGTGGGAGAGATTCCTGTGACTCTGTTAAACCTTTTTTCAGTTACCAGAATTATGATTTCAACAATGGTAATAGCAATGCAAAAGTCTATCCTGGAAGGACTTTCAGAAGTATTTCAACTGTCAGTTCTTATAGGTGCCGTTACCTGCTCTGTCCTTTATGTGCAGCTGAGATTAAGTGTGAATGTATGTGCATGTTAAAGGTAAATTTGGGTGACTCTTCTGAGGAGCTTATGGAGTATGCTTTCACAGAATAAAACAAAACTCAGTTGACATCAGTTGATACTATTGGTTTATAAATGTCCAGATTTTTCTTTCTTTCTTTGGTTTTGTTTTTAAAGTCAAATGGTTTATTTGTTATTATTATTATTATTATTATTATTATTATTATTATGGGGCAAAGTCATGTTTTTGACATGACCCTTAATGCAGAATTTTGTTGGAGAGGCAAATTACTGTACTCAAACTGTTCTCGCATTGGGTGGCCTGGAAAGACGGTGTTAGCTTCCAACTGTGGGCTCAGTCTTGGCTTGGTATTTCTGAATTGCATACTGCCATGTGTATGGAGGTGTGTGCTAATGTAGGGAACTATGCAGCTGAGGGAAAACAAGTAATAATTACTTGTGTAAGAAAAAGAAATTGAAGTAATGGAGTACTAGACTCTTTTTCAGTGACTCACAGTACCAATGTCTTACATGTTCCAAAGAGTTAGTTATACTTTAAGTGGAGCCATCAACATCTTTTCTGTATTCAGTCCCTCATATTAATGGTAATTGCTACTGCATCTTTTATTTTATTTATTTATTTTAAGGAAAAATAGAATCTTTTGTCTGAATATTTTTAAGATGGCAAATGAAAAGTGGCATTGTTTGAAAATCCCAGTGGTGTCATAATGAGACTTCACATAAACATTAGATCAAGCAACCACAAGCAGTCTGTGAATTATTCTGGGAAGTTTTTAAACATGGGATATATGACATTATTTAAGTATTTATAAATGTCATCTCATCTGTTATAAGGAAAGCTAATAGACTGTTTTGCAGACATTTCAGCTCTAAAAAGCAATTGCTTCTGTAATCTATTTCTATAAAATGGGCAAAAGTGGAAGCAGACGTACTATGGGTCAATACCAGTGAAAGGCCTTTCTGCAGACAAAAGATTCACAGTCCATTAAGTTTCAGGTCTGCCCTGATATGGATTCCTCTGATGTATTACTATTATATCCTATTTTTGTTGACTCAGTTACTATGTCAGCAAAACCAAACGTTTTGGCTTGTGTCCCAGCATCAGGCTGTCTATGGAGGATATGTTTTTGCCTCCACCACCATGACAGTAATGAGAAACTGGCATTAGTTTGATTTGCATAATTGTACGCTTCTAACTTAGTCTCTATGTCAGTAGGAGACAACTTATTGTGATGATACTCACCGTACATTATTCATTTTGTGCAATCAGCATTTATTTATGCAAATTTCATCATTACAAGAGGTCATTTTCCAACCTTCTACCATGAAATCACTTTCTCTGCCCATGAATAGTAAGAAAACACCATAGGAGAGCAGCCAGGTGTATTTGTCATTCACACTCATTGGCCAAGACACTGCAAAGCGCTTATTGTGTGTGTGCGCATATGTTTTTAAAATTACGTTTTATGAAAGATTGACAGCTATGATGACAAAACTAAAATTTGATAGACCACATGTGATTATTTTAGACAAATGCTGTCAAAAAGGCGCACACAAAACCCCAAACAAAACCAACCCGCTGTCTCACTAGTTCTGAGAGTTTCTTTAAGAATAATTTATAGACTGAAAAAAAATATTTTGTGTTCCCCAGATGATCAGTGGAATGTTTTCTGTGATAAGAAGCAGAACCCTGTAATTTATTCATGTGAGAGATAAAAAGACAGAATAACAAACTAGGATGTCCCACTTGTAGCAGCAACCTGAAATAGCAATAAATGTTGAAAAAGCTTATCAGGATCATTTGGATATTAAGGATTCATGAACTAACCTTCAAGACTCTCTTGACAAAAATGTTTCCAAGGTCTCATTGTTTATCTTACCATTAGTGGTAGAGGACCCTCTTAAGGTTTAGTTTGCAAGTAACTGAAATGACACCAGAAATTACACTGTTCCCAAGACAATCACTTCTAAGTTCAAAAAGAGTTAGAATATGTCAGTGCTTAAAAGGTAGCAGGAAATTACACAGAACAGGTAATTTGGGGGCTAGCTGACTGACAGAGCGATGAGTACTTAACAGATTGCATCTTGACAAGAGGCACAGACAGTTCACTGGACTTGCTACCATGCAAACTATTGCTGAAAATAAAAGAACAAAAGCCCAAACATGGCTTTATCTTTTATCTTCCCAAGAATAATGAATAGGAATCCTGCAATTCCAAACAGAAAAAATGGCTGTGCTATACCAGCAGTTAGACTAAAATCATATTATAAGTATGCAGAAAACAAACCCACAGGTGGGCCACATTTATAAGGAATGATTGGGTTTCTAATGGCCCTTTTTATGCCAAAAAATCTATAAATCAGATGTTGTACCACACACAAAAAAAGTCCGTTTTTCAGGAATGTAGTTTAAATCTGTTTATATGCTTGCTAAGAAAGAAGCTTTCTAATTGACAAGTATGTACATCTGGAAGAGAAATTTCTATCCACAGGTGTGCATCGATGGATTATTTTTACAGTCCTTGCTTAATGTGCAAATATAATCATCTCTCCCAACATATCCTGTTCTATGCTTCTTGAGTGAAAAGGTTTTTAAGGAAAACTCAGCTGGGCAACCAATGCTGTATGATCCTCAGGTGGTAAATGAAAGTATGTGAGTACAGAGATAGTAAGAATCTCTGTATCATTTACCCACAGTAAACTGACACGCTGGATTAAAATTAAAAACGGTATAGTTAGGAGTTTCTGATATTTCTTTGATTTTTTTTTTTAATTTATTTTATTTTATTTTATTTTTTTTTGTGGTTATAAGCTAATTTGGAAAGAAGTAAGGGGAGATGAATCGAAAGAGCCATAATAAAACTATTCAAGAACAGAATGAGAAAGGGAGTCCCAAAAGAAAAAGATGAAAAATACTATGGAAGAAAAGTGAAGAAAAAGGTTAGAAAAAAATGCTGTGAGATATGAAAAGTCTCAGTGAAGCAGAAGAATAAAAAAAATGAATTTCACAATAAGAGCCAGTGGACTTAGAAGAAATGACCAAAATCCCAAATTACTCAGAGTAAAAGATGGCCAAATGATATGGACCTGTTGGATGCATACAAAAGATGGAAATACAGAAGGTGGGACTAAAGCAGGTATTCATCTACGATATTTGTGGAGTGTTTATGCTAGGCAAAACACAGGAGTTACAGCCTTGAACTAGCAACAAGATGAACTCTGAGTAAGTACTACGAATGGATGATTAAGAATGGAAAATGTAGATGTATGATAATGCAAAGAGCTATTTGGAGACTGAAAAAAGTACAGTATATTGAAGCTTTGAGGGAAAGTATTTGGAAAACCTGAGACATGGAATGAAATACTCATAAGAGGCATATTTGCAGGACTTGAGAGACCCCAATAGGATAGCTGAAGGGCAGAGGCAAGAAAAATTGACAATAGCAGCCCAAAGAGCGAACAGTTGCATCTGGAAGAAATGAAGGGCAGATTTCTCTCTAAAACTTCACTTTGAAAATAGCTTTCTTCAAACAGAACAAAAACCCTAACAGTATTCTTTCTAATTTCACTTTTATGTTACAGAACTGGTTTAAGTAACAAACAAGAATTTCCTCCCTTTGTTAATTAGATGGATATATCATATGCAAAACCATTCCTTATGGACCCTTTGATTTCATGAGGTCTTACTTCAGTTATGAGCAGCCCCAGGCATGGCAATGATAGCTAATGAATGCTTTTTCTTCATTGCCTCTGAATGGTTATTTTGTCTATTCACCCTTCTTGGACAGAAGAAATCATAATGGAAGGAACTGGAGAAATTCAAGTGTGCCCTTTGCTGGTAGAAGACAAAGACTTCTTGTAGTTTATCCTGAAACTAATAGATAGTCCGTAACTCTCAGATTTTAATCTCGTGTCACACTGCAGCTAATACAAGTAGAAGGTGAATTATATAACCTAACTTCCAACTGTCATATCTCTAGCCCAATTAAAATAGTCAGTCTCAGGTTTTAGCATGGTTCTCATCTGTCAGGCGTGGCACCAGACTTGCTTGTCAGAATTCATGAGAAACATTTCTATAGAAGACATGACATATCTGAGTACAAAATTCCAAAGGTTTATATTCTGTTATATTCTGTTATATTCTAAGTCTTTGTTTCCTTCCATTGTACCTGAATTAGTGGAGTTTTACTGACTCACGGAACAAGCTCTTCTATAAGAATTCAAGTACTTCCTGACTGTGGTTAATCCAAAATAGAGTAAAAATGGTTTGTCAAAAAAAATTAGAGATTACGAAGTGGGTAAATCACAGAGAACAGATTTGTTCAGATGTGCTGTTCACTGATATGTACAAAAATATATATCAAATTCTGATGCTGTATTTATGCCAGAAATCCTTGCATTCACTGCTTAGATTCTCTGATAACTGGGTATGGATTGTCAGACAAATATATGGAGAGCTGTAGAAGACTGTGGGGTCTTGAAGTTGGAGTTTGATGGTTGAAGTTGTGTGAACTCTGATTATGGTCTAGTGTTTCAGCCCCAGTCTGTCTCTAATTTTATACCTGCTCTGTGTATATGTAATATGGAGTGCTCTTTCTGTTAAACGGCATCACGTGAGGTACATATTGCTTAGCAGTCATCCAAACTGTGCCAGTGGGTTTCTTTTATCTAAATCAACAGCATGTGTGGATGCTTGTTGCAGATTTCAAGTACACTATGCCAATGATTCACACAAGGCAAAGGCCTGTTTGTTGAAAAGAAATGTATGGCCATGGCAATTACGATGTAGCTGAACTGTTCTAGTGGTGAAGTGTCTTTGATTCTATATAATAAAAACCATGCAGCCTTGAAAATATTTATTAAAATGTTTTAAAATGTATTATAACTATTGATTTGTGGATGGGCAGAATGAAAAATGCAGAAACATTATACAAGGTTCAGGAGAATGCCAGCTGCTTTGAAGTTGTGTTTTAACTTCTGCAGTTACCTTTCCAAACTCTGCTGGCACCCTTCTGGATTTGATTCAGATGCTGAGGGTTGAATTCACCTTACCTGTCTTCAGTCATCATAAGGTAGCATTTTATCAATGTTTATCACCAGGGCATGTTTTATGGTCAATGGAGAGAAGAAGTCATGTTCACAGGGGAATTCTGCTGAACTTTTGTTGTCACCTACCTGGTCCTCTGGTCCTCCAGAGGTGCTTGCTTTTTCCATTTTTTTATTTTTTTTTTTTTTAAGTTTTATTTTTCACAGAGGAGACCTGGATGATTAGCTTACAGGAGGTTCTTCACATTTATATGACTGATGTTAGCACAGGTAAATGTGTGCCAAAGTGGACAGTACCACACATACACAGTATATGTCATACATTTCACCTTTGCAGAAAAGGTATTAAAAATACTCATAAGTTTCAAAATGCTAGGATTGAGCCCCAAGGTTACTCAGGTGGATGAACTAATGTAAAAGCCATGCGTTAAGTACTTAGATCATTTGTAACATTTCTTTTAAAACAAACAAACAAACAAACAAAAAACCCTTTGCCTTTTTGGTAGACCCTTTTACCTTTTTTACCTTTTTGGTAAAAAAAAAAAAAAAAAAAAATCAGAAAAAAAATAATTCAGAAAAAAATAATTCAGAAAATACCTACCATAAACTGGATTTAGGAACTGAATGTTAAATTTTGCTCTTTTGACTTCTCTTGATTTGTTTGACTTCGGTAGAACACTATCAGATAATTGAAAATATGACTTAAAAAACCGTAAGCTTAATAACAACCCTTTTTTTTTTTTTTTTTTTTTTTTTTTTTTTTTTTCCAGAATAATCCCTGTAATGTTTACATATATCCAGATGATTGAGGAATTAATTCACATTATCACTTAACTTCTGTCATTTAATGCTTACAGGCAGCAAAACGTGGTGGTCCTTGGTACAGAGTGCATCACCACAAACTCTGACAGATTAAGTGCCCACTTTATAACTGGTATCTTCACTGGATCATGACAGATCACTGTGCTTTGGAAACACTTGCTTAATGACATGATTTACAGCTCACTGAGGGGAGCAGAGGAAGAGACAAAGGGTTGTTATGGAACATGCTGCTGCAAATGAGTAATGCAGTGTAAATGTGGGCTGTTATGAAACTACATTGTCATGGGCATTTGTAAAGTTGTCAATATCCGTCAGTTAACAACCAATGTTTCTGGTTCACTGAGCGCTGGTAAATGAGACACCTTACACATTGATTCTGTATCTTCAGTAAAAGGTATGTTTATGTTGTGTAGTGTCACTGAACAGAGTATCCTGTATGTTTGCTGACCTTTCAACTAACACAAAAATGTAGTCATGTTAATGCAGAAAAAAGGAAGATTTTTACAGAGAGAAAACTTAGGTGAAGGACTCAAGCTCCTGGCTGATGACATGTTTTCATTGCCCCAAACATGCACAGGCTGCACGATGCAAAATGTATGAAACTTTTAAGTAATCAGTTGTAAAAATGGCTATTTAAATTGGTATCTTAATAAATCTTTCAATCTTAAATTTGCAGGGAACTAAAAGACATTACAGAAGCATTCCTGAATTCTGTTACCTTGACTGTAAGTTCAGTTTGAGCAATATTTCCTTTTAAAAACTTAATCCTTTTTCAAAAGAGGTTCAATATGGCTGTTTACATAGAAAAATATAATGATTTAATTCATGAAATGTCAGAGGTTGTATGGGTTTTGGCTTTTCAAACTTTTTGCAGTCCTGCAGGTATTGAACATTGTTCAATGTGTGCCTAAGTTACTGTAGCAGACCATTCCTTGTAATCTTCAACTCCTCTTTTGCCTTCAACCCGCAAACCATGGGGAAAAGCCCCCATTTAAAGGGGAAATAGCTGATAGAATTTATGGAAAATGTGGGATAATTTGCAACACTTTGCATGAGTTTGCAGCATGTCTTTCCTCCCATGTATTTACTTTGAATATTGTTTCAAGTCCCAGAAGCATTGGCAGAAGCTTTCTTTATTCACTGGTCCTTGGTTCTGTTAAATGCTCTAGCAATTCCTCCAGTGTTTTGGTTGCTGAGAAGGACCAAACAAGATGTTGTCTGTGTTATCGTGACAGCTTCTGCCTTGAATAAACAGTTTCAGTATGAGAACTTAATGTTCTTAATGATTTACTTTCCAAGACCATGAATGTTACTGGATATCCTAGGACAAGGGCATCATCTTACATCCAAAGGCAACTTTCCTTCATCTCATATTATAGATGGATATCAGAAGAGATCATATTCTTCAAATGTTAGACATTAGTGCTGATACAAACCTGCATTGCTAAGTGTAAAAGATTTTAACTTCATAAGAGCAACATTAATTCTGTCCTATTACTGCATAGAGTCTTTTTTTTTTTTTTTTTTTTTTTTTTTTTTCCTATATATATATATTCCCTCTTATCAGTTGTTTGGTACTTTCATTAGGTCTCTATTAGTGCTGTATATTCATCTCAAAGGCTAATTCATACCTTCTTAACTCTCTTGACTTTAAAAGGTTTTACAAGAATTTTTCCACCACGAGTGCAGATACCTCCCCATTCTCATTTCCTCCTTGCTATATTGAACCATCTGAACAGCTAGTAATTCATTTGCTGTTCATATTCATAGGATACCTTGTTAGGTAGCAGTTCCAAAGCCTGCTGGAGAAGATCATGGCAGAACCTCCCTCTATAGTAATTTGAGAGGAATACCTTAGGTCATAACTCAAGCCCTTAAACCTGTATAATTTCATGCTCCACTTACTGTAGTAGTAATACTGTAGTAGTCCATTTCTAGAATTTTATCTTAAGCTACCAGCTAACCACAATTTTTCTTGAAATAAGATTTAGCATTTCCTTGATGGTTGAAATGTCATCCTAGTTCAGCACAAAAATTATCTAGTCAGATAGCAGGTTGTGTTAAAGTTTGTAATAATGTAGTAATTTAGGTTTCCCAGCTATTATATTCATTATAATTAAAGTGGAGTCTTCTGCAGCACATCCTGCTATTTCTATTTTCTTTTCTACTTATGTTAGTGTGTACAATGTGGTTACTTGTCGATCAGACCATACTGTATTACTATGCTCTTTAAACATTGATGTTTGTGGTTTAATTCAGCAGAGGTACAAAACAAATTTCCTTGGATTAGACTGCCATCCACTGCAATGACCACTGTATCACTTGGGAATCATAGAGCGTTCCTAGTTCTTTTAATACCTACTCCAGTTCTTGGTGTTGTGGGGTTCTAATACATGGAATATCGTGTAGCAAAGAAAATAAGGACCTTAGTGACAGGCAGCTACATCCTTAAAACACACAGATAGCCTGTTCTGAGCCTGTCTGCAGTATTTACCTGCCCCTTTTCAGGCTTATGGAATTCCTCTAGGTATTGACCTAGTTTTGGTTTAGAGCATTTATACTGAATTTCTCATTCCCATTAGTGGTACATTCTTACACCTACTATTACTTCTTACTTATTAGGTCACTTCCAATAGGGGCTTAGTTATTCCATGTCATGGAAGCATGACAGACAGCACTCATTTCCAACCCCATGTAGGAAAAATGAATTCCTATGCTTTAAGAGTCTGCATAGAAGTCAGCAGTTTTAGCTTGAATTTATTGTTCTTTATGCACAAATTTATTCTTTTTATCATTAATAAACACAGTTTAGAAGGATTCTAATCCAACCAAAATCTTGTGATTTTTCTTACTTTTCCCAATCTGCTGTCCATCCTCCCTTGAGCCACTGCTGGTAACAAAATATGATTTGAGAAACTGCTGTGGTAGATTCTGTGACCTACAAAAACTACTGGCCAAAATTATTCTTGTTCCATCAACAAGAAGATCTTACCTGATTAATAGAGGAAATTAGGAATGGTTATTTATGTCAAAGATTTTTGAGATTTTCTTCAGTACCCTTCAGGGCCTGAGAATGGGCCTATCCTCCAGAAAAATTGCATTTGTCTGTGATGAACAAAGTGTACAATGCACAAAAAGTGTTTAATGCTGGTCCCACGAATAGCAGAGAATTTATTCCCTCAAAAGGTTTTTAACACAGGAGGCACTCAGCATCTCACAGAATCGTACGGAAGGGAATGCGGAAGTCTTTTATAGGACACAGCGTACTTTACATAGGAATTTCACACAGTACTTACTGGAATATCAATATGAAATTATAAATATCTGGCTCTGATTTAAATATAGAATTTCAAACATGCTCTGCTCTTGGTTGAGGAAAGGAGGCTCTTGGACTGGTTGTGGGGAAGGTGATGGAAGATATGATGCAGTAAGAATGGACAGAAGTAACAGAAATTTGAGCCCCAGATGAGCATGATGTTTAAGCTATCTGAATTTGAATGTCTGAAGGAAAGCTTGCACTGAGAATGAAATCATAGAGCAACCCCCCCAAAAGGGCTATTACATGTATGAGGGCATTAAAGAATACTGATTATGTAGCTGATTGAATGTACAGTCAATTTAAGAGATTTGATCCTGAGTTTATCTTAAGGCCCATTTTTGACCACAATAGAAAATGAGTACTCTCTGAGATGTGGTTTTTTTTTTTTTTTTTTTTTTTTTTTTTTTTTTTTTTTTTTTTTCCCCTCCATACTGGGCATCCTAGGGAAATGTTTCTCTTCCTGAAGGTGCTTCAGGCTCAGTACTCCTGTGCCCTGCTAATGCCTGTGAAGTGTTTAGAATACATTTTTTTGAAATTAATTGAATACACAAAATCAAAAAGAGTTGAAAAAATGTTAAAAAATTTATGAATACTGGTGACTGATCAGAGCACACAAAACCTTAGAAGCTTTCCATCTTATCTTACGTAGGAGCCGTCTTTGATCTTCTTCCTCTCAACCTTTTACATGGCTTTCTTGTGCTATTATAATTGTTCTCCTAATATTGTAGGGGAATGAAAGAATCAGTCAAATTCCATCTAGGAGGTGGCACATTGCAAAAATTAGAACATCTTAATTTTATATACAAGTGTAATTTTTTTAAGTCTACAACAATTTATTGGTATTAAGGTAAATGGTTTGTATAACTTAAGAGAGTAAAACCTTACACAGTTTTTGGGTAAGGAAAAGTTTGTGTGACTGTCTCTGTAGGCATTTCTTCTTATGATTAAACAAAATGTTAAGGATTAAAAATGTATTGAGCTTAAAAAAAAGAGATTATTATCCACTTTAAGAAAGTAACTTGTAAGTTTAATGTCATTTATCACTTGGTTAATTAAAAATAGACTGAAAACCACTAGTTATTAAAATGTTATATATGAATGTAGTAATTCAATCATTGCTGTATAAAAAAGTAGGACTGAAATGTATTTGCATAGAACAAAACTATGGGTATAAGATCTGAATGGACTAGCATCCCTTGCTGTATGCTTTCTCGTGTTTCGACCTTTACCTCAATATAAAACTAAACGGATAGATCATGGGCTTGTATGTGAGGTGTGCGGCTTATCCTAGTAATCCATTTAACATACTCAGGAAGTGTGGTTTGTTAACATCTGACCTAATTCCTTATGGAACTTCTAGAGAGACTCTAAGGGAGTATGAAATGATGGCTTTCAAAGTCAGTAGTTTCCTCTTATTTTTACTAAATGCACTAGAAACTTCTCAAGATAAGGTTATATGAGAGTTTCCATTCTATGTCCCTCTTCACTTGTGTATTAAATATTAAAATTTTCTCTTTAAAATTTTCAGTGTCTTCATAAACACAGTACATATACATTAGAGTATACATTAGATTGTGATCAATATTAAGAAAAACAATCTCATAAAAAGTATTCCTAAAGTAGAAGTTGAAGGCTGCAATTTGTAAGAGATGCTACTCTTCAGTGACTGGAAAGCAGCACCTGCCTTTATCCTGCAATATATCTGGTTTGGTATTTTTTCCTCTTAGTAACATCTTACTAGAACTACTGTGGTCATGAAGAAGTGCACACTGCTAAGTGCTACATAGGCATAGCACCTCAAGCTGGTCCCAGAAAGTTTATGATTTTCCTGATTATCTCCACTTGCTGTGTTTTGGTTCACATCACAGAACTCAATGTGTGTGTGCAAGATTCCTTTTCAATGAGACTAAACCACAGGATACATTCCACAAGTAAGCCTTGTACCCTCCAGCCACTAACAGATATTCATCCCATGGCACAGGTATAAAGGCAGTGAAGTAACCTTCTTCTCTTGTATCTAATGCATCGACAACCTAGTGTTGACAACACTTTCAATCATTTATTTTTCCCTGCATTACAAGACCTTTGGGATCAAAAGTATAAGAGGAACAGAGAGAGCATATGGGGTGTGCAAATAAGGCAGGATTGGTCCCTTTAATATTGAGGGCATACCAGCTTATCGTCAAATTTCTTTTAATATTGTGAGAAAAAAAAAAAAAAAAAAAAGCTTTTTCTAAATCCAGTAGGCAATGAGTGGGGAATGCTACTGAGTGCTGTTTTATCTTATGTACTGTGCATAGAGTAGGTTTGTGCATGGATCATCTAAAGAAACAGCTGAAGAAGTTGTCTGTGCTTGCATGCATATAAATGTATTGCAACAGTCTCTCAAAGATGCCTCTACAAATTGCAGGGACACTGAGAAAAACTCTAGTGGACTTACCCAGTGACACCCAAATATTGACGGTACTGCTCCTTCAGTCAGCCATGGAGTATCTATATCAAATAAGAAGCTTTTGGAATGCTTAGGAGATCTGCCATGGACCCTGTGGGAGGATGTCAGGGAACACATGCATGGGTTACTGAAGGGTTATTGACATTCCTTAGTGTTTGATTGGTATTAAACTGGTGCTTAGCACCTACAAATCATCAGAGGAAGAGGTAAGAATAGTTCCCTGAAGATCTGGGGATCCAGCAGAGATGCTACACAAAGTCTTCCAGTGTACTTTGGAAACTCAGCAGCTCGGAAACATGCTGAAGAAGTTTTATTTTGAGGAGAGTATTTTAATTAATTGCACAATTACAGTATTGTCATGAAACAGCTGAACAGTCCTCTTGAGCCTTGCCAGGTTTCCAAAGAACTAATCTCAGAAGCAGTTTCTGTTAAATACCATAGGAAATGCTGCAATAATAGAAAGTTTAGCTTTCACGTTAAAATATGCAGGCAGTGTCCTGATCTGCAAATTTAGCTCTGCATCCTTGTATGCATGCATTGCAAAAACAGAGTATTTAGTTATGTGGTTCTGTGCTTTTTCTGAAGGTGAGGGGCAGGGGCATGTGCATACCGGCACAGAAAGGCACCCCCTGTTTTTTCCTACAACCTTAGATGCTGAGCATCTTATGAAGGACCAATGTATATATAATGTGATTATGCAGTCTCATAAATTGCTACATAATTATAGTTCATTTTGAATTTGCCATATAGTAGTGCTTCAGAATCTAAGCTTTCATTGCAAAAGTAATTAAGCCTCTAGCCCTTATGGTTACAAAGATAACCTTCAAAATGTCAAATGAACATAAGCAGATGAGTTGATGTCTGTCTGCCTTTGCAGACAGCTTGAAACAGTAGCTTCAAGAAAATGATACTGCCTACTGCCCCTTCATTGGAATGGGTCTCCGAAGGGAGCCTAGCACAAGCAATACTGTTAACTACTTCAGAGGTGATAGGTTTAGCAGAAACAGCCAACCAAAGAGAACTTCTCTGCCATTTTTAGAGATATCGAAAATGAAATATAGGTTCCATTGGAACCACTGATTTTTAAGCTTATCTTAGGAAGGAAGAAATGATGGATTTGTTTGCTATGAATTTAAAATCACCCTCGTCATGCCCAAAATATTGAAAGAAGGCAATGAAACAATCTTCCCCACACCCTTCACAAAAATACCAAGTAGTGAATTACCATCTTTGCTGTTTCCCATCCAGCTGCCCAAAGTCCTTACTTCTCATCAGCATCTTCTGTCACACAGTTGATGTAACTGATTTGGGTTTCTTTGGAATAAATGCTCTTCTGTCTCCCTTTGCCATCCAGTAGTGTTCTACATCCAATAACAAAACAATTATAATAGATGGATGTTAAAAAACAAGTGGCAAAAAATACTTGTGGTAAAGAAGAGGGCATATAGTCAGAAAAAGAATATAAATCTAAAAGTTATTCTGGGAATTATTATAGCGTAGCTAGAGAAAATTCACTGTAATACAACATGTCTGGGCATTGCTTGTAACCAGATTTATATTTTTAAATATAGTATACCTTTACAGGGAAAATACTGTATTGTTACTTGTCTATAATGCATGTAGAAAAGATCCAGGTTAACAGTCTGCTTGCAGCCTGTGCTTAGCTTTTACAAATTGCTGGCAGGTAACACTACAAGCAGGATGCACTGCTGGGCTGTGAGTTCTAAGAAACTGAGTAGAGGCACTGAAGATCCAAAAGCTTCTGCTTGACACTGCTGCTTTGGAAGCCTAGAGAGGACTCATGAGAACTATTCATCTGTTTCATGACAATACTTTAATCTTGCAATTAATTAAAATCTTTTCCCAGTAAACAAGCCTTCCTTCATCAGCTTGACATGCCATGCATGGAGAATAACAAGAATTGGCAAAGAATCTAACAGATTTGTGACAGAATTCCAAACAATGCAGCAGTGATTATTTAGATCAGCACAGGGCTAAGCTTTCAGGTAATGCAATGATTAACTGAAAAAGGAGGATCCACCCTTGAGAAATCCCCAGGATAGAATTCTAAGTCTGCATTTTTATCCTGACAGAAATTATACCAGTTGCATGAGACTTTATGAGACATACAAAAATCACTACAATACCAGAAAGCTTTCCCACGGACTTTTAAATGAGATTGCATGCTCTTTGAGCTATCCAACATATTGTTCTTCAGTGCAGTGTACTCAGTTCATTTGAGCTAACTTCAAAATTTTTCTTCAATGAAATAAACTAGCTGATATGATAGCTTAGTATCAGACTGGTACTACCTTAGACTGTACTTTTTTCATTTTAATGTAAGGAAAAGTAATTTTTAATGCTTTCCTATGTTTACATAGATGCTTTGGATGAAAATAAGCCTGCTCATACAGTCCAAATCTTACTTTAACTGCCAGTCAAGAGTGCAGTTCTTAATTTCAATTTTAACATCACTTCTACTGGTACTTCTAATGTCAGGAAAGGAGGCATTCCCTAGCACTGTATTTTGTAGAATCATCGAAAGAACAAAATTCACTGTGGGGAAAGGTACTGAACAACGTAATACAGATAAAATCCCAAAATATTAAATTATAATATGATATATTGTATTATAATTTCAGGCACTTCCTTCTAAAGTGCATTTTCAAATAGAGATACAATCTAGGTAGGTATGTCTTCTTTTAATATATTACATTTCCACAATGTGGTATCATTTCTTTCAATGAAAACCTCAAGTGAGCAAATAATTTTTCATGTGTGTTGGGGAATGGTTATATTTCCCATAGGAACTCTATGACCATGAAAACACTTTGACAAATATTAGCAGTATTAGTCAGACTCTAAGAGTGATGGGTGCTGTCTTTTGGGTATTTTCTTTTTACAAGCTTAAGGCAAGACCAGATGCAGTAGAGTCTTAGCTGATGCCGTTGAACTGCACAGTTGCTTGTGTTGTGCCGTAGGAGGTGGGCACAACATCTGGCTGTCTTAGTAGGGGGAATGTTGCAAAGCAAGTTTGTACCTACATAAAAACATTTGAATTTTTCTCAGGTGATCTCCCCTTTTTTTCATCTTCAATGTTGAAATAAGACTGCATAAGTTTTTGAGAAGAGTCCAATAGGTATCACTTTTGGGTTACGCAATACCATGACTCTATTATTCATAGTGGAATTCGCTCACTGTGGGGATTTACTTGATCAGTTAACCTCTGCCTGCTTCATTTCCCCCCTCTGCATGATCAGAACACAAATACTTGCTTTCCTTTGTAAAGTGCTTTGACATCTGTGGCCATAAAGCACTTCACAAATGTTTTCTCTAAAGACACACCTCATTTGTGTAAGAAACATATTTGGAAGGCATGTAGAGAATGCTATGAGGGCAAAGCAGAGAGATGAAAGAAATACAGAGGAAAAGAAAACAAAGAATAAAATGAGTAGATTTGGTAAACTTGCAGTGGTGTTCATTGGTGACTGAATTGTTCCATCTGTAAACCTGTATTACATTGCTGAAATATGATTTCATTAGATTATCTCTGATCCACACAAAACATTCAGTGTTTTGCAGTTTGCTAGATCAGACTTTACTGTTTAATGTGCTTTTCAGAAACTTTGATATGTTTTGCTTAAGTAAATCAACTATAGCAGTTTTCACTTCTTCCCTCTCATCTTTCACTGAAGTATGATAAATGTTGCTTTCCAGTAATAAAGAGAAAATGCTTGGAGGACAAAAAACAAACAAACAAACAAAACAAAACAAAAACAAAACAAACAAAAAAACAAACCACACATGTATAATAAATTTTGCCATGACAGATAAATATAATTTCACTAACCATTGATACTATGTTTTAAAATGTATTATATTGTTACATCACTTCACAAACTATGGAATGAAAGAACAGGTGAAAAACAGTGTATTACAGACCGGAAAATTGGATGGGGTTAAGTGGGTTACCAAAGGTCTCATTGTAGTAGTTACTGGGTTTTCTTCATTTGTAAAAAAGGAGGAGTTAGAAACGTGTTACAAAGACCATCAGTCTCTGGATTAGCAATATTTTCTCTTCCAGGGTGTAAATTCAAACACTATAAAACCATCCTTGTTGAGCAAATATTTTTCCTATGGACATTTAGTTCAAAAACAATATTTTTCTACATCATTTCAATGACTATAAAAAATCTTTTTGTAGATGTACATTTACTAATAAATTCTTTAGTACAGTATTGTAAACATACATGCTTTTCTACAAGGATATAAAATAACTAAGCTTTGTAATATAAAAGCATGTTAATGAGGGTATATACTCTGGATATTATCCATTTTTCCAACAAAAATTTCTACTTTTTGTTGCTCCTTGTCATCTGTTTGTGAATTTAATTCCTTCACATAAGTCTTATTTTCATGTAAATAGCCCAAAAGGCTTGCATGATATGGTGCTTTTTCTTTTTTTTTCAGTAACTGATATAAATGCCTTAGAGTCATCCTTGAAAGTGTCTTGCTGTGCTAATGGACATTGCCATGATTTGTATTTGATAGGAGATTATGCTGTGAGAGGAAAAACAAGAAAGCACTGGGATAAAAACAACTGCTTACCCATATTCACCCAGGGAAAGCTTAAAAAAAAAATAAAAAGAAAAAGGTCACAATAAACAAGTTAACTTATGTTTTACAGATTCATCTTGCATTACTTGCATGGCACATACCAAAAATCTTACGGACTTTCTGTGATATTGACAAATTGATATGAATGAAAAAACATTATACTTCGTTTTCACTGGAAGGTAAAAGTACATCCTCAGTGCTAATTGCTACGTCTACCTTTCCTTCTTACTTTTTTGGTGGTTGAGATATATTAATCCTTTTATCCTTTTGTCTTTCTTTCAGTGTTTGACTTTAACTCACCACACTTGCAGGTGCATTCACATACTCAGCTTTCTTATTTTCAGTAGTAAAGTCTTTTATTACCATTTGTTCCAAGCACTGAAACTGGTGTTTTTCACTTTATTTTCTGAGGATCTTCAGTATGCAAATTTGTCAAGAGAATATTTAACCAGTAATGAAGATGTGAATTTAAATGTGTCATGAATTGAAAGCAATGTCTCTGAAATGCAGTTGAAACCATGGAACATACATGAATTACTTATTCATGTTGTTTAAGTATGAAGTTACAAAGAGATGATAGAAATCCCAAGAAAGGAAGATACCTGAAGTTGGGTTTTGTGCCTCCAAATATACCATACATAGAATACTGATAATCTTTGAGGTACTTTTGTATGAGATAAGAATTTATATTTTTGTATGAAAGAAGAGATACATATTATGACATGAAAACATCTCTGTTTTTTGATGGTACAGAGAAAAGTTCTTCTTGAGCAGAGGAATTTGCTATCTTATATTAGGTGAGAAGAAGAGTAGATCAGAATTTATTTTTCAGATCTCAGGTTGCAAGATTTTATTTCTATGGATATATGGGTTTAACTAATACAGGTTGTCTGGACAAAAAGTGCAGATAAATCCTAACCCTCTTCTGTCGTAGCTAACCTCAGGTTTAACACTCCATTCTATCCTGTGGACCTAGATAAGGATTGCTCATATGTGTACTGTGGGATTGATTGCCCAGGGTCCTAATTAGAAAGAGGTCATTGAGGGGCAGTGTATAGATGCCCTGGAGACTTGAGTTTTTACTTCAAGATCACAAAGGCTGGATCTTGAAGCATGTAACTGGCAAATGAACAGGTGAGCCCTTAAAAATTCAGTTGTAGGATCAAGACAAACTTAATACAGATGTAGTAAATGGGTGGAAGAATGGTAGGAGGAAATTAGGAAAGTGAGAATGAGGGAATTCATTATAGGAACATGGGCCTGTAAAGACAACTTATTGTACAATTTGAAGGTCATAAAAGCATGTTAGTTAAAGGCAGCTTGCTTTTACTTCTTCAGTGAATTTCTTTCAGCTACCCAAGTATAAGCATAGAAGACTTAATTTTTGTTCTTTTTTTTTTTCCTAATTTCTTCCCTTATCTGCATAGTAACTTTCTACATGTCGCTATTCTTTATTTTATCATTTTCTATTATTTACCTTTTCGATGTAAGTGTATGTGAGATATTATGACATTATTACAGTACTTACCTTTATTTGCTATCAGCATCATATTGCTTCGTGTGAATTGGAGCTGGGACATTTTCTCAGTAAAGTCTGATTAATTGTTAGTGACTTGTGGAGACTCCAAGGCAAGGTCTACAAGAGCAAAGCAGAACTTTGTACTGTAAGTATTACCATGAGTACCAGATTTCAGGTGCATTATTTGTCAAGATTTTTGTTTTATTTTAAGAGAGGCAGAAAGAGGGATGGAGCAGAAATGATCTCTGTTCTTTTTTGCCTCCCTCAAAAAAACAAGCAACAGTGAGCTGCCCAAATACAATCAAATTAATGTTCCAGAAAGGTACATTAAATTGTCTGTAGTAATAGTGTATTGCAATAGAATAATACTGAAGCAGGGAAATGACAAAACATCAAACCAAAATATCACAGATTATCATTACTGTAGAATCTCTGAAACTTGTCTTACTTCATTTTCCATGGGATGGATTCAGGATGTAAATCCTACAGGACATAAATTTTCCTTTTGAAATCAGTAGCAATTTGTGCTTAAATCACACAGGAAGACTTCTCTCTCAATAGGCGTCAGTGTCTAAACTAACAAAAAGATGGAATTTTACTTCTATCTCTGGATTTCCTGGCTTCTTTCATTTAGCAGAAGATCCTTAAAATAATGGATTTTAGCTCTTTGCATCAGAAAGCTTCCTCCATTTTCATGAGCTTCTATTGCAAATATGTATTCTAGTTATCCATAAACTGTAAGTATCCACTTGTGGGCCATTATATTGTTTGCTCTTCCTCACAAATGTCATAAATGGGTGTATGCTTTGATAGGTTTAAATGACAAAAAAATATTATTGTAGGGTATAGTACAGCAACATCATTGTAATTAAACTTGTCTGAGATTAGGCCAAAGGCGTGAGAGGATTTATGACTCGTGTTTTGCATTCTCTTTCCAAGTTATTTTATTAACATAGGGTGTCTTTAATTATGCAGAACTGCAAACTGCATTATTGATATTCTATAAACGTTAACTACTAGTGTCTCTAATGAAGCAGGAAGAAAACATGCTTTCTTGTTATTTGTCAGGACTTGCAAAACACTAAGTGTTTCAGATGCTGTTGCTACATTGCATAAAGTACAAGAGATCTGAGACTTATGACCTACCAGCTCAGTATTTACACTTGGCAATATCTGCATACATCTACATACATACAAACACGTATATGCATACATCTCTCTTTATACTTATATAAACACATATATACATACATACACATATTTATATTTGTGTGTATGTATATATACACATATAGTGATTTCTAAAGTCGATTTCATTCTTGTAAGTGGATGCTACACTTTTTTAACCTTCAGTATCTTTCACTGAGCTTGTTTTTTGTTTATATTGCCATAATGTATGGACACCAGAAAGATAAGAACCCAGACTGCATGATGGTACTGTAAAATATTAAATAATGGAAATAGCAATGTATGTCAGAAAGAAACAAATGACTTACTCAAACAAATTCAGTTATGAGCCTTTTTCTTTGATATGAATTCAAATATATTCAGAATCCCTGCATTCAAAAAAGCAGACCAAACTTCTATGACTGTGTAGTCATAGCCTGTATAGGGAAGAGTTGGAGGAACCATTTAAGAGACTCATATCTTCCCAAATACACGAAAACAAATGTTGCATCCTAGCTGAATGAATCCTGCTTGGTTGGTTGGCCTAAGTAAATTGAGGTTGCAACAAGGCATATTGAGCCCCAAACTTGTAGCAGAAGGAATGGGTAGTGCTACATCTGAAGTTTTATTTTTATTTTTTCCCTTTTTGCTTTTTTTCCCTGTTTATTAATTTAATAATGAAGCAGCTCAAAACTTACCTAAGAAGTTAAGAACAAAAGAGACTTCTAAATAATTTCTGGAGAAGATACAATTCCACTTCCAACCTCATTCAGTATGGTACTGCATTGACCAGCCTGAGATAAAAAATGCATGATGTGGAGAATATGAGCTAATTCTGGCTCTGTTATATGAATTCAAATCTATTTTATTAATGGGAGTGAGAGTTACAACTGAGGGCAGAACCTGCTAATGAAAACTTAACGTAATTTGAATGATCTGAGTTGTCCAAGTTCTCAGTGTTAGGAATCTGTGTTGAACTGCTGAATTGCTCTGAAGATGAAAACAATTTTTAAAAAAGATTCTGCACTAATAATTAATACTGGTAGAAGTCTGTGCTGCTTCATACATGTCCCAGGTGTTTGCATTTGTACCTCAAAATCTGAAATTTTCATCTAGCTTCTAAAATTTTAGATAGAAAAAGACTTCCATACACATGAAATGAACAAGGACAGACAATTTCAGCTAACTGAGAAGTAATGTACTTTGGAAGTTATCTACAGGCTTTTGTCTTTGCAACAAATACAATTTGGGCCTTTTTGGATATTTTCAATATTGTGACAGTTTTGGACATTTGGGTCTTTTGGAAATTGTCAACATTCTGACAGCGAACAGCTAAAAAAAAGATTGCAGAACACAGGTTAGGAGATAGAAATTTATGAGGAATTTCACTAATGAGAAGAAAATCATCTTGCGTGAGTTTATCCATGTTCATTTCCTGCTGAAGGTAAAGGCCAAGGAGAATTTATATGTAGGGATAAAAAGGTACCTATCACTGGTGTGATTAGATCCTACCTCTGTGGGTAAGTTCCAGTACTGTTAATGATGGAAGTTCAGTTCTTTTTCTGGATCTGTTGTAACTTTTTGCCTTCTGTTAGAATCTTCAGTGCAATTGATTGACTAATTGATGAGTGGCTAATTGGTGAAATTTAGTGAAAATGCAACAGCAAGTTGTCAATGTAAATGACAACTTGTAAATGATGATCATCAGCCAAAAGTAAAGATAGAGATAAGGAATACTTTCACATGGAAAAACTTAAAGCTACAGACAGAAAAGAGATTTTTAAACTGAATTATGATGTTGGCAGAGGAATGGGTGTACATAAAGAAGCCATGAGCAGGTGGAAAGTAAGAGGTTTTTAACTATCAGATGTGCAAGAAATAGGCTACAGTGCAGCAGTGGAGGAAAGAAATCTTACTGCTTCCAAGAAGGAACAAAAGAGAAATTTTATTGAAGGGATTAGATTATGTGACTGCAAGGAGACAGACCTAGGAGTTCTCTGTGCCCTACTTCATATGTTATGGCAACTTTTGGAGATTTTTTTGTTGTTTTTGTATTGTATTTGTTGAACTTAAGGGTAATAAGGGAAAGTATAGCAAAGAGAACAAGCAGAACATGTCAGTGTTGGTGCACGAGGATACTAAATATGCTAGTGAAATAGGACAAACACCTCTGTTCTATAAAATCTGCTGACTACAAAGCCTGTGTCTTTCCTTAGTTGCTACAAAATTTAAGGAAAAGCAAGAGAAGCCTGACCACTTTGTTGCTGCATATTGTGACAGAAAGATTTTTGGGAGGTAAACAGCTCATTTTCCTATGGAAATGAGTTTGAAAACAATCTAGATGTAGTTACATCTGCTGTATTCCCCAGAAAAAAAGAAACATATGGAAGATACCAGTCCTTAATTTGTGCTGAACAACCTCTGAGACATTAGCTCAGGGTAAATTGCATCTTAACAATGTAACACACTTGTGTTTTGGGCATGGCTAAAATAGTCTTACCTGTCCCTGGCTCACACAACATGTCCTGACTATGTTGAGATTCATTTTGAAATCTGGATGTGTTACTTTTATTTCATATAACTCAGATGGAACAGGGTAAGAAGACCTGTGTGATCGCAGTTCATTAAGGGTGATATCTCTTAGGAAGAGATCAGTGTAGATGTTGAGATGATCCCCACTGGCTTCATATGAAGGCATTTGAAAATTAATTGCCAGTAAACGGACTGTAACTTCAAAAGTATTTAAAATAGGCTGCACAGACATATTGAAGGGTCGACTTTTATAGATACCATTTAAAGCCTGAATGAGAGTGAGTTTTAAATAGAATTGAAAATCCTTACCTTAAGGAACTTTTTATACTACTGGTTTAGCTGAGATGTGAAGGTTCACCATCAACATTTCATAATGTCAAACTTTATGTATCCAGAATTGAAGTAACCAAATACTGTCAGAACTGAATATTGTGACTGTTGCATGCCACTGATGGGCTAGCTCTTCATGTCCTCTGTCTTCCACAAAATAGGGTCCGAGAGTCCCTATTAGTGAATAGTGAAATAGTGAAGGGCTTATTCACATGAAAATAAATGCTGCCAGTATCCACAGTTGTTTGGCCCTGGAGCTTTCAAAGAGGAACTTACAAAGAAGTACAAAGCTGGATCAAGAGCCTGCAGTCTGTCAATGAACTGCTGAGGGATGTAACACGACAACATAATCAAATCTGATGTGTCTTTGCAATGACATACCAAGCCTGCAGAATTCAAAATGGCTTAGCTTGCTGAAAGCCATGGCTAAAACATGTTTTCTCTTAGCTGCAAATACTTGGAAGATTTTAAAGACTTTTTTTTTTTTTTTTTTTTTTTAATGAAATACTTTGCTATAAAGAAAAAAAATATCCTGTGATCCATTTATTTTTTTTTTAGCTGAACAGAGCTTGAACTGAAAAAAATCTGACTCAACCAGATGTCTTCTTGAATTTCCTACCAGTGCCTGAAGCTGTGGGAAAGATATGACACCTATGGTATATTAATAAAAATCCAAATTCCTAGTTCCTGATTTTGTAAGAAACGTCCAAGAAGTCCATTAAAAGGATCTGCATACTTCCAGTGTGGTGTCACACTCTGAACATGTTAGAGAAAAGACAGTCTGGTTAGCAAATTAGAGGTAATAACAGCAAATCTCAAATGCACTAGTTATTATGTTTATTATGTAGTCAGATTTCACAAACTAGTTCCTGTTTGTTCTTCCTTGGTCTGTTCAGTGTGCTGTCTTAAGAAAACAACATTTGATTACATACTTCTGGTGTATATTTTGCTCTCTGTAGGTGTACATATTAAAATGTTTCTCATACTTTCTAGCGCTTCATTTTCATTTGGTTTTATCCCTCTTACATGCCTCGTAGTAAGTACTTCTCCTGTAATTGCCATATCACAGTGTATGCTTTTATGTAGACCGACTAATTGGTAAATGCTGGCTTTTTATGCCACTGTTTGTTCTCTGTAGTGTCATTTATGCCATTCAGTATTCTGCTGTATATGGTATTAACAGTACTTTCTGGAGGTTTAAAAGTAATGACTTGCTGATTGTCCTTCAAAAAACAATCTCTAAAATGATATTTTTTCTTCCACAGGCTTGTGTTACTGTACTCATTCAGAACTTTTTTTTTTTTTCTTTTTTTGTATCAAAAGTGTGAATATTTACTTGGCTTTCCACAAGTATTTTGTTACATTCATTTAATACAGATCAAATATATATTTGAAGGACAATAATAACATTTTTTTTTTTTTTTTTTAACGTAAGAAAGATGTCCTGTCTGTGAATAATCTTATGCAGATGTGCCCATGGTAAATACCATGCTGACATTCTTTGAAAATGGCCAGAGCTGTTTTTAGACCTACACCAGACAGATTTAAATTACAGAATGGTATTTTTCAAAACTTTCCCTATTTGCTGTTGCTCCATCTTCTGAACATGCTAAGTAAAGTTCTCAGTTTTGAGACAAGAATGTCTGATTTCTGCTAATCCCCCAACTTTACCATATTCCAAGCCTGCAGCAGAACCACAAACAGGGATTCATTCACTCATAGCTTGGAGGGGAGGCCCCAAGTGAATTTACTCTCTTTTTCAGTTTTTCCTTTGCATTCCCAGGGAAATGTCATATAAGCTGTCTGGAATTGCTAGCTGAGGGAGGTGGTCTTTTAAACAATTTCTCATCAGCCTTTTTGTTCTGTAGGGAAATAAGATGGAATTTTGCTAAATAGTGAGTCATAATTCAAGGCAGATATTGATACAAGTCTTAATAACAAGCAAATATCAAATTATCATGAAAATCATTACTAGATGTAATGCTGGCATCTTTAACAAGGAGGATTTTCTCCTTCAGATTCCTATATCTAAAATTTGAATATATTTGTGTTTACAGGATCAAGACTGGGCACAGCTGCTTTGTTTTAACACACTGGTTGTTCTGTGGAGCAAAGAACAAGTTGGGTGCTTGGGTGCAAGATCTCAGGTGCTCGTATATGTTTTATTTTGTATAATTTAACAGCTACATTTTCATGTCTTAATATAATTTTTAGGTTAAAGAGATTTTGTTGATTTTGTACAAATACCATATTTAGGCCTTGCTTACTTACAGTAGGTATGTTGCTAAAACAGCCCAGCTCTGTGAGTAAAGGAACACTTTGATGGAAAGGTTTATGCAGCTGTAGTTAATTTTCCGTTAGAAAGGTTAAAAGGGCATACCTCAAAGATAGCTTGATAGAAGCATGTAAGTGCAAGTGAGAATGCCAGTGCCAGCTGTGCCCTAGTGTAGGCTGTGTGCTGAAAGACCACAGCACAGGTGCAGGGGTTGTGTGCGCAGGTAAGCGAGAAGATGATGGCTCGGTGACTGGGCTGCTCTGCATGGGTGTCTGAGGGGGCAGGTGGGACACGAGCATGCAGTGGTAGTGATTGTAAATGTACGAGAGTGCAGTGGTAGAAGATGTGAAATGTCCAGGTGAGGAGGTAACTAGTGGGTAGTGTGCAACTTGTGGCCAGTGGCTTGCAAAATCCTGCTGAGTTAGTGTGTCCTGATGGACCTAAACTGACTCCGTAGGGCTGAGGTATGCTGGCTGCGTTCTGTGTTATAGTTTGGGTGTTACGTGGGTCTTTTGGGGATAATGGGAGGCTTTGTATATATTGTGGTAATTCAGCTACCACACAACTCACTGGAGGAGAGAAAAGCAGCACCACCTACGTGTACAACAGCTGGCTATCCATAGCCTCAGGTAACCTGGGACCTGATCAAAATCAGGATCAGAAGTCTGTAGCCTCCTATTTAAAGAAATATCTTCTTTATGAGTTTTGTAATATTTTTATTTTTTTTTTTTTTAAAAAAAGAAGGGTTATGTATTTGGCAATTTTAGCCATGCAGTCGCTGCATTTACATGAGCAATGAGACCTCAGCACACAGATCTCTTAGTTCAGTTATTCATTTAGTTCAGTCCCCTGTGAAAATAGCCTTAATCTGTGACAACATATACTGCAGTATGGTTATGTCCTTCAGCTTTCTGTCTGTGTAGCAGTCAGTCACTTCATCTTGGGCAGTCTGTGACTGTGGAAAGCGGCTGAATTTTCTGCCTTAACATGAATGCAAACGTCCTTTGAAAGTGCTCCCTCTGGGAATGTGCACAATAATATCAGAACATGGGCTAGCCTCAAGTCACAGACATTTACAGTCACTGCCTTTGGGGACAGAGAGGTGGTGGGGGTATCCTGACAAATGCTATACTAGCCTTTTGTCTTTATCCTTTTGCAGGACAAGTGTGGCACAAGGGATTACAAAGTCAATGGCTAGTTCCTATTTAAATACCAAATATATTTAGAGTCAGTCCCACGATGCTGGGAATCAATCACCTGCTAATGCTTTAACTGGCTCAGCCAGCAGTTAGAAATATGTACTGTCATAGAAGTCATGTTTAAATTACTTTTTCTTTTTTCTTTTTTTTTTTTTTTTTTTTTAATGTTTAAAATAAAATGAAATTGACATACTGAAGAAACATTGCATAGGTATGAAAGGCAACAAAGAGCAATAGTGAAAGTTATTGGTTGCTACAATATAGGGTTAGGACACTTTTTTGAATAAAGAAAAGATTTTAAGAGAAAGATAGAGTTCTTTTTTAGTGACTATGCATATTTGTTTTTTAGCTGGAAGGCATTATTCACAACAAGTTGGTGTAGTGTTTTTGTGATTTACCAGCATGACAGCTCAGGTTCGTAAAGCTACTCCACGTTGCTAACTTCACATCACATGGTTTGCCAGAGAGAAGCTGGCAGATGATGCGTTTTCATTTTATTGGGATTTGATCAACTGCTCATACTTTCCTTGAAGTTTTTTTGTGATTATGTTTTAATTGTATTCTTGATCTCATTCAAAGTGCTTTTTTGCTCAAAAAAGAAGCAATGTCATAAAGTGTTTTTTTATAATTATTTATTTATTTATTTATTTGTTTATTTTTTTATCTGCAACCTTCCAGCCTCAATGAAGTGCTGTTGCTCAGAGGCTTAAGTTAAGGCTTCTGCTGTGACTCTGCTTATTTTAAAGGGGTATTTGTGCACTAGATAGAAAATTTCTGTTGTCTATTCATTGTTTAACATTTGTTACTCTCCAGGCTGTTTTCTAAGCCAAACCAAGCTATCACATATCTGGTCTTTCTAAGATCTGTACTTTTTTCTTGGAAAATTTGTCGAGATAGACAGGAATAACAAGAAGTGAGTACCAAAGGAAATGTTTTTTTATTCAGCAAATGATTGTAAATAATTAATATTTTCATTGAAACCAGAACTTGCTAACTGATGTCTTACCAAAACAAAACCGTGCTGCCTGTTTACAATGAACGGGTCTTATGAAGACCAAAGCTCAATGGACCTGGCGTTCCTTTCCAGAATTGAGTTCCAGTCTTTCCTAAATCTCTCAGGGTCTAGTATGCAAGCATAAAATTTAAACAATTGTCTTATGAGAAAAGCATCTCAATTTATAAAAACTAATGGCTTACAAATTTCCTGCAGAAAAAAAAAAAAAAGATATGTGGTAAGTTTTATTTTTCTTCAGGCATATTTTGAAGTTTATAGCATTTAGAAGCCTAAGAAAATACTTGGCATATGTTTCAAAATGAGCTGTTTTTGTGCCTGTATATAATTTTGTTTATTTGTCTCATGGCAAGAAAAATCTTTTACTCAACAATATTAGAATTAGGCCATATTATATTTTAGATCCAATATAACTCTCTATCAGGAGTCTGTTCCTAAATCGGTATTCTACTTTTTCCCATGCTTCAGTCACTGAAGCCATAATGAGTAAATGCTGTAGCTTTCAATTCTTACCTCTGGGATGAATTATAAAAAAAAAAAAAACCTCTCAAACAGATGGAGTGGGCTTTCTCTTTCTCATACATGTTATCCATTTATGTCAAACAACTAGCTATAGAAAATGTTTCTCATACACAGGTGAAAAGAAGATGATAATATCACCTGTTTTCAGTAGTGTCTAAGTTCACACAGTTTAAATTTCACTTTGTCCCTGTGCCTTATGTTACCTATTGGTTCTTATCTAGACCTTAAAAGGCACTGAGTCCATGGGAAATTGTAGACACAGTGACTTAAAAGGAGTTTAGGCAATGTGAATACAGGGCTATCCATATTACGTACGTAGTGGAGACACAATGTTCTCCTTGTATACAATTCTGCCAAAACAGTATTTCTTGTTTTGTGAGATGGAATTACCATTTTACAGTATTAAGGGCTTGATCCTACATAGTCACTGGCATAATTTCAGTGATGTCACAGAGCTTATGGCAGTCAAATATTTTTACTTTAGCTTGTCTGTTGTTGAACAAAGCAATAGTACATTGGGCTGCATGTTACAGATACATGTCTACATTTTTTGTGCTTTCGACTCCTATGTACGTAGTATGCAATCTATATCTTTTTAATGATAAATGAGTAGCTAAACATTTTATTTTAAACACTTACAAATACTGCTATGAAGTATCATTGTTTCAATACCTGTGTAGAAATTAATAACAGACACTTTTATTAAGGAGTGAAAGTTTACTCTTGCATATCTGAATGCTCTTTGACTGTGTTTCTTTTAGACATGCAAATTTCAAAAGATGAAAACATTTTAAACTGCCATGTAGTTAAATTTAATGGTCAAATATACTGTCCCTTGGCAAGCTTTCTTACTTAGATGAAACATTACCTAGGTTCATTACCACGAGACTTATTCATGTTATCAAATGTGTTGAGATTCAGTAATTCTGATGATGATTAGATAAAGTAGAAATAGCAATTAAAGTGTGTATTTAAAAGCACTTTAGAACAAATGCACTACTTGCAGTGGTACTTTGCATGTTGTACTTTGGAACACTTAGCAATATAAAGGAACGTCTTAATCTAATGGAATTGTGATCCTGTTTTAAATTTATCATCATTTTGATGGATGGTCTTTAACCACGCTATATATTACTGCAATGGGTAAATTCACAAGAGCCAGGGTTAATGAAACTGCATGGGTTTCAAATCTGTCAGAGAGACTGGTTTAGCCTTTGTTCTTAATGAATGCCACAACAAAAAGCATTCCTGTGGGCACTTCCCCCCCCCCCCATTTTTTTTTTTTTTTTTTTTTTTTTTTTTTTAATGACTAAACATGCTTAACATAAAAAGACCATCCTGCTCTCTTGTGGTGTTTCCTTGTAGGGGTCTTTTTCATAGTATGAGCTTATTCATGAAACCTGGCCCCAAAAATACCGAAGAAAAAGATATTGAAAAAAAATCCTAAGATAACTGCAGATGTAAATAATATATGCTTGTCTTTTGGAAATTCCATAAGACAACTTTCTTATGTTACAAAATGGAGTGTGAGACTTGGAGACAGAAGACTTAAAAATAGGAAGAGAAAGAAATTAAGAAGCTTAGAGCATGAGAACCCAAAAGATGCTCTTTAATGCCTTTTTTTTTGTCTAGTCTCCCTGTATTTGATTAACATGGTGGTTATTATTATTAAATAATTAACAGAGTAGCAAAAATATCAGTGAAAAGTTTCCTGACTACATGTTTTTTTGTTTTGTTTTTTTCTCCTTTTCTTATTGTCTGTCTGTTTTTTCCTTATGCTGATATTATAGTTAACGATCAGGTAGATTTTCACTCATACGCAACTAATTCTCTCCTCTAAATCTCAAAACTAAATTTTTTTCACCATTAGATAACTTTTGATCATACATATATTCTTGGGAAACTCCTGTGTACAACACTACCTATCACACTACCCCCAAAAGAATTCTGTTCTTGTAGGGTAGGATACTGAAGCTTCTGAAGAAATTATTTCTGAACCTGCAAAACTCATAAACTGCAAATCTGTTCTGCCCCATAGAAGATAAACTAGGATCTCTGGAGGACTGTTGCCAACATTTCCACTTTTCTACTTTTCAACTGATATTGGTTTCTAATATATATATGTATTTTAAGATGACACAATAAAAAGATAAAACTTTGGAAAAGTGCACACAAAGCCTTATCACTGGGAAAATGTTGACTGTCTGAGGTAATTTTGTCATTGCTAAGTTTCCAGAACATCTCAGTAAAGAAGGAGACTTGAAAAAGTTATTAGAATAATAAAATACTGTCCTTCCAGTAAAAGTACTGAACAAAAGTTGATCCAAGTTGTTGGAGCAATTGCAAAGGTGTTGCAATTCTTTCAGTTACGATTTTTTTTTTTTGTAATCCCATCTTGAACTATGAGAAACAATTCAAGAGACGTTAAGGGAAGATATATTGGACTTCAGACCAGAAAATCATTTTAGTCAACTTTCACTCTAAGAACAATACTGCAAGGAGCCCTGAGAGACAGGATATACCCATACATTTCATAGATCTAAAAAAAATATTTCACAGTTGTCATAACTGAACTTAAAAAATTGTGTTACATAAAAGAGAAATAAAATACATGATCAGGAATTCACTTGAGCATGTAAGAGCCCATCTTTCAGGGTCATGGTAGTGTCCAATAGGAATGTCTTCTGTCACCCCTACTATGTAGGATGGCCCTCAATTTGTTACAAGAGAGAGCAATGGCATTTGGTTAAGCCCTGTTGATTTCACTTATTTCAGTGCAAAAAATCGTGATTGTTTCCTTTTTTTTTTTTTTTCCTTTTGTCCCCCGCCCCCACCTTCTCCTCTCATATGTTTACTGGTTTCATACGTTTATTGGTTTTCATTCAGAGCTCATCCTGTTTAAGTACAAGTGTTACTGTCAGGGTCCAGATTAATTCCCTAAAACAAGGAAGCAAAACAAAGGACTTCTGTTTTCCTATGTTTAATACTGGTCTCTCATGAACTTCAGGGCAAAAGTGTCCTTTCTGCCCCGGTTACACTGCTGTCTGGTCAGTGTTTCTCTGCATGCTCAGAGCTTCTCACTGAAGACAGGCAATACTTGCCACACGCCGCTGGCCACACTAGGACCTGCAGAGACCCCCCAGTCCCTTTGAAGCAGTAGCAGTGTGCAGAATGTCCATTGCTTTACAATTTCAGGCTTCACATTGGTTCCTTGGTAAGTAAAAGTTTGTCCTGCTGTAGTGATGGGGTAGGTAGGTAATCTAAATAACAGAGAGAAGTAATCAGAGCTTTCACGTTAAAATTGCGAAGTCTTTTTTCTGCATTCTTGCTTTTGTTTTACATACAAGTTTCCAAGACTTTCCTGATCTACTGGCAGAATTCTTCTAGCACAGAAGTTAAACTTAGTCTCTCAGCTTTAGAAAATCCACAGCAATTTTATTATCCCTCTGATTGGATGTGGTTTGGAGGAAATCCAGCTGTGTGTCAGTAATGTAATGCTGTCAGGTACCATAGAAGAAGCACTATTGTCCTCCTTAACCCAGAAAGTCACCTGTGCATGACAGTAATTTGTATTACCCATGCTTCTGGAAGGACCATGGCAGGTGAGCAGTAGTTCTTTCAAAAGCAAGTCAGATGAGGGGGGCAAGACAACAAGAACAGTGCCTTCTCTACAGGCTGGAAAATATCTGAAACCATTCCAGTAAAGTTATACTTGGTTAGTGAAGCAGAGTAAATTCTGGGGTTCCTCCCTACTGTCAGGAACTATTCTCCCAGTCACCCAGGGAGAACACGCAGGGAGTCTATGTTATAGGGGGATGGGGGAGAGTATGCTTCAAGACTCTTCTGCCTACACAGTTGCTGTTGCAACATTGCTATAGCCCTTGTAGAGGAATAAACCATGGATCCAGCCGAGGCGACTGGTGGGACTGGATCACTGAATGCTCTGCCATAAGATCTGTTCTTAGGAACTAGTATTCTCTAATTTCTCTGACTGTTGTGGGTGCTACTGAGTATGTATGTATTTTTCTCCTGCCACACGTGCCTTTTCTAAATGCCTACAACGGCAGCATTCTATCGAGTGCACATTTCTTCTTTTAATTTATGCATGTGTATGTACATTGCTTTTCTCCTGCAGTTCTCTAAGAGTTTTATGGCCCATTACTGAGTGAGTAAAATGTGTGCAGATTTTGCAAGCCTCTGCCAGAAGATGTTTATTACTCTCATCATTCTTACAAAAATCATGTTCCAGCAGGTTCAGGCAATGTGCAAAACATGGTACATGTGTGAATTGGCCATTTAACACTATACTTACAATATCAGCAGCAATAATAAAGCCAGGAAAGGGTCCTTAGGGAAGGGGTTAGACCTCAAGTTAGTTAATTTGGTCATGAAGCTCTGATATGTGATATTTCCTAAACCCAAAGGTATAAGGAACAGTTAGCTTATCTTCAAAAGTTACTATCAATTGCTGAGGGAGGCAACAAGCCAAAATATTAGTGCAGAAAAGTTTGCCAGCTTGTCCATATGTTGCCTGTTTTGAAGTAAGATTTTACTTTGTCTCAGGGGTCAGCTTTTTGAGTGAGTGACCAACAGTGCTTTAAAGAAATGTTTGGTGTTGCATTGACAGTGATGCAAAATATACCCCAGACAGTATTTTAAGGTTCTCTTGTATAGCAATAAGTATTGCTGGTAAGTGTAACACAGTCATATGGCTGGTGTGAATGTTTCAGGCATGCTGATAGAATACTTTTATGTAGTAAAAGATCCAAGATACATCTTCTCCTCTTTTCTGTGTTAATGGTAACAGCACTGGAGGCACCCCTATTGTTTATCTCCTTCATTCTGTTCACAGTTACTGCTGCTTGCTCCCACTTACTTTTCATTTGTCTTTGCATTTCCTGTACAGCTCTTTTCTTCCCCTGATATTTGTGTGCAGTAAGTACACCTGTGTTCTGTGTGTTCTGCCTGAGACCCAAAAGACTAGAGTTTATGATGACTTTTTATGTTTCATAGATTTTCCTAGATTTTTTTAAAATTTATTTTATTTTAAGGAAATTTAAGTTTCTGGTATTTATAGGAATGAATGGATAGATGGTAAGGGGATGAAGTGATTGATTAGTGTAAATGGCCAACTATATTATCAGACACCATAGTACTGGCACACAGCTTTTTGTCGCCTCACTATTCTGATTCATAATCAAAAATGGGGAAGCTTACAACAGCATGGAGAGATTTTTTACTTCTGCTGTTCCCTCATGCAAGTATTTATAACTTTCTTCACAAAGGCCTTTGGCCAGTATGTGTGTAAGCAGACACTTAGGGCAGTCTGAAAACAAATAAAATCATCAGATTAGCAAAATAGTCAAAAACAAACAAAAAGCCAAACTCTGTCTCCACCATTGCTCTTACCTGAACATTTGTCTTCCCCTTAATGTTCAAGACTAGAATCAATGTGGAAACTCCTTTTCTAGTGTTCACTTGGCTTCTGATCAGCAGCATTCCTTCAACTTTCCTTCTGCTCCCCTTCACATACTTAGTTTTAAAAGGTGTCACCACTGTGCTTTGAGATAAAGGAAGGTAACTTCCATAGTTCTAGAAGCTTTCTTCTTCCCAGCACAAAAAACTTTAACCCTAACATTCTAAACCCTAGCATTCTTCCTCATTCAATTTTGTTTACAATCCCCAAATGGATGACAGTGACACATCTTCCTTTGTAGGAGCTGTGCTTTTCTGTCCCTAACATGTTTAATTCATTCTGGTTGCAGTTCAGTTGTTTCAGCATTTTTTTATTTTATTTTCAAAAATCTTACTGGTGTCTTGTTTTCAGAATCACCCCTATAACTTTTTGAAGGATAAACATAAATTAACTGTGCCCCCTAGTCCCTTGGTATTGTAGATAATTTTAGGTTGATAACTTTTTTTGTATTCAGCTCAGTCATTTCATTCTGAAGTTCCCTTAGGATAGCTGCATGAAGATTAGCCTCTCTCCATGTATGTTTGCACTTCATATACATTTCTTCCTGTATCCAACCCTAGTTTATGGATATGGCTAGTTATTAGAGGACGTTCCAATTCCCAGATGCAGAAGCCTAGCTGACTGTGTCCTAGCTGGAGCAGGTGTGCACCATCCCAAGTCCTGTAGGGAGGAAACGTGAGGAACATGGGGACCAGAGCTGTGGGACGTGCTGCAGAATGCATTGGCACCATACTCCAAAAATAACTGTTAGGAGCATCATGTGTACAATACAGAAAGCTAATGAAATAAGTCATGAACCAAACAGGAAGTATGTATTATCAATCTCATGGTATTCCATATATATGAATCAATGATTCGTATATAATGAACAGATTAAACTGAGGAGAAGCAGCCAATTGGCATGAATAAAGCAGGAATTCCCTGCTTATAGGGAATTCCCTATTTCCCAAAATTTTCTAGAAGAAGCCATTAAAAGCTTTTTTTGAGAGCCTGTATATCTTTTGGCTGATGGGTGTGATAAGGTAGAGATGGTATCAAAGACAGCTAGCTGGTCGGTAGAGACATTGAGAATTATTTGCATCTCAGAGTAGAATTTAAAATGAACATACACTTGGGTCCAGTAC
The DNA here is from genome assembly GCF_964211825.1 of Aythya ferina. Lineage (NCBI taxonomy): Eukaryota > Metazoa > Chordata > Aves > Anseriformes > Anatidae > Aythya > Aythya ferina. Next base: position 19,353,694 of record NC_140304.1, read on the forward strand.
GATAAAAGTGCTGATTACTGAAAATGGCATTCAGGAGACAGGTTATGTTTGTTAACCTTGAACCTTTGTCTCAAGTGTGTCAAATATATCCTGAAATCCCATGTAAGAGTTAGCAATTAGAAAAGTATTCCATTGGTAAATATGAAACTTTAATCGAAGAAAGATTAGACTAAAATTGGGTTTTCCGGGTGACCTTTTGTATCCAATGCTATAGCTAACAGTCTGATCTTGAGACTAGGCAATAAATTTCTTCTTTGTTTTACTGCAAAGATTCCCTCATTTTCTGATAAGCTTTATCAGAGTGAAAGTTGCAAGCCTGGGTTGGTCTTGTCTCCAGGGAGGAAGGAAATCCATGAAGGCACTTAGGGTTATCTTTCTCATCAAGGTGCTAAGGAGCACCAAAAGGGTCTGTGTTTTCAAATACCTGCTCTGCAGAAGGAGAAAAGGAGAAACAGCCCCAGACACATTTTATTTTTTTATTTATTTTTATTTATTTTTTTTTGACATGCATACATTAGGTGCATCCTGGTTCCGTTACTCCAAAGAGAAAAAGTTGAGCTAGGTGTTATCATCCTAACACAGAGGCTCCTGCCAAAAGTAATTCAGTTCTTTAACTTCTGTCACTTTATTTTGCCCTTTATCTTCCATTATTCTAGTGCATCATCCTCTGTTTTGTTATTTCTTTGTTGTTTCTTAGAACTAAATAATTTATTTATTCATTATTTATTGCACCTTTAGCTATTCAGTATTCAAATTTAATCTTAGTTTGCTTTGAGTCCTTCTTTCTCTAGCTTTTTTTTTTTTTTTTTTTAAACCTTATTTTTTGCTCCTTTTGCTGACCATGAATGAAGACAGTAGGCAGTTGAAAAATCCTTCTTCTAAACTCTCTTAAGCTCTCAGAACATTTGGTTGGATTTGTCCAAATTTGTTAGCCACAGGGGCTGCCTCCCAGTTCTTGGGTCTCTCTGGTAGGCTACACTGCTCCCAGCTGGTCCTCCCTGCTGCAGGAAGGCAACAAATGATGTCTCAGGCTTTAAGCACCTGGTCAAACACAAATGCAGAAAGCCGTGCACAGATGGAGTTCTACTCATCTTGAGGCTGTAACAATATTAAGCTATCTAATTTATATACAAAGGGCTGAAGTTGCCTGTTACTGCTGTTTTATTAGACGTGGTTTTCTCAGTGGGGTCCTGTTCCATGACTAGGGATCATGGATGTTAGAACAATGCTCAGAATAAATAATGTCTAGGAGAAGCATTCCAACTACAGTAGTAATGCACAGCAGCCTTATTTGCAGACCATGCTGTCATTGTACTAGTCAGTGTTTAAACACATAAGGAAAAAGACCTTAAATAAAGTACCCTGTGCAGTCAGAGTTCATTCCCTGATCAAGAAGTGATTAACACAGTGATGCTTCTAACATCTTTGTTTTCTGCCATTTGGGCCTTTATCCGTGTGGGTACAATAGATCTAAATAGATCTTACAGTGTAGTCTTTTTTCTCTATTATATTCTATATCATTAAAATAGCGACCTTCCCCATCCCAGCTCTGTGTGTGTATCCTGTGTTCCCTGCTACATGGTAAGGACAGCCAGCTCTGATGTAGGACCGCTTTGCTATTTCTGTAGAGACATCTGTATTTCCCTGCTCCTTCAGTTCATCAACTCTGGCCTCAAGGTGCTATATGAGTGCTTTGAGGGCCATTAACTGCTTGCACCACATTTGGATCAGACACATATATCTAACCTTATCTTTGAAAGGTCTGGAGAAAATAACATTGAAAAAGAGATCTTCTGTTCAAGTTCGTGCCCTCTTGACTAGTTTGAATTAACACTCACTCAGAGGGGGTAAGAAGTCAAAAATATGCCTGGAAGGTTAAACATTAAGTATGTAAAGCTAGACTTCCAAACTTCCATAATGCATGAAAATGTGTATGTAAAAATGTCTGAACAAAACCAAAGTTTAACAGCTAATACATTTTAAAGTATAAGGATTTTAAAGCCTTTTTTGAGGTTCCCTTTTGCTGGTTGCCTTCAGGGGAGGTGAGACAATGTTCTAACCTTTGCAGCCAGCTCAATGGAAAAGAGGGAAAGAAGAACACACAGGCAGAAAGAAATCTCAAATTTCAGCTTGTTGTGTGATCTTAGACAGGCTTCAAGAATGAAAATCTTTAAAGAGAACCCCATAGGTGCTACATGATCTGCATTTTGTCAGTCAGGCTCCCAGTCATCACAGGACACAGAAGCCACAGATCTACTGCATAGACAGACACTCCTCTTTACAGCTGCTGTCTTTCCCTTCCCAGCTCTTATACCTGAAGGTTAGTAATTGACAGCTCTTCCAAACAGCTCTTTGTGGTGTTTGGGTACCCATTCTGGATGCTTTTAATGACAGAATGGGCACCAACCATATCCTGTGTTATTTTGTACAGGCTCAGCAGCTTTGGCATGGTGAAAGAGTCTCATGGCTCATCTGTTCCCTCCCTCTGTTTAGGGAGAACTTGTATGGTTTACCAAAATACTCCTTGCCCTTCATTTTTTTTCTTTTTTTTTTTTTTTTTTTTTTTTTTCCCTTTCTTTTTCCTAGGTGGGGTTTGTTAAAGTCAAGTCAGATTCCTGATTCAGTTCACAGCATGGCTGTGTTTCAGTTGACTTGGTAAAATGGGGAAAACCGTGAGATGTGCGATGTCAACAAATAGGGGCTATGGGTTTAGTGGGAACTTGGTAATCTGCACAAGCCTGCCTATTGTTAAGTCATAGCCTCAGTCTCAGCAGTTAACATAAAAATCTCCAATGAACCAACAGTGCTGTGCAGGAATGCAAATTGGTTTTTATTTGTGCTGAGTTATGGAGATATTTTTCTTTGTCTATATACCATAAAATGCAAAATCTTTGCCTTTGACTTTGGTCAAAGATGTTGAACCCTCAAAGAACCCTCCTGATTGCAATGTACCCTAATGGCACTAGTTCAATATGTGTTCAGTAGTTTATACAAATAGTTCTGGAGTGCTCGAACCATTTGTCATTTAAAAATTTTTCTATCTGTCCAGCCCTTCTTATGTCACTTTGTGAATTTCAAAAGTTAAGAGCACTAGTGAGAAAGAGGCAGTTAAACATTAGCCAGTGGAGTAAATAAATAAAATAAAATAAAATCAACTAATGCTGCTTTAGATTTGGGATATTTTATTTTTATTTTATTTATTTTTTTCCTGAATTTATCAGGCCAGTTATCGCTTGGTCCTTTGATTCCGAATAAAATTGAAAACTCATACGTGCATCTTGCTGCCCGGTGTCAGCACTGGCAAGCTTGTGTGATCATATTTGAGCTGAATATTTCAGCAAATAGCGTGGCCCAGCAGCAATTGTTGAGCCCTGTCTACATTCTCTCTTTGCAGTGAGCAGGGATTTTTCATTTCATACATCATTTACAGCTTGCCACAGTGATTCTAGTCAGCCAGGATATATTTTCAACACAAAGAGAAGAAAGAGAAATATATATCATTTGTTGCAGAAGTTGGACACATTGGGTTGAAATTTAATTACACTATAAAATCAAAGCTACACTAATAGACAAAAAGTCAACTATCCTTAACTCAGAGTAAAAGATTATTAGTTTTTTTTTTTTGTTTTTTTTTTTTTTTTCCCTCAAGAGTTCTGCATAGGCTTATCGGGCAATAATTTTGCTACTTTTATACATCATGGATTAAATACATAAGAGTCAATATGTACACTTAAGCAGATACAATGCATATGTCATTCAGCTAAGTATTTTACAAAATAACATAGGCCTTCATCCTCTTGAGACAGTGGTTTTGTTAATGACACATTAATGCTAAAAAGTGCATCTACCATTCCTTTAGATCCTGGAGAGTCTGCAGGTCACTGCTGGGCAAGACGATCAATTAGGAAGGGGGGGTTTCAGCAGGGATCCACTGCCTGCAGGATCCATGTGACCAAGGCAGGCTTGCTTCTATTTTTCTCTTTTTTTCTTCTTTTCTTTTTTTCCTGCCCAGCGTCCTACCAACATGTCTGGATTCTGATCTGCAATAGCTAAGGTTAGCAGGATTGATTGTGCTAGTAAGGTGAGCTGATTTGAAACAAAAGCAAAACCAAACCCAACAAAGCCAAAATAACAACAAAAACCCGTTGTTTCTGGAAATTTTTGTGGCTTCTGTAAAACTCAGAGGATCCCTAGTATTGCCCCTTGGGATCAGATCCACAGATAAAGTATGTGAGAAAAAGAAACATAGGCCTTATGCTTTGATACCTTCTTTTCCTTTCTCATTGGAGCTTCAGAAGAATTTCTCATTAGAGATTAAAATGATTCTTTACATTTCTAAATGCACCAGAGTCACTGAGATCTCCAAGCACGGTTTCATTTCTGAGACTTATAGGAAGCTTCATTTATTGAACTGCCATGATTTCTGGGAACCATATAACAAGAATATCTTTGATTGAAATGCGTTAAAAGTTGAATTTGTGGAAAGTTGAAGGTATGAAAGGTATACAAAATCTGTCAAATTGGTATTAAATGATGGTGTGAAGTAGGATGCATGATACTAATTAATAGAGTTTCTGGGGTAGTAAACAGAGCAGTAATCAATCACAGCCATGACAGTTTTGCCAGTCTGGGGATTGGAAAGTAACTTCAAAGAGGGGAGAAGTCTTTCATATTTTTCACTCCCTGACTTCCTTGCATTGTCCCTTGTAATGCTCTCCATAAGTTTCAAGGATTGATAAATTTGCCATTATGCCTTTACTATTGCTGAAGCAAGTATGGAGAGGTTGGAGGGTGGATAATGACGTAAGTGAAATTAAGCTCTGTTATTTAAGGAAAAAAATGAGCATAAAAAGATAGAGGGATTAGAGTATGGAAGCAGCTTACATGCTTCCAAGGTTGTCCAGAAGCAGAGCCCAGAAGCAGCAATACAAGGAGCAATACACTTTCTTTAACAAAGTTGGCAGAGCACTGATGGGGCACTGCGTGGCATAACAGAATGTTATTTCCATTCTTCAAATGACAATAAGAAGAAAAACAAGATGGCAAAGGCCTTGTGCCTTTTCTGGGATCATCTGTGGTTGTCAGACTTGATGAGGGCTTTGTCTATGTGCTTTTGACACCTTCTTTAAAGCCAGAAAAGCAGAGAAAGCTATATGCCTATAGTCTTGACCTTGCTTCCTTGTTAAGAAACTGATCTGATGAGCTATGTTTGTTCTTTCAAGTTTCATTTGTCAAAATATATAAGGTCATCACAATTGCATGTATTTGACTTTAGGAGATGAACTGCTATAATTAGTAACAATACACTTATTTTATTACACTTGCTTTGATAGAAGCCAGGGGTGTTTAAAAAAAAATAAATCTTAATTTCAGAGTGAATTATATTAGTTTTTTGTTGTTGCCTGCATTTGTTAAACCTTTTTTTTTTCTTTTTTTTTTTTTGTGTGTGTAATTAGCAAGCAGTAAATTACTTTATTTCTCTTTTGTTTAATTGAGTTAATGATGTCTACAAAGAAACACGATACCAAGGATTTTTTTTTTTTTTTTGCTCATCTCAAGGGGCTCTTAAGAGTTTCAGCTTTTGCCAGACTCAAAGCTGTAAGGCGTGCATCAAGAGTTGTCCCAACTTCATTCACTTCATTGCTGCATAAAGGTGAACATAAGTAGTACAGAAGACAGCTTGAACAGAGGCAGCTAGGCTTGAGCTAGCAGAGGGAGTGTGCCTCGCAGGTTGACCCCTCTGTGTAAGTGAGTGTGTGTTTTTTCCTTGCTGAGAGGGCGAGACTGGTACATTAATGAGCCATCTGCCTTGCTGGGCCACAGTTTTAAGAACAACATGCCTTCGTGTCCTTTTCATACTCTGCCCTCTAGAAAACTTAGATCTGTCATTATTTATGACAGGAGACTCCATCATATCAAAGGATAAAGAAATCAGTGATGAAGAGAGAATTAGGGAAATGAGAGGAGTTACAGGACAGAGAGCTTCATTAGAGGGGGAAAAAAAAAGGGAAGAGGAAGATATAATGAGGCTCTTGTTTATTACTTTTGCTAATTTAGGAAATCTTGCTGCTGGCTGTGGCACTGGAAGGTTAAATTGTACAGATACTTTCAAAATGAATATTATAGCTGGCCAGAATACAGGACTAAAGTATTCACTTACATTTAATGGGTAGGTCTTGGTCTCAGACTGTGGCCATCTTGTGTTTTGAAAGTTAGGGGATAAAATTTTGCTTAGCCCTGTATACAACAGATTTGTCAAGATTAAGGATACCCTGTATAAAGTGGCCTCATTTGCAGGTTGCTATAGGCTGTTTTTCCTCTTCTTTCATCATTTTCCTATTAATCCCATCTCTTCTTGGACACTAGTTCTGAACTTAACCAGGAGGGACAGAAAGTGCTAATACCAGTCACCTTCTGCAAGAACTACAACTACATTTATTAGATGTTTATAGATTCTTACTAGTAGCCGTATGACCTTTGCTGACTGTAACCGCTCCGCATACAGTCAGCTTTGGACAAAGGATGCCTGCATCAACTCTGCTGGCAAGTTAGAGTCAGAACTGCCCATTGTGGGCTGGGGATGCAGGAGTGATGTATTAGCCTGTGACTGAGCTCCCATGTCTTGGAATGGCAGAAATTACATTCCCCAAAATGAACTTCTTTCTTGACTTCATATAGTTTTTCTATACATAAATTATTATTTAGTGCTGTTTTCTCAGCTAAAATTGTAATATTGCATTTTTACCATGTGATGCTTTTTTTTTTTTTTTTTTTTTTTTTTTTTTGTCACAGGCTAACCTAGGAAAATGCGTAGTTTTAGGAGTCCTCCATGGCTGTACTTGTTGTCATTGTATTTTTCTTCCTATTTTTCCTATTTTTAGCATCTCCGTTATTCCATCTGGAAATGAAAAGCATGATACATTTATTGAGCATTATTTGGGAACCAATATTAAATACTTGTCTGTTAACAGATGTGGTGTTTTTAATCAAGTTCTTTCCGTTACTGTGATGCATTTTCTTTGTGAGTAGCTCTACCAGTTCTAGGGATTATTAAGAGCAATCATTATTTACATGATTGGACTTCTGAAGGAATTCAGTTTTATTTTCTTTAGTGAATAGAGTTATTTTACTCATGGTGATTGTTTTTAAACTGAAATTTTGTGGCTCCCCTAAAGTAGATGTTGCTTTACTACCATAAGGGTAGTTTGTCCTAAGATACAGCATTGGTTTTGTTTTCTATAATTTTATGCTGATGACAGCAGACCGGCGAAATCCAATTCATACTGTGTGAGATACTGTGCAGCCTAGAGGTGCAGATACCTCAATGTGACCTCCTAACCAGCAGTACATATGGAGGGGGTTCTCAGCTCTGAGGGAGAGGCTGCCATGCCACGTGACAGCTGAGAACTGGGTGCTGCTCAGCTGTAGCCTCGTGCCACGCACCACTGTGGGACCCAGCCTCCAGGTGAGCCTGTCCCCTTGACGTGGTTCAAGTGGAGGCTGGGTCTTTTCCTGACTGTCTGGATCAGGAACAGTGGAAGGGCTGATAAAATGTTACTCCTCAGTAGAGACAGATGTGCTATCCTGGCTGTATTAATAGAGTTCAAGGGAGGCAATTTCAGTTATTAGACGCTAACTGAAGCTAAGTTTTTCTTTTTCAATACAGACCATCCTTGCTTGCTGTTATTGATACAGTAGATAGTGTTTTGTGATAACAATATCATCAGGGAGAACCATGGCATGTCAAGAAAGATTTTTTAATATGATCTATTACAAGAGCAATAACAGAAGCAGAAAAATACGGAAACAGCTGTGTCATTTCAACAGAAAGCTACCTTTTGCAGATTTACAACTCTGGAAGAAAAGGTGCCCTTTGAAATTCTTACACCTAGTGAAAGCTTTTCCCCCAGCTTTCCAGCCAAGTAGATAGTAGTGTGACATCATGCTTCTTAGCAGACATTATTAACTCAATTAAACTGAAGAGATGTAAAGTAAATTACTATGTCCTAATTATACAAAAAGAATCAAGAAACAGACAACAAAAACAATTATATAATTCACTTAGAAATTAAGATGTTTAAACCACTAACAATTTAAATCAAAGCAATGGTGATAAAACAAGTGTAATGTTGCTAATTGCATCATTTCATCTTCTGAAGTCAAATACATACATTTTTGTTGACTTGGTGTATTTTGGCATTTATAAGTACAGCAATGGAACCTGAATGGGTTCAACTTACTCAGCAGTGTAGAAAAGTACATCTTTTGTAGAAGCTGAGCCTGCAGTGATGGGGAAATATATGCTTGTAAGAAAGCTTCAGTCAGGCCGGTAGGCAGTGCTGAGGCAGGAATCAGGCACTCCGCATCCGTTGCCTGCAACCTCTTTCTCCTTCCTAACCCCTCTTGACTAAAACTCCCAGTTGCTATACTCAGGCTGTGTTTGATAATTGCTGGTGTTTTCAACATCAACAAGACTGACAATAGCAGAATTGAAGCTCAGTGATGTTAAAGCTTGTCTGTGACAGCTTTGGCTTCAAATAGAGCACAATATTCTTTTAGATAAATAGTAGAGGGAAGTCTTCTTTCTTTGTCTCCTTTCTTTCTCTCCCTCTCCCTCTTTCTCCCTCCCTCCTTTCCTCCTTCCTTCCTTCCTAAAAAACAAGATTGTGCAATCCATGGAAGTTTGGGGTTATTACTCTGATTAGTGAGCCAAACCTCTCAAATAAATGAGAACAATTCTGATACTGATGATGAAAAGAAAGAAAAAAAAAACAGTGAGTTACTACCTACAGAGTAAGATTGGGTTTGTTTGTTTGTTTGTTTTGACTTTTTGGCCTGGCCTTTTTGACACATAGGAGAGCTTCTGTGGACTATTCACACTGGATTGGAGGGCTAACTCACTTCCGTGGGGTAGTGCCATTGACTGAGGGCTGAATTTGCCCCAAACACAGTAAACATTTAAAAAGTAGATGTTTCATTCTGACACACCAAATGTACTGTTTCAGAGTAATGTGAAGCAAGGTTATATACAAAGGAAGACTGATTATAATATCTTATACAAAAGAACCACTCTGTAAACCTCAGAAAGAAAATGACTTGTACCTTTTATAGAGTAAGAAGCTGAGCTTGCAGTGATGGAAAAAATGCAAGGGTGTGTAATAATCAGTGCCCAAAATGACCCCAGGTTTTCTAACAAAATCAGCTGTCAGAAGATCTGACCCATCCAAATATAAGCTGTGGAAATGCACCCTTCTACACCATTGCCTCATACCAATCAATAACAATTCAATCCTGGCAGAATTCAGGCAGAGCCTATTATAAGCTATCTAAAACTGAATTGCTGTCAAAGAATTAGACATCAAGGGGATTGCCACACTACTCTCTGATGGGAAAAAATACTGCCTTAGTTTAGTACAGCGGGACAGTTTCAGATATTGCTCAGTGCCAACTGCTTACAAAGTCCAGAATTATATTGACAATATTTTAAGTATCTATAAATAAATGGAAATTTCAAACCTTGGCTTTGATCCTAGCAGAAACTGAGGCAAGCAGAAATACAGTAGTAATTGTTTCCTGTTGGTTAGAACCCTGCCTGACTTTTTTTTTTTTTTTTTTTTTCTCCATTGCAGGACACCTATATGGTAGCTTTCCACCACAAGGTGACTCTGAATTGTTTTCTTCTAATCTGAGTGCAAACACAGGGATTACCAAGTCTTTTTTTCCACTAATGGGTATGTGCTGTGATATGATATAGTAGAAAGAAGAATGAAGATTCTCATTTGCTTCTGGTTCCCTTTATAATGGTGTTATTGTGAATAGACATTTTATTATTAGCTGTCTGTCAAAACAGAGAGTTAAATGTTTTTAATGTCTGAACAGTAAAATTTTCATTTTATATACTGTAGGAGAACTGCCCTAAGAATAAGAATATTCCTTTGGTTAGATGGAGGTACCTTGAAAATATTGTTCCTTGAGCTTACTGGTGTTTTCAGGACAGGGTTGGAAGTACAGTACAGATGGGCTTATTATTCAGTACCCCTGCTGACTGGTTAAGTGCACTGTTACCGATTGCTTGCGTGGATGTGCTATGAAGCAGCTCTTAATACCCAGGGAGATGAAATGGGGCCCATTACGGGAAACAAGTAAATGTGAAGTAACAACTGGTTAATATCTTTGGGTATGAGGGTAGAAGGTGTTTGTTCTTGAACCATGCCTATCAATGAGTGAAGAGGTAATTTCTGTATCCTCTTGGACTAGTGTCCAAGGAAGCAATTTAGGATTGATGGGTATAATCAAACGTTGTACTAATTAATGTGCTGTGTGCATGTTTGTAAGTCATCGGCTGTCTTACTCCTGTTGCGTTACTCCCAAGGCACTCCTGTCCACAGAGTGGCTCACTGGTTTCTCCTCCTGCCTGCGTTTTTCTTTACCTCCTGTGGTTGACATCTTTCCTGCCAGCTGTGCCTTTTCTGCAAGGTAATTCTCTTCACTGCTGACTGCGATCCTGAGGGACTCGAAAGCTGTCAGCCACACTTTTACCTTCTGCACTTCCTTCTCCTTTCCTTACGTGTTTTTCTTCCTTCACTTCTCTCCTGCTGCCTTCTTCTGCTTTCTTTCTTAATTTGGACTTCACTGCAACCTGTAAAACAAGGGGGAAGGCTCAGCCCCAGCTAAGAGTCATAGAAAGGGATGGTAACAGTTAAAAATTGTTCTGTGAGGAGTATCTTCTGAACCAGAAAGCCAGAGATTAAAGTTTTAACTAGTCAAAGAGGACAAAATTGCCTTTGTGGTTATAAATAGCCTTCAAAAGGAAATATTAAATGTGTTTTTGATGGAGAATAAAATACTTGAGCTTTGCATATATTGAAGAGCTACATAGTTCTCAGTTATTGAGCTTGCGGTTTTTGCTTAGTGGTGACAGTACCTAATGGTCTACAGAAACCTTTGACAGATAGCGTAGTATGAACCAGTATTCACCCCATATGTTTTCTCTGGTTAACATACAGAAATCAGAACCACAAAAATCACAAATAATTAGACACTGCTACAGACTTGCTGAGACATGAGATAACTGCTTTCATGTTGTCAATTTTCGTTTCTCAGAGTTCCTTTCTTGCTGCTGCATTCAGGTACATATCCTGATTTTATGTTAAATCCCCACGTACTCTACATTTTTTGTTTGATAAAACATGCAAAGAAAGATATTTCAATGCCTCATTGAGAGCACACAAAATATTGTTTTCATATTGTTACCCAAGAACACAGTGAAGTAATAAAACTTCTAGATTTTCTTTAAATATATCTATGTAGTTATGTAGATATCAATTCAAGAGCAAGAAAAATTTCCTTGAAAATAATGAATAGTTTTGCCAAATAATATTTATGGTAGGATATATAGTGGTAGGTCACTGTAAACTTCTGTGATCAGCCCATCAAACAACTTCACTCCTAACACATTGGGTATGTTATTGATGCAGAATAGCTTTTACATCTTGCTTTTAATTTACCATTCTACTAATGGTATTATCTTCCTGCTACAGCTATTTATCAGGGTGGCAATTAAGTAGAGTCTACTTTTCATTATATCTTTTGAAAAATATCTAAATTAGGATGATCTAAAACTACAACAAATTATGGGTACTTGAGTTGCTTATATTTTTGTTCCATGGGCAGCAATTTACCCAGTGTTTTTCCCATTCAAGTAAATGGGAGACAGCTGGGGGCTAGCAAGACTCATCTTACCAAATCATAGATATTTTAAACAGCTGGCAATAAACTATAATTTATATCTGTAAAATAAAATATTTACCCATATTCAACCTTTAGAATATGCTTGAAAGCTGCATCCAAGCTGATATGAAGGAAAGCTTTGTATCACATTGCTATGGGCTAGGGCTTCAGTTTATAGTTAATTTATATGCTGTTCTTCTGAAATGCTGTAACTTTTATTATTAATCAATTTAAATTGAAAGAAGTAGTAGTTCTCAGAATTAAAAACAGACTTCCTTCAGTAATTGAATTCATCAGACCAGGTTCATAAGAAGTAAATGCAACTGAACTCTACAATGAGAGCATCAGTGGAGCTGAATTCATGTACATCATGTGCTTCAAGAAGTCTGTATTTCACTCACAGTCTTTTCTAAACCGTTGTAAGTGATGCTCTGAACAGGGCTGAACAAATGTCTTTTCTAGTACACTGAGAGTTATATTTCTCAAAAATTCCAACTTAGATTTTTTATTTATTTATTTATTTATTTTAATCAGGGTCTCATGGTTGAAAGTTTTAGCTTTATTGCTTTGTAAAATCTGTCCTGTCATTCTGTCTAAAACTTGAAGATACACTCTTTCCTAAAACACACACATAGTGTTACGGGGCTTCCAAACCATTCTGTTCCTGCTCTTCTGTAATTCTTAGAATATCTAAGATGTCACATCTCCATTGGACTCAGTAGGCCAACACAGTTTTATCCCCTACTTTGATTTGGCACTAGGGTCTGTGACATACATGTAGTGGGAGCTGTGTTAAGTGCTTAGAACATCTGAGGGCTCATTGTGGTTCAGTGACATTTAATAAAAACAAGGTGATTCTGTGGTGTGTTTTTTTCTTCTTCTTTTTTTTTTTTTTCCCCCAAACAAAGGCAGTACATGTATGGAGATGAATGGGATGCGGTGAAGAGCTGGGAATTTGAGCAGTCTTCAGGTAAAAAGAGATTAAAATATAATAGCTTGGAGTTACCCAAAGCAGTAAATGTGGTAACATCAAGAAGTAACATCATTGCTAACTTCATGTATATAGGTAAGAGCATATTTTCCCTGACGCTTCTAGCAGCGTTACAGCTAACTTTGTAATATTACAGTGTTTGTTCTGATGTGATAACGTTTATTCAGAGGGGAAGGATGCTGTTGATAGAGTTTGCCGCTTCACGTAATGCTTCAAGAAATAAGAAATAGAAGCAGACTTTAAGTAGAATTTATATTCTTTGCTCTCTGATGAGAAGATAAGTAACTGCTATTATCTGTTTTCCTCAAACACTTGCTCAGTAAAATTCAGTTCTTGTAAAAGGAGTGCCATACTCACCAAAGAGCTGAACTGCTAAGGCTGTGTAGTAAGTGGCAGTTCGTTTCTAAAGGCTCGTCTTCCTGTGACTTAAGTATCTGCACCGTGGCATTAGTGTGCAAGAGACTAGAAATTAGAAAATAAAAGCATTTGGTGTGCTGTTTGGGGCACTTGGCCTTCATCATAACGTTCTGGATCTCTGTAATACAGTCCCAGCCATCTGCTAAGGAGCAGTAAAGCGACTACTGAAGAACAGTGCTTTTGAGCTAGCCCAGTTTTCAAATTAGCTAAATTGCTCTTTTTCACTTCTAAGTTACTTTGAATAATGATTTTGCCCTGTGACATGTTTCGCTATTAGATTTCACTCAAAATTTTAGTTTTCTCTTTTGTTCAGTAATTCCTACTGTAAGTTTGGAATATGATGTTAGATGGTAGATTATGCACATATGCTGTTTAAGTTGGATTGGAAGCTCTCATGACCATTGCTTTTGTTACACTTTCAAGCCTTTTAGTGTGGGGAACCTTCTCTTCACTATACATGTACACATTATTATCAGAGCATATATTTGGCATAGGTACATTTCTAGAATTCTAAAATACTTAATGTTTTCTATTTTCTATTTCTTGATTTAAACTTTTAAAAGCTGTGAACTCTGTGGTGAACTCTGTCTCATATCTTGCAATTTCTTGCAATATCTTGCAATCTGAATATAAGGTAGCAGGAGAGTGAAGTTTTGCCTAGATAAATAGGGCAATCTACTGAAAATAGTTCAGTGCAACATCTAAATACCTTTCTATTTAAATATTTTTCTTGTAACTGGAATTTTACAAGAGACATAACAATAATACATTTTCATATTGTTTTCCCCTAATTCACAGTCTAAAATCATGATGTGTTTTAAAATATCACTTATAATTAGGCTTAAGTGGGGCTTGCTGATGAAACTTTTTTTTTTTTTTTCCTGAGAATACTGATTCATCAAAAGCATAGCTTCTCATTTTATCACATATTTGTTTACTTAAGTTTCTACTGGGGAATTTCTTGGGTCCAGAAAAGAAGAAAGAGGAAACAGCAGTGTAGGGATTAGTTGCCTAATTGGATCAAGCGAAATGTTGGATGACCCAGCTAATGAGCTATTTGGCTGTCTTCATTTACGTTTCTCTTCCTCTGGTTTCTGATTTCTGTTGTCTGTTTGTTCCCAAATGTAGCAAAGTTTTAATCTGTTTGTTTGTTTGTTTGTTTCAAAGAAGTTTAGATCTTGTTTTTGGCAAGTCCTATCCTACTTATGTTAAACCTCTCTGGCACATATCTAGAGTCTAGAAAAAAATTATTGAAACTGCATGGGTTCTACAGTATGTAGATCCAAATGAGAAACAAACACATGGTAACACAAATAATGGTTTTATTAGAAGGTGGTATATGGCTCAGTAGTGTTTGGGAGCTTTTGTATTTGTCTGCTTGTATATCTAAAGATTACATTTGCTGTGCATTAGCTAAAGCATCATTGCATTCTGTTGGTTATCTGTCAAGGCCTCAAAGCTCTCCCTCTGTCTCTGCTTTTCAAGATGCAGTCATGGTTCCTTTTCCCTGTCTTTATATATTCTGGACTGAATAGTCCAGAATAGTTATATATTCTGGACTGAAAAGAATATGACAGTTAAGCTCTCTTCTGTGAAGTGACTATGGTGGTTCTAGCACTAGGATTGCAATGTCGACTGTAGTCTGAGATTTACTTGTGATTTATTTGCAGCATTCTCTAGCTTCAGACATAAATACATATCAAACAGTATCATCCTATTGTCTCCAAACATTTCATTGTGATCAATTTTTTTCAGTGTCTCTGCTGAAGATAAAGGTTATATCTAAATGGATTAATGAGTAAATGTTGCATAGCAAAATTCTTATAAAACATGCATATCACCAGTGTCTTCTGGTGCAAACAACACTTTCAGAATGATGGGAAATGATCTCTTGACTTTAAACTTTCTCTGATACTTTAACTCTGAGATCTTTGTTTTTATTTTGTGCATACAGAACTGAAATGTAATACACCTTGTAATCAATATGGGAGTTGAATTTTGGACTCTGGTACCATAAAATATTTACTTTAAGAAGCAGAGTTGCACCAGCTTTTTCACAGGGATATGAATAAACTAATGAAAGAAGAGAAGGGAGTATATTATAGATGCTGTTTATGTGGAAACAACTGCAGACTTGAAAAGCAAATGCTAATAGCATCTTCTGTATTAGTTATGCAAGAAAAGTACTTTAAAATGCACCTTTACACTTTAGTTTAGCAGTATGTTAAATTTTGCAAGTTTCTAATCTTTGTTTTATTTATAAATTTCAAAAAGTAGTGAGCCATGACTTTGTGAATTGTAGATAATGAAGAAAAGGCCAAATGTGTTCTAATCAATCAGTGTCCATACTAGAAGCACATAAAAGTAGACTTCTGCAAAACGTCTCCAAGCTAATTCTGCTTTCTACAGGTAGCTTCTGTAAAAACAGAAATATCTTCATTGTATTTATTTATTTTTTTTTTTAATGTTTATTCTTGTTGAATTGTATATTGCACACTTTCCTTTGCACTTCTGACCATAACTGTGTTGCTGCCTCTTCAGGTGATTTTATTGCAGGAAAAAAAATGGAATTGAAAGACTGTATCCACATTTTAATGTGAATAAAATCTTCAAGCCAGAAATGAGAGAGATGGTGTTGGAAAATTCCTTAAATGGACTTTTTTATTCTAAAGTTTGAGTACACTTTCTTGTGAGCCATGAAGAAAATAAGTGAAGTTTATTCAACATCTTTCTGTTTTGCTTGGACTGGCAGTTCTACAATTTGAATTTAATTAACCATTAGACCTGGTTAAAATGTTAATCAGAGGCTAGTTCTGTTTTGTTGTTGTTTGTTTTGTTTTATTTTCTCTTCCAGAAAAGAGAAATAAAATCTTATGTTTCTGTCTTTCTTTTTATTTATTTATTTTTAAATTTCTTTTCTTTTAGGGATGAATTCTTTCTCTTCATTTCACAGTCTGCAAATGCTGTTCCCAAGCATCCCCAGCAGGCAGTGTTTCTAGGACTATAGGTCTAATCCAGCTACTGGAACATCAACTACAAAGTGCTGTGGATCCAGCCATGAAGTAGTATGGTCTACTACTTCAAGGACTACTCTCTTTTCCCACTTCTAGTTACTTGGGTTGAGCATTGGAAATGTCATAGATCCCTAATGGCTGAGTACGGAGTTTTTGTATTAAACTTTTTTTTTTTTTTTTTAAGGATTTCATCCACTCCATTGGTTTTCAAAATAAAAATTAAACCACCAGTGAAAGTTTTTGTTTTGTTTTGTCCTCCCCCCAAAAATAAAGGTGTCTAGAAAGTACTTACTAACTTTCCAATTTTCACCATGGTAACTTTTATGATCCTTTGATTCAACAGCAAGAAGAGAAAGCACATATACGCTTCTCTTACTAATGATGTTTGTGTGGTCTTATGTAAGACACTGCCATTTCAGTCTTTACATCTCATTATCAGTTGGTTATGTCTGCTAGCTAATTTTCAAGTATGAGAGTGAAGAATTAAAAAATTGAGGGTATTTCTAAACAATCCTTTCAACACTGGGTTAGCTTTGTTCACGTGGGTTTTACTGCTTCCCTTGCGAAACAAGATGTGCAAAGGAACATTTGCTGTGTCTTCTGTTAGAGTAAATAATATGGCTTCAGGAATGAATGGATTAATGGGGAAATATAAATTTGTAACATTTGTTCATTTAAATATCTTAGTTATCATTGGAAATAGCATCTTGGTTTTAGTTGTCTGTTTTCTGCTTTTGGGAATTTCAGTTCTCAGAACTGACTGAGGGTATCTGTTCTCCACTGCTCTCTCATGGTGCTTCTCTTTTCTCCATCTTGTGCTGCTGCATGTTTCAGTGAGAGACTTTGCCTTGGTTTCTTGGAACTCCTGTATTTACATGAGTAATTACTTCCTTTTCTTTTGAGATTTTTTTTTCTCTGAACATGCAGGAGTTGGTGTTATATACATAATTTCTGAAATGGTAACAGTCTTTTTTCTTACAATAAAAATCCCTCGTTTCAAATGTCCTTTCATTTTTGAGTGCTTGTAAAGAAAAATTTTCCATTTCATCACTTGAAATGATCCCTAATCTTGGACTGAAGGTCTATCAGTCCCATTTTTATTTTATTTTATTTGTTGTTGTTTTTTTCCCAGGGTTACCTTCATAAATGTTGCCATCTTGTACCAGAATGCCAGGGATGCCCTGCAAATGCTGACCATGTAAATGGCAAAGAAAAGGTAGCCCAACGTGGCACCCCAGAGAAAGACACTCCCACCATGCAACAAGTGTCAAACTGCTGCCCACTGAGACCTGTTCTCATACAAACTACTAGAATTCTTTCTGTGCCCAAACAAACTAAACCAAAATTCATCTGGGTTCAGATGCAGACACCACTTTTTAGTGCTGATTTTTTTTTTTTTTTTTTTTTTTTTTTTTTTTTTTTTTTTTTTTTTTTTTTTTTTTTTTTTTTTTAAATAATCCCTGTACCTCACCACCCCTGGTGGGTACAGGCCTCAGGCAGGCCACAGGCCTCACTGTGAGGAAAAGGCTCGGCAGCGCTACCAGGGCTGGCTCCTTGTGAGCTGCTCCTGCCTGAGCTGAAGGGGGCTTGCAGGTGTTATAGATGTCTGCGTCATTCCAGGCCTGTCCTGGGGAGACAGTACGGGGGGAATCTTGTGCAAGGCCATGGCAGCAGTGCCGTGTGATGGTGTGTGTCTGTGTTTAGCTCTGAGAATTCATTCCCCTGCATGCTGAAAGGAGAATTGTGCAGCTATGTGCAGAAGAGAATTTATTTTTTGTTGTTGCTGTTGTTGTTGGCTTAGTGTAAACAGATGTATGAGGCATTCTGACATTAATGAGGAATTTCTACCCCCACATACGGCATTATGATTGCCCGCAGAATCCTGCAGGCCTCGTGTGTTTTAAGCTGCAGCAGTACTGTGACAGTCATCATTCTGTGTCAGGACAAAATTATCTCGTAGGAACGATGCATAATGTCTGGTATATTAATCATTAGCGATATTTTTGCAGCACTCAATTATATTATGAATACTGGGTTATGTTCTGATCTTCTTAATGGTCATGTAAAGTACTGAAGCCTCTATTATTTTATAATAAGTAACGCATATCCGACAGAATAATGCATTATGCACATCCTCTCCTATATGACTGTAAAGGTTAGCTGGTAACTTGAATATTTTTGTCCTCCAGAACATTTCTTCAAAGGTTGATTAGAAAGAATGTCTTCTCTTTTCAATATGTTCTACCAGCAGGCTATCACAGTACCAAGTTTTGACTATTTTATTTTATACAAAGCAAAATTGCGTCAGCATGGCCATTGCTCTCATTCACTTACAGTTATCAATTTAAAAGCATTTCAGGATCAAACTAAGCCAGCTTTTACTGTGAGGTATGACAAAGAAAGCAGCCCAAATGCTGCAATTTACTTTAGGTAGATGTTTCAAATTCAAATGTAATAACTGAGACGCCAACAGATACTGCCCTAATTTACAGATTCTGGCATTGCTAACAGGTGCTCAGTTCATAGTCTCATTGCAGTTTCTTGCAAAAAATGTACATGTAGACCTTTATTTTTAAAGTCTGCAACCCTGCAGTAAGCTTTAGTGATTGTCAAAATCTGTATCATTTCAAATATATAAAACTCTTCTGTTTAATGGTGAAAAATACTCTGTCCAAAGGTATTTATTTAAAGTTATATATCCTATCCTGTTTGAATTCCCTTGAACATTTACTCGTTTTCAGAAATCCAAACCTACAGTTTAATTTCTGCTTGTCTTGTTACTATCCTATTCAGAAAAACATACGCAGAAAACAAACATGTTTTGCTTGTTTTCAGTGACCATGTGCATTACGTTTGTGAGACACAGAAGACTTATCTAAAACTGCTTTGCCTGCTAACAGCTGACGGGAGGCATGCACATGAGGTCCAACTATGCTTAAAGAATCAGCCTAGCTTTGAACATACAGATGCTACTCATATGTGCAAAAGATAATCCCTTTGCTAAAGCTTTGGTCTAGAAGAGTTATTGGCAAATTGAAGAAGAAAATAAAATCTGTATCTTAACAGGCCAGCCTAGTAAGATGAATAAAAATGTCGGATTGGACCTGATATAGTTTTCTCGTGGTAAGAGGTATGCCTATGACCTTTGCTTTCTCAAATGTTTAGTGTTTAGATCTGAAGTGGCCATTTCAAATGCTGTACACTTTCTAGGTTGTTGTTGGGAAGTTTCTATTTGATAGCAGTAAATTATTGTGATGGGTTAGTCTGGCAGAAAACTGGCTGGAGGATTTTGTGATAGCTTTGGGGCCAGACCCCAATCAACAGGCCATGTGTTTAGATCCTTCTCCATAACAGATGACTGTGCATACGCGCTCCCAGGTGCAATGTCATTGAGATTGTATTTACAAACATAAACTAGTGACATTCAATTATGTTTATAGGCAATGTTGTAAAAGCCACAGAGGAAGTAATTTACAACACCAGCACAGTATGCAATTCTTTGCTTATAATCAATTTTTCATTATAAAGGAATAAGGTATACTATGTTCTTATTTGTTTTTCTAATCTTATGAAAGTTGGTAATGTGTAAAGTTTGCCCCTTTCAAATAACTGACATTTGAGAAAGTATTGGGACAAAAGAAATTGCTAATAAAGCAACATCAATATATTTTTATGAAGTTTTTAATTAGAAATGAAAACCTGCACCATCAGTGCTTGGGCCAGTTCCTGAAATGTATCTTACTCTTTGTTTCTGTTTAGTCATCAGCTACTGAAATAAAACATTTATTGCTAATTTTCATATACCACTTTCTGAGACACCACAAGTTGTTTTCTACTATGACCATAAAAGAGCTCAACTTGTATCTCATGAGAACAAATACTGACAAATGTATTCTTAAGTAAGAACTACTCTGCCATGTAAATATCAATGTATACCACGTGACAGGTGTTCTAATTTTGGAAGTGTAATTACTGTCAGTGACTTGAAAATACCACAGTCCCAGTGCTTAGAAGCTTAAAAGCTGTTTTCAGAACTACAGTTTGCAAAGTTTGGTTTTAATTGGTTGGCTTGTTCTCCTGAGATAAGAAGATAGGAGATATTGCCAATTCATGGTGATTATAGTTCCATTGAAACTAGCAAATAATTTGGGGGGGGGGGGGGGGGGGGGGGGGAGAGGGGCTAGTGGACAATCATCAGCAGATGGTATTATTTCTATGGTTATTCAGGTAAGGACCAGTTTTTAGAGACTAATGACTCAGTGGGCTTTCCAGTGTTGTTTTCAGCTTGCCCAGGGACTAAAGTACAATTTTTCCTTTAAACTTGGAAGGAAGTCTTAGGTACTGACTTTCATTGTGGGTGATGAATTAATATGTATGTTAAATCAAGAATAGTTTTTGAGCAGTATTTTCTGCCATTGTTCAGTTCGTATTTTATAACAAATTAATAAAAGAACTGCATTACTAATAGAATGATTAATTTAGTGGGTAGTGAATTAATTCCGCTATTCTGACTTTATTTATCAAGTGGATTTTATCTCTCTGCTCTTTTAACTTGGACGACTCATGTGGCCCTTTAGAAGATAATGGTGTTCAAGCATGCATTGTATGCCTTTAAAGAATTAATTTCTGGGAGAGTCCATTTATAAGAACTGAGATTGCATTAGGAGTCCATATTCTGAAAATGACTTCAGCTGAAAGTTTGGATGTGACATTATATGAAACAAGGAGATTTTCTAAGGAAGAAATATTGCATATTGTATTCCATCTTGAGGGTAACAAATGGCTAGTCTGATCTTGAAAAGTGAATATGCTCATTTAGACAGTAGAGCACACTCACTCTTCTGCTGTTACAGGGTGACTATTAAACCCAACTAAATCTAAATATTATGAAGAAATATTGGTCAAGTAATTAGTCACAACTAATTTCACATTTCACATTCTGGAGACAATGTTGTATTGAATGTTCTCTCTCTTCTTCCACTCCTGATACATTTTTTTCAGAAGACATTTCTATAAAAATCAGTACATTTTTACCAGGTATTTGTAGTTTTGAATCTAGTTATATTAGATAAACTATCCAATTTAATTCTTCCAATTCATATATTTTCCTGCAACATTTAACCTAATTTTCAGTAGCAGCAAAATATATAGTTACCATTTTCTGTCTTTTTGTTTGATGGAATGACAGAATTGAGTATTTGATTAAAAATAGGTAGAGTTGTCAGAACAGCTTAAATAAGATATGAAAATTGTAGAGATATATAAGGTAATATTTTTATTATACCTAAAAAGTAATACCTTTCATACAAGGTAATGCTATAATGTAAAAACATGAGGGTAATTTATTAACAGAAAATAATAGGAATTTATATATGGCCATCTACTTATGGTCTGTACAGGTTACAATTTGACCTTTGCTTCTCTATACATTATCTTTTAGATTATTTCAGGGTGAAGTTTGCTTTTGCAAGAAACAGCATATGATTTTTACAACACTTCTTAGATTCAACAAGATGATGATCTTTTCTATATATTCATGTTGGAAAGCTCTTTACCCTGGAATAATTTTCTTACATCAAAAGGTAAGTATAATCTCAGGAAAAAATGTTATTTCACATCTTGCTTGTCTGATTTCAGATACTGCAATTAAAAGCAATGAATATAAGCAAATTTTTACCCCTTGAATAATTAATGTGCCAGCATTGATTGTATTGTACTATGTTGATCCTGTGAGGTGTGTTCATCCTGATGGATAAAATGGGACACAAACGTATAGTGGCAACTGTACAGTAATCACTGAAACAAGTATTAGACATGAACTGGACATACAATATCAAACACGCTAGTTCTCATCAGAAAAGGAACAGTTAAAACTGGAACAGCAGACATATTTTTTGGGACACACACAAATATATATTACCTGTACTTCTGTTGTATTTATAAGTTGGAATATATTCTCTGTCAGTTTTAAGACAGTGGCTGTAAAGCTCAGAGTGACTGAAATAAAGCATCATGCCTTGATAAAAGAGTTTTCTACCCTGCAGCTTCTGAGTGAACAGACGACAACTATATTTAGTGGAGCTGAGTCTTTATTTTCCAGTTTTAGTCTAGAAATTGGACAAGGCCAGAGAAATACAGGTTGAAAGCTAAGAGTAATTCAGTCCTTGCTTATGCTAATGAAATCTTGCTAGTCTTTGATTGCCATCTTCGAGTATTTGAACTGTTCACTTAGGAAATTATATGTAGTAAAGCAAATTGAAGGCAGGTGCAGCTACTTATCATGTACAGGCATAGGCACCTCTTTGCTGAAAACATGCAAATCAAATTTGGAAGTAATAGTAGTGGCTCTGCAAACCACAGGATCAGTTAGATGTTTGACAGGGAAGAATGTATGTTAGCAACATTACTTGACCCGTGTTCCAAGGGCAACTGTAATTCTACTCAGTGGAGCCGTAGATCATTGAGAAGATGGTCTCATAAAGAAATTGTGTCAGGCAAGGTCATCTTCCTCTTGTCCAACTTCCTGGCCAAATAAAATGCATCTCATAAAATGCTCACTGCAGGTGCTCTTTAAATGTCTCTTTGCAAAAGACACTGATGACTAAAAAATTAATCACAGCAGTTTACTCAATGAGTAGATGCTGAATAAATCTTTCTGCTTGTAGAATGACCATGAACAAATAGCAAAGTCTTTAAAGTTAGTCTTTATTTGATATTTTTCTGAATAATTTTAATAACAGCAAATCTATTCCTTTCTCCCTGCTTCATGTACCAGATTGAAGCTGTGCTGAAGATTACTTGCAAGTGAAACGTCTGTTATTGATTCCCCTTCAGGTGAAGAATAACATGTTGAGTCAGATGGGATTATCATACTTTAGTGCTGTGATAGATCTGCTGTTTACAGTATCCTTAATGCTAAAGCCATAGCTAAAAGCATCTGCTTGGGAGGGCTTCACCAGCAGAAAAACTACAGCATGCTTGGGGTGTCAAGTGCCTCTCTTGTGTTGAGACTTGCTCCTGTGACTTGTTGTGTGTTGGAGCACCCCACTGCCCTCTGCCCTGGTGATAGCAGCACTGCCAGGGCTTGGCAGGGGCTGCATCCCCCAGACGCCTCTGCTCCACGCAGCCTGGAGGCTGGGAGGGCACATGGGGTGTCCTCCTCCTGTGCAATGCTACTTGATGCTATGAGATCCTTCAGTGCACACCTGGCCACGCATGGGCTGTGTGTGCAAGGCATCTGCTATTGCTCCTCCAGCCAGGTCTGGCCTGGGGGTACAAGAGCAAGCAGCTAGGAAAAGAGTAAAGAAGTCTGTTTATTTTGGATACATCTTTTGGCCCATTGGACCAACTTGGAGGCACCCTCACTGAAAATGTGTGTTGTTATAAGACCACACAGAAAAGTTTATATTTAATTTTCACTTTGCTATGCATTCTTTAGAACATGCACCCCTGTCCTGTTTGACTGTCCTTCATGTCAGCTCTGGCCAGAGGGTTTGGAAATTCTGTCCATCGGTGTTCTTTTTTGTCTATTTCATCAAATGCTTATGTAGGCAGGTTTAAATCCATTTTAATTCCATTTATTTTGATATTTTAGCACAAAGAGTTGTCCAGCTGATACTATGGCTTCTGTTTTAGTCTATGAGCATAATGGTCAAGCAGGGTAGAGAGTAGTCCTGTACCTGAATGTCAGTGAGGCAGGGTTTTTTCTTTCCTGTCTGTTCTTCAGGTGCCTAACCCAGTCTGGAATGATTGTAAAAAGTTAAATTCTAATTGAATAAAATAATAATACCACCAGATATTTAATTTTGCTAACATAATCATCTGTGTAGTTTGTATTCATTAAGAGATCATAAACTCAAAAAACCCTCCTTCAGGTATTCTCACAGTTAGAAGGGCTACTTCAGCACCCATCTTTACATTTTTGTTATAGAACAGGTCTCAGAGTCTCCAATAGGTAAATAATACATGATAAAATCTACTGATGTTATGGAACCCTTGACTAGTACTTTTCTTTAAATATTAAACATTATTTTTTGAAGTTGTTTGAACTGTGTACGGTTTTGCACAACAATTTTCCTGTTAGAAGGGAAATATGCCATCCTCAGCCAGTTTTTTGTTTGATGTCCATGAATACTAATATTATGTAGAATCTCTTATTAACAGTAGTATTTCAGAATAAACTATATGCAAGTTCTGTAATTATTTAAACCTGAATGAAGGTAAAGGAAAAACTTTTGAGCCTGAGTTGCAAACTTCATGCTTGTTACTTGCTAATGCAAATTGCAAAATCATCTGCTTTTTTTTCTTTTTTTTTTTTTTTTTTTTGATTGCTTAGGCCCCCCCCCCTCCCCCTCCCCAAAGTTAAGTGCTTTAAACATAAGCAGGCAAATAGACCTTCTGCAAGTAGTTTTCCTCTGCACATTTTCATTAAATGCTGCAGAAATTCCCAACTACAAAGCTTGATTTGATTTTGGTAAAGGAACATGTAATGCTTTCTGTATTCCCCCACCTAGCAGTCTGTCACAGCCTCTGAAATTTGAGCATATGTTCTTCTGAAAAACAGAGTTAGGACAAAGGAAAAATAATTGCTAGAAAGAAACTTTCCGTTAAGATATGTGGCTTAATAAAGGCTGCATTTCAGCAGAGTGCTACAGCAAACACATGCTGGGCCTCCAACCATCCCCTGTTTCCGAGAGCTTCAGTGACACAGTCACTGAGAGTTTAACTCAGGGATTTTATGTGCATCCAGCAGAGGCTGTCTGTTATATTGATCTTAGAAGTTTCCTGGTACAATATTAATTCGCTCTTGTGTCAGATCAAAATGGCTGGTTCTTCAACCATTTCTTAGACAAAATTTTTATGCTTTGGAAACTCTGGAAAAACTCCTGAGTGTAGTTTATTCATAGTTTGGAGCTGGATTCATTATTAGTTATATTTATAATGAACTTACATTATTTATGCAATGAGATTTATGGAAAACAGATTAATGAATGAATGGGGAGGGTTGCCATTCCAAATATAGCCCAAAGCCTTGGTTGAATGCAGTACATAGTGAAAATTAAGTTATTTTGTCTGTCAGATTTCCACAAAATTAGGCTTAATGCCAGCTACAGGGAATATGGTGTACTTGGTTTCAGAAAAAGGAAAGAGGGATTGATTTAACTGATAGGAAGAAAGATTGCTATTTAATAAGACTGTAGATACACCATAATGGGATATTTGTATGCACACTTATATATTTAACAACTATTAACGTGTTCTGTGTGGGATGGGCTTTGCAGTTATGCTTCAGGATATTTTTCTGTGCTGATTACTGGACTCATACTTGACAAAAGATTTATTCCATATGCCAGTTGTGTGGCGCTCAGATGCTGCACTGCTTGTACATTATAAATGCTTACAGTCTGTAGGAGTAGCAACTAAGTGGACTCTGTGTCAGGGGATCCAGTACTAATGAAATTTGGCTTGCTGAACTAAAATCCCAAAGAGAAATAGGAAGTAAGTTCCAGCTTGCAGCAGTGCATGCTGCTACATATCTTGTACACCAGCAACAAAGTTTTTATCACAGCTTCCAGGTTGCAGATGAGCAAAAGGAAAAATCATTATAAACAGGCATTGACTCCCTCATTCACATTGTCCAGCAGAGTTGACCCAAGTAGCTTGGCAGAAGCACGTGCACACCACCCATCTTTAGATCTCTATATGAAATTAATACCAGAAAAGAGATGATATTTTGATTTCCAACACAATAATTAATGATAACAAGGGTAAGGGAGCAGAGGGACACCAAATATGTTTTATTTTAATAAATTATACTACCAGATACCAAGCTCTTGGAACAACTTCCAGAATGCGTTGTCAGTACAACTATCTGGGAATGTGACCTGTAGCATTTGAATTATGAACAGGAATTGAAATTCGCGTGATAGGACTGTCATCATCTGCCTCTGATGTGTACATTTACGTACTTATTCTCTGTGTATTCAGATTTTTTTTTTCTTTTTTAACAGGGACAGTAAATGTAAAAGGGATGGGATCATTCCTCTTCCACCGCTGTCTTCTTCCCTTAATAATCACAGGGGATCGGTGTCTTTCATGGAAGCAAAGGAAAGTGAAACTTCTGTGACTACAAGGAGTGGACACAGGTAAAAAGGCCTCATATCTCTGCAGAAAGATAAATTTATTAGAGAAACACCCAGAAAGTTTATCAAAGGGAATGTGATCTCAAGTTAAAGTATGATTAATTTGCATTATTTTAAGACCGAATTACAGAACGGAAGTATTTGTGCAACTTTATTACAAACATTTGAAATTAATCTTTTGGTAAAGCACTATTAATTCTCTTTTGTTCTCATTATTCAGCCTGCTATCCCCCCTCTGTGCCTCCTTGGCCTAGAAATTGCTTGCAGTGTCTATTCCTCTTGCTGCTGCTGTACTGTTGAGTAGTACATTTGCTGCCTCTCTTGTATAGTCTCTTCACAGCTCTTTTCATAACCAGTTCAATTATAGCATGCAGAGATTTTTTTTTTTTTCCTTGAGTAGCTTTTCTAATTTCGGAACTTTCAATCCCCAGCCAGTAAAGTAATGAACACTCCTTGGTCTTGTAACCGATATTCAAAGTAAAAGAGTTTGCTAGCTATTTTATGTATTCACTATGGGCAAAAACTCTTCCCAAGCCAAAAGGCCTGCAAAAAGGCCCCATCATTCCTAAAGCCCTCAGGGCCTAATTCGCCACTTCATTTTGTGTCAGTGTAACTCACACTGGAGAAATACAACTGTGGATCAGTGAATTTAATTCAAATACTAAATCTTTACTGAGAGGGCTTTATGTGGGTCAAGCACAAGGAAAATGGGGAAACAAATTCTATCCTGTGAACCTACATCCGAAGGGTGGTACTTTTGCATTACTTGCTAGTCTGGACTAGCAGGGACTGTTCCACTTGCATGGAAATTCTTGTCATTACATATTTAATGTAGAATCTCTGACCTATTTCTAGCCGTTAACACAAGGCTGTGCAGGGCCACCTTGATTACGTGTGGACAAAAAACATCCTCTGTGGTGCGCAAAGGTAGAAAAGCTCCTTTCATCACTCTGTATTAGGTCTTTATTTAGGTACATCATATATCAAGGTGAATATTGAAGTATGGCTAATGTATACACTTAATTGATGCCATCCTGCAAACGGGCTCTCCAAGTAAGAGGTGACTCTTTTCCTAGATGAATGCCTGGACCACTTTCTCTGTTGATAGATTTATTTCTAAATCTATTTGCACAGACGTCAATAGACAAGAATTTGGTCATATAAAAAGTTGCAGTATTGCTATGGCAACACCATTGAATGCTCTGATTAAGGGAAATGAATAGCAGAGTAATATAACAGAATGGTGAATAAGCACTTTAAATAAAGCTAAATAAAATAATAAGAAGCAACGCCAAATTGATGCAGATAATAAACATTTTGAGTCCTTTTAAGGTAATTCAGGGTGGACTAGGCTTGTAAAGATCAAAATCCTTTTATTTAGGATTGTGACATATGGGAAAGAATATATATCAAAATTTGTTGCTGTCAAGGCTTTACAAGAAGTCTATTGCACTTCTGATTAGATGTTGCAGTGTTTTATAAGCTGGATGGAAAGACGTTACTTTTTTCTTTCCCAAATATTTTTCATAAATGGTGCAGAATATCTTGACAATTTGCATTAAATCATCAGCTGCAGTGGAGAGTGAGTTTCTAATGCAGTTTTAGTTTACGAAACTGTTTCTGAAAAATTGGGACTGAGCAATCTGCAGAACACAGAGCTCCATGAATAACCAAACAGCGTGTCCTCACAGGATGCTTTTTACAGCAGCCTGGGGCAATAAGTCAATGTAAGTTATCAGGCAGGTACCAGTTAATGCTCTAATGGGAATTATGGGTGAAATTAATAAACCATATATAAAAAAAAAGAAAAAAGGCAACTGAACTAGAAAATCTGGAAATAGTGATAAACTAGGGAAAAGTTATATCTGTATAATCAAAAAGGTATATTAAAGAATTTAAATCTTCAAACACAGTGGACACAAGATCACCAAGAATGCTAATCAGTTGGTACTGAGGTAAGGAGTGTTACAGAAAACATATGGAAACAACTGAGCAGTCATGAAGTTTCTGTGAACTGAATGAACTAGAATTTAGCAACCATACAGGATGTCAGCATCCTGTATACTGTCCATGATGGGATACCTGGAGGGAAGCATTGTCTGTTCAAAGGAGAAAGTAAGGAACTTAGAAAACAGGAGCAGCCAACAGCTGCCATCAGGCTGTTTGGATTTCCTGAGTCAAGAAGACTCAGACTCTGTGGGGTAGTTTGGAAAATGTATCCCAGCTGAGCCTTCAAATTACACTCTCTCTCTCCTCTAATTAAGAAAGCCAAGTGTAACACAACAATAGATAAATTTAGGGCAGATGTTAAAAGGTAGGGAAAAAACTATCATTAATTTGGCATGGAAATAAATGACCATCTGTACACCAGAAACAACATATTTCATTTGTTTCAAGACCTGCAAAGTAAACACAGCATGCAGAACTTGGGTGCTGCTTCCTTATAAATGTGAAAATATGCCCCATGATATTCAAATTTAATATCAAAATCAGAGACTATTTTGCCAATTAACACCCTCCTACTTAATCTAAGACAAACATCTGAACATTCTTTATCTAAAGCTGTCCTGCTTAACACTGTACTGAAAATGCATCAAATAGATAAAAGACTAATTGCAAAATCTAGTTTGGGTGAGACTTCACAATTAAAATCACAAAATAATGCAAAATGTGTGTGCATAATCTGCAATGTCCACTAATTGCTGTGAATTTTCCCATATATTGGATTTCATCAAGAATAACTTCTCATAAAGACAGTCACAATTAACTTTCAGGGCTAATACTTTTTTAAATGGTTGAGGTGATGGCACTTTTCAGAATTAAGGTAGCCCAAACATTTTAGATCCTTAGTCTGTTTATAGAGCATCAAATCTCTGCCTGTTTTCTCGGTAGAAATTGGAAGTTATTCATGTGAGAAGTTTGACTAAATCCAAAGCTATGTATTCCAATTTATTTCCATCAATCTGCTTGTATTCTTGTCTTAGAACTTCCTTTTATTGAGTGTTGCCTCAAGCATGTTGTGCTAAGCAGATGAAATAGTTTCAGTGTACTTATCAATGAGCGAGTCAGTCTAAAGAGTTGCCACATCTTAACTACAGTGACAGTATAAAACTGTAACCTCAACATCATCAAGTAAAAAAACCTTCTTTGGTTTCACAGATAGGGGTGACTGGAGAAAAGAAAAATCACTCCACAGGTAGACAGCGTCAATGTTGTTCTTAAAACCACAGGTACAGAGGAAATGAGAAAAGACAGGAGAATGTACAAAGAGTGGAAACTATGAACAGGAAAAAGTAGAGTGTGTTTTTGTAACAGGAGTGCCCAGCCATGGACAGGAGAAACCAGCCTGAGTAGAGAGAAAGAGTGGAAATTTTATAATTAGCCCTGATCTTGAGCTACAGAAAGAATATTTGTATTCCTTATAGGATGTGTAAATAAACATCAGAGATCTTTTCAAGATAAGTGGGGAAAATAGGCAGGGATGTGGTGTGGGTGAATTCATTTGATTTGAGTGGGTCTGTGTTCTCTCATTTGCTATCTAAGACAAGATGTATTGGAATGAAGAACTTCTGCAGGGCACGTGTGTGTCTGCACTTGGTTCAGAGAGATATAAAAAAGCAATAACTTCTGTGGTACTGATTTTCTCAGAATGGGCTTGTTTAAGTTTGTGCAACATCTTGGAGAACAGTACTGATCCTCTCTCTGACCTGAGAATAGACAGCAATCTCAGCAGTGGAGCCCAGGGCTCTGGCAGTGTGCAGGAGAGACTAGGGTCAGACGCAGTGGCTAGAGGCAAGAAGACTTCAAAAAGTACAGGACTGTAGTGCCAGCTCCCAAATGTAGACACCTGGGGGGTGTTTAGGCAGGCAGAGGCTCTGCAAGCCCAAGCATGGTAATTCTTCCTGGACCTTTGCTGCCCCTGCTTTCATAGTCTTATTGAGCAGCAATACCAGAGAAATCTTGCGTTATTTTGGCAAATCTCTAATTCTGGAGCCATCTAGATGTTAATTCACCTCTGGAAGTGATAACCTACTTTGACTCTTTCCATCATCTGAATACTATTAGTAAAAAACTGGTACTACAGCCTTGCAACTCTCCTGCTTATGAAAGCATCACGTGCTTTCTGCTGTTGCCATTGCATCTTTGTTGACAGGGAAGGTGAATTCAGCCCTTAGTTAAAGTAGGATCCTGCACAGCTGTGTATTCGCATGGCCTAAGATAATGGAAGATGAAATGCTTGAAATTCCTTTAAATCCCCATTGCTCCACTAAATTCTTGCCTATTCAGGTGGCTAAAGGTGTGACATAAAGCTGAGTGTGCAGCACTTAAGGTCTGTTGGTTCTGGGCAAAAGATAAAATGCTAGAAGAGTGATTAACAATGCAAAAGAACCAGGTCATGACCATGGATGTAGTTGCCAGTATGGCTCCAGGGGAGGAGAATTATGTGTAGAAGGCAGCTCCAAGGTGCAAGTGTGAGCTTTGCTCATGTTGCAGGGAGGTTCATGACTTTGTGGATCTTTTAACATTTCAAGCATTGTATTTGCTGGGATCACAGAATCACAGAATTTCTAGGTTGGAAGAGACCTCAAGATCTTCGAGTCCATAAAAGACTCCTCACCTTCCCTCTTGTCATTCTTGGTTTTCCTGTTCAGGAAAAGCCTTTGCATTTAGCCAAAAGAGAGCAATTGCCAATATGGTAAGAATTATCCTAAATCCTAGATTTTAGTATTTCTCTGTCTTTGGATTTATAGCACGTTTTTCTGTGTCCACATAAAATGATTAAGTTGAACTGCTATTTAAAAGTGAGAAGAAAAATCTTATTTCTTAGTTAAAGGCTTAGTCACAATGAATCAAAAAAGTAAAAATCTTATTTTTCATTCCATTCTCTCACTTGCTTTCCCTGCTGCTCCTCATTATCCAGATTGCTGAACTCTTATTTGATGATAGAAAGACCTGTGACCTCACCAAAACAATTTTTGTTAACTCAAATCATTATCTTCTGACACAAGGACTGAGACACATCTGTCATTGCTCATATTCTGGGTCACCCTGCAAACATCTGATTATGATTTGATAAACAAAACCATTCCTCCAGTGAATTTTTGACAAAGAGTCTATGAAGAAAGTCGGACAAAACAGTGGAATTTAACTACTTTGTAATACCCCTTTTGGCGGTGGATTATGGTACTAATCAAGGGCCAATCACTTAAAAACTGGATTAAGAAATAAGCAATTTAAAGTGTGAGTCTCTATTTTATTGTTAAACTAATGTTAGAATGTCTGTAAAGATATTCTTATGTTGTCTTTCACATTGGCAAAGAACCAATTGAATATACTGACTTTCTTCATGGGAGCAAATACGATGACGTGATATTCCCTGATCTTCTTTAAAAGAAAGGTGATTCCTTTAATTTAAATATAATTCATATTAGGATGAATGGTTTTTGTTTGTTTGTTTGTGTTCTTCAGTATAACCTCTATATGAATTTCTAGAAAATCGCTGTATTCTGAAGCAGAATTTTATTCCATGTATTTTTCTTAAGATTCAGTCCCCTCAGACATCTTTATGTTGTTTGTTTATTTGGTTTCTGAAATTTCTCTGTTTCCCTCCTAAATGTGAACCTTGATGATTTTATCTCTTCCCTTACCTTTTTCCTCCATTTAGTTTTGTATTAGCATTTTTGTTAAGATCATAGGAATGGCAACAGTAGAGCATGTGTCTTTCATTTCTTGTGGGTGCCCTTCATGTGGGATCAGACCGTCTTAAGGATACATTCATAGTATGTAATGAATTTGTTTGTCGTGATCTGTAGGCAAGAATTTACATGCTACATGTGGTTTATTCTGAAAGCTTTCAATCCTGTTTTTACTGTGGCTTCCAGTATTTAAGTACAAGATATCCACACAGACGCATTGTCTAGAATTGACCAAAGAGGCAAATACATAGCACACACAAAAGTACATAACAGATTTTTTATTTTTTTTCCTGTTCATTGAGAGCAGTCGTAGGCTTACTTGCAGTGAAGTAGTTGATTATCTGGACTTTGTGACTTGGGTGACTATGTCCCTTAGCATGTTAATGTGTACAATAGGCATAGCCCAACAGATGAAAATTAAGCAGAATTACCTGTGCTTTTGCTGTGGGAATTGCAGAAGCATTTCTTTGCTGTTGCTTTCTTCATTCTTTTCTGTTACCATAGGGTGGTAACTGCAAGCAGTTAGTACTTGCAAAATGACTCAAATGGCAGTTTTTTCCATACAACACACTACCTCTTTGCGGCTCTGTAGAATATGTTACACCAGCTAGAATGCTGGTGCTATGGCTGAGAGTGTAAGCAGTTTTATAGGTTTTCTGTAGACTTTTATTACAGCTGTGACACTAGATTGATGGACTATTTCCATCTTGTTCTCTGTCAATTGTACTCTGAAAGGAGAAGTGACAATGTGATGGATGCATGATAGTGCCACAGTATGGAGAGAGCTACTGCAATAACAATGGTTTAAACCCTAAGGTGACTTTAACCTCATGCAGTTGCCTTTAATTTATTTTAATCTAAAACCTAACAAAATCTAACACCACTGAACAGAGAGGTGGGAAGGACAGTGGGCTTGTAAAGTATTGTGAAAAAAGATGACAGTCGTTCTTGGAGGTCCAATTAGGGCAATTCTCTGCTTTAAAGGAAAAAGTCCTCCAGGAAGCTTTCAAAGGAGAGAATATTGTTATGCTCTAGACAAAGTCAAAGGTTAGCCTGGCTAGAAAGAAGATGTACTTTCCACTGAGGGAAAAGGGGAAGAAGGGCTTGCTCTTTCACAGCAGGGAATACCCAGGTCTTGCCTGAGGAACAGGATGAACTTGCCAGGGAGTAGGCTTTTGGAGGCTGTGTCAAAAGGAATGCTCTCTGAGACAAGCCAGCGTTTCCTTTGAACACGTAAAGGTTTAAGGTTTATTTACTGTTTCAAAGAACTACTGGTGTCTTCTCTAGAGAGATGAGAGAAAGTAAGAGGGAATACTTGCAGCGCTGCTTTAACCTTTGAAATGCCATCAGTGATTTTATGAAGTTGATGGCTTATTTTTTCAGCACAAAGGGAGAGGTCCATGGTCCAGGACCGATGCCAAGGCTGTGTCTGCAGTCTTGTATGTGCTTCAGCTGTGTTGTGGTGTATGTGGTGATAAAGCAAGAAGGCTAATGTGGGAGTGAAAAGCGAGGGG
The DNA here is from genome assembly GCF_964211825.1 of Aythya ferina. NCBI lineage: Eukaryota > Metazoa > Chordata > Aves > Anseriformes > Anatidae > Aythya > Aythya ferina. Next base: position 19,387,198 of record NC_140304.1, read on the forward strand.
CTGCCTGCCTGCAAAAGGTCTCTAGCATGGAAGTTCAGCTCTCAGCCTCACATCTTCTGTTACCGTCAGAGTGGGATAGACCAGAACCAGGCTGGTGCAGAACAAAGCCCATGAAATTAACAGCAGCCTTGTATGAAGATCCTAAGGGCCCATCCCTATCTAACTGCATTATTAAATCCCTCTGTTTGTTACAGTTTCAGAGCACATTGTTCTCAGGTGTGATCCTGAGAGTTTGTTGCTAGAACTGAGCAAATGCTGCAAGACAGTGCCACTTGAATTTTAAAACCGGGTTTGTTCTGTTTCTTTGTTGTTCTTTTGACGTACTTGCTGCTCTTATTGCAGGGCATAATTTACCCCCTGCTGAAAGGCAGTGGGACAGCAAAAGTGCTCTCTAGCAGGAAGAACAAAGTGGCCAATTTGAAGTGAATGCTGGGGATGATGTTGCAGTTGGGATTGTGAGCATGTGCTGAGAATTTTACTCTTGGGTTCTCTAATAAGAAAACTCAGATTTAGTGTTTGACTAAGTGTTTAGTCAAAATCATCTTGACCAATTCTCATTCTGCATATTAAGCAAGCATGGTAAATACAAACCTTCAACACCCATGAGCATTTGAAACCGGTGAGTAATACAGAACAGTAGATTTTTTTTTTTAATTTATTTGTGATCAGCTTATAAATAGAAAAGGACATGAATTAAAGGGATATGCCAATAATTAAAGAATACGAAGTCAAATGATTAAGTAACTTCTTTTAGGAGAAGGTCCTCTAATTGTTAGTAGTATTTTTTTTTCCTCTAATAAAAATATATTTGATGACATATTAAGAGAAGAAAATGGAATAAACATAAATTTTATGCATATGAGTGGACCCTTATTTGAAAGACAATTGACTGAGTTCAGTTCTTGTTTTAGTAGGTTCAGTTCAGCCAAAGTTGATAGAATTGTACCTGCTTTTATCAGACCTGTACTTAGCTCCGTATGATTAAGTACATAGAGGCCTTAAATAAAAGATGAGATGCACATCCAGAGTCTTTGAATAATATTGACAAAAAGTAGAATCGATCCTGAACCAAGTTGATGCTGAAGTGAGATCTCGAAGTCATGCAGGGATCATAAGCCTTTGATAGCACAGTTAATAAAGGAACAGAGGGTAATGAATCTTAGTCCCTCAGAGCTGATTACATGGAAAACAAAGCTAAGGTGTACAGATGCTAAACTAGTGTGAATCCTTAAATCCTCAAAGTCTTTTTTTCTTTCTGGATCATAGTCCTATGCCATAAATCATCCAGGAAGCCATTTCTGATCTAGAGAACTACCAAAACTCATTCTAGTTGTGGATTACTAGAAGAGGCCTTGTCACAGGGTTTAGGATTTTACTTGATAATGAAGATTTTCATATGCACAGTTTCAGGATTAGAATACAGCTATTTCCCTGAGCAAGTATTTTCATTCATCCAGTTGGCTTCTCTTATTTCTGCTTTTTAAATTTAAGTGTAATGCCTTTGATATTGTAACAGGATAAAACAGAATGCTGTGATCAATTTTAAATGAGATTCCAAAAGAGTGATAATATTTTACTTTCCCAGAAGTTATTTGTACTACTTTTCTATATGCAATGCTATGGTATTTACTGAACAATTATAAGCATATTTTGTGTCACTGTTCACAACAATAAAAATTGGAAGGGAATAAAGGAGGTGCTGAGTCATTAGTGAGAGAGAGAAGCAGATAATAAAAATTATCTCAATTAACGGATGAAAAGGGAATATGGGGAAACCTCTAGACTAATAATGTATTAAAACCAACAGAATTTGAATACTTACTTAGCCAGCCTAAGCTTAAGTGAGCTGGTGTAGCACCGCTGAAGTCAGCAGCATTATTACAGTGTACAATAGCTGAGAAACTGAAACAGTGTTCATAAAGTAAGGAAGGATTTAATATAATCTTAGTTCATCATAATCTGAGTTCAGCAGGTATGAGTTTTAATGGATAGGATAAAAGCAACCCTACTGGAAATACTCTGTCATTGGTAAACTACATATTCTTTCCATCCAGTCTTACACTCCTGAGGACTGCTGTGTAGCCTTTAACTCCCAAACTAGTGCCTTCAATAATGAATGTAACTCATCTGATGATTTAAATCTTCCTGTTCCTTAGGGATTTATCTTCTGGAAAATGCTATGTATTCTGAGAGTTTTCTTTAGTGTTTTAATTTCAGGTATGTGACAGCGATAAACAGTGCTAAGGTGATAGAAATACTGATGCAGGTCGATCTTATCTGCATATTTTGGCCAGATCTTATCTGCATATTTTGGCCTGCAAAATTTCCTTTTCTTTAGATTCAGCTGTTACATAAACATTTTTATCTTTAAAATGCCAATAAACAATCTTGACTTGTCTGAGAATTTCTTTATGTTCTCAGAAAAAACATAAAGATCATCAGACTGTACTTGCATAGTACTGATGTCTTACTTGTATAAAATTCTGTGTCTCCTTGCACATCAGAGATATCTGGCACTCATCTTAATTGGCACGTTAAGGAGTGTAAAACCCTACAAAATTAGGCTGAACAAGTTTAAGGATCATCCACTTAACCAGGAAATGGTGCACCTGAGAAGTTTAGTTACCTGTACACATCATTATTCAAAAATCAGACAACATATGGGGTAGCTTTATAAAACGAATAGTCAAAGAATTATCTTCTTTGCCACAGAGATTTGACTAGAGTTAAACAGGACTCTACAGACATGGGGACAGAAAAAGATTAGTCACTATTTTTATTTATTTTTTTATTGTGTTTGAATATTTGTTTTACAATCCAAGACACAGAGGTCTGCTAAGCAATGTCACTGAGTTTTTAACAGAAATTGATTGGGTTGCTTTTTCTTTACTAAGAGTCTAAATTATAAAAATTGAAAAGTGCATTGAGAGTATCAAAGAGATTGACATACTTAAGTTCTTAAAAGAATATGGTCTTTTGTACTAGAAAGATAGACTCTAGAGAATAATCTTCTTCTGAATAGAAAACTGGGGGTCTTGTGTGTGCTAAGCAGTCTAGTGCAGTCTAGGACAGACTGAGTCAAATCTGTTTGCCAAGGGAAGAGATATTTACTATATATGTAAATGAAGTACTTTAGCTTTGTCCAAATAGTAAGCAAATCATTAAATATAGATAAGATGTAGTTATCAAGGACAGATCTAGAGTCATTTATAGTGTAAATTCAGTTGGCACTGTTTTTCTTGTTTGTATGCCAAACAAGGTAGCTTGCTGCCCTAGTGATCTGCTGTCCCAAAATACAGTTTTGATTTGTTTTCTTGCAATTTTCAATTATCATAATAGCAGGGTGAAAAAGCATGCTTTTTTCCTTTGTATAACCAGAATTTGGCTATTTAAAAATCTTCTCTCCAAGAAAATTACAGTGAAAGGTTTGTAATGAAGCTTTTTCCTCTTGATGTTTCTGTCTTTAGCCCCAACCTTTTTCCTTTTCCACTAGGGACTAGTGAAGTGTCTGAGGTAAAAAAAAAAAAAAAAAAAAAAAAAAAAAGTGGCTCAAACATTTTCTCCACATATACCTATGAATACTCATTGAAAAGACTGTATTTTTAAAATAGTCTTTAGATCCCTGCATTGCATTTAGACCTCAGCTTTTGCTCCAGAGAAGAGAGAGCAGCAGAATAAGCACACTTAAAAAATTCTCATGTAATTTGGAAATCAGAAGAGGAATCAGACAAGGTTGGAAAAAAATGGGGCGGTTTGAAAGCACAGGTGAAGAAGACAGACCTGCAATTCTGTGGAATCCCCCTTAACTGTGAATTTGCTTATGTCTTAAATACCCATCAATAGCACAAAACATCCTTTACTTGCCTAAAAACTTTCTAAGAAACTCCCCCACCTTTGTAACTACCTCTCTTAGTTACTACAATGTTTGGTGTTTTCTGACTCCACAAGTCACAGTGAAGTTAATTGCATCTGCCTGCTCAAGAATACAAATAAACTATTTTCTGAAAGGATTTTTAAGGTATGGAGTATAAGCTGTTCTTTCTGTTGCATCATCAAGAAATAATACTGATAGATTGCACATTTCCTAAACAATAGTGCCATCCCAATTAATGATGTATCAAAATATAGAACTAACCCATAGAATTCTTAAAAAGGGGAGCCTCTTGACTTTTTGGAACTACAATGAATTTGAAGAACTGACAATAAGAAAGAAAGTAATCTTTTTAACTTTGAACTGGAACAGATTTGATACCAAAATCACTAAGAAACAATAAACATCAAACAGTCCTATCTTTTGAAGCTATTTTTCAGAGTTGTGGCATTTTAACAGAACACAGTAAAACCTCCAACATTCAAATACACTTTAGAGTAAGCAAATACACAGGAAATGTCACCCAAATACTAAAGGCATAGAGCATGTCCAGACCGTACAGACACTTAGTGTTCACATTATTTATTTTTGAATTGAAAGGATTTTTTGAAAGTGAACTATATTTTTTCCTTGTAAATACAAAGTTCCCACAGTCATAACAAACTTGCTTTAGAGGTAAGAATTTGCAAGCTGAACTTCCTCCACAAATGTTTGTCATATATCTTGCAAGGCTAAAAATCCTGTTTGGTGTTTGTAGGTGAAATCCTTTCGGAAATGTGAGAAGTCAAATGCTATGATTCTAATTTTAAGCCTCGTCACTCAAATACACTTTTACTTGACTTTACTCAAAGTTTTTACAGAAAGGTTCTGGCATAAGCTGTGAAATGTTCAATTTTATGTGTGTTGATTTCATTTTGCTGGAAAGTGTGAAAATTGGAATTAGCGTTAGGAATTATTCAAGAGATAATGAATGAAGAGACAAAAAAGTGCTGATCATCAACTCCCACTGGCCTTAACATGAAAATGCTGAATTTTCTGACATGTTTTAACTACACAGCAAGTTAATCACTGTTTTACAGGCACCTTATTACACTGCAATGATCAAGACAGTTTGTGTGGTAGTTATGAGACACACTCTCTTGCACTAAGAGAAGACAAAGATTGTACGGTTTAATTTATAGCATCTGAAAACATTGCAATCCTGATATCATTTTTCTTTAGCAGAAACATAACACACTGCTAGTATATTCCTTGAATTCCAATGGTGTTTAAAATAGCCAAATAAGGTAAGTGGTTTGTTATCACTGACATAAATGTTTATATCTCATGGTGACAAATGTATAAGGAGTGCAGAGTGACTGTATAATTTTTAGCTGCTACCCACAAGCATGTCAGTAGTTCCCTTATCTCTTGAAGGGTCCTAATAAATGACTCCTGCTGGTTGAGGGAGAACCCACACTTAAGTTGTTTACTTTCCTCTAATTGGCCATTTCTAAGACATTCCTCACCAAAGGGATCTGTCCCAAATTCCACATCTCAGTAAAGGAACCATTTTTCTGTTTTAGGCTCCATTTATTGGATATATATGAAAATATATTGAATTATCTTTTAATCCACATTATATTACATGGCTAAACTTAAGAGAATGGTAGTTCCTGTGCATTGAGGCAAGCATTAACATTTTTTTCCTGGGTTCTCTTTGATGCCATGAACAGAGACTCCATGAATGCTTGCTACTAATAGGTATCAAGTGAATATTTGGTAAAAGGCTTTTAAAAGGAAAAGGTAGTTGTTTACTCAGCCGGTCAATTAGCCATATGCTATTTTTTCTTTTAACATTTCTGTTGCTCTAATTCATGTTCTAGGCAGAAAAATGATCTCTGATCAAAATTAAATCATTATCTCAGTTCTGAATACTGTCAGCAAATAAAGCATGCTGCTTTAGTTCAAATGTGTAACAGTGTGATAAGGATCATTAATTCAGATGGGTCAGTTCTTTAAAGCCATCAATTCTGACACACTGACTATATTATGAAAATGCAGTACTATGAATCTGATCTATTCTAGGAAAATGAAATGGACAGTTTGTTTTGTACAAGCATCACAAATATCATGAGATTCATATCATCTGTGCATTTACTACATTCTAACCTTTTGACTTTTCTGAAACCATTGTGTGTTGCTAATCTAATTCCTCCATTAGCAAATATGTCTGCTTTGAAACAGCTTTTCTCACTAGCTTAGGAACAGAGCTAGACAGAAGTTTTCAACTCTAGCTCTTCCAGTAAGAAATATGATTTTGGCTACGCCAAAATATTAAATAATACCATGTTGATTTTTCACTAAGTTGCTAATTTAAAAATATAAAAAAGTTCTTTTAATATAATATATTTCAACTTCTCTTTTAATAAGCTTTTCAAGACTTACTTTTCTTTAGTAAATTGATAACATGTTCTGAGCACTTAAAAACACTATTCAACCTGAAGCAATTTTTGGTTTTTCAGAATTTTCAGTGATCTGTACTTTTTTTTCTTTTTTTTTTTTTTTAAATCATCCTTAATGTATATAAATTCCTGCCTCTTCCACTAAGTTACGCTCTTAGGAAAAATAGTTTTATGGTTGAGAATTCAACCGAAGGGTTAACCATATCCCCCAGTGCTAGAGCATACAATCAATTGCCAGGAGAATGCCTCCAAAAATCTTAGTGACAGGAAAAAAAATCATGTTGTACTGTCTTCTTTTGCCTAAAACACTTCATTATTCATAGTGGTGTATGGACTGCATATAGAACTTGGCTTAGGTATGCTCCTTCCACACTTAGGTCTCTAGTGAGCTGTTAAAATCTTCTTAGCACATTCACAAGGCTTTTCATTACAGTCTAGTCCAGTAATAGAAATGATCCATCAATATCATGATCAAATGACAGGGCATGGAGAGCCTGCCTCTGTTTAACCAGTCTGTGTAATGTATAGAGTCTTATCTGCTAACTACATCTTGAATAAGTTTGTGTTGGGGCATGCTGCATTCTTCTTGGAAGTTTTTCAGAAGTTCTCTTTCTTTTATAAGTCTAAAGAAATAGGAACAGATTTTTCCTTTTCCTTTTGAAATGATGCTGGACACATTTTGCTTTCTTCCTATTGGACCTTAAGCATGTGAAGGTTAAATGTGTATGCAAAGCTGTCATTTACTATATTAAGTTGATTGTCTATGTCAGTCATGCCTATACCCTGTTTGTTGATATGTGTTTAATTTTTTTTGTGTGTTGACATTTATCGTCTGCTTCATATTAATGGATTATGATTACCTTCTAATAGTGTTATGTGTGACTTTGTCCTCCAAAGGTACTACTTCTATGATTATGTTGGTTTTGCAGATTCCTGTGCTTGCTGAGGAAGACATGACTAATGATTGAAAATTATGTATAGCCTGATAAGCTGTCAGTGACAGATATACATTACATGTGCTAGCAGCAGTCCAGATGTCAGTGTTATAGGATACTATTACCCCTTCAGCAGTCCTTAATTAAGATTCAGCATTGTTTTCTAGTTTTTTTGAAAGTCTTCAAAATTATAGGAAAAGAGTTATATCAGACTGGAAGCTGGATTTTTGATGTTGCACTTTCTCTTCTAAACTCATTTTTATTTATGTAGGAGTTGTGTAGAATAATGTAAGTGATTTCTAATTCTTCATTATTGGGAAAGGTGTATTTTGGCAGCTTGATGAAAGTGGTTCAGCCTCCGAAGACTATAGTAGTGATGATTTTTATTTTTTATTTTTATAATTTCTTAAAATTTACTCTGGAAAAGGTATGAGGTCTGTGAAGGGAGAATTAAATAAACACTCATGCAAAATGGCTTACTTAATATTTTAACTAATGCCTTACCTCTCTTTTTGGCTCTGTTTGTTCTTCTTCCTCCCTGAAGCTTAAAATTAGGGGATGCGTTCTGCTTGTGAAGGCACTGCTCTGAAGTGTGGGAAGACTGGATTTCCTACCCAGTTTTTCCAAAGGCTTTGGGGATAATTTGGGAATATCAATTAATTTGGTGTTTTCATGTCTGTACCAAACAAACCCCTTTTCTCTCTCAAGAATCATATTGTACACAAACCGCCAGTAAACTCCAGCTGAATTTCATATTTAGTGATGAAATTTATGATACAAATGGAAAGTATTACCTGCTTTTCCAAATCATTGCCAAATACAAAGTATCATTTGCTAAAAAGAGAGCTTTGTCTGAGTTAAAAGAACTTGATAGCAATCTTGTAATGTGATTTCTGTGTCACAATGCTGAACATGTGTAACTGGTTCTACCGTTTCCTGTGAAGTGATTCTCTTTTTCAACAGTAAAAATAACAAGAGGCTTTATAGTCATGAAGAAAGTGAATTGGTTCTTATTTATATGAGACTTCATTGCCTTTTCACTGTGAAAAAATATCATAATGATGAGATTGCAAGATAATACACCTATATACCCAGTGTTTAGTACGCTAGTAGTTTATTCTGTATTTTTTTTTCTGTACTATTCTGTAGTTTATGTAAACTATTTGCATTTATTTAATTTTGTGCTTTTTATTACTTGGTTCTGGTCAGGTTGAATTATAGCTATATTTGAAAATTGATTTGCATTTGGGTACCTAAATGGGGTTTCAGTTAAAGTACAAAAGTTTGAAAACTATTCAGTCTTCATAATACTATGTTGTAACTCTAAATGGGAAGAAAACAGCTTTGATTTGTAGAAAGGCATAATCTCTAATGGCAGCAATACATCAAAGTATACTATATCTGCTATAACATTCATTAAAGCAGAAATTGTAGGATTAAAGCTGGCACCTGTTTTCTGCTGGCAAGGGAATTCACTCAGACTTGAGTAGAAAGGTGGCTGTTGATCCTTAGAATATGAAACCAACTGACTATTTGAGATTTGGTCCTCTTCTGATTTTCCTAGAAAGGAAACTCACAAAGGAGGCTAGAGGTGCCTTGGAGAGAACAAACCAACAGGCATCCTACAGGCAAACACCAGCTTCTCTTCCTCGGTTAATCTTCCTATGGAAAAACAAAACACATTTGATGTTTTAGATCACTAAAACTAATATTAAAATCTTCCAGAAACAGTTTTTTCCTCATCTGATTACTTTGCTCACAGAAGACTGTTGTTTTGTTTTATATATAAATATTTTTAACAGCATAATGCAAATGTGGTTATGCCAAAAATAAGGTGTGTCATTAATATTCTTCTTCATTTACAAGCTAGATGTGTACTACCAATGAGAAACATAGTGGGGGAAAAAATCCTGACATTATTCAACTGCAAAGTTGGTTCAAAAAGATTCAAAGCAAGTAACTTCTTGTAGTCCCCTTTGGTGATGCATCTGGGTCACGGGCAAGTTAGCGATGAAGGAGCAATAACTTCTTCAGATCAGCAGAAGCTGAAGAGAAACCATATTCAAACAGCCTGGTAACAAAAATTGCACGATCTACATCTTGGCAGAGTCCTTTTGTAGTGTCTAGCCAAGACATTGAGAGAGGATTAGCTTAAATTTAATGTTTTCATTTCTAATGTGCTTCTATATATTTTACTTGTGCCTTCCTTATACTGCTGTCTGTGGGGCAGACATACCATGAGATAAAACTATCAATTTTCACATTCTAAAGCATGACTGGAATAAATAAATGCATTTTGATTTGGTATTTCTTATAGTCAAAGCTGATACTCAGCTTTTGATACTCAGCTGAAATCTAAACTCAATTGTTTTATCTTGAAAACTATCATGAATTTATCGATGGTACTCATCCTGGGAGTGCTTGATAGTTTTTTTGTACTAGAAGAGAATGAATTTTACCAAGTTGGGGGTAAAAAAAAAAAAAAAAAAAAAAAAAAAGAACACATCATCTTTCCTATACTCTGCCTATCATCATGATATCTAATTGTTTTTGCAGGCCAAAGGGAAGGGAAAAAAAAGTGATTCAATTGATAAAATTAGGAACTTGGCTCTGCCAGCTGAAAACTCAAGGAGAATAAAATATTGTCTGGAGTCATGGAAACTAATAAATCCTCCCATGACAATATTTAACAGGTTGGCAGAGGGGATAAAATTACCTTTCATAAAAATGCTGTGCAGACGGTAAAGCTATGGGAATTAAGACAGGATCAAAATTCTCTAAATACAGCAAATCAAGGAAATCATGGCGGGGGTTGATTAAGTTCATGTGGAAATTGCTTCTGCCTTAAGATTCTCCAAGGACTTATTCAGATATTTTGGTTAGTTGATAAATCATCTAGTGATTTTCAACATGTGCTGTGTTTTGATACTTTGACTTAAAAACACACATTTTAGGAGTTAGCTCTTTATAATATACGTTGCCTGGTTTTGCAGGTATTATGCATGCAGTGTTTAAAGGAAACTCAACAGCTGGGTGGTTTCTTAGAGTGCAATCTTTATAGTAACTAGACACATATTCTGATTCCTGGGTCCACTTGTGTGGAAGAGCTCCAGAGAAGATGTCATGTGGTCTTCTCTGCTTCTGTACCAAGAGGTTGAGGGGCACAGGCAAAGGTTTTTTTACCAAGCATGCTTCTCTCACCACACAATGTATCCTAGACAAACCTTGATCCTAATTTATGCCAGCCTTCCTGCATAGTCAGTTTAACTGTAATTGCATAGGTAGAATTCTTGTTTGAACAAAAGATCTCTGGATTATTAACAAATTTAGAGACTGTGACACTCCATATAACAAGAGGTACAAAGGAAAATGGTTAAAGGGAATAAGGAAGGGACTTCACATTAAAATTGTACTGGGGGGAGGGGGGAGGACCTCACTGCTACTGTGATAGATGCCCTAAAACTTTATCAGCTACTTCCTCAGTGGCAACTTCATACCTTATGCTCATTCAGTTTTCTGTTGAGTGGCAGAAAAATGGGAACAGCTGAGGGTATTCAGTGTCTGGCTTTACAAGACAAATGAGGTACAACTGTAGACCAAATCCATATTCTTTTGATACTGCACTCTTTCTCTTCTCTTTCTTCAATACGTCTCTGAACATACTTCAAAAATAATGTTATGCCTTTCTAAAAGACCAAATATATATTGACGTTTGATTTGGGATGAAGTCAGTTTCAAATATAAACAATTTGGAACTGTTAAGATGCTTGGAGGCATTTTCATTACAGTGCTTTAAAATTTGGGCCACATAAAGGTCAGCAGAGAAAAATAATAGAAAACAAAAGAGCAGAAGTTTATTTCAAGGAAAGAAAAAGAAAATTAATACTTTTCTGTAAGATACAGATTTGCAGAGGGTCTGATTTAAAAATAAATGTATTTTTTCAAAAACATTGCCTAGTCTACCAAAATGTTGCGTAACATGAAATGAAACTTGCACAAATCAAAGTTTTCATGATTTATGGTGTTTACTTTTTGCATATCTCAGCTCAACAATGAAAGGAGTCTGTACAGTTTGGTTGAATTTAAAGTCAGCTCTTATTGAGTATCAACAGTCTATCAACTAATAAAAGCTACAATGTTTGATTTACAAACCCTCCAGGAGAAAGATTTTGTTTGTTAAAAAGGACCTTTTCCAGTGCCATTAGAAGAATCACAGAAATATTTGGTGTTTGTTTTAGGTTTATACATCTGGCCTCAGTTTCCTATCAAATATTTGTACTTTCAAGATAAAAATTGCTGGTTTCTGTCAGCAGTGCACATATCAACAAAGGAAAACAAGAACAGTAGTGGGAGTGGAAAACTTTGATCTTTGACATTTTTCCCTCCAACTGCTGATGGTGATTTTTGACCCTGATGTGTTAAAAAGGTCAAAGAATCTGCTGCTAAGTTCATTCCAGGTGTCCTCGGATTGATAACAGATTTGTTCTATGGGGCGCTGAAATGGAAGAGACAAAAGATGTTTGGTCTGTGGTAGTGCAAGAGAGGGAGAGCAAAGAAAAAAGTACTTGTGTGGACGGCCTGGTGAAAACTGTGGTAGAGCACTAGAGGAATCTGGTAACACCAGCTTTGGTAGGCTGTGTAGAATCCCAGTGAAACAGAAATTCAGTTTTTTGAATAGGTGTTATTTAATAAATGCCACATATTGTTTAATAATAAGGTTTTGGACTGTTTACAAACTAAGTATTTTTATTATAACAAAAGAAGAGAAAATATACCTATTAAAGCCATGCTTCTGCCTACTTAGAGCCCATGTAACTTTGCTACATTGTGTGATGCCAATGAAACCACTCAGAGTCAACTTCAGATTACTTTTAAAATATCACAGAGTTGCTCAGTTGTAATCCTAAACTGCTTGCATATTTTTTTTAAATAAGTTCTGTATAAAAGTCAGTATGTGATAACCGTGGGGTGGGTGTGTGTGTGTTAAGGAGCTATTGTTTATATATCACAGTGTTTTTGAAGGTTCTTTGTGGTGCAATGCAGTGGGTTGTTTTAAATGTGTGTAATAGCAAATACATGGGTAATTCTGCTAAAGTGTGAGCACTCCTTCAGGACTGATGTCAAAGTGGAAAACATGCCTTGCTGGAGAATACCCAAAGGCAATGGAGACGAAGAATAAAGGAAATATTGCTATTATACTCATTTTAGTTATAGTAAGCAGATACATAGAGGTTAAGCTATTTGCCGTGGGCCATAAGGAAAGACTGTGAAATAGTCAGGAACTAGCCCAAACTGTTTTATCAATCTAGACTTAACAATGAGATATCACTCTTTTAGGGGTAAAATTGTCTTATGCATTTTTTGGCAATATCAGAGTAGGATATCTGCTTGGTATTGAGTCTCATGAGTTCTGTTCTGGAAGATTGATAAGAACTCACTGCTACTCAGAAATTATGGAAAAGTTGATTAGTGTCTAAATAAAATAATTAGTCTGGAGCAACTACTAAGATGTAATGACTCAAAGCTATCAAGAACTGTGTGTGTTGAAGTATAAATGTATGTGTACATAAAAGAAGGAAACAGCTTTCAAGTTTTAGTCTTACTTTCTTTAGGCTTATTAATTTTAAGCACTTAAATATAAATGTGGCTTGTGTAATGTGATTTTATAAGAAAACAAATCATACTGTTCACTGTATTATTTACTTGTTTTCCTAATGTTTGTCAATAAGACATAAGGTTACCTAATAGTTAGTAAAAAGGAGAAAAAAAGGCAAAAAGAACAAACCCAGAAATCCCTTCAAATATAAAAATAAATGGGACAAGCAGGAAGAATAAGAAGGAATTCTTCTGCTTGTTAGCAAGAGTGCTATTCTAACTTATATCCATTTTAGAGTTTGGTACTCACGCTCCCACTCACTGCTCTCCTGCTTGTTACCTGTAAAATGCTCGATTTCACTTAAGCAGATTCAGTCTGTGTCACTGCTATAATGATTCTTGCTCACACCCCCATGGGGCATTTTCAAAGAAGTGGCTTTCTCAAGCTCAAGACCACCTACTCATAGTGGTCATTGGCACTTCTTTTCTTTCATGAGAATTAAGAGAAATTGTGCCTCTTCTGGTGTGCCAATCAGTTAATTAAGTCTCCTTTAAATTCTGCCTGGGTACTAAATGTTATAAATGTTTTATTGGCAATGCACAGAGAAAGAAAATGGGAAGATAGTGTGTCCTGAAAAGTAATGTTAGGTTGTCGCTAAGCCCTTTACAAGCTTGAATTCCTGAAATATGATTACCTTGTCTTAATATTGTCCCAAACAGTGTTTTTTTTTTTTTTTTTTTTTTTTTTTCCTCTCTCATTTAGTTTTTTTAATCTCTGTGCTCAGCCCTTTGTCCTACAATAATAGGTATATGCTCTCTGCGTTCCTAATTTTGAAAACTGAAAACTGAGTACTGTGTTCAGTTTTGGGCCCCTCGCTACAAGAAGGACATCGAGGTGCTTGAGCGGGTGCAGAGAAGGGCGACGAAGCTGGTGAGGGGCCTGGAGAACAAGTCCTACGAGGAGCGGCTGAGGGAGCTGGGCTTGTTCAGCCTGGAGAAGAGGAGGCTCAGGGGTGACCTTATTGCTCTTTACAGATACCTTAAAGGAGGCTGTAGAGAGGTGGGGGTTGGCCTGTTCTCCCACGTGCCTGGTGACAGGACGAGGGGGAATGGGCTTAAGTTGAGCCAGGGGAGTTTTAGGTTAGATGTTAGGAAGAACTTCTTTACAGAAAGGGTTGTGAGGCATTGGAAGAGGCTGCCCAGGGAAGTGGTGGAGTCACCATCCCTGGAAGTCTTCAAAAGACGCTTAGATGTAGAGCTTAGGGATATGGTTTAGTGGAGGGCTGTTAGCGTTAGGTTGGAGGTTGGACTCGATGACCTTGAGGTCTCTTCCAACCTAGAAAATTCTGTGATTCTGTGATTCTGTGAAAATCAGTTTCATTAGCAGATACTCACCAATCTAGTTATTTAAAATAAAGGACTTTGTAATTAATTAGCCCATGTTAGACTTAAAATAAAAGCTATCATTGAAAAATCTGCCTTTGAATGTAAAAACAAAACAAAACTCTGTATTTATTTTGATGCTTGGTCAATAGACACATACCATGGATTTTCTTTTAAAGAAAACAAATCCAGCATGTGAGACAAAGCTGCTTTTTCAATATAAGTAAGTGAAAGGCCTTTGAAGTCAATGACTGTGTGTAGTTTCTGCTCATCTATTAAAAACTTTTGCTAAGAACATTTTCGTAATACAAACAGAGGCATTTTGCCTCTTGACAAATCTAAATTAATTTTGTTGTGCAACTGGTTCAAGCTGGAACATTTATATTTAACTGTGGTGTGGTGTTTTTTGTTTTTTTTTTTTTTTCTTTTCTGTGAAATGAACATGAACTAGTTATATTTGTGAGACTTAATGATTCTTATTAAATGTATTAATGAAATGGTCTTTGGCAGTCCTTTGGCAGGCTTTTGAAAGTGAAGGGTTGTTTAGACAAAGTGAATATTGGTGAGAAAAAATCAATATGAACTTAATATGAAATATGAATTAAGTCTGTTGAACTTGCCTATTGTGTTAAATTTTCACATTCAAAGTGCTTCAGATCTTTTCTCCATAAAAACAAAATGAAAGCAGGCTATCTTAATAGTTTTACCAAACTGTCACACAGTTTGTTTTCTTTTTTAACTTCTTTCCCTTGTCATCCAGATATTAGCACTGATAGAGTGTTTAGAGCACAGGAGACCCTAAAATATATCACCATCTCTCTCAGGAAACAAAGTAGTTGAGATAAATAAAGAGATCAATTCCAACTGCCTGTAAATAATGGAACATAGAGCTTCGATCTTTGTCTTATTCACTAATTTCTTGTCCCCAAACTGTGTTTGTTTAGAGTTCAATTTCCTGCAACCATGTACTAAGTAGGAGGGTTTTTGATTCCTACAGAGAAAATGAAGGCAAACAACTTGCTGTCTTGGATTAGGTTTGCATTCAGGTCATGTTTCAGATCGTTTCTAGAAATACTTTTATTTGGTTACAATTGAAGCTGAACTTCTAATACCAGTATTTGGCTATAGGAACTATGGTCCTCTTGTGCTTGTTGTGTCTTTGCCTTAACCTGGAGTGGAAATACTCCAGATGACTTTAATGGAAGTGGCTTTAATTAGATCAGACCATACTAAATGTGCAGATGCATTCAGAAAGGAGAATGCTTTCCTGTAATTGCTCTATACTCGGCAGTTACATAAGTATGTTCATAAAATAGCTTAGGCTGATGGAAGCTGATGAGATTCTGAGCGATGTAATTATATACTTTTGCCATATAGTAGAACCAAAAAAATGTTTATCTGCTTTTTTTTTTTTCTTGTCTGTATTAATATGCTGTAGAATTAAATAAAAATCCCTGCAGCAGTGCAAAGCATAATCATCCTGATTGTTTATTTTGAAAATCCCATTCACTTAAAGGGCAGGCAGTCTTGTCTTGAGCAGCAACACTGAACAGATGCTTTTGTTGTAATAACCAGAGAGGAATTTGGACTGTAAAAAAATGTATTTTTAAAAGCAATGTAGTAATTTTGGCATAAGAAACCTCATATTGCTTTCTATGCGTGCGTATTCCTCGACAGCTCATGGTACAATCCTTAAATGTACTATTTTACAATGATCTAGGTGCTATCTGTACATAATAACACTTCTGAGCCTTATGTGCAGCCATATGCCCCTGCCCCCATTTAAGAATCACATAATGGTTGTGACTGGTCCTATCAAGCACAACACACACTGATATTAATCATCATTCTTTTGCTTGTCTTACTCAGTGGATATTTCTCTGCATCTCAGCTTGTTTGCTCCTTAATTGTATTTGGGGGTCCCAGATTTTTCTCGTACTTCTCAGTTTTAGCCATTACACCATTACTTTACTGCAGGCAGCCAGCCTGGGTTACCTTTGTTGTTTTTTTCCAGGCACGTGTTATTATTGTTTAGATAATATTCAAGAAACCCATACTAAACACTGTTTTGCCAGAGCTTGGTCTAAAAGCAATTTTAGCAAGTCACTCAAGATCTCTGGCCAGCTAAATGGAAAAAACAAAACAACAACAGCAACAACAGAAACACTAAAACATCACCTTCTATAAATAATTATAACTGTCATTTGAAATTCATGGACAAATGTGGCAACAAATAGAAATAATCTAATCCTAGAAAAACACCCTAAATGACTGTCAGGTGTACAGCGAGACAGTGATCAGGATAAACTTATAAACTTACTGACCTGAAACTATCTAATGTAACTCTCTTCAACAAGACGTGTTGTACCAGATGAGTAGAAGAGGGGAAAAAGATGACTTCAGGAAACATTTTTTCCCCTAAACTTTGTATGAATCAAACTATTTTTTTTCATTCTGGCCGCTGAGGAGTGTCCTTCCTTTCTTTTCTCACAGTCCATAGGGAAAAAGAACTGTGCTCGTTGTGACAGATTATAAACAGTCTTTGAAAGGAGTTTGCCCAGGCAGCCTAGCTGAAGTGCCCACGGGGATAGGGAGCAGTCCCTGCTTGACAGAGGATGGCTAGAAGAACTCACTGCAATCTTCTGCCATCATGGGCTACTTCTTTCCCAAAGAATAATGAAAATAGTCTTCCCCACATCCCAGCATCTAAGGATCATGTCAAGTAATAGAAACTGTTAACCTGTGCGTTACTTGCTGACCAATTGCCAAATTGTTACTGAGGCACTTGATTTTCTCATGCTAGCTAGATTTATAGTGAACAACTGTAACATAAGAAAGCTTTCATGAAGGCAAACTAAGAACCAACCAGTTCTTGAGTCTATAAATCATGCCTCAGGTAAACTGCACAGAGCCAGTCGCGGGGAGGCCACTGAAGGAGTGCAAGTAGCTTGCAGGGCAACAGAGGGTTGTAGAAGGTAGGGATAAACTTCCTCTGTGCAATTCACACTGTGTACAACCACATAAATGGAGTGTGCTGGGACTTGGCATGCGAAGGTAACCTGGTGTCTATTGTTTGTGCCTGAGGTTTGAGTGATACCCTCGTCACCCCCACGTGTCTTCCAGGCCACTGCCAGGTGGGGATTTTGTGCAGATTATTAAGCCCTTGGGGTGCACTGGCTGAAAACGGAAATAATAAATAGAGATAATTTTACAACTAGACCACTTCTCTCTACCTATTAAAGGTAGAGAGTTTTCATTATAATCTTTTCCAGCCTCCTTCTTCTCCCTTGTCTTTTATCTCATGAAAGAACCAAGCTCCAAAAATTCAGATCAAGTTTCCTGAAGCTCAGCAGCTCAATTCATGTTTAGCTAAAAGTGAACTGACTTTCAGAAATGTTGAGCACCTGTAGCTCCCACTAGCTTCACTGGGAGCCCTTTGTACACATAATTTAGGATAACTGGGCCCTCTGAGATTTTAGCATCCTGTAGGAGCATCTTTTTCTTCCAAACAAAAGGCCAAGTAAAATGGTACAGACATGGCTGGTAGATGCACCTGTGGCACAGTCTCAGCCTACAATTTCAAGCATCTTCTGTGTCCATTAAACTCTAACGATGAATCAAGAGAGTGAAATTTTACCCCCAAAGGTTGTTCTTGTTTTTATTTTTAAGTATTTTTCCCTTTTGTTTTCCAGTCAGACATATTTTGTGCCGATGCTTTCTCAAAGCAGCTTCCCATTGTATGGAAATTGATCCTGTAGATGTGCTTCCAAACCTTGTGTGCTAGAGGAAGAAAAACCTGCAATTCTGCAGATTTACAGCAATTCCAGGCTGCTTCATTCAGTCACAACCAAATCACATCACCAGCTTATCTCACTCTCCCCTCACTTAATGCAGAATACTTAGTCATTTTCCCAACGTAATGCCTTAGCTAACCTGTTAATATTATTATACCTTCTCTGTGGTTCACTTTAATTTGCAGTTAATATTATTTCTATTTTTTGGACTCTTCTCTCTGAATTTAGAAAATTAAAAAGGCTTTCAAATGCAGCTTGATAAGGATTGGCAGTAAACCTGAACATAACACTAAAGAGAAAATTATTAAATTAACAATGACTGATAGTTATTGTCATATCTCAGGGAGATTTTAAGTCTTTTACGGGGACTTTTTAGTAGCATAATGTTGTCTGTTCTCAACTGTCAAGGTATTTAATGGGATTTTCCAGTGTAACTTTAAATTATTGTATTGTTAGTGAAACAAGATTACCGCACAGGGAGAGAGTAGCAGAGAAGTCTATTTCACATCCAGGAGGCTATGAAAAATCTACTGCTGTATTTAGAGATAAACAAAAGGTGGCAAGCAGAGAGAAAAGAGGATCTTTAATGTCACAGCTAAAGAGCCATCAAAAGACAATGAGTACGTGGACCCTCCTGTGCACCAAAGCAGAAAATACATACACTTTGAAAGGTGCCATCCTGGGCTCTCTGAATTAGGCCTCCCTTCAAATACCCACTAATTATGATTTTGAACAACAGGGCAATCAAGGTTAATGTATTTTGTCAGGAGGTTAAGAGAACTCATACTCCTAGGTTGTGCTACTATGACAGAGGATTTTGAGAATTGAGCTGCATTGCTGTTTAAAAACAAAACCAAAAAATTCTATAAAATTCTCAGTCTTAAAATCTGGATACTGTCTATGAATTAATTTTATGTGATTTTTAGGGGAGGACAAGTGGCAATTTTTGCTGGATAAGAGAAGTAGCAAGCACTAGGTCAGTTACAAGAACTGACGAATGAGATCCCTGCATTGAATGGGGTTGCAGTCAAAGGCCATAGCTGCATTGTGAGCCAGTGTGTCTTGATTAAACTCCACACAGACAGTAACTTGACTGGGCTCTCCAGACAAAATTTCAGAAGGGAGAGAATGTGCCTTTCCCTTCTTTTTTCCTTACAAGGAGTTAAATTTTTATTCCCATACATTTTAAAAAAGATAGGTCTTAAGACAGAGGCTGGCGTGGCAGTTTTGTACTCTGTTGGATCAATTGTTAGAATGGTGTGCTGATTTTTCAGAGAATCTAGAGCACTGGCTGACGTGAAAGGATCAATATCAGATGGTTGGATGATGAGGTTTTGACAATTGTTTTTATATCAACACTTCCCTTAAAGCAGGGGATGGAAATGCTTTTTTCCTTGGCAAGGTCTGAATAAGCCACCAGACACTTGTGGCAGATTGCATGTTGATCCGTGCTTTAACGTTATCCACTGCTGACTCTTTGAGGTGAGGGAAGACCTGTCTCCATCTCTCCATCTTTTCCTCTTCTTCTACAGTGCAAACACCTTGTCAAAACATCATGACAGTTTCTGTGCTGGTTCACAACAAGTATGTGGACTTCTAACTAGCAGGATAGAAATTGTAGTGCAGGGAAGCTGACACTGGGTGCTTGAATTCTAGATGCTCTGCCTGGAAGGTGCCCTGAGCAAAATCACACAAGCTACCCATGGGAAGAGTGCAATGGGGTTCAGACTCACCCAGGGGGGCTGCATCTGCCTTCCGGTGACACCCAGTTATTTCAGAACAACGCACATGGCTGTGGGCCTTGTGAAATGGAGTCAAAGGCCACCTCTTCCAATATTACAAACAATTATATACAAAATAAATAAAAGACAATACACGATGACTGACAGTCACTATTAAACTTTTATACTTAAGATTCTGGTGTAGATTACTGCACTGTTTTTTATAGGAAAAAGACGGGAAGCAGCTTCATCTAGGGTATAAAAAATGGCAGAAGACTGACTAATTAAAAGCAAGGTGAGGAAGTGATACTGGGTCAGTGATGGGCCTGATTTTCATCAAAGAAACAGAAAGAAGTGTAATCACTAGGAGAATTTAGTAAGGATGTGCAGAACACTTCTCACTGCTAAGCTGAGGCAGGAGGCATAGAGACTGAATAACAAATAGCTGGACTAAAAAAGAGATCTAGTGTTGCAGAGTGGGAGACGATGCCCACTCCCCAGGAAATCTCAGGTGAGACACAAAACTATGAAATGAACTTTGGAAAACATATGACAAATGGAAAATGTGACTGCTCTTAAATTTCTGTTATCTTAGTAGCTAGAAGAAGAATTAGGTCAAGAATATACTAACTGTTGAATGAGATTGTAAATAGTTTGGGGGGAATTTCAGTCTAAAATTATATTGTCCTTATAATTTCAGCAGTTTATTTAGGTTTGAGAACCCCGTCAATGAAAGAGGTAAGAAAGTGAAATATTATTGTCATCAGTGATGTTAAAGTTTAGAACCTCAGTGAACTTGAAGAATGGTTATATTAAATGAAGTTAAAGCTTTAAAGGGAATGAGGCAAGAAAGGCAATTTATAATCACTAGTAGCCAGCCTAAAGAAGACAGAACCAACAAGCAATCACAGAAAAATGCTATTTTACTTTACTTTACTTTTCTTTACTTTACTTTTCTTTACTTTACTTTTCTTTACTTTACTTTTCTTTACTTTACTTTTCTTTACTTTACTTTACTTTAGCTTTGAGCTAGAGAACTTCTGAAAGGGGAAAAGAAAACAGCAGAAATCTCTGAGATCCAGACAGCTGCAATAACCAGTGGAGATCAGCATATCTTCCATTTTCTCCAACTAAATGCTTTGGAGTAAATTATATCAAGAAAGCTCTGGTATAGCTGAAAACCAGGCTTCCATGCATCCAAAAATATAGAATGAACACCATGTCATTGAAACCAGAACTGAACACTAAAAATTAGAAAGTCTTTCTGTCTAACATCATGATAGGAATCTAAAAAGTGTTTCCATATGATTCTTTTCACTTAAGATAAAAATGTCCTGAAGTTTGAAAGGAAAATTTAAATATTTGGAATATCTCTATGTTTATCCAATTTTTACCTGCTTGACTAAATATTACATAAATGTAGGCACGAACTATAAAGCCTAGGAACTTTCCTATTTATTTTTTCCATAAGTAAAATCTTAACAAAATAAAGATTAGTAGTTTGACATGAGAACTTTGACATGTTGAGAAATCTGTGGGACTTCTCAGATACACAAAGTGCAACAAATGTGTAAACTGTTATATAGTGTAAGGAATTTACATCTCAATCCTTTTATCTGAGTCAAAATATGTACTGAAAGCCAGATTCTAAATTTTTAGAAGGCAAAGTCATTATCATCTGAGTCATTCTTTAAATAGTGTTGTGACTGAAATGATGGTTAGAAAAACAAACGTGACTGATTTCCAGAATTTTTCCAAGATACAACATCCTTATAATAGGGGGAGAATTTGGCAGGGAGAAAAAAGTTTTATAATACAGAGCTAGCTTCAGCTAGCTATGAAGAAGCTACCAACATACCATTATTAATTACCATTAGACACAAGAATTTTCAAAAAATTCAACTACCTGTAAGCAGATAGAGAAGTATGCAGGAATTGATGATCTGCATAGTTAATATATCTGTATTCATAATGTTTTTGTTGTTGTTGTTTTTAGTTTAGCAGCCAAACCAAATAAACGGTTAATTAAAAAAACAAAAACAACAAAACAAAACACAAAACAAACAAACAACCAAAAGACAAACAACAAAAAAGCAAACAAAGAAAACAGAAGTAGATTATTGAGGTGATGAGCTTTTCTACTGATATTTCAGTAACTCCTCAGCACAATGTTAGAGACAGACTTACTCTCCTTTCCCACGTGAGCAGAAGAGGGAATTGAATTTACTTTGTCCTAGAGGAGGAGACTAAGCCTGGATAAGGCTAACAATGGAGGATGCCTAGCTGGATTTTCCAGAGAAAATTGGGTCAAACCCAATTTTGGGTTTGGGTCAAACCCAAAATCTTCAATGCAAGTAAAATCTCATTTTAAAGTATTTTTGGGGGCAGTTACCATCTCCACATAAGCAGGAGCCATAGTTGCCAATCAATATTAAAATGAACAAAGAAAAAAGATGAAACCATCCCAATCTGTATTTACTAGAACTCCAAACTACTTTTAGGAACATGGTAGCCAGCTGCCATTATGTTCACATTGATGGGCCAGGATTTGTAATGTTTGTGTCAGTTTGTCATTTATTATTTTTGAAACAATTTGGAGGGAGCAGAAGCAGCGACTATTTTTAAGAGCTGCTGTTTTTCATGTTTTTGCCAGGGTGAACACTGAATTGGGATGATCCTTAGCTCTCAAACCATTTGATTTCAGGCTGTTCATTTTTCATACTCTCCAATACGATTGTCTAAATACAGTGATCATCCTGTTGAAACGCCTGCACTGGTCAGCAAGAGAAAACTTCTGAATTGATCTCTCTGCTGTCCCTGTGACACAGCTCATGCAAGCATGTATATTTGCAGGGAGCAAACTGTCTCAGACACAGTACTCCTAAAAATATACTGCCTTTTCAGAGGTGGGGTACACAAGGATGCATGGTTGAGGAAGCTGGTAGATTTCAATTTTTGTAGAAGAGAGGTGTTAGGGAGCTATTTCACTCTGCTTTTCATATATACAAAATCAGCAAAAAATGACTAATAATGGAAGTGAAATTCTGGAAAGGAAGTGCAAAAGTCATCTATTCAATCTCATCCTCCTCCTGTAAAGTGAAAATCTCTTGAGATGTGGTTGTCGTGCTGCTTCTTAAAATCCTGCCAGTTGCAAGGGTTTCAGAGCTTTCACAGGTAAGCTGTTCTAGTGCCTAAATGTCCAGGGCTTGACTATTGAGAAAGATTTCCTAAAATATTAAGTCCCCACTGCTGTCAGTAAGTGTTCATAACTCCTTAGGGAAGTGTGGAGAAAATTAGTCATTATACTTCTCATTGCAATATTTTATGTATTCGAAGTATTTACTACACACTTTTCAGATATTTACTCTCTAAATGGAACAATTATCTTTTTTTTTTTTTTTCAGTCTTTCTTCAAAGTTCACAATTTCCAGACATCCTTAACATTTTTGTTGTTTTACTCTAGATTCTCTCTTATTCCTCCAGCTTTTCTAATGAAGCACTACAGCTCTGTCATTGTAGAGGAGGGCAGAATTACTGCTTGTACTTATAGGTGACATCCTAGAAAATTTTGCTTTTCTTGAAGCACCTGCATATGATTAATTTCACTGATTTTGTTTCTATGTTGTAACTTTGAAACCTCTTTTCAGTCCTGCTGCCATCCCAGTTACTCCAACTTTGTATTTGTACATATTATATTTTTCCTTTCTAAATGAATTACTTATTTGATGCTGTTAAAAACAAACACCCAGACTTGCTAGAATTATGTCTTGCTTATGAAAGCTTCCCATAAAACATAACCTGATTCTTAGCTTTAAATATCATTAATGTTTATTTACCAATACCTTGTTATTTTATTTATTAAATTTGTCACTATGCTCTGTTTTGCATACACTCATGCTTGCTCATGCATAGTTTATGAATATAGAAATTAGTATCTCATTAACTTGGTAATTAGGCCAATGATAAACAGCTGTTTGTTTACTGTGCAGGGCAAGATTTCTACTGAAGTTTCTTACCTTTCATGCACGGTTGTTGTTTGGAATCTCTGTCATAGAAAAAAAAACGTACATGGATTAGTAATATCTACTCTTACTTGTTATTGCCAGCTCAGTGAAATCTCAGTTATAAGAGTTCTGACAGACAGACAGAAATAAATTGCTGTATGCTTTGGATATCCAAGGAGCCATAGTATTAGTTGTGTTAATTAAACACCCAGATGTTCCAGCCATAGACCAGGATCCCAGTGTGTAATCTATCTGCTGTACAAACATGCCAAAAAAACTTACAAAGAGAGAAAAAGGATACAGACACAGGGATGCAAAGCGATGATGGGACTATATTATTTACAAAGAGTTTTCATACTTTAAAAGTAGAGCTTTACATTACATGTCCTTTCTGCATCTTGTGTTAGATTGAATTTTAATAGCATGTAGAAACCTATAATAGGTTTCCAGAAGTTCTATCTGACCTTAGATTTCAAGCCACTTTTGTCTTTAAACCTGCCAACATTCTCCCTCCCCCATTTTTGGGGGTTTCTTTGCCTCTGTGGTTGTGGGTTAACCGATGCCTATCAGAGAGGAATTCTTCAGAAGAATTAATGCGATGCCTCTGGAAGGGGCAAACAGTGTATGTGATAACCAAGGTTTTTTAAATATCAGCATTGCAACTCCAGCACTGCAACATCTCTGTAGAGATAAAGGCAGGAGACCTGTGATGATACCCATAGTGCACGCTTCGTTGGGTTAGAAACTGGCTGGATAGCCGGGCCCAAAGAGTCGTGGTGAATGGAGCCAAGTCCAGTTGGAGGCCAGTCACTAGTGGCGTCCCCCAGGGCTCGGTGCTGGGGCCGGTCCTCTTTAATATCTTCATTGATGATCTGGATGAGGGCATCGAGTGCACCCTCAGTAAGTTTGCAGATGACACCAAGTTAGGTGCGTGTGTCGATCTGCTCGAGGGTAGGAAAGCTCTGCAGGAGGATCTGGATAGGCTGCACCGATGGGCTGAGGTCAACTGCATGAAGTTCAACAAGGCCAAGTGCCGGGTCCTGCACCTGGGACGCAATAACCCCAAGCAGAGCTACAGGCTGGGAGAGGAATGGTTGGAAAGCTGCCAGGCAGAGAAGGACCTGGGAGTGATGGTGGATAGTCGGCTGAATATGAGCCAGCAGTGTGCTCAGGTGGCCAAGAAGGCCAACGGCATCCTGGCTTGTATCAGGAACAGCGTGACCAGCAGGGCTAGGGAGGTGATCGTCCCCCTGTACTCAGCTCTGGTGAGGCCGCACCTCGAGTACTGTGTTCAGTTTTGGGCCCCTCGCTACAAGAAGGACATCGAGGTGCTTGAGCGGGTGCAGAGAAGGGTGACAAAGCTGGTGAGGGGCCTGGAGAACAAGTCCTATGAAGAGCGGCTGAGGGAGCTGGGCTTGTTCAGCCTGGAGAAGAGGAGGCTCAGGGGTGACCTTATCGCTCTTTTTAGGTACCTCAAGGGAGGCTGTAGCAAGGTGGGGGTTGGCCTGTTCTCCCACGTGCCTGGTGACAGGATGAGGGGGAATGGGCTTAAGTTGAGCCAGGGGAGTTTTAGGTTAGATGTTAGGAAGAACTTCTTCACTGAAAGGGTTGTGAGGCATTGGAAGAGGCTGCCCAGGGAATTGGTGGAGTCACCATCCCTGGAAGTCTTCAAAAGACGCTTAGATGTAGAGCTTAGGGATATGGTTTAGTGGAGGGCTGTTAGCGTTAGGTCAGAGGTTGGACTCGATGACCTTGAGGTCTCTTCCAACCTAGAAAATTCTGTGATTCTGTGATTCTGTGCCCTGAAAAATCCTCCAACAAGGTGAAACTATTCCTATTTATGGAGCAGAGGAGTGCACTGGGACCTGCAAAAGGATGAACTCACCCTTACTGTCATCTCCCCAGAACAACACATGCTGGTTGAAATAACCTCTTCTTCCTGTAATGTTTGGTGATTATCAAATTAGGAGGGAGTCCTTGTATGTAGTGGTGATTTCCTGTGCAGAGAAGTGGGGGTTACAGACAGATCCTTTCCTTTCTATCTCCAGGAGAGTGCATCCGGGTAGGATGCAGAACTGTCAGAGCAGGGGAATGCAGGAAATCCTCACAGAAAAGGCTAGGTGAATTAAATCACCTTCTCACATAAGGCAAGATGGGGAATAGATCAACTTGTTCCCAAAGCAAAACCCATCTGTAAGTTTTCTTAATGGCTAATGACATATAACCAACATCTCACTTGGACAGAGAGGGAATTTATAGTATGTTATACTTTATGATTTTGCATAAAGTATAATATATATATATTATATAGTATAGTATATATAGTATAAAATATATATTTTTTTGCCATAGAAATGGCAGTGTTAGGCAGGAATTAAGCCTTACCCATATGATTACTATTTGCTATAACGTTTATCAGAATCAGGTAATTAGCTGGCTATCTCATTAGTCACATTGTCAACATGTAATTGGTATTCTGTGTTTTGTGCTGTTTTAGCAGCATTTTTTTTTTTCATTGATTTCTCTGGCCTTTCATTTTATTTTTAGAAAGAGAAAATGTGTCATTCTGGCTGCTTTTTTTTTATTCCTGAGAAAACAGAATGTCCCACAGTGGGAGAGTTTTCAGGTATTCATCAGCTATTCTTGAAAAAAGTATAATCACACCATGGCTGCTCTGAATCTCAGTAGATGAAAGTGGGGAAATAAATTGCAGAATGCTTTAAGATGTGAGGAGTTGAGAAGAATACGTATATTTGAGCCCCCTTTTTTTTTTTTTTTTATAAATGGTAGTTGTCTTTTCTGAAAAACTTTATCGATAGCACAGGAAAAGTCTGTGCTGAGTGATGTAGAATATTCTTATTCAAAATAAAAACTGATTGAAACCTGTAGTTTTTCTAAATCTCCAAATGCTGCTGAGTATTCTCAAATGTAAACAGAATACAAAACATCATCAGTATTGACATTTTTATTTAAATCTTGGAACAAGTCAAATACTTGGCAAAGTGGACTGTGATTGCAAGACTTTATATTTCTGAAGTGTTTGTGCTCTGGATGCTGTGTATTTGACTTTTTCTTTGAAACCAGTGGCAGTCTTAGATACTGTATTCCCATTCCCTCCTTCAGTTTTTCCCATCTGCAAGTCCAATGGACACTTTTCTGGGAAGTCTTCAGGACTTTCCACATTCATTGGACTCTGAAGTCCAAGTATGGGGAGAGGCCAGTCATTGAGCAAGAGGAGAAGAAAAAGAAATACAAATTCTCTTCTGAATGAGGTCTGCTAGGAAATTTAATGCAACATAAGGCTTTAATGGATTTCCAAGTCCTGACTGAAATAACGGCATTGGTTTCAGCATAATTAGACAACAATGTTCAATTCAGTTACAAAATCCGTAGTGTGAATCTCATGGGGATATGTTGTCTATTAGCAAATGATAGGGACCAAGAACTTGCCTGAAAATAAGGGGCTTCTCTGCCTCAGGCTTCTCTGCGACATCTAGGATTCACTGGCAGGACTTCAGAGGTTGTGAAAAACCTTGTATTTCTCAGCAAAACAATTGGAAAACACTGTTTTGCAAGTATTTCCTTTCTTTGACAGTTTAATTTTTGTTCATCAGAATATGGTTAAAATTGGTACTATTAAATGTAATCAAAATTTCCTCAAAATGTTTCACAGCATTTTAGAGCATTGCTTTTATTCATATCATTCTGTTTTTTGTGCATTTTTCCCAAAATATGTGTGTGCAGACGTTCACAGAATGTTCATTTTAATCCTGAAAGCTCCTGTTCTCCCAATAAACTCATTTAAAACTTGTTTTCTGTGAGTTATTTATAACATACAAAGCAAAATTAAAAGAGAAGATGTTTTTAAATGATCTCTGTGACAAACCACAATTAATTAAGAAACAATTCCAACACTAGTTAGCTGGCATGAAAGTATATATTCCGTAAAATAATGAAAAATTATAAATTTAGGAGAGCAGTGACATTTGCAAAATATGTGGAACTCGTGAAATGAATTCTTTGTTAAGAGCTGCTTCCTCAGCTCTAATTAATGTTGATATTGGGTAGCTATGTTGTGTCTTGATTTGCTATGTATCTAACAGTTGATTACATGCTGCAGGAGAAGGAGGGCTCATTTTTCCTGAAAGCATAATTGTGTGGTAACTATCATTGATTTTTCTGTGCTAGAAACTCTCATCTATTATTTTCAGGTTACGCTCTTATTTCCAAAGTAATATTTAATTCCAAACTCTCAGACTTAAACTCATAAATAGCTTGGGATGAAGTCTGACTTGTGTTCTTGACTGCATGTAAATTAGTAAGTTCCTTAGCTTTTACTGTCTATGGCATATGTCTTTTCATTATAAATGTTGTAGTCTAGAATAATGAGTTTGGACGATCTCCCTCCTTTTGTGGTACCAGTTTGTGTATAGTAGAGATGTTGGCCCAGCAGAGAAACTCCTATCTCAGTAGGTCTGTGGTAGCAGACAATCTTTTGCATTGGAGGAAATTCTGGGAAATTCTAAGCTGGTGCTGATGGAGCTCTTTTAGCCCTGGCAATTCGCTAGGAGAACAATCTCCAACTTTAAGCTAGGATAGGAAGAGCAGAATTTTTCTTTGCTTGCTGTTTCACCTAGGAAACCCTGATGGACAGAAGTCAGTGAAAATTGCTTGTACCACAAATTCTCGATTCAAAAGCAGTCAGCAGTCAAAGAAAAGCTCAAATTTACAGCACTCTGTCATACATCAAAAACAAGGTTAAATTAATTCAAATTTTACTATGAAATGGTATGTGCTGCAGCTGATTGTATCAAGACTTCAGTCCTTATGGTCTTCACCAAGACCTGCTGCATGTGGGCATAATTTCAAACAAATTTATTCAGACTTCTGCTTTCTTGTATCTTGTAAGAGGTGAGTTTGAGAAGTCAGGATTCCTGCTATTACTTGACTGTTGATGATAGATACTGCGTACAACACAATGAACGCTTGCCATTAATTCAGAATAATCAATGAAGAAGAAACCTAGTCATCGGGAACAGATATGGAATCAAACCAAAAATAATAATAATAATAATAATAAAAAAAAAAAAAAAAAAAAAAAAGAACAAGGAAGGAGCATTATGCAGTCGTCATCTTAGGAGGTGAATGTTGGTCCAAAGAAGAACACAGTAGGTGAAAGAAAAGAAGATGCAGGAGCTGTTAATGTGGTCTTTTGGACAGCTTGACTTTGAAGGAAGTACATAATTTATATGCAATTACAAGGAAAGCTGTGAAAAGCCTCTGCTGGAAAGAATGGGAAATTGGGACATTTTCATTACTGGTCTTTCTTCTACCGTAGAAACTGACAGGTCATATTCCAGGGGGAGCATTGCGATTTCTGCTAGAAGATCTATAGCCCCTCCAGAAAGTTTATGGCCAAATGCAAGAACTTTGAAATTTCCCTTCGTTCTCTCATTGCAAACTTATAACCTGAGACATGATCCTGTACTGTGCTGTGGGTGAGATGAGCATTGCAGGCATTTTGCAAGGCAGAAAGTTTTCACTTGTTTCTCAGGATTGTGATTCCTTCATGCAATGATCCTCCACCTGAGAATGACCCTGAAAAAGTATAAAAGATTTTTCTTTCAATACTTCCTAGTTTGGCTAATGATTCTGTGCATTTTATGTCCTGCATTACTGTCTGCCTGATGGAATTTGATAAAGCTCCCAAATTTTTATGACAGAATAGGAGGTGAGGCCTCATGTATTTTCATTCCTGCTTTCACTGGTCTGCATTTGTTTGAGAATGAAATATTT
Source organism: Aythya ferina (assembly GCF_964211825.1). Classification (NCBI taxonomy): domain Eukaryota; kingdom Metazoa; phylum Chordata; class Aves; order Anseriformes; family Anatidae; genus Aythya; species Aythya ferina. Next base: position 19,416,741 of record NC_140304.1, read on the forward strand.
CTTGGTGTGCTGACTTTATGGTTTCTTCATGATTAAAGTACATGGGAAAGTAGAAGTGTCCTTGGATATGAGTTTGAAAAAGAACAAATGATGAATTTTCTAATTGTGAAGCAAATGCAATTTCAGAAAGTGTTGGGTGGCTTTAGGGAAAATCCAGGTTAGTGTCTTTGGCAGGCTCTGCTTTTACAAAGGCACCCTGAAAAAAAGAGAAAGTCCCTAAACAAAGTAATTACTTGGCACATATTTCTAGCAGGCATTGTCTCTTTATTTGCTGAGAGGGCAAAACGGGTAACTGATCCTTGACTGAGGTCTGAAGGCAAGTACAAGAATATAAATAAAATGTTAATAGTTCTGTTCAAAAGAGATGATTGTATACCTTATACAAAGTAATTAGTTCCATAAATTTACTTTTACTTTTTAACAAATGACTGAATGACAAGAATGTCTTTTGTGAAATGTTCTGTTTTTGTTGTTGTTTTTAATGAAGAAATATCTTGATATTCTCTAATATTGCCTATAAATAAACATTACCTTGGTGTTTTTTTGTATTAATTATTAACCTTGTGTTTTTGTATTTGCCAGGTTTGTGCCACATCCTGTAGGATGTTAGAATGAGCTGCTTAGAACACCAAGATGGGAAGTTGGTCCTGCCCTGAAAAGCCAGCAAGTTATATCTACCAGTAAAAATGTTTGTAGACCACAGAGCACGGGGCAGCCTCCAAGAAAGACAACATGCCTCAGACTGTTGGAGAACTCTGCCACTGCAGCCAGCCTCTGTGGAAGATGAGTAGAGATTCCAGGTGAGAGATGGTGTGGCTGCACTGTGGAAGTTGTTTCTGTACTACGATGTTAGTGCATGTAGAGGAAGGGAAAAGTGATTTTATTTTTAGTTAATGTTGGATGGTACAATACTTGTGAAGAATGTTGAAAGGTCTTGAAAGTGAGTTTAGAGAATGGGATGACAGCCTTGAAATACATTTCAAAAAAGGTGTTCTGTATGGGATATTTGTAGTGGAAGGAGAAAGGAACATTGCAGTGGAAGAAAACAGCAAATCCTTTCTTCTCCTGCAGTTCCTTCTCAGATACCACTGTTTTTCAGCAGCTGGTAAAGCTACTCCTATATAGATAATTTTGAAAGAGCTTTAGAAAATTTCAAGGTGAATGGTGTTAAAAATGAGAGAAGATTATTACGACTATTATTGTCTCCCTATGTTCTTTGTTTGGAATTATCTTCTGCAGTTTTTTCTTCATTTTCACAGTAATTTTCAGTCTCATACAACCCCCTACTTTCTCTGCTTAGACCAAGACAGGGCTGAGGGCTGTTCTGGCTTGGAAAATGCTAACAGACTCACGATGAGAATTATGATAGCACTGGAATGTGCTATCATCAGTGGAGAAAGTCAACAAATTAAGGACTACTTGATTTCCCTTGTGAATTCTACTATCATTTATGTGAGATGTAATTAATTCATTGTTGAAAATCTATGCAGTGGAATAAGTAAAACTTGTATTACACTGTGCTTTCCACAGGATAGGGGAATCTCAGCTTCATGTAGGATTTTGGTTTGGTTTTGTGTTTCTGAGAATCAAAGTGTACTCCTGAGTTTTAAAGTATTCTTCATACTGTGAAACTAACCTTCATAGCAACAACAATAATCAGTAGTTTATTTTATGTATGAATATATTTATCGTCATTCTTCCTAGAATATCCAAAAGGACTTGATAAACAGATGGGTGTATTTATATCCTATGTTCCATGTTAGAGCTGCTGTTCACCTGAGACACATCACTATGCTATGCTCTACAGATGGACAAACATACCAACTGACAAAAAGGGTGGAGAAAGGATAGTTGTAGACCTAGCTCCTACTTACCACTCACTTGCCCTGTGGCTGCTTTATTCTTTACAGAATCATTTAGGTTGGATAGGACCTTTTAGGTTATCAAGTCCAACTGTTAACCTAGCACTGCCAAGTCTACCAATAAACTATGTCCCTAAGCACCACATCTACGGGACTTTTAAACATCTCCAGGGATGGTGACTCAACCAGTTCTCTGGGCAGCCTGTTCCAATGCTTCACAACCCTTTCAGTGAAGAAAATTTTCCTAAAATCCAACCTAAACCTCCCCTGGTGCAACTTGAGTCCATTACCTCTACCTCTTGCTTTATTGCTTGTTTCTTGGGAGAAGAAATCCCCCACCTTGCTACAACCTCCTTAGAGGTAACTGTAGAGAGTAAGAAGTTCTCCCTTGAGCTTCCTTTTCTATAGGCTAAATAACCACAGATCCCTCAGCCATTCTTCGTAAGACTTGTGATCTAGACCCTTCACCAGCTGTGTTGCTCTTCTCTGAACATGCACAGTATTCAAGGTGCAGCCTCACTAGAGCCAAGTACAGAGGGACAATCACTTCCTTGGTCCTACTGGCCATACTATTTCTTATACAAGTGAGGACGCTGTTGGACTTCTTGGCCAAATGAGCACACTGTTGGACTTCTTGGCCAAATGAGCACACTGCTGGCTTATATTCAACTGGCTATTGACCACTTCCCCCAGGTCCTTTCAAACACAGTAGTGAGAGCTGGCAAAGGACAAGTAAAGAGGGTATCTGTATTTATATGCATACAAGCATGTCCGTCTAGCAATTAAGTGATACTATGAATCCCAGTTATTCAGAAATTGTTCTTCAGATTATGATATTGTAGAAATAGTGGCTTGTGGTTCTTTTAGTTTGCCTTTTCTTTAAGCTTTCTATCTAACCAAAAAAGCTAAAAAGTTATAACATAGAATAATAATAGTAATCCCAATAATAAAATTCCTAGGATTTTCTCCTTGAGGGGGAAGCAGACAGTTCTCAGTCTCAATGAATTTGTCTGGGTATCAGGTGCCTGACTGGTTAGTACTTGCATATCCAGAGTAGTCTCAGTATTGTTATCTCTTCCTCAGTCATGCTTTCAAGTTTAAAGGGAAAAATGAGATTATTGTAGGTTTTGTGAGGTAGGAATTAAACAAAGGATACAAATCTGTAGGAAATTAGTTTTGTGTATAGTAGTTGAAAACTGAGATCATCCCATGGTCGCTTAATCCCAGATGCTGGGGATATTAAAATATTTCATAACATGATATTCACAATATAATAGCAATGAAAGTTAGACAGAGAATGGGAAGGAGAAACAAAAAGAGACAAAACAATATAGACAAAGGAAGAAAAGAAGTAAAGTAAAGAAGAGGAATGTAATACTACAGGGAAAAATCTGTGCTATAAAATCATTAAAAAAAAACACTGAAACTTTTCAGTCAAATAAATGTAAATAAAAACTTGTTTCAGTAATATCATAATTACACAGCGGAGGTGGAGCAGAAATATTTTTTTTTTTTTGCATCTGTGTCAATTTATCCTCTTCTCTGAAAACACCAGAGAAATCTCTTCAAAGAATCACTTTAGTTCATAGATGGCACATATGTATTTTGTTGCTGTATACTCCAGACTGTATCAATAACTGTATACTTCAATAAAAATATGTCTTCAGAGAATTGCTCAGTCCCCTCCATCTCCTTCCTCAGAGGGTTTTATTTCCTTCTTAACTCTCCTCCTATTTTACTTGGCAGTTTATGGACTGCTAGAAAGATGATGCCTAAGCTGTTTCCTTCTTGTAGTTCAGCCTTTCTGATTGAAAGAGCATGAAAAAAATGTAGGTGAGCACAGCAGAGTCATCTGCTCGTATACTAGCCTACGTGCCAGAACAGACAATACTGCTACAGTCAAGAACAATGGAAGTTTTGATATTGAAATTCACAGGGGAAAAATTGAGTTCTGTGCTAGACCTTAGACATCCCCTCAGAGAGCTGATGTTTCCAGTAGCACACTGTACCAAACACCAGTATGCAATATAGTTTTGTGCAAGCTCTTCCTAAAGTAGAGTCATCAGCTTAACTTCTGTATTTTTGTAATAGTCTAGATTTTCACCAGAAATCTATATATTAATTTCTGTGGAACAAATAAGCCAGATAGTCAAAAACAAGAATATTGTACATAGGGCATTACAATAAGATTGAATGATTCTAGCACAGGCATCTTTACCCACTTAGTTCCACGGTAAGTAACCATCATTAAACCTCTTTCCACCTCTTTAAAAAAGACTGAGGAAAAGAAGAAAGACTATGAAAAATGCCTAAAAGCCTGTTTCAGGCACAGGTGCTAGACAGACTAGGATCATCCACTTAATTAAGATAGGTAATTTTAATTCAGAATAGTTGTTCTTAATGTGCGCATGAGCTACTTATATTTCAAGTCTGAAAAGGGCCTTCTATTTTCTCCTCAACTATATCAGTAGAAAGATGGTGTTTTTCTCTGCAAAAACTCTGTGTTGCTTATATCCTTCACTCATGATGGTAATAGTATCAGTGATACTTGAAGTGTAAATACCAGATAAAAATGAAAATACCTTTTTGTTCTACTTTTCCTTCAGCAGAAAATAGTTGTTTGTTTGTTTGTTTGTTTTAATATGATGTTGGGAATGATATTTTCATTTCTGAGAATAAATATAAATTTAATTGTAAAGGGGTGAGGCTGATTTTACTGCCCATGTTAATGTCTGATCTTCTTTCCTTGAAGAGAAGAAAATACAAACAAACAAAATTGTAAACAAAGGAACCACGTAGATAGGAAATAGGGCATGTATGTTCCAGCTTTTACTTCTATTCTTACAAGTGGAAAAAGGCAGCAGTGCTCATAGTCTCTTGTCTGCTGGAAATGTGACAAACCGTGGTAGCATGGGGTTTAGCTGCCTCTCTGCCCACAGCACTGTTTTGCATCAACAATAATGTATCTGGCCAATCAGTGTCAGATAAGGATCTTTGCTGGCTAAGCCAGGCTTTCTTTTTAGTAGAAGGCAATGGAAGCCAATGATGAAGAAAAGGACAGCAGTAAGGAATGGAAAAGAGAGGCCGGATGCAGGAAGCTAGGCTGAAGCTGGTAAAGTTGGCTGTGCTTGCTTAGTTCTCCTCCCTAACTCAGTTGGGAACATCTCCTGGGATCTGTGGATTGCATTTGTCAGGAGGGGATGGATGGATGGATAGGCTGCAGAAAACTTTGCTGAGGCCAAATGAAAGAGAAATGTACCCTTTGAATGTATTTAGTGGAAGATATGATAGTATGTGTGTGGAAGATTATTTTCAACAAATGAAGTAGTGAAATGGAGAACGTTAGATATGGGTAGCTGTGAGAAATGAGCTGATATGAAGATGCTGTGCCTGTAAATGAGAGGCAGGGAGAAAATGGAAAAACTCTGGTAGGGACCAACATGCAGCCCCAGAGACTTGGAATTTGATGCAATTGCTGGTGATCTGGTCTTCTGAAATTTGGGAGATGGTGCTGATTGCAGTCAGTAAGGATTAATTTAAACATCCCTCTTGAATTTTCTGTGTTTGTTTAAATCCTGGTGAAACTAGGTGAAACATTGATAGTGCTGTATTGTGAGGCACTGGTACCTCAGCTTGTGCTGGGCTGTTCCAGAAATCTGTGTTGCTCTAAACTTAAAGTTATGGAAGGAGGAAGATGCCAGCAAGCCTACATTTTACTGAAACAGCTAGTGTTAATCACTTTTTTTTTGTCTCCATTTCTGTTTTTAAGTGAATATCACTTCTTCTAAATCACTTACCTTCACCTTCATTGTCATCTAAGGTTCCTTTGTGGTGCTAGGTATTTGGTGTGTGGTTCCAAAGTTTAATTCATATTGATGCTAGTTCCTGCAAGCTCCCATATTTCTCCTCCCACTTCACAAGAAAACTAGACAAGTGGAATTCCTTTTAACTACTCCATGGGTTGACACGTGGTATTAATGTGTGCAGATTGGTGGTATAGCAAGTGATCTTCATTATTTTAGGAACAATTCTACCCAATTTTAGAAATATTTAGGAATAATTCTCTATAGGACACCTTTTAAGGGATATATATATGTGAATATATTTTGGGGTGTTCCCTCCTGCCAACCTTGTTTTTAGCTCTAGCGTTTACATAGCCTTTCAGAGCTGTGGATTTTGGAGAACATCAATAGCTGACCTTTAAAGTGTATGAGTTTTAAGGTTAACTGTATTAGAGCAGTGACTGAGTAGAAAAGCTGTTCAGAATATTTTATTTTTGGTTTAATTTATTGTCCAAAATCCCATGTCTTCCTCTGAAAAACAATTTTTGAGCACACTTAAGCTGCCTTTTCTGTCAGAGAAGGTTCTGATTTACAGGTGGATGAATTTTCTATGGAGAGGTATGGTAAAGCTTGTGAGCTTTCTCCACCTACAAAAAGACACTCAAAAAAACTTTGTGAAACAATAATATTGCAGAAAATTTGTCAAAATATTAAAGCTTCTGTATCTTATATAACTACCAATACCCCAATAGCATACTTGTACATACCCTGAATTTTTAATATGAGAGAGATTACTCTGTAAGAGATCAAATGAGGAGTGCAGTTTTAGTTCTTGGTGGCAGTGGTATGAGGCATGGGAATTTCCTGCTAATGTGACAAGGAAACTAACAAGAAAAAGAAAAGTGGAACAAGAATAATTTCAGGGTGGATTTAAGGAACTAAATACAGAAGTATGAATATAATTTTTTAAATACAATTACTCCTTGCATAGCTTCTTCAGAGATCCATAAGCTCTGCAGCTCTGATGTCATACAAAAGTCTTTTTTGTACTTTTAGCTGAAAACCAAGTCCCAAGTTTGAGCTGAGTTTCACAAAGTCTTTAAATCTATGGAAGCTTAAAATTGTGCAGAAGTTGTGAAAGTGCATCATTTATATAAGAAAACAAACACTAATTTTCAGAGAACCTTGAATGACAGAACCTGTGCAGGCTTGTTGAGCTCTGTCCAGGCATTCGGGTGTTCCTCACGCTGTGCTTGCAACATCAGCGGTGCATATGTGGCTTCTGGGAAAGTGCGCACAAGTGTTAGGACCTTTGTGGACCTTCTGTGACTGGATGTGACTTTTTCAGTCACTAGGGCTCTTTTTATGAACAGGCATGGTAACACCCTCCTTTTTATAAGATAGCAGCCTCTCCCATACTCCCAAGTATTCCCTCTTCATGTGTCTCTGCAGTCCATGCAGGTTAGGATTCTATTAGACATTAGTGGGGTCTCATGTTGCATGATTACAGGAACAATTATTTTAAAATATGGCCTTCACTGAGAAAGTAACCTTGTTTTAAAACAGAGAACTTCAGTTTGTAATTCAGCACCACACCTGTGAATGAAGCAAATACTGAAAATCAACAAAATACAATGAAAAAGATGGACATTGACAAATGACAAAGCTTCATTCAATTACAAACAGGAAAAAGCAAACAACCTTCTGAAAAAAAGCCCTAAAACGGTCCTTCTGCAATGTCAAATACAGGTTTCAGTTTCCAAATGAATGTAGAATGGGTTATACATAAATGCCTGTGGCAGTGGAGGTGAAGGTAGCATAAGCGATGCTTTGGAGAGAAAACAAACTGGCAACATCACATGAAAGGGCTTTCTTTCTCTCTCTCAGTCTCTCTCTCTCTCTTTTTTTTTTTTTAATAAGATATTTGTATTTCAATATATTTGGTTATTATATTGGTGTTTGTGTGTAGCGAAGTAGGCAGCCCTTCTCAGTGGAGAGTGGACTGATGGGACATATCAGTGTTTTTTCCTCATACTCACCACCTCCTGTGTGTACTGTGCATCAAGGGAAGCAGTGGTAGGCCCATAACTCCACCAGGTTTTTGGGCTCTGGTAAGTTACCAGGAACAAGGAAAGATGATAAAATAGACCTGGAAGAGCTGTAGATGAACTTTGTTTTGCTAGATTGAACAGTTAAAAATCATAAATTTCTGGCTTTGCCTGGTGTGAGCCAGCCGAGGCCTAGTTACCCTCCATCAGTCTGTTCTGCCACGCAAGGCGAGCAGGCTCTGCCAGCTGGGGCACGGTGCTGGGGTGTCTCGAGGGGCTGCCCCAGCCCTGAGAACAGTGCCATGGCACTGTGTACACAGTGTGCAGGGTCCTGGACAGGGCTTTATCTTCAATCCTGCTAATACCATGCAGTAGGACACATTTCCCCGGTCTCTGCGTCTGTCCCTTTCTGAAGGTCTGCCCCACTCCAGAGTTGACAGCTCCTTCTAGCAGCTGCTCCAGGATTGTTTGGCCTCCCCCAAATAATCTGTCTCTTGATGACATGTGACCCCTAGATAGAACCAACAACTTCATTCCTCACACTGTCCCTGGTGACCTGTGACTGCTCTGCTGATTCATCACAATATATTATATGAGACAATTGTTTCCATGTTTAAACTAGTAATTAGCTTTTTTTTTTTTTCCTTTTTTTTTTTTTTTTTTTCTTTGCCATAAATCTGACTGATTTCAGTTTCAACTTCTCTATACAGCCAAGACATTTCTCAAGTGCTCCCCTCTGCTGCAGGAGAGCATATTTGTTTAAGAGTGGATGGTGAGAAAAAAGAATTGGACAAGGTGTTTATGAGACATGCCAGTCTAAAAAATGCAGTGTTTTACATTGTTTGAATATTGTTTGATTTACTACTTTATTTACCACATAGCAGTTGAAAAAACAATCTGACCCAGCAACCTTTGGACTGTTTTTCATATAGCTATGATGGGTGCCTTTTGCTATATCTAGAAAAAATATCTGGCTGTTCTCAGAGTTGTTCAGTGTGAAGTTTATAACCAGAAGATAACTGCGCAGAGAAAGCAGTGCTGCTAGTGCTGGGACTTGGAAGAAAGCAGAGAATTGCGTGACAGGGTGAAAGAAGGGAGGGAGAAAAGCTCTTATTTTAGCTCTTATTTTAAAGGTCCTCAGAAGCCTCAGCTAGGTGGTTATCTGATTGTAGCAGCTGCAAGTTTTATTCACTATATAATATCCTGCTTTACCAACAGTAAAATTTTACTAATGCTATCAGCCAAATAGCAGCATACATTCATCAGTTTGTGTTGCTGAACATCTAAACAACAAGATCTCTCTAACTAGTTAACCCAGCTCTGATAAACCTCCCAAGTCTTATGTGACATTTCAGATAGTGTTGTATAACTTGGTGCTCAGCTGTGGGAATGTCTTTGGGGACTGGAAAGAAACCTTCGAATTAGACAACTGACTAACACTGCTTGCTTTCATGACAGGACTGGGCAGAGCTACTTAATATCTTCAAAACACGTGTAATGGGTGTGTAGTCTCACTGCTTCAGAACGGCTAGTGAGATGCTGGGGTGACAGCATCACCACACTGTATCTATTCTGAGGATGAGACAGGAAGGGGAGAATCCACCTTAGATTTGCAGTTTTGGCTAGAGCTAGTAGCAATCACCACAGGAGATTTTCAGGCTGAGCTATATGAATTATCTCAGAAAGGTGTAGGACAAAGCTGGGTGTCTGTTTCTATCTTCTAGCGTCTCATGTGCTTGAGCAGTCAGAAATCGGGAACTATCTCCACTATCTCCTGCCTCTGTTATTCTGCAGGCAGTGACAGGAGCTGGCGTGAAGGTTTGTGACCTTGTCACAACCTGCAGGCAGTGATAAGACCTGGAAGCTGGCTTGTGACCACTTGCAGGCAGGCAAAGCTATGGATAGCAAGGTGTTTGGCTACAGCTCTGGATATAAGGGGGACAGGGACAGATAGAAGCATTCTTTCTGTGGTGGGTGCAGTGCTGGATGGAGCTGAAAAAAATTATCATTGCCATGGGAACTGGTGAATGAGAAAACTGTTTTTGGGAATGACTGGACTGGGTTGAGTGCTTCATGGAGGTTAGCTTGAGGTAGAATTATTTATTATCAGCAACATTTAGTGACATCTAGAGATCTGGAGGCAGAAACAGACAGACATGTTTACCACTATTTTATCAAATTTGGAATTGGGTGATATTTTTTTCCTGCAAAGAAAAAGGAAACAAAAGGTGAATTTTGGTCCATCATGAAGATCATCTCCTAAAATAAATGCCTAGTAGGCTTATTATATATGTTAATAATAATAGGACCTCTACCGGAACTTTGTTCCTTTCTTAGAGAGAAGGAGGGAGGGGAAGAGGGAGAAAGCCACGTTGACACTTGTGCGAGCAAATGCAGAGAATGAAGCAGAAAATATTTGGCTGCAAAAACTGTTGCAAAGCACACCATGGCACTCCATATCATATGTGCAGATTTGCTGTTGATGTATATAGAGAAGGTGATGACACTTGCTCTTTGAAAGGAAACCAGATATTTCTCAGGCTGGTGAAAGAATAAGAAAAGCCTGAGAAAAGGCATGAATACCAGTAGCTGTGAATGCCATGTTTTAGATGATATCTAAATCTTTTTCCCCTGTCTCTGCTAGAGACACATGAATTAAGCTATCGCAGATTGTGTTGAATTTTTATTGCCTTTTCCTAGCATAAGTAAGGTTGGTGGGCTACAGTGTAGGGCATACAGACAATCTTAGAGAGCTTCAGATTTCAGCATGCGTTGTTACACCTGTTATTGGTCATATGGGTAATTACTGGATTTTAATTTAACCTTGTGGATGGCCAGAGTAGATTGCAGCCAATTCAGTTTTTTTTTTTTTTTTTTTTTTCCCCTAAGGCAGAACAGAAACAGCTTGCAGGATTCTTCTCAGCTGACTTTTCAATCAGTTGTTTCCAACTCCTGCAGTTGTTTCAACTTTTGGTTTCAAAACCCAGGATCTCTTTATATGGCTTTCTTTACTGGCTGAGCTTCCGTTAGGGTCACTACCTTTTGTTCAAGAATCTCATCCAGTTTTCTGCAGGATTTTTCAGTGGGTAGTTCTGCTATGTGAAGCTTATCCCACCTTTTGGCTACCAGAACTGCATTCAGACGAGCTTTGCCCATGATGCAAGTTAAATATATTTATTTTCTACTTCATGGCCTGCAGTAAATGGTTTCTCTTGCCTTGTCACTCAAATTTGGTAAAATGAGTACTTAAAATAGCTTCCACCATATGCTTTTTCTAAAATGTGGAACCTCTTGATTGTGAGGGTAATAGCACCAAATTCATCATTAAGTAAACAAGCTTAGATGATACTTTACAATACTTTACAGCCCTCCTGCCAGTAATGCAGATATTTCTGACGTGAACTCATGTGTTTGTTGAATCTGCTGTTACATCCAGGCTATTTCTGTTTGAAAATGGCAAGTCTCATTAACCAGCTCTGTTCTCTGAAACGTATAAGCAGTTGTCCTGGGCTGTGAGCTCACAACTTGTAGCCAGATATCCAAATAAATTCTGGTTCCTCAAGGACAGGCAGCAGAATAGAATGAGACATTTCTAATGACAAAGTGCTTCTGCGTGACCACAATCTGACTTCTACATTTGCCAAATGTTTCCTTTGCAGCAGCATTTCATTTTTTGGGTAACATTGCAGTTCAGTTAACTGCAGATCAGTATCTCAGCTCTCTTGTTTCATGTAATAAAACTTAGCACAAGAAACAGCTACTTAATAGGAGCAGAGGAAGGAGAATAACTTCTGTTCACATGAATAGGACAATTATCTCCTTAACAAGAAGAGGAATTTAGTGTTCAGTTTTACAAATATGGTAACAATTATTTATAATCATGAAACTGATTTGAAATGCTTACGAGTGGTAGATGGCTTCATATTCATTGCCATTATTGTGCTGTCTAGTCCATGAATCAAAGCAGACTTTCAGTGCTGTCTTTTCTGCCTGGTTCATTATCTACAAACTGTAGCATATCAAGAGAATATGCTTACTTTCAAGTAAAGTACAAAGAAATCAAACTTGAAGCTGTTTCCATTTTGATGATTTAGAAAAAGGGCCCAATTCTTAATTTCACTATTTTTCCAATGTGTTTTACAATATTTAATAAGGATTTCTGATAAAGTGTCGCTACTGATATTGCCAGAAACAGCTGGTGAAATGTCATTAAATTCTTCGTGGAATTACTTTAGAAAAAATATGTGTAAGAAAATTATTTGTGGAAGAAGCAGCTTTTTGACAGAGGCTATTTCTTGTCAGGGAATATTTTGGTGTTTCTGGATATGATCAATTTTTTTTTCTGGTGTGGCCAAGGAAAGAGTTAATGCTCATCTGCAATACACCGTATGTTCTCTTTAATAGAGGTAAAAGTGAATGTAGGTGGTGCCCACTGAATTTGCTGGTCCTACTGTGGCAGAAATTTCCTCAAAGAATCCCAGTGCGTTAGCGAGCCATGAACCCACATCTCTCTCCTCTCTCTACACTCATACTGTCAATCCTTAATCAAGCTGTGCTTCTTCAAGTGTTTTCCCATTTGATATTCTAGGACTTTCTCCCCACTTTATATCATGCTAACTGGTCTATGGTTTCCTGTTATGTCTCCAGGCACTTTTAAAATAACTTTGTAATGTTAGCCACTTTCCAGTCCCCAGGGGTCTCTTCTAAACTAAATGAACTTCTGAATGTGTCTGCTAATTCCTTAGTTTGTTTCCCTACTTCCTTAGCACATTTGGATATTTGCGTGGCCATGTTTTTCAAGATAGTCTAACCATTTTAATAATTCTACTATCACTGCAGAGTTAAAAAGGAAACAAACAAACAAAAAACACAAACAAAAACAAACAAAAAAACTTTTCTCCTTCAGAAACAAACTTCTGACCTCTTCACAGAAGAAATAAATGCAGCACAGGCTTCCCTTTCACTTTGTTTATACATCATAGTATTAAAAAGGATTTGCACTCCCATACAATCAGTCCTGGCCCCCTGCACTGTAAATCTGTTGTGTGCAAGGAAAGACTGGCTAGAATAGGGTAGTTTTAACATCTTTCATTGTTCCTTGTTGTTATTATTTTTTTTTCTCTCTGCCATTAGCAGGAGCGGTTGGTAATACCCTCAGCCAGCCCAGCCTTGTCCCTGTTGCGGAGCTGCTGCTCAGCAAGGGTGAGGCAGTCTCCTCTCAGTGATGAGCAAGGATGAGGCCAGGGTGTGCACTGGAGGTCAGGATGAGGGGCAGACCATGGGGTGGCCTGTCTCATCCACTGAGGCAGGTTTTATCCTGTTAAACTCTGTCTAGTTTTTAATTTAAGCTCATGAATATTTTTGTTTGGATTTTCTGTTGTCACTTGAATCCTATTTAGATGTTCTGTCTTTTTATGAGGACCGTATTCCCCTTAATTTTTATGAGGAGTACATCATGACCAATTTAAAAGTCAAAATTATAGTGTAAAAATCAATGTTAGTTGCCTGTGAAAAGTATACTGGCATAAGAGTCACTGTCACAGGTTCTTGCAATAAACAGCTGGGCTTTTTTTTGGATTAAAATGTGGGGGAAGCAACATTTTGGTGAGAAAAAACATAACTGGTGAGAAGAAGTAAATACAATCTGTCTGTAATTCAAGAAAAATCTGTTTTCTTTTACTGAATACCATTTAGATGTAAGGGAAAATGTATGTTCTTATGTGGCTATGGTCAAGATATTCTTAACTATGGTTTGTTTTATATAAGCTATTTCTCATACCCATTAAAAGCTGTTAAGTGTTCTTTTTACTGATACTTGTATGATTATACTTTTGTAATATGATGACATTCATTCTTGCAAGAACACATTCGACATCTTTATTCATCAAAGAAATGAGGGAATAAATATACATTTTCTTATTCAATTTGAGGAGGATACTAAAATGGAAAGAAGAAACACATACAAGAAAGACAGGGAAATAATGAAATAGCATCTACGGAAAATCAAACTGTGCCCCGTAAATACCAAAATGAGTTTCAGCCTGGAAGTATGCAAGCAATATGTTTGGAAGAATAAGTATTTTGAAAAGCAGAAACTTTCCTGCAGTGGTTGGGGGAGGGGGGAGTGGATAAAAATGTGGTGCAATGATGGACAGATGATTTTGTGTAAGTGTGCAGTGAACACCAGGAACAGACACAATCCTTTGAGTTTCAGTCAGAATATCTAAAAACACTCTATCACAGAAGGAGCAAGTCAGTCATTCCTGCCTGTGGTGCAGCTACATCTGGAAAAGTGGTTTATATTCTGAGACATGCAATGTACAAAAAATACTGAAAAATTAGAAATTGCATATGCCCCTCATGTTATACCTCCATATGTAAGAGGAGACTTCTAGGCAGGTATAAGAATTGGATCTGCTTAGAATGGTTATCTGGGTCCTGAAAAACTTTTGAATTTGCTTTAATTGCTTTCATGTTTTGTTTGTTTTAAGTTGAAAAAAATCTTTGACCATCACAGGACTGATTACATTATATACTTTCAGATATATATTTTTTTCTACTAATGGGACAAACGGGCCAGAATTGCCTTATTCCCCACATTTTAAAGTGGGAATTGGGCCCCCCACCCCATTTCCTACCCAGGGGCAAGACAAAGATAAGAGGGCAGCCAGCCCTGCCTTTTCCTGAGTTGCTGGCTTCAGCCTGAAGCCTCATGTTCCTGCACTGTGCTTGGTACAGGTCAGGTCCTCCCACTGCCACAGGCAGGGCCTGAGGTAGCTTTCTGCTGTGACTGCAGGATGCTTTGGCACCCCTCACCTTCACCCTGTCATAGGATGTCCCACACTGCTGTCACCCCCATGTCTCTACAGTCACAGCCAGTAGCTCTTGTGCAGGCAGGGTGCCTCTACAGCCCTGGCAGTGAGCCCAGTGCGGGCTCCAGCTGGGTTAATTTTTATAATTTCACTGTCTGTGTTACTTGACTGTCCTTTGCAGCAGGGATATGGCCCCTAAGCTGCCAAGTGAAAAGCCCTGACATTCCCATTTAAGCACACTTTACAGGATTTCAGGCAAAAGGGAGACTGAGGCCTGCTTGCTGTAAATTACAAGATAAGATTTTTCCAGCAGCTGCAAATGTAGCACCACAACCCAAGAGAACACAATTTATCACTTTACCTAAACAAGTAAGAAATTGACCTTGAACTTTGAAAGGAAAAGGACACGTAACAAATAAACCAGTTGCATTATTTCAGATCAGTGCAGAATTGACCTTCTTTTAGTACTTGCAACTGGATTCTTTCTTTACTTCTTATGCTTTGGTTCCTTGATTTTTTCCATCTTAGGATTTCATTATCCTTTCCTCATCCAAAAAAACAGGTGTGCAGGCCCGGAGATGCTGCAGCATTCTCCCTGTACTAGCCAGGTGTCCATCTGAACTGAAAAGGAAGCTCAGTGACTCAGCTAATGGTCTTGGAACAGTTTATGAAATGAGGACCTTCGCCAGAGATGGAGAACCAGTGCACCAGCCAGAGAAAATGTTATTTGATAGTTCTTGATTTTTTAAATTTCTGATAATCTTTTCTCCTCGATGGATTTTTTTTTTTTTTTTTTTTGTCTTTGCCAGCTCACCTAATGTGCAGCCAAAGACCACAACAAAACAATTTTCTTAGGGAGAAGAGTTAGAGAGAAATGTATACAATTTATCCAAGCTGTGGATAGGAGACATAAATCAATAACTACTCAATTTGAAGTTAAAATATGAACATTTAAAGTGCTATTTGAGGTAATAAATAGGAAAAGGAAGGGAAAAGGGTAACTGATGCTGATAATTAGGGAAAACTTGCCAGTTGGGCTCGCCAGTAATTTTCAGCAGAAATATTGCATGTTTGATTTGTGTCCAAATATAGTATAATTCTGGAAAGTGTGAACAGGACTGATTTATTCAGGGTGAAAATGGGACAAAGAGTGTGTGTGTGGAGGGTAGGAGCATGAGTAAAGAGTGGACTACTTGTATCTATGTGTGAAGAAGGAAAACATAACTTGGATCTCCTGTAGATGTTGAACTGAGTTTTAGAAATACCCATGAAATGTAGACTGTTGTGAATGTTTACTAGGATAGCTGAAAGAAATTACTGGTCCTTCACTGCAATTTAGCACCCCTCGGCTCAGGTGCTGCATCACATGAATGCTCCTAAATCCTTTAGTGTTAGGTCATCTAATTCATCTTAGATCATGGCCTTTAGTTAAGATGTTAATATGTTATTTGTAGTATTATAAAGGTTGGAGCTCTCAGGAGCCCATTGGGATTATCTAGACAGAGTGAAGTTACACACTTAAATCTTTAAAGGACTGAGACGTTTGAGCAGTGGCATCTTCCATTCATTTATTTTAGCACTGAAAGACTGGTAGCACAGCTTTAATGTTGCTGAAGAGTATAAGGTATTAAAGGTTTTTCAGTGTTAATGTGTTGTTTCTGTCTTAAGCAAAATACTGTATCAGGGATGAGTACAAATGAAAGCAGAGTACAGATTACAAGCTATTTTGTAGCTGAAATGCACTTGATTTCACTGGGCTTGAAAGTAAACTTGACCTATGAATTGCTTTAAGTTACTTAATCTGCACAAATATTTCATATTTTTATCTCATAAAATTTTACTATTTATGTACTGTTAAGTTTGAGGGGTTTTAGCCATGTGTCCTTCAAACTTAGTTCTCAACATGAAACTGTAGATGTTTACCCATTTTATTAATTTTATTTGGTTTAATTCCTTAAACAAGCCCCAGAATGGCTTTCGAAACCTGTTGACTCTGTCTCAGCTCCAGGAAAATGAATACTTTCTCTGTAATCCCACTGTCCTTCAATTTTGAGAAGTAATTGAAACCTCTCCTGGGCAATTGACCAGCCATTTTACATACCTCCCTTATCTAGGTAAACATTTCCTGATCTCCTTTCTTCTCCATCCCTTGAGGTCAATAACAGTTTCCTATGATCTCTTTATTTTCAAACTGCCTGTTCTCTTCCTCCCTCCCTTCCAAAATTGTGAGTAGAATTAATGAATATTTTCTTTACTGCTCATTTTTCACTCCCTTCCTTTTCCTTACATTGTACCCTGTTCTCCCACTCCTACAACAACTGCTAACTGCTTTTTTTTTTTTTTTTTTTTTTTTCCTTTTGGACAGATGTTACCTTTAACTTGTATAACCTGTAAGTGAAATTCTTTTCACTTTCATAATGAAACTGTCATTGCTGTTTTTATCGATTTTTGCCCCAGAATACTAGAATATCTTAGAGAATTAATATAAAGAAAACAGACAACATTCACAGAAGCCATGAGGTTAATTTATTCTCAGTAGGCATTTGTAATGGATAGGGACTTATGTTCTTCCACACCAAGGATGTGTGTGCAGGTATCATGTGACGCTGATTTTTGAATATTGATTCCTGGTGCTCAGTTGCTTATGAGCAAGCTATAGGTCACACCAGTCTGACAGCAGCAATGAATAAAATGGTTACCACACTGAGCTATGTGAAGAATTTCTGAATTGACAGAGATAAATATTTTGACAAAGATAAATTTGAGTTACTGGCTTAGCCTGTGGTTTGTTTAGGGTTTGTCATTCTTCTGGAAGCTATAATCAATTTAAGTTTGTCTGGCTCGCCTGGCTCCAAGCAGAGGGTTTTCTGTGCTTGCATGCAACTCCACACCTTGTCTCCCAGAGATGAAACTCACAGGGTTTCCATCGAGCTTTGCTGGTTTGCTACTTCCTTCCTCCTCTCCTAGCAACTTGCTTTCATATTAGGATGCAATTTGGGATGCCAAGGAGGTGCATAGAGCATGAAATCTTGTGGCCAACCTCCAATTTCATCTGCTCCTTCTGACAACAAGAGCATGCCACGGGTGCTGCCATCCAGCCTCAGCCCCGCAGAGGCAGCCCCCGTGCGACACCGAGGAAGGATAACTCCTGGAGTCAGCCAGTCCTTCTGGTGCTGCTGTTGTCAGTTGCATGCTTTTGAGATATCATTCAAATTATTAGTGCACGAGATCAGAGTTGGCTTGTGTTACAACACAGCGTTAGGATTATTTGTAAATCACGTTAATGGCTAAACCAATGGAATAACTCCCCTCCCTCAGAACTGTTGGTTGGAAACTAAAGTAAGGCCATGTGTCAATAATATGGAGTGTAAATGTTAAGAGTCTCAGATGCTTTCTTCAAGAATAGAATGGACAAGTCACTTACTTATATTGGTCAAGCCATATTTTATCGAGAACATCAAAACGTTTATTGATTCTCAGTTAACTACAGATTTCATTAAAGCAATTAGACATTAAAGGATATTCTGAACTTCTTGCATACGTTCAGCTTTACGGCAGTACAGTTGGTAGCTTTTGCAGCTTTCCAGTAGCATGTTGGACTGGAAGATGAGCTGGGAGGAAGACAGTGCTTTGAACTGTGGTCTGATTTTTATCAACATTCACAGCTATGCTGTGTGGATGGAAGCACAGCCAGACCTGAACATGGGCTTTACACCTGCCTTGTGCAGGTGTGAATAGCTATGAGAAATGAGGAGTTAAGAATCAGGCTCCAAGAGTTTGTGTGCAGACATTTTTCAGGTGTTTAGCACAAATTGCATTAACCACACAGATTCTTTTTTTGCACATCCTCTGAGTTTGACCAACTTCATAATTACTTCTAACAGCCCTTGTGTATATAGAGATTATTTTTATTGGCTGCAAAGTTTAATTGCTGGTTCAGTTGACAGCATGAATCACAGACATCAGATGTTTTATTTCCAACATTTTTATGCTGGTAGGAAATAATACTGGGTGTGAGGAGAACTAAAAGAAATTCACTTGCCAGCCATGAGCTTTAAGTTTGTTCTTGTGTATATGTGGTTTTTGTGTTTTATGCCCCCCCCAAAAAAAGCTGTTAGGGGTTACTAATGGTGGGAGGCACTGTATTTTTAAGATTTGCTCCAGTTCATAAGGAGTAGGAAAAGACTTTGCATTTCTGCTAGGGAAGGGTTGTGGGAAGCTCTCTGGATTATAAAGACCAAAGATAAACCTAATGGCTCAACTGTACAGTGCTGAGACTGCCTGCTTCAGGGCAGGAGGGGAAGGGAAGGGAAGAAGTTAAACATGCATTCAAGCTCAAAATGATACTTAATAGCTTTCATGCCAAAAGCTGCAAGATTCATTCTGTAATTCTTTATTTCTATTTTGTAAAATTTACCCTTATTTCAGTATAATAAAACTGAGAGTTGTTTCACCATAAACTGCTTAAATTTGCAGACTCTACACTTTATTGTAAAGTGAGTTATTTTTTCAGCTGCTCTTCAGTTTTGCATCAAACATGGAATAACTAGGAGAAAATGTTGTGAATATAAAGCTGAAGTTCTGATTTATTCAGTCATTAACAAAAAAGCCCCATGCCATTTCAATGATAATAGAATGAAAATCCAACTGGTGTTTTCTTTTTCAAACTTGTTTTCCATAGAGATTGCTGCTCTTAGGCAAACACCTATTTAAACCTTTGAAATGTATAATCTTAACTTCATACAGCTCTAGTAGCCTAGATTTGTTAATGTTTCATCCCTACTTGCAACAGTATTACCATCTAAGTTTCAGTAATATAAAATGCATTTGTGGAGCAAACACTAGGAAAATATCTTTCTGGGAAAGATGTTGCAGGTATGAAATAAGGTTTATTTATTTTATTTTATTTTTTTATTATTATTATTATCATCAAAGCTTTTCTTTGCCGCTGCTTTTTAGTGTGTTAATAAAAGTACTGGATACAAATCTTAAGTGATATAGCAGTAGGTGGTCAGAAATCATTCCAATGTGTTGGTTCTACATGTAATTAGGAAAAAAAGGAAAGCAAACACTCAAGCTGCAGCCATGGACTAGTTAACCTTGAGAAAGAGTTCTGATTATTGAACGCACAAACAGTCAACACTGTAAGCTTAGTGTAGTAATGCTGATAAACCTGTGAAATATAACTAGTTCCAGAACTGGTTATTTGGTTACTTGAGGATTGTCTATGTGGGATTGACTTGAATATAGTGTGAAATGTGAAGGCTGTTTTATTTGTTTCCCATTCAATAAGCCTGCAATATGTACTTGGTTGTGTTTTCCCCTAAGATTTCTCTTAGACTTGGTGGTTTCACTGAAGTTTCTAAGCCCTTAATTAGGCTACTAGGACCCAGTGGCACTTAAAAAGTGTCAGAAGAGATGGAGAAAACCTTCCCCATGGATCGTAGAACCAATGTCCAAGCACTTTTCTAGGGCAAGAGTGTAAAATACTGCTGTGGTGCCACTTGCAAGGTATGGGGCAGACAGGCCCCTGCATAAAGGGCCTCTTGCTTCTTTCTGCGTGTCAGGGCAGCACCTGTTGTTGCTGTCCTGCTGGGCACTGCTGCATGGGACTCTTGCCAGCAGATGAGTTGTCTGCTCCAGGATAAACAGGCTATTGAAAATTCCATTTAGTGTATGCTGAGGTCTTTCCGTTCTTATGTTCTATGCAAGACTCTTGCTCAGTTAGCTTTGTCGCAATTCCTTACCGTGTACCTCACCCTTTAGCAAGGACTCCAGCCTCTTCCCCACAGCAGCAACCCCATGCACGGTGCACAGCTGTTGCCCTGCCTGGCAGCTCACTACAACTCACGGGATGTGTTGCTGACCAGGAGGCAGCCACCGTGCTATGTGTGAGCTGGTGCATGGGCTGAGAAACCTCCCGAGATGGTGAAATCCCCACCTGCACACCCTCTGAGTCATGACCCACCAGCATGCAGCTTGGGAACCCTTCAGAATGCTTTTCTGGGGAGAGGAAACATATGTTTGTGAAAACTGAGGCAGGTGAGAAAAGACTCAGCGTCATGAGCCACAGTTGACGTTTTAGGTGACTGCACACTGTGGATGGGATGAATAGGATGAATAGGATGGGATGAATACAGCTACCTACTAACAGCTATCACACACACGCTTACATAGACAGGCTCAGCTATGGATGGGGTTTATATATTTTAGTCTGCATTTGTGCTGTGATGTTTTTTCACTAACAATATATGACTATAAAAGTCCCATATCCTCTGCCTAAAATAACACTAGAATTTTGATTTATTTCTCTGATTCTTTTTCAAGTGCTGTAAATCATATTTTTGTGTTCATTTACCTATGCATTTTTGTTTGAGCCACTGGCACTGAAGCTGACGGATGAGAATCAAATGAAGTGTGCTAAGTGTCGCTGCTGTAGGCTTTCATCTCCCTACATTCTGTGGTATGATTTATCTCAGTAATACATCATCTGCCTCATTTTCTTTTGCTTATTTTATTTAGTGTTGTCACAAATAATATCATTTGACCATCTACCATGAGCACTAAGCAGTTGTAAATTAATGAAATAAACTGAATCTATAGAACTCATCTGTCCCAAATTTGATTAGAGACGCCAGCGTTGTACCAAGCCATTTACTACAGATGAACCTCATTTATTAAGGACAGCTTTGCAGGGTCTTAGCTAACTACAGTAAATTGTTATGCATAGTATTTGATTTTAATGAAAGTTAAGTGACTTTTTTATATCTCAATGATGATTGGTGTTTTAAGTCCCTAAAAATGGGTGGTTTCAGTTACTTTGCAGCTTTGTTCTGAGTCACTGGCATACATCTGCATAAGTACCTCTCCTCTCTGACTCTCCAAAATGGAGTAGTCAGTTTTACCTATTTATAAAATAAACTAAATAAAGGTAACTAAAATACTAACTCAGTGTCTCCCATTGTGGTGTTGGAGATTCCTTTAATTCCTTTACTGCTAACTGTAGTACCTAAGGTTTGTTGTTTTTTATTTTTTCTTGGTATGTCATTACAGAATAATGTGATAATATAATATTGAAGTACATGCTTGAGACAAGCCCCAGAATGGGGAGCTATTCTAGGATACTGGGGATTGTGGAGTTAGTAAGAAGACAGCAAATACTACCATTCAGCTGGAATCTAGCTTGTATAAAAAATAAAAACAAATAAACATGTTGGTTCACTCAGATAAAGAAAGCTAATAGTATGGTATTTTAATGGTACATAAAACACTGATATGTATTGAGACTTATGTCCTAACAGTTAGAGCTGAACAAAGAAAGGTTAAAATGATTCAAGTTCTGAAATGTGTATGCTGGGAAGTGGTTCAGTTAGATATAAAACACCCAAATCTTCTGGACTAGCAATCACATTTTGAAAGAGAAAAGCAACAGAAGGGATATATTGCAGGAACAGACAGGACAAAGCAGGGGAAACATTGCTTTCTGAACAGACAGAAAACATTGGGGAAACAATAACTGAGAAGAAGAAAATAGTGTAGAGGCAGAGAGTAGTTTAAAGCAGGTAGATAGAAAGTTCCTTGGAAATATGAATGACATGGACACAAATTAAGACCATCTAAAGCAAGCTTATTTTTTGTAGTATTGATCGGCAAAGGATGGTGGTGAAAATCTTGTATACAATTCTGTATCAGTGTTTCATAAGCCCACTTCATGATTTGATTATGATCAGACAGCTATAATGAAGGTCTGCTAGGGTAATGGTAATGCATGATGAGAATCATAGTGTCAAAGGCAAAATGAAAACACAGTACTCTAGCTGAACAAATATATCATCAATGTCTAAAACAATTCATTTTATTTTTTTTTTCCTGTGTCATTTTCCTCCTACTGAATTCTCATCTTAAACCATTTTATGGTAGGCTTCCACACTTGGTCTGGGCTGGTAGGTTGCATATGTTCTCTAAACACAGTCATCTTGCAGTTGTAATGTTTTTTCTCCTATCTAAATGTGTGTTAAATGAACTGGAGAGAACATTGGTACATGTGGGTTGTAAATAGCACATGCAAATAAAACTGCATTCAGCACAGTTGCCTAATGGAATATTAAGAGGAATTATATGTGCAACTCATTTTAATAATGTTTTATTATTAAAGTATGAAAATTTATGAATTGCAAAAAGCTCTAATTTTGGATTCCAGAAGAAATATAAAAGGAGTAGTCTTTTATTTCTCTAATTCAACTAGCTTAATGTTACATTCTTCAAGAGCAAAAACAAAATTGTTTTTCTCATAGATGGGTGAGATCAACATTATCCAAAGCAAACCAAGTCTTCCTGTCTTGAATTTCACCATAAAAAGATTTTGGAATCAGAAGTAACCAAAAATTTTAGAAATGAGGTAACAAGCAGAATAGAAGTGCTTGTTGCAGAGGTGTGCTAACAGCTCTGCTGTATGGATGGTATATGTGATTTATTTTAATTATCATCAGTGCATTAACAGATAAGAAAAGATACAGACACTAAACTACATTTAAGAAACTGTCCCTTGACACATTTGAAATCCTACTGATGATGATTCCCAACACAGGGATGCTGTTCAGCTGAATTCCTGCTTGGTGGTGTACTTGGTCCAATATGTGTGTGTGCACGTGGGTGTGCATGCATACATGTGCACAGACAGGCCATATGACTGGAGGTTGTGTCTCTATTTATGGATACAGATAGAATGTGTTGGCATAATTTGTATTAAATCATAAGGAAATATCTGAAGCTGAATGGTGGATTCTGTAGTTCTGAGCTCTGTTACTGGAACATCCCGAGACACAATCTGTACCCTGGAGACCTCATGTTTTGGTCTGATGAGACTTAATGACAGACTGAAGTTGAATAACTAGAAAGAAACGGCTGGATTTTCTTGGCCCCCCACTTGTTACTGGAGTAAGGAGTTATGATGTGGTAACATTGGGCATGGTGAGTTCTGTCTCGAAAAGCCAGTTCCAGCTCTCAACAAGGGTTTTTCTTTTTATGAAGAGTGACTCCAGCCCCATATTCTATTATGTTAAAGTAAGGTCTTTGATTGCTGTATTGAGGGTTTGGAACAGTACCACTAGACTGATCTTGAGTAGAACAGAAATGGTTTTAGCAGATTTCAGTGTTTTTAGGTTGTGTCTGTGGTTATAAAGGAATGTTTTGCTCTGATATATTTTTCCCAGCACATCTGTATTGAATCGCACTGTTTAGACAATTCCTTAAAGAGAAGAATTTGGTTTCAGAGTCTGAGATTTAGATTTTCTGAAAGTTGCTTGACATATGTATAAGCTTTAGAAAAACAAAAAACAAACAAACAAAAAAAAAAAACACATATAAACCTGGCTAATGAACCTTACATGAAAAAATTAATCCTGCTTCCTACCAAATATTCAGCATCTGAAAGTATTGACTCCCACAAAACACCTTGCTGAAAACAGTTAGAATTATGATGCATACTCAGCATGCTAGCACTAAAACACAATTTTCTTCACTGAAGTCTTTTGCATAACACCCTAGAGACAACTCTAATACAGTCTCTGCCACCTATGGTTCACATCAAGATGGAGGTCAAGGTGTAGAACCATTTAACTTAAATCCCTACCCCAAGTTATTAACTAGGAAGAGAAAAGGAGGAAAACATGCAAGGGAGATCTGTTCTACATGACCAACATAAAATAACTTTGTACTTATAGGTGGTGATAGGTAAAACAGAAAATGTCAGCATCTGACAAGCCACTCGAGTGTTTTAGCAGAGCTTCAGGCTTTCCTTATAACCTAGGTAAGTTCATATTTTTTAAGGGAAAAAAAAGTTAGAGATGCTGCAAAAGGGAGTGTGTGTGGAGACAGTATTGGTAACTACAGGTAAGGGTCTGTGAAGATTTTTATATTAAACCCCTAATTTCACAGGTTTCTTCATGAGAATATTAAAAAAAAATTCCTGCTGGGAGTTTAGTACTGTGTAGTGGTGCAGTTCTTCAAACTACACTTTGTAACTACCTTACTTGCTATTTTTGTTATTGTGCTGTTTAGCTTCTCTTTACTCCTCTCTATAACTAATAATAAATTAATTATAAATAGAAAACTAAAAGAGTAGCATAGATAATGGAGGATGATGGTGTGGCGAAGGGAAACAGGAGCAATTATCCTTTTCTTGCACAGAGTTGCAAGGTCTGTATTCTGAATTAGCAAAATTGACTTCCAGAGGTGAAGCATCAAAACTTTTGGCACCTTTCATGCTCCCTCCTTCCCCATGTAATCTTCCCCAGCAAATTATAATGAAAGGAAAACTGAACTTTTTAATGGGACTCTGTGACCACGATGACAGTGCTGCCTAGCATGGAAGTTAAAATAATACTTTCCATTTTAGCTACATTGCTGAATACCAATAAAGGATTGGACTTAAGTGGCCCAGCTGCAACTTAAGTAGTACTGCTGGGCAATTTCCAGTTCAAAACTAGCATATTTTTGAAAAGTTCAGTGCTCTAAAGAATCAATTAAAAAGATCTTGTATGCATCAGTCTGCTTGTATATTCGCCTTCAGTGCAATGTTTGATTAACAGCATGTTTGCTTACATGTGGCTATGATGTTATATTTGAGGTCTTTAAATGGCAGGTTTACTGAAGAAGCAGTTTCCAGTGTAACACCTGAGTAGTTCATATGAAGAGGGATCTGTGTGTGAAGGTGGAATTTGGCTGCTGGTCTGGGGAAACACAAGTTTCTCTAGAGGAAAGTTTTCCTAGAATTTGTTTCCTCCAAATTATGTAGTATTGAAATGGAGGAACCCGTTTCTGGATAGGCTGCACCGATGGGCTGAGGTCAACTGCATGAAGTTCAACAAGGCCAAGTGCCGGGTCCTGCACCTGGGGCGCAATAACCCCAAGCAGAGCTACAGGCTGGGAGATGAGTGGTTGGAGAGCTGCCAGGCAGAGAAGGACCTGGGAGTGATGGTGGATAGTCAGCTGAATATGAGCCAGCAGTGTGCTCAGGTGGCCAAGAAGGCCAACGGCATCCTGGCTTGTATCAGAAACAGTGTGACCAGCAGGGCTAGGGAGGTGATCGTCCCCCTGTACTCAGCTCTGGTGAGGCCGCACCTCGAGTACTGTGTTCAGTTTTGGGCCCCTCGCTACAAGAAGGACATCGAGGTGCTTGAGCGGGTGCAGAGAAGGGCGATGAAGCTGGTGAGGGGCCTGGAGAACAACTCCTACGAGGAGCGGCTGAGGGAGCTGGGTTTGTTCAGCCTGGAGAAAAGGAGGCTCAGGGGTGATCTTATTGCTCTCTACAGGTACCTCAAGGGAGGCTGTAGCAAGGTGGGGGTTGGCCTGTTCTCCCATGTGCCTGGTGACAGGACGAGGGGGAATGGGCTAAAGTTGCGCCAGGGGAGTTTTAGGTTAGATGTTAGGAAGAACTTCTTTACTGAAAGGGTTGTTAGGCATTGGAACAGGCTGCCCAGGGAAGTGGTGGAGTCACCATCCCTGGAAGTCTTCAAAAGACGTTTAGATGTAGAGCTTAGGGAAATGGTTTAGTGGGGACTGCTAGCGTTAGGTTAGAGGTTGGACTCGATGATCTTGAGGTCTCTTCCAACCTAGAAATTCTGTGATTCTGTGATTCTGTGATTTTTTGGTAGGGTCATGAGCTATAGGGTCATGGGCACTGTACTGCAGTTTCTCACTTCTCCCAGTAAACACTTTGATGCACAAATCTTCCCATTGCACTCCATATGTGGGAACCTTACAGATACCTGCTACTGCTTCATTTCTTTAAAGAAAAAGGAGAATAGGTACTTTGGGATGGAAAGTCCATTTGAGGTAAAGAGGCAAGCCTGAAGAAAGAGATAGCCTAGCTTTAGTCCTTGATGTATACAAGAAAGGGATGAAGAGGTTGTTATTTCAAACTCATGAAAGTCATTACTTCTCTAAGTGACGCAGCAGCAGAGTAAACCTAGCTTCCCAGGGTTCCGGCACAGACAAAATAGGAGTACTAGGGCAAATTTGCTGCCCTTATAACCTTCTGTCTTAAAAATCTGTGTTGCTTGAAAGATGGACTATTTTGCCTCATTCTCATCCACCAAAATGAGTTAAGAATGGTGAATCCTATATGAGTTAGTTAGGTCCTCCTTTATGCAGCCTCCTTCTCTGCTCCTTCAGACATCTGGTGCAGATCTAACAGGTTGGACATTCTCCGTTCCTCACTGTCTGCTCTTCCATGGCAGCTCCAGTTTGATCGTATCAAACAACTGAGCATATCAATGCCTATAAATACAGGGCACAAGGACTTTCTCTGACCATCTGTATCAATGTAAATATTACTTCATTGATCTGTCTTCTAGGTGGTATGAAAACTGTCATTCTGGGCTAGAATTATCCCATGGGCCAAGAACTGCGAGAGGTTCACAGCATTAGTCTCAGCCAGAGGTGACAATTTTTCATTTTTCCTGGGCACATAAAATTATTTTTAATCGACCTTGGCAAGTTTACACAGTTAACTGATTGAAATAAAATCCCAACCTACAGCCCAGCCCTTTAAGGATTTATATGTGTATTTGCGTATGCAGGGAGCAGCAGTTTCATTGAGATGAATGGCTTTTCTCACAGTGCAGAAAGCTAAGCACGTCTAAGTCTTTGCAGAATCAGGGCTTCGGAGTCTTTCCACTCCTGAGACGTAATTACAACCTTGCACTGCAGTTACTGTTGAAAGCTCACTTACTGAAATCAAACTAAATGAAGACATGCTGCTAGTGCCTAAAGGAACCCAGTTGTCTAGTTAGAGATACTTTTGTCTGTCCTTAGGCAGCAACAACTATAGGTATGAGCTGTGCACACCCCTGGCTTCACCGCTTTATAATTTTGTAAGCAGATGTGCAAGGAGATAGATTATTTTTATTCCAATACTGGACACTATATGGGTCACCTTACCTGTTCAAGCTATGTATCTGTGTATGTAATAGGATGCACGTTGTGTAAATTACAAGCAAAAAAGAATAAAATCTTATTCAATGGCTGCAAATGGTAATTGGCTGGGATTTTTTTTTTTATTTTTTTTTAAAGCTGTGATTTAGCAGCCATGATGGGTTTCCTTTAAAATATTTTGGATGATGCATCAGGTCAGTTGCCTTGATCATATAATGAGTCATGATTGATACCCTGATATGATTTGTCAGCGTTATAAATTTACTGGTTATATCACTGTTTCACCTATTAAATTTTAACCTCCTTCTATTTTTCATCTTGCTTAAAAATAATAATGGGGAGAGACATCATCAAAGGCTTTTTGTTCAACTCTTCCTTTTGATTCTGCCTTCAGTCTCTTGCAGAACTGTGCCTGCATAACTAGTGTGCCAGGCAGATACTGTCTCAGGAGTCAAATGAATATGGAGTTTGTTTAAATTTGGAGAAAGTGTCTTTCTAAGAGATGTGATGCCTCCTGTTGCAATTATAAATGCCTTTTCCATGAAGAAGAGTGAACTACTCCCATCATACAATCAATATATGACTGCAGACTTAGAAAACAATAGAAACATACAGGAGAAGCAAAAATGAATGAGCTGTATCCCATCTGTTTGTCCTTTTACTACATGTGGTAATGGTCACTTATCTGACTACCTGTGGATATGAAAATGCATTTGAAATGATGAAGAACTCTCTCTTCCATGGTAATGACAACAACCCGTGACATTTCTAACCTTACCAGCAGGTCAGAAACTATTTGTGTTCTCTTCTATTAAGAATTTTACCCCTTCTGACACATCTATTTAGTTCTGTTTGAAAGAGAAAATCACATTAGTATGACCTAAAACCACAAATGAAGACTATCTTCTACCAAGTAATCTGCATATGGTTAAGTATTTATGAGCCACCTGCAGGGGATATGAGTTGGTTATCAATCTAATAATACCCAATGTTCCTTAGAACTCTTTGTAAGCACCAGAGCCTATATGCATTAACATGAAATGAAACCAAGCAGCTGATAGTACAATATTGAATGCTCAATGTTTCTCTCTCTCTCTTTTCCCCTTTAATATGAGTTCTTGAAAGTATCTGAAAGTAGTAAGAAATAAACAGTCTTTATGGATCTCCAGCCTGGAACAAGTGCATAATATATTTAACTCATCATGGTCTAATATTTTGCATCAGAAATGTCATTCTTCCTTCATACACAGGGCTACAATCTAGCTATATTTTTAAGGCTTACAGGTTTTTTCATTTAAGTGTTTCAGTAGACTCACAAACACTTCTACGTATCCTCTGGATGTTCAGAGTTAATTTTGGTCATGTTGTTCTTCCTTTACTTTTTTTTTTCCCCTATTGTTTTCAATTTCAAGAGTAAGAGGCATTGCTTGATAACAAAAGCAGAAGTTAATACTGTTGTATTTAATATCCCTTCAGTGCCTACAATGTAAAGACTGCAATCTAGATGAAATTACTGTTGATGCTAGTGAATAAGTTATTCATAGTTTTGCAGAAGGAGTTGTGCTTCCAACTTGAATGCCTCATGCTTTGTTTATTTTACATCTTTGGATGTAAATTACCAGCTATTTTAATCTAAGAATATATCAGAAACAGAGCTGTAGCACAGTCTGTTTTACTACAGCTTTGTCAAACTTACAGTGTTCAGCCTATTTTCTGAAATTACATGGGTCAAATAGCAAGAAGATTGTTTAGAATATATAAAGAAAAATATATTGGGAGATCTAATTTAGTTTCTGACCACTAATGACAAGTGGGGCCTTTAGTTCACCAAAATACTGTTACAGATGTCCTAAGCAATCAGCCTTTACTTTTCTGTAGGAAAAATATAATGGATTTAGGGCTTTATTTCAGAATCCTATAAATTCTCTTATATCCAGGAACACACTGATCGTGGTAACCACAAGACATTTTTCAGTGCATCATTAAAGTTGAATTTACATTACTGTGCATCAGATTTCTTGCACTCTGTATTTAGTAATAAGCAGTGTGGGATTTTAATGGGAGGAAAAATGGAAAAATAGACCTCTCAAAATGTTTTGTTCAAGTTCTTATTGCTGGATTTTTTCTGCATTTTTCACTGCTGCAGCCCCAACATGAGAGTGCCCAAGTAAGTTATCTCATAAGCTATTCGTGGACTAGATTGTAGTCTTCCATACTCCTGGCTTTGAATGCAAATAACTGCAGATGGCAAATAACTGCAGATGGCAAACAACTGAGAAGTTTATATTGGATTAACTGCTGAATTTTTGTTACTTGACCCATTGTCCTCCAACAGATAAAAATGTCCTGGGAGAAGAAGAAGAAAAACAACACATACACCCAGAAAAAAAAAAATAAAATAAAAAAATCACAGATTCTAAACCCTTATGGAAGAGATTTGCATGTGTAGTACTGTCATATCACAGCTTTGCAAATCTTGCTAATAGAATGGTGTTATCTATCTTCTGAAATGTCTTAAGATGCAGAAATATGACTTAAGAAATGAAAGTTTATTATTTTTTCTATATTTAGCACAGATCTGGCAAAAATCTTTTAGGAAAGAAATTCTTTCCCAGTTAAAATTGTTAGTAACCTGATAGAACTTGCCATCTTGCACAAAAGCATACAAAAAGTCCCTGGTGTGATTTGATATCCCATATTGCTCTAAAGTCAAAATTGTATTTAAAGTCCTTACAATATCCTACTTAAAAAGTAGAAGTATAAATAAATAAAATTGATTATTTTCCTAAGTATTTCTCTAATATTTCAGAGGTTTTCTACATCCTTGAAAAATTTTAAGTATATATAAACTAGTAAAATAGTAGTTGAGCAAGAGAGAAAAAAGGTTGTTTTGTTATAAATAGATATGAAACTGTGCAATAAGAACATGAAAGGAAAAAGGCAACACGAGCTATACACATAAATGAAACGTTGTCTCTCTGATTTACACCCTCAAATATTTAACTTCTAATGTGTAGCTGATAAGTTTTCCAAGGACTTTTTGCTTCTGGATCTATTTGGTGTCTTACATAAACAATAGCAGGACTTAAAGTCCTACTGCTGGAAAGAACAGCTGTCCTGGTAAGGTTTGAGTATATTTTAATGTTAATTCTCAAATGTCTGTGTGTTGTTTTTTTTTTGGTTGGATGGTTTTTGTTTTTTGTTTTTCTGTATGTATATGTTTTAAATGTATCTTGATTTTTATTTTTTTTTTTTGTAAAATTCAAATAAAATTATTTTTATATATACATAATGCACTGGAATAGAATGTACATAAGATTTATTTTGGCCTTTCAGAGAATTATTGTGCTTCTGGAGATAGAATTGAAATTTAAGATTTAGATTCATGGTATATAGTTATGCCTTAGTTCAGCAAAGCTTTACATTTACAAGTACATTACTTCACTGATAACAGCAGAACAAAATTTAAGTAGTTAAGTGCTTTGTGGAATAGAACCACAATTTCTTTAAATGCCAACATACCAGACAAATGTCACAAAAAATGTAGGGGAAGGAGGCTACTAGTAACAAACAGTGGGTAAATCAGTATATTTCTTTATGGAAAAAATAGCTTGGTGTATTACATGAGGGAGGAGAGGGGAATAATTAGTATAGTACTTCAGTAGGGTAGGAAAGAAAGAAGGTTAAGATGCTATTTAAGCCTCAAACCAGGTATATTCAAAATTGGAGATCCTATACACTAAAGTGTTTTGCGGGTCTTACAATATAAATAAATATATATAAAAAGAGCTAGCCTTAATTGTAACTAAGCACTCCTGTGTTACGAGCCACTGCCAGTTGTTAATAAGTGAAGAGGCTTTGTGGTGCCTTAAGCTGCTTGTGCTTCGAAGTTCAGAATATGTATTGCTGAATTACTGTGGGGTAACTCAGGGAGTAATTAGCAGTCTGCCAGCTGCTCTGACCCCAGTGCATAAGCTGTGAGTAATTGTGCCCACCTGTATTTGCAAGGTAACTCACTTCACTTTCACTAAGGGTGTAAGAATGCTCACCTCATGTTTACTCAGGAGTAACACCATGTACAGGGGCAAATTGGCTATGAGTTCAAAATATAATTTGCCTTATGTTGGCACTTTATATATTCATCATGTGGAGTCATTCATCATCTTTTCTATGACAACTGATAAGTTGGTTGGTATTTTTATTTTATTTAATTCAAAAAAAAGTAATTTTAAATGCATGTATTTAAATGTTTAAGGACGTTTTATACAGTAGAAAGTGCACATTGCTTTTTGCTAGTGGAAACTTTACTTTCCTACCATACTGCTTTGTAGAGCACGGGGCTGACTATGAAAATGTAAATAAAATGTAAATAAAATATTACTAAGCAATAAGTATTAATTGTATGATGTTTATGTTCCAATGTGCTGTTGCTCCTAACAGGTTCCACCTGCGAGGTGCACTTGTTAAATGAGCATTGCTATTGGAAAACACCTAGTG
Source organism: Aythya ferina (assembly GCF_964211825.1). Taxonomy (NCBI): domain Eukaryota; kingdom Metazoa; phylum Chordata; class Aves; order Anseriformes; family Anatidae; genus Aythya; species Aythya ferina. The sequence goes on from NC_140304.1 coordinate 19,448,678, forward strand.
GGAGTTCACTAGAGAAAATGCTTTCATCTGTGGTATACGTGTACAGCTTTTTGGCTCCAGCTTGAACCAAACAGAATTTTTAAGTTAGAGCTTCTTCCTCAAAAGTCTGGTACAACTGAATTGATAACTGATTCAAGGTATTCTGCATGCAAGCGTATGAACAAATTACTGGTTGGTTAGTATTTAAACCACACTCAGAGAAGAAAGTTAGTGTAGGAAAAGGTCATCCACATGTACTTCTCAGGTGTGATCATGTATGTCACCCCCTGTACCTATAGCCAGCTCTTTCATTTTACTTCTGTGTCTCTAACAGCGGATGTGTTATGGGCTAGCTGGGACTGTATGCAGGTTATGGGTTATGGGGAGCAGTGAGATGGCTGAAAGGGCTGTAATAATCCATTAGCATTTTCCTGGTCATCATGACTAGATCTAGGTGGGACATAGGTATATTCCATCATGAAATCTGTCTGTCTCAGGACTTCTATTATATTACAGAATATAATTTTGGCAATTAAAAGAAGATAATTCTTAAAAAAAAAAGGAAAATAAATCTCACTGATTTCCAGAGCTTTAGTGTACTAAGGGAAAAGCTCAAAAAAAAAAACCTATATATATATATTTGTTTACAGGATTATCGGCTAGCTCAGGACTCCTCCTAAGCAGGGGACAAATTGCAGACTGTTTCTTGGATTTACACTGAGTGAAGGGTTACTGTGCTGTCCCATCTCCAACCTGCAGTGCAAAGAATGTGACTCTGCTTTGAGAAAGTCTAGTGTTGATTTTGTCCCTTGGCCAAAACAAATCTCAGGAGTGTTAAGTTATGACCAGAAGCCAGCAAGGCCACAATAAGAGGCAGTAAGGTTAAAAAAAAAAGAACCAAAACCTATAAGGGGTCCAAGAACATCCTTATGTAGCTAAAAAAGTTTAGTGAGCTAATGTTAAATCAAAACAAATTAAGATATAAACATTGTGCTTTCACTGAGGAAAAGAAATATTAGACATGTAGACATGGAACAAAACAAAAGACAGGATACTCTGAATATTGTATAGGGAGTCTGAAAGATGCCTCCTCCAACACTGCTTGATATCTGGCAAGTTATATAAATGCTGTGATGTTTCTTTATTTTATTTTTTTTCCTCAAAAATGAGGGCATGCCTGCCAAGCTGTTTTCTTCCCAGAGCTCTCATGGCTCTACCTTTTTCAAACCTTTGTACTTATGATTAATACTTGCTTATTTCTGGTAAAGTACTAAGGATCATAATTCAATAAAGATGGCATTTACTGCCATCTGTCTTGACAGTGTTTGAATAGAAAATGTGAAAGGTGAAAGGTTTACTGGTAGGGCTTATTGCCTCAAGCATACAGATGGAATAAGAAGCATTAGGTATGGTACACAGTAATCCAAAGAAAAAATGATCTTATATTCCCCATCTTCTCCATACCTTCTTTACCAAAACAGCTTTCACTAAAGAGAAAAGCTTGACAATGCCAGGCCTCCAGCTGCCAAAGCAGCTGTTTGTCAAAACCAGTACAATAATTCAGACTTGCAGAGCACTTAGATTCCACCATGATTCTGAACTGTTCAACCACTGGTACTCATTACAAGGAAAACAAAGCAATACTGTGTATTGCTTTAATGGTTATCCTGAAAGGTGGGCAGATTGAATTCCACAACTGACCTTAATGCATAATTGTCTCCTTCTGGCAATTAACTGCAACAACATAGTGCTTGTTCTTATTTAGAATATGCTTTTATCTTATTTATTTATCAAACTCATTGAAACTGAATCTTAGGATTCTTCCTGTAACAGGGAAGGATTGTGGATGCCATGATAAATTAGCCATGTAATTTTGGTGCTATACTGTATATGGAAATAGCATTATAGTTTGAAAGAGATGGGAAGATTTATTTTCTACTAGTTTTAAAACTTAAAAATCATAGTCGAGAAGATTTTTTTTTTCCCTTACTTGACTTTTTTTCTCTACCACCACCTGCTTTATGTATTAGTCTGGTATGAGGCAAGTCTGGTTTTAAACTGCCTGGAGTTTTTTCAAAATGCATGACACACTGTTCTCAAAAGATGTTATATAAAGTCTTATGTTATTACTTCACTAAAAATAAGAAAATCAGAAAAATCAAATTGTGACGTTTTAAAACCAAAATGAAAAGATAGCATACCACAATAAAAACAATAAAAAAGACATGATATCAAGTACCTTGTTCTTCGTTGCCCATTACTGAACATGATTAATAGCAGTTGGAAAAAAACACCATCCTCTTTTTAGTGGCCTTGTTTCCCACAATGGGGAAAAATAATTATTTTGTTGTGTCTAGTTTTATTTTATTTTTTCATAAAGTTCAAGACACTATTAGTATGATTTACTGCTCAGAATCACTGATATAGCCGTCATTTGTATTAGCTTCATTCTAGGTATAGGGTCTTTGCTTTCCGAAGTACTCTCCAGTAGGAGATTGAAATCAGATCAAATGCTCAGGCAGTGAATCTTGAGTACACACTTTTAATGTATGACCCCCCTCCCCTCAACCAATAGACTTTTTTCTTGTCACTTTTAAGTATTCATCTGTCCAAGCTATCTGAGAGGCCTTTTACTTAATGTGAATTGGTGCCTCTCCTGAGTCTCAGTGCTACAGGAATGCTTATAAAATCTCATTGTGAAACCAGATCCCTTCTTGAGGCATATTTACCCATTTAGTTTCACTGACCAGAGGGAAGATGTTCACTAGCACAGTGACCTGAATGCAGGGTTAGGGTATCAGATGATAGCATGTTGCATGTAATGTGGAATTGCCTTCCTCCTCATTTGCCACTTAAAATCCAGTTTAATTTCATCTGAAAATGCAGCTAAAGTATTTTCAGGTCATTGGATGACCAATTCTATTTATTAAATATGCTCCATGATACATTTCAGTAGTACAGCCTACAACTATTTAACGGGGGGATAATACAGAGGGCAGGGACACATATGCAGTGCAGAGGCTGTGATGTGTGCTCCGTTATACAGAAGAATGGAATGCTTAAAGCCATTTATCAGCTCTCTTTAATACTTAACTGTTTTATTGCATTGTGATCTCTTGAAAGTTAAATTTTTAAGACTCCAAGTTGAGCTGCTTTAGGACACGGTGAAGCAAAGGCAGACTTCTGCATTGCATTAGTCTTCTTTTCCAAGTAGCTTGTGTGTCTAGAGTTCTGGATCAGATCTAGACAATTATTATTAAATTACAAAGGCTTCTCTGGTTAGAGTAGGCTATGTACAAACCATGCACAGCTGTGTTTAGACCATGTTGAGGCCTGATGTAAGTGCAGCTCTGCTGATGTCAGTGGAGTTGCATCTGCTTGCAGTAGGTCTTAATATAGTCTTCAGACTGCAGGAAGCCTTATGGATGTATGGAGTGCTGCATGGTAGCAATAAATAATGGAATTCACTCGTACAAAGTGTCTTCCATCTGAGAATCTGAAAGTGCTTGGCAAGCCTGAATTTCTTCTTGTGGGAGGGGAAAGAATCTGAATGGCTACCCAGATATGTATTCTTTATCCACTTGGGAATAGGACTGATTATGTATTGCCAAGGGTAGGTGGGAGGTGGGCTTGTTATTTTCTTTTCTTTTAAAAAGTAATGGTATATTTAGACATTAATGGTATAATTTTGTACCATCAAGAGCTGGAAATTTTATGTCCTGCCCAAATGTATTTTGGAAAGATGATCTGTGGTATACATCAGTTTGCAAACAGCATGAATATGTTAGCCTTTGCTGCTTTATCCTCTGCCAAAAATGTAGAGACGATAGCATCTGTTTCCACTACCCACGCTATCCAAATCATTAAAAACTCACAAGAGTTGGAAGAGAAGTTCTGAAAGCTTTCACATGTCTGTGTTTGCTAGGAAAATCATTCTCTTGTAACCATGTGTTCAGTCTTCCTTGCTCTTGGTCCTGAATTTCAGGTGATAATGAGTGAGGCCTGGAAAGGGAAGATTAAAATTTAGGAAATGACATTTCAAATACAAATAAGTAATGAGTGCATGATTTAATAAGTGCTGCTTCATCCAATTTTGAAATCATAAGTATACTTTTTTGATGCAATAAACTATGGAAAACACTTTAGAAACATAGCTAGCCAAAGCTGTGTAACAGAATTCATGGTTAGGTCTCAGTCATATGGATCTTGGATGCTAAACAACTGAGTCGTTCTCTCCAGTGCTGAAAACCCTCTATTACAAGTTGCGTTCAGAACATATTAGGGTTTGGAACTGGTTTACTTTATTATTATTATTATTATTATTATTATTATTTTTTATTTATTCTGGGTAGTTTGCTAGTGGCTTTTAAGAGCCTTCTAAAATAACCAATGTGCATTTTCCTTTCCCATCTCTTTCCCACACTCTTTATTTTTCTCATATGCCACTATTGGATTATAGGTAGAAAGAACTCTATGTACAGAACTGACCAAACTACAGGAAATAGTGGTCTCTTACTTGTCTTTTTCATTACTTTTTTAAAGCCATATTGCTCCTCTGCAATGCAGAAAAAAATGAAAATGTAAAAAAATCAAATTCAAAGTGACATCCGTTTATTTCACTTTCACATCTCTGCCACAGATTCTGCATTCTGCTCTCGCAGAATCTGATCCATTACTTGCTGGTATCAATAACAGTGCAGATGATGATTTCTGAGCAGGAAGAACTGGCTTCTTTGTTGTGGTCTGAAGCATAGATTTAAAGATATTAAATGGCAAAGATGCACACCATTGGTACTTGTACAATTAGATGTACAATAAACTTCTTAGAGTTGTCTCAGTAGAAAGGGAATTTTGAGCCTAGTGAAAAATAGCTACAAAGGAGACCAAAGTGGAAAAATGCTTAAGAATTTGAGAAGCACAGAGATGAATCAAAAATAACATTACACAACAGCTTGAAATCATCACCAATGCTTGGGGAAATTAGGGTTCTTTAAGACTTTAGAACAAGAAAAGCTATTGTATTATCTCCATATTGTATTTAAAAAAGAGAGAAATTTTGGTTTTGTTTTGCTTTACTTTTATGCCTAGAGAAAGGTTTGAACCCCTCTATAATCCTTAGTGATATTTAATCTGTCCTTTTCCAAAACTGTCAAAACTTGCAGATGCATAAGAAGATTTTACTTTCTACCTTTTTGTAGCTCTTTTCTGTGTCAGAAACTTGGTGATAAAAATTGGTTATGTGGACATGTTAACTTTGTTATTTTAAGCTATTTTATCACAACCTCTATATTTTGATTGATTAACAGACCAAGTGATTTTCCACAACAAATAACGAGAAGTTCCTTGCAATCTGGACTAAAAAAAACAACAAAAAACCCTGTTTTGCACAGCAGTGTGGCCTAGAATGCATGGATATGCTGACTCCAGCCATTAGAGCCAGTGCTTAGTATTACAAACGAGTATATTTTGTCAGGTCGGAAGCAACTTCTGGTGTGAGGGTTTAAAGCTCCCAGTGTGTCTTGGGGCTGAGCTCATTTCTGTACAGTGCGAGAAAGTCATTGTTTTTTCAGTTCCAATTTCATGAGTAAGAGGAAAATACTGCAAGAGTGCTTGTGATTTGTGGTGGGAAAACAGAAACAGTATGTTGTGCTGTGTGTGTATGTGGCCTCAGGGCTTCCAGACTTCCTAGTCAATTAAAAAGTTTTAAGTTGAGTAAGTTCTATCCCTATCAACGACAATACAGGCTATCCCTGAATATTCAAAGAGCAATATTTCTCCAGATGAGTCACATTTTTAACTTAAATTTTGGTTACTGGCGTGGCTATGTCACATGATAAAAAAGTATTTTCTGTTGCTTGTTGTACTAAGTTAGGAGACAGAAGCATAGGAAGGATGCAGCACTGGTCTAGCTGTGGCACTGCTCCTGGTCTCAGCAGTGGAACTTTTCAGTCCTCTGTGGAAGCGTCTTCTAGGTAATTTCCTGGGTTATAGAGCAAACTCACCTTTCACCCAGCCCCAAATCAGGAGCCTCTGGGGGCTTTTAACCATGAGACATGGCAAGAAGCTGGCTTGAATGTTGGCTTCCTTGTTTCTTGTGATTTTTTTTTTGCTATGACAAATGGTTATATTCATTTATCACACGTTGCACAGCAAAGCAGGAGCCCTTAGTCTGGCAATGACAATTCACATTCTTCTTGCCTGTCTCAAGAAATTTTTAAATAATGTCCTGCTGCAATGTCTGCTACTATGTTTGAAAACAGTATAATGATAGAGAAACACCAAGTGGGTGAACTTATAATTGTATGGTAAATGTAGACAACAATGCTGATATTTTAATTGCTAGAGGTAGGCTTCAGGGTTAATAATCCTTTGATATCCTATTATGTGATAATGTGTTCATAATGAATAAACTTGCCCATTTAGAGTGAATAAAAAGTCAGAAGATGTTATACTGATGAAATTAAAAACAGCACAATGTTTACCTGTGTTTTCTTCAGTTAGACACTGAATGGATGTTATCTCACAGGTTTCAGAGCTGATTTTCTATTCAGTATGTGGGCACTCTTGCATAGTTTATTCTGAATTTCTGCCTGTGGAGATTGCATACAGACACCCAACATTTCCTGAGGCTCATTGGCAAAGCAATTCTTATTGTGCACATACCCAATGGGAAAATTCAGCCTACCTTTTGTGTGGTTCTAAATCTGCAAGATAGTTATGACAGAGAGAATATAGCATTGGATAGAATTATGGAAGCAATTGGAACAACTGGCATTACTTGTTTGATGGTTTAGGCAAAAGGTACAATATCTTATGATATATAAATGGTGTGGAGAGGGACCTCTGCACCTCTCAGTGAGTCCTTGCCCATGGACTGCAGCAGAGAATGCCTGTTGCAAGCAAGCATTTCAGAAATGCAAAAGTGAAATATGTAGGCAAAATTCAGAAAATTCTTTTTCAACTTGCAAATAGCTATAGATCCTAGAAGAGGTAAAATAATGATTGAAAATATTTTTTCCTGCTATTGGGAGTTGCCGTTATACTCACGTGTTTTTCTCTGCCAAAGCAATAGGAAAAAGAACATGAACAAAATTTTTCTTTTTCATATTGAGAAATTAACATAATGTGTATGTCAAATGAGGTTAAGGTATAGAAAATATGTACATGGTCTTTTGAAAAATACCAGACATGCCCATGACTTATTGGTGTGAAAAGCTGTGTGTGTCTAGTATGGTGATGTAGTAGGCTCAGAGACAGCATGCAATGTGGCAGTTGCTATGGTAACAAGATGTTTTTCATTGAAGAGCCATTAAAATGGTGGCATATAAATAACATATGTACAGTACATTGTCTTTGAGAGAGCAGTTCTTGTCCAGGGATTGTAAGCACATGCTTTCATTCCCTTTTCCCCTTTCCTTTTTTTTTTTTTTTTTCCCACCTCCTTCCCCAAATTCTTATGTTTTTTATCTCAGATGATCAGCCTGCCTCATTTTTAACACATTGCCTCTTTGATGCTGTACGGCTCACAGACCTGATGTGGGGCAATTAGAGGTGACTGAATAATGTACTTGTTGTTAAGGGAAAGAATTGATGGACCGAAGACAAAAGGAAGTAAAGCATGTGAGGCTCATTCCATGATTCCTAAGCATAAGACTCAGCCAAGACTTACTCAGTTCAGAGTATGATCTTCAAAAGTGCAGAAGAGTTTATCCCAGTCCATTTTTAATTGCTTTATTGTGCTTAACTTTAGGTACAATAATTCTATGTACTTCAGCTAGGTGACTTCCAGTATTAAAGTTTATCAAGTGTTGAAACATTTTCCTGAACTGGAGCTTGGCAGTTTCTTGCAAATTCTTGCAAGATCAAGACAGTATATATTTTTAGAGACCAAATATTACAGAGACTTTGTTCCCACTTCTCCACCTGTTTAGAGAAGTCAGCAGTGCTAAGGCAGCAACGAAAAGATAGGTAATTCCACTGTGGTGCAATCAGCAAAGAAGACAAATGTCTCAATTTTCCTACTGTCCTGCTATCCAGATTTGTATAGTGCAGAAGATATAGTCTGTATACCTAAGACTTAAGATTTGTGATTTATATGGGAAATTTCCAAAGCTGTACAATTTACAAAACTGAATGAAAATTTCCTGAGGTTACCATGATGTGTTTTCATTAAAACAGTCATTCCTCAGTTGGGTGAAGTAGCTGGTACTACGAAAAGGGGATTTTAAACCACTCAGTATTGTTCACTGCCCTGAAACAGGAGTGAAATATACTGTGGGGAGAAGAGGTGCGTTTCGGCATTATTACACAATTGCAAAGGAAAACATAAAAACAAACAAACAAACAAAAAACATTAACTGTTGGAAGGTGAAATGTTTTAATAAGAATGATGTCCTAATTCTGTTTATGAGAGTAAAATAACTGAAATTGAAGAACACATTTGCTGAGACTGACATCCCCTGGGTTAGAAGGCCAGTAGCAAGAGTCTTTGCTGTGCTGTGATGTAGGTTTATGCAAGCACCTACGCCGTGGGGATGCATTCATAGAGATGGGTGTAGCAAACCTAATTGGTAAAGCTATATACAATACCAGCCCCTCTACCATCTAATGGCAAAGTTACCCTTTGTCCACAAAGGGAAAAACAGTGGAAGTCTCCTGGGAAAGTGTAGGAGAAAGTTAAGCAGGAACTGAAATTTAATACAAAGTAACAGCACAGTCCTTGAACTCAGTAGTGTGTGCAGCCAAATACCAACTGCTTCCCCTGTTTCTCTTACTACCACAAAAATTCTTGTGTTTACTGTTTATTGTTATTTTTCCCTTTTTGTCATTTTTCCAAACATTTATTTTCAGAGAAAACCCCCTAGTAGCATATCTGAAGAATATAAACACTTGTGCTGGCAGTCACTAATTTGCAGTAGGAACATTCACTAATCTGAAACGATTCCGTCCTAAAGTTCAGGTTAGCAAAATTCCACTGTCAATTATTTCAAATTACTTCAGTGAAGCAGAGAATGTAAATGAAAGAAAAGAAAGAGTGGTGGTAAAAATCTTGTACATGCGAGCACTCACGGAGATGGTATGTGAATTGTCTGCCTACTGTGTTTGTAACACAAGGCACTGAAGAACAAATGGTCTTCTTGCAGCTGCAAAGAGGATTTAGCCACTGCTAGTGAGAGGCACGTAATTCCCAGAGGACAGCCCTCACTGGAGACAGGAGCCTGCTGTTGTGTTTTGCTGTCCTGTATTAGAAATTAAAGCTAGCCTGAATAATAATCAGATATGGAGTTGACTTGAAAAGGCTGATCAGGTTCATTGGTTCAAGAGCAGAAATATCTGTGTTTACTCCAAGGAATGATCAATCTAAGTATTCATATAGAAAGTAGTTTCTATTTCAAATTATATTCTTAGTAATAGTTTTATTTCCAGTTCTAAGAACAGAAGGCTATGAAACTTCCATGACAGTGTGTGATGAATACAGGCAAATGTTGAATTTCTATGATGGTTCTATGTACATGCAGTCAAAACAAGGCTACACGTTAAAAAAAAAAATAAATCTCAGGCATTAAGGTTGTAAATTAAGAGCTGAAACCCAAGGCTTGGAGGACAACCTTAATTTGATACCTTTCTATGAATTATATCTATCTATTATATCTATCTATTATATATCTATATATATATAGTATATCTATCTATGTATCTATTCTCTGGATACCCAGTACCCTGAGCTGGTGGAAGGGGATGGGGAGCAGGATGTGGCCCTCATTATCCATGAAGAACTGGTTGGTGACCTACTACGGCACTTAGATGTGCACAAGTCGATGGGGCCAGATGGGATCCACCCAAGGGTACTGAGGGAACTGGCAGAGGAGCTGGCCAAGCCGCTGTCCATCATTTATCAACAGTCCTGGCTATCGGGGGAGGTCCCAATCGACTGGCGGCTAGCAAACGTGACGCCCATCTACAAGAAGGGCCGGAGGGCAGACCCAGGAAACTACAGGCCTGTCAGTTTGACCTCAGTGCCAGGAAAGCTCATGGAGCAGATCCTCCTGAGAGTCATCATGCAGCACGTGAAGGGGAAGCAGGCGATCAGGCCCAGTCAGCATGGCTTTATGAAAGGCAGGTCATGCCTGACGAACCTGATCTCCTTCTATGACAGAGTGACGCGCTGGGTGGATGAGGGAAAGGCTGTGGATGTGGTCTACCTTGACTTCAGCAAGGCTTTTGACACCGTCTCCCACAGCATTCTCCTCAAGAAACTGGCTGCTCTTGGCTTGGACTGGCGCACGCTTCGTTGGGTTAGAAACTGGCTGGATAGCCGGGCCCAAAGAGTCGTGGTGAGTCCAAAAAGTCCAGTTGGAGGCCAGTCACTAGTGGCGTCCCCCCAGGGCACGCTTCGTTGGGTTAGAAACTGGCTGGATAGCCGGGCCCAAAGAGTCGTGGTGAGTCCAAAAGTCCAGTTGGAGGCCAGTCACTAGTGGCGTCCCCCAGGGCTCGGTGCTGGGGCCGGTCCTCTTTAATATCTTCATCGATGATCTGGACGAGGGCATCGAGTGCACCCTCAGTAAGTTCGCAGATGACACCAAGTTAGGTGCGTGTGTCGATCTGCTTGAGGGTAGGAAAGCTCTGCAGGAGGATCTGGATAGGCTGCACCGATGGGCTGAGGTCAACTGCATGAAGTTTAACAAGGCCAAGTGCCGGGTCCTGCACCTGGGGCGCAATAACCCCAAGCAGAGCTACAGGCTGGGAGAGGAATGGTTGGAAAGCTGCCAGGCAGAGAAGGACCTGGGAGTGATGGTGGACAGTCGGCTGAATATGAGCCAGCAGTGTGCTCAGGTGGCCAAGAAGGCCAACGGCATCCTGGCTTGTATTAGGAACAGCGTGACCAGCAGGGCTAGGGAGGTGATCGTCCCCCTGTACTCAGCTCTGGTGAGGCCGCACCTCGAGTACTGTGTTCAGTTTTGGGCCCCTCGCTACAAGAAGGACATCGAGGTGCTTGAGCGGGTGCAGAGAAGGGCGACGAAGCTGGTGAGGGGCCTGGAGAAGAAGTCCTACGAGGAGCGGCTGAGGGAGCTGGGCTTGTTCAGCCTGGAGAAGAGGAGGCTCAGGGGTGACCTTATCGCTCTTTTTAGGTACCTCAAGGGAGGCTGTAGCGAGGTGGGGGTTGGCCTGTTCTCCCACGTGCCTGGTGACAGGACGAGGGGGAATGGGCTTAAGTTGAGCCAGGGGAGTTTTAGGTTAGATGTTAGGAAGAACTTCTTTACAGAAAGGGTTGTGAGGCATTGGAACAGGCTGCCCAGGGAAGTGGTGGAGTCACCATCCCTGGAAGTCTTCAAAAGACGCTTAGATGTAGAGCTTAGGGATATGGTTTAGTGGAGGGCTGTTAGCGTTAGGTTGGAGGTTGGACTCGATGACCTTGAGGTCTCTTCCAACCTAGAAATTCTGTGATTCTGTGATTCTGTATGATAGTGTTCTTAACTTAATGACCCTGTTTTTTTCCTGAGGTTCCTCCTTTGGATAATTGCATAAATTTAGTCCTACTAATAGTGCATTCCTGGACTAAGGAAGAAGCTAAAGCTGCACAACACTTTCTTTTAACAGAGAGATGGATAATTTTCATTGATCTCAGTCTCAGGAAAACTGTAGATGGACATGTGTAAGGTATGTTTCCATCCCCCCTAGATGAACAAGTCAACTTCTGTGACAGAAGAGTAAGTCAGTAGCGTTTGAGTGAAGTGGGTTAACTCTTGAATATGCCACAGCTTTCCTCAGTGACAGTGGGTAGTTCAGCCAGCTGAGGTCTCTATCTGTCAAAAGGATGATAGGTAATAAGAAATATTGTGAAAGAAGTCTTCCTATGCAAAATATGCTTCAAAATGGTAAAAGCAGAAACCATTAACTGGTGAAGTTGCACTGTGAAATTTATATATAATTATATATATATATATAATATATATATATATATATATATTTTTTTTTTTGTAATGGCATGTAGTAGAAAATAAAAAGTAAAATATTCAGTTAGATTAATTAGGAGGCATGTCTTCATAATCCCCTATGAAACCTAGTTGTGATTCAAAAAAAAAAAAAAAATTGTTGAGAAATGAATATTTTTCTAGAGGAGACATTTCACGAAAGTGTCTTTGGTAACATCTGTGCAAATTCTGTTACAGTTAACCCAGCCTGTAGCTGAGATCAGCAGCTATGAGATCCCAACAGTCTCATTCCCACATCCCATGTTTTTAAGGCAAAATAAACAAGTAATATGAAACAGAAATAGATGTTAAAGATTGAAATTTTTAAAATAAAAAATAAAAATAAAAACCACAAAATAAGTAGCTAGCTACCAGCTAACAATGTATCAGTTACCTAGGGCAACAAACAATGGGTGGATATTGTGAAGCTACTGTCTGCTCTTGGCCTTGTACTAAACAAGTTGTCTCTGCTGTTCCACACCATCAGGTGAAGCTGGTGGGATTCAGCTTGAATGACAGAGGTATGTGTGCGCAGGTGTTTGTGTGGGATCTGTACTGAGATTGGGAGTGCCACAGGAGCAACAGGAGAAGCCCATGAAGAGGAGGTGGTGGTGCTCCATTAGGGTGCAGCCATGGCTTGCCTCTCCTCCGTTGCTCCTTGGCTGTGTTGTGCCTGCGTCCGCTACTTCTGTGTGTGCCTTTTCTGACTCTGCTGTGCTTCTGTATTGGTGCTTCTTAATCCAGGCATAGGTTTTAAATAAGTAGGGGCTAGTGGAACACCAGTCACCTATGGGAATTGGTTGATGAGTGGTACAGCACATGAAGTGATGTGGCTGAGCTGCTTGCTGTCTTAGAAAGAGTCTTGGTCTCTCCATTTATACTCTGGACAGGTTTTCCCTTTTGCTGCTTGTGGATGTATTTCATTGTTTCCAATAGCAGTAAAAATATGTATATTGGACTTTATAACCTAGAGCTTGATATCAGTCCTTGCTAAATTGTTGCCATGTACCTCCTGTCCCTGTTGTAAGTACATATTCACACTCATTTCTGTAGTTAATGGCAAAACTATCCCAGGATTCTGCTGCTGATTTCACATTTTTGCTCTGAGGCTTTCTTTCTAAAGTCTCATTTGTATTGATCCTTTCAACTTTTAAAAAAATAATTTCCCTTCCATTTCCTCCGTCTACAAGCTTGCATTTTTTAAAAATTTATTTATTATTATATATAACCAGTTTTAATAGAAAATCTTAAAAATCTAGACGAGGGAAGTCTGTCATTTATTTTTGAAGTGTGCATATCATACTTCTCCAATAACTAGCGTTAAGAAGTTTACGTTGATGGTGACTCTTTAAGCTTCCCAGGAAATGCATAAGCTTCATAGAAGGTATTTGTGTTTGGAAGTGATGCACTTTGTGTGGTGAGAGCTTTCATTTGCCTATCATCTAAAGATGTGTCCAGTTTCAGTTGCACAAAGCAATGAGGAACGAGAACAATGTTTTCCATTTCTAATGTTTTTGTTTCAATATAAGCAGCCATGACTTATTTTGTATAACTAATGCAAGGCAAGCTAGTTAAAAGTTGTGCATGCTAAACACACTTATGCTTTACATGCCCATGGTGGCTGAATCAAAGGGAGAGCTACCTTGGAGGAAGGATAAAGAATTACATTATATGCAGACTTTAAAAATGAAACAAAACAACAACAACAAAAAACCTGCATATGCTTTGGTATCCTATGAATAGGAAAGCATAAATAAGATGTTTGAACAGGGTGCAATCCTTGAACCTGAGATATACAGGAAAAAGAACTTCAAGTTACATCTTTAGAGCAAGGCAGGAAAGGTGTTTCTCTGTGGCATGGCTCTGCTTAATGGAATAATTTAAACTCAACTTCAGCTTCATATATTCCAGTTATTTGAGACCGATGAGAGAAATTTATCTTTTTTATACAAGTTTGCTGCTGCTGGTTATGGAAAAAAAAAAAAGTGATATGCTGTTTATATAAATAGATAGTATTTAACTTTATTTTCTTTAGTCTTTTTACTTCTTTCTTGCCAACAGAAATATATGGTGTACCAGGCTTTTTCTGGTCTAAATTGGACTTTTTTCTTTAGCTGCATGCTCGTTGTAATGCAAAACAGTAGGCAGTGATCCATGCAGGCTTCCATTTATAATATTAATACAAGCCATGTTCCATGCTAATACATCTCATTAATATTAAAGCAAGAAGTGTAAGACTAGTGAGTGCTTAATCATTTGCAATTAGCACCTAACAGCTAATTCAGTGGAGGGCTTTTAGGAGGAAAGAAGTGTGTATATGGAAGGGGGAAAAGGGGGGCAGCAGCAGTTTGCTAAATGCTGGTTGATTTAACTTAAAGTATTTAATGCTGTGAGAACTTAGTAATTAGAAGCATTCTTGTCACCAGACAACTTTCCCATAATTGATTGTATAAATATAAAATAAAACCTTATTCTCCTTAGAAAAGAGAGCAATGACAGGGTAAACCATAAAGGCCCTTTACTAATTTAATTGAGGATTGTTCTTACCAATAATTTTATTGTTTAGAATTGTGTGAAGTTCAATCTGCTCAAGGCAAGAATCTTGTCTTTTCTCAAATGCAAAATACCATGCTCAACTTGTAGAAGTTGACTCAACTGAAGTCTCCAAATCATGTTGTTAGACTACTGAGATACAAAATCTAGTGAGGTAAAAGGGGTTGTTGGATATCTAGTTGAAGCAACTTTCTGGAATTCTTTACATGTATCCGTGTAGCGTTTTGCTGTATGGCAACTCTTCTGGTTTTGCAGTGGCTTGTGACCGCTAGCTAATTTGTGGTTGTCTGCTTGGGAAACTTAACACAGATATAAACTCACACAGTCATTTCTGTCCTTTTACTTACACCTACATGATTCTTCATGAATATGCAGTATTGCTTTTGTGAATGGCAATGACTTTGGTGGGATGTATGTGATTTTGGAAGAGAACACAGAACTGAAAGAAAGCTTTTCTCGTATACCTTATTTGTAAGAAAAATGGTAACACTTCCCCAGCCAGACAACCACACAGTTAAGATTCAGAGTGCCTATACTTTTAGTATTGAGGAAAAATTATATCTAGTGATTATCAAGTAAATATTGATGAAATATCTGCCTTGTCTCCCAACTATCTGCATTTCAAGGCCTCTAATGCTACTTGTCCATTTGTGTTAGTGTCTACTTCAACTTGAATCTCCTCTTCAGAAGAGGTCTTTTGAGGAAAAGGGTGAATGGTGCTCAGAGCAAGCCTTTAATAGCAGAACACTTATCTCTTTTCCTGGCTTTGCTTCCAATTTTCTGTGCTGCCTTGTATGAGACAAAACTTTCAGTTGAAAGCACCTGTGTATGTAATTAGAGAGGGAAAATGTATTGCCTCTAACCGGGGAGTTGAGTGTTTACTCTTAAGAACTGCTTACATTGTTTTTTTTGGATAAGGGTGCTGTATGCATATATACATTATATTATAAATTTATGAATCATAGACAAAAACTGTTGCTCTTTGTAGAGGTCAGTGTCTAGCAAAACACAACAGAATAGAGGAAGCTTTACTGTCAACAATTTTGAGGAGAATTATGTCCTGTTTCCCACATTATGAGAAGTCTGAGGAGATTTACATGGAGATGGGAATTAAGATGTCATACCTCCCACCTCTGTCCTCTTTTTTCTCTCCATCCCCTGAGATAGCCTGGCCTGATAGTTGGCATTTTGTTCTTTTGCTTTCTATTTTCCTTTTTGTCATGACAGTTTGCATTTCATTCCTTTTCATTTTATGTCTCATCTGTATAACCACTTCAGGGCTCTCTACTTATCTTCCTTCATGCAGTACTCCCCACATTCACGAGTCTTCATGTCTGAGAAGAAACTGCAGCTCAGAGCTCGTTGAACCTGGCAGATAAGAACAAGCTTTACCATGGAGATTGGAAACCATTTCATCTCTGGACCTACTTATGCTGACTATTTCCAAACAGTTCTTGTTCATGTTTTGGCCAATTTTCACCCATATCATAATGGCTGAAGAAAACTAGTGACTCTTAGATGTTATGTGTTACTCATCAGGAAACGGAGGTCTACACTTCTGTTTCTCCCACAAGCCTTCCAGTGTAGAGATGCTGAGCAATGTTTTCCAAATACTCAACTCTCTCCAGCTTTGACAGTTAAGAAGTGAAAAACAAACAATCAAACAAAAAAACTAAAAGGGGCAGGGAAAGGGGAACTTGCAAATAAAGCTGTGCAGAAAATATTTCCAGATTATTACTATATTAAAAAAAAAAAAAAAAAAAAAAAAAAAAGTTGGAGAGCCTCAAAATGATGGGAGCAGTAAAAGGCTGTAACCTGACTCATTGGGAAGTTTCAAGTAAAAGTCTTTAGTAATTCAGGGGTGCGTTAAACCCAGTTTAACCAGCTGGTCAAAATAGGTGATTATCCCACTGTATTTAGCATTGGTACAGCCCCACCTGGAGTATTTTGTGCAGTTCTGGGCTCCATAATTTTAAAAGGACGTTGAGGTACCTGAATGTGACCAGAAAAGGGCAATAAAGCTGGAGAGAAGGAGGTTGATGAGAGGTTCTCATTGCTGTCTACAGCTTCCTGTGGAGGTGAAATGGAGACAGAGATGCTTGTCTCTTCTTCCTGGTATCTAGTGACAAGATTGATGGGAATGGCTCGAAGCCACATTGGGGGATGTTCAGACCAGACATTAGGAAAAGCTTCCACCAAGAGGGTAGTTGGATACTGGAACAGTCTTCCTAGGGAGATGCTTGATGCCCTATGCCTGTCCATGTTTAAGATGTGTTTGGCTTATGCTTATAATGATGATTTAATTTTGGGTCACTCCAAAGTAGTCTGACAGTTGGACTTGATGATTTTTTAAAGTCCCTTCTAAATGGAACTGCTGTATTCAGCAATTAATTAGATAGCAGATGTAAAAAAAAAAAAAAAAAAGGAAATGGCAAGCATTGTGAGAGCTTCAGAAGAGCATGATCCTTTTTCTGTTTCCTGTCTACCCCACCTTGACCAGCAAAATCTGTCTATCCTTACTTTGAGAAATAAAGAAGGGAGTGGGGTAATCAAGAAAAGAATAATGCTAAAAAGGTGCTAGATTAAATTAACAAAATCCTGTAATTTTCTAATTTTCTTGTGTTAATGTGTTTCAGAGAAGGGTTGGAAAAGCTGTTTAGAAAAAAAAAAAAAAGAGGAGACAGGGTTTCTCACAAGAAGAGCAACTGTGTAGAGGGAAAAGAGCAACAAAAGATGAAACAAATAATAGGAGACCTGACTAGAGAGAAGATGAAACAAAAGAAAACAAAGGAGAATCAAAGCAGGGGAAAATATAGAAGAGGGACATACAAGGGGAAAAGATTCAAAGATGCTTTTGAGAATATCTCAGTAACAGGAAGAGAGGGGTGAGCAGAGGCTTTTACTGGAGGGAAAAGAGAGGAAAGAACAGAGGAAGTATGAGCGTAGTAAAGAGATGACCAATGACCAATATTAAAATTCCTTTGTGTAATCTCTTTGCACCTCTGCAAACCTTTGTCTAGGCACTCTCCTGTTCCAGCCCCTTTCTGACAGATGAGAAAGCAGCCAGAGAGCCTGGGCCACACTGATAGGCAAGGTGAGAAAATCTCATTGGAAAGGAAAGGACAGACCTCTCAAAAAGAAGCCCTTCACTTGTCAAATTAGTGTCTTTAATGAAAGGTTAAACCTGTAAATTACAATCTAACAAATGGGTTCACAGAAGACAGATCTCTTTTTATAGTAAGAAAAGAACTAATACTGACAAAATATTATTACCTTGGAGAGACCATGACCAAGTTGCAAATCCCTCAGACAGCAGCATGCTCTCCTGCTGTTCTGCTGAGCTGGGCACTCCTGCTTCTCCTGAAGGATTGACAGTCAAACAGCTCCTCATTGATCGCTGTACTTTGAGTGGGCTTTGATCGTTACACTGAGTCTTCAGGAATATATACTATAACGATAGCTCTGCCAGAACCCAGGCAGCTCAAAATAGAATCATTAAGTTCAGTCAAAAGGTTTATGTTTACATATTGTGAAGGATTTTTGAATTATGTAAGAGGTGAACTTACACAGCAGAATGCTTAAGACAAAATTACAACAAAAGCATAAAAAGAAGATTGGGATCTGTTTTTTTTTTTTTTTTTTTTTTTTTTTTTTTTTTTTCTCTTCTATTCTGTTTTGATCTTCTGTGTGTTTTTCTTTTTTTATGGTTTTGGTTGTTGTTTTGTGGGGTGGGTTACTCAGGTGAAGCCTGACAGGTGTGTTTATAACATTTATAACAGGTGCAAGTGTGTAAATATAAGATTGCACTGGAGAGTTTACAAGATACGTGCTGTGGTTGATTTTAGCTGCATTTTTCCTTTGCAATTTACCCTTCATCTCTTCTAGAGACTTTTTTTTGTGTGTGTTTTGTGTTTCCTTTGGCCTTCCAGATTCCATTCTGCAAATTCTGCCCATCTTGCAAGCTGTTTGCTACTGAGGCCGGTTCCACCAGTGCTGGTCTCACATCACAAGGAAGTAATAAGATTTCCACTTTCAAGTTCTTTGGGATGATAAGCTTTTGCTTTTGCTCACTGTTGGTGAAGGGCCCTTTTGATAATTAGAAATAATAAAAATCAAGTTGTTCAGGTGGGAAAGACTGGTCTCAAGAAATTACACTCTATGTAATTATTTCATTTCATCATGCACCACCAACTGTTTGCACATGATGTGTCTTCCTTAAAGTTTGGTTATGTTGCTGTTCAAAAGTTTCAGGCAAATCAAGAAGCTTCCTTTCCAATCTGTAGAAGAGGTCATGAATATTCTTTTCTTCCAAATAAGATGCAGTTTTTAGTAGGACATGAATATAATAAATATGTCATGCAAGGGTTATACTCCTAATTTTTCAGCAGTTCAGAATATTTAGTAATTTGTTGTCACATCAGGAAGTTTTAATTTGAGTGTTTTATTGTGCCATACATTTAGTAGCAATCTGATACTGGAGAGAGGAAATTGCTGCAGTCTCTATTTTTCATGGTTTGTTTGAATGAATAATTAACTATCACACATGATTAATTTAAAATATTTAATAATAAAGCATTTCAGTGCACGTCATGTAACATCCTGTACCACTTTCACAGTGTGCTGCATATAAAAAATATGGTAGTAAAAAGTGGATGTAGAAAGCATAAGTGCTAGAACTGTGGAACTGGCAGGAGTGACACTGAAGGCAGCAAGTTCTGTCCCTTTCATACCTAGCTGAAGGACCACTAAATCATATGGTGGGGCAGAGGAAATGATTTAGTGAGAGCAATTTCCAACAGTGGGGAAAAAGTCTTTAAAAAAAAAAAAAAAAAAAAAAGAGGAAGATATACAGATATTTTAAATGGAACCAGAAGGAATGAGATGATTAATCAATTATATTTTTTTAGAAAGGAAAGATTGATCTGGTTACTTTAGGATGTATCAGATGTATTGCTAGTTGGGTGATCAGTAAATAGCTTTGTCACTGAATGGATGTATACTCTAAGTCATTTAATGTTCTTTTGTCCCTGATTTTCCATGTGCAGAAGGAATAATGGTACATCTAACCATTCTGAGATCACAGAAAAGAAGCTGTAAGAACTTAAGTGTATTGAGTAATATTTCCAGTTTGCACCAAGGGAATTGCAGCTTGTAGAAATCAGTGTATTTTAGGAAATGAAGTTTGAAGCTGGTGTCAAACACAGAACAACAATAAGAAACAGAGCATGGCTTAGCAAACTTGTGGGGTCTGGTGTTCTTCACTTGTAGAGAAATCTGAAAAGAAGGTAATAGAGAAAGAGAGTAGGAAGATGTAGAAAAGAGAAAGGAAAAATAACACAACTGCAGAAACTGCCTGGAAGATGCAGCTTTATGGAATTTTCTGTGTGCTCCCTGAGAGGAACTCAGGAAGCACACCATCAGCACCACCTCTCCCACAGGCTGGCTGTCTCAGGGTCTTCCACCTCCTTTCTCAGATGTAAAATTGCAGAAGCCAGGGGAAGTACCTTCTCAAAATATTTGTTAAATTATGATATGACATGTCTTTCCAGTATTGATGAGTACTTCCTGAAACCTTACTGTAGATAAATTTATCACAGACTTTCTGGGCAAGGAAATCAGACTTTTCAAGCATAACCAACATTAATATACAAAAATCTGATGCTGTAAAAGTCTGAGTTGCTAAAACCCTGCAAAGCTGTTTTTTTTTTTTTGTTTGTTTGTTTGTTTGTGTTTTTTTTTTATGAGAGGTGCACAGCAGCTTGCAGTACTGAACCAAAGCTGTGCTGTAGCACAGTCTGTGCTGTGTGGAATACGTCTGCTTGGCTCTTGCTGCTGGCTAGCTGGGCGAGTTTTATCTGGAAAAGAACCAGCTGCAGTTTTGTTTTCTTATAACTGTTTTATCATTAAACTTTTCCCTCTTTGTATCACTGAAATTTATTTTTAATTGGTCATTTTAACTGAGGCATTAAGTTCACTTTTCTTTAATTCTGAGAATTCAGTGTTCTAGGCAGTGTGGTTTCTCCCAAGGCCGTTCTTGCTCCTGGCTTGTGAACAAGAAGTTAGTGTGTCCAAAAAAACTCATTCCATTAGTCTGGTTGCAGTTTCTGAATAAACAAACTATTTTTAAATATCTTTTGATATTTCTAAGTAGACCAACTAGAAACAAAGTTAGCCAAGGCTAGAGGCATTTAACCAGTTACATGCAGCTTGTCTGTCTTTCCTGCTGACCTCAAATTTGGGTCTATTTCCCAGTCAGTGTGGGCAGGACAGAGCCCGCAGTGTAATGATCTTTGGTTTATGAGAAGACATGCAAAATGTGAGGTTGATCAAAATCTCATGAGAGGTTAAGGAGTCTTTCCATTTACTTCAGTCAATTTAGGAACAGGCAGTATGCAGAGAATGGAGAATATATCTAAGCTGTTGCTGCTGGAAAGTAGCTGAAGGACAGCTAGTCCATAATAAAGTTTTGCTATCAGGCAGGCAGAGTATAGCCAGAATCTCTGGGAAACCTGAACAAATTCAAGACAGTATCTGTTAATGGAGAAATCTCTAGATTTCTGTTCTTATTCCTTGGTGTCTTGTATCCATCCTTAACTCCCTGTTAATGTAGTAAGTACAACTGTCAGTTTGTCACAGAGCAAGCCAGGTTGAAATGGCCGTATTAAGATTTTGTGAGGGTTGGATATGATGATACATACAAGGACAGAAAGAAGGGTTTTAGCCACTTTTATCAGCAAGAACAAGGATGGATTCCAAATAAAACAACTTTTTTTTGTGGAAATTCCACATTGGGTAAATATAGTTAAAATGCAATTTTATTTTTTATTCTGGCAATATTTCTGCTTTTTAGTGTACGTTAAGAATAAAAAGCCATATTATGCATTTCTAATAACATTTAAAGGACTAAACTGCTTTGTGTTGTATGGAATAGAGTGTTTCTCTACTGAATATCAAAGTTTTCTACGAGTCTTGAGAAGAAAAGTCTCTAAAAGGCAAAGTACAATTTCCGTTATAGCACATTTTTATTCTCATACTATCTGTTTATACAGTGTGGATTTTTTAAAATAAATTATACAAATATTTATGCAAATGTTGATTTATTATTCAGTAATCAATCTTTGTTGGATACATTATAGCATAATCAGTTGTATGTTAAAAAGCATTCAATTTCATGCCTAATTAACATATTATAAATTGTGGAGAGAAAATTAAATTATTATGGACAGTTTGCAAATGTAATACATAGTGTTCTTCAATAATTGCATGAATATTGGATGTAATGTGTTGTGTTACTTCCACTCTCTTTTGTGCTCACTCTTTGCTGCTAGAGAGGAATGAATGGGCTCCAAGGGACATGTACTGCACTGCCCCTAAGCAGCATCAGATTCCCATTAACATCAAAGCAAACCGCGTGGAGGCACAGAGAACCGAATATGACCCAGAGTGTGTAAATTAGATCAGCTCCGTGTAGGCATCTGGAATTTTGAAACACGTCTACCTTTTGAGGGGCAATTTCCTGTAACTTGATTATTTTGGCAAATAGCTGAATAGTTTGGGCCCAATCCTCTGCTTTGTTTAGTCAGTGGCAAACTTCCCAGTGACTTCAATGAGAACAGGACAAGATGCCAAAAAACATGTGTGTGGAGTGTAGCTATGCCTAATTTGACAGTGCTGTGAATTTTGCAAAAATTCCTGCTGTAGAGTACTGTTGCCTTATTTTGTGCTATCTTTGCACTTCACATAATAAATTTCTGCTTTCTGTAAAGAGAGTAATGATTTCTTGAGCAACTGCAGAGCCGTTATATATTGGTTCATAATATTTTCTTTGGGATCCCTTACTCCCTGGGAATTTGAAGCCAGCTGTTTGCATTGCATTTACAGTGCTTAGGACCCAGGATTGCTGAAGATGGTAGAAGCTTGACTTTTGTCTAATTAAATGTAGCTTGCAATGGAAAACTTGATACAGTATTCATAGCTGGGGTCAAAAAATGAAGGGCAGAATGGAACTGCTTAGTTCTTTCAGCTGAACCATGCAAATTGGCTCCCAACTGAATTATTACTGTTAGCTGAATAACTGAGTAATCTTTGTTGTTTAGAGATAAATAATAATACATGTTACTGAAGTTCACTGACAAATAAACCATCTAATGATTGAGATTATATAAATAATCATATTGGGGAAAAAAAAAAAAAAAAACACAACTTGAAAGGAAAGCTCCCTTCAGACGATAACAGGACAGTTTTGTAAACCACTTAAAGCTGTGATAAAATCCTACTTGACTGGCCCATGAGCAGATGTGACAAGTTGAATTTATTTCCTCCCTTACCAGGAAGCTTTGCAGGAAACTCTTAACATATGGTGCTTTTCACTTCCATCTAGAGCTATAAATGTTATTGGAAAAGGATGTTCCCAGGAGCAGCAAGTTTCTGACGTTTCTGCCAAATGGACTCCAAATGATCCTTCTGTGGTTCTGAATTCCCTGAGTTCTTAGGAGCTGGCAGCCAAGAATCTCTGATCTAAACACAACTCACTAATTTAATTATTTTATTATAGATCTGTGGAAGGCTCTTGCAGACCAGTAACTTTGCATCTGTATTGTATCTGCCTAGGCAAGAAGCACAAGTTAGGAAAATATAAATATTTTGTTTCTTAACTGCTTTTTGCTTGAAAACTTGGAAACCATTTCACACTCAAACCAGTCATACAAGTGTGAATACAGATTAACAAGAAAGAGATAAAAGTAAAATAAATTTTTGTTTTATTTTGAGGACCTGTACATGTATTTCCTAGGCAGACCAAGTAGTGTGTCCAGTAGGTAGGAGCAACAACAAAAATTACAGCATAACATTCTGCATGTGAGTCCTTCCTAAACTCCTTCCTAAATGAAGGTAAATTACCTTCCTAAATTAAGCTGAGTTAAGTACTTGTACAGAGAGTAAAGCATGGAATCTCTTGTATCTGTCTTGAACAACAAGTTCAGAAGAAACACTGGAGTGTATGTTTTCGTATAATGTTATTACAGAATATATCACTTTAAGAAATTAAATGGCTAAATTCTCCATCTTTTCTTTTGGAAGATAAGTTACTGGCTAGAGAATAACATTTATTCTTTGATTATGAATTAGTCTCTGTGGTGCTTACTGCAGGAGAGTTTCATTTGTAACTTTAGCTGGAAGACTTGAAGAGAAGGGAGGTGTTGTGTTTCAGACAGAACCTGGTAACTCAGCAAACTATGAACAAACCTCCAGCCATTACCAGAACCTGGTCCATGCCTGTTGGAAGTGTTTGCCTTGACCCTGAGCAAGTTCTTAGGCTCTGGGGTGAGCCCAGGGGATTTTTTAGTCAGTCAGCTCAGCTGTGGGTAAAATTTAGACAGAGCAATGCTGACAGGAATGCTTTGAGTTCCTTGCACATGGGCATTTTTCCATGAAAGAGAAAGGATAAAGATATGGCTGTCTGACACAGATATAGTGTTTGATGAAAGAAAGGATATTGAATTAAAATCCAACTTTGTCTTGGGTGTGACAGCGTGATTTAGCTTTTAGGTGAGATGACATCCAGAGGTACCTAGACTGGATTGCTCTGACTCTACTATCAGTGAGCTTAAGCTTATGTGAGTGTCTATGAGAGAAAAGTGGGACTCCCATGAAAAATGAGGAAAAAACAGTGGAGCTAAGTGCCAAACACCTTTTCCTGATAACTACCTTTTCAAACAAAATGAGAAATAGAAGTCCATGCACTGAATAGAATGATGATTTATCTGAGATCACAAGACTGAAGTCCAAGGATTTTAAGAACACACTCCAGAAAAATATTTCCAGTTTGTGAAGGATGGAAATAAAAAATGGCAACAAGCACTTTTGCTGAAATTTGTGCTAGCGCTCAGGAAGAGTTGGAGCTGCTAAAAGACAGCAGATAAATTGAGGATTAACAGGGGTGCTAAAAATGTTGAAATCAGGAATAATCACTGAATATGACTGTTTAGACTAACGTTTGTGTATATTTATCTCAGCAATCACACTGAGAAAGGGGAATTTTACCCAAGGCACTTTGCAAAAATCAGTACTTTTGTTGGTCATTGTTTCAAGAGAAGAACTGTCTTGAGAGGGAAGAACTGGATAAGAATATAAAACAGGGATAAAAATAATAAAAATCAGTTGTGCTCTTACTGTGTGTCTTGGTATGGCTTCAAAATGTTTTTCTCTTCCCTAAAGGTGCCAATGTCTGAAACAGAGATTGGAAAAAATATATATGTATCCATAAACAGTTAGATTCTGACAGGGTGATATTAATAAAATTGTATTGCTTTACCCTGCAATTGTGATTTGTGAAAAATCTCCATCAATTATGCTAATTTGTCCTGAATATTGTGGAACAAACTATAGCATCTCCGTTTGGGTACACTCAGATGCAGAAGGAGAACCCAAGCTATGCTCATCATGAGGGTACCTGCTTAGTGTTACGTCTGAACATCATGCAACAGCGTGAAAGAGTTCTTTCCTCTCTTTGCTGAAGGGGAACAGAATCCAGTTCCATCCTTGATTTCCAGTTCAGATTCCCACATTGTTATTGCTGGATTACTATTTATCACATTAAATTATACCTTATATGTCTGATGACATACTTAAGTTCAGAGATATGAATGGTATTTGATATTTTTCTGAACTAAAGATTATTTTGGCACTTAAATACTGTTAGACATTTACTGTCATGCTTTGCAGCTTCTTAACATATGATATAATATTTCTTAACATTTTAACTATCCTAAAAATCTGTAACTAAGCACTTGATTTAGATTCAATAAGTTACTGTATGTTAAATAAATGCTAACTCAAGAGAAAACAATTATTTAGTCAAATTTTATTTTCATTTGCATCTGTGCAACCTCACTGAACTCACTGCAGTACATCCAGAGACACAATTTGGACAGTAAGTTAGCAAATCTTCTTATGTAGTGGAGCTGTTAAACCTCAGTAAAAATATTTTAATAATCAATTGCGATTTAATTAACATGCGATTGCTGTCTTAGTAAATCTAAATTAAATCCCCATTTTAGCCACTTAATTCAAAGCGTGAATTAACATTCTGTATTGATAAGTAGTATTATAATAGGCTTTCAACCCTGAGTTGAAGAAAAAAATCAATTGTAACATTAGGTTGGATTCAGTAGGAAATTCATCACATATTTCTAGTGCAGTGTAAATTCCTTCTTGTGCCTTGTCTTGCTGTGATGTATTTCTTTTGGTCAGAACATCACCGCAAGGGGACAGATTGCATTTCCTGTTCCCAGCTTTCACAAGGAGGACAGCAGAACCTCTTCATCGCCTGCAAAAAATCAGGCATACTGTGGAAAAGATGGAGTAATAAAGAGGACAGAATCTGAATTTGGGCTGCTTTGGACAGGTGTTCTGAGAGAGCTCTTTCACCTCACCTTCCCTACTGTTCACATGTCAGCTTGATAAAGAGATGGCTTAGCAGGATGCTGTTGGCACCTGAGGTTTGTTTTGAGCCATCTCTCTGCTTTCACAACAGCCAGGAGTTGTGGCTACCTTAGAAGAACCAGATCAAAAGGGTACTGTTGTATCAGAGCAACTACATAGGACCACAGGAGTCAGTGGATGCAACAAAGTACCAGGAGCAGCTATGAGGGTGGTTTAGGAGTAAAGGAGATCTGATGAGGATCACAGTGGGTGAACAGAGAGGCTGAGATGAGCGATGAGAGTGAGAAAGAGAAGGAAGTATATTTAGACAGGAAGAACAGAAAGATGTGTAAAAGGAACAATAATTAATGAGATGTAAGACAGGATTTTTATTTATTATTTATTTATTTACTGAGAGAGAGAGAGAGAGAGAGAATAAAGGGCCAGGATAAACTTGTGCAGAAGGAGACTTGAGTTTGGTGCATGTGGTGGGAAGGCAGGAATGTCATGCACTTTACCTCACCAATGGAGCTCATAATGTGAACTAGTCATTGACGTTAAGGAATGCAATGACCACAATTACTGTGTCCTACCCACCCCCGTGGATTTCAACCAAAGCCTGAGTAATGTTAGAGAGTCGCATATTTCAGCTGTAGCCAATACTTTCTGATAAATCTGTCTCTCATAATGATGTCTCAGCAGGACTGGGCCTCGTTCTTCTGTCACTGATCGGAGCAAATCCAATCGAAGCAAATTGGAGCCAATTGGTGTTTCCATTATGCAGTGGCAGGAGAATTGAACTCATTGTCACTAAGGATATATCAGTACTTCCTATTAATGTCAGTTTTCAGTTTTATAACATTTTGTTAAAAGTTCCCTCGGGCTATATTTGCTATACGGATTTTCAGAGAAGGAAGACATTTTATATTGAGAGCTCATTTGGTTTATTGTTAGAGGATGCTTGTGCTCAGAACTTAAATGGATATTACTTTCAACAAGTGAAGACATTGTAGCTTTATTGTAGCTACTGGTCTGCAAATGGACAAAATTTTCATTGGATAGCTTTATAGGGTTTTGGACCAATTTAAGCAAAATTAATATTTCTTTGCTAAGCTCAATACTTGGCAACACAGTTATGCCTTACATCTTTTATAATGGATGGATTTTTTAATATTACATATTCTGTACTAATGCACACTTCCATGTTTTTCTAGAAAAGGACTATATTTTGCCATCGGGTATGAACATGCAACTTTTGCTAATCTAAGTAAAGGTTAAAAGGACAATTTCAAGCATTCTAAGAGATTTTAGTTTGGTATTTTTTCTCTTTATTATTCTCAATGGATCTTTAAATGTATTAGCTAGCTTTATTTAGATAATTTTGAAGACTTATTACTTTGCCACAGTTCTACTTTTTTTTTTTTTTTTTTTTTTTTTTATCTGTCTTGATTGTTGTCATTATTACTATTGCTTGCACTGTTTATTTATGATGTCATTTTAGCTCAAGGCTAGCGTGGTGTAATCATTCTGCCTTAAGCATCATTTTTCCCTGTGGCATGAAGATGAACATAGTGAACAGTACAAATTGCAGATTGGAACTCTTGTTGCTGACATTCTGTTTAGCAACAATAAAAATAAGCTTATGACTACTCTCATGGTGAGCTCTTCCAGGTGTTATTCTCCTCTCAGAATTTCTGATGTAAATCAGGAGTAATACTACAAATTACAACTAAATACTGTCATTTTAAGTGAGGAGAATTGGCTGTCAAGAAAAGTAGTCTGTCCAGACCTTCAAAGGGCTTGTGCTATATTGTTAGTCACAGAAATATACTTGCTGGAAATGCTCCCTGTTGCCTATGATTTTACCCATATTTGAGTGTGTTTGGCATATTGCAAGGTCCTGTTGTTCTCAGGAAACACAAGTCTAGCCAAAAATGTGGCACACAAGTGAAACAAAGCACTGTTGTTTATTGTCTTTGCTACCATCTTTCTTGTCTGTCTTTAAAGGTTGAGATAATAAGCCATAATGT
The DNA here is from genome assembly GCF_964211825.1 of Aythya ferina. NCBI lineage: Eukaryota > Metazoa > Chordata > Aves > Anseriformes > Anatidae > Aythya > Aythya ferina. The sequence continues at coordinate 19,476,633 of NC_140304.1, forward strand.
CTGTTATTAAAGCAGGAGTGGAATTTGAGTCTGTTGTACGTGTTTACACATTAAAAACTATCAGCTCAGCTGTGTAGCTATAACCACATAGCTCATTTCCTGCTTGCAGCAAAAGTCACTCAGTTTTCAGAAGCTGATTCTTCACTTTCTATGACCCATTTCACCCTATTTTGATTGCATTCTTTTGGAAATCGAGAGATCTGTTGCAGAGAATACAAAATTGCATTGTTGACTATGAAACTGGGAGGAGCAGCTGATACATGAGGAGGTTGCATTGTCATTCAGAGGGACCTTGACAGGCTGGAGAAATGAACTGGCCTTATGAAATTCAACAATGGTGAATGCAGATCCTGCACCTCAGCATGAATTAACCCCATGATCCAGTAAAGGCTAGGTGTCACCAGCTGGAAAGTGGCTTCACAGCACAGTCTTGGGGTGGGTCCTGGTGGGTACCAAGTTGTTCACCAGCCAGCCATGTACCCTTGTGGCAAAGAAGGCTGACAGCCTCCTGGGCTTCATCAAGCTGAACGTTGCTGGCACACTGAGGGAGGTGATCGTTCTCCTCTACTTAGTCTTGCTGAGACATGCCTGGAGTACTGGGTTTAATTCTGGGTTCTCCAGTACAAGAGAGAAATGGAATTACTGGGGTGAGACCAGTGAAGGGCTGCAAAGATGATTTAAGAGTGGAATGTGTCATATGAGGAGAGATTGAGAGAGCTGGGATTGCTCAGCATGGAAGAGAGAAAGCTTGAAAAAAGAAACCTGAAAAAGAGAGAAGAGAGAGTCTTATCACTGTGTACAAATACTTGATGGAAGTCAATGAAGAAGATAGAGCAACGCTTCTCAGTGGTGCCTGGTGAAACAACAAGAGGCAATGGGCACAAACTGAAATACAGAAAGGTTCACACAACCATTTAAAAACAAGCAAGCAAAAATTTTACTGTGAGTTTGGTTAAACACCAGAACAGGTTGCCCAGAGAAGTTGAGATATTCAAAATATTCAAAATTTTATGCAGATGCCCCTGAGAAATCTGCTCTAGTTAACCCTGCTTTTAGCAGGGGTATTGGACACTGATCTCCAAAGGTCCCTTGCAAGCTCAGTGGTTCTGAGAACCTCTTACCCTCTACTCCTGCTTAGCAGATCCCAAGTTTTGTTTCAAATCGTTTTTTTGCAAAATACCCCAGCATGAAAATAAATTGCCTACATGCAGTATCATCTTCAACCCTCTGTCCCAGCTAGAGATACCCATATATGACAGAAATGCTACAGCACTAATGGCATATGATAAATATTAGTATGAAATGATATAATTACCATGCTCCTGCCCCAGTATTCCTGCTGGGAGTATTGTAGTTTTGCAGATTTTTGGATGTCAGCCTTACATAAAATATATTACCTTAAACTTAAAAATATTGCTAGCATGCACTAGATACATTCACTTGGAGGTACATTTGCAAGATAACTGTATTTATTCATATGTTCCGTTTTAGGAACATGAGCCCTGTAAATACTTCTGCTAGATTTTGTAGTCTCATTTACACCAGTCTGTGATTTTTATCCCTGGTCATACTGTCACACTGACTTCACACACTGGTTTTTGTTCCGCTTCTGCAGAGGCTTAAATTCCTCATTCTCACTTCCAACAGGTTTCAGCTGATCCAAAATATTAAGTTATTAAGGCATCACATATTTATTATGTCTCTTTTTCTCCTTCACTCTTTAACTTGTAAGATGGTTTTCTGTGAATACTTTTTGTAAATAACTGTCGTTGTGTGGTTTTGTTGAAAACACTTCATTTATGCATACCTGATTCACAAATTGAAGTTGTTTGTTTAGTTTTGACCAGGCATGGGGACCACACAGTCTCCAAGTCATATTTTAATGGATTTCATTTAATGGATTTTAAAAGGCAGAATCCTAAGAAATAGATCTCTTTTTCCAGTGCAAATGCTTGTTTTCATAAAATCAGGATTTGCTTTCCATGAGCATTTGCTTATACATCTTCTAAATTCACAGACATTCCTCCTCCTAGACTTGTTTGTTAAAATATTAAGGTAGAAAACAAAAGTTTAAGCATACTAATTTTAAAAAGTGAAATCTTTTTTTTTTTTTTTTTTTTTTCCAAAGACATTTCTTCATTATTTGCTCAGTTCTAATTTGGACTCTTTACCACTAAGAAGTGAGCTGGACCCCTAACTCATTTTAAATAAATTACTGAACAAATGATAATGACTTTTGGTCATTATCAGCATGGGCTAAATTCATGCTGGTTTTCATCAGATGAAAGACTGTGTCACACTATGATTCCCTTGAGCCATCCAGTCCCTCAGCTATCAGCAGCACTTTAATTTTCTCTTAGAGACAGTATAATGTGAGCACTCAGCCTGGTTCACTCAGAAAATGTGGTAATTTTTCATACTTTCAAACACAGATGTTCTACCAAGTTTCATCCAGAGAGGCTAAATCTACATTTTAAAGCAAGGACACTCTAGATGTTACTTTTGAAATAACATACAACATGGCACAAAGAAATGAATGAATATAATTGTGTAACAAAAGTTATAAATCAGACCCAGGAGACAAGAATAACAAAACAAAAGTGAAAAATTCACCTTTTAATTACAGTGGTGGAGCCTCTGAGATTGTGAAAACATTCATTTGTAGAATTCTGGTTTACATAATCATTGCAGGAGAACTTGCTAACCATCTCTCTTGAGTATAATCTTGCAGATGACAAAAAAGGTTCATTATTTTTATTCTCAAAAATTAGATAATATAATTCTAGGAATTGTCATGAATACATTTTACCTGCAGAAATCATGATTAAACACCTTTGAAGAAAAACATACAGTAAGATACGTTTTACCAAAGGTCACTGTTAAATCTCTCTATTCTGTTTTTCATTATTAGAACCTCATTGTTCTTTGTCTGTTAGACTTGGTTTATTATCAGTACACCTTAGAAGTTCTTAGTGTTCCACTAAAAAAAAATGAAGATTTCCTGAAGATTTGTGCACTTTTTTTTTCTTTACTTTTTTTTTTTTTTTTTTTTTTTTTTTTTTTTTTTTTAAATCTGAAACTAAGCAGATGTGCTAAGAAATGTCAAGCTGTTTGCATGACAGTTGCCAATGAAACCAAGCAGGGGCATGTTCCCAGGGCCCATTTCATCATTTCCTTACAACCTGTAAGGTAAACAGTAGGCGCAGTACTTGTAGAGAGTGAGCTGCAGAATTTTTTTTTCCTGAAGAAAATAAGCAAAACCATAGGGGACAGACCTGAACTAAGAATATTTGGGTCTCTTACTGTATTAATAGGCCTACAGATAATGAATATGCCTACCAGCTTAGGGAGTTGTACTTAAACATTATGAATTTTAACGATTGATGTAGACAGACTTAATAGAGAAGTTTGGCTCTTTAAGTTAATGTTTGGTATCCTCACTATCCTCCATAATGTCACTGCTGAACTTCTCACAATTCTTTGTAGATACAGCTCTGAAATGTTGCCAGCAGTTAGAAAAAAAATTAATCTCTTCTTCTTCTCTGCGTGAATTTTCTTGAGAAAAGCGGTTAACATATTTGCTTTCTTTCAAGTTGATGTTATCTTGCCCAATATAGAAATACCATGAGATTTTAGCAAAGGATATCTATATACCATATAACAAACACATATCACTTTAATATTGTGCTTGTGAATATATGGTGCTTTAAAACTAGTAGATAGTAGATTCAGTTTGTCGAAAGAAAATGATTCAAGGTAGCGGGCCATGATACATTCTTCTGTGCAGAAATACCAGCAGGTGAGGGGGACGTATGGATTCCCACATAACTCCTGAGATCCTTAGCTCAATGAGTTTGGCTTACATGCTCTCCTCCAAGGTTGGGGAGTGCAAAGGAAGCTAAAGTGTGATGTAGGCTGGGGAGCCCAGTGGGCTTCTTACTGCAGCCTTTTCATTTCTCCTACCTGTCCCTCTTGGCCTGCAGACTCCACCTTCTTCAGAACCAGTGTGCCTGTCTCTGGCAAACCTGGCTACAACAGTGCCTAGCCTAAAGCAGAGACTGGCCTGCAGAGACCCTCTAAAACAGAGAGACAGGGTTTGAAACCTTACCAGGCTCACTCTGACCATTGCTCAGTAAGCACAATGAATGTAATTAACATCTGGTAAGATATGGAACAGTGTCTTAAAACCAGAATTATGTACAAGGTCTCATGCTAGGTTGATCCTAAAACACCATATAGAAACTTGTGTGGCTTTTGGGTAGGATTGGATGGAAAAAGATAAAGATAAATGAAGATAAAGGATAAAACAATAAAGGATAAAGAGAAATGCGGAGGTCAAAATCACTCGTGATGGGTGCCATGCCAGACAAACATGTACATGACATGTTTAGTCATTCTTCTCTCACTTTGTGAGTAAATTTACCTTTTGTACTGAACTTTACTGGTCTGTCATTAAAAATAAAATTATTGTTTGAAAAATGACAAAGATGGAAAGCAAGGATTTCCATCATTTGTAGCACCCATTTTATTTATTTATTTATTTATTGTGAACAGTTTTCCATAATTCTTTTAGAATATATATATATTTTTTTACTGTAGATAGAGGCAATAACAGGAAAAAATATCAGAACATTCAGTTAGACAATATTTATATATTTTTTCATTGAACTTAAATACAGGAAGTAAGATTTTGTATTCTTTATTATATGCTCTGTTATTTTGTATTATTCTAATATACAATAAATTAATATATTAATAGTCTATAATATATTTGTGTATATTATATTAAATTTTTATTTGTAGTCTCATCTGAAAATGCAGAAAATTCTAAGCTTTCTTAAAAAAAAAAACAAACTACATTATTTAAATGCATAAATTTGCTTAAGCCTCAATGGGTTGCTCTGACTTGTAGACTATTACTTTTCCAGTTGCAAGCAATAATGATACTGCAAAGATATTCCATTTGAGAAAATATTTAAATAAACTTTCTTCATCCAAAAATGAGATGCAGCATATTTACATTTTTATTTGATGAAGCCTGTTCCTGCTATCTTTGTTCTTAATTTGGTCTCAAAAGAATTAGTAGTAAGAGGAAAAATAGTCTGTAAATATGTATGAAATCAAATTTAGAGGGTAGGCTAAAAGGTATTGACTGCCAGCAGTGCTAAACGGCAGGAGGCAAAATTTCCTCCATAGTTTTCTTCTTGGCTGGAAACACATTGCCTTCCATCTAGATTATTTAATCCTCAAAATGCACATCAAAGCCTCTCATCAGGTGGTGTATGTCTTTATAGGCAGTTGAATGTCAAAGATCTAGCTTAAAGATTTTTGAAAAATGTAAAACATAATAGATCCCAGATAATAACACAGCAGTGAAGCTCCTGTACTATTCCTTCCAGCAAAGCACTGGTATCACAGGTTGTAGCTAATCTTTGTGGCAAAAGGAAGAGCCAGTTTCCTACATGAGAATTTGTGACATCCATCCAACAGACAGAAATAAAATGATCAAGTCATGTTACTGGACTAATATTAGCTTGTTAACAATTCCCTTCTCTCTTTACGCTTGTGGCTTGCAAGAACAATAGGCTATGAGTTATCTCACTCCTCCAGCCCAATTAGACAGTGGAAAAATGTATGCAAAATATGTATGAGACATTTTCCTCTTGCATATTCTTAACAGGATGCAGGCTTCAGCACTGTCCCTCCTTCCAGAACTAATCTATTTCCATCTTTGGCAAGAGCTGATTACTTGTAATGATTGCATCAATTCTCATGAATGATTATCTCATTCTCAGGGAGTATCTTAAAAGCCTTTTAAACAAGTTTGTTTTGTTTTTCTGAGCATGAATTCTGACCTGACATGAGTATGTAAAATAGTCAGGCATTTGTAAGGGGCCCCTCAAGGAGTTTTTCTTTTTAGTGTTACATCTGCCACAGGAGCACGACAATGAAGCTGCCAAAATAGAAGGGGAAAAAATGAAAAAGAGTGAGAATTATAAAGAACGTCTTAATTCTGCAGTGAAGATCTCCTGTTCTTTCTTTTTACATTAAACTCTCCTTCATTTCTTTTTTTTTTAATTTTTTTTTTTTTATATACCAGCAATACAATATTTCCTATAGATGGCTCAGCTGTGACACTGGATAAGCTATCTGTGCTGAATACTCAGGGGTTTCATTTCACATTTGTTTAAGACAGCCTTATTTTTTTTTAAACCCTGAGAAGTCTTGTTCCTCCCTCTCCTCTCCTCTCCTCTCCTCTCCTCTCCTCTCCTCTCCTCTCCTCTCCTCTCCTCTCCTCTCCTCTCCTCTCCTCTCCTCTCCTCTCCTCTCCTCTCCTCTCCTCTCCTCTCCTCTCCTCTCCTCTCCTCTCCTCTCCTCTCCTCTCCTCTCCTCTCCTCTCCTCTCCTCTCCTCTCCTCTCCTCTCCTCTCCTCTCCTCTCCTCTCCTCTCCTCTCCTCTCCTCTCCTCCCCTCTCCTCCCCTCTCCTCCCCTCTCCTCCCCTCTTCTCATTATCCTCTTCTTGTATTACCTTTTTCTTGCCAATAACCCCTCTATACTGGCATAAAAGCTCCCTCTCTCTTTCTGCTAGTTGGAATTTCCACTTTATCATCTGTCTTTCCAGATGTCATTATTCTTTTTTTAACTTTCCATTTCAAGGCATATATTTTCCTCTGTGAAGATACTTGTCCATTCACCATGCCCTTAGTTTCTCCCTTCTCCTTTTGTATTTTAAGTAATACTCTCTTGTTAACTGCTATACTCAAACCCATTTTCTATTTCTATTAAAGCAAGACCTTGCCTAGCTTTCTATCTCATCAGAATTTTATTGGCCTTTTGGTAACTGTAAGGGAAAGTCAACATAATTCAGAGTGAAAGATTTGACAGTCAAAGGCCCTCTCCCTTCTTTGCCCAACCTCATTTACGTTTGGTGTGATTCAAAATTGTGGAGCAGCTTTGTAGCCCTCTCACCCATTAAATAGCTGCTTCTTGCCTTACTTCTGTTACGGTGTTTTTGTCTTACTTCTCCATACAAGAAATAGTAGTTCAGAAATTCAGGAGGACTTCCAAACATATCCTCACTCTGTTTCACTTTTGCATTCCTCTTCCTCCAATTTCACTTGTGGTGTTCAGCAACACCCTTCAGCACACCATGCAGCATTTCAAGAACATCCCAGGTCATTTTGAGAGTAGCATTTGTTGGCTTCCTCTGTGTGGCTTATGGGATTTAGAAAGAACTGTAGTTACCCTTTCTTTTCTGTGTTCTTCTATTTCTCATTTATTTGAGTAGAAAGAATTATCCTGTTTTTGTTGATAAGAGAGGTAAGACATTGGTGTCTAAAATGTCCACAGATGGAAGTGTGGACAACTAAAATGACAGGGCTGCAGAGATAGCCAGCAGCCTGGCTTTATGCTGGGTCTCAGTGCTTGGGGCAGTCTTGGGAATCAATGTCCAACAGGTATAAAATATTGTTAAGGTGTGACTTTGCTATAGCTTCTGCTTTGCTTCTGGTTTGGTAGGCAAATGAATCAGCAGTCACTCTGCTCTCAGAGTAGACTAGTTAAACATCATCCTCTATACACAACCTTTGACTTGAATGTGAGAAATGCTCATTAAAGTCAAAGAATGCTTTAGTGCAATATGTGGCCTTTCACTTTTAATTGAAAAACTGAGCTTATGAAATGCAAAGAAGCTACAAATTCTGTTGAACTCATTGGCTGATTTAAGATCTCATTGCATCTTAAGAGATGTTCACTACTCAGGGTTAGGCTATAATAGGGATATTACTTTATTGTCAAGCTTGTGCAGTAAGTGTATAAAATCAGCAGCAGTGCCCAATGAACTCAACACTTGTGAAATAGTAATCCATCTTGCAAGTAATCCTACCCTAATTATTTACAATAAAAGTCAGATATAACATCAAAGAAATGCATCACTGAAGGCATTATGTAATTAACTAAAGATGTACTTGTATTGCATCCAAACAATGGGGAATGTGCATTTATTGCCTTGAAGCATTTTTTTCCCCAATGTTCTTTAAAGTATTTTAAGTGGTTTTGACTCTTCTTTTTCATTTATTACTCATTTGTCTTAAAAAAAACACATCGTACCATCACTGTTCTTCTTATGATTACAAGCAAAGCTTACAAGAAAAAATACAGCTGACTGTAAGTTTAATGTATAAGTTTAGTTCCATTTTTTATTTCTGCACACTGAAAAAAGAATTTATGGTGCAAAAAACCTTGATGATTTAAAGGTTACTTATATGAATTACATTTTATTAGATAATGTTGTGCCTCAGTTTCTTTTTTGTACACAGTATCTCGGTTTCATTTTACAGACTAATGACTTGTAAAGGGATGAATCATTTTAATTCAATGATTTTAACATGTTACAGTCAACCCACTGTTTATCATAGTAACACATGTATACTGTACTGAAAACACATGAGACAAGCCCTATAATGAAATTGATTATATTAAACAGTCAGTACATAGTAAGCAAATTTTCATATGCATACTAGGACTTGCTTCAGAGGTCATTTTAAGTGTGTGTTTCTTGGTTCTTTACCACTGAATGGTGCTTGAGGACTATAGTACATTTATTTTAGATTTTAATAAAGTTTGGAGAAAAGAAAAAAAAAACAACTTTCTGTTTTGTTTCAAATTAGAGCTGTTGCCTCGTCCCCCATAGATCTTTTTGACAGACACAGCTTTCTATATAGGATAGCATTCCTCTGCCTGTATGGTACTTAAAACTCATGTCTTGTGATAGAAATTCTTCAGTCTTAGGATTTCCCTTCACAAAATTTCCTAAAGGCCTCTCCCTCCACTCAAATAGCCCACAAGTAGCAATGTATACAGACCACAAACAAAAAGATCTTTGTGTATTAACGCAGTTGTATCTATGACAATAGTTAAGGTCTTTGGAATGTCTTGTAGTTAACCCACATGTTTGGGATTTAGAAGAACAAGGCTTAAGATTTGATAAATGATTATCATTAAAATAATCCCAATTTCAAAGTCTGGAAAAAGTCCCAGGAGTCAGCTCACTATAGTGATACAGACCAGACACCAAATGTCAAGATGATGTTCAGACAATACCAACCCACTGGTTTTAGGCTAAGTAGGACATGCCTCCGTGCAGCATTCTCCTGTTTTTCCTTATTCCCTAAATTTGCAGATATGCCCCATGCATGTAAGCAGAGAAAGCAAAAGTGGAAACAAGAAAAGATTGGTGGCTGTAGCACCGTGTTAGGTCTCAGAAGAATGTACTGCCCAATGTTGTTAACTCCGTATTACAGCATCTGCTGGTGTTAAGCCACCATGCTGTTGGGTTCAAAGGCCAACTTTCATTCCTGAGATTGCACAAGTTTGAGTGAGAATGGAGGCTTAATTACTTTCTTCCATCAATTGAACAGGATTCTCCAGATCAGGCTTACGGTATACTGGTGGGACAAGAAACCACAGAGAGCACTGTCTGGCAAGGTATTATATTTACAAGTATCTAGAAGAAATGTCATCTTTCTTACATTTCCCATGGTATACGTTTCAGGAGCAATGATCTCAAAAAGATTGATCTCCCTCATGAATGGGGAGAACAGAGAATAATACAGAATTATAAAGGAAACCAGCTAGCAGTTACTTTGCTGAAATAATTTTCTGGAGCAAAATCTGATCTAAATCAATAGCTGCATCTACCAAGGTTAAGGCATTACATACTTAATTAAATTTGCTTTATTATGGAAGGGTGTACTTGTAAGTATGTGTCTACATCTCAGAACAGAAATCTTGCTTCTTATAATCACATTCTTTGTTTTTTCGGTAAGTGTGATTGTTTAGTCATAAAAGTGATTTGTTTGGAAAAGCCTCTTTTTGTCCTGTTCACTAAGTATCGCTAAATACAGAATAAATTTAGAGGTTGTAGAAGTTAATGATAGATTTTTTTTTTTTTCTGTGAAAAATAATTACAAAGTTAAGTGTAAAGCCTTGAAACACAATGGAAGGGAAGAGAGTTTTCTACTAAATTACAAATTGATGTTGATTTCAGTGGGAAACTACAGCCCCTGAATCTTTTTGTTTTTGCATCCTGCATGAACAGATATTATAACAGTTCTGTATGTTCTGAAGACAGAAATTTGATGTCAGGGCCTTGTCATCTCTGGTCAGCAGAGTAGTTTGTCAGGAGAGTTTTCAACTATAAAGGCATCAGTAACTCATCAGAGCATTTGTTGAGCTATTCTGACAAAAGAGGAAAGTGTCTGTCAAGAAAAATGTGGAGTTTTCCTTGACTTCCCTTAGGAACATGTAACCTAGTTCCCCTAGGCCAGTTACCAAAACCTTCTGTGCACAGTGGAGAGACATTTCCTCTAGACTCTGGCTATTTGTAGCATGGAGCAACATGACTTCGCCTATTTCTTCCCATGTGTGAAACAGATTGAGTGACATCCATTAATGAAACACATACTGAGGCTTGAACAGACATCTCACTGAGTGTGGCAAAAGGGAATTTCCCAAACAAAAATTCACAAATGGTATTGCTGATTGGGAACCTAGCTTTGTAAGTGGTTAAAGACCAATAGGCTGTGAACCCATATGGGGAAGTAAGGAATAACACCAAGATACCTAGTAGATCATAACCATGCATGTAAACAAACAATCCAGTTGCTTAAGGGTTATAGAAATTTAAATGCAAATAGCACTTGGTAATGATACCCTGGAGACTGACATTGTAGTCATTTTCTGGAGGATGCAGCATTGTAAACTTAGTTTTTGCTGCTGGTTTCCGTAGAAACTGGAACAAGATATTGTTCAGGACACAAAATAATATCCTGTTTCAGTGACTGAGGATCTTGAACTAAAAAGTAATTGATTTTGCATGAGACACTGGATTGTCATGTACTCTTTCTAGGAAATAATATAGAACAAAACATATATATGTTGACATGATTTAAATCTGCCATTTTAATTCCAGTATTCTTGCTGTGTAAGTCTTAAAACTTGAAAAATTAGCTTTTAAGCTATTCAGGGTGTCAGTTTGCTCACAGTGCCTATGTGCTTTAAGTTTTAAATTCTTTACTAATCACATTTAATCACTGCCAAAACACACCTAGTATTGTACTCTTTATCAGAAATAAATTTTAATACATTAAAAAAATTAAAGGATGCATTTAATATGTTTAGGAAGTGAATGTGTGTAAAGTACATCACAGAATAATGAATAACCCTACTTGGAATAACTGATAAATACAGATTAGGAGCTAAAGAAATTCAAATAGAGGGAGGACATGAAGGTAATCTCAAGATTTTGTTAATGAGAAGAAGCTACAGTATTTCTGAAGGAAACATTTCTGAAGATATTTGGCCAAGCTGTATTACAAGTGGGCACTTTTTCCCTTATTTATGCTTGTATTTGAATGTTGAATTTATATATGGATTTCTAGAACACATCTAAATTTGAATGCCAAAATAGAATGGGCATTGGGTTGTATTTACATGACCTTAATATGGACAGCTGAAAGACACTAGGTTTTCTAGCAGAATTTCAGTGAAACCTAGTTTATACTCCTCCAGAGGGCAGTTCACAGCAACTACCTTTACAGACTATGTAGAGAACTTTTGACATTAGGCTTAGCTTTTGACTTTGTGAAAGAAATGTGTTGCTTATGCTTTGGTACCTTTGGTACCTCAAACAGCATCAGCTGGTGTTCCTTCATCATGGATAAAAAATATGTTCCAAGTTGCAGCTTAACTATTCACCAACATGTGTTTAATGTAGTTTTGACCAAGAAAAGCTTCAGCTCAAATGTAGGTAACAGATGCTATCGTCAGTCTCCCCATATTATATTTTTGACAACGAATCCTTCTTTGGTGCAATGCAATTGATGAATTCATTTGCTACTTTAAAATTTTCGTCAAGGTTGCACAATATGGATGGAGAATACAATACAGACAATAAATAAATGAGAAAAAAAATAGAAAAAAGGAAACAGTATGAAATCATTTTTATATCTCGAATTTTCTGAGTTTAGTTCCACGCAAAGGGTAGTCTTTTGAGTTGAGGGGATCTAGTTTTTGGCTCGTACATTAACTCAGTTCTTTAAAAATATTAATGCTCACTCTCTGAAAATAAAGTCCATGGTACCCTGCTCTGGGCACACAGAAAATAAGTTTTTTTTTTGTTTGTTTGTTTGTTTTGTTTTGTTTTGTTTTTAATAATGATCCATTTTCTCAAGCAGATCTTAAAGAATATTAGTTTATCTTTCTAACTTCAGGTTAAAAAATAAAAATAAAAAAAATATATATATCCTGTGAATTTATTCTATCATTTTATGAATCCTATCAGAGATATTACTAGTGAGCGCACATTGCTTCCTAGTTGAACTTCCAAAGAGTTATTTGTTAAAAGAATTTTTTTTGTTGATTGTTTTTGTTTTGTTTTGTTTAGTTTTTAATATTCTCAAATATGTGATACATTTCTGTTTTGTCTGTTCTTGATAAAACAGATACAAGACAGTTATTGTTGGCACAATTAAATTCCATGCTTCATATAAATCTTTTTATGATTTTATTTTTTTTGTGGAAATCAGTATTTTATGGATGTTAAATAATGATGAAAGCTTATTCACAATTCATTCTGCAAAATATGATTTATAAAAGGCACTTCCCTAAATTTTCTTTAATATGTTACAGTTTTTCTTTTGTTTATGTGAACACACTTTCATGTCAGCTTGGAACAGTGTATCTTTCCCCTCTCTCCCTCCTACTGTATGTCATTTTTACCAAAGGATATTTTTTTTTTTTTATTTTTTTTTTTTTGTAATCTCAAATGTTCTCTACACCTGGAAGTTTATTGTTTATTGTCCAACAGTTTTCTTGCAAGGACATTGCAGAAGAATCAATAAGCTACAAATACACCATTATACATTCAGACACTGTTCAGGTATTAATGTTATGGCAAAGAAAAGTGGGAGCATTCATGAATTTAAATATTTTTCATATAAGCTATGTAAATATAATGATTAACAATCAGCTGCATTCACAATTCAGAACATGCAATGTAGCATTTTCCTAATTACACTTACCAGTGTGGGAGGATATGACTGCAGAAGAAGATTAAACTATTTGTATTTATTCAGTGTTACTTTATATCATTAACTAGGAAACTCCGTTTTGCTATATTGAATGCAAGAATCTAGAATAACCTGAAGAATTTGATTAGGGCAGCAGCAGCCTGTGCCAGTTCTGGGCAGGGATGGCAAACTCAACTCATTCTGCATCAGCAGTCATTTGAACTGCCTCTCTCATATGTAATTTCACTGTTGATAGGGTGATTTAAAACACAGGCAAAATTGCTGCTTAATATTATGGCTTTATCTAAAGCTCTGCAAGTAAACAAAACAAAAATAACTGGCAGGCAGGCTTCTGTTTTCAGTTATTCATGTTTTATTAAAATAAACAAGTAGTTTGCAAGAGGTGGAACTAATGAAACCTGGTGTGGGCTAGCTCTGCATCTAGTGATGGAATTCTGTGAAGATTAATAAGGAGCAAATTCAAACATAAGATTTCCCTGAAATTAGGACGTGTGTAATGTCCCTTCTGTCCCCCGGAATCTCTGGTGCCTATGGAAAGATGAGCTCATATTGCAGTCTTTCCCAGAGCGGACGCCCTATTTTTTTTTCTTTTAACAGCAGCCTAGTCACACAACACTTGAAGCTCAGTATCTGTATTGCTTCGTAAAATTTTGTGGAAATAGGAAAACAGGTTGACAAGTTACTGGGGGCAGGAAAATGGTGTAAATGAAGGAGCACTTCTTTACCTTGCCTGGTTGTGAAACAAGGCTACAAAGTTTCCCAATAGGCCTACAGTGATGTCCTAATGAAAGGCTGTCTCACTTGGCTGGGTTGTTATAGGGGGCAGCTGTTACAGGGGGCCTATCCCAGAAATATCAGAGCTGGGACTGGCATTATTTTAATGGCCACTGAAGTACTGGAGTTGAAGGGGAGATTGGTGGTGTTTAATGGGGTTGTAACAGCTGCCAGCTCACTCAGAGAGTTGCTCCACCTTGTCACCTCCATCTTTCTGTACCCTGATGTCAAAGGTGCCACTCTGGCACTGTTTGTCTCCCATACTGTTCAGAGTAGGGCTTTGAGAAATGTGGTACTTATGATTTGTTATGTTCTTGAGAAAATTCATTAAGCTATTTTGTTAGTTTCTGTAACAGGTTGAAATGTTTCAGTTTTTCAGAAAAGTGCTGGAATTAGGTCATATGTATAATGGCTTCCAGTCATATGAGAAAGTATGCATGTTTTCTGTTTGCAGTGTAAAATGAGCAACAGATTTTGTCATGTATGAATTTGATAATTCATAGTGCATTTACACTGTTTAGCAAGGAAATTTTAGTCCAAGTACATGGATGATCTGTTAGTGTAGTAGTGATGTAAAGAGAGACAAACATGACTTCATCAACTGGGTGTAATGCTTCAAGCATATTATATTGAACATTTGTTTTAGAGGCCAAAGAGGGAGCCCTGGTATCCCCAAACCTATCATTTGTTGTGTGCTGGCTGCACCAGCGAGTTGCGAGAGTAAAGGACTGTTTCCAGTAGAACTTGGAGAGAATGGTTGTTTGATTTGGTAGTGAAGATTACTACATATTTATCTCATGTTTATTCTAGACTCTCATAATAAGTACACATAAAAGCATTGTTTTTTTTTTTTGTTTTTTTTTTTTTTTTGTTATATAACTGCATTGTGGTTTGTTTTGTTGTTGCATAACTGCAACAGCTTGTATATGACTTCATTAGAAAGACAGTTAAAGAAAATTTACTTTATGACCTTGTGTTGGGTTTACATGGCAAGGTTTTAGTAGTGGGGAGCTGCAGGGATGGCCTCTGTGAGAGAGTCCAGCAGCTGCCCTGTGTCAGATAAGGGCCAGTTTCAGCCTGCTCCAAAGGGAACTGCTGCCGCCCAGAGACAAGCCAATAAGCAATGTTGTTTGCACCTCTGTGACAGCAGAATTAAGAGAAGGGGAAAACAAAGAACAAACAAGCAAACAAACAAAAATGCTGCACCACAACAGCTGGGAGAGTGAGGAGTGAGAAGTAGCTCTTCAGCCACCAAGGTCAGTGCAGAAGGTGAGCAGGAGATGCTCCAGTCTCCCTGTGGCCCTTGGAGAGGCCCCTGGTGGAGCAGGTGGATGTGGCCTAGAGGAGGCTGCAGCCCATGGAGAACCCCTGCAGGAGCAGGCCCCGGGCCAGAGCTGCAGCCCGTGGAGAGGAGCCCACACAGGAGCAAGGGGCCTGGGGGGAGCTGCTGCCCATGGGAGACCCGTGCTGTAGCAGTTTGCTCCTGACAGATGGACCCTATGGTACAGAGCCATGCTGGAGCAGTTCTTGAAGAGGTGTTGCCTATGGGAAGTCCCTGCGGGATCAGTTTGTGAAGGATGGCATCCCATGTGAGGGACGTCATGCTGAGCAGGGGCAGAGAGTGACCACGAGTGGTAGAGACGCAGTGTTATGGGCTGACCACAGCCCCCTTTCCCCATTCCACTGTGCCTCCTGGGGGGAAGACGTAGAAGAGGGTGGGTAGGGGGAAGGTGTTTTAGTTTATATTTCAGTTTCTCACTGCTCTAGCTTGTTAGCAGTAGCTACTAAGTTACTCTAATTTCCCTATGCTGAGTCTGTTTTGATTGTGATGATAATTATTGAGTGATCTCCTGTCCTTATTTCAACTCTTGAGCCCTTTTCATTGTATTTTCTCCCCCTTTCCCTTTGAGGAGGGTGAGTGAGAGAGCAGTTGTGGAGTTCAGCTGCCTAGCTGAGTAAAACCACCACAGTCTTACTTAGTCTTACTTAGCAGTCAAACATAGGTTCAGATGGGAGGAAAAATTATGACTGAGACAGAAGATGGTAAAAAGTGAAAATACATGGTAAGTACTTGAATCCAGGTATCTGCTGCAGTTCCACTTCTGTTTAAGGGGGAGTGGTTGTTTGGTTATGTGATTTTTTTTCTTTTTTTCCTAAAGCTCATTGTTTCCGTTAAGAAGTCTGCCAAAGCCACATTCTGCCTTTCTTACTTGTTTGGAATTTAACTTTATTCTAAAACCAGCCTCAGTGTTTTTGGCACCACAGATTCACCAACTGAATTTTCAGATATTCTAGTGCAAAGACAAAGAAAGGAAAACAACGCCAGAATAAGAACAATACTTGGAAATTATATAAAAACATTATAGCAAGACCATCAAAGTGCTTTAAAGCCTACACAAATGTAAGAAGCAAAGTATTATGTTTGCATAGTTTGGCATATTGTTCTCTAGGACAACTTGCAATCATTGTATGCAGAACAGATTTCTGCGTATTTGAACATTATGGTTCCTGTGTAATTCACAGTCATATTCTTTTGCTTCTTTCCTTGTATTTAGATGGTAAATTGTCTGGACTATGGACTTTCTGAAGTCAAAATACCAGGGCCATTTATTTTATTTTATTTTAGTCTCTGTTAAGATTTTCATGCAATTAAATTCTAAACAGAGGTCTTATTTAGCTTGTACAATCCTGGCTGTAACTCCATCAGAGGGTTACAACATCAGACAAAAATGCTTCTGTATCACTGTGGTTACATCAGCTCCTCTTCACTGTTCATACGTTTGTTCTGATGTGTGTTCTGATGCCCTGAACATCTTTCTTACTGTGTCTGTATCTTGTACCCTTACTATTGAGAAAATATTGCTTGTAATTTGTAGATGGATGAACTGTTAGTCCTAAAGAGTGTTCTGAAAACTTAGTGGAGTGACTAATTGGCTACAAATTTTATAAGCCTCTACTCAAAGTAACTTTAGCAATGTCAATAGTTGAAAAGAATAATATGATTTTTGATGATAGAAGACATAGGTTGCTCGTAACAACCCATCTTGTGCTTTCTCTATTTCTACATTCAGTACACTAGCAAGTCTTGTAGATCTCAGCAGGTTTTAACTTGGAAATTTTTAATGATGTGATTGGTTTCTAGTCACTTTCTCTATATGGCGAGATGATGTGGAAATAGCTGCTGGAAGAAGAATAATAAGGTAATGAGAAAGGTATTAAATTGTGAGAGTTGTACAGGACAATGTCATTTTCTGGGATGATGGAAGTTGTGACTGTAAGTGTAAGCTTCTATTCTTGATAAAGGGGGGAAGGGAATCCTCAAAAAGATGGTGTATTTCTCAGAGAAGATGGTTTTAGAAATGAATGCATCATCTGGTTTTGCTTAATAATCTGTTTTTAAAAAAGAGTCTCATTAGAGCCTACATTTCCATACAACATTTTATATAAAACAGTATGATATGAGATTAAAGATATGTTCTTTTTTCATGTTTCATTTTAACTGTGGCATATGTGCAGAACAAAGGTCAGGTTGCCCTTGGCCATGAACAGAAGCTTGGTTTTGGTTGTATTTGTTAATTCAAACCTTGTAGGGCATGTATGAGAGAGCCTTAAAGAGAGTATTAATTTTGATATTTTGATTGGTCAGAAAATGGATTGGAGAGAAGAGGGACAGGGGATTTCTCTCTTTTTTTTTTTTTTTTTTTTTTTTTTTTTTTCCTAATATTCTCCTTTACTTCCAGTCATATTCTGCAAGAAAAAGAACATCTGGCCTTGTGCCTTGTGACTTCTCACAGATACATCTGTAGCTCATCAGACACTGTTTGTTATTTAATCACTTGAAGCTGGACAAAGAAAATGTCACAAGTCAAATTAATATCTTCTGGCCTAAATGAATTTTAGCTCCATGTCTATGCCAAGTCACAGTGAGAGAAGCCTATCTAGCTCCAGAGCATCAATCCTTTACTTTCAAGGGTAGCATCGTGTGAAATTCTAGCAGTCTGTTAAGGAAATGCCTGTTTTTACATCTTTATCTAAAGTTTCAAAGCAGAAGTCCTGCTACAGACTGAATAGTACCTCTAAAGACATTTCTTTTCCTTTTCTGTCTTTCTAGTCTGGTGAACTAACTTGTTTTTTAAAAAAACATTTCCAGCCTCGTGAAAACAAACAAAAATCTTGCGCAGCTGAATTACAGGAGGTTTACCTGATGAAAAGTTGCCGCAAGAAAAAAACTTGCAGCTAAGCTCTTTTCCCCAGAAATATTTACAGATACCTGTCAAAGATTGGAATTGTGAGGGAATGAAGAAGGGGAGAGCTAACAGCTCCCACTCCACTGCTGCAATTCTCTTCATGGCTCAAGAACTCTCATGCAGCTGAAGAGTATCCAGATCAGGGATGGCCCTACTGTCAACCATAACTTAACAGGCTATTGAAATACTTTGTAGTAATTTAACAAAAAGATTACATATCTTCATTTTTGAAGTTTGCATTTAAACACATTCCTTGCAGTAGTTTCCAAAACATTCATACTTAGAGGAATATGATTCCCAAATTTCCTGCCAAGACAAAGCATTGCAATAATATGCCAACAGAGCTATTGGTAATCTGTGCTAAGCCTTCTGTATGAGTATTAATTTCTGTTTGACTCAGGCTGCAGAAAGCACCTGCTTTCTTTGCGATGTCCTGGAATATTTTTCTCTTTAAGCCTGAAGGCCTCTTTTCCCAGAGGAGGGAAGAGAGGGAGTTGAGGGAGTTTGTAAACATGTGGCATCTTCAATTCTGTATTTCCTATTTGCTTTAGGTATTTTAACACCTTCTGTAAAATTTTAATGTAGGCGTTTTTCCCCTGCAGTTATATACTGTTTTCAGTATGGCTCATAGATCTTTTCTGCACAAATTAAAAGAGGAACATCTTCAAATAAAGGTTACTATAGCTTCTGATGTAGTGGTGGTATGATGATTTCCTTTGCAGATCTGCTGTCTACTAAGCCTGTGCTACATAAGCTGCATCTACCTCTACTGAAGTTTCATGCTCAGTTTCCTGAACAGCTTGTTCATGCATTTGTCACTGCACATCTTGAGTCTTCTCTAATCTTTCAAAGTCACTCACCTATGTAACTCTGTTGGGCAGGCTGTCTGTATATACAAGTATACCCATGTTACCCTGAAAGTCTTCCTTCGCCTTCTGATAGCCATTGACTTTGAAAGGGTGTTCTTCTCAATTTCAATGAATTTTCTTGGTCTTGGTCCTTGTTTTTGGCACTTTGTCCTCTCTTCTCCCTTCTCCTTTTCCCATAGCATCTGCTGCTCTGATTTCCTGAAAAAAAAAAAAATCCCTCATTACCATTTGATAAATGTTTCCTCCTACTCCTTTTAAAATACAGTAAAGTGTTACTATTTTTCCAATCAGATTTTGATTTTCCTTACCTATACTAGACATTGAGTCTTATATTGCTTGTTTTCTTTTCCCCTACTTTTTCCTTATTCAGTAGCCTTTGTGGAGCAAACCACTCTACAGCAAATTAAATTTTCTTCCACAGTCCATTTCAACATAGTTAATGTACATCACTTCGGTTTTCTCAGACTGCATGGGGTTGTCAGACCACAAAGTGAAATCCTCCGTATACTCTGCAATAAATCAAGTTAATTTATCAGCTCAAACCTACAAAACTTGAATTTCCTGCCCCAGTTCCAGGAGAAAAGCCCACATGAGGGCAGGTTAAGTAGCCCCTTGCTAGTGGGAAACCACTACAAACCCAAAGCTAAAGAAGGTGAAGGCTGCTCAACAGGAGGCAAGTCAAGAGCCCCTGTCTCAACCCTGCCACAGTGTTTGGCTTAAAGGACAGCAGTGTTTCTTATACTTAAGCTGCATGTTGAGTATGCTTTGACCATTTTGGATATTCTCTTTTTTTCCCCAAAACAGTTTACAGATTCCTAGATAGTTTTCAAAATAAGATTTCTGTGTGTTCATGTGTGTTTAATGCTGAAGTAAGGGAAAACACTTGCAGTTGCTATGTATGTGTAGCTATTTCTAATGCAACCAATTCACTTGTGTGTAGAGCCCAAGATAAAATTCCATGGGGGATTTTAGATTTTCAGTCATGTACAACATTTTTTATTTAGAGTTGATACTGAAAAGAATTGCCATTTTCTTTGTGCCTTTTAATTCTGTACAGTTAAAATTTGCATAGGTGCAACCTTCTAAGAAGGCTGACATAAAAGGGTGAAGTCTCAATGAGGTGAACAGGGAATTACATGAATAACTCCTATTATTAATAATGGGACTTGTGTTCCTTTTCCCTACGTACTCTGTTGAAAATCGTATCCCTGAAGTAGTTGACAACAAATATGCTTTCCCTGTTTAAGTTGCAAAGCACACTAACATCAAGGTCACTTGCTCCATTTGACGGAAGAAAAAAAGCACCATATAAAATATGGATAGAGTGTCAATCAAAACCAGTTTTACAGTATACGCTATGGTAATGTGAGTCATATCGCTTTTTTATTTTTAAACACAACTAGATATGGTAGTTTGGCAGCACTGTTTTTACAAAGACAGTGCCTTCAAACTCTTTCATAGCAAGACTGGAAATCCTGCCAGGTAAAAAAAAAAAAAAAATATTGAAAACCTTTCTTCCCGTATAGGCCCGTTTTGACAGGAAATCTTTGAGAGGCAGCAGCAATGAAGTGCCCAGAGATTTCATCTGTCTTCTTTTGCTTCAGGAAATGCTGAGCACAGGCTCCCCTATTAGGCAAAATACATGAAGTACCAAATCCCCTTAACAATCATCTACAGTCTACTCTTAGGTTGACGGCTTTCTGTGTCCTAGTCTGTCAAACAGGGCCTGTTACTGAGACTCATATTACTGGGACCAATGTGGAAGTTTTTGACAGTACTTTGAGGAAAAAAATCATATTGTCAGTGTTTACAAGTTATCTTGGCCAATAAGTTTTGCATGGGCTTAATCAGAATAAAATATATCATACTAGAAAGTTGTTAATTCACAGTGATTCTTCCTCTGCTCCATAGTTCTAACATAAAGATCCAGTTTGAAGGCATTGTCTATCATTCTGTAAGAGTGAGTCAAACTCAGTAAATAATAGGTGCTGTATTATAATAACAAATAGTATTTTTGTTTGTTTTTGTTAGATGCCAAATCTAAAATTTAAATAATGTTTCACAAATGAAAGTGACAGCTTGCAGTAATTCTGCAGGTGTCCAAGCAGATGTACTTCCAAAAATAATTAGACAAAACATGTACAGATTGCAAGAAATATGAAAAAATTGTCATCAAATTTTCATGAGTAAATACTCTGTGTATTTTTTTGGACATTTTAGCTACTGTAAAACTAATAGCTATAAAGAAACTTGCAAACACTTGAAGAACAATGAATGCACTTAAATTCTAAAAATTATTTAAGCCATAAAAAGCCAGTCTTGTCTTTGAACATGGAGTTGCAAAAGAAAAAGAAAGTAAACAACAAAAAAAGAAATACAGGTGTCTTAAACAAATATAGTCTTTCTCCAAGTTTTGTTGGAGAGTTTTGTCAACTGTACAAGTAGTAAGTTGTAAAAAAGTTTGAAACATGGATTCTGTCCTCAAACTACTATTTAGCACGGTGATTTCCCTGACTTTGCTGAATGTATTCATGATTTCTATTAGAGTTAGTTAAAAGAGAATGGGAAACAGAGTATCTGTATTTATTTCACATCAGCTGCATACATTTTGTTGAGTATGGAAGTAAAAATGGGATGGAAAGCAGATTTCTGAAGTTTCTCCTGCTTGAAATATGCATGGTGTCTATGTCTTTGCTATTCCTGAAGAAAATGTATTCTAGGAATAACCTTGGATATTAAATATCCCGCTCCTCTTTTCACCTAATGCTTTATTTCAGAGGTCAACACAACAAAAGGTGAATGGAGATGGTGGAAAACTGGAAAGTGAAATAATAAAGGCATAAGCCAGGAATGCTTAAAATAGACCAAAATAAGGTGTGTATTTCCCTATATTTCCTAAATGGTTAAATCATTATTGTATAAAATAAGTATCCTAAGTATAAGGATAGGAAATTAGGTCTCTTGTTCACCATATGAATATAACCACTTTTCTTAACTTGTTCGAATTTACAATCTTGTTCTTTCAGTTCTGTGTTTATGGCCCAAGTAATCTGTTTCTTTTCCCAGTACAGTGACAGAGTTTAACAAAAGATGTTGCTGACGTCTTGCCATCAAGCAGTCTATGGTAGATTACATGTCTCTTGGGAAATAGAAGATGTGATTCTGAATATAGTAAAGCAGAAGAAGGAATTTAATCTGGATTTCCAATTTGCTGGGCAAGATCTCTAATCAACAAGCTATCATATGAAGTAGAAGGCAGACCTTCTTCCTACAGCAGTTATCTAACAAAAAAGTTGTGCTTCCATCCCCTCTCTCCTTATGGAGTGTATAAAGAATTTTAACAACTAATCAAGGAACACAGTTAACAAGGGTTAGTGAAAAGCAACCCACACCATGGATTCCCTACCTCTTCTCTTCCTCCTACTCCATCAGTTTTTAAAAGCAAAACCATTCTGGAGAGAGTTCTGCTATATTTGAAGTGTACAAAGACATGCCCTTGCAGTAAAGTATGGGGCAAAAGATTTGGTTTAAATTCCTTCCCTTAGGACTGAATCCCTCACAGCTGTAGGAAATCCGTTTGCTACTGTCCATGGAGGTCCCTGAAGCATACATTCCCTGGGTGGAGTGGCAAGAGGCGAGATGTGGTGATTGCAGCATTGCTGGGGGAGGCTGCTGGCCATTCAAATGAGAGAAGGAAGGGAGAGCACTGTTTATTCTCCTTTATCTTTCTTTTCATTTCTTACTTTGATTATAGGCAGTAAAGATTTGTTAGTCATTTTGGCCACCCTCCAGCCCATTTCCTACAGCATTTCCCGTGGATTTTTTTTTCAAGTCTCTGTTATCTTAAGCTATAGGATATCTGACATAGTGCTTGGCAAATGATTCTGCAATTTAATCAGCACCAGCTAGAGTACTGTTATGGTATTGGTTTGTGTTGCTTTTTGTAATTTTACTTATTTAAGTCTCAAAACCAGAACCAATTTATTTGCCTGTGTTTTTTACTAAGTAGCATGTGAATATGTTAAATATATTAATTTTCCAGGCATCTTTTTAATAAGTTCTTTCACAAGTACACCTCTGATTTGTATGACTTCACCCTGGTAACAAAGCTGTGCATAAAACCGTCGGCATGGCAGTGTTTATAACCTTAGTTCTTCCTATCTCTCAGTGGAGCAAACTGCTATCCCAATTGTTCTGTGCAGGAATTTTCCCATTTCCTCATTGTTTAAATATACAAAATTGAATAGTTTAAAACCTTTAAATGTAAAACTGCACATGCTCTTCCATCACAGTATATTTGTTTGCCTAAGAGTCTTGGCTTGAGTATTCTAGCTTTTACTTTCTATTCTTTTCATCTTTTTCCATAAGCATCGTAGTTCCTTTTTCTCCAGCCTATTCATTTCCAATTAAACCCTTTCATGTGATGTGTTTATATGTTTCCATTGTATCTTCTATTTTATTTGAACATTTTAATTTAAATATTTGAATTAACTTAAAAACAATAATAATGTAACTTTACTGTGCAGATTGCACATTGCAAAACTGATATTTGTGCTTCCTTTTTCATTGTGTCCTGTGATGGGATGGAACATTTTTTATGACCATGAAAACGATGGGAAAGGTTTCAAACAGTGGAAAATTTAAACAAAGATTTGGGGGTATTTGAACATTTCCCTCTCCTTTCGTCCTGTTCCTGGAGATATGTCTGTGATGCTTTTGAAACTGTAGAGATGTGAAACAAATCTTATGGCAGATGCTATCATTCCTAGTTGAGTTGAGTCATTTTCAGTCCACTAACTTAAATGATTTTTGGATTAGACCCTACAGAAAAGGATGTCATCTCTGAGATGTGAAATGGTTCTTCACAACATCCAAGGATAAGTATTGCAAACAGAATTGATTTCATATAGAATCTTTCTTTTCTCATTACAATGGATTTAGCTAAACTGTCAGAAAATGTCAGATCTTTTATTTGTGCCCCACAGAACTTTTTTTTTTCTCTATTATTCTTTTTTTAGTTTCTTCCTTGCTGAAATACCTAGTATTCTGCTAGAATTTTAGGCACTTTCACTAACATCCTTGGCTTCTGCAAACACTAGCTACCTTCTCATTATTTTCAGATAATACACTATTTACAGAAAACTCCTTTCTGTGTTCTGAAATAGACTTGCAAGTGCATGTTAAAAGGAGAGTTTTGCTGTAATCCTCAACATTTCTAACATGAAATATTCCATCAATTCGATCTGGTGTCCAGGTAAACAAAGTTTACAGATGCCAACTGTTCCTCACTGATGTTAAAATGAATGTGGTGCCACAAGGGGACTGCTGTTATTCATTCAACTGCAGACTTCTCTGCAAATAAAGGTGGGAACCTTTGTCACTGCTCTCTCTACACTTGTCAGCTATTTATTCGTACTTCCTTCTATCCCACACCTCTCTTGCCACAGCATACAGGGTGTCCTTGTTGCAGAATCCTAAATAATGAAATGCTTTTTGAAACCTGTACTAATAGTGCTGATGGCACAGTATCAACTTTGAAGTGGGTGAGCATGGCTTGAAAAAGCAAGAGACTTCAGTCAGTGCTGTGCATATATAATACCATGTTTTCTGTGCAGAAGCAGCTGACAGCAGGATAATCCAGGAGGATAATGCAGGTGCAAAAATAGGAGAGGCAGTCCAGGCAGAATCTCTCTCTACTTCTCAATCTTACGAAAAATGATTTAAGTTCTCTGAGGTTTTGAAGATGAAAATGTTGCATTGTTTGCTATGGAGAGATGAGATTTTCCTGATGGTGATTAAAAGCTGGAGGGAAAGAAAACAGTGAAATGAATAGATATGTGCAAAATGAATTTTCAGTTCTCTGTCAATGACTGGGAAAGGAGTGAAACTGTACTGTGAAACAATAATCCTTTAATTCAAAGAATAAAAGGTGTTCTAAAAACAATAAATTCTGACAGAAAATTGTGAAACTTTATTTTTAGATTCACAGAAATGGCAATCATTTGGGTAAAAGGGATGGGTTCCTTATAAAATACCACATCCACTGGCTTTTTGGTGTTTTTATTGTCTGTAATAAGTTGGCATTCAAAAATAGTATGTCGTAATGAAATATTGGCAATTCTGTCTCACGTTGGGTTCTGCTGTCCTGGTGCAAACTTTATTCTTTCACTTTCTCTACTCTTTCTGTGACGTAGGCATGGAGCATCTTCCCTATGAAGAAAAGCTGAGAGACCTGGGTCTGTTCAACCTGGAGAAAAGAAGACTGAGAGGGGATCTTATCAATGTGTATAAATACCTGAAGTGTGGGAGACAGAGGGATTTGGCCAACCTCTTTTCAGTGGTTTGTGGGGACAGGACAAAGGGTAATGGCCACAAGAAGGAGCACAGGAAGTACCGCACCAGCGTGAGAAAGAACTTCAAGGTGAGGAGCACTGAAACAGGCTGCCCACAGAGGTTGTGGAGTCTCCTTCTCTGGAGATATTCAAGGCCCGTCTGGACGCCTACCTGGGCAGCCCGCTCTAAGGAACCTGCTTTGGCAGGGGGGTTGGATCTTATGATCTGTCGAGGTCCCTTCCCTTCAATACCCCTACAATTCTGTGATAGGCCTCTTTTAATTTGCGTGGTGTGAGATCTGATTAGCCACCCCCAAGAGTTTTGCTGCTGATTTCAGTGAAACGGGATTTAATCCTTATTTCTGTTACTCTGTTCATGGAACTCTGCCTTCTACCTAATTTTTCTTTATATTTTGGTAGCAGGCCTACTGTCTCATTAGGTCTTTTTTCTTCCCGCTACATTTTGTAGATGATTGCCTGTATCTTGGTGTTACAGATGAGGATTTACCGACATTGTTGTTTGTACCCTTCCGTTATTACTGTTCAGTATTTCATTCATGGCAAATTGACTTGAACTGAAATGTTCAATGTGTCAGCTGCTTCTTAATTAAAATAGGTGTTCAAAGCCACCAGGTGACATAAAATATCAGGTAAAGATATTTTATTGTATTGATGTATTAAGACTGTTAGTTAGTTATCAAAAGGAAGAATGTCAAGATTTCTCATTCTTACAGGACAGCTTCTGGATGGGATACATCACCAGGAAAGGAATTGTAACTATGCTAAAGAAATACTCATTAGTTGCATATCAGTCTGGCATTTAAGTAGCTTGGGGCACTACTGTATGCAATGTATAAAGGCTCTCTTCCCAGCACTGTGTTTAGTACCATTCTCAAGTTTTTATAACTGTTAATCTTGTGCTTTGTGACAGTTGAAACTTGTAACCTGGAGAGAAACAAGCTCTGATCCTGGCTTTTGAGTAGAAACTCTTAGGATGAGGTATTGCTTCACTAGGAACTTGCCCCCAGCAACTTTTTTCTTTCTTTTTTATTTTTTTTCCCCACCAATTTATTTTTTTTTTCTGATGTACAAGTGAGTAAATCTTTGTGAGACTCTAAAACATAGACACTATACAAAGGTACAGAAGTTTAAAAGAGAAGAATTGGGGTGAATAGTGCAGTGTACACAGACTGTCAATCTGAGCGAGCTCACAGATCCCATGAAACCACTGCTTTTGCTTGAACCTGCAATAGGCATTGCTTACCTTTTATGCTTCTGAATGTGAGGTAAACTCTCTGATGCGGAATATTTGTCAGTCAACTACATAAAACAGAATCACATTTTCTCCATTCTTTTTTATTTTATTCATAGCTTTTTACAAATTCCCTGAGAAGAAACTGAATTAACTTAAATCTGAATGTTTTTTATTTATTATCTGGTTGTGCCTTTGTGCCAGATTCCACTTTCCAGGGAGAGTGTATATTGACTTCAAACTCAGATAACTGTAGATTAGTCAATAGCTATATCAAAAGCGCCAATAACTTTGTCCTGTACAGATGTCCTTTTTCTTTACCTGGTAAAAAAAATAAAAATAATGAAAAATAATAATAAATAATAATAATAATAAAAGGCATTGGAAGACTGCCACATTAAGGTTAGTCTTGAAGAAAAGAAAGAAAAGAAAAAAATAATTTGTTATTGAGACAGATTTGCCAATATCATTAAAAATGCTCTCATAGCTTATACATATTTTGCAATAGCAGAAATACATACAAGAAATGTAAAGTACTTTGAAGAAATATAAATAAAGGTTATTAGTCTGGATATAGAGGCCAAAAGAGGCACAGACAGTCAGAACTTTTGCATGATTATTTAGCTAGAGAAATTACTACAGTCAATAAAAGTAATCCCATGGAGAGGTGCAGCTGATGTAACTGCAAAAATCAGGCCTTCTGTACAAGCTGTGGTGGGTTGAACTTGGCTGACTGTCCAGGTGCTCACTCAGCTGCTCTCACTCCCCCTCTTCAACAGGACAAAGGAGAAAATAAGATGAAAAAGCTCATGGGGTTAAGATAAAGACAGGGAGAGATCACTTACCAATTACCATCACAGGCAAAACAGGCTTGACTTGAGGAAAATACATGTAATTAATTGCTAATTAAAATAGATTTGGATAGTGAGAAACAAAGCCAATTCAAAACAATACCTTTGCCCTGGCATCTACCCATGCTCAAATCCATTTTTTCATTGCTGTCTCCTTTACCCATCCTATGCCCAGAGCTGCACATGGGGGAGCAGGAGAGGAGGATTAAGCTTAGTCCATCACTACTCGTCTCTGCTGCTCCCTCCTCACACTTTTCCCCCATTCCAGTGTGAGCCCTTCCCATGGGCTGCAGTGCTTCAAAAATTGCTCCAACATGGGCTCTCTGTGGGCCACAGTTCCTGTCAGGACAGCCTGCTTTGGTGTGGTGTCCTCCACAGGCTGCAGTGTGGATGTCTGCTCTGGTGTGGGCCTCTCCTTGGCTGCAGGGGGGGGTTCTCTGCGCTGATGCCTGGAGTATCTCTACCCCTTTCTCCTTCTCTCCCCTCATTATTCCCAAACTGTTTCTTACACCTTTTTTCTCATTCCTCACTCTCTTCTGCAGCATTTTGCTCTTTCTTAAACATGTTTTCACAGAGGCGCCACCACCTTTGCTGATGGGCTCAGCTATGTCTTGCGGTGGGCCCACTGCAGAGCCGGCTGGATTCAGTTGTGTCTGGCATCTCCTCCCAGAGACCGGTCTGCAGCCCTCGCTGCAGCACCTTCCTATAGACACCTGACACACAGCCATGACAAAAAGTAGTTCAAAGAAAGTTTCATAAAATATTATGGAGAGAACTCAAAGGTAATTTAAAAGCTTTGATATGTCTTAAAAGTTCTAGTTTTTTTGTCATATAAATTTACTTCCTTTTCACAAGTGCATTAAGAGGGATCTCTCTTAAATCTTCCAGTTGTCTAAAGGAGTTTGAAGCCTGTTATTCTCCTGCTACATAGGGTCTGCCCTCCCACAGAGCTGTATGCTATTTTTTAAAAGTGCATTGGTGTTCAAACACTTACATCTCAAAGGCTATTTTGAAGGTACCAATTCTTTTCTATATATTGATTTCTGGAAATTGAGACTGTTTTAAATAGAAGGGTGTTTTTGACTCTCAGTTGCAGGTCTTTGCACATAGCCTTTGAATCTTAAAAATACCACTACTCTCATTATTTTCAGGGCTAAATCCAAAGAGGTTTGGACATCTCAATTTTGTTTAAATTCATAGTGTCAGAGCCACTTCCAACCTAAAGCTGTGGCTCACCATGATGCTTAAGTTTCTTCTGGTGGGCATTAGGCCAAATGGCATTAGGCGGCTTATCCTTTGCTCCCAGGCTGAACTGAGAGAGGATGCATTCCCTTGCCTGCTCAGTCCTTGGGGCTGGATTATTACAAGTTTATAAAACACAAAATTTACTGAGGGTTACCTACCTTCCTTCCTCTTCTGTATCCTTTGAAAGGTGTTGTAGCCTCATCTGTGATGCACAGGACACCAGGACACCCATGTTCAAAACTCTGCTTTGCTCAAGCTGAACAAGGACTTCTATTAATAACTAGCCTGAAAGTTCTTTATATTCAGCTGTTGAGGATGCTTACCGTGGAGCTGCAGTCCTGAATTCAAGTACTTCCTTCAAAAGTGGTGTGAAAGGTATTTTATTCAAGATCTCCCAGGAAATGCTCTACCAATTACATTTAACAGAATAAATGGAGGGACAATGAGATTATTTTTTTTTCCTTTTCCTTTATTTTTATTTTTTAACCTTGTTTTCCTTCATCTAAAACTGCAAGAAAAATAGAAAAAAAAAATCATCATAGTTGCAACCCATAGTTGCAATTGAGTTGCATTGAGTTGCAACTTAATTGAGTCATTGAGTTGCAACCCATGCAACTCAAGCATTCATTATTGTAAATTCTGAGTGGAGTCAAGATTTTGTAATCTGGAGTTAATGGTTTAATTTCCTGAGAAAGGATCATACTCACTTTTCCATGTTTGCCATCAGCTGGTTAGTGTTGTCTTTGTCAGGTTTGTGAAGCTCATTCTTGGTTCTCTTTCATGTTTTCTGAATGCTGGGTCCATTTTTAATGCTTAGGTGTCTAGATACCACCAATAGTGGTATGATTAATGTTATGATACCTAGATCATTTTGTGGATTTAATCCTTCCTGCAAACTTTTTATGAATGAAAGCACACAATTATTATCTAGAATGAAAGAATAATCACATAGACACTCATCAGTTAGATGCTGAATATAAAATGAGTACATCCTAAATACATGTTTTTTTCAGCTAAGACTTTTGAGTGTAAATGTAAAATTTTCTATATCATCTGACTCAGAATATAAAAGATCAATGAAAATTGTGAATGCAGGTATATCTACCTTTTCAAAAATAGACAATATTTGAGATTATGTACATTAAATTGTTTGAGCTTATGCATATAGATCATACTAAATTATAAGGTACAGTGATACTAATCGATATTGTGTATGAAAGCAGATGCAGGACTATTATTATTGCTGGTGTGTATTCCAAGAGAATATATTTGATATTTGAGAATTTGATATGTAAGCATGCTGTCTGTTTTCACATAGTAGGTTCATAGAGGTCTTTCAATATAGATCTATTTCTGATTAAAGGGAAATAATGTTGGTTGCTTTGGGAAACATTCTTGCTCAGAATATTTATTGAACATGTGGGTCTTACCCATTATGAGAGGTTGTATAATATATAATATTCATTAATAAAGCTCAGATATAGATTGCTGATTGTGCCTGGGATCCCATTATACAAAGACAATTCAGCTATAATATCTTCCAAAAGCATGCAAGTTTCATATCAGAGTAAAATGCCATAAAATTGCAAATACAAAATTACCACTGCTCCTGGAATTCCATGAGATGCATCTGAACTACACATCTGTATGTGTAACCCTCAACCGTATGAGGCATGCAAATTTTCCTGAAGCCCAGCACAGACAGTACTCCAGGATGTCAGATCTAACCTTTATATAGTCAAATCTCTCAAAAAGACACTGAAAATGTTCATCTCTCATCCCACTTCTTGCCTTGTCCTAACAGCTACCTTTTGCTCTAATCGCCTTGTGTTCTCTAAGAGCAGGTCAAAAATAGCTAAGCAGGTCATGAAGAGACATGGAAAACATCCTACAGAACTAGTTTGTATGGTCTGCTCATCTTACCTGTAATGTGCTGTCTTTTTATGATAAGGTGTACTTTATCGGTGGGTTAACACCACCCTTGAGGATTACCACCACTTATCAAATGCCTCTGCTATTTTAAGTGACTACTGCTGTGGTGCTTACAGACTGGAAATTTGACTTTGCATCCTTCTATTGATGTTCATTCTAAATCTCATATACAAAGAGTAAAAGGGGAAAACAGAGATAAGCCAATCTTGAGAAAATCTGTGATGTAAATAAGCAGTTTCCCCACTGGGCTTGCTGACAGTAAGAAACTGAAATATTCAACCACCCAGTTAAGTCAGTCAGGCCTTCTTTTTGCTGGTACTGAATTCCCCAGATAAATGCCATATCATCTTTTTTCATTACCAAAAGGAAGATATTAGTCAGTGAAATTAGTTCTGTTTTTATTTTCTTTAATATATGCATATTTAATGCCTACTTAGCAAAGAAAACTCCAGAATTATCTTCTCAAAACTTTTACACACACTGCAAGATTAGAAATCATAACTATAGGAAGCTCAACTTCTGTGCTTAAGTCACCGAAGGTCACAGGTTGCATGTTACCTTTAAGTCTGCAATTTCAATGTGAAGAGCATGAAGAGATTTTTATTTATTTATTTATTTATTTATTTATTTTGTGACAAAGCACAACAGCTATGATTTTATTGTACTTTGACTGCTTCTTTGATAGCTTAATGAACTGCTTTCCTGTAAGGAGATATTCAGTATCCATGCTTGGTGTTTTAAATAACATCTGTCTAAAACACATAGACGGTGGTATGGCACATTAAAGACTAAACACTAAGCATTCATTAAAAGATGAATCATATTCATTGTTGTCTCCTCCAATAGAACTTATAGCTCTGCCCTGTACAAACCCAAATAATCTTTTTGATGAATAGGACAGAAACTGTCTTAACAAATTCCCAACTTGGTTATTTTACTACGCGTTCATTTGCTCTATTTTTCTGTTTTATGTTCTCATCCCAGTGAGATCTTGCCTTGCAATATTCATGTCCCTGCAGCAACATCTCTTTGAGTGATGCTACTACAGCCAAGACTTCCCTTGCTCTCTTCTCAAAAGTATTGTATAATCCCCTTCCATAATGACTTTTCTTAGCTGACTTCTATTCCTGTGCTATCACCTACCTATCAAATCTCACTTTCCTTAGCTTATTTTTGATATACCAAATGTTGCAATTCATGAGCTATAGCAGTGTAAAATCACTCAAGTTATCTTGGTCTCTGTATTCATTTCTGCTTTCATTTTCTAACTAAAACTTTTATTAGATGAGTTTAAAAGTTATAACAGTAGAGAACTGTTTACCAATAACATGCTGTTAGAAACCACAGAAATCCTGTAACAGTCCACTTTGTAGAGGACTCCACACAGCAGAACACTTTGGGCCTACAGTCCTTGGAAACTTACTAGGCAGCATCACAAAATGCTTTTTGTGATGTATTTTGTGAAGCCAAATGTATTTGGCTTTTTTTTTTTTTTTTCTTGAAATACCAGAACTATTGGTGCTAGACAAATATTCAGTTAGAAACATGTTTAAATCCAGTCCCCAAATGGTGCTTTCTCCCCTACTCCTTTTCTACTGTCAGTTTAAAAACAGATGGAAGGATTTTTATTTATTAATCTGATTGATTGATTGAGGCCTTGACATGGTTGAAATGTTTGACCTATCATAAATTCTTGTTTCCAAATAATAAATTTAATGATATGGAGCTTTTAATAGAAACTCTACTAGATCCTTACAGATCAAAGGACTGCCTTTTATTGCAAATGTTGCCCTGTAAGTACAACTATTATCTTTTATTTTTGACCACAGAGGATGGACACAGTTGCTATTGAGTCATAGACTTGAAGTTCCAAAATGAACAGTGAGGAAAAGTGCATAAATCCTCAGCTAGTCTCTGTGCTTAATAGAAATAGGTCAGGAAACAAACAGTAAGGCAGATGTCCTAGGCAGCCAGGGCAACATATACTGTGGTCATTGGAAGCAAAGATATTCCAAAGGAAAGGACTTGCCTGTTTAAGATTACTAGGTGACCATGGCAGAAATAGAACTTCAGGTGTTAATGTATTCAGAGCATGAAATGGGCATGATAGCTGAAAATATTGGTGAGGAAAAAAAAAAAAAAAAAAAAAAAAAGGAATAGTATGTTTAAGAGTGAGAAAAAATAATTATTTGGCTGTTAATCAGATTTGCTTGGTTGTAAAGTGGCTAAAGAAATGCAAATTGACTGTAGTTTCACAGGAAAAAAGTTCCCATAGAAACTGAAACGTGCATGTCCTACAGTAGGAGACACAGGGAGGCAAGAAATGACAACAAATTTTGGTTTTGGCACTTCAAAAGGTGGTGAAACTTAAATATGTATGTAGACTGTGGGCAGTGTGAAACAACTCAGAAATTTCAGATGTCTCTCAGCTGTATCTGTCTTAAGAATCATTGTGTTCTTTTAAGTATTGAGAAGT
Organism: Aythya ferina; assembly: GCF_964211825.1. Lineage (NCBI taxonomy): Eukaryota > Metazoa > Chordata > Aves > Anseriformes > Anatidae > Aythya > Aythya ferina. The sequence goes on from NC_140304.1 coordinate 19,509,702, forward strand.
GAGAATGGACTATCATGTATTAACTTATTTCCCATCATTGGGTATCATGACCATGAGATGGCGTATGAAAGGACGTATATAGGCTCCAGATACTTGCGGCTGACAATGACTGTAGGATAAAGAATTAGTCAAGAGTAGGGGCAGGGCTGTGATAAATTCAGGGGTTCATCTTCATTTTTCCCAAATTCAACAGTGTTGAGATCTAGGATTCTACTTTGGGCCTGACTCCAGGATGAAAGGGCTGCCAGAGGCTGTAACAGAAAACGAAACAAATAGCAATAAAAATAATAAATAAATAAATAAAGAAGAACCTGCTGCTTCTTAATTAGCATGTAAAATATTTAATATCCCAAAGTTCATGTGTCTCCTCCCCTTTGTATCTCCTATGCTTTGGAGCCTTGACTAAATGCATGTTTTTACACCACCGTTACCACAGCATCCACTTGTCTTGACGTCTTCCCTCCAGCCAAGAGAGCAAACAAGTGTTTTCTTCATTTGACTGCTGCGGTGCTTGGCAGGAGATGCTGCATTTACAAGGCCTGTAGTTTTTTATGGGAATAAATGAGTAGATTAAATCAGTTGAGCAATCATCTGTCACATCTAGCAGACCATCAGGTACTCATTCTTTTTCTTTTTCTTTTTCTTTTTCTTTTTTTTTTCTTCTGCCTGTGAAAATTGTAGGTAGTTATATCTCATTGTACTAATATGACTAATTTTTTAAAGTAAAGGTACTTGGGGTGAGAGAGGAAAACCATCTTGTGACAGCACTAAAACTGTGAGCTGCCAGCAGGCCTTGTTGCTGTAAGATTTGCAGTCCTGCTCTCATGGGGACAGATTTTCTCTCTCCTCCCATTGAGATGAAGGCTATAGCAATTGCATGGTTTCTACATGTGTGTTTTTGTTTGTTTTTTTTTGATTCATCTTGGACTGAAAGAAACTGATCTCATCAGGCCTTCCAAAACTGGGCCAGGTGGCCAGTTTATATGGGTGCTGCAGGTCCTAGCCCAGGTGTTGGGATAGCGCAGTTTGTGTGTACAGCAGCACAGATGCCAATTGAGAAAAAGAACTTCAGATGGAGTCTGTGCTGATGTGGTAGATGGGATCAAAATATTTGCTTAAAATGTCCTTTATAGAGATAGTTTGTGAAGTGTATTTGTTTGCTTACAACCACTGAAACTTACTTTTTTCACAGAAAGATGTGTGTGCTCAGAAAGACAAGATTTTTTTTTTCCATGGGTGTTTGTTTTTTTGTTTTGTTTTGTTTTGTTTTGTTTTGTTTTGTTTTAAGTGGTTTCACATGGGGAAATAAGCTGCTTCCTCAGTAGTGGCTGACCTTGGTTTTGCATATTAATTTTGCATCTTGAAGATGATAGAGACCATATTTGCTTTCCTGTATTCTCTGGAACAGACAAGTCATTTATTTTTGTTATGAAAGACTTTACCTTTCTGCCTACCGTGCCGAGGCAGGCTGAGGAGGCCTCATATCCTTTATCTCATTCTAAGGCAAAACTCCCAGTGACTTAAATACCAAATGCACAGAGCACACATTCACTTTTACATGATATATCACTCCAATGACTTTACTGAAGATTTGTATCAGATCCCTGCTCTACCCTGTCTCCTACTGCAATTTGTATTACAATACTGTAAAATATTTAGCTATGCGTTGTGGGGTCTAATGCAAACCTACTCATGTCAGTGCAGACTCTCATTGATTTGAGTGGACTTAGGAATCAAGCCATGAAGAATAGGTAGTGTTTTGGTAGTGTTTTGCCGCAATAGAATATTGTGGCAGTGTGCTACAGACAAAACATGTTTTCCACTCTAGTGAGTCTTGAGAAAAATATGAAATAGGGATTGTGCTCTGGGAGGGACTACATTTGGACCTCCATTGGGGTAGCAATTAACCACCTTGTTCATTTAAAAGATAATCTCTCTAACTTGTCTACCTTCTTCTTAAGTTTAATTATAGCTAAAATAATTTACTGCATAAGGTCTTGTACAAACGTATGCCTTTGAAACATGGTTTCTGAATACTTAAAAATATTTTATCTGCTAACACTGTCATATAGATTCTCTCTTTCATGTTCATAAGAGATCGACTGTTGCTCATGTTTGTGTACAAGTGTGGCCACTAACCTTGGCCCACTTTCACAGATTTGCTCATCTCATGAGACACTTTATATGCTGTAAACTGAAAAAAGATACACAATTAAAACTTGTTAAAGATAATTAAACTGAAGTGGAGGGGAAAAAAACTGCCTCACTGCTTTGTTCATAATAATAGTCTCTGAACTATAATTAAATTCTTCCTTCCAATAATTGTATACATACAAAGGAATTTTCCAGATAGCAAAACAATACAATGATTAAAAATGATTAAGAAGCTGATTCCAAAAGCAAAGATGAGCCAGGGAGGGTTGGAAAGATTTTAGGTGCCTCTAAATATACTATACCAGCTGGGTACCAGATGGTGTTTGGCTACTTGCACCCAGCAACTGAAAATATCAGAGGAGCAACTACACTATTGCCAGAATCAGTTCCCCTCCCTTAAATAAAAGTAGCACTCCTGGGAATGACTTGGCAACGCACAAAAATTTCTTGACAGTGAGATCTATTAGATTGTGGAATAGTCTCCCAAAAGCAGAAGTAGAAGCCAAATTGCTTGGCATGTTAGAGAGACTGGACAAAATGCTAGAGAACATACCGTAGAGACACGTTGCTCTAGTGAGGTGGTGACTAACTCTGTTAAATAAGATCTTTAAGAAAATATTCTTAAATTCTTTAAAACAAAACAAAACAAACAAACAAAAAAAACAAACAAAAAACAAACAAGGAATTAGGGTATTCGATGGGAATGTCACTGTTTTCTTGAGGGTAACTTTATAATGTCTAACCCTAGCTTTCACGTTATGAGAGTTTGTATGGGGCATCAAGGAAAGATTAAAGAACCAATGTTGGCTGAAGATAATTTTTGTTTGACTTGTCTCTAATCAAAAAATCAATCAGTCATCTCATGGATATAGCGTGCTTCTATGGTTGTGTGCTGTTTTAAAAGATATTTTGCACTAGGGTTATGTAGATACTTTTCTCCCAAAATGTTGTCAACGCATCTTGCAGAAACAGTAAGCATCACCAATATGTTATAGTAGACATGCAGACATCATCAGCTTTTGTGGATAATGAAAAAAACTCTTGTAATTTGTTCCTCTTATCTGTGATCAAAAGATAATTAGAAAGAAAGGAAAGATAATTAAAAAGAAATTAACTTAACTTTAAACTCCCATTTCTGTTGGCTGTTTGAGAGGCAAGCCAGAAATAGGAAGTGCATTGCTGTATGTAGCAGTTTGCTAGCAAGAAATCATCTCCAAATTGTTAGAAGTGTGATTACATTAATTGTGTCCAAACTGAAAGGTTAAAGAAATCAGTAGAAGCACTGTATTATGGAATACAAAAAAGGGAATGATCTGATTAACTAATGAAGGCTCTAGCCTGTACGGATGTTGTTGGAACTTGTTTGCTATTTCAGACTAGCTGAATAATTATGTCTGAGGAAAGTGTAGCAGGAAAAAAAGGAAAATATTTTTATTTTCTGTTTTGTTATTATTTATTTATTCATTTAAATGAATGAAAAACCTTGGGGACCTAAAGCCTCCGGTGTCATTTGAAAGTAGCATTTTCAATTTGAGCCTCAGCTGCGGACTCCTTTGTCTTTGAACTAAATGCAGCTGGGGCTGAAGGCACCCTTGGCAGAGAAAAAACAGTTGTTTTCAGTGATTTGATTCTGTGTACTTCCTTGTTGCCACTACAGACTAATTTTTGCCTGTAAGTAGAATTTAAGTCTATTTTTTAAAACCATACATCTGTTTTGGGTGGCATCCTGGTAGGCTGCACACAGAGGGTATAGCCTTCTCCTCGGACTCTCCTATCTTTTGAAAACTTTGAAGTATCCCCACAGGAGCTCTTCTCAGTACCAGAAAATTTAGAGTTTTAAAAACACAGCTTACAGTCCAGTGTTAGTTTGTAATGACAGACAGAAGAAAGTAGAAGTTCAGTGGAGTCCTTTCCAAGTGTGTTGCTACTCATCACCCAGAGCTTGCTTCTCAGTCTCATGCAGTTCAGAGACAGCAGGACAAAGTCACAAGATGGCTAAAGCCTGTTTTTGTGTTAATTTGCTTCATTTTTTTTTTTTAATTTTTATTGAATATATGTATGTATATTATTTAATCACAGTAGCACACAACTCCTTTGTTGTTGTTGGGCATTTGCCAGTCAGCACTTACTAGAAAAGCACTGCTTGGGACAGTTTGCACATGTTGTAAGGGTCTGCTGTGCTTCAGATGTTGCTAGAGTTGGGTTTAAGCTCTATGACCATGAAAGAGTGAATGATGCTGACCAAAAAATTGTTCATCCAGGGTCCGAGTCTCACCAACTTTTCCCAAAGCCAGATCACAGAGGGGTATGAGAAACTAGTAATACATTAATGAGTTTATTTTGAACTGGCAATTTTAACAATTAATCCCTGTCCACAGCAGCAGTAAATGTTAACTGTATTCTGCTACCAGCATCCCACTGCTGTCACCTCACTGAAAATGCTAGATGAAGTTTTGGTAGGAGACTGTAAAGCCACAGCAATATAAAGAATAAGTGTTCAACCAGAGTCAAGTCCTGGTCCTTCTTGGGGAACAGAGTGATGCAGTGAACAAAAACCAAATGCTAACCCTGGCCAGCTGAAATTTTTCTTTTCTCTGAGGAGGATGCCAGTGTAATAAGAAGCTGACATAGAGGTAGCTACCTATGAGATCCCTACTCTTATGCCTCTGCAGGATGATACAAATACTGCTCTTACTCTCTTCCTGGCTTTGGAAATGCTCTGAGGGTCCCAGAAAAATAAATAACAGAATGTAGGGAATGCTTGAAGATACTCTGAATAGACAACAGACAAAAATGTTTTTTGCAATGCCATTATTGGTGAGGTGAGAAAATGCACCCCAAATCATTTTCTAACTCACCACTTATCTAGATCACTGTATATTTACTGTAAAATGTACATCAGTATACAAACAAACACTGTAGTGTGAACCCAGAGATAGATACATCTAAATTGTTTCTCTGCAAAAATGTGTGTACTTAGACACACATGATTTTGAAAATGTGCATTCCTTTGTTTACTAGTTCTTCCAAGTGGGACTGTTCCCTTACACAGGTCAGAAGGAAAAAACGTTGCTTTGCTATAACTATGCTGACTTCTGTAAAGACTGAACTTGGCATTTGATGTGTTCCATGGGGGAAGAACATGTCTTTTGCTTTGCAGACTTCTAAGAAATTTGTTATTTTAGGAGTGTATAGAGTCCATGTGTTTCAGTTTGCTTCCTGATGAACTGTACTGTTTATGGAAACAGAACTTTTCTGAGTTTATTTCTTTTCTTTCTACTGGCCCATAGAAAGCAACAAAACCCAAATTAAGATAATCATTCTTAGCTTTCTAACATATAATACCTATCAGCCTATTTTAGAAGTCAAGTGTCAGCAGAATACTTGTCATGTATTCATAAGACTGAAATAATTGCACTTTATATTTCTACAAAATGAACTTCCACTTTCTTTGTAACCCAAACCTACTTGCAAATTAGTGATCTGTAAACTGCTAAATGCTCAATAATTTAATTTCAGCAGTGATATTTTTCATTAGACAGTTTCCTTTTTTTCTACAGCAAGCATGTGCAACATGCATGAAATAGTGGAGAAAATCTTGGGAGCTCAGGAAACAGAACTGACCCATTTCAATGAACAGCTTTTCTTTTTTGGGCTTGTGTATACTGCACATCCTTTCGGAACACAGTCCCAGATTGTAATGATGTCCCAAATCACAGGATTAATGTGTCTATGAACAGACCTCTTATGCCTCCAGAATGAAGTACTCCTTGCTAATTTCTCTTCAAGACACCAGCTTAATTGCATTTTAAACAAATGGGCTGCTTTGCTGGCCAACTTTTAAATGAGATAACAGCAATGTTCACTCTCCAGCAGTGATGAGTGCCTTGCAGTAGATTCAAAACTCTGTTCAATAACAGGTTTAATCTCACACCAGCAGATTTACTGCAGAATAAACTGCCACTGAGCTCATAATTAGTAAAACAAAAAAAAACCAACCTACTAAATATTATTTTCCAAAGCAGCAGGCTATGTTTTAGTGGAAATTTTTAGTCCTATTCTTTGTGTGTTTTATTGATTTTATGTATGATATTGGGAATTCATGCTATGATTTAAGATAATGGTCTTTATCGATCACTTAAGCAGTTGTTTAGCTACATAGTAACAAAATGATGCTCCCATTCATGGAATATGTGATACTGACAGCGGGGAGACCACAGTGCTTCCCTTCTTAATGTTTATTTCTTTTTTCCAAAAGCATATTCGCTGCTGGAAAACAGCAACTGCAAACATTTGTGCTTTAGAAACAATCTTCCCATAATTTTCTTTGTTGCAGCTATTAGTGGCCAATTGTGATTCAGTGATACCCAGTTCAACAAACAGATGTTCCCAAGTATATTCTCTGTAGCATGAAAACAAATATTAATGAGGTAATTGAAACTATTGAAGAAAAGAAAATAGTGCGTATGTAGTTTCTAATGTTTGAAGTCATGCCCTTCAGTGTTTTCTTGTATTTAGTGATGATGTTAATTTTCAGTATCTAACTGTGTTTAAACACAAGAGGGCAAGTTTTCAAAGGGGCTTCATCCCAGGTTTAGGTTTGTATGTGCCCACTGAATTTCTACTCAGGAAGGATAAAGTCACAGAATGTAATTGAAAAAATTGGTCTCAGATAATTAAAAAAAAAAAAAAAAAAAAAAACTCCCAAGTGATGTAAAGCAGTTGGAAGGAGGGGGAATGAAATCTAGCCTACAGTATACTTTTCAACTGTTTGGATATATGTTGATTGTTTCCATTTATAAAAAAAGAGATTTTTTTTTTTTTAAAGTATAATTCATTAGTCTAATATCTAAACTATAGATTAATGATTTCTATCACACTTCCACAATGTATGTGTACTATTGAGATAGATAGAATTACCAGTTTAATTAATTTCAAAACTTCTTAAAAAACTATTCAAGCCACAGCACATCCCATAAAGCCTCCTATTCAACAGATCATTTTCCCATGATGAAGATATGTACTAGAGTATCAAAAGGCTCAGTTAAATAATACATTGCTTTTACACTAGAAATAGCTTATTTCAATAGGATTGTGACAGTTATTGTGATACTGTGCAATATAGTCTATGCACAGCAAAGGTGTTATCAAATAGAACCTGTTTGCTGTGCTAAAATGAGTATGTAATGATTGCTTTGTTTTGTTTTTTCCACATTTTGAGGCAGGTGTGCTCCAGAGGAGTCAGTGCTGCCCTGGGGCTCTGATTGCCTATATGGGTGGAGCTCCAAAGGAAATAAGAATGCACAAGTGTGAGGCCCAGATATATCCCGTTAGAGGTCACAGTGCCCCGGTGGCTAGCACTCGGGGAACCTTACAGAATGGGATTGTTCCACAATTTAGGCAAAGACAGTGAGTTTCATCTCAACCCATATACGTACAATGTATCATTTTTTTTAATTAACTGCCTTTCAGATTTTATAAAATTATATTATGTCCTTACTAAGTTAAGGTATGTATTGTGCAAGGCTACCAAAAACATTCCACCTCACTCTATGTGAAATACTTCTCCTATTTCTATACATGCAAGTTTTTATAACTAAATATGAAGGATTCTAGCAAAGTCCTTCACAAAGGTCTTTGTCTTCTTGTTTGTCAAATCCCATGAAAACAATGATCAGTGACAGCAGAAGGTTGCCACAGCACCAATGTTTTTTGATATAAAAAAAAATCTAAATGTTTTTTTCAAAGGAATCTGCACTTAGATATATGAGATAGTGGGAATACTCCCCTTCATCTGAACAGTCTTTCTGCAGCTGTAAGTCTGCTAATGTACTGTAAATTCATTCATTAGTTGTTGTGCCTGAAGGTTCTAAAAGGAACAGTAGCATTGGCTTCCCTAGCCTGACAAAATGGAAGCATTTTTAGTGTCATTTTCAGTTTCCCTCTCTTGGCCAAACATAAGAACTTTTGTTGAAATTAATCCAGAAACCACAGTAGTGGAGATGAAGTGAATTTTAGGGAAGAGGGTTATTAAGAGTGGAGAATGTTTGGTGTCCTTCCATTCAGAATAGCACTCCAAATTCTCATAGCATATCAGTTAGTATCAATAGACTTTTTTTCATATAAAATTCAAATAGCGTCCAATAGACTATCATCTGGAAGAAGGCTGAGTAGAATATGTGTGTAGAACACAACAGCTCAGTATTTCATCAAAATTTCAGAGGTCTATCAAAATTGTGTAATGTAAACATGTAAAAATGAACAGCTAGGATTTTGGTCCTATATAAGTGTACCTCATGAAAGACACTAAAGATTTTAGTCTTCACCCTGCATTGTAGTAATACCCATAGTGTTCTTGATTTGATGCTGGGTCTTCTCTGATTTTCTGGTGATTCCTGCTACAGTAGTAGACTGATTTATATAAATCTTTTGTGTAATTTGGACAGGAGGCAAGGACTCAGAAAATCTGGTTTTATTTCTTGGCTCCAAAACAGGCTTCCTTGATACCTGTAATATTTTTATGCCTCCATAAAATAGAACTAATAATATACTTCCCTACCTGTGGGTTATGAGGATAGACTTGTAAATTATGGAGAGTCACAAAAAATCTGTAAAACTCATGATCACAGTATGTAGATGTTTTTACTGATAATGTATAATAAGTTCTCTTTTTGTAATATTTCTAAGTGTTAATCTAGTATATTGTACCTTAATGATATTCGGACTCCAGCTAGGGAAAACTACTTGTTTTGGAACTGATAGCTCATTGCTCTTGTCAGTGGAATGTATTTTTCTGACTAATTAGTTATTTTCAAACTATAGTCCCAAATATAAAAAATGCTTTTTAATGTCTGCTTGTTTTTGCATTGTCAGCACTATTGCCATGGCTGTATTTTGGGCCTCCCCAAAAGGTCCAGAAAAAATACATACAAGCTCAAGAGGAAATGATTGAAGGTTATTAATGCTATTTAGTGTGTTTATGGGATGGCCCACAATTTTTAATGTAAAAAAGACAAGATTCTGGATGCTATTAAAAAGGCCTTTGAAAGATGTAAAAGAAAGAAAGAAGGAAGAGTAGTGTTAAGAAATTTGGAGACAGATAAGGGAAGTTTCCCAAGAAACAAGATGACTGACTACTGGAGGTATGGGAAACATTAGTAGGAAAGGTATGGAAGGTGAATGACTTGGCAGTAGTTTTAAACAGAAGGTCTGAACTGAAATTAGAGGAGTGGAAAGTATTGATAAAAACTAAATTGTGTTTTTACAAAAAACACTGTATTCCACCATAATATTTCCAATAACATAAATATGAGCAATGCAAATATAAACAATATAAAATGTAAACTGTAATTTGGAGTACACAATATGACAACGTGAATTTGTAAAAAAATGCTGCATAGAATATGTGTTAGCTTTAAAAGGACTACATATGCTAACATCTGCTCAGTCTTTTCTTCATGTAGCAGGCCTCTAGCTGTAGCACACTTGCAGTTCCGAAAAAGAAAACTGATGAAGTTCACCCCATTTGCCTCTGAACTCTGATTTAATCTCCCTGCTAATTATTAACTGGGCCTCAGTTCCATTTTGACCATGCAGATCAGAAATGCTTGCATTCTGTCTGTACCTTGAAGCTGAGGTATCGTTCCATTCGCTCCAAGAAAACCTTAAGGAAAGCCTATATCATCACTCGCATATTTTCTGTGTACGGGTTACTGAGGGTGCCATTTCATTAGACATAGTGTTGTAAACCTGTGCAAAAGCCCATTTAGTAGTGGCTGACTGTTGAGCAAATTAATTCGTGGAAGAGATTAATATTTATTTTGTTTTCCCAGCACAGCACAAATGTTAAATATGTTGTGCAAAATCTATTAAGTATCAACAAATACTTTAAGCTACAAGAAACTTACCTGTTGTTAACATCATGTTTTATATGTTACAAGTAAATACTTTTTTGTGTGTGTATACAAAAATAAATAAATATTTTTAATTCATCCTTAGAGAATAAATATCAAACATAATAGTTTTGAAATATTTCTATAGTTGAAAAAGTGGTTTTCCCAAGGAAAAGTTCCTTTTGTTGATAATTTCACAAGACCTCTCTTGTTCTGTCACAAAAACAAACAACAAAAAAAAAATCAGAAAAAGCAACTGCAAGGCTTCATGCTGTCATCTGAAATCTTTTGATGAAAATATTTGCTAAGGATTTACAATGAATATTTTTCCTATTGTGTTACATGATTCCATGGATTGAAGCCTCCTCAGAGCTGCATTTTGCTTTGACCGAGAAATATATCTTACATATGAAATTTTCAGTAGCTGAATTGGAAATAAGGTAAAAAAGCATCGCAGATGGAATGTTAGGAGATAGTATTCAGCAGCAGGAGATATATTAATGGCTGGTGGATAATTAGCAACCACTTCATGTCTCAGTGTCACTTTTGCCATGGGATTGATGCAATGAGCCTGTTAATACTTGTTCACAGTTGGATTTTAGTAGGTATTTTGCTACAGCTGCAGCTGCAACTGCTACAGAGTGCGTGCATATGCAATCCCATATATACAATGTGTATTTGGATTTGGCTGAAATGTTTTGGCTCTGTGTGAGTTTTTGTTTCTCTTATCATTTGTTATTTGCCATCGAGTAGTTGGTATATTTCCACCTTTCCTGCTCATTCTCAGATTTGCTTGGAACAGCCTTGGCTGATAGTATGAGAAGTTTCTAATTGTAGGGAAAAAGAGACGATTTCCCTGTAAAGAAGTCAGCAATTGGAGTGTCAGTGAATATGAATAAAGCTATTGATTCTTTGCAATACGTTCCCCTTCCTCCATCATTTCTTCTATTAGGAAAACATTCAGAAGATAAAGTGCAAATGATAAGACAACAAAAAAACAAACAAACAAACAAAACCTTGATAAATATAAAGAAAAACATTTGTAGATCCAAGATCCACTGGGAATACTAAACCATTGCAATGGATGGACGAATTACTCAAGCAATATGTAATAACTTAATATGTGATGTTATAAGATTTTTTTATGTACACCAGAAGGTAATATTTGCCTGGTTCATTAACATAATTGAGTTTAACTCTGGGGTATGTTGCAGAAGCCTATACTTCCACTTCTGATGTACCAGAATCTGAATAAGTCTAGTGTGTTTCGCTATTCACTTTTTTTGGAAAGAAAGAGTAGGTAAAAATAAGAATTAAAATACTCATATGGTATAAAGCTGAACTATTTTTCCCCAATATAAGGCAGAAGGGAGCAGCAAAACCACATAAAACTGAAAGAAAATAAATAAAAAAATCCCATTAATTGATGTAGTAAATATGATATTTGGGATACTTACCAAAGATATTTCAATAAAAATATCTTTGAGTAGAACTGTGAAGAGTACAATTGTAGTTTACAAAGTAACAAATTTCTTCAATTTCTCCATCTTGAATTCTTCCTGTAAATTTAAAGGTAATGATATATCAATACTTCTTTTGCTTATTTGTTTTAATTTTGCATAAACTAGAGAGGCAGACACTTAAAAACTCAATACAAAAGCTAGGTTAAAAAAACAAGATGTTCAATATACTGAACATTGACTAGTCTAATTGCTGATGGTCTTGAGTATCAGCTGTTTATGGCAAATTTTTGTTATCATCAATTAATCAGATTAAGTTAAAACTGTCCTTAAAAAGTTTTTTTTTGTTGTTTTGTTTTGGTTTTTTTTTGGTCTGTGTGTTTTGTTATTGTTTCTTGTTCGTTTTTAAGTTGTACAGAAGGTTAGTATAAATGATAGACACTCATATATCAGGTTCCATTGTAGAGCAATATGTTTCAGAGTTTACATGTATATCCCTTTTCTCAAGGATTTCTAGCTCAACTTAAAAACATCCTTTGGGATGAAAATTTCAGGGAAGGTCAAAATTTCTAAATTCATTCCCTTAATTCCAACCATTTAAAATATGTGTTAAGATATTATTTAAAGCTACCTTAGAAGTCTAGGGAGAGTTGTCTTAGATTTCGTATTTTTAATATGTTTTTTGGATACCAAGCTTGTTTTCTATAATGAAAACATCCTAAATCAAGGTGGACTGAGTGTAGATTTTAATATATTTATTATCTTTTTTGATGACAGAATAAAAAACATTTCACATATATAAGAATACCTCTTTAGCCAAAATTTCATAAGGACTTGTAGTATGTAAAGTTATTGAGCATGCAGGGCTCTGTGGATGAAGAGCTCCCCAGGTACACAATGATGGGGGGACTGGAGCTGTTAGTGTCAATGGTTTGCAAATAATGGGTCTCTAGGAGAATTTAAAATTGCAGTTTTCACTCCAGACTATGGTGCTTTTTAGGATGAGCTGAGTTGCTATGAGGCTTGGCACTCTTCAGTGCACCTTAGGCAGCAGTTCTTGTACTTCCATTGAGATTGTAACAGCTGGCCATTACAATCAATCAAGTGATATTTCAGCGGTATTTTTTCTTTAATATTAAGGGAAGAAAAGGAAAAATAAAAGATATTACAATTGTAACTTGTCCCAGAAAAAGGAAAGAAATTAAAGATTTACCTTTGACGTTAAAAAGCAGGCACTTGCAAGTAAATCACAAACCAATCATGCATTTCTTTGTCTTTAGGACACTGCAGTATTTTCTATTAATATATAAACACTCTCTCAATATTTTAGTATTATTAATTTTGTGTGGGTGTTATTTATGTGTTACAACAGCCTTCTCTACATATGAGTGCAGAGTACTCAACTATAGAGTGTATGTAAACTTCTGGGTCTGATCAAAACTTCATTAGTCAAATATCATGTAGATTTTCCTAGCTTTAAAACAAACCTTCAAAGTGAAATTAAGGTGTTGAAGAAACAGGTGAAGAGATGGGGATTCTGAAGTGTAGACAGGCCAGAAATTGACCTTGAATGTTGGCCAAAAAGTCAACTTAGTGAAGTCTAGAACTGTAAGTTTCTGAATTCCTGAGACCGAATAGGAAGGAAGAGAGATGTGATTCACTTCAATGCACAGTTCAGATAGAGTCACAGCTTGTGCATAAGATGTTTCCACTTTTCACAAAGTACAGTTTAAATAAGTTAAATTATTATTTTTGCATAGTATCATATGTGTGACTAGTCGTAGTGTTTTAATGCTCTACATTGACTGGAACAGCTAATTCTATATTAACATAATCATATGTTCATTGTATAAACATGTAATTATTCTATATATAATTAAAAAAAGTTATTAATGAAGCATTCTTACTGGGTATTAGCAATTTGCTTATCAGCAACAAAGAAAATCCTGAATGCGGCAGTTATAATCACAGTTCTTAATGCAAAGAACATCCTACCTGGGGAGTACCTTGGTAACTACATATTTAGCTATTTTGTTACTTAATGTCTTCAGGGGCATTTAACAACTAAAGCATCTTTATGTTAAAGACTGGGACAGGGAAAATTACAGAGAAGCTCTAGTATGATGCAGCAACAGTGGTAGCAGCATGTTTAGACAGGTGGCAATTTCAGTCAGTTGGGTGCACATTCTACATAATACCAAATTTTCTATTTGCATTTGTTTTTGAAGTAATGCAATTGACACTAATTTAAATAAGAGTTAAGGAACAGTAGGTTCAGAAAGTAATGCGAACCATTTAAACATCCCTCTGTTATCAGCTCCTGCTCTTCAGGGTTAATTCTTAACATGTGCAACCATGTTGTTTTTCCTCATATGTATTAACTGAGGGGACAAGAAAACCTCCTCCTAGGTGAAAGATCAGTGAAAATGGTATGTTGAAAGAAATGGGATCAAAGCATACTAGGAGGGCTGCATGGAGGAATCTGTTTCCTCCATCATACTGTAGTGGTCAGTCCTTTGGTAACAATTTTTTTTTTTCTTCCACTACTAATGAAATGAATTCTATTCACCTCTTCCTTTTCATTTCCTTTACAGGTCATCACAGATGACCTCCAGAGTGACCAATCTCATCAGAAATCAGTTATGCTGACTTTGACTGAAAGCAATGAGAAAAGTTCAAGATGTTTTATGACTTGTGTGATTGAGGCAAAGAATCACGGACAGAGGAGGATTGTATCCTGCATCAAATGAAGTCTGGGAGTTAACTTTCTTGCTTAGAGGTTTAAAACTGAATGAAGCTCAGAAAGCTACCAGGTACTTTTAGTACAAGTTCTGTCATCTCTGCAGTTTCATGCTAAATTTCTCGCAAGAAATATCCCATCGTAAGTGATGAAGGTCTTACCTATACAATGATATGTCATTATCATAAATAACTAAGTAGGGCAGAAAATCAATTTGTTTGGCATATAGTGGCATTATTGTATATTAAAATATTTTCCTATGGCTTTAAGAGAAAATGGCTTCAGAGTAAGCAGTTATAAACTTGATTTATCTACCAATCTGCCAAATCTCCCCTTCCAAAGGGAAGGATATTACATATGGTCAGCTTCTAAAAAGTACACTGTAATATTGTAATAATTAACATATTGATTGACATATTTTGCATAGCATCATCTTTTGCTCACCTGATTTTAGGAAAACTACTAAGCAGTGGAGAAAGTAGAAAAAAGTATTCTCCACCCTCTGCCTTAGTACAAGAGTAAGTGTGCTGACGATTTCTGTAATTATTAATTATTAATGTCTATATTACCATTGGTAATATATATTTATTTTTACTTAAAACAGCACAGTAGTCATATATGCAAACTGATTCAGCTACCATCTCTAAACTACCGAATCCCAGATCTAAAGAATGTCACCTGTGAACTTTTTTCTATCCTTTCATGATGATATATTTGGTTGCAGTAGCGATCTCCTTTAAATTAATGGAGTTGACTGATAGAGCTGTACATGACATTCTTCCCTGTCCTGAGACATCTTCTGCCACGTGGCCTTTCATGGAGGCCCAGATCCATCACCATCACTTCAGACCTCCTTATAGCTAAGTTTCATCTTAGTCCTGTCATTCATTTACGAGTAGCATCTTTCAGATGATTCTTTGGATGGTTAGGAAAACATTTCATGTTCTTGTCTAAGCTCTTAACCTCATGTCTCAATTGCCATAACACTATTTCTTCTCACTTTGGCAAGTTTATCATGTGTCTTCACTTTTTTGCCTTCCTCCATGTTGACCCTTTACTTGAAACTTATGGAAAACATTTAAAAGGTGACATCATTAAATTAAAATCCTTGAAATTCTGTCTTGTTATAAAGCCTATAAAAGAAATGAGAAGGAATATTAGGCTGGGGTTGTTCTATGGATGTTGCCTTTCTTTCATGCTTTCTTTGTGTACCTGTCTCTACTTACATCTCTCTGTTCTCTCCAGCCTGATGCTTTGTTGTGCAGTTTGGGAATTGAGTGTTTTTGTCCTTTTGCACAGTAGACTCCCAGTCTATGATATGGGATCCCACACTGTGGTTAAAAAAAAAAATCTTTAACAAATAATTCAGTTAGGAGTCAAGTTGTGAATATACAGACTGGTTCATTTTTTACATGTTTAAACTTGTCATTTTGTTTTTGTCTTGCATAGAATTGGTGACTGTGATAGCATTTGACTTTTTAACTTGTTTTGTCTGTTTTAGGCATGCAAAGCTAGATTTAAGAGGTTAGACAGAGGAAGGGCTTAAATTATGAGATTCACCTGGCATAAAGACACCTAATCGGTGATCCCTAACCTGACACACACAACAGTAATCAGACATTAGCTGCAGTAAGCATCTAAGCTTTTTCCTTTGAGACCTGCCTTTGTTTCTCTGGATGTGAGGTTTTGGAGATGTTCTCTTTAGCTGTCTTTTTTTACATCAGTCAAAGTAGATCACTCCTTGAGGTGCAAGCTGTCACTACAGCTTACATTATACCTTCAAGCATGGATTCTGCTCTGTAAGCCAGACATGTAGAAGTTAAGTGCTGTAATGATCTTATTCTACTACAAAGGCTAGATTTTGGGTTTAAAATTAAAATCCTTGTCACTTCTTTTCCAGTTGTTTTTTCCAGGAGTTGCTTACCATTTTGATTTGATTTTTACGTTTTTCCCCTAATCTGGGGAAAGTCATCTTTAAGAGCATAAAGGTATCCAGATAGCTGTCAATAAAGTTGCTGTTGTATGACACAGAGGGGAGTATTAAGCATATGTTCACACTATTCTTGCATATTCACTCTGCAGTTATATTTGGGGTTTAGTAGTATGAAGATAGGGGTGTGAAGGTGGGGTGACCTATAGCACATAAAGAAGGGGTTGAATATTATTCTATCAAGCCTATGGATGTTTAATGCATATACATACCTGATTTTTTTGCTAGGAAAAAATGTATTGCACTTAGATATTAAGCCTCCATCTCTCCAGCCTGATCCACTGATTGCTGTCCTTTTCATTTTGTCAGTAATATGCGAGCTTTCTTTTAATTCTGCTGTAATTTGCAGGGACTCAAAGCATGCTTGAAATTACTTACCTGACTGCACTTCGTGTGAAGAACTCTATCCTCTCAGCTGTTTTAGATTAACAGTGAATTACAGTTCACTTCAATGCAATTAGACCTAATGAGGTGCGTATGGAGGCTATTGGGCCACCATGTAACCACATTATATGGACTTGCTAGTTGCCATTTTAATCAATTGTTTTGACCTTTGAATGCAAAGTACTGCAAAGTACAAAGAAGTTCATGGCCCAGATACCTATTTATTCAAATGCAGAGAGAGATGATAAAAATTAGTCTTTGCTCAGGAAAACTGTTTCTCTGGGTAATCTTTAAAAAAGAAATCCTGTTTGCAAAAGGCTGCTTAAAATGATTTGTCATACCACAAGTGCAGTTGAAATATTGTCATCACTATTTTACTTTCTCTTCTGTGACTTGATTTTAAACTTGTCTTGCATCATTGGCTATTTAGGAACCAAGGCTAAATTTCAAGAAACAATTCCATTTTATCAGGTTGCATTGTGGTAATGAAAATCAAACACTACCTCGTGTGAGATTGTTGGAAGTAGGAAGACTTCAACTAAGGCAGTTTTGTTTACCTGTGTGTGTGCCAGATTCTAATTTACAGAATTGAATTTTCGTACGAAGTTGTTGTTCAGGGCGGGGAGTTAAATGTAGAGTTAAAGCTGTGAGAGATGATGTTTTGTTTTTCAGGGAAACTTTCTGAGTGTAGCAAAATGAAAAGCAGTAGGACTATTTCTACAGGTTTTACATAGATATAAATCTGTTGCTCCCTACATAATTATAGCTCTTCCATTAGTTTGTTCCCTGTTTTGCTTCTTGCTGGCAGGCAGCTAAGTACCACAAAGCCCCTGGATGTGTTTTGTGTTTGTCTTAATGGAGAATATTAAAAAAAAAAAGTTTGGTGCTCCTTAGAAATTCAAAGTGATTTTTAAGTTAATTAGAAATATAAGTTGCCATGAGGTCTTGCCTTGTCTTTATACCACATAATATAGATCAGCCTAAAATGTTTTGTAAACGTACCTACCCAGTATTTCTGCTGTTAAAACCTTCCTAAGTATGGACTTCTATCTTTGAGAGCAAATATTTGCAAGTAATGGCTAAAATAATTCTTATCAGTCACTTCAAGGAGACTGAGAAATCTCCTTGGAATGTTTGAAAATTAGTGTCTTACAACTTTCAGGATAGCTTTTGAACCACACCTCCTGAGAGGACATGAGTCAGATGTGTGACCTAACAGGAATCGAGATATGAATTCCTGGTTATGAGTCATACTAAGGAACAATGTCTTGATGTGTCCTTGAAACTACAAGCATGTAAACTTCCTTCTTCCTATTGTGCTTAGCTTCTAAACGAGAAATATTTTGTACTTTAATTTAAGTAATATCACAAGAAATCATGCTTTATTCTAACTGCATGTAAGGTGACAAGGTAATTAAGTGAAATAACAAACATTTTATAGAAGACTCCAAATTAGATAGGAGTCTCTTTATCTCCATATATGTATACACATATAAGTAGTGTTAAAAGCTGTCTTATACTCACCTAAATGTGTTCAAACCATTTTTCTGTCTCTAACATGTTAATGATTTTGCATTTCCAAAATAAATACCTAAATACATGGAAAATGTGTGGAAATCCTATCAGTTAATTACAGTTGTAATTATCAATGGACTATATGACCCACTGGTAATTGCTTAATATATTAAGCTTGTAGACCTTTTATTCCTGTACTTTAACGTCACCCAATCTTCCCACTATTGTATGTGTCTACTATAGTAACAAATGTTATATTTCAAACATTTGTCCATACTAATGAAGTATGCATGGTGTTAAAATAAAAATGAGACCATACTGAATTATATGAACTCGGCAAAAAATACTGATAGCCCAAGAAAAAAGTATCTTCAGGATCAATACCAGCTACTATGCAATGAGATGAAATGCTTTTCCTCTAAGACATAATTTATATTACAAATGTTTTCAATGATCTGTTCTATGGATCTTCCAGCTGTGCTATGAAGTAACTGATATTGGTGACAGCACCAAAACTGATCTCATCTGAAGTAGCTTTTCCTGTACAATAGAAGCACATCTCTATCTTGTATATGCGGTATGTAAGCTTCTTCCGTTGTTTTTCAATTGAGGATTTAAGTGTGAGTGAATGTAGAATAGATATTCCTTCTAAATGGACTGAGATGTATGCTTGTAAAGGAGTTATGGACAACCTGAAATGCATATTGACTTGACTTGTATTTGAATTCCTTTCCTTTTTCTTTGCAAAGGTTCGTTGATGTTAAAGGCCATCTGTTTCCTGTAGTGCAGAAACATAGACATTAAGAGAACAGAATTTTAATCCGTTCAGTGAACTACAATTTAAATGTTTGTTTCAAGAATCTCAATAGTTTCAGCACTGGAATTTTGAGTGCAGTGATTTTGTGCTTGTTTGTATATTTAATGTCTGAGTGTTATGATATTTCTCATAGTAATGAAGCCTGGCATAGTACTGCTATGTCTGTCGTGGCACAATTTCAGACTTGAGGATACTTAAATCTCACATACTTGACTGAATGAGCTGGATCTGATGTGAACCATACTTTACTGAGTAGGAGTACCTTCTTAGTAGAAGGTAAGAAATGTTCAACTGAGGCTCTTTCTACAGTTTAATGGTACAGGTGTATATACAGACTTGATGTCATAGCTAGCTGTCTCGGTGTAGAAGACATGTAAAACCTAGACCATCTTGAGAATTCAGGTGGTTAATGCTCCATCTCTCACATCAGCTGAGTGTTTGTTGCCTTAGTCCTTCAATCTGTAAGGAGCTGCTCCTGTATTTAAATATGCTTTGTTAAATTTTGAACTTTCAAGAAACAAACTTCAGAGGAAATATTTAATAACTTAATACAAGTATGATGTTAAACAGGATATTTATACGTATAAACACTACTTTCCTGTTGTTTGATTTAGCTGTGTAGAGTGGACCTAGGGAGGCACAAGAAAGTGAAAAAAGGATGCTTTGAAACTAAGTAATTGGAGAAGTTTCGTGATGAAAATGATTGTAAAATACATCAATTTATGGTTGTATTAAAACAAACGTAAGGGCCAAATTTGGCTTATGAAAGCCATGGAGGAAATATGTGACTTTCTAATTCATTATGATGAACAAGAACAGAACCTCCTTTTTTAATCTCCAGAAAATCTAATGAGCTATTAATTATATCTAATGTGTACTTAAGGCTGATGAGCTGTTGCTTTAGTAATTTTTACAACTCAGAAGCCTATGGACACTTTAAGTACTGATGGTGTAACTTTAAAAGATATAGATTTTGTTTAGTTTGTTTTGTTTTATGAAAATTTCCATTGCCCATGTAAGTCTCCTTTACATACAGAGAGCTTATGATAAATGGTAACCAGGTGTCATTCTTAAAAAGGGAAACGTTTTAACAAAGTTCTAAATTAATATAAGGTAATTACTAGGTCAACTTTCAGTCTCAAAAGATTAAATCTCAAAGATGAAAGAGTTTTTACAATTAAAAGAATCTGTGACAATACTTTTATTATTTGTATTGTTCCTTTGTATGTTCCTTTAAGAATATACAGCAGCCTCATATTGTTATGTCAAAAATCCTAATCCTGAATGAATAACTCTACATTTATATTTGAATCTAATATAACTTAGTGCTGTACAGAAGAAGAAAAATACTCAACTGTAGCGTATATCAAAGAAGATTTAAATGTCCACAAATGTTCTTGAGAAGATTCTCTGATTAAAAAAACAGTGCACTTAGGCTTCTCATATCTCAGCTGCTTTCACTGTGTTGAATAGCATTAAATAATAGCATTTTAACAGTACTGAAGTGAAAAGTAGTTGTATAAATGTGCTGACAAAATTATGTGCCCTTTATTGACATACACAGTTTTCTTAATCATATCCATTTTTTGAGGCTAAGCTAAGGATTTTAAAATAAAACACTATCCTATGAGACACTTAGTTATAGTAATTGTATCAGATGTTACCTGTTAATATACTTAGTCATAAATATTAAAGCTGATTACTTGTATGTGACATAAAACTATATAATTAAATAATATATCTAATGGATGTACAATTTTTCCAAATAGCTATTGTTCTTGTTCTATTTGTTATGCTGTTTATTTGTTTGTATGTGAAAATAATAACAGAATAATACTTCAGGAACATTTTCAAAACAACTAACATTTTGGCTTCAAACACAATTAGAACAAAAAGCACAAAAACACATTATAATATAAATCTGACATGTAGTTTTCCTTCAGGAGATATTCAGTTTTTAGTTTTAAACAAGTCCCTTAGAAGCTTTAGGGTTCTTAGGATGCCTAGAGTCAATTTTGAACAATTTTGCAGCTTACTACAGGGAATCTTAATTCAAATTCAACAAAACACTGGAAGAGGTAGTGCTTTGGAGTATTTAATTTTCTCAAAGGACCATCATCGGTGTGAAGCATCAGATGGGGAGAAGCAACATGTAAATAAAATGTCAACCTGAAAACATGGTAAATAGCAAGAATAAGTCTCTCATTTTAGATGGGAAGAAAAAATGTATCTTTTCACATTATCAAGACATATAACAGTAGTCACTGTGATAAAAAGCAATCTTACACATTGTTTCACTATTAGAGTATGAGATTAGTGTTTTCTGTATTAGAAGTTGTTAGTTGCAAATATAAAATATAGGATCTAATTATGGGATTGTCATTTGAGAGAAACAGAGAAATTCTACTAAACTTGGGCTTCAAGTTTCTTGAAGTTTCCTTTTCTGAATATGTTTTTTCTTTAGTACCTCTGAAGAAGTTACTCAATAACAGGGGCAAATAATTTTCATTTTTTGTTTTGTTTTTGTTTTGTTGTTTCAGATTTTTTTTTAGCATTGGTTGCTAATGATGAGATGTGTCTTACTGCTTATGTTTTATTATGGTGTTTCATCTATGACAAACTGAGAGCGTTTAAGCTGGAAAACCACAAACGATCTTACTGAGTGCTTTCATGATGATTTTAGGCAGGGGAAAAAAAAGAGAAAATTCATGTCTCATGTAAAGTTTGTCAGTATTACAGAGTTTTTGGCTCTATGTTCATAATTAACAAATTATTTCAAACTAAAATTAACAGTAGAACCACCTCAATAAATGTATCTAGAAAACCGAGGACCATATTTTTATTAATATTAAACAGTTCTACTCTTTTGTGAATGCTTGTCTTTAATACCATTCTCCAAATGATATGTGCATATCTCACTCTCTTCTGTTAGCAGATTAAGGCTTCAGAGTTTATCACATTAATTATGGTAATTTAATAGAATAACGTTTGATGTAGAAAAAAATCTGAAAATAATTTATTTCATCAGAATCTACCAAATCTACCTAATCTATTCTGATAGATCAGAATCTATCATCCCATACTGTCTTTGTATATTAGTCATAATTACAAAGCTTTTAGACACTATTACTAAGATTCTTAAATGCCCTTTTCTTATTGTTGACTGATATGCCTAGAAGTTAACAAAGGCATTACAATATAAACTAAAAATATGAATGTAGTTCTTTTTAAAGTATTTTCACTTCAATGGTATCAAGGAGCCTGTAATCACATACATCCTGTCTTTAATTAATGCATTTTAACTCTAATGTTACTTTTTGTTTGTTTGTTTATTTGTTTGTTTTTCTGCTTTATTTAATCTGCTGAAGTGGGAATAACAATGAAATATGCAGAATTTTGACTTCCAGTGCTCTGGAAGAGTAGGAATATAGAGGAATGAAGACATGTGATCAGATAGGCTTGTGTTGTGTATTGTCAAGGCTTGTTATCAGATAGGCTTCTGTTGTGTATTGTCAAGGAAACAGCTTTGTGATTTTCTTTGCGAACTATGCACCAGTGCTTTGTTGTTGTTGTTTTATGTTTTTTTTGTTTGTTTGTTTGTTTTTTTCTTCCCCCCTCTGGCAATTAGTGTATCTAACAGTCCTTGTCAAATGATTCTTTATTACTTACAAAAATAAATAAATCTTTAAGTTTACATATCCTTTATCTGCTATAAAAATAAAAGCTATTACTATTAACTAAATAATTTGTGTATTTCTGAAAGGAATAGACTGATATTTTAGAATTGAAGTATTAATACTAATGGCTTTCTCTGCCAGTATATAACAGAACATATACATAAACAGGGCCACTCATACGTACAGCAGAAGGTATTGCTGCTGGCAAGCCTTAGCAGAAAAAATGATAACACTTGTATCTCATCACCACAGCAGAGTGCTGTGAGGTCAAAACATTTGTCCCATGTTACTTTCCCTATCTTCTTCAGTTTGACACACTGCACTAAAAAGATATAGACCTGCTGTCACAATCCCAGTAGATCAAGTTGTTGGTGTCAAATATTTTCAGCCCCTTCAGGCCAAAGCACTATGCTGGCAGCCTCACCAGAGAGCCAGATGAGCCCTCAGTACATCATATAGTCACTTTATTACCTCTGTCTAGTGCTGACTGAATAACATCAAGCATAGAAAAGGTGACTGTGCATAGTTACTTCACCATTTTTTCCTTCCCTAAGGAGGTATGGCAGACTGGACAGGCTTGTATACTGAGAGTATGCTGGTCTGCCAGTTGTTTTCTGTAATACTATTCATTCTTTGCCTTTCTGAAAACACCTAGAAAAATAGTAATCTCTCCTATCCTTTTCAAAGTTCATTGATAAATTATACAATACACTAAATAATATGAACAAAAATAATAAGTTTTCTTGTGTAGCTCCTCACAGCTGCAGTTTAATGATAGCATTTCTTACAGTGCTAATTCATGCCTGGTTTTCTGAATTCTCTCATCTTCATCTTGCCCATTTTCTGGGAATTATCTTGTGTATTTCTTTTAATGCAAGAGATTGGCACAGCTATCTTTGTCACTTTCTTTCTATGATCACTATTGACAGCTTTTTTATAACCACTCTGACTTTTGATATTTTCAATAATCACAGAGATTAAATTGTCTTTAATTCCAAATTACAATCTGGTTTTAATTTATGTGGAAATACACTGATAGTTCCTTATCTTGATTAGCATTGTGCAGTGTATCTTGGAGTGAGGAAAATATTGCTGTAACATAAAGGAAAAGATGAACAGCACAACACAGAATAATGAAATGGGTTGGGTTGGAGGGGACCTTTAAATACCATCTAGTCTAACCACCCTGTTATGAGCAGAGATCGGATTTCATTAGATCAGGTTACTTAATGCCCTGTCCAATGTGACTACCATAAAACAGGTTAGACAGAGCTTCAGTACCTCATTAAATAAAATTAATTTTAAAAATTGTTCGGATTAATTTGAAATACATGTATATATACAGATCTGGCTCGCATTCACCAAGGCACTAAGCTTCAGTTTGAATTTTTTTTTTTTTTTTTTTTTTTTTTTTACTCTAAGGCTAATATAGATATCCAACTATAGATATTTAAAACCTATCTTTTAAAACCTATCTTTTAAAACCTATCTTTTAAAACCTAATTTAATAGTAGCAATCTTAAAACAAAACCACAAACAGTACTGAAGCAAAACTTAGAAGTCTTTTCTGCCACTAACTAGATAATACATGTATATGTAGAAGATGGCATCACAGTGAGAAATTTATAGTGACAATACGCTTTTGTTAGTCTTATCTTTCATGCAGTGAAAAAGCTTCTAATGATCATCTGGCCGTAGTAATTTTTAGTAAAATGCTCAAATTTGACCAGACTGCATGCTTACCATTTGACATACGCTAGGAGAATCCTTCAGAGTGCTGGAGAGGGGTTTATTGAATACTTTTTTATTATTATTATTTAACATTTATTTTAAAATGAAACATCTCATCCTTTTGTTCTCTTGATAATGGTGTAAATATATTATGGAAGTGAAATTAGTTACTATTAGTGATAACAGTGTAAACTAAAGTTGTTTGTCCAGTCCAGAAGGTGTTAACTAGGTACCTGTAATACTTTTTCCTTTTTTCCTCCTGCCATTCTATGTATCCCAATGACTCATTCTTTTAGATAATAGAGTTGATGGAATTTACTTCAGAGAGATAGTTTTATAAAAACACACACAAATGTACAGTTTTCCAAGCCAAGGGAAAAATGTGTTTTCTGAAACAAATCAACAGCTTACCATTTCTCAGAACTGAGGGGAGGTGATAGAAGTATGGCAAGTGATCTTTGTTTTTTGTTTCATTTGAAAGAGAAATAATGCCATCTTTAATAATAAAAACAACAGCAACAACAGAAAAAAAAATGGTTACATTTCTTATTTTAACAACTCTTCTGATAGGTCCTCATCATCTGTCATAGGAGCATGCATAGTTTAAGAGAAAGAAATCCAGGTTTGATACATGATTTCATAATAAAATTGGGTTTCTTTTACTGTCATTGAGCTCTTTAGTTGGAACTTTGGAATCTAAAATCTCTTAATGGCAAATGAGTCTAGGGGGTGGAAACCTAAGTACTCATAAAGACATTGTTTCACAGACAGGGATTTTACATTATTTTGAGTTTGCTGATTTTGCTGGAGTAATCCAAAGCCAAAACAGGCCTGTGGGTAAGAGCTATAAGGGTTTTCTAGTAGCTTTCATTCATTCATTCATTCATTCATTCATTCATTCATTATTTTCATTATTTTAGTTATTAGAATTGGTGACCAGTAAAAACAGGTTAAGATTTACATTGAAATGAAAGTAACCTATTGTCATGTAGATTATGCTTATGAAAAGATTCCTCATGTTAAATCCAGTATTAAGAAAAAAATATTAATACACAAAGTTTGCAGGAGTTACAAATAATTGGACGCTGTTAACTTTGCTCTCAATTGAATTGTTTTTTTATTAATAACCCTGTCAACACATGTAACATTTTACTATCAAAGCTTTATTTCTTTTGTAATTCTGTTCTTTATTAAAAACTAGTTAAATGTTTGAGGTGTTGGGATGTGTAATCAGACTGCCTGTTGTGCTCCATTTCTGGACCTGCATACTACCGGAGAAATGGAGAATGATCTCCTGCAGTAACATTCAGAGGGGCTGTGAACTCTGTTGGAGAAGGACACCTATTTGAGCCTCTTGCTTTTGATAATAGAATTGTGTTCTTCTGTTTGGTGGCCATTAGGCAGCTAACTACTTTGGTAACAAGATTATAATATAAAAGATTTTACTATATATATTTATAGCTGATTTAGTTTCTGAAGGGCAGATCTGTAACTGAAGTAGACATAGGAACCTTTCTGGAGACTGCAATGAAGAAAAGGATGGAACATGAGATGAAAGGATCTGTATTATATTTCAGGGATCAGTTATCTGAAAGATATATGTTGTTAGATGCCTAAGGTCCTCACAGGGTCAAATTTTCAGATGGGGCCCATGAATACTTTAGGGTTTTGATAATACTTAAGGGTTTCAGATCCCTTAAAGGCACCTGGGAAAGACAGTAGTATACATAACAGATTGTGGAATGGATGTCCATATAAGGATCTTTGGGCTTTTAAATATAATGCTAATTAACATTTAGATTAAGATTGGCAAGAATTTTGCTTTATCTGAACATTCTGAAAAACAAAATATTACTCCTATACTCTTTAGTCATGATTGCCATGAAATGAAGAATGATGGACAGAGGTCTGTTGAATCTAGCTTTAAAAAAATGAGGAGAAAGGAAAAGGTGTAGAATGAAATAATATGACCATGATAAGCACAAAGAACAATTTCCTTATTTTTGACATCCCATTAAGTTGTGGTGTACAAGAAGTCTTGATACTGATTTTTGTACACAGACACACAGCAAAAAAAAAAGGGGAAGGCACTATGCTTTTCTATATTATCCATACAGTACCAGTTATGTTTAACCTTTAAGAAAGCCTAACAGCTGCAGTGCAGTAAAGAGCAGGAAAAAAAAAAAAAAAAAAAATCTGAAGGCACAATTAGAGTGGTACAAACTATTAGCTAGAATTAGCTTTTAATATAGCAACCTATTTATTTTGTTGGAAGTAAACACAGAAAGTTTGCTAATATATTCTGTAGGTATGTTTCTGTCTTTGGCATAGTGTCCATGCAAGTGGAGTTGTTGGAGTGTACCTTATAGATATATAGATATATATAGGTATAGATATATATATATATAGAGAGAGAGAGAATTGGGTATGGAAACAATCAGAAGTACACTGTAAGATTCATACAAATATACTTTTTTTTTTTTAAATCTTGGAGGAACCAGCCTGTAAAGAATATGCAGAGCCAGTTCAAAGTTACAGAAAGTAGTATAGATTTTTTTTTTTTCCTGTGAAAAACAATGGTTCTGTACAGACATGTAACCTAAAAGACAAGTAACATTACCTCTCAGTTTCATTTCATATGAAAGCAACACAGTATGTGGAACACTTAATTTGTCTAAACATTCTGGCAGCTCTCATCAAGAGGCCAGTATAAACTTTACTAGTTTGGCTCATTAAATTGAAAATGGGCTTGGAAAAGGTCATAGGGAATTAGAGGTTACAGAACCAATAATCAAAGCAATTAGCTATAACTTGAGTCTTCTGAGCTGCCTAAAAGAGAAAGCAGACCTGACCTTGTCAAAGAGAGAAGGATATTAAAATTATATGCCAAGAAGTAACACAGAACGGCTATTACAACCATGTAGAGCATTGCAAAACTGTGGGTTTTTTTTTTTTTTTTTTTTTTCTCAAGAGTTAATATGATGCTATTTCTGGACTAAGCTCTCTATCTGTTTTAAAAGTTTCTGATTCACTGTGAGGATTCATATGCTTTTTTCTATTGTGATAGTACAGACATCAAAGTCTCAGGATCTGATCCTTCTCAATTATTATACTGTAAATCAGAAATCATTGAACTTAATTGAGTTCTGTCAGTGTAAAAGTGATGTGAGAGTAGAAACAGGCTGTTAATGTCCAGATGAATTTTGATTAAAATAATCTATTCTGTGAAATATGAAAACTTATATCAAATATACTAAGTTGTTAAATGCTTTTTATTTTAACGCACTTTCACATAAAATTCTTTGTTCCTGTAGCAGTTATTCATTTCTCTGAATTTTCATAGAATCATACACTATCCTGAGTTGGAAGGAACCCACAAGGATCATCAAGTCCTGGCTGCATGCATGGCAACCCAAAAATCAGACCATATGTCTGAGAGTGTTGTCCAAATGCTTCTTGAATTTTATTATTTTTATTTGTCCCGAGGAAAAAGGCTTCCCATTTAGAGTTTCCTAAAAGGTTTCGGAGTTTATTCATTTTTATTTATTTATTTATCTGTTTATTTATTTATTTTAAAGTTGCAGGCACATATCAGATAAAAGTCTATTCAAGATATGAAGTTAGAATAACATTTAGAATCATAGAATATCCCAAGTTGTAAGGAACCCATCAAGTCCAACTCCTGGGTCCATAAAGGACCACCCAATTATTTGTTTTGCATTAACACCCTGAAGATTATTACTGAGCTTCCATGTTAGTCCACTTGACACAGTAATATCCGCCTCCTGAGTTCCCTGCATCTCACATTGGCTGATATTACCTACGGTGTTCAACAGCTCTGTCAATAACTGTAAAAATGTGTTTCAAGACCACTCTGTTAACCACTGTGACTAGTTTATATTTTCCCATGTGGGCGAGCTTTAAGTCATGCTTTGCATTACTTCTTAGAGTGATTGCTGTAGTCTGAGCAAGATGGATACTTAAAGTTGTAGCTTCTCTCTCAGTTGAGATTAGGCTCCATTGGCTTCAGTGTAGAGCAAAGAGGCTATGTAACTCAGTACTTATCAGCTCAGTACTTAGCTACTTTTCCTTACAGTTCTTGGGGAACTATAATGTAGCATGTGAAAGTGTTCAGTTGTTGAGAAAGGCATTCTACTATACTGTAACGCAAAGAAGACTCAGGATTGGAAGCTTTCCTAAAGATCTAAGAACTGGTATGTTTTGAAGTTCACTTAAAAAATCACAGGTAAAATATTTAAGAAATGCAATCAGAGAGAGAAAAAAAAAATCAGTAGGGAAATACCAGAAGTTTACAGTGAACTGGAGTAACTCTAAGGCTGATTAAATTAAATGTAATGCAGCAGTCACAGAAGGAAACTTTAGTTTGAAAATGGCCATCACATTGTGAAAGATGAACTAAGTTGATGAAGAAAGTAGGGAAGTGGAAGGCCAATATTGCAATGTACATGTACAGCACTTGTTTAGAATTAGACCATATTGAATAGAGCTGCTCAGAAATCTGGAAAGAAAACTGAGTAATGGCATGCAAAGACAAAAGGTTTGCCAGAAGGCAACATTTGTAATAAGTGCTTTCAAAGCGCTAAACTATCTTTTTGGATGTCATAGGAGAGAGTTGATGAGTTGAAGGTGACAAAGAGTCATCTTTTAGAAGACCATAAACAACAGGGAAAATACATAATTTTCAGAATCAGCAATCTATCAAAATTATAACCCATCATCATGGTATGCTGAGCAGTCATGGAAAAAAAAATCAGACCACTGGACTATGCTTAATAGCAATGATATATTTATAAATTTCCTAAAGCCTACTAAAATATTTCATTTCAGGACCTACTCTGCTTCTGATCTACTCATGTTAGAGATAAAAGGAGATCTCAATGGTTTACAAAGCTGCATTTCCCCCACAGTCCAAATACATTCTATGTTTTGGGGAAATCTGAATGAAATAACAGCAATATTAAGCAGAAAAATTCTTTATAACAGTCTGAACTGTGATTGCATCATGCTGACTAATGTAGCTTGACATATGGGAAGACTTCTGGTTGAAATTTTCCCCTAAGTTGTAAAGCAAAGATGAAGATTTTTAATAAAAGATGTATCCTCTAATTGACATATTACTATACAATGTTTCTCTGGAGGTTAAATGTTCTTCACTTCTAACTTTTTAAAATCTGTTTATCATTTAAAAAAATGAAGAATAGAACATTCCCTAAGATTAACTAGCGTAGCTAGCAAAGCAAACTTATGTAATAGAAACAAATTACATTAGACCACAGTAGCTGACATGAGAAAAAAAATATATAATTTCAAATAAGGTTTTTGAACTGTCAGAATCGATGAAAATTGGTGGTATTTGTGTACTTATGTCAACTTTTCCCTGTGGACTATATGGACTATATAGCCCCCATTTTAAAAGTGTTATGGCTCACTAAAAGATACTTCAAGCCCTTTATATTTGTCCTCTGAGTTATTTTGGATCTGGGTTATAGAAATTATCTTCATCTTTAAAGAAAAAAGTCCTATTTTCTTTAAAGCTCACAACTTATACCATATTTCTAAATGCACTGCTCTAAATTTTAAGCAGAAATGTCATATGTGACCATCTCTGACAGTAGAGTTAAAAACAAAGCACAAAATACTACAAAAATTTTAATCTTGAAATATATCAAGGAACAGTTTCTTAGTTTATATATTATAATTTTATATCCTTTTTTGAGCAAACTGTAGATAGATGTCTTAGCAGGAAGCAGATGTTGTAGGGAGAGATTTATAGTGGAAGCAAAGATACTTGTAGAAAAAAAATCTTTTATAGAATTAAATTCAGGCTAAAATAGAGAATTATATATGTAAATGAAGGTAAGAAATTATATTTTAACATGCACTGTAAGTATACTAGTATCCATAGGAGGGCTTTGGATAAGCAACGTTTCCAGGAAAGAAGCACAGTTTGGGGCTATAGTAAATGTTGAAGTGTGAGGAATGATGAACTTTTAGTGAAAATTTTGAGTTAGAAGTTTGTGGAAGACAAGAATGAGGGTAACTCACCAGCTATGCCCACTGTCTAACTTTCTTCATGGATAGTATTTATTTAAACAGATAAATAATGTCTCTTAAGTCATCATTCTTAATTGGGAAAAGTTTAGGTTCAGCTGCATGTCTACAAAGGGCTAGGGACAAGATAAGGCTAAATTTCTGTCCTCTTTCCTTTAGAGGTTCTGCAAATGTCCTTTGTTATTAGATGTAACGAAAATTAGGTTTCTGGACCTTCCTCATTTTTTAGGTTATCTGGAGAAATCAGCTTTTGCTGATATTGATCTTGAGATGAACTCATATCCAAAATGACATTATAGATGATAAAGTTTTGTTTAGCTGGTAAAAACACAGTTCAAAGATGAAGACAATTTTCTGTCCCCACCTCCAAAAGGGGGGAGAGAAAAAAAAAAGTGGAGATTAATCCTTTGCTTTGTATATTTTATATATAATAAACTGTAGTGGGTTAAAGTAGTGTACAGTAGTATACTGTATACACATACACATACAGTATACTACTGTATACTGTATACAGTATACAGTAGTATACTGTAGTGTACAGTTAAAGTGTAGTATATAAAATATCAGTGTAGTTGTAAAGTGCCTGGCACTCTATACGTAATATTATATTACGTATAAGTTTCTACTACAGTAGTAGTAGAAAATTAAATTTCTGAGTAAAAAACACCAGGCATTTTTTTGGAAGACCAAACTATGTTACATTTGCATATAGAAAAGTAGCATAATGAAATATCAGGTTTTATAAACATACATACAATCATACATACAAATCCTTTATTTTTCAGTGATTAAGTTCTAGCCAGTATAGCAAAATTCTGAAATTTTAAAGGAGGAGCTATCAGGTCATCTGAAATATTTCCTTTTTTTTTTTAAAAAAAAAAAAAAAAAAAGGCTGTTTTATTTTCCATTAGTCACACTTTCTGTACTGACATTTTCATCACCGTCATGTTGTAGATGTGTAGAACTTGTTATCCTCATAATTTGAATATTTCCCAAGATTTTTCTGAGTGAGACAGGACAATTCTATTTATTTGTTTGTCTGCTTATTTATTTATTTTTAAAGCGTGTTTTCAGAAGACTACAGAATATTAAAAAAAAAAAAAAAAAAGTAAAATTTCATTTTGTAACTTTTAATACTTTAATATTACACTGACTAATAGAACACAGTATTATTCTAGCAGAAATTTATCTAAAATTAATATTTTAAAGTAACATTGCATCTTATCAACAGTTATTCAAAGTTCTACCGTATAATCTTATTCTGACTTGGAACCCAGTCAATGTTTTTGATCACCATTAAGTCCTACTCAAAAGGCTACAACAAACAACAAAGTTTTTTGTTGTTCGTTTGTTTTTTGAGTAGGATGGTCTTACTGCAGTTATAAAAATATAATATCTAACATGTTCAGCTTCATAGAAAACATTGTTGTAGAGAGGAATTTCATAAAAAATGATGGTCGAGTGTCCTGGTTTCAGTTAGAACAGAAGTTTCAGATACAAAAATATGCACTTAAGTGTTTACATCCCTTGTGAGAAATACTACACTATGACTATCTCTAGCCTGTGAATAGCTTTATGTAATTAAAAAATAAATATCTCACAACTGTATTGGCTTCTAAAGTTTGAATTAGGATATCAAAATTTGGGAGAGGGAGACTTAAAGGAGTCATCTTGAAAAAATTACCTCTTGGTGAAGCTGGAAGTTACCAAGCATTAGTCATGCTCAGTTTTCTGATAATATACCTTCATTAAGTTTGAAAGGTAAATGCATTTTATGATCAGGGTAACTTGTTGATAAATTAAACCAATTCACACTTTGAAATTGCATTATTATAATCTGTGGTATACTGCACAGGTCAGGACAGTGGTAAAAGGGAAGTTTCTAGCCGTTTTCTGAAGTAGCCTGGTTACTTTATATTGAACAGGTTTCACAAGCCTGGAAGGGAGAAAAAGAAGAAATACTATCTAACTCTGCCCAATAACGGCATGTGACAGATGGGATTTATGAATCTCATGACTTGGTCTTTATTGATCAGAAGCTGATCATAACAATTGAGATAATAAAAATAGAGTTAAAACCATTCACAAATAATGCTTGGACTTAATAAAGAATAGGCTTTATTGATTTGTAATGTCAACTGTGTTTGAAAGAGACATACCATATGCTCAGCATATGAAAATAGCAGAAATAAAAATCAAAAGAAATCTCTACAACCCTTTCAACCAATAAAGTTTTAAATGTGTTTGTAAAGAATTGAGTGGGCTTACTGCAGCAACCCATGTGTGTTTCATAATATCCCATTGTCTACATGAACAGTACAAAAAAATCAGTTAAAATCAATTAAGTATGTTTTTGCTGGTAACTTGTGTAAAACTGTTTTACTATTTTACCAATATTTTTCTGGCTTCTGATCTATCTTAAGTATATTTCCAATAGGAAAAAAAAAAAAAAGAAAAATATTTTTGTCAGTGTCTTTTCTATGTAACGTACCTGCCATGGATGCACAACATTCCAATGTGAAAACAATCATAACCTGATTTGGCATGCCTTCATCTTCCAAAAATATTTTTTAAGCATTTTATATGTCTCTTATAAATCTCCTGCATCCCATCATGTCAAATTCTGGTCATAGGCCAAAGAACCTCTGGCTTCATGCACTATTTTAAGATAGCATGCCAAAAATGCATATTTGAGAAATCAAAGAAATAATGCAGTGTAGATATATGATGTGTAAAGTAAGACTTGATGTTGTTACAAAGGATTTTAATGTGGAACCTACAGCCTTTGGAATCTGGCATATGAAAAAGATGTTTATGTTTATTTACTACCTAATCCATAAGAATTGTAAGAATATGAACATTGTTTCATTCACTACAGGATTAGGAGTAGTTGCCTCCTACAGTACGTGTTCATGTTAAACTCATACCCTACTGCCATTAGGTGAGATGGGTTTTCTCATCTGTTTTTTGCCAAAATTGATTTCACACAGATGTGGAAGCTCACAGTTCTCATATCTAGACTTTTTGCAAGGTATATGTATGAACATTGATCGTACATGTAATTACTCCACTGGTCAATTCAATGTAAGTTTTGAGAACTTGTAGGGTTTTTTTTGTTTGTTTGTTTGTTAAGTGATTGACAGTTTTTTGAATTGCAAAACTGTTTAATTATAATAGAAGCAATGAAAATTAATTTAAGGAAGAAAATAAACTAGAAAATATACTGCCGAAAACACACTACTTCTTTTATTAGCTATTTCTTTAAGAATCTTTCCACTGGAACTTATCTTTGTTCTAGTCTACCCCCAATCTTCCTCTTCTCTTTTAGAAAATGTCTTGTAAATGTTTAAGATGGTCTGTGCCTAGCTGTTCCTTATGTTATGTAGCTTTGGAAAAGAGCAAAATAATGGGACTTCTCAGTGTCAAGATTGTTTACTAACCTTTTATCTCCTTCTTGGTCAAAATTTGTTATAGATTGAGACTTTTCTCATGTCCTATTTGAGAGTCAGCAATTAATCTAGAACTTCATTCTATAACTTTGTTACATCATTTGACCAAGAACTTAAATTAGTACAGATCAGCATTTCTGAATTGTTAATTGTCAAGTGTTAGCCTTGGCTAGCAGCCAAATACATCCTTCCCTCCCCTCCCCCAGTAGCTTGTCCCCTCTCCCATGGGAGGGTAAGAAAACAGAATGAAGGTGTGAACACTCATGGATCAAGATAACATCAATTTAACTCGGGAAACAATAGCTGTGTGTACAAGCAAAGCAAAAAAAGCTTGAATTTGCTACTACCCATTTACAGGTCACTTTCCATCCACTTCGTGTAGGGCCTCAGTATGTGAAACGGTTGTTTGAGTATCTAATACCTTACTTCCTTCCTCTTCCTTTCCTTGAGCATTTATTACTGAGCGTAACATCATATGGCATAATATATCCCTCTGGTCAATTTGTGTTAGCAATCCCAGCTACATCCCCTCAAAGATTTTGCCCATCAAGAGCCTGCTTGGTGGAGAAAAAGAAAGCACTGATGCTGTGCAAGTACTCTTCAGCAATTTTTGAACAATCAGTACTTTTTTAGCCAGAAATCCAAAGTGCAGTAACATAGCACTGCTATGAAGAAAGTTTACTCCATCCCAGCCAGACTCAGTACATTAATATTGACCAAATATTCTTCAAAAAGATGAACAAAACAATGCATAGTAGAGGACTTCTAATGATGAACTCTTTTCCAGCAACTCCTACCAGGTCAGGCTTCTTGCATCAGGGAAAAAGCTTGGCATGCCAGAGCAAGAGGAAAGTAAACAGTGTGATTATCAATATATCTCTCAAACTCTTTGCCTTCATTGTTATTGATTCATCTGTCACATGTCTATTTAAAAAGAATATATTTAAGAAAATCATTTATTTAGGAAATAATATGTTTAGTTGCTAACAAACATGAAGGTCTTGAAAAGCAAAAAGAAATGAAATAGGACAGGCTTTTAGCACTGGCTTTTAATAACAACTTCTATGTTCATCCTGAAAGAGTTAAAGTACTTTGTAGTGTGAAATGTGCAGTTGAGCTACTTGCTGAGGTGATCGGCTCCGGGGCAGATGTGTTCTGCAGCAGAGTGGGGCATTGGGCAGGCAGGGCTAATTTTTCCAGCACCAAGCCCACTCGAGGGAGCTGCCAGGACGCGGCAGCCTTCACAAAGGAGGTGAACGAGGCGAGAACGAGGCATAGGTGGAGCCAGCAGCAAAGGCGGAGACAACAGATCCCCCCCCCCCCAGACTGTTCATAAGCTGCTCCTAGAGAGCAGGGAGTGTGGCGCGTCAGAAGGGTGAGGTGTGACAGTTAACAGGAAGGGCAAATAGTGTTGTGCGTTAGAAGGGTGAGGTGCGGCAGTTAGCCTAGGCAGGGCGAGCAGGAAGGGCAGAGCATTCCCCCTGCCCATACGAACACCTCTTCTCACGGTGGTCTACCGCTAGCTCAGCTGCAATGGTGTACACCAGGTACAGCACGCTCTCCAGGAAGTCTGTACACACACAGGCTGACTGCCCGCTCAAAACTGCGGCAGTTCAGGACTCCAGGTGCAGGGAGTGACTGAGGCTGTTGCTACCACCTGCAGGGGGCAAAGAGACTGTGTGCGTGAGGTGTGAGCAGGTGGACGACCTGGCCTGCCTCATGGCAGAACTCAAGGAGGAGGACAGGTACTGGGGTGAGACACCCCAAATGGTGTTGCTGTTGGGCAGAGGCAGGGGACCTAGGAGTTGAGGAGGAATGGAAACAGGTCCCTGCTGGACATCGCAGGCGATGCCACCCCCCACCAGCCCCACCTTCCCAGGTGCCCTTACGCAACAGGTTTGAGGCCCTGGAGCTTGAGAGACCAGTAGCTGAGGAAGAGGTAATAAGTCTACCCAGGAGGATGCCTAGGGCGAGGAAGTCGACTCCACGCCTCAGGACTGTCTCCACCAGGACAGAAAGAAGGGTGATTGTTGTGGGTGACTCCCCTTCTCAGGGGAACGGAGGACCCTATTTGTCGGCCTGACCCTACCCGTAGGGAAGTCTGCTGCCTCCCTGGGGCCAGGGTCATGGACATTGCCAGAAAGCTTCCCAACCTGGTTCGCCCCTCTGACTATTACCCTCTTTTAACAGTCCAGGCTGGCAGTGATGACATTGAAGAGAGAAGCCTGAAGACCATCAAACGGGACTATAGGGGACTGGGACGGTTAGTGGATGGAGCTGGTGTACAGGTGGTGTTTTCGTCCATCCCTACGGTGGCAGGGAGGGGTACAGAGAGGACACGGAAAGCCCCCCTGATAAACACGTGGCTCAGAGGCTGGTGCCAACACAGAAATTTTGTGGGGTTTTTTGACCGTGGGGCGCTTTTCTCGGCACCCGGACTGATGGCTGCAGATGGGTCCCTATCTCTAAGGGGAAAACAGATCCTAGGCCAAGAGCATGCGGGGCTCATTGAGAGGGCTTTAAGCTAGGTAAGAAGGGGGTCGGGGCTGAAACAAGGCTTGTTAGAGCTGTGTCAGGGGGAACAATGGCAAGGCTGGGAGAGGAAGCAATGGCCCAACTGAAGTGCATCTACATGAATGCACGCAGCATGGGTAACAAACAGGAGGAGCTAGAAGCCATCGTGTGGAAGTGGAAGATAGCTTCCTGACGCAGCTGGTTAGTGAGTCTACCAGGGGAGATGCCCCGTTAGACCTTCTCTTCACAAAGAGAGAATGACTGGTGGGAGATGTGGTGTTTGGAAACTGTCTTGGGCAGAGTGACCATGGAATGGTAGAGTTCTCCATTCTCGGAGAAGCCAGGAAGGGGACCAGTAAAACCGCTGTATTGGACTTCTGGAGGGCCGACTTTGAACTGTTCAGGACACTGGTTGGTGGAGTCCCTTGGGAGGCGGTTCTGAAGGGCAGAGGAGTCCAGGAAGGCTGGGCACTCTTCAAGAAGGAAATCTTAATGGCGCAGGAGCGGTCTGTCCCCACGTGCCCAAAGACGAGCTGTCAGGGAAGACTGGCCTGGCTGAACAGAGAGTTGTGGCTTGAGTTTAGGAGGAAAAAGACGGTTTACAACCTTTGGAAAAGAGGGTGGGCCACTAGGGAGGACTATAAGGATGTTGCGAGGCCCAAAATTAGAAAGGCCAAAGCTCATCTGGAGCTTGGTTGGCGACCTGCTACGACACTTGGATGTACGCAAGTCGATGGGGCCAGATGGGGTCCACCTGAGGATACTAAGAGAACTGGTGGAGGAGCTGGCCAAGCAGGTTACCATCATTTATCAACAGTCCTGTCTATTGGGGGAGGTCCCAGTCGACTGGCGACTAGCAAACGTGACGCCAATCTACAAGAAGGGCCGGAGGGCAGACCTGGGAAACTATAGGCCTGTCAGTTTGACCTCAGTGCCAGGGAAACTCATGGAGCAGATTATCTTGCGTGTCATCACGCAGCACTTACAGGGCAACCAGGTAATCAGGCCCAGTCAGCATGGGTTTATGAAAGGCAGGTCCTGCTTGACGAACCTGATCTCCTTCTATGACAAAGTGATGCACTTGGTGGACGAGGGAAAGGCTGTGGATGTGGTCTACCTTGACTTCAGCAAGGCTTTTGACACCGTCTCCCA
Source organism: Aythya ferina (assembly GCF_964211825.1). NCBI lineage: Eukaryota > Metazoa > Chordata > Aves > Anseriformes > Anatidae > Aythya > Aythya ferina. The sequence continues at coordinate 19,547,249 of NC_140304.1, forward strand.
CAGCATTCTCCTCAAGAAACTGTCTGCTCGTGGCTTGGGCTGGCGTACACTTCGTTGGGTTAAAAACTGGCTGGATAGCCGGGCCCAAAGAGTCGTGGTGAATGGAGTCAAATCCAGCTGGAGGCCAGTCACTAGTGGCGTTCCCCAGGGCTCGGTGCTGGGGCCGGTCCTGTTTAATATCTTTATTGATGATCTGGATGAGGGGATCGAGTGCATCCTCAGGAAGTTCGCAGATGACACCAAGTTAGGTGCGTGTGTCCATCTGCTCGAGGGTAGGAAGGCTCTGCAGGAGCATCTGGATAGGCTGCACCAATGGGCTGAGGTCAACTGCATGAAGTTCAACAAGGCCAAGTGCCGGGTCCTGCACCTGGGGCGCAATAACCCCAAGCAGAGCTACAGGCTGGGAGATGAGTGGTTGGAGAGCTGCCAGGCAGAGAAAGACCTGGGAGTATCGTCGGATAGTTGGCTGAATATGAGCCAGCAGTGTGCTCAGGTGGCCAAGAAGGCCAACAGCATCCTGGCTTGCATAAGAAGCAGTGTGGCCAGCAGGTCTAGAGAAGTGATTATCCCCCTGTACTCAGCTCTGGTGAGGCTGCACCTCGAGTACTGTGTTCAGTTTTGGGCCCCTCGCTACAAGAAGGACATGGAGGTGCTTGAAAGAGTCCAGAAAAGGGCGACGAAGCTGGTGAGGGGTCTGGAGAACAAGTCTTACGAGGTGCAGCTGATGGAGTTGGGTTTGTTCAGCCTGGAGAAAAGGAGGCTCAGGGGTGACCTTATTGCTCTTTACAGGTACCTTAAAGGAGGCTGTATAGAGGTGGGGGTTGGTCTGTTCTCCCACGTGCCTGGTGACAGGATGAGGGGGAATGGGCTAAAGTTGCTCCAGGGGTGTTTTAGGTTGGATCTTAGGAAGAACTTCTTTACTGAGAGGGTTGTGAGGCATTGGAATGGGCTGCCCAGGGAAGTGGTGGAGTCACCATCCCTGGAGGTCTTTAAGAGGCGTGTAGATGTTGAACTTAGCGATGTGGTTTAGTGGAGGACTTATTAGTGTTAGGTCAGAGGTTGGAGTCAATGATCTTGAGGTCTCTTCCAACCTAGACAATTCTGTGATTCTGCTTTATTGTGATATTGTTATTCTATGTGAAATCTAAGTTAGACTTGGTAATAGTATAAGCAATTATTTTTAATGATTTTTGTTTTTTCAACATAAGATATACCACTTAAAGTTTAGAAAACAACTATGTCAATGAATAGTGTAAGATGCATACAATGAGGGAAGCCCTGAAGAACCTCTTAAAAGATAAAAACTCAAAATAGTTTGCACTTACATACACTGAATTTCTAACATACATCTAACATCCATACTCATCTGAGACAGTGTATATGCAATGTTGATCTAAAGACTACATCTGAGAAACCTTGCAATAGTATACACCATAAAATACAGCTAATACATCTAATAAAGTTGTAGAGTTGCAACAACACAATCAAGATTTGAATATAGGGTCTTATGGAATGCAAATGTTCCTCTTTTAGTGTGTTAGTGGTTTAAGCCACTAATGCAAAGACTTCAACAAATAACACTGTAAGTAACTGAGAAGCCTGTCTGCCCTGATCATCTGGATAGACTTTCACATTCTGTGTTGGATGGGCATGTGCCACTCTTCAGCAAATGCTTTGCTAGACTAGTTTAGGTGATACTCTTCAGAAATAGTGATGTGACATATATCCTATTTGAGAGTATTCAAGAAAAAAGGGGTGCTTAGCAAGTGTTTGTAAATTGGCCAAAATATGTATTTCTACTATTTCTATTAATGTAGCACATTTCTTCAAACACAGTGGTTTTCATTTCTAGATCCTAAACAAAATAATGAATTTGTCCCCAAGAGCACTTTATCAGTCTGGGGAGGAATTTATGAAAGTCTTTGCAACAGGACTCCCATTACCAGAACTAAAAAATGTAATTGCTTGATTTTTTTTCAAAATCTCTCTTTGCTAGAGACTATAATTTTGAGTGGAAATCAGCTACTTGAAACATCCTGTAGTCGTCAACTTAAGCCAAAATAATATCTTTGTAAATTCCAAGCAGGTTGTAGAAAAACATATGTCTCAGCAAATACAACAAATCTTCACAGCAGAAATCATACACATGAACCAGATCTCCATCTGAAGTAGTAACAAAGATCATAGAGGCAGCCCTTGCATAGGCATCTCACAGTTTAATGAAAGAAATTGCAGTTGAAAACTAAAAGATTAAAGAACCACAACCAAAAAATATCCAAAGTTATAACATTTATAATTACAAGCAGTTTCCAGATGCAAAAGTGCTCAGTTGTTTCTACTACAAGCTCACAATTCAAGCTATATCTTTCACTGATCTACAGATGCCCTTCAGGTTGACTTTTGTGTATAGTTCTGCCTGAGTATTAAAAGTCCAGTCACTTCACTGGGATAGTCCAGATGTAGAAGAAGGCAATATATAACAGTTTATAGCATCAACTGCATCTTTCTTCTCAAATTTATATATTTCAAATCTGTTCTCATCTATTATATTTGATGTGCATGATGATTAATAAAATATGTAAAAATAAACAAGTAAAAAATACAGTAAACAAATGAACCTCTTATTTTTATGATAGCAAAATAAAACATTTGACATACATTTGAAATTCCACTGGTAAAAACAAACAAATACACACAAAAAAAGACAAAAACTATCGGAATAGAGACCTTCATATTATTTGTTTTGTAATGAATGCAAACTTGCTGCTGACTGCAACAATGATCTCATAGTTATTTTTAATATCCAGGACATAGGGAAAGGGAAGAATGTATGATTGGCTGTGTAAAGTAAGTAAATTGGTTCTTTCTGTACAACCAGGGGTTCCCAAATTGAGGAATAACCTAAATTCATAATTTGAACTTGAGAATGTTTGATCACTAATGGCCATCTTACTAATAAGTTATTTAACAACAACAGATGGAATTGTATAGTTTAGTGAGATGCAAAAATATTAATATCCTTCTTAGTGCATCTGATGTAATCTCTTCCTTTGATTAGAAATTACAAAGGAAAGGGATACAGAAGGGAGGGAAAGGAGACCAGGAAAATGAAAGAAACATCTAAGTTACAGTTGAGTGTTGATAGGGATGAGTAATGTGGTCAGTTATGAATGTAGTTTGAAAATTACAGGACCATCAGAGTAGTGAATTTCTGAGAGAAATTTCAAAAAGGGTACTAACGTCCAAAATATCTAGAAAGATTTTATGCTATGGTGGCTTCAGTGATTAAGCACCAGGCTCAAAGATCCAAACAGTCCATTTAATCTTCTGTTCTGCTGTTGTTATAGTATAAGACATACAGAATGCCTTTCTTCAAGAAGAGGCATAATGTAAGAAAATACCTAGTTTATTATGTTCTATCGTTTCACATTATAAAGGTACATGGTACAGCATACTGAAAAGCTTTTCACAAAAGCTGAAGAATGCATATTTCACTTAGAGTTATTAGTCTTTGGCACTTAATGGCAGACAACCAGACACCACTGCTTAGAACGTACCTGTGTGTGTGTTCCTATGAATATCTATATGTACTTCAGTATTTCATTACTTACAGCTTACTTCACTAAAGATGTCTATCTTCTAACTTAGTATATGGTTTACATCTACTTCATTTCCATAAGGCATTATCCAGTAGATTACTACTAGACTCCAAAATGTTAATATCTCTTCTTAGAATTTTAGTCTCATTTTTTACTGCCAAACTCCCAAAATAAAGAATAGAATTCACATAGTAATTTAATAGTAAAGTTAACCTAGTTTGAAAATCTTTCTGTCAGCCTTAACTGGTGCTGGCCAAAGGCCAAGTGTTTGTCAGACAGGTTTTGGCAGTGGCTTAAAAATTAAATCTATTTCTGTTTCTCTTTTTATTTGTATTTATTTTTATATCAAGCAGACATACATTTTTCACTTTTTTTTTTTTTTTTTTTTTTTTTTTTTTTTGGACACAGGTTCAAACTATTAAGTGGCATTTTGTAAGACTGCAGAACTCCATGAAATGTTTCTCAAAAACATTTTAGCAACCATAAAACCAAAAATGGATGCTGAATTGAAAATATGTGATTGAGTTTAATTCTTGGTTTCTATTTTTTTTGTCTGTTGTCATGCTAGTTAGTGTCCATTTTGCATTTGAGTTTTATGTACCCTCCTAAATGATGATGCAGGTTTATAAAAGATGTTTGTTTATTTGTTTTTGTTTTTATGGGATTAAAATAATGAATAACACTTGCTTCCTCTTCAGGATAGCCATTCTTACTTTTTCGGTGAACTCCTAGATAATTCAAACAGGAAGCATGCTTTCCAGTTCCAGTAGATTGCCCCTTTTTGCATCAGTACCATGTTTGAGATGATGGAGGAAATGTTTTACAAAGTTTCACAAATACATAATTTTACTACTTGACAACAGGGAAGGAAAAAGGGTTTGCCTGTCAGGAATGCTGTCTGCTGTAAAGAAAATAGCCAACTGATAACTGCCTAAAAATTGGTCAATTAAAGTTGAATGGCCAATGAACAGTTATGGTGGAATAAGTCTCATTTTAGGACAAAGCATAAGCATATCTGAACACTGTCCGTTAAGAGATTTATTCTCTATTTCGGCAGAGAGAACTGGAAATTAAATCTGTCACTGAAGTTGCTAAACCATACAGTACAAAAACTATTCTCATCTAATAAATTGTACGAAATGGAACTCGAATGAAGTTTGAATCTCAAAAAGGTTATTTCCTTTAGGAATATGATCTGTTACTTTTGCGGTAGTTAGTTGACCAATATCCACTCAAATTGGAAAAACCAAGAGTGACCAGTATTAAGAACTGTCCTCATCTCTATTAAAACCTGAACTCAGCAATGAAGTGAAGCATGTGACTTATGTTGGGCACCTATACTCTCATTAACAAAAGTGCTAAGGATGCAACTAGAGACATTAATTATTTTTTGTAAATTTTGGAAAAATACAAATGAATATAGAATGTCTTTGACAGGGTAATATGACTTATTTTTAAAATGTAATAATTACTTTCCTAAGATTTCAGATGCTTTTTGAAATTATTATTGCTAGTAATAAAATAGAATTGTATTCCCATGTAAAATGCTAAGAACTGTGAAAAGCCCTTCATGTTAGAGCTTTCATAGTTTCGTCTGAAAATTCTGTCAAGTCAATTCTATTCCACAAAATTGTCTTGATTTATTAAAAAACAATGTTTTTTAATAAACATATGTTTAGTTGTATATTTTCTTTCCAGGTCTCTTGTGTAGGTCATGCACGATGATTAATTTAGTAGTAGACAACAGATGAACTACACTTATCTTTTTAGCTAATGTTTAAGTTTTGATTTTTTTTTTTTCATGTTTTATTCAAAGGTCCATTGATGTCAGTTGGGAGTCTCTCACATTACATTTTGGATCAGGTTGCTAATTTTTACCCATTGGGGAAATTCTTTCTAGGTGGTAATTTAAACAAAGGTGATCAAAAGTGATGAAGAAGTACCAGAAAATTCATGAGACAATTTTTACCACACAATTTGTAACCACTTTATTTTAAATCCCTAGGATTTAGACATTCATGTGGGTTGCCAGATTAAGTATCTGTGTTTTTTTATAACCTTTGGTTATAACAAGATGTCTGGAATGTTTGAAGTCTATAGGAATGAAAAAAAAAAAAAGAAAGAAAGAAAGAAAAAAAGACTTTTGTTACTAAGGCATAAGTGTTAGTTTAAAATTTTGCTTGCACTCAGGGTATCAATACAGTAGCTTAAATCTTGGTTTGCCTTCTGTCATATGGCATGTGCAACCTGAATACTTGTTTTAATGCTGCTTAAAGAGGTCTGCTTATTCTTGGCCTAGACTCTTGCACTGGAAGTTCATTGAAGGAAACTAAGTGAGGAAGCTCCTTGCTGTTAAATTCAGTCTTAAAAATATGAACATTTAATTTAGAGCACTGTTATTTTTTTTGCAGAGACTTTATTGGAGTAGGATAATGGATTGGATTTTGTGATTCTGTGATTTTTAGATCCTGTCTTTTGAAAATACTCGTATTTCTCCAGTGTTTCTCAGTGGCTCTGGAGAAGGAGCCTCAGAGAGCCATCAAAAGGGAAGCAGACAAACAAACAAATTTTGAAAAGACAGGTCTGTCCGGAAAGTCTGTGGTCTAAATGAAATCTGTATGTTGAGATATTCTAGTTCCTCCAGCCTTCTCCAATAAATCTCTGCAAATCAGCTTTCACTTAATGTATGTACTTCTCTGGGGAGTTTATGCATCAAGTATAAACTTCAGAGAACATCAACTGGATTCACCAGTAGAGGATAAACAAGCATTTTTAAGCAAAGTCTAATATTAAATAGTACCTTTAATAATCTGTTTTTAGGATGGAATTTTCTGTTTTATTTTATTTTATTTTTAATTTAAATTAAAAAGACTGTGAAAGATCTATCTTGCCAAATGGGATTTTACTGTCTCTCACAACTCTAACCATTACTATACCACAAAGCACATACCACAAAATGATGCTAAAAGTACATCAATGTGCCTGGTGGATATTTGTTCACATCACACGGTTTGGCTCAATTCAACGCACTTGGCAGTCTTTAGTCAAGAAAGGCCAAGAACTGGAATAGCAGGAGGGTTGCAGGTCAAAACAGATGCTCACTGGTGAAGTTTTGTGGTTAAGTTTGCACAGTGCCTGTCTACATTATGCTTGGCTCTAGTGTTGTCAGTCCTTCATTTTCATGAGCATGCAACTCATCGCAAACGTAAAATATATATATATTATGTGTGAACGTCTATATTAGATTTGATGGACATTTTCTAGTAGAGTGCCAGATACTGAAATACTTATATAGCTGCAGAGAGGGGATTACTTATGATGCAAAGTGCCTGTTATTACAGCTGTTTTTCATGGCATTTCATGGGATTTATTTTTTATTTATTTATTTCATTATATATATATATATAAGTATATATATATTTCATTATATATATAAAATATATATTGTCGATGAGGCTCAAGTAGCTTATGTAGTCTTTTACATTTATAACTGAAGCCATGGAAATTTATAGCATAATTAGGTACAATTCAATATATAAGTGTGATGTAGATTTCTACTTTGTCAATGTACCAGAAAACAATTGTTTTATCTTAGTGCTTTAAAGAGAATGAATGCTTTAAAAAGAGCTTCACTAAAAGCTAAAAGGATACATCTAAAATCACCTGTTTTTTATTTTTTATTTATTTATATTTTTAAAGTTTCTCAAAAGCTAATATTTTTTCAAGACAAATACTAGACTGTTGGGGTAACTGACTAGATACATCTACCATCAGTTGTAATGATACGTATATTATGACATCATGACTGATATAGCCTGAAGAAATTACAACTCTTTTTATCAAATATATAAAAAAAAAATAAGTAATACACATTACCACAAGAAACTGTTTTGTCCTCACTGTTTTATATAATTATCCTGTATCTATCTGAAAATAGAAGTTGGATTTTTGCATGCTTATCAGTTAGAGACAATATTTATATTGAAACTGACTGACAATATTTCTATTCAGAGGAAAATGTTATCTTGAGTTTCCTTGAAATGCTTTTTGTGGCATTTATTCACACTCAAATAGCACCTCTGGGGATTAATATTTTTGTTTTAATAAACTAATGCAACCTTAGTATAAAAAGATATACATTCAATATGATTATAACGTGTACCTGGATATTTTAATTATTCTAAACTGAATACGACACTCCAAATTTATAGTGATCAATATTTAAACTACCTCTGGAATTCTCAGAATGCTACTTGCCCGTTTTGTTAGTGGACACTCTTTTGTTCAGCAACCTAGTTGCTAGCAAACCCTATTAATCCTAATGGCAGACAAAGCAAAGGAAAAATCTGTATTTTAACACAGTGACGGAGTCGAAAACACACCAGTTAATTATAACAAATATACTAGGTATAACTAATGATTTAACTCAACTAGACTAAGTCCAAGCAAGATTGAATGAATGCTTTTGATATATTTTGTCAATTGTTTGTTTAATTTATTTTTTTTTCTTTACAATGAAATTTTTTATGTAGGTGAGAAAAGTGCAAAGAACATTGTTAACATTTGTGTCACAGAATTTAAAAATTTTCAGAACCATTGAAGGAATACTTCAAGTATGTCTCCAAAGAGCTTTTCAGACTTGCCTTATTGTACCTTTACATCTTATACAAAGTACTCTGTATAAGAGATTCTTCTTGCTCTCCACTCCATTATTGCCAGTCCTTTTTACTTTTATCCATTGCATCTTATTCAGATGATTTCAATAGATTAAATAACTTTGTAGATATCACTCTTTCTTCTTCACAAATATATTGTTTCTTTGCATCTGTTTTCTCTTTTCTACTGAGTGTAGGCTTAATTTCATATCTATTTTGAAATAGCTAAAAACCTTGAGTCCTACTATGAGCCTAGATTTCCCTCATTCAAACCTTGGCAGTTTTTATAACAGCTTTTTGTTACTAATACATGTATGATTTGCTTAGGCTATGACTCACAACATCCACATATTCCTTGAGATTTATACATATATATATATATATATATATATATATATATATATTTATATGTACACACATTTTATAAGCAAGGTAAGGTCCGAGTTGCATTGCAGATAAAAGTTCTGTTGGAATCAAGCAAGGATATTTTGACTCCTTTCTTTTCCAGGTCAGCCATGTTCCCTTTCATCACAGACTGTGTCTATGTTAACAAGTAGTGAAGCACAATAGTTGCAGATCTTGCAGTTCTGAAAGGTTAATATAACTCTTATCCTTTCAACAGTCTTCCTTTTCTGCATGCCTGTTGTCTGTCTATGAACTTGATTCAACAAACGCTGTCTGGAATATATTGGTATCCTTTGGTTTTGTCTCACTAGCAAAATAAATCACTGTATTTGATGTTCATTCTGATATCTGACTGGTCATTCCAGCACTGATTGTCATAGCATTTTGCTAATAATTTCCCTTTGTTTTGACCTGTTAGTTTGTAAATTTTATGATACCCTTTCTAGTCATTGGCCATAGGCATAGTGTCACAGAATCATAGAATCAATGAAGTTGGCAGAGACTTCTGGGGATCATCTTGTCAAAGAGCTCTGCTCAAAGTTGGGCCAGCTGCAGCAGCTTGCCCAGAGCCACATCCAGTTGAGTTCTGAATATTGCCAGTGTCTCTGGGTGACCTGTTGTGGTGTTTGCACCATATAGGGTGTGTGTGCGGGTTGTCTTATGTTCTGATGGAATTTCCTGTATTTCATTTTGTGCCTATTGCCTCATATTCTTTCACTGTGTACTAAAGGAAAGACAGTTTCCATTTTCTTTACTCCCTCCTATCAGGTGCACATTGACAAGATCCCTCCTGAGTCTATGCCTTCTAAGGGATCAAGGTGAGGCTGACTGGTCTGTTATTCTTTGGATCCTCCTTTCTTCCACCATGAATATAGGAGTGATGTTTGCTTTCTTCTAGTTCTCAGGAACCTATTGCAATTGTCATGACCTCTCATCCTTCCCTTGATTCAACTCCTAATGAGCTTTAGTTTTCCTGACCCATCCCTGCATGCTCAAACAGTGTCTCTGTATGCCTTCTGGGTGACATGTCCCTGATTCTACCTCTTGTGTGCCTGCTTTTTATGTCTGAGATTTGTCAGATCTAGCTTCTTCATCCATACAAGCTTCCTTTGTTTGATTTCTTGTATTCATAGGGATGAAACATTCTTGAGCTTGGAAGAGGTGCTCTTTGAAATTCAACCAGCTCTTCTGTGCCCCTCTTCTCTCCAGGACCATCTCAATGAGATTCTTTCAAGCAGACTGCTGAAAAGACTAAAGCCTGCTCCTGAAGTTCAGGATTGTGATTCTGTAGTTTCCCTTGTTCCCTTCTTTTGGGATCCTGAGCTCTTCCGTCTTACGGTTACTGTAGTCAAGGTTGCTCTCAACCTTCACATGCTTGTGCAGCTCTTCTTTCTTTGTAAATATGAGGTCCAGCAGAGCATGTTCCTTCACCAGCTCCTCAAGCACCTTTGCCAGGAAATTATCATCAATGCACTCTGGAAACCACCTGGATTGTTTGTGCTCTGCTGTGCTGCCCTTCCAGCAGCTTTAGGGATGGTTGAAGTCCCTTAGGACCAGGGCTTGTGAACATGAACCTTCTTCCAGTTACCTGTAGAAGGACTAATCTACTTCTACCTGATGAGGCACTCTGTTAACAGACACCATCACATCACCCACATTGGTCTGACCTCTAATCTTAATATATAAGTAAGTTTGCAGATGACACCAAGTTAGGTGCGTGTGTCCATCTGCTCGAGGGTAGGAAGGCTCTGCAGGAGCATCTGGATAGGCTGCACCGATGGGCTGAGGTCAACTGCATGAAGTTCAACAAGGCCAAGTGCCGGGTCCTGCACCTGGGGCGCAATAACCCCAAGCAGAGCTACAGGCTGGGAGATGAGTGGTTGGAGAGCTGCCAGGCAGAGAAAGACCTGGGAGTATCGTCGGATAGTTGGCTGAATATGAGCCAGCAGTGTGCTCAGGTGGCCAAGAAGGCCAACAGCATCCTGGCTTGCATAAGAAGCAGTGTGGCCAGCAGGTCTAGAGAAGTGATTGTCCCCCTGTACTCAGCTCTGGTGAGGCTGCACCTTGAGTACTGTGTTCAGTTTTGGGCCCCTCGCTACAAGAAGGACGTGGAGGTGCTTGAAAGAGTCCAGAAAAGGGTGACGAAGCTGGTGAGGGGTCTGGAGAACAAGTCTTACGAGGTGCAGCTGATGGAGCTGGGTTTGTTCAGCCTGGAGAAAAGGAGGCTCAGGGGTGACCTTATTGCTCTTTACAGGTACCTTAAAGGAGGCTGTATAGAGGTGGGGGTTGGTCTGTTCTCCCACGTGCCTGGTGACAGGACGAGGGGGAATGGGCTAAAGTTGCTCCAGGGGAGTTTCAGGTTGGATCTTAGGAAGAACTTCTTTACCGAAAGGGTTGTTAGACATTGGAATGGGCTGCCCAGGGAAGTGGTGGAGTCACCATCCCTGGAGGTCTTTAAAAGATGTTTAGATGTAGAGCTTAGGGATATGGGTTAGCGGGGACTGTTAGTGTTAGGTCAGAGGTTGGAGTCGATGATCTTGAGGTCTTTTCCAACCTAGAAATTTTGTGATTCTGTGATAAGCTCTCAGCTTGCTCATCATCCATCCCCAGGCAGAGGTCCTTGCATTCCCAATGCTCTCAGAAATCAAGAGCAATTTTCCCTACTCACCCTGCAGGCTTGTCCTTCTTAAAAAAACATCTGCTGCACCACTCCAATCATGTGATATTCCATCACATCTCTGTGATCCCAATAAAATTTCAGCATGGTAACTCCATATAGACATCTAATTCCTCCTGTTTATTCCCCAGGACATGGGAGTTAGTGTTTAGGTACTTCAGAGAGGCACCTAGTTATACTGGTTTTCCAGAAAAGGTAGGCGAGCTTTTCAGATAGTGCTGTCCTGTAGGGGCTTCCTTATTTGTGTGTCTTTGCATGAGATGGGCTTCCTTCAGCCCTGTTTTATTGGCTATGAGGTCTTTATAATTACAAATGTCAGAATTTTAGGCTGTAAATAAAATAGTGTTGATCTAGCTTTGGGTACCAAAATTATTTTAGTCCCAACAGCACAGAGCTTTTATAATTTTAAATTAGTCTATCTGCTCTTAGAATCAGTAATAATATGGCCTAAAGAGAACTACATGTATAAATTTTCTTCCTCACTGGAAAGGTTAATGTGGCTTGCTAGAAGGAATCAATTGAAAAAAATAGAATTAATATAAATTAATTTAATTAATTAATATAAATTAATTAAGCTGCCAGGCAGAGAAGGACCTGGGAGTGATGGTTGATAGTCGGCTGAATATGAGCCAGCAGTGTGCTCAGGTGGCCAAGAAGGCCAACAGCATCCTGGCTTGCATAAGAAGCAGTGTGGCCAGCAGGTCTAGAGAAGTGATTGTCCCCCTGTACTCAGCTCTGGTGAGGCTGCACCTCGAGTACTGTGTTCAGTTTTGGGCCCCTTGCTACAAGAAGGACATGGAGGTGCTTGAAAGAGTCCAGAGAAGGGCGACGAAGCTGGTGAGGGGTCTGGAGAACAAGTCTTACGAGGTGCAGCTGATGGAGTTGGGTTTGTTCAGCCTGGAGAAAAGGAGGCTCAGGGGCGACCTTATCGCTCTTTACAGGTACCTTAAAGGAGGCTGTATAGAGGTGGGGGTTGGTCTGTTCTCCCACGTGCCTGGTGACAGGATGAGGGGGAATGGGTTAAAGTTGCGCCAGGGGTGTTTTAGGTTGGATCTTAGGAAGAACTTCTTTACTGAGAGGGTTGTGAGGCATTGGAATGGGCTGCCCAGGGAAGTGGTGGAGTCACCATCCCTGGAGGTCTTTAAGAGGCGTTTAGATGTTGAACTTAGCGATGTTGTTTAGTGGAGGACTTATTAGTGTTAGGTCAGAGGTTGGAGTCAATGATCTTGAGGTCTTTTCCAACCTAGACAATTTTGTGATTCTGTGGTTCTGTGTTTCACCTTGTTTTCTAGGCAGCTCTTTGCTGGTGTGCTGTATCAGCTCTCATTAGCAAAGGATGTTTCTCCTATTCCAGTCTGAAGGCTCAACCCTTAATGTTTCTTCCAACATCTTATAATAAGTATAGGCCTAACGTTCCTTATTCATATTCTTATCACTCAGTGTTTTAGTGTATGAGATTTGAATGCTAGGAATTGTGATTTTCCTAATTGCTCAGTCTGTGGAAAATCATCCTTAACACTCCTCGGCTATAATTTTAGCTATCTTTTCTGTAATTTAAACACATTTTATTTCATTTGTGTTTTATGGAGTATATATAAAACAGAGCTGTGTGGTATTATCTTGTTAGGAAAAGTATGTTGTGAAGTGTATTCAGTTAGCTTAGTTATGAATATCAAGTGATAGTAGGATATCTGTTTTAAAATATCATTTCATTTGGACACTGTGCATTTTGTTTTATGGCAAAGCAGCAATAGTAACTAGGTATGAAGCAAATACTGATAGAAATGATCAGGTAGGGACCAAATTTTGATTACATTGTTACCATAAGTTCTTTTTAAAGCTTTCCATTTCAGTTGGCTTGCTCTGAATTTGTCATGAAGTAGCTGAAATCCAAATTTATCCCTCGAAATCTGTCTATTCTGTGATGCTTGAAGTTGTGGTCCAGAGATGCTCATCTTTTAACTGAAACACAAGAAGCACAATTTAATTGCAATTTTATGCACAAAGAGCAATAATTTTCTTCCTGACTGACAGGTTCTAAATGGTTGTCACTTGTAAAGTACATAACTATCACTTTCAGGTAATTTTGTTTGAGTTATGTGAGTGTCGCAGTTTCTTGTGAAAGTTCGACAAAAAAATGTTATTTGCCTTAACAAAGAAACAACATGTAGCTCTATCATGGTGGGGAAAGGGGCATCAAACAATGTGACACTGCTAAGTTCAATTTATTAAGTGAACCGAGTGAGGAGTAGGTGATATCAAGGAAAGCTTTTCTCACAAGCACACACACACGTGCACACACACACAGATGCACATACTTATTGTCACCTGAGGTTCACCCCAGTTACTGGTGCCAGCAGTCACAATAGTCAAGCCATGAAGAAGGCAATGTTCCCTCTGATGAGTTTCAGGGATGGTGGCCTGGTTCCACTTTGGGGAGAGTGCTTCATTCCTACACAGACATAAATGTTACAGTGCCCCTCTGTTCTGCTTCTCTACTGCCACCAGTCTTATAACCAAATGTTGGCACAGGACGTGAGTCAGATCCATCCATGATTACATCACTCTGTCCCTTTTCCAGCCATTTCAGGTATCATTTTCCTTTTCATGGTCTGTAGGAAGGCCCACTACAGTCAGTTCCTGCATCCAGTTGGTGATGGCTTACCACACTCCACCCTTTTCTGCATTGCACTCAGCCTTTCACACAGCAAGACACAAATACCTCCACCCCCACTGTCAAAACTCAAATATTGCATTAGTGAATTAAGTCATTCAGGACTGAGCATGTCATATGCTTCCTAAGCAAATGGTTAAAAATATATTTATAGCTGGATTTCTTGGTCTGTGATGTAAAACTTCAACATGCTTCAAGATCGTGTCTGTATTTGTCATGAGACACAATAATTGGTTCTTGAACTAAGTAACAATCTTGTGGCAACTTAAATAACTGAAATAAAACATGCCACTGTGACGCAAGTTCAACTTTGATAGCTTATACTAGAATAAATTCTTCAGTTTCTCATGGACAATCACAAGCATAATGCCTAACTGGCCTAATAAAACTGCAAGAATAGAAAAGATAATGACATCATGATTAACTTCACTACAAGAAATAGTTATGAAAAGTGATGCCACCCAGTTCATTATACCAAAAACAAACAAACAAACAAACAAAAAAAATGTATTTGCACAAAAATTGCAAAAAGAAAGGTCGCTACATTAAATATTCAGTATGTCAGATAATAAATAGTTCAGGAAAAATTCAAAAATGTTATTTCATGTTTTCAAGATGACCTTGCTACCAATTTATTAATTCTCATTTGGAAATAATGATTAACATTAAAAATATTAAGATCCTGACATTGCTTGTCAGGATTCTCAGCTAAGTAAATGGTCCTATATGCAATGATGGAGTTTCAATTTTATTTATTATTTTTTTTTCTGCCTTCAAAGTGCAACCAAAAGTACATTGTACTAGCACATTTTATTGAAGTCTGTATTGTCCAGCACCAATTGGATACATTAGTTAAAATACAGCTTTGGATATACTGTAGTTCTGTAAAACAGAAGTATAGCAAAACTTTGTTATGATTATCTTATTTTTTAAAATTAAATTTAATGTTTGTATTTATGTGAAGAACCATAATTAGACCCTTCAAGCGTGATCCTTTCTAGTGTAGCTAGCTGAAAAATAAGAAGGAAATGAAAGAAATTTCTCAATGCTTTCCACCTTCAAATGTTAACATGGACAATGCTTTTTTCTTTGTATGAAAGGAATGTAGAAACACAAAGTTGAAGTCATATAGTGATTATGGGGATTTGAAAGTAGCAGAAGACAACTTGTAAGATTTTTGTGCCCAATTCACTGTACTTAGATCAGGTTATATGAACACAGTTGTGAAATAGCAGTGTAAATTAAGGTCAAGATGCAGTGGATTAAGCCGTGTGCAAGTAATTTTCCTGATAGGAACAATCGCTTTGACTTTATTCAGCCAAGTAATGAGCCTGTTTTAAAATTCACTAAAGAAAATGGGAATTTTAGTGTTTCCAGAACTAGGCAAAAAATAATTATTGGTGTGAAAAGGGAAGTCAAGAAAAATTGCTTTTGTGTATTAAAAATATGAGACTTTTGGGGAAGTAAGAGTTCATGGTACGTTCTTGTACTTCATACTGTGCAATATACTGAAAGTTTTAGTTCTCTGACATTATACATCTACCAGGTTGGGATCTCTTTATTATTACTTATTTTATCATGTAGGTCATCTATAGATAATACAGGGAGTAGGAGAGCACTTGCAGGTGTAGGCTGTAGGCTGTATGACACAGTCACTGTTTTGAAAAGGTCATGGACAGCATGTAAAGCAGACAAAAAAAAAAAAAAAAAGAAAAAAAGAAAAAACAGATATTATCTTCATTTGATCAATGAAGAACAGAGGCACAAAGAAGACAAGCTGAAGCTAGAATTTCAAGCACGATGCCAAACTGATATATTCTAATTTCCCAGTATCAAGTGCTTTGGGTAAAAATATTTATAATGTGACTGACTCTTAAACCTTTTCACTTGAACTTGCATGTCTTCTCTCAGAGAACATACCATTTCTCAATGACAATTTTATAATGTGAATTCAGAAAAATCTCTATGACTTCTTTGTAAAACAAGCCATAGTCAGCAGTTAGATACACCATCAATGTTCAGGTTATTTTATATACAGATACAACAATCTTTTAACTTTTATCCAGACCTGCCTTCTACTTCAACGAAAGATGTGTACATCTTTATTGAGTTACATTTTTCCAGAGATTAAAATCATTTTTTGAATGCCTACTTTTAAAGCAGCAAATTTGAATGGATCTGTCATTCCCAAGTCAACAGATTTTGAGGATATTAATTTTCTGTTGAATTTTTAAAGGAGATTAATATTGTTTAATCTGGTTATCTACACAAATGGCCTCCTTGTTGCATCTAGCATGGACATTTGGAGTATCAAAGTTCAAGTTTATCAGAATTTCTGAAGCTGTGATGAAAGAGATACCATCTGTCTACGAAATGGTTGATTTTCAGAGTGAAGTTCACTAGCTAGTGTATTTTGTTCAAAATGATTGGGATAAAAATCTACTTACCTTTATGTTAAGAAACTTGAACCAAATTTCCCCAAATGACTGAAGTTCTCTCAATAGTAGTGTGCTGTGAGCTGAACTTGAAAATGCTGCTGTGGTGAGGAAAAACCTACTTTTTTTTTTTTTTTCTCATCTAGATTTGTATGTCTCATTACCTGTGCATTTGCTTTATTTCAGACTTCAGTAACATATATAACAACAAACATCCCCTACCCTAAAGAGAAAGGTTTGGTAGTTATTGTTTGGTTGTTGTTTTTAATTCATGAATAAGCAAGTCAGTACTCTGAAAGTTTGAAAAATAGGACTTGACTAAAAGAATCTGAGTAGCATCATGGAAATGACTCATTGTTTTTGGCTAGTGAAGCAATTTTAACCCTTGAATTGCTTATGCTAGGAACCTGGTTATGAGAGTTTTTATTTATTTATTTATTTATGAATTATTGTGCATTTGTTTTGATAGACTTCTGGGACAGGCTACTGAATACAGTACAGTATATTTGGAAGTTTGGGATTTTTTGTTTGTTGTTGTTTTGATGTTAAAAAGAGATTCATAACATCCACAGCCAAAATTAGCTATTATGTAAAGTTAACTATTACTCTTTATATTTTCATCCTAAATTTAGAAGAAGGATAATGTTACAAGGATGGGGACAAGAAGTTTATATCTTCAACTGTAACTGCTGAGCATGCACAAGGCAATAAAGGTCAATGACAAGACTTGAAGTACAGTTTAACTTCTGACCAATTGGAAACATAATGTAAGGATATGTACCAAGTATGGATACATACCAAGTATGTAATGACACTATTAAAGGAAAAGGTAGACAGAATGTAATCCAAGCTTTCTTGTTCATCACAATAGTTATTGTTAATTTCAGCATTAAAGTTGTTAATAACATTAATGTCCTTCACCACTTATGAGATTGCTTTTAGATGTTTCATTATTTTTGGCCCTACGTCTTTTAAATAGGCATGTAATCAGTTACATACATGTGTTTCTCACGCAGACAGTGAGTTGGTATTTTGATGTAATGTGTTATGTTAAACACATATCCATGTTTGTCTGAAACAATGAAAGGCCTTGAAGCTGTTCACCAGTTTGAATTAAAATTTTTAAAGCTATTGGTTTTATAGCTTTTTAAAGCTATTGGTTCTGTAATTCAAAGTTTAAATTTATACTTTAAAATGCTTCTTGTTACTGCTTTCCCGTAAACTCAAATATAGAACTCAAGGATCCTAGGACAGTCTTAGACAGCACACTTGGGTCTTCCTTCCTTGGTAGAAATGTATGCTAAAAAAAACTTCCTTGGTAGAAGTAGATGCTTTTTGGGGGGGGGCATCAGCACAAGAAAGATGTGGACCAGTTAAAGCTAGTCCAGAGGAGGACTACAAAAATGATTAGAGGGCTGGAGCACCTCTTGTATAAAGAAAGGCTGAGAGAGCTGGGTCTGTTCAGCCTGGAGAAGAGAAGGCTCCGGGGAGATCCGGGGATTTCATTGTGGCCTTTCCTTGGGTAGAAAATGATAGGACAAGGGGGAATGGTCTTAAACCAAAAGAAGATAGATTTTTAGTCATTAGAAGGAAATTCTTCACTGTAAGAGTAATGAGGCAATGGAACAGGTTGCCAAGAGAAGTTGTAGATGCCCCATTCCTGGAGGTGTTCAAGATGAAACTGATCTAGTGGGTGGCATCCCTGCCTGTGGCAGGGGGGTTGGAGTTAGATGATCTTTAAGGTCCCTTCCAACCCAAGCCCTTCTATTCTATGATTCTAAAACCTACTTGCTCTGGATTTACTCCTTCTCCTGATGGTCCAACAGGGCTTATAAAAACATGGGCAGTAACCCATGAGTGTGTAAAGATGTGTGTTTATCTGGTACTCCTCAAACACAAAGCATGTGAAATTCAGTCCACTTCTGTGCGGGAAATACCATCTTACTGCTTTTATGATACTTGCAAAGGAAGTTACTGCTTTTGTGGCACCCTGTTTGAGAAGAAAGCATTCAAAGAAAAAGAAGGAAGTATTACAACACACAGCACAACCTGACGTAAAAATCTATAGCCATCAACTGTGTCATTGCCTTTTCTTCTGATAAGATGATGCAAATGATGCCATTGACATTATAGCTAATATGGAAAAGCTATATATAAAAGCTATATATAAATATATAAAGAATCTTGAATGGCTGCATTAAAAATGAACCTGTAACTGTTTCTTCTAAAGCCGTATCTTCTCCTGAGAAAAGGCAACTTTCCTTGTACGTTAGGTCAGTAGACAAAAATTTGTCTATGCACAGAAGTTTTAGAAGCATCATCATTGTCTTGATTGTAAGGAAACTGCTTGTGAGTTGATACTTTATATTTATTTTTTATACATCAAGTCAATAACATATTCTATCCAACTTCAATAAGCAGGGTAAACCTAAGTTATACTGTAGTTATACCTTGAAGACTTCATATTAACTGGCTAAGCCTAAATTCCAGAATTTTTATCATTATATTTTTCCTATTGTCAATGGTCATCTGATGAAATCAAAGCAAGTAAGTCTAGTTCTTTAGTAGGATTTAAAGCCTCTGCTGTCTACTTTCTTGTCTACTGCCCCTTTGAGCTCAAAACAAGCAAACAAAACCCCCTAGACAGTTAGCAGGAATAGCCTCTAAGTCAGTAGCGCTGCTAAGCTTCTACTTTACAGCAGCTATTTTCTTTTGAAACAGAAAAAGACAAGAAGATGCTCCATGAAAGATTATATTCTTTCAACCACTCTAGATAGAAAATAAAATAAACCTACTTTTAGTCTAATACAGACTGAAGGAAAGAAAGAGACAATGTCACTGTTAGAATTCTCTAACTAATTGCCCAGAAGGTAAGAAAAAGAATGAGATGGTTGCACTGGGAAAAAAAAAAAAAAAAAAATCTCAGGAAGCTAATGAGGAGATAGAGAAATATTTTCTAATCATGCTCACTCAAGAAATCTGGCTCTCTGACATATCCCAGTGTCTCCTGCATTATTAGGGAGATTCAAGAGGGACAGCTTCATAGAAGGAAAACTATACTGTAATTGTATTTATTGAAAAAATAAATACATTTCTGCACAGCAAAGGCTGTTAGACAGGACAACATTTATCATGCCATGATACTTCATCTTTTCTACTGTAATTTTTGTTCCCTTCTTATATTTGGAGGGGAAAATTCCACCAATATTACAATATATAACAACTTCCACTATTCTTGCGATGGTACTTGCTGAATACAGTGGAAGAAAATTTCTGAATAAATGAGAACTCCAAAACAAGTTATATCAACATTTTGCTTTGGGGAAACGATTATAATAAGAGCAATAAAATAACCTCAGATACACTTTGGGAGGCTTATATCAGCTGTGTTCAGTTTTTATACAGCAGTGAAAAACAATCTTCTGTCCAACAACTTCCCCTATTGTCAGTCTGCAGTGATGACAGCTACTGCCAGCTGAAATCCCGTCTCCTAGTATCCTGATCCACAGTGACCAGTGTTGTTCCACACCGGTCAGTTTACACAGGCTTCTGAATTCCAAATTAAAAAAAAAAAAAAAAAAAAAAAAGAGAGAGGGAGAGAAGAGAGAAAGACAAGAATTTCATCAATTTCAAGAATACCCTTGAAGATAATGGAGGTTATATAGAATATCAGACAAGGATCGGAAGGGTTGCCTCTTGTTTTACAGAGGAAACGTGAGCAAAGAGCTTTCCAGGCTTGCATCATGAAGGACCATATCATTAACTAATCAAGGAGTCAATCTTTGTTTATATGAAATCCCAAATACTTCTAAGGTTTGATCAAAATTCTAATGTTACCTTTGAACTCCTTTTCTAGGGAAATACTGTCTTCCACATTAAGCATTTTAACTAATTAAACATATTATAAATTCCAGTGTAGGGAAGGGAAGAATCAGTCCAGTTACAGCTTTCTTAAATGTAAAAATGTCTCTAAATCTGGGTAATATGAGTCCACAAGTTTACAAACTGAAGTTTCATTCATGGGGATGATTTCCAACCCCTTAATGTATCCAGGAACTTTTTTTCCAGCAGACTGCACTACTGAGACATGTGAGTTTTGATTGTAATGTACTTATGGATAAAAAGTATTTTTAATAAGGACTAAAAAGTCTAAAAGAATGGTCAGCATTCTACAGGCAGAAAAATTCAAGCTATAATGTTGGTCAATATATTTTGAAAATCCTTTCAGTTACTGTTTTGAAGGTTTTCTCTATCATACCACAGTATAGTGCATCTCAGAGCTGTTATGTGTAAGATTTTATTGGCAATTAAAGAACCACTTTTGCAACAGACTTTTGATTTTGTAATGAGGCAGTTATCTTGAACTTGGGCACATGATGGATATCACAGAAATCTATGTGTATTGCTCTATAGGAAATACGTAGTTTGTTAATAAATCTGCATACATGACTAGAATAAATATTGTAGTAATTAAGAGATCATAACAATTCATTTGTTTGTATAGAGGTAAATGGACATTTGCCAGTGATTTTGTTTAAAATGTATGCGCGGATTAAGCTAGGGAACAGATCTCTCTCTCCATAATTGCAACTCACTGTATTTACTACTTTCTCATATTGCCTTTCTGTCTCCCATCTTCAAAGGTAACATGATCACACTGCCTTTATATGATATTTTCAATTATTTTTCCCCTCCAACATAGCCTGTTTTGGTGTGGACATTATTCTGTCACCATTATGTTTTTTTAAACTATATGATGTGAGTTTGAGGAATTCTAAAATTTCTTGCATATTTTACCCATCTGAAATATGCTCCAGTTTAAGTCATTAAACTCATAAGAGTCTTGATTCATGGGCAGAGAGACAGGGGAGGCACAAAAAAAAGAAAAAAAAAAAAAAAAAAGATTTCAATAAATGCTAGGATATGTGAAAACTTGAAAGAACAGTAAGTCTATATATTTGCAGTTCCTATGTCCAGGCCTTACTCTGCATCCCAGGAAACAGATGCTGTATAAAAATTGTGCAAGTTAAAAATAGTGATATAGACTTAGCTTTTGCCTTGCCTAGCATTCTGTGATATTAATTGTTAAATATTAATTTTTCTTAGCATAGAGTTTTGAATGTTGCACATACACACATACGCTACAGCAGATGTCTGAACAAGTTACTTCCAACTATTTCTTCTTTAGCTCTCCTTCCAGTATCAAGGACATTTTGTTGTACTCCATGGCCAATCCCACATAAATAAGAAAAAAAATAGTAACTGCAGCTGGACTGAACTACCAGCTGCAAATTCATTACTTCATCTGGTTTCCAGGGTCTTTCGTATGACTCTGGTTCTTGCCTGAAAAATGTTTTTAATCCTTTAAACCATAAAGAAATAAATAATCACTAGTATGTCAGCACTGGTTCAAAACCTTTTTTATTATGTAGAACAGTTGTTTTGCAGAATGTCTTTAATAAAAAGAAAGTTTGCTTAGGCATGGAAAGGATGCTTGCAGACTTGATATAAAAAGAATGTGGAGTGATAACAGTATTAAGCATGCTTTCAGCAAACAGAATTGCAGTGGGTGAATTCTAATGTGTCCTGAAGTTTGTCTAGTAAATAATTGAAAAGAAAAGTAACAATAAGATGAAAAATCAGTAACTTATACTCTCTAGCTCCATGAAACTGCCTGTACAGCGACCTTCATAATTCTAACTGAAATCAAAATGTTGCCTTTGTTTGTTTTATCCATATGCAATAGCTTTTGTAATAACAGCGTAGACACACTTGTATACCTTCTAAAGAAATGCGTGAAGAATTAATTGGCTAACTTTGACTAAGAGTTGAGGCTGCCAAGTTTAAGTCATGACGCTGCTACACTCTTGTTTAAACAGAATACAACAATGAACCTTATGGGCTGCAGGATAGGACCTGTAGGTTAAATTTGGATACCTTTTCAAGTCCACCAGCTATCAAAGTATGTACATTGTAAGTGAACGTGGAAAAGATGCCTTGGGTTTAATTTTATGGGTTTAAAATTCATTATTTTTATGTTATTTCAAATGGATTGGTTATAAGCATTGAATCTGAGTTAAATTGAGGATAAAGTACAATTAGCAACATATTTAAAAATAAAAAATAAACTTTTCTCAGCTTGCTATTATACAGAATTATCAGCAGAAACTGCATTACTGAAGTCAAGAGTATTCACAGTCCAGATCTATGCTGTTGAGTTTTTCTACAGTATTTTATGTTTAGATATGCTTACCCCACTCTATTCTATTACATTAAATTCAGAGAAAGAGAGGGTGGACTGTATACTATTCCAAAAGATGTATAACTCAAGGACTTAATTATTTAAAAGCTATTTATTTAATATAAGATACCCAATTAATTTATGATGCATGTACATTGTTCCAAAAAAAGTACTTTGCAGTGCTGTAAACTTTGGCAATAAATTTAATATCATTGGGAGAATAATGAAACACTATAGTGAAGAATATTTAAAGAGAGTTGGAAAATGAGAATATAAGAATTGTAAAATCAAAAGAAGGTCAGTTAAGATTTCAATTTCTTATTAGGCTTACAGCTCTCATTGTTATTAGCAGATCTGTGAAGCTGGCCCCAGTCTTGTCTCATTTACTGTGCATAGTACTGGATAAATGCTCTGACACCCTTGCTTCTTTATTCCCTACTGTATAATTTTTATTTTAATCCAATAAAAGGGTAAAAAAAAAGCAGAACAAAAGAGTAAGTTTTCCTAACAATGTTGATCTCAGTTTTAAAATGTTATAGTGAGATATGCTGCAGATCCATTCGCTGTCCCAAGCCATTCAGAAATAGTGCTGTAAAAATGCAAATTATGTTTAATAAAGATTAATGCAAAGTTATGTATCCTTCTGCTAAAATATTAAATACTGCAAAACTGAAGGGCACAACATGCTAGTGAATGGTCTGTGAATTGCATGTTAAGTTAATGATAGTTCTTGTCTCAAATGCACTTTGCAGTATAAAACAGCAATGATGGTACATTAACTTTGAAGGGAGTATGATGAAGGTTCTGAAACAGTGTGAGATGTTTAATTGCATATGTATCGAAAGCAAATCTAACCATGAAATCACGGGCCCTGAAGAAATGACTGACAATATGAATTGTCACTGAATCCTCATCAAAGGGTTATGCCCATACAAGCTAATAGGCAAGAAACAAAGGTTAAGCTGTGCTTAAAAAAAAGGAAGTGCTTACAAAAAAGCACAGGTTTTATTATTGAAAACAGAAAGTTTTTTTTTGTTTTTGTTTTCTCTTTCTTCTTATATTCACCTGTCTAAAGGAGAAAAAGAAAATCTTTTGTGTGTAGATGGAGATAAAATTTTAGCTGAAATAACTTGAAAACTGACCTAGGTACATCTATCAAAGGAATTTATAGTGTATGATACAATCAAAACAAAATATCAACTTGTAAAGATAACAGCCTATTCTTTATAACAGAGTCAAATTTTCAAATAGGCCTCACTTCAGCCTCAAAAATTGCTGGTACTGCTTTTATATACCATCTGACTTGTGCCAGAAAAATTCATCCTGAATGCAGGAAGTTGGATGTTTAACTACCCACTTTTGTATACAATTTATGGGTGTGAATTGTTGTTTTTGAAAATTTTCATGCAGAAAAACATGGCATGCATAGCTATTATAAAATAGCTTTTGAAAATCTATTACCTGTTAGTATATCTCAGCTTTCTGAGAGGCTCAGAGGCAGACAGACATTCCCAGTGTGGGAAGTGAAGATCTGATGTAAGATAAAGTTACTGAAAGACGACTGAGCTCCTATCTGTGCTTCAGCAGCTTCATTGTAATCTGCTCAGACCAACTTGAATTTTTGATAGAAATAATCAACTTTTAAAGCTTAGTGATAGCATTCAGTGGTAAGGTGGATGACGAAGAAACAATGGCCTTCAGTGTGAAATGCAAAAAATTAGTAATGCCTCCCAATGACATGCAGAACTAAATTGGTCCAAAAAGCCTACATTTTAAACACTTTTGACTAAGATTTTTCATAGTGGAAGAGTCCAACTGTCTTATTAGAAACTCTTATATCATTGATACATATTTAATTAGGGATTAGGGTGCCATAACAGCAAGAAGTAGGAAAGTTTTCCTACAGAATGTAGGAATTATGAGAACTGCAGAAGAAAGATAAATATTTTCTTTTATTGTTAGTCTTTGCGTAATATACATAATGCTTCTGAGGATGAAAACTTATCTGTAGGGCAAATGCATTTTCATGTTGAAACTGCTCATTTCTGAGAAATAAACATAATTTTATAAGAACATTTTTGTTCTGCAGGATGAAGTCCTGTTACTTTTGGTATGGTACACTATATTATGTGCCATATACGCACATCTTCCTAAATTACCTTAATAATGACATACTCAATATGCATATCAAAAAATATTAAAAGAGACTAGATCATCGGCATTTCGCAAAATCCTAATGCTCTGATTCAACAGACGTTGAGGGGAAAAAAATGTGCTGTTGAGGTAACTATCACTTTGTTTTCTGATACCAGAAGGAAAATTTATAATCAGGCTCTAAAAAGAAAGGCACAGCCTCTCACTCACCTTAAAGACTGTTAGCAATTAAGGGTCCTCTGGAAAGGATATTCTATCCTATAAGAAATGTATGTTATCTGCAAGTACTCCATTTTCTTCTCCTACTCTTTTTTTAAGCCTGTCTGATTGACATTGAGTACCCTCTATTTGTGTTGGCTTTGAATGATATTAAATACATGGTACCTCTCAATTCCCAATCACTCACTGCACAATGTACATTGTACATTCACATCCTGGTACTGTAAATGACAACAGGAAAAGGAAAAATATTCTTTTCTTGTGCATCTGCTCTGAAATTGGAGGAAAAGACACACGAAGCAGTGGTAGATTTTGCTAATAGGCCAGCTGTAGCATAGATACTGTTAGACTCAAAATAATGTCTGGCTACCTAATTAACCTCCCTTCACCATCCAGATATGAAGCAAAAAGTAAAATTAACAAATGATTTAGGTCAGGTGTGCCCTATTAGTCTCTCTTGGTATAGGTCAGGTACAACTGAATAATTGTGAAAAATGGGCTTTAATTGCTGTCAGTCTAGTTAGATAGCTTTGCAATAAATCAACCATTTCTGTCAGACTTCCATGTTTTAATACCGTCTATTCCATCATTAGCTCTCATTACTGGCCCTTGTTGTAGCCAGGCATTTCTGTTTCTGGCTGAATTTAAACTTGTAAAAAAAAAAGAACAGTGCTAGCAAGCAATTCTACAGGTAACTCTCATGAGATCATCAGGGTACATTATACTTCTGGTCAGTAAGATAAAGCATTTTTTGCAAGCAGACCCCTGTCTCACATATAAGTGTTAGCTGCTGATCCCTAGCTGCAGACAAACTAAAGACCCGCTTCAAACCAAGCAGCCGTGTGAGTGCTTGCTTTCCACTGCACCCTGTCACTCGCTGGAAAGACAAAGGGGGAGCACCAGAGCTGATGTGAGAAACACGCTGCAGGGGTGCCAGAGCAGGGGTGCCAATGTTACATGTAGTATCCCTGATACCTTCATCCCAAACCTGCAAGGGAATGGAAATATTCAATACAGTATTCAATATGCCACCTCTTAAAAGGTGGGTGAGGACAGAAGGGTTTGGACATATTATGGACACGTGATAATTGATTTGATCTGATGAGAGCAATAGCAGCAACAGAAATCTGAATTAGTATGGGCTGAGGGACCACTGTGGCCATAGCAAGTCTTGTTCCTCAAATGTTACAACTGTTTACTCTTAGCTTTCACACTGTTTGGCATTTGTTTTGATTTTCCTTTAAGTAGGAGCCTCATCCTGTCTTCATAGTTATAAACAAGAATAAAAATTAGATAATTAGATTTTAAATGCAGTTTCTTTTTGAAAAGAGCCTGGATATGTCATTTTTTTCTTACAGCTAAAGGTGCTGTCAGCCTCTGCACACACAAACAGGTACAGCTAATGTAACAGCAATGTATTTATATATAAACATATATATAAATATATATTCCTGGATTACTTAATTGTCAGGGCTTAGACAAAGATGTTAGTGTTTTTTGTTCAGTCCTTAGCTTCTTTGCTGAGTTTGACAACAGGATCTCATGCTAAAGCTGGTTTTAGTACCTCTTTTAATCTTCTCATGATAGGGCAGGGATAAAGACTGACAAAAGAATTCAACAGTATGTGTGAAATGAATAGCTAATTCTGTGATCTGGATACAAGTCAGTAAATTGGTCAAGACCTAAGGTACTGCTCTTACTTTCTTGAGCGTACCTATATGCCTGCAGAGTGACTTTGTTTTCCAAAGCTGTCTTTTTAACCTGCTCCACTTGCTTTCTGTAGGAAACAACAGCCATTTTGTGTTCAATTCAGGTGCAGCCTGTTATTGCTGAAGAGATATTCTTATTCCTTTGTCCATTTGGTCTTGCTTTGTCCCCTCTCTCTTAAATATGGGAACCCGAAAATATGCATTTTCCTTTGTAAAGGGCAAACATAATACTTTCCTGGTTTAGTAATTCTGTCATCATTTTATTGCTAACAAAATGGCCTTCATATTTCTGCAGAAGGTAATATGCTAAATGTGAATATAGAGCTGTTTTTCTTTTTTATACATGTATTTTACTTCAAAAGCTCCTTAACAATTGGTTAAGCTTTTATGGTGCTGATTTGACTATTTATGTTTTAAGAAAGAAACAGAAAACTACAGTGAAAAACTTGATTGTGAGTTATAGTATATCCCAGAAAGTAGAACAAAAATCTTCTTGTTATTTTGGGGAAAATATTTGTTATTTAGAATCAATTAAAAATATCTTATAGTTTTTCCTTTATTATGTGTAATTATTAATTATGTGTATTTGGTAATTTGCATGTTCAGGTTTTGATATTTGCTAGTATATTTATTACTATATTAATATATTTATTATATATTTAAGAAAAGGTGGGGGGTCTATTAAAAAGCTTTTGGCAGTTTACAATCTGATTTAAAAACAACAAACCCAACAACAAAAAAAGCAATATTGTGTTCATTTAAGGTGCAGACACAAATTCTAATGGGATATAATTTTCTGATTTTTATATATGTACTCATTGTTATGCTTACTACAAACAAGTAGAGGCATGAAATGAATAGATGCTTGAAATAAGACATCATTCAGACAGTAGTGTTATTTTAGTATCGACCAAGTAATACTATTCTCAGTAAATATTTTAAGGTGAAGTTTAAACTCCTTATGAAAAAGAAGTTAGCATGTGCTTTCAAGAGCATTGAAGTCTTACTTTGAGACTTATTTCAATTCTAACATAGAATCACTTTCATATGATTAGATAAGGACTGTAAAGAACAAAAGTTGTTTGTTTTTTTTTTTTTTTTCTTTTTCCCACCTAGTATTTTATCCCTTATTACTTACAGCATCACATCATTATCTTTAAAATATGTTAGATATAATCTTTATTTATTTATTTACTTACTTACAGGTCTGTTCCTCCCAAATGAGCATAATATTCTGCAAGACTGAGTTTGTTTTCAATGTCAGCTTCTAATTTAATCACATAACAAACCATTTTATCCCTAGAAATCTTAAAATAAACCAAATTTAGAAAGATGTTTTTGCCTTGAATATTCTATTAAGCTTATCTCCTGGCTTTATTCCTTAAAAATATGTTTTAAGCAGACAGTTAAAATGAACCTATCAATTTTATTTTTATTTAGAATTAAAAACATGTATTACATCTCTGAGTGCAGTCTTATTTCAGTAGCTCACAGTGATAGGCTAATACTCAGGAAGAAATCACATCTCAGGAAGAGATCCCTGGCTGCACGTACAGACTGGGTGATGAGACGCTGGAGAGCAGCCTAGAAGAGAGGGATCTGGGGGTCGTGGTAGACAGCAAGTTGAATATGAGCCAGCAGTGTGCCCTGGCAGCCAGGAGGGCCAACCGTGTACTGGGGTGCATCAAGCACGGCATCGCTAGTAGGTCAAGGGAGGTGATTGTCCCGCTCTACTCTGCGCTGGTGCGGCCTCACCTCGAGTACTGTGTGCAGTTCTGGGCACCACAGTATAAAAAGGACATGAAACTGTTGGAGAGTGTCCAGAGGAGGGCTACGAAGATGGTGAAAGGCCTGGAGGGGAAGACATACGAAGAACGGCTGAGGTCACTGGGCCTGTTCAGCCTGGAGAAGAGGAGGCTGAGGGGAGACCTCATCACAGTCTACAACTTCCTCGTAAGGGGGTGTCGAGAGGCAGGAGACCTTTTCTCCATTAACACCAGTGACAGGACCCGTGGGAACGGGGTTAAGCTGAGGCAGGGGAAATTTAGGCTTGACATCAGGAGGGGGTTCTTCACGGAGAGGGTGGTTGCACACTGGAACAGGCTCCCCAGGGAGGTGGTCACTGCACCGAGCCTGTCTGAATTTAAGAAGAGATTGGACTGTGCACTTAGTCACATGGTCTGAACTTTTGGGTAGACCTGTGCAGTGTCAAGAGTTGGACTTGATGATCCTTAAGGGTCCCTTCCAACTCAGGATATTCTATGATTCTATGATTCTATTCAGAAATGTCAAGCATAATGGAAAAAAGAAAACTCAAAGGAGAGAAAGTTGACCAGAGGTACTATGCTGGAGGGCAGGCCCGGGAAACTATAGGCCTGTCAGTTTGACCTCAGTGCCAGGGAAACTCATGGAGCAGATTATCTTGAGTGTCATCACGCAGCACTTACAGGGCAACCAGGTAATCAGGCCTAGTCAGCATGGGTTTACGAAAGGCAGGTCCTGCTTGACGAACCTGATCTCCTTCTATGACAAAGTGATGCACGTGGCAGATGAGGGAAAGGCTGTGGATGTGGTCTACCTTGACTTCAGCAAGGCTTTTGACACCGTTTCCCACAGCATTCTCCTCAAGAAACCGTCTGCTCATGGCTTGGACTGGCGTACGCTTCGTTGGGTTAAAAACTGGCTGGATATCCGGGCCCAAAGAGTCGTGGTGAATGGAGTCAAATCCAGCTGGAGGCCAGTCACTAGTGGCATTGCCCAGGGCTAGGTACTGGGGCAGGTCCTTTTTAGTATCTTTATAGATGATCTGGATGAGGGGATCGAGTGCACCCTCAGGAAGTTCGCAGATGACACCAAGTTAGGTGCGTGTGTCCATCTGCTCGAGGGTAGGAAGGCTCTGCAGGAGGATCTGAATAGGCTGCACCAATGGGCTGAGGTCAACTGCATGAAGTTTAACAAGGCCAAGTGCCGGGTCCTGCACCTGGGCCGTAATAACCCCAAGCAGAGCTACAGGCTGGGAGATGAGTGGTTGGAGAGCTGCCAGGCAGAGAAAGACCTGGGAGTATCGTCGGATAGTTGGCTGAATATGAGCCAGCAGTGTGCTCAGGTGGCCAAGAAGGCCAACAGCATCCTGGCTTGCATAAGAAACAGTGTGACCAGCAAGTCTAGAGAAGTGATTCTCCCCCTGTACTTGGCTCTGGTAAGGCCGCACCTTGAGTACTGTGTTCAGTTTTGGGCCCCTCGCTACAAGAAGGACATGGAGGTGCTTGAAAGAGTCCAGAGAAGGGTGACGAAGCTGGTGAGGGGTCTGGAGAACAAATCTTATGAGGAGCGGCTGAGGGAGTTGGGTTTGTTCAGCCAGGATAAAAGGAGGCTCAGGGGCGACCTTATCGCTCTTTGTAAGTACATTAAAGGAGGCTGTAGAGAGGTGGGGGTTGGTCTGTTCTCCCACGTGCCTGGTGACAGGACGAGGGGGAATGGGCTAAAGTTGCTCCAGGGGAGTTTCAGGTTGGATCTTAGGAAGAACTTCTTTACCAAAAGGGTTGTTAGACATTGGAATGGGCTGCCCAGGGAAGTGGTGTAGTCACCATCCCTGGAGGTCTTTAAAAGGCGTTTAGATGTTGAACTTAGGGATATGGTTTAGTGGAGGACTTGTTAGTGTTAGGTCAGAGGTTGGAGTCAATGATCTTGAGGTCTCTTCCAACCTAGACAATTCTGTGATTTTGTGATTCTATGAACAGTCATATACACTACAGGTTCTTCTGCAGCAGCCAGACCTGAGGTAGGAGCATCATGCTGCTCTCAGGCGTCTGTTCTGTGTCACTTCCTTGCAATTCATCAGAAATAAACCTCCAGATAAACAGCATAACACCAGTTCTTTTTGCCTGCCTAAGATAACATTTTTTTATTACTGGAACTCTGCTGGAATGCTATTTGTTCCTTCTTTTCTAACAGTCTAAAATGTTAGAGGATCTAGTCTAAAAGTTATTTAAGTTTTGCAGCAGGGGATACCACCTATGTGTCCCCTCTTCTTCTGGCAAAACCCTTCTGATGCATCTGTTCAAAGGTTCAAAAATATACCTTTTTTTTTTTTTTTTTTTTTTTCTCCTATCTCATTGCTTGTCAGTCAGAGACAAAAAGAGATTAGTAAACAGTAACTTTTTACATGGAAATTGGAATTTAAATCGCACATTGGTTGCTATAGTTGTTAATCTGCATTTTGGGGAGTGGTAGTGAGTTTCTGGTGAAGTAATTGTGCAATTTTACATGAAAATATTTATAATAACTGTTAAGAACTCATCTAACGTCATTATCTAGAATTAGAAAAATGGCATATTCTGCATTACTGTAAATAGCTATGAGTCCTGAGTCCACCTAGACTCTCTTGTGTGTGTGAAAAGGTAGTTTGCCAGGCAATTCAGTAGGAAGGCTTGGGGAAGCTCTACTTGCTTGTGTGCGTGAGTGTATTTATGAAACCGTGTACTGTGTCACACCCTGTTTGCCTTTGAAACTAAGCCACTCTGCTTTTGCAAAAGGTACTGTAAAAGGTGGATTCTAATGAATTCCAAGAATTATAGATATAGAATCCAAGTGTGTGTTTAATGCAGGTTACAATGTCTACAATCTTGGCCCCAACATGACACGTATATCTCGTGAGGATAGATGGTCATTCAGCTGACCTGCACTGGAACTACAGTTTTGAGGTCAGTCAGTCAGGAAGTAATCACTGACAGTTGTTTTGGAGAAAGAGGGATGCTATCTGCCTTGATGAGTGACAATCAGGAGGCTACTTACAGGTTGACACTACAGGGATGCCTTGTTGACTTACACAAATATTGAAGTATAGAAATACTTAGGTAACATGCAACACTTCATTCCTTGCCTTTTTTTTTTTTTTTTTTTTTACTAGTACAACTGTCTGAAAAGTATTAGTTATACAATGCTTTATTGCTTTAAATATTTTTACACCTTTCATAAACTATGTTAAGCAAGCACTATGCAATGAAAACGATTATTTCACAAGTGCTTTATTGTTCATCAGATTAATTTACAGTACTTGCTTTGTGTAGTTATTTAAGAAAGACTGATGCTTTACTTTCAACTATCTTGGATATATGTGATGTTTTTGCTGCTCCTGCTTTTATTTTATTCTAACTTCACATAACTGATATCTTCAGTGATCACCTAAACCTTTAGGAACTGCATCTAAATTAAATAGTCTTCCTTAATAAGACAGTTCTTGTGTGGTATTGGGTGAGCATATGAACAATTTGAGAATATACACAATAGTTTCATTAATGTAGGCATTGGTATAGTGTAAATTCTAATTTGAAGTTCTTGTTTTGAAGTTTCTTGTTAACTGTAATTGGGAGGCTATAAAGAGTTGCTCTAAATGATCCAAGTAGTAGATCTAAGCAGAAGCAGCATGCTTCCCTGATGCAAAATTTAATCTAGATTGAGCACAGGTTATAATATTAATTTGCAGAGAGAGGTTTTAAAATATAGTGTAGTTAAACTCATTGAACTTTATTCTTGCAACTGTAAAATCTTTCCCTACCTTAAAAAAATAATAAAAAAAAAAGATATGCTTTGTGGAACCAAATCTTTGGATTGGCTTGCCAAATTGATTGATATTTGGATATTTGGGTTGTGTTCAGAAAAATTATATTAAGTTTCAGTATTCAGAAAAGTTTGTGCCTCAAGTCTTTTCTTTCCCGTTGTTGTTCTCTTTCGTGCTCTCTTCCCCTTTTAATGGGAAGGCAATTGCACTGCACTGAAGGCATGCTAGGAGGTGCCACTCTCTAATTGCTGTAAAAATAGCAGGAAACTGGTTGTCTAACCTTGATTATTATGTTAGGGATCAGAATGAATATATTAAATAGTTAAAATTCTGTGTAGATACAGCAATTTGGGTAATTAGCAATTCTGGCATATAGATATGGTTTGGGTATGTATGTGGTAGTGTAGACTATTAATAGGCATTCTTCTCTATTTCTTTTTTTATTAATTTTTTTTTCCTCTCCTAATGGAGGAAGTGGTTCCTACACTGTACCCGGCAGGTAACATTTGGTAGGTTAACCAATTCTATCAAGTTAGGGAAACGAGATGCTTTTAGTGATTTTACAGTATGTGCACATAACCTGCTTTTCTGTTAATTGGGGACAGGAAAGGTAATCAGAATTCAAATTTGCTGAAATTCACTACTGGGACTTGCACTTAAAAGCCCTAAAACTTCCATACGCATATACTGTTCTGCCTTTAAAATGGTTCGCAAGTTTAATCACCAACTAGAATTGATTTTGCAGCTCAAACGGGAGCAACACATGGTTGGAAGTTCTTGTCAAATCTGTCTGCGAACAAAGGCACTGTAGCTGTAAGTTTTAACAGAGAGCAGAAGATGGGTCTGAACTAAGTCTTCAAGATGAGTTCCTCTGTCCTAGAGACATGGCTTTTATGTAGGCACATGTAATTCAAACTGTTCTATTGTAAATTCATTGACATGGTTAGTTCAGTTCCTCAGTCTTTGTGAAAACGTGGCAATAACAAAATTGTCCAATGTGTGAATCTGATTATAACAACAAAGTAGATTTCCTGTAACATCTTGTCCTGGTGCAAGCTTCTTGTTTACTACATGTCCCATTTTTAAGTGGATGGGACTAATCTAAAACACTACAGCCTTTCAGGAAAGTACATCTTACACGAGATACAAGAAACTTTTTTTTTTACTACAGCTGATGAGTCTTAGTCCATTTGATGTCACTATTAGTTGTTTCTTGGGTAGTTCACAGAAACAGTTGAAGGCATAAGCTATAAGTATGATTTATCAGTAACCTGTTAGCAGTTGGCTTATCTAATATTCTTATATCTCTGTCATACTTTTCCCCTAAAAGAACGGAAGAGAATACTATTTGGTCAAACCCTGATAAATCAATAACTTAATGCAGTTAGTTACACTTACTTAGTGCAGTTAATATTAAGAGCTTGTAGGAGTTCCTTTGTATTTACTTCTTTATTCCCCCATCAGCCATTAAAGAACATTCTCATTTTCCACATGAAAGCCTCAGGAGCCATTTCACAGCACAGACCCAACAAACTGAACGCCACAAGATTAACTGAGTATACTACCTAGTTTGTTTGGCTTTGCCTGTAGGATTTAAATTTGCACTACCCTTCTGAACAAGCAAGAACAATTTAACTACATCCCAAATGCTTCATAGAGAAATTCTGTTCAATTTCTTCCTTTCTTAAGATTGCACGTTCAAAGTAATTTCTCCTAAATTAAATGTCATTTGGCTTATTAGAATAATCAGGACAACTTCAGATTTTAACAAGCAGTTATTGTAGACTAAAACAATTGAAATGGGTTTAAAAAAAACAACTGTTAAGTCTCAAGGCAGAGTTAATGAAGATAATAGCATTATAAACATATAATCACATCCAAACATTTTAAAATTTTAGCCTCAGTAAAAAAAAAAAAAATCAAAAATCAAAATTGACGATTTCAATGGGCGATAAAAACTTGAATTATGTGTCACATCAGACTGTGTTTCTTTTTTCACACCTATGCAAGAAGGTGGTTAGTTTTAAGAAAGCTTATTTTTAATGTAATCAAGCACTATAAATGTAAACAATGCATGAAGGCATTGAAGAACCATGGGCAGGCTCTGTGTGCTGTTGAATATATGGTAACTTTCATCAGATGGTCCAGATAGTTCTAAAGTATTTATTTCTTCTAGAAAATCTTTTTAAATTTAATACAGCTGATAATAGATAGAGCAGTTGCTCAACCTTCCTAACTTCGTTTGGTCAAATAACAGCCTGGAACATAATTACTTTTTTTTTTTTTAAACTTGTCCTCATGTTGTCATTTCTTGCTCCTGTTTTCTGTGGAACAAATGGTTTTAAATAAAATGATATTGCACTTAGTATTTAACCTACAGACCAAGGCTTTTTTTTTTTTTTTTTTTTTTTTTTTTTTCCCTCTAAGTTAACAATTGTGACTTCCAACATCACAGTATTGTTTTTGTTTCTGCTGTGCTACTTTGATATTGGCAGGAATCAGTTCAAAAGAATGCTATGAAGCCTTCATTAGGGGACTGTGATACTCAGACTGGGAATTTAGCCAGGAGGAATCAATTGGTGAAATATTCAAACAGAAAAGTGAACCACCTCGTTTATATTCACATACACCAGAGAAGGCAGCTGAGACATGCAGATTGAGAGACTGGCCCTAGATTCTGTGTTAAATACGTCCTCATATATCCTTAAGACTTGAATGCTATTTGTATTAGCATATACTCCAAGGGTGATAAACTGTGATGTATTGTGGTTTCATGCCAAGGCTTTGGAAACTTTGTTGTGTGTTTATTTATATAATATAATGGAAGTAGGGCACAAGTGAGAGCAGGGAATAGCCTGTGAATATGACAGGCCTAAACAGAGAACGCTTCAGGTCACTGGGCCTGTGGAAGTGCCCTGTGTTGAAGAAGTTGAATGTGTGATTTGCAGGGCATTCCTGAATACAAAGAACAGTAAGAAATACTGAAAACAAAACAAACAAACAAACAAAAACCACAACAATTCATAATAAAGCATATTGCCAGAAACTTAAATGATTATCCTATATAATTCAGGTTCCATGTTTCAATGAATTATGCCTAAATGACATCTTACAAAGGATATAGTAGTAATCAAAGGATCAAGAAGTAATAATCCTATGGCAATATTTTAACTGACTAAACAGCTTGCTGTAGCTAAACTTATTAGTAACCTGATAAGCGTGCAGGTAACTAATTGTAGGTACTTAATTATGAAAGGTAAATGTTAGAATTTGTCTCAGTTATCTTTTAAACTGAGGGGATTTCTCTCATCAACCTGGGACTAAGCAGAGGGGGAAAAGAACCCTCTATAATCCACTATCTGTATTTGCTTATAATTTTATCTGATTTAATCTTGTTCTAAACACTGGTACTGCATACATTGAAAACTAGTTACTTAGAAACAGTTTCTTCAAAAGCTGTAGTAAATACACATCAAACTTGCACACTTTCGTAAGCACTCTTTTGTCATTGTTTTTTTTTTTTTTTATGTGTTTTTTTTTTGTTTGTTTGTTCATTTTTGGTCCATTAAGATCCAGGATGCTAAAAAGAAGGGGTTTGTTTGTATTTTTTCTCTTTCAACTCTGATTTCTTTTGTTATCTAATAAAAATCGTTGGGTACCTGGTGAAAAAATAACAATGAAAGCCTGTATGTTATCAGTTTGATTCTGTTAAATGTGACTTCCCCAACAACATCAATTCCCTCTGTCATTTTCCATGGTACCTGGTTCTAGCTTCTGGTTCAGTTTAAAAATAAACAGACCTTCCTTAAAGGAAAGACCTAAAAGAACCAGGTTGTTCTTTGTTTATACTTTTTACTTACATGTTGTGTTTTCATTTAGTCCTTTTATAGGCTTGACAAAATATCTTGTAGGCTAAGTAAATGTACAAGCAACAGAAAAACAAGGGAAATTGCTTGGGGTGGAGGAGGAGGGAGAAACAGTGTTCTGTTTTAACAGATTTGACATCAGAGATTCTTGTCTATGGTCACTGGTTAGATGATGATAGAGCAGTGCTCCAGCATCCCAATCTACTGTCCAATAAGTTATAATTATACTTGTCTGGTAAGCTTATACCTAACCTATGATATTTTTCTCCTTTGTACCTTCACCATCAGAAGATATGGATGATGGTGCACATTAGAGAACATGAACCAAAGTTTCATGAAGCATGTGGACTGAAGTAGGGAACATAAAAAGTGTGTATACTGGAGTATAATATGAAAGCATAGGCATGTATGTGAGCAATACAGCAAAGCAAACAGACACTTCTGTAAAAGTAGCCCATGGGAGGAGAAGATCTAGGTGGGTCATAAGAAAAGCAGACACAGCGGAAGAGCTGTGATAATGCTTTGAATTCTGGTGCCATGACACTTAGAAGACAAAAAATATGTATTTACTCTAATTTTGATTCTGGTTGGTAAATAATTGTTTGAAGTTTAGACAGAATTGTGTTATTCAAGACTTTAGTAAAGTAATACAAATTACATCTATTTCTGTGTTCAGATATCTATATTATCTACATTGGCTGATTAGTTTTATAGCACCCAAGCATTACAAAGTGCAGTGGCATATCTGAGGAGCAAGTCAATAGAAAATTTGCTTTCAGGAGTGGACTATGCTGCCAGTTTTTCACAGGATATTTCTATATGTGGGTCAAGAGTACTTACAGGACTTCAGTCTTTTCTGCTAGTGAAATGGAACAGAAGTTGGTCATTATGGATGTCATTCAAAGCTTCTAAAGCTTCCTCAATGAAATATGAAGTATTCTACCACAAATGTGATTTCTCTATCTGGAAAGTCTGCAAGGTTATTTGCTACATCCATTAAAAATAAATTATGACCAACTTTATAATGCTCTTCTCATTGTGGAAAATTTTGAAATCTTTTTTTTTTTTTTTATACTTTGTAGAGGAATGTAAAACAGTTTTTGATGGATATTACTGTTTAAAACAAACAAACAAACAAACAAGATATTGATGGCCAATATTCACTCTTTCATCTTTTACTGGAGTCCAGCTGTACAGCACGCATCCCGCATAACTTCACTTTTGAACTTGATCTCTCAATTC
This sequence comes from Aythya ferina, assembly GCF_964211825.1. Taxonomy (NCBI): domain Eukaryota; kingdom Metazoa; phylum Chordata; class Aves; order Anseriformes; family Anatidae; genus Aythya; species Aythya ferina. The sequence continues at coordinate 19,584,685 of NC_140304.1, forward strand.
TTGATTTGTATGAAGAATATATTTTTAATAACTCATTGAAACTGCTGGGCTTAACCATTGCCCTTCTGATGATACCTTACACAAAGCTCTCAGATTTTCAGCTTTCTTTATCATATATTGTCCAATAAATCCATAGGTGGTTTTGCAGAAATATTACTGGGGGAATGAGGTGGGAGGGGGGGAGCCTTCAGAAGGAAAGTGGGGAAAAAGCTTTAAAATAGTAAAGTTTTATTTTAAGACTTAAGTTTCTAAGTTTTATTGTGAACAAGAAATACTCCACTTCTTTCTTGTCCCAGCCTGTGTATTGGATATATTTATAAATATTATTTTGGGGGATCCAAGAACATAGATCTTGCCTTGGATCAACAATGAGATCTCATTGCTACTTTATTTTTGCACAAGTCAGCATTGGTTGTATATTTTTTCTCTCTGAACTTGCTCCAATTATCTTTAATAAATACATGCGTATGTGCAATATACAAGCCATAAATACAGAAATACAGTAGTCTTCATATTGTACACATTTTTTTATGTAGACTTTCTGTGAAATAACTGTTGAACGCTACTAAATATTGTGAAGGTTTATGTTCAAGAAAAAGCACTGGTCAGTAATGTCCTCTGCTTCCTGCAACTTAAGATTCAGCAAAGTATGAGTTTGTAAATGCTGCTGCACAAACACCAGCAATAACCAATGATTGTCAAACGTGGAATGGTGAAATTATTAGTTATTTCCTCAGATGTCTCTAAAGCTTGAAGTGTTGAAGGATTTTTCCATTTCATATTGTTAAAGCATACATAATTTTTGTATTAGTGTACCCTATTTTTACTTAGGCAGGGTATTTTGCTGAGATTTTTTTCTCTGCGCAATATTAGAAACAAGTGCCTGTTACCCATATATTGTTTATATGTATTTTTTGCCTCTGTACTAACACAAGCTTTGGGCATGCTACAACATTACTTGGCCTGTGTTCACCTAGCCTCAGGGTCTCCAATTCTAGCAGTTTCTGCTGTTTTGGTGGTTGCCGTTAAATGGTGTATAATTATACTGGTGGTTGGCAAATTGATTATTTCTGTTTGGCTCATGTAGCCAGATCCCTAAAGAATAAATTCTTGTTTTCTGTGATTATGTACTTAAACATTTCAAGGGTAAATTGTGCCTTAGCAACGCGATTATTTTTGATAATGTAATTACTGTCCCTTTAGGAGAACAGTAAACATCATATATAGTAAATTCAGAAAGGCTTTCAATACAATCTCCTATAATATCATGGCATCCAAACTGAGGATGAATGGATCAGAAAGGGAACTATATGGGAAAATCTGACTGATCAGTCTATTGCCATTTCTTCCAAACAAAATGCTTATGCTTCAATGGTTAATATATTAAAGGGCCAACACTTTTCCATGGTATAGAAGGAGAAAAGTATGCATCTTAGTATTTGCTGCATTTGAAAGTGCTGTCTTAGACTTGCCTAACTATTATTGGAGATCACGAGAATCCTGGTAATGTTTGATTTCTTTAGCTGAGAGCTGACATTTCAAATAAGATTCTGAAAGATATATAAGCAAATTACATCTGGAGAACATAGCTGAAAACAAAAACATTGCTATAGTTTTGGAAACCGACAAAATCAATTTAAGAACTGTATCTGACTTTTGTTAACTGTGTATCCTGTAAATTTGGGTAATGATATTCTGTTTAACTAAGTGTGAAGATGTTAACACTGCTCACCATTTTTATAGAGTATTTGCTGGTGAAATTGCTGGTGTTTTCAAATAAATACATCAGGATATCTGAGGTGCTAAACTATTACTGCCTGTATACACATCTGTTAGTTTCAGTAGTTTGGCGACTGTTGCAAAATGCCGGTTCTTTAAATGCCTAACTTAATGCCTAATGAAAGGTTACAAAGGCCAAGTCTGTGGATTTTAGACCTAGTTCATGCACTTTCCATTATTAGCACTACCTAACAGTATGCAAAACCCTATGCCACAGTAAAAGTGTGGCTTATCAAACTGTGGGGAGAAGGGGAAGGGAGTACACAGACCACAAATCACAAATGTAGTTGACAGCTGAATCAGATGCATAGTTCTTGTTTTGAGAAACCATGGACTCAGTTTATAAAAAGCATCTGTAACTTTCAATAGGCTTACATTTTGCAAGGTAATTTTATATTTAGTGGAAATATCTGATTTTGATTTCTTTTTAAATTTTGGATTTGTGTGGGGTGTGTAGGATGAATGTCAACATAAGGTCTATATAATGTATTCTGGAGATAATCCCTATGCCCACTCTTTAAGAGTAGGGCTGTAGTCTATGCTACAACCACACATAGACCATATAAATAGATGCAGCAGTGTTTGAGTAACAGTAATGTACCGTTTAGTAGGGAAGCAAATCTACTTTCCAGGGAGACACAGCAACGTGAATGTTCATTTCTGCTGTCGTTTGCCAAGAATGTAAATATTTTTATATAGTGATATACAATATTAGATCATTCCCTAGATTCTTCCCCCATGCTTTTCACACAAAGCATGTGCAATTTTCAAGTGCTCGTACAACGTACTGAGATGCACCCTAGTTCCTGTGTTTCAACTACTGGCCCTGAAGAGAGATGCAACCAAGTATTTTACACTGAGAAATGTCATATGTTGGTGTTGTAGACCATGCATGTGAGAAATTCCAAATTCCTTTTTTTTTTTTTTTTTTTTTAATCCTAAAATCTTATACCCCATATGTTCCCTCTTCCTGATAAGTGTTCAGATTCTGATGAACCGACATATTCCTGTTCAAATCTTTTTTTATTTTCAAGGATGAATTGTAAAACATTGAAACATGGTGTCCTGTCATCTTACCTAAGGAAAAAGAAATTAATAGTACTGTTGTACTTACATCACTGTGAATGTGGAGTAAAAAGAGCTTACTGAATGGAGAGGGCAACTAGACAAATAGGCAAGATAAGCATAAAATCAGCTTAATAAATGATTTCATTTCATTGCCTGATGTATTGCTTTATGATAATGCCAAGTCATGGCCCTTTAAAATGAGGTTCCTGTCTTGACTTCTGCAGATGGATGGCTTGTTGATGTATGGAACTGTAAGAATCAAAGCATTTACACAACAGCAAAGCAGTAAAATGTGTGGGCCTCAGTGTAACTGGAGAAACACAGCTAGCAAGTACTTGTTTGTTGTAGAAGACCCAGGAATGTGTCATGAATTAGGTGTGGATGGCAAATGTGTATTGAATTGGAGGGAGGACCAGTGCATAAGCAGTCCCCAGATTTCTGAATTTGTGCCTGGGATCCTGCCTCACCACTGCTATCTCCACATCATTTTATGTTATACTGAGCTGCTGTTTGCTAAGGCACATTTGTCCTCTCTTCTATTTCTTAAAAGGATGGGAATGAAAGTGGAAGTCAATAGTGTATGTTTAGTACAGCTTTACAACCTCTGTGCTTACAGGGATAGTAGGTGGCTACCCAGGATGCCTTTTGTGGCATGCTTACTAGAGGTCCATGGATAAAGAGTTAGTTATGTGATGCAATCTCATCTCATTGTTTGTTCTTCTTCAGTTGCATCAGAAGCTAAAAAGCAATATTAAGTAAAATAGATGTTCCATGTAAGAAATTGGTGTCCTTGCCCCAGGGACACTGAAGGACTCTAAGTGGAAAAGAAGATCATGTCTCTGATACAGAAGGGAGGAGAGATGTGCATCTCTTTATTAAGATATCATCGAGAATATGGGAAAAGTTTGGGGACTAGTGCACTATAATGAACTTGCTTTCACTAAATTTCTGAAAGCATCTATTTACTGAGGATATCAGTTACAGCCCTCTGGAATTGAGGGTCAGGCAAAGCTGATTATTGCCAGCCCAGAATTAGGATTCTCAATAACTTTGCAGCATTGCTGAGCACCTGCTATTTAACCCTAAATGACATTTATTAAGTTTGCGCAGCCAGTGGACTGACGGAGTCACTTCCTCATTATTAAATGTGCGTTTTTCTAATCTTGCATCACTGCAGTGCTTTATTTAAAACTAGAATCAATATTCATGGTGCAGAGGGCTTTTTTCCCCAACTCTTTCATAAGTCTCCTGAGTACTTCTTAGTTTTCAAGCACCTTCAGTGAATGCAGTGAGTATAATACATCTATGACAATAAAGTCTCAAAGAAATTGCTTTAAGTTCTTTAAAATCAAAAAGCTAAGGCTTTCACAAAAAAGGGGATTTGTCTTCTATATGAAAATAAATAATTACAGATTTATTTTTTTTACTATGCCACAATATATGTTGTAATATTAAAAGGATAAAATGAACAATACTGATATTTTGATTGCTGATGTAGCAGCTAGTTATTGTGTAATGTTGTTATTAAGTAATTGCTGAGTTAATTGGTGGAGTAACATCTGAACTTCTGAAATCCCCGTTAAATTCTTTTTGAATGAGATTAAGCATAATATTTAAGCATATAGATTATGTCAGTTATGTATTGCCCCCAAATTGCCACATGTGATAAAGCATTCTAACATTAAAGGTAGCAAAGGGGTTCTGAAGTTGGAGAAGAGGCCCTTATGTGGAGGAAAAATCTTTCTGTCTTTGTTTCTCTAAAACATCAGCAAATGCCAAACCAGATGAAATAGAGGAAAATGATAAATATATGAAGAAGTAATAGAAGCAGCCAGTCTGGTTACAGGCTGGAAGACAGGAGTTTCAGTGGTATTAGAAACCTGTAAAAGTAATGTATATAGGTGGGAGTTGGGGGAAATTGGTGTTCTGGAAGTGACACTGAGGGGAGATGAAGTTAAGAAACAGGAGGGATGAATAGACACCAGCACTTACCATAGCAATCTGGAATCTTTATATTCTACTATAAAGAATTTGGAAAGGTTCAGCTGACAGAATAAGAAAGTCCTTGCTAGGCCCTCCTGTTATAAAACAAATTTGGGAAGGTTTTTCACAAAAAAATGAAGAAAGGTGAAAGTAAACAATCTGATCAGAAGGGTAGAACACTTCCTAGCATAAACAAACTATACAGATCATGTTTTCTAGTCTTCCAAAGACATCTTCATTGAACACTGCTAGAAACAGCATAAGATCTGGTCTGATCCAACCGACTTATTAGCTTATTGGAAACCTCACCGTAAAATTTTCTGTAGGGAGACAGGACATGTCAAATTATCCATGAATCTTATTGCACAGCAGGAAAACATTGAAATAGTTATGATATATTTGTAGAAAAATACTTGAGGAGCACTGTATACCCAAAAATGTTATTGAATAATGTAAAATGTTGTCAGCACAGCATCTCCTTAATATGTCCTACTGTGCTTATTTATTTATTTATTTATTTATTTTTATTTTTAATACAGTAATTACAGGTAAGCTGGTGGCTTTCTAGCAGCAATCTTTATTCTTACTAGTCACAAAATCAGTATTTCTTTTCCAAGTCTGGCTTTATTTTAAATTTCTTTTAAATCATTTTATAAAAGCAAGTAGCTGTTTTTAATCCTGTTTTTCGTCTGGGGAAAAAGTGAGTCATGTGTTTATTCAGTGAACCACAGAATATACCTGGCAGTGAGGAATGGGTAAAGTCAGGGACAGAACACATGCCCAGATCCCTTTCCTCTTTTCTACTTTGTAAGATTATTTCACACCTGACTTGTGAATGCAACTTGCAACAAACAGTCCTATTTGGAATATAATGGAGACTTGTTTAGGATGTTTAATGGCACAACATGACATGGCAAGGATGCTTTTCAAAAACAAGGGCCATGCTTGTGGCTTGCAGGGCATGAGTGCAGCTGTTCAGCGGAGCGGCAGTGAGATGTTCACCATAGCTTTGAGTTCTGTCTAGCAGATCCCCTCCAAACCTGTAAGCTCCTGCGGTGTGTCCATTATGTTCCTGTTTGGCAGAAAGGCGATTGCTGCTGTGCTGACATTCATCACTAAGCATTTTACTGTGGGTCTGGTGTTCTTATGCTGACACACTTAGCTAAAGTCAGCATGGGGGTGTATGAGACCCTGTTCAGCCTGCTGCAGTTCACGGGGAGAGCTTTTTTTCCCCAAATGCTTTTTCTTCTCTAATATTATATTCTTTTCTGTCTCTGAAACAAGGTAATAAGTGTAACAAAATACATCTTTGCAGCCTTTTCCTTACTTGTGTTATAGATAGATTTTATATATATGTGTGTGTATGTAAATATCCTCCCTCCCGTTATGTAGTCAATTTAAATAGTGACAGCAGTATATGATACTGCAGGAGGAACAGTAGCCCACTGCCACCTTCTTTAAGCAGTCAGTCAGTTTTATGAAGTGACGTGTTTTGTTGTGTACCCACAGCAGCAGTCCTTTGCTTTTGGAGGGGGGTGGTTTTAGTTGCTTGCAGGGAAGTGAGTTATTCTTCTGGAGGCAAGGCAATTTTAGTAGTATGGCAGTTTTGCATTATGATTTCTATATCACCAATTGTCATGTAACAGATTAGAAAATACTGGGAAGTAGGATAGCTGTTTCTGTATGTAGAGCACAGACACTAAAGGTACCTCTGCTGATGAAAAGTGATTTTTGCATATCTCTTGAATCTTCATACTCCTTTCAGAAGGAATGACATTTGAAAAAAAGACCGGATTTAATTTTCAGGCATGCTAAATATCTAGTGTCTGCTAACTTCATGTTATCCTGGGGCTGTTCAGAACTGCTGAATATGAGGACCAACACTGTGTAGGGTGTTTCTTTTCAGTAGCAGCTGAGAAAAGCTGTCTGAAAATAAGCTTATTTTAATATGCTAATTATATGTACTAGTACTGTGTTTAACTACTTTTAAAAAGTTTATTTCCTTTACAAAGGTATTATCAGATGATCAGTCTAATTATTAAATGAATTTTGATTCATGGTGCAATTAAACTACCTTGCATGTTCAGACAGTGGCAGTATTTATGCTTACTCTCTATGCTGTGTAACTAACATCCTGTATTATCTATAATATCCTGTAATAACTATAGTAGTAGGTGCAAAGACTGTAGGTATGTATAGTAAGTAGGAAGGTAGTATAGTTCCACAGTATAAAAACCAACATTCAGGGCCTTTTATGTTCTGCATTTCATGCTCACTGAATTTGGTGCAGAATTATTCTCCTTTGAGTTGAGCCCTAGAAACCATTTAAAGAGAAATGCCCCTAAATTTCTGGCTATGAACAATGGCAGTGTTAGCTTGTTATGCAAAATGAAGAGATAACTGATGTATTGTTGTCCCAACCTGTAATAGTTGTCTGAGCTGAATGCAGCAGCTCTTTGAGAATTGTGAAGTATGCTTTTTATCACAATGTTCCCTCTTAGTCAAACTACTAAGGATAAATGTCTGAGTGTTTATATTCATTTTTGTTGCTGATGAGACATCTACTGCTCTTTCAAATCTGTTTTCAGTAACAATTACAGGAATTGCTATTTTATTCTCAATACATTGACATAAATCTTAATAATGTACGTAAAAAACAGAGTTGGAGTTTAATGGGACTGACTTCCTTCTTCCTGCTTTATAAAAGGTTGTATATTCAATCAGGAAGAACAACAACACTACTTGGGATCACATGTCATAAGCAGTGTTTTAAATATTACAAGAAATACTTAAGGGAGAAGGATTTGAAAACAACTTACACTAAAATGTAGTTGGATGAAGTATTAATTTAGCAAATTGGTATTCCTGTAGGAAATGTTTTTGAAGAATTAAGTATAAGCTGTTTGCCTCAATCTAGCTGTAGTTAGCAGCCATGAGTTGTCTTGTTCTTTTATATCCTCGTGTCAATTCAAGTAACCATAGCTAAATCTCTGCAGGTGGTTGATCTATTTTCCATAGCTGTTCAGTGTAATTGATTTCTGTATCAGTGAAAAATAATAATCCTGGATACATCAGCTAATATGACATGAAAGAGAGGTGATAAAAATTTAAAGGAGATGATGTGTTCTCTGCAAACTGCTCTATCCCATTGCTAAAGATATTTTACGTTATATCCTTTGGAGATATATCCATACTGCAGATGTGGAAGCCTGCTTTCTGCTCTTAAGGCTATAAATAAAATATAAATAATAATAATTTATAATTTTTTTTAAGGCCACTTAAAATAGAATCTAAATATGTCCAGGTAGTTGTTACAAAATTGTGGTGACTCTGTTTGTATGGGTAACTATTGCATTCAGATAGTTGCTAGGTGTAATTTTAACCAAAAATGACTTTGAAATTAGAATTTAAATAGTTATGGAATTATAAGAGAAGATATACCATTTCTGTGTAAATCAGGTTAATAAAAATCAACCTCCTACTATTTATTAGAAATAATTTGACTACGCATAGGGTACCAGAGCCTAGAAATAAAACAGTACAGATACCAGACCTGTTCATGTTAACTTCTGTCAATTCAAATTTACACCTTCCTTTTGGATATGTGCTGCAGCCTGAAACAAGAACTTTGTGATTGAGGCCCTGTATTTCTTTGATAAAAGAACAGAAAGGAATACATAAGAGAAATGATAGAAAAAACATGAGCACCAACAAACCTTAATATAAATGTTCAGTCTGTCTAAGATAATGCACTTGAATACATATTTGGACACAGGAAGATGATCTTATGCTAAAATGAAATATTGTATAGTCAGATTTCCATTTTTTTTTATTTATTTATTTATTTATTTATTTATTTTTCTATGAAGGACAAGATACATAGAAAATTTTGTTTTATGATATCAAGTTACAAAAAAAAAATAAAATCTAGGTAAACTTCAGCCTGTCTCTCCCTATAGTAGTGCTGTGTTGAAGGCTTTCCAGCACAACTAAAGCACAGTTAGTTCTTGGGTAGTAAAGTCAGAAGATAAGGGGAGTTGTGATGAATATCATAACATTTTATTATTGATGTACCAGTTTGAAGGATAGTGAGAAATGTAGTTGAGTAAAATTGTTGAAAAGCCATCTATTTTCTGTCTAAGACTGGAACATTTTCTAGGAAGGAGAAAGAGGTGTTGAAAAATGTGGCCAAAAATGGCAACCAAAATGATTTATAGCCTGGATTCACCTATAGAAAGAACAGAACAAACGAAAAAAAAAAAAAAAAAAAAAAAAAAGAATAAATAAATAAATTGATAGTTGTGTTCAGGAAGAAAATGAATGAAAAGATTCATGACAGGTTAGTGCAAACTAACAGTATGACTGTGGATAAGGTACACTGGGTGCTTCTGTTTACACTTTCTAATGTTAAAATAAATACAAGTGATTAAAAATTTGCGCTTTTTCTGCATGGTATTTAATGAGCTCAAGAAACTTGCTGTAATGCATAATTAAATTCAAGAGCTAAATAGGTATGGGGTTTGATTTGTTTGTCTACACTTTATAAAGAAAAGAAAAATTGTTAATATGGATATTCACCTTAACATAGATGGAAAAAAAATTAGAATATAAAACTTAATGCATTCTTCCTGAATCACTTTTAAAGGTGCTTTTCTGATCAAGTGTGAAATAATGCATGACAGTGGAAGGCCTGTGAGATAATGTGTTAACTTAGCAGGTTAGGCAGTAGACACGTTAATATTTTTTTTTCTTTGACACCTGTAGTTACCTTTGCTTTTTCCACATTAAGGAACTGGAACAAGGAAGATCTCACATTAGCTTAGTGTCTGAGAGACACTAAACAGTCAAGACCTGGTGTGTGACCAGGACTCCCTTTATTTCTGGGCTAACATCTGCAACCTTTGTTGCAGGCTTCTCTCTGATTAGTTTTACAGCCACTCTGTTAGTTGTCTTAACAGCTCGTGCAGTGCGGAGAGGGGCAGTGTTGTTCAGCAGTATACAGTGCAAGTTGTATTGACTTGGTTTGAATATGCTTGCCTATGACACTGAATACATTGTTTTATTGCAAGAGCAGTACATACACTTTTAGGGAGTTGGGGTGGGGTGTTTAAAAAAAAAAAAAAAAAAAGGTCAGGGCTGTGCAATCAAGTGGAAAATGTTCTGCCTGCACTAACACTATAATGATCCTTGGGTAGGAAGAGAAACCTTAATGTCAAAGTAATGTAAAAAATTTTATATGTACAGTGGCTACATAGAATCTACTGTTCTATGTTTATAAAATGTGCAGTCTCACAGTGCAGGAGAAGATGTGTAGAAAGCTAGCACTTGCATCTGTGCAGTTATGATATAACAGTGGGTTCTGAAGGCAGGCAGGCAGAAGCACAGGGCTGGTCTTAGCAGTCAGTATGGGGAAACAGGTTGTTGGGCTTTGAGAAAGGGCTGCAGGCTTTCAGCATTGTGTCTCCTTACTACACTCCACAGCTCTTAAATGGCATTTAATCCACATAGTTTTGGTTGATGCATTTTTAGAGTGGTGGTTAAATGAAGTGGGTGAATGTGCTGATGTGATCACCGTAGATTCAAGCAAGTGCTTTCAGCTCATGCCACAGTACTAAGCTTCCTGTTGAAGGGAGTGGGGTATGAGCATAGTGGTTTTGCATATTCAGTAGCACATTTGCAAGTGTAAGAAAACAATCATACTTTCTCCAATCTCAAGTTTATAGGTTTTGTCTGCAGCTTAGACTATGAGAAAACAGCTTGAATTGGACTATACTTCTTAGTTTCTATGCCAATATAAATATTTTTGAATGTTCAATTTGTTTGAGCTCAGTACAGTTTAAAGTTGCTTAGGTATCAAAGTAAATATAGGCATGTGTAATAAGTTCTTTACACAACACTATCTAAATGATGTGGAAAACATTTTTTAATCAAGAAAGGAATCATCACCGTATTGCTCATTGCACTCCTGTTTTTGTTTATTAAAGACTATGAGGAACACACACAAATATGTTCTCTACATAGTGGAAATATTGTTTACAGTTGTCTTGGGGATCTAAATCTCATATTTTATATCATTTGTATTGACTATTAATTTTCATGACCATTAATTTACACCTGCTTATGACTATTATGAAACTACTGTCAAACACGATTAAGGAGCAACATCAGAGTAATTATTTTTCGGGGTATGAGGCTAAATGTTCCCATTTTGTCCTCTTTATTTCCTTGGAACCTGGCATAGAAATCTGAGGCTTCCCCTCTCAGGAGCAGTCTTTCCCTTCTGGGGTTAGGCAGAACAGCTAATTCAAGCATTTCCAAGGGCAAGAACACTGAAGGCAAGTCAAAGTGGTTGTCTAGGACCAGATAGGGTATGGCCAAACAGCTGTAGCCCATTGCCCAATTTGTCCATGCTGAAGCTGGGCTAATGGCTGCTGCAGGAGGGGCTGACTTTTCTTCCCCTTCAGCTCCTCACTGTACCCACTCCTCCTGCTTCTCCTGTAATAACAGGAAAGAGACTCTCAGTCTGTCCTGTTTCCATCTCTTCCTTTTCCAAGCAGTAGTTGTCCAGCCTTGCTCATAGTTTATTCTGTGAGAAGCCTTGAGCCAGCTGTGTCCTGGAAGATTTATGACTGCATTTTTAGACACCAGTTTATCTCTTGATCTTCTGCAGTCTTGAACTGAGCTCAAGAATTTGGAGTGAGAGAAGGAACATCTGTGCTTTCATCCTGCAAGGCATCTACAGTCTTTCTGTATCGTCAGTAACATCTCTTTACCAGTGCAAGTGCTTTTCCTAAGGAGCAGAGAGACCTATTGATAAGGGAGAGATTCAGTTTGTTTAAGTGTTGCTCTTCCGGATGGTAAACTGGTTCATGGGTGAATGTTAATAAATTGTGCTCATAAAGCCAGGAAAGAGGTATTTTGTCTACTGCCAACTCTGAAGTCCAGAGCTGGTAAATACCCCACAGTAGTCCATGGAGTACTGTGGTCAGCTGTTCCCATCTTTTCTGTGCACCATTGTAGTAGTGGTTTCTTAATAGGATGACACAATGTGACCAATTCATGCTTTTATGTCATGCAGTAATAAGTGAAAACTCCTATTGGAGCAGATAGCTGCTTTCCCACCAACCTATGAACACCCAATTCAAATTGGAATGAGTATCTTCATGCAGAGACAGCACCTGGCAGCCCAGACAGAATGGAGATTTTAATGTATATTTAGTGGAAGATATGAGGTAATGTTTTACCAGAGATTATCACTAAATAAATTCAAGATTGAGAATTTAACTTTGCTTTCAATGGAAGATAGTAAGAGTTGCATTCTTCCACTATGGCATTGGTTGCAAAAAATCCTTTTAGTATAAATTGTATTCTGGCACAAGAGAAATGTGTCCCACACTATTAGTTTCATGTTATTGATTAGAGAGCACCAGTGTGCAGAAGTGACAGCTATACCATTAGGGTATGCTCTTGACTAAGAAAAAATAAATAGATCTTCATATTAATATTGTATCTTCCTGTAATTCACATAAAGAATGCACTCAGCAAAATGTCTTATCTCTTAGCCATACAATGCAGAAGTCTAATAAAACTATATTTTTTTACTGTTGCTGGATTACAAAGGAGCATTTTTAAAAGCACGTGTCCATGTAACATGTGCACCTGTAATGATTTACTGTAGATGTGTGACATTTATCACCTCTTACACTGACCTGCTAAAGTAGTGAATGTCATTATACCCATTTCACAGATAAGGAATCTGGACTTGGATATATGACACCTTAGCTTCAGAGTTAAGTGGCTGATCAGTCACATGGCAGATTTACAGAGAAGGTGGAAGAGACTAAACCCAAAGATAATCCTTCCTTCCAAAACAAGATATTTGTAAGCAGCAGTTCTTAACATATTATGATTAAGGTAGAATATATGTGTGTGTGCGTGTGTGTGTGACCAAAAAAGCCCTAGAGTTACCAAATGGTAAGTCAAAATTATATTAAAAAACATATATATATATTATTGTTTTTTTCTTTGTTTGTTTTTTGCCCTACAATCAATGAATCATAGAATCATTTATGTTGAAAAAGACCTTTAAGATCATAAATTCCAACCATCAACTTGACCTACTGAATCCCATTGCTAAGCTGTGTCCCTTAGTGCTTCATCCACACATCTCTTAAGCATCTCCAGGGATGGGGTCTCCACCACTTCTCTGAGTAGCCCATTCCAATGCTTGACCACTCTCTCCATGAAGAAATTCTTCCTGATACCTAATCTAAACACCCCATGGTGCAACGTGAGGCCATTTATTCGCATTCTATTGCTTGTCACCTGAGAAAATATTGACACCTGCCTCGCTGCAACCTCCTTTCAGGATTTTGCTCCGTTTGCTACAACTCTCTGGCCTGGCCCTACAGCCAGCTCTTCACCCAGTGAACTGTACGTCTGTGCAAGCCGTGAGCAGACAGTTTCCACAGGAGAGTACTGCGGGAAACAGTGTCAAATGCTTTACTAAAATCCAGGTAAACAACATCCCCAGCCTTTCCCTCATCTACCAAGCAGGTCATCTTGTCATAGAAGGAGATCAGGTTAGTCAGGCAGCACCTACCTTTCATAAACCCGTGCTGGCTGATTCTGATCGCTTGATTGTAATAATATTCAGGATGATATGCTTCATAACCTTCCCTGGTACCGAGGTCAGACAGACAGGCCTGTAATTCCCTGGATCCTTGATACTGCAATAACAACCATAGTATAGAGACAGAGGCACCAGCCTGTGTTTAAAGTATTTCTAAAACTTATGACTTACTGTGACTCCTTTGGTTTTTGCTAGAGTAAAACTGGAAAACCTGAACTGGGGGTGTGTCTAAAACAGAAAGGAAGTTTTACTAATGTTTTAAAAGTAAACCTTTCAATTAGCTTTGTGACCTATATATTTGAGTGCTTGAAGTTACCAAAAGTCTTGTATCTTACATGGGGAATAAATGGAAGAATTTCAGATATTTGTTGTGAATACCAAGATACAGTCACCAACTCTCATTCAGCAGGTACATGCCTCACAAATCCTGGGGAGGATGACTAAGAGGGCAGTCCTGTTTTCTGCCATTGCTGTGTGACTTACAGCTTTGTATGCCAACCAAGCAAAATCTTGCAGCACATTCAGTGATCTGTAAGCAGTCACAGCAAATCACTGTGTGGATGTCACTGAAGAGTCTGGACAAAAGCCTTTGATCAGCTATACTGCTTGTTCTACAGTAATTGCAGTGTCTGAGTGTTTTTCAGGGGAATACACAAATAAAGCACATTATTGAAATCCACAGATAACGGTGCCATTGTCATGGTATGAATGCTTAAACCCTGCATTTAAGAAAGCATGTGATTTATAAGGTGTACTACTTTAGCTATTTAAAAAATAATAATCACAACCACATTGGTAAATCTGGATTCATCAAATTTAAGGATCAAAATATGCAGAACAGAATCAGAAATGCAGACATATCAGTTAAGGAAATACATGCAACCAAATAAATATTCATTCTGTAGCTGCTTTAAAAGTCATATGACAGGAATGGCATCTCTGTTGCACATGTGCCTGGCTTCCCATGCACCATCTTCTGAAAATTATACTTGACACTGAAGAGAATTGGAAGCTAAGGAAGTTATAATGTTGAGGTAGGAAGCCATGAAGGAAAAAAAGATTTGCTGTTTCTCCTCCTAGCATTAGAAAGAGGATAGTTTGTAATGATGAGGGATGGACACCTTGTTGTCTTTTTTTTTTTGCTTTGTTTGCTTTGTTGTTTTTTTTTGTTTGTTTGTTTTGGTGTTTTTGTTTGTTTTGTTTTGTTTGTTTTGAAAGAGTGATTAATAAGAGAGCCCAAGAGTACAAAACACTATGTATTGGTAGTGAGTCAGTCGATTGCAAAGGACAGCACACGTGGAAGAAAAAAGCTAAAAAAATGCTTTTTTTTTTTTTTTTTCTTCACCACTAAAAAGCTTGAGAGAGAAGAAAAGTTCCTTTATCTAAAAAGAAAAGAAACGTTTGCAGTTTCTGGGTCAGCACAAAGGTCTTTCCTTGACATTCCAGGCAGAGGTACTGCAGCCTGGAAGGAAGAGTTTTGCTTTCTGCAGTCCCATAGCCTGTGTGGGAATCCTACAGGCTTTGAGACAAAAGTGGACACCCTATAAGGAGATTGTTTGCTTTTCCGTTTGCAGATGACCCATATGTGGCTTGATAATGCTGGATTGGATTGATAATGCTGACTTTAAAAACTGGAAAGATAAGCATTTGTTTGGATTAACTAACTGCAGCAGCAGGAACAAAGAGGGGGAGCGCTCACAGCTTCGTTCCTCTGAATATCTAGTATTTTATGACTAGTGTTGGTCAAGTTAATTGATTAGTATAAAATAAAATGCTCTGCAAACAACGGTCTCCTCTGTTAAGCATGCAGTAATCCTTACTGTAGCTCTATGGCAGAGGAAAGATGTGATTTAGCCTATATTCATGCTTCTGAACTTCAAGGAAGTTGTGACCTTATGTTCTTCTATTTCCAGCTTCTATTGGTCAGCAGATTAAAAAGCTAAATTTGAGCCATGTGAAGGAAAAATAAGATCAGGAAAACAAGATGCCATGGTTGAGTTCAAACTGGGTGCTTAAATACTGAAATGCTTACTGAAATTAAAAGAATATATGCTGAGCAAACTAAGGTTCTACTATTATAGTCATTTCTGGGAAACTTCATCTTTGTAGCTATTTTGCCAACTTCCTCAAAATCTAACATTGCAACGGTACAGTGAAGTGAAATAATTATAACACCTGCTGGGGATGGGAGAGTAGCTCTAACAGACCATTTTATCTTGCTATATTTAGGATGGTTGCACCTTTCACAAAATCATAAATTTTGCAGGGATGTTTGTGAAAATACAACACAAAAAGACCAATCTTTACATCTTAAGTATTACATAAAGCAGAAAATGACCCAAAAAAACAGCAAGGAAGTTACTTTTTATATTGACCATACAGACTGAACAGAGTCTGAGATTTTGTATGTGGAGCAGGAACTACTCATTGTGCTGAACATCAGCCATTTTATATTATGACACAGTTTGTGTCACTCTTGCCTTCTTGTCAGGGTCCTGACTGAAGGTCATGTCTTTGCTTAGCATTTGGAAACAATCTGTCCTAACGTTCTCATGCAGAATCAGTGCCAGAACAGAACCTTTTTATAAGTTCTGAGTCTTGTTGTACTACATCAAAAGGAAAATACACATCTGGCTTTTTTTTTTTTTTTTTTTTTTTTTTCTCTCTGTTTTGGGGACCAAAATTGAAAGTCAAATTATTTTAACATAAGTGTTTTTAAACTAGATTATGTAGTGCATCTCCAACTGCTTGGCTGGTAGGTTGTTGTCTGTTCTTCTACCACATACACACACACACAAGCATTAGAGTATAGGTGGCAGAGATGGTTTTTGCACGCTACAGACATGTACTAGTTAATGAGAGCTACCAGACAATGACAAGGAACACTCCATTAGATTGACATCTTAGGAACAGGCATCCACTGGGCACCTATAAAAATTCAAGAAAATAGAAATCTCCATCTAAACGAGTTGATTATTTTTTTCCACAAAATAATTATTTACCACCATTACAGTTGCTGTCAGTGCAGATTTTCTGCCCAGCTTTCTGTCCAGACTCTTTGGAATTCTCAGCAGCATAGGCTTAGCATTGTGAGGATAACTGAGCAAAGTTATCCTAGCCTTTATTTCCTCTCATATGGGAACATAAGGACCAGAATGTACAAGCATAGCTCTGCTGAATGCTGGTGCTGCCAGGAAAGCATGTGTTGTGTGCATGTGCCTCACAGACTTGTACAATAGGATACACATGGAGTACATCTTGAAGTATCAGAGCTATTGTAGGATAAGTAATTGCCTCATCTTAAGCTGAGTCCAGATGCGCAACCCATAGTCCTGGCCAGGAGTTCACTCTTTCACCATAGCCTAGTGAGAAGAATAAAATTTTGCTGTACAAATATTGCCACATTTAGCCACATTTTTCTCACTTGAAACAAGATTGCTCTAATCCATTTTGCATGTGGCTACAGCCTGAGATCATTTAGAAATGGAAACCAATACAGAATGTCACAACTCAATATGTCATTCCACAGTGAGATCTCATTACACTGGTGCTCAGGGGTCCATTCTGGTTGCCAGTAACTTTTTGAATAAAGTTGTTGGTTTTAAGTTCCCCATGTTGAACTGTTGCTATTAATATTCATGGATGTGGTTGCTCAGAGGTACTGTTTGTGAAAGGGCTACAGCTGTGGTGTTCAGTCCCTATCTTTGGGAAAGGAGGGGGAAAAATCCCCAGGACTTGTCATAAACATAGTGTCAGGTGTATTTATTCCTGTTTGTTCCTCATAACCTTCTATGAGGTATGGAAATGTTCTGCTTTGTATCATGCCGACAGTGTGTTTGCTATCTACATATAATCAGCGATGAAAGTGAAATTATCTGTTGTAGTTGATATTGAGTCATCTTCTCTGAGGGTGTGCTCTGTCACTTTGCCTAATGGCATGTCCTTTCACCTCTTTCCCCTGTCTCTAGGGGTTTGTTCAGGAGTTCATTTAGCTAGCTCTTTTTCTCCATGTTAAAAATTCTGGCCAACTTTAACAAAAACACAGCCTTGTGTTTAAAAATAATAACAAAAAGTATAGGTTTTACCAAGGAGAAAAAGCACATAGCAGCATGGGGGAATTATGAATACTGCTCTCAAGCACTCCAATAAATTGTGCATTTTTCCCCTTTTCTGATATTTAAAACAAATGGCAGTCTGTCAGGGGACACAGGTGGCAGATGTTGGCTCTGCTCAAAGACAAAAGAAACCTTGTGGTCTGGAATCTAAGGAGTGGGCATGTCTCAAAGAGAAAGATTTTAACTTCATAATACATTATCACTGCCACTGAAATTAAGTAGTTTTTTGTTGTTGTTGTTTTGTTTTGTTTTTAATATATCCTCTTATTAAAAGCACTCCCTCAAACTTTTGGTGAATGTAATGAGTTGCCAATCTGTAGGAACTCCAAAACAGGTAAAGAGAAAGTAGAAATTTCTCTCCTCAGGTCTCCTTGGCACTGCAGATCCACAGAGTGGGTTTTCTTTCAAAGCTCCATAGGGCTAACAGGAAGGAGAGGTAGCAGTCAAAGTCCAGTCCTGATTACTTCGTTATATTTTTTTGACCCTTGTATTAGATTGCATTTATCGTCATCAGTTTTCATATTTTTGATCCCTGTGCTCTGTGCCTCATCACATCTCTCTTTCTGCAGTTTAATTTTAGTAAAAGTGTATAACAAAGCTCAAGATACATGCCAACACTATGTAAAGAGATAGCTTATCCCATTAAATGTATTTGTTTATTTGAAACCTTCTGCTTTACTGATATTTATTTTTCCATAATAGGGTCAATGCATCTTGTCCTTCTGTTGGAGAATTAGGTAACATTTAATTGCCATTCACCTGAAACATTGTTTTGACATAATTCAATTAACATTAAATGCAATTTATAAAATTTGCGTTTATCATATTTACCTCAGTGTGGAGGAATGGTTAAGTGAAATAGGACACGTGGATGTTGGGCAGTTAGGAGGCAATGGGCTAGTAAAGTACCGTACTCAACTCACATGAGTCTGGCACGTACGCAGCTGGCTGAGAGCCAATCAGGCTCAAGGACACGATGCCCTTGAGCGATGGGGAAAGTCCCTAAGGCGGGATGGTGGCTAAAAGAAGGAGGAACTACCTGAAAAGAGCGGGAAATGTTAGCCAATCCTGAGCTTAGTTTTTGCAATATGTATGAGTTGATTATGTTCGAACTAGATAAAAGGCGACTGAGCTATCCATTAAAGTTGAAGTTCACTGTTCACTCATATTGAGCGTCTGTGTCTTCCTTCCGTCGACAACACCTCAGTTCATAAATTTAACATTTATGATCTGAGGTACATATCTTTATATATATATATATTTTTTTTATTATTATTTTTTTTTCTGCAGAATTAAGGAGATGCTATTAAATGCTTGATCACCTTTGATAAGTGTTGTTATCAATTATATCCTTATTATTATCTGTCAAGATACGCATTATGAATAAGTATACGTTAGGGTTGAGAGGTTATGGTTCTGAGTCATTAATTCAAACTTGCATATATTCAGTAGTGTTTGGAAAATTGGTCTGTGATTGTGCATTTCTTCCAAAACAATTTATCTGAACTGATTAAGGAGAGAAGTAGCAATTGGTTTAATGATAAAAAGTGGAGTCCTTTTAAAATCCTCTAATTGAGAATAAATGTTTCAAAAGTATTTGGTCTGAAAGTAGTGAATGTAAATGAGACATCATTTGTACATCTGAAGATATATCTTTACACTTATGAATCTGAGGAAAACATAAGGAACAGAATCAGATCAAAAGTACCAGGCAGGAGCCCAGGTTTTGACTTCCGTAATTTCAAAAGATATGCAACCGGCAATGTTTGTGCATGCTGTCTGATCATTTATGCTAGTAAGGAAGAGACTGGCAAGATCAAAAGCTAACAGGTAAAGTCCACCTATGCTCAGTTAAAACCACCTGCCTAGAGCTAGGAGGACAGATAGATAAGCAATTTCAGCTTTCCATCTTTACCCGAGGAAACTCCTCCAAAAATTCAGATGATCCTTTGGTTTAGAATTGTCCCTTTTAAAATGTAAACTAAATCTTTACTAAAATTTGTCCATAATAAAATTAAGGAATAGCTCCTTTCTGCTACTTTCTCCTGTTCTAATCAGAGGAAACTTTATGTTGAGCCAAAGTATGTTTGTTTGAATTTTATCCCATTGCAAAGGCTACCTAGGCAAGTCCATGTCGTATGTCAGTGAATCAACATCATTCCACTGGAAATATTCACTGGAAATTATTCACTGTGTTGTGGATTTGGCCAGTTCTTTACACTGAGCAGATGTCTGCAGTTATAGATTAGAAGAAAACCACTGAAATAAACTGTGAAATGCATCTGATTCACAGCTCCTTTGCAGCTGTTGCAAAATGTTACTTTGGAATCCGCTGTATAGTACTGTCAATTCAGGCAGTTCATGTATCTGATGTATACAATTCATGCATCTGAAGTATACTGATGTTAAATGGTTCACTAAAACTCTTGACACTGTAAGGCAAGACAATGCTATTGTTTCAATTTATGCTTAATGGTAATTGAATTATTAATCTTGAATTTACCATACGGAACATTTAAAATCATCATGTTTCTCTAGAGTTAAAGCAAGTGAAAGAGAGAGAAAAGATTAAATGCTTGGTCACTTTCAATAAGTATTAGTATCAATTATATTCAACAATTATTATCTGTCAAGATTGTCTTTGCAAATATGGAGACTTTGTAGTGTTAATATGCATACGCACATTAAAATATATGAAAAGTTGCAATCCATGAGCAGTAGCTGGTTTTCTATATTTATAATTCAAACATTTCCATTAAAAACACAGCTCTGTGGTTCATAATAAGAGTTAACTGTCAGAAGAAAAGTAATGTTTTGAACCAGTAGGTGTTAGGAAGAATCTACAGTTAGCAGTGTTTTAAAATAGCCAAATGGACTCCTGTAAGTATGAGCAAATTAAAACATTCAATTATTTCTGAAACATATAATTTCTTCTCCAGATGGCATTACCAGGGCCCAACTTAATATGGTGCTGAAGATGATCTGTTTAAAATATCTAAAGCAATTGCAGTGCAGCTACCTGATCATTTCTGAAAGCATTTTTATCCACATTCTGTAGAATTCAGGTGACCATGACCATATGAAATCAAAATGCTCACTGTCTGAGAAAACACAACACAACTACATTGATAAAATTAATGAATAAATGGGGATTTTATACAATGGTCCTGCTAGTTTTGTTTATCTCTAACCTGTACCATGTTTCACTTCACTAGCAATGTATTCCAAACTTTTTTTTTTTTAAGATAGTCTTTGTAAGCATTAAATCCATTAAAAATAATGATATAAGATCTTTCTCATGTGCAGTTTGACTGCATCCAATTCAAATGTTCTTTTGCAGCAGTCCCTTATGCAAACATATGCCTATCTAACCTTGCCATTTTGCTCCAGTGTCCCTCAGACCACAGAGATCCTTGTAGCCTTGTGTTTAGTCCTATGAATAACTGTTTAGTCATCAACAAAATTATCTTCTGAGAAATGACTCCAAACAAAAATAAAAGTAATACTATTAAGAACGCGTAGCATAATTCTGTTCAAGGGTATTGAACGCAAATCCCTTAACTGAAATGTAGTTATGAGAGATTAATGGTTTCTGAAGAAGTGAGTGTCATATCCCATCTTTTGAATCTACATTACTGTTGGGCTGGAAATATTAAGATTAAGCTTCAAGAAAGCAACAGCTTGCTGACAAAGCTCCTGCTCTTATATGCATGTTCTTAAAGGGAAGAAATAAAGGGATTGGTAATTTATTTATTTTTTAATTGGTTATATTTTTCAGCCTACCCATTCACTAAGCATGAAAGATTACTTAGGTGATAGCCAACAGAAGACATACCTTTCTTTTGAATGTTGAAGTCACTGGATGAGATTTCTACACATAATTTAAATTTCCATTCAAAAAAAAAAATAAAGAAAAACATACCTGTGGCTGTATTCCATATTTTGTTGGCTACGTCATTTTCACAAAAATAAAACCGCAAGCAAGAGAACACTTAACTAAAGTTGCAGTACTGCATTATAAGTTGTTAATAAACATAAGCTCTGCATGTGTGTATACATAAACATAAGCTATACATGTGTATATTGAAAATGTATTGTTTGGTTACATCAGTACAGGAGACCTTGGATACCCAAGTGTGTTGTTAGAACTCTGAATTTGTGCCTGTGATATACTACATCAGTTCAAGTACCGCGCTGCATTGGAAAGAGCTTTTAAGAATTTAGCAATCATTTGTGTCCAATTTTGTGATATGCTATCAATGCTGCATGAACTCCTCAGGGCTAAATGGCACCTCTGTAGTAGGAAGATATGTAACCCATTTTTCTTTTGTTTTGCTTATGTATCTGTGAACAACTCTAGTTTTGGGTTTCTGAGTTTCCCTTTTGTCTTCCTCTGTACATAAGGTAATGCTGGTCTTTTAAAAGACCAGACCATATGTCAGATAGCTCTAGGCTATATCAACAGTGTTCTTTTCTTTTGTGTGTGGTTTGTTTTTTTTTTTTGTTTGTTTGTTTGTTCGTTTGTTTGATTGATTGATGTTTTAAACTAGTCTTTCCTATCATGGCTCTATCTTTTTTAACAAAGAAGTTGAGGAAAGGTAATAAATAAATAAAAATTGCTTGATATACTCCATGTATTGAGGAAATAAAATGAATCTTGTTAAATGTATAGTTCACAGGCCCCCTTTCACTTTATGAATTGATCACTTGCTGATTTTAGAAAAGGAGCTGGTATTTCAGAAGTAACAGTCTTACTTGGAGATGCATTAAGTTCTTAGATTCTGCAGTACTCAAACTAGTCTAGTCTTAGTAACTGCACTTTATGATTACCTCATCTATCTCATGACATTTCATGTCAGATCTGAAAGTACAGCTATTGTAAGTTTCTTGCTCACTAGCATTAACCTTAGAACTGAAGATGACAGACTGTGTAACCTCTTACGTACTTTGGAGCCCTCGTTACACCAGTTTTCTGTCCATGCACAGAAGTAGTTCATTTTCCTTAGCAGCACTAGACACAGCTTTAATATTCCTGAGTGATTACAGCTAGTGAGATAAGACACAAAAGACTCTTCTGAAGTGACATTGTCAAGTGCGTTTTAGTACTTTAAAAATATGTTCATAGAAGGACATGTACATAAAAGAATGAGAAGACAAAGTCAGAAGCAATCAATTATAAAGATTATGAAAAATCTCAAGCACATGCTGTATTTCAAATAACCTATCAAGTATTTGAAAACTTAATTCATAGTCAACAATAATAGACCATGATGTGTAGAATATACAAAAAAATTACATATTATACGAGTAAATCAAAGAGGGTTTTTGACAGTTACAGTAAAGGAAGATGGTGGTTAATATTTCCTGTGAAGATGCCTAAAAATATTTCACTCCAATTGGAAAATGGAAGAGACACAGATGTTCAAAAAATACAATAAATTAATAGTATATTAAAAAGGATTATGCCTTTCTATAATCCTATTAAAATGTTGCCTCAGTAATCTGCACATTTATGTATCTTATAGCATGAAAAGTCCTTTGAAATTCATTTAGCCCATGATGTATGTTACAGTTTGGTACTCCAACTTCCCCCAGATTTTATTTTATATTTGAGGAACTGTACTACTCCTTAGAAAGAGCTGCTTTTTTTTTTTTTTTTTTTTCCCCTAACTAGAGTTAGGAACATATTTGCTGTGCATTATAGCTTAAAATAGTTCTGCGAACACTGGATGTTAGGCAGTGTTTACAGATTGTTTGAAGCAAGTAGATTATTGATCATTTTGCTCTCTAAGTCTGCTTTTGAAGTGTTTGATAGCTCAACCAAAAACACAGAGTGCGTTGTTTTCCCTCTCTAAGAGTATAAGAGGAGTACTTCAGAAAATTGGTTGGTTATGCTTCCGTGCCTATTAATTCATAAAGGTACTATTGACTTATATAACTTCCTGGAAATTCTAATGAAAGTGTATATAAAAGTGGTTGAAATATACAGTAATGTTGAATTTTCAGGCATATCTGTGAATACTTTTATTTTTGCTATGAATCAGTTCCAAAACAGTATGAAGTCAGTAGGAACACTCCAATGGACATTTGGACAAGGGCCTACTTGTCCAAATACATTATGTTGACCTTCATAAAAGCTTAATCCAAAGACAGAAATTCAATAATATTTTTATATCTGTTAGATACTGCTACTGATTCCTTTCATTTTTTCAACACTCATTACTCTCCTTCAACATGGGTACTGTCAAAGAGAGGGTCCAACTATTTTATTGTACAAACAGAGATTTAAAATCTCTGGTGGACTTCTCGATTTACTGCCAGTATCTTTTTCTACTGGTGTAGTGAAAATCTTGTCTTAATGATCTTCCTGCTAATTTCTAAACTGACTCAGGAATCACCCAGCTATAAAATGCACATCTATATGAAACAAAAATGAAATGGAAAAGGCAGTAACAGTTTGTCCTTTGGTCACTTTAGACAAAGGTGTTCACAGTTTATTGTACTACTTAGAATAATAATAAGTTTTGTTATGTATCTCCTGAAACCGTGTAAGTGTAAAAAGGGCCATTGAATTGCCATTTGACATAAATTCCCCCATCTAAAGAATCTGGCTTTTCAAAAGATCTCAGATCTTCAGCTATTTTGCACACTCAGTCTGGGTTTAATCTAAGAACCGGAGAGCTCGACTTGGAAAATAAACAAAAAATGTTGTTTCTTGAAATGTGGGTTTCTTGCTCTTCAGTTCAAGTGTCAGTTTGGGTTGCTGTTTTTCTCTTTGTATGGAAAGATGAGTAAAGGTCACTGATGAAATTAGTTTTGTTTATTTTTTATTTATCCTCCTTATGGAATTCATCATCCTGGAGATCTCTCACAAGCTCTCTGGTTTTGTCTTTGAGTTGTGCTTAGTGCAGAATGCAGGTAGCTTATGATCACAGGATCACAGAATGGTTGAGGCTGGGAGGGGTCTGTGGGGGCCATCTGTTTCCACCCCTACTCAAGCAGGGACACCTGGAGCAGGGTGCCCAGGGCCACATCCAGCCAGCTTTTGAAGGTCCCTGAGGAGAGACCCCGCAGCCTCTCTGGGCAGCCTGTGACAGTGCTCCTCACATGCACAGTAAGAGGTGCTTCCTGATGTTTAGATGGAACCTTCTGAGTTCCAGTTTGTGCCCAGTGCCTCTTGTCTTGCTACTGGGCATGACTGAAAAGAGCCTGGCTTCATGGCTCCGTCTTTGCAACCCCCTGCCCTAAACCTCCTCTTCTCCAGGCTGAACAGTCCCAGTTGTCCCATAGGAGAGGTGCTCCTTTCCCTTGATCCTCCTGGTAGCCCTCTGTTGGACTCTTCCCAGTATTTCTAGGTCTCCCCTGTATATTGGGGACCCGGAACTGGGCACAGGACTCTAGGTGCAGCCTTATCAATATTGAATAGAGCAGAAGGATTGCCTGCCTCTCTTGATGTGCTGCTTGATGGGTCAGTTCTTTCCAAGGAGCAAGCTTAGAAGCCCCTCAGTAGGACTGAAACTAAGCAGCACAACTATAAAGCAACAGTAATCAAATGTTGGCACGTGTGACATGCAAGTAATTAACACTGCCTTAAAATCCCTGCACTGTATATTAAAATGAAATTTTAAATATTTTAAAGGTGACTAATGTAGCACAGCAAACTTAACGTAGGACTGCCAGCTGCTGTAGAAATCTGGCAAAAGCTGTGAGGACTGCTATAATCTGCTAACATTTGATATTTCAGTTCATCAGATTATACAAATTCTTGCAGCTTTATTGCAGTACAGTAAAATACCATAAATTTGCTTCCATAAACTGTCTTGCCATTCTGATAATCTCATGGACAATAACACATTCTCATCAGCTGTTTGTCTTATTATTACTCTTATGTTGCTCTTATTTTAGCTGATTTAATGGGAGAGTTAACAACATCAAATATAAACACTCACCATCTCATTCTTGTAATGACAGAACATTATACCAGACAAGGCAGTGCTACTCTAGAACAACCAGAAGTGGGACTTAATCATCAACAACCTCCATGTACTATTATAGAGAAGGAAGAAAAGTAGTCTGAGAGGGTTCTTTTGCCTAGCATACAAAGATGTAACAACGCCCAGTAGTAACTGATGAAAAAAGCAAATTTGTGTTCAAAAGAGCACACATTTAATATTACAGTGATGAAAGTGCCTAGATGTGATGGGTTGCCCATCACTGGCATAAAAATTGGATCTTTTCTTGTAAATATTCTGCCTCAAACAGGAAGTCCCACGTCTTGTGTTGCACATTTGAAATCTCTGTAATTTGTGCTAAGTTCCTTGTAAGATAGGGTTTGCTGGTTCATTTAGCAGCCCTGTTTGTATTAACACATAGGGCAGTCAGTTACAATCTTTTAACCTTTATTTTTTAAGATTTAGCCATTAATTTTCCCTTCATTTTTTTTTTTAATATTTTAAATAATGTATTTTAAAAAATGAATATATTATTTATAATGTATTACATTCTCTGATTCTCCATCATTTTCATCCAATAACTTGTACTGCTGAGACTTAATATCTTCAATCTTATAGCTAGTTCTAGCTATGTGAGATTTGACGAGTGAAATGATACTCAAATGCAACTATTCTCCTATCTTGTCTCTGAAGCTGCAAAATCCTAGCCCCGTGTTTGCTCTAGTAGGCACAGTATAGGGCCTTCTCTCAATGCACCTGTCAGCCCTATCTATAAAACTCATGATAATCTTAACTATGAAATATGTTTCATGAAAAATAAGTAACAAAGTTGAATCCTTTTTGAAGTCTCTCTGCATTTTTGCATTGTTTCACCGATGTACATCAAAGTTGCATATTCTTCAAGTAAAAGGAGAGTCTGGTCAAAGTCCTTTGAATGAGGTATTGGTGTTGACTCACTAAAAGTATTTAACAACAATTAAGCTTCCAGACTCCACTGAATTTGCATTTACACATTTAAATTCAATTGAAATTTGGTAGCCTCAGACTGAAAGATTTTTTGTATGTACTCAAAGTAAGAAAAAGCATACTTTCTTAGTCACAAAACTACTGACAGTGTATTTATTAAGATGATAAGGTACAGAGATCACAGTTTGTCTGTGTACTGCAGGTAGACCAGAATGTGGGCTATGCTCATAGTGGTTTAAGGGAGAAACAATCTAAACACAAAAGGTAATATAGACAATTTTTTATGAAAAGAAGTTTCAGACTGGAAACAATACTGAAAATATAATAAACAGATAAAATAAATTATGTCACAACGTTATCCTTCTAATGAGTGATGCAGATAAGTGAGTGACAAAACACTTAAAATTTCCTAACACTTTTTTTCTTAATTAATTTTTTTTCTAAATATATATATTTTTTTCCATTCTTGCCACCTCATGACTCATAACAGTCTGGATGCATTTTTAACATACCACATATGAAAAAAGAAATTGCTGGCCAGCTGAGACCATGTAGACTGAATTTCAGCCTGGAGTGAATTTGACAGCTGAGTTATTGCAGACAGTGCTGTAATAACAACATTACCACCCTGACTGGATACATACATGGAATATTCTTTACACAGGAACTTATTTGCAATTCAGAAAACACAGCTTGAACTTTAAGCACCACTGAAATGGATTATAGCTTCACAGTGATATGCTGGAACAGGTTTTCAGTGGTTCAGGCAACCTCTTGCTTAGTCCTGTGCTAAAACTTCTGGGGAAATCACCCCTCCCTTTGATATTATAAAAATCACCCTTGCCTGTGATTACCTGAAGAGATGCTTTTTGCCTTCAGAATGTAGCTCACTGAACTAAATGGAGCAAATGCACTGACTGACTCTCATAAGTTCCTGGGGAAGAAGCCCAAACTACCTTCTAAAAAGTCATCTTTCTCTCTCACACATATACTTGCACGCTGGGCAAAACGCTTCAGATTATACACATTGAAAAAAAGTACTTTATTACAGTAAAAAAGTACTTTTACAGAAAATGGACTGAATTTGATAAAAGTCATTCCTCTATTACTGCCATCTTGTCCCTTCCCTTCACCTCCCTCCCAACCTCTCTACCACTGGTTGTGAAAGGTTATTTCTGGAAAACTGTTAAGTCTTTTTTACCCTTTACTTCATAGAATATGGAATTTTACCACAGGCCAAGTCAGTTATTGAACTGGTGCTGGGAGCCCCTTGCACTGTCCTTAATTGTAGCTACACCGTGAGAGAAGTTCCTGCATTCAGTTAATGCAAGCATGTATTACACATTCGCTTCTATGGATGAGTAGAATACCTTTGTCATGTTGAAACATTGCCAGGAAGAAGAATCATATGGGATTTGCTCTCATCAATTGCTTAGCAATATCTGTCTTTATTTTAAGATCAACATATATGATAGTAATGCTTTAATGCAAAGAAAAGTGCATACTGCTTCCTTTTATTTACATATTTGTTTATTTATTTAGAGCGCAAAATGAATAGTTTAAAGGATTTCATTCACAAAACTTTTTTTCAATCATTTTGGGATTAGGGAGGGTGTGTGTGTGAGAAGTCACCCTCTTTGAATAGTCTCTATACGTTTGTTGTGTTTTTTTTTGAAATAACTATTATCTTGGAATGTGTGTGAAACTTATGATGAAACTTTGAATAGACTCCTGGCATTAGAGTAAATGTTACTCTTGGTTTCATAACTTTGACTCTGTTATTCTCACTGCATGTGTTACATGGGTCTGATGCTCAAGTTATGTGACAGTGCAAGCTGCTTGGCAATAGAGGCAACATCACTCCTTCCAGAGAGGTTGGTGGTATTACAGTGTATGCTTGAAGGACAGAAAAATGTTGGATCTCATATACATGCATACACAAACAAATCCACAAAAACTGTGTGGCCAAAACAGCCAAAATGTTTAATTTATCATAACTATATTCTTCTTTTTGGAAAATATGAACAAATAACCAGGTGCTGGCATTTAAGTGACAACTGCCTCCAGGCTGATCTAATTTGCAAAGTGAGCCTGCACTGCTATCATAAACACCACATCACAGGAAACCACCAACACTAATGCTGACCAAAACAGTTGTGTCTTTCCAAAATTTACAGTATAATCACTTGAAAGAACTCATGCTGCATTAAAAAAGTTTCCAGTGTACAGTAATTCACTGTTAAAAATCATTTGCTCTATACAATAGGGTTCTCTGTCTACTCATGTTATTAGGAGCTCTTTACATGACTGTTTGGGTTGTAACATTGCCTGCAGTAAGTGACAATGCCTTCCAGGGGACAGTTTTCTGTGGTTAACTGTAAAATATAGCACACCATTGGTTGTGGGAGATTAAGACTAAATGAACCCAGAGGAAACCAAAATCTCAGACCATTTTGGAAGTTTTTTCCTTCCCTGTTACCTGAGACAGAACCCTCCATACCTGAGTCCATCTTCTAATGTTCTGTGAAAACCTGGTGAGGTATCATGTGAGATCACTGTGGTATTGTCATACAATACTGCCTTTTATATGCTTTTTGCTTCTTGTTGGGAATGATGGTTATGGCTACGCTTTGAGTTGCCTAATATATTCTTTATAACATCCTTCTAACTAATTTAACTTAGGATTCTCTCTGTGACTCTCACTGTAACACCTGTGATATTTTGACGCTTTTGAATTATTTTCAGCAAAAACAATTGTTTCTAAAAGCAAGAATTAAAGGTAAATTGTTCTCAATAAGAATTTGTTTGTTTGTTTGTTTTTTAAAATGTAGCCTTTTCTGGAAGGATTCTATGTATTTCTGTGCTTTTGAATAACATCTGACAGAATTGTTCATGATACCACACATATTTTTGCTGCCTCTCTGAAAGAGCTTCCAAGCTGGATATTCTAAAAGCAAAAAATCCAGCTTGAAAGGAGTTGAAGGCATTGGAGCTGAAGTCCTCAAAGACATGATCTGTATGGTTCATGCTGGTCATTACCAGGCTTCTGTGTGAAAATGCTGCAAATTGCGGCAGCTGGGTCCCCGCTTTCCAGTGGCTGTTGAGACACTATGAACAGTCAGTTTAGGAGATGACTGGAGGCAGTGGAGTTTCTTTGGCTTAATGAGTTAGCATTCATCTACTGAATGGCTTCAGTTCATTGTGTTTTTGTGCTCCTACCATTGGATATGGAAGGTAAATGGTTACAGAAGTGACAATCAGCTAATGAGTTGTAATTTGCTGTGTCATCATTTAGTGGTTTATACACCCAATAGCTGACTGCCTTCCATGCTCTCCAGTTTCTTATTGAAGGGAAGGCAGGGTTGATGATACTTGCACCTTTTGAGCTGCAATATATAAATTCACAATGTGCAGGTGTTAGGTCAAAAGATCACAATACAATTTAAAAGTAATACTTAACTTTGTGGATGGTGCTTGGAGTATGTTTTATAGTACAGCAGCTTGAGTAGAAAAAACATTTTTAAAAAACAGTGACCTTAAGTTTGTATCTAACTTATTCCAATCACAAGTAATTTGTCAGAATTTTGTGCTTTTGTTGCAAATGTTACAAGAACCAATTGAAAAGAAAACAGTATCTGATGGTTTAAAAAAAAATAAAATAAAAATCAAATACTCATTTAACGCGGTCCAGTTCCCTCTAGAAATACTATGGAGAAATTTTCCTCTAGATAAATTACTATCATCAACTTATGCAATGTAGTTGATAGGCCCATTTGTTTCTGAGATAACATTAAATCATTATCTTTTTCTATGCACATGCTGAACTGAATTTGTATCATTATTCTCCCTTTTTGTTCTCCTGCTATGAAAGGACTCTCCAATTAAAGGCAGTGGTAAATTCAAGCCAAATGGCAACTTCTTGTCATTAACAAAAAGATGCATTTGGCAAGCTTAGAGCTCATTTCAAATTTTATTTAATTTTTGAAGTTATACTATGATCATTGCATAGGTGATACACTTGGAAGTATTAGTACACAAATTATAATCCCTTGTGCATCCTTTTATGCCAGCTACATGTGACTAGAGTTAAATAGCAAATATTGCTAAAAATCAATTACTACTTAACTGTATTTTGTGAGTGGTCTTCAATTGAGAACTATTGATTTTCTTTATAAACTGTGCTTTTGAACTAATTCATCCATGGAAATTCATTCATAGAAAAATAAATGATAAAATTATACATATTGACAGAAGCATTATTTCAAGATTCTGCTGAAAAGTGGATTAAAATATTTATTTTGGGATTAGCAGTATAGTGTTTGGGACTCTCCTGGGTTTAGTTAAATACTTGATATTACTAATCCATAAATTTAAATTCCCTGCTGTTTCTAATAAATCATAACCATAAAAATACACTTTAGAAAACAGTAACCTACTTTGTCTCAAAATTGTCTGTATTCACATTGAATCATAAAAAAAAAAAATAACCTTTTCTTTTACAATTTAAATAGGAAGAAATTATACCTCATATTAACAGACACTGTTGTAATTTGTAATACCAGCTAGTTATCAGAACTAAAAAGAGGAGTTTAAATACCCATTATAGCTATACGTAATATTATAATAAGTTCCTGTATATATTAATTATGTAACAACCAAAATCCTTAATCCCTTCCTTCTGGTAACAGTAATCTGCATAACTTCACTGAAGTCAATAAGATTACATACAATTAACTTTGGAATTTCTACCTGGACTTTCATAATTCAACAAGATTAAAAATAAAAGTAGGCTTACTGCATATCTTAACTACCTGGAACAGTAACTAACTTAACAGCTTTCAAAAAATTTGCATGGTTATAAAAGACTCTCCTTCCTGAACCACACTGTCTTCAGTAATTTGACTGAAAAGTAATAAAGCTTAGGAAAACCTAGATAAAGTATTGTAAACCCTTTGTGATTTTCTTCAGTTATTAAGGGTAGTCATTACCCTTTTTTGTAGTCTGTTGGTCTTTCATTTTGGAAGTGGATATGTATCTATGTACTTGTGTTCAGTAGTTTTAAAATAAGGCCAGAAAATCAGGCCTGTGCATACTGGCTGTGATTCATTTTCTATTTGGACCTCCCATTGTGTTCACAATGAAGACAATTTAACTGCTCAGTTCTTGTGGCACTACTGTTTCAACAAAAAACAAGTATCAAAGTTATGCAGAAGAGTATCACAAAAAAAAAAAAAAAATGAAGTTCACTCGGGGATTGTTAGAACTACAAGTATTTGATAAGTCACAGGATCAGTAAGATGATTTAGATAATCAGCCATAATCAGTGAAAACTGCTTTTGGATGCACAGTATTCAAAATGCATATGAGACTATATTCATTTCTTAGGACCCTAAATAGTAGTTTTCCTACTTTCTACTACTTTCTATACAGTGCATGACCAGTTCTGAGGAATGCTCTGCACAATTTATGTGTTTTTGGCTGGACATACATTTAAAACTTTTTAAGAAAAATTATTTTGAGTTAATATAAGTATCTATAAGTATATATATAAAAGCATATATATATCTATAATATCTCTCTATATAGATATATAAGTATATATAAGTTAATATAAGTATCTGTAAGTAATCTAAGTAATATAGCTGAGGAATTAAATCTACTTATAAATATTCTGTAGTCAGAATTGTCTCTCATACAAATGTTGTATTTGAAGTTTTTAGTAGAAAAGAGACAAATGAGCAAACCCAAGCAAAGAATGTTGCAAATGTTAATGCATACTCTTAATAATGCAAAGGTTAAATAGTCCCACCAGTTTTGGATTCACATTCTCCTGGTTAAACCCATGAATCACTACCAAAAATACTATGACTAAATTATTATCTGGTAAGGGGTCCAAGGTTAAAATCCAGTAACAACAAAATACTGAAATCTGTGGTACAAGACGTTGCTTCTCAAGTGGTAGAAGTTTTGTAGGAATAGAATTCAGTTTTTCAGGTTTTGGTGCCATTTAAACTGGAAAGCAAGATGGTCTATCATTTTAGCCATCTAAGAATAAAAGTACAGGAGATGGGAAGGCAGACAATGAAGAACTTAAAACCTGAGACAAAAAATTAGACATTAGGGACTTTGTTAAGTCCCTGTCTTAATTAATTTAGTACAAAAATATATTTGAGAGTGGAATGCATAGATGCATTCTGCATGTTGAGTCATTATCGGATAACAGAACAGTAGTTATTCCCACAAAAACTCTAGTTATTCCCACAATTTCGTATTGTGTCAAGATATGTACACATGACTCTTAAAGGGATAGATGCTTCTCTAAAAGTTTATGGTTTAATGTTGTCAATTATTGGTGGGACTGGTAAATCCCATGAGACAAGTCTAGAAGATCTATAGAGAGACCATAGTTTGCGGCACTGCTGCAGTAATTAGAAACAGCTGACAAAGTTAAGCTACACAGGCAGTCTGTCACTGCTCCGCAAGCACCAACAGAATAGCTAGCGAGGCTGGGGGACAAAGCATACCTGAAGGGTATTTAAGGGATCCTAAAGGAGGATCAATTGTAACATCTATTGCTTCTTGTCTATTCAAAATACTGGAAAATATCCTTTGAAAAAGGCTGCAAGCTTTTTCTGTTAGACCACTAGTTTCTGCAAGAGAGTTGCTTTAAAAAGTGGAGGTGATGAGGATGATAATAAGAAAAAAAAATGATATTGAATAAAGCAATGAAAAATAGTCTATTCTCAATGTAGCAGCAAAGAGTGTGAACATATTGCAAAAACATAAAACTATTCTGGACCTTGCCTGGAATTCTTGACATTCATATTTATTTATGCAAACTACATTAATTTAAATTCTTTGCAGACAGGGCACATGAAAATTTTTGGAATTAGGTTTACTTTTGCAAGTGAATGAATTTACTGTTCAATATTAACATATAAATTTACTGGCCTTCACTGGTGGCTAGGAGAGTGGGAACATCATTATTATTGGGAAAAGACTTTAAGCACAGAGAACTTATATGTGTTAAAGTTGTTCAGTAACTAAAGATAGTTACATGCTTTATTTTACATAGGAATATGCTGTTGATCTCTAGAACTGCTATGGTATCTGTTAAATTTTCCTTTTCTTCTTATAACCAAAAGTATAATATATGCAACCTTTGACATGTTTTAAATTTAAATTCAGCAGATAGAAGCATGTAGACCTATGATGAGTGCATCTGAATTCAGACAATGCTAATTCAAGCTTTGAGCATGGATTTTTTTCCCTTCCTCCAAATGCAGCTTGGATATTAATATTATTTTTTTGTTCACCCAAAATGTCAGAAAGCCTGCAAGAGGAAGATCCCTTGCTTTTGCATTCCCTTCTTTTGTTGTTAAGTAAGGTCCTCACTAGTAGAAGTAATTGGAGGAATCAAGGACCCTCCAGCTCTGTCTTATATTTAATTCTTTAATTTTAATGGATTTGAGGACTTTAAATGGAATGGGTCTGTATTGGGTGAAGAGAAATTAGGTGAACGAGGGCCTAAATAACTCTAAGACAGATTTTTCAGCATGAGAGATTGAACCTCTTACTCTCTGGTCGTACTGATTATGGTCAACATTATGTGGTGAATGTCAGAGACTTCCTGAGGAAGGAGATGCTGGTGTGGAAACCAGTGAACTATGTGGGAAATAGTGGGATCAGGGAATAAAACTTGCAACAGATAGTATTCGGTGAAAACGTCAGGCTCTCAGTTGGCGTACAAAGTATTTGTCTTTCCTCAGTCCCACAGTGCTGGCCTTCAGAAGCTCTTTAAAGTCCCATTCCTTTCCAGAGGGTGCAACACTGAAGGACTGGTATAAGGATCAAAAGTGTGTGATGTCGTGGTTAATTAGACCTGTCACAATTAGCAGGGTGATGATAAAAGGGGGGGGATTAATGATTTCCCAGCCCAAGTCCCTGAGTTACAGGGTCCTTCTTCCCCAGTCTGCTCAGAAGCTGGACTCTCATGGCAGGCATTCATCCCACTGTTCTCAACACCTCAGGAAAAAAAGGTAAAATCTTTGTACAAGAACTAGAAAAGCTTTATCAGCATTTTCTTAGCAAGAGATATGATCGTACATTCCTAAAAAACAATGCTAACATACTAAAAAGGAAATTCTTTTAGTTTCAGTATGACCAGATAAAGTGACAGTAATGCTTTCTGCTGCAGATATTGATCAGTATGGACATTAGAGCTCATTAAAAGCAACTGTTCAGTATGAAGAACAAGAGTTTGAAAAAAAAATTGCCTAGGGGTAGTTCTCTTAATGGATTAATTCCCATAGACTCACACCCACAGGCACTGCCTTTTTCATACTGCTCATCCCACCTTCATTGCTGTTCAGAAAGCCCACAGCAAGGATGGGACAAGTCCTCTCTTGCCTGTAGCTTTACAGAAAGAAGGACACCATTTGAGAGAGCTGTATGGGATGAGTAAGCTCTATAAATGAGTATTGAGCATTGGTAGGCAATCATGGGCTTCCAGCAATGACTGTTTAATGTAAAAATGGTGGTTCAATCCATGCTTGCATTGAATGTGACCTTACATATAATGGTATTTGATGTGCCAGAGTGTAGCCTCCATGTAATTTGCAATTTGTGTATGCTTGAAAATCCTTGTGTATGCAAGGCTGTGCATTGTGTACACATCTACGTACATATGTGCAGTTACCTCTGTGAATATGATGAAGAAAAAGTGAAAATAAAGTCCAGGCAGCTAGCAAATTTGATTTAATATCTGTTCTTATAGTCAAGAAGAGGTCCCTATTCAATTCTAGAATTTTAAATACATCATTAAGCTTGATCCATCTAAAGAAAAGAATTAATAAAACATAGAAATTCCTGGGTTTGCCATGTTTTCATCCCTAAAATGCTCTCATCTGTCGCTGGTAACCAGCAATTTTCAAAGGTGCTTAAATACATCTTTTCTCATTCTTCCTGTTTACAAATATTACAAATATACCTACCAGGGAAACTAAAATCCTCCACCTCAATTAGAAAATGCAGACAAAGCATCAAAACATAAACTCAGTACTGTTTTTTTGTTTTTGTTTTACTTTTCTCAACGATACTCATTGCCACAGTATGTGTATGCCTCATGCATTCAATTGAATCCTCAAAACTTGTCTGTACAGAAAGAGAAAACTCCTATCAAGGATTCACAGGGAAGTAAAATAAATGTATTCCTAAATAATGTAGAACATCTATGCTAAACACAGGAAAAAAAAGCTGCCTCATGTAAGAACTATCTTTTTGTCATGTATAAAAATCCATTTTTCATTTTCACAGTGTGAGTGAAAAGAAACCCTGACACTGAAACTGGCTCAGGCGTATTTTCAAAGCACAAGTAAAATTTTGACCCACACCATCCATTTTTTTCTTTTGGGTGGGCGTTGTTGAAGTGGTATTTTTATTTGTTTTGTTGATTTTTTTTAAGTTATCACTACTTAAATCATTACTTACATTCTGCTGTTATACATCCATTTGTTTCTAATGAGCTTAATCATTAGGGTCTTTGTTGGTCACTAACCTAATATTAGCATTGTCCCTCCATGACCATGTACAGGATCCATCACTTTTTTCAAACTCAGATTTGTAGAGCTGTTCTGACTTTTGTCACTTTTAACAACTCTAGAAGGACATAAAATATTTTAAAAGGTATAATTCCAATGGTGGTACAGTACAGCACAAGTCTGTAAGATGGCTCTTGAAAACCAAGGTATTGTTACAGTATATCATTATCTGGACATTTGTCATAGAACAGGTTTTCATAATAAGCTTCAAAGAAGGTGGAAGCCCAGATCTAAGCTTCAGTTTTTTTCAGAAGTACTTCTATAACAGGAGCTTTATATTCTCTGCACTTTGACCAGTAATCTCCACATGACCATTAAGGTAGAAATAAAGCTGGTTTCTCTATCTAACAATATAAGATGAAACTAAAAAAACTGAATTTTAAATCTTTTATTCTATTTCATGCCATTTAAATCCCTATTGCTCCCCTGAATTTCCCTTAATCTATCTGTTATAATGTACTGAAATTAGAGGTGGGGCATAATTATCTGTGAAACACTGAATCCCTTTCACTAGGTTTATTAAAGATAAAAGGATATCAAACCTGAAACAGGTTAAGGAGATCATGGAGAATGCTGGACCAGCAAACCACTTTTGTAGTCTGGATTCCAAATGAAATGTCATTAAAATAGCCTTTTTCACAGCATTATAACATGAAGGACCATGGTTGTTCACAAAATACAGGCTGAGTGAAGAGTCTCTCTACTTGAAATTAACTCATATATTTCATAGGTACACAAGTTCTAAGATTTCCTCTTATTGCTTCTGATTGCCTCAGTATGCCTCTAGGAGCTTTAACTCCAGTTCTTGAATTCCTCAGATCTCCAGACAATCTGGATAAGTAATAAATAGAGGATACATTACAATTAATAACCTTATATTTCTGTATACAAATTGACACATATATAAAGCATTAAACAGGAAGAAGATGAGATTTTTTTGCCTCACTTATTTTTTGTGGCTCAATTTTTGTAGAGACAACCAGAAGGATTTGTGCAAGTTTTTATGTAAAATTTATAGTCTAAGACTAAGTCTAAATGACTGTCTTCCCAGTAATTTTTATATTCTCCAGACACTTTCAAGAGAAGAACTCTAATGGGATAAAATTCCTCATTTTTTTCAGGAAAAGACATCTTCCTCTAGTTATTGTATAGCTACAGCATGACTTTGGATCACCACCAAAGTGACATTGCAGGTTCTAGTTCTCTCATTCTTCTTTTCCTCTTTGGAATGTATATCCCTCTTAGTTCTACAAATCTTAACTGAAATACATTGCAGAGATATTATTATTAGAAATATTTACTGCCTACTATTATGTATTTCATCTTTCACATTTATTTGAAGTCTTGGTTTTGCACTTTTTTTTTTTTCCTGGAGAATATCGTAAGCAGTTTTAGAGATATGCAACTGCAGTATCAGGTGGTCTTGCAACCAAGAGGTCAGACGAGTGAACTGACATAGCATTTTTAAATATGCTGCTTTGTCAAGACGGCTGACAGTTCTCCTGTTATGTACATAAAATCGCATATTGCTGTGAATGCTAACTTGGTTGTCAGGAGCAGTTTCGCCATTCTTTTTAGCCTGTGTCATGTAAGATTCCTTTGAGCAACTAAAAAACCAGCCATAATCCATTTGATTTTCTGTCTTCCCAAGAGGAAAACTTTTGACAGATGATAAATAGCAACTGCTGACAATCATCAACATGAAGCTATCATGCTTTTACATTAAATACAAAAACAGAGTTGTAATGTCACTAGGGATAAGACTTTTGACACATAAGAGACAAATATATAATCCTCAGAACTAAATCACTATTGGGATCTAAGGAAGTGCAACAAAGCACAGCTGCTTTTAGAATCTCACAGAGTCAAACTAAAGCTAACTGTGATTTCTGGAATCATATGCATGTTCCCATCCAGACTATCTTGCTGTTGCACCATAAGCTGCTGTTACACATACAAATATCAGTGGATGTATGTGCACGAAGTAGAAAGACATTTTACAGTGCTGTCCTATTTAATTAGGGCCAGAAAGGGAAGAAAGAATGGTGTTTTCAGAGCCAGTTCAAAACTAAAATGACAGCTTTTCCTATGGTAAAAAAAAAAAAAAAAAAAAAAAGAGAGTCATACTAGTCATATTTAAGTATTCTATTTTATACAACTTCATGTCTGTATTTTACCCATTTACTCATAAAGTAATTGTTGTTAAAAATATAAATAGTAACTTAAATTACATTCTGCTGGCTGGAAGTTTTAGTAATAAAATCTGAATTAGACTTTTGTCTGACTAAACATTTCTAAATTTTTTCATCTCTACAAATGGGAAAGTATTGTCTACATAGTAGTACTTTTAGCCTAGTATCTCTCCTAATGAAAACCAAAACCTGGTACTTTACAGCAATTTTGAAAACAAAAGTATTTCTGTTTTATACTGCTATATAACCCTGCTCCTACAATTGGCATTTGAGTGTGTTTATTTCTAGTATACACTGTACAGTTTTTGTTCCATTCTTCTTAAATATGGAAATTTAAGTAGAAGTAGAACTTTAAGTAAAGTCTCCTCCTTTTTAGCAGTCTCCTCCATTTTAACAGTGTGGCTTGGAACACTACAATTCTCTCAATGTAGATGTCAGTTCATTGAGGCTCATTTAGCAGACAAACTGTGGGGCTGAGCTAGTGAGATCTTTGAGACTGAGATGTCTGAGACTGATGCCTTTTAGACTGAGACTGTAAGATGCCTTAACACTTCATAATCCTCACTTGGTGCTAGAGAAGCACCTTTATACACTAGCCGTAAGAGGAAATTTCTTTCTTTTAATCCACAGGTTTCAAAGGCATAACTACTATCCTATGCTGAGACAAAATTTATTATAACATGGATTTGCTTTTAGCCATTCTGGCTAACATAAAGGAAATTTTATTAGCTGATCTACATCTCTTTACCAAGAATCACTGTTGTCCTGACAATACCTGTTTCCAATTCAGGATCAGGACCTGATTGATATGCACAGTCTTCAATGCAAAATCTTGTGCATTAAATTCAGTGACCTATCTTATGTAGAAACTAATATTAGGAGATTTCAATATTCTTTTTGCTTTTAATATCTGGGAATGTAAATGGTCTGTGTATTCACTTCAGAAATGTATTTTATATCTATGATTTCCTAGATGTTTTAACTGGAAATGTTTACATTAAGCCAATAGAAAAGGAAGTTTAGGGAGATAGCAGTCAATACCATTTGTATCTGTTAGATAAAAATTGCTTGCGTTAGTGTTCCATCATGTCTTAATGTGACAAGCTTCAAGTTAAGACAAGAAGGAATCTATGGAATGGATAATTTAAGCAGAAGTACCCAAGTATAACAGACAGCAGAGAAACTGTGTTTCCAGCTTGTGAAGTCTCAGAGGAGGAGAAGGTTTTTAATATAATAAACAGAACATCCTCCAGCAAACATACTGTTTCATCCTTCAGGGACACTGACCATTCACTTTTTAAGAGAGTATGGGATCCTAATAGCATGTTCTTTCTTAAAATATCCTTTTCCTGTCACAGTGTCTGTCTTGAAGATCTTATAAATTAAACTTTGAAATCTAGAGTTTTAGAAGGCAGAGGATGGAGAATGACACATAGTGAAAATTCATTCTGCTGCTTAGGAATTTCTCAAAATGTCTGGAACCTTGGAGACTTAGAATTATGTAATGTAACACTTTAATGAACACATCAAATACAGTTGACAAATTTGCAGCTGAAATAGGGTCCTCCTTTGAGCTTCTAGTTTAGTACATTATTTTTCTCAGGAGTGGATCCCTTAAAAAAAGTTTTTTTTTTTTTTTTTTTTTGTTTCAGTAAAGCAAACTAAAGCAAATTATATGGTCTGCATGTTATTTCATCCTATTCTAATATATGTGTTGTATGCATTGCTACTGTCATTTAAGTTTATGGGAGAAAAGATTTAAATTCTTATCAGCTCTGCTAGATTCATGAGCTCCAGGTTTTCATAACTGTTTATGTTTTTCAGTTTTACAGCCTGCCAAACATTTTCTTCCTTTCAGCCTCTTAAGTAACTCTAAACAAACAAAAACCTCAATGGATCTATCTGATGAGGGACTCTGATCCCACTTATAAAGAGTTTTGCTTCCTTCTGTAACAACCATGACTCCATTTAGCTAGTATCAGACAGCTCTGTTGTGATACTGTTACAGGAAATAGCTCTTGTAGGGGAGAAATCAATCTTTGTGAAGTCAGTCAAAACGGCATCATACATATCTATAACAATAACATAACTGTATTAATTGTCTAGTTTACTAGGAACTGAGTAGCACAGTGTAATGCCTTGAAAGAATACCTAGGAAATCTATGGGACATTTGTGGGCATGTTAACAATTTATCTACTCGGTATACTGTAACCACTTCCACTTCTTCTGTCCAAGAGCTGATGAATGACCTGAACTGTCTTTTCTTATATCTAACGCATTCCTTCTTTAATATACATATCTCGGTTTAGTTATTTCTATCCTTCATGTGCATACAGTTGCTAAAATATTTAGCATAGCTGATGTTACATTCCTCAAAGATCATAAATATCCAAGAAGTACTCGAGAAGAAATGATTTGGTAGCTACAGCTATAATATATTTTCATGAGGAAATGCTGGCTTATCACACGTAGAAGTTTCATATATTCATCTATTTGCTGAACTTTTGTAGTAGTCTTTTAGCTAATAGCCAAAAACAAAAGAGGGTTCCAGACTACACGATAGTTTTGTAGTTAAAATGTTTTCTGGGATGTAGGTAATTGGATATGAGTTCTGAGTCAGAAAGCAGAGAGAAGTATCCAAATGAGTGTGTTACAGCTCTCCCTTGATTTTCCTTGGAAAGGTTTGGGAAGTCTTTGTGGTAGAGAAAAACAAATTCCTGTTGAACTCTGATGACAAGTACTTAAGACTAATCTTTAATCATGTAGGATCGTCTTTCTGAAAAGTCATTCAACAGAGAAATTGTTTTCTGTGGGTTGTTGTTTTGTTGTTTTTTTCTTTAGTGCTCATGCACTATCCATTACTACATATATGTATAGGACCTAGAGAGCTTGCAAGTCCAAACTGATAGGAAAGCAAAAAATGGGAAAAACTATTCTACTATCCACAATATTTTTAATGATTGTAAGAGAAGTCAGTACATCGTGCCTTTCTGAGCAAAAAAGAGGAGAAACAATTTCATTTATGAAAACAGGTTCTTCAGAAAAGCGAGATAATGTTTTCCTTGCTTGCAAAACTGTCCCACTGCTATCAAGTTTGTTTGTTTGTTTGTTTGTTTTGTTTTGTTTTATTTCCAGCATGTTTTACAACTGTACTGATAAGGCATTCTCTAGATTGTGTTAGACATAGCACTGTCTATCTGTGATGTTTAGGAGAAGCTGAATGGGAGGCAAAGGGCTGTAAATGTATTTGAGAGAAAAGCTTTAAAGACATATCTTGTCACATAGGGGCTAATTCTTGGGGACTTTGACCACCTGTAAATTTCCCCACTAGAAGTTCTGAATTCTAAACCATCAAGTATTCAAGCAAAGCAGCCTCATAGCTTGTCAGCAATCTGCTTGAGAATTCAGACTTCTAATTTTTGTATATGAAGATGGAAGTTTAAGATAGAAACAGATTTTACACTTATTTCCATCATAGTCCAATCTTCCTTTTTTGTTGTTTTTGTTTTTGAGAGAGAGCTATAAGTGAAAGAATGTTTTTAGAGGACAAATATATACGGGGAAAGGTAGGAAGAAAATGCTTTCTTTGTGTTTTTTGTTTTTGCACTGTATAGCTTTTGTGCATGCTCTGCTTTCTCGTTACTCACTACCTTCTTCTTTTGCCTTTCCCCTTTATTCTTCTCCTTTATTACACTCCCATGGAATTATTTTTCTGGAGGCTTCCCCCTGGCTACCCTGGATCTCCAGAAAATTCTGTTCCCTTTCATTTGCATACTCCCATTTATTTGATTCTCTCCTTATATCTTTTATATAATCTGCATCTGTTTCACTTCTAGTTCAGCTTCTTGGATTTGGTTTGTTTGTTTATTTGCTTTTATTCCACTCCTAGATTTTAGGAGCTTATGGGGTTTCATTTGTCCCTGTATCTCTACGATGTTTTGCTGTTCTCACAGAATTTCTGTTGGATAAAGTGTCAAAAATACCAGACAGTGACATTTTTTAATCCAGGTTTTATTGACAGAAGATTTTGGTGTGCCCTGACTGAGCAGAAACTACTTATAAACAAAATACATCTCAAAATACATTTATTTATACATATTGATTGTATACAGCATCTCAATATTAGTTTGTAAAAAGAAATAAAATCTGCTCTTTGTACACTATTTGATTTACTAGCATTTTCCCATGCAGTGAATGTCATAAAAACAGCTTTGCATTTATCTGTGTATTTTTTTACAAGTTATTTATTTTATGGGTGTTTGTAAATAGAACATCTCTTCACTAATATAACTGTGTAGTAATTTAATAGAAAAGTGCATGTGATAGTATCTTTAACTTGTTCTTTATTTCTAAACAAAAAGAAAACCTTAAAATTTCTAAATTCATAAAGACTGAACTTAAAGTTGAAGGTGTGATCAAAGTTATTTTTAGCAACTTTGGTATGTAGTTACTTGTATTAGAACGTGGAATGTTTTATATCATTTATATTTTATCATAATGTATGCATGTCTATTTATATATATAATATACCAAATACTTTGGTACAGCATCTCACCACCAAGCAGTGCTTTCAGATTTTTTGAGAGATTTTGTCTGCAGTGTCCAGATGTTGAAAGATACCCATAGATAAAGTAAATGAAATTTCAGAAGTTGTTTAGGTAGCTAATATTTTTTATATCAGTTGGTGATTTTTTTTTCTTGAAGACTTAGGTATTTAAGTACCTATTGCTAACCATTGTCAATCCATACTAGGTGGTGTACTTTGAATGCTTAAAAGTCTGTCTTTGAAGACTTAGTTGAATTATCATGCATATTTTGGCACATTTTCAACTTTAAAATTTGATTTTTTTGCGTATAGGAACATAAATATGTGTGTATTATGCCTTTCTGTATCTGGGCCTATACGTGTTATAGAATACATGAGAAGTTTGTAGTATGCAAACAAATAACAGTAAAAACTGGCAAGGGGTTATAAATTTTTATTTATTTATTTATTTGTTTGTTTGTTTGTTTGTTTGTTTTACCTGCAGTCCACCATATTACCTAAGCACGTGTTTACCTTTAATTAAATGAGTGCTTTCCCTGACCATATCTCTATGTCTACTGACTGTGTCAAATTAAGCCTATACTCAATTAAAGTCACAGCCGCTTAGAACTACATTTCTAATAATTTGTGCAGGAATTTTAGCTACAAAGTTGCCCTTGATGTCAGTATGAACTATATCTCTTAACTCAGTTCAACCCCTTAAAAATCTAATGAGTTATTCTAAATATTTCTCATGCAGAGCTCTTGCTAAGTTAGTAGAATGTTTGCCTTTTTAAAAGTTGCAGAATCAGACTAAATTAATCTAGTCTGCTTTTGAGTACCTAAAATAAACTGAAATGCTGCAGTCTGCTGTTGCAATGTATCTTATTGTCTAGCTGAATGATTCTTCATGTTCTAATATCTA
Source organism: Aythya ferina (assembly GCF_964211825.1). NCBI lineage: Eukaryota > Metazoa > Chordata > Aves > Anseriformes > Anatidae > Aythya > Aythya ferina. The sequence continues at coordinate 19,628,422 of NC_140304.1, forward strand.
ATTTAACATTTTACTTTAATTCATTATCAGTCTGTCATCAATCCTTGCCCTTCCTCTTAGGATGAGATATAACACTATCATGATTTGTAAATCATCTTTCTGAAAACCTGCAAATGTTGAAGCTGGCTAATTATTCTTCAGAATGAATAACCCTTCCTCCCACATTGCAAGACATTTTGATGTCCATCCAGTGCTTTATTTCATCCTAGTAATGTCCTTTCTGCAGTGTAATGCAGTGATTAGAATGGCACACAATATTCCACATATAGCCTCAGAAATCTTTCATGTAGTGCCAGAATGCCTTCCATTGATAAAATATAATTCTCTCTTTGTTCTTTCCCATCTACCTTATCCAATTTCCTGTTCCAAACTTTTGTTTGCCTTTTTATTCCTGCCAAATATTGTGTAAAACACTTTAAACTATCTTATTCCCACTTCCTTTTCCTGGTCTGTACTCTGTGTTGTGCTTTAATTTAGACTTCAGTCTCAGTGATTATTTTTGGTCCCTAGTCTCATTACCTTTTACTTCTTTACATGGAACTGCATAACTGCTTAGCATCCCATAAGCCTAATTCTATCCAAATCATTATGACTTTGTTTGCTCTGTTCCTCTGTATTTACTACTTCTTAGCTCTGTGTCATCAGCAGATTTAGCTACTTTTGAAAGGATGTCTTCCCACAAGGTCATTTCTCTATTAGCCCAATAAAAGTGATCCAGCTGAAATTTTCTTATTTTGTGGAGTCTTTTTCTTGGACAGCCCATTGTCAGAGGCATGGATAGTAAGGCTACTCTTTAATATATGTGTAATGTCGATACCCTGGTCTCAGGATTTCACCTAATACGTCTCCATGGTCAAGCGGCAGTGGAGACTTGCAGTAGAATGGAGGGACAGACACATAATTCTGCAGTTATTGGGACACAACTTGTAACTTGCCCAATAAGGACCAAGTACTGTTTTCATTATTGGTTGGATGGCCACAGACAGACAGTTGCATTAAATGGCTCTATGTCCAGGTGGAAGCTAGTGATGAGTGGTGTCCCTCAGGGATCTATCTTGGGATTGGTCCTGTTAATGTCTTTATCAATGACATAGACAATGGGATTGAGGGCACCTTCAGCAAGTTTGCAGATGACACCAAGCTGAGTGGTGCGATTGATACAACAGAAGGAAGGGGATGGCATCCAACATGACCTGGACAAGCTTGAGAAGTGGGACCACATGAACCTAATGAGGTTCAACAAGGCCAAGTGCAGGGTGCTGCACCTGGGTCAGGGCAATCCCAGACATGAGCATAGACTGGGAGACGAATTCATTGAGAGCATTTCTGCAGAGGGGCTTGAGGATTCTGGTGGTTCTGAAGCTTCACATGAACCAGCAGTGTGCACTTGCAGCCTGGAAGGCTGACTGCATCCTGGTTTGCATCTTGGCCAGCAAGTAGAGGGAGGTGATTGTCCCCCTCTAACTCTGCCCTCATGAGGTCCCATTTGGAGTGCTGTATCCAAGTCTAGGAACCCCATCACTAGAAGGATGTGAACCTGTTAGAGCAGGTCCAGAGGAGGGCCACAAAGATCATGAGAGGGCTGGAGCACCTCTCTTATGAAGAAAAGCTAAAAGAGATGGGGCTGTTCAGCCTGGAGAATAGAAGGTTCCAGGGAGACCTCATTGCAGTTTGCAGTACTTAAAGGGGACTTATAAAAAGACTTTTTACATGAGTAGATAGTGATAGGGCAAAGGGAAAAGATTTTAAACTAAAAGAGAGGAGATTTAAATTAAATGTTTGAAGGAAATCCTTTACTCTGAGGGTGGTGAGGCACTGGAACAGGTTGTCCAGAGAAGTTGTGCATGCTCCACCCCTGGAGGTGTTCAAGGGTTGAAGTAGGTGACTTCACAAGAGCAAGGTGGTGAAGCTTCTAGCCTAGATGTATTAGGACTGTGTTCAGTTCACCTACAGTGACCACTCCTTGGTAGCTTAGATGAGAAGTTATCTCCTGGTACAGTTAAGAGCCATCACAGGCCTCCTCTCTTTTCAGTAGCCTTGACAATACAACCTCAGCACGTATAGGGGCTGAATCTGAGGGACTTTACAGCATTGAAACATGGTACAGCAACAGTAATTCTGATTAGCTCAACAAAGTGACTTACATTGCGATTACATCACTGTAAGTGAGAGGGAAATCTGTCAAACAGAGCATGGTAATGAATCTCATGTATCTCCATATACATGTATATACTTCCAATAAAACAGCCAGGCAAAGAGACAGTATGGCTACAGAGGGAGAGCATAAGGTTCATTTAGCTGAGAGCAAAATGAATTCTTTGCCTAAGTATTCCCAAAAGAAGGGTAAGGCAGCATTCCAGAAACTGCAATACACTCTCCTTGGGGAAAAGTGAAATGTTAAAAGGTTTTACCATCATACTAAAGCAGATAATTAGGCAATTATGACTATTAACTTTGACAGAGCACCAGGCTTAAATGCATTAGATTCCAGAGTTTTGATGTAGATAGCTAGGGAAATAGTAGGGTCTTTCTGAGAGCTCACTTGAAGACAGGTTAGTACTGAAAAGCTAGAAGGTGTGAAAATAATTCCTATGTATGTGTAAGAAACAAAGAATGATTCTGGAAAAGACAGGGTAGTAAATTTGTCTTCAGCAAAAATGTGGGTATTATTAGAAACATTGGTAAGAATTGCCTCAAAATCTACTTAGCAGTGCATAATTTTAGCAGTGTAGAATCAAGTTGGATTCTTAAAACCATTGTCAGATTGTTAACTTAATCTGATTTCCTCATGTTACTGCTAGATTTCAGGAGCTATTTAATACTGTCAAATAAGACAAAAAAAAAAGTCTTGGAAATTCTGACATTTCTCCTCAGCAGTTGATTGCTGCATGGACGTGTACTGGGTTCATTTCTACTTTTCCTGGAGGGCACACCTGATCAGGTGTATGGATGATGTGAAAAGCTTCAACCAAACTACTAATGTGATAGATAAGCAGGAAGTGGAGGAAGTGGTTAGAAGTTAAAGGAGGGAGGAAGAGATATAAACTCCATCCAGACTTTGTGCTAGAACTGTATGTGTGAATAGGAAAGATTATTTATGAAATGCAGGTGTCTTCTGCCACATGGCTCAATGCAGTTGTTTAAGAAAACCTGAGCAAAGAGATGCATTTGTTGTGCTCTATCTCTAGTAAAAATTAAGACAAGATCTCAAACTTCTGGTCGTGCAGCAAAAGTCAAAACTCATGCTCAGTTTATTCACCTTTATGTCATGTTTTTTGAGTAGAATATATGACCCTATGATAGAATCTATGATTCTAATCATAGAATCTATGATTCTATGCTATGTTTTTTGAGTCTGTCCATTGATTTGAATAACTGTAATTTACAGTTGCTTATATCTGTGTTTGGTAAAATTATAGGAGGAAGTTTATTTCTGCAAGTAATATACAAAGTCATGAGAAATTGATGAGATGTAGATCCAAAGCAAAACTCTGTCCCAGTTCCAGAATTAACTAGCAATTCTTGGCATTTCTGATAGCTCCTTTCACTAGAGAGCTACAAGAAATTGTATCTGAGACTGTGTTCCAGATTTAGTGGCTTCGTAATAATTTGAATCAGCTGTGAATTGATCTCATCACTTCTTCCTGTATCTTGCTCCTATGCATACTCTTGAGAAAAACTAGGTCAACCTCTACTCCTAAATGGCACCTATTTAAAATGAGCAAGAATTATGCACAATCCACATGCAAAATTTGGCTTATACTTAATCAAATGAGCAGTGTTGACAGCTAACAGAAATGTTTTCTCAGCTATAGAGGGAAATCCTATTTTCTTAGGTTTGTGGGGAAAAAAAGAAAAAAGAAAAATAACATTTTTTCTTTTCACCTTGGGTTTATAAAGAAAATGCAAAGCGGTTTTCAGAGGTGGAAAAGAGTTATTTTTACATGAAAATATTTGTGAGATGAAAAATAGTTTCCTACATGGATTCACATTGTACTTCGCATCCTACAGCTGCATGTGTGGTGGTTTTACCGTGCTGGGCAGCTAAACCCCACAACCGCTCTCTCACTCCCCCTCCTTTAGATAAGGAGGGGGAGAAGTAAAGCAAAGAACAACTCACGGGTTGAGATAAGGATAATTTAATTAAAGGGAAATAATTATAATAATTAAATAAAGACTACCATGAACTAAACAATTTAACTAAGGGGAAATAAAAGGGAAAGGGGAAAAAGGGAGGAAAACAAACAAACAAAATAAATGAAAGCTATATGGAAATGCAGAGGAAAGAAATTACTCTCTACTTCCCACAAATGAGCGATGATTGACCACGTCCTTGAAGCAAGGCCTCAACGCACGCAGCCGGTGTTCGAGAGGAGGACCGACGTCTTCTCAACGAGAGCCCACCCCTCCCCTCTTCTTCCTGTTTCCACCTTTTATTGCTGAGTGTGACACCACATGGTATGGAATATCCCTTTGATTGGTTTAGGTCAGCTGCCCTAGTGATGTTTCTCTCCTCACTTTTTTGCCCACCCCCATAGGAGGGTTAGAGAAAGGCCCAATGCTGTGCCACTGCTGCTCAGCAGTAGACACAACACTGGTGTGATAACACTGCTGTTCCAGCTACAAGTACAGAGTATGGCACTGAATGGGCTGCTGCCGGGAAAGTTAACATTCCAGCCAGACCCAGTACAGCATGCAAGATTCATGGTCACTTGAGGTGATACCAACTTACATAACAAATTGTCCAACCTAGGCTTGTATGAAAGTTCTGCAAGTGCATCAGCAGAGCCCAGGATGCAGAATTAGTGTGCTTATGTAAGGTATTTTTGGAACTTTCGGCTGTGTCATTGTACACTTACATTTGAGTACTGGGGCTATAGATCTAAAAGGTTAGAAGCATACAGAGCAAACAAAAAGAGACATTGATGCACTGAGACAGGATTGAAAGTATGTGTCTTTGTAATAGCCTGCTTGCAGCATCATCAAATTTACTCTGTGTAAGTTTAACTAACTTGGATCTTTTCTCCTCTGCTGAGTTCTGTCTGCACTAGAGTTCTGGGCTATGCTGATACTGAAAATATATACAGGATACACATGCTCTGACAAGCAGACGACTTGGATATTTTTCTCAGATTGCTTACAGATCCACTGTAGCACTGTACCTTTTTATGAATTATTTTTCTCAGTATCAAATTAGTTTTGTATTTTTGAAGATATATTAAGATTTGTGGATAAATAACACATCAGTGCTAAGCATTTTTGCTGTTGTACTTTAACTAAAGCAACTAAATCAGAAAATACAACACATAAAGCACAGAGGTCTATTAAGGGGCTTTACTCCACAGTTGGCAATGTGACTACAAACACTGCAGTCACTCTTAAAGACAAGCACACTATACACAAACACACACCTAATAATAATAATAATAATAATAATAATAATAATAAACTAATAACCAGTTTAATTGTACTGTTAAAATAGCTAATTATGAGAGTTCTTGAGTTCACTGACACTTGATCTGTTTTTAAGATGTTTTGTTTTTACAGTTCAACTCTACCTTCTCTCTAGATACACCTAGGTGGACAAATGTAAATGAGGCTCCTTCACTTGAGAGGTTACCTACTCTCACTTGGTCATGCACGTGTCAGCCCCAATCCCAAACCTGCATAGCTGCTTAAGCATGGCATTATGACAAATATAATGGTACAGGGTGACTGTACTCTGATTGTTTTACACCTTTTGAAACCAAAGTTAGCTTATGTCACTTTGAGTTCATGTAGAATATGTGTTGATCTCACCATTATGAAGAAATTTCTCTTGCCACCTTGTTTCTGGGGACATCAATTTTAGTTCTTAAAAAAGAGCAGTTAGAAGCAGAAACGGATTGATGAAGAGAAATCTTCATACATTTAATGCCAGGAAACTGATTTGTTTCCACAGATTCCAGATAATAGATCAATACCTCTGAATGGATTCCAAGTCATCTCAGTCCAGATTCTAGTACTGAGGGCTTCTCATAGAAATCATTGTGTTTGATTTTCATTCCTCCTGCTAAATCTATTCATAACATGATCATTATTAATCAAGAACTATTTCCAGGCTCTGCCCTGTGTTCATGCAATCAGAAATTCATTCATACTTGTCTGGAACTGAACTTTGAATTCACTTACTCCTGGTACTTATTCTTTTGCATTCTTTGCACCGTTTCTGATTAAATTGAAGACAGAAGCTCATCTAAGCTTTTCTGTTGCAATAAATCACCAGAAAAAGGAGACTAAGTGTAAATCCAGGGATCTTTGAGAGCAGAACAGCATGCCGAACTAAATCTTGGACCTGACATATGCCAGACCTTCCTATCTCCTCTCTTGCACTGTCTAGCCCCCAAATTAGATGAGCAATAGTTTAAAGTGTGTATCATCATGTTCCTGTTAATGCAGCCAGTATGTCTAGCAATGGATACAGGGAAGTGGAAAGATTTGGCAATCTCAGATTCTCATTTTCATTCATTCTGGGAATGCACTGAGGGAATGAGGCAGCAGCCACTAATCTTTTACCATCCTGACCCATTTTTTTCCCTGTGAAGACTCTTACATGAGCAATGCTCAAGATATACCTATAAAGAACATGTTAAACACTTCTTCACTTTCTTCAGTATCATGAAGATGTCATTTCTCTCCTTTAATATATTCTTTATTGGCTCAGTTAGATCAGATGTCCTTCTGTATCTTCAGGTCACTGTAGAGGTGCTTTATTTATTTTTTCATGTAATAAGGTGTTCCATTCATTTGTCTGCAGAAAAGTGTTATGTGGTATGTTTATTTCCATCTAATGTTTTGGTTTTTGTAGCTTTTTGGGACCATTTCACTTAAAGTACTATATGTAATGCTATTATATGTAGTACTTTAAGTATGTAAAAATGAGATCATTGAGATGAAAACTTTTTTTTTTTTTTTTTTTTTTTACTTTTAAAGGAGAAAAATAGGGAAATTTGAAATCTTTGCCATTATTAGAAATGTATATGTACTGAAAGGAATGTGATTTCAAGGCTACTTAAGATATACTTTTAGTCTTAAAGGAGGAAATATGATGTCTTAGTTGAAATCACAGGCTGGCAATCATGCTTTTCAACATTTTACCTGAAATATTGTTTTGAAGACAGTTTCCAGGTCTCACTTATGAAGGGTAAATACATGCAGTGATGATGACAAGCAAAAATCCCCAAAGGAGAAGATGAAAAATGAGTGTGCCTAGTTTACATTGTTTCTTCTATTGCAAAATCCTAGCAGAGAGACTGTTACTGGTTGTTGGATGAGATAAGGAGTGTTGAAAACTTTAGTTGATTATGTCTGCCTCCACCATCAGTTGTCTTTGTGACATCAGGTCCATAATAATAAATGTTTTAAAGAAGACAGTATCAGTCCAAGAAAACTAAAATATGTTGCTTAAAAAACACATTTCCATCTAATGGTGTTATATCACTTCTACATGAAAATATATAAGTTGATTATGACTGTGTGGGTGTTGTAAAATATGCCTTTCTAAACCACCTACAGGTGGTAATATATCACCCATGTCTCCAGGTCTCCTGAGAATTTCACTAATTACTTTTCCAGAAATATATAGGAGGTCAGTTGTCTGCTACCTTTTATTACTATTTACTCTATCAACAGCTTTGAATAGTTCTCTGGAAAAAGAAGAAGAAGAAAAAAAAAAAAAAAGTGAAAAAAAAAAGGTAAAAAACTTTAAAACCTGGAGGGAAATATGCTTTTTAAGTATGTGATCCATGGTTCAAAATGTAAGCCATAAATGCTGCAGGAAACAATATGGAAAATATGGTAATTGAGAGAAAATGAGAAAAGACAGGCTGGGGTGGAGGGGGGAATAAAATTAAGTTTTACCTCCAGTTATCCTGCGTGCTATGTAATAACTTGTTTGTGTAGTGGATAGGCAAATCTAGCAATAAAATGTTGATGCTTGTGGTTATACACACTACCAGTGACAAAAGATATGGAGTTTCTATTACACAACTTCTGTTTCAGGCTGCCTTAGTAATTTTTAGCTTTACATTTGCACCTCATCCAGTACTGAAGAGCAAGCCCAGGTACTGATGCATGCCAGTGTGTTTGTTTGTTTGTTTGTTTAAAATAGTTTTAAAATAACCATGTAAAACTAATTTACATGTAGGAATAGACTGATGTGATTTTTACACTAGATAACTTTACCAAAGCTCTTCACACAAAGGTAAACACTTCCCTCTTTTGACCAAAAAGCTCTCCAGTCTCTCCTGTTTGAGAAACCCACTCGATGCTGGTATAATGTTCTGTGGGATCCCCATCAGGCTGCTGAGTGAATCCTGTGAGGTTTTGAGTATTCTGACCAGCTCCTGAAGTGCTTCCCAGGAAGTGCTCAGAGGTATACCATGGGTCTGTGCTATATATACACACTACACTGTACATTTACATTTGTGTGACTGTTCATATAAATAAGGGTTTACAAGGTAAAATAGTAGCTTTTCTCTTGGTTTCTATGAAAATATCAGGGGTACAACATTGGTCTTAAATCCATATATGAGATATAAAAAATATACTACCATTAAATGATAGCACTGTGCAAAGCACAAGTAGGGGAATGATTCTGTAAACACCTTCAACCTGTAGAGTGGATTGACCAACCTATGGGTGGTTATTACCAGGGTAAATCCTATCCATATGAATGGGTCCCTAATGTAATAAATATGACATGCTGGAGCCTCAGCTAATGTAAATGAGTTTGGTGGTTCTGTTGATTTACACCAGCTGAACATTCACCCATATGTTCGGTAGTAAATATTTGCAAGATCAGCCCGTAAATAATATTTTATTTGCAAGTGAACATGGACACGGCTAGCCAGGCTCTAAATGAAGCTTAACACATGAATGCTGAAAAGGTTTCTCCTGCAGGAGCAAATATGAAATATATATTCTGGAAAACAATTTGATGTTACTGCCAGCTCCCCTTCTTTGTCTTCTCCTGTCATGCTGTTACTTCAGTATGTCTTCTGTATTATAAGAAACTCCTGTAAGCTTACTCTACCCCATTTTCTTGTTTGACTTTTTTGGTAATTTAATGTTTGTGACTGTTAAGCTCAGGATCACTTAGAGTGAATGCAGTTTCCAAAGAATTGATGCTGGATTGTGATGGGAATGCCAACTTATTATCCATGTCACTTGTCAGACACTGTTACCACTCCTGTCTCCCTCTCCTCGGCAGTTGTGATAGAGTGGGATGTGCAGGCAGCTAACAGCCACATGTGCTTACATCAGCCTCGTCAGGTGGGGCCTGCTTTTACCCACCTGTGGGCAGGGGAGCGAGACACAGAGTGTCACAACCCACATATGGCACAGTTCTGCACGGGTACTTGTCTGGGTCTCAGAAGCAGTACAAGCCTGGTACAAGAGGTACAAGCCTGCCTTCTCCAATTAAATTGGACCTGCATCCCAAACCATTTGTGATTTGGTGTGAGTTTTCAGTAGTGCTTGTTTAGCCTCAGTGGTTACCTCTCTGAAATAGCTGGGCTTATTCTGTTATGGACAGTGAGTTTGTGTGGGCCTCAGCCAGGTACCTTTCAGGCACAAATCCTTCACTTGTCCAGTGTAACATCAGATCTGATCGTGGAGAAATTAGCTGAAACTTGGGAGCAGTAAATCAAGCCTTAGCTCTAGAATTTAAAATAATCAAGTTAACAACTATTGAAGATGGAAAATGGTGTAGTTATTTTACTTTACTAGCTTTTTCTGTTCTGAAATTGTTTCTGGCCTTCTGCTTGCAAAGGACATGATTATGAATGTGAACGGTTCAGCACTTTGTTAGTGACACTGCAGATTGTCAGTCAAACTGTAGCTCAGAGATAAAAAGTGTTTCTGTTTTTTGCCAACTAAAAGCATTGCAACAGCAGTTTGAATGTTAACTATTTAGATGCCACTCCTTTTAGCAGAGTGCTTTAGCTGTTACAAAATTCTAAGTGAAGTACAATTAGCACCAGTGCTGACAAAGAAAATAAAGATCCAAGAATACTGATAAAAAGGACATTGCCAGACCAGATACTTGCAGGTAGTTAGGATGTACCCACTGGAAAGGCCAGTTAGGGGACATAAAGCTTCTTTTGAAGCTTCCAAATTTTTTCCACAATTACATTATTTAAAAATACAGCACCCATTGCATCTCTTAGGATTTAATTTGAGACTGGATGCAAAACAGCAAAATGGCATAGTGATCTTAACCTCCCTTGTCCAGGAGCATTTGATTCCTGTACTCTGGCCTCAAATACTTCTTATTATTAAATAAATATTTTTAATTTATTTGTTTTTGTTTGTTTGTTTGTTTATTTTATTTTATTTTATTTAGATTTCAAAGGTTTACCTCACCACTCCCTTGTGTAGGCTTTTGCATGTGTGAAAAACAGGAGAAAAATGAGTATGAAGGATTTCTTTTCCAATCTGACTGTATTCCAACTCTTTCTGTACAGATGTAAGATGACACCAAGATTTGGAAGGTTATACAATAGTAGAGGGCAGTGGCCCAATTCTTATTTAAATTTGGGCTGCTGTATATTACTTGGCAGTAAAGGGACTTTAAATTGGGTGCAAATCATTTCTTCTCTTTAACCTGTATTGGCATAACTTAGGTAAAAGAAATGTAAATGACAGTGCATCCACTAATAGTAAAATACAAATAATATTCATCTTAAATATGATACCTTAGAATGAGAATATATATTTTTTGGCTTTCCTCCATGATTGTAATATATCTTTTCTAAATTTTGTATTTATAGTTATTGGTAAAGGGGGAGACTTTTCACCATGTAATGCAATAAATGCCAGTGGTAAAACACCTACCAATAGCTTTGTATATCATGTTGTTTTTTTTTTTTTGCCAAGTAAATTTATTTTTCTGTGCTCTGTGCGACATCATGCAGGTAGATATCAACTGGTGTGTTGTCTCTTATTTGGTCTGCAAGTAGGAAGTCTGCATTTTCCATCAACATACAGTTACTACAGGAACAACCTTAAAATATATGGGGATGGATATGCAAATAAGGTGGAGTTGTGTTTGCATAATCTACACTGCTAATAATATGGAAAGCAGATATGCATGCCTAATATGGAAAATAAATGTTTCCAGAAACATGAGCCATTCAGATCAAGATGCATACTTCTTTAGTTAATAAAAAGTGTTGTGAATTTTCTACTAACTAATGTGTCTCCTGAGTACTGCCTAAATGTTATAAACTGGAGCTGATTTCATTTCACACAATCTACTAAGCAGCCATCAGATGGTTATCTGTGCTGTAGTTAAAATTTGTAAGTGAACTATTTTCAAAGTGAAAATATCAAAGGGTTTTTCACAGCCTTCAGAGAGATCTAAACTTCAAGTATTATTTTATTTTTGCTAGCCTTGAAGTGGATCCAGAACCTCAGTTGTTAACTTGAAACTGGTTTCTGTAGTTCAGAAATGTTTCTGAAACTTTACCTGGTAATAAAAATGTCTTACAACCTCAAATATTAAATAGAACACTTTTTTTTTTTTTTTCTGTTGGTCTGGACCATATACAAAACCTTATGCCATATGCTGAAAATGGTTCTTTCAATTTGAAGTGTAATACTATTCTATTGTTTGTAGCATTTAATTAAAATGATTGCATTCATTAGAATCAAAAAGGTTACAGATGGAAAACCTATTATATCACTGAGCACATCTCCCTGTTAAAACATGAATGTTATGTAAGACCAAGGTGGTCCATATTATTCTGTTCTATTTCTGAGATTAAAGGAGAGAATATTACAGTAATAGTTTATATGTTAATCTGTGTTATAAGATTGCTGTGCTTTGATTACTAACTTTATTGAGGGTTGTGAATGCATTTTTTCTTTTTTTATTATTTTATTGCTGTTGTTCTGTTTTGTTTTGTTTTACCAAACTGCTAGGATATAAGAATGTAGTCCATCCTCAAAAAATACATTTCATCATTTCATGATGTCTGCTGTGCAAATGGTTGGCTCCAAATGGCATTTTAACAGATATTATCAGAGACCAGTTACATACCTCAAAGATGGTCCCAGGCTACAGAATCAGTATAAAAAAAAGGGTCTCTTTTGAAGTATGTGGATTTTTAGATTTTTGGCTTTGGTTAATGTCTAAAGTGAATGTAAAAATGTTTAAGTATAGTTTTAAATATGTTTCATCAAATAACCTACATGTTTATTACCTGATATTTTCTAATAGACAGTATATTTTGAATAGAAACTCCTATAACTTTAAATGAAGCATAAATAAAACATTAATGTCATGATATACTTTGTTTCATCATAGATATCTTTAGTGATATGTGAATAAATTATGGGCAAATAATTTTCTTTACTCTTATGACCACCGGAGAAACTTCCCTACTTCATTCAATTCCTTTACATCTGTACATGTGGATCTGAAAAGAGAACAGGGAACTTTTGCACTTTGCATTGTATCTTTTGATTACATTTGTAATATGCTATTGTGAATCACATATTTTCCAGGGGGAAAAAAAAATCAGACAAATAATTCCTACATTAAGTTAAAACAGATGGATATGATCTAGAAAGCCTTGCAGTGAGAATCTGCTTATGGGGGCCAGCTTTACCCTACCACAAGCAGGCTCAGTCCTAGGGACTGGTCTAATACAAGGGATATAGAAATATATCTCCTTCAAACATAAGGTTGCCTTCCTTGTCTTGTGTCATGCAAGCCCAAAATTAGACTGTTCTGCTGTGGTCTTGTCCTCTAACTAAAGTATTACTGAGGTGATTTATGGTGATTTAGACCTGCCATTGCACTGCTTTGCTACCATCTGTGCTGTACAAAGGGTACCTTTGGTTTGAGCACTTGCTGCTCACATGAGCCACAAACTGGAAAGAGCTCATAGCTAAGAGCCATCAAATGTACATGGTCATCCACAGGGGTCCACAGGTAGGTGATGGTGGTAGCTCTGCACTGGGTGACCACCAAGGTCCCAAGATGAATTGGCAGCACTGACCTCAATGCTCCCAGTCTGTGGGCTTGTTTATGCCCTGTTGGCCTGAGGGTTTGCATTTCCCAGCAGTTCCCATTCTGCTGCTGATTACATGGGATCTGGGCTGGGACCACATGAACTGTTTATAAATTCTGCATGGTTCTAGATCAATGGGTGTATGAACCCTTTTCTGCTGCTTAGGCCACAAGGAAATAATCATTTAATATTAAAATACTTCCAGATATCTTATTTTAAGGCATAAGCAAATTATTATTTAACTGAAACAAGTGTACACAAATATGTTTGTGTAGAGCTGTGGTGCTTGTTTTGTTAGGGATCCAAAATGATTGTATGTGCAGTAGAGTCTCGTGGAAGGCATATAATGTACAGTAAGGTGGTGTTTGAGCTCGCTTTGTTATTGTGAAATTTACCTATGTCACACTGGAGGGACTTGAGCAAGGGAGAGATTACCCACAGTGTTTGAAGAAAAGAAAAGGTAATACATTTTGCAAATAACACCTCTCTGTGGGGGGGTTTAAGTGCATCCTACATATTGGTTAGATAATACAAACTAAAAGTAACTTTTCTGATCTATGTGAACAAGGTAAAAGTGAGCTGGGGAGTCTGTGGAAGAAAACTGTAAGAAGGGAATAAACATTTTCTATGAAATTAAACCCCATACAACTGAAGCTGCAGGGAAAATCACCAGTTAAAATATAATAAACAGTCTTGAAGTCTTTAAATTCCCACAGGAAGGAATTGTTCTGTTACAGGAATCCAGTATTATTAAGTGGAATTCACCCGACAGGGCAGGAAATCCCCTGTAGGACATGCAGAAGTTTAAAGCTTAATGCTCTGTATTGAACTTCTACTGTATGCTTTTCAGTTAAAAAGAGGGTATTCAAATGAGAGAAAGAAAAGGCAACAACACTTCTCCCATTATCCGGGCATGCTATGCATCCCGCTTCTGCCCTTCATTAGTGGACTTGTCACTTCTTTAGCCTCTGTGGGACTGGAAATATTTCCTTCTTCGTGGATGAAATGGAAAAAAAAAGAGGGGGGGGGAGGAGGGGAGAGAGAGAGAGTTCCTGATGAGGAAATATTGCAGGATTGATTAAGAAGCAGACCAAGATAAGTTTTTGTGTGATTGTCCAGGTGCAAAGCCAATGTTGATATAAAGCAGGGATGGGACACAGGTGTGTTTGTTGGGCTTCCTTGGCCCTACCCCAGTGGCAGTCACGAATATTTGGAGTAGGGATAGCTGCCAGGGCACATATCACACATGCCTGTACACGTGTGGTACGTTCTTGTCAGCACATGAAATGGGATTAATATTGGTAGAAGAAGATGTCAGAGACTTAAAAATGACAGGGTAAAAATGTCCCAGTGGAAGCAAGGGGCTTTGCGACAGGAAGAAGCAAAGGCCAGAGAAAACATCTGTTGCCAACAGTGATACAGGGATGGAGAAAATAGTGTGGGAGGCAGAAGCACATATGCCTTGCTGCCAAGCATACTGAAAAGAAGCTAATACATTGGGTTTTACCACCCCCCCGCCCTTCAATAGAAAAGAAAAAAACTGATGCAATCTGCCACAGCTGTAGAAAGTATCAGTAGAAGGAAAACAGGTATAGGAATGGTGCTTCAAATAACTGACATACAGAAGCCTGAGACAGATAGCTGCAGAGGAAGGAAGGGAAGAGTTGGTAAAACACAAATTAAGTCCATGTCTGTAGAAGGACTTAGGAAGGTTAAGGCAAATCAACTGAAATTGATTCAGCTGTGTGGATTATCTCATTCTGGAGCAAAGCAGCCATAAAGCTTAGCTGCAGTTCACACAAGGGTGGGAAGATTGTATCTTATGCATATGGACTTCAGATTTTCAGCTGAGCTGCCTTTCTTGAGTGTCCTGTAGTCAGAAATTACAACGTGAGTATAACTTACACTTTCAAGTCACTCCTGGAGGAAGTGTCGCAGGTAGCAATGTGACAGGCATAAAGTGTATGCAAATTGCCCAATTAGATATAACCTGCTATTGAAGAAACAGTTGTAACAGCAACAAAATGCAGCACAAACCATTGTGCAATATAGGAATGCCAATTCAAAATCTGTCCTATGAATATATATATATATAATGTACTTGACTTTTCTGTTTATTTATTGGGGCATTGAAATTCTTCTGAATCTTGTGAAACAAGCAGTTCTGAAACATAAAGTACCCTCTCTAATAAGGTGTGATGGATAGGGATGTAGGTAAGAAAAGTGTCTTTATTTCTCAGCCCCAGTCACACAAACCATACAGGGATTAGTTATAGATTTTCACCCTGAACTGCAGCTCAGGTCAGTGTCAGTTCAGTAGAGACTTACACCATGCATTGTCTGCTTTTTCATCAGCATGGTTCTGAAAGCAGTATATAACTATGGGAGTGTATTTGAAAATTAAAAGTCACTGGTCTCTAAATAACAAGTGTAAGTGCATTAGATTATAAGCACTCTTTTCTCCCCCAGGTTTTCTTTGAATATCAGAGGGAAATGACAACATGCAGCATATTTCTAAGGTGTGGAGCGTCATTTGGTTTCAGATGGAGTATCTTTATTTTATTCTGTCTAGCAAGTTGCAGCTAGATTTATCTCCTGTGCTCTGGCCATTAGGAAGAGCGAGTGAATGTGCTCCTTCTCTCCTCTGGAGAAATCTCACCCACCCACTGGTGTGAGAAGTAAATTGTTCCTTCTCTTGGAAGCCTTCTGTCTTTTAATGTTGTATTCACCACTGTGGTATCTGGACACTTTCTGGAAGTGAATTAAGTGTTGTAACTAAAATCTGGCATGTATGCTTCCTCTGGCGTTTTTGCTTTTTTCAGCAATGTGCCTTTAAGAAACAAGTACCAAGGCTGTATCCCCCATTCTGATAGGTTTTCAGAGAAAAGTTCTGTGCTGAAAGAGGTGAACTGGTGTTCCTTTTAGTGTTAAACGTCTCACTGGTGTGTCTTACTCACATCCTGAGGGTTAAAATGGTTCCTAAATTTGACATCAAGTAATTTTGCCAGAGATCACACTGCTCTGGACAGGTGTGGGGATTTATTGTGCTTGCCTTGCTCACCAGCAGCAGGCAAGGTTCTCATCCTGAAATCACACGGCAGATCCAGCAAGTAGATTCCTTCCTATCATGGCAATTTAGGATGCCTGTTCTCTGAATCACCTTTCCATCAGAGCATAATAGATTAATCTTTTTTGCCTTTTAAATTGCAAATCTTGTATTTCTCTCAAGTTGGGAAGAAGTTTGTGATGCACAAATGCGGAGTAATTTTTCCACGGATCGCTTCCAAACTAAGCAGCTGTTATTACATGATTGTCTGAGATTTGGGGGGACTATTTGATGATCTGTGTGACCTCTTCTAATCTTATTATAATCATTGTTGCTCTCTGCTTTTCCTTGCTTTCTGATGGTTGCTATGGAGACATCGTACTCTCCCTTCCTTCTTAAGTGGGAGAGCGAGCCAAGGCAGCATCTCCAATCTCCCTCTCTTTCTCACCTTTCTCCCTCTCTCACACTTTCTGGCTGTCACTGGGAATCATGTCAGCTCCTTTTCTTCATCTCCAAAAGAAGCATTGATGGCCTCTTAGCACCAGCATGTTCATTCAGCATTTTTTGCTGCTCCCTGGGGAGAAGTGTGGCAACACAGGCTGCATCCAGAGTGCATGAGATCTGCCGGAGCCAGGCTCACCCTTTTCAGACTTGCAGATCCCTCAGCAGCTGTGGTGCATGCCCTGCAGAGGCACAGTTTGACCAGCAGCAATCTGGTCTGGGTGTGTGCCCATGGAGTACCCCGTGCTGGCCATTCAGCAGCATGAAGAGAGGATGCTGTATTCTGTTTACCACAGCAGTAATGAGGGACTGAAGCAGAATAATATTAGAACGTTTATGGTTGATTCAGAATGAGAAAATCAGATGCTTTTAAACAGTGCAGATTAGGTGTGAGATGTTTCCAGGGGATGTGTATGGATTGCATTTAAATTTGGTTTTTATTGTCTATTTCATAAATTATATTCCTTTATGGGATAAATTGAGTGGATTAGGTATGGAATCATCTGTAATTAACTGGGTGCTAGCTACTTAGGAGGGCACATACAGCTTGTGTTATTAAACAGCATCATGTCAGATTTAATGGATGTCATTACAGAAGTACCTCGGGGATCTATCCTTGGACCATTGTTATTTATGATCTCTATAAATGAACCGACAAGTCAGTGCACTGAGTACAACATTCATTTTTATTCTGATGACACAGTCATGTCCTGAGCTCCTAGTTGCTAACTGAACTTGAAATTTATCTGTGTGTATTTTTGAGAGTTCAGCAATGGTTAATTCTCAATGAAGTTGTTTTAAGCAATGCTACAGCAGATGTTCTGATTAAAGTAAGTAATTCCATGTTGGGTCAGGCCTACTAGTAGCCAGATACTGGTAGGTAAGCAGATCTAAACCTTCACGCAGAAGGAAAAAAAATAGTAATCCTGTACTAATCCCCTAGTCTATCAAAAATTAACATTTTTTTGCAGAACACTCCTTTACTACAAAAATAGATTTTCAATTTCTTTAATAGTATGATATATCTTATTGATTGTATGAGGCAGATACAACTGCTAAATATGGATGTGCAAAAGGATTCAGAAGTGAGTTAATGCAAACATTTCTATGTGCATTGTGCTGATGTGTAATTTTCTGTTCATTTGGTACTTTGGCTTTTTTTTTTTTTGTTCTCTTCTACCCCCCTCCTGTCCCCACCCCACCCCCACACACACACACATACATTTTGTAAGGAAAAAAACAGTGTGTGCCCTTTTTCAGGTTTCTTTGTGAATCTCTCCATGCTG
This sequence comes from Aythya ferina, assembly GCF_964211825.1. Lineage (NCBI taxonomy): Eukaryota > Metazoa > Chordata > Aves > Anseriformes > Anatidae > Aythya > Aythya ferina. Next base: position 19,646,313 of record NC_140304.1, read on the forward strand.
GAAATCTGCTTTTTATAGTGCAAATTGCTTTTCATTCAATGACAGTGATATGATTTATATGGATCATCTGCTGATATATCAACTCTTGGGAGAAAAAAACTGGAGATTAGGCCCGGATTCTGCCCTAGGGTTTGGATTAAGATTACCCATGGGGGAAGGAGGCAAGTTCCAACAAGTCTTTATTTCCGCCTATAAATTGAACTACAAGGCACCAGAGACAAAATGAGGAAGCTGAGCTAATGCTGCTGCTCTGGAAAATTGTGTTAGTGGCTCTGATAAAATTGAGGGTCTGACATGGCAAACGGAATTTAGTGTACAATGAAAATGACTGAGGGGAACAGGTCAGAAGGTGATTCATTCAATAGAAAGTAATCAGCAGAGTATCATCATAAGTTGCCTGTCCATAAGCAAATGAAAAATGACTGGTGTTTCTTTTATTGTCTCTGCTCTGCCTGATTGTCTGTTAGTGGGTTGCTGTACTTAGCTTAGTGCTGGAAGGTAGAAAGGTAAGGATCATCTCGTCCCTGACATGGGTCTCCCCTCCTTGGGGTGCACTGACTCAGGACAGCTTCCATGTGGGAAGCACAGGGGCTGTGGAGCCCAGGAGCCAGCTGGATACATCTTTTCCCATCAGGTGTTCTGTACAATTCTTCTCTTCCACATGCATACACCCATCCCTGAGCATGTCAACAGAGCCTTACAAAAGGCCTTTTTACTGGTTCCCACCTACTGGGGTAATCTTCTTGCCTTTAGCTTTTACCAGTCTCAGAAACATATTTCTGTTTGTTTACAGTTTCACTGGATTTCAGCACTTCATCTGTCAAGTGAAAAATTAAAGTGCTAAGCTACCTGGAAGTACCAGTCCTGTGACAAAGCAAGGGTTTTCCATTCAAATTTCTACCCAGAAAAAATATATTCTCAGCTTTAGTTACAGTATTGTCTGGTGCTCATTCAGACAAATCCATTCTACATTTTAAGTTTCCCAGGCCCTAAGTGATGTCACTATTTAAAAGAGATATATTGTCCTGATTCATTTTCCTATACCAGTTTAGCATCAGTGTAAACTTGACTTTTTAAGTCACCAGTGCAGTCAAGAGATCCAGGTCGCTGAAAGGAAGATGATTTACTGTTCAGTTAATAACATGTGTAATGTTCTTTTGTTACCTGCAACACATCATTGCACCCCTTTAGAAAAGCCAAAAAAGGATGCACTTAAATTATTTTTAAACTGTCAAAGGAATACATAATTCTCTTAGCTGGTTCTATTGGGCTTTAATCATGAACTGGCCTTCCCTTACCTACATAAAATGTAGAAACTGGAATTGATTCCTTTTTTTCTTAGTTCCAAACGACTGCAGTAGACTTTTCCTTATGCTTAATCAGTAAATACAATAATATCTTCCAAACGTGGCTCACAAGGTTATTTAAAGCAGAACTATGGCTGTTTTAATATGGTTATTGTAGCCATACATTTTGTTTTTATGAGTTTTTATATAGCACTATTACTTATATGCTAATCTTAAGGATATTGTTATAATTTGTTTTATGTGTTAAGTATTATAGAGGCAGTTGCTAGTATCACTACAGTTAAGGGTCTTATGAACATCACAGCTGACAAACAATTGCTTGCTGCCAGAAGCCCAATGAAACGGTTACACATAGGGATACAAATCACCTTTGCAGACAGTTTGCATAGATTTTCTTCAAGCAGGAAACCCATCTACAATGCATTATGTAGGAATATTTGCAGTTCTCTACACACACATGCTTGCGTGCTTACAAAATTCCCAGGCTAATGGTGCTTTCCTAGCAGGATGGTCACAGGCATATTCTTCACAGTCACTTTGCCTTGCCTTTTATCAAACATCTGTGTCATTTGATCCCTTTCTGTACAAGTCTCATGGAAGGGATATGAAACCCTATGCATGCTTTAGAGGTTCCTTGTTTTCTTTCTGTGTCATGCTCGGTGCTTTATTTTATTTGTCTCGTTCTAAAAGCAAAGTGATACATTTCCTTTGAGAGGGACACTCAGAGGCAGCAGTGACAACTCGCTTTTCTAGGCAAACTCCTACAGGAGCATTAATGCCAGTAAGTTCTGCAACAGGAATACATTCCTTATCCTGGATGTTAATGACATATGTGCTTTGTCAAGTGTTGTCATCAGGCTCACCAGGGACCCATATGACAATGACTTCTTAATTTTTGCTTCTGTCTCTGGGAGTGACAATGTGGATTTCTGCTTTCCTTTGCCACCTGGAGTTCTGTGAGGAAAGCTTAAAGGACTCATTCCTTATACTGACTGGCTGGGAATTTGCTGTTGTAAGAATCGTTGTTGATGGATTTTATTTACAAAGATGGTAGATCTTGAGTCCCTGTGCAAAAATGAAGGGCTCATTTATTGAAACACAGTGCATTCAGGCAGAAAAGCCTTGAGGATGAAAGGCCTGTTTCAAAGAGACCATCTCATCAGCAGCACCTGGAGCAGTATTTTAATATTAAACTGGTAGGGTTTTCTCTTGGTGAATGAATATGTAAGCCTACATGACACAGATGTTGTTTGAATGCTAGAGGAAGTCCACTAAGAATGAGGCATTTCTTAGGACAAATGATTTAAATTCCCATGTGCAAGAGGACATTAAATCGTATGATCCTATGATAATGCCCTCATCACTGAATTAATAGTTTAAAAGCATGAGGGGAAAGATGAGCACTACTTATTCCACCTGTGAGGTTATATTTTGAAGGCAGGCCGATCTAGAAAACATTTACTGGAACAGGGCAGAGAGTTGACATAGATAGAAAATTATCTTGGCAGGCTTTATACATGAGAGAAGCAACCAGACAGGCCTGGCTCCCAAATCTGTTAGCACTGGCGTGCCTGTTACGTGGTTTTGGAACTTTGATTTTGAAGAATGAAGCACCAAAATTCAGGGTTTCCAGGCTGAGTGTCATGGTGGGGTGAGGTTTGAAGATTATAGTCTCATTCTACAGAAACTGGCAGTTTCACATTCATACCCTGCTGAAGGCCCCTGGGACACAGTGCTAAGCTTTTAGGCCCTAGGCACTATGTGGTGTGTAGTCCTTTTGGCTAATAGTCTCAGTGATTTCAAAGCATTTGTGTGTGTATCATTGAAAAGAAATTAAATTGAATTATAATTATCACAGCCATTTATTCCCTAAATTAGTTATCTAGCTGTTTGTAGAGAGGTCAATAAGCCAATGGACTATATAGTAACTGGCAGCGAATGCCTTACGCGGGTAAATGATAATTGCTTGCAATGTTGTGGAGCCTGCAGACACGAGGACAGGAATGCTACACAGCTGGCATCATTTCTGTGTAGGGAATGAGCCGTAAGAACAGTGGTAGTTCTTGATCTATAACAGGAAATTGGCAAAGCATAACAGACCCATTATGATACACTGGGTGCTTGAGACAGCACAGATTCCACTTTTTTAAGTTTAAAAGACAAATAAATGAGGCAATATTTCATCATAAATTTTGGTGATCTTCTCTGAAATACTGTCTCATAGAGCCAGACACAAAAACAAGACAAGTTTCTATGTAAGTATAGGTACCAAGGGAATGCTTTCCCTAGTGATGATCCTCCTCTGTAATAAGCACCCAGCTCTAATTTATTGTACAAGCTAGACAATGACTGCATGTTGAAGTACCTAGATTATTACTTTTGGATGGCTTGTAATGTTTTTACATCTCTCTGATGAAAATACTTGACAAAAGACAGCTCTTCTTATTTGGAAGAACTATGCTATTGCTAAGTGGAATGTCTGTGCTTTGTAGCCTGGGAAGGCATGAATCTAAAATACTGATACTATGTAAAACAGCCCTGTCATCCATATGACATGGATGCCACTACATGTTCTCCACCAATGATTGATGTGACAAACTCCATATGTTAAAAGGAGACTGAGGAAATTTTTTTTTTTCCCAGATGGAAAAAATATGTAACTGTGGTACACAAACACTCTTTGCAGAGTTTCTCCATCCCCTGAGCAGTAATAATGTATCTAAAAATACAACTTGGATCTGGAACAAGAAAAATATCATAGCCTACCACCGCCCTAGTTTTCTGCACAGAAGAAATGTAGACATTTAAGGGCGTCAAGGGAAAGTTGATTTTTATTTATAGTGGCCATGTTTATTATTATTCACTACAATTATCTGGAGAGAGAATAAGAAAGAGTGCTTAAGGTGTTGCTTTCCAAGTAATTAACGAAAATATTTCAAATGTACACAAGGACTGGCAGATCATTCATCAGTGCTTATTTAGGGAAAGAACTCTCAGTAGTTTAGCCACGTGGGTTTGTGACTGCATCTTAAGGGAGCCTCATAATTAAAGAAAAGGAGAATAATTACAATTGTTAGCTATGAATATTTTATTATTACTGGGAGAAATAATACAAGACAAGATAGATAAAACCTGTAGTTAAGAGATCAACAATGATATCTTTAGATACAAAGTCTTATACATGGTTCTGGTTTGGGGATTTATTTTTTTCTAACTTTCCAAAGGGATTATTCCTGTCAGGGACACTGCTTCTACATGAAACTGCAAACAGAATAGAGATTTCTAAAACTAATATTAATATGTGTGTTTTCTATAGTTTGTTTGGGCAAAGAAATCTTATTCAAGGTTTGATGAATGGTAGGTTACTAATTTATGTTATTATGTAAGATAAGGCAGGAACATGTGATAATTAAGCCTTTAAAGCTGAAAAATATCTCAGTTTAAAGAATGTATTTAAGGAACAATTTTGAGATAGAAAACTTAATAAACATTAACACATTCTGTATTTCAGTTAAATCCCAATACTTCTATCTGTGCACATAAGGTGAGCTGATGAAAGTTCATTTGTTTCTATTTGATTCATTGAATACAGACATCTCTGAGGTTATGCAACAGTGTTATTGTGCAGCTGTATATTCAACCAACATCGTAAAGAAAGTTTGCATTTTTTTTAAACATCTAAGGCAGCAAAGGTTTTTATCATTGAGGAATAAAATATTCTGGAAACATTTTTTCAGCTCTAGGCATTCTCCACAGTATTTGAGAATATGGAACATATTTAAGATGTTTCAAGAATTATTTCTTAAGTTTAAAACTAAAAGTTTGCAAGAAGAGTACCACTACTGATTTAAAACACCAATAACAAATTGATGGACAGTTATCCTTACTTTGTCTTTGCACTGTTTTACATATCCATGTTTCCTTTTACAGCATAAATGTTTTAAAGAATTTGTTTTCTGTAAATAAAGGTCATGATAACAACAGCTGCTACCTTGTAAAAAGAGATAATGTCTTGGTCTCTAGAAGTTATTTCTGTTGATAGTTTGCCTGCAGCCAATCTTTCCCTGTTTCACAATTCATAATATGTTTATAGTTTAGAGTGAAAGACTACTGTCAAGTAGTCTGCAGAGTGCACAAGTCTGTGTATAATACATATGCACGTTCTCCCAAAAGAAATAATAAAGTATAGAGTAAGTTAGAAAGCTGTTTCCTAGATTCTGTGTAAATGCATTTGGCAGTAATAAGCTTGTTTTTATGGCTATGATTATTTTATACTTTTGGTGCTACTAATTTCTTATCAAGCACTGGAGCTCTCTGGGAATTTCCTTACTTTCATTTTGTTAAATAAGTAAGCACTTAGTGTAAACATGTTAAATCTGTTATCTTCAAGGAATTCAAGCATAAAGTAATTGTAGGTATCACCTTAAATTAAAGATAGGTAAAACTGTAATAATCTAAGATTAGAATAGGAACATCATTCACATCAATTTTGAGGCTAATTCCTGGTTAAGAAAGAAGGGACAATATTGTTAGATTGAACAGAAGAACATGTATTAATATACAAACAAAACAGTTCTCATGAAGAAATATCCCAGAGAAATATCAAATTTGCAAAGGTGAGAAGGTACCATCTACGTCAAGAGGCCAAGTGATTTGGGATGAAAATCTTTATTAAATATTAACTCTGAATTACCCGCATCGTCTTCTATTTCTTTTTATAAATAGTACTACACATTTTTTCCCTTGTCACTATGCTCATTTGCATTGGTTTCACTCTCTTTCACTCCTATCCTAACTTATTTTACAGTTTGTGCATTTCTCACAGCTGGATAACAAGCAGAAATCCCACTGCACGACATATAGCCCATGCTGATGAACACTAATTCTATGCATGGATCGTGTAGTGAAGCGTACAAGAAGAAAATTTCAATAACATTCTAGTTTTTCAACTAACCACCACACAACTGGAGAAGATTTTCAGGTGGATACAGATCTTATTTGAGGACTCACAAAGGGGACAGATTTTCCAAGTGATCCAGTCCCAACAGATTTCCCTTAGAAATTATTGCATTTATGGCCACATTTTGAAGATAGCTCATCCTCCAATGGGCTCACAAAATTCCAAGATCACAGTTTAAATCTTTTTTTTCTTCCATAAACAAAAATATGTTTAAATCTAAAATTCTGATGGTAGACTGATTTGATTGGTAGAGAATATGGTATTCGAATTTCCTATAATACATTAAACACAAACTATTGTAAAGCTAAGTATTTGGCCCCTGCATTTGTCATCCAATTTTCACTTTTAAATTCCCAGGTAACTAATAGCTGTTGCAAATTTGTTCAAAAAGCACCCATATGTATGAATAAATATTGAATTTATAAACTTCCCACTTGTCCACAAAGAAAGGTAACCATGCTGTGCCCTTCCCTATGTAAACAGCAAAGTTTCCTGAGTACAAGGAACCCAGTACATTTTGAAATAAAGGAGAAAGCAGCCTATTGCTTTCAGCCACCAGAAAACGTGTGAGTGAAGATGTGAAAAGGTTGATACTGCCATGGCAGTGTAGAACAAACACAGGTTTTCATTATAACTTTGCCAGAGTTCTTATGCTCGGCTTTTTGAGTAGGTAGTTCTCCCAGACTTTGATGTTACCTTGTGTTTGGTTTCCATTTAATAAACCTGGAAAAAAAAAGTAGGGGACTTACCTGGAGTTGATTTCCCCATCGTTAACCTTCTGTGATGCAAGCAACATGGACCCAAGTCTTTTGAAGGTCTGATGGCATTTTCCCTTCTGACGTTGCCCGGAGGGAGATTCCCCAGAGTCCTGTTTGCACTCTGCCTCAGCATGCTCATGGAACTGTGAGGTGCAGAGACTTGGTCCTCTCCTTTTTGAAAGACCATATTTTGAAAATACAGCTCCTTAACCTGACAGTAGTTGGACTAGTGCTGTATCCAGTGTGGTTTTAAACTTACATCAGAATACATTGAGAAGAATGAGACTTTGGAGGCTGACAGCTCAAGAAATCTTTGCAGGGTTGGTGAGGCTAAGTTTGGAGTTGTTCAATGCTTGCATGTCACAACAGTGTATTAGGCTGTTCAAAGAAATTGTTCTGCTCAGTATGTTAATGTTTGTTAGCATGAGTGTATAGCCTTTTGGATGGTCTGATATGCAAGATGCTGTAGGGAAATACTATTTTCCAAAGAGGTACATGAAAGGAAAGGAAAAAAGACTAGTTATTTGTGTCTGTTGGGAACAGTTAGTCCTATGAAATACAATTCACTGGCTATGTGAATCACAGCATATTACAATAAGGTAATATACATTTAATGATGGTAAAGTCTCGTGCTAATGCCCCTAAAGGTCTAAAAGAGCAGTGAAGTCCAATCGATTGTAGGAATATAAGAAAGAACTAAAGTCCTTCCTCAAAGCTTGGCTCACAAATAACCTGAAAAAATTTAGTGAGGGTGTGTAAGATCATTTTGAATGTTATGTATCTTGCCTTCATTTAAGAAGTGCTTTAAAAGCTTGATCTGGAAGAACTCAGACTAATTTTCAGACTGCTGAAGTTTAAATCAGCATTATGTAAAACAATATGCACTCAACCCAGATTTCAGTGCTTTAAATAACTATGCTGCTGGCAAAAATATCAGGCTGAAGACTTGGTCTCTGATTTCTACATGACTGTGTTTCCCATTTGTTGCCGCAACCTCTTTTAACAGGAGTCCAGGAGAGGCTGCTATTCTACAGCAAGGGGGTGGTTCATTTGCTGTGACTATTAAGGGCAGAAAATACTCCAGACCATTAGTTGCCAAGGGCAGAATATGATCAGGCAGGGTGGGGACATCCCCTTGTTCTGTCAAGTCAAGGAAAGGTGTTGCTGCTGCTGTGGGCAGGGCCCAGTGTGGGGCAGAGGCTACCAGTGCCTTTGTTCCCCAGCTTTTCTCCAGCAGCTGCTCAGCAGCAGGAATGGCAGCTCTGCCTCACTGACTCCTCTTCTAGCTCCTAGGATTTACTTAATTTTGCCATGTTAATGGTCTTGGCTAAAGTGAAAATGATTAAACCACATTTGACTTTAATTTGTTGAGCTGACATGCACTTTTTTTTTTTCCTCCCAGTGTGACAAATTACTAAAACAGCAAACCAAATAAAGTGTAATTTACAGTTAGTCCGCTGTTGCGTGAACATAGAATTAAAAGCAAAATAATTTAAGAATTTCATAGTACTTTAATTAGAAAAATTACTTGTTCCAAGTCCCCCATGTTCTGTGTTCCAACCTACATTCAAATTTGGTCTTCACAGAGTTTCTCAGAGTTGGACCCCATATTGTGAGACAACTTATCAGGGAGACATAGGTCAGGTAAAAAAAATGATGATCGTTTGTGGAATTTCAGCATAGTACTGTATACGTACAAATATAGATTTGCCTAGCAAAGCAAGTAAATCCAATGCTGATTTTGAGTTCCTGTTCTAGGAAACTTCGTTTTAAAAGTACTGTTGGAGATGTAGACTGGCACATCTATTTGGTTGTATTTGGTGGTAGCTGGGATTTTCTCTGTTAGGGCCAATTAAGAAGACTTGAAAGAGAGTGAGAAGCTCATACAGAGAAAGAAAAGGAATATTTTGTGAATGTTGAGTAAAGGAGCTTAAACAGGATCTAAATATAATCAGCTGTAGGTTTGTAAAGCATAATATTGAAAGACAGCATTTTTCTCAAGTCATCTAAGTTTCATGGAGTGCAACAAAGCTTATTAATATTACAGTGAAGAGAAGGACAGGGGCAGCCAGTGAATGAAACATCCTAGTTTGGCATTGGTAGGAAAAGGAAACAGGAGTCCAAAGACAAGATCACTCAGTGATTCAGATATGTTTGGATGTCAGTCATTCTAGCTGATTGTTTTACAATTTGTCTGTGCCTGCAGGTGTGTGATGAAAATCTGCCAATGATACAGCCTTTGCACAGAGCATTTGTTAGGAAACCCTAAAATATAAAATAAAATAAGATTTTAAAGACAACCCACAGCAAGGGAAACAACTCAATCTAGAGTCTGACAGGACTTTTTCTGTTATACTTGAATTACCCAAATCTCGTATAAAAACAGTAAAAATACAATCTTGTCTGCTAGAAGCTCTCTTCAGGCATTAGACCTTGCCTCCTTAGTGCCAAGGAGGATGCAGGCTGATATTCATCTGGCTATGTAGCTGTGTCTAAATTCCTCTTTGGAGAGTTGTGGTGGGGGAAGGAGCATACTCATTGTGTGAGTACCAGCATTAGTCTGGTACCAGCACCAGCTGGCCTCCAAAACATCTCATGCTTAATTTTCTGAAACATTATTAAAGAGGGTAGAAAAATCTGAAGTGGTTGTGTACAGCTGTGATTCCCCTTATGACCATGGTTCCCAAATGACTGTGGTTTATACCCAGAAATCAAAGCATTTAACAGGCAGCAGTGCTGTTACTCTTACCAAATCATGTGCTTAGGAACATCTTCCCGATTATAACTGAGTTAAAGCAAGGCCTGAAGACAAAATGGAAAGAAAAGAGGTGATATTGAACATTAAAAAAATGGGCAGCATCAGTGCCAGCTGGGTCTATAACCTTTACTGGGAGCATAAATGAGAAAAGATGTCATTATGATGCAAAAAGCACTATCAAGATCTTGGGTGTATCTGATAAGCCATTGATCAACCATTTTGTGACGTGAATTTCTTGTTCTTTCTCTTGCTAGAGATTGGAGCACACACAAATGACCTAGTGGTGAGACAGTCTTTGTTCAGTTGTTTCAGTTCAATGAATGATTTGCCACAAACTCTGTTTCTAATAAAGTATAGACTTTTTCCCTGCATGCAGTCAGCATGATCATATTACATCCTTGAACCTAGCCAGTCTGCAAAAGTATTCGAATGCTACTTGTTAGCACATAAATCTGTTTTGATTGGTTACCAGCAGTTGTCTGCTTTCTGTACTTATTCCTCATGATATATTGGTTAATTGTGATTGGTCAAGAAATCTCCAAATTTTTTCTCTTCCTTAGCTGAGTGAGAATCATTTGTCCTGTGCAAATATAAATTCACTGACACACTTCAGTTCGTTTTAAAAGCCTTTTTTGATCCTAATACCTCTGGCTACATCTTTGGAATTTACTTCAGTAAACATTCAAGCTAGCAAAACCCAAATGAATATTTTTTCTTTTCTTTTCTTTTTTTTTTTTTTTTCCTTCCAGAAAGCAAATACACAAATGACATTAATATGGCTTAAGTAAATTCATTTATAAATACAAGCAAATACTCATGGAAAATGTAGCCCCATTAGCAGTCCCCAGAGCTTGTCAGTCTCAGATAGGGTCAAGGGCAGGGGGATATAACGGTGTTAAAGAAAAACAGATGCAGGCAGATAACTCTTGTGTGATTCAGAGATATAATTCACCTGAAGTAAGAAATGGGATCTGAAATGCAGCCCCACTCTCTTAAATAGAAGGCACTCAAGCTTGTTTTTGTAGCAGGTTGCAATTTTCTTAAATAGTCTGTTCTACGTGTTCTTTTTCCAGCCAAAATGTATTATATGTTTCTGTACTTTTTGAAGTGGGTAGTGTAGAGTGGTGTGATTACAGCTTTTAGCAGCCGCTTTTTGGCTGTCTGGGTGTCCTTTGGTAATTGAAAACTTGTTTATTGGCATCATTTGTTGGACTTTATTTAATCACTGCTTCTCCTCTAGGAGCTGCTTTATCCCTTCTGAGGGCTGACTCTTTGCATAGGCTTTGTCTGCTTTCTGGCACCTGGCAGGCTCAGTTTCATGCAAGTGGATTTGTAATTTAGACGTGGTGAGTAGCCACCAGCTATCTTGTCAGGGGCTGTGGTGGGGATCTGCTTGTCCAGGGCTCAGCGGTGCCGGCCTCGCTGCTGGTGGCCCTGATAAGTACCTGGGCAAGGAGAGACGCCTTGCCCTGTGCCGTGCTGGTTGGTTGCCAGCTGCTGCCGCAGCCGTTCCCACCAAGGCCACCCTGGTTCTACCGAGTGCAGCAGCAGGCAGTCTGGCTGCATTTTTAATTGGGAAGAGTTTGCTTAACAGTGCTCTGTTTATCAAAGTGGACCCTTGTTAACACTGATCACTTAGATTTCTGTTTAATCAAATTACATACAGTGTAGACTAGGTTTTGCTCTAATTTAAATATTGCCTTTTCATCCTTGTCAGCACAGTGCTGCTGCTTTGCTTCCTATTAATCCTGAGAGGAAAGAAGGGGTTTTTATCTTAGATTACTGTTTCTTTATGGCACCTGACAGAGGCTGGTGCTTGCTGGCAGGGTGAGAGGGATGCTGCTGTAAGTGACCAACGAGCTTGTTTGCTGTTGTGAAAGAGATTCAAATGCTGTGTTTGCCCCAGTCTAATCACACTAAATTTCTTTGTGACCCCTTAGGAAAAGCTGCAGGCAAGGTTCTTCTAATGGGATAGTTATAGGAACGGGAAAGAGTCATCAAGTTTAGAGTCCTAAGTGTCTGTTGCATCTGAATTTTAAGCTTATCAACTAGGGGAGAGGGCTTGCAGATCAATATTGAATTGCTTCTTTTACTACCTCTGTGGAAAGGATAGCTAAGAGTTGCTGAATATTTTTGCTTGGTTTATAGTGTTTTGTTGTTAGTGTTTTTGTTTTAAATAATTTATTAGTGCTTCCTGCAGAGGAGCATCATTCTTATACTGATGCCTATACATAAGGATGTGCTTTCGTATATATGTGGTGAGTATCTTCTTATATATGTGGTAAGCACATGTATTCTTTCTTTCTGTCAGTCAAGGTGGAGGCTCAGAATACAAGAAACCCATTCCTGCTGTTGGGGGTAATATGGACAGGGAGTGACTAGCTGCCAGGTGTACATGAACCGTGAAAATGGGAAACAAAAGAATGTAATGCATGTATTTTTTATTCTTGTGAACAGAATGTGCCTGTATGTTCTCCTGTCCTTGTGTTGTTTGAGAACTGCCAACAATTAATTGTTGGAAAGGCTCAGGAGTGTTTTTTTTAAATGTGCTTGTTTATTTGCACTAGAAAATGAAATACACGGAGACATGCCCATACATATACATACATGTCTATTTATAGATGTGTGACACAGGATAGACTTCACTTTTACTGTTCAATGACAGATTCTTCAGAGCCCTGGCGCAGACCCAGTTAAGCAAGCCAGACAGAGGAACTGCCTTATTCTGAGTTTATAACAAGCCCACCTACTCAATTAGGTTGTGTTGGTGACAGAAGATTAGAATACATGCAGAGTGGATGCTTATGTATTTGTTTCAAGAAATAACATTATTCCTAATGCAGCAGCAGGAAACGGTTCTTAACATTTCTCCCTGAAAAATCATGCTTTCTGGGTGGAATCTTGGAATTGACCTGTTTGTTTTGTCCAAAATCACACCCTGTGCACCTGCTTTTCATCAGTTTATTCTAAGACTTTTAAAAATTATGCTGTTTTAGCCAGTAAATTTTAGTCTATCTCTGTTTTGTAAAATAATGAAGACAAAATTTGTTTGTTTACTTCTCTATGGCAAGTTCTCTAATATTAAAAGAAAAAATCCCTGATCCTGCTTATCAGCTAAATCTCCCTCAGGTTTGCCTCTCTCAGACAGTTAAAGCCATAGTGCTTTAAAATAGACTTGAAATTATAAAAAATAGACTAATACTGTTTATGAAGTGACATGGCCCTACATAATTCTTAATCATTTTGAATTTTTCATGCTGAGTATTAACAGTTTTTAATAAAAATACTTCTTTTAATAAAAATAATTAAAATAAATTCATTGTCAATATGAATGCATTTGTAAAAACAGTCTGCTGACAGTCTATGGAAGCAGGGGAAGTTACATTGGCTGAGCATATTGCTGACTATGGTTTTTTGTATTGTATTTGTTCTCCATGTTTTTCTTTTTTCTTGTTACTGTTTTCTCTTGTAATATTAAATGATTGTATTAAAGCTTCATGAGAGTTTACCAATTTTATTCTTAATTTCTGTTTTGCAATCTCTGCTATTATCAGCAAGTTGCTAGTTTTCCTTTGCATAATACCAAAACTTTCTAGGTTTGAAATACTATTATATCTTCTTTATTGGGAAAATCGTTCTGCAGATGTTATGAATCCTGACAGAAGAAGAAAAGGGGAATGAGGCCATACTACTGAATGACCTTAGATGCAGAGCTATAAAGCTGGTAAAATGGTTGCTGTTGTAAAATACCTAATTACAAGTATTAAGATGAATGAGAAGTAGATCAAGTAGACAGAGTTGTGTGTTTTTTTTTTTCTTTTTTTTTCTTTGTTTTTTTTTTTGTTTGTTTGTTTTTGTTTGTTTGTATTTTTGTGTGTGTGTTTTGTTTTTTTTTTCCTCCTCCGCCCCCCCCCCCCCCCCCATCCCTTTAAGGAAAAGCTGGTATCTATCCTTTTTTGCACAGTACAGCTAACTGAATATTAGTCCCACTAAAGTTGGTGGGAATGGTGACAAGCCCCATCACCTTTGTGAGGAGAATTTAATACAAACATCAAAATATGTGCGAGTCTGTAAACATATATGTATATATTCATAGTGCATATGCATAGATGAATACAAAAATATATAGAGGGAGTTTGTGATGTTTTTCCTTCCTACTTTTTTTCCCCTTATTCTCTTGGAAAAGTTAAGTGGCTACTTTTGATAGTGGTTTGCTGTATTTTAGTGAGATCTTCAATACCTTGGAAATAGAGCTCCCTTATGTACCTTATGAAATATCCAGTAGTGTCTCTCTCTTATGTCTCTAGACTGTATCTGAAAAGCTGCTTTGCCAGATGGCACTGTAGATCTGTAACATTTAAACATATTTTTGGCAGCCCTGTGCATGCATAATATCCTGGGTGAAATATTTTTGCTTGCCAGGCTAAAAAAGTGTGTAAACTTCAAAACTGCATCCAATTACACCTGAATATCTTTCTATATCTTCTTGTCCAAGTACCTACAGAGAACTTGGCTTAACTAGTAATAAGCAGATTAAACAAAAGTGTAATCCTCCACTACAGCTGTTATCTGCCTCTCACCAAAAGATATGACAAAAGTAGTGACTTATTTTAAAAGTTCTTCTGATGTCTTGGATCTGGTACTGCTGAGCAAATCTTACCTTTAACATGTTGATACCTACATATACTTCTGTTGGTATCCTGGTTAACTTTTAGGACAGGTTATGACCATATCTGTCTATAATTCATAGAGCTGTTTTCCCCATTGTTTTAGTACAAGCAGTCTCCTCTTTACCACATGTGATAAACAGTTTAAGACTCGTGTCAATTGTGTGACCTCTTTATTTAGCTGGGGCACACAAATAATGTTGTTTACCAAATACGTGACACTTGATGATATTTACTAAATAGATGACATTCACCAAAAAGAGTAACATTATTAACCCAATGGAAACTCACAAAACATTTTGGAATATAGAGAGCAGACGTGTAAGGAAAAGTGGAAAATGCTGACTGAAATTTCAAAACCTATCAAGTTCCAGATATGGCCATAAACTTGTATTCATTTGTCTAATCAGAAATTAAGAGCAACAGTAGGGGCAGCTTGGAGAAGGTTGAATTTGGAAGTCTGTTTTTTCTCAGGTTTATTGAGATCTTGAGTCAGTCCTTTGGGTTAATTTTGCTACTTTAAATTCAAGTTTTAATCTTATGCAAGTAAATTTGAAGCACTAGTAAACGGCACTACCATCTCTTAGCTTACTATACTTTTAGCTTACTATACTTACTATTACTTATAAGCATGCTCATATTTACATGTAGACTTATCCAGATTTTAGCAGCAAATAACATTATTCAATTTATGAGTGCTGAGGCATACACTGTCAAAGGCTAAATTCCCTGAGAGGCAAGCGTTGCGCTGTCTGACTTTAAGCCGTTAGACATCCAGTGTGAATCCAGAAGCTGGGTGGCAAGGCTGCCAGCATGAGTGCAAGGGGGAGTTAAAAACCTCAGCATGGGATTCAAAGCTGCCATCCTGGGTTCACTCATAGGAAACTAAAGAATGCTCAATAAGGGCTTTGAGGTGTCAGTTTTGTCTCCTCAGATAGGTGTATATACTACCATATCTCTTCCCCTTTTGTTTCAGGCATTGCTGTCTTTTAGAACATGCATAAAAGGGGAAGAACTTCTTACAGTCTACCACTTGGTATGCAGGCGTATACTTGATTCTTGGCTTCTTTAAGTACTTTCCAGTGCTTCAGTCCCTTTTATTTTAGTGAAACAAATTTAAGTAGGAATTTCTACCTCTTCAGAACATGCCTACCAAACCAGGTAGGCAGTAGTGTCATTCTCTCATTCGGGTACAGCTGTACCATTATACAGAAAGCTGGTGAGCAGAGAAACATAAGTTTGTAGTTTAGTGATCGGGACACTTTTCAGGAGGAGTGCATTCCTGGGTTGTGTTTCCTCTCTATTCAGTTAGATATCTGCTTCTGTATTTTATATTAAGCAGCTTAGTTTCTAGATTCCCGTCATGACATTCTGCTAATTTTAAAGCTGTTGAGCCTTGTCAAGACTAAAATGTTCAGTTGACTCCTAAGTTTTCAATTCTAAATGTCTTGTGAAAATTGAAGTGGAGTCAATGCAGCTTAAACACCTCCAGGATTAAACAGAAGCTGAATGGTCATAGCACATGTATAAATGCCTTATCCACAGCTGTGTGCTTAAAAACTCTGTCATCCAATGACCATTTCTGCTTTTCATATCTACTTTTAGTGTTCCTCCGAAAGCTCCTTGATCCCAATATTTTCTGTGCAACTCTTCCATAAACGCTACTTCAACCAATTCATTTCAGGCATGAAATGAAATTAAAAGACATGGTTAAGAAAGATATGAAAATCTTAAGCAGCAGCTGGAGAAGAAAAAAAAATGTAAAGTAGTATGAAAAGATTAAAAAAAAAAAAAAAGAGGCAAAATGTAAAACTGCAGGGAGGAGTGAAGAGAAAGCAACAACAGTGAGGACATGAAAGAATTCTCAGGATTTCAGTTGAAGTACAGTTAATTCATACAGAGTATGGAACTTATAAGAATTAATATAAATATTACAGATAAAAAGATTTGAGGACAAGATGATCAAGTATTTAATCTTTTTGTTGTGGTGGTTGGTTTGTTTGTTTTTTACTGTTTGAATCTTGTCTGATTTTTTTACTGTAAAGACCCAAGCACTAAATTTTTTTTATTCTGTGGTTATTTCCAAGTCCATAGAGATTTAGGGATGTAGGGAACCAGTAACCATTTTGGCCAAAGATGGCATTATAAGTGTTGTAGTGATTGATACGCATGTGAGCCATGCTTAGGTTTCTGGATTTGTTTTTAAAGATGAGCAAGCCACAAACATTTTGTAATAGAACATGTCCCCTGGATGCCTTCCAACTCTCTCCTTTGTATTCAGATCTTGGAGTAGAGCTTCTTTTTGTTGAGGCTCTTTGACACTACTGACTGGATAGATGATTAGGCTAATCATTTATATGACCTGTTTTACAGGTCATATGAATTATGACATGACATTACATCCACATCAGACTGTTCTGATGTGGAACATCCACATCCCCCAAAATAAAGGAAAATCTGTCCTCTGTGATATTCCTTTGGATTATGGGACTTCTATATTCACCAAGGGGATCAACATTATTATGCCTCATGCCTGTCCAATTTAGCACTTACTAGTAGATCTTGGAGGATCTTTCAAATAATGTCAGGGTCCTGGCACATCTAGACTTTTACCTTAAGATAACTGTGTGGAACAGTGAGGTCTTTTATCGTCCACTGAATTCAAAATTAAAAGCCAGATGTAGCTAGTTTTCTCCAAAGCAAGAGCTGTGTGCTTTATAGTAGTTGTGTGCTCTCTGCTTACCTGAGACCTTGACAGAAACTGAGAGGCAAGAGCCACTCGTTTTCAGGAGAGGGTTTTTGCCTCTTGAGCATGCACCGATTTTTTTTTTTGTTCTCATTTCAGGCATTTGGTGGCTATGAGGCTGTGCCTTGTAAATATGGTCTCTCTCTCTGTCTTTTGTAGCAGTGAATTTGGACTGTGATAAGCAAAAATTTATCATCCTCTTGCCCTGTGGTTTATAACTAAAGCAAGAAAAAAAAAAAAAGATAATAATAAAAAAATAAAACTGTAAATAGACGGAAGAATGGAGGAAAGACAATTCTGAGAGAACAGAATTGTTTCCTGCCAAGTGGAGATAGAGAGACTAGAGTAGTGTTGATGAACCCAAATATTTGAGACCCTTTCTCTCTCACATTTCTCAGTCTATGACCTAAGTAGTCTTGGTCTTCTTTTGGGAATCCTTAAAAATACATTGTGTTGTAAATGATAGGTATATTATATAGCTATCACGTTTTCCATAATATTACTGCAGATTTCTGATTAACCATGGCTTCAAAATCTCTATTTCTATTTGTAACATATTACTGTGCAAATGTATAATTTGGTCTCGGGAGCGCAGATGTTGCAGTGGTGGTTTCTGACCTCCAGATGTGTTTATTATAATCCATTCATTGTAAAGAAAAATCAAATAATGATAAAAATTCGAAATTGTAAAAGTTGCAAGCAACTGAAAATATCACTCTTCTGTTCTGCATTCCATTCAGGCTCTCCAGTGAATATGTGTTGTAGATTGTATTATTCCCTGATATTCAGATCCCCGTATATTTAAATATACTCCTTGCTATAAGCTCTGACAGCTGCATTCCACTGGAATCATGAAGCTGTGACCAGAAGAAGAAATCTCACTAGCACGGATAGGAAAACTAAGCTTATGAAACTTACCACAGGAATAAATAAAAGTGACTCACAACATCACACTATTCAGCAAAACTCAGCTCATTCGGTTGACTTTCCCTCATTAAATTTCTTATGTGCAGACACACATTTTTCTATCTTCTTTTCATGATCTCTGGAGAAGAGAGATGTTTTTTAAATTCTTGGGTGGAGTCATGGTGATAATCAACTTGTAAGAAAATAGAAATCCAGCAGCTAAACAATACCATCTTGATTAGATACAGAGAAGAAGAAGAGAAGAAAGAGGGGAGAAAAAAAAAAAGTACCTACCTGCCTTTTGAGCCCCCAGGGGAAGTAGAAGGGAACATGAGAGCATGAGAGTATTGTGAAGTCCTTTAGTTTGGTGTTATATTCATAGGTTTTGAGAGGGAGCATAACAGCTGGAGACAGTATGGAAAACGTGTAACATTGGCTTAATCCTGTTTCATTGAACGTGGATCAACATTTTTAATATCTAGAAAGAGTCACATCCTGGTCTTTTCAAAGGCTGCATGAGATTAACCCTTTGATCATTGTTGGGAAGAATCCTAGAGCTTTTTTATCTGCTGTTTGGAAAATTAGGCATGGTATGAATATTGATTCTCTGACATTGGTGAGCAAAAGAACTTACCTCAATTTTCTACTGAGAGTTTGACTCAAAATCAGAAACTGTCATTGGAAACAAAGATTGATGTAGCCTGTGACTGTGGTTTTGAGCTTCTTATTTTTTATTACACTTCCTGATGTGTCACTCAACTAAGATTTCCTTTTTGAAGTGGGGCTATAGATCACTGTCTGAAGTTGTTTCCATTTGTACAGTTTTGTTTCACACTATTGTGTACTTAGTGGTATTATTGGTATCTGGCCACAGCTAGATACCAGCTGCTGCTTCACATGCATCACTTTTTTTTTTTTTTTTTTTTTTTTTTTTGTTCATAATGCCTGAAAAGACATTGTTTGTGGAAAGATGTAGTGACAGAATACCTGAATATTTACTTTTAGAATACTTCTAGTTACTAGAATCCATGCTACTACAGTGACTTCACATGTTCTGAAAGTCCTTCACATGTTCTGAAAGTAATCTTTATTCCATTTAGACTTAGTAAATCTTTTGTAGAGGGGGGAAAAAATATATATTCTGTGTAGAATATGCGTGGTTTAAAATTTATTGGACATGTTATAAAACACTATGCATTTTTACTTGGCTTTGGCTCTGATGATTTGCTTATGATGTATCTGATTCCAGAGTACAGGTAGCTTCGTAATCTTAATTCAACTACATATTTATTCCTAATTTCTTTCTCCTTTAATTGTGATTTAAATCCCACTTTTACTCCATTCTTAGACTCAGAGACCTTTTCAGATTTTTCTTGTTCTCTTGTCTGGTAACATACAAAAGCACAGGAATCACTTCACACCTCATCACGCAGATACAGGGAACAGAAATAGGAATTATGATAAGTTCCTCCAGTTGTACGTGTTTTTCACCTTGGTAAGTATCTTAATTCCAGACCATATCCTCACGTTTATGGTTTCATCTGACTTGATTATGCTTCAAAGAAAGGTCTTACTAGTTTTATATCTGAAATAGATTATGTAAAGATAAATCATTTAGAGTTTTACATACAGCTCTGTCAAAAATGAATAGTATTTCTCTTTTTTCTTATCCCTATGATGCTCATTTGAAGGATCCTCCAGTTGATCATGTTCTTAAGTATTGGGGGGGGAGAATGGGGGGTGACATTTTCTTGCTCTTTTTCTTACCCTTTCTGCATGTTCTTATTCCAGTGGAAAACATCAAGGACTATGACACTTGTTTCTGAAATAGTTCAGGATAAAGACAAAGAAAAGATAACTTCTGATTTCAGAACTTTCGTTCATATTGCTGCAAAGAGCTCTTCCATTTATATTTATTCACAGTACTTTCCTTATGCCAAAGTATTAGTTATCAAAGACTGGCACTTGAACAAAGTTACCCATTCAGTTTGGTTACCTTTTAACAAACAAGTCTGTTTTTACATATTACTTTTTTTTTAAGTACTAATAATGGAACTTGAGGTTTGAAGATCAAGTCAGATCAGCATCCAAAAAAAATAAAATTGCAGTCCATCTGTCAAGTTATTTCATTTCATTTGTAATCTGTTACCTACATTTCATGTAGTAGTTAGTTCCTGTCCCAAGAACAAAATCTGCCTATATAAAATTAACCAATAAAACAATTACTTTAGGGAAATGGAAGAGATCCACACTTTTGGCATTTGAAAATCCACATTCAGTGTTTGGCTGAATGCCCCTGTATATTTACCACCAGAATATACTTAGCTACCTGATGCTCTATTGTGTGAACATTTGTGAAGATGGAACAAAAATATTAGAGGTGTATTGGAACTCCTTAGAAAAGTGCAGGCTGTAGAAGGAATATCTTATATAACTCCAGCTTAAATAAACAGACAACTTATGTTACAGACGTCTCAACCAAAACAAAAGGACCCTGGTCACAGTGATAAAAGATAACGCACTTCTGTAGACTTGTCGAAGACAAAATTTTATAACAAACAATCAAAATAGCAGAAAGGCATTTAAATGTCTCTCCAGAATTCTCACATCAGTTAAAAGCCTTTGGTTGTAAATCTGAATAATGCTAAATAAATCAAATCTGACAGTCATTTCTACTAAATACCTTCTGCTGTGATCTGAATACCAGCTGTCTGATACTTTCAAATATGAAGCAGGTTATGGAGTTGGATTGACTTCATCCCACCTAGAAAGGTGAAAATGGTATTCTCACTTCCAGTTCTGTTTAGGTGATAATTAACTAGGAATAAAATAGTAAAGATGATGCAGCTGTTATATCAAATTATGAACCTGCCCTTAGTCTGCAGGCTGTATTGAAATCAATAATAGTTTAAAGTCAATAGGATCTATAAGACGAGGAGAATTTGATTCTCATTAGACACTTTCTTATGCTCATAATCCTTGAGAATTTTCCCAAGTAATCTGTTAAATTAGACCCTGAGTTATTTACTGGAGAAAAATAGAGCAATCACAACCTCTGCAATAGCTTTTGAACAAGGACGTGGAAACATTCTTTCTAGGGCAGAAATAATATTCATAAAGACATCTGGATTATCCACTCTATCCTTGTAGATCGTCAATGGATCCCTAAATTTCCAAGCTGCTCATAATTTCTTCCCAGGCTACCTCTCCATCTTCCATGAATCACTGATTTAGAAACAGTTTTGAACAATATTTTACCCTAATCAGTAATATAGGACTAAGGCACAAAATTTTGGGAAAGCAAAACTTATTAGTATTAATGTATTTATTGGATACTTATTATTTATTACTTGTTATTTATTATTATTATGCTAGTACTAGAAGCGGTATATTTTTCTTCAAATAGCTGATTATGTTAATAAGTAAAGATATCAGTTATGAAAGCTAGACTTCATTAAATATTGATTCAGAAGTCACAAAGCCTGTCCATACTTTATTACACAAATAAATGAAAAATTCCAGAAGCTGTTAGTCTGTATGAACCATTCATGATTTTGATAATAATTTTCAGGAACACTGCTGCTGACATGCCACCTTGGGGGCAACCTCAGTCATTTATTTACTTTGTGATGTGCTTGATATAACATTGTCAGAACAGAAAAGATGCAAACTAATTAAAAATCCTCCCTTTGCCCAACTGGAGTAATTTACCAACACAGAGGCCCTTTGATGCATTCAGTTTTATTGTGAAATAAAACACTGTGTATTTCTTACAGCTTTTGACGAGATTCATTTTGAGTCTTTGTGTCAGGAGATGTACAAGTGTTATCTGTAAATGAGAAATGTATGCAAGGTACTCAACTACTGCTGAATTTCAATGAACTTTGTGGTTCTAATGCCATGAAGCTCTGTCAAGTGTTAACAGAAATTAAAGGTAAAATTCATATGGAGCTTTCACAAATCACAGTCTTATCTGTCAACATTTTATAATAACCTAACAGTTATGATCTATCAAGGTATTAAAGTGCAATTCTGAGCCCCAAAGGAAAAATCATGACATTCTCAGACCAGTAAAATAACAATAAATATTTTTATTGAACAGCATTGTCAAGCTTTCCTTTCAGACTTTTCTCACTAATTGCATTTCAAACAACTTCTATTACAAACTCTGAAAATAGACTGGAAAAAACACTGAGACTGTTATAACTTTGAAACACTTTAGATAACACCAGTTCATGTTTATGTAACATTTCTTTTCTCTTGTATTTTTAAAAATAAAGCCAATTTTAAATTTTTAATAAGGAGTTTTCTTTACAAGCACATTAAACTGTGGAACTACACTTCCCATTTAGCAGGGCTGGAGGGACATTAAATACATGAAAGCATTCCATCTTATCTGTCAACACGTACATTTCTGTAAAGATGTCTGTTATATAAATCCAGACACTGTACAGAAACACATAGCATTACATTCAACTACTTGGCCATAACTTTGAAAATCTATCAGGCCTCTAAAATTCATTATGCTTATTCAAAACTGTATTAATCTTATTTTCTGCTGCTGAAAACATAAAGGATTAGAGCCAGATTCTGGTCTGTGTTACAGCCTGGTTTTGCTGCTCCAAGGTTCAAAGGGCCAGAAAGCCAATCATAACAGTCAGTGAAGGGTTGGATCAACTTAATCTGAGTCCACCTTAGTTTTCCAATTCAAAGTTGTGCAGAATTTCAAGTATTCCCTGTTGTAACAACATCTGCTTGGTATTATCTGAATAAAAAGCTATCCATGAAGATTGTATCTTAATTAGTTATCAGTTTGCTGTTGCCTTTTCACTGAATGGTTTGGAAGTTGCCTGTTTGTTCAAGGTGTGGAAAAATCAAAGTTCAGTTCTTATATGTGTTTACCACATGCACACCTGTCTGAGGGGTTAGAACTTATATGCCAAGTTTTCTGATATCTAAGGTGTACACAAGTCACTCTCCAATATTGAAACTATTTTTTTCTTACCTGCAGTAGTTCAACTTTCAAAAGATCAGGGACAGGATAAAGAACCTTTGGCCCCATCTGAGTGCTTTAATGATCAAAAGATCATTGTCATTATTTTGGTCTATTAATTACTAAATGCTCTATACAAAGTCAAGCAGAAGGGGGCTACCTTCAAATGCCTATTTTTCTTAGATGCAAAGAACACTCAAGTTGAAACCTAATTTTTTTTTTCATCTTGTTACTGCATTCTAGTTACTAGGCAGGAACATTGGGACAGAGGGAATTTGCATTAGCTCAATACTTGTACTGTCTTTCTTTGCTAAAGAGCTCTTGGTGAAGTTGGTAGAAGAAAGGAGATTGCTTTCATGCTGTGATATCTTTTTTTTTTGTCTAAGAACTGGCTGAGTACTGCAAAAGCACTAAGAACTGCAGAAATAACACTACAAATGTGTTCCAAAACCCATTATTTCAGATGGGTTTTCATACTATATCATACCAGATTTACCTAAAGATCTTCTAAAACTGGTGAGTTTTGGAGAAAACAGTGTCAGGCATATTTTGAGTCCCTTTCCTCCTGGAGAGTTTTTGTCCTGAGATTTCTCCATTTGAACAAGAGGTATATTGTAATTGGAGTCTTTCCTGGACTCTATATCCTATTCAATTCTAAAAAATTCTAAAAAAATTAATAGGATATAGAGTCTAGGAAAGACTACAAAAATACAATTCTTTGCATGTAAGAACTTTGAGTAATCGAGAAAATTATATTTTTCAACTGAAATATTAAATCCCAATTTTAAAACCCTCTTTTGCTTTTGTGGAATAAGTATTTCAATTACAGTTGGGGTCTTCAAAGCTTGAGATCTCTGTCTTGAGATCACATAAAATTTGTTGAATTTGTATGGGTTAAAAAGTCAAGAGTGTGCTCTGGAACAGTAGTCTAGAGCTTTGCTTTTAGCCAACAGAAATGTGTTTGGAGGTGTTGTGGTATACAGGGTTTCATTCACAGTCTTTAGGCTTCAGTAAATTGAAGAGAGTTTTAGGTTTGTAAATATAAAACCAGGTGAATTTTATATGTCCTAAAGATTTTGTTTCTGTGTAATCCTCTCTGTTTCCTCTAGATCATAGCAAGTTTGCTACTTCATCTAAAAGTTTATCCTTTAACTACCTGCCTGAACTTAGACTCCATATAACAAAACTAGGAAATCAGATTTGGTACATGGTTGGAACCATGACCAATTCACTTTCATTTGCTCTAGCATTGCCTTTCCAAATTAATTTATAGGAGTAGTTTCATTTTAATTTCCTGATTCATATCACTGCATTCTACTGAATAAGGTTTCAATGAGCTTGAACGCAAAAGATAAACAATAAACATTTCTTTATTTTCATACAGCTTTTCAAGCTTGTTTGGTAGTACCAGTCCTTGCTTTCAGTGAGGTAGCCACTGCGTCTGCAAAAGCCCTTAAGGAAAATGAAAGTAAAAACCAGGTAACATGAGGACTGCATTAAAGTGTGAGAAATATTTCAAGATCCAAATTGAACTAGTAGTGTCAAAGATACATAATGAGGAGACAATAAAGAAAAACTTGAAGGAATAAAGTATCAGACTGTCTTTTGAACAGATGGGGACATAAATAGTCTAACGTGTACCGGTACTACTAGTACATTGTGTTTAGGAATGTTACTTTACTGTGCTCCTAAAAGCTTACTTAACGTGATACAAATCAAACAAACAACGACAACAAAGCATGTGTGTATATACATGTTCATCTGTGTGTGTGTACATATATATATAAAGTTTTCATGAAAACTTAATATTAGAGATCTTTAATTTTTCTGTTTAGATAAACTGAAAAAAAATAGCCCTAGTGATTTTGGTGCCCCAACTATCAAAGCTAGACAGCTTTGAAATCTCAGCTGTATAGCTGTACAAGAAAAACAAAGCATTAATTCCTGGTGAAGTTCTAGTACCTGGTCATTCCCTGAAGCCCTCTTGCTGTTGTTAGCTAAAGTCTTTCTCCATTGCAGCCAGATTCTCTCTTTGAAGCAGGGAAACCTCCACCCTGGCTAACATCATCCTGTCTCTATGGAAACAAGTGCACTGCTACAATTTCTGCACTGGGGGATCCAGGTAAGCCTCTAACATTGCAATATTACTGGAATAATTCCGTTGATTCCAGGGCTAAACCTGAAATTGTTTATTTCACTGCTAGATGGACAGAAAAGTTTCAATGTAAAACAGTAAAGGCTGTGTTTAAACATAAACATCTCCAATATTTAGTAAACATCTTTTGGAAAACTGTGCAGGAAAGAGAAATGTTTGGTTTGTGGCACTCTGGGTTTGTACCAGCTGTAGATTTTTATTTTATTTTATTTTATTTTATTTTATTTTATTTTATTTTATATTTTATTTTTGATTTTGAATCTCTAAGTCAAACTCAACCTGCACCTAAAGGAGTGTGCATAAGCAAATCCATATGTTACCTGTTACACAGAAAGAAAGGGCAAGGTGAACATTTGACATGAGTCACTGAAAACATTTTTTGGACAAAACTGGTCTGAGTCTCAGGTTTATGACAAAAAGTGAAATAACGTAAAATCTCATCTGGTTCTGCTGAAATTTTTTGTTCATTTTCCTAGTCCTCTTGCAAACCATTGGCAGTAGTGTCAGTGTTAATGTCAGTCAGAGATCTGGACTGGCACACAACGGCATTTACTTTCCAAAGTAAACATGACACCAGACACCAAATCTGTTCATCATTGCTCCAGAACCTTGTCCTGAACCTTTTGAGATTTTCCATGTGAGGAACATGTGCTGTTTCCCTGGGCTAGCAGATAAAGCTTCTCAATCTGAGATATGAACAGGGAAGAGGCGTTCAACAGACTCTGTACTCTCTTTGGAAACAAGTCTGTTTTATTTTTTCTGTAGCCTCTGCCTCACATTGACTTGTTTAAATAACTCTAAAAGCAACAGTTTTCACTGCACTTTTCTTTCTACCACTTGTATTTAATCATTTCATTTCTGATACTTCTCTTTGCTTCCTCTTGCAGTCTTCATCCTCTTTTGCTATTTCCTTTAGTTGTTTTGTGAAGAGAATATATAAAATATAGTTCAGTTCTTTCTCAACAGCTATTCATAGCACACACAAAAATGGAATGACATGAGTTTATTGTGCATGGAAACTGCCTCTCCATTGCTTAACCACCATCTGCCAGAGGGACACTAGCTGATACATAGTAGTATGTGTGTCTCCTGAGATTCTCCAGTCTTAGAGTAGCCCTAGGGTTTTGTCTGCACGCACAGAGCTTCATTTTTTTTCTGTTTGTTTTTTTTTGCCTCCAAAGAAATAGTGTGGTTTGGGCATATTCCCCTATCATTCCTAATCTTAGCGTTGAAAACAAACTTTTTCTAGCAAAACATTAATCTTTTGAAAAACAAATTTGGAAACCAAGGTACAAAGGAGAAAATTGCATCAAATAATAGAATTCTAGACTGTACTTAAGAGCAAGATGGAATTCTAGATTCTCCTTTGCCACTCCTAATCTGATGTGCTGGTAACTCAGCCACCAAAACTCTGATTCCATATGTCTGACCAAAATGCAATGCAATTCATATTAAAGCCCTGTCTTTGGCTACTGACTTCAGTCTTTTGCTAAGCCATTTTCTCTCTGGTTCTTCTGTTGCACTTTATTTCTCAAGATTTGGTGTCAAAGTTCTTCACCTTTCTTCCATTCAGTCAGTCCTTGCATAGGCTGCTGTTAAAGTTTACATCCTGAACAGTATTAGGAAATTGTAATCCCCAGCTATCCTGGCCAAAATTCCTACAGTAAACCATCTTTATAAATCAACATATGCTTTTTGTAGTCAATGGGAAAAATAACCAGGCCAAACCTCTTGTGCTCCTAACAGACTTGCCTAAATAATACAGTTCATGACACCACTGAATATTCTGAGGAAACCAATATTGCTTAAATATTTCTCTCATAGTGCTATTGTTGCTTTGACAGCTTTGATTTTATAGCAACTTTAATCATGTGTATCCTGTTCCTTCATCTCTGGCATTTTGCAAATATTCCATTTCTCAGTTCCTGCTACCATAACTACCTTCATCAAATTGTAATTCATCAATCTCTTTCTCCCACACCTACAGAGGAAACCCCAAAAGAGACACATCAGCTAAACAAGAAAATGCTAAATGTATACATGTAAGAAAATCTATTAATTAAAAAACAAAAAAAATGGAAGGGGGCAGAAGAAAAATTAGGTGCAGAAGTTAATGTGGCCTCAAGGCAACATTGGCAGTAAGTTATCTGCTGACAGTTTAAGCAATCTTTATGTACCTGTTTATTCTATGCTCAACCATACGTGGGGAAGGAAAAAAACAAACAAACAAACAAACAAAAAAAACCAGGGTCATCAAGTAGAAGAACAAAATGGGCCAGTGTTATACTGAAGATACAAAATAGTAATAAATCATATCAGAAACACCAACATTTCCTATATTCCTCATTGATAATTTATTTTAAAAACATTTTGTAAATGTGAATGAAAAGAAACTGAAATCAAGTTTTGAGTGTTTCTGCAGCACCTAACACATATCCAATTATTGTCCCAGAAGACACACAATAATAAATGTTGTTAGGGAAGACAGTAGTTCCAGTCAGACAGGACTGGACTGGTTCTGTCCAGGCAGAAGACAGTAGCTAGAGATGGATGTCTGTTGTACTGAATATGAAAAAGCCAGCAAGAACCAAACTGACACTTTGCAGCACAAAATCTGCCAGAAGAAAGTGAGGACAGTGAATATGGGAGTCTGATTTTGTGACATGTGCTGCTACATGTCATTTACCTGCAGAAATAGATTAATTTCTAGTGGAAAAAGATCCAGAGTTGAATTCTTTGAGAAGTCAGATTCCCCAGTGACTCTGTTGTTATGGGTAATGTAAGCACTTGAAACTCAAGAGTTAGTACTGAAAAATGTGAGATTGGCTTTTAAGCACAATAGCAGCTGGATTAATTTCATTCATCTTCTGGCTTCTGACCCAGGCTAGTACTACTGGTTCTCTTTTTATATTATGATTTGCAGTCTGATTCTTCTCGAGTCAAAAGGGAGTCTGGTTTGGTCCAAGACAGTTCTTTTGATGGTAGGCCTGACTTTATTCTAATAAAGCACATTGTGACCATGACAGCTGCATTCAAAATGTCTAGAAAGTATTGACTAGAACCAAAGCTTTTGACTCAAGAAGGACCAAACACAAAATTGCTCAAAAAAAAAAAAAAAAAAAAGTATGAAAGCTTCCTTTTAAACTAGTCCCATATATCAGAAATAGGATTATATATTTCTATAAATGTAAAGGCATAACATTCACTTGCTAAAGTTCTGTCTATAAGCGTGAATTGTGAGATTCTAAAAATTTCTGAATAACTGAGTACTGTGGATCCTGACCCATCAAAAGGATAACCTATATAGATTATTGCCCACATAAGATATCTCAGCAGATGCACAATTTCCAGAGAAAGCAGAAAAGCAATCACTATTTGAAAAGACAACTTCAATCTGAGATGTAAAATGAACAGATATTTTTCTAAGCAATGTCTATTTCAAACCTGAACAGACCACAAATACACACAAGGTAATGTGAAACTTAATTTTGTTCATTAGTAAATCATTAATAACAGAAATCTGTTGAATAACACACCTTCTGCTGAGAATCTTCTGCATCTCACCTCAAGCATAATCAACAGAGAGAAGGGGATCCATTAAATCCTTAATAATAGATGAAAGCATCAATTGATCTTCGTAATTTAAAATGCACAGAAAACTTAGAAATGGAGAGAAAGAGCATGACTCCCTGTCTTTACCCAGACCGTTATCCCTTAGAACTGATGTCATCCCTACATGAGATACATAGAATTGCCTTGCAATTAGTAAGAGACCTTAAGCAGCTCAATATGCAGTGATGACATTCAAGAAAGTGTGTTATAATTACATAATATAGTTAGTGGAAGAAAGATGTAATAGGAAAATTTTGCTATATAGCAGCTCATAAATAGTAGTGATGCTGCTCCTTATGCTTGACCATTTGGTCTGTTATATTGTATGTAATTAATTTTTCTTAAGGTGTTGAAAGCTTGTATGTCATTTCTCTGCAGACATAACTATGATAACACACAAAACAGTGTTTTTTCTCAACGTTCATTTAATATGGGGCTATTGTTGTAAATTGTAATGCACTTTCAAAGTAAAATAGCTCTTATGTTCATGATGTAATACATTCTCTCTACTCAAATGCAAAAATTACTAAACTGATTTAAAATGACATTTTAGTTTTCACTGAACTACCTACTATCACATACCAAAATTGACAGATGATTTTTTTCTTAGTATAGTGTCAAACAAATGACAAGAAAAAGTATGCACTGTGCATCTCTCTTTTCCCTCCAGAATCCTTTATCTCAGCTATGGGTCTCTATTGCTAGGTACATACCTCCATGCCATAGCACAATATTAAGTAACAATACCCCAGCTGGGCATGACAGTGTAATTTGCCCAATAAGCTATCTGAAACGCAGGGAATAAGGACTGTCTTTATTGTGCTATTGGAGGTACACAGTTTCAATAGCATCTGAGTTGTAGCATCTCTCTTACAGAATCACACACTGCCAATGAGACAAACTTTGGGACCATCATTCAGTGATAGTCTGTGCATCAAATCCTTCCTGTTTTTTGCAGGTAGACACACTGAATGTAATCAGTGGGCTTGATACAGTAGGGCAAGTGTTACAGGAATTACAAAACAATAATGTTCTTACTAATGGCCCATGAAGGAAGGGGGCAAATAACAGGTGTTAAAAAAAAAAAAAAAAAAAAAAAAAAAAAAACACAAACAGTAAAAACTTATTTTTCTACTCCAAGTAAGGAAATACTTCTCTGAAACACACAGGTAACTGATTTTCTGAACAAGAAGTTTCCATTATGCACAGGCATTTTGTAATCATTAAATTAGCAGTTTGGTCCTAAAGACTATTATAATAATTACATGGCTGCAGGTGACTTCTTATATTTAATTTTCTGTGAATGCCCAAAACCCATGTTGAACAGGATACCTTTCAGAGATAGTTCATTCCCTTGCTTGTCAATTTTAATTTCTACTGTTGTGTGTTGATTACCATGCTTTTGTTAGCTGTTTTTGTAGGACAGCCATCCAGATTCTAAAGAGGCAACTTTTCAGACTTTGTTGCTCTTCGTGCTCTTTGTTGCTCCATTTTAGTTTGTTTTAGAAAAATCCTTTATTTACCAGTGCAGTTAAGCATAAGCACTTGTAAATGTAGTTTCCACTATGTGCAATGGTAGCGTATGCTCTCACTGCCCTCTCTAGAACATCAGAATACCATTCTCTGCTCTTTTTACTTGCATTGCTAAACTGAGCAGGGGTCTTCTATTACATACACTGCTTTGTTTAAATCTAAAAATCTTAGGCAGCAAATTCTTAGTAGCTTTTCTGGAAAGATCTCAATAGCTATGGGAACAAGTTGCTACAAGAAGGACTTCGAGGTGCTTGAGCGGGTGCAGAGAAGGGCGATGAAGCTGGTGAGGGGCCTGGAGAACAAGTCCTACGAGGAGCGGCTGAGGGAGCTGGGCTTGTTCAGCCTGGAGAAGAGGAGGCTCAGGGGCGACCTTATCGGTCTCTATAGGTACCTCAAAGGAGGCTGTAGTGAGGTGGGGGTTGGCCTGTTCTCCCACGTGCCTGGTGACAGGATGAGGGGGAATGGGCTAAAGTTGTGCCAGGGGAGTTTTAGGTTAGATGTTAGGAAGAACTTCTTTACCGAAAGGGTTGTGAGGCATTGGAACAGGCTGCCCAGGGAAGTGGTGGAGTCACCATCCCTGGAAGTCTTCAAAAGACGTTTAGATGTAGAGCTTAGGGATATGGTTTAGTGGGGACTGTTAGTGTTAGGTCAGAGGTTGGACTCGATGATCTTGAGGTCTCTTCCAACCTAGAAATTCTGTGATTCTGTGAAGTCCTGACTTTTCTTAATAATCCTTCGCTCTCAAGTATAGTTGGAGGAAAAAAAAAAAAAAGTATAGTTGAGGAGAATAAAAAAAAAAAAAAAAGCGAGAGAAGGAAGTAAATTAATAGCTGTTTTATCTACTTTGTCTATAATCTGCTCCTAGTCTCTGCTGCTTTTACTGCAATTGCTCTGCAATTACTGGCACCCAGTCCCTCCATCTTCTGAGCTATGTACAGCCCAGGGTAGGGGACAGTATTTCTTTTTCCTTCCACTTCCCAATACTGCCCTGCAGCTTTCCCCTCTTCCTCCCAGTGATCCAGCCAAATTAAATTCCTAATGCCAGTGAGCCCTCTTGAGCTGTGAAAAATTAAATTTCCTCTGGTCTTTTCATTTATCTCTGAAATATTATGTACCAGGATACAATAAGTTCCAGTATGGAACATATGGCAGTGGGATTCAGCAATAAATCCATGCTAAGTGAGACCTGTTATACAACTCACTAATCTCATATATTCTCTTGTGCTACATCTTGCTTCTCATCTGAGATCTATCAATAGAAAGAAGATCCATTTTTAATAATGTATTATAGAATTTATTTCTCCATGCTGGTCCAGAAGGTGTGTAAAATATAGACTGTTTATATATACTCTGCAATTTAAAGAGTCATAGAAATTCCAGGACAAAAAAAAAAAAAAAGTTATAGATTCATGAACAGAAAGACAACTACTAATAAATTTGCTGTCAAGAGTGTGAGTTCAACAAGAACATAGAGCTGAAAAGTCTATCAAGACCACTGAATTCTGTCCTTTGCATTTCTCACCACAGACTTAATTTATATGATATAGTCAAAGGAGTGACTCAAAGTTATTGTTAACTTATTCTATGTTACCCTTATATGCTTATATACCCTTATAATATGTGATATTATGTGGTATTAGACATTACTGTTTTCTCAGTTACATTTGTCCCAAACCAATCAGATGCAGAGTCCATAGCTGTGATTTGACTTGTTTGTGTTTTGTTTTGTTGTTTGTTCATTTTTTTAATGGAAATTTGTGTCTGCAAGGAAATGAGAAGATGAAAGAAACTGATGAAAAGCTAGCACACACACATCAACAACAAAAAACACCAAAACTTTCAGTGTACTTTTAGTTTGGCCCTAGATAAAAAAATATATGAACAAAACAGGAGCAGAATTTTGTGCATGTCTTTGAAAAATAAATTGCATCAATTACTTCAGAGAAGAGGAACAGAGAATTTCATCTCCTGACAAAGACCTGAGATTCAACTAAATGCTTAGGTCAAGAAGAGGCAGTAATTCGAAGAGCTTATCCTTAGTCAGTATCATCCTGAATGATTAAAGAAGTTTACCTCATATACTTAAATAACAACTGCTGAAATTCAGATATTTTGCATGGTGTGTTTCACATAATGTTGCTTTTTCTAGACCATATGTATGGTGTTTCTGTGATGTTCCTCAATTTTCTTCTGAGCTTTTCTTTGTTGGAAGGAAGAGATATGAACTATAAAGTGCCAGATCCCTATTTCAAACCTTCCTGCATCAGAAATATTCATAAATGAGGGTTTTGTTTTGGCTCATTTCTCACCATATTAAACAATATTGGCCTTGCTTCTAGTCTGTAGGATATCCCACTGTTAATCTTTTCTAAACTGAGAGTGGGCTATTTATTCCTACTCCTTGCTTCCCACCTATTAACCAGTTTTTAATCACTGACAAGAATTTACCGTTTACACTGTGGTTACTAAATTTCCTTAATAGTCTCTTGTGAGGAACTTTATCAAAAGCCTTTCAAAAGTCATAAGTATATCATACATGTAGTCATTGCTTCTTCTTTATCCACTGTTTTGTTCACCATTTCAGATAATCCTAGTGGGTTTGAGGCATATAATTCATCCTAGTCAAAGCAAGGTTCTCTTTCTTTATTGTATTATGCTATATAATACAGCCTTCTTTCTTTTAAATTATTGCTGTACTTTTATTATGGTGTGAAAGAATGTTTGTAAAGTAACAAGAAATAAACCATACCATCTTTAGTTATATGATGTTATGATTCTCATACTCAAGAAAGCTTTCCTTCCTACATTACTTTTCAAGTGCCCACTGTCCCATAATTCATCCTAAACCAAAATCTGTTTCTATTTTGTTTGTACACTGGTTTCAGTAAGGGGATCTAACACATAGTTTGGATGCTGGTTTGGTTGGGAATATGTCACATCAGGATTCTGGAAAATAAAAATACTTTTCTAAAGATTAGTATAGCATAGAACACGGCCATATGTGATTCAGTATAGCATGGTCTTAGCTTGGAGCACAAGCTAAGTAAAAATAGCTTTATATAAATATAAATATATACATATAAAGTAAAAATAGCTTTATATAAAATAATAAGTAACTTTATATAAAAATATAAGTCACATAGAAAATGTCCTTCATCTCAGCCATTAACTCTGAAGATGAATTAAGATCAGGATTTCAAGTAATATCTGCAGATAGCTGTGTGTCTCAACTATATGAGTATGAAATCAGGTATCTGTCCATGCCAATGGACAAATATCCAATGGGGAGAAAGATGGATGCGACTTAAAAAGAGGGGACATGAATTATCTTTTCATTGCTGAAAAACCCAGCATAACTCAGGAAATTTCATCAGTCAGTCTCAGAAATCTTCATTCTGCTCATTGAGTGAAAGTCAACTCTTGTTATCCTCATGATCAGAAAGTGACTAGCATTTCCAACTCTAACTCTATCCAACTCACCAGAGTCCTTGAGTTAACTGATCCTTGTCTGTAGAAAACAGAACTAAGTGTGCATTTGGGATACAGTGCAGCCCTGATTCTGAATAGTTTCTGTAATTAAAAATATAATTTGTACCTCTTCTCATAATGTTTTGATGGCCTTGGGCAAGAATTACAAAAGTAATTAATTAAACAAAAGCCTAACTACTATTACATAGTATTATAAAATATCAGAGAACAAATACAGTATAACCCTTCTTTTGCATTTTCTGGTAGGTGGTTTGTATGCTAAAGAGTAATTGGCATGGCATATAAAATACACCAGATAAAATTAGATGGTGATACCACCCTTAACAAAAATGTTGCCAAAGAGCCCTCTGCAACAGGGCATTGATCCCTGATTATGGTACTTAGGTATGACCATAGTATGAATAAATAATGATAGAAAGAAATTTCCCACTGCTGACTGTAGTAATTCTCAGGCTCTTTCAGCTTTCTTGGCATCCCCTCTCACTCCACCCTCCCCTTAACACTTCCATGGTGCTTTTCTCTTCCTTCCGTCAATTCCAATGGTTCAAGCGACAAATAAAATTTCTGTCTCTCAGTACTTTTCCAGACTACAGGTTGGAAAAAGTATACCATTAGTCACTTCATGAAATCCTCCTTTGTGCAACCAGGCTGAGAGCAGTTGCACCTTTATGCATATTTTATGCATGTTTATGGGCTGCATTTCACAGTGCTGTATTTAGTTCCATTACAGTTTTCCATCATATTGCTCTTTTATTATGGCATTAATTATGTATTGTTTTTACTTTATCTTACAGTATTTTTTAACCTCATTTTCGTATTTGTGTTTTATAATGTTTATAAAGTTAATTTGTAACAATAAGGCTAATGTTATCCTGGCACTTTGCATTTGCCAAGTTGTTATTTTCTGATTGCTTTTGTTTGGGTACCTCTTAAATTCCCTCTTAAAATAAAAAGTCTGAGACACTAAATAATTCATAAGCTAGGGGAATTTTTATAAAAATGCAAGGGCTTTTTTAGGAGGCTGTGTTTCCACCGTTACCATTCCGGGTCATATGAAACAGCCATGTTGAAAGCGGGCCACAGTCAGCCTCAAAGATGTGGTGAAACGATAGCTAAGGAAAGCAATCTTAATGCAAATAGCATATACATTTATACTCGTAAGGATATTAAGTCTTTTTGGAAACTGTCATTACCCTATATTTACCTGTATTTCCCTTTATATGGACTTTTACCATTATATTATTTACTACTGAAATACTCCTTTGCTCAATCTCCTGAGTAGTTTGGGTGGCTGTAGTTCTGGGGCCTGGGCCTGGGCCTCTGAACTCCTGGAAGTGGCTGTTAAATTGCTTTGCATCTGATGATGCAACCTGCAGAAGCCCTGTGGCTTCTACAGCCACCATAGCCTGGAGGCTTTTCTCGTTACAGATAGTTCTGGTTCCCCACACATGAGGGCATGCAGTAAGCCTCTGACATGACAAGAACTACACCGTGCAGTGAATAAGCCAATTACAAGTGAGTTTTTGTTTTGTTTTGTTTTGTTGTTTTTTGTTTTTTGTTTTTTGTCAGAGGTTATTCAAGGCACTGAGAGAATACTGTTGCCTTTGGATATGAGTCTATAGCACAGAATATGCTGTTTTTTCAAAAGTACTAGTAGAAGGGTTACCTGTGCCAAATAATAGTAATGCAGATTAAAGTGAAACATCACCATGAATTGTTGGCATATGTTGTGACTTGTGAAAATAATAAAATCATTGAGGAGATGAGCATGCATCCAATATTTTCTTTAAACTATCCTACGGGGGAAAAAAAAAAAATGTTGTGGTGTTTATAGGGTCTGATAGGGCTTCTTTGAGTAACATCACCCCAGACTTCAGAATTGTAATTATGAATATCAGTCTGCAGGTATCACCAAGTAATGACTCTATTGCCATGGAAGTAATTTCAGTGATGCTGTCTGTATTATACTTAAGCTGGCAGGTCCCAGCGGAAGCCAGAAGTCCAGAAATGTAGCACCCCTTTGCAGACAGAATTTTTCATAGCAGGAGATTCTTATAGCAAACAATTCCCAGACTGTGTTAGAAACGTGAGCTACAGAATGTGCTAGTGAGAGTACTGCAATAGTTCAGATTATTTTACTCAGAAATACAAAGTGATTTGGTTGTGATGCCAGAGATGCTTCTGAAGGACATGGGTATAGAAGGCTAATTTGAATCTGCCACACTCCACAGTGGAGACACAGCTGACAAAAACTAACCCTGTAAGAGAACTCACCTGCAGCTGTAAATTTGCCTCTGTTCAAGGAGTACTCCTCTGCCCTGAGAGTGGGAAGTTACTGCAGTGATAGCTAGCCTGGCACCACATAGTTTGGAAAACAGTGAGGACAGCTCAAGGTTTACAAGCCTAGGGTATATCTGCCTGTAATTGTGTTTCAATGAAATAATGTTATGAAGTCCTACCGTCTCCTTCACTCTCTCATGATTTGTTTTGTTTTGTTTTATTTTGTTTTCCTATGCAGTCACATACCAGTTGTTCTTAAATTTTGGTGGGAAGATTTATTCAAATCTGTCTTGATTTATAAGATACTCAAATATTGGCCAAGTCCATACCAAAGGTAAGAAAGTGATAAGCCCAGAAGAAAATGTGATATGATTGACAGAAGCTTTAACTATATTTTTCATATTACTTCTGTACATTCCAGCTCTTTTAGTTTATTAATTTATAATTTAATTATTTTTTAAAATATAACAACTAGGTTAACAAGGCTGAGTGAGGTTTTATACTTAATTGCTAAACAGCTGCAGGTCTCAGAAGTTGTGACAGCTGAAAGCTTTTGAAAATCAGACCATGTTACATTTCATATTGAGCTTTTCCATGTATTTTCTTCTGTTTTCAGTGGACAGAATAAATCTTGTGAGTCTGGTGATTGTTTGAGAACAGTCATTTTGAAGTGATTTGCCCATTTGAAACAAAGATTGAAAAAGGAAGGCAAAGGGAAAAGGTTATTTTGTCCTTTGTTACTGTTTTGCTGGTTTTTAGAGCACAAGAATTCTTTTGCCTCTTTCATACTGTTTTTCTAGCTGAGGGCACAGCTGGAGATCCAGCTTCTTTTCCTACCTGAACATTGGCTCTTTTTTTCTATCTAA
Organism: Aythya ferina; assembly: GCF_964211825.1. NCBI lineage: Eukaryota > Metazoa > Chordata > Aves > Anseriformes > Anatidae > Aythya > Aythya ferina. Next base: position 19,683,343 of record NC_140304.1, read on the forward strand.
TTTGTGAGGGGGGAGGGGAGGGGGAAGGAAAAATATCTATATGTAAACAGAGAAAACAAATATTTAAAGATAATGCGTAAAGTGATCGTGGATGTGCTTTCTCCCTCATTAGATTTGTCGTTTGCATCCTTTACTTAATTATAAGGGTCATGTTGCACACTTCTTCTGTTGTTCGTGCTTCAGTGTTATTATTCATTCCTGGCATTTCTATGGCAAAAGAAAAAGTCATAAATCTTTCTGACAGAAAAAATTTGGTAATTTGTTCTCAGTTACACTTCCTTCTTTTATACTCAGGCACTGTGCTACTTAAGGTCAAACTCTGGCCCTTGCAGAGGCTGCATGAATTCCTTCTCTTTCCATACTCTCTTGTTTGCATTTTCTCATTCAGGGCCATAGTGCAGGTACAGGTGTGAGGAGGGCAAAGGGAAGGGTATTTAAGTGATGGCTAGGAGCCCAGCTGTTCTTGGTACAGCATGCAGACGTGGAGGGCTGGGATCAACTGACCTTGGCTCCTTTTGCTCAGTGTCCCTGCGTGTTTGTTTGAGGTTGTGCCTCTCGTCCAAGGAGAAGGTGGCTGAGGCGAGGCAGGAGCAAAGCCAATAAATGCCCTAGTGGAAGTGGGTCTCAGATGGCTTGGAGGAGCCTTGGAGGAAACCCCAGGTCAAGAGTGTGCAAGCATGGCAGGGAAGTGTGAGTGTCCTTCCCCTGCTGCCTCGTCAGGGTGACTTAGTGACATGCTGTTGGAGAAAGACTGAGCTTTCTTTCTCTCTATGTCCTGCTCTTTACTTTGATTTTGTACTATTGTGTGCTGTGCTTGGCAGCTCTGGTGTACAAATCAGGCATATTAGCAGCTTTCAATGAGCAGCACAACAGGTATGATGTGAGTACAAGCGACACACTGTATGCCTGCACAGAGCCTCCAGCTCTCCAGAGCAACAACAAGCTTCTGTCGGGACTCATATCCACACTGAAGGCAGAGCAGAAATTATGAGTTGTCCCATTAATTTACTAAAAGTAATGGATGTAAGTATCATAACACTAACATATGAAGCTGAAAGTAGTACGTTAAGCAGACATCAATTCTTAAAGAAGGATTGTATAAAACAGCATTAAGTTCACTACTAATTAGATAACTGTTTAGAATTCATGTACCTTTTAGCATAATTAATTACACTCAAAATAGTAGTATATAATGCATCATTTTAAATTACTCTTACAAATTTTTATATATCATTGGAATGAAAATAAATATTAGACTGATAATTTGATAGTTGTGAAAGAAACTGGAGTTATATATTTGTGCCTTGTGAATATAATAGAAAACAAGGGAAAATAATTTCATATTAAAATCTAGGTAACTGCAGGGCATTTACTAACACTAATATTATTTTAGTTAACTTTCAAATATAAAAAGGGCTGCGTGAATAGCTCTGTATGAAATCTGGAGTATAATTTATAATGAATTTGTACTAATGATATCTAATGTGCCTAGTTAAAATGAAAGCTTTATAGAGAATAAATGTTACTCATTTACTTCAAAGGGAGTTACCAAACATATGTAATTTGACGGTAATTTAAAATATAGAATAATATTGGCTAATAAATGCATGATTTACAAATTTCCCATATGAAAATGAGATACATACAGTATAAAATTTTATTTAATTGTGTAATATTGAAAAAAAAAAACAAAACCTCCTCTTCAGAATATTTTAGGCTGCAAAATATCTAAAAAGGCAATTCCTGAAAAGGCCTCTTTATGATGAATTCTTAAATAATAAAAATTGTTACTAAAATCAGTAGATGAATAATGTTTTAATGAAATGTTAAGTTTACTATTATGCTGGTACTATCAGGTATAGCTTTCTGGTAGTGTTCAAGAATTAGTATTTTAAGTTAACTTGTATGACCAAAACATACACGGGTCCTAGTTCTGTAGTCAGTGGCAAATAATTTAAGGAAAAGCAGGCTTGTGACCCATATATATTTTATTCCTAATTCTCATGCATAAAACATTAAGATTAACATTAGATCTGTTTGGATTCATTAAGAGACATATGCAGCAGAAAGAATCATGTTTTACAAAACAGTCATTGTTTTAATGAACATATAATTAGTTCTACTGTAATAAAGTGAAAAACTATCCTGTGGATAGATGTTACTCAGATTTTCTTCATAGACGTGAAACTCCTAATTTAGTATGGCATCTTCTAAAATATTTTCCCCCATATCTCTTTTCACATTTTACAGAGGAACCATTCAATCACCCTTATGGCTTGCAATATAAAGATTTGTTCCATCATTAAGGGACACATGGAGACCTTTGCTCGTATTACTTGTTCCATGAGGAATGTTGACTTTTTTTTTTGTTTCATTTAAAGAGAAGCAGTCTTTAGTGAGCCATTTCTGTTTAGAATTCACAAAATGGGAAGTCCTCCATTCCCACACAGACTTACCGTCTTATTTCATTTACATTAAAGATTCTTTTGCCAAACAAAAATAATAATTTCATACTTACCTAAGCTAGTATATTTTATATGTTTAGTAGCAAATCCTTCGACATATTTACTTTTAAATGAGTGTTATAACATAGCTTCCTTCGTCATTCAAGGAATTGCAGAGAAATGTCTATGAAGTGTTTTCAACTTCTGCAGGTGGTGAAAGGACATTGTGGTTTGTCTGATTCTGTTTGTCTGATTCTGAGTTTGTTTGTTGTTGTGTTTTTTGTTTGTTTGTTTGTTTTTTGTTTTGTTTGTTTGTTTTTTTTGTAGAAAATTATCAGGAAGTTATCAGGATTGGTAGGAATCATATTACATCTTATTCTGCAGGGGTACCTGGTGAAAGTCTTATAAAAACTTCATTGAAATTATTATTATTATTATTTTTAATATAATCTGCTCTGTAGGTTATATCCTAGGGCAGTATGTTGACTTCATTTAATTTTATATCATTGACAACTGATTCCAGCAGGTTGGAGCCCTTCTCTAGTGAACTGAAGCCATTTGTGATCCACAAAGAATGAAAAGGAGCTCTTCCAAAGGCAGAACTTTGCTGCTCTAAGAACAGCATCCAGGCCAGCAAAGACAAGGCAGCTCTATTATTTCACCCAATTCATTAGCACATATTAGGTATAAAATTATAAAAATCCTTTGACGAGGAATTCTTTTTATTTATTGAATACATAGACTTCTGAAGACAAGAGAGGTGTCTTACCTACTGCCCCATGCAGTGAGAAGAGCAATAAAGCATGGTTGTCCTGGATCTTGTCAGAAGAGGAATAACATCTCCTGATTATCTGACTGCCACTTTTCTACCTACCTTTACATTTTTGTACCTTGGCATCTGGATCTTTGAGGCACTTGGTTCCATTATGTTTGAGGCACTTGGCCCTTTGTAAATGTTTTAGCAAAGGCTGAGGTTATTATTATGGCAGTATTGCTGTGTCTAATTATGATTAATAAAAGCATTTCCTTCTTCACAATAACAGCCCTTCTCCCACACCTGTTGTTACCAATCATTTGGACTGAAGCAGTTTAGTGGCATCTCGGGGTAGCCATACACTCATCTACTAGGCTGATCTGTGATGGAGATGTCATCTACCTTGTTCATGTAGTACCAGTGGGACACAGCAATGAACTCAAAGAAAAGGAAATTAAGGGAACACACTACTATTTTGTTAGATAAGTCCCATGTATGGGGGTCAGTATCACTTGCCTGGACAAAATTATCCAATTTCTTCCCATACATATGCTCATTCCAAAGAAAAAGACCCCTTTTAAGGGAGACACCTCTGATTTATCTGCATATCAGCAAAACTGATATTCAGTAATGGTACTTTAACACTGAAGCTTTAACAGCACTTCCAAGTCCACTTCCAAGCAGATTGAAAGAGGTTCTTTCCTTCCACATCTTGTGACATGTGAAAACTGTTCTGCCATTGTCTGTTAATTTTTTTTTTCTCACATGGAAGAAAAAACTGTAAGACATTGGGACGAGCATTCCAAAAAATCTCAGCATATCCTCTTTTGCCAAAATCTGAACTTACCTAGAAAGTTGACTTTGGGATACTGTAGGGAATTTTCACAGGGAAGTCCAGAATACTGTCTCACAATATTTTGATTCAAATCCTGTCTACCATTGAAAAATAAAGCCCCAAAATGTCAGGTGAGTGCTGAGAATATGGATACCGATTCTATGGTCTATGGAGCTGTCAGGCATCTTTTTTTTTTTTTTTTTTTTCTCCTACAGATTTGGGATAGTTTGTTCCTTATTTTATTCTTCCTCACTTATTTTCATGCTCCAAGCTAAAGGGGAAGCATGATTAGTACCTGCACTATGTTGTATACTGTCGGCTTAGGAAGGCTGCAGACCTTTTCATCTAATCAGCACTCATGTCAACTAATGCAAGTGTAACACTAAACATGTTCTGATCATCCCCTAGAGAAATGACATTTCATCTCTAGATGTACATTGTGAGGAATTCTAAATGTTTTTCTCATTGGGTTGAACACTGGGTGAATATCAAGAAAACCAGCTAACTTCAAAAGGTCAAATTAGACAATTCTGAGGTGAACAGATGTGACTGTATAAGGTTACAGCTAGGTACTTCATGTGCACTTTTTAGACTTGTGTTGGGATTGCATTTCTGAAACAGTCTCATAGGTGCTATTATGTAAATTTAACTGTAAATCACCAGGAGACCAAAAACCAAGCAAGTCTAAACCTTCAGTAATACATTTATTGCACATTAGAGGAGTCAAAGCAAAGCCCAAGACATACCCTTTTGTGGAGTAAAACCTTAATTAGATGAGAAACGTAGTGCAATGACCTGATAAGTTATCTTCAGATTTTTTTTGAATGACCTTTTTTTTTTAGTTAATAGGAAATTATCTAAGGAAAAATACTCTTAGGTGTCATGTTCTACTGAGTGAAATGTAAGCCTTTCTCTAATGAATACCCACTGTTCTCATAGCCATTAACCACAGGTGTCATTGTAGTGTGCGTAGACCTCTGTGTGTATGGGGATAAGCAGAAGTGTATTGCAGTAAACAAAATTTAAGGTAATGTATTTTCATTGTGGGATTAGAAAAAGGACTAGTATCATTTGATACAGATATTGTATGATGAGGTAAGAATGTTGTCTAAGTGAAAAATCCTGAAAAAAAATAATTACATCCTCATTCCAACAGTTCAGAGCTATCAGATACACTGTATTTTCACTAACGCTCAAACTAAAAAGTTTTGGGTATCCATGTTGACTGTACTGATAATGAATGACACACAAACTTTTCTAGCATCCTTTGAATTAATGGATGCAGTGCATGAATATCTAACTAGTTGGATTTTGCTGCAATTCACAAGTCCAAAAGCTGTGTTTTTTCCTCGCTTCTGCACTCTGCAGACTCAACAAGTTCTCTGACTATACAGAATTGATTAGAGATCCCAATGAGAAAAAAGTTTTTAGATTATATTCATTTAATTTTGTAGTTCCTGCATTGGAAATAAGCTCAATGAGATAGTTTGTAAAGACAAAATACAGAGAACAAAAGTTAATGTAAGAAGAAAACTAAATATAGCAAATGGTCCCATATTTATATCTCAGTAGTCAGAATACAAATAAACATCCTTGGTGAAAACACATCAGTGCTTCCAATTAAGGTAATATAATTGTATGCTTTGAAGTGGAACAATGGAAAAATCTGACAATCCATTGTATTAATGTGAGGCACAGACTTCAGAGACATATAAAAATAACATTTAATCTGTATAAAGCATCTGTTACTATATACTTTTTGTATAAAATTCGTAATTTGTGTAAACACAAACATTAGTTCAATAAATAGATACCTACATCATATATATATATATATATTTATATATACATCATATATTTATATATATATATATATATATATATGAAATCTGGTCAAATATTTCAATGCTTTCCAGAGCTCATAGCTTAAAAAAAGTCTGAAGTTCATATACATTAAATTTAAGTGCATTTTTAGTATGCAAAAGAGCTACAGTGACAACATGTGGGACTAAGACCATTTACCAAAGAAAGAGTCATCATGGCCATAACTGGTAGAATTTTTAATCATGGCCATAACTGGTAAAATTTTTCCAAACTGAGAAGCCAGTCTTCATGTACATTTAGTCATTGTAAATTATTCTTGGACTACCAGCAAGGGTGAAAATTGTCCTAGTGGGTGTTCTGACATTGATATTTTTTCATTAGGAGTACAGCATGGCAAGAAGCTTATCGTAGACAAATATATATATGACGTGTTTGCTAAGATTTTCTGTTTGATGCATACTGTGAAAGTTTTTTAAGATACTAGTATAATATTGCGACTCTTTTGAGGTCACACAGTGTTGCTATTCCTAGTTTAAAAAAAAATTTCTCAAAGAAAGAAAAGCAGAAATCAAATTATATTTATATATTACTAAAATGCTTAGGGTTTAGTCATGGATCAGGACCTTTCCTGTGCTACATTTTGTAAATCTATAGATCATGGAGTACCATAACATCATCCATGGTTCCTGTGGCAGAGAAGGAAAACAAAATAATAACATTTCAGTGCTAGCCTTTTGCTAAGAACCCTCTTAGTTTCACCCTCTGGGTATTACTTGGCATTAAATGCAACAGGGACCAGCTTGAGTCACATGTGAGCAGGTGGCCTGATCATGACAGTATCTGTTTAGGCAGTTTCCATATGTAGGCAGAGGTGGAAAATCTCAAATTCTCAGCTGGATCAATCTGATCATGCCCTAGAATGGTGCTGAAGAAGCAACATTTGACTCACAGAAGGACTCTGTGACACATTAGAGCCTAAAAAGCCTGGAATAAGATACTGATGGAAGTATTCAGTCATGAATAAAGTGAATGAATAAGATGTATGCATCTTTCTTCAACTGAAATTTTCCATTGGCTGTTGTAGTTATTGGTAAGTACAGATTACCAACGCTTCACCACTTATACTGATGATTGAAAAACATAAATTACTGGTGATTTTTCTCATCATATTACATACTTTTTTCTTTCTTGTTTGGAATTTTGTGGTATAGCATTCTCCAGTCAGAATCACCAAAATGAGTACTTATATTTCAGACTGTTCTCATGGGACTTGTTTGCCTTGATTATAAAATTGGAATCTTATAAGTTAAACATCTACAAAATGACTAAAACAGCTGTTTTGTCATAAATATGTATTTATGGGCAGAGGTATACATTAGTCATTTTTTAAAAGGTATGAGCTGCCGTCATCTTCTTTGCATGCACTCCCACAGTAAAGTGTTCTGTACAGCTAGTTTGGGTCTGCTCACATTGTGATGCACCAGCTGTCTGGGGAAAGGGAGGGCAGCTTTACGACAATGAGTAAGAGTTGTTGACTCTGTCTCTGTAACACCAATGTCTGACCATTGGAGCAGTTTCTTTAAAATACTATTTGGTTACCAGTAGGAAACTGGGTCAGGATGCAACTCCAGGCATGTAGATTTCACGTCAGGAAGGCTGAGGGAGATAAAGTGGATATAACCCTAGAAGAGGTCATTTAGATCATTGATACAACTTCTAAAGGGAACAGGATAGATTCTTTATGCCAGCTGGGGAAAAGGGGCCTGTAAAACACTTCCTCTCCCATTTGGAAATGTTTCAGACTCTCTGAGCATTTAATGGCAGGCTACAAAATGCCAGGGCAAAGAATAAGAAGAGTGGGATGATGCTGACATCAGGTGCTTGTGATTGCATCTGTTTGCTGCTCCCTACACCTGGGATTTGAGTATGTGGCCATCCACCAAAGCTCTCTGCTTAGCTAGCCTACTCCTGAGAGTGCAGGAAAAAGGAAGGTTTCTTCTGACCATGCCCCCTGACATGCAGTTCTTCACGGCTGTCCACAGAGAGCACTGGCACTGCTGGCTTCCTGGCCAAGGGCCTGGAGCAAGTTTCCAAGCTGAGTCTAGAAAGGCTTTGTGTGCTTTCCACAGTCCTTCTTTGAAAGAATGGCCAGAGACAAAGTAGTTGAGTAAATTGAAAGTTTTGTCAGTGGGGATAAACTAAATGAGAATACATTAAGTGTGGGTGTACAGAGCAAGGAATAACAACATCAGTGGCTCCTCTTGCTGGTTTGAAGACTGCAGAACCTGCTATTGCATTTGCTGCTGTCTCTGTCTCTGCTTTCATGTATCCCAGCTGCAATGTATTGCCACAATTATAAAAGTTGTCCTTGCTTTTTGTTCTGGGTTTATTGATGTAAAGGGATTTTTACTGAAGCTAGTGTGAATTTTGCTGCTGCTGTGTATGCCAGCTGTATTTTAAAGCATTTTGTATTTGAAAGTCTCTTGTAACACCTGAACTAGCCAGGCCTGAAGCTACAAACCAAAGACATTGTAATGATATAATGTTAGAAGGAGTTGTTCTACATCTTCCTCTTTTTTTTTTCTTTTTTTTTTTTTTTTTGGTACAAATTCCTGTTGCCAGCCCTTTTTGTAGGCTGGCATTCATTTACTCCCATTTTTGCACGTGATCTAAGGCCACCATAGCTGCTGAGGGAAGACACAATAGCAGAGTCTGACAGTAATTCAAGTAGTATGTTCTTCTGGTCTAATAGGATCACAGAATAATTCAGCTTGGAGGGGACATCATGAGGTCTTTAGTCCATCCGCCAGCTCAAAGCAGAGCCAGCTCAGAGGTCAGACAAGATTGTTTAGGGCTCAAAACCTGTAAGGAAAAGATTACACAGCCTCTATGGCTGCTCCACTGCTCAGCTGGCCTTCAGGGTGCTCTCACTAAGCAGCTCCCCACACAGCCAGCCTGGTGGCAGAGTGGCAGATGGGGCCACCTCCCCTGCAGTGGGAAGTCTCACTCTTCTGTCACTTCTGCTTCCTCTCTGTGCTGACTGATGGTTCAGATTTAGCCAGCTCTGACAATACCCAGGACAGAGGTTTCTTCTCCTCACCTTCTGCCAGGGCACTGAAACTGTTTTGCAATTGCAGATCAGGCAGAGAAGGAGCCTTCTGGTTGTTGCCAGAAGCTGCAAGCCTCCAGCCTTCCTTGTCTTGGGAGTCAAAACGATTGTGTGGTTTTTTTTGTTCCCATGGATTCTATGTATTTTTAAGGAATTTTTAGTGTTTGTGAAAAGGACACAACTGAATAACCCAGTAATGAATTCCTAGGATAATAGTATCTTTACTTTTCCCCATTGGTACACTATTTCAATCCTGATCTTCAAAAATCTTAGCTTTGTGGGTTAAGGCAGTAGTTCAGAGTCTATGGCCCTAGGATAGCACCATCATGACAGACGCTTATCATATAGCGCATGTGTCTGACTTTAAGAGTGTTTAAACACAGGCTCCTACTACATTACATAGAGAATGCCTGGGGGTGATAGTGATTGTTCACTACTCAGTATTACAATATGGTGTTTTTTTTTGTTTGTTTGTTTGTTTGTTTTTTTTTTTTTCAGTAGCTGCTATCTGAAGAAAAAGAAAGAAAAAGAGAATACAGATTTTTAAATAGAAAGTGCTTATAAAGAATTTATTCCTTACAATATTTTGTCAGTGCTACACTGCCATACCAACACATTCAGAATTCAAGAAAATGAGAAACAAGGATTTATTTATTCTGTGCACTCCTCACGTGTTTGAGAGTTAAAAACTAAGTACTGGAGCCAAAGTATAGCTATGCTTTAAGTGTGGAGTGTCACCCCTGAAGTTAATAGAATTATTTCACATATACTTCATTTTAAATGAAATGATAATCTTATTTTTATCAGAAGTAATTATATGGTAATAAACCTGTAGTTCAGAAATGAGAATGGGTTTGTGAATATGTAGAAAAATATTGGAAGTATTGTAAAGTAGTGGCAGAATAATAATTTTGAGTGCAAAAGTCTACTAAGAAACATTTTTTTATGCTCTGGCAAAAGGATTAAATACAATCATGAAGGTGTCTTCATCAGTTATTTCCTATGAACACAAGGCAATGATTTGAGCACAGGAAAACAATGATTTTAAAGTACCTTTGCAATACCACTTGACAAATTGTAACAGAAGCCTGCAAGTACCTGTTATTACTTTGCTGTTTATGGAGGCTATTTAAAATGTATATGAAGAAAGAAGTGGTGGGAATAATAACTATAGTTGATCATGTTACTGCATAAAAAACTGTATGCACTATATGCTGTATTGCTACAGAATTCAGGTCATCAAGCACCTTAGAATTGTTGCAGCAACAAAAATATTCTATGTTTGAAGGTTTATATTTATACCTTTTGAGCCACATGCGTATTTATGTATTTCCCACAGCTTTTGAGCCAAGAAACTTAAGAGATTTTTATATTCTTTGTTAAATAAAACACCAATTAATTTGAGGTGAATTCACCTGAAAACTTCATTGTATTCTGCTAACTCAACTGCTGTCCTTCAAATGAAAAGACGGCTATGTTTCTGACTGTCAGTTGATCCATTAGTGAGAGTGAGCAAAGTCCTGTTTCTCAGTTCAGCTGCACAGCAAGCTTTTTTCTTTCCTTCACAAATCAGTCATCTTACTAGGAAAACTATGCTTTAAAAATACTTGGGGAAATGACTGCATAAAAAAAAATGGCCTGTGTTTGAAGGGGAGTGTGGAAGAAAGCATAGTTTGTTAGATAGGGGCTGCTAGATATTAGTTAAAAACAAAATTATGGCACTTCCAAAAATAAATATTGAAGTAGTTGACATTTTGTTTCTTGTCTCCTCCTGAGGTATTTTTGTACCACTTCCTTTTGTTCTTGAATAATATAATCTTTGTTTCCTTTACAAAGTACTTTCATTGTTTTCCACCATACTTAACTTTCAGGATGGAAACATGACCTAAGGAGAGTATTGTTGTCTGTCAAGATAAAGCACAATGCGTTCTTATGCAATCTTTCTGTTCTGTCCCCATTTCTAGACAGTTATTTGTGGTCCTTTTCAGCCCTGTAAGTAGTAAGACAATGGAAATCTGTGAGGAAGAATCAAAAAAAAAAAAAAAAATTTTTAGCTGCAAAGAATAAATACCTTAAACATAGTCACAGTTGGGATTATAGGTAACAAGAGTGTCAGCATTCATAATTAAAAAGAAAGTAAGGAAAACAGAAATATAGTAAATTAACAGTCTGGACCAGCAAATGGATGGGGAAAATCCCCACCGTTTCTCTCTCCAGCATAAAGGCTAAGTAGATAACTTGTGTTTTAATACAAGACTAAGCAGATAACTTGTGTTTTAATACTTTTTGTTGTTGTTGTTGTTTTCTCTTAGTTTGAATTTGCTCTACCTACTATACCTACTGCTATTAGGTACCAGTTAATTTCATTCTCAATTTTATTAACTTCTCCTTATCATAAAATGCTCAGCTTGGCTCCCACTGAACTTTTCCATGAGCTGTGCCATAGTTCAGGGCCTGAAGTCACAGATATCTCTTACGCCGTTCCGCAGACTATTCCTACACATTGCAGGGTGTGCGTAGGGTAAGTCTGTCTGTCAGCAGTAGTCTCATATTACCTCCTCTAGATTCTTTTCATTTCCTCACTGTCTTTACTCTTCTTTGTGGTCAGTCCACATGTGTGTGTAGCTGTATTTGTCAGGCCCAGCTAAGTGGGTGGTTGGGCCAGTTGCATCCTGATAAATGTGCAAAGAGTGCACAGAGGTCAACCACAGGCACGTTTTGCAGTGCAAGCAGCACAGGGCCAGATTGCTGTACAGACAGAGGATTAACTATGTGAAAATACAATTCAGACAAGACCCTTGACAAATTTTATGAAAATGATCTGCAATGAGGAATTTGAGGAGGCACTCAGTGCTGCAGTCAGCACTAAATCCCTTGTATTTTACAACCCAATAATCAACCTGCTGCTGTGATTATCAGAGTGGAAGAGGATGAGTGGCGAGAGTAAGTGGCTGTTGGTATGGTGCCCAGACCTACCAGGGCCCTGAAGCAGCTCCAGCAGGAAGCTATCCCCATTTGATATCCTTGCAGTCTAAGCAGACAATGAAGATTCAGGGAAGGCGAGATGCATGTAGAAGGTCTTAGTTTGCTTGCCTTTGTCCTGTATTCATTCTGATCCGAATCCTTTCGTCACTCTTTTTTTACTGTCCCAAAGCCAATGAAAAGATAATAACGTCAGGAGACGTAGTTGAACACCGTCTCCTAAGAAAAATGTCATCTAACACTCTGCAGTTTTACCAGCATTGATTTATTCCCCCAGACATAATTTTCACCAACTTCTAGGGCTGCAAACAATTTCAGTAAATTCTCCTTAAGAAAATTTCTTAAGCTCCAGTGGTTTGTCTTTTCTTTTCTCCCCACCCCTCTCTCTTCCCACCCTTCCCCCCCCCCCCCCCCACACACACACACTTAAGTCCCATTTCTCCCTAGCAGAAGACAAAGTTTACTGACAGATTAAAAGGCCCACATCAGTAAAAATAGCAATAGTAGCAAACTTGGGTGAAAATATCACTGAACTCTCTTTTTCAATTTTAGTTAAAGAAAATTTTATTCCAGTTGATAGTTTGTGTGAGATCTTTGGCATTTTTAATAAATCAAACTCTCCCTGGGAGGTGTGAAAACCTACAGGTGGGAATTCATTCAATAAGAATTGCCCAGATAATTACTATACCAAAATCATACTTGATATCTGAGACCTGCCGAGACTTACTCGTGCTTTTTGTCTGTATCATGCCTGAACTACTGTGGTCTCATGAGCCCTTACCCACCCCAAACCTGCAGGGAAAAAAGCAGGCAATGCCTTGGAGAGCTAGTCATTGCATAGTAATGGGACGAATGGTTCCCAAGCCAAACAGGATATTAAATACTACAGATAGGTTAGTTCAGTCAGTTCACCCTGACTGCAAAAAGAGATGAGGACTGAAAGGAGATGAGACTGGAAGTTCCTTTGTGGCCTCCCAGAGTAGCAGCACGTGATAAAGAGGTACAGTGCAGTCTACCTGCTTTTAAGCTTGTAAGTGACTGTCTCCCTAGAGTGAGACTGAAGCTAGCAACTCAAGTCTTCCCTCAACTCTGTCTTCATCTGCTTGCAATCTCCAGTAAGCCCAGCTCAGCTGGAATGGAGGCTCCAGCTCACTCTTGTTGACAAGGTGTCACTCTTGTTGACGCGTGTTGCTTTCATCAACTGTGGAGCCCTCTGCTCCAAGAAACACTGATCACAAATTATTGAATAAGAGCCCCAAGAAAATCATATTTTGTATGGATAAGCAAAGTACAAGTGTTTGCTGTAGGCAACTTTCAAGGTCATAAAGATTAGATGTGCTCTTTTGTCAGCATAGAAGTTGGGGAGTGGAGTGGATGGAAGAAATAAATATATTCAAAGGACAGGCTACTCTATGCGCATCATGGAATCCCAGTGTTTCCTTTGAGTTATCTAATACAGCCTCTATGTGGCAGGAGAGTGGTTTGTTTGTAATGAAATTCAGCTTCTCAGATTCTAGAAAAAGTTGAACTCTTGCTGTTTCAGTAACTTCAGAAAGATTTAAGGATGTCTGATCAATTGTAGTGCTTTCTTGTATGAGGGGGATGATTGCTGATTAATGACCTATGACACAAGCTTCACCTGTCCAATGGAAACTGCATACCAGCTAAATACCAAGACGACAGATTAACAAAGAATTTTGTACATTCCTTGTTGAAAAATTGTATGTGGTCTGGATGTGCAAATACAGTCATTTTTAATTACACATAAGCCTATTTTATCCTCTAGAATAGCACAGAGGACTGGGAGGAAGTTTTGCCATCAAGTCTGGAGTGGGGACACACTGGTTCTTGTTTATTTTATTGGTCTGGAGCTTTTCCCAAATGTTAATCCTTTTAGAACTCAACTCTACAGCTTCTTTTTATTTTTACCTTTTACTTAAAAAAAAAAAAAAAAAAAAAAAAAAAAAAAAAAAAAAAAAAAGAATGTGCCACAACTGACTCATTTGTAAGCTTGAATCAAGTCTTTTGTTTAGTGAGGACAGACAGATTAGACACACATCTGCACATCTGAATGACCTATTATGCATTGTAAGGGCTGTGTTTAATTGAAAAAAAAAAATAACAGCTGCTTAATTTATGGATATGCACAACAGGACGAACAATTTCAACATGGCAAGCAGAACACTCATCATTCATAGAGTTGGCACTGTTTCCTCACGCGTCGCAGTTGCAACAGGAATCTCTTTCTTTCGGAGTTAATTTAGCGCTTTTGAAAGGTGCCGGCTGGTAACCCTGAAGACTGCAGCCCTGCACTCAGTGCGGAACAGGTGCAGTGCAGGCAGCACCCAGGCAGTGACCACAGCCTCTGCTCAGGCACCAACTCGAACTTGCTCACCGCACTGGGAGGGAAAATCATCAAGGGAGACAAAACCACAGTGCCATATCCCGTGGCCTGTTCCGAGATGCTCTGCACTGGTGTCAATTTGGAGATAGGCATCTGCCTGCCAGGAGCTGGGCTTTTCTTAGAAAGGTGATAGTGAAGCTTTAGTCAAGGCGCAAGCACCCTTTCTTTTACAGAACCATAGAATCATTTAGGTTGGAAATGACCACTAAGATCATCAGCAATAATATCCCCTTTAACCTATAGATGTGATATGTGCAGGAAGAAGAACAAGTAAATGACTAGAGGCATGACAGCATGGTCAGGTAGTCCATGCTCTCAGTTCTGTACAGGCATTGTGCTTTGTGCTGCACTCATTAATCTTTTGTGAGTGCTTTTCAGTATGTTATTAGGAAACATCTGTTTAATTTTTCTTATTTCCTTATTGCATTTTCTTGTTTATTCTCAAAATATTCTCCCTAGGGGCAAGAAAACATGTGTAGTGGAGGCTGTGAGTTTGGCAGTATTATTGTTGATGATTGCTTCTTGTTTTTTTCTTTTTTTTCTTTTTTTGGGGGGTGGCGTGGGGGGGGGGGAAGGGGAACAGTGAGTATTTGGTAAAGACATTAGGATAATAGAAGAGAGCACTGAATTAGTTTTTCTCTTCAGTCACTGGGGATGTTCTGTCTTCTGTCTAGACAATCTGTAACTCTGTTACCAAACAGGTAAAGCTGTTTTTTAAGGTTCTGGATCCCAGACTTTTATTTAGTCCTTTAAAAATCTTGCGCCCAGGCTACTGTTTGTCTTAAAAGTAGTAACTGAGAATTTTACTTGATATAAGAGTCAATAAGGAGCCAACATAGGAGAGAATAGATTTGCTCAGGGCAGCTCATGTATTACAGCATTTTGTTCTAATTGGAGTTTCCTAAGGTGTGATGGCTTCATGCCCAGGAATTATATGGATGTAATCCAGCTGAGAGGTGACACATGTAAATAACCAAAGGCTGGGCTTCGTCTGCCAAGATGGGATGGAGCCTTGTAGCAGTCAGTGATAATAGAAACTGCTGCTTATGGATACTGCTATATAAATGTAGCTGCATTGAGAAATCCAAGTACCCTTAAGCTTTGGACTGAACTGGCTAATTTGTTGCCAATATTTTCAATCAAAGACAAATGTCCCTTCCTGCAAATTCTTCATAATACCTTCCTCTGCCCCTCAGCACTCTCTTTTTTAGATTCAAGTGCAGCCAGGTGTTTTTATAGATGGACTGATCTTATCTAAATACTTTGTATAGTGGAGTTGTGGGAAAAAATAGGAAAAGCTGAATACCCTCATTGTTTTATTGAGACACAAGTCTAGCTAATCCAAGAAATTCACCTAGGTGGTTGAGAATACTATAGAGAAGGACTGGAGAAACAATTGACTTTTGTATGATACCACAAATGAAGTAAAACTCCTCATTATTACTCTTTGACAAGGACTGAACTGAAATCCATGTACTCGCCTTTTTTTTTCTTTTTTCTTTTTCTTTTTTTTTTTTTTTTTTTAAGAGAAATCTTCTCACAAACAAATGTTGAATGCATTTGGACAATAAACGTGTATGTCTTCCACCTATTTATGATCAAAGATCCATTGCTATTTCTAAGCTGTTTCAATTTCGTGGTTCAGGTTTACTTAAGGTTGTTTAAGGTGTATAATATTAGGAACTCTTTCATTTATTAATGGTTAAATTTTGTCCATCTTGTTTATGAGCATTTTAAAGCATGCGTGGATTATCACTAGACAATGGTTGAAATGATCTGGATATGCAGGGTGGTCTTATCATTAAGGCTGGAGAAATTATGGCATATTTGAAGAAGAAAGAGAACAATCACAGTTTTTCTGGATGGCTGGCATGAACTCTCATGCCAGGATTCAAAGGGTTTTCTGTCCTCTTTAACCATCTACCCACCACTCTTCCACTTGAGGGTGTGCAATAAGGTTCTTTATTTAGTCTGCATGCTGGTCAACCCCGCTACAGCTGCACTGCTTGAATTCTTCATAGCTAGACCACAAGGATAGTCCTTGCTACAACGATGCATTGATTAGGTCTGTCGGGGATGTTCTAAGGTTGTGGGTTTTTTTCTTTTTATTTATTTATTTTTGCTCTTTTTTCTTAAGCTAGAAAAGACACTGAATTCAAAAGCGCTACAATGCAGGTTGTGATGAAACACCTGGATTGATGGTATAATGTTGCTTAACAGCTCTGGGCCAAGCAGCCCATAAGATTTGGGAAGGCTTTCCAGTGGTTGTCTTCTTTTCATATAAAAAGGTGGTAAGTGTCTCAAGTCCTTACCATTGCTGTTTCAAAACAAATCTTTGCTATAATCAATAACATCTGAATAACAGCATTTGGTACTGCAGAATTTCAAGCATAGCTTGTAGGCTTAGAAAATGAGAATCAACAATGGATCTAATTATATAAGCTGTGATCTTGGCACATCTCATCTGGATAGAAGTAAGCAGAACTGGGCATTTTTTAAAAGCCTGGTCTCACAAGATTTCTGGCTTCATTGGGGAGGTCCATTAAGTATTTAAAAGTTAAGGAAGTTACTGAACCTCACAGCCCTCTGAGACTAACTCTTCACCAGCTGCAGAGACCGTTAAATATCTGTATCATATGTTGCATTTTATGAGAAAATAACTACAGCTTTTTTTGCAATCTGAGGGCACTTAACCTCTGGGCAGGATAATGTAGCCTGTGAATTAGGCTGCCAAGGCAGTATAGCCTTTCTTTTTTGGTCTTTAATTTTCAGGCAAAGCCTATGTATCCACAACTCCAGATCAGTGTAGGTATTATTGTTGCAAAATCTGATGTGTGAGTCTTAGCATTCGTTGAGGTCAACTGCAAAACTTCCCTTGATTTCAGTGTCAGGTCTGCCTTACACTTAGAGGGACGCAATAGGCTAAAACTTGTAAGTAGATTTTCTTATTGTTAATTACACCCTAAGTTAGTAAATTGATGTATTTTTTCTAAATGTTTTTTATTTTTCACCACCTATTGCTGCTAGTCCATATACTGTTTAATTTGGACAAAAAGGAAAGGCTGTTCTTTTATTTTCTGAACTGCACTGCATTGTACTGTTTGGGTTCACATATAATGCAAAGAAATGTTAAAAACCTAACAAATGTTGCTCTGACTGGTATCATTACCTGTGATCCTATATTTTTTGCACATTGATTAGCATGACAATCATGAACAGCTAGATCAAACTCAGCTCATTTCTTTCTGTGTGAAATTCCCTATTATGTAGTGGACAGCGTTGCCCATTATCATTCAAGTATCCTGCCTGCCCTACTCTCAGAAGTATTTTCATAGTGTTGAGAAAGAACAGTGCCATGGAATATTTACCTTCAACAGAAAGGAAAAAAAATTTTAAAAAACCTGATACAGACCTGATCATGATCTTTGGACATAATCCATTTCAAATTTTTCATTATTATTTTTTATTTAACACTTTAAAAAAAAAATCAAATTTAAAGTATGGTCCGAAAAAATTAAATGTAGAGTACATGCTTATGCAGTACTGCCCTGAAAAAAAAAATGAAGACAATGGAAGTCTTCGGCATAGTAATATCTGATAAGCTAGAAAAAAATGCATATATCAGGCAGACTGCAGTTTACAAGAGGCAGACTTCTTTTCATGCATGTGCATAAGGAATTAAGAACAGGCTCATGCTTGAACATAAATGAGAATTTAATTGACAACTCCCAATTGACAACTGGGTAACAATACAGTCACATAATTAGTAATAAAATAAATGAGGAAGCCAAAAATTATTTTAGAAAATGCAGTTTTACTGCAAGAAAGGCTAGTGACAGGAAGATACTAAACTACAGAAATGTGCTTTAAGTCTGTTTAATCATTCTCAAAAGATACACATTTTACTCATAGTGAAATCTGTGATTTGTTTTAGCAGTGTTAGAGTGGGAAAAGCAGTAGCTGGAGGGCACATCTTGAAAATGGTCACTAATATGATAATAATTGTGTAAGCAACCAAATGCTACATCCTAATATGATGGGTAGATGAACACAGTACGTGTTATGAAGATACCACTTTTCTCAACTTTGGCTGTAGCTGTATCTGACATAGCAGTCTGCCAATGCAACCAAAATAATTGGCAGCCAAACTTGCCTGTTCGCACAAGGTTGTCCTGTTTCCCAGTTCTTAATTCATTTCTACACCTGTGACATACAAATACATATTGGAAATAACTATACCCACCTGCCAGTCTAATCGAAAAGGAACTTCTTGGCTTAATTATAGGAAGGAAAGAGCCTGGTTATTTTAAGATCAGTCTAGAAATTGTCATCTTACTGCTAATTTCTGCTCTCCACCTAATTGGTATAACAATGCTTCTATGTTGTGGGGACTTGCAATGGCCCTGAAGCTATCGTCCATCATTAAGGTAAAAGTTGGAGCGATATAGTTTTAAAGGAGATAAGAATTAATCCCTTATCTATAAAGATGTGCTTAGTAGCTCTAACCTGTATTTTGAAATGTTCACTTGTCTAAACTTGCAACTTATATCACTTTATCACTGATATCCCATATATCTGGGTCACTTATAGCTGTGACATGCAAACTCACCACCTACACAACTGCTACTTACTATCCTCAAGTTAAATGAAACATTCCAGGGAATGTCTGATTCTATGAAATCTGTGTGCAAAAAAGTTTGGGATTTCATAGATGCTACTGTTTACTGTTCTTAGATTTTGTGCTTTTGCTTGTTGTATTCACGTTTACTTATTTCCTATTCTTTGCTTTCACTTTTGTGGCATACCAGTATGTTTTCAGGTTATTGAAGTAACACCTCTGCACTAAAATAAAAATAAAAGGTAAGGGACACAAAACTTCTGAACAATGCAGTTCTATTTCCACATTAAATGTTCAGATTTTACCTACAAAAAAAAAATGAAAAATATAGACTTTTTGTACAGTATCTTTGGCTCAGTGTTTAGAAAACAATTTTTTTGAAGAACAAAGATATTCTTCCTACTCCCTGCAAAGCTGATCTCCCCCATCTCCTTTCTGTTTTTCTGTTACCTGCCATAGAATTGAGATTAATTGAAGTTAACAGAAGTAAACTGGGGGGGGGGGGGGGGGGGGGGGAAGAAAAAAGAAAAGAAGAAAAGAAAAGAAAAGAAAAGAAAAGAAAAGAAAAGAAAAGAAAAGAAAAGAAAAGAAAAGAAAAGAAAAGAAAAGAAAAGAAAAGAAAAGAAAAGAAAAGAA
This sequence comes from Aythya ferina, assembly GCF_964211825.1. NCBI lineage: Eukaryota > Metazoa > Chordata > Aves > Anseriformes > Anatidae > Aythya > Aythya ferina. The sequence continues at coordinate 19,702,949 of NC_140304.1, forward strand.
AAGAAAAGAAAAGAAAAGAAAAGAAAAGAAAAGAAAAGAAAAGAAAAGAAAAGAAAAGAAAAGAAAAGACACACATTTTAAATTTTAAACCATCTTGAAGAAAAACCTCAGAATTAAAGCACTAGAATGGTGTCAGCATTCTGCTGGAAACCTTCCTCTGCTCCATCTAAATTCTTTTGTAAACCAAAAGTCTTTTTGCGGATGTCCTGCCAAATGCATCTTTTGGCTTTTCTGAGCAGACAGCTGATCTGGTTACTGTCTTGAAGTCCCATGCACTGTGGGTGTGCTGTTGGCATTGATCAGCTACATGCTGGGTTGCCATTACAGTAACTCTGGCAATCATTTGCATAGAGGAAGATCATGAGCCACTGAGTCTGCTAGACTTAAAGAGACTTGGAAGACCCTCACCGTTTGGTAGATGAGGGAGGGGGGTTTACTCAGCAAAGGAAAATGGAAGTTCCTTATTCCTGCCAGGAGATCTGGTAAAGATATTTGTGCTATATGATGCAGGACTTTTCATGAGGTGAAAAGTTCTTTATATTTTTAGATTCTCTTTAAAAAATTTTGTTCAAACAAAAAGCTTTCCTTGAAGCAAGGCAGGTTTTTTTGACCTCTAAAGTCAGAAGAAAATCTCCCTGCTGAAACAACAAACACAGTATTTCATTTCGTAAAGCCTTTGCTAATTGTAATGCTATTTAATTTAATGTTTCTTTTTTTTTTTTTTCCCCTCCATTTTACTCTTGTGATTGGTCTTTATGCTAAAGAAGAAATCTTGAGAAAATAAATGGCAACTGCTGTTTTCTGTAAGTGGTTTTAATTCATTACATTTCTTTATCCCTCACTCACCCCCTCCCTCTCCTATTACAACAGCTTCTATCTTATGCCACAAGCAAATATAATTTCTGTTGTTGCTTCTTTGCAAAATCCAATTTGTTATGATGTATTATGCATGCCAGTATAATTGCAGAGGAGGAGTTAAACTGAATGACAGTTTAAAGAGGTGCATTCCTTTGGCTGTGTCACTCACAAAGAGCAGCAAAAAGAAAAGTGGGACAAATTGATGCTCTGATGAAAGTATTAATCTGCTGAGATTTCAGATGAAACAATGGGACTGTCCTAATCAAGCCATATCCTCTAGAGAACAAAATGACACCATGGACTCCTGATACAGAGAAAATTACTATGGCCTCAGCAGCACTATCAGTTATAATATGTACTGTAGTCTTTGTGTATACATTACTAACAATTAAAAAGGGGCTTGTCAGTACCAATCTTAGCATAAAACATTTTTTCTAAGAAATGTGAGAGCTTTATGAGATAGCATATAATGAGTTAGTCTTTTGCCATTTATTTTCCTAGAAAGAAAAGAATAAAATGTGTAATAATCATAAAAAAGAGCAAAATAGCAAGGTAGGTAAGTATTCCAAGTGAAATCTCTTTACAGAAAATGTGTAAGATTTTCACTGCAAGTGAGGATAGAGGTTATAAATACAACAAATTACACCTTTGTAATTCTGACGCTGGGGAACATGATGTATCCATTAAAATAATGGTAAAGTGTTTTATACTTTTTATTTTCTTCAACAAATTGTAGCGGGGAAAAAAAAAAAAAAAAAAAAACAGCTTTTAAAGTCAAGGGTTTTGTTTTGTTTTGTTTTGTTTTTCATTCTTTTATACCACTATGATACAATTCTTTTGTAACGTTTTATAGATAACTGCTCTAAGTATGTTTTTGTCATTTGTTTCTGCAGTATTTCCCGAGACTGTCCCAGACAGCCTGGTCAGATGGTAACCATTGTCTCAGGCAGGAAGACTTAAGCAGTAACCTTTAATGCATTGAAGAATACTTCACACTTGAACTTTCAAAGTTACCCAGCTGTCTACTATGGGAAAGGACCTCCCCCAATTCAGGGTGATTCTTTTCCCCAGCTGCCATGCATTTTCCTACCCCAGGTCTTCAAAAACATTTGGAGAGCACCTTGTGGTCCTTGAGCAGAGGTAAAAATTTAGTGTTTAACTAAACTAGTTACAAGTCTCTGCAGTACAGATAACGTTCCACACACAACAGGAAAGTAAGAGAAATCTTTCACAGCCTTGCATATTGGGAGAATCAGATTAGATAAACAAGCTCTTCAAATGAACAAGCAAAAATTTTGCTGATTGAGTGGGAATGGGGCTGCAGAGTTCAATTTTCCAGTAGTAGTATCATATCAGCTCTGTCTTCTTCTGGGGTGTTGCATTTTAGAAGAAAGAAAATGTCCTGTCTGAACATTTCTACTGGACATCATGAACTAGGCACTGGCAACTTGACTGTCACTCTTAGAGCCTCTGCTCATTCAATATCTAAATATTTGTATGTGCAAATCACCAATAAGCTCAGTCAATCATGCTAAGCTATTTTTTTTTTTTGGAAGCTTGTGCTTCCCATAATTGTGAAAGTAAGCCCACTAACCCCCTGAAACCTTCCCCTCTCAGTATATAAATTCAATAAACCTTAATAAGGACAACAGGAGATCTAAGAAAAGTAGGCTAGGTCCTCATTCATTGGTAAACAGGTTAGGTATGAATATTACCAGATGATAAACTATTCTGACATTGTAGGTACAACATTATGATGTCTCTCCAAGAATCCTGAAATGGAGAAAAGTGTCACTTAGTTTTCAAAATATTATTTTTAATGGAAACACCAGTATGCTAACATCACCCACTGTTCCAAGAAGCATTGAATTTTCTCCTTAGATCTGTTTTCAGACAGAATCAAATCCCTGCATACTTATGGACTGAGCAGGATCCTATGATAATAGTTTTATCCCAGTGAAGATCAATTCAAAGTAAAGACCTCACCCATAAAAGCCTTTTCTGAGTGCTAGTTAGCAAGTCCATTATAAATAGAATCTGTTTATTATTTCCTCAGAGTTGTCTTATCAAATCCTCATAGAAATGAGATCTATCTAAAAGCTTCTTTAGAAATTGCAAATAGACATATAAATTGAAGCAAAGTGATGCTATTCATGAAAATAATCTTTTTACAGGATATTTTTGTACAAAGAAAATATTATGTTTGGTAATTTCTTTTCAAAGAGACACTTTAGGCTTCTGTAATAAATAGTACTGTTATCAACACACACACACAGAAGTCAAGTGTCTGCAAATTCTTATAGGAATGTCATGTACTTCAGTAACAATTATTTCTTACAGTCATAGAATTGTATGGCCATGAATAGAATGGAAGTCCTCAGAAAACAAAATAAAACAAAGCAAAACCCTTCCAAGTTGCAAGCCTTTTTTTGTGCTGGCTACCCCAGCTGGCAAAAAAAAAAAAAAAAAAAAAAAAAAAAAAAAAAAAAAAAAAAGTAAGGTAACAATATAAATATTGCACATGATTTCAAAGCAAATGGCTGAATTTTTGACAGCACTCGTGTTTCTCACTGCTTTCAGTGGGTATGCGGATGCCCAGTGCTTGGAGCAGTCAGACCACAAGCCTGGGAGAGAGCAGTCTAGTCCAGGCAGCCTCACAAAATGCGTCACACCCAGAGGAAAGGTGAATCAGTCAGATGGATTCAGATGGATTTCTGAAATATTCAGCTTCTGAAAGCATGAGACATGAGCCTCCTTGAGATAGTTTGAGCATCTGTGTGGCCACCAGCATCAGGATCACAGATCTGCAGAAGGCAACACTGCACACAGTGTTTCAGATCTGACAGAAGCATAGCTGCGGTTAATACTAAATGTAAAGCTGAACAAGAACAACAACAAAAAGGTTGTCATCACCTTCTATTTCATAGTGGATAAGGGCCTGCATCAGCACTGACTTCTGAGCAAGAAATCCTGGTGAATGTATTTCCTGAGTAAAGAATCTAGCATGCCTAGTATACATCAAGTAATTGATTTTAGAAATCAGTAGCAAAATAACAGAAATCAATCAGTGGCCATTTAGCCTCAGATTGATCACAGTATTATCTTTGGGTATTTTTATTTTTCTGTTCTTTTGTTTGAATGTATGCTTGGACAATGTAATTATAACAAATTTCTCTATGCAGGTCATTCTTTTGCCCTCATTATGAGTGAAACACTTTGGATCAAATAGCTCATCATACATGGAAGTAAACAGATGTGAAAGAATTTTGGGAAACCCCTCAACTCACACTGATTTAGGTTTTGGAACTGTTTTATGCTGCTCTAAATTGTTCCTGGTAACCAGTAGTCCAAAGACATACAGGTTAGCTGGGATCATGAGTTAATCAATATGATGAATGTCAGCGTTTATTAGGAAAAGTCTCTCTGTGGAAGATGGCAGGAAAGAAAAAAAAAAAAAAAGATACAGCAGCTTAGCAGTAGGCTCTCCATAGAATAATCCCGACAATTCAGTTAACTCACTTCAAAGCTGTTTACTGCTACCTTGTAAGTCTGGCATAACAAGAACAGACCCCACACATTATTATAGGAGAGTGAATCATTCAATCTAAGGAGCCTTTCCTTTATTGTTCTACATATTTTAGCTCAAAGAGGAGTAGAAAGCACCTTTCTTTTAAGGTATTGCATTCCAGTCAGTACTCAGAGTAGGTCATCCGAAAATAGCTGCTGGCATTGTTTTTTCATCTGCTATTTGGATGGATAGGTCAGTTTGAAAAAGGTTCCTTCCCTGACTCTTAAACGACTCTTCCCTGACTCTAGAAATGTCATAGCAACCCTATTTTTGTAATAATTCCATCCACATTGTTTGGTGATACAAGTGAGCATGATTACAAATAGGGTCTTGATATATATTAATCACAAGTTAAAAATAAATAAATAAACAGCATCAAGGATTTAGTTTGGAGTATTTAATGTACAAAAATCTTTTCTCATATTAGAAGCATCTGGTAGAATTCTTTACCTTTTCAAGTACTGGAACTTCCCAAACAAGATGTTTTTATCATCCTGTAATAGGGGTTGTCCAGGAAAATAACAGAATCACTCTTATTACAGATTAAGCAAAGATCTCTTCATTGAGTCAGTACCCTTTCAACCAAAACTATGTTGTTTTTTACAGACTGTTTTATAGAGCATTTACTAATGTTTTATCACAAGAAACTTCAGCATTAGGGCACTGCCCATTTCAGGAAAAAAAATGGAGGGGGGGGGGGGAGGGGTAGATGACAGATAAACTATGCCTGTGGAGTATTCAGCTGTGTAAGGGAATGAGCCCACATATACAGCAACTTCTTCAGCTCCATTCCTCCTTGCTATACAGCACATATTTCACTGGTGGGGTTTAAATCTGCACCTGCTATGACATTAATGTGGTTTCACTGAACAGCCCTGGCAACAACACATTAAAGACTTTCAGAAGTCAAATATGTGTTTCAGTGAATCACAGCTTCTTACCTAGACTTTGACCTGGAATCACCTCGTACAAAGTCAAGAGCAGACAAGGACAGAATAGTCCCATTGCTTTCACTTGCAGGTGTTTTGTGCAACTTGGAGTAGTTTTGAATGTGCCATGAATTTTATAGGGCCTTTTAAGTCACCTTCAGGCCTGTGTAATTCTGAGAAAAGCATTCAAACGCTGGGCTCGGGATGGCTGGCAGCCTGAAGGACTCATGCAGAGTTAGTTCATGGTCCGGCTCTTGGCCTGGCATTCACTCCCTGAGCAGTTAGCAATGTAAGCACATAAGATCTTCTCAGAGGCAGTGATTCCATAAGAAGATTAAACACGAATCCTACTCAAAGTTCCATCACGTCACACAGAATTGGGCCCTGATTCAAGACTGAAGACTTTTTCTTCTATTTTCTGTGCCTTTATGATTCATCTAAGTTTATTGCTTTGTTCTGAAATTTGTTAAAAGAAGAAGTGCATATCAAAAGGGAAACAGGTTTCACAATGTTAGCTCTGAAGCCAGAAAACCAACTGAAACTTCCAACATGGTTTGCCCCACACAGTGAAGGTGAAAACATGATTTGGAACAGTGTGACAATGTCTTTCAGCTCCAAATGCATCAATTAAAATGAAAATCTTTCTGCCCGCAAATTCTGTCTGTATTCAATTAGAATGAAAATGTAACAGAAAACTAGATGGATTAAAGAGTACTTGTGTTTCTTTCTCTCCAGAAGCCTAAATTCAATATACTGCAACTTTGTTGTTTTCTTTGTGCAGATCTCCTTGTTTGTTTGGTCAGGCATTTTGGTCCCAGCCTTCTTTAGCTGGTGAGGCTGCATGTGCTGCTTGCATTCTTTTTATATCATATATACAATGAATTTGTATTATCTATTGTTTGTTCTAAACTTCTGACTTTATTTTGCCAAGGCTATCTGTTTTTAAATTAGTAATTTTCACTCCCTCATACAATTCTTCTAAATTACTTTTTGGAGTACTGGCTATTAATATTTTAGGTAGCTTTGATGTTTTACTTTATAGTCTTCAATTTTATTTTACATTTCACAGGTTCTAGTTGCAAATAATCCTACAGGCAATTTTCTCACATTGCAACTATTCCTTGAAAGATATGCTAATGTAGCAAGGCACTTGCAATACTGGGGGTTAAGTTAATCACCCAAAATGAGTCATATTACTGTCAGTGGTATATAAAGACATCCCATAGTGAATTACTAGGCAGACTAGCATTAAAGTTCCTTTATAAATACCAGAAGCTGAAGATGTGCAGAAATAAGCATTCGTTTCAGAATCCATTGAGCAAAGGATTTTTTTGTTGTTGTTGTTGTTTCTGGACTCAAAAATACCAAAGAAATACAATGTTTGTCTTCCCCTTAAAAAATCTGCATTATTATTTGGAAAGCTCTCGTAAATCCAAAAAAAAAAAAAAAAAAAAGAAAGAAAAGAGGAAAGAAAAAAGTAGCAATTACTCTCTTTATGTTAATGTCTTTGCACAGATAAATTGTCTTTTTCTCAAGAGAAACAGTAAGAAATTCAGGGCACCTAAGTGCTAAATTGATACATGAGATTATGTCATTTAAAATTAAACTTGGAACAATTCTTATAACTTTAGACTTGTTTAGAAGTAGCCAGAAGATATGTGTGGTAGAAACATATGTTTATGTATTCTTTATACATTATTTTCCCATAATAAATAGTTTAAATAGTCCTTTAAATAGATACAACATTTTAGTCTCCTACATAGTAAACACCTGACAAATATTTCTACATCTCCTGTAATTCAAAATGAAATAAACTTCAGCTAGAATCCACTGGGATGCAAGTGATGAACATTTTATCCAGGAAAGTTGAACACTATAGTGAAAATGTACCCCTGTACTTAGAACTAACCAGCTGCTATCAAACAAATTGTTCCTGTGGTCTTGCTGAGCACAAAGAAACATTTAGCTAGGAAGGCTGAAGAACATAGTTAGGATTTGCTGCCAGGTCTGATTTTTATTGGTTGCATCAGTTGCAATAGTACAGCACAGTTCTGTATGGGCAGTAGATTAAGGAGTTTTGGATAGCCTTAATCTCTTCTGTCAGAAGGGTACTTTCTCACCAGACTGACTGTTTAGAGGGAGGCAGAGGTACAGTTCAGGGCTGCGTTTTAAAGCATCAGTGAAGCAGCACTTATAATGATCTAGATTTCTGTTTCTTGTCTGGGAAAAAAATTAAAATAAGATTTAGTTACATTGTACTGATATGCATTTTTATGAGAACAAATACATTTCAAAGCAGAAAGGATAGGGAGTGTGTGGGAAAGGTTTACATGGAACACAGTATTTATTTGCCATGCATATTTGATATGCGTTCATTAAATACGCAATAGAAATGTCAACATAATGTGCTGTTTAGATCCTCCAATAAAAACAAACTGCATTGGTATTAAAATTGGAATGCACTAATCTTTGGTTAAATACAAACCTTATTTGCTATCCAGCAAAGAAATGTTTGGTTGACTGTTGTTAAATAACCATATATTTAATGTAATTTAATTTGCCCTGCATTTATAAAGTCTGATAGAGTGATACTGTGTCAGCGTAACCAGCATTTTCACATACCATCATCTGCCGTTATATGTTGCTTTTTTTTTCCAACTCTCACCCATTGACATTCAATCACTAACAATTATCACCAGTTCATGCCTAATTCGAGAGTATTTTCACAGTCCCACTGAACCATTGCCAATCCTTCTTACAAAGAGAAAAAAGCATATATTCTCTTCAAGGAATATTTTTGTGTAACATACGTTCATCTGACACAACCACAACAGCTAAATCTATTCACTACCGAATTAACATATGAGATAGATGGCAGCATTTGATAGTGGAGATTTAGAACTAAATGCTAAACATTCCTAAGCTAGGGTATTTTGGCTTGTTTATTTGCTTTGTTGGTGTGTGTGTGTGTGTGTTTTTGTTTGGTTGTTTGTATGTTAGTTTTTTCCTGGTATAACCACATTGACTTAGAAAGTTATCCCTTTCACCAAATTACACTTAGGCTTTTAGCTGTTTATAATGATGGCTTATACTTACTTCCACATCATAGCAAAGGTACTTTTAATTATGATATCCAATTAGGAATATAAAATACACCATATGGGATTGTCATCCAGTCTTTACATGGACCAGCAGTTTAAAAGGAGGTTTAAACTGGGGTTTATGCCCTGAAGCATAATAATATCTCTTGCTTATAGCCTTTGCAATTTCCTTCTCTGTGAGGCTCCCTTGAACGTTCCTACTGCCTCTGCAGCTAGTATTTGGAGCAGAGTCTTACTGCACTATACTGTTAACTAAATAATATTTTTAGAAGGAGTTCCATAGGTGTACAATTTATCTAAAAACTGTCTTTCTGCAAGTCTTTTGGTAGCTTTACCCAGCAATCAGTCAAGTGCCTGCAGTGTAATGCAGAGAAACCTGAGCTAGATTTAAATTCAAACACTGGTAACAATCTAACCAAGGCAGCACTGAGCTCAGCACAGCCAATTTACTTTGCTGAGAAGCTGGGTAAATTAGCTCATGCTGAGATCTGCACTGCCGTAGCTGACTGCTGGCAGTGCCCTGGCTCGCTAGTTTAAAGCTGGTGTGGGTATCTCTCTGGTGTACTGCAGTCACTGCTGATGTACTCTCACAGTACAGTATATGCGTATATTTAATTTATGGCTTTTCTGTTTCAGTGGGTGTCTTTCTGTTGGGTATGTTCCATGTAGGAATTTCCCAATATTCTTGTTCTGCCATTATTGTTCCAATTTTTCATCATAAATTTCATCATTCACCCACCCTCTTTTCTTTCTCTCTCTCTCTCTCTCTCTCTCTTTTTTTTTTTTTTTTTTTTTTTTTTTTTGCCTTTTTCCAATCCTGCCAAATGTTTTGAGCTGGGAGTGACCAGAGTAAGAAGGATGTCACCTCCTTCCATATGCTTCATACTGCTGTCTATATATGAATGTCTGCTGTCTAAAATAAATATCACTACAACATCCCTAGGAGACTTTAGGGAGATTTAGTTAATGCAATGCCATTCATACTGCTTCCTCTCTATAGCATGTCTGGGCCCATTGTCCTGAGGAGTGCACATAGTAGATTTACAACAGACCAGAATCCTGAAGTATGTACATACCACATGTTTCAGAACTACAAAGGCATTGGAGTGTGTACTAGATATGCTGGCAAAATTAAGTTGATGAGGGTAATCAGATATATATATTAATGAAAAATATCAATAACTGATATTCAGTCATTTTTATATTCCCTCTCCAGATGTTGGTATGCTTTTTCTTTCTCTCCTCTTCCTGTTTCCACTTCTTTGTCCTCTTGTACTCTGTCCACTGTGAGTCTGACTCTTTAAAAATATGCTTTGACTGATACAGCATCCTCTCAGCTCATTAAAAGAATAAAAAGGTCATGCACTGGTTGTGATAAAGTAATTCAGCACATATCTTGGTATTTGTATAATACAAAGGAAAAAATAATGCAGAATTTGTGTTTTACCTCATAAGACAATACTCATTTAAAAGGCTTATTTCTTAAACAGCTAGTAAAATAGATGAAGGAAGACAGACAGGAAGACAGATGAGCAAGTAGGTTTTGGTATATTATTGTTTTGGAAGATTGGTGAAAAATTGTTATCCTTGGCAAAAAAAAAAAAAAAAAAAAAAAAAATCTGAACTTTATGAGAACAGATGACATCAGGGGAAAAAAATAAAAAGTAAAAAAAAAAAAAAAAGCTGTACTGTATTTAGGGATTTCATTACATCCTTCATTAAAGATCAGAGTGAAAAAACAGGATTTCAATAATGAGGTAGAATTCAAAATAATTAGACAATTAGAATGAATGACTCATTAAAATAATGAGATCTGCGTGCTATATAACAATGCTTGTATTTTTCCTTCTTCCAAAATGTGTAAGTTTTGGTCAAGATGCTGAACTCCCCAAAATGCTGTCCTGCTGGGGGGGGGGGGTTCATCACAGCCCTGGCCCAGACAGCATGGCCCCAGTGAGCACAGCAAGCTCCTGGCAGAGAGGGTCGCAGGATGTCCTTTGGAGCACACCCCTCAACTCTCCTAAACATCTTTTGGAAATAATGATGTGAATTTTGTCACTTTAAAATGATCTTTTTGGGGAAATAGCTAAGAGTAAAATGGGTGCTAGAATGACAGGAACATCCTGCCCTCTGGGCTCTTTCACAAAACAAAGGTACTTCAGTGCCATTTCAAACCACCGGAGACATATATTTGTTTGCATTCCCGTATCACAAATACCTAATCAAAATGGTCTGAGGAGAGACAGGGAAAGCCATTACCAACCTGAGCCCAAATATGCCAGGTTTCAGCCTGAGAGAAATTTGTAGCCTGAAGTTAAAAGCCACTGAAAATAGGTGTTTATAATGGAAGTGCCATCTTAACCTTATCTGTAGTGGCACTACTGCTTTCCTATAATATCTCCTTTCCTAACATCTGTGAAATTGTAATCTGTCCTATGGCTAGTAACTGAGGAGATGATGAAACCAGGGGATACACTCTGCACTACCTTAATTTATCTGTACTAGGTTTTTACTGACACATAAAAAGGGAAGGTGAGCAGGGGGGTGAGGGGCTGATGTCAGACAGTTGAGTGCCTCAGACATACTTGGGAGAAAGAAAAACAGGGCACTGGATGATTGTCTGCATCAGTCACCAGATTATTATTTTTTTTATGCTTCAACATTTTTCCTTTCTTTACAGCAAACATGGAACAAAATTGTTCAGGATATCGAAAGGTTTCCTCCATAGTATTTGCATTGCAGCCTAGTGGGCCTAAAAGCAAGCCAGTGTAGGACCCCTGTAGTCCTGCTATAATGAAGATGCTACCTCTGGAAACTTTCTGCATTACTCAGCATTAATGCCATCCAGCTGCCAAACAGTAGTATGTTCTACACTGGTGTGTTGTAACGAACACAGATCTTCCCTTACTGAATCTAACAGGTAGGCCTGATGAGAGAGACCTGTAATGCTATCTTAAAAAACAAAAACAAAAACAAGTCATAGTAAATATTTTTGTTGTGTAAGTATTTAGTTATGTTTGTTTCCTGAATCGTTTGTTGCATTGCTTGACTTTGTAAATTTGACCAACTGTATCTCTACCCATACAAATTCTCTTTAATGGCCCAATAAATGTGCTTCTTTTTGAGACTGTTAAGTTTCTACCCATTAGCTTACAGTAACATTCAAGGACATAGGATTTGACTCCTTTGAAGTTTTCTTACAACATTAAACATTTGTTTGAACTAGAGCACTTAAATATTGGGGTACAGGTGATGTGAGCCCTGAAATTATTCAGGATTTTAACCTTTGACAGGGAAAACTTTGCTTATTATTTGTCAGTAGTAGCAGTATCTCATGTCCTCACCTGGGATGAGGACCAAATAATATCCTGCTATCAGTCTGCAAGGCTGTTCAGGAAAATCTGATGAAGCTTTGGATTTGATTCTCTAGGAGAGAAAGCAATTGGCACGCATTTTTGTTATCCAAACCCACAAAGTTTGAACAGCTCAACCTTCTGTAGCCAATTTTCATGTATTTCATATGCATAACACAGAACTACTAGATTGAAGGGCCGGAAGAAGTCTCTTCTGGGTGCTATGGCAATGTAGCATTTACCTAGCCCTCTGGCCTCATTCTCTCAGAAATTACCCTTGTTAATACTCTGCTTTACCTTGCCTTATCTTCTGATTTACAGCTGCATGAGTGCGCTCACTCTGACTCATGCAGTCCCATGCAGATACCCAAGTCATCAATGATTTCTCAGCACTCCTCATTATTCAGACTTCTGCTAATTCTGGGAACTATTTGACTATAAGAGACTAAATTTGCTTTAGGGTGTGTGGCTTGTTAGTGACCTCGGGACAGATGGTGCAGGCAGATTTGGAGAAGTGATTCATGTGTGTGTGTCAATGCGTGTTCTGGACTTGGACTATGGAGCTCTCAGCATTTATGAAAAGAGCAGTCATATTTCCTGTACATAGATAACATTTATAACCATATTTTCAAATACAATATTTTCATATATTTTTGGAGAAATAAGAGTATAGAGGTTATGTAGAGTAATATAAAGTAGTAGGTATTTTGGAAAACAGGGGAAATCATAAAACAGAGAAGGACATAGATATAAAATGTTTTCACCTTTAGGCCAAATCTATTTGTCAGGAACATTCAACACTGAGGTTGCAATCCATTACTTTCACAAGAATGTGTTCAGACCCTTTTCCATATTTTATCTTGTAACAGCATTTGGCTAATTAATAACAGATTGTTTCATTGTCTTCTAAGTTTTCATTTTCTTCTAAGTAGTAAAATATAGTTTTTGAAATTGGCATTATAATTTCAGTTGTCTTCCTGAAAAGGAAAAAAAAAAAAAAAAGTGTTTTCCATGTAAATAATGTTTAGATAAACAGGTCCCTTATCTGAAATGCTGTTTTGTTGTTATTGTTTTTTGTTTGTTTGTTTGTTTTCTAATACTTGTTAGGACACTTTAGAGCCACTGCAATCCAAAACTTCCATAACTGTTTTCCCGTCCAGTTTTCCAGACACTCTTTCCAGACACTCTTGTTCTTTATCCAGATGTCCTTCATTACTAAGATAATTCTCTAAACATGTGCGACAGTGCCTGGAAATGCCACCTGAAATTGAAAGACAAGATCAAGTTTTGTGAAGAGATTTTTTTTTATATTATTATTAGTTTATAATGAACTGTACCCTCTTTGGCAAGAAAAGAATGCAAGACTTTTATCAGCTGTTTGCCTAGCATATGTTTGCACGCCTAGCTTTCAAATTAGGGTCATGCTTCCAAATAGATAGCAGGTAAGCACTTCTAAACGCTCTTGCTGCCTTTAGCTACAGTGAACTTCAAAAGTACAATAAAATAAAATAAAATATTATCAGTACCAGTACTGTCTGAAATGGAGACTTTAATAGCACTAATTATGTGCACACAAACTGACAAAATATCCTGCTAAATGAACAAGTAGGTGTCCACCTCAGAGACTGAGCAGTTAATTATCTTCAACACAGATAGGGTAATTGCACAGATGTATCTGTGCATGGTTGTAGGAGTATATTTCACACATAATAACTGGGCCTAAATCTCTTCCCTATTTGCTTTCAGAGATCTTGATACAGACTGTGGCAACATCTGGAAGCACTGGGTAAGTCCTCTGATGTAGCCCCTCCTCTTGCAGAAATGTATGAAAGAGTCAGGTTGTCTGTTGCCTGTCAGAGTCTGTGTCTTGAGCTGCTAGTTAACAAGATGCCAGAGTTGGAGATATCTTTTAAAAGCAAAAACTTAACTAAGTTCACCTTAGTTGATTTCCATCTGAAACAAAAAACTAAAACCACCTGAGATTCAAACAGGACAATACAACGAGCCATCAAAGTGAAACTTTTTGCTTTCTTATGGATAGACACAAAAATGCCAAGATATTGAGTCTTGGTTTCTGATTGAATTTTGTAGCATTTGGTAAAACAAATCTAGTCTTTTAAAGTTAGAATACATATACATATGTGAACAGGCACAAAATTATATGCAAATCAGGCAGTTTTGCCTTAGTGAAGCTAGGTTAAAAACATTCTCTGGAAGCATAAACCACAGGAACAGAAGTTGAAAAAAAAAAAAAAAAACGCTTTTGTTGAATTTCATGCCTCCAGAGTTTATACATTTATATAATGTGTTATGCTCTTTCAAACTGATGTACTAAACTGAAGTCTTTATTTTGCAAAGATGATCCACTGCCTTATCCTCTACCCCCCAAACTTACAACCCTTAATTTCAAGTAAAATCCATCTGTAAAATCATCTGTCTCATGGTTACTTTTTAATTACCCCTGAATGTCCTAATTGTGTTGTTAAAACGTCTGGGGTTTCCAGCTCCACTTCTACTCTGAAAAATTGGTAGTTTGTGAGGTAGAACTAAAGTCAGAGCTTAGGTATTGATCTCAGAAGAAAATTACTGAGGATTGTGGGGGATTTTGCTCTGACAAGAAAGAATGACTTTTGAGGCCTCCAAAGATGCAAAATTCTTTCAGTGACATGCATTAGTGCTAATCAGTGTGTGTTGCCATGGTTCAGTAGAAGTCAGCACTGAACTTCACAAAACTCTTTCAACCTTTCCGCTCTAACTGTATAAATGTGAAAGTAACAATAAATCTTGTTGACAATTACTTCCACATCTATTGGCAGTCAGTCAGCTGCAATGTGAACAGCATTGTGCACAATATGTGCAGCACAGCCAACACCCATTAACTATCTCCCTAGTTTCTCCTGTGACTTAGAGAACATGTTATTTTTCCCCAGTGAGTAGCCCTTTCAAATACTGAATTAGTAATATTATCACCAAATACTACTAATTTGTCAACCAGGCTGTGTTTTTCCAAAGTGTTCACAATGGGGTCTGATAACTGCTTTGCAGCTCAGCAGAGCAAAGATGAAAATTCAAAAACTTTTGTAAATCATTTGTATAACACTTAAAGAAATGGTTTTTTTTTTGTTTGTTTGTTTGTATTGCTGTTGTTTGTTTGTTTTGCCACTAGAATGTTAAGTATGTATGTAAAAAAAAAAATGCAGAATTTCAGCCTCACTCAGCAAGAACTTCAATTTGTAGTAATATGGAAACATATTCATAAGCATATACATAAGTGCTTTGAAGAACCAGAGCTAGAAACATTTTTAATAACATGAAATGCTTGCTCAAAAAAGGCATTGTCAGGACCACCTCTATATTTTCAGATTTTAGTGGCTAGCTTAAATAGTATTTATGAAGAAGTAAAACTCTGCTATAAAGTTTCTATTGTGTATCAGGCATTCATTGCTCGCATACAGTTTTCATTGGCATCAGTATGAAACCTGTGCAAATAATTGCATAGCATACAAAGCTGAAAACCACAAATGGATCAGGGTCGATAGTCTTATTTTTCTAATCAGTTTTCCTATGCAATTCTTAAAGGCAAGTGCACATACACACTTTTAAATGAAAGCATACATATAGAAATACATTTAAAAATGCCTATATAAATAGATAGACCTGTATCTGATTTTCATAAGTACATAGATATTTACCATCAGTAAAAGAACGACATTCAACAGACAGTAGAGATTTGCTGTGGAAATCTGAGAAGTCAGATTCTTTCCTTTCATGACATTTTTTATTTTCTATTCATGCTCACTCTAATCCAGTGTATAAGTAGGGGCTGTTACAGCTAAAACTATCTATAGTTTTTCCCATTGCAAGATTGACAAGATGTCAACATTATTCTGAGTCATTTAGCACACAGAAGGAAAGGTAACCACTTTGGTGGCTAGGGAAGATATAAAGGAAGTCTTTGCCAGAATAATCTAAAAGTTGAAAGGAAGTTTGTGAGTTCTGTGATTATCCAAGGAGTTTCTTCTACATCTGTACATTACTATTTTTTAAAGAGAGAGAATTTAATCTAACTGAAGTCTGGATGGCATTATAGGAATTTTGACTGCAGAGAGAGCATATGTTACTGAGCAGCTTTGTTATCTTTCACTGCCTGGAAAGTTCCTCACTTCCAAGACTGGAAAGCTGGCTGCTGACACTGGCAAGGGTGAATGGTGTTTTCTGTGACTGCCAGTCACTTCTCAAGTGGACAAATGAATTAGTTCCAATTTCTAAAGAAGGCAGAGGTGCCTGTAGTCTCTCTTATCTGCAACTCAAATGTCTTTGGTAGGTTTTCAGATGAATCACATGTGGATTTTGATAAAATTTTAGGATAATTTTGTGTTGCTTTTCTGTGCTCTAGAAGTTGTATAATAGGAAAACTAATGCATTAAAAAACACAGAAAAAAAAAATTACCTGTCCCTGATGTTCCATTAAAAAAAAAAAATAAAAGTGATATACTGGGAGTGAGGACTCGAGGACTCTCAGGTAGGTTATGTTCCAGGATTTATCCCTGATTTACTTGACTCTGGGCCATTCACTGGCGAACAGTTTAGTTCTATGTAAACTGGATCTCTAAATCCATTTTAGACAACTGGCCTGATTAACACCTGCCATTCTCAGATATTTCCATATGGATTTGGTAGTTATGAGAGAAGAATGTTATTCAGGGATTCTGGAAATAAAATACATTTTGTTACTCTCTTCAATGTCTTCTGAGGTGCTGAACACCTTGTTCCCAGTTTTGTCATTAACCTCCCTGGAGCTATTGAGTACACTGCAGAACTAATACAGTGTTTACTTATACATATTTGGCATGCTTAGCCAATACTTCTAAAACACTGTAAGAAAACACATGGAAAATGTCTACATTAAAGAAATATACTGCTCCTTTCAGAATATATTAGATACTACCTGTTTCTTTTATTTTACTTGAATTTAGATAAAAATAGATTTAGGAGTTTTCCAGCACAAGCAGAGCTGAAGCAGTGATACTACTTGTAAAAACTGCTCCTGTACAAGAATGTTATTGAAGTGAGTCTTCTATTTTATGCTCAGCAATTTCCCTATGTTTTAATTCCCTCATAAGGATTGGCGGGGAAATAAAAGGGGGGGGGGGGGGGGGCGGAAATAAGAGCATATGCTGTAAATGTTACGTCCACATATATTTCCCCAACAAAGAAAAACTGTTAAACTGTTAAAAATGTTGATTTGTTTTAAACCTTTCAACAATTGGAGATTATTGAAATCCTAAATTACTGGCACACAAGAGAATTAGATGATTGTTGTTCCACATTTACAACACAAACCAAATGATGGCTTGGAAAAAAACAGCAACAAATATTTTGAGTCTTAATTATCAGACTGAAAAGCCTGATGAACAAAAGAGAAAAGGGAAAGGGGGGGGGGGGGGGAGGGAAATGTCTGGAATAGTGAACGGAAGGACAAACCCGTTAAAAAAAAAAATGTAAAGCCTTTGTCAGGCTCAAAAAGAGAAACAGACTTAATTATTATTTTCTCTTCATTCTATTTTGGGAGCTTTATCTGAAACTATAACTTACAAAGAGCAATTATAAACAAATGGCACCCACAAATGGCACCCAGCATGAATACTTCTCTGAGGTTTGATCATCTCATCCTTGGCTCTTACATCAGCACAGTGATGTGTTGCCCATTGGAAATCAGCATGACTAGGAGGATAGAAGACAAGCCATGCAGTGATTTAAACCTATAGCTTCATTTATCTGCTCCATATGGAATTGTAACCTGGACAATAGTAACAATCCATTAAAATAAAGGGCTCATTTCAAAGGAACCTGGCTATATTAGTTAAAGTATTCTGCAATTCATGGATAACAGCAGAGAATACGGAAATAATTTCCTAGAATAATCCAGAGAATTGCTTTATGCTTCTGATATAGATCGCTGGGGAAATAATTTAAAAGCATTTTTAAATATCTTCTATTTTCTATTATGAGCCTTTGGATTTCCATAGTTTGAGAAGTGAGACATTGTGGCTTAGGAAACTAATTACAAAACATAAAAATGCTCAAGTCTAATGGAACAAACCAGACAGAAAAAAAAGATTTCCATACAGAAAGATCAATGTTGGAATGCAAGCTACAGATTTTACGTGTCTTCCTCTCAACATCTTTGTTATACATTCTCTTTGTTCCTGTTAGCTTACTAATTAGCTGTGATTTTTTTTAATGCCCCTTACACTGGGTTAATTTTGTCTAACTCAACAGCAGGGGTTTATGTAATAATAATTCACATAGCAATGTCAATGATTAAAATCCTTTCATTAACATAGTACCTTAAAGATAATGAATGTGAAGCTTTTAGCTAACCCAATCTTTAGGCTCAGAAAGGCAGTTTTTGCAGAAAATAATAATAATATTAAAAAAAACCTTGTACAGATTAGCTTTTGCCAGCAGAACAAATTAGATCTTTGTTTGGGTGTATTACAAACACAAAGTCATACAAATCAAAGAGCATTTATTATGAATACAATGATGTAGCATGCTTCTTTCGACAAAAGAATTCTAATAATGTACTTGAAGAATGCAAAACAGGCATTCAGAAGTGCTAATTTTCTGGCATTTTTTGTAGACAGTACTGTCAAGTCACAGATAATCAACTGAGGGGTCAGGATGCCCTGAGCTGAATGTTGTCAGAGATGTGGTGGAAGGTGCTTTGCGCTGGATACGTCATTTCTCTTCAGCCTCCACAGGAATTTTAAACAGGTTCATCTGTCAGGATACAAGAAGTGTGGTTCAGTAATTAGGGACACAAGATGAAATACCATTTTGCAAAGTTTTAATAAGTGCTAGAACAACTGTTCTACTGAACCTGCTCTTTTCTAAAAAAAAATACCTTTCTACCTACAGTCTAATGGTTCATACATTTCACTTTTACTAAGGGCAAGAGATGTTTGCAGGATGAATTCATCCGCATACAAATAGTGTAACTAATATAGAAAGGTGTCAGCAACAGCAGCAAGGTAACAACATTGATTACACGTGTAACTCTCATTCAAATCACTCACAGCATTCTTCCCTTCACTTGCTGTGCTTTCATTCCCCATTCCAAGTCAAATGTCAGCTTTGAAAACTAATATATAGTCTACCTGTATTTTCTACCATCCCATTGTAGTATATATCTCATTTTTTTTTTAATGTCAAATGACATTTCTACAATAGCCAACTAATCTAAATAAATAAATCCTAGCTTTAATAATTTTCTTTAAAAATTAGGAGAATACTGTTCTTGATGCTGTCCTTCCTAGTTAAGACTGTAGGTTTTTGTACATTTTTAAACTATACCTTTCCCAGTGCAATGGAAACTTCTATATCAGGTGAAGACTCAAACAAATGCGTACATTTATTTATGTAGTTGCTGTATTGAAGTCAGCTGTGTGCTTGCTAAGCCTTTACTGTTTTAAGGTTTTTAGCAATTGATCAACATGAACAGAATTCCTCAACAAACAAGCTCAGCTGACATTTTCAGCAGGGTGATATCCGAACGGGTCTTTCAGTTTGTCTCTCTGCTGGGTCATTCACTCAAGTAAGTAATTCAAGAAGGAGGTCATTGAATGGGTAGTTAGTGGAAACACTTACTGCAGATGTAGCTTCTTTGTAATTTTCCTGTGGATAATTTCATATATTTTTGTCTTTAGTGCATTGCTTCTATTTTTTAAAGGAAAGAAAGCAGAAGTCACTAAGAAAGTGACTTCACTAAGAAGACCCCTAGAAAGCTGAGTCACTAAGCTGGCTACTAAAATTAATATAAATATGACTAAGTAAAAGTTTCATCTCATAAAGCAATTTATACAAAAGCTGAAATAAATGCTCTTGTCTAAAAGACCATCAGGACAAAGCTTCAGTATTTGATTTGTCGGACTAGAATGCAAAATCTGGAAAATTCTTAACCTCACGAATATAAAATGAAATGGACTGTATCTTGTTATTTCTCTTCATGTTTTGGTTTACGAGTAATAGTTTAGTAAATTTGGTTCAGCTAAGCAGAGTTCTACACACTGTAATTTGCCTTAGAAATCTCCTGAAACAAAACAAAACAATATCAAAAAAAGAAAAGTGACAATATAGAGCACAGTGCTGGGACTTGCATAGTGGCATGGCATCGTGTTGACACCAGAGGAAAATTACAGAAGGCCAAAGGAACATGCATAGGCACCTGGGGTGGTGAAAAGAGAATATGGTGCATATAGCCTTGATGCACGGTTTTAATGCTGTTACACCTGGGTGGCTCTGGTAAATTTGAAAAATCCCTTTGTGTACTCACTTATAATCTAGAAGGAATCTAGACAGGTAACAATTCCGGCACTCCTCCTGCTGCATGTTCACGGTCACTCTCAGTGTTCACCAAAATATAATTTGTCTCCTGCTAAAACAATGTTGTTCAATTATTTGGATTGTATTAGGAATAATCCAAGTTTTTCTTGAAGAAGTATGTACTGAGTTTATTATTATAATTATTTATTCTCTTATAAAATTTTTCTGGAGTTTTATTAATATCATTTAAAGGGAATTCATACTTATTCAAATTAAAATTAATATTCATTAATATCATTCCAAAGGGAATTCATCAGCCCTGATAAGAGTCAAATCAGACTTCTGTTTTAGCAGACAATGAAGGGGCTAACTCAAGACCCTCAGAAATTCTCCTAGGAATGTACCTTTAAAATTCAATTTGTATCGTAACTGTTCACTATAGAAGTAATATTTTCTAATTGAATATTGAAGTAATATTTTCAGTTTGTATGTTCTTAAATTTAGTATTTTTGAACCTCTTGAGTAGTTAGGGGAAAAGAAGTGCTTGACAGACTCCATACTCCTTTTTCATGGGGTGTCCTTTCAATGGACTTCACTAACTTCCTCTTTTTTTTTTTTTCCCTTCTGACATGTAGTGCTTCCCTTACTCTTCCTGTATGCCCATCTATTCCCATCAGTAAAAACTACTTTCCACCAATAAACTTCTAAAAGAATTGGCCCAAATGGATGTGGTGGTTCCGCTCGAGTGGGCAGCGGAGCTCCACCACAACTGCTTTCTCACTCCCCCTCCTCAAAGAGGAATGGGGAGAAAATACTATGAAAAGGGCTCAAAGGTTGAGATAAGGACAAGAAGATCACGCAGTAATTATTGTGACGGGCAAAACAGACTCATCATAGGAAGACAGTAAGATATATTGCTTATTACTAACAAGCTAGAGAAGTGAGAAACAAAGAAACCAAAAGCACCTTTTGGCACAGGGGAACGGGGGAATGGGGGTTATGATCAGTCTACAGCGCTTCTTCTCTGCCGCTCCTTCTCGGTCACTCTCGTCCCTTGTGCTGTGGGGTCCCTCCCATGGGATGCAGTCCTAGGTGAATTGATCTGGCATGGGCTTCCCACAGGCAGCAGCTCTTCCAGAACTGCTCCAGATATGGGTCTGTACCACAGGGTCCATCGCTCAGGAGCATACTGCTCCAACCTGGGACCCCATGGGCAGCAGCTCCTGCTAGGTCACCTGCTCCTGCATGGTCTCCTCTCCATGGGCTATAGGTTCGGCCTGGAATCTGCTCAGGCAGGGGTCTTCCACAGGCCACAGCCTCCGTTGGTGCAGGTCCATCTACTCCACCGTGGTCTCCTCTACGGGCTGCAGCATGGAACCCTGCTCCACCGTGGTACTCCATGGGCTGCAGGGGGACAACCTGTTTCACCATGGTCCTCACCACAGGCTGCAGGGGACTTCTGCTTCAGCGCCTGGAGCACCTCTCCCCCTCCTTCTTCACTGACCTTGGTGCCTGCAAGGCTGTTCCTCACTCCTCTCACTCTCCCAGCTGCTGTGTATTGCAGCGTTTTTTTTTCCCTGTTTTTATTATGCTCTCACATAAGCAATGTTGTTTTGTACTTCTTGGCTCGGCTCTGGTCAGCAGTGGGGCCCTTACAAAACATAGGGCAGCTTCTAGATCCTTCTCACAGAAGCCACTCCCATGGCCCCCTGCTACCAAAACCTTGCCATGTAAACCCACTACAATGGATCAACACGGTGACCTCAGTCCCTCTATCCTGGATGAGCTGTGTTCAGCTGAGACAAGAATCTATCTTCAGTAAAGAGTACTAATAAAAGAACCAGACCTATTCTTCCTATATGCATATATATATGCTTTATACTGATAGACATTTCAACTTCCACAGCAGGTGGAATGGTATACATAATAAAAGAGAGAGAAAATAAAGTTAAATTTAATATATACAATTGCATGGTATGATTTAGAGGTAGATGAAGGAGATATTTTTCTCTCAGAAAATATTTTGAAGAAGCTTCGCTTATTTCTGTATTAACAGGAACCATCCTCCCAATATATGTAGAA
Source organism: Aythya ferina (assembly GCF_964211825.1). Lineage (NCBI taxonomy): Eukaryota > Metazoa > Chordata > Aves > Anseriformes > Anatidae > Aythya > Aythya ferina. The sequence goes on from NC_140304.1 coordinate 19,725,168, forward strand.
ACATCTTGATTATTTTTTATTTGGGTATCTCACTGGTCTGATTGCGAAAGGAAAAATAGTGAAATCAGTAAATAAAAATATCTGTGGAGATGCAAATAATTGTTAGTAATTTTCTTTGAAATGTCTGCTTCCAAGTGTAGTGGCCTTAGGTCTCATTGTGTAGTTTCTAAGAGGCCCGACTGCAACTACCATAGCATTGTCCTTATTGTCTGGGCTGAGATTTAATTTTGGTACATCACTTGCAACCAAGACAACCCTGGCATTGCAGTTTGTCACACTTTTTTATGAGCTCAGTCTCACTGAGTGCATTCTCCCCGGCCTGCAGCCATAGCCTGGAACAAAATTCTTGTACGTAATAAGAAAAGTAAAATCATACCAGGGAAAATTAATGGTCACCTCTATACATCAGTCCTTTGTAAAGACTATGACCTCAGCAAAGTTGAGCCAGTATTCATGCTGCTAATTCTGCCTGGAGCTGTGCAAGATTTCCTACTTCTATAAATTTGTCTTGGAAAAACATATTTATGCAGCCAACAAGCAGTAGATGTGTAGGTCAGGATTTGGCCTCACAGGTCTGAAGAATAACAATATGTTCTTAGCCTGTATGTGATACGTGCTCTGCCAACTACAGTTTGTGTCCTGTCCTTGTGGTAGACCTTGCAATTGGTGAATCTCATTGATCTTTCACCATGTTACGATGGTTTTGGCTCATCTTCTGATCTAGATGTACCGTAAGCCCAAAGACAGATCATTGTCCCATTCTGATAGGTTTTGAAACAGCTAAAGACAAATGCTGAGAGGCAAGAGAGATTTATCATGTAGCGTTTGGCACAGCAAGAGAAAAACTTTTCTTGATTCGCTAGACAAAATGTTGTAAGGCCTTCTGCTTTGTGGAACAGAAACACCAGACAGATCTTAGATTATCTATTCTGAAATGTAACTCTTTGAAAGATTTGAAATAACTTTTCTGTCTCCATTTTATAATAAGTTTTCTGTCTCCACTTTATAATAACTTTTCTGTCTCCCAAAGCAGTTGTATAGGAAAATGAGGTCAGATTCTAAGACAAAACCACCACTCTTCAAATAAGAAAACTCTCAAAATGTTTTGGAAGGATTGTTTGGTTTCTGTGGTATTCCCTTTTAAAGAAAATACCACATATATAAAATTCCTCTTAAAAAAAAAAAAAAAAAAAATCTAATGCAAATGCTAAAAATCACATTACAATTGCTTGGAAATGGCAAAATGGCATTGTCTTGTTTGTTTTGACCATTCTGATGTTGTGTTCGTGACTTATCTCTACTGTAGATATTGCTTTATTGTCCAATGTTCAGAAAATCTCCATGTGGTAAAGGAATTGGAGGCCGAGCTTGGAGAAAATAGTTAATAACCAGTCAATACAACCTGTTCTTTCCTTACTGTTCCTGAAATAATGAACTACTTAAGGTGTATCTGAGTACTGCAGTATGGTTTAAATCGTCAAAACATGCTCCTCTCTTCATCAGGTGATGATTTTATGACTTAGTCTTGGACTGAAAACTAAACAGGATTCCATAAGTAACTGATCATTGCAGAATTAGATGACATTAAAGGAAATTTATTTTAATAAGTTGTACTACTTGCCCAAATGAAAGGCTTAGTGCTCTGAAGAACCTCCTCAAAAGAACAGGGAATAAGCTCTCTGCAACCAATATCTCTTCTCTTAATATAAGTTATTGATGTAATTATCTATAGTTAAAGAATGACAGGAATGTAGCAAAGCCAAATATGGTTTTTAAAACATGAAATAATGATAATTACATATTCCTGTATCAGAATAGGAAAAAGAAAAAGAAAAAAAAAAAAAAGAGAGAGAGAGAAGGGAAGACATAAAGACATAAATAAGCTATAGGAAATAACTTCAATTTTAAAGAAAGAGAGTATAGGAACACTGAGAAGAACTTTTCAGATTCAAAAGTTTACTTCAATGTGGAAGTCATTATTGGCTGTTACTAACACTAGCAATGCACCTGCTAATATGAAACAGCCTTGTTAACAGAAGATCAGTGGGCAAAGATTTTAGCCTGCAGTGTCTTTAGAATTCACTGCCATTACCATTCCTTCACTCACCCTCCAACCTCCTCCCCACAATTCATGTCTGTCTTGATTTCACATGGGTAGTACAATTTTTGAAGTTCATTTATGCTATTTTTAATTTGGCTAAATGGGTTTCCACAGAATGATATGGACAACATGCATCTAGCTTTTTCACCACTCTCAGTTTTTTGTGGTCCCATATCATGAGGAACCCTAAGTTAACCCAAGTCTTTTCCACAAAACCTTCCAGAAATCTAATCCACCATAACTCAGAAAGCACTTTATGAGGAAGGACAAATACCAACGCAGTAAGTTATGCTACTTGAACTCAGTATTACATAGATTACTCATACTGACACTCATGAGTACAAAATGAGCACATGCATTTGTGCAAGTGAGATGGAATAAGGCATAAGAAAGATATAAACAGGATATGATCTGCTTTTACCATACGTCCTGCTAGTAACTGCTTTATTGGTTCTACTTCTCTCAGTAATTTTCAACATCAGTAGGCCAAAGACAGTAGTAATGTTTCAAATATATGCTGGTAAATGAGCCTATGATAAATCTTAGGGACTCACCTGGAAGAAAGTTAAAAACTATACCAAGAGCTTTTTCTAAGCATATTTAGATACGTTTCTGAATTTACTGTTATTTGTGTTCATGTCAATACAGATCACAGTAAATAATTCTATTGCAGAATATATTACTCAGAGAAAAAAATCATATTCATAGGGTGGTATCAGAGTGGTCTTTACTCTGCCTTGTTTTGATAAGACTGTGGTGATGGTGTGATGATGGACATCAACACTGATAGAAAAAAGAGACATGTAAGTCATCCTGAAGGTAATAAATGTTTTAGAATTTGACAATAACAATTTGAGAGTCAACAGGGAAGCTTGGCACGATAAGTGCGGTGAATCAGGATGATCAAATGATTTTATTAGTTTGCTTTTATTAGTCAGATCTATTTCCATTTTTTTAATATGACCGGGGGGGGGGGGGAGGGAAAAGAAAAAAAAAAGTAATTGTATTCAGTTTATCAAATACAACCCTAGCAAAGCATGCCACTAGTAACTTGATTTTTTTTTCTAACTGAACACACTATGTTTCGACTAATCTTCAGCATCCAAGATCACTCCTCTTAAAATGTCAGGAATATGAGTCAGGGTAATTGCTTATTTGTTTTGTTTTGGTGTTTTATTTAAAAGAATCTCAAAATAATGTTTCAGAGATGACCTTGTTTTTGTTAGACACGGGACAGATGAAGCTTAAAAACTTTAAAATATTCCAATTTATCTTTAAACCACAGACTGAGAGTCTACCATGGGTAGTCACAGTGTAAGTTTTGTCAGTGCCCCTGCCCTCTTCACCTATCATGTGAACTTCTCCTAAAATAATCACATACTCAGTGGGAGAGAAGGAATTCTGTAATAGTGATAGCTAATGCCCAAGGCTCCCTGAAGCAATGATGAACAATTATTATAAACTATTCCAATTTATAGACAGTAGGCACTGTGATGGAGACTTTTGTAGACTGGACTGAGACAATTACCAAATGAAGGAAAATATTATTATTTTAGGAAATGTAACATTTTAATACATTGTGAAAAATGATGAGGAAATAATAAATGGAGGGCATAAAAAGAGCTAATAATAAAAAGGAGCTTGGTGAGAAATCCCGCTGTCATATTTGCATTTACCCTGAAACTAATGCCGTGCACATTTTTGAATGCAAATAATTCACAAGAGGAAGCAAAATGAGGATGTTAATAATCATTTTTCCCTTAATGAGAAGCTATACTTTGATTGAAAGGAGCTTTAAGGTGGCCTAAACTAGGCCTAACAAAGGAGCTGCCTTTTTTTTTTTTTTTTTTTTTTTTTGAGACTATTTAAAAGAATGTGTTTGAATAACATTCTGTCACTTAAAATCCCCAGCATTAACATTGTTATCACAAATCTTATTTCAAATTAAAAAAGATGCGTTAGGAAAATTATTCATTCCATATGGGATTTTCTTTTTCATTTTGGCTATTAACTTAAAATGCTTTTTCTTGGGGGAACAACTTAAGTTTTTAGCATTATATATATATATAATATATATATATATATATATATATATATATTTATATATAATGTATATAAATATATATAATATATATATATATAAATATCATTCACAAGATAGATTGTTATCTCTGGACTTCTAAGCCAAGACTATAGGTTCTCTTCCTCATTCTTCTATCTGTTGAAGGCTTGTCAGTCCCAGATGGAAACAGTGTCCTGAATCAACTGAAGTGTCCAGCTTCTTACTGCTGCTTAGAAACACCTATGTATTTCATATGAAGAGATTCAATAAATTCAGGTTTGAAAACACATTCCACAATCAAATATGTGGAATGCATAGTTTCAGATATTAACAATATGGAAATTACTTTGTAGTAGACTATCTACTCTAGTAGTTCATTGACAGTGTTGGCCAGACCTTTTTACCCACTCAAGATAAATACTAAAGTGATATAATTCTATTAAATTATATACATCTTCTGTCAAAAAGAGATACAAATAGATTGGTTTATCCCAACAAAGCAGGAAGGGCAGAGCGCTCCCCCCCGCCCACACAAACACCTCCTCTAACGGCGGTCTACTGCTAGCTCAGCTGCAATGGTCTCCACCAGGCACAGGTGGTGTTTTCATCCATCCCTACGGTGGCAGGAAGGGGTACAGAGAGGACATGGAAAGCCCACCTGATAAACACGTGTCTCAGAGGCTGGTGCCAACATAGAATTTTTGTTTTTTTTTTGACCATGGGGCGCTTTACTCTGTACCCGGCCTCATGGCCGCAGACAGGTCCCTATCTCTAAGGGGAAAACGGATCCTGGGCCAAGAGCTGGTGTGGCTCATTGAGAGGGCTTTAAACTAGGTAAGAAGGGGGACGGGGCTGAAACAAGGCTTGTTAGAGCTGTGCCAGGGGGAACAATGGCAAGGCTGGGAGAGAAGGCAATGGCCCAACTGAAGTGCATCTACACGAATGCACGCAGCATGGGTAACAAACAGGAGGAGCTGGAAGCCATCATGCGGCAGGCAGGCTACAACTTGGTTGCCATCAACCAAGGCTATAGGCTCTTCAGAAGGGACAGGCAGCATGGAAGGGGTGGTGGTGTGGCTCTCTATATCAGAGAGAGTTTTGATGTCGCAGAACTTGAGGCTGGGAATGATAAGGTTGAGTCCCTATGGGTTAGGATCAGCAGGAAGGCCAACAAGGGAAGCATCCTGGTGGGGGTCTGTTATAGAGCACCGAACCAGGTTGAGGAGACTGATGAGGCGTTCTACAGGCAGCTGACAAAAGTTGTGAAATCGTCAGCGCTTGCTCTTATGGGGGACTTCAACTTTCCAGATATATCCTGGAAACACAACACAGCCCAGAGAAAGCAGTCTAGGAGGTTTCTGGAGAGCGTGGAAGATAGCTTCCTGACACAGCTGGTTAGTGAGCCTACCAGGGGAGGTGCCCCGCTAGACCGTCTCTTCACAGAGAAGGGAGATGCGGTGGTTGGAAACTGTCTTGGGCAGAGTGAGCATGAAATGGTAGAGTTCTCCATTCTTGGAGAAGTCAGGAAGAGGACCAGTAAAACCGCTGTATTGGACTTTCGGAGGGCTGACTTTGAACTGTTCAGGACACTGGTTGGTAGAGTCCCTTGGGAGGTGGTTCTGAAGGGCAGAGGAGTCCAGGAAGGCTGGGCGCTCTTCAAGAAGGAAATCTTAATGGCGCAGGAGCAGTCTGTCTCCACGTGCCCAAAGACAAGCCGGCGGGGAAGAAGACTGGCCTGGCTGAACAGAGAAATTGTGGCTTGAGCTTAGGAGGAAAAAGACAGTTTACAATCTTTGGAAAAGAGGGTGGGCCACTCAGGAGGACTATAAGAACGTTGCGAGGCAGTGCAGGGACAAAATTAGAAAGGCCAAAGCTCATCTGGAGCTCAATCTGGTGACTGCCGTCAAAGACAACAAAAAATGTTTTTACAAATACATTAATGCAAAATGGAGGACTAAGGAGAATCTCCAGCCTTTACTGAATGCGGGGGAGAACTTAGTTACAAAAGATGAGGAAAAGGCGGAGGTGCTCAATGCCTTCTTTGCCTCAGTCTTTAGCGGCAAAACCAGTTGCTCTCTGGATACCCAGTACCCTGAACTGGTGGAAGGGGATGGGGAGCAGAATGTGGCCCTCATTATCCATGAGGAAATGGTTGGCGACCTGCTACGGCACTTGAATGTACACAAGTCGATGGGGCCAGATGGGATTCACCTGAGGATACTGAGAGAACTGGTGGAGGAGCTGGCCAAGCCGCTTACCATCATTTATCAACAGTCCTGTCTGTCGGGGGAGGTCCCAGTTGACTGGCGGCTAGCAAACGTGACGCCCATCTACAAGAAGGGCCGGAGGGCAGACCCAGGAAACTATAGGCCTGTCAGTTTGACCTCAGTGCCAGGGAAACTCATGGAGCAGATTATCTTGAGTGTCATCACGCGACACTTACAGGGCAACCAGGTGATCAGGCTCAGTCAGCATGGGTTTATGAAACGCAGGTCCTGCTTGACGAACCTGATCTCCTTCTATGACAAAGTGACGTGCTTGGTGGACAAGGGAAAAGCTGTGGATGTGGTCTACCTTGACTTCAGCAAGGCTTTTGACACCGTCTCCCACAGCATTCTCCTCAAGAAACCGTCTGCTCATGGCTTGGACTGGCGTACACTTTGTTGGGTTAAACACTGGCTGGATAGCCAGGCCCAAAGAGTCGTGGTGAATGGAGTCAAATCCAGCTGGAGGCCGGTCACTCGTGGCGTTCCCCAGGGCTCGGTACTGGGGCCGGTCCTCTTTAATATCTTTATCGATGATCTGTATGAGGGGATCGAGTGCATCCTCAGTAAGTTCGCAGATGACACCAAGTTAGGTGCGTATGTCGAACTGCTCGAGGGTAGGAAGGCTCTGCAGGAGCATCTGGATAGGCTGCACCGATGGGCTGAGGTCAACTGTATGAAGTTCAACAAGGCCAAATGCCGGGTCCTGCACCTGGGGCACAATAACCCCAAGCAGAGCTACAGGCTGGGAGAGGAGTGGTTGGAAAGCTCCCAGGTCCTTCTCCGCCTGGCAGTATTGGTGGATAGTCAGCTAAATATGAGCCAGCAGTGTGCTCAGGTGGCCAAGAAGGCCAACAGCATCCTGACCTGCATAAGAAGCAGTGTGGCCAGCAGGTCTAGGGAAGTGATTATCCCCCTGTACTTGGCTCTGGTGAGGCTGCACCTCAAGTACTGTGTTCAGTTTTGGGCCCCTCGCTACAAGAAGGACATGGAGGTGCTTGAAAGAGTCCAGAGAAGGGCGACGAAGCTGGTGAGGGGTCTGGAGAACAAGTCCTACGAGGAGTGGCTGGGGGAGCTGGGTTTGTTCAGCCTGGAGAAAAAGAAGGCTCAGGGGCAACCTTATCACTCTTTTTAAGTACATTAAAGGAGGCAGTAGAGAGGTGGGGGTTGGTATGTTCTCCCACGTGCCTGGTGACAGGACGAGGGGGAATGGGCAAAAGTTGCGCCAGGGGTGTTTTAGGTTGGATATTAGGAGGAACTTCTTTACTGAGAGGGTTGTGAGGCATTGAAATGGGCTACCCAGGGAAGTGGCGGAGTCACCATCCCTGAAGGTCTTTAAAAGACGTGTTTAGATGTAGAGCTTAGGGATATGGTTTAGTGGAGGACTTGTTAGTGTTAGGTCAGAGGTTGGACTTGATGATCTTGAGGTCTCTTCCAACCTAGACAATTCTGTGATTCTGTGATTCTGTGAAATAGAATTCAACTGAGTGGTGATTCATGCAATCAGAATACGTTGCACTAGTGTTTTTTTCTGCAGTGACCATTTAGTTGTACTGTGCATTGATGGCATAATTAATATACTGTCATTAAAATGCACTGTCTTTCTCATATTGTCCTTAATTAGTTTGATTTCATGCTCCTTATTACTGGTAATGGCAGGGCAGGATAGATGGGATTTTAAAATTAAGTAGTAATTTAGGAATCTAAATATTTTACAGAATTCATTTTGTTGTGAGCTAAGCTAGGTAATCATCTTGGCCCCTGTAAGACTAAAACTAAGTAGGAACAAAGTTCACTAAATAAGATCAGTTTTATTCTGCATGCTAACATTACACACTGAAGTGATTTTCTGTTACATGCTTATAGCTTTTTAAGGCATTACTCTATAATACCTCCAATATTGGCTTGGTTAATTCTACCAAACAATGCATGAAAATAAATTTGATGATAATAATGACTAAAGATTTTAACATATTTTTTAATTAAAGAAACATTTATTTGATTCTTCCCCCTGAGCTTTTTTCAAGCTTCTCATTAATGTTGTAGCATGATTATACCTTCAGGTTGATCAACCAAAAATTGTCATCTCTAATGGTGCAAAGCTGCCATTTTTCTCATGTTGTGTAGCATTAACTCCACAAGTAATCAAATTCAAATGCACTCAGTTGAATTACTCAATTAAATCTTAGCCAACATTGAGGATGGCTGAGTATCAATCTCAGGAACAGCTTCCCAATCATTTGAGCAAGCACTTATTTGGGATCTGATCCTGTAGCAGCTAATCTGTCTTGAACTATATGTGCTAGATTTATCCATGAGATTGTTTGTGTGCATAAACACATGCATAAATCTTTGTTTGATGAAGGCCTTACATAGTGTAACTAATGAAATAAAATGATTTGTTCTCTCACAGGGTCGTGGGTATTTATTTCTCCTAAAAAGCATGGGTGATTTTTATGAGCTAGTTTTTGATTATGTGTTAGACTTAGAAAAATATTTTTTTCTTGTGGTTATGAAACCATGCTCAGTAACTTACCGGTTTTATTTTCTTAATGGTGGTATAAGAGTTTTTATATTTATGTGAAGGCTGCCACAGTAACTTTCAACTCAACTTTAATAGGATCAAAGGTTTAATTTTTTTTTTCCTAATCTGTTCATAATGCCACTTATATACTGAGGTACTCATGCAAAACTGTAAAAACAATCATGATAAACAAAATATTATCATCTTTAATTATATATAGAGAGATAGCAATTTGAAAACGACTCTGCCTGAAAAGAATATCATATGCAATTCCTGGATTTCATTTTGAAGAAAAAGTGCGTATAGACCATTCTTGCATTTTCTGAACACAATTAATTGTAGCAGATATACTTGAAGGATGACAAGAATGGAATTCTCTCTGTATATATTGTATATTTTCATATGCGTTAATTGAAATATTGGTGCTATAAAACATACAACAGCAATCTATAGTTTGAGAGGCAAAAATAACACAAACTCCTACTAAAAAAAAAAAAAAAAGAATTTGAATCTTAAAAAATTGCAGTCAAAAGAACTGCAGTTATTGGTGTGTATTCTGTGTGTATGTCTTCAACATTTTATCAGTGACAACAATTCACTGTCTTGTGGTGTTTGCATTTATTCTCACTCTGATTTATTGTCTTATGTTTTTATGGGTGCATGGGTGCACTTATTTTCAAAGATTTTTGACATTGATAATTTCAGTGGAAATAAGCCTAGGAATCTGTCATACGTGTACTTACATTTGGATTCTACTTCATGCCCTTTTCCACAACTTATGACCTTTTATCCAGGCTATTTTTCTCTCTCTGACCCCCTGAGCTTTGTCCCCATAAGACTTTTGAAGTTTTATATCTTCAGATCTCCAGCAAAGAATAGAAGGGGAGACAGAAAAAGTTCTTGGATAAAATGTCACAGATATAATCTAGTTCCAGAGCAGAACTCTGATTTGTGTTTACTTAGTGTTTAGTTTCCAAGTATATACGATTCTTTACATCTCTTCTATCTTAGCAAATGCTGAATCAATCTATATCACATTTGCTAATTAAAAAATATTGTTGCAGGTCTGCTTGCATCTGATGACTGATGGAAACTGTATATTCTGAGCCAAAAGCAAATACATGTAACAAGTACAGGTGGGCATGGTGTTGCTATGATTTACAATCACTCTCTGTTGTAATTCTGACATTGGTTGAAAAGCAGTTACACCATGTACATTCACCAAGAACACTATGCATTTATTCATGTATGTGTAGAACATGGAAGTATTTTTCCTGGGAAATCTGGATTTTCAAGCACTTAAGGCAGCAGAGAGAAGAATGAATCATTCTTTCACCCGTGTTTTCTATCTTTGTGTGTGTGTGTGCATGTACACACACAAAACCTATTTCTGTTTTCTGTTCAAATAATGTATAGCTATATTTTAAGTAATGCTGGACATAAAATTGTTTCAGGCTAAGATTACCAAGAATGTATGGGGAAAAAGTAAACTTAATAACAAAGTTTATTAAGGCAGCCTCCTGGTTCACAATAATTGTTTTTGTGAGATATGTTCATCTGATTCGTGTCAGTATGGAATGATGCTAGGGCCGCATGGTATGATGAATGTGACTTGTCTTACATACTCTTGTATAACCACAAATCTAAGAAAAACAGAGTGGTTAATGTATATAGTTCTTGTATCTTGCAAAGGAATGTTTTAGCAATTCGTGTCAATAGAGAGCTTGAAGGGAAGTGTATTTGTAGGTTTTTCCTTGAAGTCTCTGATATCTAGGGGGTTTCAGAATAACTGCTAACTATTATTACAATTGCATGGGACACTATGCAAGTCTCTGATATCTGGCCAGGAGATTAAGGAGACAGGGAGAGCTGAAGAACAACTAAAAGACAAAGCTGGGAGGGGATGTTGCACAAGTCTCTGACATACAGCCAAGTTGGACAAAGGAGAAGGACAAGAGGGAGGAAGACTATGAGCCTTCAGCACAAGAGACCCCCAAAGACCCACCGGGGACTGATACGCATGCTCCAGTAGGAGGGTTTGGATTCCAGAAACTAATTATAATAACCCTAGTTTTTTTAGAAGTAGTAATGAATATGTATCAGCCTAGGAGCATAAAAATCAGCTGCTTGATGTAACTGGTGTGCGTCTTGGTGGAGCAGAGACTCCTGGCGCACCCAGCGCTGTTTGCTTACCTCTATTCCTTTAATAAATTGTAAACTTTGATTATAGTCCTATTTTGAAGACTGAGCCATTTATTACATTTTTATGGCTGTAAAAGCAAAACAAAAACTGTCTTGATGTCTGTAAGATTAAAGTTTTTGTCAGGAAGAGAAAACTTCTAGTGTATTAAAAAAAAAAAGGCTAATGTATTTTAATGTGCTACATAAAGTTATAATGCTTTAGCAAATGTTCTACACTGCAATTTCATTCTCAGAATATGCTTTCCCACCTAGACAACCTTTCATGAGATCATATTAGGATTTTTGTTTTCTTGCTGACAGTTGTCATTAGTAGAGTAGTCAATGGGCTCGTCAACCAGCAAGGTAATAAACAATACTGTATGGCTGCAGTTTTACACAAGTATGAGAAGTAGAATCACATAAGTTCTAACTTGTACTAAGAATATTTTTCTTCTAGCATTTGAGGTTGGAGACTGTTTGGATAGATACCAAGGTAGTTTCTAGATCTTGATTTCTCTGTGAAACACATGCTGAATACTTTGCACTGGATCCCTATTGGGAGTGGTAGAAATCAGACTTTTCATGCTACTTATGGTAGCTGCAAGATAATGACTCGGGAACTGTATCAGGAAGAGTCACTCATACAGAAGCTTTGGTGTTTTTCATATTGTTCTTTGCACAGCAGGCATTTGGGCAAATTTTTATCAGGGGAAAAAAAAAAATGAGGGTTAAACAGAACTAAAGAGAAATTCAAGTATGTATAAATAGTTTTCCCCTGGGCATTGTTCCAGTTTTCGATTTGCATACTTCTATCAAAATTAAACAGTGTTTTAAACTTAGCAGTCTTTTTGTATACCTTATTTAATCCTTAACTCCTGACTTGAGAATTATAAATAACATTAAATATTAGTCTTACAGTGTCAGCTGACTAGTAAATGAAAAAAAAAATATATAAGTCTTATTATTATCCTTACTGGAATCATTTCAGATAGTTAAAATGTACAAAAGACACACTAATATTAGAATTCTGCTAGTGGAGCTACCCAAAGAAGAATAAGAATGTTAAGTACAATACCCATTAAAATAAGATATACAAATACTAATACTATCACACAGAATCACAGAATCACAGAATTTCTAGGTTGGAAGAGACCTCAAGGTCATCGAGTCCAACCTTCAACCTAACGCTAACAGCCCTCCACTAAACCATATCCCTAAGCTCTACATCTAAACGTCTTTTGAAGACTTCCAGGGATGGTGACTCCACCACTTCCCTGGGCAGCCTCTTCCAATGCCTCACAACCCTTTCTGTAAAGAAGTTCTTCCTAACATCTAACCTAAAACTCCCCTGGCTCAACTTAAGCCCATTCCCCCTCGTCCTGTCACCAGGCACGTGGGAGAACAGGCCAACCCCCACCTCGCTACAGCCTCCCTTGAGGTACCTAAAAAGAGCGATAAGGTCACCCCTGAGCCTCCTCTTCTCCAGGCTGAACAAGCCCAGCTCCCTCAGCCGCTCCTCGTAGGACTTGTTCTCCAGGCCCCTCACCAGCTTCGTCGCCCTTCTCTGCACCCGCTCAAGCACCTCGATGTCCTTCTTGTAGCGAGGGGCCCAAAACTGAACACAGTACTCGAGGTGCGGCCTCACCAGAGCTGAGTACAGGGGGACGATCACCTCCCTAGCCCTGCTGGTCACGCTGTTCCTAATACAAGCCAGGATGCCGTTGGCCTTCTTGGCCACCTGAGCACACTGCTGGCTCATATTCAGCCGACTGTCCACCATCACTCCCAGGTCCTTCTCTGCCTGGCAGCTTTCCAACCATTCCTCTCCCAGCCTGTAGCTCTGCTTGGGGTTATTGCGCCCCAGGTGCAGGACCCGGCACTTGGCCTTGTTAAACTTCATGCAGTTGACCTCAGCCCATCGGTCCAGCCTATCCAGATCCTCCTGCAGAGCTTTCCTACCCTCAAGCAGATCGACACACGCACCTAACTTGGTGTCATCTGCGAACTTACTGAGGGTGCACTCGATGCCCTCGTCCAGATCATCGATGAAGATATTAAAGAGGACCGGCCCCAGCACCGAGCCCTGGGGGACGCCACTAGTGACTGGCCTCCAACTGGACTTGGCTCCATTCACCACGACTCTTTGGGCCCGGCTATCCAGCCAGTTTCTAACCCAACGAAGCGTGCGCCAGTCCAAGCCAAGAGCAGCCAGTTTCTTGAGGAGAATGCTGTGGGAGACGGTGTCAAAAGCCTTGCTGAAGTCAAGGTAGACCACATCCACAGCCTTTCCCTCATCCACCCAGCGCGTCACTCTGTCATAGAAGGAGATCAGGTTCGTCAAGCATGACCTGCCTTTCATAAAGCCATGCTGACTGGGCCTGATCGCCTGCTTCCCCTTCAAGTGCTGCATGATGACTCTCAGGAGGATCTGCTCCATGAGCTTTCCTGGCACTGAGGTCAAACTGACAGGCCTGTAGTTTCCTGGGTCTGCCCTCCGGCCCTTCTTGTAGATGGGCGTCACGTTTGCTAGCCGCCAGTCGATTGGGACCTCCCCCGATAGCCAGGACTGTTGATAAATGATGGACAGCGGCTTGGCCAGCTCCTCTGCCAGTTCCCTCAGTACCCTTGGGTGGATCCCATCTGGCCCCATCGACTTGTGCACATCTAAGTGCCGTAGTAGGTCACCAACCAGTTCTTCATGGATAATGAGGGCCACATCCTGCTCCCCATCCCCTTCCACCGGCTCAGGGTACTGGGTATCCAGAGAACATCCGGTATTGCCGCTAAAGACTGAGGCAAAGAAGGCATTGAGCACCTCCGCCTTTTCCTCATCTCTTGTAACTAAGTTTCCCCCCGCATCCAGTAAAGGATGGAGATTCTCCTTAGTCCTCCTTTTTGTGTTGATGTATTTATAGAAACGTTTTTTGTTATCTTTAACGGCAGTAGCCAGATTGAGCTCCAGATGAGCTTTGGCCTTCCTAATTTTGTCCCTGCACAGCCTCGCTACTTCTTTAAAGTCCTCCTTAGTGGCCTGCCCACTTTTCCAAAGCTTATAAACCCTCTTTTTCCTCCTAAGATCAAGCCACAATTCTCTGTTGAGCCAGGCCGGTCTTCTTCCCCGCCAGCTCGTCTTTGGGCACGTGGGAACAGACCGTTCCTGCGCCATTAAGACTTCCCTCTTGAAGAGCGCCCAGCCTTCCTGGACCCCTCTGCCCTTCAGAACCGCCTCCCAAGGGACTCCACCAACCAGTGTCCTGAGCAGCTCAAAGTCAGCCCTCCGAAAGTCCAATTGGTTTTTACTAATTGGACTTTTTTAGTTTTTACTAATTTTTTTTTTTACTAATTGGTTTTATCTCTAAATTACTAAATATGTATAATCTAGAGAAGCAAGAACCCTATTATTCATGTTTTATTCCATAACAGATAACTAAAATGGTTTAGAGATGGACAGAGGAATTCAGTTTTAGCATTAGGAAATCCTTGCTGGCAATTTGGAATAGCTAACCAGTTAGTAAATGCAGAAATGTGAATTATTTGACCTAATTGCATTAAAAATGTTTAATTTAAACAATGGAGTGAATATCAGCTTTAGATATTGGGTTTTGCTTGTTATCTATTTGTGATTTTTTAACAGATAAATTAATGAATATTGGAGATGACAAATTAAGAATAAATTCAATTTCTTTATTCATGAAAGTTTATATTCTTTCCAGAATGCACACTAGACAGTACAGTGTTTACCTGGCGTGTTATGTAACTGCTCTAAGTTTTGGTATCACTCCTGTTTGTTGGCTATAAAAATAAAAACTAAAATTAAAAAAAAAAAAATCTGATCTCTTGGCAGATCTTTTGCCAATGTTATCTCACAAATTCCTTTTTATCTTCAGAAGCTTACTAGTTTAGGAAGAATAAAGTGAAAATGTATAAATGTAAAATTAACATCTTATTTCAGAGACAGGTATATTTTCACTTGTATATGTCTTGTTCTCTTTTTCTTTCCTGTCAGAAAAAAGGACCTGTTTTTCAGGGCGTCAGGAAGTCAATCCTCCATGAGTGTAGCATACTATATTTGTAAAAATTCATTCCAAGAACGTGATGCCTACTAGCATGTGTGCAACAGTTCAGATGCAAAGTATTTGGCCTTTCTTGACAGATTTTTCCAAGTCTTATCATTTAATTAAAGTTATGAGGTAGAGCTTTTTGTTCAATCATGAGCTAAACATCTGTTTCAAATTAATCTAAACTGTGTCTAATGTCTCTACATGTAAATGACCATCAATTATCAAGTTGTCTCCAAGTTTTTCTAGAAGTGATTCTTTCAGAGCTTGTTAAGGAAAGTGGAAAAACAGTTCCCTAGTTACTTAAATACTATAAATATTTTGTATTCTAAAAGATTTGTGTACAAATAACCAGCTACATTATGGTCATTAGGTTCTCTGCTCATGGAAAAGAATACCAGACTGGTTACATAATAACGCACACTGTCAGACAAGATTGGAGACTGTTTTCAGGAGTCAGCTAATCCACTAACATTATGAATTCAAGTTCTCTGGTAGGAGCCATGAGCTCCTAGTACAGGTGTGAACCACAACGACCACTGCATTTTTCGCTAGATACTTTAAAATTTGCTAGACAGTCTATTCTTAAAACGAAACAACCAGTAGTTCCATAAGCACCAGATATCTGTAGTTTTCTATAATTTGTGTCTTCTAGTTATTTTACTCTCATGTTTACAAAAACACAAAATTGAGGTGAAGTTCTTCACATGGTTGAGCATATATACGACTTTCTTCCATCTGGTGCCATTTCTGGCCATGCTTTAACTTTTATAGATGCTCCTTTATTACCTGGCTTGGCTGTTTTCTTAAAACTTACACAGTTTACAAATGTGTATTTGCAGTCTTTTAGTCTTACCATCTTACCATGGGGAGTGTGGGGGGCAGCATACATTCCAGCTGGCAACACATTAGCTTTCAGTTTGAAAGCCAAGAGCTTTATTCCATCTTAGTTCTTAATTAACTGCGTGTCCTGAGGTTAGTTGTCTCAAATTTCATTTGTAGCCTCTAATTCAATGGAAAGATATGTCTGGTGTCACTAAATTTTGGGGCTGGATCCCTTATAGTTCTATTACTGAACTCTACCTAAATTGTAAGTATGATTCTTATTTATTTTTATATTTTTTTAATGAGAACGATAATTATATAAAGTGCGTAATAGTTTTCAATCTTTACATGAAGAACCTTCACAGTGATAACAGTCTATAATAACTAAGAGATGGAAATATGCCATTTTTTGTTTGTTTCTTTCTTTTGTGAAATGGAATTCTCACTGATCTTGGGTTTGGTACAATAAATGAGTTTGACACCTGTGTACCTGCATGTGGCCTCACTGAAGAAGCCAAGTCTTGGCTTGCAGAGAAAGTGAATTGACAGGAATTCAGCAGGAGTCTTCAGTATGTTCTTCTGTACCCACCTAGCCTAAAATCATTCCATTACTCTTTCAGACATGTAAACAATTAATTCAGAGCTCTACAAAATCACGTTCATATTTTAAAGAAATGTATATTGCTACCTAATTTTGAAAAATAAGTCCAGAATGAAAATAATCAGAACATATGTTAGAACATATCAGAAATGTGCTAAGACAAAAGAGCCTTGCATTTTTTACTATGTAAGGGACTGACCATACAAATCATTACTTTCTGCAGTGCTCTAATTTGTGCAGTTCATATCTGAGAATTTTTTGCCAATTTATAATTAATTTAATATTTTATTTTATATAATTAATATAATTAATTTGAAATTATTTTTTATACTTTTTTTCAGAATTTAAATTTTAGTAATTTTTCCTTAACTCAAAAATATTATTTTTCCTTTAAAATTTTAAACTTTTGTAATTATGCCTGCTTTCCAAGTCTGTTCATAGCAACTACCTATACTTGGTTCAAGATCAAACCACTTCGTTTTCTTTGCACCTTGGAAGTTGTTAGGAACTTTTGCATTTCCATTAAATGGGCCTATATTTTCTTCAGTAAATGCTATTTAGATATTCCAGTAATTAATAAAAACAAAGAATGCTTCCTACTGTGAGTCTTGCCTACATACTTTTAAATCTGCGTATCACAGGTGAGGATATGCTTGTAAATGACATTTAATTAAGTTGGTTTGATCTTTAATTCTCCTGTTTACACATATTATTATGCCCTTGAAGTCTCATTTAATTGTTTGATGTATGTTGATTTTTTCATGACAAGGCTTTGTTTCTTTTGTACTGGAGTTATTATGTAACTGTGACCACAAGATTCCCAGAGCTTTGCAACATACAAAAAATAACATGCTCATGAGCCAAGTTTACAGTACCTATTATTTTCCTTGTACAGTACATGTCATTAATTTGAATATGTGGATTTATTTCCTTTTCAATGGCTACATTTGATATAATGGTACTAACTTCAAAGCTCAGAGAAGGAAACACTTTTGAAAGCAACAAAGCACAAGCCTCACTTTTTACTATGTATGATTGTTAACAGTGATTTTGCCCACTTCATTTCACTATGATTCAGTGGAGCTCAAGTTCATTTGAAATACATGTCCATGTTATTCTATAAATTTGTTTCTCAAACCTCTTTCTTGCAAAGAAATTTCATGGACTTGAGTGCAGTTGTAATTTTAATCTCCTGGTTGCTCTTGATTTTTTTTTATTTTTTTTTACACTTCCCTAGACTAGGCCTGATTCCTCCCTGCCAAATGCTAGTGAACCCATGTAGAGCCAATGACAGCAACCAATATGAAGATACTCTTATACTCTTCTCATATTGAAGATGTCTCTGAAAGGGACTACACAAAGAAACTCCCTTATGAAATAGGAAATTTTTATCCAAATTGATGGAAGAAAAATACTGTTGCATGAAGTAGTGATTCCACTGAATTTAAAAGTGAATTCTCACTTCAGTTATTTGAAGTCATTGAATATTTTGCAGAGTATCTTGTAAGATGGAGCCTTCTTGGTTGACTTCTGTTGACCTTGAACGAAGTCTATACTATGGGCTAACAAGGAAAGTACAGCAACAGCTCATTCTTCATCCCATGGGAGATAAATGAATATGAATATGAGTACATAGCTTGAGATTTATTTTTTTTAATAGGTTGATCAATGTTCTCTCTTCAATACCTTGTTAGGTATTCTACCTTCTAGGTTCACAGTGAAGTCTCTAATATATTTTCTTATTTCTATGTACACAATTATGGTGTTATTTCTCAAAGCTGAAGGGAAAGACAATGGGAAGGTACCCATATGTTCTGAAACAGTCCAACGTTTAGGCTCTGTCTTGACTTCATGTTTCTTGCACAATGTGTTACCTATAAAACCAAAAGATTTGCTTTTGTCTTCTTCCACTGTAGCAGTTAGCTGCTGATGTCACCCAGTATGAAATTATATCCTTTTATAATTGCTTTATGTGTTAGTGATGCAATGGAAATAAGTGTCGTAATATAATATGTACTGTTGTTATTTTAAATAGAATCAAATTCATCCTGAACTAAATATATGCAAGGTGCACTTCAAAGTGACTGGGAGAATGTGTTTGAAGTTTCCTAAGATGTTTCAAAGTCTTCGATGGTAAGAGCTTCTCTATGGTTTAGGTCATTTACTTATATAATCTGGAGAATGAGTGATTTTGTTCACCTAGAATTTTTGTTCTGAAATTCATTTGCTCTGATGTCTATAAACTTTTTTTAGTTTAGTTGAAGCAGTCAGTTACAATGTTAGAATACATTTGTTATTCTAGTAAATTACCCCAAGCTTTTCCAAATTTTGCAAAGAGAATAAAATACTTTCTGAAGTAATCCTTGTGAACTGTTTACTTTGCAGACTTTAAGATGTTAAGGGTTACAAACTTCATTAGAGTGAGGGGGTTTTTTTGTTTCAAGAGAAAAGAACAGTTCAGAACACCCAAAGCATCTCCAGACCTTCATAGGTATTGTGGAAAATTCTCCAAGAATTCTCAGAGCGAAAAGTTCCGGGTTCTTTGACAATATGTCCTGTATAGATGTAGTGCTGTTGTTGAATCTCTTATGAACATGGTGTCCTTTAGGCTTCAGAGAAGTTCTGTTGGGTAGACAGGAGATATTTTTCTATTATTTAGGTAATAATTCATGCTAACAAGAATTATTTTCTTGCTGACTTCATTAGAGTTTTATGTTACAGGTTGTTCATGAGTAGCCTTATCCATTTCTATTAATATTATTATGCAGGCATGCCTTGAATCAAAACTCTCCTTGAAGACATCATACACGCCTTTGTCTTTATAGTTGATATTTTGTTTCCTTCTGTGTAGGTAGGCGGCAAAAACAGTGTAAAAGCTAAATGATAAACCTTTTTGGGAGGCAATAATAGGGGATAAAGTTCCACAGAGGCAGATGTCTATCTGAACTCTGCCCTGCATCTACCACACTTCAAATATAGGTTTGAATAAAAATGTATTTACCTTGGTTGTTTCTATTAATAAGGTTTTTACCACTTTCCTGGGAACCCATTATGACCCTGGGAGTGTTGAGAAAGTAAGTAATCATCTAGACATCTGATAATTATTATTCTTATTTGGGGGGGGGAGGGGAGGGGAAGTACAAGAATAGCAAAAGACTTGTCAACAAAAATATAGTCACAAGCTAATCTTTCACTACTGAAAATATGATCTAATTGAAATCATAAAAGCTAAATTCCAAGGCAATGAGAGATTGGCAGTTTTTCATAATGGAGGAACAAATTGTTGTAGAGCTAAATATAAAGGAAAAAGTGACCTGTAAATTGATCCTGTATGCGTGAATCAATTATGTAAATGTTCAAGAACTTGGAACATTGGTTGTAAGGAAATTAAGATCAGTTATTCAACTATGAAAAGTTAAACTGCAATTCATCTTTGGGTATGCAAAGCTACACAGCAATATTTCATTAACTTTTAAAATCAGTATGGACAATGTTCAGATCTTGTTATCATCTCTTAAAACCACATCTCACTAATCTAGAGTCCTTGTTAACAGAGCAGAGTCAGTGGATTTTCATGCCACTAAAACTGATACGTAATTCCACTTAACCATGATATACTTACTACACAGTGATAGCACTTATTACATACACCTCTTCGTATATCAGTTATATGGACAAGTTCTTTTATCAAAGAAAATGATTGCATAGCTTAGAGGTGAAATGTGAATAAATTCGATAATTGTTTATTTTTTTTTTTAACAGCAACAACAGGAAAATTATCTCTTATTCTGTATAATGGCACAGATTTTCTGGAAGGTCTTTTATACCTCTCACCTACCAGACAAGGGAGTATGGCAAACTCTCCCACATCAAATAAACTGATTGCAATTGCCTGCATAGCTCTTTCTTTCTTTTTTTTTTTTTTTTTTTTCCCACCCATTTCAATCAGAAATCTGCTCTGGAATAGGAGCCAACAGTCATGCTTCTGTGCAATCTGCGGCAGCTGTGTGTGACACCCATTGCACTACTTCTGTAGCTGAACTCTGTGGTGCCTCTGACAAATCTGTTTCCCTTGGAGTGGCTTTAGCCACTCTTTTCTGTGTGCCTGCAGACTCTTTTCATTGCAAACAGTACGATTGCAGGAAGGAAGAAAGTAAAAAAGAAACAAGTAGATTGATATGAGTGATTTGAGGAGAGAAAAAGAATCCGGACAGCAGGGTTTTTAAACTTATGCTATTGCAAATTTGTGTTCCCTCTTTGTCAAGAGGGAAGCATTGGGGTTTTAATAACAACACATGACAGGCTTAAGAAAAGGAGAGACAAGATTTTCTTGCAATCTCCTCAGCAGGTGTGAGCCAGCTATTTGTCCAGTCAGTATCTGAGCAAAGGTTGGGTTGGCAGTGGAACAATGCATCTGCAACAGATAATAAATGAAGCAGACCAGGGAATTAACTGCGATTTGAAAGCAACTCACTCTGTTGAATAAATGATACCTGTCAAAATCATCAAAGCTTCCTAATAACAAGAAAAAGCTGCATATGAAGATCTCCAAAAAAAAAAAAAAAATAAACATTGAACAAACTTTTAGACAAAGATGTAGAGAAGGTAATTGTGAATTAAATCCAGCTGCATGGAGGAGGTAGATGGGAATCAGCCCCAGCTGTGCCTGATTTCCGTAAGTGTCCAGGATTGCAGTCTAGGCTACAGGCCTAGATGTAGCACAATTTACTGGATGTGTCTTACTGCCCTTGACAAAAACAGAACAAAAACAAACAAACAAAAAAAAGTTGAATTAACTTCAACAATATGTTATTGTCATGCTTACTCAGTGTGACAGAGCTAAGCTAATCACATGCAAAAATAAGATAGATGCTGAACAAATGTGGTTGCCTCCCAAAATGTAATGGCTGTATGCTACTTTAAGTGGGTCTGATTGTGTTGCTGTTAAGGTTGCTTAATGTTTTCCATTGGAGTATTGTTCTCTGTTGTCATAGCCATGCCAAACTGTAACCTTTTCATTGAATAGCACAAGCACATTCAGAAGATATGTAGTCCAACAAACTAAGTAACATTATATTGTGTTCCTATTGTAAGGATGTGTTCACATAGTTCAGCACTATCATAATCATTCCATCAGTGTTTTTCGTAATTGCACTGTTAACTGTTACGATTGTTTTCTTAGTAAATTATCATTTACATATTCCCTGCTCACTAATGGTATTTGGGTATTCAATTCATGCATTTCTTCAAAGTCTGTTATAAAGCTGTGAAGGGACACAAAAGAAAAAGTATATATATGTATATGAGTGGAACAAAATGAGACCTTTTGTGAATAAAAGGCCTTGGGATGCCAGAGGATCCAGAATGCATATTTTCTGGTGAAGAAAGTGATTTATAATATATGCTGAATGAGTTTGGGGTTTGAAAATGAGCAAAGGGATGAGGTTGATTGTTCCAGGACTGCTTTTATGAAGGAATCTGGCATTGAGCTACACATAGAATACACATTTAAATGGTCCCTCTTTGCCATGTAACCACCATAGTCCCACAGTGTTTTGATGAAGTAGTGGCAGCTGAAAAGTTACAGACAGACAGTTGTCATCTAGGTCAACTCTTCCACCACTGAGTTTTGTTTACAATCAACCAGACATGGAAAATGTATTTTTTGTTAGTTGAATTAAGGAGATTAACTGCCATATAAAAATAGGAGTTCACGCTATTTATCTTTTAAAAAGAAAGGAAAAAACAAAAAAAAAATGTATAATATCTTTCTAGGGAAAACCAGAAGTGTGATTACAGGCACATCAACCATCAAGTTGAAACTCTTGGTTGCATGTGGAGTGCTATATCTACCCTCTGATAGATGAGTACGTAAACTATAACCACACAAAAGTGATTTTGCTTCAGGGACAAAGTTCCTGTTATTTAATCTCAGGACTTTTAAATTCATTTAAATTAAACTATTTAAATTCAGGACTTTTGCACTACCTGAATGGAACATGCACAGAGTTTTCTGACCTAGGAAAAGGGATCTGAACACCTGTGTAGTGAGTAGAGGCATGCGAAGCTGTTTGGTAAGAAATGTTTTAAAAAATGTGCTTTAAATTCCTTCTCTGTCTAGAGCTGACTGAGCAATGGTTTTAAGGCTGAACTCTGCCCTGCATTCCCAAAGCTTCTCAGATTATGCACCTAGAACGTGAGCAATTTTCTTTTCAAATGCACCTGTGGAGAAGAAACTGTATGGTTAAGGTTTTGCTGTTGTTTTTGTTGGTTGGTTGGTTTTAAACAGAATCGCAGAATCACAGAGTCACACAGAATCACAGAATTGTCTAGGTTGGAAGAGACCAAGATGACCTAGTCCAACCTCTGACCTAACACTAACCAGTTTTAGTTTTGTTTGTTGTTTGTTTGTTCTGTTGTTTGTTTTTTATTCTTGTTGTTTTGTTTTGTGTTCTGTGAGATATAGGTGTAAGCCCTCTCAGGATGAAGAATGAATTCAGCACATTTCCTATTTATAATAAGTGCTCTTCCTCCTAGGCCATTATACCCTCCTTCTTGTGCATTCATTCCAAATAATATTCTGCTGTATTTGCATTGAGTGTAAACTCTGTACATTATGTATGTTTTCCACCCCCGTATTGCACCCTTCAGGATTTAAGGAATCCTCTGCATAATTTCTGGATTCCTATCAGGCTTAAGACAAACTAAATGAACTGCTAAAATTGGAGTGGTTTTGAATATGCTCTGAAACAGACTTCTATATCCTAGAGGAATTAGACTAAGTCAAACAAAGAGACACCTCTGTTGTTAGATAGAAGGGAAGCTGGAACTTTTTTAATCACAGTTTTAGTCTTTTCCTCAACTGCAGCTAAACTGAGAGGAGAGAAGGTGGTTTTGTGTTTTGTTTTGTTTTTAAAATGTATAGCCCTTAGTGTTTTCACAGCAACACCCAAAAAGTTGAGGGATATAACATGCAAATTGGTAGACAGAAAGGGAATACTGACTGCAAAGACATTTGTTTCAGAAAAAGTGGATCAAGAACCTGAAATAATTTGCATTTGTCCAGAAAATAAATAAAAAACAGCTTGCATTTTTTTTCTCTCAGAGACTACCTCCCCCCACCATACTCCTGAAAAAATAACCAATTTTAGCTGTTTCTGTTCTATTTAGCTCAAATGTATTAGAAGGAGAAAGGCAGAATACATTTTCTTTTGTCAAGGAAATTACAGATAACAGTTTCAGTCTTGGAGTAATCTTTTAAAATTGTCCATAGCCAAATTCAACAATGCAACCCAGCCCAGCCGAGTACTTCAGTATGTACGTAATTTTATTCACTTACTTAAATCCCTCTGACTTCAAGAGGATTTAAGCAGTGCTTAAGTGCTTTGCTGCAATAGTGCCTTAAACTGGTGGATGGCAAGTTTCAGACACAGAAAGGAAGGGCACAGTTTTTGTAGTCTCTGCAGGTAGATGCCTAAAAAATTGGGTTTATTTTTTCAGGTGATCCTGTAATTCCCACTTTTCCGCTGAATTTTCTCTCATTTGGGGGGAGAGGGGAGGAGGCAGATTGTTTATTTGTTTGTTTGTTTAAAGATCCTCTGTTATATACTACTCAAAAAAAAAAAAAAAAAAAAAAAAATTCTCAGACAAGCCATGTTTTAGGAACTACAAATGACAGACAATCTGATTGTAAATCAGGCATCTCCCAAATCAAAATGGATAGATTGTACAAGAAAACACTTCCATCAGTTAAAAAAGTAAATAGGGACAATTTCTAATGGGTTATTTTCACGACTTTAGAATTGTCACCTATTGCATTTTCTTTTTGTTTATTTCAGTTTACATAGATGGTATATTCTTAAGATGATAACTGCTTTTCAATATGATCAATTGTCATTCTACTTCATTGGCAAAAAATCTCAAACTGTTAAGATGATTAATGTAACCGTCAGGTGGAATATTCATAA
The DNA here is from genome assembly GCF_964211825.1 of Aythya ferina. Lineage (NCBI taxonomy): Eukaryota > Metazoa > Chordata > Aves > Anseriformes > Anatidae > Aythya > Aythya ferina. Next base: position 19,749,751 of record NC_140304.1, read on the forward strand.
ATTTAGGTGACTTACCTCACAGGCAAAGACATACTATATATTAAGGGTTTTGTGCTTCATGCACTTTGCAAAACACAACTTTGACTTAAGTAAATGCATGCTAAATTACAAATAAGAAGGAAAAAGAGGGGAAAAGTAAGATGCTTTTTAGTTTTTATTTCAAAACAGTTCTAAAAACAGATACTTTTACTGTATGTTTACACAAAATATAGTCCTCCTGATTTGAAGTTTTGGACTGCACAGAAGTTATTAGTTAAAATATTAATAATTAAAAAGGTTTCTCTGAAAAGAAAATCCATGTATCAAAAGAGAGGGGGAGGTGATATTGCAGTGTCCTGTGAGCAAACCTAAGCTTTGTGCCTTTACTCTTTTCCCCATTGAACAGAATGAGCTTTCAGCACAAAACCCAGATCTCTTGCTCAGATAAGAAACAGAGTATGTGTAGTTGATGTGGTGTTCCTGCTGGCCAAACTCTGCCTGTTGAAATCCATCCTCAGCAATGTCTTCTAGGAGAGCAACATTTCACTTCTTTCATGTGTGTAAAGCAAATGGAGAATTTGCTAGCTGTATTGAGCAAATATACCATGCTTTTCGTTTGGACTTTTTCTTCAAGATATTTTTAAGTTGGGAGCATAAAGAGAAAAAGTCTTTAGATAAAATGTCATGTGGCATAACTCTGCTCATTCTTGCACTAAACAGTAGGAGTTGAGCATTCTTCTTCATCCTCTTTCATCAGACCTAACATATAAATACATAAGTAAGATTATAAGTTTTATTGTGCACGGTGCCATTTTGTTTTTCTTCTTTTCTCCCAAATACTGCTTGCTTATTCACCCAGTCATTGCAGCTGACTAGTGAGCAGCAGAACTGATCAACTCTGGCTGTGCATTTCATAAAGTTTTGATTGCTTTAGCTAGCCTGCTACATGGATGTGTAAAATCTCTAAAGAATTTATCCAGAGAACATTTTGGTAGTACATGTTTTTTCTTTAGTGTGGTGCTTTTTTGAATGTTTTTAATAGTGTGGAACGTTTCTAAGTGCTCGTTTGAGTGCTGTGCTGGAGCTTTTTGTTTCCAGTGAAAACTGATGGAGATCAACACTTTTTTGACACTCCTTGTACCAAGTGCTTATAAAGTGTTTATATCTATAATTGTGTCAAATTATGTTAATTAAGCACTGAAAGACACTAGTAAGCTGAAGTGCTCAAAAAGTGCATTACTCTGAGTGTCACCCAGGGGCTCTTCACAGCAGACACTTGGGGGACAAGTTTTTTCCTTCCAAGCACCTTTAGAGCACTGTGTCTTAAAGTGTCTTTCTGGCATTAATTAAATTTAAAAAAGCAAGTGCCAGTTAAGTGCGAATGATTTACTGTAATCTTTTGAAATGCAAATGTATTTTAGACTAAAATGCCCTTCCCTTCTTATAACTTTTCATTTTTCTCTTGTCTCCCACATATTTTCTTCCTGAGTATTCAATTGCTAAAAACAGCCATGGGAAAGGCTGCAAATTAACTCCATTATGAATGATTAGGCAGAAAACACAACTATTCAAAAGATCAAATGTTGATGTTAGGGTATCTAATAACATTATGAACAAAGATCGTATTAGTTTAACAGCAATGCTGTGTAGACCTGGGCCACTCTCTGAGTTTGCTCATATCCACCCCTTTGCCCCCGGGGTTACTCATGAAATCAATGCTGCAGGTTGCTAAAGTATTTGCAGAAAACAAGAGATATGGCTTTCTTCCAGTGAACTGAAATCATTTCACAGAGGAGGTATTGGTCATTAGCCTTACATTAGTCATGCTCCTGAGTTCTCAAATACTACATGGCTTGGCCAAGATGATCTAGTAAAAGGGAAGCTTATGTCCCACGTGAAATGATTGAGCTCTACTGCTGTTTTAAGAAGGGAGAGCTTTGTATGGCACTACAGATATTTAGAATGAGGACACATTGAAAAAAAAAAAAAAAAAAGTTTCCAAAGAAGAGTTCAGAGACAGCAGCCCAAAGACCGCAAAATTTAATATGAAGAGTATAAAAAAAAAAAAAATCTTAAAAGAATCTGAAGTCTGATAGTCTGATAAAAAAATAAACAGTTTTGGGAGTGTTATTAGTGAATATCCTACTTCAAGGGTTATTCTGTTTCATGATGGAATAAGAATATTCTCTTTTTAGGTGTACAGATAACAATCTTTGTGTTACCTAATTCTGACTAGACTCTATTAAAATTATTTTTTTCACTTTTCTGAGAAACTGTATTTAATCCCTATGTCAATGTGCTGAGAAAGATAGTAAAGATATATCTGAACTTTAAACATCTTCAATCTTTCTCTTTAGCTTTCATTCTTGTTGCACAGCCTCAGCAATCAGATTTCAACACTCTATTCCTCAGAAAAACATACAGATTTAGAAACCATAGGGAGATAAGATTCTCCTTTGACCTGAAGACACATTCTGCTATCTTACATCTTTCAAAGGTCTTTTAAATAGCAATGTCTATTGAAATTTTCTAAATAGATAGAATTCTATTTGGTAATGACTAGATAGTATCAGACAGGTGGCAGGAGTCCACAGGGGTGTAGAGGTGAGTTGCTCCAGGTAAACAGACAACCCAAACAGTCCTCACTGGAAGCATTATCTGAAAGGTCCTTCATAGCCTAGAGTTTGTAAACTGAATTGTTCTTCACGTTGTTCTCCAGAGAAAGATGTCGATCTGACTCAGAAGTGTCTCTTTCAGTGCAGCAGGAGCAAAGAAGCCAAGAACTCAGTAAACACTGAGCTTGTTTTACCAGTTCAAGGTAAAGTATGTTGTCAGGGCAGCTCATGCCTTCCCAACAATCACTTGCACTGTGCAAGTGTTTGAGCGGTTTACACAGCTGCATAAAGCAAAGGGCTGCATGCTCTACAGATCCCAGTCCAGCTCTTACCTGCAGGTTGATCCCAGTTACCAAGGGACTGATTTAGAGCTGAATAAACTCTCCAGAGTATCAATTAAATGTAGAAAAGAAAATATGAATGATGATTAGTTTGAACTGTTATTGTCTGCTGTTTGGAAGGAAAGGAATCAGTGATCTGATTGTCTTCTGTAAGGTTACCTATTACAAACTGTATCCCTCTCTTCTGTCCTTCTAGCTACTTGATTGCCTATTTATTTGCAATAGTCTTCGGAGGTAATGAACAGATTAAATTTAGATAGAGAGCTCAGATTCGCTGTTGGCACAGCTCTGCTGAAATAAGTGGAATTTTCCAGGAGAGTCAAAATACCTTGTGTTCAGCAACCGTAAGCTATCTGGCCTGTTGATGATTTCTAAAATCCCTCCAGTGGATGCTAGTGTGTTTGTAGAATGTATTTTTAATGGACAATACATACAGATCTGAAAACCAGAAGGTATTGAAATATGGCATGCATTATGTTACCTAGGTGAAATAATTGTCAGAATGAGTAAAGCTAAGCATTTTGAGGAGGGGTGACAAGAGAATTATTCTTGCTGGTGGGCAAAATTTCATTTGGTTAGGTTCTTAGGTTTTATTTTGGGTAAAAGAAAGCTGGGCCGGTTTAGATCCAGGTCATTTTACATGTAACATGTGATGCATATGATCCACTGAATGTTGTGGGAGGCTAGACAAATGATGTTGGTTACTGTTATATAAATGACTTCATCATCAAAGCATCAGCCAAGCTTCCAGTATTGTTATTGTAGTACATGCTGCCAGTGTTCACTAATTCCAAGGTACAATGGGTCTTGAAAATCTCAAATCAACTGGCAGACCTTAGGACATCTGCTGCTTGTCTGACTCAGAAGAGAAAGACTGATGAGCACACACAATTAGAGGATGATTAAGCTCCAGATTGTAAACACGCATTATATGGGACAATTTATGTTGTCCCTTATAAATAACGGGATAAAGATAGCAAAAGTTAAAAAGAGAAACTTCTACCTGTGAAGGACACAGGAAAGAAAATCCTGGGAGCAAGAAGAATGAACAGTTAGCTGAAAATACATGTCATGATACTGTGGTGGGGTGACTTTTTACTTCTGTGTACCTCTACGTAGTATGGTGGGGTGCTGGGGTCTGGCTGTACAGAACTCTTCTGTACTACAGGTGCCACTAAGACTTAGGACTTCCACACATGGTAGCAGAAATGGCAGGTCTCTATTTTTTACTTTCCAAAGTTCTATTTGCATGAATTTAGACCACAATAATAGTGTCTTATTTGATGAATAGCTTATGCTACAGATTTTTTTTAAAGAAAGTGTTCATAGATGACATCCTTGGCAATTATTTTCCATTGCTCTAAACTTGTATATATCTTCCTTATGCTGTCACTTGATACCTAACTCCAATGATATGTTTTTCCCTCCGCACCTTCAGTAAGTTAGTTCTTAAAAGGATGAGAAAGTGCCTCCAGAGATAACACATTGCCGAGAAGAATTAGAAGACCAAAGGTAAAAGATCTTTTAATTTAAGATAGAGCCACTTGCCATTTCTGTTCTTTTAAAAAGCAGTCAATTCTAATTATAGAGATTTATCTTGGATTAAGGAAGAAAAATACTAAAGTAAGCACTGCTTCTACTACTATAACTCTAGGGTTAAGGCTTTTCTAAATAGGAATTAGGTGCAGTGAGGACAGTAAAGTGACTGCCATCAAATTCTGAATTAACTGTTCATGTGACGGTATTTTTGCTGTTCTGAAAATATTTCCATTTTAACATTACATTTTAGTTTATAAAAAAAAAAAAGTCATCACTGCTAATTGCCTATGTTGGGGACAAAAAAAAAAAAAAAAAAAAAAAGTAAGAGGCTTTCTAATAGGATTCCAGTGGAAGAACACAGTAACACAGTTACGTTCATCTTAACTACAATATCATTGGAGTCCAAAGCAAATAACGAAGTTTTCAATAAAAACTACAAACCCCCACTTTAAATAAAGATTAACGTGGAAAAAAAAATCACTTTCAATGTAGTTTCAAAGACAACTGTTGCATTTCCTCAACATCCCATTTTGCCTCATGTCCCTGAGATGTTTGTAATTTTCTCATGTCTTTCTTTTTTCTTATAGCATTTGTTCTCCACGTGGAAATTCCATAGTAATCAACAAGATATCTGGTATCCTTCCCTGAGATATCATTTATCATGGGACTGTTTATCACTTTCCTTATCTGGACCACAGATGTACTGGCCTAGATTTGGAGGCTTCATTCTTTTGGAAAAAAAAATCTATGGAAAGGAATGGGATGACAAAAAATTCAAACCACCTCCAACAGACAAAGATTCACTGTCTTTGAAACTTTTAAAATACTCTTATTTTGTCCTTGTCACTCACTTGTGGTAGGAAATGTGATCTGACTTTGTTTAGTGTAGTAAAAGATCAGCTTTGTGCCAAACTCTTTCTGGTATTTGACTGTTATCCACATGGGGAGAGTGATGGAAATGCTATACTACTTCTTTCGAAGATCTTGATATTAATATTGCACAACCTATAATATTCAGCCTCCAGTCTGCTTCTGAGGCAGAACTAAGGAGTCATAGTATGTTTTCAGTACATTTTGTTATGGATATCTGTGATCTTACCCTGAAAACTACAAGCCTCTCTTAAAGTTCATGAAATGGACACTTGCCGAGGCGATCGGCTCTGGGGCAGACGCTTTCTGCAGCGGAGTGGGCGATCGAACAGGCAGAACTAATTTTTTCCGGCACCGAGCCCACTCGAGGCAGCCGCCGGAACCCGGCAGCCCTCGCGAGGGAGGTGAACGAGGCGAGATGGAGGCGTAGGCGGAGCCAGCAGCACCGCCCCCCCCCCCCCCCCCCCCCCCGGCCGTTCATAACTGCCCATAGAGAGCACGAGCGCCCTGCCTGCGCGAACAGGACGGGCGAACGGCGGGGTGCGTCAGAAGGCAGTTACCGCAGGCAGGGCGAGCAGGAAGGGCAGAGCACTCCCCCCCGCCCATACGAACACCTCCTCTAACGGCGGTCTACTGCTAGCTCAGCTGCAATGGTCTCCACCAGGCACAGTGTGCAATCCAGGAAGTCTGTACACACCCAGACCGACTGCCCGCTCAAAACTGCGGCAGTTCAGGTCTCCGGGTGCAGGGAGTGCCTGAGCTTATTGCTACCACCTGCGGGGGGCAAAGAGACTGTGTGCGTGAGGTGTGAGCAGGTGGACAACCTGGTCCGCCTCATGGCAGAACTCAAGGAGGAGGTCCAGAGGTTGAGGGATATCAGGGAGTGTGAACGGGAGATAGACTTGTGGAGCGACGCCCTGCGCGGCCTGAAGGACAGGTACTGGGGTGAGGCACCCCAAATGGGGGTGGACCCCCTGCCCTGCTGCTGTCTGGCAGAGGGAGGAGACCTAGGAGTTGAGGAGGAATGGAAACAGGTCCCTGCTCAACATCGCAGGCGATGCTCCCCCCCCGGCCCCACCTTCCCAGGTGCCCTTAAGCAACAGGTTTGAGGCCCTGGAGCTTGAGAGACCAGTAGCTGAGGAAGAGGTAATAACTCTACCCAAGAGGGGATGCCTAGGGCAGGAAGTCAACTCCACGCCTCAGGACTGCCTCCACCAGGACAGAAAGAAGGGTGATTGTTGTGGCTGACTCCCTTCTCAGGGGAACAGGGGGCCCTATTTGTCGACCTGACCCTACCTGGAGGGAAGTCTGCTGCCTCCCTAGGGCCAGGGTCAGGGACATTGCCAGAAAGCTTCCCAGCCTGGTTTGCCCCTCTGACTATTATCCTCTTTTAATAGAGGCTGGCAGTGATGACATTGAAGAGAGAAGCCTGAAGACCATCAAATGGGACTTCAGGGGACTGGGACGGTTAGTAGATGGAGTACAGGTGGTGTTTTCGTCCATCCCTACGGTGGCAGGAAGGGGTGCAGAGAGGACATGGAAAGCCCCCCTGATAAACACGTGTCTCAGAGGCTGGTGCCAACATAGAATTTTTGTTTTTTTTGACCATGGGGCGCTTTACTCTGTACCCGGCCTCATGGCCGCAGACAAGTCCCTATCTCTAAGGGGAAAACGGATCCTGGGCCAAGAGCTGGTGGGGCTCATTGAGAGGGTTTTAAACTAGGTAAGAAGGGGGACGGGGCTGAAACAAGGCTTGTTAGAGCTGTGTCAGGGGTAACAATGGCAAGGCTGGGAGAGAAGGCAATGGCCCAACTGAAGTGCATCTACACGAATGCACGCAGCATGGGTAACAAACAGGAGGAGCTGGAAGCCATCATGCGGCAGGCAGGCTACAACTTGGTTGCCATCAACCAAGGCTATAGGCTCTTCAGAAGGGACAGGCAGCATGGAAGGGGTGGTGGTGTGGCTCTCTATATCAGAGAGAGTTTTGATGTCGCAGAACTTGAGGCTGGGAATGATAAGGTTGAGTCCCTATGGGTTAGGATCAGCAGGAAGGCCAACAAGGGAAGCATCCTGGTGGGGGTCTGTTATAGAGCACCGAACCAGGTTGAGGAGACTGATGAGGCGTTCTACAGGCAGCTGACAAAAGTTGTGAAATCGTCAGCGCTTGCTCTTATGGGGGACTTCAACTTTCCAGATATATCCTGGAAACACAACACAGCCCAGAGAAAGCAGTCTAGGAGGTTTCTGGAGAGCGTGGAAGATAGCTTCCTGACACAGCTAGTTAGTGAGCCTACCAGGGGAGGTGCCCCGCTAGACCTTCTCTTCACAAGAGATGAAGAGGTCTTCAGAACCTGATCTCCTTGTATGACAAAGTGATGCACTTGGTGGACAAGGGAAAGGCTGTGGATCTACCTTGTGGTTCTACCTTGACTTCAGTAAGGCTTTTGACACTGTTTCACACAGCATTCTCCTCAAGAAACCGTCTGCTCATGGCTTGGACTGGCGTACGCTTTGTTGGGTTAAAAACTGGCTGGATAGCCGGGCCCAAAGAGTCGTGGTGAATGGAGTCAAATCCAGCTGGAGGCCGGTCACTCGTGGCGTTCCCCAGGGCTCGGTACTGGGGCCGGTCCTCTTTAATATCTTTATCGATGATCTGGATGAGGGAATCGAGTGCAACTCGAGGGTAGGAAGGCTCTGCAGGAGCATCTGGATAGGCTGCACTGATGGGCTGAGGTCCACTGTATGAAGTTCAACAAGGCCAAATGCCGGGTCCTGCACCTGGGGCACAATAACCCCAAGCAGAGCTACAGGCTGGGAGAGGAGTGGTTGGAAAGCTCCCAGGTCCTTCTCCGCCTGGCAGTATTGGTGGATAGTCAGCTAAATATGAGCCAGCAGTGTGCTCAGGTGGCCAAGAAGGCCAACAGCATCCTGACCTGCATAAGAAGCAGTGTGGCCAGCAGGTCTAGGGAAGTGATCATCCCCCTGTACTCGGCTCTGGTGAGGCCGCACCTCAAGTACTGTGTTCAGTTTTGGGCCCTCACTACAAGAAGGACATGGAGGTGCTTGAAAGAGTCCAGAGAAGGGCGACGAAGCTGGTGAGGGGTCTGGAGAACAAGTCCTATGAGGAGTGGCTGGGGGAGCTGGGTTTGTTCAGCCTGGAGAAAAAGAAGGCTCAGGGGCAACCTTATCACTCTTTTTAAGTACATTAAAGGAGGCAGTAGAGAGGTGGGGGTTGGTATGTTCTCCCACGTGCCTGGTGACAGGATGAGGGGGAATGGGCTAAAGTTGCTCCAGGGGTGTTTTAGGTTGGATATTAGGAAGTACTTATTATCACAATACAATTTAAATCAACTTAAAAGGAAAATGTGGCTAAGCTTAATTGCAGTGGTTATTGTTGTAGTTTGCTGAGTATGGTTGACAGCTGAAAACCTGTTTGTGTATCACTGAACTGCAAGAAGAGGCAGAACAAACAAAATAAATTAGAAACCTATGGCAGTACAAACATCCCTCTGAATTTCAACTGTTGAGTTTTTGGTATTTTTTTTTGTATGTGTAAATAATAATAATAATAATAATAATAATAATAATAATATGGAAGTGTATGTTCTACTCCAACAACTTGGCCATGTGCAGCCCAGAGGGTGCACTAAAGACATAATATAGAGTTCAGAGACTGATGACAGAAATGTATCTTCAGTAGACTCTACTGTCCTAGTAAGCCTCCCCCAAAGCATAAGGACAGGAATGAAAACACAGACTTGGCAGCATTGTGGGAGGTAATGAGAAGTTTACGGAAGACTTCAAGATTTAAATGAGCTGCCCCAAGATTTCCTTTTCTACAGTACCAGCAGATTGGTGAGCACCTGGACTTCTTTTTGCAACTGCAGCAGGGACTGCATCTCTGTGGACACTCCAGAAGACGCCTGTCCAGCACCACAAAAATCCCTCACACCTGTAGAAGTGCGGAGGCCAAGTTGGTACCAGGCAGAGATGACATTTCAGCTCAAGAGAGGTCATTTCAGGTCAAGAGAGGTCCAGCTGGAGAGGTCTGAGCAGACAGTGCAGGTAACAAGAAATGCAGTAGTGTCCATAGCCTGCAGAGGTGCTTGTCCGAATGTATCTGGGGTGCTAAGAAACTGAGCAAAAAATTCAGTTGTTCTAGATCCTGGTTGTGGGTTTATTTTTGTACTCTGTTGCTGTGTTTTCACAAATTAATACTGTGTTCCTGTGTTCCAGTTTATGAAACTATCTGTTTGGTACAGAAACTTTTTGGTTGTAAGTGGGAATGCATTGTCCAGCAATCCAGAGGAAATATTTTTCTTCTGATTTTATGTGTGGGTATTGAACTGCTTTAATTCCATTTTGTTAAGAACTCTTGAGGTCTGCACATGGCACTTGCTGCTATTGAAAAGTCCTGACAGAGCACTCAAAATACTGTGTATGGTGGGGGGGGAGGGGGGGGAAGTATATATTTATCTCCAGTAAATAAAGTCATAGTAACTCAATATTGTGGTCGTTAGTAATCTAATTAGAAATCATTAGACATCTAAAAAGACATCAGCAAACTTGAAGAAGGCTTACAGACTTAATGAATGATTCAATCCGTAAGTGGCCTGAAAGAAGAGTGTTGAATACATTTGCTTAAGATGCGAGTGCCAGGCTCTGACCAGGACGAAAAGCCTAACAGATATTCTTCATTTAATTGCTGTGTCATTGATGCAGGGCTGCACGGAGTGTGGAGATTCTGGTAACAGTCATGTGACCCCTCTTACCATTTAGAATTTATTCTGCTTTCACATGTGGTGAAACATTTCTGATTATTTTTTTCTGAATGTTTCCCTCGAAGCAGTAAGTAACTGTTTTAAGTCGGAAATCCCAATCAGGTTTGATATTAACACCATTCATCAGAGACAGGATTATTAGCTGCTTCTTACAGAGTATAAATAAAAAACTTTCACAGTTCCAGTTTAAAAATGAAAACAAAAACAGGCCAGATCCATGGGTTTATTCAGCTATTAAAATGAAACTTCCACAGTGGTACATTTTCTGCTGGAACTAGGACATGCTTCTTTCAAAGAGCTCCAAGTTTCTTTGCAAATGAAACAGCCCAAGGTTCTGCAACAAGCATCCAATATTCTGTTATTCATCTATAGCAGTGCCAAGAATAGAAGGGGAGGGGCTGTTATTTAAAGTCTATGGAGACAGTACTTGGTTATTTTCTGTAACTCAGTGATGAGTCTGCTTTTAATACGTGTGGGGAACAAAGCAGTTCAGACCATTACACTTTCTAAGCAGAATATACAAAGGAGGGCTATTCCTCTGGTGTGATGGAAAGAGGTGATGGTAGGCAATATTTGCTAGTGTGCCAGCTCTTAAACTTGCAATCCCTGCATTGCAAGCAACTCCAAAGATCTCCCGCACTGAAGAACTGTTTCCTCCTTAATGAGGTGATGACAAGGTAGTTATTTTATTTTTCTTTTAATTTTTTTTTTTTTTTTGGTGGTGGTGTGTTTTTTTGTTTGTTTGTTTGTTTGATTGATCGTTTTAAACAAGTCCTTTATGGATTAAACATGTAACAAGTTAATCACAAAGGAAAACATGAGATTAAAGAAGAGACCCAAAGGCTCCTCAGGGTGGATAAGTGTCCCTTTTGCCCATCCAAAACCCTCATCCAGCTGCACTCAAGTGGCACATTGTGCTGGGGTGAGTCTGGCTGTTGTGTGATTCCTCCTGCTCTTCTGCTTGGGGCAGTTGCATTTTGAAAAATGTTTACCAAGAAAGTAAATGGCATGCCACAGTGATGCTAAGCTGCAGGAGTCCATGGCTAAGGTATCTCTACATTGTGTGGCAAGATTCAGTAGCTCAGATATGACTTTAAGTAATATTTATTGTATACAATGACCTAAAATGCTGGAGATTTTGATCCCTGTCTTCTCAAAAGAGTCAAAGACATTAGGCAATCCAGTCTGCCCTTAGGGCTGGCTTGTACCCAGCTAGCAAGTACCTGATTTTATCTCACAGAGCAGTGCTGAACCCATTGGGAATGTGGACGGTCCTGGCTTCAATTTCTGTCTGTGCTTGATGATTGAGTCCACATCCCCTGGTGGCTAGGAGGTATTTAGGATGGAGGTATTCCAAATGCTAATTGGAAGCAGAAACTGGAAGCCAGAATTCCTTCCCCCCAGGTAAATGCAGAAAACAATGGGTTCTGGAGTGATATTTGTTCCTAACTTCCATCTTTTTTTCTATGGTTTCATAGTTAGAACATAACAGCAAAGTATATGTACGTGACATGTCCAATTATTGAAGTGAAAAATTAGTTTCATTACAGTACCAAAATTTTATTCTGGTTTTACCAATTCAACCAATGCTGGAGTGTTTTTTTTTGTTGTTTGGATAAGTTTTGGGTTGGTTGGTTGGTTTATTTGGGTTGAGTTTTTCTGATTATTTTTAATAAAAGAATTATTGAGCTTTTTATTATCTATAAATATATTACCAACTTTCTTCACAAGCCAAGAGAACTGCAGTGTTTCTTGTCTTTATGGTCTGACAGTGCACAGTAAGAGAGAAAGGATTCTAATTTGTGATTTATTTATTTTTTTCCACAAAACACAGTTTACAAAGTAGAGCTACCTTATGTTTGCACTAGATTAAAAAGAGATTATGTCAGTAGATAAGACTGCAAGTTTTAAAATTGAACACAAGCTATTTAAACCAAGTGTGTCTTTGATATTTTGTTTGCTGTAATTAGCGAATTCCTACTTGTGTTCATTACATCCCAAAACTTAAACTAATGATAGGCATAAGCATGTTTCTGCCTTTTTGGAATACTCTTGTATTGCTCTTTGCTTCAAAATTTGCTTAACAGTTTACTCTTCAGTATTAGACAAACAACGTTGATAATTATACGTATACATTTATCATTCAGAGCTTGCAAATATGCATATGGTGAAAAAATTCTTTCACAAATTTACTGATGTTTATGTTTGCAGAAGTAAAGGATATGAGTGAGAAAAAAAGTAAGGGATATATTATGGAATTGAAATTAAGACATTTTTAGACAGTTAAGCTTCAGTTATTCAAGTTGTAATGTGTTGTTAGCATCTGTGTTGTGTTTTATCTTTATTTTTTTTAACATGAATTTTACCTTGACAAAATGCAGTGCACAGTACCAATGTAATCTGTACTACAACTACTAAAGTAAAGTAGTCCAGAGGCTGAGCATCTCAGTGGTGTTATATCATTTTTGCAAGTTAAGCAGCGTCAACATTAACCCTATGCATGCTCCTTCACACGTAAGGACCCACTGTCAGCTTTGAAATGATTTTATTGATATAATTTTAATACCAAAATTGTATATGATTTCTGATGCTACAGTAAAATGGGTATGCTTTTTTGTTGAAAATCAGGAGAACAGTTTCCAAGTTCCCAAGCCATCCAAGTGTCTTCAGGAAATCTTCCTCCTAGTCATGGGTAACATTTCAACACATCACTGGCAGTGGAATCGCAAGAACTTGCAGGTGTATTTGAAGTCAGCCAGCTTGCTGGATAAACCCGTTTCTATGAAGACATAAAGAAGAAATGATCAGAAGTTCATAGGTCAAAGCTCCTTGTTAAATTTTTTAATGATTTCCAATTCTTGCTGAGGTTCCTAGTATCAACATTCTGCTCAGTTATTTGCACAGCAGTCTTCCTATCCATATTTGATATGGGATAATTAGCAACCGGCCTTGAGAAATGCGGCCCTTTCTACCATCTGTACAATCAATGTTAGAAAATGTTCTTCTTCCTAGGGATGGCCACGTATTTTCTGAACAGCTCTTGATTTATTAAAAGGGATGTAATGATCTTGAAAAGTTCTAAACTTACAGCCTTCTATTGACAGTAGTTCTGTTTAGCTTCATTAGATGTGATGCTAACATCTGTCCAGTGAGATGGAAGCCACCTGCTCATTTTATGTAAATTCTAATAATCATCAATTGCTAAAGATCCATATATTCAGCACATTAAACAGTGCCAATGATAAAAACAATAGCATTTGTGTTTCTCTATCAGCCTTACAATAATTGCAATACAAATAAAATTGGATTACAACTTTCTGTAATCCTTTAAAGGCAGACAAGAGTAACAGGTCTTTGTCCTTTCAAGCTGGCAATTTAAATCTCACTAAGACACCAGCCTGAGATGGCGGTGCTAGTTTTGCTGGTTGGTGTGATGACTAGAGAGTGCACAAGCTGTGAATGATCAGATTTGTAAATGGTTTGTAAACACTGGAGACATAAGGAAATTCTTCACCATGGCTTGCCAATAGGAACAAGTGACATTAACATGAATTTACAGTAAATACTTATAAAAGTAATCCCATTTTTCAATGATCAGTGACATAAAAATGATGTCTCATTCCTTTTTTTCCTTAAAAATAAGAAATAGGGTCTAAACTCCTCTGTATACAGCAACTTACATCATATTTTATTGGCTGGCAGAATGGTATTCTTAAAAGCAACAACTATTTCTTTCTTTCATGTCTTGTAAGAGCCTTTTCCTTTCTCCTAAGGGAGTTTATACTATGATGAACAAAAATAGAAAGTTAAATGGTAATAAAGGTATTATTATACAGCTAAAGAAGTACCTTTATGAAAAAGACAGACCACTCCTGAAATCTTAAAGGGATATTCTTTTTCACATGGCAACTCTAGCAAAGTCCTAGAAAGCTTTTCTATTATTAAATTAGTATATCCATTGAGCATGAATACATACCAAATGGAAATTTATGCTTTATTAGACAAGAATGCACTTATACAATTTTTAGCTTAATAGAAACAATGATTTTAATAAGGATATTAAATTGGAAGGCACTATCTGATGGTGTATATTTTGCATGCTACAGGTTTGCTGTCAAATTGAAATCTAGTCAGTCCATAAAAATGATTTAATAACTGGTTCTTGTAGTGCCATATTCCTGCATCTCCCTCTAAGCACTGTGGTTTTTAAATCCTTTTTTTTCTCATTTATGAAAATGTTTCTCTCTCTATTAAGTGTTATGTAAAGTGAACAGGGGTGCAAATGTGTAGGAGAGATAGTGAAATCTGCCATATATGATGACATAAAAGCTGGCCATATTAAGTTCAGTAGGAAAGGAAAACACCAGTGAGCAGGAATTCTTACAATGTACAGCTACATACACAGTAAAAACATCAAAAGTAGACAGTAGCTGTAGTATACTATCACATACTTCCCAAGCTGAATAAATTAAGCATTTTTAGAGGAAAGTCAAACTTTTCTACATAGCTGGTTTTCCTTCAATTATTTACAAAAATGCTTTATTTTCAGTTAAAATTGGTTAAAGCTATCTCTTACTACAGAGACACCTCTAGGAAAAAAAAAATAAAAACCTTTTCAATACTTTTTTTGTTATATGATTCTCCATGGCTGTATTGTGTGATTTTTCTTGTATTTAATCATTGCATTGTATAATTCCTGCTCTACCTTTCCTACTCTATGCAAAATATAATCTTGCAACCCAGATCTATAATTTCTATATGCATATAATTTTACGTAGTTGATGAATCCAGCGTGCAATGGTAAACAGCAGGGAGGGGCTCAATGGAAACTCATTTGTTAGTTTTCCCACTTGGAGGCTGTTATTTTTATAAATTACTGATATTGGACACTGTAGGAGTGCCCTTTTTCATATACACTGAAGTACTTCACTGGCCCCAGGAGTCACTAAGACTAGTGGATTTTAATAGTTATAGATCTTAAATGGAGGGTTAGAAATTGTTTCTTTTCATTACAATTACAACAAGGAATTAACCCCAAGGGTATCCACTTAATTTCATAATATATAGACTGGAACGCTAATAATGTGGCTCTTCTAAAATGTAATAAAGAAGCAACTGCCCCTTGGCTCCCTGGGGTAGGGTTTTGTAAAATGTGTTGCAAAAAATGTAACACAAAGAAGATTTTACGTTAACAAGCTTTGTAATGTCACTAGCTCCAGTGCTCAAAGTGCTCCAAAGCTCATAGACACCCAAGTATTGGCACTGGTTTTACAGCAGGAATTTAGTACCAGCACTTTCGAGTCGCTTCAGTGGCACAAGGAAAAACTAAAACAATGGTAGAAGGAGTGGAGGGTAATTTACAATTAAGCACATAAAGAAGTGAAAGAGCCGAGGGGGGAAGAAGGGAGTGTGGTAGTACAAAGTAATTACTTCCTTCAAGGTCCACTTGGACTCATCCTCTAGTCAAGTTCCCTGTGTTATTTTAATCTTCCATGCCCTATTGCAAAATAAGCCTTGGCCTTACAATTGGCAGTGAGTGAACTCCAGTACATTTGCTGTAGTTCCATTTGCACTATTGAGTAGCAAAGTAGCCTCTGACCTCTCAGTCATTACAGATGGTGACTGTGAAAGAAATTCCTGGCCAAGATCTGAAATACTGGATCAGACTGGGGTTTTAAATCTAGGCTGAAGACATTTCTATTTACTGATGAGTTTAATGGGCTCTGACGAGGTAGAGCATCCTGGGAAAGCTTTGCAGTAAAGACTGCAAGAAAAGTAGACTAACTGCTTATTCTATAGTGAAGAAAAAAAAATGCAGTTAGAAGAAAAAATCCATTTTGTTTTGGTTTGATTTTTAATGGTAGTGCTCCCAGGCATTTCTAACAGAGGCTCTAAGATAGTTGCTTCTTCGGGAAAATTCATTAGGGAAGAAACCTTTGGCCAATGTTTTTAAATTATGTATAATATGCCCAGAATTCTGTGTGCCTACTTATGTTGCAAATATTCTGTTTGTAGCAGCAAATTTAAATAATTTGCCTGACTAGTCATGGATATGTGCAAATGCTCAGCTGATATTATTGTACCCATCCACTAAAATTTGATTCCCATGGAGTTACTACAGTGAGAGTTTTTTTTGTAATTTTTGTAATTTGTGGTTTGTACACATCTGTTGGACTCCTACTCCCAAATGCTGGGAATCCAAAATTATGATCTCTGAACTAACTTTTGCTAGATAAACTCATAGCTCACATTTAACGTATGTAAAATTTTCTATAAAGATGCAGAAGCACCTGTCTTTAATAAAAGTTACTACTGATAACTGTCAGAGATATGCCAAAGCAACACAGAATAAATGTCAAGAAGGTTGCCAAGAAGAAGAATGGAAATGGAAAGGGTGAGATAGCACCAAGACAGTACATGACAATATATTCAGCAGTACAGTACAAGCAGAGGTGGAAACACTAAGCACCACGTATGCCTACAAGTGCTACTATATGGGCCAGACAAGGTATAGAAGAAACTATTTGAAAGTATGGAGAAGCAGATTGGAAAGATCACGGAATCACAGAATCACAGAATGGCTGAGGTTGGAAGGGACCGCTGAAGGTCATCTTATCCAAACCCCTGCTCAAGCAGGGCCACCTAGATGAGGTTGCCCAGAATCATGTCCAGGTGGCTTATGAAGATCTGCAAGGAGGGAGACTCCACGACCTTTTTGGACAACCAGTGCCAGTGCTCAGTCACCCTTTGATTTAAAAAGTGTTTCAAGAAAAGTGTTAAGGAGGATCCTCCTGTATTTGTGCTCATTGCCTCTTGCCCTGTCACTGAGCACCACTGAAAAGAGTCTGTCTCCATCTTCTGTGCACCTTTTCTTAAGATATTTATAAACAGTGATAAGGTCCACCCCTGAGTCTTCTTTTTTCTAGGCTGAATGGTTCCAGCTCTCTCAGCCTTTCTTCACAGTGAGACGTTCCTTTCCCTTTATCATCTTCATGGTCCTTTGTTGGACTCTCTCCAGTAGCTCCATGTCTCTTACAGTGGGAAGGCCAGAACAGGACACAGTGGTGGTGCGGAGTGGAAGGGAAGGAACCTAAGCTTGAGCTGCCGGCAGTGCTTTGTCTAATGCAATCCAGAATACCAGTGGCCTTCTTTACAACAAGAAAATCCAGAAAAATACCAGTGGCCTTCTTTACAACTTTCAGCTTGAAGTCCATCAGGATCCCATGTCCTTTTCTGCAAAGCTGCTTTCTAGCTGAGTGGCCCCAGCATACATTTGTGCATGGATAAAGGGCATAACCAAACGAGAAAGGGCAAAGGTGATGGGTGTTTATAAGAAACAACCAGGAAAAGGCACAGCAAGCTCAGAGTTTATCAGAATGAACAGAATGTGTTTTACTTGTAGAATAAAATTCTTCTGGCATAAGTTGCTGATACAGTGTTGCTAGTGCCTGTTTAAAACTCCATTGCATCCTTACAACTGCCTACTCAGGTCTGTTATTTTTTCGCTAGCCAGAGGCTACCATCAAGTGTCTGGGTTGCTCTTCCTCAGGGAGAGTGTGGACTTTGCATACCGTAGCCCTGTGTCTACCATATACTTGGTGCCCTGTTATATCTAGCAGTACCAACCATGCTTGGAATCATCCACATATAGTGTGCTTTCATTTTAATACACTTAATTAGCTATTTTCCAGTTGGAAATATTTTAAATCCTCAAAATGATCATGGTAAGTGTTCTATTAACTCTGCTAGCTTGAGACCTCTATTCATGTTGAACAGTTAATAAACAAAAAAACAATCCAGAAGAGCTGGCCTCTGCGGCTGGCATTTTCAGCTCACAGCAAAGTACATTGGGTTACTTTCTACTGAGGTGCCATTGTGCTTCCCTCTTTAAAATAAATAAATAAATAAATAAATACAAAATAAACTGGCAGAAAATCTAAGTTCATAAGTTTTGCCAGCTGGTTTCTGTTAATTTTCTTATACTGCTATTAAATTTGGCATTTCTGTGACTTTTATTATTATTATTATTATTATTATTGTTATTATTATTGAATACTGGCATTAAATTAAAATGGGAAAAAAAGATTTACATAAGCAAATTTACATTTTAACAACTTTCATCACATTATCCAGGTTGCAATGTTAATATTCTTAAATGTATCCTGAAGCCAGTTTACTCAGTGTGAGCAACAACAAGAGAAAAAATGTCAAGGAAGAAGAGGAGAGGCAGAATAGACTTTCAGCATGTAACAGTTAGAAGCCAGCAGCTGTTAGAATCTCTGAAGAGAAAAGTTTCAGTATTAAAAGAAATGCTTGCAGCCATTTCTCCCACTCATGAGTAATTACTCATATGCATTGAGTAATAATTGCAATTGAAAACATATGAGTGATTTCAGCACTCAGTATTATGATCATGGATCATAATCTGGATTTTAATGGACAAAATAAAAAATAAAATGCTGTGGATCTATTCAAGAACTATTTTTGTACATGATAAATCAGAGTTGTGTTACCAGATGAAGTCAAGTTGAAATTGTATGTATGGTAGGAATTAAATTGCAGATCTTAGCACAGGGGCTTCCATTTCATTTCTTCACATGAAAGCACCTGTGCTAAGCTTCTTCCATCTATTCATAAGTGGTGCAAGAGCAAGTCATTTCAAGGGAAGTCCATGTTACAGCAAGATAACAAATGTTATGTACTTCACAAACAGTGTTATATCCTTCAAACAGATACAAACATAGATACTATAGGTTAGGTGCCAATTTGTTTCACACAAATGACACACTGTAAATCACTCCTGCTGTATTGCCATGTATCTAGTCATATCGTAACCCAGCCCCTGCGACCCTAGAATAGATTCATCTGTAATGTAAGAAACATATGGCAAAACATATACTGTAAAAAATAGAAGTACCATACCTAAGAGATGGAAGCTGAAATCTGAAGCAATGACTATTCCTTTTTCACAGGTATGGTAATTTTTGCCCTTTTTGTACTGCCATCACTGACCAATAGGTAAATATATGCTTTGTTTTCCAGTAAAGGTGATTTTTGTGATAAAGTGACATTCTTGTCACTTTTAGGTGTTCTGTAGCCTTTATTCTAAACCCCCCATTCTTTTTAAATAAAATAGGGATATGTACCCTTCATTACAGTGTAAAAATATGTTACTTGGCTATTCAATAGGTTTTCAAAAAGGTATAAAAAAACAAAAGTCATTATAAGTACTAAGGTCATGTTTATGTGAAGAATTGTTTTAGAGAAAATGGCTGTACAGTGTTTTATTTTTTGAAAGAATAATACCAATTGTTCACAATCCAAATTGCACTGGATCTGTCTGTGTTGTAGAGACTGTGAGACAATGATAGACTCCTGGCTGCAGAAAGACCAATACAGAGATCCTGAAAACAAAGCAAACAAACAAACAAAAACCATAGCTGATTTGGACTCTTAGGAAAGGCAAGAGAAAGAAAAGTGTTTCAAGTACACATTCTGTGTGATGCTCTCCAACAGGTTAAGTCTTTAAAATAGCTCATCATAAACTCCCATAGGGAGCCTATGTCAAAGTAATAGGATTTTTGATGGAGTGCCTAGTGCTTTGACTGTATGTGAGACTAAAATTTCTATGTTACTGAGAGTCCTTAGCAGAGAAATTACAATCCCAGGCACTTACCTACTGTGGACCAAACACAAATATGTTTGTTGCACTTTCTGACTGGTCACAGGTACCAACAGTCAATACTTTGGAAAATTCAGATCCACAAGGTGCAAGCAAGAATGGCTGTTTCTCTAGCAGTACTTTTATGGCAGGTACAACTGAGAATACTCATACAGAAAATGGAAGCTTGTTCTGAAATGGATATTAGTGGAAAAAAGGAAAAGGCTATTTTTCTCGTCACCACTTACCACTTTCAATCACATAAATCATAATATTCTAAAATCATAAAATGCCACAGTGCTTACAGTCAACATGGGCTTAATGCTGAGTGCACAGCTTGAGGGGTGATACAATGGCTGAAGGGATAGGGATATAAAACCACATATTTGTGATGCTGAAATTACTTTCCCTTTGACTGGGGAGCAGAGGTTAAGCAAACTGATAGTGATTAGCAATTTAGTAAGTGCTTTATTTATTTAAATTCCAGGTCTTTCAGGAGCCTATTGCCCCACCCTTGTTTTTTGCAGTATATGAGCAGTTCCAGCTGGAAACATGCCATCTTTATTTTCTCTGTATCTAGAGACTTTTATATCTTTGTATCTATCACTTTTAGGGAATAGAAGACAAACTTTTTTTGCATTTTTCCATGTAATAGAGTTGAAAGTAGTTAAGACCCAGAAAGCTTAATATCAGAAAATATGAGCATGTAAATTCATAGCAAATTGTAGCTGATGTTTGTGGTAAGTAAAGACTAAAAAGATTAGTCTCAAGAGACTAAATGAGATCAGGGATTCTGCTAATGATCTTTGTGTTCTCAGGAGAAGAAAAACCTTGAAGCTGTCTCAGCTGAAGCCTTTGAAAATATCTATTGTCCCTGATCAAAAATATAGTAGATAAAGAAAATTTAGAAGTGGATGGAGTCCTAGAGATAGGCTTTGGAAATTCTATCCTAGTTTGCTTGTACTATGACCTACACTCCAGACTTGCACTGGATTCAGTTGAAAACGAGGAGTGCAAACATCAGCTAAGTGTCTGCTATGTATATGTATGTGTGTATATATATATATGTGTGTGTGTGTGTATATATATATATTTATATTTTCATATATATATAGCGCACCTTCCAGGGTTAGGTGAACAAAGTTGTACCACCTTCTACATAAGCCATTTATCTACTTGTCCAGATCAAAGCTGAAGTAGAATGCAAAGTCAAAGATAATCAAAGAAATTAGATCCCTTCTCAGCCTTGTTTAATTATTAAAGCAAGCTTCTATCTAACTTGTAATCAGTACTGTAATCCATGCCACTGTAGTTAAAAATGAATAGTTCTTTGTTTAGGACTAGAAATGTAGCAGGACATTGGAACATCACAGGAAATTACTGAATCTTTATAAAGTACCTGACCAGTTGTAACTAGTTTTCATGGGTGATGTTTCAACTATGACATCTCAAAAAGACTCTGTAGAGGACAGTACAGGCCTAACCTTCTTTTCATATTCAGTATCTCAAAGAAATGGACAAACAAGTTATGCTGCTCTTGAAAAAGTATTATCACAGAATCACAGAATTTCTAGGTTGGAAGAGACCTCAAGATCATTGAGTCCAACCTCTGACCTAACACTAACAGTCCCCACTAAACCATATCCCTAAGCTCTACATCTAAACATCTTTTAAAGACCTTCAGGGATGGTGACTCCGCCACTTCCCTGGGTAGCCCATTTCAATGCCTCACAACCCTCTCAGTAAAGAAGTTCTTCCTAACATCCAACCTAAAACTCCCCTGGCGCAACTTTAGCCCATTCCCCCTCGTCCTGTCACCAGGCACATGGGAGAACAGACCAACCCCCACCTCCCTACAGCCTTCTTTATAGCTGCTCTTGAAAAAGTATTATAGGTCTCATCCTAAGAATGGATGTACTAGCACAATTCTTGTCTGTCTTTACCTCACACAGTAGCAGAATTCATAGAATATGACAAATATCTGAGTATTAAATGAGTTTCTGGATAGGAAGAACTTCACAGTACCCTTGACTATTTGTCCGAAAACAAGAATGTCATATTATCAACTGTTAGATTAGTGAAAGGAGTTCTCAGGCTATCATAAGAAATGTATTAGAAAACAATTTGAAACCATGGAAAGTAACTGTTAACTACCCAGACCTCAGAAATGTATCCAGTAAACACCATTGTCAGATTTTTTTTTTATTTTTTTTCCTGTTTGTCTTTTTTAATCTCTAAGTAGATTACTGTGTGGACTAAAGACTAACTCTGACATGCTGTAAAGTTCTGCCTGTTCTACCACTCTAGTAAGGAAGGACCATATGAGGTTTTGCATGGGGGAATTCAGCAATGCCTTTCACCATTTGGTGCTCAAGAAGTCTTGGATAAAAAACAGCACGGACTCAATTCCTAAATGTCAAAGTGATTGTCAAAGTGTTTTATGTTCTTTTGTGTCAGTAGGAAGACCACAGCAACTGGTTAGTGGCACTGACTGGATCTAGTCCCTGTAACTAGCAAATAACAAAAAATGTTTAATTCTCAATTTGCGTTCCCTTCTGCTGAAAGTGTATCTCTGTAACCCATGGTCTAACACCCTTTCTGAAGATGCCTTATCCCCACCTACTGCAGAGCGTTATCTGTGTGAGTCCAGAGCTGCCTATCTAAAAGACTAGCTTAGAAGTGAGGTGTTTGCTTGTTCTCCGTAAGACAGGTCCAGAACTATATTTGAGGAGGTTATTGCCACCTGTGGGTCTCAGAATGACACCTGACTCTACAAAACAAATGTTCACAAATGTAGTAGAGGAAAGTGAAGCAAAAAAGATTGATCTAGACAGCCTTTCTTTGCTGAATTGGCATGAGTACTGGCAGGGAGGAAAAAAATATTAATTTAAGAACAATTTTAAGCAAGTAAAAAATCTGTTATCCTTGATATAGGGGTTTTATGCAACATATGGTTGAGTAGGGACTTACATCAGACCCTGTTCACAGACTTTACATCATATGTAGTAATTGTTACTCAACAGGTCTGCTAAAAGGATTGTGGAAATACTTGAATTGATTTTTTGTATTTTTTTTAAGTTTATTTGATTTATAAATATGAAAAAATCTCCTGTTTCTACTGGTTAGAAATTTCAAGGAACCAAAAGAATATTGTAACTAATTTTTCAGCTGCAAAAGTACATGGAGGGGCATGTACTGAAAATGGGAGCAGCTTCTGAGAAACGAAGAAAGTATTTCTATTTTAAAAATGAGTCATGCTGTCTTGTTCCTCTCTGACCATTTCAAGTGTGTCATATTCTTTTATTAAATCATAATCCTCTTTTTAAGAAAATCCAAATGGTTGCTTCTTGCTTTCACAATACCTGTAGAATACACTAAAGTTCAATTAAAAAAAAAAAAAACAAACATACTGCTTTCATCCCAAAGCACATTTTATTGAGAATTGTAAATAGACTACACTCTCATATTCAAACTTACATAGCAAGGTTTCTGACTCTTTTCTCACTAAAATACAGTGTGCAGTTGTGCTAATAGCTTTGGGAAGATACAGGTGTCTGGAAGGACGAAGGTATGCTGAGGTCTATACTGTAAACAGGTAGAAAACACATTCTGATTTAAGCAATTAAATTTTGGTGGAGCTACTAAAATTTGTGCAGCGGGGTCATTTTTATTATTAAGCAAGAAATCATCTGATCAGAGCCAAGATATTTTTCATGGTCTTTCTTACTTGCCTGGAGCAAAGACGGATAAGTAGCAGCAGAGACAGCTGTGCTTAGAGCCAGAGATTGTTGCTCTCAGCTTCACTTTGTGACTGCACAAAAGCACAGCTTACTGCTTGAAATTTTCAGCCAAACTGCTCTCTACACTATATCTGCTAGAAAGCATACTTTTGTGCACCAAAGAAACCCTCTAACTTGAAAAAATTTACCATAGGATGTGCTATGCTGTGTCTATTCAAACCTGCATATAATCCATTTCCACACAAGCATTAAGATGAGAGCTAAAAGACTTTTGCAGAATGTCTGGTGTTCATATTGTTTCCTTTGTTGCTGTTCAAGATCCTAGAGAAACCCTAAGTAGGTGTAGCTAATGTCAGTAATACTGCTAACTCTCTCTAGTTATTTGGCAGCGGATAATGAATCAGGGGCATTTAAGATCTGCAGAACTGGTGTGAATCTTGTATGTGAAACAAAAAAGTAGCAGCACGATCTTGCTTTTTGGGTGCCTTTTGGAAGAACCCCCTCATCAGATGATGTAGGAAATTACTGTACCATTCATTTATTAAGGCTGACTGAAAAGACATGTCATAATGCTTTTGAAATAAAGCATTTTTGGGGGACAATGGAATGGAGGTAGTGATCATGGTACCTTATTATATAGTTTTTATGTAGCCAATTCAGTCAGCCAACATGTGGCAAATTCGGTACAGATCTCTCCTCTTCTATACATTTCAGTACTTCTCTTACCTCTCAAAACATTGTGCTAGCAACCAGACAACATAATGGAAATGGGACTGCAATCAGCTTTTAAGGGGCAAAACTCAGATTTGCTATTGCTAGTGCTCATGTGGCTGCCTGTATTCTTCTTTTAGTTATTAAATATTCATCAAAGTAAAACACTTTCAACAGGAGTAACATCTCTCCTTCCTTTCACCTTGTGGCTTTGTAAAGAGAGAGGTGGAAGATGTGAGCTTAAGTCCCTCCAAAGCAAAGAATTGTATCCAGATTTTACATATGCTGAATGAACTTCTGTTCTATGAGAAACATAATCTATTTGATCATATTCACTAGACAGGTTTAGAAGATGAGAAGATTGAAAAAATGTCAAATTTATGGATCCTGTCTGGACTTTGATGGGGGCTTGGCATCTATATAGCAGTGGACTTGTAGTGTTAGGTAGATGTTTGGACTTGGCAATGTTCAACTTCTTTTCCAACCTAAATGATTCTGTGATTTCATTCCGAGTTATTTGGATGTGTGATACATGAAAAAAATGCTGTATTCAAAGAAGTGAAATTAATGTGTCAGTTGTTGTTTCATGTGCTGTATATGCAAGTGATCTTATCCCGCCTTCACTGTCAGAGAAGGTATTGTCAATTACCTCACGAACAAAATCATAAAAACATGCATGAAATTACTTTGTGTGTTCTGGACCTAGAAGCAGTACAGAAAGAAATTTTCTGGTAGAAAAATTAAATGTGTGTGTCATCCAACTGCTTTCAGGGCTGGAGAGCTGTTGAGCTGGGTAGGTGACCTGGAGTTTTTCATGGAGTCTGTAGGAGTTGAGCAGGTCATGACTGTGCTGTCATAAGTTGAGAATTGGAGAGTTCTGTTAATGAAGTTTTCCTGCTTCTGATAGCTAAACTGCCTAATATCCTCCACTGCAACAAATAATTTAGATGCACTTGAATATTTTTATATCATGTTGTGCATATCTGGCTCTTACTAATTTCCCAATAGGTACTTATCTTCAAAGTTTAGACATTTAAATATCTTCATTATTTAAATATCTTCAATGTCTTCTTCTTCAGACATTTAAATACATGCCTGGCTATCAATGAATCAAAAATAGATATAACAGAAGAAGCAAAGTTACACATGAGCCATGTTTATGTCAAACACACTAATATTTCTATTGTGTACAAACAGGGAACCAACATCATATGTTGACTGCAACACTAAATGTAATACCCAAACTCTTTATCCCTGTGTTCACTAGTCCACAAAATTATGATGATGATACCTATTATGTACAACTGTTGAAAGAATTAATTCATTAATGTTTGCAAAGAACTTTGAGATCCTCTAGCAGAAGGTACTATGCAATTGCTAAGTGATAATTTATGATTCTTTATTATCAGATTCAATTGGATGTGTAGTATAAACCTTTAAAAAAGCAAACAAAACACTAATCAGGAATCTCTTATTCACACTGTCAAATGCTGGTAATGACCAAATAGTCTTTTTTTGTGGAAGTACAAAATAAATAAATAAATAAATAACCCATGCTACTTGGAATGTTGAAGCAGCAATTAGCACACATTGTAGGGAGAAGAAGTGGAGCTAGACCAGAAATGAGCCTTGATGAGCCTAATTGCCTTTAATTATCCCTAAACATTTTCTTGTTGTCTGTCTTATGGAGGCAGAAGAAACCCTGTAGCTCTAAAAGGAAATAAGGCTTGGTTTTGTTTTCCTCTTTTAAAGAGGGACATAATAGCCACCATGGAAACATGTTCTTAATCAACGACATTAAACTCCTGGCTGCTCTGCTTCTCTTGAAATTGCCTGGCTTCATTATTATCAGGGGGAAGGAGGAGGGGAAGGGGTTTAATCACTATTTAGCTTTTCTTAGCAAATTAAAATATTAATTACAATACACATTATTTTATCTTTGCTTAAGCTATTTCTAAGTATTGGTGAATGAGAGCTCACTTTATGTTGGAGTAATTTATTCTCAAACTATTCAGACTTACTTTTTCAATTCCTTTAAAAAAATCATTAGGGTGTGAAATGCTGTCTTCTGAAAACCAAGAAAAACTGTATTTTTTTTTCTTTTCTTTTCTTTTCTTTTCTTTTCTTTTCTTTTCTTTTCTTTTCTTTTCTTTTCTTTTCTTTTCTTTTCTTTTCTTTTCTTTTCTTTTCTTTTCTTTTCTTTTCTTTTCTTTTCTTTTCTTTTCTTTTCTTTTCTCTCTTTCTCTTTTTTTTTTTTTTTTCCCCCGATATTAAAGATAACTGTATAATTAACGGTGCTTTTTCTAAAAACTAAATCATGATTAGCACAGCAAAATGCTATAGATAGCTGAGCAATGGAAGGCCAGACACCTTCAGAGTAAAGGAAGGATGTTTCACTTTTGTTTATATTTACATGGTGCAATGCAGTAATCAACCTGATTTGTCACAGTTTGCAGTATAATGAAAAAGAGGAGAGGAGGCTTTTGGTAAAGGAATGATGATAGGAAATCCATGTTCTCTGTAAATCTTCCCCTCTGAAAGCTTAAGTAATATTAGTGACGTTACTCCAGCTGATGGAATATAGAAGTATGGTGGAATTAGAATAGTGATTTACAAAATGAGCAAGATAAGCACTATTATATATCCTTCATGAGCATCATACACAGTTTTGTGTGTGTCCACGCCACTCTTAATTTTTCACTGTGAACATTCATTGCAAAGAAAATTTGCAGAAAGGAACAAATGATTAAGCAATGTCTCTGCATCATCCTATGGCTCAGTAAACTTTTTTTTTTTTTTTAATTAAAATGTATACTGGCATAAATCAGTATAGTTCTAGTAGTTCTATTAGCTATAATGAAGCTATGTTGATGTATAACAACTGCAGATACAATTAATTCATCTATTGAAGTACTTTGGGTTAGAATTATATGGAAGGCTATAGGGAACACATTGCAGTATGTCAAACAGATGTAGTCCTACATTTCTGGCATTGCTTTATGTCACTGGACAATAGGTAGAAAACAAAAATAAAATAAAAAAAAAGAAAAGAAAAGAAAAGAAAAGAATATTGCTGTTTTTCACTAAACAATGGTCTGTGACTTTTGCTTATTTTATAGCTATTTTGCAAAGTTTGTGGATATTGCTGGGAAAAAAAAAAAAAAAAAAAAAAAGGAAAAAAAAAAGAAGAAAACAGGGCATGACTGGAAGCTATGAGAGTGATTACCCTCTATTGAGAGAGCCATATTAGCTATCGGATGTATATCTGAGTTCTGAACACTCAGTATTGTTTAAGAGATATGTAGGCTGAGTTAATTAAATCAAATTACCAAAATAAAATCTTGATAAAATCTTGAAAGGCAATATAAACCTGGCCTTGAAAGTAAGTATTTCTCTTGTGTGTGTGTGTGTTGTTGTTGTTGTTTTTTAATAAAGTTAGAAATTAAGAAGAAGGAAACAAAACAAAAAAAAAAAAGTGAAAATTGCCAGCAGCAATTTCTATTTCAGTTCAGTTCTAGACCTGACCTCTTCTACCATCATGATCTCTTCCTATCACCTTAAAGAACAAGTACTTTAAAAGCTCAGGGTATATGTGCAGAGAGGGTCAACCAACCCAAACAATAATTTTAACTGTAGCCATGGGATATTCAGCTTGGAAGACATGCCATGGGGTCACAGGATTTTCTTTTCTTAATTGCAAATACCTTGTACAGGCTTACTCCTAGACATTCTTGCTGACCTACATTATTGATGTGGTCTGACTTACTAGTCCTTATTTATTTTGTATGGCTCCTCATTCTCTTGCCCCATTACAGTGTCTTCTGAGTCTTTTCTAGTTGTTCTCTTTATTGTTGCTATCATTCTTATACTACAAGTAAAGCTGAGAACACTACATTTTGAAACCTGGCTATAGAATAGCTAGTAATAGTGGAAACAAAGAATATGACTGTTTCTTATTTCTTCTCTTCTACTTAAACACAGAAAAATACAGCAAAATACTGCAAAATCCTTCAGGCCTGTGTTTATACTGCAACAGCAGAAGACCTAACATGTTGCAATACCATATTTTGCTTGCAGCTTTCTATTAAATTTGGGATCCAGGAGATGAAACTGGGTCTGTAGTTCAAGTGAGTGATTCATCAGGGTGGTGGAATTCTAAATGTTGTCGTCTTGGAGGCTGCAAGGATTTGACCAATCCTGTAGAACTGGTAACCCACTTTCTGATATATTTTCTCTTTGCATGTTCAAATGATTTTTTCTTACTGCATACAAATAAGAAATTTTTGTGAGATTTTTGCCCTGCTAAATTGTTCAGTTTAATTTCTTCATAGAGCACATCTAATAACAGCAGTATGATGTGAGGACTGTCTAAGCAATGTTCTTACTGTTACTTGGGCTGTCACTTTAAAGGGTTCATTATGCTACAGCTACTTAGAGAAGACCAGATTCTCTTTCTCATAGTTGTTTTTCCCTCACATTCAGTATGTATAGCTTCATAGACAGATTTGCAGAAGTGGTTTAAACACACACAACTTATACTGTTGCTTTTATAATTCCCTCTTCCCCTGGGTTTCCTGGAGTAACTCATGCAAATTCCTAGCTGAACTAACAAATTAAATCCTTAAGAGTTTCTCAGTAAAATACCTATATTATCTGCGTGAGGATGATGAATTGGTGGTTTTGTGCAGGATTATGTACATCTTGTGCACAGATGTTTGACCTTTCCTTTAGACATGTGTTACTTATGTATTTACTGAGAAATGGGGTTGGCTTTCCAGCAAGAGGTTGGATCAAGCCCTTTGAAGGCTTTGTTTATGCTTTTCTGTGGCAGAATCAATGCAAGCAAGCAAATGATTGTTGCTATTTGCCCCTTTACCTGTGTCAGCAGAAGCTGAGGGGAATCCATGAATTAGAAGGCTTTTGGGGGTAGAGGGGAAAGCAGTTAATAGAAACCATACTACTACAGCTGCTGGATGTGTAGCACTTTATTTGCTCTGTGATCTTTTCTTGCTATATAGGAGGCAGCAGTTGAAGGGAGAGCTCAGTCCTGAAACCAGGTTTAGCAGCTGGGCTGCCACTGAGTTCAGTTTGGGTTGGTAGCCACAAGCAGCTCTTTTTACAAAGGCAAAATCCTGCATCAACCTGCCACTGGTCCTGTTGATTTCATAGTCTCTGTAGAGTTCTTAGTTCCTCTTACTCTCAAAAGCACAACTTTATCTTCCTGAGGATCTTGACTTTGAGACGCAGGATGGCTGTTGTGATCCAGAAGCTCTTGCAGGTCAGGTGGTCTTAGCTTCCCCAGCTCCTGGTGTACTTAAAGAGCTAGGATTCAGTGGCCTGTTTCAGAAATGCAGAGATTTCAAAAAAACAGGAGCCTCTCCTGAGTTCCTGGTGATCCTCTCAGTGTAGATTTTCTTTTCAAATAGTAACAGTGAGGGCTACATTCCAATTCTTTGTTAAATATACCTGTGCCTAAAATGATGTGCACCTTACTTTGGGCAATGATTATAGGAAAACATGAAGAGCCCAAGTAGTTATCTTACGCTGTCATTCAACACTTTGCACTGTCATTCAACTTCTTTGCCCTAGCAATAAATCTTCCGCATTGGAAGTAAAGATGAAAAGGACTGATAAAACTTTGTTTTTGAATTGATATTTATAAATTGTCAGTCAAATTACTTATCAATCTAGGATTTGGACTCGTTGATCCTTGTGGGTCCCTTCCAACTTGGGATATTCTATGATTCTGTGATTCTGTAAATTACTGGCAGTGAGTGGACGAGACCAACTAACGCAAAACAAGCAAGTAAACAAACAAAAATACCAGAGGTCTAGAGATCTATCCCTGTATACTCTATAAAAATATCTTTTTGTCTGTTAGTGAACTCAGAACTATTCTAATGTAAAATCATATCTTGTTTCTCCTGGGAGTACTTTAATGGTGAATGAGCAGTTCTGGCAAACAGTTTTAAAAAACAGTTTGTATTTCATAGCAATTAAATTTCTGATAAGCACTGTCAATTTTTGAAATCAATTCTATCCTTTGTCACTCCACAGTCTATGAAACAATTCATGCTACATTGTGATCCTGTACAAAGATAACTGGGATAGCACTGGTATAAGAAACAATGCAGTGTTTGTTTTGTGCTCCTTTGCCAAAATAAATATGTTCCTTATCAGAGTTGCACTAAGTGTCCCATGGTATGCCAATACAGCTCCCCACCATTAGCTAATTAATTTGGAAGTAGCAACCATTCATGGAAATGCAGTGTACAAGATATACTTATTCTGGAACATCTTCCTCATGTGGTATAGTTACATTAATCATCTTATTGTCTTCAAGGTCTGCAACAGTGGAGAACCTTAACAATAAGTATAGAAAATGGAAAACCTTTCAGGGTGTATATAGTTAAACTGAGAGTGTTCAAGGAAACTTGACTTCAAAACAATTCTGTGGTATATGCGGGTGAATATTTCCTGCTAATATAATAAACTTTTAATTTGTGTTTTCAGTGCTACTAACCATGGAAGTTTCTGTCTGTGGCAAGATCAAATTGGAATTGTAGCACTCAGCCAAATAACAGCTCAGTAGTGAAAGCAGAAACCTTCACTTTGGAGACTACTGAGCTGATGTTTAAAGTGTAAAATCACATTTCTGAAACTGCTAATAAACCACCAGCTACAATCTCTAAAGGGCAATTTTGGCTTGTATGTTATGCTATACTTTTGCTTACATTAATTAGAACTGTCCTCATTTCAGATCTTTTCAGTTTTTTCCTCCTTCACCTCTTTCATCACTCAGCAGCAAGCATGTATTTTATGTGCAGAATAAATATTAGTCCTGTGTAAACATCCTATAGAATGTTTATGTACCACTGAATTTCACATAAATATATTGAACTGCAGGTGACTTGAAAGCTATCTAGACTTACATCAGCTATCAGCACAGGATGAATGTTACCTCTTAGGTGATGCTATATGGCCTGTCGTGGCTAAGAATTAGTGTATCACCACTATGAAATGGATTCTTAGAGCTTAGCATTTCCTGCCTTAGCAGCTGCTGACAAGCTGATGTCACCGAAGACATTTGGAAACCTGTGGGCTATTGAAAGTTATCTTCTGCAGTTGGAATAGGTATAGTTTCTTTTCCTTGCAAAAAAAAGGAAAATCCAAATGTGATATGTATGCCATGGTATAAGTAGCTCTGATAATTCAGCAGAAGGGTAAGAGACTTTGACATCTTTCTTAAGGTGTCTTACAACAAAAACCCCCAGTTCCTATCAAAGAATGATTGTAGCCAGAGTGGACACATTCCTTCAGAAGTGAAGGAATCTTATGGAAAATCTTCCTGAATACACAAGTCCAGCCACCAAGAATCATTGGCAATGATTTTTTATTTTCCACCACATGTAAAATTTGAGCATCAGCTTTTGTCTGACTATGTGGTTACCTGGGGAAAAGGAATCTTCAATTGCAGATGAAAGATTTAATTCTAGCACATAACACCTGTTTAAGAAGTCCAGTAGTAATGTAATGCCGAATACAGTCCAACCCATTCTCTTACAACTGTGGTTGACATTTCAGGGTTAACAAAAGTATGAACAAAAAAACTTAATTGAATCATTTGATTTATTAGGTTTGAACGGGACTCTACATGGGGTTACAACTGCCTGTAATTTTTACTCTTTTCCATTTCAAGTATTTTAGCTGGCAAGACACTCATTTTAGCTTGAAAAATCATTCATCATTCCCTTGTTTAATTTTATTTTATTTCTAATAACCTTAGTAACAATGCTTTCAAGATAAGTTTTCGTCTTCCTCACCCATTTGATGCTGCCAGTGATGAATGCCAAGTAATCAATAGTTCTGACCTAGGATTCATTTTGCATCCCAGGATTGGCTTTGAAATTTGTCATGTTGCATTTTTCCAACTTTGTGTTTTCCAGCACTATAATAGCTAAAATTATAGGATGGAAGATGGGGGTGAATACTGAAACTCTCAAGATACCAGCAGAATTGAAGTCCATCTTCTTCCATCTCATTCTGAACTATAGTGAAAGGTGGTGATAGCACACCTTGCTAATCTTTCCCAGAGGAAATTCCACTTCATGATGAAAAACAAAGCCTGGGACAAACCCAACACTTCCAGCTTGTTCTCTTAGCAACAGGAGAAGCAAGTGCCCTGCCGTACAGTGTTTGCAGGTGTTAGAAGGCATGTAGGTCTTGCTATTCTCCTCCAAATCCCCCTTTTTTAAATAGGTTGTTGGAAAAGAAAACTGTACCCTCAAATCCTCACTTGTTATTGAGAAGGCTGACACTTACAGTAAACCTTAGTCTATAGGGAAAAGTGGGTAAAGTTATGAAGATGCAACTTAAAAGAAGAGGAACTATGTCTGTTTTCTTCCCCATCTGCTCCTGAACTCCAGAAGTGCAGACAAAGCACATTCATGGAGGATTAGCTTTCATCCCCAAACCCTGCAAATGAAAAAGATTATTACCAGACTGGAATGATCTGTGTCTTTGCTTTGAGCAGGTAAAAAATAAGATTTGGAGTTGCTCTAAAAAGCTTATTCTCCATCTCTTCAGAAAGTAATCTTTTATTTTGTACCACTTTTTACATTTTCTCCATCATCCTTCTCTAGGTTCCCTTTCCTGTTTGTACCCAAACTCTGGTAGGGACTAAATATATGTACACTAAGAGCCACTGATGTTTTGAGAGTAAAGTCTGTGACTTTAACAGAGATATGAGATTTGTGTTTATTCATTGGATTTACTTTTGACTTCAAACTGTTCAAACAATGGACAGCATTTGTTCAAAGTATGGCAACTATTTTAGGCCTTTAATTATATGTATGTTGTTGAAACAAAGCTGAAGACTCCTAATTCACAATATTCCCAAATTAAGCTACAGAATTAAATACAAACATTAAAGGATTTTCATAAATATCTACTTGCTTGCAAGATTGATAGTGTATTGAATATAAAATAGCAAAGGTTGTAATATCTTATGTTTGCATATAATTCTGTTGTGATTAATATAGAATATGGTGCGATATTTTAAGGATCATGGCCTCAACTAATAAATATGGAAACAGTATAAACTCCTGTTTTCTTTTAAAGGAATTAGACATGTAACAGCAATTTCTGTCTTTTAGAATGGTCCCCTAAAGTCCCATCTGGGATGCTTTCTGGGCAGATGTCTTCACTCAGTGTCTAAAGGGATGTTAGATAGTGATGTTTAAGCACAGAATTGTTCTCATTGTTTATTGCTTGGCTGCTCCTTGTGTCTTACAGGGGTAGAGAAATCTCAAATATAATTAGACAGCTCTAGAGATTTGCCCTTTGAGTGCAGATCTAAGATGTGTGGTGTTTTTTGTGTTTTTGTTTTTTGTTTTTTGTTTTTTTTTTCAGCTGTTCCTAAAGCTGAAACTTACAAATGCTTACTATGCAAAAATCTTACTATGGGGTGGAAAAAAAAAAAAAAAGGTAGAAAAGTATAATGCATTAGAATTACTTGCTTCAATAATTTTATAGACTTTATATTTAAATAATTATTTAAAAGCTCTACAAGGTTGAGACTAGATAACTGCTTGACTATCGTCCTAAATCTGAGGCAAGTTATTCTGATAGTGCCACACTATCACAACAGGACTGTAGGAACCACTCAGGTAGGATTTTGGCCAATAGCTTTTCATTCTGTAAATATATTAAAGGTATTTAGGTACCTAAAGGCACTTGTTAAAATGTACTCCTCTCACTTTGGAAACCGAGCCAAAGAGATATCTTTTGCAGCCTGTCAGAAGGTCACCAAAATCAGCTTACTTTAGAATAAAGTTAGACAACCTTTGTGTTATTGTTTTGGTAGAGGATGACAGTTTAGGGGAGACATTCTTTAAAAGTTTTCCAGAGAATGGCATAATTTCTAATTAGCATTGTCAGGTGTATAGTTCTAACATTCTTTGGAAATGCACATATTAATTTTGCAACTTCCTTTTATAAGTGCAATCTCAGAATTGTATATGGTTATTAGTTTCATGCAGCTGTTGTGAAGCCTCAAGAACATGAGTACAAGAAAAGTTTCTAGATAGCCCTTTTTCAAAGTTCAACTAGAATATGTAGTCAAAAAAGGGAACAGAAGCTTTTGCTAACTCTAATGGTTTGTTTTTATTAAAAATTTGGCAGGATAGGTTTATTTTAAAATATACCAAATTACCTACAATAAATATTCCACCAGCTCTTTGTTCTTCACACCACAGAAGGAGGATTTATTTTGGATCCCTCCTTCAGTGCCACTACATCTTCACACTTAAATCTCTCACTGGATGGATATTTGTGCTTATTTTAGTGAATCACTAAAATTCTAACCCTCCTTCACCAACATAGTCTGATTTTTAATTTTTTGTTTTCTTTTTTTTTTTTTTTTCCCAATTGCTTGTTCTATTTTTCTTTCAGATTCTGTTTCTCTGTTGTCATCCTGCTTCCTTTTGTTCAATTTTTATTTTCCAGTGACTCATGTTCTGACCAGTGTCTTCCCCTGCCTTTCCTTGCATAATGTTGCAACTACAGTGACTGACCTTAAAGGGTGAGCTTCTGAGATTCCTGTCTTTCCCCTGCTTAATTTTAAACTATTCTGGGAAAAGAATGATGTCTCTTGGTTTTGCTTTTTGTTTTCTCCTGAGTGCAGATGACCCATTATAAGAGAAAGCAATGAGCTGTGCCCTGTTAGTGAGTGCTGCAAAAGTCAGTGTATGAAAATGAACAAATTGATTCTCTGTCCTTACTATGATTTGTACTATCTCACTCTTTATTGAATTAAATGTGTTAATAAAGGATTTATATACCAGCTAAGAAGGAGTTGGCCGTCATTTATCAATTAATTACCCATGAAAACTGAAGTTACATGGTTATAGTAATTGTACCGATGGTGTTAGGCATATGCTACATGAAAGTGCAGTCACCTTGAAATAATGTGGGCAAATCAGCTTGTAGCCTACAGAATACTATTAATAACATAGTCTGATATATTGCAGGACTGAAATTTGTCCTAGAGTGATGTATAGATAGACTGCAGAATGTTTTATTTTTGGTTGAAGTTTTGGGTCACAGGCGATCAAATTGGTTGAGCTATAGTTAATTCTGAAATTGGAGATTTCTCTCCTACCATATCTTAGATGCATGGAGTAAGCTTATTGTTTCTTTTGGGCTGAGAGGAAGGGTTGGAGAAAGACAGGTGGTACAAAACAAAGTTGTAAAGTAGGGTAAAGATACATTGATAGAAATTGTAGTGACTTCAGCAGCTAATTTCTAAAGCAGTAAAGTAATATGATACAGTCCTCACTGCTATTCTCTTTTAAAACCAGCCTAATGCAAGGTCAGCTGCAGCCATTTTATTGATAGGGGAGGAAAGGGTCTATGCAGCTGCTAAGTTAAAAGTGGTATTATATGCTTCAAGTCTTTTGTGCTTCATTAGGCACTGCTACTGCAAGAGCTTAGAAGGAAAATTGTACAAAGCAGAATATTTCTGCCTGGTAACACATGCTGGGTTTGTTCTGCAATGAATGAGAAAACTTGTAAAAAAAAGCAACTATGATATGACAATCTATCTTAGAGGTTCTATAAAATATGCTGATATGCCTGCCCCCTCCTCTTACAGTACTGATTATTAAATAAGTACCAATATTAAAGTATTCTTGAACACCCACGACCCTCATGTAATTTAGCTTTCTTGTAGTGCTGTTAGAGCCAGGCTATTGGCCACTTTTTTGGCCAAGTCATTGACTCTATAAACTTCTGATGACTGGAACAGACACTGATGCTGTTCAGACTTTGCTGCCGTAGTGACAGACAATGAATGGAAATTATAGCATGCTATTGTTTGTGTTTATATTAGAATTTAGGTATCCTAATTAGGTTGTCAAAGTCTATTTTCTTTTCTGCTCCTACAGAGAAACATGTAGTCACTTCCCAAGAAAGCTTACAGTTGACACTTTTAGATGAGGTACAATGAGTGAGTAACAAATAGGAACAAAAAAAAAAAAGGTTGAAGGAGCAGCAGCAATATGATGACCTAAGCCCTGTTTAAATCAAAATCAAGATGCTCATTAACTACAATTGTCTTAGGAGTCTAGAAGGATGATATAAGAACAAAAAATCTGATGAAATTTCAGTTTTTATCTATATCTCCTTATCTAATCATTCAATTGTCTTTGAGCAGAAAATACAGGAATTGGCTTGAGAAGGCAGTTGATTTTTGGTTTGGTTAATTAACTTTTTCATGCAATTATTCATCTCATCATGGTATTACCCTGCCCCTAAACACACCTTCATTAAAAAAAAAAAAAAAAAAAACAAAAACAAAAAAAGGCGCCTTAGTTTGAGTGTAATATTATGAGACATATTTAAATGTTCCTCTCTCCAGCTTTAACCTATGGCTTAATAAATGAAAAATGATATGCACCAAATTGCAAGAATTGTGCACAGGCATTCATTTCAGAGTGAAAGCTATTTGGATGCAGTTATAAATGTTCCAGTTGTGCCAATAACTAAACAATACAATTATTCTAGCTTTATTGTTGAAGCATTTTACACTTCAAGTATATTATATGCTTCTGATCATACATTGTGCACCATGTACTCTTTGTAATTATGGCAATCTGAATAGTTGTTAAGGTTGAAAAAGGTAACTGCCACTAGAAATCTGGAAAAGTGAATTAATTAATGCATTTTGTTAAGTAAGAGAGCATTGTCAAAGTTCCCATTTTATGTCAAATGCAGAAATATGCTAAAATGCTGCCCTTTGAGAAAAATGTATTCTTAATATTTCAGTTACATTGACAAAGATTCACTTCAGATTTCTTTCCAAAGTCATGTATGGGTCTCATGTCAAAAATCCAGGCTATAAATGATACCACCTCTGCGCAGTAAGAACAGAGGTTAGTAGCCTCTGCAACCACATCAGCGTAAGGAGAAGTGAGGCCAGAGTATAGGTAAAGATTATGGTGTCTGGTATGTGAAATAAGAGACTACCACCCATTGATTGAGCATTCTGTAGCAGAGAAGTTCGTGGATATGTTACATAAAGCTTCAAATTCAGGGCACTAAGGAAACATCTCTGTAGAAGAAAGTGTTTAAGATAATGTTTTGCATCTAGGTCAACTGAGGTGAAGTTTATCCACAGCTTGGCAATCCCCTAAGGAACGCTGCATGTCATATTACATATAATACCACATTACCTATGAAAGTAAATAGATGTTTTCACATAGCATATTTGCCTACATTTCTATTGCAAAGTCCATGCACCATGGAAATTTGTGGACCATGGAAAAAGCTTGTGTTTGGCTTCCAGCCCTGCTGTGAGATTCATTTCCGAACCAGACCTTCTGGTGGCCATTTTGTGTCAGGGCCCAGTAAGGGCCTGACAGTTTGTGCTGGGTACGTGGTGCTGCTATAATTAGCTTATTCTTCCTCAAGGTGAGGGATCCATTGCTAAATCCTTTCTAGCTGATTCAAAGCATGGATTTCAACCCAGAGGTGCTAAAGGGTGACTATCTTAATTTTCCTGCTGTATCTCTGTAAGAAGCCTTCAGTTTGGCTGAAGGAAGTGAAGAACAGCTTTTTCTGCTCTGGATGCTGCTTTGGGGATACTGGCTTTAAGTCCCGACTGAAGGATGGTTTATCTGTTTTTCAGACAGCCAGACAGAAGCACAAGCTCCTCTAAAGACAAATGGAGTGTCAGTGGCCAACTGCAGAAAAGATAAAGGATTCCAAAAGCTGTGAATATTGCAGTCAGCTATCCTGGGCCTATTTAATATCCTTTCATTCCATCTCCTTTCATCACTTCAGTCTTTGCTAGTCAGAATTTAAGTTGTTTAGTTGACTACATTCACAGAAGTATGATACAATAAACTCTTGACATATTCTAGTATAGACTGGTAACTTATATGTATTACTCTTCTTCTCCTTCTATAAAACAAGTCTCACAGTCTTTCCCGTTCCTTATTTAGATCATTGTCGTCTTGTCTCCTTTAAGCTACTATGAACAGGAATCGAAGATAAAGTGTTTGTAGGTAGCATTTTAAAACAGCTGCAATTTCAGTGCTGGACGAGCCTCCTGATTAAACAAGTGGAAAAGCTGTGATTTATACTCTCTAATAAATGTCAGAAAGAAGAAGAGCAAAGAAGAAAAAACATCCTATTATAGGCAAGTAGTAGCCAGGAAGTAAAAGAAGAACCTGTGTCAAGAAGCAGAAAAAAATCAAGAGCAGAAAAGAAATTCAAGGGTGACAAAGAAAAGGATCATGGCCATTTTGGTGAGTAAATACTTTTAGACAGGTATTGATCTAGTGGGGAAAAAAGAACATATGCTCTCCACTGTAAAATAGCACTTACTGGGGGTGATGCATGCAGAAACAAGGTTACAAGTGAAGAAAAATAAAGCATTTGCCCATAGTTGGAAAACATTTTTAAAAATTGAAGTCTTGTTTGTTTTTGTTTTTAATGTCCCGTACCCAAGTCTAAGAATCAACAGACGAGAATACAGAGTACAGAGAGATATTCATGGTGGTTCAGAAGAGAAATCATAATCTCACTGAAGTCTGCAAAAAAAATTTGCCATTGATTTAAGTGGTTGCCAGGGCTTTGCTCCAGGTTTTACTGTGGTTAACAGTAGTCTGTTGCTGATTGCAAAACAAAGCAAGGCAACAAGGAACATGAGGAACATGTGGCAAAACATTTTCCTTGTTGTTTATCTTCTGCTCTCCTCACTCTTCCTCCTGCTGAAGATGTTCCTGTGGGTCGGTCCTAGCCTTGGAGTATGTGGTAGTGGCTATTTTCTACCTGCTAGATGGTCTGAGCTGGATTCCTTTACTCGTAGGGCCATTCCACTAATGGAAGAAGTTGAATATGCATAAATATAAATGGGTGAGTTGTCTTGTTTCTTAAGTGAAAATAATGCACCAAATCTTGTCATTCCCCACCCCCCCAACTGTTTTATTATTCTTTACCTGTTGAGAGAAAAGTGATTAAGTAGTGAGCATTAAATTTACCAGTGATGATACAAATAGGAGAGCATGGATGTGGAACAGCACTGGCTCTGCGATAAGGTAATGAAACAGATGGGATGAGCAACAG
Organism: Aythya ferina; assembly: GCF_964211825.1. Lineage (NCBI taxonomy): Eukaryota > Metazoa > Chordata > Aves > Anseriformes > Anatidae > Aythya > Aythya ferina. The sequence continues at coordinate 19,789,120 of NC_140304.1, forward strand.
AGAGAAGTGACAGGAAATAGAGAGTACCATACAGCAAACCTCACTCTGTTCCTGTTAACTGGTGCAAGTCCGAAATAATCCCACAGACCTCAATCAAAATATGCTGATTTCATATCGGCATAAGTGGAGTCAAAATATGTTTGGACAGAATCTGCTTGCCCTGTACCTCCCCATGTTGTAACAGAATGTCTGTGTGTGTACTGCCTCATATCTTCATTGAAATGATGAGGATTTCAGTATTTCTGAAAAATATTCACGAAGGACTGTATAACTACAGCATAGTATTTTGCCCCAATTCACCAAAAACAACCAGATATCCTAATGATCTCTCCCAAGAAGGAGTCACAAAATTAAATTTCATTCCTCGTAGTGTTGTGTTGTTTTTTTTTCAACTGTATTCTTTCAGTAAGAATTGCTGCTTCACAAATTTCAGTATACTGAGCAGATTTGATGCTGAATGTTAAAACTATATTGTTTGTCTGAAGATACCTTTTTTTTTTTTTTTTTTTTTCTTGAGTGTGTAACCTGTTGTGCTTCATTTTGTGGTACACAGCAGACAACAACATGCTGATCCACCATTTCACATGGAGATACTGTACATCCTTCCTTTTTGAGTTTTGGAGGATAAACAAATGCTAAGTATTTGACATGAGGCAAACCTTCCCCTTGCCTGATTAAGCATCTTCACCATTCACTCAGCAGAAAAGCTGTTCTGCAGGCAAATGGTGCTGGGGTTTGAAGATGGAATTTGCTAGACTGAATGCAACTTTGTACCAGCCATGGAATACGTAAGACAATGAAGAGACATCCTCTTCATTTCAGCATTTGCTAATGGATGCCTTCTTAACCCTGTTCACTGCCAGTGTTGCTACTCTTACAGGAAGTACTCTGGCTGGTATGCAGACTGCTTCAAGAGCAGCCTGGCTGTATCTGCTGTGAACAGAGACCTTGAAAGCTATTCTTTTCCTGATATATTTAATTAGAAAATACGTAAAATGGATATATTTTTTCCACATCATATACTAAAAAAGGTCTTAGTTTTTATTAGAAGGAAAACTTTGTCTGTATAATAAACTTGCAAGGTTTTTAAACCTTTAAGCCTTTTAAAGCTAGCTGTAACTTGATGCTGGAAGACTCCCTTCACATCAATGAAATGTGCAAATCAGTGTGTAAATAATCAAACCACATAAGAGTAGTGTTTTCTGAATGATTTTCCAGGTCCCGTATAATCTTTCTGCTCCACAGAAATATATTTTATGTTTCTTTTTCCTGACAAATGCAAATTAAATACTTCAATATTCAAGGTAATCATCCCTTCTAGGGAGGGGTCGAGGAGTGGAAAGGAGAAGGGGAGTTGTTTGTTTTTACCAGCCCAACCAAGAGCTTTTCTGTGTATATGTTTAATGAATGAATCAGCCTACTTTAGCACACAATTGCTTAGATCGATAATTATTCAAGAAACAATATTGCCTTGGGAAAATCTATAGCAATAAAAAAGAAATCTGGATGGACTGAATAACCTTTTCAGGCATATATTTATCTCCAAATGAGGCTTTTTTATTTTTTATTTATTTATTTATTTTAAAGTTTCTATTCTTTAGAAAATGCATTACTGGATGGTTAAAAAATAATCAGATTGTTAGTGTTTAGAGTCTGGAGTTCAAGGTGGCAGTGAAATCAAGCATTAATGGACTGTATTCTCAGATGTATAGCTGGGAAGATTGTTAGGTTTTAAATATAAAGTCAAAGTGGCAATATAAGCTCAATCTATGCATCTGTACTCTAGTGACAACTGTTACCATTACCAATGTGAACAGATAGCAGGTTCTAATTAAAGTTACAAGCCAGAGGGAATAGGCATTAAGAAAGAAAAGAATAATTCTGTGAATAAATTGCACTTGATTTACTAGTTCACAAAAAAAAGGTCTAAAAATTAGTACCTGAAATTACTTTAAATACAGCATCTATCAAACCACAGAACAATAATCAAGTCAACCTAATTAGAACACTTATAACTATAAGCAGCATGTAGTATGTTCTTATCTTGACGTGGGGAGACCAAGCAGTCCCCTAAGTGCCAGTTAATCTACAACAAACTTTTGCTGAGACTTAGGAGAAACCCCCTGCAGCAGCTACCTGCTTGCTTTCGATATCAGACTGCCTGGGCTGTAGCTGCTGGTACTCTCTTTCTGCAGGCACATTAAGTGTGGTCTCAGCATGCACACCATGAGCTGGATCATAAAAGGTCCATGAGAAATTCACACAGCACTTTGTGAGACCAGTTGTGCCTATAAATGTGAGTTAGCCTTCTTTATATATATGTGTCACTTTTACTTGCATGTTCACTTACTCGCTTATAGCATTCATTTAGAACAGAAATACTCCGTGTATGAGAGACAAACATTGTCTCTGAAGATATACAGCTTTTAAGAGTAGACACAGACCAGATTCCTGTAGTAATGCAGAGGAGTGGGATATCAGGCAAATCACCAGCACCTCTGGATGGGTATCAGTGCTTCATTTACACTGATCAGTCTCAGCAGGGAAGGGAGCATTCGTAGCTCTGTGTAGCATATGGGAAGCCTGTGCTAAGGCAAATGTTTAAATAGCTTTCTCTCACTATGTGTATTGACTGTTTTCTTCATTTTCAGTGTTTTGTATGAGCAGTAGAATTTCAGTCATTGAAATAAGCTGTTTTGGATAAATCCATTTTTTCAAGTGTTCTTTGAAAATGTCAAGACATGTTTGGAATGGTACATTTCTAGTCTGCTTTCTGTGAGAATGTTGGGATCTGGCAATGCTATTAGATTAAGTATTTAGGACATTAACCTGAAATACCAATTTTGAAGAGTTAGAAATGCTTCATTAAACTGGCATATTTTGTCATACAACCCAGATGAATGGACACTGGTGAGATTTTTTTTCTGTGTTGCTTTGAAGGGGCTACAGTTAGTAGTGGTGGAAGGAAACATGAGAACAAAATTACTCCTGTACCTCACTTTATTCTTTTATTTTCTTCCCTATCTCTGTGTATTCTCTTTGTTCCCCTCACATTTTGAAAGAAACGGCCAGGTCTGGCTTTTCCAGGCAGCCTCTAATGTGTACAGAAACCATCACTGGTTCATGCAAGCTTGCATGTGTTTGTGCTTCGTCACAGAGACAACCCTGCCACCAGCCATTGCAACTACAGTGAGGATCTCCTCAGGAAGGTTTTTATCAGGAGCTTCACATTAAGCCACGCCTGCCTGAAAGAAAAGCAGAGCTGCAAACCCATCTCAGCATTTGCAGTAGCAGCATGACTGTAACCGAGCACGGAAAGAAGTAGGTCACCGGGAGCAGCTCATCAGTGGCATGCTGAGGGGCTAAATACTCTGGCCAGCCCCAGTTTGACTCTTTGAATTTCTTAGCTAGAAGCTATGTGGAAATGAGGACCAGTAAGTCCACTGGGGCCCAGAGAACACCTCAGCATTGTGGAACCCACCCAAGTTTGACACTTTGTTGGCTGTGATGCACCCACGCTCCCTGTGGGCTGTGTGCACAACCAGTACCATGCACGTAAAGCTGCATGATCAGAGTAACACAGCCCCATCACATCACATGTGATATATGTTGTGTCAAAAACTGTAGTGGTTTTGGATCTGTGCAGGTGGAATCTGTGACCTTTTCACAACACAAACTGGGAATCATTGGGGCTGGTGCAGAGCTTCCATGGTGACATTTACACTGGGAAGTTGCACAGATTCACATGGCTTCTCTGCTAGCTCCAGCTGTAATTATTGTCAGGACAGGAACTTCAGCAGGAGGGGGGAAGGAGCCCCCTTTTAACTGAAAGTGTAGATTGTGACATTCAGAGGCTGCACTGTCACACATGAGGAGGGCAATAATAGTGCCTGCTGTGGCTCACCTCCGCTGTGATGGTGTGGCTGCAGACATGCAGCAGCAGAATGTGGGATGCCAAAATATCCTTAGTGCCAGAAATGTATGTGTCTACAAGGTTGGAATTGTTTCTTCCCCTGAAATGATGTTCATTGTATTGTACCTGAGTGATGTATATTGGGATTTCAGTGACTAATTTCCATCTGAATTTCATTTTGAACAGATAAGTAAGTGCTTTTTGAGTCTGACATGTAGAAACTCCATATGTAAGCATGCAGTGCAGAGGAAACACTGCTGAAAGAGATGTAAATGCTCAGGGCAAGAAAATCGTGCCTCTCTAACATACTAAAGTTAAGCCAGTTGTGCAGCTGCTGGAGGTGGAGGGAATGGTTGATGTAATTTATTTGTATTTTAAAAATAAAAAATAATCCCTACCAAGAGGTCATTAAAGCAGAACAGTGTTCAGGAAGTGAAAGCTGAAGCAATTGTGCATTAGAAACTAAGAGGTAGAGCAGGATTAAGTGGTCAGGTTTTTTGATCATGGCAAAAGGCTAATGGTATAGTGCCCTAACACTCTGTGTTTAAACTGGTGCTATCTGTAAAAGGGGATGAACATGCTATCTGAAAGGTGGCAACATTTGCTGTTAACAGAGAATTACTTCAGTTAATCAGAACTAGGGAAGATTGTGAATGACCTGGGTTAACAAAGTGAATAAATGGGCAGTGTGAGGCAGATGAAATGCAGTGCTGACAAATACAAGGTTGGGCACACATTCCTGGGAATAATTGGAAGTATCTGTAGGCTTTGTTGGGTTCTAAATTAACCATAATTATTTAGGTCATTACTTTCTATGATCAACTTAGTGGAAAAATTGGTGTTGTGAATGGATACTATGAAGACAAAATATGACGTGGGAGCACGTGTGTGTGTTGGGGTGGTGGGGTGGGGTGGAAGATGGAATAGAAAATACAATTCCATCCATAAATCAGATATAACAATCCACCTACAATTTTGTGGTTTTCCCTTTCTCTTAAAGCATTCTGGGAAAAAGTAATTCAGCAGACTGGCAACTACACAATTAGAAAAATGGAAGAGTCTGAAAACAAGGATTTATTTAGAAAGGAGTCAAGTAATAGAAGATAATGGGGAAGTGTTTAAAACAATGAGTAGTATTAAGAATACAAGCTAAGAAGTTTCTATTTATCCTGAAAATGAAAAAGAAAAAAAAAAAAAAAGGCAAAGTGGTCTGTTCAAAGTGAATGAAAATGAATTATTTCCATAAAAACCTCGTTAACCTTTGGGACTCATTCTCCTAAGCAATCATGGAGGCTGAGTTCAGCAACATTAAGCTATTTTAAAGCTACTTGTATGCTACAAGACTGGGACAGTTATTCCAGATAGATATTCAATGATTCTTATTCAGTCCGCCTCTCTTTTAATTATACACTTATGACACAGGATGTTGTGCTAACTATTTGTGAATCAGACCTTTTAATGTAAGCAGATGTTTCTGTGCTCAACTTTGCTGCCTCTAAGCTTTAAACTGGTTTGCAGTACAGCATCTACACTGAGGCAGGGCTCTACTCTAACAGTTAGACAGGAGACATGTACCCAATGAAGAAATGGTTAAAATTTATATCAGCTTTGCTTTAGAAGAACTTTTTTTTTTTTTTTTTTTTGATAAAACTACCTATTATGATTGTTATTTCTGTCACTGTGACTTCCCCACTCTGTGATCCCCTGCCGAAGACCAGCAGCTGGTGCATTACATGGAATGGTGTTTTAAAATCTTCTTGGTGCTGAGTTGAGGCTTGTATGATTTTCTATAGCATTTCTAAACACTCTGGCTGCATCATCGTGTAATCTGTTTCACATGCCAGGAACTTTGATGGGGCGCAGTTGAGATTAATGATGACATAATAGAGTAAGAAGAGATACTAATGCTCTTAGGCATGAATTAATGAAATACCACTGAGAATTTATCCTGCATGAATAAAAGGATTTAGAAGTTGTCGTTCTAAAAACCGCATGAGGTATTTTTACTGGGGAAAAAAAAAAAAAAAAAAACCTGCTGAAATGGACAGGGTCCTAACGAACCTTTACCCCAGATTTTTGTCAGAGCTGGATGCTTCAGCCAGATCTGCTAATTGAATTCCTACTAATTCACAGTGTTTATATAAATGAGGCACAAATCTCTTGTATCCAGAGCTGTGGTGGTGCTAACTTTTGTCCCCAGCTCAGTACAAAGCTGGCTTCCAACCTCCAACATAGTTCTAGGGTAGAGACTCAGCAGGCTAGCAGCATTCATAAATCTGGATCCATACAGCAAGACCCTTGCTTACTGGTAGCAATGACCTTCATAAATATATATGGTGACTGCTACCATCTATTTAAAAAAAAATCTAATGTATGTTTCACCATGAGCTCCCTTTGTGTCTTTGAAGGGCTAAAGTGTCTTTGCAAGGCTACAGCAGAGTGGAACTGAAGAGTGCCTGTGTCCCAGCACTTTTCATTCTCCACCATCCCCCTAGAATTTGTGAGTTAAGACCCCCATGGAGATGTACTTGTCTGTATGTGTATATATATATATACATCTGCCTGTAGCTTCTCTTGAATTAAAAAATAATTTTATTCAGGGATAAAATTCTACACTAGCATATGTTGTCATATAATCAATTCTAGAAGACAAGTTTTGTTAGTCTTTAGGCAAAGTGGGATAACAACAATACACAGGGATCATTTACTTTTTGTTGTTTTTCTGTTAATGTCTGTTCTGAGTAGTTCAGAAAGAAATTTTTCTTAAAAACTAGGACATAAAATATGACACGTATTTTATCCATAACTTATGTCAATTTGAAACATCTTTTATTGCCTACATAAGTGAATATATGTAAACTTTATTAGTAATCTCATTTCCAATTTAAAAGCAAAGGTGTATTGTAGAATTCACAGATAAAGATTAATTTTAACTATAAAGGTATTACCAATGTAGCGTTTCTTCATGTTATGGTTCACTTATGTAGAATTGAGATGTATTTTATATTCAACAATGCATAGCACCATTATACAACAGTTCACTAAATGCACATCCCACTTAATCTTTTGTAGGAATATAACTGGACTGAAGTTACAAGGAAGAATTGGATGGAGCCAGTAGGGTTAACACTGATACTAACAGGAGATTACTAGCCATAAGAAAATTACAGCTCTTCTGAAAGACAGTGCCTAAAATAGCAGCATATCCTTGGCACCATCATAGGAACTGGTTAACTGATGACCCTGAAGAAACACTTGTTTCCATTAATTCTGCTGTCATTATTTCGTTATTCTCGACTCTTCCTCTCAATTCTTCTGTCCTTCTGATCCCAAGACAAGATGGCAGGAACATGAGAGAGAACATAAAGAAATTACAGTAAGCTGTCGGCCATATAATTGTATTGTAAACTACTACACTGAGAAGTTACACCAACAGAAATTTGGCAAGGTATCGGCTGCTAGTTGTTAGCTAAACACAGGACACTCACTAGTATAACATTAAAAAAAAAAAAAAAAAAAAAAAAAAAGAGAGAGAGAGAAAAATAGGCTCACTAAAAAGCAACATCTACATTACAAAGACGCTAACAAAAGAATTCCCTTATGATATTTAGGTTCAGCTGGTTCATCTTAGGTTCATCAGCTCAATTTTCTTGTTTTATGTATACGTGTTACAATTGCAGTTGAATATATTTTTAAGATCACAATGCTACAAACCTTTTTCCAGCATGTAGTTTCGCCACCATTAAGTTAGACAACACATGACACAAAGGAGTACTTGCTCGAATTAGGGCTGAATATTCTGCTGAAAGCTGGTGATGTTATTATATCGTGTACTATAATTACTTGAGCACCACAGTTTTTAAATCCCTAAGACATGATTTCCTAGGTAGAAGGCAGCAAGTATGCTTTTAAGTTGCCAGACAGACCAAGGGAATCATTTTGCTCCGAAGCGTCTGCTGTATACCCTGAATCAGAACAAATCCTTATTTCACAAAGACTTCAGATTTTTAAAGCATCTCTGCTAAACAGAAGTAAACAGTTTCTGATTAAATTTTAACTGTTCCAGTGACTCTACCACAAAGATAGTAACTTTTATGTATTAAGGAACATATTGACAAGCGTTACCAGGAGGGTAAGGTAAACATGCCTTTGTCTTCAACAATTGCTACAGTGCCACAGTCCCAATTACAGACATACTGAGGTTATCTGAACTCTGAGGTTCCATCTCATCTCGGATATTTTTTTACAAAGTTTGAATTGTCTCAACACCATAAAGTCTTGCCCAAAATATTTTTTTGAAATCCAAACTTTTTCAAAATGCACCTACACAAAACCAATGTGTATTGATATACATTCCAAATGGAGTATTCTTATATTCCAGCACATTAGAAGCTAACAGAATTTAAAAGGCTTTCAAATGAATTTTTGCTGTTGTCATACATATAGTCGCAGGTGCCACATATGAAAACATGGCCTCTGTGCTATGAAAGAACACACTTTTGGAAGTTGAAAAAAAAATAAGTCCTTGGTGTTATCTTTGAGAAGCTCTGGTTGAGAGGGACAAAAAAGGCTTGGGAACAAAGACTTCAGACTTCCAATTTTGCCACCAATTTGTTGATAACGTCTTGGGCATCAGCTGCCTTCTGCAGTTTTCTAGACTGATAAAAATGGGGCAGTCATGCTTATTTTTCTAACTTGAAGTGGTGCTGTGATGGATTATTTGCACAGCAGATTATTTGCACAGGAGTGCTATCCAAATGCTGCTTACTCACGTTTTCCCCATTATAAGACTATATCTTCATCACTAATAATTAACTGCTAATTATTGTTGCTGAGAATACGATGGTGGTGTTTACCACCTTATTTTTGATTTCAGTACAGATGCCTACTTAAAAGTTATGTAAATATATGAAATTACAGTACATTTTCCTAATGACCCTGCTATATCTGAGTTTGATCCTATTCAATTGTGACTAAGGTAATAAATAGTAAGTAAAGATGAACTCTTTTCTGTCGAACTACATAGACAGCTTCCATTGTACTCTCAACACTTAAATCATGAAATGTAAAGAAGCCATTCTAAGCAGGATACAGCTGGGTCAAAAGACTGCTGATGCCAATTATGCTTCGTACATAATAATGCACATTTTACCTATTTGGAAAAAAAAATTCACATTTATTTACTGTCAAACAGGTGTTAAACTTTACACTGGATATTAGTGATGGGCTCATTATTAACAGGTTTACACAAAGGGATGAAAAAGCAGAATTTTGTTGAAACAATTTACATTTCATTATATTTTTATCATAAAATAAATTAATTACTAAATATAGGCAGAAGGAATATGGAAGAGTAATAGTTATGTTTTATTTATCTTTTTAAAGGACAGGCACCTTTTATTCATGAGAAAGCTTGTGAGAAGTGTCCAGTGTCCCCTTTACCCCTTACCACCCAACCCTGATTAAAGAATGAACAGGGAATTCAGTTACAATCTTTGTTAGCTATACCAAATTTGTGCAAGGCTTGGCATAATTGGCTTCTAAAACAATTTTCTCCCCAAATCATGTTTTTGGCAATAAAATTAAAAAAAAAAAAAAAAGAATAAAAACTAACTTGTCAAAGCAGAACACTGTTTACAGTGAAAAATAAGTGAAAACAGGTAGAACTTGCATTTTTAATATACTACTGTACTATGAACAGAGTGTAAGAAAAACAGTTTATAACGTATGTGCAACCAAGAGCTTTTCACAATATTTTCTTCAAACTCTTAAAATTATTTTTTTATGACAATTATATTTCAGTTGGACACAAATGTATTTATTTTACCCTAGCAATAGAACAAAATATAATTTCTTTAGCCATTTTTTTCATGAGAACGGTTCATTGTACAGTTGAGGAAATATATGAAATAAGGCCTGTGGCTTGATTGCTAGTGGTTAGACATGTATTCAATCTTTGCCTTAATGGAAAAGATTTGCAGTGAACTGCAAACTGATGCAGAATATCTCTCCTGCTTTTGCAAGTCTTGTCAGGAATAGTAAGGTACAGTAAATTTGTCCCACAGGATTTTAGAGCCTACGCCTTGTATATAATACAATGTAGGCCTAGGAAAAAAAAAAAAAAAACGGTGCAGCCATATTTACAAATTTAGTTCACAAACTGCTGCAGTAAAATGGCTGGAAAGTGTTTCTTTTTCTTTTTTTTTTTTTTTTTTTCACAATTTTGTTAAATTCAGCAGCAGAAGATATCTTAAAATACCTTGTTGGTATTTTTTTTCTTTGTAACAAATAATTCATTTTAGTATACTCTGTGTATATACAAAGTTTTTGTTTTATAAAAATTCACAGAACTGCGAGGTCCAGTAATCCCCGTTACACCGGAGAACCACAGGGTCAACAGAATTGTCTCTTCAAGCAGATACGAGGGAGCCTGCACAGGGCCAATTAAGTCTTTTAATACTTGTATGTGGCCTTTAATATCTCTTTGCTACACTATTAAAGGCTTGTCACTAGCTGCATTTGTCCTTCTCTAACATCCCCTTCTGGAATACATCCTTCCTTGTTAATAGGAATTATATAGCCGTCGCTATTACCCCTGCTGATTTGATAGTACATCTGAAGCTGATGGCCAGCTCCTAGATTTGGCATACTCTTGTAGTAAATGTCCTCATTTTCACTCCTCCTGGAGGGAGAGAGATCTTCTTCAACGTCGGGGCTGCTCTCTGGATATGGAGAGTCTCTGAGATTGGGCATGCTCGTGTAAAGAGAGTCTCTGTTGGGGGACTGGAGGTGGTCGTCAGCCTCGGCTGTCAGTTGTGAGACGTAGCTGTCGGTTCCCTCGGTCTTCACTTTCTTCTGGGGCTGGTACAGAAGGGAGTGAGTCCGCTGAGGAATGAGTGGGGCCTCAAGCTCTTTGTGGTGGAGTTCCAGCCCAGGGGTGTCACTGTGCATCAAAGATGAGGCATCTGCCACGATGGCGTCATCTTCGCTACTGCTCCCGCCGATCACAGCCTTGGCCGGCAGTGTGCGCTCCAGGTTATGGTTCTTGCTGCTGCCCCGCAGGTTGTTGTGCACTAATTCTGAAATGATCATTTTCTCAAAAGCAGTATCATTCAGGCTTAGTCCACAGTCTACAACTTGCACACTGTCGTTATAGTCTCCGTTGCGCAATGAGTAGCTGTTGTTGAAATTACCATTTAGCGGTAGAGTATCCATGGCACTTGTATCCCTGGCATTGTTCAGTGAATGTCCTGAAACAGAAAAGGACAGCTCTGGTTATTGTCTGATGTCTATTTCATCACTTTTTTTTTTTTTTTTTTCTTAAACAAATTCTTTAATGTAGTTCAGGACAAAGTTGTACTTGGAAGTAAGACTTGAGAAAAGTAAGGTTATTGAACATTCCCAAATGTAAACAGTTGCACACTTTATATGAAAGATGCATTTTAAAATAGTAACATGTATTTCCTGTGGGGAATAGTGGCATTTTAATTTCTTAATTTAATGTCAATTCTGTGACTCTTCCACAAGGAACTGATCACTCCATGCCCTTGCATATGTAATGCAAAGCAATTCATTTGGAAACATCTATGTTTTGAAGTACACCACCATGATTTAGAAAAAGAAAATTAACAGAATTTGTCCTAAACGACACTAAATTAAAAAGGAATTAGATCACAGACATAACTGAAGGTAAATGTACAACATAAACCCACATAACTGGCAAGCAACTACTTAACAACATTTCTAACATTTTTCCTTTTTTTTTTTTTTTTTTTTTTTGAGATGAAGTAAAGAAAAGAATGAAAAAAATGGATAAATACAAAGAATTTATGTTAAACAAGGACAGCCATCTTTCACACTACAGGGACCAGGGCCCACAAGCACCATCCAACAACACGATAGACAGCAGGTGGAATGACTCACTTTGGACAACTCACATCATGTCTGTCTGCTCAGGCTATCTGGCCTAAGAGTAGCTGATATATAAAAGAAAGTAAAATGATTTATTGTAACATGATGAAGAATTACTGAGCTTCTCAGCAACTTAGTCAGAGCAAGGGTTCAGCAAATTAGATTACGAAGCAATAACAGCTTTTCTTTTCCCACTTAATGTAATTTTTTTGCACTAATATTCTGTCTGCCAACAATGGCCCCAGGCTTCTAAAGGTCAAAGTTTGCCTGCAGTCTGCATCAGTCACAGTGACAGCACTGAATGAACCAGAATCGTTAATTAAGAGTTAGGCCCACAGTTACCATGGCCATGGAAGTCAAATGCAGAAATGTTAGGAATTTCTGTAAGTATGGGTCACAGAAATTAAACCAAAGAATAAATATTAGTTGTGGAATGGGAAGAGGAAATCAGCAATGGCTGATACCTCATAGCTGCTGGAGAAATGACAGATCGGGTAAGTCCTTTAGAAACATGGAAAGAAGTTAAGGGGGAAAAAAAAATGAAGTCTTATGATGATTAAGGTCTTTATGTTTTTGATTTTGGCTTTTTTTTTTTTGGGGGGGGGGGGGGGGGGGGCACAATAAAGAAAAGGATTTCCTATAGACACAAAGACATGTAAACTATGACAGCACAGTGCTTCCCAAGCAAAGGAAAAAAAAAAAAAAAACAAAAACAAACTTTGAAAGAAACTAAACAGTCTGAACCATGGAAAGTTGAATGGTTAGAGCATTCCTAGAAAATCACTTTATCTACAGATATGTCTAGAAGTAAAGAAAGAATGGAGTGACTTTACTGAAATGAGACTGACCACTGTGAGGCTGCTGCATTATATGCAAGGCTTGGAGGAGTATAAAAAAAAGTTGTTTTGGAAAAGATGCATTTTCCTGTGTTTTTTTTTGTTTGTTTGTTTTATTTTGTTTTTCATAATTAAAGCTGCAGCTTATCCTAGAAAATTCCATCTTCTCTGGAAAATATTGTTTTCAATTAAAAAGTAATTGCATTTTCTCAAGAAAAGATTTTTGTCTTCAACTTTAGAAAACGGAGTAATAATCTCCAAATAAATTCTAAATAATTTGCAAATCATTTTGTATTGGTGTTATTGTTAGCTCCTCTTCATGTGTATTGATTTAAACAGTGATGAGGGTTGTTTGAAAGGTCTCTTTAAGCTTTGATTAAACAGTTTTATAGTTCTGCAATTTCATATATGTTCCAAGATTTTTCTTGCAAAGGATTTAGCTGCTCAGAACATATGGCATTTATAAAAGTAGACAACACATGGACCACATGCTGGCACTCATTTCCCTCATGAAAGTGATTTAATTCTATAATTTTAATTCCGTTTTCTTTTTCTAAACAGATACCAAAATATATCTGATAATCCACAATGAGTTTTCTATGATACACTGCAGAGTTAAGCATGCTAGAATATATTTAAATTGGTTTGATGAGGCAAATTTTGTTGCCCATGATCAGGTAATTCATTTGAAATCTTTCCATAGCCTGTAGCAAGATTACCGTGGGAATGTAAAAATATAAGTAAATTGTTAAGTATTTCGGCTTGACACTGCTTTGGTTTTAAAAAGCTAATTATTTCAGCATTCCATAACTTCTGTTACCAATAGGGTTTGCTACAGACCTCATGTTGTTTTCCAAAAAGCAGTATGCAAGTACTTTTTGAATGTGGAAACATTTCATTTGCAAATTGTGAACCACTTGCCCGCTGAGTCTACTTCATGACCGCTAGTTATGTTTTAATTGTGCCCATTAAAAATCATGCTGAAAAAATTTACATTTGATAGGCAAAGTTAAGTTTTACTCCCATACTTGTCTCTCTGTAGGTTGCTAGAGGAAAGCATAAGGAAAGTAAGAAAACAAGAGAATGAAAATAGAAACTACAGTACAGTTAAAAAAGAAACTTGAAATAAAAACTGGAAACAAGGTCTTATGAGCACTTTACCAAAGATTTACCGTTCCAGTTACACTAAAGTGATCTTATGATTCATCTAACAGTAACTGCTAGATATTTACTGATGAATTGCACTGTAGTTAGAAAAAGCAACTAGATACTCTAACAACAAAATGTTAGGTAAGTGATGACACCCTTTATTCATTCAGAACTAAACTGTTCTAACTGTTAATCTCAAGATTTTCCTAAAGGAAATGATCTACCATAAAGCTGCACTATACTATAGATCTGTTTGACGCTGGATACAATTTTCTACACTGGAGTATCCAAAGGTGTCAAGATGCCTTGCACTGCTTTAGTATCTAATCTGTTCCATGAACATGTTTTTCTCAGCAAGCTTTTGAGTCAACCTTACATTGCATAGACATGATACCTCTAAGTGATATATATCTTGAAGATGGGCTCTCAGACCATGTGATGTCAGTCCTGTAATAGTATATTAAGATTTATGCCACCTGTGTTAAAAACATGGATAATTATTGGTAAATACTGTTATGGCAAAGGCATTACTATAATATAGTGCAGTTTTACAAGCTGACATAGGCAACACTGTATTTCTCAAACTGACAGAAATTCAGAATGCATAGCTAGGGTATTGCAACTTGAGTTTCTATCTAGGGAAAAGAAGGGATTTGGAGCGAGCCAAGAAAAGCGGTTTTACTCAGGAAGTATAAGCACACCTGGTGAGTTAAACACAGGAGCTGAAGGGGCATTACATACAACAGTTTCAGCGAGCAATGTGTTATAGGGGTTGTTAGTGCCGTGTGGTCGAAGAAGAGGGTTTGTTAGTAGGTAATTGCCAGTCATTCCTAAAGCAAAAGAAACAGAAAAAAAGTCAGTTCTTTAATTTTATTCTGACAATTTCAATAAAGAATATTTTTTATTCATCATGAATCATGTAGAACTTGTCAAATGTAATTCAGATGAAAATTTCTGAATGTATTTGAGCTATGTATTTGAAATGGGAGTAGAAAAATATAGTTAGATGCCAGTAATTCACAGGTGCTGTCCAAATCCCCAAAGTAAACATCTGGTGAGAGTGACACTTATTAATGTATACAAAATCACGGTTACACAAGAATAGCAATTAAATGTGTAGAGATCAAGGTACTACATAAAGCTATGGTAACTTCTAAAATGATATTATGGAACACTTCTGCCCAGAATTGAGAGAACTGAATTTCTTGAATTTAAATGCATTGAAAAATGTCTTATGATGGATCAGAGCTGTTATTCACTTTATGACAAACACACAGAGAGTGGAAGGGAATTGCTGTTTTCAAACAGACAGTGGATGACAAACTGCAAGCATATCTTAGTATATGCAAAAGTATGCATGCTGAGGGGAAAGCAAATTTATCTGCCAGGTTTAAAAAAAAGAATTCCTTGAATGACAACTTTTCTTTAAACAAGCAGTTTACAAACAGTGTAACATGAAGCAAGATACTACAGGAATTAACAGATTTTTTAGAACATAGTTTACATGTTAGTGTAATACCATTTAAACAATTCAGAAGAATTAGAAAAAAAATTAAGCATCATTTGAAAACTATAGAGTCTATTAGCTCTGATTTCTAGTTACCAGAAGAATAATTGTTTGGAAAATTGACATGCACACACGCAGGAAAAAGAAAAGGAAGAAAAAAAAAGAAGAAAAAAGAAAAACACCATGAAAAACTATCATTTAAAAGTTACTTTAAACACTTCATTAAAGTAAAATTCTACTTCCTTTTCTACTGCATTGCACAACAATGCATCAGGATTGCATCATAGACTAAAGTACAAATAAAGAGCCAACTATATTTTTATACTATATTTTTATTTGGCAATAGAAAAGGCAGTATATATTTCAAATATTAATGCTTTTGTACTACCATAGGTACTTGGTAGTTCAAAGAAGCAGATAATTCTAAGATTCAGAGACTTATTGCCTGATTATGCCAATGTTATTTGAAAGTTTATACCAGTGAACAACTAAGAAAGTTTTTATCATAGCTTTTTTTCAGTTGTTATCTATTTACTACTAGAAATACTAGCTCAAATACGTTTTGACTTTTTTTTTTTTTGTGTAATATGTTTTATCTTGGTTTGAATTATTACCCGTAATTTATAGTAAGAGAACTTTGTTTTTCAATTCAAATAGTTTGCCACCTTTAAAACCTTGAATTTTATGAAATGATACTTGCCAATAATTACTAATCACAGAATCACAGAATTTTCTAGGTTGGAAGAGACCTCAAGGTCATCGAGTCCAACCTCCAACCTAACGCTAACAGCCCTCCACTAAACCATATCCCTAAGCTCTACAAAAAGCTACTAAGCTACCCTTACATGCATACTAAGATAGTAAAATTATTACAGTTGAATCATGACAGTATCATTTTTTTCTAGTCATGACAGAGCATCTCAGGTGACTTGAGACTGGAGTTCCAAAGCAGGGAGAAAATTCCAAGATCTGTGCTCAACTCTGAATTACCTGAGTTGCAGCAGGAAATCCCAGACTCTTATCTGGGATTCTGGCATATATATGGGGTTTTAATAAATGAAAAAAAAAAAAAAATCTACTTAGGAAATATTAGTTAATTTTGGTTTTACCAGAGGATAATAATGATTCAGGTGAGGGGAGCAGTGAGACACACAAGTCTCATCCATCTTTATACACCAAACAGCAGAAGTAGGATTATGCTTTTTGAAATTTTCTCTTTTGCAAAGTACCACATTTTTTACTTCTAAAATAAATATGAGTTAAGTACAGGTCCCAGCCACTGAATCTTAAAAAAAGCACAAGGTAGGAAAATTTGCCAGCCATGGTTCATGGGAGCTTTACAGCAGCCCTAACAGTAGTGAATTTTCTATTTGAAACTTTCTGAGTTGAGCAGGAACTGGTCAGAACTATGTGTTCTTCTCTTAAGGATGTGAGTGGAAGAATAAACTGTGAGCTTAGCTTCCACAAAGCAGCCTTTCCCTCCATTACTTAGCTTAAAATGTTTTTTTTTGTTTGTTTGTTTGTTTGTTTGTTTTTAAATAAAAAAATAAATAAAACAAGGAGAACAAGGAAGGGACATTCTGTCTTGGTTAATACCCTTGTAACTGGATATGAAAACGAAGTTACAGATTTCAAAATCTATTTGAGATAAGAAATTTGAAGTTCTGGCTTCTCTGTGCCCGATTCTGGATTCTATCCCATGTGACAGGTACGATGCTCTTTGAAATAAAAAAGATAAATGCTTTACAGACATCTTTTGCATAGAAATGATATCAATTGGATTTCACTGGGAAAATTTCTGCACCTAAAAATCATAGTCAAATATGCATTAAAATGTTACTGCACTCATATTTCTGTTTCAGATTTAACCTATAAAGGTTAGGAAGGATTTAAAATTATGATCTTGCTTTTAAGTTAAATTATTGATGAAACTTATTTAAATACACTCCCACAAATGGAGGAATTCAACTTATATAGTGGGGGCCAGCTGAGGGAAAATGGTTTTAAAATGTGCTGGTGCATGACTTTAAAACTCCGCTTTTAGAGAACATTTGTTCCAGATTATTTTTCAACACATTCTTTTAAATTCTTCTGTGTTAAATTAAATGATATAAAATCTGTATAAAATTTAAGTCTTCTAGAACTGAAATGTTCCCAGTGACTGACCTTGATTAAGCGTTGAAGTGCTGTTGATGTCACCTGAGATAAAAGAAGATTCAGATTGTTTTCTCACAGTGTCATTCCACATCCTCCTTATACGACTCTGTTAACATAAAGCAATGAGACAGAAGCATGGTAAGTCACAGAAAGATTTTTTCTGACCTATGTGCTATTATGTAGAGTATTTGTATTTCTTTTGGTCTAAAGTAAGCCATTCTTCTAGCACAGCGTGAAATTCCATCTTTTGTTATTATAAGTCTAGTTTATTAAATTTCATTTAGATGAAACATGATGGTATAAACTTTCCACTAAACCAGCCCCTAATTACAATAAAAAGTAAGGTGTTTGCTTTAGTCCAAACCAAAAGGAAATCTTTACAAAGAAATCAATTCAAGTATATACAAGTGTGTATTTGCCATCTAAATGATAATAATGAAAAGACAATTAGTACTTTTGCAACACATCTCAGTAGGCTTTTTATAAATAAGTTTAATTAAAAATTGCTGTCAAAATCTTTGTTACCTGAGTGCCGGAGGAATATCGAGCACTAGTTCTTGTCGTTGATGCCTTCACTGAACTGTGAGGACTCTCAGTTGGTAGTCCACCACAGCAGTAGGAATGTCGGAAGCATTTCCCATATTCCTTACGTACCTAAGAGGACATAAAAACACTTAGCGCAAAAAATAGCGTCAAATATCTCCACTGGCAAAAAGACATGAATCTTGCATTGAAAATACTCAACTGTTTTTCAAGCAAATGGATAATTCTTGTCTATTGAAATGCTGGCCATTAACAAAATCAGATATTCTACCTTACTCAATGGCAGTCACCCAGTTTTTTTTTAACAGATTATTTCTGAAGTACACATGTACTTCATTCAGATGTGTTTGAATAATAGCTACTGAGTTATTATGGGATTATTTTTGTCTTCAAATTGTAGATTAGTATAGTTAAGTTTACCTGAACTGAATGTTGGATGAAAACAGTCCTTTTTGTATTAGCTTTTAGTACATAAACCATAGAAAGCTCATCTTCCCATCCTATCATGCAACATCCTATCATGCAAGAAGGGCTGAGGTATCTTTGCGTTTCTTGACATTACCCATTTAAATTATCCTTTCCATTGGACTCTAAATTGCAAGGACTATATAAAAAAGTTTTCATATAAAGTTAGGTTGGGTAACTCAAACAGTTACTAGTTCATTGGTCACACCTGCTTCAGGTTTATGCAAGGCTCACAATCACCACCGCCCCCTCCCAGCACAGAGCCATCTGCAGTTGTGGGGGCACCAGCAGGGGCTCTGACCCAGAATTTGAAACAGAAAGGCTGAGAAATTAAGCATATTTTGCTTTTAGGACAAAAAAATAAAATCTTTGTCTTTGCTGACCCCAGAAGTCTGAACACACTTGATGAGTGTGTTCAAACAAAACTTTTCTCTGATAGAGTAACAGAACTGGTGGTATTCTTTGTTTCTTTTATTGTTTGTTTTTTTTTTTTTGTATTTGACCTGCATTTATTCACCTTCTCTTTCCAATGAACTACTGGAAACTTTCGTTTTGTAATTTATATATATTAACATTGTGATAGAAGTAATCAGGATACACACATCTTGGCAACATGACAGCATCAGTGAAAGAAAACATCGGATAAAACTTGTAAAGATATCTAGGTCTAAATTCATAAATCTTCCACCAGATACTTGGTAATCCAAGCGTTTCACCTATATTAATGAGACTCCTAAGTTTCTCTGAGAATTGAGGTTTCAGCTAATCTGTGAATTCTGCTTGGCCTACAAAATATATGGGACAGAAATAAAACTATGTGTATGTAAAACCAAAAAAGGGGAGAGGGGAAAATGCAAAAAATTCATAGTGTAGATTTGTGTATGCCATGTGTTTTTTTCAGTATTTCAAGAATTTTAATGATGGAATACATAATGTGATGTTTCTACAAACTACAACAAGGTTGAGCAAACTGAACGGTTAGTGCTTTAATTTCAATCTAGGGATAACAACTCAACTTTCTTAAGTATATTTTACATATTTTAAATGAACCCCTACCTACAACAGCACAAAACACACATTTACAAAAATGAAAACAGAAATGCGTGGACACAGAATTATAATCTTTAACTTTGTATTCTGAAAAATATAAGATTATATATATCATCACTAGAGGGTATAACACCTAAGAAAATACATTCCTGAACATTAATGGATATTAAATGCTTCAAAACACTACATAGTAGAGACAATAGCAATCAAAACTATATTTTCACCCAAATACCACCCCCAGGGCTGTTTTTGCCTAATGCCTATATTGCTGTGAATGTACATTATCTGTCAGCACTGTGCATTCCTCTGTCATTATTTCTAAATTATAGCTTGTTGGAAACTGATGGAAGCAACAGCACTATCATCCTGTCAGAACTGGAAACATAATAGTTTTCATTTTCACAATTCTATTTCTCTGTTCAATTTAGTGACCAACTAGTAATAAAAGAATAAAAAGACTACATTAGCTATGCAGACAGAGGATAGGATAATATCCAGTCAAAGGCATCAAAACTTAAAAATTTTAAATGGCAGCTTTAACATTCTTTCAGGTATAAATCTTATTGCTCCAAGTTACGCTTTTTCATACTTGACTGGTATTTTAATATTGCTTTTTGCTGACTCCACTTAATATAAAAACAATGCCCAGCTGTAAAAAGAAATATAAAATGAATCTATTTTTGATTTTCAAGTCCAATACAAGTGGTAAAAAGGGCAACATTATATGAAACCCTAATCTATAAATTATTTGCATTTTGAAAATGTGTGCCTTTTCTTCCCTCTCTTCTTAACCTCCTCTCTAAGTGTTATTTTGTTCTGTTAAAACGAGAGCAGTGCCATGTTCATCTGGATAAAATCCTTTCTGTCTCACAGATCTTTCCCTAAAACATGTCTGAAAGCCATTATTTACACTAAATCTAGAGACACTGATACTCTTAGAGCTGGTATAGTTTAGAACACGCAAGAATGTGATTTTGCCCTTACACAGCAATGCTTTATGCAATGATCTCAAACCACTTTATAAATATCAGTTAATTAGGTCTCTGGTGAGCTAATTATAATGGGAGTTAATAACTGCTAGGTCTCCTGCCTAAAACTAGTAAAAATGTTTAGAACCTAAATATTGCAAGTTGGGTATTTCCAAATGAAGGATTTATTGCATGTTGTCCTATGCTATGTGGTTCGTGATTTTTTTGACATTTACCCTTCCCCTCTCCTCTCATTATTTTCATTTGCCATGCCTTCTATGAGCAGTTTTCTTTTATCCTTTACTGAAGCATCTCTAAGGCATCCATAGAAACATTCTCCATTCTCAGTCTGGGGAAGAGAAGGGGAGCAGAAAACCCCAAGAGAATCCCTCCTTGCTGCACCCTTCACTTCCTTCTCTCCTGTCCGTTCCTCTCTCCCCTGTAAGTTTTCTGTCTCCACAGCAGATATGCTCTGTATGGACCCCACTGTTCCCAATGGGAAAGAGAGAGCAGAACTAATTTAGCATACCCCTTCATCAGAGAAGGAGCTTGCCAAGAACTTCCAGTTTTTCCAGTTAAGAACACTTAGCTGTTGGATTGCTGGGGGAAGCAAACACTTGAAAAGAAGTAGTCATGCTGGTGTATTTAGAAAATTGTCCCCGTTAGCAGTTGTCTACTGTTAATGACTACTATTTTTCTTAGGTGTGTTGAAGTTCACAATGAAATTAATTTTTAGATCTCTCTTAATTTTGTAATGAACAAGCACTCATAGCATAATCCCTGCCTATCACCCGTAGCTTTATGTGGCAGCTTAATGGGATCTCAAGAGAGGTCTTCTGCCTTGATCTGAGAGAGTGTTTCCAGGCTGAGATGGGCTCATATCGTAAATGGTTCTTTGTTTTCAGTGCTGCAGGCAGGATTTGTTTCATGAACACATAAAGGACTTTTGGCTATAAATTCAAAATCATACATACCACATTACCAATGTTAAACATTTTCTATAATAATTTTGTTCCCAAAACCTCAAGACTTTTCAAGCCTGGGTTGGAAATGCTGCAGCCATTTTTAATCCAATCTAGGCCACAGAGCAGCTAAATGACTCTCAGATGCACAAAGAGCAAGACTTAGTTTTGAATCCTAGTACCTGCCCCAAACTACTTCAAAATACTCCTCTTTTTGAAACCTTATATATTTTTCTCTATTTTTAAAGAAAAATATGTGGTATTATTAAGGAGTTAGGTAGCACACATTAATGTTTTCAGTAACTTACTTTCTTCTGAAGGGCACAGTGAAAGATGAAAATAAACATTCCTTGGAAAGCATTAAATACTGTGAAGAGATAAGTCATCACAACTGTCCCCTCGTTGATAAACAGCAGGCCAAATGACCACGTTAGGCCAAGAAGACACAGGAGAGCAAATGCACCCAGGACCCAGGATCTGTAAAAGAAAATTAGTTTTACTATCATTACTTATAAGATTGCATGTTGCCAAATCCAATATTAACATTTCAGTTCCTGCAGTTGATTTTTACTAGGTTCATATCCAAATGTAAAAATTCCTTGGGTTTAACCTTTCATCTATTAAAGAAAGAACAATTCCATTTGGTACTTTTAGTCTCCAGTGGAAGAGTAGATATGACCTTTTTCTTTTTCAAGAACTGCATAGGATGTCAAAAATATTTTGAAATGCAGAAGTATAGTGCAAACCCCAGCTATGCCATTGCCTTATCTGCTTTTACAAAAGAGATTGATAAATCTGGCTTAGCCTCTAATCACACCATAGATTTTAAACAGTGGTGCTGCCATATGACGCCAAATAATGTAACACAAAGGTTAAACAGCAGATTAAAAGCCTAGAGCCCAAATCTTTAATGCTCTGATAAACTCGGCTAAACTGAAGCTAGATGATCTAACTTCCGCATGAAGAAACCCTGCTGAAATGTGGCAAAAATATGGATATTGCTTTACAGAATAGTCTAAAAAAGATTCCATCATGAATAGGTTAAGGAAAAGGAACTGTAGAGAACGGCACAGAATGGAAGGGAAAGGGAATTTAGTCAGTGAATTCCACATCTAGCTAATGATCTTACTTGATAAATGGCTTATTATCTTCATAGCTAGAAAGCATTATAAGCAGAAAAGAGAAACAAAATTATTAGACAGAATTGAAACAGAAAATAATAAGAGCATTTTTAAATGTCTATAAAAATTAGTCAAAATTAGGAAATTCAAAATGCAGAGGCAAGCAATTTAAAATTATAAAGGCATATAATAGTTAAAAAATCTTTAGCAAATCAGGTATCTCAAAATTAGTTAATTAAAATTAAGGGCAATCCACAATATTGACTGAGTTTGTAAAGTTAAAAGTCATGCCAGAAATTTGTTAATGGAGGGTTCTGTCTTACCCAGGTAAGTCCGTATTATAGTAGCCATCACAAACACGGTAATTACTGGTGTGGATGAGAAGACAGAAAGAGGAAAAGGAAGAAAAGAGAGAGATGCTAAAGATTAGCTCTCTCTCTCATCATGCAACATGCAATGAAGCTGATACTGACCTATCCATAACATCTAGTTCACAACGTTAGCCTTACTGTAAATTTCCCTTTGCCATTTTCAACATTCAAAGCAAATCTCTAAGACTCTTTTGCATCCAACCCTTAGTGTTATAAAGTTGCACCATCCCTTTAGTGTTGATAACAAAAACCTTTGGTACAACATAAAGCTATACAGGATACACTAAAAGACTATCTAAAGAATCAAGAGCTGACAAAGCCTTGCTAATTATATAACACTTATATTACTCTGAAAAAGGGATACTACAGTACAGCACCAAGATAAAGTAAACAGTTGTTAAATTAGCATGAAGACAGCAGATAATCTTCAAGTTAACAATAATAATAGAGTCAATTCTCTTGGGAGAACAGGATTACGAGAAGAAACTGCTCAGAATCCCTAAATCAAAAAGTCATTTAACAAAACAAACTTAATATAATCATATCAGTCATGCAAACAGGAACATCATTTTTGAAGTGCATTTTAAATGCAAATGAAATTACTACAGTTCTGTGGCATTTCCGTGAAACAGTTTCTTGGCACTAGTTCCAGGCTGAAATTATCTAATTTTGACCAGTGTTTGTGAGATTAGAGCAACAATGTGACGAAAGCAGGATTGGTTCTGTTTGTTTCTAATTGACATCTGCAGTTGCTGGGAGACAATGGCATGTGCTCCTAATGGAGAGTAGCTTTCAATCAGTTCAGCAATCAGAAAATAATCATAGTTCTCATACTTGAACACAAAGCACTTACTTAATGTTTTCCAACCTGCTAGAGTCTGGTTTCAAAGTGTTTGAGTGCTTCACCATTTTGCACAATGTGATCACCAGGAAGATAAGATTCAGCTGTCAAAACAGATAAGAATGAAATTAAACTACTTCAAGTAATAGGTTGAATAATAAGGATGTTAAAACCTAAACAAAACCCCATTGTTTATTTTCAAATTTGTAGAGAAACTGGCTAACTTTATCAGACAGTCTATAAAAGGTGATTGCAAATACAGATGTGGGGCAAAAATGTTTTAAGTCATTGTTTCAGTTGATTTTGCCAAACTGACCCCAGCATCATGAACCAGCCACATTCAGCTCATGTCCGACACTAGTCAGTGTCTGTCTAGCTCTGTCTTCCAGCATGCTGTGTTCACTCCCTGTTCACCTCTGCCTTTTAATTCTGGCCCTGTTCTCCATCTCACTGACTTCCTCTGAAGACTACAGTTATCCTTTACTGTGCTGTACTAGCCACCTTTTCACCATCCCATTCTGCTCCTGGAAGGTTTTTCATCTTTGCTGGCTTCTCCCTTTCTTTCTTTTTTTTTTTTTTTGTTATATAATTTTATTCTCACAAATCCCACTCAGGTCTTGAAAACAGCTAAAATATAATTAAAGAAAGAGAAAAAGAAAGAGGAAAAAAAAAGAAATGTAAAGATGTAGCAAATGCATCAAACTTAACAGTGCGAGAGACATATCCTGTGTGCGCACCCTCCTACTGCCCTCTTTCCTTCTGTAGTCTGGATTCTGTTGAAGTGCAACTGCATGCCACTTGAAGGAAAGGACTATCCTGTCTTATTCTTGTTGTGTCATTCATATAGGGAAGATAGTGAACATAATTTTTATAGCTCCTATTGTAAAATGGCATCACAGGTATCAAAGGCACTAGGTGCCTTTCTGCTATCAGTTTCAAAGCAAGTGAAGAACATAGGTAAGCCAAAGCAAAGGATGCCTGCACAATATGAATTGAAAAGTTGTATACAGTTAATTTGAATAATTAGTACGTACTATCCTATATCACGCACACAATTCAAATAAAATCATGTTTGAGAACAGTAAGAGTTATGCCCCTTCATTAATTAAAAAAACACATCCCTATCTACTAGTACAACAGTCCACTAGAAATAACTAAACCAATTCACTAACAGAAGATGGAAGAATATGCTTGGATATCCTTATAACATACATACAAAAAAAAGACTATAACTTCATTCTTATAAACTTCCCTATACATCTTCAAATGGTCAATGATGGGAATCGTGAAACCCAGTCCCCTATTTTGGGTAGTCTTTGATTTGAGAAAGCATCGAACTCCTCACAGTATCTGTAATACTGGAGATATCATTTCATACCAGAAGTCTTCCTACAGCTGTAAAACCACCACAGCCACAATGGTCAGAAATGTAACTGAATTCCTAGTAAACAGAAGATCTTAACAGTATTTACTGTTTATACTTAGGAGCATTTTGAAGACTCTGATCACAGTCTGTTTAACAAAAACATATATTACAGAAATAATTCCTAATGCTATGGGCAACCAAGTTATCGCTATTACTGTACTCTCAAAATCAGGATGGACGCTGTGTGCCAGTTCAGAACAGTATTTACAGCACAGGTACTTGCCTAAGAAGCTAACATGGAGTATCCTGAATATAGGATATAGCAGCAACATCATTCTTGGATCAAAAACTCATAGGCATGGCCTAACCCGTAAATGGCTGCCTAATGCAATGAGAGGTTTATATCCTCTGATTCTGTGTAGGAGTGAAGTGACATATCAAAAAAAAGCTTGTATTTAGATACTAAGGTTCCTCCAGTTACATACACGCCAGAATGGCCCTACCCTAGAGCCTAAACCAAGCTCCAGCACATTAAAAAGTTTTTATGTAG
The DNA here is from genome assembly GCF_964211825.1 of Aythya ferina. Classification (NCBI taxonomy): domain Eukaryota; kingdom Metazoa; phylum Chordata; class Aves; order Anseriformes; family Anatidae; genus Aythya; species Aythya ferina. Next base: position 19,814,830 of record NC_140304.1, read on the forward strand.
CTTCTCAGCTCTGTCTATCTCTATGTCCTTGCTGGGCTAGAAAATAGCTTTACATAACAGTTGCTTACTATACATTTTAATTATAACTGAGGAAACAGAGCACCAAAAACATCTGACAGAAAATCAGACTGCTGTATCACAGTAGCTGAAGAAGCCCTCCTATGGAAAAAAAAAAAAATTACTTTGAAGACAAAGTAACTATGACAACAGGGCGTATGATACTTGTTTCTCCATCACTGTGAAATATTGCTTGGTTTTCAGTTTCAGCAGTCAAAGACCATGGTTTGCCACTTGTTCAGATACACTAGCATCCCTTTGCACATTGTGTCATTACCAATAGCCTATCCTGCCTGCTTACAAAAACTGTAACCAAACCTTTCTATAAATGCAGTCACTTTTGGCTCCCTCACTGCTCTTCATCTAGAAATTGATTGTTTTGGAGGAACTCATGAGTTAAAGACTTTTGGGCATTCTGCCATTTTATGACACCAGACACTAAGCAGTGAGAGAAGGGAATTTGTCGGAGAATAATAACTTGTAGAAAGAGCAGCTACATCACTTTTCCTGGTGCGAAATACATGGGGGAAGAAGTCTGTACAAGAAGGAAACAAACTTACTGCTTTCACGTTCATTTGTACTAATTTTGTATATGGAAAGCTTTTTTGGCCCTGAGCAAACTGGTCTGTTCAGACTGTTTTGAGCAGGATCTTGGACCACAGATCACAGGAAGTCCCTTCCAACCTGAATTATATCATGACTGATGATTGAACTGTTAGTAATCTAAGCAAATAAATTCACAGATACTTCTCCAGCTTGGCAGATGGGCCTCAGTAAGCCACCTTTCTTTAAGAACGTTCACCACAGTCATGAAGTACTCTGGCGTCGCATAAAGGCCCACATGAACAGCAAGGTGGACTTTCAAAAGCAAATTTGGGTCTATAACATTCCTCAAACTTCTTATAACGCAATGGGCTACTGATGGGTAGGCCTCATCCTGACAATTGGGTTGCATTCATCCCAGATGAACCAAAATATGTACCTCAACAATACTGCCCTCCTTCAACAGCAACAAAAAAATATAAACACCTTGTATACACACACACACTGACAGTAAACACATCTCTGTGTACACAGCCATGGAGAATTGCAACCTTTGTAGTCTGTAAAATCTCTTTCTTGTTCACACTGCACTTCTGGAAATCAGACAATCCCTCCCTATGAGTCTGAAAATAACAATTTAAAAGTCTGGTCAGGAATCAGGATAGGATTTGAGAATTCTGCTGTGATTCTGCAGTGACAGAACACAGGGCTACAGAAGGTGAAGCTATAATGTCCGATCACCTTAAAACATTGGCAAAATATTTTACAATAGTATTTCATGGATGTTTATGTTATTTTTTTGCTGTAATTTCTGAAATACATAGCCGCTATGAGAAACAGGATACTGGATTACATAGACAACTAGTTTAATCTTTACACTGATTTTGGAAATGTATGCAAGTACACAAAAAAAAGTAGAATACCTTTTAAAGTACCCATTCCTTTCTGTCTCTTAATTTGACTAATATAATTGGATAGAATTGCGCAAAATAAACACAAATGAATACATATTAAATAAAGATAAAATATAACTACTTTAAAATATTAACATTGTATAATTTCTATGGTAATAATCAAATGGAACTCCTTGGAAGATCATATTTATTTCAGATCCAACACAAACAATGGCAGTTCTGGTTTGAAAATCAGAAGGTACTCGATATGATAGATTATATAGGTGGGGATTTTGTCTTTTTCTCACCCGAAACCCATATAATTTTAAGAGACTGAATGTCTCAAAGTCAAATTACCTTTTAAAAAAAGTGGATGTAATAACCTGCACAGAAGACTAATGGATTGGAATTAGTCACAGGTACAATGAATTAGTGGCCAAAGAAAGCTAGATTTTGCAAAAATTATGATAAATTTTTCCTTGTGAGCAGCAGATAAATACCATTTATCAAGTGTCTGCTGTAATATATATATATTATTTATATGCATAAGCTTGCAAATACAGGCTGCTTTTAAATGTGGAGCTAGATATGTGTGCAACCATATCTATACATATAGAGTTTGGTGAACTTCTCAGTCAGAGTGAAGAAGAGAAATGCTCTTTCCAATGTTAACAGAACAGGACATCCTATGAATTTTTGCTTAAGTAGCCTTTGGTAGCCTAATCAATTGGCTCCATCTGAGAGGAGCAAACTCTAGTTGTTTCAGCTGAATTAAAGTCAGATCAACTTCATCCATTTCTTGAATATGAATGAAGACGGATCTACATAGAAGTCAAAATACTCAGGCTTTTCTCACCACAGATTACAGGAGTGCACTGTTTGTTTTATAGCCATCAACCAGCTCAATTGAATCACGTCCGCCTGAGCTTAGCAGCTTAAAATTCATTCCACACAGCCTGCAGTGCTGACATGGATATGATAAGACAGAAGAACAGAAACACCACTCTGAAGTAACCTAGCTGAACTGCACATGTTCTGACCCTTTTTGAACTCCCCGGAGCTTTTGTTACCTGGCAAATGCAGCTCTAAAACTGTTCTTGTATCTCCAGATCTTTGCTCTTAGCCATGCAGAAGCCTATTTCTCTCTGGGACTGGCAGTGAGAGAGGTGCTCTCTGAAGAAGGCTTCTAAATGAGTGTGCAAGCTGAACTCTTACTGAACTGAATTAATTATTAAAGATGCAGATGGAGCTGTCCAAATGATAAGAACAGCTCCTGACGTGTCATGATCCAAGCTTTCATTAAACCATTTCAGGCATACTAATGGTTTCCCACCGCTCATTACTTACACGCTCTTTTTCCATAGATATAATAACCCTGGTGCCCAAAGGCATGGCAGGCTATGGAAACAGCGAAGTTGGAAGTTCCTCAGAAGATGTACTGAGGAACTTCATACTTCCCCTCCCTTACTTCCCCATCCTTTTGCGCAGACACGTATACAGATACAAGTGCAACAGCTTATAAGCTCAGAGAAAATGTTGTGAATTAAAGTAGTAATCAACATTGTCAAGAAATTGTTTTAACATGTTAAAAAAGCTTACCAAAGTGAATTTCTTACGCACTACTAAGGATGCTACTTTGCAAATATGGCTCTTCTTTTGTTACACTGCTCACAATGTACTATTTTTCAGCCATTACACTTCTCACACTTCCTCCAGTCTCTCTTGCTTTCTCAGCTGGGACGATTAGAGGGCAAAGCAATTGCTAGAGAAGAATTACTCCCAGGAACTGTGCTGTGATTGCTACCTGCTGTTTCATATTTTTGAAGTTGGGAATACTGCTCCCAAAGGCCTTTTGCGTCTCAGCCTAAATGATTTGCTGGAGGATAATAATGTCATGGCCAGTAAATAATAGTGAACTATGTCTGTACATGGTCAATATGATTAAATGTCCTTCACCTCTATTCTCACTCTGACCTGGTTATGAGGAAGTGAAAAAGCTGTCAGCAATGCCCAAAGCTTCCCACATGAAATGTTATTTTAAAGCAAGACTGAAATAGAGGTGACTTAGCAAAATACTTGCAGTAACAATAAAATAAAAAGCTAGACACAGAAAGTGAAATTATCACCAATCAGACTAGAGGTAACTGAACTGCTGTGACATGAAACTTCAAACAATTTTCTAGTAATCATTACAACTGGAAGGAACAACTTTGTGTTGAAAAATATCACCTCTCATTGAAAATACAAAGGATCTCTTTCAGAATTGTAGGTTTAATTTAAAAAGTTGATATTATCCTGATACTTGATTTAATTTAAATGCTTTTAGAATAAACTCCACAAAATTATAATGTTCTAAACAAAAATCTTGTGAAGATATTAATGTTTCTAATTCAATTTATATATAGATCTAAACCTATTTCTTTGAAAATATGCTAATGAACTAAAACAACAACTATGCTGAACAGTTGTATTTTCTAAAGGGGCTACTCAAGAGTTAAAACAGTTTTCAATGTAAACAGTGAGTGACACTGACCTAAATACACATAAGCTTATTTCAATATTGAAGAGGGAATAAAGAACAATACCAAGAGAGAATAAAGAACTTATGAAAGATTGGCTGGGTACATTTTTAATTGAAATTTCCAAAATAAAAGTCCCAGTTTATCCTTACATGCAGAAGTAACCTATAAGCTAAAAAATAAAATAAAAATAAAAATAAAAACAAAAACAAAACAGTATGTCTGGCATACAGATCTATAACAGTATTTCAAAATTCAGAAATTTCAAAATTCTGCCTGATGAATGCCCTTCAGGGAAAAAAACAGTAACTTCTGTTACTTTTCACAACTCCATTACTGTATAAAGGCAGAGGTACAGGCAACTATTTAGACCTTCAGAAGCATGAAAACATCCTTATGAACTATCAGCAGTGATGGAAAAAGCTTTCTATATACCAGTCCCCAGTCCCAGCATTCTTGAGTATTTCCTGAGCATTGCCAGGCTTAAAGATCCTAAACTACCAGATTAAAAACAAGGTGAGACAAAATGTACATTTTGCATTCATTTTCCTTCTAAATTCTTGGATTGTACAGTGTTGATATTATTAACCTGAAATAACAGGGAGATGTTTTTTCCCTGGGTTGACAGATGACTATGCACTTTTTACCTGAAACTGTGCAGTGGTGCTCAGAGAACGGACAGTGGATGTGTAAAATGGACAATGGGGCACACAGGCATTGGTGTGTATATGGGTCTGTATGCATACAATGAATTTATGGAGTTTATTGCAAGAATGTGTATAAGCTTTTGGTTACATAATATTGTTTATGCTGAAACAGATGAACTTGGGTGTCCGATATACACTGCATGTAGCATAAATACATACAGAAACAGTCACTGAAAAATATGCATATGCAAATATAGATATAAGTACTGTATAAATATAACAAGATATAAGATTCTCTTAATTATCCAACACATTAGAATACCCTTTTGAGATAATTATATTGGAGAGTTAGCAGTTAAATTCTGGAACATGTCCAATAGTAACTCAATTGAAAGCAATAATAATGGTTCCTTTAAAAAAAAAAATGGGTTTAGTATTATTTCATTGATTTTTCATATGACTACTCATGTCAATATGACCTTCAGAGTTCAAGCCATTAAGAAAAAATGACTATGCTGAAGTGCCACCATAGCTTTGACAATTAATCATTTGGTCAGCACTCTCTAAAGACTCCTAAACATTTATATATATAACCACTGGTCATGCTACAAATTGTTTATAAGAATTTTCATGAAATGTATCATGAATAAGAATGAATAATGACAGATGTTATTCATTCTTTTGATTTTCGAACTTTGCTGTAAGGCAATGTAAAATGAAAGGAGAAAAGTTCTTACCAGAATAATAAAGGTAACAGGCCCAATGAAACTCCAGATAAAATAGTTATCTACATGGAGCCAGCAACTACGGTAGAAAAAATAAAAAGAGATTGAGAAGTGAACAGTCCAATGAATTAAAAGTGCAGAAATATTTCTTAGTCTTACAACTTGTCGGTAAACAACAATAAACAGTACACAGTATCACTTAGTCCATGGAAAATTTTTCCTAACCTGTAACTCTTCTGATGAGTCCAGTTTAATAACACCATTGAACATCAATGTACATCATCAGAATAGCTAACGTAGAAAGAAGAAACAAAACCAAAAACTAAATGAACTCTCTCTTCTTCTAGTTAAAAGGTTTGGTCATAGGTGTTGTCACTGATTACTGAGTGTAACATCTTTACACTTTTCACAAGTTTTCCGTGACATTTTAGGAATCTGCTTTTAACTTTGTATCATTGTGCTTACTCATAGAGAATATGAGACAGAAATTGTTCAGATGACACATTTTTCTGAAAAACAATCTGTTATAAATGAAATGCCCCAACTGGGAGTTGGACATGAGAGAAAGAATGTATATGACACCAGACTAAATGACGTGTAAACCTATTACGGCTGACCAAATGACGTGTAAACCTATTAGGGCTGACTTCATTTAGTGATTTGTTTTTCATACAGTTCCCTGCTGAATCGCTCTTATTTGTCTTTCATCAATAGCAAAATCAAGCAGCTTTCTTGTAGTCAACAGTCTCTTCCCATCCTGTAACTAATTTCATCAAAGGACAAAGTAAACGCTACTGAAAGGCAAGTTCATGCCTCCAGCAACTTAAATCCTCAAAAATGCTTTCTGTCTATGTTCTGTCACTTCATATATGTATCTATATTTTTATAAATAAAAAGCAGTGGCTAATTTTAATCCTGCCCTACTCGCCTGATAAAATGTTATCAAAGTGAACTATATGGGTTGGAATATTGTACTATCACAATTCAGGATGAAAGTTAGCTAAAGGGCCAATTGAACAAAAAGATCTAATGAAGCATTAGGTTAAAACTGGGTGGTTAAGCCCATAGATACTTTAAATTGAGAAGAATTTTTACTTAATACACATTGAGGCCCAAAAGTTATTTACTTTTTCAATTTGTTTCAGGTCAATCTTTTGTGCTAAAAGAAAGACCATAATTTAGAATTGGTCTCTCTAGAGTAAAAATCTGCTGAACCTAGAGAATTACAAAAGACTTGATTGTAATTTGTGCACAGCATTGCCATTCTCTTACCAATAAAGCTTCAGATGGTATTTTAGTCTGTCAGGGACCCTCTGACAGCTAATAGGCTTAAAAAAATTATTCACTTGAAAAACACTCAGGTCACTCGCAATTACTTACGCTTTCTCTGTTCCGTAGCTCTTATAGTCAATAGCTGCTGAGACACCAACTACTGTAGCAGGGAAGAGGTAGCCAGCAACATAATAGTACTTCTTCCTAGAATATTCACTTTCAAATACTTCTACTAACATTAGATAAAGCTGCACTCCTTCTAGACACATCCAGGCAAAGGCTGCCAGGAAGAAAAAGTGTAAGAGACCTGCAAATATTGGACATGCAATCTGAAAAGAAAAAGAAAGATGGAAGTATGAACCACAAAATCTTTACATCATTACATCTCTAATCAAATAGGGTATAATAGAACAGCATATACATCTATCAGAGATCTTTCATAAATTCAGGAGCATTTTCCCAACCTGAAAACACATATTGAACATTTGCAAATACTAATACATTCACAGAAGCTGCAAAAAGGAAATTAAGCCAAACAGTATGAATGCAGATATGAAAACCACACCCTTACCCTCCAATTTTCACTTATACAGCAGTTTTCATTTTTATAAACAACGCTTTAATTTTGAAATTGATATGGTTTTAGGGCTTGTAGTTTAGATTATCTGAAGCATGAACAGTTGGTTCTAGATGCATAATGTAATACTGCTTATGTAAAATTATGAAGCATCCATCAAGTCACTTTTATCTGATGTAGTTTTGGAAGTTTCTACCGTCATAACAGAAATCAGTCTGAATTCTCTCCTCTATAGCTGAATTCTGGATGAAACTCTAACAGATTGTTAGATTTCAACACAATGAATTGCTTCTGAATGACAGAATTAATTTCATGAATACTGACAAAAAGCCTGCATGAATGTGCAGTTCAAAAATGAATAAATAGATAAGTACATCTCTGTACTTATATATATATGAAAAAATTGTCAATAGTTGTTGAGACTTATGAGAATATACAGAGAGAACATACGTATGTTACTGGTATATCAACATTTCATTTCAGCTCCTCTTTCAGAAGTTTAAACCACCTGCTTCATTAATAGCTGATGTTTCTCAATGGAAAATGAAAAGCAGTGCTGTATGTGGGAAATTAAGGCCACAGTGATATTTTTGATGAATGCAAATACTATTTATGAACATGTCTATCTTATTTTCACTTAGAGCTTTCATTTCAGACTTGCTGTGTCAGAATGCTGAAAGCTTGGCAGTGTTGTCTTGTTTTAATTCAAATCTGTTTCAAACAGTCATTTGAGAGAAAAAGAACAGTACACACACAGAAGCCTTACCTTGTACTCTGTCTTATCGATGCCTATTAGGAAAATGAACTCAGCAATGAATAGGTTGATACAAAGATTCTTGTGAATAGTGTTACGATCACTTTGTAGACCACGGAAAAAACAGAATGTGAAGATGCAGATGGCCAGGCAAACAAGAGAGATGACAATTCCCACCCAGGTGATGACAGTGAGGAGCAATTCGTGCACTCCATCTTTGTACTAGAAATAACCAAGAATGGAGAAAATTAATATGACTCCTTATGAGCATAAACAAAAATCTATTTTAACAGGTAGCATCTAGAAAAGTTACTTGTTCATTACATGAGATGGACAAAATGTATTCAGTAATTTCTCAGTCTCAGGTCAGCTTCCCAGAAGAACAAGATTAGGAGAAGTAGAAGAGGAGCAGGTCTAAGAGCAAAAGATTATTTTAGCCAGATTAGACAGCATTTTCACTTTTCCTATGACTTTCTGTAAACTTGTAAGGCAAAAGTAATTGGTGACACATAACATTTTGAAAGTACCACTAGGTTCTGATGAAAAGAACTTTTGTTGGACATCCTGTAAGCGTACATGTTCTTTCCTACAAACCTGCAACTCCACAGTGGAGAAGAAAGTGGTGATTAATACAACCATTAGGACAAAATGCAGAATATGTTACATATGTAATTTGACATCTAATCTCACATTTAGCTAAAGACGGTTCCTTCCTTCAGTTCCAGCAGAATCATTTTTGTCATCTCAGTTATACCTTCAGTGACCCTTCAGAATACAGTAGATTTATGAAAAGTCTCATTTCCTTGCAAATATTGCTTCCTCTAAGCCCCCTGCCATCCAGTAAATGCTTTAACTAGACAACAGAATTTCAGAGTATGAAAAGGCATTTAAGATATCATCACCAACTCTTTGACCTTCCTGCTTTAAAAAGAGTTGGCACTTGTGCTTGTGGGAACAGCCTGCACAGCTGCCCCCCAGTAGTCTCCAACTGTAATGCAAAGTCTGTAAAATGGTTTTAAGATGGTCACTTACTTTAAAGTATGACTTGAAGAAGTCTCTTGTCCTTCCTTGTCTTTCTGTTATCTTACCTGTAACTTTATGAGTGAGAATGGAAAGTGCTATGGAAAGCAAATTGTTTTGGAGTAACTAGGTAGAAGCTATAAATACTTAAGAAACTTCAGCAATTTTGTATCCTGCTGAAAATTTAAAGCTAATCTTTGAAAGTTTGTTTCCTGCTGATGGCTAGTAATATCATTACCTACCACAATTTCCCGATGAGCCATAAGAATTGCAAAGTTGGTTAGGTGACTGCAAGCACATGTTGTATGAGTTTTATTTGTGTCAACCAGTTTGCAGCCTTGAGTTGACCAGTATCCCATCATAGTCCTCTCTGAGTAGTTCCAGAATGAACAATTTGCATTGAAATAATTGTCAGGCTGGGAGATAAAAGGATAAAATAAAATCAGTATTTTACACACTAAGATGGCAATAACAATTGTTTAATATGTGTAAAGGGTAATTTAGATTAAACTTTGCATGTTTCGGACAATAAAGTTTTTCATCAGCAAAATTGTGGACTATGTTATACAAGGAAGACATCTAGTTTAAAAGGGACTTTATAGTCCGAAACACTCTAAAGTATAGTCTCAATTACTGTAGACCCAATTTTAAACAATTACAATTTCCATCTTACAATTTTATGCACCGGTGGTACATTATAGCCATTTTTGCTGTCTGTGAAATTAGGACAGCAAATTTATTCTGAAGAGATTTTTTTTTTCCTGTAACTGAGAATTTGAAAATATGATCTTCTTTGATTCTAACATTTGGTCAGGCCAAAGTCATGCGAACAGACATTAGGAAAAATTTAATTCTTCAGTGTCTTATCTATTTGGATAAAAAGCAATCAAAACAGATTTATAAAAAAGGGCAAAATGGGAGGAAAATCCAACCGTATTTTCTCTGTCACTGTGCTATTTACTTTCCTCATGTGAGACATGAAAACAGACAGGATCAAACAGAAGAGCAAAGAAACATCAAATAAATTATCATGAAAAAACATATACACAAATTTAAATGATTAAAAAAAAAAAAAGATATAATATTTCATTCTTCATTAAATAAATTCATTTTAAGCAATTCTTTTGTATAGGCTTCCAGAGCTTGGTCCAAATCTAATGTAAAAATTTTAAGTGTCATTTAAATTTGCTACATCAGACAAACATGAATCTTAACAGTTGTTTTCTACCCTGCTACTAAGGTAAGAGTTAATTTTTAGTTAGAAACAAATTAGTCATTTACATTTTCATGTTGATTACTGAATTAGCTTTCATTAAGAATACACTTAAGTTCTAATAATCACTGAACCAGGCTCATTTAATTTTATGTTCATAGACTTAACTAAGCTCATGTTTCTGACCTAGACCAACATTTAAAATTCAAATGGAAAAAAGGTTATTTTTCTGCATTGCTTTTCTCTCTTGCTGATTTTATGACCTTCCCATTAATTCATTAGCATAACTCACATCAATGTGTTCCAGAGTAAAATGCACAGGATCAGTCAGGTACACCCGGCTAGACTCCTTGTTGATAGAGGCTGCAATGACGTGGGAGTTGACTGCAATTGTACTGTTCCGCCCAGCAAAGTCACTGCCCAGCTTTATGGTTGCATTTTCAGTACTAAGAAAACGCCCCAGACTTTTGTAAATGATGAAAACAAGTTTTGCTAACCCTACGAAAGAAAACAAATCCCATCATCACACCATAGAGAATTATACAGAAAAGCTGCAACCTGTAACCCTAAGGAGTGGAAAATAAGTAAACAGAGAGACATTTTCAGGCTACGGATTTGAAGAAAAAAGCCCAGGTACCCGCTATGTTCAAGAAAAAGCCACAGAGCAGTTTTGTTGTGTTTTGTTTTGATTTTTTAACTAGAGGAGGTAATGTAGGTTTTATAAAATGTGATGGAGTTGCAGTGCTATGTGCCCAGGACTCACCATTCCTGCTGTTCTGTTTCACAGTGCTTGCAGAGAGCTGAATCGAGTTGCCTCCTTTATTGCCCTGAGGAAATTTCAAGTCCTGCACCTGGCCCTCAGTAATGAGCACTGCAACATCCAAAACTAAGCAGACCCAAGAAAAAAAAAACAAGTGTTAAAAAGGAGGATGCAGAGATAGTCTTTTGGCCAGATTGCAATACGCCAAATGACAATTATTTCCCCCAATCTTTATTTAGTTTTCTTACACTGCTGTTCTACATTTGCCACCAGAAAGACAGATCTGTACCGGCATGTTTCAACTACATAGAGTTAGTTTCTTTAAACTTTAATTAAACCTCGTGCATACTACTAAAATGGCAGTATTTTAATAGTGAAAACACAACATCAAACCTTGCTTTAATGTGTGCCACCAAAAAATCCACTTAAAATACCACGAATACACATATTGCAGATAAACATTTATTTTGAAGCTTCACACGACTATGCAGTATCCACAGCCAGCAGATTTAGAGCTTCAAGTATTGATTTAGATATAAAGAGGTTTTAAAAGTCAGCAAACAGATGCCTAAGTATACCTATGCCATGTATTTAGCTAAAGAGATATTCATATCTAAATATATATATATTTCCTAAATATAATTTTGTATAAAGGTTGATAGGAAAAAATGTATTGGTTCCGCTAAAAAACAGTATTGAAATTGAAAATTTAGATCTCACTCAGACAGTCAGTTTTAATTTCATATTGCAATGCATACTGAGCAGCTTTCATGGGATTATCATGAAAGAATGAATTTCCTGAGATATGTAAATTATATGGGTCAGAGTGGTCAATTTTTTGTAAAATATCTATGTTACATTAAACTAGTTTAATTATCAGTCCATAGCTATAAACTATGGACCTACAAAAGGAATTTAGGAGAGCCATTCCTCATTCTCTAAACCACGTACAAGTAAGTGTGTTGGGAATTCAGCATTGGTCTATTCAGATTTGCATGGCATCAGTGATGCACCACTAGGATTTGACGGTAGCTTATCACTTAGGAAGTGATGTTCAGACAGTCTACTGAGCTCCATGGAACTACATGTACATCCTAAGTGTGATGTCCAGGTCTACATAAAGGTGCATCTTAGAAATGTCTTAGAAAAGACCTTAAAAGGTCTTAGAAATAAAGGTCTTACGAATGAAACATATGTAGTTGGGAAAAAGATTTTTTTTCCCATGAAACCAAAGTACATTTTTTAATATAATTTAGAGGAAATAATAATGGTTAATTTCTCAGATAACTTTCTGCAATTCTACCATCATTCCTTCAGAAACAACTTTATACCAGGCTATAACACCCTTCCTGATCTTTTCCCAGTATCTTCCTACTCAATAAAAACTAGGCAGAATCATATTCTACAGTTACAAATATGCAGACATTGAAACGTGAAAAGTCTCATTTCTGAGTCTATTCCAAGTCTCCACCTCGGTACCCCTCAAATTAGCAGACTTTCAGCTTCCTTGTACTTCACTGAGACTACATTCATATCTGTAATAAGATGAAGGAATTTTAATTTTATGCATAGCAATGATTTTTGCTTAACACATCCCGTGTACCAATATTTGCACATCTCTAATACCAAACCCCTTCATTTCTCTGTCACCACTTAAATTCCAAATTATGCTCCAACTATCTTCAGCTATTTTGCAGTCTCTGGAGCATAACTATTCTGCATTATGGGAGATGTAGTCCACTGAACACATTTTTACCTGAAGACAGTCATGTTTAATATAAACATTTGGCTTATGCTCTGAGTGCCTAAAATATTTAACTGGAAGACTGCATTGCAAAAAGTAATTTAAATTCATTAGGAACAGATTATGTATAATAGAAAAGCATTTCCTCAGCCCTACAGAAAGCAGTTACCTCAAAAAATCCATACTTTGCCATTTAAGTACTCTTCGTATCTATACATTCTGCTAATGATTTTTCAGTGGTAAATCAACTTTGCAATATCAACTACTTTACGTTATACACTGTATTAATGATACTAAAGAAGAATGCTAATTTTGTTTAAGTAAGCAAGAAAAGCATTTCTCCTCTCCTCAGGAGCAAGTCCTTTGATACACAGGCAGGTAACATATAGCTTTCTAAAAATTTTGTGCAGCTCACCTTTCAAAGAGCATATGGCAACCCAGAATATTTTTTCTTGTTTTTGTGGAAAGCAGTGCACACGACTTTAATTAATACTTGAAAATAAATTCACTTACCAATATTTTCTGTGGGCATTGACACTCTGGTTGGTTCTAAGAGATTATCAGCTAAGACAAAAGCCCCTTCTTCTAATGTATCAAGTAGCATTGTGGCTGCATGGGCTTGTTCTGAAGAATTCATGTCTTTCCAGGACTCTAGTGCTTCAGGCCTGAGCAGGTTGTCCACTGTATCAACAATTGCCTGCATTCATTAGAAAACTATCATTAGGTCTGATTGCCCTAGGCAGCTGGGGAAAATTTCCAACGTTATCTGGTGACAATTATAATACTTTACTGTCAGAATGATTTACTGTGATTTAATGGCACTATAAAACTATTTTCAAAATAAAAATATTTTCCATCCCCTTGCTGGATAAGCATTAATAGAAGTGCAGTTAGCCACTAGCATTGTGTAGTCTCTAAGTGGTAAACATGCAGATTTGACTCGTCTCTTGTCAAATATAAAGACAGCTTTGTTAATGTGCTGAAAAAATATAAAAAATAAATGCCAGAAGTTTTGCCTGAAGCTTTCATCTTAAAGTTAATGTCAAAATATATAACTTATATTTAAAAATACTAATGCCAAAATTGGCATTCTGCAGCTTAGGCTAAAATGGCAATAATTCTCTTCTGGAAACTTAGCACAACTCATGCAGCCATGGTGCTGTAAACTACTTGTCGATGACAAACTGCTTTCTTTATTACAGGAGGCATGAAATGAAGCTGACTCGGTGGATATAAATTAGCCTGGGCCATTCTCACTCCTCCTCCTGTTCCTGTACCTGTTCATAGATACTTAAAAAGATTACTAACTCCCATTCCTACACAAAGGTCAGTTAAAAAAGGAAATCAATAGAGCAAACAAGATGTCCACTGACTGCCCCTGTTATCAGAGAAGGCAAAACTGAAAAACTGAATAAAGCTGCCATTTTAAGTCTTTCCTGCAACAACTCTATCATTATGTTTTAAGGTTCATTAAGCTGCATATAAAGTAACAGTAAATAAGGAAGAAAAGAATTCAGAGACATGATTACATTATTTTTACAAAATAATCCAATCAATCACAGTAATCAGTTAATCAATTGAAGGCAGGCTCTTACATTAATGCATAATGTAGCTGTGCATTGAGTATGCCATGCATTGCTGAAACACCCTGTTTACTCTGTCCCATTTACCGAGTCATAATGTGTCATTAAGCATATATATAATGTGTTTGATCAATTTGAAAGTATTGGGAATGGAAACAGAACACAGTGTACAAACAGAAAGATGTTGGTCTGGAATACTACATTGTGTAATAGGAATAGGAAAAGTTGGTCAAGGCTATTGTCAGAGCAAGATTAATTAGCCTAACCCATTTTAATATCCTCTTTCTGTCTGCATTGTGAGTCACCATGACCTTCCTGGCAGGTGGAAGATACTTCGAAGTGGCATTAAAGCCTTTTTTCTTTCTCTAATGGGAGACAGAATAGTCAAAATGCTCACACTGATACTGCTGCAGCCATTAACTAGAGTGGAACAGAAATTGGTCTGCAGAGGCCAGATTCATTAGTCACCAAGAAATACAGATTGGAGCCTCTAATCTGAGGTACAAATGAATCCTCTGTCACAAAGTGGGAACTTGCTTCCTTTACATAGTGTAAGTCAGCTTTTGATTTGTCATTTCAAGAGGTTTATTAGTCTTATCTAACCAGAGAAGCCCATTTGAGATCTACAGAAAATGACACCAGTCAAAAATTAAGGTTGTGGCTATGGTTTCTTATGTGTCTCCATCTAGTGCTGATGGTATGCATTTATTAATCTGAAATGCTTTTTGTTTATTATGGGATTAGCTAACTCTGCATTTTTCCTGTGGTAAATGATCACCTGTCCAATAAGATTTCTGAGGCATTTTCTCCACTCAAAGATGAGTGGGAAAGTAGGAAGACCATGTGGCCCCTCTGATGCATCTGTTGAAGCAACCCAATAATTGCTCTTCTCATGTTAATGTTTACTATTGAAAACAAAGAACGAAAATTCAGTCTAGTAAATACCTGCTGTGTTTCCTTTTCCTATTAAAAAACAAACAAACAAACAACAACAACAAAAAGCTTTCTAATAAAAAATATATATATATATTATTTGAGAAGTGAATTTCGCTCCAGATCTTGGCCTCCTTTTGTCAAATTTTTGCCATAACTGGACACCTCCCATCCCTTTCCTAAGCTGCAGGATAAAAGTCTGAGTGCCTGCTATAGAGAGGTGTCTCTTCAGTAATTGTCTGAATTAATTTATTATGTTGCAAAGCATTTTAAAGTTCTTTTCAAAAATTGTTCTTACATTTTATCTCAGAAGGTACAAGTGAAAAACAGTATTTTAAAAGAAACTTCAAAAAAATGTGCAATAAAAATTTTCAGAGACACAGATACAATCTATCCTAGGACATTTTCTTCTCTTATTCACAGGCATGAGGTGGCATTATTTGCATTGTATCACATAACAGAAGCTGGCCACTGTGGGCAACCATTTTACCAGAGAGGAAAGAAACTGAAAATTGGGCAGCAATGTTACATGCCTTTCACATAGCCTGGTTAATAGGATATGTGGCATGTATTCTACTAGTAAAGCTAGTTTGTCCTAAAAATGTATCCATTTAATACTGGAATCACTGAATCTGGCCTTTGTAACAACTCTTAAAATTGTAAGAAGGATCATTTTACTAGGTATAGGAATGCACGAAGAACAAAGTAGGCTACATAATGTATTTTTCATGCAAGCAAATTAACTCTAAACAGTCTTTGATATACAATACTACCAAGCTGAAGTAATTTCTGTTAAGTTGCCAGCTTTTTCCTCCACCAAAAGCTGTATTATGTGAGAGATTTTATTTCCAATTCAGATAATGACTATTTCTCCTCTTATACTTTGGAACAAGTTGAGGTAAAAGACGTATAAACTTTGACCTTTTTTTTCCTGAGTGTTATACCTGTGCAAAGCCAACATTTGTACAGTTGATATGGGGCACAATACACATTTATCAAAGACTGAAATACATAGGATCATGCAGCAAGATGATAAAGCGTGGCAGGTTGCTGAAGCAGGGAGAAAGCAGGGTGACAGCACAGGAGAGATACCTTAAGGTAAGCCCTGCATGTCTTCTCTCGTTTTTGGAGCTTTTTAGTAAGAAAAAAGAAAATCAGAAGTTAGACACATTCTGGAAAGCTTCAGAGATATCCAAAAATTAGTCTGGTGTTTTAAATCCCTAATTTGAACTACAAAGATTCTGGATATCAATTTAGTATCCGTCCAATGATGACTACAGAAAAACATCATACAGGAAACTTTTTTCCCAACCAGTATACAGGTGCCCAGGTATTTTTTCCCGAACAGTGGGATTTGTGTGAAAAGGTCAAAGGAGAAAATCCCTGTGTGGTCACTTTATCTGTCTCTGGGAAAACTCTTTTAAGGGTAGCTAGGGATTGTAAATTAAACTATTGCCAAGACAACGGAAGAATGCAAGGAGCTCTCTCTATAAAGCAGGCTAAAAAAGTTTTGTCTATAGCTTCTTGACTAAGCTGAGGCAAGGAGGAGGCCATGAAATATAGCATTTCTTCTGAGAAAAACAGGAATGGTAACACTTTTATGATTTCTATCTAAAACTGTAAGACATATTTTTTTTCTCTGAAATGTTTCTCTGAGCATTATTCCAGATAAAACCTAAGTCTTTGCATTTTAGATATGTCTTGACATATAAGATCAATTATAAGCGATGTTGGTGTCTTAAAAAGTCTAAAAAATTGCTATTATTTCGCAGAAGGTCAGATTAAGACAAAACCCTGCAGCTATGCTGAATCCCACTGAGTGTTCAGGATGTTCAGGGTTAAAATGATCACTGGATAAAAATACTGATTTGGTACAGAATTTCTGTAAGCTATTACCCAGCTCTCTCATGTTATTTTTAACGTATTCCAGATTTTAATAAGGGACACATAGCTGTTTTTGAGTACCAGTCAGCTATTGTGAATTTTATCTTATTCCCTAAAGAAAGTAATTGCAACTTTCTGCTATGCATTTACTGTTGATTTCTCTTACATGTTTATTCCACAACTATAAGTACACAGGAACAAAGTATAGATTAATATTTCTGAAAGAGAAAAAAAATAATCAAAGGCAATGGTTATCCCAGCAGGAAGATTTGAAGGGAAACGTGTACCTTGTTATAACTCCTTCCTGCTGAGTCTTTTTCACTGGGCCGCAGTTCCTGCAGCTGAGCATCCAAAATGTCCACAAGCTGCTCCATCAGCCTCACTGATGAACTAACATCGCCAGCGAAGACTGGTCCTTTGGTGTGTTTAGCCAGTTCATTGGCCAGACTAGCTGCATTTTCTCCACTTCTGATCTGAAATGACAATTTATATTATCTCAGCAGGGTCCCTTGTTCTGCTTGCGGCTCCTAATTCCAATTCCCCGCATACCTTTGTTGTGGTGAAATAACCATTTACACATACATTGAAATCTGCAACTAATTGAGACCAATAACATTCTCTTTATCTCAGAAGATTAAAGGTTCTTAGATCCATGACACACAAAAGCAGTTCTTAACAGCCATCAAAACAGAAATCAGGCTGGGACTTTTGGGCTAGATCTTCTATTCATCCTCACTTTTATTTTACTGCCATTATCAGACAGTAAGAAATCTATTTGTTCATAGTAGTGCTTGAGGCATTTGAAAGTCAAGTAGCCTGGTACTGACAACAAATTATCCAGTTTTCATAAACTCAGTAAATCTCAGTAGGGAGGGAAAGCACAGAAAGTGGCTCTGTGTTTTAATCATACTGTTATTAATGCACTTATACAAAAATCTACTTATTACAGCGTAATTTTCCCCAAACCTAAAAACCTGGTTGCATACCAGACTTTTTGCTATGTGGTTTATAATATTTGATTCATTAAGCAAAGATACTGGAAAAGCTACTTTGCTTTAAAACGTGATGAAAATATGTAAGCACAGACTCAATACAATTACTTAGTGCAAGACTATGCTTAAACATACTTATGAACCTAACTTTTGGTAAATATTTCACACACAAAATGCTCATAACTCTTTCTATTTCAAATGAACACAGAGTAATAAAGACGGTTTCAACTAACTGAATTATTAATGCTTGCAGTTTTATCCTTAGTCACCAGTGTACATCAGATAAAAAGGTTTCAACCAACCTTCTGAGCCAGCTGATTTACCCAGTGTGAGGTGCAGTTGCTAAGATCGGGACCTTTGGGGTTCCACGTTCCCGTTAAAACCACACAAAGATATGAGGCAGTTCCTACAACAGATGTGGAAAACTACAGTGAAATTGAAACCATTTTTCTGCATGCATTCAGGAAATCAGCTACAATGTACTCCTAAGCAATGTTAAATTCTGAATGCCGCTAATGTAAGTAGTTGACAATAATTTACAAAAACGTATGGAAATAATGTAGATGACAAACAGCAATAAAAAAGTCAGTGAAAAGTACCAGACGTTTTCTGCAAACAAACAAAAAGCCCTTGATTTTTCCTGGAGCTCATCCAGAGGGGAGCTCATAATGAGAAAGGCATCTGTAAGCATATTTCACAACAGTCCCCAAGCAAAGACCTAAAATTTGACCTGGATTCTCAAAGCATATGTGCAAGGTAATTTTCCATCTACGTTCAAATGCTGTTTGTAGATTAGAACTTGACCACTGCCTGTAGGTACTGCATTCTCCAACTAACATGAAAAAATCATGACAGACAGCTTGAGATTTAAAAAAGAAATCGTCATCAGAGTGGCACAGTGCTTTTGAAATGACTGCTTGAATTCAAGACATATTTTTAAAGGCAATACCTCGTGTTCCTTTGGGGCAAGGGCGTTCAACCATCATTCCTCTTTGTGTCTGGGGCCAGCTAATCCCCCTGGCCTCAGTTGGTTCACAGAATCTCTCTGGCAATGGGAAGAAACTTGTCACAGGAGGAATTTTGGTTGTGGAAATGGGTGGTGGTGGCTTGGGTCCTCTGCTTCCTTCCTTTGTTCCTCCAGCTAATGTTGTGCTTATGGGGCCTTTCTGAGATGTAGTGCTAGTGGTTGACACTGTGGTTTTGTACAGCTCTGCTGAAGAAGTTATTGTCACTGCTGTAGTAGGCACTGCACAGAGAAAATTAGAGTAATAAAGAAGTGAATGAGTTCAGATTTTAAAAGTCCTTTTAATGTTATTTATGTTATTTTAATGGATTCTCTGGTGTCTCCTTTTCTTTACCTTAATACTGCACTTTTCTTAATGTTATTCTGGGTGCTTAAGAATTATTTTCCTCCCAGCTCATACCAGTATGAAGTTTCAGAACAATCTCTAAACAATCTCTTCTACAATAACAATTGGTAGTTACATTTCTAAAAGCTGAAAGGCAGTCCTACCAAGTTATCAGTACATAACAAATATGCTCAGAGCAATTAATGATTACTTAATCATTTCTGCAGAAGGAAGAACTGTATGGACAGAACCATTTGAATCAGCATGCCATAAACAATACAGTTAATACAGTTCAGCTTTAGCAATAAAGATAGTGGGCTGTAAATAACTGGACCGTAAAAAAAATATAGACCCAAAAACTTCAAGTCACCCACAACACACCTTCCAGGAAAGTAATTCTGATAACATCTTCCTACCCAGCAGCCATTCTGCTCGAGTGAGCTGCAGCATGCCTGATTAACTCCAAGCAGCAGAAATGCATAGCAGGGAGGTGGTGGTCTGGTGTTTGAACATTGCAGGTTTTAACATCCTTTCTTGATAAAGCAGATACGAAGACATGACTCATGCAGGCCAGTGGCAAGCACCTAGTGCAACCTTTCGTGCAACACTAGGACTGGTTTAGGCCAAATCATTTCTGTCTGAGACTCACAGTGGTTCACTTCACCAACCCCCGTGAGAAAGGAACTGCTGGGGCTGGGGAGGCGCAGCTGGGCCTGCTGCATTTTTTCTGAGGCTTTGGAAAGGTAGCACTAGTCAATACTTGTGAAGATAGCAGTCCGCAATTTCTGTTCATCACTTTCAAATATACATTGGGCAACAGTTGAAACTATGCAGGTAATGTAATTGAGGCAGTTACCATTAATTATTTCCAAATCTTTCATTAGTGCTCACAGTGCTTTACAAGCACATAAAAGCACAAGTCCTTGTGCTGAGACTGAATATGCTCAGATTGAGTATTTATTATTTCCTAACCAATATAGAAATAAATGAAGCTAATTTTAGGATTAACTTCACTGGATAAAGTGGCTTTTTTGTTGTTGTTGGGTTTTGTTGCTGCTAGGCCCTTGACCTCCAAGGCACTGGACAATGCATGTCTTCTCATGGTCTCTAAATAAAATCACCACCAAAACCAAAAGTGCTGCCTAGCTTTCTTTCAGCAGATTATTTTTTATGTTTGTGTTTTGAAAAATATTGACTTTCTCTTGATTCAAGATAACAATTATTATTTCAAAATCCTCTTTCAATTATATTTCATCTATAATATTTTAGGAGTCTCAAATATGAATTTATCTTTTTATTTTTCTATGAATTTAGAGTGAAGCTTTGAACATCAGAATCTATTTTTACAGACTGTATAAGGAGATGTGTTTTTTTTTTTTTATCCCTTTCTTGCTCATAAATGAGAAACTTCTTCAGAGGCTGTCTTCTGTTCGATCTGATTCTTGGCTGTTTGAAGACAGTCTGTGTAATTGTGCTGAATTTGTGGCGCAGCTAGCTACTATGAAACCTACTGAAATCTCTGGATCTGTTCTGCAAGTGCTTGCCTGACATCTTGTGAAACTGCTGTAATTTTCGTTTGATTACAATGCATCCAGCCTTCTACTGCTTTCCCAATTAACATTCGTCAAAAGCATTTGCAATCACTTGCAGCAGTGTCAGGCAATGCCTGCTGAATCAGGTCCCGGGGAACAGGGAGCTGCTAGGGACAAAGAATGATGCAAGGGACAACTGATTATTACTATCCATCCCCTAACACATTGTGCTAATTAGTACATATTTAATCACTGAAATGTGTGTTAGCATTATTGCTATTACTGCTCAAACCTGTAATGTTTAGGATAGCTTTGTCTCAGAATACCACTATAAGAATTCAAAACAACTCTCTGAAGTTCAGTAGTGAGGTAACGATTTTCAGAATATATTTTGTGCTGCACCCTCAGCTAAAATATTCTGCTGTCTTTACACAACATTAGGTAGAACAATTTTAATGCTATCCATTGAAATCAATCCC
This sequence comes from Aythya ferina, assembly GCF_964211825.1. Taxonomy (NCBI): domain Eukaryota; kingdom Metazoa; phylum Chordata; class Aves; order Anseriformes; family Anatidae; genus Aythya; species Aythya ferina. The sequence goes on from NC_140304.1 coordinate 19,836,306, forward strand.
CATGCATATTGTCTATGATTCAAAAATGACCTGCATACCTTAGTAGTAATGTATACTTTTGAAATATACTTGTAATCTCCCATTTTAAGAAAAAGACTTCAAACCTTCTCTCTCTCAAAACTGAAAGAGATACAGGTCATTTCTAAGAGATTCTCTGATTTAAATACAAAACTGGAGAAGTCGGTATATTTAAGAATGTACCAAGAAACTTCAGGCAGTGCTGGAAGCCTGTGACTGGGAAGGTTGAAAATAGGAGCACATCTCTTTAGGAATATATCCAGCCTTCAGAAGGTGGATCATTTTGTTTTTAATGACCTGTTGGGGAACTTAATCTGTAAGGTCACTGTCCTGAGCTGCAAGAAGATACATGATAGCTGCCACCACCTGAAGTGTCTCAATCTGAAGTGTCCAGGGTGATGGCATCTGCAGGCTCCCAGGCAGTTACAGAGTGCTTACAGATACAAGACAATGGTAGTGATGATTAATATGACACAACTAAAAAGGAGACCAAACCACATGTAGGGGTTATTAACTTACCATTACAGGCAGCTGGGGTAAGCCTTTATAAGGCTGACGATTTTTATTTTTAATTTTTGGTCCACTACCAAGAAAGCTACTTCTGCAATGTGAGATTCCACTTAGGATTTTTTTACCATGCTGGACATGCTGAGGAGAAAAACAAAACCTCTTCTGCCTTCTTCCTTCCTATTTTATTTTTTTTTATTCTTAAATAGATGTGTCTCATTAACCAGCTGAAGACAGTCTTCATAAGATTAAAAAAAATGACGATAGCAATAGGAAGCAAATGCAAGGACTCAAATTGAGAGTAATTAATTTACATTTGTTTCATGCAGTTCCTAACAGCTGATTTAAACAGTTAGAAGTACTATTGGTTTCTAAAAATGAAGACACCACTGGAGTAAAACTTAGCACCTGCTTAACAGTGTGATGTCTATAAAAACATAACACAATTGCTTAGGACAGCAGGGGAATAGTAACTTTGTTTCCCCAACTGACAGTGAAGAATGGATTTAGAGACAGCACCTATTTTCTATTTTCTTCAATCTAACATTCTTCACCAATGGGTTTCTATTCTAAGTAGACATTAAATACATCAAAACAAACAAACAAACAAACACACACACACAATACAAATATCCCTCTACATTTAAAAATGAACTGAAATGCTTAGACAATGCATCGTTTCTGAAAATATCAGGGGTTTCACTTTCATCTCTGGGACCTAGATAATTTCAGAAATTGGATATATGGATTTTTCATTTAAGCATATGCTATTATTGACTAGATATTTCAATTTATTTGGACATTTGAAAACCTAGATCCTCACCTCATTTTCAAAAAGTGTTGTACGCTGAGCTGCTGTGTACAGCAACAGGATCAGAAACCTGTGCAAATCCAGATTTCCCTGTTTTCTGCTTATTGCTGCTATGTGCCTGTTTTTATGCTTCAGTGAATATCAGGGAAGTCACTGAGACTTACCTAATTACTTATAGGTTACAGCTATTATGCTGGCCAGAATTCTATTGACCCTGCCAAATCCCATTTAGTCGAAAGTGAAATGTTTACACAGGCATTTATAAATTTACACCTTGAAAATAATAAATACATTTCAAAATTAGAGAAATACCTATGATCAAGAAATGTGCTATCTGGTCCCCATTATGTTGTCTTTATTTGTACAGCCACTCTTTAATCAATCTGTAGTGTAGCAGATTCACTATAATAGCAAAGATCTAATTTACTTAACAATTTGCTGCATGACTTCATCATAGATTCTTGGTTTATAAAGATTTATTTGCACTAGCTTCCTATTATTTCAAGCCCTTGGTGATAGTACTCTCTGAGTTTCTGTTCTGTCCACACTCACAACATCCGTATTTTCCTGCAGTGATCCAATAAAAGTTAATGATGGGTATCATGGTACAAAAGGGGAGACAACTCCAGTTTGAACAGTTTGCACAGTTAGCGTAAATTGGGGTGAGTGTAGATGAAATCTCTCCCTAATGCACTACAACAGAACAAAAGGATTTATCTTCTTTTTGTTACCAAGGAAACCTTAAATGTAATACTCATTCACTTTTAGGGGGAACATTCCCTTCATTCTTCCTGATCTAAATTCCTTTAAAAATTCTTATTCCAGCTAGGATTTGTTTGATCCTTGGATGCCTCCTTAGAAATAATATACTGGGACATATACACTAAATTTACCAAGAATACAAAAACTTTTCTTTGTTCTGCATTTTTGTAGTTGCTTTTTGCAGGACCTGATATATTTCTGAACTATTTCTGAATTAAGGTTGACATTTAAATATAATTTTTACATTTAACCTATGAAAATGTGATCTTGTGTTGTAAATGAGTGTTACTTGCCAGATCTAGCTCTGAATGCCATTTCTACATCTATGTACTATAATTCCCATGAGGAGAGAGAAGAAATAACAACACATAAAGACTGAGGTAAAGGGGAGAGCTCTAAGGGCAGCAGACCCAAGTTCCAGGGTAAACGTGGTCGTGGTAGCATGGCTGCAGCAGCCTTGGTTTTAGAAATCTGAGGAGTTTTCCTGAGGATTAGGTAAATATGAATATGGGAAGCACATAACATACACAGTTGGAGGAGGAAGAAATGGTGTAGGTTTGCAGCAAAAGCCAGGTCAACATTAGGTTAATTATAGTGGCATTTCTGTGGTTTCAATAGGCAGATTTAAAAATGGAAGAAACAACTGAAAGAAAAAAGGCATGCTGGAGGTCACAAATGAGTCCACAATTTTGGCTCTGGGAGCAAACACAGACCTTTGAGTTAAGAAGTGTGACTCAAATGTGACAAATTTGTCTTTTATGGAAGAAGAAGATTGTTGTTTCTGAAGCCCTTGATAGCAGGAAGTTAAGGTGCAGACAAGAACTGATAGCTAAGACAGATAGATGGAAGAAAAAATGAATCACTCGGTGTCTATACATCATTATTGCTCCCGCAGCAACAGAAGCAACACAGATTGCTGACTTTTCTACAGTGGCCCCAAGTTAACCGCTAGAACAGAAAAGGCCATGACTTCCAATTTTGAGGCACTGACCTTGTGACACCATTAAATACCTTACATTAAAGTACCGTTGTAGAAAAAAAAAAAAAGAAAGAAAAGTTCTCCCATTAGGTGACTTAAAGAATCTTATCCTAACACCTATGTCTTTGAGTAGATGATTAAGAGATCTGAACCACAGAAAAAGAAAAAAAAAAAAAAAAGAAACATAAAAATGTTCTTTGTCAAATGGGCTGAAAATCTGATCTAATTCCACGGAAGATAAAAACCTGAAATGTGTATTACACATATAGGTTCTTGGACTGTGTAACAATAGATGGACTGGTCTTCAATTTATACAGATTTTATGCTGAAAAAATGAAGAACTGAGACTATAATACAAATAAAATACTGAGTTATAAGTCTGGAATGTCTTCTTGGTTTTATAGCAGTACTTCTCATGGCAATCACACTAATTTTTCCTTTAATTTAGTTGCCTTTAACTAAAGTCAAAAGAGGAAATGAACTGAAACATATTCTTAGATCTGCCATTTACACATCAATACAAAATTTAAATAGTGGTTATTGGCTCTATATAGGGAAAAAATAACTTTTGTGAATCAATGTAATACACATTCAAATAAACCTAATGTCTTCATATGGTTTCTATATTTAAAAAGGTCACAATCAAAATGTATTTACTGATTTCTTAATGCATTTAAAACAAAAACTCACAAACCACTCAAAATATTCATTTTATATCTTCATGGGTGAAAATGCTTAGATGAGAGGCAAGCACTCTGCAGCATGCCCTAGACCCCTTCTTGTCTAGGTTTGGTTGCAGTACCATCTTTCTCCCTCTGTCTTGCATACCAGCTTCTTCACATGGAAACCCAGGAACATGGGTTTCCATGTGAAACATGAAGGGGTGCTGCTGGATACCTGAAACTCTTGCTGATATTAGATGGAATGTGGCTGAGATGTGTACTGTAAGTTAGGATCTTAGAGACTCTCTCATAATAAAAACATTATGAAATGTCTCACTGGAGATGTTTGGTGGTACTAACATAAATGACAGCTTTTTTGTCTCTTCCTGCTCTTCCTAAATGCTTTTTCCCTCAATGCAATGATTTAAAGATTAGCTTTTGCCACATTCATGGCAGATGTCTGAACTGCAAAAGCTACATAAAGCCGGCACCTCCATTTACTGCTCTTATTTTTAAGGTGTTGGAGAACTTAAACTGTATCTTCATCTCAGTTAAATTGAATGAAAAGTGACATGTCTGAGAATGTATGAAAATGAAAGCTATAATTTTTTTCTAATTACCTAGGTGGGTATGTCTTAGCTAAGAGCAGCTGCAAAGCCTCCCTGAGGAGTGGCCTTGTTTCACATACAGAGTGCAGAGCCAGCCAGAACAGCTGCCCTCAGGCTGGAGCTCAGCCCCCAAACACTAGAACTGGCTGAGACTGGCATCACACAGCCAGGGAGGTCTGCAGGAGACAGACTGGTAACATCATTATGGGACTCTGGAGATTGCTAGTATGGTACTTCTAAACTGCCTCATGGTGCTGCATCTTACGTACTTTTTTATTTAGGAAAAGTTATATGTATGCTGATAGAGAATCATAGAACTGAAGAATGATTTGGGTTGGAAGGGACATTAAAGACCGTCTAATTCCACTGCCCTGCCATGGGCAGGGACACCTCCCACTAGATCAGGTGGCCCAAAGCCCCATCCAGCCTGGCCTTGAACACCTCCAGGGATGGGGCATCCACAGCTTCTCTGGGCAACCTGTTCCAGTGCCTCATCACCCTCTGAGTGAAGAATTTCTTCCTTATATCTAATTGAAACCTACTCTATCATTGAATACTTGAAAACATTACACTCACTCCCTGACAAAGTCCCTCCACGTCTTTCCGGTAGGCCCCCTTTAGGTATTGGAAGGCTGCGATGACGTCTTCTCAGAACCTTCTCTTTTCTAGGCCTAACAACCCCAACACTCTCAGCCTGTCTTTGCAGGAGAGGTGCACCACTATGTGGTTCATCCTGCTGCACATGCATCAGCTGAGACAACACCGAACAGCTACTTTCCATGGGGAGAAACTGTTATTACTATTTTTTGAAGCACAAAAAATGGCTGCTAAGCACATATGCCAATTGGATGACAGAAGTGAAGTATCAGACTTCATTGCTAAAGCAGCTTACCAACAACCTGTTCTTTGATGCATGTATACTCTTCTGCCACAGAGCATTTCTCTTGATACTATCCCCCACAGGTGTCAATATGTGGCTGTGCCTGTTCATGTCATTCTTTGGGATAGCTGGGACTTAGAGACCTCTTTTTTACTCCTCTTTTTGGCCAATTAGTGTCCTTCCTTTTAGGTAGCTATTCTAACTTCATGTGAGCTGAACAGCAGTTTTAATGGACTTGCTGAGAAATCTGTTAAAAGGATGTTGGATAATCTTATCTAATCCAGCATTAGAAACTGTGAAAATGGGTCTGCAGAAAAATATTTATGCTTGGTATTGCACATTAACCCTGTATGTCTCCTCTGGGACCTCCCAGCACACATCACTTTCAACTGCTGGCGCCAAGAAGTTAAGAGGTCTGAATGTGTGCTGTAATCAACTCAGAAGTCAGGTAACGCAGAACCAATGGGAACAGGCTTCTGGCTCAGTGTGAATGAACTCAAACTTACTTTAGCTGCAGAAAGTCAAACTGACTGATGTAAAGTAAATAAGCTATTCTCCAACTCATTCTCAAGCACAGACAAGCTAAACACTTGCATAAAACAAATTACAGGAAAATACAAGCCAAATGAAACCAAATTAAGTAATTCTATCTCTCTTCACAAGTTCTGTAAATTTGCCTTGTACCAATGTAACACTGTACTGTTCAACTGTGCAGAGACACAAACCCTCCTCGTCTTTCTGTACAAAGATATATTTTAGACCAAAGAGATCTGAAATAGTTATTTGAATGGAAGTACAAAGAGATGAAAAATAAGAAAAGTCAAACTGTTACCTTGGGCAGGATCAGGTGGGCCAAATTCCAAAGAATATCGCAGAATGAAGTTGTTATTCCACACATAGAGCTGGTTGTCTCTGGGGTTGTAATCCACTGCAGCGATGTACTGGTACTGGTTGGGGAAAGGAACATCCACGTGCTCTCCTCTACTCAGCCTGGTGTTGTAGATGTAATCAATGGCATTCTTGCCTGTCTCACTTTCATTGTCTTGATACACTGACCGCACTACATACAGGACACCACATATCATAAAAGCATTGGATGCTGCCCGTTTGTCGTATGTTGTTTCCCAGGTTGCTTCAAAGCGCAGGGTGTAGGGGTTCAACTGGCTAATTACTATCATCCCATTGTTTTGCTCCGTAGCATAAATTACCCATAAGCCATTTTCATCAACTGCCAAGTCAATGTCAGTTTTTCCTCCCCATCGGTATGGAGAGGTGTCATGGTAATTAGCATAATTGATTATGGCCTCTCCACTCTTAATTCTAGTCCTCAAGTCAAATTTTACTATGTTCCTAGTTCTTTCCTTGTTAAAAAAGACAGCGCCATCGTATACTACAAATCCAGTACCGTCCACTCGATTTGGGAGTTTATATGTTGTTTGCTGGCGTCCGTTTTGGAAGTCCTCTAAGGAAGCATATTCTATCAAAGTATCGGTGCGATATGGGGTCCATGGCATGAAGTATATTTTATCTGCAGCCTGGAGAGGATCTTTGCACCAAGCACCTGCTTTTTGTTCAGCTTCATATAAGTACGGTGAGTCCACAATTGCTTTCAACGTCCCCGGGCAAACAAAAACTAACAGTCACAGAGAGAAGTAAAAGAAGAATTATGTCAGATTAAAACTGTCTCATAATCCCCCCCAAAAAAAAGAAGAAAAAAAAAAAAGAAAAGAAAAAAAGAAAAAAAAAAAAGAAAAAAGTAGGTAAATCATAATGACTGTGTCAGGAAGAAAAAAAATCAATTTAATTGGCACTAGATTATACCTTATGTTATAATTAATGCAATTATCACCCTTTATCATCCACTTTTCTTAAAGTTACCATGTTCTTGCTGTACCAGTATGGAAAGTGGATGGGAACTGCTTTCACTAGTACAGACCAAGGCTCAATGGCATACACAGACAGCTGAAAATGTAGAGCTACTGTTGCATTTTCATCTTAGACTTTTAGTGAGTACGCATTAACGCTCCAGAGCTTTTAACTGGTGTGCAGCAGTGCGCTAGGTCATTTCAGTCCAAAAAAATCGCATCGACTTGTTTAGAACTTTAAGAAGTGGTGAGGCTGAAAAAGGAGGTGCCTCGATTAAAATAAAGGAACGAAACAAATCATCAGGTATATAGAGAAAGCAATTAGGAGCAGAGAAAACAAAACACAACCAAAGCAATGAATGAAACAGACCAGGAAACCCTGTAACCATGGCATGCTATGGAGAGGGTTCTGGAAGCCAGGCAAGATGACACTTTATTAACAAGAATTTACCCAAGGGTGAGAGAAAGAGAGGGAAAGAAAGACAAAGAGAAAGGGAGAGAAAAAAGCAAGGGAGTCTTCCCTCCAGCCCAAGTATTTCAGACACTATACCCCGCCACCTACTTTAAGCAGCCAAGTCACTTTATTGCAAACAGTCGACTTCTTTATGAGGTGTACTTATGAGATCCTGCTGATTATCATAATATAAGAGTGTTGTGGGGAGGGGAAGGGAAGAGGTTAACATCCATAAGGCACATAACAAGGAGCTGGGGTTTGGACTGTATACGTTATTTACCTTTTTGCTCCACTTCTATTTTAAGCATCGGAAGAAAAATAAAAAAGTGCAAGGAAAAAAGAAAGAAGATTAACATAAATTGACTATTAATCTAAAGATTAAATTAGTAACAGACGCTAAATATAGGGAGAATAAGAACTGCACTATATTGGATAAAGAGAAACAGACAACAGGAAAACCTAGCAGGAGAGAGATTCTACGGTTACACAAGTGAACATGGATCAATCAATTTAGTAGATTAAGGAGGCAATACAGATACGTTGGCATGTTGTTTCACTTAGTGAACCTGAATAAATAATGAATGACTTTACTAATGCATGCTAGACATACTCTTCTCAAACTCAAAGCATAATGCTATCAAGTTGATTTTTAAAAGTGACACGTTAATATATCATATATGTGCTAGTGCACATATACATATTATATTAGTTAGATAATTATAAATCCAAAACACGGCATATGAGTTATATAGGTATGTATGTGTGTTTATTAAACTTCCCTCCCATCTTTCCCCCAGCTTTTCTTTCTTGTAAAGAAAGCAGCTTGTATCCTTTAGCTCTCCTTAGGCTTTATTTTGTTTATTTTCCTGAATGCAATCTTGAGAACTTTTGACACTTCTTTGTCTATAACTGCAAAATCAGACTAGAAGAAATAAGCAAAAACATCTAGAAAAAGGAAGCAAAAGCACAGTAAGCAAGAGGAGAAGAAAAGATTAACATTTAGCTCATTCAGATATTCTCCAGCATCATCGATTAAGCCCGAAACAGCAAGCTAGTATGCAAGGACTAAGTATACTAAGTGTTTGAAACAAATTTGCATTCCACCACCATACATGGAAAATATAAATCAAACCTGATTAACAAAGTTACATTACTATAGAAATTTTCCCCCAAGGAAGTTTTAAGGAACATATTATAGAAGACTTAGAGCTGAAGTCCAGATAGTAAATAGCTCTCCAATAATTATTTGCAATAAAATCTATTTCATATACTCAGTAGCCTTTGAAGTATGTTCCCTTACTTTCATAAAATGACCTGGAAAATGACAGATGTACCAATCTGTGTGACAGTAACTGCTGGCACCAAGGAAGTGTATCAAAACTATTTGCACAGCTATTACATTTTCAGTATTCCAGTATTATCATGAAAAAAGTATTTCTATATTCCATAGAAAGTTTTGTATTTTCAGTTTCATTTAACAAAATTACATATGGTTATTTTGGGAGAATGGTATTGACTGAGTTGATCTAGTGTTTCTTTAGGGAACAATTCCAAAGCTTTACAGGCAGAGTGGAAGGGGGCTAATATTGTCAAAATCAGCAGTAGTTTTTCTAGCCTTTGTTCATTTGTGCATATTTAGGTAACAAATTTGTTTTACTTCATTTTCTAATTCTCGAGTAAACAGAAGACGCATTCTTAGGTGAGTTCCTGAGTTTCATATTCAGTGTTAATGACTTTCATATTATTCTGTTTGTGAACTTTCATGCACGAGCTTATTCCTCGCCAAAGAGCAGTATTGATATTGTACCTACTTAGAATTAGTAATAGGAGTGAGGGAAAAATCTAGGGATAACTAAAATCATTACTGGCATGTCTTCTCCAAGTGCATTGGTGTACAGCTGTACATTTTTCAGGGACAGATGGGCTTACTGAAATAAACAAATGCTGCAAAGTCCAATCAATATAGACAGAGAGAGAATAAAACACTTTAAAATGTTTTCTATTGAATTCCTGAGTCCAAAAAAGGCTTAAAATAAAAATGCACAGATGTACAAAATGGTACTTCTGATGTACTTCTTAATAAAAGGGCCAACTTCCGTTATTCAGTAAAAGTGTCAACACACATTGTGCAGCATAATTGAGAGAAATGTCAAGTATGGTACTCTCAATTTCTTTGTAATTTAATCAATAACACTCTTATTTTAGGACAAAGCAATGCCTATCAAATTTGTCTAGAATTTTAGTTTTGTTGGAGATCCAACTGAGTATTTCAATAGATTTTTTTCAGCTAAAGAGGATTAGAAAAACATCAGTAACAGGTCTACACTATGAGATGCAAAAAAGGAAGTTTTTCATTAAGTACGTTCTTTTGAGGGCAATGAGAGCCCAGAGGAAGCTCAATCAATACGCATGATCAGCAAAGCGTGATCATATTTCTAGAGGCCAGCAAGACCTAAGAGGAGCTCATAAATCGCATTTTGTACAAGGGTGACACCAACACCAATGTGTAAGAGCTCTCAACTTTAACCACAAAAGTTGGTACAATTGCTAGCTGTAATCTCTCACGGGCTGAAAGACGTCAACATAGTACATTTTGCAGTCTTGCAGTAACTGAAGATGAAGTTCAGAAAAAAAAAAAGCATAACTGAACTTTGGTTAGAAGTGCTGTGATCACTAAAAATCCCCCTTACTAGACCCACAAAAGCCTATCCCATCTTCTTAACAAGTCTCTTTTTGCTGGGATAGCTGCTCTTTGCAAACCTAATGATTTTAGTCATTTAGTACATTTAGAAGTGAAGCAATGGAACAAGTAAGAGGAAACAAAAAATTAGACTTGATAACTGGCGTTGATTGGTCATCAAGAGATTTGCAAAAATAACAGGATAGGCTTTGTGGGACAGGGGAAAAAAATGGTCAACAATCAAAATGGCTACTGCAGCACAATGTAGCTTGAAATCAAAAACTGATTTTAATAACTGGCAATCCTTTTGATGCTGGTAACAACAGATGATTCCTCTTACAATTCTGGAATTAGGCAGTGTCATCACCGTACATGCTGCAGTTAACAAACTACAAAACTTAGACTTTGAAAGACAAGAAGTATCCAGAATCCTGAGTTATGATAGACATAGAATTATATAATTCAAGGAAGGGGTAGGCCAATGAAATTCACAATAAACAAAAATAAGCATTTTAAAAGTAGAATTACTACATGTTAGAGTACAGGATAGGCCGCGCTGTGACACTATACTTCTGAAAACTGGAAAAGAAAAGATTCCTGTAGACAGCAATACCCAATCAGTTGAATATATCCACACTTCTCTTCCTAAAACAGCATAAAAAATTATGTTTGAACATTATTTGCATTATACCTTTTCTCTATGAACTAGCCTACTGGAACTGGAAACATAACCTCGTCATTTGACTGACCCCATGGTTTGGAATCAGTTGTACTGCCCTCTTTCTGAGAATTTGGGAATAAAAAGTGAGCTACAGTAAAAGTGATCTTTGTGGAACAAAATTTTGGTTAGATTGGGGTAAGACATCACTCCTTAAAAGTGGCACAAGAAGAACAGGTATAACAAGCCACCCATACTACACACAGTAGGAATGGTACTAGGGATCACTGTATGCAGTAGGCTTCCAATCCTACAAATGGTACAGAAAAAAAAAAAATCAGCAAGCATCCATATCACAATGACAGCAGAAATGAAGAAAAAACAGATGATCTGTGTTTGGCCTTTAACAATAGTGAATGTTCAATGTGGTGAAGCAGTACAGAGTAGTATTTTGGTTTAAGAAGTCTAAATTTTAATGTTGTACAGTAAATAGAATGGACAGTTTTGACATAGCTTTGCTTATGCCAGAACTCACTTCCTTCCTTTTTGGATGTATACTGTCACCACAGTGTTTTTGCATCTCAGACTTGGCCTGTTTCCTGTACCAACAGAAAATGTGACTTTGGTTAAGGATTACTGCAGATCAAGAAATTCACACTTAATAATAACTTAAGGGAATGATCAGTGCACTGCTCAAATTCCATTGCAAGTACAGATATTTCTCTGTGGAGTTACAGGACGAGGGAGAAGTCACTGAAAAGAATGACCTTACAAGAAAGCAAAACCAGTTAAAAGTGTTGAATCTGCAGAACTTTTAAAACATGCATACATCAGTGGGAAAAAAAAAAAAAAAAAAAAAAACAAACATTAATTATTGCAAGGAAAAAGAGGTATGTCTAAATCTAGCGAATTCTGGCATTAGAAAGAATACCGTACAAAACTGCTGAAATAGCCATAACTTCTAATTTTTTGATCTCAATATGTTTTCAGTATTTACTTTATTTTCAGGAAAAAAAGTTCTGTTTTGACAGCTGATTCCAAGGCACAGTTCACATTTTGGCTTTACACTAAAAGTGAACGTCTCTTTCTCACTCCTTTTCCCACTGTTTTTAAGAAACAAGTTTCAGTAACTTACTGATGAATTATTCACTCTGATTCTGTGTTCACTTACAACTGCGCCCCTGAAGCACAAAGTTGTCTTATAATGTCTCCTGACCAGGGCATTTGCCCAGGAGTGTCAGTGCTGGGCTTTGTTGTACACCCAAAGTCACCATAACAGCAGGTAGCCTTTCAAATAGATAATGATTAAAATTGAAGTCAATTCCTTCTTTAGAAGTCTGTGAGCCAAGCCAATTTGTCAGCAACTGGTATTGGGCAAAAGTACAAATTTCTATCTGGCCTATTGAATAACTAATTCGAGTTTGTTTTCTGGAAAAACAGTAGCCTTAAAAGCCAAACACTTAAGAACACAGACAGACACTTGGCCAGCATCACACCATGGCTTCCTTCCACACTTTGCGAAGCTAATTGGAGGCCCTAGTCTGCAAGTGCTCTGCATGCATAATGGGTCTGTGGGCCATAAACATATGCTTCTTTTCCATGTAACAGCACTCCAGCTTTAATTGTGAGGGCCAAAGGAAGTGAACAAGAATAAAAAGATTATACTTACTGTAAGGAACACATTCATACTGAACTTCTAGATACTTGTATGTTCCAGGACAAGGATCAGGAAACACATCTGACCCAGTAACTACTATACACTGTGTTCGGTTGTTGCACCTGTAATGGGAAAAGAAAGGTAATTAATTTAAAATTACATTTAATTTGCAAGTTCATACTTAAGTGCTATATGCGGTTCTAACTCTCTTCACACTTGGGCAATCCAATCCATAAGACAACAAGTTAATTAATACTAGATCAGTCTGAGTCCATAAATAAGGCTTCAACACAATATTTCAGTCCTGGCTTTACACTCAAATTTGGGGATCGATGTTATCTAAATGTCACTCATTCCCACTGGTAAAGATAGCTATCCCAAATATATACTGACTTGACACCACTATTCAATAAAATCAAAGCAAAATGCAATGATACAAAATGAAAAAATGTGTAAATTTGAATAATGTACAATTGCACAAATGAGCAATTCCTTCAGTCTTCATAGGTATACATACTGATGAATGGTTTTATGTCTCAGATTTTTGTTGTGATTCAAGAAAGTTATGATTTTGGTTGGAAGAGTTACTGCAGACAAAGAGCATTAGCATTTCCATTTTAATTATTTTAGGAATAATTGGTGGACTCTATGCTTCCTCTGTTAGGTTACAGCAAGAGGTAAAGAATAACCATCTGAGGAAATAAGAAAAACAGTTAAAAAGAACAACTGCAAGAAAAATAATTCAAATGTATTTTAGAGGAGACTAAATACTGGAACATAAATGATTTGTTGAACAATGGAAGTCAATGCATTTTGATACAAAGAACTTCATTACAATGCCTCTAACCATAAGGATCTACTGAATTTAATGTTTATAAAGGGTGATTTTGTTTTTTTGTTTGTTTTTCGTTTGCTTATTTTTTAAATAATGAGTAGAGGCTTCCAGAAGAAAGAGAAACAAAAGAATCAATAGATTGGAACTTAAAATGGAAAAATTATCACCTAACTCTGAAGAGATGGTCAAAATATAATACAGAAAAAAACAGAAGGAAGTAGATGGAAAGAAGAGAAGGTCAGGGAGTTTGGTAACTAAAAGAAAAAGAGCTTAGCTGATCTTCTCAGGGGTTACTTTTGTTTGTCAGCAAACTGCATAACGGACGTCTGAGCTTAAGTAATGGTCTAGCCTTTGACTCCAGCTGTACATCAACTTCTCTATTGCCCTACCACTTCCCACACTCCCTGAATACCCAAGCTAAAATAATCTATCTTGTATCAACAGCTTTCCACAGCTCTACTTTGCCAGCAGGTATAAGAATAATTCATGCTACCTCATGAAAGGTAGAACAAGCCCATTTGAAGAACTCAGATATGAATCACTTTCCCTTTTATGTTCTAATCAAGCTTGTATAAAACTGGTCAGGACATAGTGAGCCTCTTATTGAGTAAACTCGGGAACAACGACTCTTCTGAATTTATCTCTTCATTTCTCTGTCTCTTTTTCTAAAAACTACTTTTTTGTCTCATAAGGCTTATAACTGCAAACTGGAGTGGAAGTAGCCCATGATTCCTGTATACACACACAACCAGATAGATGGTGAGGAGTTTACCTTGCGGCCATGACTTGCGGCCAGCATAGGCAGGATCCTCATGCAGCCCTCACACAGGTTCTGTGAGACTCAGGGTGCCAGTGTTACTCAAGGCAACATCTCATGAAGTGTACTTCACAGAATCACAGAATCACAGAATTTCTAGGTTGGAAGAGACCTCAAGATCATCGAGTCCAACCTCTGACCTAACACTAACAGTCCCCGCTAACCCATATCCCTAAGCTCTACATCTAAATGTCTTTTAAAGACTTCCAGGGATGGTGACTCCACCACTTCCCTGGGCAGCCTGTTCCAATGTCTAACAACCCTTTCAGTAAAGAAGTTCTTCCTAACATCCAACCTAAAACTCCCCTGGCGCAACTTAAGCCCATTCCCCCTAGTCCTGTCCCCAGGCACGTGGGAGAATAGACCAACCCCCACCTCGCTACTGCCTCCTTTAAGGTATCTGTAGAGAGCAATAAGATCACCCCTGAGCCTCCTTTTCTCCAGGCTGAACAAGCCCAGCTCCCTCAGCTGCTCCTCATAGGACTTGTTCTCCAGTACTTGAGAGACTGGAACAAGTATGATGGTTTTCAAAGCCACATGGAAGTGATGACACATGCAACCAGCTTGCAGAGAAAGCCTCTGCACTGATCTCATGTACATGGTGTTAAGAAAAGGCTGTAGAAATAGGAGAAGGCAGCACAGTCCTAAACTTCACAGGCCTCTTCGTTCCATGTACAAGGTTTTTACAACTCAGGTCAGACTAACCAGCATAAAAACCTTGGATGTAAGAATTTGTAATTATTTGTAATTATTTCTTTAAATTTTTCTGTTTTGTTAGTGAAAACCTTACGCTGAAGCCAAAACCATCCCTACAGAAAGACTCTGTGTAGTGCATCACTCAGTATAATGGTTTCCACAGCTTTGAGCTGTATGAAAATTTCATTTTATACTTGAATGAGCAGCAATTAAGAGAGAAATATTGATTTGTTGCACAATAAAATGGATACATATTGGGAGGAATTGCTTGTGAGTGAAACTGATGAAGGTTATATTTAGCTGTGGAAAAAAAAAAAAAAAAGAGAGAGTTTTATTAGCAGTATTTGTAAATTGTATAAAAAAAGACGGACTCGTCTCCTTCTCTTTCATTTTCCCCAGGTGAAAGAATTATTACTCTGTCATCAGTCAGGAAGCTGCAGTTCATGGTAGCTTGTATCAAAAGTCTATATAATAATAATAATTAAAACAATGCACTATTTTGTCTTTCCACAATGAGTGCCAGAGTCAAACTGCAGGCACTGAGTGATAATTCCAGGAAGGCATAGACTTTGTAAAAACTTTTGACTATTTCTACAGCTAAAATTTTGCTTACTCTCCATATGGCCACCTCTTGCTCACCTTTGGTCAAAATGAAGGAGACGCCAGTTCCAAAACACAATGAGCCTGCCTGGTACTGCAGTACAAATCAGTGCTACAAAGCATCCCCATACCCAGAGAGGGCAATTACTTGGATAACTGAATGAATAGAAGGATTTGTGCTTTAAGTTGTGGTTTTTCACATTCAAATCACTGATCTGCATTTAAGAATACGCTGATGGTTGCATTTTACAAAACATGAGTAATTTTCATATAAGGTTCTGATTTTCACATGTTTCTAAGACTTCAAATTAAAGCAGCTTGATTAAGACATTCATATGTAAAAAAATCCACATTCAGGTAACTATTTGTTACCTAGTTAGTGGTCATATTCCAATTCCAGTGAAATCTTCAAGAAACCCCAACAGTATCTACAGCAGCTGTCAATTCCACATCATGGCTTTTGGAGAAGAGACAAAGAAGATATGGGCTCTGTAGAGGTACTTCAGAGACAAGCCACTCAGGGAATTTACAGTACTGTCATTTGTGCTCTGGATAAATGGAAGTCTTCTGTCTTCAGCGTTGTAGGTTTTTCCTCTGTAGAACCTAATATACTGTATTGGTTATTGGCCTACAGTTCTGCTGCTGTCTACCAAGACCATTTAACCAACTACTAAAGGTCTCAGCTGATATTCTTTACAGCAAGAAACTCTGAATTATGCCAGCTACATGACTACAGAGTATCAAAGCTACCTCATCACTGCTCTAGCAGAGGTTCATAATTTTGAGAAATCTTTACATTTAGAAACACTATGCCCATATTACAGTTACAATCTTTGCGACATAATCTCATGTCCTATTTTCCATTACTTTTTGAATGGGTAAGCCCTTTCTGAATATTAGATTCTCCAAAACACGCATGTAATAAAATTCCTATAGATTTGAAAGTAGGCCTGGACATCATCAGAAAAATAACAACAAAAAACCCTGTCAACTAACTTGAAGTCCCTCATGCATTTTTACCAATGTTATTTTTTCTACACAACATACTGTTACTTCAGTCCATCTGTCCAAACTCTTTTATAAGTGTTCCATCTGAAGGCGTGGTACAAACCAGTTGTTTCCTGGAATTTAAGAAGTCAAATCACAAACACGTTCATGTTTAAATTCTGCAATCTAGTGTTTAAGTGTTCTGTATTAAAGTATCGTTTAAGTGTTCTGTAATCTAGTTAACTGCATACTTCCCCAGTTTATTTTGAGCTATCCAAATCCACAGGTTTTTATGTATAATCTTAAAATTTATATTATCACACGCTGAAATATCACTTGAGACATTCATTACATTCTCAAAGATTTATGACACTATGACTTTGTCATTTACAAGGAAATAATGCAGATCTGCAAAGAACTTGGTAACAGCTGATTTAGAAAAGGTAATACATGAATTAAATTTGAAACCCTAGTTAGGAGAAGACTAAGTGTAGCACTGAAAGAATGATAATTCAGGTTCCTGTGCTACCAGCAAGAGTTTTGCATAGGGAAATGTAGGAAGTATCATTGTTCTCATGGAGTAATTGTGTACTCATTTCTTCAGTATTTTAGTATGAATGAAGAAAGGTTACATTTTCATAATGCAGATGCATCAGAGTAATCTAAAAATCAAATGGAGTGTTTAATTAACAGTTACAGTACAATGTCTGAACTCCTTTCACCTCAGAAAGAAGACTGTGCAAATGAGGAATGGCCCTTCCACATTTCAGATGAATACAGAAATAAAAGGGAAGGAAAGCAGCTCCAGCAGAGCTGTTAGCAAGCATCTTCCACTCACTATGTAGCCATGTCCCTGCTGCACCCATCTCCTTCTGTGCTCATCTTTAAGGACAGCTGTACCTTCCACAATAATTTGTTTGCATTTCAACTCTAATCTTGACTTGTACAATTCCCAACAAATTGCTTTTGCTCCTTTTTTATTATCTCATGCTCATTATTGCACTTTACCATGTGCAATGTATGGAGATGAGATTCCATGCGCAATCTATTGTGTGAGGTGTTTTAATCAATAATCTTGTTCTGCTGATTAAGCAGGGGCTTCTGTTTTGGCAAGATAACATTAGTTTCTCCTGTCATGCTCCAAAAGCTATTGGGAATCTTCAGCAGATCATTAGATATGCTACAATAAAGCTTTGGTACATTCTCTTTTCTTTCTTAAATTACTTCTTCACTGTCCTATCATTCCCCGTCACTGCTGGCACTGCATTATTATTACAGCTCCCCTGAAACTTGCACTAGAGCTATGTCTCCAGGCCATAGGATGCCATTTTCAATTGAAGCTTCTGCTTGAAAATATAAATTAAGAAAATTTCATTATCTCCTGCCAAGGGCCATTATTCACCACTGTTCTAAGGAAGATTAAAAATGCAAAATCTATGGACTTGAACAAATACTCCAGCATTAAAATGAAAAACAGAGTGCATCATGACTGGACCAGACCTGAAATACTGGAATCTGAAAAGCAGATTCTGGAGACACTTTAGCATGAGATGGGTCAAATGGACTGACTGAGTGAAGACTTCACCTTTAAGGGTAGGTAACATATGTCACATAAAGATATGTGCAGCTCCTTTCCAAGTGGATCTTGCAGTTCTTCGAAGTTAAGGCATACAAAATAAGGTCTGCATCACAATTTATCCTTCAAATGCTTTTGTTTTATATACATAAATTTGACAAAGATAGTAACATAGAAGAAACATTAGTGCTGTTTTGAAAAGGGTACGGGCTTAAGCTCATACCAGAAACAGACTACTTAGCATACTCCTAATGCATCAGCTTTCTATGAATGCAGTGTTTCTTTAAGTAAACTGGCAAACACAGAAAAGTCAAGTATATTTCACTTTAAAAAGCTAAAATATGAGATAGTATAAAACCACACTTAATAAGTAAAATTCATTTTGATAAAATTGTTAATACATTAAAACAAACTATTCTGGTATGTTTTGAAACTTTTAAGCCAGATCTGACAGTATTTCTCTTTCAGCATATTGATTCAATACTTAAAAGCTAGCATGATGACATGTTCCTGCATATTGCCTGCAGCAACCTGCTCAAACACCACTTGCCACACGTAAACTATGAGTTGTAGCACCACGTACTCCATAAGGTCTTCTTGTTCCTTATTCACCCTGTGTAAGTTGCAGTCTGACTAAAAAGCAATGGGAATGTGGGATGACTATGCTGCGTGTATTGACTTTTAACAGCATATTTTAAACAGAAAAATTCCTGAACCTCTTTACCCAGAATAAATGGCTGTCTTTACATATGTATTCCTAATGGTCTACAACTACCGTGTGCGGTGTGCTTCTGCTTGTGTATGCATATCACTAGACCTCCACTCCTGTTATTAAACTCTAAGTTATATATGTATGAAGATGTCAAATATTACTTAAATGCTATGTTTTATTAATTTGATAATTTATTTGATTAATTTGATAATTATTTATTTTTATTAATTTGAGCTTAGAAAGCATGTAAAAAACTTACTTATAAAATAACCAGAGAATAGATTTTTTATGTTAGATACATTAGATACATATGCATGCACACCCACATGCAACAGGAGATAAAACTATTTAAAGTAACATACTTAAATTCTGAGTTTCAAATTCACCTCACAAGAAATGTATTATTACATATCAGAAATGAAACCTAACTACTTAATAAATTGGACCTAACTAAAGCCTGAAAAAAAGACCTGCTAAAAAGCTAGCCCTGCTATAAAGCCTTGACTTGAAGCAGCCTTGGTCCCCCAGCACTGCACTATCCAGACTGCTATAGCAACTGCAGCAGCAGCACAATGCTACACCCCCAAAAGTGAATGCACACATTCGTACAGAGCCAAGACAGATGTAATCCTACTGCTGCCTTTTAAAAAAGTTACTTTTGCTTACACATGTATAAGATTTCCTAAAAGTTATTTTCAGGTTAGAATTCCTAAAACTATTATGGGGGAATGAGCATGCTAAAGAAAAGTAGCACCACTTTTACTTAGCTCAGAGTGAAAACAGATCTAGCACCTAGTTATGAAAACTACCACCACTTAGGCTGTGGTGGTAGTTTTCATAATCTAAGAAGAGAACAGGGGATGCATGAGCATGTAAGAAAGCAGAATTTGTCCATAAGATTTGTATTGCAATATTGGAAATCTTCCTGTGAGCATGAAAGCAGTAAAGTATGCTAAAAATTGTTTTGAAGAAATCGTAACCCGGTGTCAGGATTTCATGTAGACTCAGCAATATGATCACTACAGCAGTAACCCTGGTGGCTTCAGATGAAATGTATCTGGGGGATAAAAAGGTGAGAAAATTGTTTCTATTTTCTTTTTAAATAAAATATTGACGATTTCTTGAATCTTCCCAATTACTAAGTAAACATAACATTAGGAAGCTAAATAGTGTATAATTAATATTGTACAAGAAGGTGCACCATAGCTTTGTTTTTGTTTGCTCAATAAATACACAATAATATGTAATTGTGCTTTCTTTTTACAATGTAATATTTTCAGAGTTTAAGGGTAGGCATGATGAAAACTCAAAATAGACAATAAAACACAACAGAAAATATGAAACTCCCACAGGCCCTTTCTTCAGGTTACCACATCCGATTCACTATCAATATATGTATATTGGATCTGTATGGCAAAGTCATTTAACAGAGTGGTTTTTGCTTTCAACTTCTTACAATTTTAATGAATTTAGTTATGACACGTTTGTGTTTTAGTATTCATGTTTGCTAAATTTAAAGCAGTCACTGTTAAAAAGGCAGACCTTTCCACTTACTCCCATTGAAGCTATCACATCAGCAGTACTTTTTCTTTTCCCGGTTCATTCTTGTTCCAGTACTTTGTTTATCTGTGTAAATGCTATTATTATGGAGTTATCATTAATCTGAAACTGAAGCATCAGATCAAACGGGGGGGGGGGGGGGGGGAGGAGAAAAAAAAAAAAAAAGGAAATGTAGATTCCAGTGGAATAAGTAACTGTCATCTCTCGATAATTTTTGAACAGTTTTTATAATTGATCTTTCCATCCCTGCTACTTTCTACCATGTATGTGAAAGGCCTACTAAAACTACCAGAGCCTCTGAGGAACTGGTTGCAAAACACAGACAGGAAAATTAGGCATGACAATTAGGTGTGCAAAGCAAATGGAATAATCTACTTGTGAGTGATTTCTGCCAGGAATGCGCATGTGCAAGCAAAACCAAAACCTTGTAACAGCACAGAGGAGAGGACACCAACTTTTTAGCAAAAATGTTTCTAATGCAACCTTGTCTGAGGAAGAAGAAATGGAAATAAAGTCATATTCGTAATCTTGTCAGGTTATTTATGTATGTACACCCTGCAAGAAAAATGCAGTATGGGATTAAAAGTGTATGTCTTAGCACACAAACTAAGCTTAGCAGATCTGCACTGCTGAAAAGTAATCAGTTCAAAAGACCCAATTAAATGTTTCACCATTTAGGCAAAATAAATAGCTTGAAGCAGTGCTTATTTACTAATGAAAACTTTAGTAGTGCAGCATCATAATATCCGAGCAATTTACACAGATTATTCACACTGAGTGAACGTGAGTGCAGCATCACATCTTGTAGGTCAGGTATGTTTCGGATGAGAAACATAGGGTTGGGTACCAAGGAAGGAGCTTCACTGAGTGGTGTTTACTTCTGAGACACCGTACTACAGCAGAGCCACAGCAAATCCAAGAGCAAATCCTCAAACACTGTGTCTAACTCCTAGGTGAAACACTGCAACCAACTCACAGGAGAACAGACTCCCAGGCAGAGATCATAGGATAATAGCAAAAACCCTTTAAAACCCATTCTTGCAGCACTGTAGATTTTTTTTATCCAGGGCTTAGCATTCAGCATATTCATAATGTAGTTGAAAGTTATGGCACTTAAGACAGCTTCTGAGTCTTTATTTAATGAATAGCAACTTGAACAATTACAATTCCGAAAATTCGTAGCTTTATCCTTCACATTAATTTGTACAGATCTTAAATACATTTTAAAAAATCACCTGCTTTAATTACTAAAATAAGGTATTTCAATTGATAGAGGTGATTTGTTACCGAAATTCTTCTGAAATTTGGAAGACAGTACATTTGTGTTCGCAGTTCCACTGAACCTCCAGG
Organism: Aythya ferina; assembly: GCF_964211825.1. Lineage (NCBI taxonomy): Eukaryota > Metazoa > Chordata > Aves > Anseriformes > Anatidae > Aythya > Aythya ferina. The sequence continues at coordinate 19,857,980 of NC_140304.1, forward strand.
CCAGTTCAACGCAAAAAAAGATGGACTCACTGTGGGTTCCACGCATGTAGCACAGCTCCCCTGGCTGCAGAAATGTATATCCAACATAGCTGTAGCTTGGCTTCAACAGGTAACATGTACTAATTATGAAATTTACCACTGAGGTAGCACGAACTCATAAGGTCTTGTGGTTTCCCTCTACAATGGGCAGGAGGAACAATTTCAAAATGGGGTGTGTGTGTAGGGGTGGACCCTAACTGACCTTTAACATATATATTTCCCTTGAATAATGAAAAAGTATTATGACCTATATCAATTAGGAGCAATTATTTATAAAAACGTTCACCTCTTGCAGTTTGCATACAGAAAAATGATCACATTTTTAACAAGGGAAATGGGATATCACTATGCCCGACTTAGATTAAATTAGCAAGAAAGTTGTTATCAAACCATATAAAAGATACACCATAATAAGACGTGACCTTGCAGAACCTTGGAGCCAATTGGTGATTTTTTCCCCCTGTAACCCTTCCTAATTATCTCCAAAGTTGCAGACCCTTTTGTGGCAGGTTATTTTTCTGTGAATAGTGAGGGCTTTTGGGCTTTTAAATATTTAATTAGTCTTCTGATATGAGAATTGTTGCATATGCCAACTGCTTCGATTTTCAAACTGTGTTCATCCTAATTATGTTCAGATTTAGATTGGTCATCCCAAACCTCTCACTCTTGTAATTATTTACTCCTTAAAGATCATTCAGCGGAGAAATATTTTTTACCCTTATGACTCTTTCTTTCCACAAATGGCTTTTCTGGTCCGTTAATTACCCACTCAGAGGATTAGAGTTTGTAATAACGCAAGAGATCCTGCATGTAAGATGAGTTTTACAGGGTGAAAAAAAATAAATTGTTTTTTGTAAACTTGCCCTGGGGAATATCCCCTTTTTGAGTTATAATTTTCATCAACATAGGCCTTGTGCCACTGATGCATCTCTACTGATTCCACAGGGCTGGGAAGTGACTTGTTTGTATGGCTCAACAGAACGCAGAGCAAAATGCTGAGCATGAGGCCAAAAGACAACTTGGTTAATTTACAAGATTTATAAAAGTGTAATCTGCTAGCAAGTTGGTACGATCCTTTTCCTCAACATTTTTAATGCAGATTTTATGGCTTTAAAGTTATGTATATTAAACTGATAATTATTAACAAAATCTGCTGATTTTTTCCAGAAGTGCTGTCCCTTGGTTGGTGTCTTTAATCAACTCTGTAACAGTGGTGTCATTTTCTAATAAAATGTCTGAGAGTCCTCTCCACAAGTACTTTCTTTTCTTCTGAGAGGAATTCCTATCACAAAAGCACTGTTATTCATTACCCACAGCGATGGCTGGATCTAATTATCATCTACAAAGCTTGCAGGACTTCTAGGTATAGGACTTCCCCTGCACAAGTATCCTTCTGCTCTAACTTGTGAAGCACAATCCCACAATTTCCAGTTTTAAACCCAATAAAGTCTAGGGAGATGCTCTCATTTGCTCACTTTTACATCTCCAAAAATTCTGTGGATTCTGTGTTGTTTTGTTCTGTTTTGTTTTGTTTTCTACACAAGTCAAGCAGATTCACCTCTGTAAGAAACACATCAGAAAATTCACTAGCTTGACTCCTTCAACACACAGATAATCTTTAATTGTGTCAAAAATATTCCTAATCTAATCCTTTTATCAAACTGTCTACCACTGAAGAAGTCTCATGTGCCTGCACAATTAAAAACCCCATGTTAGCCATACATAATACTGTATTACATTTGATGCAAATCCTTTTCTATTGAAATAAGCACTGGGCTGACAGCAGAAAGTGGCTGATAAGAAAGCAACAAGGCATTGCTGATGGCATTCACGATAACTGAGCACTAACTCATATGTGTTCTGTCTGCAGCACATTACCCAAAGAGCTACTGTTTTAAATGCAACTCCAGGAGGTGTTCTTTTGCTATATCTCAGCCACAAAGGCAGTAAAATTATCTAAGAAAACTAAATATACAAAGTAAATGATGTTTTTCATACCCACCAGTGATGCTGGCACTACAATAATGCACTGAAAGCAGTATCAGTGCTACCACATCCTAGATGAGAAAACACCTACAGCTTCACGAGTGTAATAGTAGGGCTGAGTTCAATGCTCTTAAGAAATTCAGTTAACATGGAAAGGTTATGGGTTCAGAACTGGTTATTGTTACACTTAAATAACTCGGTCTAATTTCATGTATTAACGGTCATAGGAAAAGGAGCACTAAATCTGAGTTATATTGAAACAGTAATTTTAGAGTGCTAGAAAAATACATGTGTTAAATACATTTTTAAATTGTTCCTTCCTCATATATATATGTATATATATATATATGTATCACAAGGAGCAAGATACCTGAGAAGCAACAAACAGTAAGGTTAAAGATCACAGTTGCCCAGATTATTACTAAGAAAACATAGATGCCCTTGCACATACAATGACAAAATACATATCTTGCCATATGAAACATTACACAACCCTGTGTCATTAGGTAGAAAGACTTCTTCCTGTAACATGTTCAAATGCTATGACTTTGGTCAGAGCAGCTTGCTCAGTGAAGTTGTTCTGCTACCTAACTTATTTCATAAAAGTTACAGAACCTGTTTGCGTGTATGCTCGCATGCTGGAAGAAATCAAAATTCAAAGACTGAAATAGCTACTGTGTTTTAGTGCAAAGCTGAACAAATACGACTTTCAATAGTGAATTTGTAGTAAAGATTCCTTATTGCCACTGTATTATAGCAGGTTTGACATGGAAAAATTCTATGTGGTAAGAGCCTTTGCTCCCCATTGATGTGTCTACAGCAGGCTAAAAATATACCAAATACTGATTTAGTCTATGTAACACTCTTAAGACTGCATTAACTTCATTGCAGTAACTTGTTTTATAGGCTCAGATCATCATGACCTATAAAATGTTAGGCTGAAGTGCTTTAAATATCTGCTAACACCATGTGCAAGCCTGGGAGTACAAGGCACTGTGCTGTGAAGCGGCAAAGACAGTGCTCTTCAGAGAAAGTAGCACGCACTCTTATGTCACTGATATAAACAGGGTAAGCATGCTAAATAATGTATGAAACAGGCAGCCAATCTTTATATATATAACAGCAAGTCTATCTGAATTCTTTGTTTGATTTCATTTTACAAGTCCAAAGCTTTTTCAGATTGCTTCTTAAAAGTCTAAAAATTGACTACCATACTAAGTTAAAGAATACACATGCAAACTCATTTTATTTATAGTTTTTATATGAAAGAAAATAATTTGTGGCCACAGCATTTTTGCTAATTATTGTTCTGCAATATGTAGAAAATAAAATGGAAAAAGGGAAATTATCTATGTCTTTCAGTAATCATGGCCTATTTATTAAGCAATTAGGTTGCAATTTTCTTATTAGAGTGGGGAAAAAAAAAAGAAATGCTGTAAAATACTGTTACTGTTTGAATCTTTGATCCTTAAACTTTTCCACTTCAGCAACCTTGTTAATCTTGAAGTACCATGAATATGACTGCCTGTTTTTAGGCTATATGGCCTGGGCACATGCATAATCTATGGGATTCAATACAGAAGTGTTTTTTTTTTCTCCTTGTTGAATTCAACTAAAAAGCTTAATTGAGCCACAAAGGTCAGAAGGTTCTTTTTATTATAAGTAGGCGATTATTCTGTGGCAGAAGGAAATTTCCAGACTATAAGATCTGCTTACTTCTATACTCTGTAGCCACTTTTTAATTTTTAAACCACTGTTACTCTTCCATTCCTTTCCTCTGAATTAAATAGCTTCTCTGTAATAATTTTTAAATTCTATTTCCTTTGTGTTTCTAATGAACTTTTCACTTTCTTTGCTAGAGCTGGATTTATAATACTAGAAAGTACTCATAATTTACTTACATATATTTAATTCATATTAACCTGTCCTAATTTCCAATCTATACCCTTCTCTGCCCATCTTCACGTACCTTTTGCATGTCAGTTCTGCTTACTAAGTGATAGTCAACGGATTTCCTATAGTGCAATGAACCTTAACAGGCAGCTTTTAATTGCCTCGCATAGGAAACCACATCACTATTAATTCCACAGCAACTGTATAAAATAAAACTATTACTTCTCAGACTCTAGAGCAATTAGACCTCTCGGCTATTTGGCTAACTCTGCTTCATGATACCCAGTGCAGTTAATTATATTTTTTGATGTTAATAGTCTCTGTCAGTTTCAAGCATAACTCCTCTTTGATGAATATTTAAATTATATTTGAATAAAAAAATAATCTTGGTTACATTTCATATTCAGCAGTCATCACAGCTTAATAAAGGTCTCCTCGGCAAGGGTTGAGATAAATGGCTATATGAACACATGTAGAAAGTCCTAAATCAACTTATCTGATAACGTAGATGTTTTGGCTCAGTGTTATAGAGGATATATTGGGGTGGGAGGAATTAATGGGCTTCAATTATTACAGTATTATTCCACACAAACTATATTTGACACAGTAATATATAAGTAAATCAGAATTTTTTAATACTGAAGTTATGAACGCAACTGTAGCAGGGCTAGACTAGAAATTTCAAAACTATACAGAAGTCATACAAATTTCAACTATAAAGTATTGAAGGTTAAGCTATGTTGTCTCTGTCAGCTTCTCACAATCATCAGTAAATTACCAAGAGAGGTGATTACATAGCCAAAATATATAGAATATGACTACTTGTAGGCTAAACAACAGGTATACCTAGTAGAGGCCATTTCAGAAATCTGAAAAAAAGACCAAGAAAATCACAGTCTGAAAAATGTATTTTATATGGTACTCAAATGGACAAGAAACAACATATAAACATATAGTTACATTTATTTTAACACATAAACATCAAGGAAAGACTGATGATTATGTATATGTGTATACATGTATATATACCATTAACAGCTACTTCACCTTACCTGACTGCTCAGAACATCAGAACTTGAGGGTTTGTATTTAATTGACTAAGTAATACCACAGTGGAACAACACCATTAAAAATAATAAAATTTAAAAAAAAAAAAAAAAAAAAAAAAAACACTATTTTTAATGTGTAAACTAGACCTACTACTTTCGTATTAACTATTAATGTCAGTGAAAATGAACAATGCCAGATAAGGTGTCTGGGTGTTCCTCTTTTTTTCTGTAATAAAGCCAAGGACTATGGTATGCGTCATGAATATTCTAGGCTCTGTGATTATGCCTGGTTTATGAAAATATTCTACGTGTATTAATGTTTTTTCTCTGTATGAGTCATAACTAAGTCTTGAGATTAACACACAAGAAAACAAAACAAAACAAAACAAAAATCAATCAGACCGCAGCCTGTTATCATGAAAAGTGCCATTTAAAAATACAGAGCATTTTACACTTCTGCTACAGCAAAATACCGATGGCAGTACCTGCTGTACTAAGACCTATGTCTGCTTCAGATAAGTAAAAGCCTTCATTTTTAAAGGATGCTTAAAAGAGACATCTAATTTTGATAATTTTCTACGGTAAGTGTTTTGTGAGGCAGCTGTCAGCAAGCTGAAGCAGAAACCACTGGCATGCCAAAGCAAAAGGACCTCACAAATGAAAATCTGCACCAACACCACAGCCACTCTGCTGCACATGAATTCCGAGAATTTCCCTGTCTGCATCAGCATGTGATATCTTATGATCAATGCTGGTGTTTCTCTGACACGAAAAGGACAGAAATGCAAGCTCTTAATGACCAGAAAGTAGCAAAAGGCAAGGTACACCTCTTGTTCCGAGACACTTTTCACAACATGGTATCTTTAGCAAAGGGAGGCAATCTTCGTCCACAGAAGGAAAAGCAAGGAAAAAAGCACGAATAGCAGCAGGGGTCAGCAGAGCCTTGTCTGAGCCTGGCAGACCCCCAGGGAAATGCATACCATTACCACAATCACAGTCAGTTTTGAAGGGCAGAGGATCAAATCCTGCCCAGGAAAACTCTTTTAAGTCATGCTAAGAAATGCAAATTGGAGGTGTGGTATAGTTTTAACGCACAATCAACCTGGACCTGTGTGAGGCAGTTCATTTTGAGGCACTAAAATGCTTCTTTATGGAAGTCTCGCAAAGGCTCGAATTCAGTTCTGCAGTAACCCCACAGCTTGTTTTGCCTTCTAGTAGAGAAGATGTGCTGTTAGGTCTGGCGTTTTGGCAAGGCTGCTTCACTCTGAGGAGTGAGATTAATCAGCTATAGCAGTTACCTACTGTCCATCCCAGCCTGGAGTCTAGTGGCAGATTTTCTGTATTCACTCACTTTAGGGAACAGATCAAACTTGTTTTCACTTGAAAGGAAACTAATACAGTATGACGACGCTCCCACTGCAGACCTGACAAGCAGGAAAAAGATGAACACTCAAAAGATGTGTCGTCTTCCGAGGAAAACTTCTGATTTCTTCCAAAAATGTCTTGCTCTCATTTGTATACAGGATTTTTTTAAATGATGTCTTTGTTGGACATGTGAATAGATGGAAAAGAATGAACACCTCCGTTCTCCCACCCCCACCCTGGGAGGGATTAAGGCAAAAATAATGCCTCAGGTAAAGGAGTGGATAGGGCCCTTCCTTGATGTCTCTCTGGATCACCCTGTGGGGCAGGAGGCACGCCACTTACATTCTGAAGACCCTGCACTTGAGCGCAGCTGTCCCACCAGACAGATGATGGACATAACAGGTATTACCATGTGAGAAAAGTTCACGGTAACAAGAACGCAAGCATGAACTCCTCGCTGCTGTCATGATGGACATGGTAATTGAAGGCACATGTGTTGCACGGCCTATAGATAGGACAGGATACGTGCAACAGATGAAATGCTGACTGCTGGAAAAGATTTATGCCTCTTTTAATCCTTTTACCTTCTGCAGCGATGTTGTAAAATGGTATTTCAAATAGTTTATTCCCCAAGTTCATCTATTACACCTAACAGATTTTCTATTTATGCTTACCTATTATAATGAGGTTTGCTTTCCCTGTGCATAGTTAAAAAGGTAAATGATACTGATTAAATATGGAAGTGTAATATATAAAATATTATAGTATGAATTGTGGATGAAAATAAAATTTCAAGGCCATCTCCTAGTGCAGGGTGGATATAACCACCTTTCTGTTGCAGAACAAAAATAATCTGAACATACTAACTGTGAGACTGTATTTTCTAATGAATTTTTAAAGATTTGGGAATTATTCTTCTTTTCAATGATCGCAACTATGCTCCCTGTGTCATAACACAGATCAGAAATTCCTCTTTAAAAAAATCAAGGTATTTTAGCCATTATTGGGAGGGATCAATATTTTCTTTCTAAAGTTAGCATTAATTTGGCTGTCAACATTAATTGCTTGAACTTAATATCAATATGTATTATTCCATAGCTTCAGGGTTAATAGCTCATATTTTTTCTAAATACAAAACAGATTTTTTCTACAAGCTCAACAAATAGCTATAATGGCAATTTACTCAAAAAATAAGGTGTATAGATTAGAATGGATCTGAAAAAAAATATATATTTATCTGTCAGATTACCCAAGTATTTATATAAACACATAGGCAAAAAACATCATCTAATTGCATCTTTAAAATAAACAGGAACATTTCCAAACCCAAAATTTTAGGATTAAGAAGAGTGAATCTTACTAAAAAAAAAAAAAAAAGAAAAAAGCTTATTTTTAATTCAGAGAGAAAGGTCCCAGAATGCAAAAAAAGCTTCTTTGCACCTTAGTGTTACATTATAAAGTTGCACACACAATGTGCCTGAGTATTTGAAATGTATTTTGAGTGTGTCCTTACATGTATTTTTAGGGATCTGTTGTTATTTTAAGCTAACAGAACAGAAATCCAAACAGTATGTGGTACCTATGAAATCCTCAGTGCCTCTCCTAACAGCAAACTGTGGCCTAGGTGCAGCTGGATCCTGCAGAGCGGAGCTTTGAAGTTGAGGTTGGAGGCCAAAAGTCCTCCTTAAACGCACAGGTGGTTTGAAAATAACCCCAGCAATCCACCTGCAATCTATTTACAATGGAAGCTGTTATAAGCAAATTTTATCGTGTTAATTTTCAAATCTCCGCTGTGTCTATAAAGAGCAGTATTAGTCAGCCTTATCAACTTCAAAGTCTCATGACAGTTTCTGGCTGCAGTCACACGAACACACATTACCCGCGAGAAGCTGCAGCAATTTCCTCAGGCTGCTTTGCATCCTGAGCTTCCCTGTTTGTGTAATTCCTATTTCAAATGAAAAGGAAGCAAGAGAAATGTCCCTTGTAAAGGACAGGAGAGAACCAAGGAGTTTAAATCACCAAATATTTTAGAAATAAGCTTATTTCTACAGGCAGTCTGGTAAGATCTCTCAGACATGACTGCATGCATACGCTGGGGTTAATTATCAGAAAAGTGTGGATGAGGAGAGCGATTTTCTGAAGGTCTAGTCCCTTTCTTCAAAGCTTCAATTTTAACTGTGCATCTCTGAAGTTTACACGGAATCTAAATGCACGTGGAGGACTTTATGCTAGAATAATTGGGATGTAATTTCAAGGAGGAACTAAAAATTTAATAATGACTTTACAAAGGTAAAAAAGCAAAGCAGTGAAGTCATTAGTGTTCTAGTCGGGTTTCCTAGGAAAACACTACGTTAAAAATCTGAGCACTGTACAAAACAAAGAAAAGGAGAAAAGATTACGTTTGTTCTAATAAAGAGGAGCTGATGCAACACAAAATTTGTCACCATCTCAAAACCTCTCAAAGGGGAGGGCATGTGATCACACGGCTCTGTGTTAAACCGGAAAGCTCATCTTATTTTTCAATCTTCAGATTTCACAGTATTGATCTCATTACGCTAGTGTTTTCCCACTGTAGCTACAATAAATTTAGTGGAGTAACGTTGCAAATGAATGATGAATGTTTAATAATTGTCATGGAACTGCATTTAACTACAGGTCTAAAATGGACTCAAGTGGTCAAAAGCAGTGGCAAAGACACTGCTGGCTGAAGTGATAAAAACATTTAATTAACCCTTAAAAGTAAACACTGCAAGATGTTTAACAGCAATGTCAAAACTATTGCTGCTTATTTCTAAAGGTATAGAAGTTTTCCTTGTGATCAAATGTTCTAACAGATTAATTATTTTTTCTTGACAATGACAAAAAATAAAACCAATGAGTCTGACAGTCCTTCAGGTGAGCTATTTTCTATGCAATTGCTGCCGTCAGAATACAGCCGATGTGATACTTTTAGATACCAGATCAAGGACATGCACCGAGTTCTAGACACTTTGCCGTAGACAACAAAAAATTACAATCACCAGTGCAGTTATGAATAGATGAGATACAAGAACTTTTAATATTTTATGAGAAATTTGCAATATTGTTCCATGCTGGTAATAGAACAAATTGACTAACTTTCAAAAAAGATTTAACAAAGCAGAGGAGACATTTTTCTACTCATTGATGGGATCTGAGAAAGAAAACTACAAAATCAAACTTCCAAATTACTATATATGCTAGACAAAAATAGAAAGTAGCATATCAAATGATCTTTGCCACTTGTTCAGAAAATAGAATGACAATGATAAATTGTCTCTGAGCACAGATATGTTGAATCAATGTTTTATATATGATTGTCATGTCTTCATTTTGGATTGTTGAAAACAGGGTAAGACTGGAAGAGCAGGGAAGTTCAAAAATACTTTCTGCTACCATAAACATATAGTTGATTAATTGAAATGGGAAGATTCAAATTTCAGCTTTCCAGGAACAGTCTGATATCACTTTAAGCAAGATTGTGCCTCTATATTTGTCTCTGACTACCTTAATCTGTGTATTTACAGTAAACATAAGGAGGACTTTGATCAAAACACAACATGCATTTTACACAACAAGGAAGTCTACAGAGAGGCACTACATTTACAAAAGCAATTGAAGGTGGTTTCAAAGGGAGTTGACAGATTACAGGATGATGACACTGCTGCTGCAGTCTCAATGGAAATCTGGCTTGATCTAATTAACAACAATGAACCGGAACCACAAAATAATAATTCAAACATAATTTAAAGAAGTTATATCACCTTTTTACTACCTTAGCAATGGAGCCTTTCCCTTACTGATCACAGAACAAGTCATAGGTTCAACACAGAACAAAAATAAAAGGCTTGATATCTTTAATTTTCCCCTACCATTTGAAATTGAAAATTGATACTGAGCCCAAATATTTGACTACAGAAATAGAGAATGTCCAAGTGTTCACATGAATGTGATAAAAAAATTGCAACAGTAAGGACAACTTAGAGTGAAATGTTAGTCAAAAAGGAAGATTACTTTTAAGACATGACTATGTGTTACTGACTTCTATGTTCAAACAAAATATAGTAGCATGCAAGATGACTTGCATGTTTGATTTGCTATATCTGTGTACATGCACTGCAGAATTACCAGGTTATTCTCATTGCCCCTTTTTTTGGATTCCTCATCCTAAGAAAAACGCACTGGGAGAAAAAATTCCCAGCAGTCCTGAACTTTTCAACTCACTACTTTTCCTGAACTTATGTGGGGCAAAGGAGGAAAAATTTCAGGTTTTTTGAGCTTTACAGAAAAAAAATAAAAATGCAAAACACTTTTTATCTAGGCTTAGAACACCCTTGTAGTTAAAGCTACTAAAAATGCCAGTGACTGATTTGTGCTGACATTTCCACAACTGTCAGTACTAGAGGACTGATGCTCATATTCAGCTTAGATGCTCAAGAATTTCTATGAATATTAGTTCTGATGAAAGTTTTGTACTACAAACACTTTTATCAGCTCTTCCTCCATCTTCTATGACTGACAGTCACTATCACTAGGACCTAACGTAGCATGTGCTTGTATGGTTATATGCGTATGTACACACATGAATAATGACATGTAATCATCCTGGCATTTAATCATCCTGGCATTTTACATTTTAAGCATTTTGAAGGTGGGAAGAACAGCAATTTAAATTCATTCAAAAGAAACGTGTAAGTTTGCCAAGGAATGTAGAAGCTACAGCCATTTAGAAAAATTTAAGTGCTGTTTGGCCACGTAAAAGACAGAAATATAAGGAACCTCCAAATAAATTAATTGTTCCATTCCCCTTGCAGTTATCTTCCCACTTTTTCCTTTTGCACAAAGAATTGTAATAAAACCTCCCTAATTTTAACTGGTGATTTTTATTTCCTTCTAACATTACTACATAGACATAAAACTACCTCAGCATCAAACTGTCAAGTGCAACACAGCATTTTCTACAGTATATAGCTCTTACTGTTTTAGTCCAGACATTTTTTCCTCTTTGATTCTTAAAGTGACATATATATTTTTACCTTTGTGTCATAATTTTGTAGGCATCTGGAAGGAAGCATTCTGTGTTCTCCATCTGGAAAGGGTCAGCGTCACAAATTTTGTCATCTGTCCGTCCATAGTTAGCACTTTCTATCATAATAACATCGCTTCCTGGACACCGGAGGTCAATGGAGTAGCCTTCACAGGAGAGCTCTCTCCTAACCAAACCAAATGGTAGTGCTGCACGGCTGAAACCTAAAAAAGAGAAAAAAAAAAAAAAGTAGGATTGAGCCTAAGGGATATATTGCATTGGACTATTTTTCTTTTTTTCTGTCACATAGGCAATAACTCTCAATAGCGTCCTAAAGGAAGTGCACTTTTAAACAGTCTGACCCAGTACCATGTTAAGTGAAGCATCTTTCATGAAACTATCACTTCCTGACATCACTGCTGCTGTGTCCTTAATCTGGGAAGAGAGGAAGTTCCTCTTCGTTTCTAACCCTCGACAGGGCAGCATGTCTGCACAGTTACCTTGCACATTTCCTGTTCCCACCTCTCTTCTCTCTGCTTCTTTCTCCCCACTTTGTGCACAGACAGATCATGGTGGAAAGTGGGTAGTGGCAGAGCAGGCTGGAGTTGCACATTCAGAAGTAAATTAAAAACAAAACAAACAAAAAACACCAAAGGAGCAAAGCCATAGCTTCAAGTTAATTTATTTCTATCTCCCTTTCTCCAGAAAGAGTTCATTTTCTTTTGCTCAGATACTTTATGTCCCCAACATGGACATGTCTGTGCCACTAGATCTAATATATGTGCTGATACATCACCTAGCTGAACTCCCATTCTCCTCGCTGTGCCTTTTACAGAAATTAAATCACAAGCAGAAGCTAGAAGGTTTTGAACAAATACATAAATGACCAATACAGCAAACTGCACATGTGTACTGTATAAAATCTTCCTGTCCCTCCCAAAAATGACATATATGTTTTAGGGAATTCTCATTTTTAATATTTTTTTCTTCATGAGAGAATTCCAGAAAATAGGTAAACTATCTAATGAAGCCACACCAAATGCCTTAGAAACAGAACAATGGTCCAGATGCTCATCCAGATGTATAGTCTTTTATAGACATTTCTTGATGCACAATATATATGTCAAAAAACTGTACCCTTCCTTGTACATAGCTACTAGTATATTATTAAACAAAATATTTTCGTTTCTTACAAAATGGGGGCACTACTGTGTTTTGGAGGATGAGCTGGGTAACATGATAAACACTTGTATCTTGAAGGTAGTAAATCTCCTGTAAATTTTCAGCGGAACCACAGATATTTCCTTTTTTTTTAAAAAAAAAAAAAAAGTCATAGTAATGGAGTAGCACAAGGCCATTAATATTTCAGTGCAGGCTGTTAGAGACAAGTTATGACGGCAAAGAGAAACAGCTAGTAAGTATGGAAAGTTGCTTCTCTGGTGTTTTCAAGGCAAAAAAAAAATCTTTTTTTTTTTTTAAAGTATGATACATTAGAAGAGGGAAGGAAGCAAGGATCTAAAAAGATCAAGAATAACTTGAGATAACCCCTTGACAGCAAATTTTCATGTGAACCCGAGGCTGTCACTTTTTCTGCTGAATTAATGACCTGTGGATTCGAAGTCCTACTGTATGAAGGTGATGATGATCTGCTAGGACTGCAAGGAAGAGCTGCTGGGAACAACTGCACCAGTGTCAGGATGTGGCTCCCTGGCAGCCAGAGCCCATCGTCCCGTCCGCCCGGCTCCCCTTCTGCACCAGTACCAGGTTTTACTCCCCCCCATGCAGAGGACTAATGCTTGGGCCACCCTGACCCCTGGCTCCCTCCACATCAGGAGATGTGCTCCCAGAGGAGCAGCTCCTTGGCCTGCTCGCTGGACAGGATCTTGCCCTGTCACAAGGGAAGGGCAGGCCAGGGCGTAGCAGCTGCGTCTGCCTCTGCTTTAAATTTTACAGAATCTCATCTGACATGAAATGGGTGTTGCTGCGCTGCCAGTGTTTTAGTATTTGTTAATAAGAGAAGAGGCCATGTTGCTGTGGAAAACACAACAATTCCATCTAAAATGCACTCCTGGCTATAGGTTTGGCTGAGCATGTCATGTGTAATAACAAACACTATTATTAGAGGCTTGCTGAAGTATCATGAGCTGAAAGCTGGAAAGAGCTGAAATGCGAATCACGTTAACACCCTACATATTCCTCCCATGCAGCAGATTAATACAATGAAGACAGAAGCTGCTCACGGCTTAGTGAGGGCGTGAAATGGGCATGTAGAGGGGCATGAACAAAGTCCCCACCACAGATAGGAACAAAGCCCCCACTACACATGCATGCCCAGGCTCCTTTGATTAATTACCATCACGACAGCCGCAGTGGGACCAAAAATAATGCTACCAGTGACTGCCATTCCTACATCCTACTGCTCCTGTCAAATTTAACACCATCCCCATAAAACTCGATCCCTCATGGCAACGGAGCCTGCACTCCCTGCATGCAGCAGGGCTGCCTCCAGCACAGGGCTCCGTCAGCCCCCTCCCATGGGGGCCCCTCGTGTGCCATCACATAGCCCCACTTTTGGGTTTCCGTAAGCAAGAAGGAAGCCACGAGAGGGGACACAGCTGGGTCTGCTGCCCAAAGGGGATTTTTGGTGAACGGCAGAGCACGGGGACCAGGCTGATGCCCCTGAGGTCTCGGTGGCTGCACAGGCAGCGTGCCTGCAGCAGCAGGTCAGATGTATGGATCACTGCAGTGCCAGGCTGACAAAACCATACCAAGCTGGTTGTGATGAGCACTGAGCCCTTCCTGCAGACCCTGCAGCACAGCCAGTACTTCCGATAGGAAATATTTCAAATTCAAAGACAAGACCTCCAAGATTAACTACCTGCAAATCTTATTTCATCATCTGTAGCAACTGGCCACTGCCATAGTACTGTGAATGTATTTCATCCTGCAATTTTTCTCCCTGCAGTCATACAGGAGAAGTTCTGTATTAGAACAAACATTAAAAATGCTAGACCAAGGTTAGGTCACTCCACCAGCAACAGAAGACACACCTGAGACTGTAACGTAGGTGTGATATCGCAAAAGCAGCAAGCCATAAAGCCAAACAATGCAGCATGTGGTAGGTGGGGAGATCACTCTAAGGAACCACTATGGCGCAGAGGGAATTTTAAGTAAATAAAATAAATAAACATAAAGTCTACTAACAAAGCTGCTGTGATGTTTATTCTGAAGCTTTATTTGTAATCTTTTCCTATCAACAAAGAAAACAAAAAATAAGCATATCAACAAGCAAAGTGTAATTCAATCCATCTTGCAACCCTGACAATCGAAGAAAGAACTAGTGGGAGGCCCTGTGAGCGAAAAATCAATATCGCAGCTTTGTGCCGTGCAAATGTGAATACTGCCAAATAGCAGTGCTTAGGGTAAAATGAACTGTTTTGCTCCATTTTCTCCTCTCTGAACAAATGATTTTGAAACGACGGCTTTTTTTTGGAGCTATAAAATGTCAAGCAATAACTCCCTGCGCTTTAGGCAAGTGATTGGAATAAATACCTCTTGGCAACAGGTGCAATGACTTAGGACTGAAATTGATTTACATTCAGGAGATAATTCCCGATAAACAGATGCACTGCCACAGGATGGAAGTTTGAAAGACCGGCATCTGAATGCTGCTGCCTGGTTCTGCATCATTCCAGGGCTTTTCAGACATAAGTATGTAGCTCTGTCAATAATTACTGTTGTCACCAGTAACTTTGTATCTCCAGTGCAATTCGTCATGAGGATTTTCAACACCATCTTTTCTAACCAACCTGTATTCAGCCCGCTGCTTGTCTTACTGCACCTTGCATAAATGTGTTTTGTTTGGCCATCCACCTATGGCTGAAATCAACATTCCTTGTTTCTGCTAATCACTTCGAGGCAAACTGTGCCATGGATGACACCGCTCCTCTCTACAGAGGAGTGTCCGTGTAAAGAGCTGCCTGACTGCCACAGACCCTTCTGGGGCCAGGGCTGGGATTTCCAGCACAACCTAAACAGCAACTGAAGCAAGTCTCTATTACCACATGCAGCGTATGCTGTCTCTGATTCATTTGAGTCTGTATATATTCATCAGTGTTGTGTGGATTTTTTTTTTTTTTTTTTTTTTTTTTTATGCTAGAAGAATAATACCTAATGAGAAAAAAGAGCGTGTTTTCTGTCATGTTAACCGTTTTGATTACGAAAAAAAAATCCTGGCAAACATATGTTTCCTGCACATTTTATCTGTTCACAAATTAGTTGGGTGCAGGCTCTTTATTCATAGAACAAAATAAACTGCTTTTACAAAATCACCGTTTTAAAAAAAAAAAAAAAGTAAAGGGGATTTTCAGTGGTAATATGCATTCTTTAATGCTTTATTGGTCAATGCATGTACAGGAACATGCTGAGAAAAAAATCAAAATGGAACATCACATAGAAATCTTTCCTCTTATACTTTAATCTATAAAATGAAAAAACAGACATTTTGCAAAAGAAATGTAACTTAGAACTGGGTTTCTCAAATATATTAAATTCACATTTCACTCTTTTTTTTTTTTAATATATATAGATTTGCAATGCCTTTTACCATTCTACCATCCTGGTTCCTTAATGAAAAATGATTTGTCTATAGAAAGGTAACCTAAATTTGTCAAAGTGCAATGAAAAGTTAATAATTCACAGCATCCTGCCCACTAGCATTCCATCTTTTTGAGCTGTCAATAATAAGAGAGTGTGCTAAGTTTGGTAGATAAAAGCAAAAAGGAACCACTACATTTGAATGTTCACCCCATACAGAGGAAAAATAGTGGAATGTAAACAGGCTAACATCAGTACTTCTCGACATCAGAAGCAAGGAACCTTTGATTAAAACTTAAAGCACAGAGAAAGTCAACATGGAAATACAAAATAATTTCAAAGAATGCAGATACTAGGAGAACTGAGAATCCAAAACAAATCTTTGCAGAAATAAATATATATGTCTCGGTGAGCAAGGAAATATTGCTTCTTGTGTTATTTGGCTCTAACAGAAAGGTCTTTTGAAAAGAACACATCTTTTCAAACAGAATGTTTACAGTTGTCTCTTTCACAATCTCTTTTATTTTACCAAATCATGAAACATGATGATTCAAGTTCTACACAAGATGAAGCAATGCATCTTGGGCAGAATTTCAATAATATATGTTGAACAAATGCAGAGCCCGACGCAAACTGTATGCAGCATCTTCTCCCTCACTCAGCAAGGTGCAGACACGCACGCACAGAGGGTGCACACAGGCAGCTGAACACACTTTCCCATCTGAAAATCATGCAAATTCTCAACATGGGTCCCGCAGAGCATTTATAATTCTGCGAAAAAAGCCTCAGCATCCTGCAGTTTCTAAAGAATCCCATGAACTATGCCAAGGGAGACTTTTCACTCTTGTCTCTCAGTGCTGTATATATTTCACACAGATAAGCGTGTTATTTTGTAAAACAGCTTTTAAATTATCCAGTACTGGTCAACAGATCACTACCAACGACTAAAACGATAGAGGCAATTTAAATGACAACTGTGCTTTCTAATTCTATCTTTGAAGGGAAAAAAGTCATTCTGGCAACCATGTCTATTAAAAGATTACATTGGCACAGTGAGAGCTTCTGATACTGCACAGAGGTCTGGAGTTCACAGCACTCCTCTCTTCTTTCACTGAAAGCCACCAGATAGCACACGAACAGCCAGAGCTCCGGCACGGCAGACAAAACCCCACTGTTCCAGTCTGGATAAAATTAGGCAGGAAGCGATCATTTCAAAAATATTCTCTTATAGCTGTATTCTTTGCTGTTTTAAGTATAGACTCATTATTTTTATTTAAGATGATGGAAGCAGAGGACATTAGAGAAAAAAGGATTAGTTATTGAAGGAAATCTATTTTCTGGGAAGATACATCTTTCTCTCTCTTTTTTTTTTTTTTAACCCATTCATAAAAATGGGATTAACTCAAAACAATGTACATGAAAGTACATTCATTATTAGAACTTTAACAAAGAGGTCTGAAGCCCTAATGAACACACTTCATCATTTAAATGTGCACATAAATTACGCTGAAGCAAGACAACTATTTCATTGAATAAATTAGCTGTGAGGGGGGATTTTTAGCACTCCTTTCAAGAGTTCAGTTTCTCCAACATACTCTTGTACATTTTAATTATTTGGATAAAATCTGAAAGCCCATCTCTTGCAAAATAAAAATATGAATTGCTAGCAATAAGAGCTTTCAGAAATATTAAGTAGCTAATAGTGGCTTTCTAATAAATACTTTTTAAAAATTATTAGACTGATTTAGTCTAAAAATCATTTAAAATTTTAAAAATCTTTGTCAGATTCAGTGTTTTCCAAGATTCGGTGTGAGCAGCAGAATTACAACAGTAAGTAATTTTCTGTAATTATACACTTAATATGCAGTGTGCATAAACACAAAGCACGGTACGTCTATTTAATGAAATTCAGGACAGAAGCCTGAGTTACGCCCTCTGACTCACACTAGGACGAGTCCTGCCTTCCAGGCTCCCAGGAACTTATTACAATTTTCCTTGTGTATTTTACAGTCTCCATGCAATTCTCAAAAATATCCCTGTGAGGCTCTCTTCAGCAAAAAAAGAGTCAGGGCTTACCTGCCTACACCTTGTTGAATGATTCAGCAAAACCTCAAGTTAGTAGCAGCATCTTAGCTTTTTAACGTGTTGATCCTTCCTGTGTATGGTTGGCAAGCATCTCATTTAAATTCACCTAAACAGCTCTCACCCCTCATGCATAAGGGTGAGAATGTCTCTCTCCGAGTTGTTCATGATTTTTTTTTGGTGGTGGTGGTATGTTATTGTTGTTTTTTCTAATAGCAGGACAGAAGAGAGTGCTACATTGTCAGAACTGCAGACTGGAGTCCTTCAATCACCTGGAACAAGAACAGCCCAGACAGCAGCTGTGCAAGCATCCCCCATATTAGTCCATCATGTCTCAACCCTATTTTGAAGGAATCACCACTATGGGAAAAGAGATAGTTTGGTCTTCATGCCCATTTAATCCTTCACCTCCCTGCTGAGGCTGCCACAAGAGTGCTAATTAATGCTAAACTGTGAAAATGGGCTTCTGCACTTTGCATCCAGCCACACTGAAACTGGTTAGAAACCACTAATTCCTTTAATGAAAGTCACCAAACCAGAGACTGGTTCCTGGCAGCATTTTAGCAATGCCTACATATGGCAGATGGAAACCATGTGATTTAAACATGAAAGTCTAAATATCTAGTGCAAAAATATGCATGTTGTTCGGTTCTCACTTAGAACCAAATTTTACTCTCATCTGCATGCACCTTTCCCATCCCTTTCAGTGGAAGCTGCATGCATGAGAGCAAAACTTTGCCCTCTTGATCTAAAATTATCCCAGTTTGAAACAGTATTCATCTGTCAATGATATTTCTTTTCTTTTGCCAGCCAGATGTCTGTTCTCAGGCTGCAAGAATCTCCTTCCTTTTTTCCTTCACATCACACACACTTGATCCTTTGCCAGCTCACAGAAAGCACTCTACCCTTTTCTTTCTCGCCATTAAATACATTGCATCTTCAAAATTTCTCAAGGCAAATAAGTCCCATGGTCTCTGTAAATCCACCTCCTGGAGGTTATCTCCAGTTTACCAACTGTGAACTCGCTGAGCACACCACCTGTCAGGAAGGAGAAGCTTCTGAATTAGAAACAAGCTCAGAAACAGGGAGGTAAGACACACAAAGGGTGATGTGTCAGTAATGTCGTGTCAACAGGATTTCCTGTTGAATTATTTCCTCTGTACAGGATGTTGGTAGCTGAATAAAAATAAATATTCTTTAATTTTCTATAAAAATGCATTTTGACATCCATTTATATTTCTAGTTCTCTCAATCATTTTTGATTGGAAACCATGTGTTCGAGGGGGTAGGGGAAGAGGAGGAAAGGGCTATGATTTCCATCAGCATATTCAGAGTGAACAGCTGACAAAAGAAACATGCTTTTGTTCCCATCTGAAGAAACCCAAAGCCTCGTCACCTCAGAGGTTGATAGGAACCATGCAAAGATGTACCACTTCCTCAGAACTATGTGCATGGGTGAAAGTTAAATCATTTCATCAGATGACATGTTGATTGCCAGCCATAAGTCTTGGTGTGCTGGGCTCTGCCTTCTAATATGGGTTATACCCTAACCTGCCTAACAACAAAGCAAAACATTTAGTCGCACTAAAATGTGGAGATGGATTCTTATATTCTGCCTCATGTTAAAGAATGTTAATCTACAAGTGACAGAGTTTAAAACACCAAATATGTATATGATCCTCAACAATTACCATAGATTTAATAAAAAATATTGTATGATTGCTAACACATAATAACATATGAGATTGCAGCTGTAAGATTACGAAGGGGGCATTTTCTTGTTTACAAACAGTTTTACGTATACATTAACAACAGAACCAAGCAACAAAGGAAGAGTTCATATGCTCCTCGTTTCAATAAAATGATGGGGTGGAGTCAATTGTCATGGTATAATTTACAGTGGAAAAATTATGTGGTTAATTTTAATGACAGCAAGCCACTTCATCCTTAAAAAGTGCTTATGAGTATGCAAATAGCAGAGTAATACCCCTTCTCATTCAGTGTAGCTTCTGAAATGTTTCTGAGGACTCAGGAGTAAAAGAAGAACTCTTGGAAACAAAAAGGCCCAAGATCCCACAGACAAAACTTATAACCCAAAATACAGAGTCATACCTTTTGAAATCAAGTAGCACAACTATGTGATAAATGTACTTGAAAGTAAGTGTGTCGTCACTTCAAATATTCCCACAAATAGATATGAGACAAGAGTAGCAAGCAATCTCAAAAAATGCCTGTCAGAATGAAACGCTTTCTTCCTGACCTTACTTTCTATGAAATACGTGTGGATTTCTACGAGACTATTAGAGAGGAGAGGGATATACCATACACAGTTTTTACAACATACCTAAATTTCTGGCAAATTCCAGGAATAATGGAGTAATCCTACACAGATACTTGGCAGCATCTTCTGAATAACAAATTGCATGAGAAAAAAAAAAAAAAAAAAAAAGGAAAACTATTTAATGGTTTAGAAATAAAAAGGTAATTTTAAAAGTCCTAAGGACTATACACAATTCTACCATGCTCTCTGGGAAGCAGGCAGTTCCAATGGCAACAAAGGTACTGTTACCTGAATAAAGGAAATATGCACCTCTGCCACCCTGTCCAAACGCTGTTAATGACCTCGAAAGGAATCCAAAGGCCTCTTTGCAAACAGGTACAAAAGACAAGGGAGATCAATTGGCAGGAAGGCTAAATTCCACCTGAACTCAAATTCAGGACTTCTAAATTTGGATTCCGATTTTTATTCCTGGAATTCGTCCTCCTTCCTACAACTGCTACAATATGAGAGCAAGAAATACTGTCAGGTTTTAGAGAACAGGCTAATGAGTGCTCAAATGAAATAAATGAAAAATCAGGATCCCAAAAATCTCTGAGTACTAAGACAGAAGGTAAACAATTTCCCATAATTATGTGATAGGAGTTCTATAATTAATGCTATTTACATTAGAAAGTAACAAAAGGGATGAATGCACACTGTAACACTTCAGAGAAAGGAAAACTTTGCATTTGCTAATTACCACTATTTAGAAACACACATCTAATAGCTCAACGACTGTGTTTCCAATGTTGTTCATTGATCTTAATATGACTAATAATAAAAGAAAGGACCAGGAAAGCTCTGCATCAGACCAGGAAGAAAAAAAAGAAAAAAAAAAAAAAAAAAAACAGAAAAAGAAAAACCACAGTGGCATGTTCAAGTATGAGCTCAGCATCAAGCAAGGCAGACCCACTGCACTGCTACTACAGATGTGGAAAGTAATTTCCTCACTAATTAACCCATTATACATAGCATTTCACCATACCAGGTCACAGTTCTGTGTGAAAAACATCCTTCCCTAAGTGTCTAAAGCAAGAATTTCTGAAGAAGGCAGCTGTGAAGTATAAAAGATCCGATTGCTCCACTTTTTTCCACACCAACTAAAACGCTGCTTTCCTACGGAAAGTACCGTGTTCTCACTATACATTATTTAGGTCTACAAACAGGCGGCCAGCTCTGGTGAGTCCACGGGGATGGTGGGGGATCTAATGGCCAGGCGGGGAGGGAGCAGCCAGGGGGCTGCATGTCCTAGGGGCTGACACCTTCTCTCCCGTCTTGGTACAGCCAACCCAGCCTTGCTCAGCTGAATGCCAGGGTCTGGCTTCACCCCCAGTCCCACAGCCTGTCAATCCACACACGCTGCTGTTTCTCCAATGGTGGTGAGTTTTATTAATGAAGATGATTTCCAGAGTGTGCTCAGAGCGTGTTAAAGCAGCCGAGGTGGCAGTGTAATTGAGGAGGGAGTTGCTAATCTGCTGAGGATGCCAAGGAGGGAAGGAGAAGGTTAGGGGTGTCCAAAGGAGGCAGAAATGAGCAGGTGTTAGGGTAACCGTTTAAATTAGGCATTCTGACATAATCATTTATAACTGAGGATTCAGACTCCCTTGAAGGCACTGAAGCTGGATCTCCTATCTATTCTACTTCGTAAGGAAGCTGTTTTCTTTTCGTACAAATACCGATTTCACCAAGTGTACACTACTACAAAGCAAACTTTAGTTAATGAGCCTGTTCTGTGCATTACACAATTCCAGAACAGAGCTGCAGTGTCTATCTGGGCTCTGTCTCTGTTGAATCTGAAGTTCAGATTGTTACTGGGTTTCAACAATGCATGGCCCACGTTATCTTTAAAAACACAATGCAGAAAATGTTGGAATTCCGAAACCAAAAATAAAGCTACTTTTCATAACGATGGTTTTCACTTGCACAAGCCTCTAGAAGATGACAAGGGTGCTTTATGAATCAAATACAAAATACAGAAATAATATTATCTCCCACTGAAATGCTGTCATCTCTGAATGATGTGTTGAGATCCAACATTATACAACTCTTCATAGTAGTAATTTTGCAATATTTTATCTACTTGAAAATAATAGGGAATTTAGGTAAGTAGAATCTTAATTACCCCAATTAAGTTCTCATCCTGCATCACTAATGTCATTGTGAGCTTTGTCATTAACCTCACTGAGTGCAGGACAGATTCCTTAGAATTTAACCTGGACACTCAATATTCTTGTCCTAATGAAAAATGCATTAATGAGCTTCATTATTCTACTCCATTTTAAAGAAGCACCTTCAGCAGTTAGTTTCCCTCAAGAGCCTAATGGGGCACTGGTACACTAGTGAGCTAGGACTTCACTCTAAGTCTTTTTATGGACTCAGTGAACTTCATGTTCAACCCACCAAAGGGCGAGCAACACCCACTGACTCACTTGAGGAACTCCCTGTGGTAAAGCTGACCAAACATGTACAAACTTTTGAAATTATGACTGAGGTAGTACAACTGAAAGAACAGTCACAGTGAAATAAACACAATGGAAACAAAACTAAAATTCCTCCCTATAATTAAAAAATGACACAGATTTTCTACACAGAGGATCCTCAACCTATTTCAATCACTACCTTTTTACCAGTCATCTATTGGGAGACATTCCAGTAAAACTAGTGATCTTCTATGACCTTCATTTTATGTTATTAAATGCAGCAGACACCTCATGCTGAATATGAAATAAAAAATATGCAACCCAGGAAAGTACTTTAAGAAAAAATGCCCTTTGGAGGACCCAATTTCAATCTTGATATATAATGACACAGATTTGCTGGTGACATTTGAATAAAAATCTCAATTATATAAATTATTGTGTTCAAAATTCTATTCTGAATTACTAAATTTAGAACAGGCCCTGTAGATCAGATTGAGCCAATCCTTTATAAATGTGGGAAATACATACTTCAGATTCATGTGATGTTAGATCAGACTAATTGTATTCCCTGTCTTTAGCCACATATTAGGAGAGGATTTTTGTTTCAAATATCAACGCAACTGGTGGCAGTAAAATACCTCCCAAAGATCAAAATACACTCTTCACATACATAATTGTGGCTGATCTATTGCTAATAAAGCCTTCAAGGAGAAAGCAACGTGAATTGCCAGAACAAGGGAAACCAGTGCTTACAGATACTATTTTATCATTCCTATAGCTTGAAGAACAACAGTGAAAAGTGTCACTTGTTGCAGTCCCCTGCCTCTGAAAAAACAGGGAGGGGGCCAGGGGGAGAGGCGGTGAGTGCAGATGTCTGTTATCCCTGCCAGTAAATACAGATTAACAAGTCATTGCTCACTGTAATATCCACCGAATTTCAGTTAACTGCTGTCTGAGCGACCTGCCTGAAATTCCAGAAGCTCAGTGCTGAGCCTGATCTGCGGCAGGTTTGAGCAGCATCAGCCTGGGCTAGCTGTAGCAGGGGTGAGGGGTTCTCAGGCTTGGAAGGGAGGGGACTTACGGAAATCCCTTTCCCTAATTAAATCTGAAAACGAGAGTTTGAAGTGGTAAATAATAAATCACAAAAAATCCTCGGTCTGGTTGTCAAGGAAACCAGTATGCCTCTGCCATAATCGCTGCGAGCCCAGTCGTGCCCTCGTTGACTCCGGGCCATACCCCACGTTCCAGCCTGAGGCCGAGTGAGCAACTCATGCTCCCGGCCGCCTGAGGGCAGCGCCAGCCGGGGGGTTCGGGAACGCATCCTTCGGCCCCCAGCCCGCCACAGGGCCTGGCTGGCGGGGCAGTGGCTCTGGAAGGTCTCTGCAGTTGTGTTTACTCGATGGCCATTCCTCGTTTACCGCTGTTTGCATCTTGAGCCTGGTTATCTCAGCCCGCCACAAGCCCTGGGAATCTCCAGCTCCCTGGCACTCCTACTTCCCGAGCATGCCCTGCTGCCAGCAGAGACCGCTCCCTGGTTTTACTCATGGACATGCAATGGTTTTGAGAGTGATGAGGAGGGAAAAGGAAGTACAAGACAAAATAAATGCTTAAAGCACATACACACACACACAAAGAAAAGAAAAAAAATAAAAATTGATTCTGTGCCAAGTCATTTAGGTAGCTGACTGCATTACTGTCTTTTTCCCCTGTGATGATAATTACCTTTTATAAACATCTAAAGTTGTTTTTTCCTTCTACGTTTGGTGGAATTGCACATCATCTCTGGACACGCACCAAACTTGGAGCACAAGCAATTCCCAGTACCCCAACACCAGGAAGGCCAATAAAGGGAAAATGCTATATTAGTGTCCCTATCTCATCCTTCAAGAAATCCTGAAACAGGTTTTAAAGGAAGTATCTTCAAAGTGAGGAAATAGGAGGAACGACAGGCAAGTACATTATGTTCCCAGTTGAATTTAAGCAATAAAAAATCCAGTGAGACAGGGAAGGATTGCTGGGGGGAAAAAAGAAAATCTGCCCTTAGGAACTAGTGAGTAAGACTACCAGAAAGATTTCTAACAGAAGAACTGTGACTGATCCTTGTTTGAAACGCTGCAACCATTTGACCATCTATTTGCTATTTTACCAATGGATAAATCTGATTTTAATTCTTAATACTATTCCATGCAACAATCAATAAGCCCCTTTATACACATATATTTATAATATTAGTTTTAGCAAAATACATTTATTAGTGTAACAAGACTGAGAAGCCCTGGTGATTTGAATTCTTTGCTGAATGTTATTTAACTGATCTTTGTTTCTTTCAACAGTTAAAGAATGCAAAGGATTTAGCTTAGGATCCAAGTTGCACTGGGAGACTCTGGATACCCATTACATAATTCCTGAACTTTATTATGACATCACATTTTGGTAAATGTCATTTACAAATTTATTTTTATCCATTAATCAAAAGAGTATAACATGTTAATAGCACTTTCTTCTGTCTGTTCATCAGCAGCTAAAAGAAAGCTAATTGTTTAGTTTTATTGTGTCATCATTGTGTCATCCCCCCCCCCTTGTTTTTGTGTGTTTGGTTGGTGCTAAGCATCTCAGGAAGCCATGGAGCAACAATTCAATTGTTCAACTATTCCAACATAAACTAAGGACATCAGTAAAATCCTTTGTTCAACAGATTTGTAAGCATGCAATGAAAAAAAGGCAAGAAATTTTTGTTCCAGATCAGGCTCAATCAAAACAAAATAATTCATTCCCCAGACCAAACCCCAAACCTAGCCATACTCCTTTTCCCTTTGAAGCCCAATGTAGGTTTTTGGTAGCTAAGTGAACATGGGCACATTCACCTTTGACCTCTAGGTCAAAACAGTTCTTAAGATCACAGCATCATACGACAATTCAGGCTGAAATGGACTTCTGCTTTTTCCTATCCACTTAATAGATTATTTGATCTAAATACCTCTTCCAGATAAAAACCTAAATCACATATAGGAAGAATTATTCCTACATCATTTAAAAACTGAAGTCCCTGTCGTTGTCATCCCAGTTAAAAAGGTGCAATTATGGATTAATTACAGCCAATTGCAATAATGCATATTAGTATCTGTATCACTGCATATGACTCTAAAACTCAATCACCTTAAGAAAAAAACATGAAAAAGACAAATAAAGGTTTCCATTAAAAAGATAACGCAAAAGCAAATGAATGTGCCATTTGGGCATAAACATGCTCATTTGCAAAATATGCATGCAGCATCCATCAGAAGAAAAAAGGCCTTTAGCTGATTTACAGATAATTTACTATGGCACACTCTTACCACTGTTTTATTCTTATTTGAAAAATTAGTCTGGATTCCTGAACACAATGACAGCAACCTGTTTGTTTTGATGTCTTTTTGCAAAATTTTAGTGATCTTGAAACTTTAGGGCTAAACATCTTCATGACAATCCATATCTTTCACCCAAGCGTTTCATGTTCTTTGAACACCACTCCTAACCTCACCTACCAGCTTCCCAATGACACCACATGCTGAAAAAGGAGTTCAATATTACCCAGGCCCTGCGCCATCATAATCCACTGTGAAAAAAATACCTCAATCTCTTCTGTTGGTAGGAAGCCACAACAACCCGGTATTTCTCCTCTGAACTGTTTTTTTCCAGGTGGCCAATTTGACTCGTTGATTCTTTGGAATTTTTATATCCTCTGTTTGAACAGTCTCTATCTTTTTGTCCTTGCCTTGGTGCTTAGACTCGAGCTAACCTTCAAACTACTGCCTCTGCTTCCAAACAGCCCAAAGGCATGCTGTGGGTTTCTGGGCACTGACCGGCAATCCCCAGGGCCTAATTTGTCAGCCTGGGCATAGGACTGGCAGCTGCAGGCACAGCTCCTGAGCAGTTCAGAGCTCCAAAGCCATTTTACCATGGCCCTTTACAGCACTATGCAGAAATACCCACAGCTCCCTTCTGCCAAAGTTATGAGAAATGGTTATTAATTTTAATTGGTCTAAGCTATCTTTTAGTGAAATTATATCTTCAGGCTTCATCACCTATCTGAATAGCCTCTTTTTGCAGTTACCACTGCTATTCTTCTACTAAGAAATAAAGGCAACGCATTCTGTATTTCCTCACAGATTACCAAGTATATTGAGCAAAAGATGGCTGGAAGCAAATGAGAAATAAAAAATTAGAGGCATTTTGAAACAAACCGGCTGTAATGCTCATTTAAAGGCAACTTATCCATAGGTCTCCTTCTGTGAGAGTAGGACAAGACTGAAAACAAATCCCAGAATAGCAAACCATAGCATTTTATGTTGAATGTAATACATCCATTGAAGCTGCATGTGACTGATAATTTTAAAGGTTACATCTGCTAATGATTTTGAAAGACGAAAGATCTCAATGGTGACAATTTTACACACATCCATTAGAGATCCTTAGATTTCTACAGTTCAGTTTTAAACATCTCCTCTTAGTCTTTGGACCCTAACCCTGTAACAACCATAGTTGACCATGTATCAAAAGAAACAAAGGTCATCTCGCAATGGTAGTTACTGACAAGCTTTACAAAGGCTTTCCCATCGCCTCCTTCTTCACCTGCATAGCAATATGTCAGCCACTGGGACAGACACTAGCTGAAAAATTTCTTCAAGTCGCTCAGCAGGGTTGCTGGAACTAGGACTCACAGAAGTCAGTGGAAACAGTTTTACCATGAAAAACAAATTTGGCACTAATATGAAATACCTGACGGTTTGCAGTCTAAAACTTAATCAATTCTGAAGGTCTGTGCTCTATGAAAAGTAACCACAAAGACACGGGGCAGAATAATTCAATGAACTGGAATGTATGGCTTCAATTTTTTTTCTGAAAATATTGCATTCTCTCTTAGGCTTGTAAACAGTTTGAGCGAGTGGCCTTTTTAAGGCATAATTCAGTAAACAAAAAATGTTACCTTGTGAATTAAAACTATTCTAAATACAATCTATTGTGACCACAATTCACATTAACATGGCAAGCTCTTACAGAATGCCTTTTCAAGGAAAGAAATATATTCCTTGTGCGTTCAAGTATAGAGCCATAAACCATATGAGTCCCTATTTATTTCAAATTTCCCATGATGCCATTTACTTCGGCTTTTAACCTTTTATGTGACATTGAGCTATTTTACAATCATAAAATAGTAGAAAAAACGACCTGTTAATTTGAAAGGGACACATTACAACATCTCTCCCTGGCACTATAATATTTTAATTTCTTTTTTCAAGGCAAACCAGTTGGAAAGTGACCATCTGCTAGTCTGTTAGTACTATTCAAGCAAAGCAATGCACAAAATGTCCTCCTTTCCCAGCAAGAGTAGGACCATTAACTGAAAGGAATTTACATATTATCATGTGAGCTTAACAGATTGACTCACAACAAAATAAAATCTCTGTTTCTTTAATTACAGTTAAATATACTGACTACAAAGATGATGATACAAAACTGCTACCATTGTGTGTCATCTAGAGAAGCACAAGGAATCTGAATGTTTTGTAGAAAGAAATTAGCATTATCAGATTTCCTACGAAAATTATGTTATTCTATTTTGAGCGTTAAGCTAAATGCAAGCACAATTCTACAAATACAGTTCTATTTCTCAGCTCAAAATATACAATGTACTTTGGACACTGGGTAAGTTTTCAATACCACTTAAGGTTTTGAATATTTCAAAACAGTTGATAACGGCAGCAAAAGAGGAAACTCGACAAGCCCTCCAGGCTGATAAATATAGAACTTCTTGGATGAGTATAGCTCAATGGAGCTGTAATCTTGGCTGGCACCTGTACATGATACTATAACACATACAGCTAGAACTGCAAGTTTGTGAGAATAAATTAAATTAAATTCACATTCATGTTAGCACTTTAAAAGATGTTGTCAGTACAACTTTGTATGCATGCAAGCCACTGCACTTTTGAAAGTTTTACCCTAAAAGGTATCAAATTAGAGCATGCTGTCTCTAAAGGTTAGGAGATACATTGGTCATATCTTAATCGTCTCTTATGCACATTATTCGTATCTGTACCTTCTCAACATTCCTAACTATAATGCGAATGAGACTGAAAAATGAAGTAACTGCACTTCAAATTGTTAAATTCTAGAGGCTTTTTCACATCTTGAATTGTGAAATATAGCAGATGTCAAATGCCATTACCAAAATGCACTCTGCAGCTGCCTTAAATCTGCAGTATATTTTACTGTAGAAGTATTTATCTCCTATTTCCTGGTCTCTTTCTCTCTATCAAAAATAATCAAGTAATTCAGAAATTTACACTAGTAGTAAAATATTTGCCAAATGTTAAGGACTTTGTAAGTTGTCCTTTGAAACAAATAGATTTTTCTGCCCAGCTATTAATGATGTAGTAGTTGTATCAATTTGCCCAACAAATTAATGTCTTACTGCTTTCCTTATTTTTATTTATAAATTTCATAATGGATGTAAAGCACTTTAAACCATGCATTTCTCAGGGAATACTACACTTCAGGGACTGTTAAAGTCACTCTGCCTTCAGCCTTTATCACGCTACACAAGGTACAATAAACACTGAGAAGTGTGCTGCCTATTGTATGCCTTGTTACAAAGTTCATGTCCAACTGTTCTCCTGTCCTTTCTCTTTGAATTTCCGTACTTCCCAAGCCTTTTTCAGACATGTTCTCACCAAGTCTAACTGACTCAGAACAATTTCAGACAACAGACTGGTGTTGAGCAGTACAGGCTCAAATTATAGAAGTCTCATTCACATGGCTACGAACAAACCTTCTGTATGCTACATGAAGTCATGGTTAGGGAGTACTGCAGTCATATGCTGGATTCTGGCCCTTTTTGTCTACAAACTTCCACTTCTCCATAAGAAATCTCTGCTCTTCACTGGTGTTGAGTCTTCCAAATGAATACACATTACCAAGCTTAAACTGAGCAAGCCAGACCCAGTACAGCCAATCATTTCTCAAAATTCAGGATACACTGGTAACTTCTTCACCAAAGTGTCACATAATTTGGTGCTATCTTGCAAGGTGCAGAGAAGAGTTCTAGTCAAGCAGTAAAATACAAAAGCTATGGAGAAGCAAGAGTGATCCTCCAGCCATGCTTCAATGCCATGTAGAAATTTAGAAGTGGCGTTACCTACGATTGCTTTGTTTTTTGGACTGGATGAATCAGACAATTGGGGAAGGCCATGTGACACTTATCTTGCTGTGAAGACATAGTTGTTAATTCTCTGTGTGGTTCTAATTCTTATACCAAAAGGCAGGCACTCACATAAATATGTATTTATTTTCCATTATGCTAATTTTGTTAAAAAACATCAATAGTTGATCAGCTGAAAAATGTGTGCAATTTTGAAAGGCTTTTGAAAACATCCATGCCTGACTTGACCTTATGACCATTTTCTCCTTCAGGCAAGCCAATATTATAACCAGAACAACACAAGAGGATGAACATTGTTGGGGAGCTGCTCACTGTGCCTGTCATACCCCGTTAATGCAACTTTGATTTGCCTTTGTTCTGACAGTAGCAAACAGCTGCTTGTAAATGAGCCACAGTCCCTGGGCTGCCTCCCATTATTCCACACTTTTGTTTGACAAGGTCACTTGCTGTGGGGATTTTGGGGAGATAGAGTGTGCAGCCTATAGAATTAGAGTTAAACCACAGGCAACCCAGCTTGAATGCTCTTATTTTTTTTTTTCATAGTGCCAGCAAAGCAAGAATAACAAAGAGAAAATCTTTTGCTCTGTGAGCAAGTCAAACTTTTCTTTTTCCCAGTGTTGATTTCATAATCTTAAAACTATCTTATAAAAAGCAAGTCATGTTTCCATAAATCCCCTTTCATTCAAATCTTAACAGAATTTATATAAAAGATGTATTTAATTACAAAACAGGATTAACAAAAACAGATTAATATTTTTTTTTTTATCTATCGCTACAATTCATTATGAGACAATACAAAGCTATACAGCTAACAGCAACTCTGACAAATGCTGAAGAAATGCTAAGAAACAATCTGAAAGATTTATGCCAGTTTCCACAGGAAATTGATTTATTTTTGATAGGAACCGAGACAGACCAGTCTTCCAGAAAGACAAGCGTCTCATAAACAAATTATGGCTATGATAGCTGCCCATTTAAGGACTAGGAGACATTTCTTTGACTTGGAAGTTTTATAGTGGTGAATTAAACTGTAAAATCAGTATACAACGACATTAAGATACTATCTAGTGCTATCAAATCATCCTGAAACATTCATTTTCCATTTTGACCTGTGATCTTAAAGACAGTGAAAGCTGTCATTTAGGATAGCCTATTTCTTTGTGACAATTGTTGCTTTTGAAGCCATGCATAAACAAGGAATAGGTGGCAAATATTCAAAGGAATGGCTGGTAGTATGGGAGGAGACAGCCAGTAGCAGTTTTCAACCACAAATGAATCACTGCAGAGTGCTTACAAAATTTGCAAGTGAAGAAAGAAGAGGTTCTAACTTTAAAAATGTTTTTCAGACTCTTCAAGAAGGGTCACTGAAAACAATGAATGGAAATCAGTCCAAAAACCCTCCACAGAAGCCAATTGTGCTATGCCAAAGGGACAGTCACAATTGTTCAGATTTTTATCTCATCAGCTCAAAAAGTAGCTCAGCTCTTCCTGCTCTTAATTGTTTGTTTCCTAGTTTTTTGTTAAGACACTGGAAGAAATAATGTTTTAATCACAAAGGCATCCACATTAAAAGAAAAAGGTACAGACATTACTGTAATCTTTGTTTTAATTTCCAAAGCTTGCAGTGTTCTTAAAAGAAAAGCAAAGACTACTGTTAGGTACATAAGTTTACACGTTTTCCCTGGACAGACTAGAAACTGGCTGAACTTAAAAGATTACATTTATTACCTCAGGATAGGCGGTTTTCTAGTCTCTACCCTCTTTCAGCTAATTCAGCTTAAATCTCGCTCTTCACCACAAATCCTTCAATAGCCACCTATGTGCAGACAAGTCTTTCCAAGTTTCTATTGGAAGGAGCTCCTCATTGTCAAATAGCAGTTACAAACTGCATAGTACGTGACATATCCGAAATATCTAACAGAATTACACTTGAACTATCCATTGCTAACAAGCAGTTAACAACAACAAAGTTTAATGATAATTCATGATGACAACACCCACTTCTCAATAAAGCACACTGGAAACATTCTGGTAGTCGACTGCTGGAGTGCAGGACAGGAGGTTGTTAGCCTCATTTGTATTCAAAGGCAGGCAAATCACTAAAACTCATTTACATCCTTCCATCTTTCTTAGTGCATGTCAACAGCAGGTGGTCTATCGATACTACCTTTGAAATAAGTAGGTGGTTTAAATTGCTTTCAAATTTCAGTAAAAACCCTGAATTATAGAATAGACCTTGAGTCTTAACTTTTCTGTTTTCTTTGTGTGGGCTGTAATAGAACATGGGTAAGTACAGCACTTCCTCTGTTCATATATCAATCTACATTAAAAGATAAGTTTTATACTTAAACCTTGTCGCCTTAACTTTGAATGTTAGCAGCGACTTGCAGACATGACCACCTCAGCAAAGTGAGTTACAGAAATTTCCAAAGGTATGAGTAAAGCAAAAAAAAGGTCTTCTGTGGATGATTTTTTTTTTCTAAATGTATGCAGTTTTAGGATAAGCAGATGAAGACCGGCCATTGAAACCTCTGATGCATGTGTTTAAGTTTTCCTGCTGCTAGACCATTGGAAACTACTACTTTGAATAGATTACTTTCGGTACACACTTCCAGGGACATATGTCTCCTATTTTTCTTTGTGGCACTGTGACTATTCCTAAAAGACAGTTTAAAAACACAAATGTCTGTTGTCAATCAGGACCAATTTCTGATGAAGTGAGAAGAAACACCGCCTGAGACAGGAATCAAGGACATCTTCATTCCCAAAAGAATACACAGCCAGCAGTAAGCAACATCACAAATGTGTTTATACAAAACCAGAATAGATTAAAGTAACTAAAACCAGCATTTGGTTGTTTTTCCTCTGTGATGTTTGCTTTCACATTCTGACAACTCCCTCAGAATTTCAGTGAAATTCAGTGTCCATCAAAATTAATACTTTGATGTCTGGCTTCAAACTTCTATAAAGAATGCTGTCTTTTGAAAGCAAACACAGAGGTCAGTAATAACTCCCCAGACTGTGCAGATTATAGTAAATTAGCTCCCACATTTTAGAGAATGGGCACAGAAAGCATGATACAATGTCCCAGTATCCCTGAAAGAAAAAGCTGGGGTCAGTCCCCACAAATCCGTTGCAATATCAGAGTGCCTGTTTACTACTGCATCCATCCTCATTTAAGTGTTAGAAAAATTGAATATGCACAATTCATTCAATTTACAGATTTAAGAAACATTTGATAGCTTGTAAATATACATTTTTGGTTGTACAGCAGGGATTTTTCAATGCAAAAAGAGGTCGGCATGCTGAAGATGCCCCCCACAGTATGAAACATAAGGGAGCACATACTTTACACGGAGTTAAAAGATTGTTTAAAGACCAGGACAGTCATTAAGCTGTATTTACTGTCTAGACAGGAATAGCTCCACCTAACCATTCCCAAAGGTTGTTAGCATTTCTAAAAATTAAGCAGCAGCAGGAAAAGGTTAAGATCAACTTACTAATTAAGTTACACTCACAGAAATCTGGAGAGGGGAAGGGAATGTAAGTCTGAATGACATCCCTGGGTTTGAGTATCAGTCCTCAAATACAGGTCTTCCTGCACGAAGGGAAGCCATAGGTCTGCGTGCAAGTTTGATCCCCAGTCACAGGACTGCACAAAAACCCTACTAGCTTGAGACAGACAAAAGAAACCCTTTGGAGTTTATCTAAATTACTGGTAGGCACAAGCACTGTTTTTAATTTTATTTCTGTGCTGTGAAACTGCTGTCTGCCTTTAAGCACGGTAAATGCATTCTCTGATCCTTTTTCCCTTTTGGTCTTAAAAGGTGGATTCAAGATAACTGCCAAACAATGAAACATGCTCCACTCCTAAATTATGATGTTAATTTTAGGATAAAGGCAGAGATTTAGCTAACTTCCATGGTGCTTAGCAAGTCCCAACGGTACTTGATGGTAAAACAGAACTCCTCCACTACGCTCCACTGGCAGTAAATGAGATAAAAGATCTCGCCTGGTGACAAGTGTTCCTCATACATTCCTTTGCAAATAGTGAGACAAGATTTCCCCATATATCCCTCAGACTCCCAGAATGGAGAGAAGCTCTTCTGCACTACAGGTTCGTGCGTAAATCTTAAAGAAAGCTCAGAGAGGTCCTTCGTTTCAATTGCCACACAGTGCTCCTACATATGATACAAAGTATCATTCGTGGTTTTTTACATACTGGAAATGAAGGTAGCCTGTTGATGCAATAATAATTGAATCCCAAGCCTGCATGAGCAAAGAATGTCATCCACACCTTTGGACGTGGATGGATGTTTAATCCCTTTGCAGTGGATTAAACTGCATTTATAAATCTAAGTGTTTTGAATCACTTAAATTTAAATTGTTGTTTAATTCAAAGTTCAATAATTTAAATCATCAGAAAGAACCCGTATTTAGAGAATCAATTTATTCTTATTTAAATCTATTTGTATTATTAAAGAAAATTTAACTTGGTGATCGATACACAAACATATTGATAAAAATCGACTTAGATTGAATTTGCACTTCCATTTGCCACTTTCTATATATATCAGTGATGCTTTAGTTGAGGTTTTTATATTCTTCCTCTTTTGTTATACTAGAAAGGGAAAGTGAATCTTTTTTTCTTAATTAGATGAATATCAAATTCTTACTCTTAGTTGTACGTTGAACCTATATGGGAGAAAAAAATACTAATATTCAACCAAGTATGCACCTCCTCAGACGTTGTGTATTACTGACATTTAAATTAAACTATTTGCCTAACTTGTTTATATTACATATGGATATATTTAAAAAGCACATCATTTTCTGGAATGAAATACCAAATTGTTTGGTTTTGGCAACCAAGCCATCTAAAACGTTAAAACCACTTTAATCTCATCCTTTTATATCCAGAAATTTACTTAAAGATCAGAAGGAAAGAAAACTAAATATTTCCTGCTTTCATGTTTCTAGGTAATTTTAACTCTTCACAAATTTGTCTCGTAAGTCAAAAAAAATAAATGAATAAATGGAAATGAAATCACAAACTATTTCTGCAGAAGACAGCACTTATGCCTAAAGCTAGTTTAGCATCTCCCAAACTTTTGTTCCAGATCAATGATTTCACCACTCCTGTTTCTTAGATGCAAACTGGTAGTGCTTGAATGTTATGTGTGCAAACCAAGAAGTCCCTGTAAGGGAACCACGGTATCTGGAAGCAGCACTGTGGTGTGCCCGGCCGCCCCTCCCTAGATTCTTCCCCCACACACTTTGGTTGTCTTCCTTCCTTCCCATCCACAGGGGAACTAATAAACCCAGCTCTGACTCCTAACATCACTACTTCACTACTGCTAAGCAGACACTAATGACATTTTTTCCCTTCTTTCTCCTGTTTCCCTGTGGGAAAGATTCATAATGAACTTTGCATATGGTACTGCCACTCTAAGTGGGGAGAAATAATAAACTCTGCCATTCCACCTCTTCTCTGCCCATCTCTCTGGGAGGGTAGATTAATGGTGAGCCTACATCTTCTCTCCCTCAGATAAAAGGTTAATAAACCACTCAGCATTTCCTTTTCATGGAAATGATATGTGGGGATTAATTAGCATTTCCTAGGTAACACATTAATACCATTGTGAGTTCTCAATACCAGGTTGTTTCAGAGACCTATTATAAAATTTTAACCCAAAGGCAGTTGAGGATTCTTTCATTTTAGGGCTGAACAAATAAATTTTGGCTATGACTACAGATCTAACTTGGCCTAGAATTCAACACATACAGGGTACTGTCATTTGATCAGAAGCATGACCAGGAGCTAAGTGGCCTAGTTAGAAGTGTTCACTTTTGCGATCACTGGCAACAGGCCTGTATGCTTTAAGACAATTTATCTTTGATCATGGTTGGAGGATACCTACCTACATCAGCATCAGGATATTCTACAGCTGCATCTTGCATAGTTTCTTGTACCCTCCATAAGCAAATTAGGTTCAACTGTTAGCAAAGTGTTGGACCACTATGCTGGGCCTTAATGGCCCTGTAGTTGGCTACACTGTAATACAACAAAACAGAAATGTTGTTCATTAGACAGGAATCCAAGTGTTTTATTTGACCCTGTGCCAGTTACAGTGCAGTGATGGCTCAGAAGCCAGGGCTCACCCTCTTCCCCTATCGGCCCTGTTACTGCCCTGACCCTAGAGATTCCTCTCTGCATATTTGTGCTGTTTCAACAGGAGGGGCAGAGCCCCTTCAGCCTGGATCTTAGGGTGGTCTCAGAAGGGATGGATGTTCATTGGAACAGGCTGCCCAGGGAAGTGGTGGAGTCACCATCCCTGGAAGTCTTCAAAAGACGCTTAGATGTAGAGCTTAGGGATATGGTTTAGTGGAGGGCTGTTAGCGTTAGGTTGGAGGTTGGACTCGATGACCTTGAGGTCTCTTCCAACCTAGAAAATTCTGTGATTCTGTGATTCTGTGATTCATTTCTGTCAAGTGTAGAGGACACTCCAAGTTTTCAGTACCTTGCACCTGCACTGAGGTATTTTTGTGCAAAGGTGGGAGATGGCACCAGCAGCAAGGACAGAACCACCCCTGATACATTCGTCTTTGAAAGAGGGCAACTGCAGGAACAAATGCTGATTTTCAGGTGGAAGGAGGTACCTAAAGTAGTCCTGAGTGCTCACTCCAAGTCAGAAAACAGAAAAAAATATATTATTTTTTTTTCATTTCCCCTGTTTATTACTAAACAGGAAACCCTGTTTCTTACTGGCCAGCAGTAGGCAATTCTGGGTCAGACCCCAAGAAGCTTCAGATCCAATTCAAGGGTAACACAAAGGTGAAAGGAGAATAACAATGGCAAGGGACCAAACGCCTAACGTTAAGAAGAAAAATGGATGTCTAAACTTCAAAGTTTCCATACCAACATTGCAAATGTCAAAAAGCCCTTCCAGAATTAGCTAGGACTTACTCATTAAAACTGTTATTTTTTTTAAAAGACAAAGATAGCTATATACATACATATGCTAAAGAAAAGAAGGCAAAACTAAAAAATATGCTGAAAAAAAAAAAAAAAACATTCTGTAATTTCATGTTTGTCTGACTTGATTATATTTCCAAGAAGGCATCAGGTGGTTTTAGAGCAAGACATGTGCCAAATTAACAAGAGTCCAAGACTCAAAACAGAAGCACAAGTAACTACTACAAAATCAAAAATCCCCAAACTATAAGCAGTCTCTACTGTCTGAAACTGCAAATGCTTTGGAAGAAAATGTTACTTAACTGAAACACAAACATCTATAAAAAAAGTCTTCTTCTTCATCTGGTATTCATGTGAAACTTTTGCTCGAGTCTCCAAGCAGCAGTCCACAATTTTATTTTATTTTTTATCTTCCAGCACAAGAAACAAAAGGGGTGCCACTGGGGATAGGAGCAAGAAAATCTTGAAGAGCTGGCTCAGAGTAACTAAATACTTCAAATCTAAATTTTAGTCACTTCAACATGTTTGGAAGCGATGCAGCTTGGCAGAGAGCCATCCTCATCCCAACAAGTGTACCTCACCAGCTGGCATGACACAGACAAGAGCCCCCAACACCTCAGGAGGGAACAGCAAGGAACAGACCGGGTGAATTAATGTGGCACTCCAGGTTGCATGCCTGGGCAAAACTGTTTGTTCTTTAGCTCTGATTTCAAAATCAGTCAGCATGTATATTTTATTGTTTTACAGTTTGGCAAGATCAAGCACAGATCAGCTTATAAAATACTATATTGCTTTTCTTCAAGGTTCAGGGAGGGTAAGGAAGCACAGTAACGTTAAGTAGTTACACAGCTTGGCAGTTCTGGGCACACTCACGTTTTATGCAATATTATACTCTGGCAGCTGTTGAAGTTACTATGTAAACCAAGACAAATAAAATTGTGTAGCCAACATCAAAGTAAACCTTGTGTGCATTTGCAAGACAAGGCGGGGCCTGCTGAAATGCCACATATGGGCTACACTGGGAAGAGGGGGACAGGGAGGCATGTCTGCATGCCACACACTCTGTGGGGACACAGCAGGCCCATGGGGCAAGGTTTGGTGGAGAACAATGGGGTAAGAAATTGTCACTTTGTTGGTGTTTTTTTTTTTATGCTTATATGATTATTTTTTTCTGCTTCTGGCCCTCATGTACATCACTAAACTAGTTTGGATTTAAAATGCAGTTCCCTGGCATAGAGGCCTGTTTGTGCTAGTGCTCAGAGGCAGCTCTGGGTTGCCGGGGGGCTCTGCACGTGAAGCCTGTAGCTCTTTTGAGGTGAAATGTCTATTACAAAATTAAAGAAATAGCTCAGAATCTATGAACGTCCATTACATGGGGTACAAAATCAATCCAACTGAGGGTTAAGAGGTGATTTTATGTGTAAGTACCTACAGGAGGGAGAAGCTCACTGGTAACTGTCCTCTTCAACACAGCAAGAGGAGGCAAAGGCAGAGATGGAAGCAAGCAAACACAAGACAAAGCCACAAGGTGCTCTGCTAGCAATAAAAGATGTTTTTAAGTAGTGAGGAACACTGTTCTCTGAATGTAGAAAGCAGTTGCTTCTGAAATTCTCTGAAATTCAAAGTCCACAAGGCAACATGCATACATGACATATGCACATACAACAGGAATCCCTGATCTTCCACCCAGGACAAGCAGGCCAAATAGTCAGCTTTATCCAGAATTTCAGAACGTTACTTCTCAGGAAATGAACTTTAGATAGTCTCAAAGATTTCTGGTCAAATTTGTAGATTAAGTATCTTTCAATGCAATGATGGAAGCTATCATTTCCAATGACAAAACTGAAATAAAAAGAAAATAATGAATATCATTGGAATTACCCCTCCTTGTGATAATTATTTAATATAAGAACTATTTTGTTTCAGTTTCTAGCTAGCATGAAGTAATATAAACACCTCTAGTGTCTTAACATGTGCCAACCTTTTTTTGTTTTTTTTAATGCATGCACGGGTATTTCAATTATTCATAAAAAGAGAGACAAATATAAATAAACTTTTGCTACTCTGTATTGAATTCACAATTATTCACAATAAATGTGAATTCAGAGTTTATCAGTCTGAATAGAAAGCTTAGTGGCAAGTTGTAACAGTGAAAATCCCTAAGTTAATGCAGTTGTTTTGTAAGATCCCAATTTATTTTCTAGCAACTATGACCCGCTACTTACAACAATGTGTTAGCAGATTACCCATTTCAATTGCTTATTAAAGCACAAGCAGGGTATCTCAAGTCTGTCATACAAAATCCTGGGGGTGCCTCTTTTGGTCTCTGGATAACGCACACACATCCCAAATCATCAGTGCTACATTACCCTTTTAGTTGCATGGGGGTACCTTCTAGTTAATAGCCCAATTAATCATGAGGATGTACTTGAAAGGGAAGTTGAAATCTTGTTTGGATAATGAAGCAGAGATTATAGGATGCCTAAGAAGAAATTGTGCTGTACAAGCACAAATTGAACATGTTCATTATAGCGGTACAATACACTTACTAGAACTTAAAAAAAAATGATTGACAATCTTAATTATCATTTTACAAATTAACAACTTCAAGTAAAAATGGAAGTGGATAGATGAAGTGTTCTCAGAAATCTAATAGGGTCAAATTGTATGGTATTGAGAATCCACACAAATTAGATTTTTATTTATAGTTATTAGTGCTACAAAAATGCCCCCCAAATGCCATCTTCTTTTACACATGGATTGGACTGAAGATATTAAAAATTAAGAGGAAAACATCTAACTGAAGGTAAAACACATTTTATTATTCTTGACCTATGATAAGCCTAAATGTTAAGCCTAACAATCCATTCTACAGTCTCTCTTCAGAGTTTCACTCTACATTTAAAAAATATTTGAGTCCAGCCATGTGAGGTGCTGGATTCTTGTGATTTGGAGAAGGACGTGTACAAGCTCCCCCTGATGTTGTTCTCCCATGAAAGATGTTACATCCACATTACCTCTTCCACTATGATGAAAACTGCACAAATACAGTCAGAAATAGTCTTATATGAATTTGCAATCTGCATTTGCTTCCAAGCAAGTGATAGTTCTTTGCTTGTTCTTACTGCTTCCTTTTTTAAAGTAATTTTAAAAGCTATTCCTTGGATTCAGAATAGTAGAAACACTATCTATGTTCTCTGAATTTACTTTCAAATTGGAAAGTATATGTATTACAGTTACTTCAGTTACTCTAGTTACTATTATCTGTATTCCACTATTCTAGTTATTCCTGGAAAGAGGTAATATAATCATTAAAATGGAAGAGTATGGAGGATAAACTTTTTTCCTGCTCTGTAATTGTTCATTTATTTCCATGCCCTTGTTTGGCTGCAAGCAGTCCCAATCACATAAAAGTCTCGAGTTTCTAGAATTTGAAACATCCCTATCCCTCATTACTAACACACAAATACCGTTTTATACACATGGATCCCACTTTCAGAAGTGCTGTGAGACTGATAAACGTTAAACACCTTTTTCTTATGACCAAACGCAAACCTACTGTAGCTTTTGCTGCATTATGCTACTGAGTAATCAAGACAATAGCTTAACTTTTTCCATGCCGTTATCCAATTTACAAATAAAGAGCATTAATAGAGATTACAGGAAAGCCTTAAAGTACCCAGCATTATACCTGTTTATGTTTCTGCTAGCTCTGAATATGTAAGTAGACATAGAAATCACTGCAGACACTGAATGCATGTCAATTCTATGGTTTATATGTGTATTTTCAGACTCTCAGGAAAACAAAAGATACTTACACAAAGTGATGAAAACGAATCTTAATAAGAGAAAGCTAGCACTGAATTAATGACTAGTGAAGTCACACCGATTAAACCTGTTCTCATTTTAAAAGGATTTGGTCTGAGATCTCTCACCTGCACGAAACAACTACCATGATGTTTTAATTTGATTACATTAATTTAATTTCAATTTATTTATTTATTGTTTAAGAAAACAAAACCATACAAAATGAGATCTGTAGAACTATTTAACAAAAAGGGTATGGGACTACTTAAATGGATACTAAATTCTGTGCTCACATATAGTCTTACAGAGGCTGGTGGGGTCTACTTTCATGGATAAGCACATCCTAAAGAGATTACAGCATCTTAGGCAAAAGGCTATTGAGTTACAGTGAGGATTAAATTACAAAATTTGGTAAGTGTGTAGAATCATATATCAGCACATCCACCAGTTTAGTTCAGGAGATGAATTACTAAAACTATGCAAGAAACTGAATAGCCTCTTATGACAGTTTGATGCATTATTGATTTTTTTCCATTTTTATTTCCAAAACAAATTTCATTTAATTTTCATGATTTAATCCCCAGCAATTCAGGCAATTCACAGACTTTTTGGGTTGCTGAATTTCTTTGTTCAGAACACACTTCAGCAGCTGAATGGAAAATTCAGCCATAACCATGCTTTTCTCTTCTAACTATTGTCAATTATTCTCCTATCCTGCTGACAAGAGTTACAACCAACTTAATTTTTATGTATTACAACTAAAGAAAATAGTTTTATGGGAAAACAGACAGTTATCAGTACTCCAGCATTCTGGGTTACCACTCTAAAAATAATTATTCCTTGGTTTAGCTTACCAGGAAGTCACCTATTTAATTTCTGCCCTTCTGTTTTAACAAAGGTTTCATAATGCAGTTTATGCCTTTTCATTTTAGTTGCTTACACAAGATACTTTAATACTAAAATAAAATGACCTATACTAGATCAGCCAAAAAGCTTGTTATTCATACTTTAGGCAAGCAAAGCAAAGAAGGTAACTTTTTTAAGCACTCACTCCTGTTAAATCTTAATAAGAAAAATAATATTCCTAGGATACTTGTACACTACAGGGTAATATGAAACAAAACAAACTATAATCATGAAGAATAACCAATTTAAGTATTTACAAAAATATGTCTCTTTATGGGAACTGTTCAAACATAACCCAAGAAAGAAACAACTTTATTCAGCCTCTGGGAACTTTTGCTAGACACATTGTTTTACATTTATATTAGATCATAAAACATAATTGATATTTTTAGAAAAACTGTTTAAATTAGATGAAGAAAAGCTGCTTCAGCAGTAACTTCAAGCTGGTCAACCAGAATGCAATAGTGTCAATTTGATATTTGTTTCAAATTTGGGAAAAGCAGAGTATTTCATAGAAATAAAACTGAGCTACGAGAAGCAGTGAAACTACCACAATAAGCACAGTAACTGTTATTCCTTTCCTGTAAGAATATAAAGTTATGTGCATTTTAAGACAGACAAAGAAAATCTGACAGAAGCGTGATATTTTCTGACAGCTAAGAGAACATACTGCAAAATATATTTTACCAGTCAATGTGGCCTAAGGGGCTACAGAGTGTACAATAATCAAGCCAGCATAATATCCCAGAAGAATTTGGAATCCAAAGATTTCCTTTTACCTGTAATAAACTATTGTTCAGTTCATTCAATACCGGAATATTCTGCTTGGGTCAATGATGGCAGTTCAGGCAAACAAAAGAAGTCTTTATGCTCCATCTAGACACTGCAAGGTGCTTATTCAATTTCTTCTGCATCAGGGGCACTGTTCCTTACCTAATATGTATACATTTGCTGAGTGTTATTCAGCCTTTGTTGCTTCTGACCCTCACTTGGCATTTAATTCCCAGTCCACCAGGGTATTCATGCTTGATGGCACTGATGCACATGCTGAATGCTTTATTTATTTAATGGTACAGGGAATGAAGCTATAAACTGTATTAGACAATATCCTGTTTAAAGATGCCAATGGTCGGTGTCACAGCATTACTGACCCACATCTACAGCAGTGAATATGTCATTGGAATTTAGAGAATGGTATATTATGATTACAGATCATTACAGATTTTCCCTTCCTGCAGTAAGGAAAGAATAAGGTTTCAATTCAAAACCCCATTAAACATTTTTCAGGAATATCATTAGAGTATTGAAAATGTTGTGCATGTTTTTACATTCCCTATTTCTCAAAGATGCACATTAATCTTCACTATTAGCAGTGAAGAATTTTTCCTCCAAATACTTAAGACCATCATAAAAGCTGTTGATATTACAGTGAAATTTAAGACAAAACCCTGTGTAACTATGCAGGATTATTTTAAAGCATGGTGCTCTGTGCCTGAGGGAGTGGCGAGTAAACAATTCATATACAATTGGTGACTAGTGAGGAAAAAAGATGACCTTTAGTCATTTGAACAACTTTGTTGTTTATTATGATAATATAAGCAACTTCATCTACAGTGCTACAGTATGGTCTTTTCACTAGGCTACGGTAAGGTTTTCAAAACAGAAAACCTAATAAATAGTATTCAAATATTCCCTCAAATGGTTGATTATGTAAAACCTACAAAACAATATTTGACTAGAATGTAATGAAAGTGACCAACACAGATGCGACCTATTGAAATCTCCCCATCTGAAAATACTGACTGAAGGGAAATAGCACACAAATGCTAATAGGCAACAACAGCAAGAGGTATTTTAGAGGAACTTAAATTATTCTGGAAGCCTGGGACCTACGATCCATAACAGCCTATATCATCCGTTGTTTTTAATTATGTCTTTTAAAAAAGGTCCCCTGCTGTGCTTCTGAAATACTAAATGGCCTCCACAGCTACATGGCATAACTCATTCTAATTCATGATTACAAGATGGTATTTTCAGACTATTCCCTCTTTCCCAGCAACTACTTAAATGGAAAAAAAAAAAAAAAATCATTTTGTCTTATTTCCTACTTAAGCCATCCATAAAAAGGCATAAAAATTGAAATGCAATAAATGCCAAGTCAGAGTACATAATATTTAAATTGTGTTGCTGCAGATTTCCAATGTAAAAGAAATGTTAAAAATATAAGCATTCTGATTTTTAATATTTGTTTTTAGAAAAACAAAAAGAGAGAGAGAGAGAGAGATTGTAAAAGCTTCATTTTCAAGCAGGAGGGTGTAAACTACAATTTGGTTCCAATTTTTATTCTTCTGTGTTTTACTGATTTCTGCAGTATAAATTAAATTTCCTGACTGTATTTCCACCTTCAAATTCTAAAAGCTGATATATATATTTACCCTATAAGCTGTGGCTTTAACTGCTACTTTTAAGAAGGTTATCCTCTTAAGCTTCCAGGACAAAACATACTGGAAGAAACACTTAAAGGAAAAGATTCAACCACTCTGTACGATCTGTCCTCTGCAGGATTACTCCCGTAAACACTGATAGCCTTTTTCTTTCTTTATTCTTCCTATTCCTAGAACACTACTGTTTTGTTTTGTTTTTAAAGTATATCGGCATTAAGAACTGCATCATTTGCATAGCAGAATTACCATTGTTATCTCCCTGAGAAAAGAAGAACAAGGTAATGGAAAGGGGAACAGAATAACAGACCACTTGCGGTCATAAGGACTAAGCCTTAAACAAAGAGAGAATACAGAGTATTCATGAATTTGCAACTAGTCAAAATGTGCCAAGTACTGCACTTCCTTTCTGTAAGCTCTTTTGTGCCACATGTAAGCAAAAGTCAAACTAACCCTGAAAGAAG
This sequence comes from Aythya ferina, assembly GCF_964211825.1. Taxonomy (NCBI): domain Eukaryota; kingdom Metazoa; phylum Chordata; class Aves; order Anseriformes; family Anatidae; genus Aythya; species Aythya ferina. The sequence goes on from NC_140304.1 coordinate 19,902,569, forward strand.
CTGTATCTGATTTTCTGGACAGTTTCTCTGATAGGATGTAGCTTGGGCTCTTTTTCATCTGGAATAATGCTTGACAGCTGCATCCCCCAAGCACTTGCTCTGATACAACGTCCCAAGATGGGTGAAGCATGTATAACAAAATGAAACTTAAAGCAAGACAGCCAAATCAGACTAAATCCCTGTTTCATCGAGTCCTTCCTTGACTGAAAGACTGTCCCTTGGTAACTTACAGAGAAACCGGCAGGTCTGGGGGGGCGGGGAGGGGGGGAATATAGCATCATTCCTAGCCTTTTTTTTTTTTTTTTTAGTATTGATTTTGAACAGCGCATTAGAAAGAAGGATGACAGAATCAATAGAATTTAAGATGCTCTTGTAATCTGGGTTTAACATCATAGTAACACCTCTAATCAAAGACGTGGAACCCTTTGTGGCATTTTGACATCTACATCTATCATGCGGATATGGCTTTTATTGAGCTGAATTAACAACTTCAGTCAAATAATTAAAATCCAGCTGCCCAAAATGTCAGAGTAAGAGTAGTTTAACACTTTATCATTCTTGTAAAAGTGTAATTTCAATCTGTGCATTATGCCAGCTGTTTTGTGGGTTTACAATAAAAGTAATCAAGAAATAGAACAGAAAAAGAAATCGTAGAACAGCAAAAGAAATAACATTACAGTAGCCTGCCACATGTTGAAATTAGCACCAATTTTACTCCATGGAAATTAAATCCACCTATAAAAACTGATAATACCTCAAAACTATAAGCAGGGGAATACTTAAAAAATCAAATCCAACCTGGGTTCTATTTTTCTCCTTAAATAAAAAGGGTCATAAAAATCTCTTATTTCCTCCCAAAAGTGGGAGTAAAAATATCATGGGTTCTATCCTTCAATTTGTCTTTTCATATCCTGCTGCACTGGGAAAATCCAATTCCCCAAGTACAAACTGAGTTTAAGAAGACCAAGGCTGCGTTTTCAAATGGCATAGAAAAAGTATTGACACACACACACACACACACACACACACACACACACACACACACACACACACACACACAAAGATACTTCTTTGTTCATCTTTTATTTTTGCTTTCTACCCCAGTTTGGGCTAGGTGGCTGGTTTTTTTTTGTTGTTTGGTTGTGGGATTTTGTTTTTGCTTGTTTCTTGTTTGTTTGGTTAGTTGGTTGCTTTGTTTTTTTTTTTTGTTTGTTTTGTTTTTTTACAGTGCAAATGCATCAACCATGCTGCAGAACTGATCAGGGTTCAGGCCACAGACCACATTTCTGCAGGTACAGGCAAAATAAAGTTGGAAACAAGGCCCAAAGGTAGGCGAGAAAGGTAGGACTGCTTTTTTACATGGTCATGCTGGCTTATTTTAATAACAAATGAGTATCTCAGTTTTCTATTACTCTCAGCAGTAGAAGGATTTGTTGATTTAATTAATAATAATTTAAATACATGCAAAACAATAAGAATTGATAATTCCCTGTAATAGAGATTCCTTTGCCTTTCCCTTCTGTTGTGATTGGTACTGGTGTACAAGACCACTTACAGTAACAGACATGACCTTTTCAAAATGAAAGAGTAAGTGTGAGACAGGGAAGGGAAAAGAGATGAAAGATGATGCCACTGCTGCAGTCATTTTATGTTAAAGACTGCTTATATGTGTAATTCATACTGCTGAAGTCAGAATAATTTGAGAGCTTAGTTTTTAGCAGCATGTATAAATGGTGCGTTTTGTTTTAGGAAATGTTGTCTTCACTGAAATGCTGGTAATGTGTATACAATTATGTCAAAATTAAAATAACAATTTAAAATATTTTAATTTTAAAATATTATGTACCTCAGTGACTATTTTCATTACTATCTTGATGTCAATTATTTTGAGTTTTTCTGATACATATCTTTGTTTCATCCAGATTCTCTCTTTACAAACTTCATTAGCAAGAGGAACTCACTTTACTTACAGATGTAAAAAAAAAAAAAAAATCAGTCATATCTCTGATTTCTTTTTTTTTGTTTTGATTGTCAAATTTCTTAAATTTTAAAATGCAGAGTAGGTATTTCAAATTATGCAACTTGTACCACAGCAGTAGAGACCCTACAGCAAAATATTTTCAAAGGACCAAGCACTGTCCCCAAATGCACAGCATGGCTTCTTATTTATTTCAATGAGAGTCTTAAACAGGCAAACAAAAGGAAAAAATAATAAACACCTGTGGAATGGATCAAACAGTAAGAAAAAAAATATTACCTATAATCTGAAATGCTTATTGTGGGAAGGTATACTGACATACTTCTCGCCTCTGCAACATGGGCAGTAATGAGACAACTGAGTTCCTTCATATTTCAACAATGCTAGCTATGCCTATGTCTGCAGTTAGAATTTCTGGCAAGAAATTTTCATTCTTGTGACAAAGATCCAAGTCCCAACAAGCACCTAGGCTGATAGATCTGAGATAACTCACAGATCAAGTTTCTAGGATAAATTAATGCATACCTCTACTACTCACTTTCATTAAGAAAATCTGGAAAGTGCTGTTTCTATTGGCAAGGAAATATAGTATGAAAGTGGGAGGGAGAGACTACCAGCTGAACTAATCTGCAGGCTCAACTTCAAACCCTTCTAGAAATCTACAATCTACTGAAGAAAAGGGGGGAAAAAAAAAGACACATGAACTAAAGAATTCTCTCTTATCCTGACTGGCCACTAAATCAACATTGACTTGAATGCCTTGGTACTTGTGGAAGATTAAGAATTGCCCCAAAGGGAAACGCTGCAAAAGAAAGGGATTAACAAAAGGCAAATTCTAAAAACTTTTTTTTTTTTTTTTTGGTCAATCCAGAAATAGAGATCAACAGCTGTCGGCAAAATTAGAAAGAAAATGAAACTCCTTAAGATGATAAGGAGTTGAGAGGGTTCAGATCTCTCATGAGATTATTATGGCTAACAACCTAATAGTTGTTCAGAGAGATGCAAGATACGTATTACCATTTCTAACCCCTTACAGAAACAACAATTCTGACTAATTACATGTAGAAAATAGATTACAGGCAAATATTGTACTTGTAGTGCTAATCTGGTTGTTTTTAATCTAAAAATACACCATGTTTACATCGCGGAATGTTTTTAGTTTGGATTGGTGTTTGTTTTTGTTTGTTTGTTTGTTTTTCATTGATCCATCACTGGGGAGCAACCTAAAGTGGGCAACTATGGGTTTTTCTTCCTTAGACACCTTTCATATATTCTCAACCTCACAAAAATTAACGAGAAAAATAGTATTTGGTTTTCATCATTTTAGTCGTCCGTATGAGAAACTGCATTTATTCATAACAAATTTCTCTTGACATAATTGTTTGGACTGAAAGGTTGCAGCTTTTCCTGCGTAAGAAGTATTTTTCCTCCCACCCTGCAGGAATGTCTTGCTTGCTGCTATCTGCTTCTCAGGGATCACCTGAGAACAGGGACACCTCGCTGCCAGCAGGACATCAGCCAGAGGAGCATCTTCCTTCTGCCAGACTCTTCACAACACTGATTGCCACACTGACACTAGCAACTTAGTGCTTCTCACTAAGTGCTTTTTTTTGTTGTTGTTGTTTTGTTTTGTAACAGTGAGCAGCATAAAAGACTCACATTCTTGATTACAAAACTGGGAACAGCTGAGAAAAATGTAAGGTATGAAAGCAAAATTCCGGAGCTTGCTTCCCAAGGAAATTCCTCCTAGCTCTTGCACTGTCTTGGTTCATTTAGCAGGTTTTTGAGCTCCTCCTCTATCCACAGCTAGCTTGCTTCAGAGAGTTACTTGAAGCTACATTTCCTCTGTTCTTTTGTTAAAGATGGAGTCCCTCCAGGGCTGCTCAGAGCACTTGCTCAGGGCTACCTTCCTCTCCCTTCGATCAAAGTCGAATATCTTAGCATCCTATCAGGCACATTGTCCTTTCACTGTTGCCAGTACTAGTCATACCAAACACGGCTGTGCAAATTTGATATTTTTCCCCGGTGCTGTCTGGAGTTAAAATTAAAAAATAAAAAAGCAATTAAGTAGAATGCCACTCCCCTTGCACTAGGGAATCAGGTTTCACTCAAAGGAGGTTCAAGAGTTACTATGATGTACAACTCAAATTGTAAGTCTTACATATTTAGAAGTATTCAGCATATACAAAGCTTACTTATTACTTAATTTCTACATTTATTTTTAGCATTGTATTGAGGTCACATGTAACACAAGTAATATAGCTAACATCTACAATGCCTTTTCCAGATTATCATCCATTACTATTTTCTATCAGTTCAGGACTCTTGTCACCACAAAATGCAGTTCCCTCCAGCTGAATCTTAAGCAAAAACATCAAACATGACAGATCTGTATTTCTGGTACTGCTGTAGCAATCTAATTTCTTTGTTCAGATTCAGATCCGTTAATCTTCACTAACAGAAAATACAAATGTTAAGATGTCAGAGAATACAGTCCACATTTCTTAAAATAACAAGATTAAAAAATATATTTTAAATACTTCCTGCACAGCCCAAAGGAATATTTTGCCTTGTGTGTGCACCTAGCCTCTTCTGCATGGTACCCAGAAACCTGTACAGAAGAAATGTCCTGCCTTGGGACCAGCAGCTTGCCAAATAACTAATGGAATCATAAAATACTTTTGAACAGTGACAACTATATTTAGAAATGAAATTGAAATGCACAATAATGTGTCCAAATACTTTGTGGTTATTTATATAACAAGGCAAATAAAACGTTGACAATAGGAAATATCAGTATGATGAAAGCAACGGAAGCATTTATTTCTATAGCTCAACCTATCTCCCTATATGTTTTTATGTATACATGTTCTTCAACAATAGCGTGTGATGTATTCAAGGTTATAAAGCTGATCAAAACAAAACATTTGTTCTAGCAAAAAAGCTTAGAAATAAACAAAACTATATTTCAAATAATTATTACATTGTAGCCATAACAGAGTACAGTACTAAAGACCAATAGTATATTTGAATTACAGGATATAGGAATTGAATTTTCTTAATATGCTACATTGAAATTCTGATTGTTTTTAGCCATTTTAAGAATTTAACTTATGGTATCATAAATATAACTCTTAAAATCGCTTCTGTTTTTTTTTTTTTTTCCCAGAGAAAGTATTTCACTAAGTGTAGTTCCCATTTGTTTTGTTTAGAAGTGCTTTTTTCTATTGTGAGATTTGGAAGGGAGTGAAAAAACACACTTTTCATGAAACTGTCCGGTTTTCTCTAAATTCAGTGTGCTTCTACATGATCAATCCCAGCTGAGCTCATAAATCTCACAGTGAAACTTATGAAACAGCTACAATAAATATCAGAAAGACAAGAAATGGCTGATCTGACTTTTCACTCAGGCCATTACAGGATGAAAAGATCAGTTTCCCAGATGTCTATTCATGCCTGGACTGGGGAACCTATTATAATGAAAATCAGAGTTAAAAGGTCTGGGGCCTTACCTGGCCTGAAGGTATTCTCTGAAAATCCTGTTTTTCCTAGTCTAGGAGTCACCTACTGAAGTGACCCCTTGAACAAAGTAAATGAGTTCTTCACAGGCCTGAAATAAATTCCTAGGTGCGAGATGCTATTTGGTTTTCAATGTTTATTCATTTCCCTTTTTTTTTTTTTTTTTTTAAATGTACTTCTGCAAAAAGAAGACATGGAAAATGCCACTATCATACTCCCCTGATTCTAGTTACCTAAAATGCAGATAAAATGGCTAATGGCATCCATACACATATTTTGGTAACACCTAAGAATCTACAGTGTGAACCTACAATGAAGTCATTGCCTTCATCTCCAAGCATATCACCATTTTTAAAAATACCTGGTTCTTGGGACAGAAAAAACAAGCTTTGCAGTAACCAGGACATGAAAGACAGATTAAGGAAATAGATTCAGAGTTAATTTAATCCAGCACAAAACTAGTCTGCCATACGAAGGTGGAGCCTTACGTTTTCCATGTCCTCATCATCACCCAGCCCCTCAGCCTATCCCCGCGGCCCAGGGCTCACACTGCAGGCTGGGAAGTGGGTCAGAACCAGGAGCCAGCCTTGGATACACAGGTTGTGTCCCCAGCACACATGAAGCAAACTGACCAGGGCTGCTGTTGCATTTCAAGTAAACTCCATTCTTCAGGAATTAGCCAGATGATTCTATCTCCATAATCAGATTAAGATTTAAATTAGAGTTAATTGATTGAAAAAATTCTTTGAAAAGTTAATTGTTCTCAGAGCTTGCTGAATTGCTGCCTACAAACTCAGAGACAGAAAACAATACAGATTAAGCACATGGAGAAAGTTTAAATTAATTTTAGGAAGCTGGATCCAATTATCATGAATATTTATTTTACATTAGATTGGCACGAACAGACACATGCACTGCCAATAGCTTAGATATATAAAGAGAAGAGAAATAGATCTAAGCCATTACATCAAAACCCATACGCTAGTTTTTAAGGCTGATTTCAACTGCGTAACTGCACACTCAAGTATTGTTTGAGATTAATTCCTTTTAGGACTACAGATTCAGAATAGTTTCCCACCTAGAAAAAGATTTTTTTATATATATATTTTTTTTTACTATCCTTTTTAGTACCTGCTGAGTTTTTAGTCAAAACTGTTCATCTATGAATATGTATTTTATGCAACAGATGCCAGAGGAAATCGCCTGACATTAAGTGAATTAATTTATTTTTAAAATAATGTTTCCTTTAACATCCATAGTTTGAGGAAAAGACCTCTGGATGCTCATCAGGGTTCCAGTGTTTACTCCCTCTGTAATTTAGGGCAAGTAACTTGACCTTTCAATCCATGATTTATTCACCTACAAAATGGAGAAATAGTAACAAAACAGCACACAAGTCAACCTTTCATAAAATGTTCTGAAGACACACACCATGCAGTGGAGAGCTGTGATACATTTTTCTCAAAACTTTCCAAGGCTTTCAAGAGACTTTGGTTTATTATTTTTTTTTTCCCTTTTTAAAATATTCTGACATTTTTGCTTTTCTAATTAGGAAATATACTTAGAAGCACGTTGCTAATACAAAACCAGGCTTTAGTAGGGGGAATATACCACTCAGCAGATGGAAGTATCTGTCCTTTCTGTTACCAAAGTTGTGTTTGTAACTTATGCAGAAGACATTAGAAAAGCAAGGAAGAGGAATACACACGCTAATGGGTTGGTAGTGGTTCAAGGTGAGCCAGCACTGAAAGACTACCATGCTCCAAGTTCCCATACAGATAACCTGCTCAGTTAGCTGCACATGGTAGGGTTCACCCCTACAGAAAGCCTGATCCCACAGAAAGGTGTCCTTGCCGAATCCCCAAGCACCTCCCCAAGATGAGCGGCAGCACCAGTGCAGGTGTAGCAGGGGATGTATGAATTTGGGACGGGAGTGACAGAGACAATGTTTAATTCAGGATAACCTGTGCACTAAATCAATCTAACCTCGGCTTGAGTGACTATTCTTCCTAATCTAAACAAAAGGCAGAAAGAAATGCATCAATTTATGAGGAAGCATTTCTCAGTCACGTGAGAATTCTTATCAAGGGCTCTATTTTTATTTATTTTTTTTCTAAGATTTTTAAAGCACCTAATTCTCCCTGATTGAAATGGAAGTTAGGCACCTAACGCATTGAGAACTACACCAATAATTGTCAGCCTTTCCTCATACTCGAGTTATTAGCTTGAGCAGTTTTACTCCTACTCAAAGTGATAATGAAATAGCAATTTTTCCAGCTGTTGAAACACAACCTTCTTGTTTTCTCTCAGTAACACTGCAAACCAAATAGGTTACAGAAGAAGTGAAAGAGAGAAAAAGAGAAATATAGATTTGTTTCCACAGAATTAACCTTGGAAACCACCTCAGATCCTTTAAAAATGCACTTCAGGACTGACAGAAATGTTTTTTGAATACACTTAAGATCTCTTTGTTTTTAAACAAAAATTATCATATAGCAGCACAAACTCAACATGCGTACATCAAAAGATTGTAGGAGTCATTTTCAAGCTAGTGGGAAAAAAAAATCCTGTATTTTTCCTAGATGCTGTCGTTATTGATTAACTATGTATTTTAGCATTTATTAACTCTTTGTATTCTGTTGTAAAGAGTGCATCATCAGTAACTAAATTTTCATCATCAGGAATCCAAATTTTGGTCTGAGTTTTTCAATTCAAATGAAAGTGGTTTGGTTTTTTGTTGGTGGTGGTTTTTTTCTGTTGTTTTTTGTGTGTGTGTGTGCGCGCATGTTTTTTTAATTTTATTTTTTATTTTATTAACTTGCAAACTATACACAAGTAGTAAAGTGAGCACAAAGGTGCAGCTACTAAAAAATCTTCTGGGGTACGCATATGTAAGAAATGCTCATGAATTTTGGACTGCACAGAATGCCTGAGAATGAAAACTGTAACTCCTCTGAGAAGTGCAGAAAAATGCAAGGAGAAATCATAAAGAAACAGATGTTGCACTTGCTCATAGTAAGAAATTTATCTGTTCTATAAACAGTATTCAGGAAATCTAAAAGGGCAATTGGATGACATCAACATTTCTGAAGTTTCTTTGGATGCATTTTAATAAATATCAGGTAAAGGGAGACATAATTTAGCTGTCTGAATGACTGGATTATGAATTAGAAGTCTCCTTCTACCATTCCATACCCGAATCAGTCATATTAAGCATAAGACTGAAATGAATTCTTAAAGATTGAAAAAATATTATCAGTTCTGCTAGTGATTAAGTCTAGCCCAAAAAAGAACATGTAAGGCAAATGCTTCAGAAAGCCTGCCCCTTTGTATAAATGACAAATGAAAGTGGCATTAGTAAAATTATATAATCTTGTTAAACTGGATCCTGGAAAAGGATTACTGAGAGGCAATTTAGACTCTACCACTTCCTTAAAGCACCACTTTTTATTTATTTTCATTTGCAGGTCCTTGCCAAACTCTTACTAGTATGTACATACTTTCCCTTCTTGTGAAATCACAAGACAGAATAATTAAGGTGTGTTTTTTATAAATATATATATATATTAAAAAAGCACATACATTTTTTTCTTAGAGTTTTCAGTTTTCACACTGACATTTTATAAAGAGAAAAATGCTCTCAGATTTGTCTCAGTTTTTCACTGAAGACTTAAAAAAAAAAAATGCAGATGGATAGAGATTTCTTACATGTTGTGCACACTGCACTGTCACCACAGGACCACCTGCAATTCTGCACTGTCCAGATAGGTGTTCTCAAAAACACCTGGGTAAGCTGTTTGCCCAAGGACTATGTACTGGAGACAAGAGATAATTAGCAAATGAAACTATTCCTAGCACTCTTCCTTCAACATTAAGTGCAGAGCTGCAGCAGCAAGCTGGCACCTGGGAAAGGGAAACGCTAGATGTGATCATTTCAATTTACACATTCAGCACTACATCCCATATGCTTGTCAATGGGAAAGTGTCAGTGATAACAGAGATACCCTACGAAAATGCTCTGCTGAAATGCTGACATGAAGTTTTTATGTATGAAGCAGACCTTCTCCTCTGGACCATCTGTAATTCCCTCCTTTTCTCATGGGGCATGTGTTAGCCATAAAATCATTTCATTAAAAAATAAAAATAAAATTAAGTTTGACTTTATAAGAGAAAATTATAAGCCTTTAAACATCCATAAACTAAAAATATATACCCAAGTATAATTCAAATAAACACTACTTGCTTAGCAAGAAGAAAAATCTGCTGAGCAGTAAAGGTTTGCTGCCATTAGATATAACAAAATTTATAACTATTGCAAAATTAAAGAAAAGTATCTGGCACTATGATTCTATAACTATATAAAGTTAACCGAACTGCAGCAAAATATAAACTCGTCTCTGACTGTGGTATATTTTTCCACGTCAATGTTCTGTACACATTAAAACTCACAGGTGTTTTTCCAAAACTTTTTCCTATGATTTCATAATGAGAAATTCTTTAAGTACAACAAAAGTAGGAAGCCTGTGAAATAAATGACGTGTTTGCTGAATTAGAGAACCGTCTAAGGATAAAGAAGACAATGCAGAGAAGTTAACTTATTTCCTCTGCACAGATGATGTTTGTGAGGTGGCAAAGTCTGAAAAGTTTGATGGATGAAACAGGATGACCAAGGATGACAAGGCAATGGTGTTGCTCAGCATACTCCTTAAATGATCTGAAAATAGGGTGAGAAGAGAGAGATGGAGAACCCTCCTCCATGATCATTTCCTCTAAAAATAGTCTACAAAATGACAGAGTTTTACGACCACAGTAATGCACTCAAAAACCTGAAGATATAACTTAGGATATAAAAAAAGTATTTAACTGAGCATGAGTCAGGATCAGAATCTACTACAATTCACTGACAGTGGATAATTAAGGAACATTCCCTCTAAGTAGGCTACTTGGTGCATTTTTACTATTTTGGCACCTTCCTCTGAAACTTTCCATACTGACTACCAGAGAAGGAAAACAAATCTCAACCAGAAGCACCAAGATACAATGAAACAATTTACAGTTCCTATAAAAATGCTAGCAATCTTAAATCTAAAGCACCTTTGAAAGGACTAGCTTATCTGGGAAATGAGTCCTCTGGAAAGATCTTGTTTTCCTCTTCAGAGCAGAGATGAGATGAAGCTCTGTTGAAATCTACCTAACCACACCCTTATTAAGTCAAAAGACAATCTTCATATTTGCACTTTTAAACACTTGCCGACAAATTGGAATACCCTTTGCCATCTTCATAATTAAATCAAGGAGATTCAGGCTCTAGATACTCCAACTGAAGATGACAGAGACCAACAAAGTCAACTTGATCAAATCTGTAACAAAAACTGATGCATTTTAGATCTGCTTCTCCTCCTAAAAACATGCCCGTTCATATGGCACTGTGTTTTCCCAAGCCCCAGCTGACACACACATCTCTCGATCTGAAGCACTGTAACAGTTCTTAGATGATCAGGGAGGGAAACACCTTCCTCAAAGAAGGACCAAGCAACTTCTGCCAGTCTTGCTCTCCATATCATCCCACCCCTGGATCACCACATGTGCCAGAGCCATCACAAGGGAAGGTGGTGAGAGCAGAACCAAATATCCCATCCCAAACCAGATGAAGACATTGCAGAACAGTACTCCCTGCTAATCCCATAGACAGGTCGCACCCTGAGGAGCAGCTGTGCCCGACCTCTGTGACGGCAGCTGACAGGGAGGTGCAGATGTCCTCCTGCCCAGCTGCCTTGCCCTTGAGGGTCTTCCAAAGGCGCACTACCTACTGCAAACATCTTCTGGTAATTAAATCTTAATACTTTTGCTTTGGAAAGCAAACACCTGACACAGAGAAGCTGTGCACATCTCCACATGCTCCAGAGACTTTCCTAAATAACTTGTCAGCAGTACTAATTGAAAGTGTGTTGTGTTAATATGTTAACATCAGACATATGAGCAGAAATACGTATTTTCTACAGAAAACTGGAACTTTCTTGGGGGTATGGAAGATACATGCATGGAACTGTTACTGTGTGAAAACATTTTTTTCTTCCTTTTACAAAAATTATTTGGGATCTAGTTTAGCAATTTGTTACACATGCTAGCCATATGCTTCATATGCTTTTTTTTTTTTCCTTAAAGAGCATCAAAGCCTTACTTTGACCTCATTAGAGCTACTTCAAGTTCTGATCTCCTAAACACAATGTAGACAGAAATCAACTGCAGTGCTTCTCTGAAAGTCTCTGAACGTAAGATCTTGGTGTACATTCAAAGGACACAGGCAAATCTGACTGCTTTAACAATGGACTTAGCAGTTTAGGTTTCAGACATGCTATTGTCTTGTCTATTCTCCTGAGTCAGCAGAATAAGCATTTTTGTAGCCTTTAATACAAAACCAAACAGGTGAGTGTGAAAAATCCGGAGAAAACCAGAACTATGCATTCTAAGCCCAAGGATGGTAGTTTGCGGTCATCAGAGACACCTACCTACAGAACTAACTTAGGAGGCATGACTTTATTTGGAAGTGTTCAGAAAATAAATTAAATTTTAGCTGAACTTATATGGACACACTTAAAGAAGAAGACTTTTTTATTTTTTTAATATTTAAATATCCTTTTTTTAAGCTCAAACTATGTATTTGCTCAAAAATTAATTCCCAATGAAGGGTATACATTTGTGTTATACATACAAAAGGAAATTGATTCCAGAGTCTTTTATTTCAATACCCGGCTGACCTTCAATTCCCCCAGGTTATCTACAGATGTAGCATAATTGAGAATTATTTTCATGGAACACCAACTTAATGGAATGTGGGAGATGAAAAGTCCTGCATATAAAAATGCTTGCATGTCTAAAACATGAAATATCATGCAAAAAAACACATCATGATTGCTTATTTAAATGGTTAACCAGAAAACATAGGTAAATATGTATATATTTATGTAAAAAAGCCTTTTCAAGAACAACTTATCTTTTTAGAACTAAAGTTTTAGATAACAAGCTTCTAGGAATGGTCACCTCATGAAGACAAAACTAAGGTACCACAAAAATGCAAACTGGCTTTTTACTAATAAATCTATTGTTACTACTCACGATAATCACTTGTAAGTAGTTCACTAATGCCATGAAAATAATAATAATAAAACATTACTGAGATACAAACACATTGCATAAAAATTCTCAAAATCTTAAATAATAAGATCATGTTATTTCTTCATAGTGTCATTTGAAACAATTCATTGGGCCTTATCAGACAAGAGTTTCAATTTTCTATCATTCCATTTTAACCTGCCTAATCAGTTGAACAAAAGTACTTTATGTAAAATGATTCCTCTAGTTGCCTTAGCTACAAATCCCTGCAGTATTGTATAATTGAAATCTACTCACGTAAGTTAAGAATAATTAGGACCCCAAATTAAGTCAAACACAAAGTTAATTCAAATAGTCAGCTGCTGTCATTTAAATGGTTACAGAGTTTTATTGCTGCTTAACATCTTTTAATGCTTTTAAATGTACTTTTATGTTGTTGTTACGATCTGATCCCTTATTCCAAATGGAAATATCAAGAGCAAAATTTTCGTCAAGTCAAAACAAACAAACAAAAATCTCAGCCCAAAAAAAAAAAAAAAAAAAGGAATCAGTGAATCAGTAAGAATGGAAACACATTAGGCTTTGGAGGTAAGTAAAATTAGTATTGAGTCTGTTGTAAATGACATTAATACAACAAAGAACTTTTCACAGCAAGTATTCAGAATGTGTCCCTTCATACTTTAAAAAAACCTTTTGTAAAAAGAAGCAAGCATAGAAATGCTGTTCAAAATGGATCCACAAACAATCCAGGAGCTAGAAATAATGCACCCAAGAGATAAGGTTGCATATAGCTGGAGTTGTTGCCAGAACTGAGAACTCTGCTGATTTAACAGACTGAAATTCAAAATAATGTATATAGCAAATTAATTATTATACTCTTATATAACAAAATAATTGTTGTGTTACTAAATGATGCAGTGCAATTGGTTAAAAAAAAGCACTGGTAGTTAGAAGCATTTCTTGACAGTTCTTCTGTTGGCACTTAGTTTATTCTGCAGAACAAAACATTGTCTGTTACAAACCCTTTAGGAGACTTTTGTATTGGATGACTTCCAGAGTTTTGCATTCTGTTTTGTTTGTTTGTTTGTTTGTTTTTGTTTTTTTTTTTAAATATATTTGCACAGTATGCTTTTTCTATATCTAAAAAGATATATGTCTTTACAGAGAAGATTTGAAGTTATTGATTACTGAGCAGGATTTGCAATGAAGACCTAAACCAACCATTTATGCATGATATGCTATGCTGATATATATATATTTATTTTTTTTCCAGCTGGAACATTCATACATGATGTGATGTTTTGTGGACTCCATCCATCTTTACGGGTAATAATCCACATCACAAACCATCCATTTGCCGTCTAGTACTTTCCATGCTTCACTCTTCATGCATGCCAGCTTTATCTGTTGCAAATTAAATGATGCAAAAGTGTAAGCAGCAAACTGTTCTTTTTTTGTTTACTAAAAGCATATTTATCTTGAAGCCACTAAAAAGCATGATCAGTTTTGAGCCACAAAACAACATTTTTGCAACAGACTTACTATGGTAGATGTTAATAATGGTGCAGAATAAACTGTAAAACAGTAACTTTAGTCTTAAAGTGGCATTTTATAACAAAAAAAAAAAAGGCAATCCACAAGCCTAAGTTAAAGAAAAAATCTGGGACAGCTCAATGGGGAGAAATGGGAGACAGCAATGTGAAACACTTGGAGGAGGAAGGAAGATCAATCTACATGCAGGAACAGCAGCTAACAGGCAAATCTGACTCAAGCTAGCTAAAACCAAAAAATGATATGAAATAGCACTGAAGTCTTTAAAAGGCATTTCTCATTGCTTTCCTAACTAAAAATGCACAAGGCAGGAGAATTTGGTTTCAGCGTCGACTTCCTATCACGTTTCCTACATGACTTACTGAACACAAATTAAACAGGAAAATTGCTCAAACAGCACCCTGCATTAATTGTGCTTTCTAGTGGGATGGAACAAAACTACCTAACTCCTGAGAGAGACATCAAAATGCCCCTAATAAGGAGAACACAAAAGTCAGCTCTCTTTCCATCACTAAGATCTCTCATAAAACTCACCAAGTGCTGTAACCAACAGCTGAAAGTTATGTGGTCCCTCTGGGTTTCTCACATGTATTTGTTGCTCAGGCAACGGACAAAAAAAGTCATTTTGCTTTTTTCTCATTTTCCTGTTCCCCCCCAACATTTTATACACTGAGGAAACACAGGTAATTATTATACTAGTATAAATCAAGGAAACCTAAAACTAAACAACCTAAAACTCAGCCATAAGCATGGAAATGGGCATGCGTATGAAGTTCACATTGGAGCTGAGAATCTGCCTGAGTTCCTTGCTCTGATAATTGTGTCCTAAACACATATGCTGCTATTAAAATAGCTACATTTTAAAAGAAACAATTTGCATAAAATATATTGTTTCTCTGTACAGTTTATTCACAGAGGTAGACCATGAACACCAATGGATCTGCTTGCTAGGATAAAATCCACTATGTGCTTGCAGAACGTGGCAAAGCTTATTAAATCCAAAATTATTATACTTTATAATTTTTTATAACATGATCACGAGGACTGTAAATGTAATAAGAAATCCAGTGCTGAGGCATTCACTGATATCAGATGCTTCAGGCACTTACACTTACGTTTTGTACTACGACCTCAAAGTACAATATTAAAAAAGTCATTGAAGTTATTTTAAAAAAATAATTAAAACAAACAATATTCTTCCACTTGACAGAAAACAGAAATTAAAATAATTAAAGAGGACATATAAAAATACAACTGTTAATAAAAATTAATTATGTGTTTTTCATGTTTAGTAATATAGTATGAATGAAGACTATTATTTTTTTAAAGGGCAACCATGTCCAAATTTCACTCCTGTCTTCTTGGAAAGGTATCTTACAATAACAATCTAATCCAAAATATATCCAGATTTATATTCCATAAAAGAAAAGAAAATCCCCTTAGGCAACTGTGTGTGTCCAGGCTAGTGGAAGGTTAAGTCAATCCCCTCTCATTGCAGCAGTCAGCAGCACCACTTGCCTTGCCCACCGAGACCCAACAAGGTTACAGCAATGAAAGATGGTGACCTGGCATGATAACGTGGAGGGGTCTGAAAATATAACATCTGTCCTTAGCAGCAACATGCTGGGTTGCTGCAGTTTTATACAGTACAGGGTTCTTTCTGTCTGCTGAATACCAAGCTTAAGAAGATGCAAAATCTCCCCTTCATAACAGAGAATGCTTTTAAGTAACTGAAAAATGATGGCATATTAGAATAGCGATAATTCATCTCACATAATTTAAGGTGGAAAAAAAAAAAGAGTATAAATGCTTAATTATTAAGATCTTTGCATTAACATTTCCCAGAAAATTCTCACAGAAACTTTAGCACAATATTTAAAATGGTTCTTCACATATTCCTTTATGCAGTTCTTCTACATTTTAAAACAGTGGTGGGATTGCTTTGTTTCCAAAATACAGCATAGGATCCTGCAGATCTCACTGCTCAGGGAATATATGAAAGGCTATTCACTGCCAGCATGTTAAAGAGTATTTGGCTTTTCCAGACAGTCTGTCAGTCTCTATTATCTGGAAATGCACTTGAAAAGTTTAATGGTTATTTTTCTTTAGGAGGAAATTTGGTATCATTGTTTAGATCAATTTCCTTTTTAGAAGATATGTTGTACCTAACACCTGCCTCAGAAAAGGAAAAAGATGTCCACGTAGAACAAAACAGAATATTCCAGTGAAAACCTATGTGTTTTCACCTATTCCATCAGTTGTTCCTTTCATCTAGATATTTCCTTTTATGTAATTTGCATTAACCAATTAAGAAAAATCAATTGCTACAGAATCATACATTACATTAGTTACACATTATAGAAGTGAAGACAGAATTGGACCATGCATTAAAATGACCTGCCAAAGGACTGGCAATACCCACCCAGCCTTACTGCACTGGCTATGCTTACAGACGGCTGGCAGCCCTGCAAAGGCAGGCAGTGGCCCACTAACGGTGAGCTTCATGCAGCCTTCACTGTGATAAACTCCCCGGCTAGGAAACAAATTAGAGCTCCTGCTTGCTCTTGTGTGACTCCATAATGAATTTCATCCCTTGTAGAACTTAAATCCACTAATTAACAGAAGTTGATTTCTTCTTAAGCCCAGGGCAGAAGATTTGAATTTTTACACTGGACAAAGTCCTAATAATAAATGTGTGTGAGAATAGAGGTGCTTCTACCTGGGACTTATGTATGGGACTCAACACACTGAGTCAGAGTGCCTTCATAGGGAGCTAAAGATCTGAAGTGATACAGTCACCTTTGTAGTGGCCCAATGTATGCTATCTGCATTTAGTATGTATCCTCTTCAGTGAATGCACTAGCACCAAATATACACTCAAAACTGTTTCCAGTTTAACACTTAGCTCCTTGGCTGGCATAAATGGAATTTACAGGAATTATTATTCTCAGAGTAATGTTAATTAAAATGTACATTCAAAGGCATAAACAGGCTGTTTGTTTTTTTTTAAACAACATTATAGTAGTTTAAGAAAACAGAATTAAACAAATAATAAAAGCATGATGCTTCTTCCTTTGGACAAAGCACAGATAGTAATTCATAATAAACTGAATTAGAAGGATATTTAACCTTGATTAACATAAAACATAAGCAAAGAAAGTTACTTCTGTGCTTCCCAAGTGCCTGTGCTTCACAATTATATATATATATATATATATATATAAATCTAGCAGAAAAGTTGGACTATGTAAGCAAGTAAAGCTTAAAATAGCTAAATTTGTACTGCCCCCCAAAAACAAATCTTAATCAGAATGTTTAGCTCTGACATCTATTTTTCATATGCATATTAGTGTATCTGTCCTAACTTGCTTGAAGAGAAACCAATAATATGTATAATAAGCTTTTTACTCTGCTTTGCTATGGAAACAAGGCATGTGTGATCCCACTCTCTCTGCCTTTCTGTATTTTCTCAGATAATTTTTAACGTGTTGGATGATTTCACCTGATCAGGAGGGAGAAAAAAAAAGACAGAGGTGGTGTCAAAAGTAATTCCTTTCCTGCAGTTCTAAAGAAACAGATATATAAAGAGGAATCTGACTGAAAGGGATAGCTGTGGGATGGCACAGACCTCCCAGATATGGACTCTGGTGCAGCCTCAGTGGAGGCCCTTGTTTCTCCAGGCAGTCAGCCAGGATACGAGGCCAGCCTTTACACAACAACCTGTCCATCTCTGATTCAAACTATTTGCCAATGCTGCTCTTTCAATCTGTCCTTTGTAATAAAAACCATTGTTTTAAAGACAGACCTATAGCAAAACATACTAGAAAAAGGAAAAGAAAGAAATCTTCTGAATGAACATTAATATTCAAGGTCATGACTTCAGCTTTTCATCCTGTTTCATGCTTCTCATCTTTTCCTTATTTAGGGCTGCAATGCTTGCTGTTGATGGTAATAATGTTTTTCAAGCCTCTACACAAGAATATTGACCTGTTGTTGATCAATGTACCAGCAGTATATAACAACTCAGTGCTGTTCTCCTCCCAGCTGCCATCATTTGTCAGTTCCAGGTTCATTTTACCTGAAGGTAGGACTGCTTCAAAAGCAACCCCACCTAGACTGCTCTTTCCAGAGAATGAAAGAAAGAGGAAAAAAAAAAAGGCAAAAAAAATAACTGAAAATATGATTCCCAATCAGGCAGATGACACTAAAATAAAATTGTAGCCTTCATATAACTGTATATGCTTAATAATTCGCTGGTGAGTTAAAGTCAAGACACCGTGAGAGTAATGAAGTCTTTATCTTGATTGGAAAACGTTTCATTATCTGAATAAATGAATCACTGGTCCACACCCAGAGTCTTTTCCTTTTTTACCCTCTCTTTTTAAATGTACTGCAACACTAAAATGTAACAGCAGGGAATTCAGCCAGGTTTTCTCCCCCCCACCAACTGCAACAACCTGCATATGCACATAAGATTTCTATTAAAAAATAAATAAATTTCAAGTGAGAGAGTTAAAGATTTCCTTATTTCTAAGGAAAGTTTGATGCTCTTATTTTAACCTTTGTTCATGTTCATACTTCCAGGCATGAAGTGCTACTAAAGCACGTTACACTTGGCATCTCTTATTACTGAAGCAGAAGGCAATGTAATCTTGTGAGAAAGTGTAATAATGCGGTATTCATTTTGCTTCTGTGGCTGGAAGCCAACTCTATATTAATATTCATTTCCAGTATACAGAGCCACAATATTTCATTTATTTTAAGAATTTACAATTAATTTGGTATGATTCTGTTATCTGCTCCCAATTTCCTTTCCTGTTTCTTTTAGCTGAAAAAGCAGCTCTTGTACAGACTTAAAAAAAGTAAATTCACAACTGAAGCATCAAAAGATTGCTACTGGCTACTGAAAGCAAGAAAAACAGGGACAGAACAAAATGAACTTGAAATATTACAGATGACAATGAAAATTAGCTTTCTGCAAATGGAAAAAATAAAAATAAAAAATCAATCTGCAGAAGTTCTCAGTTGACTTTTTCCTTTCCAGACTCATCTGATATAATACTATTTGTAACATGCTGTTTGCTACTGTAGCCAAAATAGAGAAAATAAGTTGTTTATCTGCTTTTCTTTTCTGTTTTCAAATGTCTTCAACCAACACGTAGTATTAAACTGCAAGTACTCTGCTGAATTTATTTAAATGTACTACATATAGGGATTTTAAACAATTACAACAGCAAATAAAAACCTCAGCATTTTAAAACATAAATAGTTACCTCTATTTCCTACACCCTAGTGCAACCACTTTTGCAGTGTAAGTGGATTTAAAATTATCACAGGTTACTACTTAACTAGCCTTTTGTAAAATTTACAATTCTGTTCTCCTAATATACAGTTATCTTCCTTATCTGTCAAAGAGGCTGAAAAACAGTTTACCTTCCAGCTGATGGGACTTTTCATATAAAACAGAGATTTTACTGAAGACTGCAGACTTGATAGACAACAAGCAGTGCAGCAGCTACCAAATCGGAATCACCATCACTAATGAAACCATGCAAGAGCTGCAGCGTGCCTTGGCAAGGCAGTTTTCTAATAGCATCCTTGCAATGTTTAAGAATGGGAGAGAGGAGAAATTAAATGTGAAAGCTATTTAAATGAAATAAGATTTTCCAATGTTCAGAAGCCTTCAGGAAGTCTCTTAGTATATAGACTCTGTTCTATGTGTATGTTCATATTATTCATTCATTCTCATATATATATGAATGAACAATCTATTTTAGCATAGCTTGTCCGTCACGACCCAAGTCTTAGTCCAGAATAGAATCTAGGAAATTATACAGTAAATGTGGAACCCCTTATACAATACTTACATTTTTAATCTTTGTTTTTACCATTTTTAGGGACTAGATCTTTTATGCTTATATAGATTTGGGAAAGAAGAGTGGGGGAGGCACAGCAGCTTTCCTTTTTTTTCCTCTAGAAATCCAGCCTTAAATTCAAAGAATTTTGACAGTGTAAGGTATGCATCTGCTTTAAAAGATGGTGAGATCACATGACAGATGCACTGAAGAAGCCTATATTTCATACACCAATTGCTGAAAAATGTAAGAAGGCACGGAAGTGCTATTTTATTACCAAATCAGTATTTCTACCTGCAATCTAGTCAAATAAAATGATTATAAACAGGAATAGCCTCAAGTTACAAATATTTGTAATTATAAATTCACAAACTATGCTTTCCTGATCATTCGTTCGTGTTGCTTTGTCTATTACTAAGTACAAGACTTATTACTAAGTCTACAAGAACAGCTAGGGAGATAGATTTTATGAGGAAAGAAAGATAGATTATACAAGTTTTCTTTAAAAAGCTTTTTTATTCCTTATCTCCTTAATTTAAGAGCTATTTTAATCACTATATTCAATAGCAGTGAAGTATTTTTCCCCTTTTTTAAAAGAATTTTTTTTTAAGTAGATGCTATTTCTGTATGCATTTTGAGTTTTATTTCCTGAAATTTAATGTGCATAGTTCTAATCTTAATGAAGTGATTGTCATTTTATTTTCAGCCAGCCAAATTAGAAAAGCAAAACAGGTATTTCATTTGCACTGTTTAGAAATTTTATATCACATTTAACATGGTACACATTGCTTCTAAATGGCTGCACAATGAGAACAGGAAAATAATAAATATAAGAGTCCAAATATAAGGAACTTACCAGTCAAGGGTATTAATACTGTCCTTTCAGTTGCCTGAACTTTCCAGTTTCAACATACCATACTGTATCAAAACCACAAAGTATATTTTTTCTTAAAAAAAAAAAAAACAGAACAATTTTAATCTTGTAAATTAAACCTAGAACCTGACACAGATACTCTTAGTTTGACATCCTGAAGCTTCAAGTAGTCTAACAGAAATTAATTATACAGACCATTCATCTCATTTGCAAACTCAAGGAAAAAGTAAACAAGTAAATGAAAGCTTACCTTCAGTACACTGCAGGAAGCTGATAGTGAGCAGGAACCAAAAACTTTGCATTCTGCAACCAGAAGACACCATTATTGATTCCTGTAAGAATTTTCTTTGTATTCCTTAATGAATCCAGTTATAAAAGCCCAGCATCATCGAAACCAGTGGTCTGCATTATTCATCTTCATACCTGCAGAAGGAGAGAGTTTGAAAGAAAAAGGGCAAAAAAAATCTTCATCAATAGCTGAACACCAATAATTTGGAATACCAAATTTTACTTGACTTGAAGACAGAACATTTTAATAAAAACTGACGGTACACCTGTACTGTAGCTGAGAATTTGGCAGATATGTGGGATCTAATCTCTGAAGGTCAGTGATCATTAAACAGAATGCCAAATAACAGTACATGTTAAAGTTGAAAGTAAGAATGTTATTGATGTACGTGTACTAAGACATGTGGAACAAAAAAAAAAAAAAAAAAGAATTTTCTCTGGATTTAAGAAATTGTATTTGCAGATGCTTAGGTGAAGCTTTTCCCATTCTCCCAAATCTGACACTGCCTACATTTCTCTACCTCAAAAAAAAATTAAAAAAAAAATAAGTCTAGGGCCATGCCTTGTGTCTTAGTGATTCAAACCATGCAGGGGCTGGAGGCAGCAAAGCAACACCACCCAGCAGTAACACTGCAGGTCTTCTCCCTGCCACACCTCTGGCCTTCCCTGTTGTGACACACAAAGGTCAGCAGCCTCAGAGAAGAAGTAGTAACAACAACTTTGCTGACAAAATTATCTTTTTGGCTAGGAAGTCTCTTTGTGACTTTATAGTCTGATACATTTATATATAATAAACACCTTCAGAGAAAAGTAACGAACGATACTCTACTGCTTCTGACAAGTATTTCTCAATCAGAAACAAATCTAACTTCACTGCTCCTGTAAACTAAGTACCAATGGAAAAAAATCTTAAAACCATAATTTGCATTTGAAAAATAAAATTACAGAAATAGTACAGTTCCTGTGAGAGAAGATTTGGCAGCAGAGAGCTCCCCTTAGCCAGTGGCTCCATTCTTGCACCAGCCAGCCCAGCAACTATGAGCATCCTCATCTCTGTCTCACTGTACTAGGTTATATCAACTCAGACTACTAGAATTTGGGAAGCCAAAAATGAACATCAGTATAAAAGTATAAATGATTTTTAAGTGCAAAGATGGCTCTGTATATTACAGATACACAAAACAACTCCTGAAGAACAACTCTGAACATAGCAGCAATTACAGCTCCAAAGAGCTGAGTCTGGTGCCATGTTGGCTTGGTCTCTCTAAAACTGATGAACAGGACTGCGTTTTCATGTGCAGATGTATTTCTAAAATATCTGAAGTTAACGTTAGTTTATAAACATACAGCAATGTCTATGCCAGCGCTTAGTAAAATGTAACTGTCAGGATCCAAGAGCCACTTACGAGTCTTATGAGTACTAGAGCATGTTTAGGGCTATAAAAATATTTTTACCCTTTTGCCAAAGAGAATTGGAAAGGATGAAAAGCACACAATCCCAGGCAAAGAAATACTATGAACTACAGATCATTTTAACAAGAAATAAGTGTTAACTCCTTTTATATTGGTGAATATTAATATTAATCAACGATAATATTTTTTTTCCCTAAGCACACAGACAGCAACAAGATTGGCGCTGACTTTTTTCCGGCAAGGCGGGAAAGATGGAATTAACAGAAAACATTGCAGTACAGTTTCTCTGGCTCTGAATGAAGGCAATATGACTGTGGCAGAATAGGGATTATTAAATAGCCAACCACGCTTCTTTACTTGGCTCCCCTGTAACGGGAGCCATGCCACTTCAGTGTAGGGATCCCCCTCGCAGAACACAAGCATGCTTGTGATTCCACATGTGGGGAAATGAAAGGGAACTGCCATCTGAGGGTAACTGATTTTATGTTTATTTATACATAAAAACAACCTCTTTTTCTAATTTCCAACTACAGACAGGTGCTCTTCAATCACAGGTGCTTTTATCCGCACGTGTCTGAAGAAACGACATGCAATAGCAAGCAGAGTGCACCAGGGCAGGCCGGCTACAGAGTGGCTCTCCCTGGCACAGCCCTACATGCCTGGAGGTAAAAGATGTGCCCTCAATTTAGATGGTGATACACCAGCTGCTACAGTAGCAGTCATGAGAGGGAGTCATACTGTATCTCTGTATCTTTAACACTGGTCTGAGCACATTTTGCAACATATATATTTATATCAAAGTCCACAAAAGATGTACTGCATTCAGGAGAGATTACAATTGCAAAGGAGCTCCTGCTGAGTAAAGCAGCAAAAACTACCCCTAGGATATAAATATAAAATAAAATATATAAAATTAATATATATTATATAAAAATAAAAAAAATATGGAGATAGTTCAGCTAAAAGCTGAGGAAGTGTTTGGATTATTTTTCAGCTGTAGCAAATGAAAAATCATAAAACTATTTCAGACACCACAGACTAATCAGTATAATTTCAGTAAGCAATCAGAATAATCCAAGAAAATAGATGAGGAACTATAATAACTAAAAGTGAAAT
Source organism: Aythya ferina (assembly GCF_964211825.1). Classification (NCBI taxonomy): domain Eukaryota; kingdom Metazoa; phylum Chordata; class Aves; order Anseriformes; family Anatidae; genus Aythya; species Aythya ferina. The sequence continues at coordinate 19,926,276 of NC_140304.1, forward strand.
TAAGTCTGGCTCCTGATTACTCCCAGTTTGTCCAGAGAATTTTGACTTTCTGAGACTTAATTTTTATTGCTTTTTCCATAACATATTGCTGCATACCCAGATTTAACATCTTCCTTCACCTTCAAGTGGACAGTGACATACCTGTGTATTAGTATCCCTAATCTCATTGCCCCCCCCCCCCTTTTTTTTTTTTTTTTTTTTTAAATCTGGGAGAAGTAGGGGGACATTGTAGTAAAAACAAAAACAGTCAGAGCACCTTCAGAGATACCTAGCATCTCTCTGGGAAATAGCTGCAAAATAATTCATGGCAAACACTTTTCTGTAGTTGTTATTGCTGATTTTTAAATAAGGGGTTCTGACCTTGTAAACTGACTTACCCATTTTAATAAGAAATGTTTGTGAAAGAATACTGATGTTTTTATGATACCAAAACCAGCAGAAACTATTCAACTAACAATAAATGGAAATTATTTTAGGATAAATTTAAGTACTTTGTGTGCAATGTATTTTTCTCTATAGATTGCTGTAGCCTACAGACATAAAATTTAACTCAGTGTGCTGCTGCAAAAAGAATTCAAAATAAGCTAACCAACATCTACCAGATTATCAATGACACATTTTTTCTAATAAGGCAAGAAAAAAATATGCAATGTTTGAAAACTGATACAATGGCTTTTAGTTTTGCTTCTTTCTTCTCTTCTCAATAAAAATCAACAGCTTCACAGTGATCAATTTTTAAAGCAACATATACACTTGAGAAGCTCTATGCGGCTTCAAACAAATTAATGCTACTATTCTGAACCAACTATTCATCAACAAAACAAAAGCTAATCCTGAAAAAGGTACCCAGACATAAACTGGAGCCAAAGCACACTTTGACTCCAGACACTGCCGTCACTCGTGTCTTCCTGACCATGCATCTGTCAGAGATATGGAGACTGTCGGTGGAATCTAACAACAAATCCCAAAACAAACAAGCAGGACCAGGAAAAGCCATATTAAGTTACTTCTTCGTAAACAGAAAAAGTAGACAACAGCAAGTGGCTATCCTGCACAAATAACTTATTTCCCCTCGGACCTTAATAAACCTTTTCTCTGGATAGCTGACTGTTTGGGCATGGGGGTGGAGCAGAGAGAGATTCCCCAGAGCAAAAGGTTGCTTGAATTTCAGAGTGCAATAAAAGCTGCCCAGAAAATTTCAGTTGTAACTTAAATCCCTACCTCTGGGCCATACTGCAGTCTCTCGTAGAAAAACAAAAAAAAAAACTCTACTGGAAACAGAGCAGCTCATCTTGTTAAGTTCCTTTGCATATGTGCTGTTCAAGGAGACTAGATCAGTAATAGAAATGTTCAAACCTGCACCCCACAAAGGTACTGGGTATCTCTTAATACTGTATTCATAGGCTGTGCTCCAAGTCCCCAACATCTTAGTATCTTACTTTGCTTCCTTGTTCCTCGGTACTTCTAAAACTTGTTACAGATGGAAAAGCAGCTGCAGAATACGTGCCACCTCTGACCATGTCCCTCCCCGCAACACTGCTCAAGAGCACCCCAGAGATAAGAGAAAGCTGCTCCAAGCATGCTCCTTGAAATACTTTCATCTTAGAAGAGAAGGACCTCTAAAGGACTGCTTCTTTCCAACTCTACTGTGTTTAACCTTCCCAAGGTTTTATTTTCAAAAGCCAAAAAAGGGTCTTTTAAGAGCTTCCGGACAACTGACACAGCATGCTCAAGAGCTTCCTCTCCCCTCCAGTTCCAAGCTTTTCAGGCAATTAAGCCAGACAGGAAAGCAGAGATCTTTCTAGCTAAGCAAGAATGTTTTCCTTTAGCTGAAAGCCTTTCAGACTAACACCAACGTATTTCACAATGTAGCACTTAATTTTCCAAATGATCTTTGAAACACTGTGAAGCACTTGCAACATAGTTATGCTTTAACATCTGTATTACACAAATAAAAACCAGACTGGTTTTACTGACAGTGGTGCTGAGCAAGGTAAGGAACTCATGCCATGGCCATGCAGCCTGTACATGCCAAGGAATGAGTGGATCCCAGGCAGTGCTCTTTATAAATCCTGTCTGACCTACCTTGCCACACATGCAGCACCCCCACTGCCTTTCATAACCCAGTTTATGAAACTAAGTAATTCTGTAATACATCTGAGGCACTCTGCAGAGGAAAGGGGGGAGATGAGGAGGCATGGGTGAGTAGATATATATTCATACAATATAATAGACTATATAGTCTCCTGAGAAATCATGCGTCCACGTGCCTTCCCACCATAAGGCTTTCCAAATTTAAAAAAAAAAAGTTAAATTTCCTATAATCTGTAACATAAGAATTCAATTACTGCAGTGTGATTAGTAAAAGCTTCTAAGCTACACTAGTAAAATACTAGAATGAGACCAATATTGTTTATGATTGGTATTATACATACTTGCAACAAGATCCAGCTCTAGTTTGCAACATTTAACATATCTTCAGATGCATTCAATATGAGTCACTCCCAAATCCTCAATATGGTTATTAATGTAAGTCAACTTTAGAATAACTTTAATAATTTTGCATTGATGCTACAGTATCACATTGCATAAAATTTTCAAAGTTGTGAAATCTTGGAGGGAAAAAAAAAAAAAAAAAAAAAAAGCAAGCAAGACCCTATACTGATTTAGTTAGCATCCTTCTAGTAGCTATGATAAATAATCAATGCCTGATCTGTTCCAATTAAGTCACATATTGCGAGAAGAAAAGAAAGGCCAACTCTGTTCTATCTAAAATTGATTAACAAAGACTTATTTTCCATTAAAAGCAATACAATACTAAAAATGCACCACAAAGTCTTTTCTTCTTTTCTGTATTTAACAGTCCCTGTCAATTAACACCTTGAATAGTGGATTTCTAACCCAAAATATCTCTTTCCAAGCTGCAGGCAAGGAATGCTGTCTCAGGGAAGGGTGTAACACAGTAAGAACAAGACTTGAGCAAGGTCATCCAATCTTAAAACAAAAATGCAATTTCTGTGCATTCAGCTGCCTTGTGCTCTGAAATGACATCTCCATGCCGGAGGAAAGCCTGAAATAGCACGCAATAGACACGTGTACCCTAAATTTAGAGTGACCACAAAAATACCCATCCCTACTGCTCTGGGTTCCCAGCTAATGAGAACAGAAGATTATTCAAAATGCAAGACCTACCTATGCAAGACACGACACTAGACAGTGCGCTGACACGACTTCAACAGTGCAACATTACACTTCAGTCCATCAGTACACAGCAGCTCAGTGGTCTACCTCAATCATTCACAGAGAAAATAAATAGGATTTAAGAGGAAGAGATGAAGATTTTCCTTTCTCATCCAGTCGGGCTTGGCCTCACTCTTGTGTTTTACAGACATGTTACCCGAGCTCCATTCCCAACAAGGCAGCTTTGCCCCGTCTTGTTAACACAGGATAAAGCCTGGACACTCTAGGGAGTTTTCATTCAATAAGCCAGCAAAGTAAACCTTTGCTAGTGCTAATAAGAATGGCTTTTTTTGGCTCCAGGCACTCTCCTTTTGCCAAGGCTGAATTTCTCTTTTTGCCTTTGCTAAATACTCTGAATCGGAGGGGGATGGGAGTGTCACTCAATCCTCATTACAAATTTCCGGTATTTCATTTGAATTGACATCGCACCGCTCAATCAGACCACCTTGACTCAAACGGCTAGGGTAAAACCTTTTTAACACCGCTGCCCTCTGTGTCGCTAAATCTTCCTGGGGTCTCAGAGATAAATCCCAAGCATCCGAAGAATGGGGGAGGGAAAGAGATGTTGTAAGTCAATTACAACCGTTATCAGCTGTAATATCTGAGTGTCATGCTGAGCATCTTAAATATGCTGATCGCTTTGGACACCAGAGGCACAGTCTGAAGCTGCTTGCCATTCTCTTCATTAAACCACAAAACAAATAGCTCTCATTTTCAAACCTACATAGGACAGACTTTATGAACATCAAAAATAAACAAGAAAATAATGAATAGCTATAAAAAACACAGGGAGAGCCATATGACAAACTGAAAGCAGCAATCATAAGAGCTGAAGAAAATTCAAAGGCTTCCCAAACTCCCCACAAAAGAGAAATCCTCAAAAATAATTTATTTATATTAAAATATATCATTTATTTTCCTTGGAAAAAAAAAATGATAAAATAGAAGGCTGGTATCAACCAAGGACACTGAGTTCTTGTAAGACAGTGAATTGTTTGCTGGCAGTCTTGACAAGGCCCTACAAAGCCCATACTTCCTCTACCCCCCTCCACCCAGCCCCACCCTAAGTGTTTTTCACAGCAGAGCATTTGTTTGAAGTGGAAGCAGGCAAAAAAAACAAATGAGACTGGATCTGGCCCAGGGCTGCTCTTGGCAGGCCTGTACCTGCTCAGCCACGCGGCGCTCCTCCTGCCAACTGCCGTGGTTGTGGGGCACCTGAACCACTCTGCCCATGGGCCCAGCAGCCCACCAGGCTCACCTGAGCCTTTCGTAGTGACATGGTGAGGTGAAATGGCCTCACAAGACCAGCAGCCAGCCCACAATACCAGCAGCCAGCCACCAGCAATACATACGTGAGCTGCTAACTCCCCAAATCAAGTTGTGGCTGAACATGAACAAGAATGCAGCATTTTTTACCTAGGCTGTAACTAGGGTAAACAGGTTGTTCAGCCCCAATACGCTGCAGCTGCCTTGCATTCATGCGCATGTGTCTACACATCTCGGTTTGGTAGCACCAGCCCACTAAAACTACCGCATCAAAGACTTCTCTAGGCATCTGCCAAGGAATATCATCAAACAGGTTAATGAAGGCCCTGTGATAGCATCCATTTTAAAGCACCCTGGTTTCTACCCGCTGTACTGAAGATCAGTGCATGCAGTCTGTATTCAATAGAAATGATACTATTCAAGTTTCAAGAAGAAGCTTCTGTGGGCAGCAAAGTCAGGTGTTTTTTTTGTTTGTTTTTTAATTCTGTCAAAAATCTTTGATGTCACTAGAAAAAATACCAACTCTTCCAAAAGTAACTGAAAAATATTTATCATTTTTTATAAATCAGAAGCTGGAGGCACACAGATATATACACAGTGCACTAGGTATATATTAGTGGCATATTTTATGCTTACAGAAGAATATGGTTCCAATGTCAACATCTGTGAGACCATGGCCTAATCATTGTGCAGTGAAATATGAAACAAAATCAATGGTGGCACAAAATGTAATCTCTACTGTGTTTGGCTCACTGTGTTGAAACCTTGACTCATAAATCACTGTTACTTGCCATTCAGTGAATCGATATTCAGATTCCCTCTTGGTCTATACATATGACCACTAAATGAAATAATAATGACCAAAATCTGTCATATATTGGGTTATCAATATTACCAAAAGGGATTTCTTGGGAACAGTGAGGTAATCTAGGATAAAATATATCAGATGAGCTTACAAAGAAATGTGAAAAACCTCTGGCTAAATATAGATATATAAAGGTATTTTCAAATACTTCTTCCTCCATCATAACCTTACATATTAGAATTTACCTTAGAATCATAACAGTGCATTTGCTGAAAGACCATTTCAGTTATATACGCTTTTAATTAAGTTTGGAAGCATGCTGTACTTGAGCATTTTTCTTTGTCTTCTTTCAAATAACACCTTCTTAATATATTACTAGTTTTTTTTGTTTGTTTTTCTCTCCTGTGAAGCATAATTAGCATTACAGTGATCAGATAATAGCGTTTTCTTACTAGCAACCTGTCAAGGGCTCCAGAAGACCACATTTTAGTTCTAAAAAAAAAAAAAAAAAAAAAAACTAACAAACACTTTTTGTAAGAATAATTCCATAAAGCCTTATCAAGTGCTTCACAAATCATTTAGTCATTAAAAGGTGGTGGATAACCTCTTGCGGAGAAACCTGAGAAGTGCTGTGTACTGCCATCCCAATTTCAGTCACAAGCCACAGCGTTATCAAAATTTGTAGTTTTGACAACGGAAGAAGGAAAGAAATGGTGGGCAGCTCAAAAACGTCACCTTTGAAGGAACAAAAAATACAGGAAAGGTCTTCACACTGTTTTCTAAGCACATGTGAGATTCTCCAGCCAAATATGATTTACAGGTGGAAACTTCTCTGAATTTACATAACCCTTTGGAAGACTTGTGTGTATATATTAAGTACAGAAAGGAAGCAGATGTTGGCAGATGATATCTTTCAGGTTCACTGATTTTACACACCAGTAGCACTTAAAGGCTTATATCTCAAAACCCTGAAAAAAAAAATCAAACTTTTCCTTCACTCATAATTAGCTTTTCTAATACATATATTCATAACAAAAATCATAAAAAGAAATTATGGGTCAAAGGTCATACATGCCAGTGCTGTATGGACAGCAGTAACTTTTCCTTGCAACTACACATAAATAAATTGCTTTTTTGCCCAACATATCATCAAGAACATCCAAAACATACACAATATGTGTGGCAAATCTTCAGTATCTATACAAAAAATGCCTAATTCTACAAAGAAACAATAAGCTCATTTCTGCTACTGGATAATGGACTCTACAAAGATATACAAGCTACCTAGCCATCTAATGGTGCAACTATAATTAAGAGTATTTTTTTATACAATTGAATGAGCAATGAATGTTCAGGTGACTGTTCTTCACTGAAATAGGCAGCTGGATGACGACCAGCCATTTAACTGGGGTGAACCGTGTTTTTTTTTTTATTTATTTTTTTAATTCAAGCTGTAACAGAAAAACAGAAAACTATTTCAGTACACTTTTAAATTCCCTTTGTAGAAAAGATAAGTTGGAAAACTCTAATAATTAAACTAATTAGAAGTTATGAGCCAAAAGAGCTTTAAATTATAATTTGACAGAAAAGCTCCTACTACTTGGATGTACCACTGTGTAAACTCGGCACCTCTCTTCTCCCTAGCATACATGTATTAGATAGTATTTTCTCTTCCCTGTGAGGGAAAAGAAAAATATATTTTGGAAACAGTGAACACCTTTCCCATGTACAGTGAAAAGGGAGGTGTAAAGCATTACCTTCTAGCCATAAAACAAAATGGAATAGAGGTTGTCTCCAGCACTGCCACACCAGCCGCAGCGAGTGCTTGAGGACACAGAATTGCTCAATCACTTTCACTCAAAGAATTTTGAGAAACGCTGAATGGAAAATGATCTCTATTCAATGAAGTGACTGAAAACGGTACATTTTGCATACATTTTCTTTTTTTCTTTTTTTTTCCCCTTTTTAATATCATTCACACAGCATAGGTAAAGTTTAAGACATAGCATCAATTTAACACATTTGTTAGCAACAACATAACCTTTCATATTATGCAGTTTTATCAAGCAGACCAAGAACACTGTCAAACAATTAAAATTTCTTGTAAATAATAAGGTCTCGTTTGCTCGTGACAGACACCGCTACTTTGGAAAAATTATTTTTCTATAATTTGATTACATTAGGATTTTAAATGATAGCTTTTATATTCTTTTACTAGATGATAAAGAGAATTGTTATTATTAAAAAACTGTTCTTCCTATCTTCTGCTGCAGTTCATGAACTCTAAGTGCAACTAAAAAGAAAACAGTCTACATTTGTCTACCAACAATATTTATAAGTGAACAGAGTGGAAAGATTACAAAATTTGAATATGAACATTATATTATGGTAGCAACAATCTAGATGTTTTACAGGAAAGTGAAGTGGATTACCGTAAATGAAGTTTTAAATGTCCTTTCCATTTTATAGATAACACAAAATGACTCTTTTCATGTCTCCAGCGATAAGGATACATATGCCACACATTTAAATAGTGACTTCACCCTATTCAACCCTGCTCATGAATTAATAATTCAGTGACATTAATACAAGAAGATAAATGATAAAGAGGTTACAGCACAAGGGCCAATGGTACATATATACTTCTTTCTGAACAGCTAATACCTCTCTGCCAATTACAGTTAGAACTTTTTAACAGTTTTCAATGGCATTTTTACAATCTAAATAGCAGCTTATGCACACACAATTTCACACAACTCAAGCTTAATAAATCTCCTGCTGGTACCAAACAATCATTCTGGGGGATTAAAGTGCAACATCTGCTAACATTAATAAGCATTTTACATAGCAATATGTATAAAAGCAGTTGTTATCAGTCTTCTGAAAAAGCTTCTAGACTGGTTTGGCATAAATTATACCTTTACAGTGCAACTGATAACTTTAGCTTATGGGGAAAAAAATCAGTGGAATTATATACCAGATGCAGTTATCATCTCTAGTAGAACAATTTTTAAAATACTTGAAAAATAAACAAAAATGTATGCATGCAAAGAATTTCAGGGAAGAACCTGGTAAAATCACATGATTTAAATACTTACAAGAAACCGAAGCTCCCAATATGTTTCCAAGAGTTAATTTCTTTGCTAATACCAATTACAGCTTTTTAATCCTTTTTTAAAATAAATAAATAAATAAATAAATAAAATGTATTTCTACCAAAGCAGAATCTACTGTGAAAAAATGCATGTCCTTCTATGACATAAAATAAACATCAAAGGTTTTATTTAATTAACAACTCCAGAATAATTTTTTAGGGAGAGTTTGGCTAACAAGTAGGCTTTGGAATCGAGAGCCGTGTAATGTCAGCTGGAGCCAAGAGCACAGTTGGCAAACACGGCAGAAACTTTTACACACAGCCCTGCCAGCGCAGCTCAACCCCTGCAGCTCAGCTGTGGACAGCTGAATAACAGAGCCTGCCAATCACCCTTACTACACACTGAATGAAACAGTCGTATTCCAACCGGTATTATCATTTAATAGTAAAGCAGCAAAATGAAGTTTGTATCAATGTACGTAGAGATAAGAGAGAACGCCAAACTGGATCAAGTAAGCATGTAGAATACATTTAATTTGCCTTTCTTTTTTAATTAGTAATGAATCTTCCCATTTTTGCATTATGAACTGCTTAAACATGATTGTTTTAACATTATTTTTATGTCAAAACATTGCTCTAGAAAAAATGACTATCGTCATATTCTCCTGACATCTTCGACATTCTTATTTGACACGTTATAAGAGAGATTAAGAAAATCAAAGTAGTAAGATAATAAAAGACAGCAGCAATGCCAGCACAGCACTTGACAACTAGTACTCAGGACCTTTTGATGCTATCAGGTTTTAAAATATCTGCAACTAGGGCTGAAGCTAGGCGTAGCCAGGAAATAAATAAAAATAATAATAATAATAATAATAATTTCGGGACTGATGGCAAAAGCTTAAAATAACATGTAAGTACATTTAGTATCTATTATTTCCTTGGACTGATGGTTTCTTTATGCTGAGGTCTGTGCCTACAATTCCCACACACAGTTCACAAATTCTTTTTTCTCAAACACACTTTGACTTTCAGATTATCATTTTAAAATAAAAAAATGTTTAAATCACTGTTCGCTGCCTGTAAGAACACAGCTTTATATTAAAGCGATAAATTCTTACCGTTTTTCTTCAGCACAGTGAAAGACGATTCTGACACAGGACTTCCCTTGAGGCTGCTCCCCAGCCAGCACCCTCACACCCACTCTGCCATGCACCAGCCCCATGCGCATCCTGGGCGCTTACGGCTGCCACAGGGATCTCACTGCCCTCTCAAAGCCCAGGCGGGGCTTTCCGCTCATTCTCAGATTAACATTTGCTATTTCATCCATTTTAACAGTGCTGAGGAGAAATCTAGGTAACACTTTTGCTCAAAGACGATTGAATATTAAATATGAAATTTAACAGATTTTAATCATAACAGTTTGTAAACTGTGTAATATATATGTCTGCCCTAATTTAGTAAGATGGAATTCTCACACAACACTCATCAAACCGAGCACAAAAAAACTGTTCTGGCATTCCACTAAATTAAAATCTTCAGTCCCCACAGCAAGAACGCACAAATTTAGATTTTATTAATACTTTAAATCAAACTCACTTTCATGTAAGGCAATTTACAAGTCATCTTCTCTTGTCATAGCAAAGAACAGAATTGGGTCTTAAGCATATTTTTACAGACTCTTTGAAGACAGTCTAACCTTCTGGTCTGATCTGCTATTTTTAACAAAAATAACAATTTATTTGAAATTCAACAAAATCCCGTTTTCATGAATACATTTTTAAGCCTTCCATTACAACACTAGCAGTGACAGAGTAGCTGACAGCTCAGCAGACATGAGGTAAATTTAAGAGGAGCTGTTCCCATTTGGAAAACACATGCTTTTCTACCCACTTCTAATTCAGCAACCTGAAAAACTCCAAATTTTACCTAGATCACTGTATTTCACAGCTTGCCCAAAGATCTATTTAATGCGCAAAACAAGTCATGCAAGCTACAGAGATGCTTGGAAAGGCACGCTGATCTAAGTGGTGCTCCGTGGACTTAAATATTTAGAATTTGTAGCACTGAATAACACTACCCAGCCCTCTGCATTGCAGGCACTTAACCCAAGGCACGAGGAAACCTCTGACAGGTAGATGGCCCTGTACTGATATTACTCATCAGAAGCCAGTGAGAGCCATGCTGTGAAGCCACAGAAAAAGAAGAAAAAGAGAAGAAAAACAAAGGGAGTTGGCAAAGCTGAAAATGGCATCCCCCCCAGCCAGCTCCACAGGCGGTGGCAGCAAGAAAGCACTGGGGCAGCACAGAGGGGGAAGAAGCTGATGGAAGGGAAAGCCTGAGGGGAGACCCATACCTGGGCCCTGACTATGTGGAGGCAGGACCACAGGAGGGGACACGCGAGGTGCAGCAGTGGTTGAGAGAGCAAGGAAAGAATGACAGTGAAGAGTCGCAAGCTGACAGGGAACTGGAAGCACGCAGAGCAGTGCACAAAGGGAACAAGTTGCACGTGTAGAATATCCAAGTGTAATGCCTCCTCCTTCGAGCTGACTGCTGGCACCGAGGAACGGTACCATGCTTTCATGACCCAACGCACAAAAATGAATTTAAGCACAAGACACGCTACCTGCAGCCATGAGCTTTGTTATCCGCCAGTCCACACCAGAAGCCACACTCCACTTGAAGGACAAGTCAAAGCAGTAAGGAACGTGGAGACAGAAAGCTAACGTTCACACTAGATGTTACTGGAAAGGCCGGCATGAGCGCAAAATGAGATGCATGCTTGCATGTGTACCTGCATACAACTATTTAGAAACATTTGTTGTTCTGCAAGCAATCATATGCTATAAATGACTGATGATTTCACAGTGCCAGAAGAATAAAAAAACAGCCGACCAGTTTCAACACATCTACTGCAGATTCTGGGTAAGATTGTTGTTTTAAAAAAATCAAGTCTAGAAGAGGCCATAATAGTAATACATGTGCAGTTTATTTATGGGTCACTATTGGGCTGAACTGAGATTTAATTTCTGGGAAAAGATAAAAAGAGGTAAGAGGAGGAATAACAGATGAAAACAGAAGAAAAGGCAAAAAAGGCCCATTTTTTCCGATATGCAAGAAGTGGCAGAGCAAGGCCTGGCAGAGCACTCCACCTGACTGGTTATCAACATGCTCCCTAGAATTTGCTGTTTTATTTTAATGCCTCTTTACTCAAAAGGTGATCTGCTGTTTTTCACCTAAAAATAGCAATTTTACAGATCTTCTAAAAATAAAAGTATCTAAATCAAAATTAGTATGGTGTAAAATACAAGAAGAGCCTACAGCAAGCACAGCGTATGATTTCAACAGCCAGATGTTTCACCACAATGGCTTCTGGTCACCAAAAATCGAAAACAATTTCAATTTTACGGTATTACTTTAGGACTGTTAAGTAAATACCACTTGTTAGCTTTTCCGCAGTGCTGTTATTTACTAACTGGAAGGCGTGCACACACAGACCAGCTGGCTGAGAACAGGACAAAGGAAACAAGGCTCCTCCTGGCTGGCCATGACCTTTGTCTGTGGCTCTGGAAAAGCATCTCTTCTCCTGCTCTGTTGCATGGTTTTATCACATAATATAGTGGACACTTTATATTTTCTTAAAGAAAAAATACTGTATTAATAAATACGCAGACAGACATACTCAAGCATACACACATTTCTGAGCAGACATTCAATTATTGTTCAAATTTTTCTTCTATTTTCATTCACTTTCAAATAATATTTATGAAAACTACAATCTCTAAGAATAGTTTAAGATAGTTGAGAATAAAAATATATTCAGCTAAATGCTTTCAAATATTTAAACATAGTAGTGAATGTTGCATTCCTCTAGTCCACCAGCAGCTCCAAATTCAAACAGCAATTGCTTCAGCATTTACCAAGCACTGATTTCTTAAAGCCTGGGCTTACACAAAAGTCTATTTGACATTTTTCATTTTGAGCCCCATTCAGTAAGCCATAATTATGAGATTCTTTCATGTTGTCATTCTCTTACAGATACGGAGATGTAACTCATTAAACTGGGGTTGAACAGGCTGTTGTCTGGGAGGAAAAGTATCACTGACCTTCTACTAAGGACCAAAACATCAATAATTCAAGATGATTGGGAAACACTATTCAACAAGATGATTAATTTTTAAAAATAACAAACATTGCAGAACATTTTAAAATCCTATAAGAACCTTTGACAAAGCTAACAAATATGAAGTCTTTGAAATAAATTCATCTACATTACTCCTCGTTCCAGGTTAAGAAATAAAGACTGTGGTCCTCAGGACCAATTCCAGAGCCCAACCAGCAAAGCCGAGAGCAGTTAGTGCCCAGGCTGCAGCACAGGGCCATACACCATTGTAGTGGTTTAACCCAGACGGCAGCTAAACACCACACAGCCGTTCGCTCATCCTCCCCCCTCCCTCTCTGGGATGGAGGAGAGAAACGGGAAAGTAAAGCCCGTAAGTTGAGATAAAGACAGTTTATTAAGACAGGAAAATAATAATAACAATAATAATAATAACAACAATGATGATAATAATACTACTAATAATAATGTGTACAAACAAGTGATGCACAACACAATTGCTCACCACCCGCTGACCGATGCCCAGCCTAACCCCGAGCAGTCCGGCCCCTCTCCCCCAGCTAGCCACCCCTATATATTGTTTAGCATGACGTCAGATGGTATGGAATACCCCTTTGGCTAGTTTGGGTCACCTGTCCTGGGTCTGTCCCCTCCCAGCTCTTGCTGCACTGCTAGCCTGCCCGTTGGCAGGACAGAGCAAGAAGCTGAGACATCCTTGGCTTGGGGTAAACACTGCTCTGCAACAATTAAAACATCGGGGTGTTATCAGCACTCTTCTCATCCTAAGCCAAAACATAGCATTCTACCAGCTACTAGGAAGAAAATTAACTCTGTCCTAACTGAAACCAGGACAACCATGCTGCATTGTTTGTCAATATAGCCTTGAGGATTTTCTGATTTAAAATCTGTTACATTGACTGTTCCTTCTCCAGAAGTAAGCATTCAGATAAAGTCTGAATGCCAATGAGCATGCCTGAGAATATGCCAAGAGGAAAAACAAAACAAAACAAAACAAAACAAAACAAAACAAAAAAACACCAAGAAAAAATAAAAAATGCAAAACACAATTATCCACTGAGGTAGCTCCAATTTCTGCATGTTCATAAAAGTGCACAGACTCCCACACTCCATCGCCTGAGACCCCTCCATCAACGCCTCAAGAGTCCCCTCCATAGCTCATCTGCAGCCCTGGAGAATGGTCAGAGACAAGCTCCAGCCTCTGTATGTGTGTGTACAGTTTCCGGGAAAAGAGATAAGCAAACTGGTGTTTCCCATGAAGCACAGGATAAACCCTTCTGCTCAGAAGTGCTCTTATGGTTTCCATAGTGAATTTCATTTACATGAAGACACTATAAAGGTTCCCACACAAAAATGCATCTCTGGCATAACTACATTCTTTCAACTTACTTTTCCTCCCACTTGCTATAGTTCTTAGGTGAAAGGAAAATATTGACAAAAACAGGACATGAGGGGGACATAAGATAACCACAGACTGAAAAGCACGAAACCACCAAGCTCATTTACAACTTTTTTTTTTTTTTTTCCACTTAACTCTTCTTGCTAGTGGGCAGACCGAGATCAGCTACACAGGGTAAAGCACTCTAATTTATAGCCTAAGGGTTCCCGTGTTTAAAAGGAAGGAGCATGTAAGGAAATACAATGCCTTTCTAAGCCCATCTGTTCTTTGAAATATCTTCATTAAAATGGAGATTTTGACTTTTTGTCTGTGAATAACAGAAAAAGGACAAAACCTGGGTTCCGAGTATCTTCATCGGAAGACAGCTCACACAAGACACCAATGTTTCATCTCACAGAGACTGTATTTTTGCATCATGAAAAATTTTTGAGCTAATTTTTGAGGTGAAGGGCAGATGGGACTACCTCCAGTTCCTGATGATTAGCTGAATTAGTAGTAATTACGCCTCTGTTTTTAGTAGTAAGTACACCTCTGTTTTACTATGAAGCAACTGAAATCCAGCCCTGCATTTGGCTTTAGAGCACAAAAGGACTCGTACATTCCCAGAGACCTGCAGGGCAGCCATGACAGGGACTAGCACTTCAAGGAAGATGACAAGAGTTAAGCATCAGACAAGGTCCCCAGAAAGCTCTAATCTCCAGACTACAATAAAAAAGACACACTGTTTTTTCTTTGGATTAAAACGTCTTGTGCATTCAAATATTTTCATTACTATTTTAAGAAAGAAACAACTTGTTCAACAGTCAGATGGACTCTACTAAATAAACCACACATCTCAGAGCACAATACTTCTTCATACCATTTGTGAACCTAAAAAATTCCACAGAGCATAATTAAATGCATTTTTTAATTTACATATTATCAATCCTATGTTTAAATTACATAGTTGTTATGTTTATATGTAAACTGTTAGTGTTAGGTCCGAGGTTGGACTCGATGATCTTGAGGTCTCTTCCAACCTAGAAATTCTGTGATTCTGTGATTCTGTTTTAGAAGTTGTTTTGGCAGCACCTAGTATTTCCTACATGTACTAGGCCTAAGCAGCTGTTCTTCTATGTAACTTAAATAATGGCTAAAATTAAGTGATTTAGAAGACATTAATAACCTCTCTCAACTGTACGGAAGTCATGCAAACAGTTGTACAAACTGTGTAAGTGTACAAACTGCTGCACTGAAGCAGCAGCAAATTTTCCCATTACTCCTGGTATTTTTCACAAATTCCCTATAGATTAGTTTTAATAATATTAATTCTTCAGCTTTATTTGGTGCATTGGTTTATATATATATATATATATATATATATAAAAAGCATCAATAATGCATTGGCTATCTGCTAGCAGACCTTTCATTTATTTGACTTTCCTTCAATTAATGTGCAGGAATTTCAATAAACATTTTTTAACATAAAACTACAACAAACAAAGTATTATTTCAGGTAAAGGTATTCATTTTCATTTCATATATCAAGTGACTTCTGTGAAAAATAAACAAGAACTAGAACTTATTGTTTATAGAATCTTGGCAGTCTAACATATACAAAGATCAAAGCAGGACAAAGAATTCAACTAAATTTTTTTTTGGTATATTTAAATGACCATTAATTGAAAGGTAATAGAAAAAGAACTGATTTCACCAAAAGTCACTATATTGTCTAAAAAAAATATCTGTGTGGCTGTATGTTCACAAGCAGGCTCTAAACAGTTCTTTCTAATTATGCTACTGTCCACTGATGTAAATCTCTCTATAACCAGAAATAATACCATTAGAAGCACTGATGATATATGAATTACATACAGATGACAGCAGTGTAATGAAGAATTTCATTCACAGGTATATTTCAAAAGTTAGACTGTTTTTAAGGGCTCTGTTTGGCAGATTTTTCAGTCATGAGCCAAGAACTACTGATTACTTGTGTTCCATTTGCCAAATACAAAAGCTTTGTTAGTCATAACAACACCGTTGTTCCAAACAGAGAGTAATAATAATAATAAAGATCAACAAAAAAGGGAAAAAAAACACTTATCCCAGGGTTAGCTGTCCACAAGCAGTTAAGTATGACTTAGTGTGGCTTCATTTTTAATGCATGCTACAAATAAAATGACTAAAGTGTGGATTTGTGCTTTAATTTACTGTTCCGCAAACAGAAGAATACTAATTTTAAGAAACCATTCTTTATGGGATTTATACAGAAAAAAAAAAAAAAAAAGGCAAATCTTCATCTTATAGTTACGTGTGTATACTCAAAAAATGGTTTAAGAGAGCAAATGGATAACAATTTAATCAAGAGTACTTCCACATATATTTTTCTCTTTCAAACACAGATTGTCTCCTAGAGCATTATACACATGTATCACTAAGAAAGCTTTCTAAAGCAAATGCACTGTAACATATTTTAATAGTTTAAATATTAGATTTATAATTTCCTAAACTATTGAAAAATTTGTTTTACCTGTTATTAATTTTTTATTCGTTATTCTTCCTTTTATTCTAAGTATTTGCTTTTTCTTAGTTGGCATCTACAAGCCAAGCTCTGCCCTCAACAATGCAGTCACGGTTCACACTCTTAAATCGGTTGGAGCTCCACATTCATCAGGGGGTAACATTCATCCTTTTGTGTTTGCTTTTTACTTACAGACAAAAGATACAATCGTTTTCCACAGCTCAAAATGAATGAAACAAGAAGCCAATCGAAGAACCTACAGGAGTTTTTCTAAAACTGAAAACATTCATCAGTTATAATTCTTGTTCTGAATACAAGACTAAAGACCAAGCTCCAGATTTTGCTCTGGTTGTGTATATACAACATGTACAAAATACTGATGACAGGTAAGTCATACAGTGCTATAATGATTACAATTAAAGCTTTGAATATTCATTGCTTAATGTAGTTTTGAGTTCTCCGCTATTTTCTAGTAATCCACCAGAAAACACTCAAACCTGTGTGCAACATTACTTTCTATCAGCACTTCCATAAGAAGTGGAGTATTTCTTGTCAATATAAACAGGTGCATCTTTCCTCTACTTTCTGGTAATCAATAACAATTTAAGACAGCTGGTCACAGAATCTTTCCACATTGTCTTATACATAGAATTAGTTCCAAACATCTAGGAAACATGTCTTACAAATTTAGCTAATACTAATCGTGGATGTGTACAATACATGGAACATATATTGGAAAGTTCTTCTACAATAGTAGTAGTTATCTTATACATTGTCTTAAACTGGAATAATCCTAATTATTATTTTTGTTAAAGTACAATAGAGAAAAAGGTACGTTTGCTTAAACACTTATTATTCCAATATTTATTGAATTGTATCTCAAGGTATCATCTTAAAATGTAAGGCTGTTTAGTTACTTTTAGCCATTCCAACTTCTGTTACACTTAACGCAGTTATGCATAAATGCCTGTAGAACCCAAAGTATTTTGTTCAGTCATTTCCCCCAAGTGTTTTTTATTGATAAAACATAATTAGTTTTACTAAATGTGGCTGGAACACTGCTTCTGCCAAGTGAGTGAGTATTAATGTCTCACTTTTTTTTTTTTTTTTTTTTAAGCAGATGGAATTTTTGTTAAGGAACAGCTTGAATGTCACTTACATGAAAACTGTACAAGTATGACATTATTGTCACTTTTGTTGATTGTAATCATTTTTAAAAGAAGTTGAGTTGCTTACCACCATTAAAAAAATGGCCCCAGTGAAACAGAAAATGTGTGTAACGCTATTGTTAAAATGAAGGAATATGATTTTATTCACGTAGGTTCTTCCAACATAGCAAGTAAATTATCACTGTTCTACCTTCAAAATACAAGGCTGCAAAAGAATGCATCTTAATCCCAGCTGTATTATCCTCACAAAAGAATTAAAGTTACATATACGTCTTGATTTTTGTATAATACGGCAGTCTCCACTGAACTGAATTTCTGAAACATCCTTACCTTGCAGGGACAGAAAAAGATGCATTGCGTAAAGAAAGATTATGTCCATTGCCTCCCCATAATTCCTCAGCAAGATTAAATTAAGAAATCTCTCTTTCTTCATCATGGCTAATACAACAGTATTCTCCCACGCAAGAAGCACGATGCAACTTTTCAACTCCCAATACCTATCAAAATCTCTGTAAAAGACATTTATATATTTTCTGTAAGTCTTACCATTATAATCCTATTGGAGTGTAATTGCTGTGGCTAATATTCTTACCCTGTTATGAAAATGTTCAACATAAACGTGGCACTGAGTTGTTAAGATAATACATGATCATGCTGTGAGAGGGTAATACCTATACAATAGCCCTTGCCAATACCATAAATCTCTTTATTAGACAACAACCTATTACAGGAGATCTACTTAACTGTTTCCCTACTTAGAGGGCCATTTGGTGTTACAATAACAAGCTGACTTTTCACATTAGCAAGGATTAGCCAGTATAAATAATAAATCGACACTGAGTTGCTGCTCTTTTAGATATGGTAAACTTTCCTGGTGTTTAAAAAGAGAATCCAAACTAAAACACTAAAACCATGTTAGGATGAATATGTTCAGCTTAAAGTTCTGCTAACTTAAACTAACAAAACCAAACTAAAATAAAATTAAAAAAAAAATCAACTCTTGGACCAATTTATGTGGCATAATGTATTCCAGAAGAGCACATTACAGAGAGCTGCATCTGTTTTATGGAATGTGCATGCATACTGCTTTATTTCCTAGCAGCATTATAGCAAATCATCTTTAAATTTACTGAAATATTTTAAAGTAAAATGATTGCCGCCACTTTTCCAGAGATAAATAGCACAAAATTCATGTATCGTCAATTATGCTTCTTGTTCAACAAACAAAGCTCTATTGTTTTCTTCATTGAAAACGTCTCAACTTTTTTTGAAGGATCACATATTTTCACGATCCAAATCACTGTAATACAAATTATAAAACCTGCAATGCACCAGATCATTTCATTTGTGTTAAAGAAAATCACTAAAGTATTTCTGATTCTTCACATTATGTTTAAATTACTATTTGCAAATAAACTTACGTTCTGATACTCCTTGTTCTTTCTTCCCCATATTTTTCTTAAAAACTTACGCCAGCAATCCTTTCCACTGTTTGCCTGCTTACGTACAATTGTATAAAATCATCAATTATACTAGGATAGAATCATTCACCTTTTTATATTTTAAAATACAGAAAAAGCAAATTTAACTGTTAACCTTGCATCTGCAATCAGCTTGATTATGATTCATAAGACTGCTTGCATAAATAGAAAAGACTTACCTATCGCTTTTTGGCTAGCACACTGCTCTGCACAAGAGGTACTGAGCCCTTAGAGCACTGTGCTGTCTCTCTCACACTGACATGACATTTTCAGAATCAGAGAAGACAGTTTATGCAACTGAAATCTGCTTCCCGTCACACAGAGCAGCAAAACTGTTTTCTTGTACCTCTGCATGCAAGAATTGTTTTGCTCAGTTCCTTTTTACACTTTCAATAGAAAGGCACTTTTCAAAATACAAATAGGTATTTATAATGTCAGCTCTTGCTTACTAACAACTTAAATTTTTTGCCTTTTGTTGTTTACTGCTACTCATGTAGAATCTTTTTAAAAGTTCCCTTGCAGAGGATTTCTTGCCCTGAATAACAGAGAATGCACAGCAAAAGAAAATTGTACTTACTGGAAACAATTCAGCCCTGAATGCCTTGATTACTCTGATTATCTCATATACAAGCTCCCTCTGCAGGTAGTAAGGAGAATTAGCGAAAATATGTGAAAAATGTGGGTAATAGCTGGCACAGAAACCCAAATGATCAGTCATTATTTTAAAGAAATTAAAATTCCCTCAGAAATCTTTCTCAAATGTTATCAGATAAAGAGTTAATATAAAAACAGTCTTCCCCCTTCCATTCCACCGCCTGTTTTTGTCCCTCAAAGGAGCTAAGCATTCAGCTTTAGTTTTTCCTATATCAAAATACACAGGTTTCTTTATCAAAGCCACTTAAATCCTTTCAGAGGAAAAAATAAAATACAATTAATTTTTTTAAAAATCCTCTGCTTACCCAGAACCAAACAGAAATGAAAGAACCCCACAAACAAGAAAACAAATTCAACCTATCTAATGCATCTCCCTAACACAACAAAACAAACAGCAGCATACCTCCTTCTATTTACTGCTGCAAGACAAAACCCAATGCCATTGTTGGATATGATTACAAATGCACTCCACCAAAGCTTAGAAATCAGTTGAACTAAACGGTTAAGTTTATCTCAAAAATCAAAGTCTCTAATACTAAATACCAAATTATGAAGTAACAATGTAGTTTCATTTAGTTGGATGAAAACAACTTTTCTTCCAAAACACGTTACCCTACCTTAAAATATCTTAAGTTTGTTCTTTACAGAAACAAACTTTATAGACAAAAATCCCTTAAACATAAATGGGAAAAAGTTTCAATGAATGAAGCTATAAATATTAAGCAGACCAAAATTAAGTCTTCATCGTAGCTGATCATGTACCATCAAAAAAAAGAAGACATCAGGCGCTGTTAATTTTTCTTCTAACACGGAAAGAACAAAAGCACACCAGTATTTTTGTTTCTCTAATACGGCCAAATCCCTCTTGTTTACAAGCAATGTCATTAGATTTATGAAGAATACTCATAAAATAAAAAGTAAGGGTTTAATTTTTGCTGGAATAATAATTTTTTGCTGGAATAATAATCTCCAAAATACAACCTTTAAAGTTCATACTGAACAATTGGAGAAAAAAAAAAAAAAAGTAGAAACAGACTTATGATATTCTAGTAAGGTTACATGCATTACACAGGACAAATGTAGGACAAATTTGAGGCGTTCACTTCAAGACGATGATTGCTGCATACAGAGCTCTTCCTTGCTGCTGGAATATCTGTAGCAGTTGGATCCACAACCAGTTATTAGCAGATACCATTGTACACCTTCTCAAATGACGGAAAGAATGAGGAAAGAGAGAAAGCAGGAAAAAAAATCTAACATTATGGAGAGATTATCCTCTCTTCCAGCACCAGGTAAGATTATTGCCTGAAGGGCAAAAGGATTTCTTCTTATATTCGACTTCTGTCAGCCTGCAAGTCCCTTTCCTCTCTAAAACAACTTCCACTCTCATCCACTCTCCCCAGCCAGCATCACTGTGAGGCACCTTCTCTCCCTTAGCACCCCATCTTTAGCACTTTACCCAGAGAGAACCAGCCCCGCCGGCTGGCAGTCCACGTGGAAGAAATACTTACTGTGCCGAAGGAAATCACAACCACTGAAGACCTTCAATACTTAAATGCTAAATTTACCAACAAAATAGTTATGAATTGGTCTTCTGGAGGGCGTTCATGTTGTTCAAAGCAAACATGCGTCATTTCTCCTGTGAAAGCAGAGCTGTCAAATTCGGGCACCTTACGTACAGAAAGTCTAAATTAAACTTCAAAGAATGATTAAGAATGCCTGGACCAGGTGAAAATAATTATGCCTACCATAAAACAGGAATCAGGAATTTGTCAGAGAAATGCAGCATCAACAGCAGAACTTCTTCTCAGGAATCTTTTCTTAAAATGTCACTTTATTTAGAGCTGACAGTGCCTATTGCTTGGGAATTGTTTTTGAACACTGTTCATACCAGTGTAGGCTGCTATGCCATAAAAAATGACAAATATGATACAGTAAGAAAATATATAGAAAGAAAGGTGAACTACAGCCTCCTCCTGGCATGTGATCTCTCTTCACCACTGCAGCACGATTTCAGAGCAAGGCTGCCTATTTACACTGGATCCCATCAACAGCAAGGCAAGTATTACCATCAGGAACAAGGTCGGTCATCCCCTCCCTAGCTGCCAGAAACAATTTTTAACAGTAATCGGTGTTAGATTATTCTGTCATCTAGATTCAGAGCAATAATCGGTTTGAGGTGGCGACTGATATGAAAATACCAACAGAGCGCAAAAAGGAAAGCAGCAGCCTCCCCGAAACGAGTGATTTGGGATTTTATCACATCCAGAGACAACTAAATAAACAGTGGTAGCATAATTTTTAATGCACAATTCTCCAGTGATTACTTGTTTTGGTGCTACTTGACTGATATTATCTATTTTTTCAACAGTTGTAGATACAAATCTAATTGTACCTTTAAAAGATACACCTCTCTACAAAGTGTACATACGGAATGCTAGAACTGCTCCCTGTACTGATCCCACTGCAGAAAACAGCAAATAAACCTAGGAAATAGAGAGATTCCCTTCTTCATGGAGTTAATTCTTTACCGTAAAAGGTATGAGCACTCCCTACACCTGATCTGTGCATCAACGTATTCCTAATTTAAGAATTAAAATATTAAACTCACTTTTATCTGCACAGTATCAGAACTCAGGATCTTAAATAGCAGCCTTCATTCCTGCTATTTTATTCAAGCATTTGTAGCTCGTTGTGGCCAAGTAACTTATCATTAAAATATTAACATGGTATATAGAAAAAAGCATAGCATAAAAAACTCATATACATTGATCAGCATCAAGTCAATCGGCACTGTATAAAAAGGATACTGCTGTCACCCCATATTGCCATTGGGGGAAAAGGAAGCATCTCTGTTAGGTGTCAAACACATTCTAGAATGCTGTTTAAACAAAACAAATGAACAAAAGCCAAAACAGTTGTTTAAGACATATTTAATACATCAAGGGACAAAACAGACAGACCCTGACTCTACCCTATTTGTATGATGAAATGGAGTAAAAATGGACGATGAATTTCCTAGGACAAAAATCTGCACGACTTTAGAAGGAAGTATTCCTAACACTGTGTCCACGTAAGAAACCTAAGTAGCTTCTCAATAGCTCTAACTAGATTTTCTCTGAAGCTAGCTCCTTCCACTACTGAAATACAGACACCAATACTTAAATCTTTTTGTGTAAATGTTTGTGTTTATAATATGCTCCTAAGAGATTTAGAGAGAAAAAAAAAAAAAAAAAAAAAAAAAAAACACAAGACAGGCCCTATTTTTCTCAGCCCATGATCACTTGTCAAGCCATGATTAATGCTGTGCTCTGTAGAGGGAGACATTACATCTAGGCTACAACAGACCTAAATTTTACCCTAAGGCAGAAGTCTGATTTAAACATCTCTATCCAAAGTGACATTTGTCCTCTCTTTTCAACCAGTTTCCTCTGAAATTCCAGTAAACTGACTTTGTGACCTACAAATGGTCCATTGATTCTAACTTGTCGTGTTGCCTGTCCTTGTAGCAAAGTTGGTTTTGGTGACTGAATGAAGCAAGATGTTATACATTCAAGAAAAATACAGGAGCAGAGTCCATTAGGTGCTCTATTAAATGCTTGGTTGGATAACAGCGACTACAATTTACAGCTATAAGGATTCCAGCTTACACAGAAGAGCTGAAGATAAATACTGAGGTCAACATTAAAAATCAGAAAATATTTTTATATTCAGGGGTAACAATGGCCTTCATATGCTGAGGTGATGAGCAAAGATTTTTTTGTGTGTGTTACAGACAAGAACACGGGCATCGTCAGGGCCACCCTGAAAAGTAATTACATTTTATCTCTTGCCTTTCGCTCTGAAATGTCTGCTAAGGTATTTACATTTGTCTGTTACAAGAACAACAAGCTAGACAGGAGAAAAAAAAAACTAGTTGTGATCACTTATCTCAAGTAAATACTATTTCTCCAGTGAATGGTATTATTCCATCTATTTCATAAAGTCATTGTTAGATCCTCCGATTTATCTGTAACTGCTATTGTGGGAAAAAAAAATAAGACATGCTTATACCTTATAAAGAAATAGCCAAATAGAAGACCTGGACATGTAGAATAGTCAATATCCTTCTTACTGAACTTGAAAAATGGCAGCGTTTGATAATATTAAGCAATTTAGACAATGCTGGCAAGTTCCTACTAGCCAAGGTAATCTTATTTCTGGTGCTTTTCAGGGTAAATTGATTTTTTTTTTCCTCCTCTTAGCTGCTCTGATAATTGGACAAATTTATACAAGTGTGATGGGATTTTACTTAGCAGACAACACACAAAACACTCCCCAAACATGAAGTACCTTACTCATAAAAAAGCATTTTTGTTGTAATTAAGCAAACTGTATTTAAGCTTGCTTTGTGCCAGGATAACAATCAATAGCATTTTGTTGGAAACTGCACTCTACCTGCAGGTGTTAAGCATTGTGCTTGCTTCAGTCAGCCTGCAAAGTTTTTGATTATTATGCCTTTCTAAATAATTTTGGCAAATAGCATCTTAGAGTAAGTTGAATCATTACAGTACCTCATGAAAAAATCAAAAGAAAAGAAATCATGACATATGCAGATCACACAGTCTTCTAAAACCCATAAAATACTCCATTTCATACAACGATCTATATCCTGAAGATGCTACAATTCTGAATTTGAAAAAGACTTTTTTTTTTTCCATTGGAATTAGTTTCTGGTTAACTACCACTTTCGACCTAGAGAATGCTGTAAAAATGCATTAAGCAAGTGCGTTTTTGTAACTAAATCACTTACAGTAAGTGACACAATCTTCAAAATCTATGCTATAGAAACATATCTCATACACCACTGGCAAAAATAAATATAAAATTAAAAAAAAAATCAACTGAGAATCAACTTTAATCAACTTTAAGCCTGTCATCTTTCACCTTTAATATGATGAATGATTAAAAGAATATCATATTTGTTGAACCAAGACTGGAATTATTTTCACAAACAGGTACATATTCACCTTATGCCGCAAGTTACATCTGTATTCCAACAGAGCCATCTACTACTTTTATTTTCAGAACTGTTAAAAAGAAAATGCACATCTTGGAAAACTATTTAAATATTAAACATGATTGTTAAGAGTATTGAGAATGGCCTTAAAATAGCTTTTTGTTTTTCCAGTTTTCTTGACATGCAATTACAACCGTGATGGCTTAAATCTTTTACTTGTTTCAAACTGAGGGTTAAAAAAAAATAAAAGGCAGCTTTTAAGTCTAAAAGCTGCACATAAATACTTTAAAAGCTGAATATCGTGTAATTTTGAATCACATTTGTACATCACAAACATCAATCCTAAAAAATGCTTCGAAAGAGCCTGTTTAACATGACATCTCCAAGTAACACGTCTGACTATAAATTTCCCTAACCTATGCTCTAAAGTATATTGCTTTATAACTGACTGCTTGTCTACCTATGCATGAATATGATTTCAATTATACACCAGATGTAGTTTAACTTCTTCTCTTGCAGTTCACCAGGTAAAATCATTAATCACTACTTCAAGTTCTCCTTTTATCAGTCATCCCTCAGTGGGAACGCAGAGAAGACATGCAGCAATTTTTGACAAAAAATATCTGCAGGCAGTTATTGGTAGGGATTTTTCCATTAGTACAAGGCACAGCCCTATCCTTGGGAAGAGCTGTGGAAATTAGCAGTATTTTCTTACAAACAGGTCAACATTTTAGGTGGACATACGATGAGCATGGGCTTGGAAATACGTTAACTTTTTAGATCAAATTTCAGGAAAGAAGACATTTTTCTACCTTTTCAGAACGCTAAGCAATTTTTTATATTGGGTAAGTATTGCTATCTGTATGAATTTCTGACACACTATATAGAAATGTATTGTAAATTCAACTTAGGACAAATATTTTGTTTAACTAGAGACTTCTCTTTCTAACATTCACTTAAGTGAAAGTGATGGACCTTTCTAAAAGGCTGTAATTCGAGACTAGCATTTTTCTTCATCAGAACTGTTCTACTTAAGAAAAAAAAATGCCATCTTTACATACTACATTTTTAAAAACAAAAATAATCATTCAGTACACATTACTAACCATAAAACAACATGTTCTTAAGCCTATACTACCTAGTTTCTTTAAATTTTCATAAGGTGACTCCTTACTAGATACTAGAATTCCAGAGTAGTCCCCTTTCCTGGCTTTAAGCATTAAAAGCTGTAAGAGATAAATAAAACATTGAGAAAGCTTCTCAAGTGATCAAATAAGGACTAACTACGCAAACTTTGTTGTTTTTTTTTAAAGCTCTCCTCTTGCTCATTTTAAGAAGGGAAACACCCAGAAGCCTGGTGTTAATGTCTCTGCTGATTGTGAAAATTGCAGCAATAAAAACTCCAACTGCTTGACTTAAATTAAGACTTGCAAGACTACATGTGAGATCTGTATCTTTACATTAGTTTTTATAACATTTGGAAGTTTGGTTGCTTGCTTTGATGTTGGTATATTAATGAGCAGGAGAGACAAAAGCCAGAAAAAAATGTTTACTGGAAATTCTCAAGTCAAAACCTGAAGTAATTGGTTTCTTCTACCCCACATGATTCCACATCCTGATTCCCCCAACTACCAACTCCTTCAGCTATCTGAACGTCTACGCTTTTTTTGCTGTTGCCAACACATAGTAACCCAGTGATTGAAAATGGCAGCTGAAGTGCTGCTGCAGCACATTAATTTTTATCTAAGTGGTCCAATTTTGTCATCTGAATGTTGAAAATCTTCTTTCCACTACACTTTTTTTTTTTTTTTACTTCAGAGATTCGTCTAATTTGGGGTTGCCATCATATAAACTGAAGTGCAACATTTTCAAGACAATTTTTAGATTATCCCTAATAGCTGTGAGGATAATGTGCTTTCTTTACAGCACTCTGCATTCAAAGCAGACTAGTTAACAGCAACTTAAGTGTGATAATGGCAATTACATCAATATGTTCCTTTTATACCACCAAAAGGTACTACTTCAGACAGCTGAAGACATTAGGTAAATAAACTGCTGAAAATTACCTGAAAGTAATGACATGCAATTTTAGGACCACTAAACACATCTGTTTACAAAATGCCCAAATGTTCGTGTTCATTTAGGAATAACAGAAATCTATATGAATTATTTATTTAATCGCAAGGCTTTTTCACAAGGCGTACCATATATGCTCAGTTCCTTCACTAAATGAAAGGAAATTGACGCGTGAGTGAAGACATCCTACTCTAAAGACACATCACTTCCATGGTTAGAAAAGAACCCCCCCCCCGACTGTCCAATGGAGAACCAACCCCCACCAAAAAAGCCAAGCACTTCTAACAGCACAAAATACATATTTCAGTATCTGTATCATTCAACTAAAAGGTTTGGAAGGAAGGAATAGGAAACAAAGACATAGGAAGTTCTTTTATTTTCTTTTTGTTTGTTTGTTTTTGTTTGCCAGAGACACAAACCAGAATACAGTCCCTAAGATGCATCTGGTCCCTGGAAAAGGTCCCAACTTATTGATAGAGAACTGCCTTTTGTTGGCTTTTGGTTTGGGAGATTATGAATATCGATTGGCAAAGATAATAAAAGGCTAGGCCGACCACATCCCCTTGAAGACACAAGGAAATAGTAACAAATGACTTAAAAAACTGCAAATATTTAGCCATGTAAAACAACTTTAAATGTGGTACATGTTCTACCCTACCACCGAAATAGCAGTTTTGCCATATTTATTATCAAATTATTTTTACAGGGTAACACTAATTGCAAATTAAGTTATCTCGCCAAACACAACGTAACCGATGAAATGAGATTACAAGACAAACTCATTTTCACTTTACCTCAGAAGAAAAAGGAAATGGAAGCATATGCCTGGTGGGGCTCAAAACTTCTTTTGAAACTCTCCATAAAAATTTCTTACCCCAGCCTACCCATCCATTAAGGACTGAAGTGTATTTGTTTCAAAGGCTTGGAAGGGAGAGGTCTTTCATTACAAGATTTCATTTGTTTCCCGAAGTCATTAGCTGGTCTTCCCTATTCAGTCCCCCAGCTCAGCAGCGTGCAGGCCAGCCCCAAAGCAGGAGAGCGGCAGAAAAGGCTTTCTAAATCCTCCAACAGGCAGCAGACATCAGAAACCATGCAACAGTGCCTGTCATAAAAGGTCACTTTTTTTTCCCCCTGGAACGAGCCATTAATCAATAGATCTAATTGTCTGAGCGCTTGCAAGGGCTCTGCAGCGGCCGGACCTTGTTTTTCACTCACATAATTGCAAAACAGCGAAAGTTCAGCAACATAACCCACATCCACCTCCCCATTTTGCCCCTTTTGAATTCCTACTGCCCTTTGGGCCTCTGCTGGGAAGCAAATGGAAGACGAGCCGAAGTTTTCTCAATTGAGTCGGAGCTGAGCACCCTTTGATATGCTAATACCCCCCCTTCAAACGGTAAGAATTCACTCTTGCATTAATTCCAACAATTTGGGCAGAATGATGCGAAATGGCACCTCTTTTAGCGGCGGGTAACAAAGGAAGGGGAGCCGAGGGGAGCGAGGAGCTGCCCGTTGGCTCCGCAGGACCCCTTCGCGGCGCTCAGGGCACCTCCCGGCGGAACGCAGCACCTGAGCGTCGACACAGCCCCGCTCCGCGCCCGAGCCCCAGCAGGGCTGAGCGCAGACTAACAACAAGATGTTATTTTTAGAGCCAGACACAGCAACGGTGCCTCTTGACACTCTCTGTTTTCTGTCTCCAGATGGCCCCAGATTTCTCTACACGCGAAAATAAATAGAAAATTTTAAATGAAAAAAAAAAAAAAAAAAAGTTGCTCTCGCTCCACATCCGACAAAGGGCGATTTATTCCTCCTCCCGCTGCCAGCCCCCCGCGGGGGCTCGGCTGGGCCGCACGCACACGCCGGCAACAGGTCGCTATTCCCCCGGCCGTCACAACTTTCCCCCCCGCGCCCGGGGCCTGCTCGGGGGCCGGGGGCCCCGCGGCCCCCCCCCCGGGCCGGGCTCGGCCGCTGCGGGCCGGGCTCGGAGCCGCCGCGGCTGCCGCAGGGCCCGCGGGCGGGCGAGGAAAGGCCAGGGGGGCGCTGCGGGAGCCCCCGGCCCAGGGCCGAGCGGCCGGAGGGGGCGAGCCCGGGCGGCGCTGCGGGGCCTCGCTGCTCGCAGCCGGGGCCTCGCCGAGGGGCGCGTTCCACCCCCGCCCCCCCCAGCGCCTTCCTCATCCTCAGGCAGCGGGGCCGGGAGCTGGGTGGCGGCCCCTGGGGGGTGCGTGCTGAGTGCCAGGGGCGGGGGGAGCGGCCCCCCGAGCAGCAGCCAGCCGAGCAGCCCCGGAGCCAGGTCGGCGCTTCCCCGCAGCGCCAGAAGGAGCGAGCGGAGGAGAGAGCAGCAGCAGCGCGGAGCCCCGCTTACCTCTGTCTGCGAGCCGAAGGCGGGCCGGGAGCCCTCGCCCCGGTGGGCACAGGGAGGAGGGATTTAGTCCCGGGGCGGCGGCGGAGCGCGGTTGGGGCTGGGTGCCGGTGGGGCAGCGGGAGGCGGCCGGCTCTGCGGCGCGGCACGGCTTGGCTCGGCGGGCTGGGGCAGCGCGCAGCGGGCGGCGGCTTCTCCTCGGCGCAGCCAGCCGGCAGGCTTCTCCGGGGCTAAGTCAACATTTTCCTGCGGTTTCCGACGCTCCGCTCCGCACGAAACGCACGATGCAGCCAGGCTCCCGCACGCAGGCGATGAAAAAAAATTAAATTAAATAATAATAATAAAAAAAAAAAAAAAAAAAAAAAAAAAAAAAAAAAAGAAATGGAAGGGGCGAAGGGCGCAGCGTGCTGTATGTACCCAGCCTTTGGAGTCCTTTCTAGGCAGCGATCAGACGGGAAACCGAGGCGACGCCAGCAGCGGGAGTAGCGGGGAACAACTCAAAAATTTTACAACGCGCCCCCCCCTCCTGTGTCTCTGTCGTTCGCAGCGACCTGATTTACATCTCCCCGGATGACATTCCGGCCTCCGGCACGGCTCGGCTCGGCTCCGCGTTATTTCCCCTCGTCCTCTGGGTGCTCCTGCCCCGCCGGCGGCCGGAGAGCAGGCGCTGAGCGAGTAAGGCGCGCAGCGATGGGAAAAACGCAATACATACACACCAGGAAAAAAAAAAAAATCCCAATGAATCGTATCGCAGCCTCCTTTTTGCTCATGCACCTCTCCGTGTGTGACTGGGGATTGCGAAGTCCTGACACGGACTCTCCGGCGGCGCTGAACTGGAGTCACCTCCAGCCTCCTCCCCCTCCAATCTCCACCCCCTCTCTCCGCGCTCCCCACCCCTGGGCTCAGCTAATCATATAAACATATTATCACGTAGAGCAGAACCGGCGAAGGACGAAAATCTCTCCCTTCCTGCTTTCCCCCCCCCCCCCCCTCGTTATTTTTCTTCCCTCCTCCTTTCTCCTAGCCGGGGGGTGAAGGCTAGCACCGAGCGGGCGGCCACTCGCCACCGGTGGCCGGGCGAGCATCGGTCGCCCCCGGCCCCGAGGGGCGCAGAGCCACCGCGGAGCCTCCCCGGGGCTCGGGTCTGGGGCCCTGGGGCCTGCCGGTCCCCCCCCTCCCCCTCCGCCTCCCCCGGCTGCTGCTGGCGCGCTGAAGGCCGGCAGGCGTCTCCGCGGCACTTTCTCCTTGGCCGTACCCTGGCTGCTTCCCTTCAGCCCAAAGTTGCGCTGCGGGCCCCACTCGGCCGTCCCCAGGAGCGGTGAATTCACCGGGGGACGCCCCCCGGAGACCCCACGGTTAGCGCCCGGTGGCGGCCATCGGCACGGAGGAGAGAGGGACACCGCGAGGGGCAGGGCAGCTCCCTGGGCAGCGGGGCGGGGAGCCCTGGCTGGCTCACGGCTCGGCTGCGGAACGCAGGCTGCAAGCGCTGGTGCTTTCCTGCCTAAAACCCCGTCCTAGAAAGGGGAGGTTGGGATTGTGGCGGGGGGTTTGTTTTCCTCCGGGTTGCTGCGAAACAGCGAGGATCCGCTCTGACCTTTCGGGATGGGCGCGATGCGCAGCTCCCAAGGTCAGGGAGCAGCGGCTGGGGGCAGCTCCGCGTGGCCAGGGATACGGGCCCACGGAGAGACCTGGGGGACACGAGCCCACGGGAGAACCTGGGGGGGTCTCTTGCAGCTGGCAGTGCCCACCGAGGGCTGCTCCGGGCGGTGGCCAGAGGGGGAAACGGAGGCACAGCCGAAGATCAAAGCAGCACAAACCTGCCCTGATAATCCCACCACTTTTTTTTTTTCTTTTTTTTTTTTAAACTATTCCCTTCCTTTTCTAGCTGCAGCAGTGAAATAAAAACCCTCTCAATTGCATCTGCCCACAGAATCGCTGGCACAAGGCAGGACCACTCAGGGCTTGTTAAACTCTCAGGTCCAAAGCATATTGACAATTCAGCTTAAAACACCCACGCCACGCCAGGAAACCTGGGTCGTTACCTTTGTCAATGGTAAAGGTTTATTTTTTAACTTAATCATTTGGATTCTGCTGCATACCTATGCAATTAGTGCTCCTGTTAAGAAAATTTTAACGTGTATTAAGAGAAACATGACATTAAAAGGAAACCGGATCAGTAAGACCTTGCTACATGAGGTAGTAAGAATCATAGGACTGGTCCGGGGCTCTTCAAAACCACAGCGATTTTTCAACGGTGCTAGCAATAATCCCAGGGACTAATAACTAAAAGTCACTGACACATGGACATGCCATGGCCATGCTGGCCTTCCTCCATCTTCTTCCATCCACAGCACCTGCTGGGCAGTGGAGGAGCAGTCTCAGGCATTTAGGGCCAAAGAAGATACTCACTCGTAGTGAGAGCATCTTCCCAAGGCCAGTTTCAGCTCAGTATGGGAGGACAGAAGATCATGTATGTGTCTGTGTGATATTTTTATACCTACTATGTATAGCTAAAAGTAAAATATGTGGGTTATAGTGAGTGCAAAATGCAGCAGAAGAGGTTTTCTGTATTTTCCCCCCCCTTTTTTTTTTAAGTCCCTGGTACATCCCCAGTATAGCTGTTTGCCCCGTCTTGCTAAAAATATCCATATAGTTATCTTTATAGAATCCTAAATAACTCCTTCCATATTTCCAATTGGAATTCAATCATAAAGTCATTTTCATGTAGTTTTTAGAAACATTTTCATTAAGAGGATTGGGTGCATCTGTTACAGAGACACTCTTAAAAAGGGAATCATAGAAATGTAAAAATATACATATTGATTGGCTACTTTTTTACCCTAGTTTTAATATATATCAATAGCACATCCTACTTTTTGTCAAATGAATGTAACTACAGATAAGCCTTTTGCTTAGTTGATGAGAACAGGAC
This sequence comes from Aythya ferina, assembly GCF_964211825.1. Classification (NCBI taxonomy): domain Eukaryota; kingdom Metazoa; phylum Chordata; class Aves; order Anseriformes; family Anatidae; genus Aythya; species Aythya ferina. The sequence goes on from NC_140304.1 coordinate 19,958,388, forward strand.
ACAGGACTTAGCCACAGAACAGTCAAGAACACAACAAAAATTATTTGAGGTTGGCAGTTTTCCTTGGAGAGGAGGTGAGAGAGAGGAGCTCTTCCATTTGGAGCAAAAAAAAAGTCCACTGGTTTCTGTAAGATTTTTTAAACCCCCCCCCCCCCCAAAAAAAAAAAAAAAAAAAAAGTTGAAAATAACTGCAGAATTGGGTCTTGTGTCAATATTTGATGAAGTTGAAGGGTATTCTCCTATATGGACTCAACTGCAGGACTAAAGTTTATTTTCCCCCATTTTCATCAAAAACACCTGGAAGCATATTTATTTCTAAATGAAAAAAAAAAAATTACAACTCTAAGCTGTAAAAGTGAGTTTTAAGCAACTAGTAAAAATGTTAGATAGAGACAGCATTTGTTTCAAAAGCACATGCTTCCATGAATTCTCATTAAATCCAGACTAGGATATAAGAATACCTGGCAGAAGTGTATATCCTTTTGGCAAGTAAAATAATACTATTCAAGCAATTAATTTGACTCCATATGAATCTGCATCTGTTTCTTTAAAATAGGAAAATTGTATACACATACACCCCTAGCAGACTTGAATCTGATCCTTTGTTTTTCACTTGGCCACAACTATTCCCAGATTTGAATATTAAGATTAAAAAAATAATAATAAAATAAAATTATAACAAGTCAAGTCTCTTCTCACCATCAAAACTGCCTATTATTTGCTTTTTGCTGTATCCCTATAAAATATGTACCTCATTCCATTTGGACTCCACGAGTAAATACAGACAAGTACATTTTCCTTAAAATCTTGCTTTGCTGCAACATCACAAAATATCTAGCTTGAAAACACTAAAAGAAATGTTATCCTCCTAGCAAAATCATTCAATACTGTTTATCTACCCCTTTCACTAACATTAAATTTTGTGATGTTCCAGGTTCAGCTATATATTCTGTGTGCATTGCTCTCAAATCACTTTGGTGAAACTGCTGGATAGTGTCCTTGAAAAAATAAAAGCAAATTTAGAGTGATTTTTGAAATAAGCACAAGGGCTGTGTGTCAGTTAGCATTTCTAGGGACTATCTCTAGGACAGTAACAACTGGAAGAGATTTAACAGTCTACTTTCTACGTGGAGAAGGTGCATATGAGAAAGATGATGTAACTTGTGGCAAAACATAGCCAAATTATGATGTCTACAAATATGATCCTGTTGACTCCATTAGAGGTTTTGTTTGTTTGTTTCCATAGAAGTGCAGCTTACATATGCTTGTTCTTAAAAGGATGATTTAAAAATGTTTGAACATCTTGATAAATAATTTTTTGTATTGCCTAAAGAGTCAGTCGTCCCATGGGAAATGGTTTACAGAGATTTTATGCAACCTATTTTTATATTACTGGAGTTTTATGAAATGATTGAACTTTAAATACTAGCAACTGACATTTCCTCCTACCTGTGTATACTCTTGTGAATAACATATCAATGAACGTATAATTAGATGTAATGTTAGCAAAGACTGACAGAGAGGTTGTATATGTGTAATACATTAGCAACAGCTAAAATTGGTGTAATATAAAGACGTGGTTTAATTTGTCACACGATAAAGTAACAAACTATCATATGATCTTACCATTTGAACTAAAAACTGAAAGAGCCAAATTTTGATCGTTTCATTTAGAAAAAAAAAAAAAAAAAAAAAAAGGACAATTATTTTTGCAGACAAATTTATAAAAACAAAGTGCAAATGATATAAACCATAATAGGAAATATCTAATGTAGTGTCTTAAAACTTTGGAAATATATCTTTACAATTACTGGTCTTTTAAACTAAGTAATTGATTTAAGTGTCACTTGGGGAAAAAAAAAAAAAAATTAAAGTCATCAATAAAGTGAATTCTGCAGATGTTCCTAACAAATAAATGTAATATGAATTTGCATTATACATAGTTTACTTCAGTAATCAATTTTAATGACTTATAATCTATATCAATATTTAAGAAATGACAAAATCATTGACTTACTCATAACACTTGCTAATTGTTTTTAAAAAATAAATTCTACACATGACTAAGGAAACACCCATTTCCATTTGCTTTATGTTAAATCAACATCTAACCACTCACGGTGATTTCATTCAAAGAAAACAGAAGGAACACATTAGCTGTGTGGTTAAAGAGATTGATGGGCTTCAAACATCTTAACCATGGATGTTTTTTTCCAACTGTAGAAACTCATGTTTTTAATTTAAATAGCTTCAAGAAAATTAAGATTGTTTTATTCAACAAAGCTGTTGTTTCTTGTTTCTTAGATAGAAATTAATTTAATTTTGTTTAATTAAGTAATATTAGAAACAACCTTGTTCAGAGAAAATGCGGCTATGAAACAAAGCATGTGTATTCCATATTAACTAGGTATTCTGAAACATGATTTTTGTATCACATTAAGAAATAAGAAGACATCAATAAGATTTTTAACAGTGAACTTGGAAGCATGTTTTTATGTTCATTACAGTTGTCTCTCTACTTTCTGAAAAGTGAATGTAGGGGAGCAATGGAGCTGTGTTATTGATGAAGTACATGATGAAGTACTGTGGGCTTTGGGTATTTATGGGTGTGTGCTGGGGAGAAGAGTTTACAGTTTAATTGTACAGGCATTTATAAAGCCCAGAGTTTTTGAGATTGAGCTGTTAGGAGTCACGTAGAAGAACACTTTTAAAAAGAGACAAGCACAATTCCCTGTTTTCATATGAAAAGCTCAGTACAGAAGCTGAAACAATGATGCCAGAAAAGGAACTACAGTGATGAGCTTTGGAGAAAGAGATATGTCATGAGATCCCAATTCTCCAAATAGTCTTGCACATTTCTAGGTTCCCTTTTCTCCAGCTGCTATATCTGCCTAGGCATTATTTCTGCATTCAGGCAGCAAATAGCTGCTTTTTTTTTTTTTTTTTTTTTTTTTTTTTTTTAAGGAAAGAAGCAAGGCCCAAAAAATAGTAAGAAATTAAATATATTTTTCTATTTAAAATAAATGTAATTTTGCCTGGCAGGTAGGGAGACCCTTCTCCTTCTCTCCTCCTCCCCCTTTCAATTTGCTATGACTTTGCTAAATCTTTGTATCTCTTTCAGCCACTAATCTGCAGTCAAAGGAATGCCCCATGTCTCAGATTGGCAAGTGTGGCAATCACTGCGTATTCTCATCACCTCTTTGCCTTGTTACCCTACTGCTTGATATAGCAGAGCAGAAAGATTTGAAACAGAATAGGGGAAGAACTGTCTGTCTATGCCAAACCCCTCTACCTCTTATAATTTGCTTTATCAAACTCCAGCTGTGGATCTAAAGCTTATATCCATTATGGAGTGCTTTTAACTATAATATTACCTAGTGTAGCTGGACACTCTCTTCCGTTGATGTGTGTCACAAAATGAAAGGTGATGCAAGAAAGATGAACAAAGCATAGAGAATTCAAAGGCAAACCATTATATTTGCAATTATGAATCCATGAAGGCTTTTCTGTTCTTACCCAAGAACCTAGGTATTATTAAATTCCATGTTACTGACAGCATAGGCCAAGATTTGTAGAGATACTTGTCTTTATCTGCACAGTTTTACAAACCCGTAAGGATTCAGAAAACTATGTTTAGGGTATGGTTAAACTTACTTTTTTGAGAAGTTATGGGATAAAATACATCAAATTCTTGGACCACCGAGCAGAACTCAGGCCTTCCCATTCCAATTGACTGCCCAGATCATTAAGCTACAGTCGTGTTCCCTCTGGTGCTCTTGCATTCTGGCCCAGTGAATCCTGAATTGTTTTCTGCTTGGTGCACAACTTTAACAGGAGAAGTGGAGAGTATCTCCATCTGCAATCGAACTGTGGGTTAGAGAACTCTTTAGCCGGAGAGATACATTTGAGTCCCTTCAGGCAGGGGAGAGAACTGATCCTGTTTCGCACACCAGAGAAGTCTCCAATTGCCAGTTGTAAAATAAAGCTACAAATTTAAAAGAAAGTGGTGATTACTGATGAGTTTAGTGACAGGATAACTGTGTTTGTGTGTTCCAGGTTCTCTTCGAGCATGACTATCACCTTTAGCTGCTCAGTTTTGTTTCGCAGCCTTAGCAATGTTGTAGGCGCAGAGCTCTTTAGCCTGGTTTGTCTTGACTGAAGTAGTATTAGGCATGAGGAGTGTTACAGCTCTAAATTTTAGTAAAAAGACATGGAAGTGTCTACTGAACAGCATTGAAGCAGAGGATTTCTTAAACTTAAGGGCCTAAATTCCTTCCATGTTTCTTCTTAAGAGCCTAGTTGTTGGAATTCTATACCACACCAAATGAAAATCTGGTCCACAATCACAATAATCAAGTTCAGAGATATGGTAAAAGGTTAGGAACACGAAAGTACAGGGTGTTCAGGATCAATCGCAAAAAGAAAAGAACCTCCTACTGTGTCATCCCCATGCCATGATTGCAACTTTCAAAGCTCCTTACAGGAACCGAGAGCCATATATATATATTTGCTTCCAAACTTGCATATTCTAGTTCACATTTACTGTTTTCCCAGTATGCCACCAGGTTTTATTCTGTAAGTAGGAGTGTTTTGTTTTTGTTTTTGTTTTTCTTGTTTTTGTTTTGTTGCTTGATGTTGTTGTTGGGTTTTATTTAAACCGTTCAGTTGGTAGCTTTAATCAAGGCAACATGATGCTTTATGTGCATGTCATCTGGTTCTGCTTCTCAGTTTCCCGTGCCACTCTGCAAGTACTCATAACCCTAAGATGATTGGTTATACTTGCTTTGATTTTGTTTTGTGGTTTAAGCCAAGGACTTGGTCCCTTATATATATATATATATATATATATTATTATTTTTTTATAAGAATATATTTTTTCCTCTTGTTACTGATTGCTATTGAAATGCTGACAGTTATGTGATTGGCTCCCTCTGGAGCAGATACCAGAGATGCATCATGGATCACTGGTCAGAGAGTGAAGGAACAGCAGCAAATTCATTCTTTCCCCCTCCCCATCCACTTGGTACATCAGTACTGCTTTGCAATTCATCTTGGATGGCGTGAGCAGAGAATAGAGAGGGAAACCCAGATTTGTTTCCAGGCTTACATCTTCTAGTTCATGTTTTGTCATGCTTGCATTACATTGCCAGGTGTAACTCTGGCAGCTGTAAGAACAGTCATTTTCCTTCACTGAAACTGCCTATAAAAGCCTCTGTTTCAGTAATGATTTGTTATACATTACAAACACCTGCAGCACATGGGAATTAATATCACTAAAGTATAGGGATCAAAGATATTCCACCTTTTTTTCTCTAATTAAATGATCATTTACTTCTGACAGACCTCGATGTTTTTGACAAATAGTATTTGAATCTGATTGAAGGTATGGTTACGCCTTTCTAAAAACACTGCAGTAAAAGAATGATATTACTACCATGTTCCTCCTGTTGTAAGGAACATCGATTGACTGTTTAGTATTACTGCTAATTAGAAATATTAAAATATATTCAATAACTAATTAAGATGCTATTTCCCATCCCAGTATGAGCACTGGCTGCTGCCTGTTGAATAATCAGCACCAAAATATTTTTTATTGTGTCTGATAAGTCACAGTACTACATATAATATATCAGTAAGACAACACACTTAAGCTTTTATTGCATGCTTGAAAAGCAAAGTGGGACCTCTGTATGCATTTGCACAGGACAGAGAGAATTTCATGCATATGCAACCACTGAATCTTACTGAGGAATAAACCACAAATTTACATTGTACCATTTAGGTGGCCTGTGCTGCCTTTCTGTTTTCTCTTCCTGTCCCCTCTGTTATGGATGCATTGGTTTAGTTTGCTTTCTTTAGAATTTTTGTTGATAGCAAAATGAATGTGCAAATTCCCTATCAGTTGTATATATTAATATAATTCCCTCTCAAATACAGCTCATTGAAATTAGCACTGGTAAAAGGTGAGATACATATTCATATGGTTATTTACATAAATCCCATTCAACTTTATGCACCCTAAGTTTAATGCAAAGTATCTACAACCGCAGGTAATTTTAGCACAAGCAAAACAGCACATAAATGACATCTGACTTGTATGTCTTTAAATAAAGAGATTATTAGAAAATTACATTTTTGACATTGTAATTTTTATGAATAAAGATATACTTTAGTATCCTACATATTTTGACTTTACCACTTAATGCAACCAACTTTTGAGTTTCCAAGGTATTTATTGGTCAAAATTTATCACCTTACAATCCATTAATATGGCAAACCTTAGCAATTGGATTTTTTATTACAGTGCTAAAGCTAGCAGGCCAGCTCTGTTCTGCCTTACAACTGAATTCAAATACATTTTCAAAAAGATTAGTACATGTTTGTTAATTCACTTGTTTCCTTTGAAAAAAATTGTGTCTGGAAGTCTGAAAGTTGAAAAGAGTGATGCATTTCTCCAATGAAACACACGATGGGATCTTTGCAAATTATACACATTATGCAAGACAATTTATGATACAGTAGAAGACTGTGTGTTAATTTGTGAATAAACTAAACTTTTCAATAAGAACAACAGTACATCCTAGACCACAAAGTAAGTTTTGTAAAAATAAATATATACTGGAAATCAATCAATGGAGCAGAAATTTTTATCATTTTACTATAAGAAAAGTCATTTGGTCATTTAATAGGTTTAGGGAATTTAGGCATCATCTATTCCTTGTTCTGAAAGACATTTGCTACTAAAAATACATATTAAAATCTAGTATGTGCAGGTGCAGATTCTACTTAGCAATGCAGCTCTGTTAGTATAAGTGATGTTTTTCTAAGTAAACAGAGGAGATGCAAGGTCATGAAACAGACAATGGCACATATCTCTCAGAAAATTAGTCTTTACTGTACAGGTCTGCAATTTTTATATTTTCCTTAGCATATTGCAGCAACACATTGTTGCAACATCTGACTTATAGCAGTTTATATTTTTCACAATTTTCCAGTTAATGAAAGTAATGTTTAAATACTCTGAAGTTAGATTATTAACTTCTACAAAGTAGAAACAGATGTGTGTCTTAGTATGCCATTAAATTTATGATTTACATAGTATTCCTGAATACAGCTGAGCAGAGGCCAATGATTCTAATTTGCTCTAGATTTACAATAACCTGATCTGGTTTTTGTAAGTACTGAAACACTTTAAACAAAATTAGAAAGTCGTTGTGCTTTGTGTGATTAAAGATGCAATTCTCTTTGGGGTAATGAGAGGAGTTAGAACATGTTTCTTTCTTTATGGATGTTTCTATTATAAACACGAGTACCATATATTATGTATTTTTGTTACTATTTCCTTGTTTTTAATTATAAAGTAAACTGATTGAGTTGTGCTGGATTTACACTGAAACTATGCCAAAATCTAGCTAAAGAATGCATGCAGATGTTCATAAAAATCCTTAAAATTCTTCAACAGGTCTTAAGGTCCTGTTAGACAAATACTAGTTCCATATAGTTTGCAGGGACCAAAACATCTCTTTGATTTAAAACTACACAATTTAAAGATTTATTTAAAAACCTAATGCATTTCTCAGCTTATTAAACTATGTTAATATACAAAATTTTACAGGACAAAGGCTCAGTGGATTCATTGCAATTTAGATCTGGAGATACAGATTTTCTGTATTTAATGGCAGAAATGACAACTGGAATGAGTGTTATAGCCTAAAATATAACGTATCTATGAGAAATCAAGTTGTGGTGTTGCTTCACTAAATACAGAATTTTATTAAAAAGAGGTAAAATAAGATTATATATGTAAGATATAAGCAAATGGCATGCAAGAGGAATACCCTGTATATGTAATGTATTTAAGGCCTGATGTAAAAATTCTGAAAATCAGTAGAAGTTAGGCCTGTAAAGATGCATGGTTTCAGGATTAACTGGAAATGAGGCTTTTCCAAATTCTAATCCAGGACTCCTCAAAAGATTTCTTCTGAGGCCAAACTATACATCATTTAGCATTGCAATTCACTTTTCACATGGAAAGGTGATGTAGCAATAAAATGCAAGCATCTTTTCCATAAGGGCATTTTTTATAATTATTTTTAGGCTACCTCAACTATTTCTTGCATATTGCACCCAAAAAAAATCAAATAGATTTTATGAACACACAAGTGCTGAACCAGGCCTTTGATTTACATAATACCCAGAATATAATTTTATTTTACAAATTATATTATTCATTTACTATTTTACATAATGCATTGAAAATAATATATGCTCGATATTATATATTCATATGTAATCATACTACAATATATGTATTTATATTTATCTTTACCTCTGATGAAATGTTTAATATTATTAATCCTTTCATTTTAATTATATATAATTAACTATCATTAAAACAGGAGCATTACCTTTTAATAAAAATTTAATCATATATTTACTGAAGCACAGGATCAAAATGCTACACATGGATGAGATGTCTTAAAAGTGATTGAATGCATTCAATTTATTTGGTCACTCACTCTTCTAGTGCACTTAGAGATTGCCATTTGTGCTTCACTCAAGAGATCTTCAAGAGTAAATTCCCTACTGCCTTCTTTGATTTGGGATTATAGCCTTAGCCAGTCATGTAGACTAAGCCACAAGCATAACTCTCAGTCTCTATATTGCTCCAAATTCTGCTTTCACTTTTACTAGTGCAGCCCTTGATATGTACAGCATATGGTCCGTTAGATGTATTTTTGCACTGGGTTGTGGGCTGGCATGAAGCAGCACTGGCAGAATATTTGACCCGGGCAGGCTGATGCGAACATACTTCATTTTAAGAGAGGAGGAGGACTGCTGTGCTGGGGGACCTGACATAGCAATATGAAGGTTTGAAAAAATGGTATGAGAAAAATTTTCTGTCATATACTGAGGCTGATATGTATAAAACTGGACTAGTTCTGCAGTTTCATCTGAACTTTCTGAGAAATATTTCTATTAAACACAAAATTACCCATACAACAGGCATTAGGCTAACAACAAGAGATTGGCAAACAATAACTCATTTAAGTAAAGTTTATCTTACGCCTAGGGAAGAATTAACGTTACTCAATTGTTTGTTTCCTTCTTGAGAAAATGAATATGTATATGGAATAATTTTTTTTGGTGGGAATGAATGATATCATGAATGGAGTTCAGAACCTCATACTTCTTTTTCACCTGTAACATAGAAAAAGCTGAGGCCCCATTTCTGCAAACATACAGGCTTTGGTGAGCAAACTTTTGCTGAACTGAGACCATATTTTCAGTCCTACAAGTACCTGTTAAATCTCATCAACAATAGTAACTTAGAAGTTGCAGCTGTAAGGAAATGTGTCATCCCATGTCTTGTATTAAAATTGAGGGCAGGTTTTGGAGAAGGAGTTTTTAATTGTAAATTCATACTAAATCACCACTTCCCAGAGTGTGGAGTTTTGTTTGCAGCAAGCTGTCGCTCCTCGAGCCTGGTGTGATTAAGTTGGAGAGGGAGGGTAAAAACTGCAGATGAGAATTCCACATGTCTGAGGCAGAGTGCCTGAAAGGAAAGCTCAAATTTTAATGACAGAGCATGGGATGATTAATACAGGAATATACTGTATTGACAAAAAGGGAAAACACCTGGTCAACAAAGGTTTTGTAGTTTTTTTTCTTTTTCATATTAGTTATTTCAAAGTCATATTAAGCTGTCGGAAGATGTTGGTTCATTATGAACACTCTGTTTCTTAAAGATGCTGGGTGAGTCTGTATGCAGTTAGCATAATTTATTTTCCAATTGAGTCTGAGATGCTCAGACCAACCTCTATTGAAGTTGACTTTTTTTTTTTTCAAAGAGAATTAAATCAAGTTTTATTTTTCTTCTAAAAGGGATTTAGTTATATTTCTTAATTGTCAATTTTTTTCAAACAATTACTGCATGACAACATTTTTTAATAAGTGAAAATCCAATACATTTTGTGATTTCTTGTATTAAGGCCCACTCTAAAGACATTTGTCTGGTGCAATTATTCAGCAACTCAGAATCAATGGGAAGCTCAAAACTGTATTTATATTATTTTTGAACCTTTCTAATGTGATTTTAAATTACCTTATCCCGATACCCTTTAAGTCTCATGGGGGACTGTATTTTAAATGTTACCATGGCAGGAGGGCTTTATATATTAGAGTTATATTAACTAAAAATACAGTAGACTCTTTTCTATTCTTTTTGTATTTTCCACAGCTACTCTATATTAATATTGACATGGGTAAGGCAATTCAAAAACTTCAGAGGGATAACGAAGCCATTTTGCAATGGCTGTTTTGTTGAGCAATGAAGCTGAATAGAGAAGGGCAGATTTTGGCTCCTCAATTCCTGCCATTCTGATGACTTTATTGCATAAGACTCAGGTCAGAAAGTTTAAGACTCTAAAATCTATAGACCGCATGTTTTCAGAAAATACTACAACAGAGATTCCAGTAAAAATTTGTAAAAGAACTTTCCATCTTCTGATGAGACATTTTTACTTATGCATAAATGGTTGTTGTTGAAGAGCTTCTGTCTTCATTATTTAATTCCTTTGTGGAGCTTACAGTTAACATGATCCCATTGAGTTCTTTATTTAATATGTTTCACAGCATAGGACACCTGCCGATTTCTTTAATAACGAGTTGTCCTCAGTTGGCTTATATGTGAAAACTGTGCAGCAGAGGCAAGTAAAGAATAACCTTAGACATTAAGACTGATTCCATTAAAAATAAAATAAAACTATGTCCAGGCTCCACACCCGAAGTCCCTAAAATAAATTTGCAAGGGCTTTTCACAGCATGGAATCCAGGCGGATTTTTTTTTAATTGAATTCTGTATCGTGTAAGTGCAGCTCAGTGGAATTCAATTTCCATGTAGGCTCCCAGGAAAGAAATACATGCTAAGTGTTTTTATTGCTAATGTTTTGGATTTAGTTTCTTAAGTATTATTTAGATTTGACTGTGGACAGAGTTGCTGGTGTTTACCATAACACAGTGCTCTGTGCCTTTCTTTTGGAGAAGGGACTCTTTAAAAAAGGATTGGCCAAAGCATGGAAATTTAACCATTAATAAATTCTGGGGCTTACTTCTTTGTGCAAACCCTATGTATTTGATGGAAAATCTCCATATTCCCAATTCAACCTATATTTTTTATCCCACTTTAATGTATTTTCTCTACTTTGTTGGCAGCCTCTTTCACACCCTGTTAGGACAAATATGAGGGAAATATTGTTACGGATGAGCAAATCCCTACAGTCTCTGTCCTGTAGTTCTTAAGGGAAGAAACCCCACTAAGATCAATGAGTATTTCTGCTCTGACTGTATGGTAAATCAGAAACAGAAATCAGACTTTGACCAGTTTATCTTGATTGGCTTTATTGTGCACTCAAACATTACCATGATCTCCTGTACTTCTGCTGAAACACAGTATTTTACTTCAATCCATAAAACTCAGATGATGAATAAAAATTATCTCACAGATGAAAACTACACTCAGCCACAGTTACTGAACACTCAAACTGTTTTTCTTAGCTAACAGAATCTGAAACACATTTTTCCTTACAACTTTGATATCTGTTTCATTTTATTTTATACTTTTTAAGGTTAATCCTTTATATCAGACAAAGAAATACTCTGCACCACAGGTTCAGCCTTGTTAATTATTTCATGTTGCAATCACTAAATTAAGCAGCCATTGGTGTTATGTGAAGGGTGCTCACCCAGTGAATAAACATGTGCTCCCCTCTCATATTCTGTCACAAAATACAGACCTAATCCAAATTATGCCCGAAATCTCTATTAGAAAACACACCGTGTGCTCTTCATACCTAAATCTACTTCCCTTTTCTCTAAGAGGATATGTCGCTATTTATTATATTGTCAACTACATACAGGCCAGTATATGTAGTGACTATACATATCACTCTATCACATATTGCATATTACTTTTTAGCTATTGCCTATTTATATTATGTTGTTTCAGAATCTTTGAGTGTTTGGCTAGGCCAAAGCTCCAGCAGACCACTGCAGTTCACTGCACGGTTCAAGCACAGGTCTCCTGGGACTTTGCACCCTTTCTCTGTCTGGAACTATGATTCATCAAGAAGATGGTGGGTATGCACCATCTTTAGGGGTTGGAAATAACAGAGGCATAAATGTTTGTGAGTACATACAGATCAACTGGCCAAGGGTTCAGATCTGATTCCACGCTAAGAGCAGACATGCAGGCAACGTGGAGCTGCTCAAGCTGAAGGCCAGGGAGAACTCTGGGCTACAGCTTCCTACAGCCACCCTCATCAGGATGGGCTTTTGGAGAAAGACTCCAAAGACTCTTTGTCTTTGCTTCCTTTTATTGTAATTCTGTACAGAGCAGCCAAGCTACTCACAGGACAAATAAAATGAAATATGTTTGTTCACTTCATCTCATGTCTCTTCTCCATACAATTATTTTGTAACACATAAGGAAACATGTTTATGTTCTGTCTAATTCAGTCTAAATAAAATGTTAAAAGGTGACAATCTCTTCAAACATTACAGATCATTACTTACAAAACTATACTTAAAATTCGTGAAAACAAATGCTTTGACCTTGTGAGCTATGGAAATATTAAATAAATAAATAAATAAATAAAAATCTGCTATGCTTTTTTGGCTAATAGTTGTGATTTGCATAGTTGAACATTGAATGCCATCATAAATAGCTACAGATCCAGCTTGGCATAATGCCCAGCAATGTTAGGGTGCCAGACAAAAAATTGGGTCAACCACTTACCAAGTAAGTCATTCTGTCTCAACAAGGTGATGTCTAACAAAGAAGCTACAAGGCTGAAGACAGATAACATATTCAGCTGCTGTTCAGAAAGACAAGAACTTTTCGTTTATCAGGATAATCTACTACTCGTAATCAGTACATCGAGTGAACTCCCTCTTGTAAAAAAGAGAAAAGCCCATCAATTGTTTTTGCTAATTAAGATGAATATTATTCCTGTGAAATGAACCAAAAAGTTCTGTGTAACCAGAATCCCAAAAGAGATCTATAATCTAAAAGAATAATTGCACAGAGTTTTAATTGAGAGGAAAGTGAGAACTACTTTTTGTCTCCTGTTTTTAGCTGCAGAGGCCCTCTACATATGTTAATAGTTCTTTTATGTTCTCAGTTTATCTAAGACATGATTTTTCACATATCAAAAACAGTTATAGAATTCAAAATTCATGACAAAATGGCTACATATTTAATTAAACACTACCGTTAAATATTATGTATTTAGGAATAACTTGAGATAACATATAATTTTTTAATATACACAGAGAAAAGTCCATTTTTAGATTAAAATCTACATGTTGTGACTGTTCAAAGTAATGTGCATTTAATCTTTATTCATTTAACACAGATAGAGTTAAACACAGATAGAAATTAGAAGTTGTGTTTTTTTTTTTCTTAAACTTGTATTAATTATATTGAACAATTTATTTTCTTCTGAGACATTTATCTTATTTTCAGGATTAAAAAAGCCTTGCAGTAATATGAGGGAGCTCAGTTTCCCATTCCTTAAACAACAGACACACAACTTTAAAATATATTTATATTTGAATTACATTTACATAATGGAAATCCATAATCAGCAGTGTAACGTTGATTCCAAACAAGTCAGGGAAAACTCATTGGGGTGTATATGGTTATACACATAAAAAGGAATTGTCCCCAAAATAATCTATTACGGTCTTTGTTGTAGTAACCCTTAAGGCCCAAGCCTTTGTCCTATTGCCTTCGCTTATAATGTAGATAACACACTTGGCCTCAAAATAAAAATAATTACAATTTCACTTAGCATGCAAATTTCGAGTTATAAATTACCTCAAATCAGGATACTGGCTGAATACATTTGTTTTCATGAAAAATGAAATGTTGTGCCTCTTTTCTGCCCTTCCCCCAAGCCTTCTTCACAAAATCAGCCTCAGGCTAAAATGGTTTAAAGTAGACTAAAGCTGCTGGTAAACACTTACCTTCGACAATATTATTGCCTAATGAACATTGCAGAAAAGGGTGTATGCAGCGCAAGCATCTGTCTGTGGCTGCAACCTACATATGATCCTTGTGCCAAGTACCTACTGCTAATTGGCAAACATACACAAAAGAAACAGACCCTTTGATAGTTTAATCCCAAACCTACTTAACTGTCACACAGATAATCTTTTTGATTTAAAATGACTCAAGTTCTTCTCAAATATTTTTATGTTTGTGGATGAAGGAGGTTAAATGCAGTTCTTATGTCTGTTTGCAACTGTTTTGTGTGTGTGTTTTCCTTAGTTCAATGTGACTTATTTCTTTTTAATCACAGATATGCTCCAAAAGGATCCTCAGGCCTGATCCTTGTGAAATACAGTTAGCAGACAGGTAAAAATACATCACAGACTTTGCCAAAGCAGACCTCATTGTTACTATCAGGGGGATAGATCTATAGGTTAAAAACAAGTGTTTCAAAACAGCTTCACCTGCAGGTTTTACTTTCCTATAAAAAAGTTTCAAAGAACAACTAACCTGCCTTGTTCATTGGAAATCGTGTTATCGTTCTTAAAGTTCATCATAAAACTTGTGTCTTGCTATTGGTTTTCTTGAAGTCTGGCAACTTTGATACTCTTTACATCAAAGACAAAAAAATCAGTCCCACGTATTTTAAGTCTATCATTGTTTCATGCTCTTATGCATTAAGGTTTTTGAATAATCTGTTGTGTTTTTTTTTAAAGGGTCTTGAGTTTCTTTTGGGATTAGGTGGAAGATCTTTCAAATGTAACAGTAAGAAGCAGGCACATTTCAAGTCAGAATTTGTGCTCCGATGGGATATTTTTGAGTAATATTTCTTTCCATTTTAACAGTAGTTTCACTTCATGATGGTTTTATGTAGATTTCAAACTACATTTTTATGTAGTGGGAAAGGTTTTTATTTTTATTTTTTTATAAGTGAATGCCCAAGACCTGCTGAAAAACCTTTCTCCTTAGCAATGTACTCATAGGATTCTGTATAGTTTGCTCAGACATGTTATTTTAGGATGACCTTTACATGTACAGTATGATGATTTTTTCTTTTTATTTGATTGCAAAGATGTTATGATCAAGGGGTAAAATAAATATTGCCTTTTCAGCCATCAAAAAAAAGAGTGACAAATGAAACAATTTTTTTTTTTTTAAGCAACCTTTAAGCATGCAGAAGAATTGATGTCTCTGAAAAATATGTATTTTTAATTCACAGATACAGCAAGGCCCCAGTGAAACATAAATAAAGATCAGTCTTATACAATTCAAATAGTAACACATATTATGGAACTCACTGAAGTTGAGTTTTGAGTCTCACAAAGAGAGAGATTTATATTCTCCACTGATGGAATGAAAATGTATTTAGGTGTATGGGAATCCATACATTATAAGAGATTATACAGAAAAAATAAAAGTTGAGCATTCTGAGGTCAGTAGCATTTTTAAGACAGATGCTAAATCCTGACTTATTTTCTTTTGAAGAATTAGTATAATGTTCTGCCAATCTTTTCTAGGTAGTTTACAGGATTTGAATATTCAAATATTTTCAGTTGTACAAGCCATATCATTATGAAATTGTACAGTACAGTTATTTCTTAAGCAATTTGGCAATCTTAAAATAATTTACCTTATATTCTTTTTATCAGAAACAGAAATAGCTTTCTGCTTACCATTCTAGAAAAGATGGAATTAATCATTCTGCCATAAAGACCCTAGAAAGCAAAGAAAATGTTGTTAGTTATTATACTCTCATCTGCAGGGATTCTAGCTGCCAAACAATGCATCACTATCAAAAAAAAATAATATATATATATATATGTTCAAATCATAGATCAATAGTTTAATGCAGTTTTGAATATATATTACATGTACTTAGCAGGTACTGGATTAGAAAAAAAGTACTGGCTATTATGCATATCTGTATTTAGAACTGCATGCCAGCTGGAATTTATCTCTACAATGTTCATAAAATATAGACATAGGATCTTGGCATCCAACTAGTGATAGTACTTTAGAAAATAAAACTTCAGGCTGGCTGTCACTCTTCTATGGAGTGGGAGAGAACAGGGTAAAGCATGTGCATAAATGGTTATATATGTATGTATACAGAGATAATTGTCAACAATATGTTAAACATTTTCTTAACTAATTTTTAAATATTTTATGATTATTGAACTAATTAATCAATCTTTACATTTTGCTTTAGGAAAATATAAGTTCTGGGCTGTAAGTTTGTAATGATTAGGCTGGAGCACGAAGTCCATCACACACCTCTTCAGCATGCTTTAATTGTGGCTTGGAAATGAAAGAAAGGATACCAGTTAACTCTCTTTTCTTCCTTCCACTCTATTGTCCCTTTCAGTCTGTCTTACACCTGACATAGTAGCTATTCTGCTTTCTTTAGAAATAAATGAATCACTGCCACCAGCTCCTTAAACTAAAGGCTGAGCAGAGAGTGATCACTTTCCCTCAGTAGCTAAGCGGAGGGGATTTTGACTTTTCTATAACATCTTATGCTATATGTGCCAATTGTACAGTCCAAGAATAAAAAGTTTTCAGGACAATAGGGTAAATTTTGCAGTCATTTCTCACACATCATCTCTCAACATTACTCTCCCTGAAATAGCCAGGGCTAGGTACAGAATCTGCCTTGTGCAGGCTTTTCAGAGGAAAAATAAGGAGTTTTTTTATCAAAGGAGGGAAAACATTTAAAACTGACTCATAATTCTTAACTATTTTTATTCTTTGAGAAAATTAATTCCTAAAGTAAACATGCAAGGGAGAGAATTAAGGAATTCAATTTAAAATTATGTTTAGAAAATGTTACTGTAACCAACAGATAGAGTCACAAACCACTTTGAAAAAAATATGTTGTCATCTAGGTAGGGCTATTAGCCAAAATAATGTAAGACAAAAACTGAGCTAAATGACAGATTAATTCTAGGCTCTCAGCATGACCACATACAGTGCTGGATGAAATGTCACTATTTACTGGTAAGGGAGTGTCCAGCTAGAGAAGAATTCCCCGGGACAGGAGTTACTTCCGTTCAAGGAGTTTACCTTGGGCAAAAAGGGAGTTTCCATAGTGCTCAGCACTGCAGAAATTCAGGCCCAATCTAGGTTGCAGCACAGCACAAGAAACAGGGAGCCTGGATAAAGCTAATGTAAATTAGAAGAGTCCCCCCAGGCTGCTCTAATTTACGCGAAGATTCATTGGCCTGTATCCAGCCTTGAATCCCAGCATCCATGGAGAAGCCTTAAAGCCACTTTTGCTCCGCTCTTTGCAGGCTACAGCTTCTTTACTGTGCTTTGTGTGAGACTTAGCACAAAATACCTCCCTTACTTCATTTATGAAACTCAGGAAAATAGAATCTCCCTCTGCCAAAGGAAGAGTACTGCACATAAGTTTAAAATGAGCCCTTTGATGATGCCTCTCAGTGGAGCCAAGTTCCCACAGAGCACTGGGTCTGCGGCCGTCCCAGCCATCCCTGCTCCTGAGCCCTCCCTGCTCTCAGGTGCCCTGTTTGGGTGAGGTAATCATTAATCCACTGCCTGTTCAGGGCTGCTACATAAAAAATCCATTCATCTCAGCAAAGTAATACTTGCCTTTCCCCTGCACAGCTTGCAAGCCACCGAGCCATAATTATTTTTGTCAAAGCTATTTGTAAACCAATAAAATGTCACCATTTCATAAATGAACAAAAGTTCCCCCTGACTTCAAAAGAAATTATATTCATGGAAGGCTGGATTTTGCCTCTAGATCTATTCTTTAATTATTAAGATTCCACAATATGAGTTACAGCTTTGTAAGACACAAACTGAAAACTGTGGTCCTATCCCCCACGTATCAGCCAAGTATGGAAGCCTCCAGACTAATGTGTAAGTTGTTTGGTGCTTTCACACAAATATTCCCCTGCAGTCTTTGAAGCAATGTTTTTGTCTAAAGTTAAGCATACGCTGTAATGTTCTGCTAAATCATGGCTTAAATCCTTACATGGATTCAGAGGAGCAAAGCAGCTGAAAGTAAAATAAGTTCAGTATGACAGCTAATGTATGAGTTCTTTTTAGACATAAATCATTTTTAATAACAGGTTATTTGCTTGTGTAGAAGAGAATTATTATTTTAGAAGAAGTGAGTCAAGGCTTCTCCTAGCTTGCTTTCACTGCCTCAAATAAATAACCTGAGTGGATGTGAGTATGACCACCCAATTCTCAAATCTCGTTTGAGAAATGCTAACAAGTTTTTGATTTGCTTTTTCCAAACCCAATTTGTCTATTAATGTTGCAACTACTTTCAGTGTCTTTGGCAGTGGCATTAGAAATGTCAAGAAAAGAACTTAGTTCTGTAGTTCCTGCTTGTTCACTACAGTTTTGGGATCAATAAACAAAATTGCATATTTTTAATCGCTAGCTCCTGAAGAGGGCAGCACGTTCTAGATATTATTGAACTGTAAGCTTTGACATGACAGCCCTGGCTTTACTGTACTACACGCAGAAGAGGGGGGAATAAAAACATTCTGGATATTTTGTGTAGCCAGTTCCCATGATACAAGAAGTCAGGAAAAGTTCTAGGCTGTTACAGACCAAGGTCAAAACTGTATTTGATTATTAAAGAGAACATTCAAATTAGCTACCTGAAGCAATGTATTTAAAAAGAGATCAACAAAATACCAGCAAGGAGTACTTCCATGAGGAATATGTTTTATCTTTAACACTGTAGATAACTTTTCCTATTGGCAGTGCATTGACTATCAAAACTACTAAAGGGGTTAGATTTAATTATCTCACTTCTTTGCACATTTCATCTCAATTGCTATGGCAACATTCAGTTGCCTCAGCAGCAATGTACACTTTAATCAGATATTTCTTCACTCATTTCTCTGTGCACCACAGCAGTGTAGTCAAATTTACAGTCAAACTCTGATGCATCAGATAACACCTCTTAGGAATTAATGGTTAGGTTTCTCCTGCCCCTCACCCATACCCACAAATATTTCTAGAGAGTTTTGCACCCTGATGACAAAGGCTTTTGGAAATGAGAAGTGTGTACACTTTAATTTTTTTGTACTACACTGATCCTATGTTGTTTTTCTGCCACCGTTCCCCTTTTGACATGGCTTCTACTTATTCAGTAACTTCCCATCAAGCTACGGGCAGGTCTTCTGGTCCCTGCAGGATCTCTGTCGGCTGAGAACAGGAAACACAATAATTGGGCAGACAATATGGTTCCTCCCATATTCCACCCTGCCCTGAAAAGCTTTCTGTTTGATTACTAAGCCCTGATTAAATGCATCATCAGAGTACATCATAGTTCTGTAAACTTCTTGGCCCAGAAATCAGGAACATAGGCTAAAATAAAAGTAATTAGGAGTGATGAACAGATACTGGGGACTACATATCGAAATGCAGTCACTAAGAAGAATCGGGAAGCTAAAAGTACATGGGGGTTACTGAATTCCGCTTATGGGAAATCTTGATATTTCTGACACAGAATATCATCTGGTTTGAAAACATGTCACCACCAAGGTAAAGTGGGAACAGAGATAAGTTCCTAATGGTGCCTAGCTTCTATGATGAAAAACACATTAGAAATGCATTAGATGGATTGAATTAGATTGGATTGCAGTCAGACCTACAGGAAAGAATGATAGACATAAAGCATTAAAACATAATTCTGCATATTTTGAAGATTGTCTTTAAAAAGTCAATTGGTTGATTTTGCTTTTTTACATTAGAATAAATATGCTACACTGCTTTTTGTTTCTACTTGCATTTTTCATAGCTTTTTGTCTGCTCACAAGTAATAAACTCTCACAGCTCATTTTCAAGTAAGGTCTTGGATTACTGCTAGGTAGATACAGTATTGACTTGGGCTGCTGCTGTCCCAGAGAGGTATAATGGAGTCTGTCAGAATCAGAGCCACTGTACATCTTGTCATCATTACAAAATCTGACCAGTCTCCCTGACCATGCAATATAAAGTCACTCTACAGTGTATCTCCTGGTGAGCCATGGGAGCTTTTCTAGAGGTTTCATAGCTCAAGATAATAAAAGAACATATAGCAAAAAAATGTACCCGGTATAATTTTTATACACGACAAGGGATTTGACCATATATAACATGAAAGCCCATATTATATGGGAAGTCTTTTAAGGATCTGGGGAGACTTGTCCAACAGGGTTGCTGAAGCCTAACATTTGCGGTCCCGTGTCATAGAATCATGGAATCACAGAATGGTTTGGGTTGGAAGGTGCCTTAAATATCTTCTAATTCCAACCCCTCTGCCATGGCAGGGACACCTCCCACCAGGCCAGGCTGCCCAAAGCCCCATCCAGCCTGGCCTTGAACACCTCCAGGAATGGGGCATCCACAGCTTCTCTGGGCAACCTGTTCCAGAGCCTCCCCATCCTCTGAATGAAGAATTTCTTCCTTGTATCTAACCTAAACACTTTTTTTTTTTTTTTTTTTTTTTTTTTTTTTTTTTTTTTTTTTGGTTAAAGCCCTTACTCCTTATCTTATCACTACATTCCCTGATAAAGTCCTTCCCAGCTTTCCTGTATGTTCCCTTTAGGTACTGGTAGGCCGCTATAAGGCATCCCCTGCGCCTTCTCTTCTGAAAGCTGAACTAACCCAACTCCATCAGCCTGTCTTTGTGGGAGAGGTGCTCCAGCTTCAGATCATCTTTGTGGCCCTTCTCTGGGATATGACAGCACTTTTTCCTAATCCATCAGCGAAGCTGCTATATTTTTACTGTTCTGAATGAGAAACTACAAATTACGGAATCTTCAATGCTTTTTCACATCAGTACATTTGAAGATGTACACACAACCCCTTTGAAATCAATGGGTCTGATCATATAAATAAAAACTATTTATTTTTGCACAACTGTTCCCAGGAGTTTAAAATAGGTATTTCCTTGCAGAATTGTATATATAATATAAGCTTTACATACAACTACATAAGTTTTAATAATGTTCCCAAATTATATTTGTGCTATAGAGAATGCAAAGATCATTTAAAGTTCAGAGTTTGCAATTCTGTACTAAAAATGAAATAAAAATAATAATAATAAAAAGCATACCTAAAAAAAATCCAATATCCATGCATAACTAAAGATCACAAAATATTTGTAGTAACTTGTTCCACTTAGAGAATTCATTTAAAAGTTGATTCATGTAACATGGGAAGAGCTACACTGATTTCCACCAGCTGGGAATATGGTGCATAGTCTTTATAATAATAATTTTATGGTGCTGTAATTATCTATGCCATATACAACTGGGAATGTATGCCAAACAATATATTCCTTGTTTGAGAAGTTTATAAACTGGGGAATTTTGTAAAAGATATTGTAAAACCCCCACGGAACAGTGCCTGGTCATTAGGAGATGCTTTTTGGATGGTGTGTGATTTTACTGCAGTACAGAAGAGAGGAAACATTTGATATAGGTTCAAAGACACACACAACAGAAATGATCTGAAAATGTGGGAAAGGGCAGTTATTATTTGTTCCTCTCTGTACATTCCTGTTTAATTTGTTAATTTTATGCATTTACAAAATAAAACAGAGTTTAAGGCTCATATATTTGGGATTATTCATGTAAATTTCTTGTTATATATTCCAGTTCTGCATCATATTTTCCTGATTTATTTTTTTAGTTTTGTCTAAAATTCTATGAAAGATCTATCCAAAATAGAATATATAAGCTATATATGCAAAAAAGCTGACTTGTTAACTCTAAACTTTATGAAGCACGTTACCTGGTTATGTTTATTTGTAATAACCAGAAGTAAAACATTTTCAAAACATTTTGTTTGGGGTGTGCTTTCTGTAGGGCATAATAGAGCGTAATATAATGCAATCTCTAGGCATGCCATGCTGTCCTATATGGGGGGGGTGGGGAGTGGGGATGCAGTTCTGACCATAATTTTATCAGCAGTTTACAAATCTTTGCCACGGGTCAACTTTATTTTTAAGTAATAGTTTGTCTCCTCCTGCTCCTTCATTCCTTCTCCAAGTAGGTGTTTCCTTAGCCTCTGTTCTAACCTGGCCCCTTCCTTCATTCTGAGAATAGCAAACTACATTTTCTATAAGCTCCAGAGTCTCTCTTCAGAGATCCAGCAGAGCTCCCTTTCCCTCTGGCACCAGGAGAGCTCCTGGCATTTGCTACTGCCTGGCACCACCCTGCTTGCTGCAGGCATCTCTCCAGGAGCTGCTGGACTCTAGGTATGCATCCCAGAGCCTCTTCCTGATCCACCAAATTAGACATTTTCTTGGGAGAACATTTTCTTGGACAACTCTTTGTAGCCTAAATGTCCTGCCTTAAGCAGAGGACATGGAGCCCAGCACTAGTGGCAGCTCTATTCTTTGTATGGTTGCCAAAGAAAAGAGAAATTTGCATGACAGAGACACAGGGTGGCATGACAGGAAAATTTTAAAACTGAGTAAAATTCTCCATAGTTCTTATTTATTTATATATTTATTTTTATTCCAGTTCCAGGTGTTCAACACATTTGCTTCTCTCTCTCCCCAGGGTAGAGAGTCACTGTTCCATATATTGCTTGGAGCAACTTCTGCTCAGCTCTCCAGTCTCATAGTCTCAACTTCACAAGTTTAAAGAAACTTTGTATGAAGTCTTGTCAATACAGAGTTCATTTTCTTTAATTTAGGCAAGTAACCATCTTTTTTTTTTTTTTTTTTTTTTCTTAAGCAAGCTGAAGAGTAGAACTACTACAGGGGAGGAGGCATTGCTCAGTTTTTGTTACACACACACATATACATATATGTACATGCAGAATTTATGTATGCTTTTACTGTAGCACTAATACTCCCTGAAGGTATTGTTATGTTGTTAGACAAATTAAAACTAAACAGGAGGTAAAAGTGCACATGAACTAAAAACTGTTAAAAAAATGCCTACAGGCAAGACAAAAATGAACAGCAAGAATTTATCCAGCCCCGTGTGTCTAAGAGTTCCTTTGGGCCTACTGACTGTGTTCCCACTTCTGCTGCAGGAAATGCAGTTTCAAAAATATTCATGTAGGTGTTGTGACTTTTTAGCAAGTTGACATGCACGACTTTTTGTCAAACTTTATGATAAAAATGGAGGGAATTTCTCATTAAGCTTTGAGGCTGAGTGGAGAGGTATGATGGGAATTCATAAAAGAAGAGCCCAGAAACAGTAAGTTAAAGTTCTACCTAGGTCGGAAGCATAATGGAAGGTATATTTGCTGACAAGCACAGCTAATAGCATGAAAGACCCAGCTAGAATTAACTGGTGGGCTATGTGAGATCAACTTTGAGAACTTCACTAAAAAATTCCTGATGGAGTAGTTCTAAAATTAAATACAAAATATTAAATACAATTAAATACAATACATTTTAATTGTGAAGTCCCATAAAGAATATCTGAGATGACTGAAGTGCAGAATTTGGCTTGGCCAAAGTCCACATATTGAGATCAAAGACTCAATCATCAAAAACATTAATAGTATTAATTACTGGTTACTACAGTATGTGTTAACTAAACACTAAATTTGTATTTGGAAATCACACTTTATGCAGGTGTAAATGGATGCACTCATGAGAGGTGAAGGTGAACAAACAATAGATCATTCATCTTTGCTAATAAAAATTGTAGGTTTACTACTTCCCTTCACTCAAACCTCAACACAATGTATGTCATAATGAAGGAATTTGCTGTGTAAATTATTCTGTGTTTTACACTGAGAACGAAAAATGAGATGGCTTGATATCCCAGTCACATAATGAAATAAGGAACTGCAATTTAACCAGATAATTCAGTTATTTTCATGACAGTGTTACCCAACTGTTATCACTACCACAGTGCATCTTTTTTGACTTAGAGGCAATAAAAAATCTAAGAACATTTGGACCTGGAGATGGGGTTATGAAGGTATGGTAGGAAGGAAAATTAAGAATGTAATTTTATCTCAATTTTACAATGCTGTAATCCCAATGGTACTACTGGAAGTACTCCCAATTTGCACCAGGCCAAAAAAAAGCATCTCTTCCTCTGATTTTATGTACTTGGAAACTGTATCTTACTAACAGCTATATTTATAGTCCAACTGCTATGTAATGAAAGGAAATTCAGTGAAAATGAAAACAAAAGAAATATTAATGCATGAATCAGAATAATATAACAAATAGGGAAGTGGCTTTCTCCTGGTGAAAATGGAAATTAATCTTCTCTTCTGCTTTGAGCACTTTGGCTCTAAGCTCAAGCCTTATAATCAGTGCATCATGCATACTAAATGCAAATAGCTCAGATTCATAATTTTTTTTTTGTTATGTCAAACTAAACGATTTGTATATGTGAGACTATTTGTCCTTTCAGAATAGCGCTCTGTAAAACAAATCGAACCTTACCTTAAACAACAACCTCAGAGACATTTGCCTTTACAGTACTCTTCCATGCTCAGAAGTGCCAATGTGAAATGTACTGTTTGTTCAACAGATCTGCTCTTTGGACTAAATCCAGTTTCCAAGTTATTGGGAGAGACTTTTACTTCTGGATCAGGCCCCTTGTGTATATTCACATACATGTATGATTACTTTAGTGGAAAAAAGTGTTTTTATTCCCACTCCTGATGGAGTGAACTGAATTCACTTTTGGCATTACTTATTGTATCAACAATGAGAGTTATGCAGCCTCAGTACATTTAAATTGTTCTGTATTGAAAATGAACTTTCTCAATGAAGGGTAGCAGAAAAACTGTTTTGGTTTACCAGGGAACATCTTTAGTAATAACAGGATGCATAAGATAAAAGGAATCCAGCTTGGCCTTTTGCAGCTCATGTGACTTTTTCACGTTTTGCAGTTAAAAGCTATAAATATATATTTTTATTAGTGAACTGAGAAAATTACATAAATCATGAGACTTAAAACATGTCAAAACCTGTTCTGCCATTCTCATAAAGTCACTTTTCATGATGCAATTGCACTAAAGTAGTTCCTTTTGTGAAAGAATTCAATTGTTTAATTATTTTTGCCAATGAGTAGAATGCATTTAACAGAACTCATTGTATCCTTTTTACACATTCATATAATAAACACTCGGCTTGCACTATATCCTTATTGCTTTCTTTGGCAAAACTGACATATACTGTGGGATCATATTTTGTTTATTACAATGCATTACATTTGTGGAAAGAATATCAAAAGTAAGGTTCATGTGCATGTAAGGTTCATGGACACACATGTATTATTTCTGAGACTGGCAAAGGAGCATGGAGAACGTGGACCCCCACCCCTGACTGAAATTCCACAAAAGGCAGGCTTCTGTGGCAATTCCAGACTATGCTCAGAATAAAGTTTTGTTGCATTTATTCATGTATGCACCTTCAAGCAAAACTTCAGTGTGATCAAGTACCGCACACATAGTAATGAGCTTTGCAATTTCCTGAATAGCTTTTATGAGGAGGGCTCGTGCCTCCATCTTTCTCCTCCCTTTGCTGCTAATGTCCTGCTTTCTGCCTTCCAATCCCTCCTTCTTTAAGCCTTCACAGCAACCTGATGGACTTAGCAGGAACTAGGGTCATCGTGATGATCAATGACTTGGGCTGTTGAGCATTCAGCCATTGATCACACTGAATAGATTCATATATCTTAGGCATGCCATCACAAGCAGCTGCTTCTACTTAGCTTGCCAGCTTTCTGTCACCTCGAGGATTCAATGAGGTTCAGAGGCAGTGTGAGAAGGTTATATAATTCTGTCAAGATATCATGTCTTTGATTTTTTTTCATCTTCTAGACCTACATGTCTGCCTTTTGGGGGTCTATTGCAGACTGAGAACTTCCAATATATTACATACCATAACACAGCAGTATAAAGAGTGCCATATAAAATATATAAACGTCCTTCCTTTGAACAGAATAGCAGGAGCCTTCGCTCCTTTCTTTTATGAAAGAACATTACATAATGCTGAAGAGAAACCACAGCTGTATTCATGTGTGCATGCACATGCTTTGCTTGTAATCAGAAACACATTCCCATAAACTGTCAGGTATTAACACATCTAGGGTTCCTTCTCTCTCTTATATTTAAATATTCTGCACCCAACCTGTAAGAGTAAAAAGTAACCTTAATCACTTGGATAAAATATTCTCAGTGCAACAACTTTACCAAGAAAAATATATATATTTTAAAAGGATACTAGGAACTTGAATACCACTTTCTCATCTAGAAACTTGTCATGCAGTGTAGCTGAAAAAGATGAAAGACCTTTTTTCACTCTATTTTTCCCCTGTTTATGTAGCGCAGGTAGTTTGTGCTCTGACATACACAGAAGTACAAAGCTGCCACAATTTCAGATGTTACTGCTTCCCAGCTGTCTGCCCTGCCCCTCCACTGGAAGATTGCAATCCCAATGCCAGTCTAGGAGATTAGGGCAAAGACTCTTTCAATTAGCAGGCGATGTGATGGACGTGGTTAACATACAGGCACATGCTTCTCTCTCTTGTCTCTGTAGGTTGACAGTAAATTCCAGCAGAAATGTAAGATGGACAGCTGTAAGCATGAATATCTGAAATCATGGCAGCGACATCTGGCAGAGCTTGTCTGTCAAGGACCCATGACAGAAAGGGTGGTTGGCATTGCAGGCTCTGCAGGCAGGGGGCTGCTGGAGAAACATGCTAGAAAGATCAGACCTAAAAAACCTCGTCAAACAGCAGGCAAAAAATGAAAATAAGCACAGTGCTCCAGACCAGGACAAAGCACTGTTCTAGTGAAGTCCTGTTTCAAAGTTTTAAAATAACGCCAAGAGGATTCACAGGCCTCAGGCAGGCTGTATGCACTGTGTTCCTGTTAGAGAAAAAGATGTTTGCGGGGGAATATGAAAGTGTTCAGGATTAATTATTGTGACTATGATAGTAATGTTCCCTGGTCTTCCAAACGATAGTTCTAAACATGCACAGAGGGAAGAAAAAAAAAAAAAAAAAAGGAAAAAAAAAAAAAAAAACATTTTATAGGAATTAAAAAAAACCCTCCAACATTCAAAAAGATTTTCTTTTTTAAATTGGTCATCTTGAAAAAATCCAAATTGACAGTGTCCCTTTTAATGATACACTTCAAAGCTTTATGAAATCTCCTTGTCAAATGAGGCTACTACTTTAACACATATTCAAAGAGGTGTATGCAGCTTGAAAATGGATTAAACAGCCAGGAAAAGAGGTCATTTTCTGCTGTTCAACTGCAGTTCCAGGGCTTTAATGAATCTGGAGAATTTAACAATAAACAAGGTACATAAATTAAGTTGATTTACTGTGCAATCTGCTACTTAAAAAACAATGAAATAAAGACTTAGAGCTTCCTATTCCACCGCCTTGCCAATTTTACACTTTATCATAATAAAAATAAAAAAATAATTTAAAAAAAAAGGTGATATCAGTATCACAGGATTTCATATTAGCTTTTCACATAAACCAGGTGCAAGCTATTAGGGATAGGCTTCCTCTGTATTTTAAAAAATCAGTTAAAAAGGAAAGAAATCTTCAAAGCTGATCTATACAGGTTGGCATTTTTGGTGTCTGTCTTGGCTGTCTGGATGCATCAGCTCTATTCCTGAGAAGCTGGGATCTTGTACAGCCCATTTGAATTCACATTAGACGATATAAAATTAAGATAGAAAGTTGTGGGAGTGGTGTTTTTAACCAGAGTAATTTTAATCAAAACTAAAGCAAATGCGAACCCATCTCTCCATGTTAGGTTTGGTATAACCCATTTCAAAACAAAATCCATCACTCGGACTAAAACTAAGGTGACATTGTCACTTTAAATCACAACTCTGTATTTCATCAATTGGCATCTCATGAAGTGGTTGTGCCACTTGCAAAATATTCAAGGACATTATTAAACAACATCTACAACCTTCCTAATGTTATTTGAAAGAAAAATCAGGTTTTTCATCTCTAATTTCTTTCCCTCTTCAAATACTGTTATTAACATTCTTTTTCACACATCCTCCTTCCTCCTTTTCTTTCAATTTTAATTATTTTTTCTTTCTAAATTAATCCTTTGTTTGAACTGTTACTTTTGAGAGAGAAGAAAAGTACAAGGAACAGCTGAATGTTTGCCAGTTTGCTTTGGGTCTTTTCATGCTCTTTCTCTGAGGCCAGATCCTACAAGGTGCTGAGCATCAGGCAACTCACTAAACAGTAAGGGTGCTGAGAGTATCTTGCAAGAACCTAGCATATTGCAGGATTGTGCCTTGCATAGCAAGTTCTCCAAGTGATGACTATTTATGTTTCTCTGAATAGACTTAGCATAAATTTTAACATCTCTGATATGATTGCCCCCCTTTTTTTTTTTTTTTTTTTTTTCATGGGCAAAGAAGAGGTATTTTCCATGACCATATCACTCAGCACTTTGAGAATTAAGTGTATAGCAAGCCACCCAAAATGTCTGGCAAAGAACCAGATGTCATAGTTACAAATGCACACACAAAAAAAAATGGAATACATTAAAGGTAATTACAAGGTATGTAAGCTTTTCAGAGTAGAGAAAGCATCTAGATCGTTGTAAGTCCTGTCAGTCAAATAATAATTCATAACAAACTTACACACAATCATCACGAAAGCATGGAATCAAAGCATGCATGACCCCCAAAGTACTACACATGTTGTACTGTTCAGCTGGATTTTTTATGTTGCAAGTGCAGCATTAAGGAATATTATATATACATGTAATAATTAAAATAGAGATTTCAATTGCTTTAAAGGGTCTTTTGAATTAAAAACAGTAATGCTAACCTGAATTACCTAACACTTTTCAGTCTGTTATAAAGACAGTATACATATTTGCTATTTCTCCACTTTCCTCAGATAATCATCAATGTTTTCTTTAGCAGATGAAGTAAATACTTAGCCACTGAGCCTGCGGTTGCACCTGAGTAGCTCTTGGATCATTCAAACACAGGAAGACCATGGTTTGGAGATCAGGACTGGAATATAGGTAGTGAGTGCTTGTCCTGAGATACCTGTTGTTTTAAGGCTAAAGATGCTAGTGTTAGAAGGTCATTTGGTGGCCAAACCAAAGATGTAGGAAACTGTGTCTCTGTGTGTCATCTGTTGGTGGCACAACCGAAGAATATGTAGGAAACTGTGCCTCTGCAATTAATACTGAGCCAAAGGCAGCAACCAAATTATGAGATGAAAAA
Source organism: Aythya ferina (assembly GCF_964211825.1). Lineage (NCBI taxonomy): Eukaryota > Metazoa > Chordata > Aves > Anseriformes > Anatidae > Aythya > Aythya ferina. The sequence continues at coordinate 19,987,625 of NC_140304.1, forward strand.
TCTCAGTCCCAGTCCTTGCTCTTCTGTTACGTTCAGAGCTCTGTGCCCACCAGTTCAGTGGGAACTGGGCAGGCCACCCAGCTGGGCAGGCACAGTGCAGGTCTAGGGCAGGCCCAGGGGAGGCCCTGGGGAGGCCTGGCTGCCCTGGCTGCCAGCTGCCCTCACAGGCAAGGCTGCAGTGGCTCTGCAAGGACGGCACTGTCTGCCACAGAGCTGTTGTGACACCATGCAGGACAGAAACTCATGTAGCTCACAGTTAACCCAAGTTAACTTTATCAAATGCATATTGAAATCTTTGTGGCTAAAAGCTGTATACATTTTCTTTTCGATAAAAGAAAATTATGTTTATGGCTATGTGCACACAGACACATCTATCCCACTTACAGCATCACCCATGGAAATATTATTTTATTTTTGGCTTCAAATGTGGACAGTGTGATTATATCCAATACACCTATAAATGTTAATATAGTACTATAATTTATGTTTACATATAATGTCCTAGTTATATTATAACTTGTTACAACACAGAACCTTTTATTTTGAAGGATGCCAAGCATTTAAAAATGAAAATCTCACCCTCTTTTTGAACTCTGAGTCAAACAGCCCCTTCTGATGAGAGAAGAAACAATTCAAAAACATATTGCAGAAACTGTGTATGGGCATGATGAAAAGTTGAGGAACATATATGAAATGTGGTTTGAGATGTGGTCTGTGTGATACATAAAAGGCTCTGCCAACTATTTGCTAATTCCATGTGAAAATCTCAATCAAGCAAAAGATTGTTACTGACCTAACTTCAGCAATGTCCATTCACCGCACCCAGAAGGTACACAGCAGGGCCCACTGTCCAGAAAAAAGTGCTGTAAAGCTCACCCTGACTGCCAGTAATCAACTGGGAAGTTTCCAGGGAGTTCTTGGTAAATGTTGCCTTGAAGATAGATTCCCACAAACATTTCCCAGTAGTTTGCTGAGCACTAATTTGTTTAGAAAATACTAGTAGTACTTTTCCATTCAAAAATAAATATAACTCTTATCCAATTACAGCATGACTTTACATCAGCTCCATCCTTTCATGATTCCTTACCAAAAAAAAAAAATAATTAACCCCATGTATCTCAAAAATGTCTTATTAAAATGTAGCCTTTCAAGGCTGAAATATTGCAAGTATTTGCTCTGAATATGCACAAGCTAAACAGTTAAGAAATACTTGATTGGGAAGAAAAAAAAGAAAAAAAAAAATAGAAAGAGAGAGAGAAAAAAAGATTTTTGTGAAAACATCTTATCCCTAAAGAAAAAAAATTTGAACTGGTTTACTCAATTTATATCAGAAAACAGCAAACAAAATACTTAAACTTTCAGAACTCATTCTATTTTAGCCATTGAGCTGCTTTTCCTAATCATACTATTTTTGTTTCTGTCGCATTGCTTTTTTATCTACCTTTTTCTCAAACATAGACATATAATCAGGAGATGGACTTGACGATCCCTTGTGGATTCCTTCCAACTCAGGATATTCTACAATTCTATTCTATACATGCTCGCATATATGCTCTATGCATGCTCTTTAAGTTTCCTATCTTCTTTTATCACATCTCTTACTGCTTTTTTTTACTTTTTTTTTAATTTTATTTTTGGACACCATTTCCATTGTTGGTGTTTTGCATACTTTGCCCTTTATGTAAGTTGCTCCTAAGGATTATATTTCCCCTTTATCATTTATAGAAAAATATGAAGAAAATTATATTTCTAACTATAAAACTTTTTAATGTCTTACTCTATCCACAGACTTATTTTTTCATATTTTCATTGGTCTACCAATGAAAGACTGTCACACTTACATAGCATTAACCTCCTTCTTACTGCTTTTCTTTCTTTCTGCTTCTTTCTGCTACCTCAGGAGGTACAAAGCATGTGAACTGCTTTGTTTATAGAGGTACATCCCAGGTTAAGGACTGATCTATATTGGTTTAGCTTTATAACTTGTTTTTAATCAGTTAAAGCAAAATTGAAAACAGACACTTGGCGATCAAATGAAAACATCAAAAAAAGGGATGAGAAAACATATTTGTACAACAAAAAACCCTCACTTTTTAAATGTAAATATTTAATTTCTGAACAGACATCCTTAATAATAAATAACAATGTCTGTCTTCCTAGGATATTCTACATATATATCACAAAGCACAATTAACTGAAGAAGTCAGTTATTGAAATTTCACACAGAAATGGTACCATGGAAAGGTTAAATGGTGCTCGGCCATCAAGTCAGGCACAAAACCCACAGCTACCACCCTGCTGCTCCATCTGCTTGTTAGCACCATCTCCTTGATGTTTTTGTTTTCTTCAGGAAAATGGCTGAGAATAATGAGTGAGACAGGAGATAAGAGCAGATCTAGACCACATTCAAAAATGAATATCCAATAAGCCTCCTAAAGGTTTCTCTAATTCATAGTCAAACTGGATGAATATGGGAGCTTAGTATGGGGCTCAATTGGATGCATACAGAAGCTGAATGGAAGAAACCCCTTAATTATATCTGACTTCTTCAATTAAGTGCTTATCTAAACTTTGTTTGGACTGTTCTGCAGAACAAGACAATATAGCAACTTTGCAGATAAAGCTAAATTAAGATTCTTGGCTGGGTTCTTAGAACAAAAGTTTACATTAAACCTTGTTATAAAGTCTATCTGCTTAAAGTCATAAAATAACTGTCAAGACTGAGACGATTCTGTGTGAACAGCAGATTAGGATAATATCACCGATAGTTTCAATGCTTTAATGATTTCCGGAAGCTCAGTGGAATTCTTAATAAATTTCTTGTGTTCTTCTGGATTGTTTGGGTATTTTAGCTGTTCTCCACAATGAGAATACTTCAGTTTTAGGCTCCTCACTGTTCTCCCTACACCCCTTTTCCTTTCCCCAAGCTGACATAACACAGGTTCTATCAGAAAGAAAAGGTTGTGGTGATTTTTTTGATCCTTACTATCTTTTAGTAGTCATTCAGCACCAGCATGTATCTACACATCAGCTAAATTTTTCTTTTATAGTGTGCATTTCATACATTAGATGGTCACCTCTCCTAGAAAGACATCAGATTAGTTTGTTCTACAGACAGTTCACAGTGTAGTTCTCTTTTTGAATAACTTTCTAATAAGTAAATGAATGTACTGGTTTCCACTGATTGAAAGTGCTTCCATCAGGGTACAAAGGCAGACTAAGAAGCCTTTAATATTTCATCTGTTCTCAGGTCATTGAAATGATTCTGTATTTAACACTGAATAGACTTCAAGATTCTGTAACTAACATCCAGGGTACTACTAGTACATGATCTTAGCACTCTCTATATTATGAAAGTGATTGCTTTTTTTTTCTTGTGACACTGCTTTTGCTAGCTGTTCCAAAGGCTTACCAAAAACTGGGTAATTCTGCCCTCAGTGCTCTAAAAGTGCTGTATTAGTGGAATTATTTTCCTCTAGACATCAGACTCAATGAAAACATTTATTTTTAAATGGCAAACTAAAATGCTGATTTTTGAATTGGCTCACAATGTAAAATCCCAGATGTTATTTTCATTTATTGACTTATTGCTTTTGTAAGAAACTCCAGGATTTCTAAGAAGTTGCCAGGTTTACATGGGGATGTCTTTTTTAATAATTGTAGTTACCATTCTATGTCTGAAAAATATCTGAAGTGCTTCAAAATAACATTCATAAAACTTTGAGAGTAAATGACACTAATGATGAGAGTACCTCAGAAGGTATAATTTAACAATACACAAAATAGGGAAAGCACAACAAAAAATTCCCATATCAACTCAGGTTCTGAAAAAAACTGTATTGGAGCCAAGAGAGTCTTATCTTAGCCTCCAGCAAATCAAATCCCAAACACTTGAACATATTAAAGACAGGGGATCTAGATACTACCTATCTAGTACTACTTTAGCTACTTCTTTAGGTGTTCAAACCAGAATTCTAGGCCACTGAATTAGCATTTTTGAATGGGATCTCACATTAAACTGACCTTTCCTGGTGAAAAGATGCATTACCTGTAACCAGCTGCTAAGCCTGCCCTGCCCCGCCCTGTGTCCCAAGGTGGTGTAACATGATGTTTTCTTTCTTTTCTGGAGCAGTTTTCCCAGCTCATGTAATTCAGACACATATTATCAGCAGCGGGATAGGCCACGTGGTTAAGTGCAGGACTAAGAGCACCCTGATTTTAATCTAGACTGAGACACTGGAGGCATGTGTGACTTTGAGGAATTGCTTGGCTTCCTTAAAACGTCAGACAGTTCTCTGGGCTAGAGAAGAGGCCCTGTTCTGAATACCATGTACTATCCATGTGAAGTATTACACGCAAATAACAGAAGAAGAAACTTTTTTTTTTTTTTTTTTTTTTAATAAAATGCTTCCCAGGAACACTGATAATGAGGCAGCCAGGTTGGGAAGGGAAACACAGCTAATTATGCTCTGTAGATACAAAAGAGACGAGAGATCCCTTCTTTCCTGAACATGGGTCTGTCATGCAGCAAGTGTGCTCATACTCCTGCAGGAGAAGGTAAAACCTGATGATTGTTTACCATAGTCAGACAGGAAAGGTTGCCTATCCACCAGTGATTGAGCCCCAGCAGCACTGGCCTTTTGAACAGAAAGAACCTGAGAAGATATTTATAAACCAAGCAGAATTCTGGTCCTTGAGGGAAGCACACCCTTAAGCTGAAACATGGGGAGGAAGATGCTGAACACCTTGCCTCCTAAGAGCCTCTTCTCAGGGGGGTAAAGTGGCACAGGCTAAACAAAAGGGTATATAATGTAACACATTTCTATAAAAATGTGATAAAACATATTTTGATACTGATAAAAGCACAATCAAAGGTTCAGATAAACTTACTGCATTAATTATATTGTACTTATGTGGTGAAGAATACATTTAAATCCTGGATTTTTTAAGAAAATACTTCAAAGACTTCAGAGAAATAGATGTTTGTTTGTTTTTGATCTTTGTAAAGTTGAGCTATTTTTGGAAAGACAATTGTTAAGAACATTAATGTTCTTGGATGGAGCAGCACAGTTTACTGTAATTGCTACTGGAGTCTGCCTGGTAATTGACTGTCAATATTTTCACATGAGACTCCCAGCAAAAAATGTGCTCTTTAGCCTGTATGAGACCAAAAAAATACAGAGAATTCGGGTGAGGAACTGGAAAGTAACTTCCATTGTTTCATTTACAGTGGAAACCACTGCAGTTACAGAGCTAGCACACTGGCTGTGTCCCTGTATTCTCCAAAAATAAAGTTCGCTTTGGACTCAAGTCCTTTGGCAATAAAAAAAAAATAAAAATCCTCTCTTACCAGCCGTACAAAGAAAGGAAGTGACATCACTCTGAAAATAAATATAGAAATGGGTTTTCTGGAAATATTTATAGTTTTCTCATGGATAAAATGCTGAATGTACAGACAAGCAGAGCCCACTGCTCAGCTTGTACCACTTGAAAAGGGAAAAGTTTTTAAACTTGCAAAGATTCTCACTACAGGGATTATTTTTATTTTTTTCTTTTAAAATAACTGACTCTTGACACAACCTTGTCTATTTCAAAGGCCAAACATTTTCCTCACTCCCAAGTGCTATGTGAGCCTTAGGGATATATTGTCCCTGGCAAAAATGAGATAGCAATATCCTGGGAATGGGTGATTTTCATCAGGGACAAGGAAATCACTCCAAACCACATTTCATTCTGGTTACAGCATTTTAATGAGATTTGCAAGCCCATCTGAGACAGTCTCAAGAAACATTCAACACTAAACCCTCAGCCAGAGAGAGTCCTGAAAGTTATTTTAACGACTCAGCAGAGGATGGATCCTAGGACTCCAGCTTTGTTGTGATATTTCTTACATTATAATTAGTATTGACTAATTAAGGGGTGACTAAGTATTGACCTTCTAATTAATTTTGAAAGAAGCTGGGTGACTGCAAGTACCTTCCAATATTTGAGGAGCTGCTTCTTAATTGTTTCCTGGAAAACGGCTTTCAAAAATCTTTTTCAATAACTTCCAAAACCCTTCATGATATGGATTTCAACTTAATCAAGAGAGCTACTCTTACTCTAATGAGCATATAAAATCCTATGAGAATACAAGCAAGTATTTATATGGGAAATAATAAAATCATAGCTAGCAATGTAACTCTTAATGTGCAATGAGTGTATATGTGCGAATGCAAACAAAGGCACCATCATATATCTCGCCATGATCATCTGTCAGTCACTAACAGTTTGTTTGCGGACAGTGTTGCATGGATCCAAATATTGCATTGCCTTGACTTAGAATGAAAAAGCAACTCATTGAGAACAGGCTCTGTGACACCAGAAGAATAAAATAATAAAGGGTCTGAAATGACTGTTAAAGAAATAAATGGTTAAGAAGCAAAACTTTAGAGGAAATGATTACTTTAATTTCTTCAGAAATGAACTGTGATTCAGATTGTGTTGTTTTTTTTTTTTTTTTTTTTTCCAGTTTACACGTTTTGAATTAATGTAGCATGAATTATGTTGCATGAAACAATGACAATACATGAATTCTGCTCATAGAAATTACTCATCCATCAGCCACTGTCAGGTACATTCAGAAACACATACATTAAGTTCTGCACTGTAAGTTCAAATAGCTTGTAAGTGAATAATGCTAGTCATGAAAATTAAAAGAAAAAAAAAAAAAAAAAAAAAAAAAAGAGATAAGGAAACTTTGGGATCCTTCTGTACTGACTTTTCTTTGACCCAGGAAAGAACAATGGATGTTTGCTTTCCCTTGGAGGGGGTGCCGACAAGGCTACACAAACAAAGGAGCAGGAGTTCAGCTGGTGCAAATTAGGACAGTTGCATTGACTTAATGGAACTGCATCCTTTCCACTAGCTAAAGATGTGGACACAAATATTAAAGGTTGCCCTGTTATATTTTTCTCAGTACAAGGATCAATTACGAATCTGTCCAAAAATCTTCAAACACAGCTTTTCCCAGGCAATAATTTTACAGATCTGAGTCTGATTTTCTGTAGAGCTTTTTTTGAATGCCCCAAAATATTTGATTCCTCTCATACCTGTGCATTTCTGCTGTTGCTTCCACTTTATTTTGTTGATTCTCTAGTTCTGCAGCAAAAAATAAAAAATTGGCAGTCCTTTCCGTTCCTTCTCAGTTCACCAGCACTGTGCACTCATCAGTAATGTTCAAGCGGGCCTGGCCATGCACTGCCATATACTTCATTCATTTCTTCTCCCAGAAAAACTAACTAGTATGTCAGAAAATGAGCAAAGGCCAAGGCTGTATCTACCTCAATAAACAGACATTCTTAACTCCTTTCAAATGCAGAAACTAATTCTGTCCACATCCACGCATTTTAAAAAATTAAGGTAGATCATAAACAGAACGGCATTCAACAAATTTTACTGCAGATATATTGGCAGATATATCTTCTCTACAGGTCTGAACTGAAGTGATACATTTGTCTGGAAACAGAATTATTATTTTTAAACAGTAAGAGAAAGCTTGTAAAACTATGTCATTCTCATCAGTGCTCTTACTGCAGAATAAACTCTGTCCTTGTAAATCCATTGATGTCAGAGTTTTCTGATCTCTTTCTAAATGAGTGTAGAGTTTGGCATAGTGTCTGCATGGGCAGAATCAAAGTGTACAGTTCTTGGACACTGCGATTGCCTTCCCTATTAGAAATTCCAGTGGTTTCTAACGCTATTACTTGGCAAATGCATTTTGGATGACAGCCAAAGGACTGCTCTGCTATTGGTCTTGGAAAGGCTGGTCCTCCAGCAGAAATCAATAGAGCCCAGTAAAAACAAAGGAAACCAAATGAAGATTTCTGGTAGTGACTGTATGATTTCTCAGTTTACACGTGTGCTGCCAGAGTAGCTTGTCTTTACAGTTTGATGACAGTTAAATTTAACACCCCTTTTAGCAGGATTTAACAACAACAACAAAATCCCCAAACCTTCTGGGAAGAAATGTAAAAGAGAATAGAAAAAAAAAAATAGCCAAAAGATTGCTACAAGAAGAAGGAAACAGTGAAGCAAAACTGGGAGAGTAAGCTGAACAGGAAGGTGAGAAGGCTCTGATGGCCGGGCATTGGCACTGACAGAGGATCTTACAGAATAAAATAGGTGACTGAACTTTGTTTACAGGTGGGTAAAAGAGCATAGGTTCTCTAACGTTAATTTGAAAAAAGTGTTTTTTTTTTCTGAGGCAGGGACAGCTGGCTGGCTTTTGTTAATAAAGCGAGAGCTGATCCAGGAAGAATGCCCTAGCAGTATGTGTATCTTTATGTGCATCCTTTTTGCAAGGGCCACATGAAATCGCTATTACATTTATTTCTTGTGTTCTGATTTTGTTGTTTTGCTGAAGTTCAGAAAATGGCTGCCAGCCTAAACTGTGAACTGCTTTAAATCACTTCTATCCAGGTGATGATGAATGCTCTTTAGATTTTATCTGTAAAGTGGAAAAAATAAACAAGAATACATTACTCAAACCCTAGGATTTTTTAGAAGCTGAAATTCATCTAAAGGAACACTTGAGTCCCGTCTACCACCCACTGAAGTGATTAGGAATTTCAGCTAAATAAAGAATGAAGGTGAGACTGAAATGTCCATATAATCAACCTTCACAAAAAATCTAATACAAAGTTAAAACTCTTTTGAGATAAGTGCAAACATGAGAGCCCTGAAATAACACTGAAAGAAATGAAGGCGACTTTTTAAAATTCCCAACTTGTGCTTTCCTCAAAGTGTAATTCAAAACTGATTAAAAGTATTAAATCCTTTTTTATGCAAAGGGTTAATAACAAAATTCAAATAGTGGTGTGGTGTCCCCTGGATACTCAATAATGAAAATTCAAATGCACATTTTTTAAGCCTTTTGTGTCCTTTTTCTAGATAATTGTTTTTTTGCCTAATTTTTTAGGCTATTTAATAACACCTCCTGCTAGACATCTCATGTAAACTCAGCAAGAGGAAGCATCCTGAGTAATAGAAAAGACTTCTGCTCATTTTAAAGCTCAAATTCATACTTTTCTTAACAAAGGAGATCCCCACTGTTAGAGTTTGGCAACCGCCAGGCCAACTGCATTGGGGAAGATTGGATTAGGAGGGGCAGCTGACTGTGCAGTGAAGTCTCCACTCTCTGGCAGGATTTTTATGTAAATTCCATGACAATTCATGCTTTTTGGAGATAATGAAATCGATACAAAACACTCCAAGGTTTCCAAGTCAGCAAAATAATGAACAGGAGCATTCAGAAAGCTGATTTAATACATTTTTAGTATTTGGACCCTTGTATGAATAGTATTGGCACTTGTGCAATGTATCACATGGAATTTGCTTTTAATACCACTGGCTAAAACCCATAGCTTTTCAGGTTATTAGTGATGTGTGAACATCAGCTATCAAGAGTTTTTCACAGTTTAAGCTCTAATAAGCTGTATCATTTTCCATGTGTTTGCCTGAAGGCAACTTTCACCAACGATTCAGCCAAATATTTTTGGAAAAAAAGAAAAAGTATTTTCAACTCAGCAGCTTTAAACGACTGTGAATATGACATAGTGATTGTTATCAGTGAGCTTCAAATGAGAAGAGTCTGGGGTCAAGAGGAGCCATTACCATGGTCTCTGCTCTGATCTCCTGCATAACATAAAGAATTGCACTTGTTAGTAATTGCTCAGAGTACAGTGAAACCTGGACAAATACCATGATATTTCCAACACAGAACATAATACACATGTACTAGTAAGAGCTATGAGAGACCTTTGGGTACTTCCTTTTTAGGGTGTGTGTGTTAATTTTAGTATTTATCTATTATTAGTGATAGTCAAGATCACAGTGCTCAGCAGAGATACCTGTTTAGCAGCAACATTCAAGGCAAAAATGTACTGCTAGTATTGATAGAACTCTGTCTGTATATATGACTTCTCTATTGATATAGATTCATTTTGTAGGGTAAAAGGGAAAATATTCAATTTTAGGAGCTGAAAGACAGAAACTATTGGCAATTATCCAAACTGCATATGTAGAAAGGTTAGCAAGGGCCAGAAACTATACAACACTGGGGCCACTTAAGTCTTGGTTTGAGTAAGTTTTCATTCATAGAAGCATCTATTCATTTAAATAAAACAAATCTCAAACAATATTCACAATAAAATTTCTCTTCAACATATGCAATCAACATAAAAACCAACAAGTGTTCCAAAAATCTTTCAGAAAATGAGTTGACCAAGATCTGAACCACAACAGAGTGTGTATGATGTGAGCGTCTAGCTATTAAGGTTCATTATGATGATCGATGAAGCTGAAAGGTGAATTTATGAATTAACATTTACAAGTTATGCTGTTTAATGAAAAACATTGAGAAGTTGAAGAAAGTAAAATCTGAGAAACAGCTATTCTTATTGTTTAGACCACAAGATCACACTGGTCATATTGTATCATTTAAGAGTAAATGTAGTAGGCTTTTCTGAAACAAACAAAAGCAGAAACAAGTTATAAACAAATGTGATTATGTGATTTGTGCTTTTTTTTTTTTTTTTTTTTTTTTTTTACCCTAGTTCCAAGTGGCTCATTTGGTTATAATCACATATCTTTCTTTATTTAGGGGAACACTTTGCCAAATACTAACTTCAGAAAAGGAAAAAAAATAAAAAAAGAATATGAGAAGCAACACAGACAGAAAACATGTTAGGATCCAGCTCTGCCTCCATTACACTAAGCTGTAATTACTCTGGGAAAGCACTATTAAGCTAACTACTCAGTGGACCAGATTCAGCTACCTGAATTCATGCAGGCTAACATGCTAGCCATCAATTAGTCCTCCTGGGCCATGCTCTGAACATCATTACATGGTGAGCAGTTACTAATATGCACAGTCCCACTGATTTCAGTACAATTATTGAGAAGAAAGAAACAACTCAGGATGGATAAAGTCAGTATCAAAATCAATCTCAACAGGAATAAGGATGGCAGAATCAAGTCTTCTGGGAGTAGCCAGTTCACTTAATAGTACAATCAAATGCAGTGAAGAGCCTTCATGTCTGATAGACTAAAACATAGGATGAAAAAGCTGCTTCTAATTAAGAACGATAGGAGGGGGAAATCTTAGCAGAAGAATATACCTAAGATACAGCAGAACAAACGGAAAATAAAAAAGCCCCTCTTTTTTTTTTTTTTTTCCTTTTTTTTTTCTTTTTTTTTTTCTTTTTTTTTTTTTTTCTGTGTTTAGGAAACGATTACAGTGGAGTTGCTTTTTGTCACAAATATAATACTGTCTTCAGGTGGTCATTGTTTTCATCTCACCTCTGAACCACACAAAACCCTTGCCAACATGCCCCTCAAAGATTCTGTTGTTTACTTTCAATGAGTGATTTTTAACATTTCACAGCAAGGAATGTGTCACATCCATTAAACATTAATTCTGAGTTATAGTTATCTAAATCATAGCTATCCCCTTTGTAGTCCTGTGCCTGACTTGTGTTTCAGAAAAAAGAAAAATATATTATTCTGTACTGTCAACTATTTATTCAGCTTGGGTTCTACTGAAATCTCCTGAAAATAATGGCAAAAATGTCTTGTTGCTTGTTTTTAAAAATCTGTGAGTTTGCTTGAAAGTGAAGGACAGTATAAATATTATATACCATTTGATGAGACTTGAACTGAAGCCCACAGCATAATGTATCCTCATAGCTAAGACAGCTCATGAGGGCTGTTGGAAGAATTACTTCTGAAGGAAAAAGCCTAAAACATTCATACACAGGAGGATGTGAGAAACTGGGATTTTTCTATAAACTGGAGAAGAATAGATCTAGTGGTTTTGACACAGAAGAGAGATGTTTCCACTGGACAGTTGCTCTCCAGCTGGCCCATCACATTCAATGTTACTGCTCCCTCTGATGACTTCTGTGAACACAATTTTGTAAATCACTTGAACACATATTTTAAATTATGTGTAAGAATAATCTCCATGAAGTGAATGGAACTATTTATGTGTTTAAAATTAGACGCATGCTTAAATGCAAGGCAGGATGAAGCACATAATCCTCTCAACATGATATTTTCAAGCCATCCTTGAAGCTTGGCAAGTGAAAACAGAGTCATACAGCAATTCCCAACACCTTACCAATCCTGTCTCTGCCACACTAATTTCAGGCTATTAGTTCTGGGTCCATGGGGAGGGTGGCTTTGCAGCTTGCTGGAGGTGTGGACTTCCTTGAGCACTTTTTGCTGGCTATGTGGTAGAATCTGCTGTGCTCAGAAAAAAATAAAATAAAGTATGTCTAAGGGGAAAGATTTGGACGTAATGCTTTCTAGAGCGTTTGTAAACTCATGAAATCAAGCCATCAAAAACTTTCTGTAGAGCATCACTACCTTTACTGCCAAAGAAAACTTTCTAGCTACCATCTACCTATATTGGACTCCTCTCTTAAGCATCCAGCATCCTAAGCACGATTGAGAGCACTGGTGCCTAACACAGAACTCTGGAATTCATTTGGTGACCCTGAAAATGCCCAAACCATAACTGTCTAGCATATACAGTTTATAGTCTACTTTGTGATCTATAATAATTATTACATCTCAAGTATAAAGAAGTCTGCATTAAAAGAAGAATGTGAAAGAGAAGACAAAGCAACCCCATCTCAACATGTGCAGTAGACAATAAAAGCATTCCTGTACATGCACACAAGGAAATTAACATCATTCCCCACATATCCATTCAAAGCAGTGAACGTGCTGTGCTGGATGCACATATGCATTAGAGAAACAAAATTGCTTTAAATAATCAAAATACACAAAGGAACATTTTTCTGTGTGGCTGGAAATAACCCTGACAAATGTTAATGTTTTACAAATGAAAAACATTCTTCCAGGAACAACAGGGAAAAAAAAAAAAAGGCAAATTTTCAGACGCACACAAAGTAAGCTCCTATATTAACCTCTGTTATACTACAATGATGTATACAAAAATCACTGTGTGATGAGTAAGGACATTCAACCTTTTTTTTCTTCTTTCTTTCTTTTTTTTTTTTCTGGATTATGAATGTACTTTGACAAGATCCAGAGAAGGTCAACTGCATGATTAAAGATATGCAGAAGCTTCCATATGGTGAGATACTAAAGAAGAGTGGACTATCTGAGTTTAGAAAGCAGAAAGGTAGCAGCAGATGTTGCTGATGTATAAATTAATGAATGGCATCAAAAGACTTCTGGATTTTTCCCCATGTACATCAACAGACGAGATTTTCAGCCAAATTAGGGAATTAATCTTTTTTTTTTTTTTTTTTTACCGTTTTACTGTTTACTGTTTAAGGTTTTACTGTCTTTGCTACTTCATTATTCAGCACATAATTAATCAGTGAAACTCATTGCTGCAGTAAAATATTGAGATAAATTGATTGCAAACAGGATTAGTCACACATGGCTAGGAGCAACATACTGATTAAACCCAGGACTGGACCATACACGACTTCTATTTCTCGGGCTATCAGTTTTGATGCCTCAGACCATCAGGCTGTAAACTGTAAAGTCCAGAAAAAAAACCTTACACAGTTAAGTAATTTTTGGGTAGGGACAAAGAACTACGTATGGTTGTTTGACATTGTCTCTGATGTACGAAATGTAGAAACCATCATACAAGAGGGCTATTTTTGCTACAGCAGTTTCTGCAGTACATATGCCTGCAAGCCTTTTTTTTTTCTTCTTCTTTATTTCCTCTCTAATTGAGAAAAGTGACAATATGTAATAAGTAAATAAAAAATGAAATTGAAATGTAAGATTGAGTTGTTGCTAGTGTCTCCAATAAACGAAGTTCAAATCCTGCTGTTATGTTTCTGACAACTTTAATAATAATAGATCATCTTGTTTTAGTCGTGCATTGAGTGGGCTTCAAGGTATGTCACCCACAAGAGTGGGTGATATGTTATGCTTATCACTTAAGAAGCAGAACTATCTGAATTCAGCTTGCTAACTATAGGGCAGTGCAAATTACCCTGACAGCACTGTGTGTTCTTTCTATTCCTTGCTTACAGGCCAGTATTGCTTAGTCCCACTGTATTAATAAGTAAGTGCAAGTATTTCAACAATCAGCATTTTAGCATTTGCATGCAAACTCTCATGCTGTGTAATTATACACAGTGCTGGCACTCAAATTAATTAAAGCTGATTTCTCTGTGACTGCAAACTGGTCATATCCCCAGACTTGCTCTAGCATGAAGTCATCACCCTATATTCAACATGACACTTTATGTCCCTAGCATTCTTAGCAATGCTAATATGCAACAACTGTAAATTAGGCAATATTTTAGAGAGCAGCTGACAACCACTGGTTAGTTGTTGTGTTCAACCCCCCCTCAACACTTTCCACATAAAAGTAAGAAACCAGTTATTTCCATTGTGCTTGCTTTGTAATTATCTCAACTAACAATGTAAACAAATTACATACATTGTTTCAGCAGATACTCGCCCATGTTTGATTAGGGGTTACAGAAAACTTATAAAACACAAAACCCAACAACAACATCAACAGTGCTTGTTTGATGCTAACATACAATTAGTCTCTGACAATTTCAATGTTAATTTAAAAACTCCTTCTCTTTCTCTTTCCCTGAAATGGCTTTCTGCTTTTAAAAGGCATGCTCTTGCTGATCAAGAATAGGGAAATGGGAAGGCTGAGCAGAAGAGCTGACAGTTAGATGTGATTGAGATTTCAGGAATTCTTGTCAAATAGAGTGGAACTGCAGCAGAGACAGTTCTTTGCAGTGCAGATCCATAAATGCTGAATTCTGGGCAGTGGTGAGATCCAGCCTCTCACAATGAAGTCATCTGCTCTGGTTCTATAATTCCGCTGAAAGAAGTCTTTTCTTAAAACAGATTTTTAGCTGAGACCTCTTCTGAAAAATTAAATTATTATATTTTAATATATTTACTGGTTTATCTCACAAATATCTCTTCAATATGACGGTTCTCCTATGACTGTCAGAAACATAAAATGGTATATTCAAGTTCCCACATATTTTGGATTTACAAAATTTCCTACAGAATGCTTCCTCAACTGCAGAACTAAAGAACTCCTAGAGAGTTTATGATTTTGTTTTCTTGGAGCCATGAACTGCTTTTGGTGCAGAGCTACTCCCTGAGCTTCTCATATTTGTATCAGCAGATTTACCATTGCAAGGGACACCAACAGTTTAAAAAACTAATCTAACTATTCCAACTAAACCAGAAAGCACACTCCCAAACAGGATCAGATCTTTTTTCTCCATGTAACCTGGCCCTGGAAAAAAGCAGGAAATTCCTTCAAAACTGAAATGCACAAGCGGATCTCCTGATAAAGTAACTACTGTCCAAAAAAAAATGGCAGAGAGAGAAAAAAAAAAAGTTACTCATTCCATTAGAGCTACAGTCTTTGCAGCATTGCATTTACCAATTACTTTTGGCCTTGTCAACAGTTTAAAGGAAGGATACAGTCTTTTGTAATTACCTGTAACATAACACTGACAAAAAGTCTGATACAACACCATTTTTTTTCTGTAAAGCACAAGGTCTAACTTCCCCAGACAGTTCCTGTTTGCCAAATACAGTTAACTGTGGCTGAAATGACAAAAGGCTTGGTTCCCTATCATGCTGGTACATCACTTGAAAAGCATTACCCTTACATACACTGGCAAGCATTGGTTCAGGAAGACTTCTCTATGCTAATAATATCAATTAGCATAGTTATTTATGTTCCCTTGGTTGACAAAAGGAAGTGCTGAAATACCACGAGGAAAGCAATGTCCCTTTCTTTAACTTATATTGAAACACCATTGTCGCTGCTATGATCATCCCTTCAGTGTTGAGCATACTCAGCTTCTGATGGATTTGAGGTCCACTTGCATCACTTATAAAAAAATAAATTAGAACAGAATGTGTCAGCTCAAATTGCTTTGACATAGTAAAACATGGAGATCCTAGAAACACTTATTTTGGTTTAACATAAACTGCTAACATCAGAAGTATAGGAGGAAAAGATAGACGTGGAAAATATTTGCAGAATCAACTGAGCTTAATCAGTAAGAATATTTAGAATGCCTTTGATTATGTTTCAAAATTTAGCTGGAACTAGATGATCTTTAAGGTCCCTTCCTACCCGAGCCATTCTGTTCTATGATACCCAAAGTCCCCATTAAAACTAAGAAACAGTAAAACTAGGCAGAGGCAAAAACTATTCCCAGGTTGCATGTTTCTAAAAGTTGGCTTCTTTGCAAATGCTACAATATACACATATACTTCATTCTCTACTTGGACATGCTAGGCCCAAGGACTCATCTCTATTGCCAATCTGAATATCAACCTTAAAAGCATTGATGCAGTTCAGATGATAGTACTAAAAATAAACATTATTTTGTCAAGTTTCCTGTTTACAATGACATGGAAATAACATTCTTTGAGCTATACCTACAGTGATAACCAGTACACATTAAGTACCAACACTGGCTGTACTCCAGTGGAGGGAGCAGAACTTTTACATGTGCAGTTGGAGTTTGCTTTCAGGGAAGGTGTAAATCAATATCAAAAAATGATAGATTAAAGGGAATTATTGTGCAGCCTTCCTTCTTTAACACAGGGGATATCATTCTTGTAGGTTTTGAAAGCTCAGTTTTATAGTACTAGCTATAAATGCTATAATCTCCATTAAATATTTCAGAAGATGACATTCAGCATCAGTGATAAATTGGCCCTACAATTCGAGTAGCACAGCAGAGTAAGAAATGACCACAAAACCCTTCCTGGGGTATTACTCCTTTCTCAACATTGACAGTGAACTCACATCCATAGTCTGCTAATCTTTGTCAGGTTTTCCTTCACAAGCCTCCATACACAGGAGGTATCAAGGAGGATCCTCAGTTTAGCTCACACCTCATTCTCTGCCAGGTGCAATGGGAAAGTTCAACTGCATATAATATACAGAAATGAGACCCATGGTCACTGATGCCCATGCCCTGTGCATACGGAACAAGGAGATGACAGATGCAACTTAACAAAACATGCCCTCAGTATAAGCAGCTCTTGCCTTATTCTGATGTCTGGAAAACCTCCTGTAAGTGCTAAAATAAGGCAAGATTTAAGATAAGATGAGCTCTGTTTACCATCTCTGGGCTTCAGAGGCACGTCACTAGCAACTTATTTCATACTAGAAGTATTTGGAAGAGAAGTCAACAAACAGTCTGTACCATTATGGTCCAGAATGTGCTGCATTTCTGAGGTTGCTGAGCCATTTGGAAAGAACAACAACTTCTGGGGGACCATAGGATAAAGTGCATTATGGTGTTACTGCTACTATTAAGAAATAAACAGATGATTACATGAATTGATTAAGTAAATTATTGCCTTTCTCAGGAATTATTTAGACATGACACATCTGGTTGGAGCAAAAGAAAACAAAAGAAATCAGAATACAGACCTTTAATTAGCCCATCTGATTGTCAATGCAAGAGCAGCTTATGAATCTTGAGAGATTACTAGAAACATATTTAGTTGATAGAGACAAATTTTCATCTTTTCTTGCTCATGCTCAGAGAGATGTTTGGAAGGCGAGGCCTATAGAGTCAAGGGTAATAGGTGTATGAACTCCCCAAAAGGATGCTTGGAAATAACAACACATGAAACAATAGTTCTTTGTTGAATCAGCTCATTTCATTTTAGAGGAACATTTAGAAATAATGAGATGTGGATTGTCTATTCCAGCAGCCACAATTTCCTTACAGGTGAGACATGACCTATAGCATGTAAGACAATGTAGAGCATAGATGTGGAAAGGACCCTTGGGTTTTCAAGGGAACAAATTGAAAAACTCAATGTATCTTGTATATTAATCCAAAATGCGGAAGCCTACAAAATAACTATGTGTAGCAAAATAGCCTTTCTAGTCAAATAATAAAGTATTTACCCCAGAAACCCAATAGGATTATTCTACTATGCTACATACAAACTGAGAAGTCTCATAACTACCAATGAAAAAGTCACCAGTTGTTGATCATGCAGCTAATAAGGATTTTTGGTGGGCTTAAAGCATAAACAGATCAAAAATATATGAATAGGCTTCATTATACTGACTTTATTTTGCCAACTGGACTTTACTAATAAGAGCAGCGAGATGCTGCTCAACTTTTATCTCCTTGTTCTGTTCCATGTTTTGCAGCTTAAGAATCTGTAAGCTCTACAGAAAGTTAACTTCAGAGTCCTAATGAGTCACAGAGAAATTGTTGAGACTGATCCTGCAGCTTGCTCTTTGTGACTGAGCAGATGTATTTCTATATTTTCCTTCCCAGCATTTACCAGCTCCTTCTCCACTATATTTAGGATTGAATGCTCATTTTCTGAACATTTTCCATGCTGTTGGGTTTGTTCCACATTTGAGAATGAGTAGGTCAAATGTGCTCCAGACTATTTTGTTAGACTTGTTAAAATCAAATCAAAACTGTATGATTAACGGTATGAACTATCTGTGTTTTTTTTTTTTTTGTTTAGTTTAGTGTTTTTTTTTTTTTTAACAGGAAAGTAAACAAGTACTTGTCTAAAGCTCCACCTGCTTTGCTGCTGTTATGGTGCTGTGCAAATCAGAGAAAACAATTCCCCCTTCTCAAGGCTGAACTAAAATTAGGCTCCACCTGCAAGATGTTAGTGAAATCTTACACAGCTGCATTCTAGAAACAAGTTCCACAGATTGCTTTTGGAAAGACTGTGCATTTCTGGCAAAATCAAAATCAAACTTATCTTTTTTTTTTGCCTAACTTTTCAAAATTGTATTATTAATGATAAATGTAATTATTATCACACTAATCATGCTGATAAGTAATCTCAAAAATAGACCCATTTAAAATGTAATTTTACACCCACATCCCACTGTATTTAACCACTTCTTTGCAAATGCAGGCAGTAATCATAATAATACTTAGCACTTAGACAGCACTTTATTCATTTATAGACACTTCTGTGGCACTCATCACCAGAGTAACTTTATTTTCTTTATTATGCCTTCAAAGTGCTGCACTGACATTAACAAATTAATCCTCATGGCACTTCAATGAGGAAGGAATAAGTCTGATCATGCACTATTTACTAAGCAAAACTCTACTCTAACACACCCTGAATTGCCTTTTACTCACTGACAGAGTAGCAATATTAGAGCATAGATCATAAAGACTAAAGAGCTATTAAAAGTATTCCAATGCCAACTCTGCAGCAACTGACAATATTGCTATTGACTGCAATAGCAGCAGGAACTAAATATATAAATTCCTACCCTTTTTCACAGTCCTATCTGACAAATGAATGCTAAGTATTCCAACATATGGAATTGCTGGAAGTATCTGTACAACTTCAATCATGACAAACCTGAAACAAATCAGTATTTCATTTAGCAAATGGGAATGAGCTATACAGACTTCCAGACATGATAGGTTTTTAAGACGTTAATTTAAATGCGGAGCTTGTGCATACAGAAGACTGAAGTGAAATTTGTGTCTATTTTCATTCGCTGTGTTTACAGAACGACTATTGCTATATGATGCTTTTTGTAACAATTTAAATGTGAAGTGGATTAACTACATGTAAGTTAGTTAATACAGGAAACAAGAGATGAAAACAAATAAATACCATCTACTTATGTTTTCGCTTCCTGCTCTGTAAATAAAATTTAATAAATGAGAAAATACATTATCAAAATAAGGCTCTGGGAGGTACAGTACCATCAAACAGTTGCAACACAATATAATTGATACCTGTAACTCTGGACAGACCCACAATGGATAATTAATGTCACAATTTATTGATAATGTCATTACATAAAAATAATTAGATCAAAATAGGCTACCAACCACAGTGCACGAGTAAACATTTTGTTTACCATGCTTTCCAATTGTTACTGTCAAGAAAGAAATATAAAAGGAGGTTTAACTTTCAGCTCCAAGACAGTGAACTCTCTCTTTCCGCACTACAGGCCGTTAAGGACTTGATGGCCCCCTGAGACCGAGTAATTCTAGTGCACAATATAACAAAAGAGCCAGTACACTGGTGGTGTGGGAGTGGGCTGGGGCACTTAGATAAATTTCATTCATTGCAGTAGCCCAAGGGAACAGTGCATCCAGCCGGCTGCACTGGCTCAGTTCATGCTGTAACTTTACACTATTTTCCCTCTAAATCACTACTAATCCCTCGGGTTTACATGTTTTTTGGGGCGGCATCAGAGAAAAGCGGTGTGAAATTGCCTGAAAGCCTCTTTATAAATAAAACTTATGATATAGACCAGTTCTGTTGTTGAAAGACTGAAAGAAATGTCCTTGAGGATCACAAGAACCGTTTTACAAGTCTCCCACTGTGATTTTTTCCCTCTGTTTAATGACTGATAACTTGAAAACAAACAAAGAAACAAACAAAACCAAACACCACCAAACAAACAAGTATTTCCAGCTCCCTCTCTTAACGTAAGTTAATGTCTGTCTGGTTTGCTTTTGTTCAGCTAACAACAGTATAACCAAAACAAAATAGCCTTTGCTTAAAGATCTGGCTATCTTGGTCCTAACAAACTGTTTCTCTTTTGAAGACTTATCTTACGCCCAGAAAGTTTTCATGCCCTGGGACAAACTCCCACATGGCTGCATGGGTGCCACAGCACTAAAGGCAAGAGAAGGTACATTCACTTACACTTGGTCTGAATTTAGCCCAGGCACTTCAGGTACCTGGGCTAAACATGTAAGCTTTCTGCTACTAGTCTAATGCCACTGTCTAATACTTTGTGCATCAAACTCAGCGAGAGGCACTATTCCAAGCAGAGGTTTCAGACTGATCTGGCATATTGTTTAAGCCTAACCTCAGTTGTGCCTGTGAGTTTGAAAAGCCACTTCACGTGGAGGAATGTCTTTTACTGGTGGTAAAAGGTGGTAGCACAGAAATAAATGTTGCCATAATCTTGCAAGCAACGACTACAAGGCAGAGATGGAGTCTGCCCAGTTCAGAATGTAGATGGTTATCAAATTGGGCCTCATCTACATAAGAAACAAATGTCACCTGTAGTGACAAATTTTAGACAAAATGTTAAAACCTGGAAATATCTGGACTCTAACCAAGACTCAGTGTGTTTCAAATCACACCAGAATGCATCATCTCCTGAGCTCTTGCCTCTTAAACTAAAGTCAGCCTCTAAAATTAACAGTCTCAGAGATGCCCTTTTACATAATACCACCTTGCTGGCTTTTCCAGCAGCCATGGTGCCTTGTTACTTATACTGATAGTTCTCAAACTAGTACCATATGGGATACATCCATAATGGCCACTAAACACTGAGAACTAGTTGGCTTACCTCTGTGGGACTGTGTTTGGGAATTTTGTTTTCTTAAGCCTGACTTTTTGGGAAAGTTTGTATAGTGCAGCAGCTGGTTATACCACAGCCTTCAATACTCCAGCAGTAACATTTGGAATCATTCATTACATGATGTAATGCTCTCTGCTTACAAAATAATGAATAATACAAGTCCTATTTCTGAACTCACAGCTTCTTCTGTAGCATTTATTTTATTTTAGGAAGGGAAAAGGGATGTTGCAGAGGTAATCATGTCAACCAACTCCAAGTTTAATGTTTTTTTTCTTGATTGCAGTTACCAGTGTCTTCTTATTAACATTGGTTATGGCATTTGAACCACACTGAAACAATTGTAAATTGGCTACTGGCTGTCCACTAAGTGAAGTTTAAACATTCTTCTTTGAACGAAAACTTTTTTTCTTCAGTTCTAGTTAAAGATCTTGACAAATATGTTTGCCTTTTAACTAAAGCAAATGAATTATTTGTTTCAAGACACTTTCATTTCTTTAGCGGGAAGCAATATATATCCATATCTACACCTGTATCTATGCTTATCTACTCAGTACCAGAAACGTTGTGTGGAAATTAAGTGATGCTTAGGACAAATTTATCCTTTAGACAGAAATATGGATGTAACAGGCACAAAACTATGTCTGGGTTGATGGTTCATTGATCAATTTGCTATTGATTCTTTCATTAACAGCATCAACTCACTTGTATTGAAACCTACAAAGCTCCTTAGCAGACAAGTTGAAAAGCCATTGCTTTTTGATGATAACTTTCTTGTTAAAGTCAGTGACAAAGATCCTGTCTAATGGGGTCAGTTCAAGGCCTTGAAAAGCAGACGAGGAAACAGAACTGGTAAGTGAAAAATTAGAGTTTGGTCCCTGATAAATTATGTAAGACTACTTGCTTTGGAATTACTCTGTATTCACTCACAAATTTCAACCTATATGACATAGAATTAAATAGAAAAGAACTAATTAGTATGAGTGGATATAACTGGAAGGCAGAATTACAAAAATCAGTATGTTTCAACATGTTCTGCAGAATGGATTCTCTCATCATAACAACTGGGATGTATATTTATTTAATGGATGAGCATAACTCCAAAAGCTAGGTTGTTTGCTGTATGTCAGGAAGTGAGCATCCATCATGTGTAATAAATGTTTGGACAATTCAGGCAACAGAACATTTTTCTATGGTTGTCTGTTTACCAACATCTTTCATTCTTGCTACACAAAAATACCTGCTAAGTTATGTAAACCATTCTTTAGGGAAGGTGTTCTTCTGCTTGGACTCTATTTTATTTTATTTTATTTTATTTTATTTTATTTTATTTTATTTTATTTTATTTTATTTTATTTTTTTGGTGTAGAATTCTGTGCAACTATAAAATAACTTGAAAAAACATATCTAGTTTTATGGGATTTAGCAGTTAAAAACTGTGATGGTACATTTGAGCATTTTCCTCTTATTTCTGGTAGAATCAATCATTACAAAACAGCCATTACTGTTTACTTTCATTACCCCTTTTTGTACGTGGTGTTTTGTGAAAGTCATACTATTTCATGACATATACCTGTTCTGAAAACAGTTGAGGAAGAGAACAATAGCATGGCCTCGGGCTCTTTGTTTGTCAGAGCATTTTTCCAAGCAGCGTATGTTTCTGTATGGCAGAAGTTGCTTTTGACATGCAGATCAAGTAAGATGGTCAATACAGAGTCTTCCCTCTCGGGGCATTCCAGTCATTCCACAGTGGGACGCCTTTCCTTTCAATGTCTCTAGCCCTTGGTTTCCTTTTGTAACGCAGTGTTTTACCATTGCCCCTGTGGCACAAATTCCTTAGCAGAGATATTATCTGAATTTGATCTCTCAAGCAGTCTCTTCCTTTCCTTTCCCTTCCAAAAGGAGGGAAAAGATTCCATGACCAAGTCTTTACTCTGACTTTCTCGCCCTGAGAAGTAGTTGTTCTCAGATGTTCCACTAATCTGCAATTCTGCAATTTGGTGCAAGCTTTTTTTTTTCTTTTTTCTTTTTAGCTGAGAGTGAATGAGGAGAATAGTAAATCTGGATTGTACTGCCTCAACAATATGCCATGGCCTTTTCTCAGGGGAGAAGAATAGGGAGGGAAACTTTGGTCCTATTCATTAGTCTGACTGATATTTTTTTCTTGGTTGACAGCTAGTACTGAGAGTACTTCAAAGGTATTAGATAAAGAAGAAGGAACAGAGGGCCAGCACATCCATTAAATCTATTTATTTAATAAACCATAAAAAGCTTCAGAGCATGAGTGAGATGTCTACAAGTGCAGGCTTTCTCTACAACCTTTTTCTACCACTGTTAGGGATCAGCAAGAACTGGAAAACATAAGCTGTTTGAGAATGGCCACACTTTGACCTGAATAAACAACCATGCTTATTTATAGCAATCTCTATAGCAAGACAAGAAGGCCCAGGTTTAATATAAAACAGCTAGATTTTCTTGAGCCAGCAATGAGCAGACTTCCAGGGAGTCCAACACAAGTCTGATATCAGTATCTAACATGTATGTAACATCCTCCATAGTAACACAAGCAGGTTTGGCACAGTGCTCTCACTATGTAGCTGTGCTAGATCAAAACTAGATTAAGTTGGCTTTAGTCTCTTATTTCTTGAGATAGTCACCTCTGGCACTTACATCAGCATTCACATTCTCTTCAGTCCCTTGGTAATTACAAATTCCTTGAGGCTAAATGGATATTGAAAGCATATGTAAACCCACTTGAAGATCTAGGTCAATAAGCTTTTGATGAATTGATGAGAACCAAATTGGTACCAAACCCAAAGTTTCTAACTTTCTATAGAATTTTCAGGTGTTGAATCTGTGGCCTGAAAATATTTTCTTTAGATAGGTTATCACACCCTATATGTAAGCTTGCTTGGTATCTTGTCTAGTGTGCTACTGTGCCACATGATATTACAGGTCACTGTAGGGTCAGGAAGAATAGCTCTAGTTTTCCTTTGAAACTCACCTTTAACATTTACTACTGAGTACACAGTAAGTCCAAGACATGGTCATACAACCTTCATGCAATCAGAAAGCCTGGCTGTTATTTGCCAGCTGTTACCAACTCTGCTGCCACAACTGTAGTTGAATAGGGTCATTTACTCCACATATGTATGGCCAATATGGACCTGATGTTGACCAGTATGAGGCAAGAAGTGGTCTGTTATGATTTAACACTGTGCTCTATGATGTAGGAAATGGAGAGTCAGTATGAACATTTCTCTTATGACATTGACAATAATGTCAGAGCTGCTTTTTGTCCTAATTATCATCTATCTTTTATATTTTTTCTCAAGACTAACTGGGTGTTTTTGCCTTGGCTGAGGTGTGCCGCTTGGTTATATTCCATATTGAGACTTTTAAAATTTGTTTTAATTTGACTGCTTTAAAATTCTTTGCTCGTGTTGACAATATTCTCCAGGTGTATGCTGACACTTTTCTGAGAGGTTTTCTGTTGTAATCTATCAGCTGGCTTTGAACTTGTCACTCTTAGGCAAAGAGGGAAAAGGAAGAGCATACTTGAAATTATGATGCACAATCATCATGCACAATACCTCATGCATGACTCAGGAGTTCTGTTTGGCTTTTTAGAGGAGAACAAATCTGTGGCTTTAATTTTGCAAGGTTCTGTGCACTCTCCAGAGTGCTGGTAGCAGCTGTTAACTGCCAAATACTATTTCCAGGGTTGTACTTCCATTAATCATTGTGCAGGTGCATGAACAAAAAATGGTTTTCTGGCATGATAAGGTGTTCACTTCAAGAAGCTGAAGTTAGACAAAACAGCTATGTTGATGTTAAGTCTATTCGAGATGTAGAAGCAAAAAATCAGTGCTTTCCTCATGAAAAGAACAAAATAACATAATTATTTCAAGTTTTAGGATATTCATAAACAGATTATTCTAGTTTTTATAGTGGAGACCACAGGAATAGAAGTACTGTACTTCTTAAACAAAACATTCTCAGGTGTTCATAGTACTCTCTATGGTTATAGTCTGAAATTTATATTTTGCAGGTGTTATTTTCTTAGCTACGTCTAAAGACTGGATATTATTTTTCTCAGAATAACTATGAAAAACTGAATGGCTTTGTCAACATTGGAAAAAAAAAAAAAAAAAAAAAAACAGCCAAAAATCTAATCATATCATAGAATATCCTGAGTTGGAAGGGACCCTTAAGGATCATCAAGTCCAACTCTTGACACCGCACAGGTCTACCCAAAAGTTCAGACCATGTGCATGGATAACACAAGTGGTTTTTGTAGGGTAACAGCACTCTTTCATAAAGTTTTTATATAGACAACTCATCCAGGTTACTCTGAAGTAAACATCCCATTACTTTAGTTGTATGTCTGTAACTAAGTGTGTAACTTAATACTCACCTTTGGGTTGTTAGCTAGTGCACATGGGTAGAACCCAAATAATCTTGCACAGATACCTTTTGACAGGCTAACAAGTCTTCTTGCCTTCTATGTATGGATCATGTAAGTACACCGTAAGCTAATAGTTACCATAAAGCTTCCAGTAAAGTCTCTACTGGTTGTAAATATTTGATATGGTGAACAGAAATATACAGCAATCTTTCTGTAAATCAAGTGTGTAACACTGAAACATGCTGAACGGGACACGTAAAACTGGGAAGAGCTAAAAAGAGCTATGATATGAGTTAGACAAAACCTGAGTAGACAGTAAGCACAGCTACCTTGTACCTCTTCCCTATTTTCACTTTAGGCAATGGAGCTGGCCCTGACCACTCACATACTACCTTGTTAGTAGACTTCCCTGATCAAAACGTTCTCTGGAGGAACTGTGCTTTTCTTTGGCATACACCACCAGTAAATTTCTTGTCACTGTCAAGCACTTCCAAATCCCATACTATAAAGTACATCTGAAGGACAAGACTGTAGTCCTAAATTAATTTCCTCTAATTTATATCTAATGTTTGGTCCCAATACAGTTTTCTTACATTTCAATTGGGTTCTCTTCAATTTTCAGAAACTAATTCGCTTGCTGTAAAAAAGATGCTCATTAAATAGTTTTGTTAAGTATCAGCTCCCTGCAGCAGTTCATCCCTAAAATTAGCAGTTAGATGTGTGGCACCAGCATCATCCAGCCTGTGTAAAGCATATTCAGAGTTGAAAGTGATTTGGAGAGGGAAATTTCAAAGGTGACAGCTGTTCATATCTCATCAAAAACCCCACTGCTCTTCTGTTCCATGAAATTTTTACTCCTACCTTGACTCTAATATATACGCCAGAAATCTGCTGTGTCTCAAAATATCACTGAAGCACCTCATGAGAGTCTTCACAAAAATATTCTGCTACATCACTGATGCTATATTAATATGTAGAAGTGAAAGACACAGAAGACAGTTGTCAAATGCTATAAACTCTAAGTGAGCTGAATAATTTCTTCTTAGGTGAGTTATGATAAGCATGAAATCTACTTTTTTCCCCTTTCACTTTAAATTTTTTAAAATATAAATTATTCAGTGGATTTCATTTTCCAGTCTTACTATTAAGTTGTTAAGAAACTCCACAAACAAGGAAATAATCTGGAGCTCACTAACTAATCAGCCACAAGCATGGAAGCTCCTTCCAAATCTATGTGCAAGTATGCACGTGATTGCTGTGAAGTGGAATGTCTCTCTTAATCCAGCCTGTAAAATGTTTGCACTGGCTCAAAGTAATGGAATCAATTTCTCTATCTTCCATTTTCTTTTTTTGCCTTACTGCTGCAGACAGCAAACAAAATGGTATCTATTTTCTGCAGGGACACATTCCAACTCTGCTGGCTCATAAATGTAGCTTTCATTGATGGTGGACTTGGGGTCTCCTACCTTTGTGCCTGAGTTCTTTCTCAGAATGAAGATGAAAGTCATGGATTTCCATATAGCTGTATGCATCACACTGTTGTTAGAAAACTATGATTTAAAAGTATGATTGAGAAGGACCTCTACAAGTCAACTAGTCCAACTCTCTGCCCAAGGTGGGATCAGCTACACTTTTCTGTAATTGCCAACAGATGTTTGCCCAGTCCATTTTTAAATACTTCCTGTAACAGAGATTCCACATGCAGAATAATGCAGTACTTCTGTAGCTTTCCCTTAAACAATTTTTCCCAATATGTAATCTGAACCTTTTTGGTGAAATGCATTACACATTTCTAAAAAAGGTAAAGGCTTTCTTTTTCATCTTTGATGCCATTTGTTAAGTCTTCCCTTCAATCTTTTGTACTAGAGCATGTCTTATAATTTAGAACTAATTTTCAATGGCTGAAAAGATACCTCTCAACCAAACCACACCAAACCAAACTAAACTAAACCAGATACAGCTTTGAATGCACTTATCCTATTGTAACATTTATTTTCACAGGTAAAGTACTTAGTAGATACAGTACTTAACTATAATAATGTATAACTTTTGGCACCTGTAATTGAAATCTTGGGACAGTGTTTGGGCAACAAATTCACAAGAACAAAATGGAGAGGCTAAACTGGGAGTATCATTAAGACCAACTTTATCAGTTCTAGTCTGCCCTTTAACAATGAAATCCGTGAAAAATTGTACATGGGTATATCCTGAAGGAAGAAAAAAAAGGAGGGGGGGGAGAAAGAAAGAAAAAGATTATGAACAACTTTTTTTTTCAAACAAAACTGTGAATCAGACAAGCACAACACTGAGGGAGTTACTGCTCTTCTCTTGATGCCTGAGTCAAAGGGAAGATTTTGGCTGAAACTAAGAAACAGAGAGACTTTACAAAAGTTACAAAAGTGACAAACAATGATTTTCCAGAGTTGAAGGAGACCAGACAGACTTCCATTAGAAAGAAAAGCCCTCCTCCCACCCCACCAAAAACAAAGCTAAAAGATAAAGAAGACCCTCTGAGTGCTGAACTGTGGAAAACAAGGTATTTAAAGCAGTCTACATTTTCTGAATATTCACTTGATAGAAGAAAACAAAGAGTGAGTAAGAGCTATGGAAATCCTAGACAGGTTAAACCCAGTAGCTCTCAAACACTTAACAAGTGTTGATTCTCTGTCGATTTAAATCCTTATAGCTCCTTTGATGTCAACTATATTACCTGTGGATTGCCCTGGCAATCAAGTCCTGATACTGTTGAAATCAATGGTGGACTCATATCTGAGGGGAAATAGTCTTTATTTATTCATAACTGAAGCATATTGCCCATTTCAAAATTCCTGATGAAGATAACCAGACATGTTTGGGTGAAGCATTAATAATGATCACAAAAAGGAACCCTGCTAGATAATAGAAAATACATAATAAATATGGAATGAGCATACTAACTATCCATGATCAAAATGAAGATGGAATAAAAACAAAACAAAACAAAACAAAAACAAACAAACAAACAAACAAAAACCACATAAATGTGAATCAATCACTTGCCTGTCTTTTCCATTTAATTTCTCATAGATAATAGTTACCTCTGCAAGCTTTGGACTTAGAGCTGTTCTATATTAATGTGTGTTCCTAAAAGCAAAATCAGGAATAAAAGGTTTTACATCTATAATACTAATTGGAGAGTTTTTACATCAGAAATATCTTGTATAATAAATTAGACTCATCTGGAAGGTGATCAAAACCAAATTTAGCTAGTCATTAATTTTATTTATTTTAAATTAGACATTTCCTTGACATTCACTTACTGTGTTGCACTGATTATTCAAATAACTTTTCACTTGCACAGCTTGATGGCCTAAGCACAGCTTGATGGCCTAAATATACTAAAAAAATAACTCTTCATTTATTTAACCCATTTATGTTAACTTGGATTTTATGCAGCCATTACTACCATGAAAGAGTAAGTGGCACCTGATAACAACTAATAAGAAATAAGGAAGCTACAGGGTAAAAAGTGCTCTGCACAATGTACTATTTACTGCTGAAAAGAGAACTGTTGATGGACAAGAGACAGTCCCTGGAAAGTTGTTTGGCCAATAGCAGCTGTTAGGCAGTAGTATAAAACAGCCTTTATATAAAATGAGCATTTTATGGCTCCTAGTACAGAAGATCAAAAATTAAGTATATGCAGGAACATAATTAAAGGATTAATGGCCAAAGCTTCTACATAAAGGGAGAGATTTCCAGGAAAAAAAAAAAAAAAAAGTGTTATGAGCATTTTTAATGACTAGGCTTTAAAAACAAACTAGAAATGGAAAAACAACAGTTCTCTTGTGCTGGAAAGGTCACATTAAACAATTCCACACTGGCTTTGCCTGCCTTAAGAACTAGAAACAGGTTTTTCCTCTTTAACTTGCCAAGATGTGATTCTCAGCCTCCTGAGTAAAACCATGAATCAGAGTTCCTTGGTTTCAACAGGTAATCAAAGGAAAAAGTTCACTTATTTAAAGTAGTTCACAAATACAACACATCTGAGCAACACCTTTTGTGATTCAACTGCTGTACTTTCATCTGTATTCCATATGTAAGCTCAAATGATTATTTTAGCACTCTAGCATAAGGAATTTAGGATCTTCCCTAAAGAAAATGATTATTTTTTGTTGTTGTTTCTTTCCTTCTTTGTTGTTTTTCTCTGAAGAAGCACTATCTTGACCTGGAGAAAATCCTTCCTCTCTCATCACAGACAGATAAGCAACTGAAAACCTAAATCTCTTGCATTAGTTCCTTTTTAATAAGCCATTAGAATAATAAATTTTGGTGAGGAAAAACAGTTGACCACACCTTTTGTGAGTAGTCTGAGTAGGTTAGACAGAGTATAAAGTAGACAACCTCTGGGATTCAGAATGGCTAAGCCATCAGGGAGCTTCCAAACATTCTCTTTGGTAACAGATAGTAAGCTCTTCAGCAAAAACTGTGTTGTCATATGTTTTATTCATAGGCCATCATAAGGGCTGCCAAACAGATTATCATGTTTACATCAGGCCTCCTCAGAGAGATAAATTCTTTAATAGTTGAACTGGCAGGGTCAGTCAGTACAGAGATGCCTGCCGGGCAACCAAATAATAAATAAGAAAAAAAGGAAAGAAAGAAAGAAGAAATGAAATCAAACATTGAACTGCTTAATGATGTCCTTCAGCAGTCACCAATCAATATATTTTATCTCTTGCTGAAAAGGTTATATTAAGGTTTCATCATTTTAGTGGCATCATCCTTTTTCTGTGAAGTAAATAATTGCAGAGGTGCATGGAAAAAGCAGAGTCTAGAAAAGTATAACTTCATTGGAGCTGACAAACCTTTACAAATACTTATTTGTGATGTTGCATCTCTTTAGTGATTTGGATTCCTTGTGTAATCGAAGTGCCACATGGTGTTTTCCTATTGTCTATTGCTGGAACTAAATGTGTTTTAGCAGGCACAATGGCACTGAGCAGTGCTATTTGTGCTGGAGATTCTAATTTTAAAGCTGGATATAAGATAAAGCTGGCCCTGGGACAACTACATAACTACAGCTGTGTACATATGCAGTCACTTGATATTTTTGTATTAAGGAGGCAATACATGTAAAAACAGCAAACATAGGATAATTCTCAACAATATAATCATTTGTGGAATTTAAAGAGTGTGAAGATTAGCTTGATATTTGATGAGAATGATGAGAATGCTTTCACTTTCAATTTCCACTGAAAATGCTGTTGTTAACACCATTTAGATTTGAAATTGTACTTAACAGTTTGTTTGTTTTTTGTTTTTTTTTTTTTTTTCAAATTCTCCAAGTTCTTCATTAAATTTGTTTTTTAAACATAATATATCTGAGAAACCAATCCATTATTGCTCATTCCAGCTGAAACATATACCTATATCTATGTTATACCTGTATATCTGTCTAGGGAAATCTGCTTTTCTCTGTCCAATTTTTCTCACCTCAGCTTTTAGAATCCCTCTGCCCACTAACTCAAAATCTTTTGAAACCAATCTGCTATACCAACATTCTACCTTGCCCATATCATCTCTAGTGTTTTCCACTTACTTCCCTGTGTTATCCTACCAAGTTCAGCATCCTACATTTTAAATGCACTTTTTCCTTTTCTTTTTTTTTTCCTTTTCTTTTTCTTCCTTTTTTTCCCTTTCCCTTCTGTTTCCTTTCCCTTTCCCTTTCCTTTTTTTTTTTTTTTTTTCCTTTTTTTTCTTTTTTTTCTTTTTTTCCTTTTTCATTCCCAATTCCTGTGTTGCGTTATATCAACTGCCTTCCAATGGTTGAGGCCATCCTAAATCTGATACAGTCAAGACCAGGCAACTTCCATATATTAATTCTTCTCACATTGCAAATATTTTAAGGGAATCAACTGAAATGTAGTAGCAACTCAGAGGATAGGATGAAAAGAGGTTCCAGGAGTTAAGGTGTTTACCTAGTATTCAGAAGTATTAGGTTCATATAGATGCTTAGCCACTCTTTGCCTTTGTCTCCTCTCCATGAAGATCAGCATTTCCATCACAGAATATTTTAAGAAAAATCCACTGAACAGTTAAGTGAACAACAGCTATGATAATGTAAGTGCCTTCAATTTTTTGTCAAGTCTCGGGGTCTTTACTTAAAAAATTAAGTATAGCTGATTTGTGCATTGCACCTAATTTATTCCTTTGGAACAGGAATTACCTCTCCATTTCAGTAAAGTAATATCAAAGAAAGAATGAACAAAGAAAAAAGTGGAAGCTCATGGAAATAAAAGGAAGTTTAAACTACAGACTATCCAAGGCTTTGCCCTTGAGAAAAGAGATGTTTGACATATGCCTTTGGTCATGGGCAAGAAGGGAGGTAGACACTGGCTTGAAGACCTGTGAATATCAGGAATATGAAGCAATGGCATGCCAATAGCTACAGCAAATGTTTGTAAATTGAAATACTGTTTCACTTTGGAGAGATCTGCTTATTAATTCGCAAACAGCAGACGTACTTCATTGGGCATACAGCTTCTATTTCCCCATTAAGCATAGATTCATGGCTCAGTACCTAACATGCTGACAGATGAAAACATTTTGAAAATAAATTAAAAAAAAAAAAAGTATTTTTCATACATTATGTTGTGTTAAATTCATTCAGTTACATGGCATCTGATTAGGCTGCTGGAAGCTAGGGTGATGAATTGCAAGAAAACATGATGAGACATAGGAAGCTGCAGTGAAGTTGGCTAGACTATAAGAAATATGTGTCAGGCAGTGAGCTAAAAAAACACAAAGGTATGAATCCAAATAATCAACAACATCTAAGTGGTATGCTACATAGTGTAAGGTGCAAGGGAGAAACAAGAAAAAATTGCTGTTTCTTTGGTTCTGAGTTTTTCCGTGTTGGGTTTATAACTTTGAATAAGTATTTGCTCATGAAAACAACAAACAATTTAACCAGCAGCTGGCAACTGGCAAGACATACAAAAGTTTTGATTCCTTTGCTACAAGTTGGGAGGACAAATGCTTTATGGGCACCCTGTGACACCAAATTGAACAGGGCTTGTTGCCCTGAATCTTTCTGGTATTTATAGTGAAAAGATTGGTGAAACTGGGATGCTGTGCATATCATATATTTATTCAGGAAAGTCAGCAAAATTTGGATTGTGTTTTCCCTCTCAGTTTGTGTTTCAGGCAATTCAGTATATTTAGAGTATGAATGGTACTGTGGACTTTTTTAGAGCGCACTATGTTTAGCCTGACAGAGTATATGGAGCAAACACCTGCCTATTTGTAGAGAAAGTGGATTTAGGAATGATGGAGTAGGCTCTTGCAGTGTGCTTTATTTAGTTTATTTATTTCTATTTACCAAAGAGGCAAAAGGCTTACAAACTTCAGCCTTTTCTGGTCTCCAAAGATAGGCATGGAATATTTTATAGGCAAGAGAAGGAATAGCTGCTATATTTTTCTGTAATTTGAAGAAACTTAATCTTCAGAATTTTGTATATCATTTCAGACACAGAAAAATTTAATGTAGCTTTTGGATCTGTTTCTCAAGCCTAAATTCCCATTACTATTCAGGGAAGTGTAAAAGGAAGCGGGAGAACAGGAGAACCTT
This sequence comes from Aythya ferina, assembly GCF_964211825.1. Taxonomy (NCBI): domain Eukaryota; kingdom Metazoa; phylum Chordata; class Aves; order Anseriformes; family Anatidae; genus Aythya; species Aythya ferina. The sequence goes on from NC_140304.1 coordinate 20,021,030, forward strand.
GCTCTATTGTACCATCAGAAATATTTGAAGAAATACAGATGGACTATTATAGAAACATGAAGCAAAATGTGGGAATGGGAAAAGCCTTGTGCTGTTTGCACTTTTATTTTGCTATAGACATTTGTAACTGTATTTTATAAATTAGGACATGTGCTTTATTACATTAGAGGAAAAAAAAGGTAAGATATAACAATAGAACTTGGTACTCTTCTGATCTTACACTCCACACAGCAAAGTTTTTTTTCTGTAGTGTTACCGAAAAAGTGGCACAGCATCTCTCTAAGCTAAATTATGCACTATCAGGATTTGCCCTCTTAAATCACATCTTAAATGTGAAAACCAAAGTGGAAGGGAGTTGCAAGAGATGAGAAAGGAGGACACGTTACAGCAAGAAGAGAGAAAGTGTTGGAAGCAAGGATTTGCAACAACTGTAGACTTGCAGTGAGAGAATAAAAATGTAACTTGTTTTGTGCTGTTAATTCACTGAAAGACATTACACTCCTGTTAGAATAGTACTGTCTGTGTGTATATGTGGAGTGGTAGATTATGGGTAAAACCTGCATGAGGGTTAAGTATTGCACTAGTAACACAAGAACACCAGCCTCTGGGATAACACAGTGTTTTACAAAGACAATGACTAGAGGGGGAGAGAGAAAAGGGGAAAGGCACCAACCAAATTTACAAAACCAAAGGGTTACTAGAAGGGAAAATAATCTGTTCTTCAACAACTTCAACAACTACCTCAGCTCTCCCTTTGAGTTTCTAGATTTTGGATGCCCTGGATCAAATGACCATAAAAGTATAAGTAAAAATTACTGAAAGAGAAACTATATCACTTGAAAATAAAAACAAAATGATAATAAAAAATTCTAGATACCTCTGCTACTATTCTAGCATCAGTTATGTCTGGGGGCAGCTGCAATGCAACATTGCTGTATGTCAAAACCCTGCACAGACAGTAGCTAACTGGGGAAGGAAAAGGTATATTCTCTTTGGATTCTTTGTACTTTGTTCTTCCTCTTCTTGGTTAATCCATATCTGGTTTGCTGTTGTAAATTCTTTGATAAACACAGCATAACTGATGTGGTCCCTTGTGTCTAGGCCCAGAAGACCAAGTAGACGTATTTTGATGCAGCTGTGTACAGAACACCTTCAGACACCTTGAGGTCTTCACGTATGCTAAGCATCATCACCATGGCTTTTAGTGAAGTCAAGGGTATTCTACATCTCAGAGATAAAGAGAAAATAAAAGCAATATCCTAGCAGAAGGATTCCATCTTAGCTGTGTTTTTTGGAAACACCATGTGATACATAACAACAGTATTATTTATTCAGACCAAAGGCCAGTATAGCCAAGTACCCAGTAGCAGATGCGTAGTAAAGAATATAACAACAGGACAGGTATCTAGTGATGCTTCTCTATTATAATTCATCTCTCAGTCATTTGCAGTTCAGACACATTCTGAGTCAGCACCTAGTAGATACCATGAGTTTGTCTAATTGCTTTTTGAATCCATGCAAATTCTAGTGTACCCACAGCCCCCTCAGAAATACTTAGAAATATATTATGTACTATTATATATATTATTTGATTTTAACTTCATATCTGACAATATAATCTCATGCCTATTTTTTTTGTATTATGAGAAATAGTGAATAATTGTTCCCTAATCTCCTCCATGCTATTCTGATTTTATAGTTTTATCATATTTCTCATCAGTCACCAGGCTGCAAAGCTTCTAATTATTTCTTTTACAGAAACTGTTCTGATCATTCTACCTGCCTTTCTCTGTAACTTTTCAAGTTCTAAAACTACTTTTTGAGTCTGGTTTGAGAGAGCATCATGGACTTATACATAATGTAATGACTGCTCCTTTTCCTTTCTTAATGGTTTTTGTTCACTAACGAGCACTAAGCTTTATGTGTGTGTGTCCCATCTGTCCATCCATCCCCAGGAAGCTAACTTTTATAAGTCTCAGATCTCTTCTCAGCAGCAATAACTCAGCCAGCCCATCATTCTGCAAGTAAAGTTAGGACTGTTTCTCCTATGTGCCCTTGAGTTGGGACACAGGAACTAAACCTTCAATATTCAAGACCTATATGGATCTTTCATGATTTGTGTGATTTGTGGTCTCCCGTTTACTTCTCATAAAGAATGGAGTAAAGCAAAACAAATAGAGGGAAAAAGAAATCTCTGGGAAACGTAAGGAGCTCTTTTGGGTTTCCTACAACCTTAATACTATATTTAATATCAAAGAAATTAAGTAGCTGTCAGTCCCAAGATGGGAAAATCAATTCTTTTCTGACATTTAATTTGTGCTTTTGAGATGCAACATAACAGAAGCAGAGTATAAAGGTTCTGACTTTCCTATTGGTTAAATTCAAAGCTTTGATTAAACCTTTCATTTGAAATAGTTTCATTTTTTTTATTTGACATTTTTACCAAGGTTGCCAAATCTCTGACTGTTTAAAATGAATAGAGGGTAAGATGTCATTTCCTATCTGCAGATCCCGGGTTTTTGAACAACATTTCCTTGGAATCTACATCTACATTTCACTAGAAATTCATGAGGTAATGAATTTGAAGAGACAGCAAAGTCATAATAGAAGTATTAGACTGTCTGTATTTACCATCTCATCCAGTATCCATATCAGACTGTTTGCAAGACAACGAATTTTTTGGACTTCTCTATAAAGAAGTCTGAATAGTCTTATGCTGGGGAACAAAGAAACACAAAACACAGAGCGTCCATGCCATGTGACTGAAAGCACAATTAAGTGAGTCAGACAGCTAAGTGTTTCTGACTTCACGCCTTTACCAAACTGTGCACTCTATATTCTTTTATTTGCCTATTACTATTTTTTTTTCTGTACAGGTCTTTAGAAATACCACTACATGCTGCAACTTTCCCCACAGCATAACCACTGTTAGCTATGATGTTGCTGTAACTCACAATGAGACCATGTTCTCTGGGCTGTAGCTGAAACAAAATCTAATCTTATTCCCACTGATAGCAGTAGAAATACTTAGAATAGAAAATGTACTCTGAAAATTAGTATCCCTTTCAATATCAATTACATTTTTTTCATAACAAAATTTATTTAGCCATGATTAAAGCCAGACACTGCAAATATTCATCACCAAGAGGTGTGCTGGCAGCAGCCTGTCAAATTGGACTGAGTAGGACCATGGCCATGAGCAAGTGCTGCATAAGTAAGTGTTGGACTGAACAAGGCTTCATTACTGGGATCTAGACAGCATGGAACTGTACTGGAAGGAAGGCTGCAGTTTCTCTACTTGCCTCTGACATGCTCTACTTGGGATGCTCTGCCACTTATTTTGTTTCTCTGGCTCCTGACATGCTAGTAATGCTCTGGTACAGTGCAAGGGCAGCTCATTGCTGCCCTAATCTTGTTTAGGGTCTGTAGGTATGAATGGAATACAAATGTTGTTTTAAGAGGGGAAGTACATATTCATTTTGGTAGGTTACAATAGCTGACTGCTGTCACTAACATCTTAGGTACATGGTGAGGATTATGAATATATGGTTTAATAAAAATGTATTTAGTAAATTCTCTAAGACAAGTATGCTTTTGCTCTGTCCATACAGCATCAAGCACAATAGGGTCGTACTCTTTTAACTTCCAGTGAAATACAAGTAAAAAATAACAATATATGCTCATGGAAGGATTTAGTAGTTACGACATCTTGTTTATTACCCTACTGTATACATAATTCAAAGTTCATTTTTGTTACTTTCTTTTTATTTTTTTTTTCTTCCTTTAGTAGACTACTTTTCCATCTTCTTCAATCAGAAGTCAATAAACTACACTTTTGTCCTATATCTAACTTGTCAAGGTCTCTAAGAGAAAATATGTTTTAAAGGAGTAGGAGTTAATGGTCACTCCTGCACCATAAATTGCATTGGCAGATACACTAGTAGCTTGTAGAAGTAAGGATGGCTTTCTCCTTGAAAGCTCTAATGAGACTGGGGAATAATATACAATCTGTGATTCAGGTACACTGCACCGCAAATTCAGGAGCTTTTAAACAAGTTGTAATGCTTAATAATACTGGAAATACATTCCGTCTGCTTCTTTTCTGAACACAGTGAGATAAATACTTGTTATACTTGTGGAACATAACTACCTTTGATTTCTATTGCTGTCAAAATACTTAATGATTATTTTATACATGGGGTAGTAAATGCCCTCAAGTATTATCTTGAACTCAACCACAATGGATAAAAAGGAAAGACAACAAATTCTTTTGGAAACTTCTCAAGTGTTTTTGAATAACAGACTTTTAATTTAGTTACTGCTAATCTTTTGTAATTCGTATCATTAAGTATCAGAAGGCTTCTACAACAATTACAGCCAATACAGTATATTGGTTTAATTTTATCTGATATATTTTTTGACTTTGTAGGCAACAGCACCTATAAGGAGAAAATTATCAAGGAAGGAAAGAATGAAATGCCAGTAGTTGATTGAACCACTTCAGGAATTACTTTTTGAAGGAGTGAGGTAACTTATGATTGGTCTTTTTCTAAACAACAAAATGAATCTCACTTCTAAAGACTAAATTTTGGCAGATTTGCAGGTTTTTTCCCCACTACCTTATTCTTTAAAGCCTATGCAAAACTGACAGCTTGGCAGAAATCATAGCCCCTGAAATAACTAAGTATGTATATTAAACCTGGAAGAAACAAGGTTGATTCAGTCTATAGCCCGTGTTCACTCTATAACCCATAACCTACCCATAGTCATTGCAGCTAACTATTTCTTTTACTGTATAAGCAATACTTTGCATATAATGGTTTTGTTCTGAAAATGAGTCAATAAGCAAATAAGTAAGACTTATCTTTAGAGAGGTTCAGGCACCACCAGACTTTATATCAATCTTAATAGTTAATGACTGGAACTAGTTAATGGCTGTATGCCTTCTCAGTGTCATTCTGTTAACCATACTCTTTTTCCAAGATGCAATTGTACATTCAACTACTTGGCGTCACGTATTTAAAACTATTGCTCTGCATTTAATCTGAAAGTACTTTGGAGTACTTTCAAGCAATGAACTTGTAAGAATTCCAAACAAAACAATACATCCTTGTAATTTAAAATTGAAATCCCCAAAGTTGGAACATACCAAATAAATAAACACAAATTACTTTAAAAAAAAAAAAAATACAGAAGTGATCATTTGGAAATCTCAAAACATAACCTTTTACTTTCATTTGCAATTTTAACTCAAGAACAACAAATTTTCATTGGAGACGTGAAATTAAAACAGTGCACTTCTAGCTGATATTCTAAAATAAATGACATGAAAATAATATTTCCAGTGTCAAGTTTGTACTAAACCTTTTTCTTCATTTTATCTTGAAATACAAGTTTAGAACTTCAAAAATTTGGCAAGATCCTCTTGTCTATAATAGTGTTCAATAAGGCCCAGTTGTGGGTTTCATCTCCTTAAATTGTACAACCTCATTAAGACAGGAATCAATTAATAGTTGACTATTTTTGTGATAAGTGTGCATATAATGTAGACTATGTAACAATTTTCTGTCTGAGATGACAGAAAACTGAAGGTTTATTGCAATATTAGGAACTCTGATATAAATTTCTGAGTTTGCATGAGGTCCAGAATAATTAGGAAATGGAAATGTTTCTGCCAGTTATATTCTTCAACTTGCAATATGAGATGCTGTCAATTTAGCCTCTCAAAAAATATCATGAGCTAATGCTTTTAGCAACTTTTTATAATTTTTAACTTTTAAAAATGATTTTTTAAAATAATTGTTACCAGGAAAAATGTAATAGGCATCTTGCCTCATGATTCCTGCTTTCAAATACTGATGTTTATTATCCTCTCATTCTGAATACGATTATATAAAAACTGCCGCCTGTTACTTGCACCTATTAGAGGGTTTTCCAGTCAGGCTTCAGGCTCATAACTGAAGAAGTGCCTAATTATACTGATGATTAATTGCTGAGAGCCACATATTCTGTGGAATAAATCCTGAACATTCAGTGATTTCTAAGACAGAGGTACCACTGATGAACTTAAAGAGTTCAATGCAAACTTGGCTTATTGGTCTCTGACCATTTCTAGAGAGTGATGATGAACAAAATGTTCTGAAGAATCAGGCTTATTAGTTGTCTGGAAACCGTGAACCAGAGAAGAGCATTTAGCCCAGTTATCTCAACTGTGTCAGATTTTGCAGAACATTTGTATCTGGAAGAGAAGAGGCTGATCACATTTAATACAGGTCACTGATTATCATTCAGAAGAGAAACAAAAACTATCACTGTACTCTCCATCAAGAACATCTGTTCTTTAGAGTCCAATGTACAGCAAGCAGAATTAAAAACTGGATTCATATTTATTTTCTTCAGGAGACTGCAAGTACAAACATGCCTTTTATTGGCTTCACCAAGGTAGGAAACTTTTTGCATTAGTGTTTACTTAATTCAAGCTATTATTCTGCCACCTCTTGGGTTAACAGCTCCATGACAAAACCTATGGCAGACAGAAGATGGAGCAGAGCCAGAGCACTCATACTCCCCCACCCATTCTCTCAGAATTAAGCTCTGATTGACTTTGTAAAGTAAATTCCAATCACTGAATTACTGAGTAGGTCTTTGTGAGCCATCACATGACTGGTGATCTGGTGTAGCATTTTTTTTGATGGTGGAGGTGGGCACTGATAGACTCTTCTGTAGTCACTGTGAGAGGCTCCTACACAACTTATTCAGTTAACAGTCCTTTCTCAGGGTACTAATAGAGGATAATTTGCAGAGCTCTTAAATTTATACAACTTTCTAGAAAAGCCTCCAGTTGACATAATAAATTCATTCTCTCCTCTCTAGTAGCATAATCTATCAGCAGAGCTCATTAGCTTCTTCTAAAACAAACCCTTTCCTAAAATCCTGTTGACATCCCTGAAATTTATTGCAAGTCATATCATACTATTTAAAAAAAACAGTACTGGAAAGGACCTCTGGAGGTTAATCTGATCCAGGATAACTCAGCTGCCTGTAGACCACTGGTGAGCTGCAGAAGGAGTGCTGTTCGTGCCAGCTAGCAGGCAGTGTCAGGAGCTGTCAGGAGCTGCTTCCCAATTGTTATCAAAAGCCTCCCAGCAGGCAGAGGCAAAACCTGGCTCCTGACTACCGTCAATACCCGCAGGCAGGCGTAATTGGGGGCTGGCTTCCCGTTGCAGTCAGTACCTGCAGGCAGACACAGTTGGGAACCTATATTTGTAATTATAGCAATGAAATTAAGGTTTTTATTTTAAATCATTGAGTACAATTTATTTAAATAATATATATATTTTTAATTTATAACCCCTCTTTCCTAGCTGTTGAATTAGGGTCAGAGACAAGGTGTTCCATGAACATTTTTTTGGAAAAGGGTTGGATGATCTTTTGACTACAAAAGAGTGAGAAAAACATAACTAGTTCATCTCCATGCCAAAGACAGGATAAATGAAGCCCATGTCATAGTTGCTTCTAAATTTAAGAGTGATTTATTCTTTGTATTAAAAAAAAAAAAAAAAAAAAAAAAAAAAAAAAAAAAAAGGTCATAATTTTATTCCCACTTTACTAGTTTTTCTACAATGTTTGATGGCAGTTAAAAAAATATTTTTGAAGGTATCTCTGAAAAACTTCAAAAGCAGAAGTGGACAAATTTCAGAATAGCAATGGCTCCAAACTTTATGTGAAAACACATTTATGTGAAATCAAATAAAAAAGCTACAATATTGGTAAGGAAGAAAATATGACATCGACATCCACAATATGTTCCAAACTTTGAATCACAGTTTTTCACTGGGGCTTGACATGATGGTCTGTATTTTAAAGATAAAAGGACTGCTATGCAAAAACTGATGAAATACCATACTTTTACAAAACCAAACTAAGAACTTTCAAAACTATATTTGTGCCTGATTTGGTTTATCATATGAGATGAAAACATTATTGGTATTTCACATCCACTGTGGAAAACACCAAATGTCACCATGCCCATGTAGTGCTATGAACATCCCAGCCCACAATTTGGTTCTTTTTTGGTCTGTTGCCCCTCTCTCACAAACATGGAAATAACATTTCCTTAAGACTCTTATGTACTGCAATGGAGTTGATTGCTGCCTTCTCCTACCTTGTAGCTGGGCTTTGTTTGAGGAATAGATTCAGGGAAAAGGCTGAAAGAAAATGTCCTTATGTTAGATCCTGCTGCCTTCTGTGGGAAAGGAGACATAGATGTTGCTGCACTCTTGTTGCATGTTTACAGTCATGATCTTCCATTCCTTTGGGTAAATTTCAGGACACATTATGTTCTCCTAATGCGTACCAGGCCTACGACAGTGGTCACAGAATCAGAATAGCAGCTCAAATGTGAGCTTTGAACTTTTTTTTTTAAACTAATATTCTTTAGAAATGCTAGGGAAAGTTTATATCTCACAATTTCTGTTTCTCTCCAGATGCCTGCCTTTGGTTAAAGAATGATGTTTTAAAGCCCACTTTTTAATAAAATGAAAGAATATATTTCTACATGGAAGCATCATTTTTTTTAAACACAGTAAATTGAAACGTATTTTTCCACAACTGGAATTCCACATTTATCCTTGAAATGTGAGTTAATGTTAAAACTACTGAAATGTCATGCTATCCAATGCAGTTCCTGCTTATTGTCACAATAAGAATAGTATATCAGTGAAATTAAAATAATATTTCGTCATTCTAAAGCAAGACAGCATGATTGTTACTTATTATCTCAAAAGTTACCTTTGCAGATTCAGTAAAGAAGATACAGTTTTCACCATAAACTATATCAAAAAATCACAGACTGTTTTATTGATGCCACAGTTATGTCTGGATATGATCAAGTTATTTGCTAGATGAACAGTTACCCTAGTTGCAGATACAGGACTTCTTTGGGGTTATTAGCTACAAAAAGGAGCATTTTGCCTTTGTGTTCCAACCTCAGTGTGAAAACCAAACCAAAACAAAGACAAAATAAATCTCTGGCACTAAACTATAGTTATTTTCCTGCCTTTAATACAGAAGATTGAGCCTCAAAATAATTTTAAGAAAAGAGGATGGAATTGGGGCTGTTGAAGATACTATTTTATGTGGGGGGAAAAGGCTTTGGCTTTCCTGTTATAACAATTCTTGTTTAGTCAGTGACTTGTTCAAGTCTGAACCAAACTGAGGTCAACTGAGAGCAGTAATAAAGAATTGCTGAGGATTTGGACAGAACTACTGACTACTAATAAGGTGACCACTTTCAGTTGCTAAAAATTTACTGGTGACATTTTTATTTTTCAGTTTTGCCATTTCAATCCTAAAGTACTAATATAAATCTGCAAATAATTAAACACACCCATTCCACAGATATTTCCCATAATCCAGAGAAATAAATTTAGATATATGATACAGCACACATTGCAGCTGAGTTTCCCAACTTACATAACATTTTAAAATAAAAGTAGAGTAAAAGTGACATGACAGCTCTTTGAGGTCGTGCCCCAGTATGTTGATCCTTCTATATTTAAAGGGTAAAGTTGGGTCACAAACTAAATAAAAGTAGTGCCGATGATTATTTTTTTGTTGTTCATTTTGGTCTTGATGACCTTGGCAGAGGTCTCACTTATTAAAGTGTGTTTGTGTATGGAGGCAGCTCCAGAGGGAATGTCTTAGATTATGCTCTTACAATTGCATCTGAAATTGGAAAAACACTGCTTAAAAAACCATCATGATGGTGTTGAAGCTTCATTCTATCCTAGTGCATAGTTAAAGCAGCCACTAACTAAAATACAAAGCTCTGCCCTGAAAAGAGGTAAAATGCTGGCACTTTTGTTTTGAGTAACAAGAACAGTATTGCTTTATAGAATATTTTTGACTACATGCCTGTACATAAAAAGAAAGTTTGTGGACATTCAAAAGAGATAAAAACGTTTCATATTATTGTGATATATTCAATTCAACAACAACAACAAAAAACATTTATTATATGATATGATATGTCAGGGGATATCTGAAGGTATCATACTAACTTTTAACATTTGTATGTATACAGGTACCCAGTGAAATCCTCTGGCCATTGGTGTTAATTTAATTTGTTACCTTTTCCCCTTTTTCCATTGTAAGCTTTTTGCATTTTTTCCTTTCTTACCAATAAATAATAAAAAAATTAAAAAAGGGGGGAGGGAGGGGGGACACACAACTTAGCTGCACATTATTTGCCTATGAAGCCTTACTGAAATGAAAGTAAAGAAACAGTTACAGGGAGACCCACAGAGCTTACAAGAGCTGGGGAGGAAATGTGGAAAACAAGACAAAACAACATTCAGTAATGAAAACTAAAAAGTCAAATACTTAAGGGAAATAATCTGAAACACAAATATACTATGGAAGGAAGATAGTGTTTGGAAAGCACTATAAAAAAATATATAATAATAATAATAAAAAAGACTCCTGGCTAGTAGCAAACAGCAAATTAAATAAGGGCTTGCAATGTGATACAGCTCCGGGAAAACAAACAAATGTGATTTTGGCTAGCATATACAAAGGGGTTACATTCAAAGTAAAGAAGTTGCATCAGAGGACACAGAGCATCTGAGAATATGCTGGATAAAATAAAGTTGGGTAAATGTAGGAGAATACAAGGTGACTGGCTGGGTTAAGACTCAAAGCTATGTGAACAGGTGCAGCTTCATTAAATTTATTAAAGTTTTACCTGCTTTTTCTAGTATTGAATTTGATTCATTTTGTTCAGTAATTCAGTGACTTCTTATTTCTCATAAATGTAGTAGACTGCTTGGAATTCATCTTGAAAATTTAAAGAAGACCAATTGGAAACAGCAGTTAAATGAGTCATTTTTCAGTTCTTCTATTCTTTGTTTATGAGCTAGGGTTTTTTAAGCACCCATGGGAAACTGAAAATGTTTCAGGTCCAACTGTTAGTTGAAAGCTAGCTCAGAGACTGCAAGCAACTATCCAGCTTACATATCCTTACTGGTAAACATGGAGAGCTCATCAGTCTCAGCTGAGGCTGCAGCCTACTGCAGGCACGTGGAGCAGGCAAGTCCTGCCTTCCTGCTTGGCTGCTGAGGGGTAGAAATGTGCAACTAGAATTCCAGCTAAAAACATTTGCTTGATCTTTAACTCTTTTGTTCTGAAAAGTTTCAGTCATATGATATTATTTATACGGAATTTCTGAAAGCTTCTTATACCCTTTTCACATGACAAGCCCCTGCTTAGGCTTGTAGCTGCACAGGTTCAGGAGAGCAGCACTGGAACAGTTTAAGCATTCTTTCAGTGCAGAAAGCAGAGCTGGTGACACAACTGCTACAGAAAGACTGAGAAATGGGCTGTCAATTTCACTGTCTTTGACCTGTCAGACAACGTGCATAACGCTTGTTACTGGTCCTGATCCTTTCCTAACCTGTGCCTATTTGGGTAAGCTACATCTGTGCATAAGCAGTGCCAAACATCAGCACTAGTGTACTTGGAAGCTCTGCAATTTGCACTGTGTACTCACTTTACATCAGTGAAATTACTTCACAAGATGTTGGGCATTAGAGGAATGGGACAAATGTTTGCGGTCTGGGAGCACTAAAACACACCTCTGTGGACATAATGTTTTCTTCAGGACCCTTATGTCCAGCTATGCATCCACAGTGTTGACCAAGAGACCAGTGGTCTCACCACTTTGAAGGGAAACAGGCAGTTGATTGCCAGTAGCACCAGGATGGCAAGAAAAACGTCTGCTCTCTGCTATAACTACTATAGTGTTACGAACCCCAACGACCTATCTGCACTATTAGGAGAAACAGGGTAAGCATGTGCAAGGCCAATGCTCAGTGCTCTTAAGTAAACAAACAAACAAATGCACACAAACACAGAACAGATGTTTGATTCAGAGGAGTTTTAAACCAGTGGGGTCACTTCTTGGATGCCTGCCACTTTCCATGTGGCAGTATATAAATCACACACGCTGTCTGTAATCTATATAAAAATCTATATAGCCTGGACAGAGGAATGGGCTACAAATTTGTAGCCCCGTGAAATTTGCTGATGGTGTGGAGTAGAGCAGTGCACTGAAGAAAGAACTAATTTCAAGTTCAAACAAAAGTTTTTAATTTGCAGTACAAGTTGGCTGCCGTCTGTACCATATGTGCCTTTCAAAGCAATAAACAAACGTTGTGTATACACAGGTGATTGCAACTGAATTACAGTGGGATTATTTTGAGAGAAATTGTAAAATAGGGGGATCTTTTCATAAAATATCAGTTAAATGTGGAGAAGCAATTAAGTAGAAGCAGAAAGTCCATCAGGAGAATACACTATACAAGTGAAAGAGTTGAATTAGTGTTTTTCAATGCTCTGAGTCAAGGCAGAAATGTCTTTGCTTTTACGTATAAACCCTTTTCCCGACAACCTGTTTTAGCACTTGGGAAGGCACAAAGAAGGAACAGAAAGATAGAGCAGATGATGACAAGCTATAAATCTCAATGCTTAAATTAAGTGGTAGGGCTAGAAATACAGTACAGTGCATCACTTGCTACAGTGTGACAAATGGTGCTCCATTTGCTAAAGTCATTTACAACAGGCCATTAATAAAGGGGCTGGGACAGGGGATGCCACTTCCTGAAGTTCTCAAAGGAAAGTGATTAAAAGTAGCTGGAAGTCTGAGTATACACTTCAGAGCATTGGCCAAGAAAGGACTTAATTCCTGGTCTTAAAGATAAACATTTTACTGATAATGTGCACTGCTCCCCCTAGGATTATAAAATCTAACCATAACAGACAATACTCCAGATGTGACATAAGGAGAAATTACTTGGAAAACCTAACACAAAACAGTTACCAAGAAGATTTACCCCTGTATTATAGATAAACAGGTTTGCAGAACGTCATCCTACAAACTTATCGAGACCATAATAGCAAACCCAATCATCAGATATCAACATCATGTTATCAACAGATAACATCTTACAGAAATACAGATACCCTTCTCAATGCAAGAGCTTTACATGCAGGCTGTTCACCTGACTTCACTCCTGATACTCTTTCCCTCCATTACGTGGACATATGAATTGAAGGAGACTGTTTCTCATCTGATGCTAAAGTAGGTCAGCAATTTGTTTCCTCTTTCCTTTTCCTTGTTCCTTTCAATAATATATTTCCAGGTTTATTTTGGTGCATGCTGTTAGTGCCAGCTATTCCAAATTATTCTATGTCCTTTAATGAAAACATCTGCAACTGTGTAGACTCCACGTATTTGGTGTCTAATTCCCTGTCAGAGTTGCACTATACTCTGAAAGGATACAGGCAGGGCAGAAAGCATGGGCCTGTTTCCTCATGTACTGGGTTCAGATGACATCATTTGACCACACTGGTGGAGAACCTGTGGTCAGTGGTCCTAGATTATTATGCCTATTGCTTCTCTGTAACACTAGTTTTGAAATCATTTATTCTGCAATTAAAATTCAATAGTTTGATAATACTGAGCACTTGAGCGTCTGCAAATGTTGTGGATGTCCAGCTCTAAGAGAATGGTGAAGACAGATTTGAGTGTAAGCTTCCAGCTTTTGGAGCCAGACATACAAGCTACAAAATCCAGGAAAACTCTCACCAGCTTCACTGTAAGCTTCTATATGGTAAAACCTAAAGGACTACAACATTTATCTGAATGAGAAGTAAAATTACAGAATCACAGAATCATGGAATTGTCTAGGTTGGAAGAGAACTCAACATCATCGAGTCCAACCTCTTACCTAACACTAACAAGTCCTCCACTAAACCATATCGCTAAGTTCAACATATAAACATCTTTTAAAGACCTCCAGGGATGGTGACTCCACCACTTCCCTGGGCAGCCCATTCCAATGCCTCACAACCCTCTCAGTAAAGAAGTTCTTCCTAATATCCAACCTAAAACACCCCTGGCACAACTTTACCCCATTCCCCCTTGTCCTGTCACCAGGCACGTGGGAGAACAGACCAACCCCCACCTCTCTACAGCCTCCTTTAATGTACTTATAAAGAGCGATAAGGTCGCTCCTGAGCCTTCTCTTCTCCAGGCTGAAGAAACCCAGATCCCTCAGCTGCTCCTCATAAGACTTTTTCTCCAGACCCCTCACCAGCTTAGTCGCCCTACTCTGGACTTGCTCGAGCACCTCGATGTCCTTCTTGTAGTGAGCGGCCCAAAACAGTACTCGAGGTGCGGTCTCACTAGAGCCAAATACAGGGGGACAATCACTTCCCTAGACTTGCTGGCCACACTGCTTCTTATGCAGGCCAGGATGATGTTGGTCTTCTTGGCCACCTGAGCACACTGCTGGCTCATATTCAGCCAACTATCCACCAATACTCCCAGGTCCTTCTCCACCTGGCAGCTTTCCAACTACTCATTCATCTCCCAGGCTGTAGCTCTGCTTGGGGTTATTGTGCCCCAGGTACAGGACCCGGCACTTGGCCTTTTTGAACTTCAGCCCATTGGTGCAGCCTATCCAGATGCTCCTGCAGAGCCTTCCTACCCTCGAGCAGAACAACACACACACCTAACTTGATGTCATCTGTGAACTTACTGAGGGTGCACTCGATCCCCTCATCCAGATCATCGATAAAGATATTAAAGAGGACTGGCCCCAGTACCAAGCCCTGGGGAACGCATTACTACTATAGACAACACATACAAACGATGAGCTGAATTAGAAATAAAGAACTTCACATTATAACACCAGGGTTATCTGGAAATTATTAAAAATGACACAAGGTATCAATTAATTATTAACTATAAAAGAGTGATAAAAAAAAAAAAGATACAAGCACTATAATGAACTATTCTACTAATTTAAGTTTATGTGTGTAGTTTACAAATCACTGTGCTACATCTTGCAGTGCTTCCAGGCAAACTGATCTTTCACCTAGAGAGGAGGTGCATTAGTATTCACATTGCTCTGACATGAATCTCTTTTGCAGTTACCCCTGCCTTCCAGAGTCTTCCTGCTAACCTTTCAGTTATTATGATAATTGTAAGCAAACAACTTGAAACAAATGGTAAAATCAACACAACCAGAGTGCACCTTATTTTGTTTCTTTTACTTTTATGGACATTTGAATACTGTTTGGTCAGGGTGGCATTTGATTTGAATTTATCAGTCCTGGAGGAAAAACAGCAGAAGCTAATGTTTTATCCAAATGCAGACAAAATAGGCATGTAATTACAAGTTGTTTCAATGCATTTATTTTCAACAGGTAATTTGATACTCCTACTTTTCAAGAATTAAGATGTCACAGATAAATAATCACAGCTCTACAAGTTTGCTTCTCAAAAATACTTAAAATCTTCTATGCTTTTTATTTGGATCTAATATATACATATATATATATATATATAATTGAACTTTAAAAACGTTATCTAGATAAACTTTTGTAATGGAAATGAAGTTGGAGATAATAGAGCAATTACAGTAAATGGATGTTAAAAGTAAAATTAATCAAGGTCTACACAAATAGAAAGGAATATTGTAGATTTTTTTTTCTTTTTCTACAAGTACCAGAGAACATATTGAGTATATAGTGAAATTACCTTGTTAGCCCTGTTCAAGTATAGAGTGGTGAGACCTACAAATGCGTAGGTCTAACCACTCAATATTCAACAAAAGAATGTTATGTCATACCTCTTATTTGAGATGTGTGTGTGGTGTGTATAGATAACTGGCTTAAAGCATGATGTGGTCTTTACAGTCTGAATTTAGCAATAAAGCATGATAAAGAGTGAAAAAGGGAGTAAAAAAAAGGAGACAAGGAAAACTTTGGTTCAGCTGATAAAAAGCAGGAAAAAGAGACTTTCACCCCAAGCAGAAAGAGGAACTTACAAAAGTCAGATTAAAAGTTCAATTTTACTATCATCAAGAAAATCGTGAAAATTTTTACAGGTACTTTGTGTTAGTTTTGCTCTGAAATATTATTGCTAGAACCTGTTAATTTAAATAGCTGGAATGACATGTAGACTGTCATTACTGTATAACACAAGTAGATATTATAATGACATTATGTCATCCATGTAAGTTAAATTGTAAGTCCTTCATAATGGGAGGAGGACAATTTTAAGGAATTTCAAACACTTTTTTTTTTTTTTTTCTGGAATAAATCAATTTTCTACAAAACAATATTATTCAAAAAATCAATTATCAAAATGGCAATACACTTTTGATTATCTTGCTTTAGCTAATAATGAGATGTTTAACTGACCCACCATAAAAAGCACAGGAAATAAAACAGTTCTCTATCAGTAAACAAGGAGAAATTGTAACAATGTTATTGAGAGATGGACATGTTTCATAGATGAGCAAACACTTCAATCAATAATTTAGCTGTTGAACAAAACAGTATTAAATTGAACAAGCTGTGAACCAATAAAATAAAAAATAAAATAAATACATTAAAAAAGATGCTTTTCATAAATATTGCACTGTAAATTTTAGGTAAGACCAGCTGCTGGCAGACAGTTATGAAAGGCATGCTGAATTGTACAAAGTATCTCAGTTAGATGTGGTCAGTTTAATTTGTTGGAATTTGATAGTGAAATTTTTTTAGTGAAAGACCGTGAAGGTACAATTCTGTTCAGAACTCTTTCCCCATTGCATTCTTTGTCCAAGATTGCCTGATGATTTAACCTATACCTTCACTTCAGGGACTGTTGTTGATGAAGAGGCTCGCTATTGTGGGCTGATAAAAGATCATGATACTTTTGAAACATGAAACTAAGAACCTAAAAAGACAATGAATGAAAGTGCATGTTGGGGTAGAACACAGGTACATTCATCACTTAAACCACATGGCTTGAAATCTCCAGTTAATGGTTTTATCACATCCAACAAAGCCATCTTGTATCAGAAATTTTTATGCATGCATTAATAAGTAAGCAGGAAGAAAAGGAAAATACAAAGTTTTAGATGTTCAAACAATAATCTATTAGACAATGTAGGTAAATTTAAAAAAAAAAAAGTACTGGTGGTGTTTTCAGATCTACTAGCTTATATATCTATGGGAACCATGAACATTTATAAAGAAAGTAACATAAATAGGAAAAGATTAAAAAATAATAATAATTAAAAATAAATAAATAAATTCCCTTCCCTGAACACTGAACAGTTAGATAATTATTTTTGTGTATGATCTTCTTCTGACCCCAACTTGCACTTATGCCTTACTCACTCTTCATTTTCTTTTGTATAGTGTTTATTTTAATTTTAATGCTAGAGACATTGGTTTATGACTTTAAACTGTTGCTACTAATATATATTGATAAACAGAATGTCCATCTAAAAAGAGTATTCAAAGATATTTGAATAGTCTAGACACCTTTCCTTTTCAAGAGTCACAGAAGGCACGTTAATTTGAATAGCTCATATTATTTCTTTTATCTACTGATATTTTCCCATCTATTGATGTCTATCTTGGCCTAGTTTCCCTTTTTTAACTTTTTCAGATTAAAACAATTTGTTATATGCACATATATGTGGCATGGAATACACATAAATGTTTTGTAGGGGAGAAAACCAAAAGCATTATGTCTTAAAACTTTAAGTTGGACTTGCAACAAGTATAAATTGGTGCAGCTCCATTGGCTTTAGAGGTGTTATCTGATTTTCAGTAGCTAAGAAGCTGCCACAACATTTCCTTTCCATTCTTGATATTTTAGTTGTTTATTTTTATTGAATGTTGAAACAGAAGATTGCTTTGGCTGTAAACACAAACAGCAATGCTGGTGAAATAGCATTCATATACTGTGGCAGTATATAGATTAGCTAGGTTTAGCAGATGCAAACCTGCATCTGTATTTTAAGGAGGAAGAGAGGAAAGAAAGAGTACTTGAATTACTGGACAGCAGGACTGCACTGATTCATAACTCACTCCCTGCACTGCTGGACCTTGTCACTGGTTGTTCACAACTCCAGCACAGTCTCTGGGGATTCACAAGAGTTTATGCATTAGCACAGCATTATTTCTGATCCCACTGCAATTGCACAGAAACTTGCATAATTCAAGTCTTTGTCTCTTTCCACACAATAAAAAATAAAAATAAAAATGCATCCACGACCAATTTAACTGACCAATACAAATTCCTTCAATCAAATAACTATAGGCATAATCCCTACACCACTTCAGGCAGGGATGGCCTGTCTGTGAGACTGTCCGTGGAGTGCAGTCTTATGGTAGAAACAGCTCAGAATCTACATTAACAACAAATAAAAATAAAAAAAATAATAATACGGGCAGTTGCCTTACACGTACAGACTACATGCTTGAACACACAATCTGGTAACAGCTATGTACAGAGTATTGTAAATCTTAATGATAAGTTACAAGAATCCCTCTTCTTGGAAGACAGGGTTATGCCTTTCATGCCTAGCCATTCCCTCTGCACAGCACACAGAGGCTAGCAGCTGGCGAGGTGAAGAAGAAATGTGTGTGCATGGGGCAGGAATGAAAGGTCAGCTCAAACAGTATGAATACTCTAAACAAGAGCCACATGCCAACTGACCCTACCATGTCTGACCACTGGTGGCTAATGTTGCAGATTGCCTTGTTAACTGGCTGAGTAGCCTGGACCCATTTTTGAGGTCCAGTGGCTTAGAGGGAGTTTGCAGGCTTACCTTTACTGAGGAAAGGACGCATTAAATGAAGGAAAGAAAGAAAAAAGCTTCCCTCTTATCATCCTTCCGTCATCACCCACAGAAAGGAATTTGACCTTTTGATTGAGTTGTTTTCTTGCTTTGTTTAGTAGTGAATTGTCATTTGCAACGGGCCTCTGCCATCCATGAAGTCTT
This sequence comes from Aythya ferina, assembly GCF_964211825.1. Classification (NCBI taxonomy): domain Eukaryota; kingdom Metazoa; phylum Chordata; class Aves; order Anseriformes; family Anatidae; genus Aythya; species Aythya ferina. The sequence continues at coordinate 20,039,881 of NC_140304.1, forward strand.
AAGCTCTCTCCTATAGAGATTTGTGCTATGGAAGGAATGCACATCAGTAATAAAGATCAACAGGATTATAGTTGCTTAATTGGACCCTGGCTAATAAAATTAACCAACAGATTTAAGAGATTTGTTTTGTTTCCTTTTGTTTGGCATTACCAACAATATTTTCCCTCTGACGAGATGCCAGAAAAAAATAATTCCTACTTCCCTAGGTTTTTAGTGAACTTTGCTTCTTCTTTTTTCTTTGTGACTCCAAATTAAGGAAGTATAAACTCTTAGTAACTGTTCAAATATAAATTAAGCAGACAACGTGGTACCTATATTTTGCAACACAAAGTATTTAGGCTTGCCGTATGCTGTCACAGCTTGATTAGAGTAACAATAACAAAACTCATGGAAAGTTTCCTGTTTGTTTCTTAAGTTTTGCTTCTTACAGGTTTGGCAGGGGGATTCCACAGAAGATAGCAAGCTGTAACTCCTTGCCTTCTGTAATGTTTCCTTTTGCCCCAACCCATTTCACATTTAGATATCACATTAATACGCTTGCAGTTATTTGAACAGAAATTATACTATGTATTTTGACTTCTGCACAATAATTGGAAGCAACAACAGAATCTTAAGTAGTAACCCAGCTGTCTCCTAAGTATTATTAAGCCTAAAGAGTTATTGGGAATGCACAAAACTACAAAAGCATTGTAAAGAAATGATTTCATCTGTATATGATTCTAATCAAGCTTGGCTTGCCGTTAAAAGGCTTGTTTAATGAAGACTGTATTTCCCTTATGAGAGTCCCGACCACATAGTTCACTATCAGCCAACCAAGGCTTATTACTGTAACAATAGCTAAAGGGTTTACCACAAAACAAAATAAAACATAAAAACAAAACAAAACAAAACAAAAACAACCTACAACAAACAAAAGCCACCAAAAAAAAAAAAAAAAACTCCAAAAACAACAAAAAACCCTTTCATCTCAATCTGGTTTTGATCACATATTTAGCAAATGACAGAAAAATAACACAGAATAAATCAAAGTAAATGAAAGGACAAAGAAAAGGCTGCTTAAAGAAATATAAATTTATAGAAGTTAAATAATATTTTATTCATATATTTTTTTGATTTAAATATTTAATTAAAGGAATCAGTTCATCTGGGATTTTCTTCTTATGTTACATCATTATTTCTGCTACTGCAATGTTACTGATTTTGAAGAAGAGAAGTCAATTTTTTTGCAGCCGGACTCTTTTACAAATTAAAGTGGATTTTGGGCTTCATATATTGTATGCAAATACAGGGAAATGCTTTACTGAACAACCAAAACAAATGATTTTAGATGATTTTATCTAATGTTAACTCAAAACTGAAACAAATGCCTTTATCTTCTAATTTTAGGACATGCTCCTGCAAGTGTTAATATTATTTTTAGAAAATCACATAAAGGACTTTGCTAATGGTCACAACTCCCGATTTTAATGGCATTAATAAAAACAAGTAAACTCCTACATCTGCCTCGGTATTTGCAGTCAGGGTTGGTGCTTTAGTGCCAGGTTTTGAAAACTCCAATACACACAGATTGTTCCTTTGAAGTTAATAAGATATTTGTATGAGTAGGGGCTACTCACATGAGTCAGTGTTTTTTGGTTGGAGCCTTGGTCCTTTCTGTTGCCAAGTGTACTTAAGTTTATAAGACTGTCCATTTCAACACATTTTGTTTAGTTAAACTAAAGTACTTCATTTTTAAGGAAAAAGTTATATTGCCAAAAAGTATAAACAGGACTAACTTTGACTAATATAAATATTTGAAAACCAGAACTTTTTGTTACATCTTATAGAAACAATCCTAATACAGATGACAGAGGGAAAAGTACTTTTATGGAATAGATGGTTCAACTGAACTATAGCACAAAGGAAATGTAAAAAATAAATACAAGCAAATTTGTCTTCCAACAGCCAGAATATTTGGATCAGGTTGAGAATATTTTTGTCTAACTATTAAATGGAAATTCTTTACATTTCCAGTTCTGCAGCACATTATTTAAACCTTAAGCCTCTCTAATTATGAGGAATCATTAAATTTATTCCTATTGCCTGCTTTAAGGTTTATTTGCTAATAAGCAACTGGACAAGGGATGTGTGAAATGAATAGCTGAAGAAAAACTCTGACAGCAAAAGAGAGGTCTGGAGGGTGAAGTTGGTTTATTAGGCACCGTTTGTCATGAATGGGTCTACTGCATGTACAAAAGCAAATCCCACTACCTTAGAAGATTAATTCTGAAGGAGGCACTCTTGGGTCAAAGTATACATAAGCGTGTGCCTAATCTCAGAGAAATCAGGCTATTTTCTCACAGCAATTAAGCAGAGGTCTAGGGTTTCACCCACAGTGTATTTAAACACAGGATACAATTAAACCCCAAAGTATTAATATCTGTGCTGTGCAAAATTGCCCAGGAAATAGATTTTGCCCTCTTTCAAATGGAAAGCAAGACAAATTAAGGAGGATGGTTTTATTTGAGCAAAAAATGATCCTGAAACAAATGTAAGTCATTCATTTTTAACTGTTAATTCCTTATGTACATTTTTTTCCTTTTTTCCTACTCACATAAGTTACTTTGGAATGTGCAGTGTTCAATGAATAGAACTGATCAATACCATCATTAAAATACTTTTGTTTTCACAGCTAGTAAAATTTCTACAGGATAGTGGTTCAACAAGAGTATTTAAAACAAATTATTAACAAAATACTGCTCTGTACTGGCAATCTTAAGGATCAAGAGGCTGACCATAACGTCTTATTCAGCAAAGAGTAGTTATAAAACTCCTTCTTCCTTGATGTCCATGGACTGTTCAGAAGTGTAAGTGGAAAGAACACTGTGACTTAAAAAAATTTAATGCCAATTTGAACTATTTCTAGAGAAAAGGGAAAAAACTCTTCTAAACACACAGCATACTTGCCATTGCATGTGAACTCCTGTATAAATGCAAGGACTAAATAATTGTTTTAAAAACCTTACTTCTCAGCTCCCTAAATAAACTCTCTGACTTTATGGTCTTTCACATTACCATTTCAAATATAATTCACTTTTGTCTGCCTATCATAACTATATACTCTATGTCATTCCCAAATCACTTTATAAAATGTAAAAATCAATCTTTTCCCCCTCACTTTAGATAATTGATGTTTCCTACCAGAACAACTGCCTATACACAAAACAATATACTACATGTATACTGTGCACTTTGATAAATCCTGTCACCTGTATCTTTACACTTAAAATTATTATAGTTTTACTACTATTGCAATGTACGCAGTAACAAACTAATTCTAGATTTCAAAGCTTCTAAGTACCATGTTTTAGTAATTACGTCAAATTTTGAGCTTTCAAAACAACAATGTATGGCACAGGATGTTTATAAACAGTCTAAAGTAACACGCAGATATTTTTTTTTAAGAAATGAAAAAATTACTTCTGACTGTTCACGTTGGTCAGCAAGACACTGTTTTAACCTTTAAAAATGCAGCATATCCCAAAACAAGTTACTTAAATAAATGCTCTTTTTGAGTGCAAGTGACCTTTTAAATGATTATATCTCAGCACTTGCAACAATAAGAATTTCACCTATCACCTCTACACTTTTGATGCGCTGCACTGAGTGAATCCATAACCTTTTCACAATACGTAACATGCTGCAGAACACAAAATTACTTGCTAACTTTAATTAAATCCTTTCAGCAAAGTCCTGCTGACCTCTTTGGAAAGAAATCTTACTAAATGAAAAAATAAAACCAAGCAAATTCCAAATCCCTCTACATTTGATAGCTCAAAATGGATCTGCAACCATTTCAGAAAATGATCTTTCAGAGCACCAAATTAGTCTGCTGCTTTAAATTTTTCATAACAAGGTTTTTAGATAAATTTCAGTAAACATTAAAAAATAATTCTTGTTTGAAATACACAGATCTTTTATTTTCCCAGGAGTCACTAAAGGCATGATAGAAGCTCACTGAAGCCAGCAGAAGTCTTTGGAACAGGCCTTAAAATAGCAATCTAGTTAAGTCCTGCAGACTGTAAACAGCCTGAAAAAGATTGCAGGACAAAACTTAGAAACAAAATACTTTAGTTACTTTACCTTCTAAAGCACTGGATTTTTTTATTTTTATTTTTTAAAATTTTCCTTTAAGAAAACATAATATTAGACCAAAACAAGAGATATACAAGGACTTTGACCATGGAAACAAACAGCAAAACTGCCCTGATCCACATTTGTTGTTGTATAAATGTTGCATACCCTTTATGCCCCTACATAGTAGGCATAGAATTGTGACCTCTTTGCTTAGCACAAAATGTAAAAATGTAAATTTTAAATTATGTTAGGAGCAAAATCAAACAGAATAGATAGCATTTTGAAAGTCTGTGATTAATTTAAAGGAACACTACAGTTTTTTTGATTCTTTTGGAATCAGTTCAAGTTAAGGACCAAACCTTTAAAGGCAATTAATGCTTATGGACTATTAAAAGAAATTTTGTAAGCCTCTGTCTACATACATGTACATAGTCATAATATTTAAGCATGGGCATGCACATATTAACTTGAGCACATACTTCAAAACAGCAGGAGGTTGACTGTCTATATCTGTGGTTTCAGTTCACGTGCATGCTGCATCTATGAACAGTACAGAAGCTCGTAGTCTTTGTAATACAGATGCAGGTGTTGCAGTTCACTTTTGATGCTGGCACAGTCATGACTATTTATTATTTTTTCTACAACCTGAATTAAAGAAGAAATATGAACTTAATGTGCTTTTATTTTTATATAAAAGTAAATAATACAGTGGTTTCTAAATGACCAGTGTGAGGAATTTTAAGTGACAACATTTGTTTCTGTCTTTACGGTATTTTTTTTAATTCTTTTTTCAGACATGGTTGGAAGGAAGCTTATTTACTAGAAATAAAACCTACTGTTGTCAGGGAAGCATGCCTTATAATTAAAAAAAGCTCTCAGTAATGAAAAAAAAAATCACAAGAATCTTTTTTTTTTTTTTTTTTTTTGAATGTTCCAGTTTAATAAGCTGGTGATCTCACTGTAGATACAACTTCCTGATGTAAAGCCAAAATTAGTGTGCAATGATACACTGAGGTACTGGAAGAAGCTAAGAAATCAAATGGAAAGACATAAGAAAAATGGAACTTGCTGTGGCTTTCTGAAGACAAAGGAGATGAGTTGTTGGACTGGTGTGTAATCACAAAGTTAAACAAACAGCAATACAGCTCAACTAATTCACTGTCAAGTCTACATGTCATCCAGGCTGGTTCATTATGTGCATTTGTGACAAACAATACGGAAGAGACAACTGTACTGAATCAAATAACTTGCAACAGTTTACACTCCTATAAAACTATTTACATTTTGTCAAATGAATATTTATAACAAGTGGCTTTCCCTTCACAAACACTATAGCTCAAGCAGCTCCCATTCATTATCGTATTTAGGAAGTACAAACACTAATTCTGTGAGTCAGCGACAGAGTCTGTTGTAACTTGCCAGAAAACAAGGCCTGCAATACTAATATACAATCTAGAGGAAATGCACTGCTGCCTCCAGTTTTTCAAACATCCTAGGATTTTTATGGCTCTGAGTCACAGGACTTCAGCTTCAATGTTATATCTGCCCTTCAGCAGAGCACACTCCAACGAAACAGCCGGTGAAGTTTATTCTGCACTTTATCACTACAGTGTAAACCAGCATGTGCCCACCTCCACGGGGTGACTGAACCCAACTTGTCTGTGTGCACAGACAGCACTTTGGCCACAGATGTGACTGGTTAACTGTACAAGCAAAGAGGATAAATCCACATAACAATACTTCATTCACCAAGGAAATCTGCTGTGGATTACAGCTTCTCTATGGTTACGTCTGTTCTTAATTTACTGCTTTTATTCAGTTTTCAACCATAAATGAGCCCCTTATGAGGCATTCACTACGCAGAATTGACAACTCTTTTTATCTACTTGAAAAATATTTTTGGATAATAATTTATGGTTACGAAATATTTTAAGCAGTTTGAATAGTTACATTATATTCTTTCAGTACTTAATGATGCAGTATCCCCTGTAAAAATGGAGACCTGGGCAATCTACTGATTTCATATATTTATAACAAAACACAGCAGCCTTGGCCATAACGAAACACAAATTGTAAAACCTATCATGGGAATGGCTTTTTTTTGTTTGTTTTTTGTTAAAAAAAAGCTCTTAAACAGCATCTCATGAGGAAATCTTGGGTCAGAATTGTGACTAAGGGCCCCTTGGATGGGAACATAAAGTATTTTGGCAAACATGATATTTGTTTATGGCCTTGGCTTTTTTTTTTTTTTTTTTTTAAGTTTGCGATAGATGTATATTTTAAGTACTGTTTGAGAGAGCAATGAAGCTGTCTGTAATGCTGGGGAGGTTACTGAATTATTTATGTTTTATGTATGAAACTGAAATGTGAGCATGGGTATTTTAATCTTGTTTCACCATCAAAGATAGTCTCTCAATTTGTATGCCAAATTAATGCGCTATCTACTTCATAAAAGCCATCTAAAGGGACTGATTAGCATTGGGCACTAAGTGATGCTTAGGAAAGAAGGTTGTGAGTAAGCAGAGCTGCCTAAGAAACTAGCAACATACTGCAAAGCTGCTGGTACAAAAGTGTGTTTTGTCCCATGCCGATACCATCCTTTCTATGAATTCTGACATACCTCCTCAGAGGGATGTCATCCATTGAAACTATAATTGGCAATAGAGGAAGGGAGCCATGTCACTGATATGGAATATTCTTATTAATTGTGACAATAGTGATGAGGCTTTAAAAAGCCTTCCAAGATGACAAAGTCCCCTCTGCATTATTTTAGATTAATTTAAAGTGTTGGCACACAAAGCTTTACAACTTTATTCTTGGCAGAATATGAGTACTTTCAGACTCATTGATACTCAGGGATTCTTCACTATTACAGAGTAAACTCCCTGTAGATAAACAAGAGAAAACATTTGAATGAGGTACTTGCAGTGTTTTCCTCATTAGCAGCTACAGTGTCTTGAGCAGGGAATGAGTGTTTTGGGACAAGCATTCTTGGCATTAACAAGAAAGGACATTGCTTTTACAGGCAAGAACACTTTATGGCTTTCTGAAACATCCTATCACAATACCATATGTAATCCAAATAAAAAAAATACAACTGAAAGCAAAATTAAGTGTTAGGGTACTTTAAAAATAAGTGCACTTGTATATAAATACAGCAGAGAAATACTGAACTGATTTTAGTTTGGTTGCTTTAAATATTGCCCCTGATGTTTTATGGATTCCAATTCTTCCTTTGTTTGCTATTTACTTGCAACTGGTTTTGATTTCTTTATAAAAATAAATTAAAAAAAATTCTTTGTTTTAAACTGAATATCCTCATTTTCATTTAGTGGGTGCAGTCAGTATGCTAGGTGTAGGCCGACATTTTCTGCATGCATTTAAGATTCCCCTGGAGTGGCTGGATAAAACACCATGGAAGATACTCAGCTCTGCAATCACAGAGACTGTGCCACTGAGTCTTTGGAGCATAAAACTTCCCTGAGTTAGAGGTTACCTTTTAATTGTGCACGCATGTGTGCACACACATTCATTTGTGTGCTGGGACTGCAGCTATGCTATTACAATCTGCATGCTCTCTTAATCTGTATTTATGAATGGCAGTGTTAAATTTAGTTAAGAAGTCAGTGGCTAGCCGCAGGGCTGCTATCAGTTTTGCTTGGTACCATGATCCAAACTTAGGTCTTACATCTCACTTATTATGTAGAGATTTAATGGATGGCAAAATGGCAAAATCTCTGAAAGCTGTGTGAGCCTGAGAACTCAGCAACTTCTTTTGCATGACAGATGCACGTGTGGAAGAAAAAAAAAAAAAAAAAAGGAATGCCAAAGCAGAAGTCACTGCTGTTCTGAAGTGTCAAATTAGTTTGAGAGGACCCACCTGGACTTGGATTTCTAAACAGTGGTTTTCCTTAGTGCTGCTTGTGAATCTGCATTACTGCTACTATGTACAAAAGAAAGCAGGATTTTCCCCCCAAATTAAATCCTCAGATACTTGCACATATTGGGCAAATCTGTGGGCAGAGAGTTCAGTCACAATACTGAAAAGCAGGAGCTGCAAGTGCTGGTAGGACATAAAATACTTCTGTAACATTTGAACTTGTGTTTTTATGTCCAGCTAACTCAAATTGAGGAGAGGAACACAGACACACCAATACAGCTGACAGCTCCTAACTGGTCCTTTCATTCAAGAATTTGGATGAGGCAGCAACTTCATCAGTACTTTTCCTTCCTCCATTTGACTGCTAACCTCAGATGTCTCAAAGTCTAGATAGCAAAAGGCTACTGAACATTGCTCAAAAACACAGGTCTAGGGTTTGCCCTAACAGCTGAGTTTCACACACAAGAAGCTAAATCACCTATCTGTATTTTCCAGCATAAATACAATGAGTCACAATAATATAACACTACATGTCTGAATTAAACTGACTAAGGCACGAACACTGCAACATAAGATGCCCACTCCACTGTGAATTCAACTTATACCCATACATATTGCAGCTAAGAATGGATCAGTACCAGGACACCTGACCCAGGTGGCTAATGAAGTGTAATCTATCTGACCCATCTGGCACCTGAGCCAGCCTCTGCTCTTAAATAATTTATATTTCAGGCCAATGTACTAATTTGAATCCTAACCCTTATCATAGAGGATCATCTAATACTGAATTCTTCCAACATCACAATTACAGAACTACCTGTGCAAAAGAACTTATCCTTCCTGAGCTAATGCGTAAACCTTCAGTACTCAGTACCTTCAGTACCTCAGTTAAAATACTTAATAATTATATTAATTGTTTTTTGACACAAAGAAATCCACTGGTGGCTGAATGATAAAGTACAGAGGGGCAAGTAGGCTGAAACACCACCAAATTATTGCCCTTGGAAAATTTTTCCTCTTTTCCACTTACATCATATCCATATTTGCATTTAGACAGCCTGGAACAGATCCTGCAGATTTTGTACACGTGATCTACTCTACAAGCCAAGAGCATGTAAGAATAAACAGTTTGCTCAGTTAGAATTTGCAAGCCTAAACTTTGAAAATAAAAGATCATAAAATCATTCAGGTTGGAAAGGACCTGGCACAGTCACTTAGTCTAAATTTCCGCGTAAAGCTGTCTCAAAACTGAATTTCGAGTAAGCAGCTAAGAATTCAGCTGTAAGCAGGAATTGAGGTTTGAATCTCTCTTTCTTTGGAGGATTCTTAAACCTCTCTGGTCAACTACTTTCATAGCATAAAAAAAGAAAATTTCTTGCATCCAGCCAGAACCTTCCCTCAGCCAAATTATGACTGTTGCCTCTCACACTCCTTTTACACACCTCAGTAAAGAGCATAGCAGTATCTTTTCTGTAACTTCATTGTAGGTATTGGTGAGCTGTTAGATCCCCTTGGAGCCATCTCTTCTATGCAGTGAACAAACCCCATCTCTCTGCTTCTCCTCACAGGCCTAGCACTCCAGCCCCTAATATCTTCTTCACTGAACTTGATTCAGTTTGTCAATGTCTTGTACTGGTGCGTTCAAAACTGGAGATGGCCTAACAAGCATTGATTAAACCTCGATTAAAGGGGGATCATCACTTCCCTTGATCTACTGGCTATGCTCCTGGTGATACGACTCTTTCATTCTGTTAGTTCTCAACGCTGCCAGGACACGCTGATGACACAATAGGTTTAGTTGTTGTCCAACAAGCCCCCCAGTCCCTTCCTGCAGAGCTGCTATGGATCAGTCCTCAGCTCTGATCAGGGGTGTAATTTCTTCCCTGGTGCAGGGCTTTACATCTGTTCTTGGTGAAATTAATTCTCATTGTCTCAGTTCCTAGTGTCTCTAGGTTGCTATGTGTGCAAAATTGATGAGTGTCTCTTCCCCCAGGTCACTGATAAAGATATGAAACAGGAGATGTCCCAGTATAGATTGCAGAAGAACTACACTTTCCAAGTAGAGTAGTAACCATAAGCCATAACCTTTTAAGCTGGATGATGCAACCAGTTTCTCACCCTAGTAGTTCACTCATCTAAATTGGGATGTCCCAACATAGATACAAGGGAAGTGCTGTTGAAACCCTTGTTAAAATCACTGTAGATGACACTCATTACTGCCCCCCCCATCCACCTACAGATTTACTCATTTCATCATAGATATCAATCAGGTTGGTAAAGGATGATTTATTTTTTAAGTACTAGTTGATCATTCCCAATCACCTTCTTCTCCTTCATGTGCCCAGAAACTGCTTCCAAGATCACATTGTGATTTTCCCAGGGACTGAGTAAAGGATCCCCAGCACTTAGCTGTCTTTCTGGGTTGTATTTTTTTGCCATCTTTGAAGATGGTTATGACTTTTTTTCTCTCTCCAGTTATTCTCTGGTTTCTGTGACCTTCCAAAGTGATAGAGAAAGTCTAGTTCACAGGGTACAATGAAGCCAGTTCATCAAGCAGTTCTCTTGGCATCTCTGGATGTGTCCCATCTATTTGGTCCTATAGACTACTAAGGATCAAAACTCAAGAGAATTTGACTTGATCCTCTTCCATTGCTTATAGTTCCTGTCCTCTTCCAATCCTGTATGCTTAGTCTCAGGGGAAGAGGAGACCTTGTCAGTGAAGAGTGGGGCAATAAATTACAGTCCTATTTGCATCTTCTGTTATTGTTTAGCAGCACCCATTTAGCACACACCAACCTCTTTTCTCTCACTTAAATACAAGTTAAGCTATCCCTATCCAGCCTGGATAAAGTCTTTCTTATCAGGATGACTAGCCTGTTTTAATTGCCTTTTTTTTTTTTTTTTCCCAGCAGTTATATGTAACAAGATGAAGCTGCCTTTTAATTTTTTATTGAATTATATGAAGTAGCATAACAAAGAACAGTTACGAAGCTGGATGTTCTGATAACAAATATATATATATATATATATATTTACATTGGTGCAAAGCTCTTCTAAAACCACCTTTGACAACAACCTTACTTCCCTATGAAACCTTAGAACTAACAAAGATGACACAGCTAGAGTGAAGTAATGACTTTGCACCTATGCAGTCTTCAGGATGATGCAATGACTCCTTGGTGCCACAGAGCAGCCTAAGAACAGGTCTGACGTGCTTCATAATTGGAATACTGCAGGATCAAAAAGTATAAAGGTGACTAAAAATCTCCAAGCTAAGCCAAGTCTTTCTGCAGTTGAAGATCTGATCCTATAACCTAGGCATCCAGATGCCAATGCCAAGGATTCACAAATAAAGACTTAAGATATAAGCAGCTAAAGCTTCAGTGAAAGCTTCACATTCACATTCTGAAAATTAAGTATGCTTATTAGCAATAGATTCCACACAAATGAGAAGGTAATGAGGGCAAGCAAAATGAATGGCTGTTTGCCCCTACCTAGCATCAGAAAAAAGACTGGTGGATCTGGTGAGCAGCTGAAGCTTCAGTGCCAGAAAATGACTCTGGTTATAGAGCAGAAGTCCTGCTATTTTGGCTGGCTCCTTTATATTATAGAAACAACAGCTTAATCCTAATTGGCATACATATCTTTTCTCCACTGATAAATAAAAGGAGCTCTGGAATGCTGTATGCAATTCATTTTAGCTTGTGTCTGGTATATATTGCTGGCATGCAGTGTGTGGTGTTTTGCCAGATGGCAGGGCTGGCATCTGCAAAGTTGCTCAGTGGGCATCTCACTACTACTTTTCATGAAGCAATGCTCCATTTCTTTCTAAGATTTTACACTAGGAGAGAAATGGCAGCCAAAGCCTATTCAGCTGTGTTTTCACCAGTGCAGACAGTAACATGCCACTCCTTGGCAACAACCTGCTGTAGTTTCAGCACCTAAATACATTAAGAAGAACCAGTCCCTTAGGAATGCCTAGGACATGTCTGAAAATGGGAATTCAGATGACTAAGGGCAATTACCAATAGGCTGCAGCAAATGTAATAGAAGAAAATTACCAGATACTTTCTCCCACTATCTGCTTTGCCCCTCTGCTGAGTACCAGGAATGGAATGCATATGTGCTTCTTGGCTGCTTAAATGCAAAGTCCTGAAGCTTAGATTAAAGATGCCTTGGTCAGCAGTTTAAACTAAAGCCCTCAAACTCCTTACTGACATGACTGAGATGTGGGTGTGTGTCCCAACCTGCCAGCTCTCCAGTGGGACCAGCAATCTTCAGTAGTGGGGAAACAGCAAACTGGAATAAGATAATATCTCACACAGCAGATCTGCAAAGTGTGTGCCAAAGACTTCAGTGACTTAGGTGCTTAAAGATGCATATAAAATGAGATGTTACAGAACTATACGTTTGAATTAAGGCATGTCTTTCACTGAAATCAACATATATTTTTGGAAAAATCTCAATAAGAACTTGTCTAAATCTTTAGTTCATTCAGTTTCTTAAAAACAAAACAAAAACAAACAAACAAGTCACAAGTGAAGTATGAACATGACTAAGGTTCAGAAAGACTGACTTAGACCTTTTGAAAATGCTTTCCCCAGTGGCAGTGGTTTGATACCACATTCCTGTTTATGGATGGAATTCTATTAGAGAATGAGATGCTGAAAGTAAGGGAAAAAATCTATTCAAAGAATTATTTTTAACCTTTAGAAGAGAAAGAAATGTAAAGTCTGTGTCTTAGTCAAAACAGATTGAATGTATGGATTAGGGATGAGAAGCAGTTCTACTTTATACAGAAAATCTTGTAGAAATCTATTTCATATTAAATTGCTGGTTGATTCTTTCCTTAAAAGTCCAAAAGCACTATTAGGTGCAGTGATTATAATTAATGGAAAGTAATTTGTAGATATCTAATCACGCTTCTTTTTAAAAAACGTTCAAAACTAATCTCACAAAACTAAATGCAAAATAACAATTGAAAAATGTGTCCTTTAGCCTTTAGATGAATTTAAATAAAAATGTGTATTGGATCTGCACATTAATAAAGCCTGTTAAGCTCAGTAGAATACTTTATATTCATCTGTGCTTCATCAAGCAGGTTCATGACCTCTGCAGAACTGCAGCAGCTCCCTCTGTTCTGAAAACCGCATGGGGGAAGATGGTAAATATTATTTTGTGATTAGAAAACGTTACTGGAACTGTCATAGAGAAATATTTAATGTGGAGTGTGTGGTTCAGGAATTAAAACATACACAGCAGGAAAAAAGGCAGCATGGGGCAAATTTTACTCCGAGTGACAGGCAAGTAAAATTTGAGGAACATCTATGACCTGGGAAATATTGTGCCACATAGATATCACTGAGCTCATGAAGATACTTACGCACCTGCATAACAAACCATATGAGGATTCATTGTTCTAGATGAGACAACTTGGATATTTTAAATTAAGCAGACAATTTAATATTGTGCTGAATTGGTATTAGAGAAGATTTTACTTGAGTCATTTTTCTCCCTGTCAAATAAATATACATCTAAATAACCAAATATGTTAAATTTATGCATCAAAAACATTTGATGAGAAGTATAGGAATGACTATGCTCTTTTTTTTTTTTTTTTAAAGGCAATAGAAAAGAATACATGATGCAATACTTATTAAAAACTCAATGTTTGTAGTCCCTTTTGCTGCTTTTCCTGCACTGTGTATGAATACTTGTACATATCCATGTGTACTTTACAAGTCATCAATCTGCCTTGCTCTTTTCACAGCTTACATACCAGCCCATCTTTTTAGATGTGAGAGCCAAGTGGGTTGGTCTAAAATATAAAAACAGAAGCCTGGTATTGTGTATCTCATTAAAAAAAGAAAGCATGGCAAGAAAGATAGGAATGTCAAAACAGCTCTTTAACAAAATCAGCTTCTTAAACATCCACAGGGCTGATTCTAAATCTCCTCTCCTCCCATTCAAATTACACCCATGCAGAAGGCACAGAAGACTCCTAGCACTACTTCAGCCTTTGCAAATGTTGCTTCTGATTTTATCTTTCATTGATTTCAGCAGGGGCAAGTCTTAACCATTATTTTTCAGTTTGAGTGTTTTAGTCCAGCTTGGTTATCTCAGTAATCTGTTGATATAACAATCACTTATTCTTGAGTATAATTTTTTCCCATAGGTGAAATATTCTTGATTAGCGTATTGTTGCCATATATTTGTATGACATATTCCATCACTATCAAATGGAGACAAAGGTAGTAATGACGCCTGTGTCAGCACACACCCACAATTGCTTATGCTCGAGTCCTTCTTATCTAGAAAATTCAAATCACTGTAAAGGTTCCCTGCAGCTAAATAGTGCTTTCACATAATTGCCAGGAAAGGGCTTCCTAAATTATAGGACAGAATAAATTATAGGAGAATCATGTTCCCTACAATCCAAGGGGGGAATTAACACAGTCTGTAAAGACTCCTAAAAGTTACCAGTCTGAATTTAAATTCTACATTTAAATGGAACTTGAACTAACTTCAGTGAAAAGATTATCTGATCTTGAGAATGTCTGTTCTGGAGAGGATTCACCTTGGCTTTCTAGACATTTAATAGAGTACTTGCATTAAATACCTATTAATTAATAACTAAAAAATGCAATTACCATTACATTTTCATTCAGATCAAAACTTAAACAAGAAAATAATATGAATCTCAGACTGTTTGAGTTATCTGTCCCTTCTTTAATCTGAGAGATTACTCAACAAAACCAATGTTCATTCAACAACATTTATGAAATCTGTTGTGGATTACCAATATCATCAGTTAAACCTGTTTCAAATTTATTGCTTTCATTCAGGTTAAATAATAAAAGAGTCCATTTGTACCACCACATGTATATACATGAATTCAGCTTTCATCATTCTTTACAAGTTTAATCCAGTGATTTATGGTTTTTAACACAGTTTTGGGCAAATCTGTTGAAGAAATTTAGCCAGACTGATAGAAGAGTTAGACTGGATTACTGTGATGTGTGCCATGTTTAAAACCAGCCTGTTTTGTTTGGAGAAAGAAAAAAGTCAAGCATTTTAACACTGTAACCCTGCTTGAGGTTCTAATCATTTTAATGGCTTTAGCAAAGGAGAGCAAAGTAAGGTTGGGAGAGTTCAAAGACAATGATCTTTATTATTAGAAATATGTTAGAACAGCAAAGAAGCAAAGCTGCTTTTTTCCTGCTTTTTCTTTAGTCACAGCTGGAAATAACACTGCTTAGATTAGAGTTTTTTGACATTTAAACAGTTATGGCAGCGGCTACATGTTAATTTTTTTAAAAAAATCATCTCTCTTTTGAAACTCTCTCTATCTACCAATGTTTAAAAAAAAATGCAAAAAATTAAATGTAAAACGCTTCTCTTATGTTTCATATCACAGCTAAATTTTTTTCATTTAAATTGAACTGAATTGAATTGAATGGGTGTAGAGCATAGCTGAGAGTTTTGCTAATGAGATACAAAGCTTTTTGCCTTTAGGTCACTGGTTCAAATCCAGGCAAGGCTAGAAACAGCTGAAAGCTTTTAACCACCTGATGGCTACGTCATATTTTTACATGAAATGAATTTGTCAATCAAAATCCAACTTCAGGAAATAAGTTTTCCCACCATAAAAACCACCATTGCACAATTAGAATTATTGCAGCCTTCTGAAAGGTCAAAAATTAATTACTCTTGCACCTCTAGCAGTATATTTTTTAGATGAAATGACTCTGTGTATACAGAGTGAAATATGGCAAAGCTTACATTGATGATAACTTTGCAACCATAGCTTTCATAGGTAGAAAAATCTTAAATGACTTTCCTTCCTTAAATCTCCTGCCTCCTCTCTCATAAGCACCAGCTCGTGTAGCATGTGCCCCTACACTGATTGACACAGATATGGAGGTACAACCCATCTCAATCAAATGATGGCTCCCTACCTTGAGGGGAAGAGAATATGCATGATGAAGTCAGAAAAGATTTTAATTTCCATGATAGTCAGCTACTAAAAGATATACCTTCTGAAAGCTTGGAAGGAATTTTAGTAGCTCGCAACAACTCTACTACAGTTCATGTGGCCATCTTTTTTTCCGTGTAAACAATTCCTCATTTCCAGGAACAATGGTCCTGCTTGAACAAAATTGCTTTTAGCGAGTGATAAATACGTATCTCTATTTCCTCCTACAAGCAAATGACAGAACTGGATATCAAGCCAAATAAAACTAATAATTTAAAAATTTTGCCTAACTGGGTGATCTCCTTATGTTTCAATATTACAAAGCTGCAAGAAGCTAAAACAATGAAAGAAGAGTGCGCCATAGGAGCCAAGTTCAACCTCAAGAACCAAATATAATTGTAGTACACATCCTAGCACTGAAACAAGGCCAGAATAATTTTATGGTGCAGATTATAAATTAAAGGAGACTGAAAGATTTCAGTACTTAAGGAATTGGGTTACCTTTTTTTTCAGATGCTTAAGGACGGATTCAGGTATTTACCTAAAAAACTAAGTTTAAATATTTTGGATAAAATTTCCATGATGTCACTGGCATTTAATGAGAGTTGGACTGGAGAAGTTTTGAACACAGAAAAGGGTTTGACAACCAGTCTTTTAGCCTTTCTTCTCTTCCTTTTTCTTCATTCAGTGTGAACTCTGCCAAGACACCCTCTTTTCTGTGGCACCCTTTCCCTTGCAGAAAACAGTGATTTTATAAATCTTAACAATAAAATATGTATATTTAAAAGTTTGGAAATGCACTCAGTGATGCCATTTCTGGGAAGGAGGGAGAAGCAATGTGTAACTTTAGCTTTTATCAGACAGACTGAAGCAAGTTAGAGTAATTAACATTTTGAATAATCTGATTATCTTTAGAATTGTACTGGTTCTCATCAAGAAACAAAAAAATATTTCTGCTTCAATGTTCTCTATTTCTTGTATTCTAAGTGAAAATAATTTCATGGGGAGGGTCACAGTTCACATTAATATACATGTCCGAAACAGTGTAAGTGGCCCTTAAAATGATGCAGAAAGCCTTTTCAAGGTTCAAAAAAAAAAATACTAACCTGTACAATGTGGTGATTTAGTCTTGAGGTATCAAATTCTGCAAAAGCTATGTAAGAAAACTTAGTGAATTTCCAGAAGATGCCTGAGAACAGAACACCCTCCCCCAAGAACAAAAAATTGGACTCTCAAGCTTTAAAAATCTTTGCTTTAGGTTTCCAGAAAGGGTATTTAAAGAACCAATGATGGCATTAATTTTATTTTCCATCCTGAGTTTGGATTTTAGTTGCTTTTATGTCTTTTAGAACTTTTTTTTTTTTTTTTTTTTTTTTTTTAAGACTGCTTAGTTTGTTTAGCTTTCAGCAAGCATTTGGCCATAACAAAATCTTATACTTTTACCAGAAGTCAGGGGAAATTGAAGACTGCAGAAAAACATTGGGATGTGCCTTGCACTTTAATTCCCAGGATGTTTACACTGCACGGCTAGCTCAGGTTATTGGCATCTACACCTAAACTAGCAGGTTAGCTCAGCCCAAGTACTTGGATTCCTACGGCAAGGCCTTTCCATGGTGTATGTCCTTACTATTTCCACATATCTCAAGGGCATACCAAATTGTTGTTTGTGATGAAATTCTCTAAAATTCATTCCTATTAAGAAAGCTCTCTTCCACTATGTGTGTCTTTGCACAGAAAATTTGTTGAACAGAGGCAGGCTAACAGCACTCAAAAGATCACGAGCATAGCACCATCCTGAGCAAAATCCAGCTTGGTCCTTAACTTAGATCCCCTACATTTTACAATCAGTGATGGAAATTGCTGTGAACAGGGACCTAAGCTCTTTGCTTAATATGAAAGAAGGTGAGCACAGTCATGTGCTGGGGCTGTAGATGACTGTAAAGACAATATAATTAGGGAGAAATTGTGGAGAGTTTAAACAACAAGGATGAGTTCTGAAAATCAGTCAGTTATATCAATAAACTAGCAGAACAAATCAGTTCAAATAAGCTGCAGAGGCAAAGCACAGCTGGAACAGCCAATTGATTCATTGGGTCATGATGCACTCATTAGATCAACCTCGTCCCAGCTTTTCTCAGCTCTGCTTACTGAAGCTTGGAGACCTCCCTAGAGGTGCCTCAATTCACTAAGGCCTTTTCCAGTCATTCCTTTTTTTTCCTTCTGCTCAGTGGAGGAAAAGCATTTGCTTTATTAAAGGCTCTCTGTACCACTAAGAGGGATAAATTTGTCTCCTAGACCCTAAAAGCAAGATTGAACTTTTCACTGTAGTCATGAATAAGGCATAACATGTAATAGCAGTGTATTTTCCAAGACTAGAATTTTAAAAATAAAAGATCACAGTTTTGTGGAAGATTTGTAGCAGGATGGAGCAGTTCAGAGACAGGCTGTAGCCAACAGGATATTGCAGTGGTCCCTTCTATAATTGACATAGAAATACGACTTTTCTGTTGCTCAGAAATAAATAATTCTTCACTTTCTCTCTCTTTGCTACATAAAAGCTACACTGCTGTAGTTGAAAAAGTCAGCTTTTTTTTTTGTTTGTTTGTTTGTTTGTTTTTCCCCACTCATCTGGCTTGCTGGCTGCCCTAATCAGCTAAAGAAGAACAGTGCCTATACAAGAGAGGGAAAAGAGTACTGGTATGAAGGCCAGGCTCATCCTTCCTTCTTTCTACCCAAAGAAGAAATGGATGTGAGGAAATAGCCTGGCTCAGAGTACAGCCTTTAGTTTGGACAGCTGGAACAAGGAGGTGAATGCACAGCATTTTGTTCCCTTACTTGACTGAATAAGCAGGAGTACAAGTCACACAGAATAGGCGTAAGAGGCTATGAAAAGAATTTGGCCACAATTTCCATTTTCCTAAGAACTGCAAAGATGAGAGCAAATGAAATTTGGAACGATGATGCATTGTGCTCTCATGTCTCTAAAACCTTGGAAGTTTTACTGACAAATTGCAAAGATTTCACTGGAATCCAGCATGCTGTGATGAGGAGACCTTGCTTTCTAAACATGAATGCTGAAATTCCATGCTTGAAAGAAGGACTGACAACAGACAGACAGAAAAAAAACTAATAGACTGCTTCTTGTCAGCCCTTTGGGATTTTGTGCATAGCAGTTTGGCATCCCTTACCATTTCAGTAAACTGAGAAGAAGTGTAGATTTGAAAACTGAGAAAGGGCTTTAAGCAAACTTGTCTGCAAATCTCTGACAAATTTTTCATTACAAAAATTTGGAAATGTGGCTACTAAGGTTAGCTAAAGATGTCTTACTGACAAGCAGAACCATTTCTTACCCATATTCTGTATGCAGTATTGCCTGCATAAGGTGTGTACTGGTGGTAAGAGTGATAGCATTAAGAACAGCTGTGAACATTGATCTGCTTGGCTGCTCCAGGAAGAACAGAGAAGTTTCTAATAGTTGACTCCACAATTAGTACCACCTGTCTGGGGCTTCTCACTTGTACTGACTCTTCAGCAGCCCACTTAATGAGAAGGGAAGGGATTCAACAAGACTCTTTCTGAAGTTAATGAAACTACCCACACTAATGCGACCACAATTTGGGTGTCAAGCAATAGAATAAAAAGGATAATTATATATTATCTCCAGTCTGGATGACAGGATGTTTACTAGACTTTCTGAATTTCATTCAATGAGTGTACGTGCTTTTAACATACACACGCTTGCTCATCCACGCTTGCTTATTGTGGTGAGTATATGGACCACAAAGTGAGGTGCTGGAACAGCCTCCACCTTTGTTGAGAGAAAACTGCCTTTGCACTGCATCTCCCCAGCGTTCTACCAGAGGAGAGCAGTTAAGGTTATGGACTGATGTATAAAAGACACACCAACTATATGGGGAAGGAATTAGCACGCACACTAACTACACAGCTCTGGTCCATTAATGGTTTTGGCTGCAGTGAGTTTGCCAGCAGATGTTAGGCTTCAAATAGTTGACAGCACAGCCAGGGACACCTGTCTTTGACTTCTCACCCTTCATTCACCAATTTAATGCAAAATTTGACCTTGTGTCCTGAATATGCCTGCACACATGAGCATAACCCTTTGCTTAATACACCCGTTCTCTGCAACCAGATGTTTTAATACAGCCAACACTATTTAAAACAACACAAACATATCTCATTATTGTCTGAGGAGACAAATGGGTCTCTGTATAGCACACATTTATATTCTGCAATAAAATTGGCACCTGGCATAGCAAAAAGGATATCAGTGTGCACGTTGCACAGCTTTATGGACTTCATGTGAATAATGCAAAAAGTATTAAATGAAAGAAGCACTGAAATTACCACTGCTGATAATTTTTCAAGAGTGCAGAATAATTTCTTGAGAAAACAAGAGGCACTATTCATTACACTCTATCACATGAGCTCTGTGTTTTGTTTTTTTTCCCCCCTCCTGGAATTAGTTTTGAAAAATTCAAGGATCCCAGCTGTTTAATAATGACGTTGTTGTATTCATGCAAATCCCTCAGACCTTATGTCAACATTTAATTTTACAATAAATATAAAAATAAGACTAGTCGCATCTGTACTCCCCTGGGTTGTTACTGACAAATCATCCAAAACATCCCTCTCCCTCTTCCCTCCTGAACATCCTTGTTGTTTTAGAGGTAATAATAGTCAAAAGGAAAATGTTAACATTCGTGTGGTGTATTGAGAGAAGTTTATAGATATTGACAGTAGTGCTCACGAAACAGATTATATCAAAACACCAAATATATTACCTTTACCCCAGTGGTAAGCTTCTGTAAATTGAAGTCAAATATGTAATCGTTGAACTCTGTAAGGATGCTAAAGGCAGCATAGGAAGGACTTCAAGCACTATGGATTTAGAGAAGGAACTGTTCCTGCTAACCATTTACTCTTAATAAATTTTAGAAAAAATAATTACTTATTTATTGAATGACACTTTGAAAAGGATTTATAAATTGAGCTGCTTAAAGAATGCAGCATCTATAACTTTATCTGAATGTTTTGCTGTGCATTGACTACAAAATAAAAAGTGAAGTGCATTTGGTATGAACCAGCTGTCTAAAAACAAATGCCTTAAAACAAATAACTTGTGGAAGAAAACAAGGCTACAGGTAGAGTAAATACAATCGAGAAAATTCTGAAAAAATTATAAATAAAATATGGAATTGTATCAAAATACATGGAATTTTTAAAACACAGTAGAGCATTTAATAGCAAAAATCCCATATAAATCTTATTCTTCATGCAGTCTAACAGGAGTTTCCTGTAAGAATATATTCATTTGAAATATGCTAGATGTTCCTCAACTGTCAACACAACAGACTGTTAGGCAGGTAGTTACAAAATCACGCCTGATTCTGACCTTCGAAAATCTAAAGCAACATTGGTAGAACTGCATACTTCAATAGATGGAGAAGGCTAAAACTAGGCATGTTGGAATCAATGAGAAGCATATCAGAATCCCCTATATGGCGGCATTAATGAAAAACAAAACAAAACATGTTAAAACACAGGTATTGCTGGTAGCCACAGACAGCCTCAATGAAACTCATTTCACCACATCTATGGAAACCTTACTATTGATGTTCAAATGGGTCTGTATTGTACAGATGCATAAAAAGATGCATAAAAAGATGACCTTCACAGGAGGTTTGAAAGGTTTCATCTTTCAGGCAGCTAGGGACCAAATGGGTGAGTAGGCTATGGGAGGGACAGCAAGGATGTTTCTTTTGGCTTGGCCCAATGTAAATTCAGCATGTGTCACAAAGAGTCTTAAACTCTAAAGGCTCATGCAAAGACACGTCTGCTGTTTCAACCCAAAGGCTGTAGCAATAGCTGAGCACCATCTTCTTCCATGCTTTGGAAGAAGAATCTATCCCACACACTTCCACATATCTGAAGCTAGCAAAGTCTTTTCTTTCACTAACTCTCAGTTCAAAATATCAGCACTTACCTTAAAAAATACCTTGTAACGACTTTCCTTTCTGGCTTCCTACTGCTCCCCCAGATACTCAGTGTTCACTATGCAGACTCTGCCCTGCACTGTGCTCCTTTTGTCTCTTTGCAACTTCATACTCTTCCAAGCCGCTGCCTCTGCCTCAAGCAGTCAACCCCTTTCCACATTTCCCTAGTGCATCCAATGACCTCATTCCCCCTCCTTCACCTCCTCATTTTTTTCCTTCAGTTTTCTTTATCTTCCCATTCCACCTCTCACCATTGCTTGAGAACAGCCCACTGCCACTCCTTTCCCCTTACCAGTATTACTAAAGAAATAAGAAAAGTATTACTAAAGAAATTAAAGAATTAAGCTAAGGAAAATAAAACATTTCCCAGCAAACCTTTTTTGCTTTTTTCTGTTTTCACACTTTTTTTTTTTTTTTTCTCCGCAGAGATATACCCATGATGACAGTGGCTTTACTTACTGTGTGATTTGTGCTGATTAGATTAGATTGTAAGATGTCAGGGATAGAGGCCCTGTATTGCCTTTTATCTGTGAAATGCCAGGCATGTAAGTATGTGTTATAAATGAAATAATAATAAGACAATAATGAAGACAACAGTTGTATCTTTGTCATATCATCTGACTTAGAAATGCTATGAAAGGTTTTGAACAGGACTGTGTGAAAGGGTAAGTTTATCTTTCCACTTCTGTGTAGCCTGTGTCCCTGAGGAAGTGCTCAATACTAATGAAAAGCTGAATAGTTTCTCTAAAACCTTAGGGATCTTCTATCAGCCATGCCACATGCCCCCCTGTTTTTTAAGTCATCTTACTATTTTTATATCATTCACTATTCTCTATTTTACTTTCAACTTCCACTGTATAAATGACAGTGTTCAAGTATTATCTTCTGTGATCAGAAACCTATATAACACATATTTTATGTATATAAAGAAAAATATATAAAGAGTACATGAGAGATTACAGATATATCTGATTCTTAGCTGTGAAAATATTTCAAATGAATTGTAAAAGATGTAGGTTTTGGTGGATCACTAGTGATTTCTAAGCAGCATCTTTAGTACTGTTCTATTGGAACATCGATTCCTACAGTTACTTTGGTACCTAACAAAATCCTCATACTTGGGCCTAGAATGATAAACCTGATCTTATAGACACCTTTAAGATACTATCAAAACACTGGCAAACAATCCAGTAACCCAATCTGCTCTGGAAAAAAAAAAAAAAAAAAAAAAAAAAAAAAAAAAAAAAAGTATGTAAGAGGAGCCCCAATACCTGTTAAAAAAGCAAGTGAAATGAATGTCTTTATGTCTTTGAGGGAAGCCTGGTAAACTTGAATCAGATATCCCAACCTACTTATTTTATGTTTGTTCTTTTCATTATTTAAGACTTAGAAGAAGAGAAATAGTCAAGGCAATCAAAGCAGGAGCCCAGTTTTTAAAATGAAAGCTTTATAGCTGATCCGAGGCCTGCAGAAATTGTTCTTGCTTTAAGTGAGAGCACATTTTGCAGCTCATTTACAGCTGTGTAAGAGATCATAATTGCATAACTTGCCCTGCATTGTGAGTGCACTGGATCACCACACAAAGATGCAGCGAGACCAGTACTAAATTATTTCCTCCTGCAAACACACAGTATGCAGCGTTTGTACCTGGCAATCCCTGCAAGCGTGGTAAGGCCCGGAAATCAGTACACCTGTCCCAATTCCCAGCAATGCTCCTTGGAGCAGGTGCACCAAGTCTATGGCTTAGAAAGCCTCTTCACACCTGCACCTCTTAACTAACGACCCTTTTTGTTTTCTCCTTTTTTGATCTCTTGAGTGTGAGAGGATGCTGAGGCAGCAGACAGGCAGGTGTGGCAATCCCAAGGAGAGCAAAGGAAGGACATGTGCCTGGGTACATGCCTGCCAACAAACCATTGATTTTGTCCTTTATCTTTTTGCAGGTGAGTTCTTGAGGGACTAACAAAAACATCTGCATTTTTAGAAGCTTGTGATTTCACTGGAACCTTGCATGTTTCTATGTAGGTAGGAACAACCACAAAACCTTTGAGCTAATTCAGTTAATTCTTGCATTTATTTATACCTGATTTTAAGTGTTTTCTCAAGTGCTCAAAGGAAGTCAGTACAGCATGATGTCCGTGGGTACCAGTACAAGTACTCTCAGCTGAGAAGACTGTTATTTGGATCAGGAGCACTGTGAAGGAGCAGAGGAAGGCTGTCCAAATGGGCTTGAGAGCTTTCAAACCCCAGAACTGGTCAGTCAAGCAAGCATTTGAGGCAGACAAATACAGCTTGTTTCATTTATTGCATACAAATAATCTTCTATGGAATTTAGCTTTTCCTCTGCTTATAACCCTTCTGTAAACTGATCCTAAATTGTGGGTGTGTTTACAGTATTCAAGAGTAATATTGAGCAGTAGAAATAAACAGTCTTCCTCTTGTGTGTCACGCATAAATTCCTGAATTTCATTACTTGTTCATTATTCTGTCTGGGAGCCATGTAAAAATCTTTGCTCTTAGTAAGCTAAAATATTTCACACAGAATACTGAGGCACAGGACACAATCAACAGTGTGCAACAAATACTTCCATTTACACAAATACTTGTATTTTTACTGAGAAAACCCATTTTACAAATAGGTATAAGGACAAAAAAATCTCTATAGCTAATAGCAATAAGAAAGCTGCTAATGTGGTTTGGCTGGAAAACGTTCTGCATTCAAATGGATGTTTGTGCTCACAAAGTTATTGTTGTGTGATTAATGTATAAGATCCTATGGGCAGAATAAGTCATATTTGAAATAATCTGAATGGATTCAGTTTAAAGTCATTTGCCAATAACTTGTAATCAGCATATAGTCTTTAACAATGATATTGCTGAACTTTGCCCATAAACCAATAAGCAGTTTAAGACCTACTTATATTTCATAAATTAAACATTATCTGGATAAATACATGTCAATGCAGAAGCATTTGTGTCTTGTATCTTTTCCTTGGTTTAAATGGGTTCATCCAATATCAGTTAGGTAGTGAACTTTGAAGCAGAGTCCACTGTAATAATAGTAAAGTTTAATGATGCATAACTTTGTGAGACTGACAAATTCCCAGCCAAAGTATTGATTCCTGGAGAATTTATGAAGCACAGGCTCTATTCTATGTCATTATGGTCCATTTTTGGCTGAAAGAATCATGTAAAATAGATTTTTAAATGAGTGGTAATAGCTAGACATAAAGAAGGTATTGATGTGTGTCATGAAGGGTGAAATAGCATGCCAGGTAAAGGCATATAACAAATTGAAAACAACAGTGCTAAAACTCCTACAAATGTAAATTTGTTTTTAGTTTTAATCAAACCTTTGTTTCAGTAAGTACAAATTTTGCCACAGAACTGAAAAAAAAAAAAAAAGCCAACCCTTTTAAAAAATGTAATTATTTACAGTTCGATTTCATGCTTCACTTTGGAATGTGTCTATAAAATGCATATCTCACTTACAGACATGTTAATCAATATGAATTGTGTACTACATTACAACAAAACTACATCTGAGATTATTAGGGAAAAATCAAATGCACATAGTTCTGCTTACTCGAGCAATACGTGAAAATTAATAGCTTGAACCTCTGCAGAACTGGCTGGTAGAAGACAGGACACCTTTTTTTTTTTTTTTTTTTTTTTTAAATAAGGAGAGTTTCAGTAATACTATCTGAGGTATTTTCTGATAAAGCAGAACCAAATTACAGCACAGACAACACTTGGAACAGGAATAAAATGAGAACACAGAGAAACTGACAAAAGGATGGGGAAAGAGAATTGTTGATTGGATTACTGGGGCTTCACAGAAAAGTAACACTGCATTTTAATTGCATTCCAACAACCTCTTTTTGATCTAGAAAGAGGTCACCTAGGTCTAACAATGCAAGGGACCTTCATAGTCCAGACGTAAATATATCTCCCACACACCCAGAAGTGCCCTGAGAATTAGCTAAATCCTCCTCAGAGCAGCTGCTTTTCAACAATTCAGGAGTTTATCGGCCTAATAAAAAAAAAAAAAAAAAAAAATAGCTGGTAGGAAAAAAGGCTGACAGTCTCAATAGGCTCTTCTGTGGCCTAGTGGGGCTGAAGAACTCTTCAAGGCCTTAGTCAACACTGAACAGAGGGCTCTGAACTGGCACACTCATCTGCACCACAAACAAGCAGCAAAGCCCGGAGAGAGGTCATTCTTTGCATAAATGGTTTTCCCAGGCAGAGTGCAGGCAGATTCAAAGCAAGGAGGATGAATCCAGGTGCAAGGTTAGAACAGAAAGACTTTCAGGCTCAGAGAAACAGGGAAAAACTGAAGTTCCCACCTGTAATATAATCTAATAGTAGCACTATCTGCTTCTCTGTTCCAGTTCAAATCACTCTCTGTTTTGTTTTTCTGTACATTTGCTAGGGTTTGTAAAAGCAGTCATCATGTCTCAAATGCAGCATGTTTGTCTGAGGTTTAAATTTCGAGCTCCTTTTACAATAGTTTCAAGAATCAGTTTGGCTGTACTGTAAGCATGTATAATGATTTCACAGTCTTATTTTTGTTATATTTGTTATTCATTTTAAAATTATGTTTTCACAGGCTATCTTGTCTTAATTCGTAACTCTTTGCCGATTACCAGTGTAAGACAGGCTTTTAAAGTTGCTGTAATACAACTTTCATGTGTTAATGTGCAAACTTGTAGTATACCTAAGTGTTCATAATTATTGTACCTGACTGCAGCAAATCAACTTTACTAAAACAAACTGTCCTTTTATCAACTACATTAACTGCTGAAAAGGGTAAAATAAGTCTATTTAATGGCATATTAGATTCAGTAAATAAGCTATTCCACAATTACTAGCTCTCTTGATGACAGGCGTCCAAAGAACCACCTTTGATCACTGTCAAGGCCCCACAAAATCATATGAACTATGATAAATACCTATAATTAACAGCATGAAGTTATTTCTGACCTACAGCAAAGGGATGACATCATATACAGCAGAATTTTTAGGCTGTTTGCTTACTGATCTGTGTGGTTCATTTGTGCTTTAAGATTTCTGGACTGATTTTCTAAACTTCATGCATGCGTCTACATGTACAAAAAGAAATCTGTAGCATAGTCTTAATTTTCTCGTATAATTACTGCAATTTGCACATGCAATTCTGTTACCTTTGCAATGCTACTGTCCAGTTTTACACCTAACTGGTCCCAGGAAAAACAACGCTCAAATTAAATGCACGGTACTGAGCTAGTTGTATATTCCTAGATCTTTGTTGTTAGCATAGGTCTACAACATGTTTTGTATTACAACAGAGAAATAATGTAGCTGGCAAAATAAAAACTTATTCCATGTTCCTCACATGCCCCAAGTTTCACTAAGAAAATGCTGTGGGACCTTGTCCCTCCCAGGCTAAGCTAACTCGGATACAACAATTCAAGTGCATGCAAGCAGACAGTTCATACACATCAACAGTCTGTGGATGTAAAACTCCAAGTCAATTATTTGTGTGTGTGGGCTCCCAGTTATTTTTATGCAAACCCACCTTCACTGGAGTTATCATAGATTCATATTTCTGTAAATAATATCAAGGTCCATATAATTTTAAATCACACTGTAATGCATTAAAAGTTACTTTCCTGGTCCTTGATATATATATATATATATATATATAGTTACAGGCTGAAAAGTACATACAGCTGGAATCAGAACATTCTAAAGAAAAATTACATGCTCTCTGAACATCAGCTGATGGCCCAGCACAGGGTGCATTGGAAAATCCTCCTGACTGTATGTAGCAAGTACAGCAGTAATTTCAGCAAGAGAAGCAGTCAGATAAAAGGCATGGTTTCAAGGCGTCAGTAAAAAGAAATGGCTATTTAAAGATGCCAGTGTTGAAAACAAAAAGTGTTTAAATATTTCTTTGTCTTTGTAAAGCTATCACTTTAAAACAGCATCCCACCATTAACCTAAGAAATGTCCCTCCAAGTTTCCATTGCTCTATATTTCACACCTGGCCTTAAATGAGCAGTGCCCTGAGTCACTGCACCAGAATGTCAATCTTTCACTTCCACTTTGTGCTTAGCCAGACTTTGGGGCTGCACCAATGTAGTGCAACCTTGAAACCCTCTACCCTTCACCATGGTCTTGTCACTCAGTAGCACCAAGGCAGCATAATGGTGCCTGAACATGCTCGATCCTTGTTGTTACAGCTGGTTTTGGAAATGCAAGGCCTGAAAAAGGGTGGCTGGCTGGGAAATCCTTCCTACAAAACAAATTTTGTTGAGTATGCTGGGTCACTGATTTCATTCATGTTGTATTAGGTTTAGGAGAAAACAAAAATGACCTTCACTGAACAGAGCTGCTTTTAGCTGCAACTACAAATCAAGGCCACCGAGCAAAGGTGTAATTCCTAGAGCTGCCAAAGAGAGGAATGCCGTGCATTTCCCAGGCAAATACAGCCTTTTTAAAAGAAAGATTTCTTTCCATCCAGATTCAGAATTGCAAAATATTAGCTTCAGTAGAAAAATATTATGTAGTATTCTCTTTGATATATGTTTACTTCACATTATGTGAAATTACTTTTGTGGAAATAATGTAAAATAATGTTTCCCAATGGATAAACTGTTACTGTTATGAATGGATATAAGCACACTGCTTTCTGAAGGAAGAGCAGGTCACAGCTTACCTAACACGATTCATCACAGAGGTTAAAGGGAATGATTGCTTTCTGCATGACCAGCTTTGCTCTGTTATTTGTCATATATACTGCTCTCACCAAACTGGAATGCAAGATCTAGAGGCTGATATAATGAGATCTTCTTTGATTATATCACTGTATCAAACTATAGCCTAAGAGACAGACAGGATGTACATCACAGCACAGCTGATCCTTCAATCCTTTTTTACAATGTTTAAGCTATGTACAATTATAGCAAACATCTGTTAGGTGTTTTGAATGTGAAGACCTGTGTAGAATGTTCAGTGTAAAGGACGGAATAGTTGAATATGAGACATCTAGCCCATTTTTGTTTTGCTATTGAGTCATAAAGGTACAAGCTATAAACTGCCAAAAATAAAAAAGCAATTATAACTATAAAAGCAATAGAGCAAATATAACAAATAATATTTTATAATACCATAAAGCTAGTGTTAACTTAAGCTGCCTACCAACTTATGTGAAACAAATTAACAAAATTAATTTGAAATTATTTTTTATATATTTTCTTAAGTGTGTTGAACTCAGGCTCTGTACTGAGTCTGAGACAGTAATTTGGGAATATACAAAGATTACTTTTTTCTTTATATTTCAATGTAAATTCTTTATATCCCTAACGTGTGGAACTGTTGCAACAATAGACAATAAACTACTGAGAATTGGGTATTCCAGTATGTGTATATTCCCGAAAGGTACACACTCAAAGAACTGTATAAACATTCACTCAAAGCATATGTATGTACTTTTGCATGCATAAGTAACATAGCTACACAATATTCTCAAATACATAATACAAAATTCATAAAAACTTTGTATTTAAAAATAAAGTCTGATCACCACCACTTTAAAGCTATTTATGTGAAACAGAGCATTCTGTTTTCTCTGATAAGTGGAGCACTTGGATGTGCAGGGTTCTCAGTTCTGTTTCTTCATCTTCAGTTTAGTACAATCTCTAACTTTTACTTTATTTATGAAGCTATATTCCATATATACCCTTCTGCATAAAGAATACCAGCTACACTCCTTCACCGATATCTGTATCTATATGTCAATACAATGGCTTTGTAATGAATGTGCTTTAGGACGTGTATGTGTTATGGGGGCCAATTATCTTGTCAAATGTAAGACATACTGAAGAGAAAAAGAGTGCAAATTGCACTCGATAGCCTTAAAAGCAGTACTCTGCTTCTAACATCTTACACATACCGCTGGAAATGGTCCAAAATGAACTCTTCCCTGAGGTCTGCATTTTGTGCACGATAAGGAATAATCAGTCTCATGTTATATAAATGCAGGTGACAGACTATATGCTACAATAATGCAGATATAAACCAAATTGATGATACAAAACCCTCTATTAGATGTAGATTAATGTCACTAAACATTATTTTCCAAAGGTCATGGTCTCCAGCATACTTCTGTGTTTGGCAAAGCTACATTATTGATAAAAAAGCTCCCACTCAAATATTATCGAAGATGTACTACACTGCTTGACTTGTATTTTTTTTTTCAAAGATAACATTATATCAGTCTGTCTGCAAATCTAACACATTAGTTTCTGTTACTAACCACTCAAATATATTTAGGCCTTAAGAAAAATATAAATAAATCTTAACAGAGCACACACTGATAAAGCTTATTAATGACAAGAACAAGCTTTTCAAATGCAACACTGTATATCCATTCTTAGGAAAGGATGGATTGCATGAATCAAAAAATGTGCCAGACCAGTGAAAATAGCAGCCTTGGCGTGCAGAGCTCCACCCACCGTCACCCCCTCTGCTAGATGCTTCACACTTGT
Source organism: Aythya ferina (assembly GCF_964211825.1). Lineage (NCBI taxonomy): Eukaryota > Metazoa > Chordata > Aves > Anseriformes > Anatidae > Aythya > Aythya ferina. The sequence continues at coordinate 20,070,394 of NC_140304.1, forward strand.
CTTTCTTTGGCCACAAACAAGGCTGTGAACATCCTTCTACATAACACGGACCTCCCGGACAAAAGACAACAAGCGCCTACCATAACACCTCCAGGTGTGAGACGGACTGAAGGCATGCCAAGCTCTCAGTTATTCACTTCCAATCAAGCAGCTGCATCTCAGTTCCCAGGGCTGCCTGAGAAGCCAGAACAGCTCTCTCACTGTTCCTGTTCCTATGAGCAATACCTGTCCCTTATCTCCACCTAGGACATTAGGTACATCCAAGATCAGGACAAGTCAGAAGGGAGGGATTTAATTCTTATCTGTTTGAAAACTACTGCAGTAATTTACCAGTGTAAGAGGCATCTTTTCGATATCTTCCCGTTCCTCATTCCTTGGAACTATAAACTTCTCTGAAGTGGCTAAGAAGCTTCTTTCATTCTGTGCTCCCTGTCTCTGCTTTGTACATGACTACAATTAAGAACTATGGTCTCACATCAACTAGATGTGCTGCTGCCTCAGTTCAAGCCCAAGATAGGCAGTCTGATAATCCACAGACTGTGAGCAGCAGGGAACTTGCAGAGTTTCATGTGAAAGGTCAGCACACCTCTGCAACACAGGCTTAGGAGTCTCATCAAGGAAATATTCATAGTTACTGTCAGTTATCAGTGTTACTGCAGGTTTAATTGTTGTCAGAGCATTCAGAGTTTCTATGTGGGTGACTCTAATTGCTGTTGCATCAGAACAAATAAACAATTCGTAAGCAAAGAACTGTGATTCCATTTAGACAAATATTACTGAGTACTGAAGCAGTCTCCATTGTACACTTGTATCTATGGAAGGATTCTAATTGTTTTATATTAAACATTAGCAATAACCTTCCTTTTTGAATCTACAGGGAATAAACAGAACATTTCAAATTACTGAAGTTTCATTATCTGTTACTTCATTACTTTCATTATTTGTGGACACTAGTATGTCCACAAGTCTGATGCACCTTCTTCAGTAAATAACCCTGAATTAATTTGAAATAGTTCAAATTAATTATTGTAATAAGCAAATTTGAACTTCAATTTGATATTTTGCATGTGTGGCCTCTTCTTACATTGATGTTAAAGAAAAAAAATGAGGTTCTTGGAGCCCGACTATCTGCTGACTTTTACTTTTCAGCATTTGTCTTGAAATTTTTCAAGGTTTTCTCTTATCTATGTTAGCTAGAATAATATGAACTAAGAGGTTTAGCCTTAGAAATCAAAATCAAAAGAATGTCAAACACATTTTACTAAAATTTATAATTTCTGTCAATATGATGACGGAATGGGAAAGATTGGTTTAAAAACATATTGTAAAAAGTAGAAGTGAAAGTAAAGAGTTAGGAAATACCACTGTGAAACAGCAAAATGAATTCCTCTGAAGATATCTCACTCATTTTTTTCTCTAGATGTCCCACCCAGCTTCCTGATCAGAGCAGTTACTCTGACAGAAAAGTGAAATTCAGGCTTCCTAAGCAGTGTGTTCACAACTACACTATATCAAGAATTGAGCTGGTCTCAAAACCTTTCAGTGGATTGCATTCATCTCTGCACATGGACGTATAGCTAGGGAAAACCAGATTTAATCTTGAATTCACATGCATCCGTTTAAAAAAAAAATAAATCTTAAAAATAAAAACTAAGGCTGACCATTTAGAGCTTTAGAAACAGATTTTAGCCATCTTTTGCGAAGGTTTTACTTTGATGATGGATGTGAAGATCCAGAAAAGCAGTTTTAAATAATTGATGGGTGTGGGATAGAGTGATATTATCCAAGAGGAAGGCTTCACAGTCTAGTTTAGGAATGAGTCAGGCCAACTGAAGCCAAACAGACTACACAAACTCCACCTTAGTGACTAAGGCTTCTTTGTAAAATCTGCTAGTGTTAAGTTTTCCACTGTAATTACATCTCTTCTTCAAATAAACAATATGATGCTCATCTAAAATAAATTAATGTGTTATTTCATCTAGTGCATTTGGATCTGGAGTAGTCTCCTTGAGGAAGCAATTGTTGCTGCTTTACTTGAGCAGACCGTATTTCTTCAATGGTGGTAGAGAGGAAACGTTCTGCCTACAACATCCTGGCATAGTCTCTACTGTTAAGGTAAAAAGAAAATGCAAACCTGAAGGACAACTCCCCTTTTTTTTTCTTTTTTTTTTTCACCTATGAACAATAAAATGTATTGCTGTCTGTGATGATATTTCTTCATTCCTCACAGAGCAGCAGTACTTAATACCTCCTGACAATTACAAAAACGAGTAAGTCAGGATTGTCCTGAACTGGATTGTGCTGACATACAGCTGAGGATAAATTTGGCCTTGATGAGTCTCTCTTTTCTCAACAGTTCACATTGTTTTTATTCAGTTTGTGTGTGTGTGGCTCTCTCTCTTCTTTTTTTTTTTTTTTTTGCTTAACCACACCAGGGGATTATTTTGATTCCTATAGGCTGAGCCGGAGAGATCCATCAAAATGAAAATTATTTTTTGGTGTACTGACTGTTATTTGTGTGTTGCATATTGGTACTCATTCCTATATCCTCTTCCACTAAGACTATGACCCTGAAGAGACCTCCAGTGTTTCCTGTATTTCCAGCATCCCTACCGCCAACATCCATTTCCAGGGCCATTAAATCAGTCATTAAAACTTGCTCTTAGCTATATCTTACGGCACAGGCACACACTGAATACGGCCTTTGCTTAAAAGGACACAGGACACTGGAGAACTACAAGCCTATATGATTTCTTTAACCATCTAGTTTTGGTCAGGAATTTGGCCAAAAAAATCATTGACCACAGTTCAAAGTCACTGGTCAGAAAATACAGGCAAGTAAAGCCTTTGAATTCTTCACAGAGTGGGTCTCATTCTCATTTCCTGTTACCGTGTTGCACATACTCTGGGTAAGGAAAATACAGTTAAAACATTAATTTCTTCATGGGAAATGGTAGTTCAACTTCACATAACTTTCCTGCTTGGTATTTTTCTGGTTTTATTTGTTGTTGATGGTGGTTGTGTCTGTGTGTGTATGCACCTAATCTTTGTAATATTTCAGAAAATCTTTCCAATCCTTCTGGTCTCTTTTAGTGAGCATCTGGTTAAGTCATTCTAGGGCTCACCTGTGTTGTATTAAACTTGACATACTACAGAGTCTTGGGAAGTGGAAGCCAAAACACGAACCATCAAAACCATCACAGCAATAGCTATTTCTATTTTATGTAATTTAGAAAACATCAGAGATAATTAAAAAACAACAATAACACTCCCCCATCCCTCCACAAAATGGCTTGTAGCAGGCAGTAACTTTTCCTCCTCTCACAAGTCCAGAAAAGAAAAATCACCTTTGAAAATCCTCTTTAGCAGCCTTTTGTGGTTACTCGAAATTATAAATCATGGACTGCCCAGCAAACATATATATGCTTCTTTTCATAATGTCTGATTCAACAATCTGTCATCTGGCAAATCTCCCACTGACTTCAATGCACTTTTACCTACGCAAAGTCCAAGTAAAGAGTGCAGAATACAGCCCATAAGCTTTAAAAATACACTAAGTACCTTTGAGAAGGATAATCTTTCTCTCCTTATATATCCAGTGCCAAGTTGGACCTGGCACCAACAGGGTTTTTGCTATTAGCAGACAATGGGGACTAGATTAAAAATAGTGTAGCCATGAGAAAGCAATGATTCTGATTAAGTAAATTCCATTGAACTCTTTCTAGTAAGCATTATTCAGGTCATGAATGCTAATTTGTCCTGCAGGGGGCTGTGGGTAATTACCCTGAAAAACTATCAGCTTTATTGAGTTGCTACAAAATAGTATTACTGAATGGAATGCACTGTAAAGGGAGACAACCTTGATATATACGCCTCTAGAAGTAAGCAGTTTTTTCCTGAAGACACCATAACCTGGATCAAAATCATAGTGACTTTGGATTAGGGTATGTTTGAGGCTGCTTTTATGTTTCCATTAAATAAAATTAACATGCAAAAATATGCATCACAGAAGCACCACTATGACACCTAGAGCAAATTTAGCGTTCTGCATATTTAAAATTGTGTAGAATCGGAACCATCTTAAAAAATGAAGCAAATGCGGCACAATGGCTGCATTCCAGCAGTCACACAGAACTGCTGACATTACTAAAATCTAGATAATTTAGTCCCATATGGGAATCCATACCACAATTATATTGTCCCTGCTCTGACACAGTCCTGATTTTGCACTTCTTTAAGCCTAGCTTTTTATAATTTTAATTCCCTCCACCAATAAAGCAATTTGCATTCACATAGCCTTCTTTGCTAAGTGAGAGTGAAGAAGAAATCTGTTACACGACCTTGGTCTTTTTTGCAGTTGATTACAAGGAAACAAACTCTTAGCTAAACTGTTCTCTCATCTGTTTTTAATTGATGTAGAACATTGCACTACAAACTATAGGAGAAAACTAAACAAGTAGCACAGCATGGCAGGTGACAATTCACTGTCATTTAAAGAATGAAAGCATGAGGCAAACCCTCCTGCATGGGAAGAGACAGAGCATATATACTGGAAGTTTTCCCAGATAATAATAACATAATACTTGTTGCTCGCCTTACATATTAAACCTCAAGGAACTACAAAGCATCTCCATGGCATCTTGCAGCTCTGTAAGCAGTAGCCTGACTTGTTGGATTCCACTGAACAAACAGAGCAGAACCAATCTGTTGATGCTGACAACCCTTTGACCACCTATCAGATTTCGGGCATCTGGTCAGAACTAATGGTATGATCACTCCTCTGGGTGTCCAAAGATCCATCAGATTACTGGTAGAAGTAACATGGTCCTGTCAGAAGAGTTGGAATGTGCAGGTATGTCTAAAGGAATGGCAAGAGTAAAAATGGTAGTATAAAAGAAGAAATTTTCTACAGCTATAAATACTGACTCTGTATTGGAGTCAATTAAGATAATCTTCCTTTAGATTGAACTTTTAAAACAAATTGCCAGTCAGCCAGGACAATTGCCAGGTGCTATTGTGCTGGGCCCTGCACATGCAGCTGGGCTCCTTGGCACAAGGATGCACGAGCAGAGGCTGACAGTCCTGCTCAGGTTCTCTTCTGTCAGAACTGGGACCAACTTCACTATCATTTGATAAATCTATGCCAATTAATACTCATTGGTGATATGGCCCTTATCCTAAACATTTAATAGCAATAATTAATTCCAGATAAATAGCTCTTTAAGTACACTCCACATAGCAGTGGTACGAATCAGAATTTATTTGCCACTATATTGACATTCTTAGGTACTGTGACAGAACAAAAACAGCATGTCAAGATTATCATGATATTAAAGAATGCATATATATATATATATATATATATATATATATACATAATTAAAGAACAGAAGAATTATCCCTATGATCCTGCTTAATTTCTGGCAGTGCTGGACAAGGAATTTGTTAAACATGTAAGACTGTGGCGGATGTTTTTGGAAAGTTTCAATAAAAATGAAGAAACAAGCAGCAATAGTTGCTTACTATTTTAATAAATGGACTGACTCTATATTTTTTATATTTTCCCATCTCATGTTTTCACTCTCCAGTTACTCTTTTTTTCTTTTACATAGGCTCCAGACAAATACATTTCCCTTTACTCAACAGAAGATTAACATTCTCACAGAATCTGTGCCGTTGAGATTGGCTACTGTAATTTATTTGAAGGATTGATTTCATTTTCAAAACATTGGAACAACAATGTTTGTCAGTAAAATAAAATATTGAACATAACTTTGAGTTAGACATGATATTAATTAATAATATTTTTCAGTACCTCACTTTCCATAAAAGATATGAAGTATGAAAACGAGATTCATACATTTGGCTGGAAAAGGCTAATTTTTGTTCCGGGTACTTGAATGCTGACAGTTAAGCTTGCCATTTGTTATTCTTTCAATTCAATTAAAATAAACTTTATTATTACTTTTTAAAAAGATTATATTTTCCTGGTTTAATTTGTCAAATAAACAGATTGTTTGATTCTCACAATGAACTGTTTTAAAAGCATTCTGAAAAAAATCACCACCCATGAACAAAGACAACTAAATAACTGTTAATCTAAAGTGTCCTAATGTACTAAAAATTAAATACATAAAAATATTTCTCATTCTTTTGCACCTCAACAATGACAAAGCCAAATAACAAATGCCCTAAGGTGATGTAATTATTGGTAATTCTCGCTTTTCAGTGTCACTATACCCCATAAGCAATCATATTTCAGCTGCAAGTTTTTCTGCTGTCATTGTATTTTGTTTTAAGTCAATGAGATCAAAAATGCATATCCACCTCAGATTTATATTCTTCAAAATATCATATTATCTCTTGTGCTTCTTTTTAAAGAGAAAATGAATACCATATGTATTAATGACAAATCCTACTTATGAAGAGTGGGAACAAATGTGTTTGTAAGATTACCCCCTTTGTTTCCAGAAAATTTTCCAATAACCCTTTTTCTCTCTTGGAATACATGTGAAGTATATTTTCCTCTGTTTTCATCTGACACATAGGCTCTCCTAAATACAATTATTATGGCATGTTTTACTTTCACATTAATATTAATTTCCCAAACAAAGACAGTACTGCCAGAGTACATAAAATTAATGTAACTATTAGGTCATTAGTCACTACCGTGTGCTCAGTCTAAACAGGGCAGGAAGTGTTAATCTGGGTGTATTACATGGAATTGTTGTTCATCTTAAGGAAAAGGTTAAAAGAAACCTTTTATTTCAATAGGGACATTAACATAAAGAAAACATAAACACACTTAAAGCAACCCCAACAAACTCTAAAATTCTGTTTTTCTTCAGGCTGTGAAAGACTGAGAGCTATTTCTCATCATTCCTGAATGTGCTCTATTGTAGAAAGAGCCTAACAAGGATTAAAAAGGCTGTCCTATGCATGCACTTTGCTAAATCCCTGCATGCCATTCTGGGGTGACTGTACTGTCTGAACAAGTTCTCCCTGTTTGCATGTAAGAAATAGCTGGCTCAAACAATTCATCTGATCAGTGAGGCTCAGCCAGAGAGTGTGCCAGTCCAACTATATGCAGCCTAATACTCTTTCCATGAATGACAGTTAAAAAGGGCTTTCTTGCTTGAATGGTCCTCCATAGGATGTGGAAATAGGCTCAGTTGGGGAAAGGAGGCAGGGAAGGAGGGAAACTAGTACCAAACATCTCTCACTAGGTCCTTCTGGTTGTCAGGTTTTTACTGCAGTGCAAGCAGATTTACAGTAAATTCATATAAATCTGTCAAAAAACTACTCATTCTGCAATTGTTACAAAGCAGTCAACTGAATGGGGCAGGAGGTATTTGCATGATGGCAATAGGACAATGAAAGAAACATATGGGGGAGGGGATTCTTACTTCCTCTTGTGCACTCTACCCCTTCTTACTCCCCACACCCTGTCACATGCATGTTTCGTTTCAGCAATCTCCCATGAAACAGAGACAACATGGATGGAGCAGAGGACAGGGCTGCATGGTGCTTGAGGATGGAGTGATGGCAGCAGGTGGGAGGAAAACTACTGTTCTGCTGTGTTAAAACCACTTGGTGCTGGGTGTTCACCAGTTCTGTTTTCAAGAATGTATGCATCAGCACCTACTTCTCATGTGTTTAAGCTCCGCTAAGTGTCACAACCAAAAAATAGCTTGGATAATAATTATTCCACTAAAGCAAAGAGGAGAAAGAGAGGCATTTTATCATTACAATTCTAAGAACTGTGGATGGATAAGAACTTCACACCACAAGTACAATAAGCATACATGTATACTGGTCCAACTGGACTGAATACATAAATCCAGATTAATTCCACAGAGCTCAATCATTACATATTAGTATATTCAGGAGACTCTAGTTATTCACATCAAGATCTGAAAGTAATTGCAAACTAATTTGTTTTTATATTTCATATGCATATTTCACCTTCTAAAGGTTATGTCAGTAACAGATGCAGTACTAGGAAATAAATGAGGGAACCCTGTTTACTAAATGCCAGGTGAGACAAAGACTGTCTCAGAAAGAGTTTCCATGTATTGCCCCACCAGTGAACTCATTCGTTGGCTGGAGAGACACTCATCTGTAAAAGTAAAAGTTTAACAAGTCTCCCAACCAACTGGCCTCTAACCCTTTCTCCTTTGAAAGGCTAGAGTAAGCTTGAGAATTGTGAAGTGTATACACATAAAGCAGCTTTCAAATTATTTACAGGCCAGGTAGAAAGCAGGCAGCTGTAATGTGAATTCCCTATTATTGCCCCACAGAATACATTTCTACTTTCCCACTGGAACCTCTTCTCAGTGACAAATGACTCACTCCTCATGCTCATTCAGTTCTGACCTCACCTGAAAACATCAATTGCACCAAATACTGCAATGCTTTTCTAGTTTTGTGATGTGGTCAAATTTCAGAGAGCTCAACTGTCTTCACTTAAAAGAAGAGGTGATGATGTTCCAGAGACCTGAAAGGCAAGTGACAGATGCTTTATCCAGCAAGACATCCTGCCCTTGGAAGCAGTGTATTGCGATTTGCCCATTCTATGAGTTATGCTACATCCTCTCTGCCTGTTTTTGTAATTTGACAATTGTGCGGTATGATCCAGATATTATTTCTGTGAGGTTTTCTTCTGTGAGACATTTTTGTGAGGGTTCCTTCTTCGCTTAGAGACTTTTTTTTCAGTCTGTCTAATGCTGACATTTCTACTCCAGGTTTCATGTAGATGTAAAAGATACATATGTGCATAATATTACTTATTCTTACCCTTTCAGAATCAGTGAGGCATACTGCACCTGGCCTTTTCACAAACAGAGAGAATGACAATTCACTAGAAAAAAAGTTTGCTAAATAAATTTCCATAGTTCTATTATTTCTCTTCCATTCTACAGTCAGACGACAATCTCCCATCTACAAGACCTATGCTTCAGGAAGAAATATATGGTAGCTCAAAGCTCAAAAGAGCCATGGAGAAATTCCAAACAATCTCTGGATGCATTAGCTGCCAAGGAGGTCCATGTTGTCATGAGAGGTATCTTAGGCCTCCCACAGTTCTTGGGTTGTGGGAGAATGACTTTCTGTGGGCTATTCATTGGAAGATCCTGTTGCAACTGTCATTAGATGCCCCATTAAAATTAAGACAACCCTGATTTTTTAGTGATTTATACTGATTAAAGAGCAGAAACCCTAACTTCCTCTCTGTGTGATCTGCCAACAATCATACAAGCCCACACTCTGTGCTCTGGTCACTGCAGGAACCTCAGGAGGTTGCTGGGTCCAGATGGCTCAGTTTATCACATTGCACTGTTAAGTCTCTTAAAGGAGCTGCATACCATCTGGGCTGATTTAAAGCCAGAACAAAACGTGTTGGATCCTATGGAAAAAGGCCTTGCACACTGCCCTAGTAGTCTTTGTCTATCATCTACCTCCTCTCCTGACCAAGGTATGGGTAAGAAACTTCATGGGGAGGTGGGATTACCAGTTCCTAGTGAAATAAAGGTACACGACCTTTATTAACAGTAACAACACAATATTAACAGTAATAACACGAATAGTACACGACCAGGTAATATTATTTCTCTTTCAATCCATCCATTTCTCTTCTATTAATCACTTTTCATAACTGATTAATGGAGAACACAGCAAAAGAACAGACACAAGATTGGTTTCAATCCCTGCCAGGGAATCCAGAACACTTGTGACTTTGCAGAATCACAATAAGTGTAATTCGTTTTTCCAGTAAGCAATTGATGGCTTTTGCTGTGTATGTATACACAGACATATTTACAATTTAAAATGACAGTGAGAATACTAAATGAACATCATCATTTACTATTTCATTTTTGCAGCATGTTTGCTACAAAAAACAGTTTGCCTCAAAAATGATACAGCTTGGACAGCTGTATTTTTCTCCAGCCTAGCCAGAAGGCCTATTGAGTCAGTCTCAGCTGTGCAAGAATCAGGAGCAGCTGAGTTTAAATACACATGCAAGTGGCTTCAAAATTTTGTGAATCACTTTATATTTTTAAATTCTCCTTTCTCATAATTTGAGTCATTAAGAAGTATGTGATCACTCATTCCAACAAATAATTTTATTTGACATCGTATCAAATGCACAGCACAGGCTCATGTGATCATGCATGTGAATCACAGCATTTATACTGCCTAAGGCACACAAACACCAAGGAGCAGTCTAGACTCAGCTGATTAAGCTGTAGTATGAAACAACACCTCAGTAGTCAAGGGTATGACAGCCAACAGTGGTTTATTGGACCAAGGGGTATAGCATTATAATTTACTTCTCTAATATGTGTCATGTTCTCTCTTATTGTTTCCCCTTACAGAGTGAAATATGAAGGTAAGATTGCTGCACAGTTTCATGTGTTACGTTCCTCCAAAATTAGAGTAACAAACTGTCTTTATTAGCCAGTACATTTGGTATAGTGCCATAAATCACTGAAAGTGCAGGTGAACATCTAGTGGTTTAAAAAGTCAAGAAAAACCAAAAGACTTCATGTATCTGCCTGAAGCAATTTTTGGGCTACTGTAGAGCTAAACAAAGTCCTAGATTTTCTAGCCCTTCCTATTTTATTGTATGTTTCTAGCCATTAGTTTTCCCCCATTGACAGGAAAACCAGTATTTACAGAGTCTGGCTCAAGGCAAATATTTTAAAAGTCTTTATTTTTTTTTCCTTCCCAAAACATAACTATATGGACCAAAACAATTTTTATTATTATTTTTTTTTTTTACTTTGCCTGCTTTTCTTTGAAAATTGAAATTTGCAGCCTTCTTCCAGAAGAACACAGTATTGGTCACAGACAATTTATAAAAAATAACTTGTTTGTTTATGAAGCAAACACATGTAACACTGATGAAATTATTAATGTCACAGTGTTAACTTTCTTCTCATAAATATAGTTTAACAGTGCTGACATTGCAATTACAGTCAAATGTTCCAGTTCTTTGCTTATTTGCTTGATCTGTCAGTCTACTGTGGGGGGAGACAAATTGGGGTGGGCATTTGACAATGCACAAAAGATATATAAAACTATTCTGATTAAATCTCATTGAAAGATTTAACGACTCTGAACACTTGCCAGATTTTTTGGACATGGCATTTTTAAGCAATGCTAATAAAGTATTCTACTCATCACAGGTTTAAGAACATATAGGGTAAAAATAGTGTATGTAGATCACAGACTGGCGTGTTGTTGCTTCAGAACTGACAGATTAATAGCTTCATTCATACTGTATAGACATTCAGTATGGTGATCTGAATTATGTATTTTCATGGATAAAAAACTATACTTATATATGTTTCCATACTCAGGAGACAAACCCTCAATGAATGAATTCTCTGACAAAACTTTGTCATTGATATCAGCATAAGAACATCACAGATTTGACTAAGTTACCAAAGGAAAAAACAAACAAACTAACTATCAAACAGAAAAAAACAAAACAAAACAAAACAAAACAAACAAATGAGCAAGCAAGCAAAACAAACAAACAAACAAACAAAACAAACAAACAACAACAAAAAAAAAAAAACACAACTTTCACATTGAACCATACATGTAAGAAGACTATCCCAGGTAAATTTTGAACAGACTGACTCCATACATTTCACAGTCAGACAATTAGTGAAAAACAGAGCTGAGATTTCCATCACTTTAAAATGCATGATAAAATTTCTACTGACTCCAGCTATGTAGAACTGGGTCCTTTCTATGTATTTTGGCACATAACCACAGAAGCAGATAATGTGGCATGAGTGAAAACTACTTGGTTTTGTTCCTAAGGCTGATCAAAGATCTTATCTGTCCTCTATACAAAATCATAGAAATGGAAAGCACAAATTGTTTACCACGGATTTTACATGGAATCTACCAAACTGTGGCATTAAAGTTGTTAGTTATTAAAATGGATATACTGTACAAAATACAATAATAATACTATACAAAATATTCACCTACTTGTAGGCACAAAGTGAGAAAAGAGACATGTAAAACTTACTATTTCTTAATCCAGAAACTGTAAATGATGACATAAAATGGAGGGGTAATGGAGCACCAGACTCCCCATTTCTAGAAGCATGTTCTATATTTATAATACAAAATGCATAGTGAAACTTGTTCAGCTGCTCGTTTTTTATATCAGCTGAGGATTTGATCTAAAATTTCTCTTCTAGTAAGATTTTATTTTTCATACTGGTATTTTTGTGAAAGAATAAGACTCAAATAAAGAGTTTGGCCCTTTCATTTACAATTGATGAGATGTATTGAAACTGAAACTCAGGAATGACACATTTGAGAAGTCTCTAATAGACATATGTTTACCTTCTGAACAAATGAGAGCATTGTATTTGCTTTCTGTTTCATTATATCTGAAGGCAGAAAAAAGTCTCATATGCTCGCAACGAAAACATGTTTTGATTTATGATTTGCCAGATTTCAATGATGACTTCTTCCAAAGGAGAGAAAAACACTTTGTATGGGCCTCATAAAATATTTAGATAGCATAGAACAAAAGCAGAGAACCATAAAAATACAATTCTCACTGTTTAGGGAAACAAACTAAATTGAAAAAAAAAAAATCTTAAAAAGATATTCCTTCAGTATTCTGCTTTTACATGAACTACAGGCATCTATTAAAACTGATAAGAAATGGCGAGCTGGGGAAAACCTAGAAACTAAGACCTTTTGGTTGACATTATCCTGATTAGATACACTGAAATAATAACAACTGTCTACTCCAACAAATTGTTATTACTTACATCTTCCTGCACATTCTTTTCAAATTTGCAATATGTACATTTTTCTGGTTTTCTTTTATGTATAAAAATCAACATGATTATATACTTTTCAGATGTGATGAATGAGTACTAGTGATTTCTAAGTCCTCCTTCCAGCAAGTACTTAAGCGTACATACAACTGCAGCACAGCGAACTATCTCAATCAAAGTCAACATGTTTGGCAGAGCAGTGTGTAAAATGCTAACCTTACAAAAGATCCTATAAATTTACTGTCAAATCTTGACCTTAACTTCAGTAGTAAAACTCCAGCTGATAGTGATAAGAGCAGAATCAGGCCCCTGCAACTCAGGTTTCTAAGGTTTTCTCTCCCTTCCTTCCCCCTCCTTCCACAACAGCTTGAATTCCTGTATTCTGATTAAGATAGATGGAGTATTTGCATCCTATCCATATTCATAATCCTCCTTTTCAGTGTCAACCCAAAATACCACATTTGTTGCCCAGGCAGACACATGCAATGTCTTCAGAAGGTTTTGCATAGATGGATAAGGACACATCCCTTTTCAAATTTTGCAGAATAAGTGGCCACTAGGTGAATTCATGCTGTTAAAGTGCTAAGAGACCAGAACAAAACCCATGTCTTTTGTGTGTGACAGAAACTGTAATTAATGATTTCTCCCCTTTTTGCTAAAAAGAAAAGGGAGATGTGCTGTTGACAGGCATTTTATTAATGGTTTCTACCATCTCAGTATACATAAAAGGCATTATATATTGCAGTGCTAGTTTAAAAGATTTTTTTTTTTTTTTTGGAGGAAATGTAGAAGATATTTCTTGGATGAAAAATGAAGGCAATCTGTCCACCGCCACTGAAAGTTTGGGTTTCAATAATAAAATTGAAACTATTGTGACAGATCCTATTGTATCCTTTAACCATCTGCCTCCTGCTGGCACAATCAATGATGGCATCTGCAGGGACACAGTCACCCTTACCTAGCCTTTCTCTTATTTCAGCAACAAAACCTGTCAATACCAAGTTTCATGGCTGCTTTTCTAAGGAGATTTATCAACCATCTAGGTGATGGTGCTTATTTTAGTGACTGTTGGTCTGTTGTTGTATTGGGAACCAATAGGAGATAAATATTCAGTTTGACACACAAAAAATTAGACATGCATTTTCCAGCTGCAACAATGGCAGCTGACTGCCTAATCCAGAGGCCACAGCAGCAATGATTTTCTTTTAGACCTTGTCTATGCCATGGAATTAAAGAGAATGGGACACAATCTAGCATTACTTTCTGATCTATATTGAGCAGGAGAATGTGACAATCTTGTATACAGTTCTTGAATTTGTGCTTCTTTTCCTCCAAAACGTTAAAACAATCTTGAAATATTCCAAGTGAAATGCTGAAAATAAGAGGCCAAGTCTTAATTTCCTATACATGAAAGGAAGCAGCTTGTCTGTTCAGACAGTGCTATGCTCATTTACACTGGCTAATGGGCTTCCCATTGCTTATGGACAGACAAGAAAACCGACATTTGTCTAGGTTAGTACTCTTCTGCAACATTTTGAGAAAAACGTTTTGCTTTGCCACTGATTTGCAAGCAACTTAATAACTTCTGTGAACAAACAAGGAAATGGACATTTACCACATGTTTACAATAATGCAATCAGAAAACATGTTGGGGAAGGGATTTACAGCAGTTTAAACACCCCTCTCCAGACAGAAACAGCCAAGCAGCAGAAGGTTCTCCCTAAATTTTTTTTGCAGGCTGGCTGATACCTTAATTTTAAACACAGAATTCTTTTTTTTTTCTTTTTTTTTTTTTTTTTTTTGGTGGCTATTCCATTCAGCATTACAACTGACAGGAGTGTTAAATGTAGCTATATTAATTAATTAATAAAACATCCATCTTTCCTCGAAGCAAACCTGTGATTCTTCATTCAGCTTTTCAAACTTAATTTCTAAACGTCCTGGAAAATCTATGTTTCAGGAGGCAGCTGGAAATGCACTGTTTGCACTCTGATCTATAGCAGCAGCCATTCATTTTCTCTGGGAATTTTTATGTAAGCTCCCTTATTGGGAATATGCTAATGATATCCACCATGATTACTGATTTTCTTTGAATCGTTATTCCTCTGTGGGCAAAGCAATCAGAAAGGGAGAACAGGAGATTTACTTCTTGCTTGTGTGCCTTCTTCAACCATCTGCTCTATCCTGATTCATTTGAATAAGATCTGCAGTTTTAGATTCTTTACTCTGGCATTCTGAAGCGTTTTAAAGCTTAAAAGGAGTTAATAGTTATCTATCAGTGTCACAGCCATGGTACCGTGATGCATTCTAAGAGCAAGTTTGCCTTCCAATGGTTTACAGGGCCAGATTAATTTTATTAAAGTAAAAAATTACAATGTTCTTTAACAGCTTCATTATTTCAGACAAGTCTTCTGTGAGCACATTTATTATCTGGAGCGTGGAGTATAAAAGCTGAAAGAAAGGGAACTAATTTATAAAGCAAGAACATTTTTTAAATGGAAATTGTTAATTTACTCCCCCCTACCCTCCACCCCATATATGGAAAAAACAGAGGGCAAAATTGTGATCAATTTGCTGAAAATACAACCTTGTGAAAAGCACTGTAGTTATGAATTCTTGTACCTGTTCTTTTACCTGCGTGTACTTTTTGAAATACATTTACACAAGGTCATTTCGATTAAAACAAAGGTGCTATTTAGCTGTATCAGAATTCAATTAAATTTTTCTCTCAAATGAAGTACTGGCCCTATATAACAAGTTTCCCATGCACCGTGATAATGATGCACATGCTTACTTTTTTTTTTTTAAAATGGGATGCCAGCTTTCTGTGGTTTTACACGTACACACCAGGTTTAAAACCGCACTGGTAATTGCCAAAAGACCATTTTCTACAACAGTAGTGTAAAATAAGCAAGACAATATTGTAGTAAGACAGAACTAAGCACAGATGAATGCAGAGGGAGCAGTTGGAGAATTGTACTGCATATTTGAGTGCAGTCTTTTCACAAGAAAGTAACCTTTAAAACAGTGAAAACTAGTGTTTGAGAATCCAAAAGCATCTTTACCATATTTGTTTCAAAAATACTGTTAATGAACACTGAAATAGTGTTCACTGAACAACACTGAAACTCTAATCAGGTTGGTGGAGTAACCTTGTTCATAATGTCTTTATATAAAAGTAGAGACAATCTTTAGAATAGCAAGCAGTATAAAATGATCTCCAAAGCACAGGATAACTCATTTGGCTAATTGTGAAACTAGAAATCTTAAATGAATACATAACTGGTTCAGGGTCCTATTTATTAAAACAGAAGAGTTTATCAGTTCCCTTAGCATGGCCACTTGACATTAAAACTTTTACCTAATATTTTACTAATTTTTTTTTTAAGTAGTCTTTTCTGGAATACCCTGTTGATTAGCATTCTGATTTCTCCTTGTCTTTTAAAAAACAGAATGACAACACAAAAGACTGAAATGGCAGTGACCTCCCTGATAGAATTAGTTATTGGGAGCCACTTTCTATCAGCTAACTTCAGCTCTTTTCAGAGCTCTCAGAAAGAGAGCTGCAACTTGTGTGAAGAAAGAGTAGTTATTTAAGAAAGGGTTTGCCTGTTCTCATTCAAAAGAAGGGAATTTACAAACACACTTTGTGTTTGCTTTTAATTAGAGGTGCAACTAAACTGACCCATAAATTACAGGGCTCACTGCATTTGTTACTTGGTTATCCTGGAGATGAGAAACAGCGAATACAGTTTCTTTTGGTTTAAAGATCTATCAATCTTTGAATTCCCTATTCCATATCTTACTAGAGGACTGAAAATCCATTTTTAATTTTTATGGTGGTTTTTATAATCAGTATAAATGTGGTTCCATAAACTTCAAGGAATGGTCTCAACCTTATTTGGACTTTGATGTATTGTACAAAGCAAATGGTTCTGAGAAACATGGATAAAAGTAGAAAAGAGAAATTCTATTTTAATCTTTCATGACACAAAATTCTTAACATCAAGGCAAAGATAAGCAGGTAGCCAATGAAACAGAGAAGAAATCATAGGAACAGCAGTGCTGTATTTCAGAACAGCACAGACACCTCATGATTTTTCTGCTCAGGTGTGTTACACAAAATACATATAATGCAATACTACATTCTTCTAATTGAGAAGCATTTTCTCTTCTCTTGCATTTATATTTCTCTTTCTTCCCAATGAAAGCGTGCCTTATTGCTAAAACTTTGTGCAATACAGCTTGCTCATTTCATGGTTAAAGCCACTCACCACACGAAGCTCTGGCTCTTTACGTACACAGCCTCACAATGCAGTAGGGATATTTTAATCTCCTCTTCAATGTGTCTCAGTAGTCTTAACCATTTTAAGGCCCTTTACTTCTACTAAAATGCCAACAACCCGATTACCTATCCAAGCAAGAAGTTTCTGAAAAACAGAGCACGAAATGCTGGTCCTTCTTGGAAAGCTGAGAGGAAAGAGCTTTGCAGGGGAGGTAACATGTTTGTTCTCGACAGAGCATTGCAGAATGTCTCTTTTGGAAAGGGACAGTAACACCATCAGGTAACGATGGTGTGCCAACCCACATTAACAGCAAACAAATCCAGGAGGGTCTACCAGTTATATTTATTCTCATCACAAATGCCACACCCCCACTTCTGCAATGAAAACAGTACAGAGTTCAGCTATGGGGTACCTGGGGCGAAATGCAAAACATCCCTGTGCTAGCTCTCCATGGGCTGCTTTACAACAAAGTCAGTAAACAGCAAACTTTCAGCCCTTGTTAAAGAGCCCAACTCATGAACACACCATTTATAGTAGGCACTTTACGTACTCCTAATTACATTGTTTCAGACCATCAAGATCTTTACAATTAATTCAAGCATATGAAATGCCAGTGATGAAGATGAGAATTCAATTGCTTTTTATCCAGTTTTGTTGCACGTCTATTAAATAATTTACCTTTCTCTATATATTTTAAAAAAATCTGAGACTGTAGACCTAAGCTGATAGTAAATCCTTCTGAACACAAGAATTTCTTTTAAGTTCTATCAAATTCTTATTACTATAAATTTTCTCTCTTGAATTTGAGGTTGATACAATAAAGAGGATTTTATATTAATGAAGAGAGCAAAATGACAAGGAAAAAAATCACTGAAAGAAACATAAAAAAAAATATTCAGGTAAATCATTGTGAAACACACAGATGAGATCTTGATATACTTGTTCTTTGTGTCTCCATAAATCTATTTGGCTAATGTAGAACAAAAAGTCCCTGTGTCCAGTATAAAAAAAAAAAGTACTAGTTTATGTTTTTCTGCGTGTTCTTTAATATGCAGTTTTTAGACAGAGAACTTTTCTTTGAAGTGAGCAAAAAAGATCATAATACCATGCCTAAACATTGTAACAATCCAATTTTATGTAGCTTTCTTGTATGACTGAGAGCTGATTTACAAAAACCAGCAAACCTCTGGCATACCTGTATTTATATTGCTTTTCAGAATACACTGTATTCTCATCTATTCTATAAAAGGGAAAAATGATTTCCTTTCATTTGCATATGATGCGATTTGGAATTGTTAGTCTATCATGTAGACACAGCCAAATGCACCCTGTAATTAATACAAACCAAATTCACCGCGCTTAGGTAGGATACTGACTGATGTATGCACAAGACAAATTTTCATACAGCCTGCTCTGGAAGTTGAAAGACTTTCATTTAATGCATACAACAAACATAACACAATTTGTAAATAGACAGGTTTTTGAAATAACCTGAAGAATGGAGGGGGGCAGTTGGGGATGAGGAGAGAAGACGGGAATAAAATTCTTGGCTTACAATGACTCAAAACACATTTTTAAGATAACATAATACATAACAAACAAACAAACAAACAAACAAAAAGTTGATGAAGGAACTGGTCCAGTCTGACAAAAATAAGCCTTACTTCTGAATCTTTTGAAAGGTCTGATAATTTGAGACTAGTTCCAGAGAAGATGAAAATTTTCTCAGCCTATATATTTGGGAACTACAGGATATGCAATCTGATCATTTCTCTGACAAAAGATTTCTGCATGATATATATACTATGCCATTAAATTCATGAAGTCGCTCAGCACTGAGATTTTCTGGTTTATGCAGCCGTAAGGATGTTTCCATAGAATTAATTTATGTAATATGCAGGTAAGTGCAAAGATTTTCTCCTCATCACATTCCAAGAAACATTTTCAGCAATTCAGTTAAGTTGAATCGATGGAAGTTATACCTCTGTCTATGTTACGGGCAGTCATTGACTGAGCACGGAAACTCTAACTTTAGGAGTAGTAGACAGATGTCAGGATAGCTGACAGCTTGAAGACGCGAAGAACGCCAGATTCAATGTGGACATTTGTGGCAACACTTCAGCCCAGCAAAAAGGCTACACAGCACAAACTTGACTAAGCTTCTGTTAGAAAGCACAATCCAGGGCAGAGTGAAGGTAATGAAAACTGTCTCTCTGTCCCTCTTTGCCCTCAAAATTTAGCAAACATCTGTCACAATCTCTGCAATGTACTCCTGCAAACCTTTATGCTGACTACAGGAAAAGCTCAGGCATCATAAATGCTGTGGTTAGCTACAGCAAAACTTATTTAAATAACTTAGGCAATTGATGCATCCGAAATCCCAGCAGTGTTATCTGTGCTCAAAGTACCTTTAAAACTAAACAATAAGGGGCAGAAGAGCAGAGACCAAAATGCTGAAGGAAAACATGACTGAATTAATCATTAGCTATCACTCCCATAGACTAATACGGTGATCAATAAGCTTGTGTTTACTACTAAAGAAATGGGTTCTCTTTTCTCAAGTCATACACTGGTGTAAAAACAAGGGCAAGGAGAAGTCTCAACCAAGCTTTGTATGCGAGTTAATTAAGCTTTTGGAGTAATTGTCCTCTCATAAACCTCAATGGATTTCTCTCAGTTCCTTTCTTAAATACTGAATTCCCCAAGGATTTTAATTTCCTTCTCCAGTTCCTAATTACTGTACTCCACTCGGGTTCTGGTTATCTTGTTTTACCTCTCTGAACACTGCTTTACTCCTTTCAGCTCCTTACTCCTCTCTAGGATCCAGTTTCGCCATTCAAGCTGTTTTACTATGTTCTTCTGGGGTGTCATTTAGTACTTTTTTATTATTTTATTTTATTTTATTTTATTTTATTTTATTTTATTTTATTTTATTTTATTTTATTTTATTTTATTTTATTTTTTTGAGGTGCTGATGGAAAAAATCACTGCAGCAGATCAGATTCTGGGGTAAAAATAGAACACTGCTCTCAGCACTCTGCATTAGCCACCCCCCTCTCCCCCAGCATCAATTCAGTAGGATTTCTTATAACTGCAAGCTAGCTTATGCTTTGGGGTTACTTTACTGAGAAAGAAGCCCATCTGCTTGCAAAATCTTTTAACAACAACATTACTTTAGGTGGAAATGCACAGACCTAAGATCTGCAGGCTGCATGAGCATATAAAATCAGTCTAATTTATCTTCTCCAGAATGACTTGAATGCTTCCCCCAAAAACAAAGCCCCAAATCAACAACAAACAAAAGCAACAAAAAGAAAGCAGAAAACAAACTCTCCAGTCACTGCAATTTCTTCTCAAGAACATTACACTTGATATCATCTCATCTTAAAACATGCACGCTAAGAAAGTTTAATCTGATATTTAAGAGTTCTCAAAAATGTTCTAGCAAACACCGTATATGGAATAAAAAAAGTACTATAGCCTTTATGGTACAAAAATCAAAGATGACTCTTCCTGCTACTGGTTTTACTCAGCAGTAAAGAGAAAACCTTGCAAGTGTTGTTTACACAGTACTAAATCCTTGTAAAGTCATACTGAAACAAGTGTGCTATCTGACCTAGCCCTTAGGGCTACTTAAACACCTGTGGATTTATAGAGTTCAGATGTCTACAAGGTCTGCGCTGAAGTTCATTTCCAAACCTGTGCCCCATGTGAAGTGCTTTGTTGGCACAGTTAAGCCATTACTACTTGTTTCTGGTTTGCAAGAAACGTTATGAAATAGGAAGAGTTCAAAACTAAAAATACGTATTTTTATACACAGACTGAAAATGCACATAACAGCTAAATACTCATCATTTACTTTTTTATTTGCAGAGCCTTAGCTTCACTAAGAGCAAAACAATGCAAGGAAAGAGAGGGGTTATCATTGTAGATGTAGAAGTAACTCCCCAGCATGACATACACATGTAAAACACATCAGACCATCAAGTTTAACTAGCACATGCTCTACTTTGGATAGTATTACCTGAGAAAACACAAACAACTCCCTCACATCCTCCTCTCAGAAAATAAAGTCGATACTCCCCTGAACCTTGGATCACAGTAAAAATATCATAATATAATCCACGAGCAAAAGAATAGGTTAGAACAGGTTTAAAACTATCCAAAATTTAATTGGTGGAAGGTTTACTGGTCCCACAGAAATCCCTATAGCTGATTTGAACTGGACCAAAATTTCATTGTCCTGTGAGTTTACATAAAATATAGCACAAGACCTAAGTATCTCCAAATGTCAATTGTGTTTGCTCTCAAATTATTTCTTTCAAAATTATCACACATTACAGATTACAATTAAGACCATATTATTATTATTATTCTCTTGCTCAGTTATTTGTACCCATATTCTTTAGACTCTTCACTATGGGGTGTGTGCTCAGCAACCTATAAGATGAAAAATAATGGTAAATCTGTTCTTTTAGTGTGTTTCTTAACTGTCCCCCACAACTGGTAATACTCGGATTTTCCATGAGGCCTGCAAAGGTTTCAGAAACACGCAGTCTTGCTTAGAGGAGGCAGAACGGCAGTGACTATGGCAAAGGCTGTGCTGCCCCTGAAGCCCTAGGAGCGTGTGGCCCTGCTCAGCTGCAGAGTGCGTTAATGACTCTGGCACTGAGATTTCACAATACTGTTTTTCAGAGCCTCAGCTTCGGAATATATCAGCCCAGAAAAAGATTGAAAAAATGATCCTGCTATATCCTAAAAGTTCATAAAGAATGAAAGCAAATAATAATAAGAAAGGGACACAACATTTTTTTCTCCAGTTCTTTAATTCATGATTTTTAAGCCAATCTCATAATGCATAAATGTGTCACCTTTTGCTAATGCCAGGACTGGTAAGATTGCATTCTAGGGCTCTGAGCAAATGCACACTGAGAAAGAGCTTCAGGAAAGCATGCAGTCAGTGATCTTTTCTTTTTCTGACTACTAAGCTAGCTTTGCTACAAGGAAGAGAGCAAAAGCAGCAATTGTCTTACTGTCGTCCCACATCTCTGCAATGGCTTTAGGGAGGTTTGTGCTGCCAATACAGAACAGCAAACAGCAGCTGCACTTAGCTATACCAAAGCTGCCTCTTGCACAGGGGGACAAGGGACATATCTCCATGCTCATTTCTTGTTTAGTGCTGTACTAACCTAGAGCACAGCAGCATACATTCGTGTATTTCATCCAAGCCACTTTTACAGTTTAAAGCTTATGTTTGTACATTGATGAATTAAGAGTTACATAAATTCTAAACGCTCTTAAAATCATACTCACAAAACCCCCAGAACTCCTATGGAATGCATATTCCAAATTAGATCTCTCTTAAAGAGCAGAATAATAAAAACAGCCATCACAAATTTAAGTTTTCTCTTTTATATTCTGCTCAGTATGGCTTTCAGTAGGTAGGTGCATATAATAAACCACTGCCATGCTTGGCCTCTTGCTGATCTATCCTGTTTACACATTGCTAAATCTTTTTTATTGCTTCTGACAATATGTTGTTTCATACCTTTCTATCTGTACTTATATTGGTTTTATTGCTGGGTTATCATTGCAATGCGGAATTACACTGAAAAAAACATATCTGTTTATCTGATGGGGCTTGGCTCATGCAAACATTTTCACAATCATTGTCTTTTCCGTTCAATATACGTTTATGTATAGACACATGGATACCCTGAAACAAACATAATAGAATGTAATAATTGCCATCAATGCTATTATTATGCAAGGAGAAACCGACACTTTCTGGCAAAAGCAAGAGATGACACAGCCAACACAAATTATTTATCTCAGTTGTTCTCCACACTGAGTCCTTGAGGTCTAAGGATGAATCAAGTGCCTAGCAACTAACCAACAGCCCATGTTACCGTCCCTTTCTTCTCTGTCTTTATGCAGAGAATTGGGCCCTCACCAGGAGAAGTCTTATCCCCACTTAATAAGAAGATCCTCATTTATCAACAATTGTCAATGCACACAGACCTCTCCATCCAATCCTATGTATTAGCCCTGCTCAGAAAGGCTGACTGCTGTGCACTACACAGGGAGAGTCAAAACACGTGGCAACGGCAGGCAAATCTCCTTCACAGAACTATTCCTACAGCCATAAAGGTTACAAAATACCTTTGTTCTGAAAGCTGCTGGGAGATGTAAAAGTAGCACCAATTCAGAGAGCACGATGAATCTAACTAATCTTACGTTTGCAAATTGGGTATAAACACACAGAATTGCCATCTACAGCTTTTTATTGATGGCACAACACCAAGACAAGATGGAGGCAAAGGAGAGACAGCCTTGTCAAGTCCCACACAGTGGATGTGATTCATGCACTCGGCTGCCTGATTGGGGCAGAGGCTTCCCCTGTGCTCCGTGCCTACATGCACTATGACAGCTATGCCTGGCACGTAGCGTCACGCGGAAGGCAGAAGCCAAGGACTCAAAGTCAAAACCCCCTCACCCTGTGTCACAGGCATCCCTCCAGGATATACCTTGGCCCATACTACATGGTCAGCAACAAAACAAAAAAAAACTGCCAAGTGGAAATTTAGGTATTAGGTTGGGAAGGTAGCAGTGAAAGCTCCAGAAAGAGCTTTTAAAGTATGTGGAATAGAGATAGTCCATTTACTTGATATCTACTTGGCAGCTGGCACAAGGAAGCTCCCTGTGGCACTACAGCAAAATCGTTTTACATTGTTGGACATGATAGCAGTGTGAGGCCCTAGCAATAGCTGCTGAAGAGTAGGGAGGAAAAATGAAGGGTAATGAGTCTGAATTAAGATGAATAGGGTAGTGAACAATTAGCTAGTTTGTCAGAGAAGCAAACAATCATTAAAGGAAACCTTTCACAATGTAAAACCATTTGTATAAGGGATGCAGCAAAGGGGACATAAATTCTGCAAGGCTGCAATTGAGCTTGATCTTATTCCTAACAAGGCTGATTTTCAAAAACCCAGTGAAATAATCAGTTATTTCCCACCTTCAGTGGGAACATAGCACTATGTCTTTCATTAAACTTCTTTCTCACTATTTGGTTTGCTGGAAAAAAAAATGGTCTTCTGAATCATTAGAGTACTTTGATGGGACAATTTGTTTCTTCTGTTTGAAATATTTCCTATTGCAATAAACTACTGAACGCAAATGCTAAAATACAGATTTTCAGAGAGCTAGAGAGATATTTTTAGGTTTTCAAATATTAAGACAAAACGGCATCATTTTGTATCTAAGTCTGAATTTTAATGAGCAGCTCTATTGATGATCACTGAACATCTATATTTATAGAAAGATGGAATATTGTGCCATTATCTACATATGTTTCATTTCTCCATACATACAGAAATCAGAGTTTAATTTCTGTAGCAATGAAAATATGGCAATTTACACCAGAACTATTAGTCAGAATGTAAAATTAGATCTAAGCCAATATGTTGCCTCCATTTTTAAAAGTGGGATCCTGCTTAATTTTTCACATGTATACTTTCATTTCTGCCTCACCCGAGGAAGAAAAGCACGGTCTTGTGCTTGTTCTGTAAGGTCATTGTATAAAATGCTCTTAGACCTTTAGTGCTATTTATTGTGGTGCAGCAGAACTTGTGACCTACATCTTAAACAGCATTAAAATGCACAGCAGCAGATTAGGAAAGCTCAGTAAAAATGTGGTAGAAATTTTGTTAATCTGAGTTTTATTTCTAAAGGTTATGTTGGTGTCTGATATGAATTAGCAAAAATATTGCAAGAAAAGAAAAAAAAAAGACTAACAACAACGATTTTTTATTTATACTCTATAGCAAAAATAAACTTTTTTTTTTTTTTTTTTTAATTGTGAGTTTGAAAAGTGTCCAAGTTTTCCTAAGTAAATACAATAGCTGCTCTCTTGAGATGGAATCTCTGTAGTTTGGTTGATTCTGTATTCTTCATTGTGAACCTGGGGTACATATTCAGAAGAAAGCTTTACATAGTAATGTGGGAATTATGAGAATAGAAAAGTCAGTGCAATTTCTTAATCCGTTTTATTAATACTGCACTCATTTTGGCACAAAAAATAAAAATAAAATGAGGAAAACGTAGCAATTAATCAGTATACCTTCAGATCTTGACAATATGAATGGACACAAATAAGCATATAAGAATATAGTATAATGAACAATTAAAAGTGTTGGAAGCTGTCTTTATAGACATGTTCCTATAAACATAAGTACTTTGGGATTCTTTGGGAATATGAAATATAATTACAAACTACAGTTCATTTGCATTGCTTCATAAGTAATATAACAACTGTATAGGCAGAATAAATGTATAATAAACTCTAGGTATATTTTATAACATAACCAATAGAGTGGAATGTAAAATCAAGAAAAATGAAGTATCTTTTTCTCCATAGTATTTAAGTTTTGATGACAGAAATAAACCTTGCAAAAAACTGACTCCCCCCTTCTACAAACATAAACCGAGACTACAAAGTTCATATTTTTGCTATTTATCTAAATTGAAGTTTAAAATGTTTTTGTTTTCTTTTAAACTTCAGTGACTGTGGGAACAAATTCATACACTGAGCAGGGTATTCTTTTAGGTGCATACTTTCTACTATTGTTATTAATAATAATAATAATAAAAAGTATAGCAGATCAAACCAGAAGGAGCCTTGAATATATTTGCTGGGAATCGCCTCAGGCTAAACACCAGGGACATGAAACAAACTGTTCTTATCACCTTTTTCCAAACACAGTGATTTAAATTTACAATGAAAGTGCCAGCACCAGCTGCACTTTAAGAAAGCACCACATGTCTTGATGAGCTCCAAGAAAATGGAAAAAAGCCCAGTTCAAGTTGGAGGTGTCATCTTCCTCCAGCCAGCTGGGTGACACAAAGCTGAAAGCGATGAAGTGCTAATTGGAGGTTGATGAACAGAATCTCAGAGTGGAAACTTGTCGAAATAGCCTCTACTGAATCATAGCCTTATAAGTCTGCCGTTATCTCCCCATACAGAGTATTGTCAGAGCCAGAGAAAGGCGGTGTGAATCCAAGTATCTATATGGTTAGGTTACATGTTTTGTCTCATGTCATATCTCATGTCTGCTTTATCTTGGGGTTATTTAAAAATTACCTTATTTTATATCTTGACATCTTTTACATAGTTAGTCTCTCTTAGAATATCTGGGCCTTATTGCAGAAGGAGCAGTCTTTTTTTTTTTTTTTTTTTTTTTTTTTCCGGAAAAAATAATTCCCATAAGAAAAAAAGAGAATTAACAAATAGCTATTGCTTAATGAGAGGTAATGCACTGAAATGAAAAGAAAAAAAAATCATGCTTAGAATAGGTCTGAGTTCAGAATTGTTCTTCAGCAAAAGGAAAGGTGGGGGGGAGGCTTGAGCTGGCAGGAGAGTTTGGTGCTTTTTTTTTTTTTTTTTAAATAATGTTGATGTTGAAGTGGCGGCTTTTTTTTTTTTTTTTTTTTTTTTTTGGCAAGTATCTTGTTCTAATTGGGCTGAAAGCAGAAATGTTTAGCAGTGCTGCCAGGCAAGTACAGGCACGGCGGTTTCACTTCTCGAAGCAGCAGGAGCTGCTGCTCACACAGCAACAGCAGGTGCTCCAAAATGGGCTGGCAGGACACTGGCCGGTAACTGCAGCATTTTCACAAATGTGTCTTTCTTGCTATTCCCTCCACTCCACATCCCCTGCCCCCCTCCCGCCTTATCTATTTATCCAAAGTCTTGCTATCCTTACTGTGCAAATGTTGGTGTCACTGCATCCCTCTGGGTCCTGAATCAGCAAAGCCCTTAACGCACATTGCTGCCTTCAGTGAATGCTGAATATTAAGAGCAAATTCAAAGGTTCTGTTTATTCTGGGTGACAAAATCCAGTTAATAAGAATGGAAATCTGAAGGAAGGAGGAGAGAGTTGAAACCAGTCTCACACTGATGCAGATGCACCACGCTGCAGCACTCCTGCTCTGTGTGTTGTGTGCTATGCTACAGCCAGATACATTTGGGTTCAGCAGCTTGGCATCCCAATGCCTGATCTGGCACTTTTACAAGCTTTTTCAAATTACACTGCATTGCCATCCAGGAACTAACTGATTTTATGACAATACCTATTTCTTATTAATGAAATATCAGGCATTTTGTACACTGTATGTAGTAAAAGGGTAATCTTATGAACATCATGTGTGTTTGTGTGATAAAATATCACCAGAAGTAAATTCCATCAATAGCTGAGTAATTCTGGAACACCTTTCAGCACATATGCCAGAAAAAAAATTAAAAAAAAATAAAAAATCAAAACTGCATAAACCTGAAGCATTCACAAAAGCCTTTCCTGTTGTTCTTTAAAATGGATTCTTGGTAGCCTTTACAAATTTATGTGCAGTTTATGCGAACTAACTTTTTGATTATAATAGGACCTTATTAAGATTAAAAGCAAACAAACAAACAAACAAACAAACAAACAAAAAAAAAAACTGCTGTTACAGACCTCTGTTGATATCAACAGAAAAAATGAAGAGGACTTCAGAAGTTAGTCATATGCCAAAAGTACAGCCCCTGCTCTAAAGAGCAAACAATTTCTGTATAAGAATCCAGAACCAGGATTGTTTTTTTGTAAACAGTATTGGCTGAACAAGATCTTACTTTAAATATTTAACACCTTTTAAGATACAAACTGCACTTTCACATTTGTGATTTCAGTCAGTGTTTTGTTCTGTTAGCCTATTGTTTCAGAAACCTAGTTCAGATTGTTTTTTTTTCTTTTCAAAAAAAAAAAAAAAAAAAAAAAAGGAAAGAAAGAACCCATGCTCTTTTGAAAATGTCAACTCCCATTAAACCAGCTCTCCAAAATAATGATGTTCATCTGATTTCTCCCTCTTTGATTAGGCTTGTATAATTCTGTATTATCTTGGTAGCTTTGATGCCAAACAAGATTAAATTGTCATGTACAGTATATTAAATTTATAATCTGAATTTTTAAAAAATTGCTTATAAGGCACTCAGAATCAGTATCTAGGGACACAGCTACTACATTTACATAATTTACACCACTGACACGACATTATTTCCTAATTATTTATGGCCAATTATCAATTGCTGGTCAATGCTTGGAATCAGTCACTATAATTATTTCCCTGCGGTCTCTTGTTTAGATGCAACGGAGACAGTTTTATCAAGCCTTGCCACAACACCAATATATGCATTTCCTCTGCAAAATGATACTATATTTTGCTGTCTTGCATGTGTGGTTTTTTTTTTCCTTTTTTTTTTTTTTTTTTTTCCTTCAGTATGAGGAACATATTTCAGCTATAAACTCTAAAAGGTGTAAAGCAGCATTTTGTTACTTCTGACATATACTTAAAACTCACATAAAAAAAACTCAGACAGGACAGACAGGACACCCCAGGAAAAAAAGACAACTGATGGCGCAGGAGAATCCTGCTCAACAATAATGTGATCTTACTGCCTATCCTCTTTTCCAGTTTTGCTTTGTACACATTTTCACCTTTTTTTATTTTATAAAAACAAACAAAATAATAGCTAATTTCTGCCCTAATATCTAGATTTCACTTCTACTCAAATCAGTCCTAACGCATGCAAACAAAACTCTGCATTTGAATTCCTAATGATTCCTCCTATTGTCTCATTGCTGCTACAACCTGTCAATCACTGCTGAAAAGTGCTAATCACACCCAGAAATCCCAGTCTCACAGACAAAAGTACCAGTTAAAAAAAAAAAAAATAATACCAATTGGTCATGGATGGAAGGCAAATCTCACTAGGGATCTAACTGCACAATGGAGTTTATTAAGTCCATTTTGCTATAGTCTAGCTCTGCTAGCAGCATCTAACACTTTCAGACTTTAACTTCAAAGTCAGCTAAAATCCACCAAAGTAACTTATATCCATTAGCTAGGCTTTAACTGAACTGTTGTGAAATCTCTTAGCTACAAGGGCCTTTAGCAGAAGTAGCAGCTTTCATTTTCAGTTTAAGGAAAACAGATCTAATCAGATGCTAGGTATTTCTTTCTTAATCAGTTTGCCTTTTATAGGCTCTTAATTCTTCACAAAGATGTTTCATTAATTAACGGTACACTTTGACCAGTAGTACACATGAAAGAACATCTTGCAGTTAACACTCTGTACCTTGCCAGTTCTCCTCTACTGAACGTTGAACGTTACAACATTCAACTTTACTAGAAAGAAGTAGATGAGTACATATCATGCATCATAAAGCACTGTTGCCTCAGGTCACAAAAACTGTATTTTATATTACAAAGGTGAAGGTGGCTAATTCAGTAGTCTTGACATCTAAACTGCTGTATCCTAAAAAAAAAAAAAAAAAAACAAAAAAAAAAAAAAACACAAAACTTTTCTTTTAAAAGCCTTAGTGCAGATTGCACTGTTTGCATTTAAAACTATAAACACAGACTGTGTTTTCCTGTTACATCAACTAAATAACTAAATACTTAAGTATATTTGATCTTAATAAACTATAATTAAGCAATATACAATAATTACCTTTTAGAAATCCCTATAGTGATTATTACCTCTGGAGTTGACTAGAGGATGCTGAAAATGTGCAATAATTGATTTCTATTGGTTATACGAGTTTTTCTTTCTAAATGGGTGAAACATCTCCTTAGATAAGGGAGTTCCATCTGGCTTTAGTTAGACACTACTGCAATCAGGAACTTCTACTAAGCTGCTGTTTTAGCTATGGTTACTGATTACTGCAGTAGAAGGACCACCCCTGAAAAAAAAAAAACACTATAATATTTACATTAAGAAACTGTTTGTAAAGAGGCATAATTTGTACACAGCTTTGTGCAGTGTATGCCTATTGGTGGGGTTAGGTTTCAGCAGGGTTACAGCCTCCAAATGTGAACACTTCTTGCTTCAACAGGAGCCTGTAGCTCCCAGATTTGGAATGCTCCTGCAGTGCCCTTAGTGCCCACAGTGATGGAAAAGTACTTGTTTGATTTAGTTATTTACTCAGTCTGTGTCCAACAACTGAAATCTTTTTTTTTTTTTTAACAGTTTTTATAGTTTAGAGTTTTTTTTTTTTTTTTTCCTTTGTTACAGTTTAAATAAATAGCTAACTTCAGCACAGGGAATGCAAAGCATTATATAGCTCCAAAACACAGGTTCATCAATTTCCTTCTTTGCATGACCCACAGTGCTCATTCGTTTGGACTTAAGATTTTAATACAAATAATGACACAACTCAAGCACAACTGTGTAAGTGGTAAACAGTGAATCAGGAGGGGAAGCAAGCTTGCACTTCAGATTTGCTCACTTTGTGATACAAGCCACTCTAGGCACATTAATTCAGAGGTACATTAATCCACAGTGCCACCTAGCCACCTGTGTATATTTAGTTTAACTGTGACAAAAAGAAAAGCCTAAACTGTAAAACTGTTAACTCTCTCCCCTCCCCCTCCCCCCATTTTCTGGATGTAGATGGAGTAGAATAATAATAAAAAAATATAGCCCAACGTGTTTATAGCAACTGTTACTGACCTAAAGGAAACCTGCAAATCTTTGCTAGGGCTCTGTGTTACACTGTTATTACTCCAAACAACATAAACTGGGACATTAGCTACACTGAATGAAAATGAAGCATTCTATAAACACCTGCTTTGTGTAACACGAAGCTTGTTTTCCTGAAACATGGAACCTCTTTTCCTCCTTGCCCCTCTTTTTCCTTCTTTTCAGCTCTAGCCTCAGAACTAAATTAGATTTTACATTATGTTTATGTTGCAACAATGTTTTAAAGCTTCAGCAAGCATCTTACTTACTTTAAGCCTTACTATTGTAAAAATAATCAAGTCAGGCCAGCAGATATTAAAAGACATCCTCCAAATATACAGCTCAGAGATATTCTCAACCAATAATATTCCCAGAGCAGTTTTAAGGCATTCCAAGTACACTTCACTTCTCTGACAGAGTGCTCAGAGCATCATGTAGTTCCCAGATCAAGGTGTGAGAGAAAGGAGCTGCTTTTAAAACTTCTTTCTCCTTTGCCAGAAACTGCATGGTATTCCCTGACTGTCTCTTACAATTTGCTTGGGGAAGTAACAAATGTAAGAGAGCTGAAATGTCCCCAGCAGCCACCCAAAGCAAAGCCTGAGGTCAGTGCCCAGACTTTTTTGTCCCTGGTGCTCTTCCAGGCAGGACAGAGTTTTGCTGGATATTAACCCTCACAAGCTTCAGTGGGCTCAGAGGCTGAACGCAGCAAGCTGGGCCAAGGACAGAGAGATGGAGGGACCCTTCCTTCTCCTTCAGCACATGGCAGTGGTTTATTGCGTTAGCACACGTGAAACATACAATTATGACATCAAGGCAAAAGCTTTATTTCAAAATAATTCCAGTTAACAATAGCGTCTTTAAAATCCTGCTAACAACTAACATGGAACATTTCCAAAAATAAAAATAAAAAATCTGCATTTCGTCTCCTTTCTTATTTCCTGAAGCAAGGTATCGTTTTCACAAGCATCCTTTTCCTGTAAAGATACTTGATCCTGATAACATAAAGCTGAACTAATAGACTAGAATATACTGAATATATTGACAAGAAGGAGAGAAAAAAAAATGGTGAAAGTGATAGGGCATGCAGTGAGAGAATTAAAAAAAAAAAAAAAAAAAAAAAAAAGATTTGAAGAATTTGAAGATTAAATTTTAGAGATATCCCTTCAACCCTAACAACTTCACAATAAATTCCACTATCTACTGATCAATACAGAACATGCACCATTTCAAAGGATGCTGCCTGTTCTTGGTGAAAACAAGAAAGTTAAAATTCAGTGTTTCCTTTGGATCCCAGTCTCCCCCTTCCCTAGAGTGCCTGTCCTTTCTGCATAACTTCAGTCCTGGTTATTTCATAGCAAAGCAAATGCAGTGGGCTGATGACTGACACCTGATCCAAGACAATGGGGTAACGACCAAGTGTTTGGTAGCCTTGTGCTTTGACAAGCTTTTTCTCCTGGTGACTGTTAGCCATTGTTTGATAACTACAGACTTCCCTTCCCACAGACCTTTCTGAACTCTGCTGTCTTTGAACAACACACGGAATACGGAATACGAATGAAACTATTTACCAGCCAGTAATTACAAGCCACCCCTCATGTAAAGGTAAACGGTAATGAGGAATGTGCAAAGAATAGCTGGTACTGTCGAAAGAGCTGGGGAGAAGGGGGGGGGGGGGGAAGCTTGTAAAACGTAAAGCCATACAAAATGCCTTATAGACTTATCCCCCAGTAACTGTATCAATTAACCATGCTAAAAGCTCTAACTCAGATGGGCACTGCACACAGCATGTCTGCCAGTGTTTTATTATCAAGTCCATTATGATGAGTTCTTGTCCTAGACAAAAGGAGAACAGAAAAAGAATTCAGGCTGACAAATTAGACTTGAAATCAGTTTCATTTACATAACGACTGGAAGTTCATTAATAACAGAGTTTTAATTATTCATGCTCTTGTTTCACTAGATACAGCAGTTTTCCCCCTGCTGTGCTGGATGTCTGGATTAGCTAAAATGAACCATAGCAAACTGATAGACGGCCCAGATTTCTTAAGTTCTTTTCTGCTTTTAAACTAGCAAGGAGAGTGCTCGGGGTGGAGGAGTTGGAGAAGGCAGGGGGAGGGAAAGAAACCCTTTCCTTCAGCTCATGTTATAACATGCTAATGAAGGAGGAGATCTGCTTTGGGTGCAAAGTTTTATTTGATGAGAACTCATCCTCCAAAGCCAAGCCATAAGAAAAAGTTTAAGACACAGATTCCAAATTCTGTATCTATTTTCCAACTTCTATTTCCTTATTTAGATCACTTTAGATCAGAAGCATTAATGCTGGATATTTGGGCTGAGACACCCTGCATGAGCAGTGAGCCCTTCCAGTGAATAACCACATTTCAGTCATTTACAAAAGGTTGCTTGTCATCTGTGCTAAAATCATAGTGATGTCGTAAATTCAGTTTTCTCCCATTTCTTCCATTGCCTTTTGTTTTGTACATGCATTCTTTGGGAACATTTTTGTTTGTTTGTTTGTTTTAAATGATGAAGTGGAAGAAAGAAGAAGGTCAGAAGCTAATATATTCTCTACAGAAAAAGTGATATTACTGTGATCTTTGAAAAAAAATCATCTAAATGCAACAATGAATGGACAGCTTTATATTAAGGATAAGTTTTTCCCATCACAGCATCTAACCGGTAAGTCCCATTGACTTCTACATATCCTGCAGTGAAAGAATAGGACCCATGGATTTTACATGACTATTTGCTATTCAGTGAAACTTGAGGGTCCTACTCCCCCGCCGCAGGATGCATGTAATACCCATTGAAATCAATGGGAATTACTCTTATGTCCTGCAGCACAACCAAGCCTCACAGCTACTTGCTGTGAACTATGAACATTGACAGGTGGACAAAATGAGGGATATATCTAAAGAATGATACTTACTAAAAAAATAAGTTCTACTTCAAATTTATTCCCTTTTCTCATAGCATGTAACTAATGCAGAAAAACACAGGGCTTTTCTCCTAAAACCTGAAGCATTCTGAAATCAAAACAATGAATGGAATAAAAAACATTTTGGGTAGAAATGAAAGCAAAGCAGTCATCTCTTCAGCTTTTACTTTCCAGTGTTTACTTTTTTTTTTTTTTTTTTTTTTTTTCCTGGAACCAGTTGGATAATTTTCTCTCCATCCTTGAAAAATTAATAATATAGCTAGACAAAAAAATTGCAAAGTCATAACTGGACAGAAAAGCAGAGATAGACATCTGGATCATGTTTGCTCTGGTGCTTCTTTTCAGAGCCCTTTCTATTACATCGCTGCAGGGGACAAAGAGGAGATGTTTCCCTGTGTTTATATTTGAAATCAGGTACAAGTATTCCGCTGTTTAAATTCTGTCAATATGTTGCATCTTTCTGTTTGATGATTGGTAGATGGTGCGAGTTTCTGGTATATCATGTTGACATTAAATACCATTGAATGTATGTACTTTTTTATTTTTAAGTCAAAGCCAATTCTCAATAAAGAAAAAGGAAAATACAAGGCTGGTAGTCCATAGTTTTAGACCACATTCCACCTTTACCATTGTCCCTCATTGCATAACCTATCTCAATCCTGTGCCAAGCCATAAATCCCACCAGCAGTGCTGATGGCTAAGGAATAAGTTCATAATTATTCATTTGAATTGTTCTGCAGGGTTGGACAAAACTTTTGGGAGTCACTGTTCACCACTGTGAACAAGCAGTGTACAGACTGACTGTTTAGTTTTCTGACCTTCTCCCTGGAAATAAGGCACTAGCATTTCCTTGACTTCTTGGTTTACTCCATTAATACATTCCTCAGTCAAGTAATAGTAATGAACGTAGTACAAAACTGAAATGAAAAGAATTGTTAGATTCCTGTTTGAGAAGATGTGGTTGATGTGGACAATTTCCTATCAGCCAGAGAGTGACAACAGCAACATAAAGGCATCAGGAATGTATGGATGCATTAGCCATGTAATGTGTTTTCCACTGGGCTTTGTGAGAATAATGTGAGTTTCTTACAGCCAGCTCCAAGTTTAAGTTGTTCATAAAGAAACTAGTGCTAAACTGACAGATTTGAGAGGGTCTGGTGCAAAAAGAGGTCTGCTTACCACAGAGTGCGCGTATGGACAAAGATATACCCAGAAATTTTTCTGAAAGTGACCATGATTATTCCAACCC
Organism: Aythya ferina; assembly: GCF_964211825.1. Classification (NCBI taxonomy): domain Eukaryota; kingdom Metazoa; phylum Chordata; class Aves; order Anseriformes; family Anatidae; genus Aythya; species Aythya ferina. The sequence goes on from NC_140304.1 coordinate 20,105,231, forward strand.
ACTCTATGAATACATTTTATTCCTATTCCCAGTGAAGTCCCAGACTTATGATGTCTCTTACATTCCTATGAGAGATCCCATGTTTCTCACTGTTCTTCTAATCTTTTAGGAAGCATACCAGGCAGTTCCCATTGCACAGATGGCATGCAGCGCCTGACTGAACTAGCAGACCTGGTGTTGTCTCAATGCCTTTTACTGGCAAGAAGTGACTGAGTAGCCTTAATTAATACTCTTAGTACTAGCTGGACAATCTGCCTTGCTATGTTTAATCCACAGACCATGTGGCTGTTGGGAGACACTTTTTTTTTTTTTTTTTTATAAAAAGCTTTTTAATAATTTAGAAGGGCAGTTTTTTTGAGAAATTATCTTTCATAGTTTAAATGTGTTGCTGTCTCTGCACGTTCTTCGTCTATCACTGGATTTTCTACGCAACCCATCCCTTGTATCTCAGTGTGCATCTCAGTATCTCTGTCACAAATGCAGTCATGAAAAAATATGGATACACATAACACCTCCTTGTCATCGACAGATCATGTTGCTGAAAGACCGTAACAAGAGACAGAAGCTTTAAACAACAAATTAGAGCAAATTAAACAGACTGAAGGATTTCCAGATTGCTGTTCTGGCCCACCTTTACAAGATTCTAAATTCATACCTAGCCAAGACCTGACTGTCGTTAAGTGTACATGCATAGACCTTAATTTTAACATAGGAAATTAAAGATGAAAATTACCTGTCTTTGATCCCTCTTTTTTGAAAAGGGTGAAACCTACAACACACACTTTTGAACTTGTCAGATAATTGTTTTATTTAAATGAAGTCAGAAACTAAATCACATTTGGCCCATTGCACAGTACGTAAAGCAGTAAACCTGTATTTCCACACAGCTGGGAGAATTATGTACTCCCTCTTGTTAGGAAGATACTTGTGTAGAGGGGAAGAGAAAAAATAAAGTTGTTTTTAAAATCTAATCTTTGTTATCTCAGTTTTCCACATTTACGATCCTCACAGTCTTACCTGCTCTCAACAGGTAATTTCCAGTTATTCGCTAGTTTCCCTTCAGCCTCAATAAGGAAATCTTCAAGTAAGGTTAGTGCAGAAGATTAAGACTGCATTAAGATTAAGTCTGAAATGTTCTGCTACCAATTAGCCCTCTAGTATTTCTGTAAGCCTTGAATTTTTGATGCGATCAATGACACCAAGTGGAGCCATCTTCTGTGGAGTGGTTATTAAAGATATAAAAATCAATACAAAGATGATACTTGGAAATCTATATCACAAGATAATGAATCACCATGAGAGCCAGCTAAGAAGGAATGTCAGCAAACCAAACAGAAGGTTTGTGCATAACAAATTATTTGATGCCAGTAGAGTTTAAACTAAATTTTGCATGAGACCGAAGTCTTCAGGCAACACTTACGATACATTTGCATGGCAAGGTTTTAATGAGATGAAGACACAAGACCAACCATGCAAAAGGCTTTTTGTGCATTAAAGAGACAGAAGGAGTGAGAGATGATTGAGACATATGGGATTAAGACAGTAATGCTACAATTTGACTTTAATGACAAAACAGCACCAAAAACTTTCTCCGTCAGTAATCCTCATTCAATTTCTTTTAAATGAAACATTATTTGTCTGCACCTTAAGTGCTGATTGTTATTGGAGCTGTGTATTGGAGCTTCAAAGGATACTCCAAATTTAATTTGAACTAAGGATTGATTTAGTTGGTTTCAAAGCCAGCTTTTCCTTTCCAAAATTGAAGTAGTGCATGACTTTGCAAGTTCATTTGGGTTTACTGCTTGACACAATTGTATGAGACTTTACAGCATTTATGGTACGTTTTGCCCTGCATGATCTCTTGTTCACTCACATGTACAGATGCACATGCAGACAGAACTATTAAAACAACTACCACCACCCATCCACCCCCCACCTCTTTTCCCTGGGAAATACATTTCTCACTAAAAGCTACTGATTCAAAACACTCACACAGTTCAAATCCATATTATATGAAAAACACTATCACTTTGAACTTCTAATATATCAATTAGAAGGCTCTTAGAGCATTTTACTATCATTAATTATGCTGTAAGTTTTGTGAAAGATGAGAACAGCATGTTCTCATTTTACTGCAGGGTGTAAAGAATCAAACTAACATTAATACAGGACAAGGACTTAGGCAACTGAATTGTCTTCAGCTGCAGGACATTTACCTGCTATTTGCTTATCTTGTTTACTTCAACTGTGAGATACTTGGGATGGAGATAGATTACAATGAATGAGTCTCAATCAGGTCCTCTCCACGCTAATGGCATTCAAATGAATGATACTAATAAAAATTAGATAACGGCATCCCATAGGAAGTCTCAAAGATGCAGAATGACAACAGATACTATAATGCATTTTAATCTGCCATAGATACAGAGCCAATCCTACTCTAACAATCATACAGCTTTACTCCTTCCAAAAAAATGTTGTAACAGTATGTGCAAACTACACATACTACCTTTTTAGACTATTCCTACACAAGAGCAATTGGCTCTTATTTATCAGGATTAGGGCACCTTGAACATCATGTCTTGTGATACAACAATAATAAATGCTTGTTTCCTTGTTTTTCTAGATACACACTGCTTCCACATTTGCAGCTGGTAAGTAGCAACACTCATAGATAATCATGCTCACAATCACAGCTTATTGTGCTTTTAACAGGACACTAAATGCAAACCCAGTATTCTTTGTTAATCAGTAATTTTCTGTTGGTTGACAGCCACTAGAAATTTCATTTTTTTTTAGTGTGCATTTTTTCACTTATGTCAAACTCGGAAGACTAAACGGCAACAGTACCTCAGATCCTCAGCATCGTACACACATACCTACAAAGACTGCATCATCTGAGGATTGACCTTTTGTCCTGTAAGCAAGATAAACACCAAAACATTACAGTAGCTCTACAGCTACCTGCTAGAGGTTGCCTGGCAAGTTTGTGAATCAACCATCTTCTAGTTGTACAGCAGAGCTACTTCAAAAATAAATAGAGAAGGAAGACCTGTGGCATACTTTGTGCAGTTTTCACTAGTCATTGCAGTTTTGACTTGTTTCCCTCCCTCTTTGCATCTTGAGTCTTTGAAGGTAAATGAACCATTCGGTGTCATAAAACAAGGAGAACTAGAACAGCCTTCAGTAAAAACAAAAACTAACGGAAAAAGCAGATCTTTTGCAGGCAACATTTCACGTGGCTCAAAATGTCTTTGCCGCAGTTTAAATTCTGCAGCCTTGCGATTGTTCTGACACCTCTTTATTGTTCCTTTTAAGTGCAAATGCCTAGGTAGCATCACTATAAATGAAACAGTAGTGTTCACAGATTGCATTCAACGGCTGTTAGAGCTTTCTCTCCTTCATCTGCACAATTTGCATCTATTATAGGCTCAGGAATATAGTTTTGCCGCTTTTCGGTGGCCTCAGAAGGGCAGAAGATCCCCCCGCCTCCAAAGAACTGCAGTGAGGCTGATCTTTAAAGCCCTTCCCAGAGGCAGACGCGCTATGCTGCTTACTCAAGGGTGGAAGGAGGGGAAGAGGCTGGTACCATGAACCCTTTGAAGGATACCACTATGATGTGCAACGCAAGTTCTCTGAGCGATCTCATCCTGTGTTAACCACCACAAACTTTAGGGTGTTTAATTTGAATTGCTAGTGAAGATGCAAGGCCCAAGTCTGAGACTGCAGCACAAGCACTCCTGCCCTCCTAAGTGTGGCTCAGAGGGGTCCTGCACAGCGATTTGTGCAGTGCTCTGCCTCAGGGGTGCAAGAAAGAGGTGGGCGAATGCATTCCTTACCTGTGAAATTCACATTATTTCTTTCAAAGCACCTCAGGGAAAAAGAGCACATTGAGAACAGACTGTATCATCTTGCTTAATTCCCTATTATCAGTTATGCATTGAGAATATTTCAGCAAGGGGTTCCATCAAAAAATTTAACCACTGCGGCCTGGGCTAAACCTCTGGCTGGTAGCAGGGAAGTGTATTCACACAGAACAGGATAACATGAAGGTGTTGCCCTGTGTTTGCTCTCTGATTGCTCAAGCTGAGAGGAGACAACTGCTCTTAATAAATCAAATGTAGGAAGTGCAGAAGAAGCCCATGACTTTTTTTTTTCTCCCCTGAGAAAATATTCAATATTATACAGTGGCTTGACTGCTCTCCTTGGACAGAAGAAAAAAGTTTAGTAGATGAGATGCAGAACTGTTATCTCTTTTTGGAAACGTTTGCAACAATTGACAGGTATAGCCCAGAATGGCACATTCCAAGAGATAAAATATTAAGACTTATGGTGTTTATGTTTACTCCTTAGAGTAGACCTGAGTTAGGAAGGGAGATCTTTAGGTATGGTAACAATTCTATACAAACTAGAGGTGACTGCATATCAAATGTGTTTTTATTATTGTAGTGGTTTTACTCAGGTGGGCGGCCGAGCTCCACCACAACCACTCTCACTCCCCCTCTCCTCAAAGAGGAAGGGGGAGAAAACACAACACAGAGAACTAGAGGTTTGAGATGAGAAAGGTTTAATTAAAGGGAAAGGGAATGGGGAGAAAAAGAAATCACAGAAACAGTAAGTCTGCATGGAAGCACAGAGAGAAGGGAAAAAATTATTCTCTACTTCCCATCAACGAGCGATGTTCGGCCATGTCCTGGGAAGCAGAGCCTCAAAACATGTAGTGGTTGTTCAGGAGGAACAGCCCCCTCCCCCACAAGAGCCCCCCTTTTATTGCTGAGTGTGACATCAGGTGTTATGGAATATCCCTTTGGTTGGTTTAGGTCGGCTGCCCTAGCAATGTCCCCTCCCCATCACTTGCCCACCCCCAGCCTGCTGGCTCTTGGGGGCTTGGAAGGAGTCCTGATGCTGTGCCAGCACTGTGCAGCAATAGACAACGCTGGAGTGATATCAGTGCTGTTCCAGCTACGAGTGCAGAGCACAGCACTGTGTGGGCTGCTGCAGGGAAAAGGCGACTCCAGCTCAGACAGACCCAACACAATTATGTCGTGCAATTATCTCCACACAAGACAAACATTTCAATACAGAATCAGGCTACAGCATCTGATGCCATTGCTGTTCACGTGGTACACAGAACCACTGTCCTTTCCCTCAAGTGACTCTATTAGTACAATATTCACGTTAAGGTGAAAGCAAGAAGACGACGGATACATTAATTTTCTTTGTTGTGTCTCTCAGAAATCAGAATATGAGCCAAAATCAGGAGAAGGGAATTCATTGTACTTGCTTTATCTCAGTGACAATGCAATGGGATTATATTATATTATCTTGTTTTACTAGCATGACATAATTGTATACAGCCTCTCCACGGAGCGTGCAAAGTACTGAGTCTGGGAATTTGTTTTAAAAAATCTACTGTTTGGAAGGTCTTTTTCTTCTACTCCGATCAATATAATGAAATCTAAAGAATCACTGAGACACAACATATTTCATATTCTCATTCTTTTTCTAAATAGAGAACATAGTTCACTTACAGAAGTGAACTATTACAAATGCAGTTGGAGCCCATATTATCTGCCCTGTGGATATCAGTCATCTGCTTAAAATCGTTGTCATAATTCTTCCTATTAAAAGAATTAGGTAGAATCTCTGCAATGGCCATAAGAATTTATAAACCAATTCTCCACTTGTGCACCTAGCTCATGCAATACAAAGTAAATCTCTCCTTAAACACATAATAGACACATCTTCCTGAAGACAGATACTTGTTTCAAACAATGCTTTGTTCCAGAGTTAAATAAATAAATAAATAAATAAAGATCAGCATTTATCACTTAACCTACAACAAAACCTTGGAAAGGACTAACCTCAGTTATTATTCACTTTTCTACTTTAAATTGACACTTATCTCTGTCACAGAGAGTGCCTTATATAGCTTGCAGCAAGACTTGAAATAGTCCCACTAGAGGTATGCCATCAAATATGTTGCTGTTATTCTCCTAAAAATTTGTGCCAGAGACACAGAAGTACAAATCACAATACCTCAACATCCTATGCAGTGGCTATGCAGAATACCAAATTTCAACCCTGAAAATTTTATAAATTAATTTTCAGCTATTACATTTACATACTTAGCACAAACTTAATATATATGTCCTTTGAAACTCCAAATAAACCTAAATATATGTTTTCTTCTGTTAATATAAGAGAACCCCAAAATCTGTAAAATGAAATTACAGCATGATGTCATAAAGGAAAGTGAGTACTACTGTAGCTTAAATAAAGGTATTAAACTTCTTCAGAAAGTCTGCAAGATCTACATTTACAGCTAAAATCACTCACTGCCCAGTTGCCCCTGGCTCAATGACTCAGAGATTGTTCATCATCACTAGAAAAGAAGAGTTGGGAACAGACATCATAGAATGCATAAAATGAGCACAATATACATTTAGGCATATGGATGAATTTCACATTTGCATTCCTCTGTATTTCCTACTAAACTGGTCTTTGAAACAAGATAATTAAATTAGACCACTGGTAGAAATCCAGGAGAGATTATTTCAATCAGACTGAAAAATCCCAATAGCTGCATTGATATTCGGTTGTGCCCATCCAACCAGAGAGGTGAATACAGAATAAACAGATGCAAGTGGGAAGATAACCACTTGACAAAACCTGGACTCAACAGCACAGTAGCCAGCTAAGTACAATCATCCAAGTAGGATGAGAAATGCAGAAAATTGTTCATTAGGAACCCCTGCAAGGCTTTTCAGCCTCACACAGCACTCTGTTCAGCCCCTTGACACCAAACACCAAATGCTACTGGCCTCTCTCTCAAACACAGCATATTTTTTAATTGCTACCCTTGCTGCATAAGCAACACCAGGAGTCACCCCTCTCACTTGCCTCATGCTTTCCACCACCTGGTGCTGGCAAAGATCCCTTTGGCTGGCAAGGCAGAGGGACTTCATTTTTATTTGTGACTCTTTTGTAAAGTGCACAATGTGAGTCCTTGTCTCCATACATATAATTAAGTGCTTAAGTGGCAGCATGTCATGCTGGAACGCTGGGATCTCAGCCTGGGTCCCGAGCTAGCTTACATGCTCAGAGGGTTGACAGGAGGCATTGCACTGAACACTAGTGGTGAAAATTGCCAGAAACAGAGGTAATTCAAGTTGATCTAGTGGATGAACACACATATGAAATTTAAAGGTGCCTACTTTCATCCCATCTTGATGGGAAATGCTTTAAGGAAAGGACAAAGGAAAAAGTGACAAGAAGTCAAAATTGATTCCTCCTCAGTAGGACCTCTAGTCCCTTATGGGTCTCTTACACAGGCTTAGGTCTCCTTGTTCCTAGCTTCAGATGAGTAATGTCCCTGGAGTGCTGTCACCTGCAGGAAGAACAAAACCAAAGCCAAGTGAGTGCAAAGTATTAGTAGATTAAAAATACAAGCATTACAGGTACTAAAAACCAAACAAACAAACTAACAAACCCCACAAAACACAAAACATGATAAATTCAGTCACATTGCTGTCCAAAAATCAATCAGCTTCATCTAGCAAAAGGAAGGATGTGGGGGATTTTAATTCCTTGGTTAGCAAAGTGAATCCAGGAGATACCACCACTTCCTTTCATGCTTTATTTCTTGAAGTGGCATGTGCTCCTTTAAAAGGAGCAGGCTCTCAGCTTCTAGTGGGACTCTATTGTTTTATATCTGTGGTTGAAACAAACCTCCTGAAGTATGTTTCAGTTTCTCTTAAATTTCAAAGTAGTGGCCAACAGTCAGCTGCATATGGGTTCAAACTGATTGTAGGCAGTGCAGATTTAATTCTCTCATCAGTTGCTGTGAAACAAAAGCAATGAAACCTCTCTCATCATCATCATCTGTGAAATTCTGGTAGAGCTTTACTTTCAGTTATTCTCATTCAAATCTGGAGATGTTTTCTCAAAATCAATACAGAGAACATTAGATTCTCAGCTAATGCAGGTAAGCAAATTGTCCCTGGAGTTACTGAAGTTCCTTCAGGATTTGGCTTTGGGGCTAAACCTGTTGTCCCACAGGCTTAACTGACAGCCCAGAACCCCAATTCCCACACAACCATTACATCCACCTCTCTCTCTCTCCCACTTCCTCTTCTACTCATGCCTGGTATTTGATAACAGCCCCAGACTTGCTCTTTGCCAAATGAAGCAGACGAGTGTTTCATTACTCATTTTTATTATTTGCAAATGTGTTTATCTTATCTGTGGTTCTGTCTTAAATAATAATAACAATTAATAAATAATAAGGTGCTTTGCATGTCTCTGGGAGCCAAGAAATTCTTTCAATTTTTTCCTACATTTCTGATCTGATCAAAAATATGTTATTAGAAGAAATTATTAAGATAAGGACATGGGGAGGGGAGCACAAAAGTGGTGTTATTAATAACTGGGTACTTAAGGAATTCTCCAGCCTAAATTGGCTACAAGAATTTGATGTTAAACCAAGACAAATGATCTTTAATATTATCAAAGGAGAGAAAGAGAATAACAGCGTTGCAGCAAAAAGACAAACATAAAAATAAAACTTTATTTTGGAATTGATATCCAGAGTAGTAAATCAGAAACTAATTCAAGCTTACAGCTAAGACAGGAGCTCTGGTTTTGTATCAGTTTTAATCACTGTGTGGTCTGAAGTAAGAAACTTCTTAAATATGTGTATATAATGGATAAAACTGAGATATTCATGCTGTCTTCTTTATAAGTTTTGACATCCCTGATGTCAAAATTATTATTATTATGTATTATTATTGCATGCCTGTGTCTGGGGCATGTTTTTTGAAAGCAAAAGTTGCTAGTTTTAAGCAAAGAAGTGGCATATGTTCAGTTTAAAATTCAAATGTATTTATAACTGAACACTAATGGCAATATCATTTATTAACTTAACCATTCCGCATTAGGCCCTACAATGCAATACATTTTTTAATACATTTATTGGTATCATATAGAGAAGGGTGAGTTAATATGTAGCTGAGATTCATCCGGAGTTGCAGTGTATCATAAGGCGGTGAATGCTGCCCTCTGGCTCAGGTTGGCAATGGTCACTTGTTTAGAAATGGTCTTTTTTTCAAAGGGCAGGGGAGGACAGGAAAATTTGGGGTACAACAGCTTTCTTTAACACTCTGTTCCATAACAGTTAATTAAACTCTATGTGCTTAAAACAATATTGTATTAGAAAGCAACTTCCTCAAGGATTCAAGGTTGCAGCTATTTTAAAATTATGTTTTTCAAGTATCTACAACAGAACAAGAGCTATTTTCTTTTGTGTGTCTTTATCTTGAACAGGCTGTATAAAAGAGTCATGTCAGCATTAAACTTAAAGGCCTATAGAGGACAGTTCCTTTTTCATGGATTTTTTTTTTTTATTTAATGATTCAAGAAAATATAACTTATTTTAGTGTGTGATTTAGGCAAGATTTAATAACAAAGGAAAGGCACAGTAATTTTATCCATTCGTACAGTAGAGGATAATTTAGTCCATTTTCCCTGAAAGATAGCATGATTGTGATGTATGTACCTACAGCTTAAATATAACACCTTTACGATTTGCTAAAGATTATGCTTACATCATTCTGCTGTAGAAACACAGTGGACCCTTTAAAAATCTATGAACAGGTATTTAAGAAATTGAACAAAATGATTTGTTGTGCTCTTTCTTCTAGAAACTGGGGACCATTTTTTCCCCTTAAAAGCTGCACCCTATCCCATACTGCCTGCACCCTTTGCATTAGTTGGAAATGACAAGAAATCTCCCTAATTTTGAAAAGCTACGAAATTGAATGACCACTTCTAATACAGAAACCAAATGTTAGGCATTGCTTCGTTGCTATCCTCCCCCTTGCAGGTTGGCCCCATAAGAATCCTACAGCCTACTTGCCTTGCTGATGGCTTGCCTTACATGTTGATTCCCAGTAAAGAACTTGGTGTCTTTTTGGCTGCAAGAATGGTCCCACCTCCTCCCATCTAAAATTATACATTTCTGGGGAAGGTGAGGGATGGAGGAAGTACACAATAGATGAGATGGTTACAGGCCACACGTTCAATGCAGATACACAAGTTGGTTATTTCCAACCCTTCTTCCCCAACCCTCCTTCAGTCTTTTATAACCTCACCTTATATTTAAACCAATATGGTACTACCATTCTAATACAATAGCATTTCATACCAATCTTGCACTCGTGTAAATTACTATGTAGGGTTTAGGATAATAGGGAATCCAGCCCCATGAGTAAGTCCTATAGCTCATTTTTTTAGAATAGAAGTTGGAAGAAATACTGGGTGCCTGTTTCTCAAGATGATAAAATGCAGAGTTCTGAACACATTGCAGTATTTCTCCAGGGAATATCATTTTGGGTAGGAGAGCAGTAGTCTTTTTTCCATGGCTGAAGAGAAAATTTCATTTGTCTTAAGGGAGAAAGTTCAGAGCAGCTTTGAGTAAAACCATCTCATAATCAAATTACAAAGAAAAAATGATAGGGCTTTTTGTTCACTGGTCATATACACCGACATAATAATTTAATAGACTCAATAACTAATCAATAGATCCTCTTGACAGTCATCACGCAGCACTTGCAGGGCAAGCAGGCGATCAGGCCTAGTCAGCATGGGTTTATGAAAGGCAGGTCCTGCTTGACGAACCTGATCTCCTTCTATGACAAAGTGACGTGCTGGGTGGATGAGGGAAAGGCTGTGGATGTGGTCTACCTTGACTTCAGCAAGGCTTTTGACACTGTTTCCCACAGCATTCTCCTCAAGAAACTGGCTGCTCTTGGCTTCGACTGGCGCATGCTTCGTTGGGTTAGAAATTGGCTGGATAGCAGGGCCCAAAGAGTCGTGGTGAATGGAGCCAAGTCCAGTTGGAGGCCAGTCACTAGTGGCGTCCCCCAGGGCTCGGTGCTGGGGCAGGTCCTCTTTAATATCTTCATCAATGATCTGGACGAGGGCATCGAGTGCACCCTCAGTAAGTTCGCAGATGACACCAAGCTATGCGCGTGTGTCGATCTGCTCGAGGGTAGGAAAGCTCTGCAGGAGGATCTGGATAGGCTGCACCGATGGGCTGAGGTCAACTGCATGAAGTTTGTTGACACAAGGCCAAGTGCCGGGTCCTGCACCTGGGGCGCAATAACCCCAAGCAGAGGTACAGGCTGGGAGATGAGTGGTTGGAGAGCTGCCAGGCAGAGAAGGACCTGGGAGTGATGGTGGATAGTCGGCTGAATATGAGCCAGCAGTGTGCTCAGGTGGCCAAGAAGGCCAACGGCATCCTGGCTTGTATCAGAAACAGTGTGACCAGCAGGGCTAGGGAGGTGATTGTCCCCCTGTACTCGGCTCTGGTGAGGCCGCACCTCGAGTACTGTGTTCAGTTTTGGGCCCCTCGCTACAAGAAGGACATCAAGGTGCTTGAGCAGGTCCAGAGAAGGGCGACGAAGCTGGTGAGGGGCCTGGAGAACAAGGCCTACGAGGAGCGGCTGAGGGAGCTGGGCTTGTTCAGCCTGGAGAAAAGGAGGCTCAGGGGTGACCTTATTGCTCTCTACAGATACCTTAAAGGAGGCTGTAGCAAAGTGGGGGTTGGCCTGTTCTCCCACGTGCCTGGTGACAGGACGAGGGGGAATGGGCTAAAGTTGCGCCAGGGGAGTTTTAGGTTAGATGTTAGGAAGAACTTCTGTACCGAAAGGGTTGTTAGACACTGGAACAGGCTGCCCAGGGAAGTGGTGGAGTCACCATCCCTGGAAGTCTTTAAAAGACGTTTAGACATAGAGCTTAGGGATATGGTTTAGTGGGGATTGTTAGCATTAGGTAGAGGTTGGACTCGATGATCTTGAGGTCTCTTCCAACCTAGAAATTCCGTGATTCTGTGATTCTGTGATTAAAAACAAACACACTTAGTATGTTGAAACAAAAAAGACCCAAAGTAAATGTTCAAAGCAATGATTTTTGGAAGCTATGAATGTATGAATGCAATATTTGGATTCAAAAGACCCAGTGGAATCAGGTAAGGAGAGCAAAACGCCCTGAGAAAGCTCATAATGTGCTCTCAGCTTCACTTAAGAGTGAAATTTACACTCCCAGAATGAGGCCTAAGAATGCTTTCCAGAAAAAATCAAGGCAACTTGTAAATCTTCTAGCTTAAATTTTTCTTTCCAATAAAGGCAAATGTTTCACGCTTATTCCATGTCACTTTAAATAAGGGGATATGAAGAAGCTTTTAGCATGCAAGATACCTTCTTTCCCTACTTTTTTTCCCAGCAAAGTATATATGGAATCAAGCGAAACTCACAGCAAGTGAATCCATGAGTCTTCCAGTAACAGAAGCATCTATTTGGGATGATTAGTTTCCATGTCTTTAGCAACTAACATGGCTTCTGAGAAGGAAAGCACTGATTTTGAGAAGCCATGCAATTAGAACTGATGGGAAGACAGAAAAAATCCTATTTGCAGCAATGTTGTGGTTTTAAAACATCTTGTCCTGCTCTGAGCTCATAAGAAGCCTTTCAAAGATTTTAAAAAACAAAATAGTGTGAAAATAGCTGTACTCAGTATAGCCTATTGGGTATGCTTTATTCTGACAGAGTTTTCATGCTGTCTTTGGCAGAATTTAAAACTAAACCTAGGCCAGTAAAGTCCCTGTACTGGGTTAGAAGTGTTTGAGGTGTGATGAGACTGCATGTTTTGGCCCACTCTGCTTGTGACATGGGAGCCCCAAGACCAAGTTTTTCCTCAGTGAGGCAGACAAAACTCAACTGGGTTGTGTTGACATGGTGGGACCACTGGGATTCTTGAGGTGCTGCTACCTTGGAAAGGTCAGTGTGTGCACATGGCATAACTGTGCCAGAGTGCTTAAAGGCGTTCTAGGGAAATACAAGGAGACTACACAGAAAGGTGTCTCCCCTGTCTTCATTTTAGGGATAGCAGATCTTTCTCAATCCCCTTAAAGTATGCAGTATTTTCCTCCATTTCTCTCCCCTTCATAAACATTTTCCTCCTGAGAAGCACAGAGGTCCTCTCCTCCCCACCTTCTTGTTTCTCCTCTTCAACACCATTGATTCACTTGTAGGAAGAAAGACATAAAGGGGAAAAAGGAGAGAGAGAAAGACTAGGGACTTGGACAGATAGCTTAGGACAACACAAAGATAATAGAATCAAATCCCAGTCTGGAGCCAAATGGTGAAGGTGCTGCTGGGCCTATTGTACTTATGTCTGAAGTCAGCTCTACACAATTTTCTTTGGGGATGATACAGACAAAATTCAGTCTTTGGGGAACATTCACTTTTGTTTAAAGATATCCCTGTACTTCCACCCTTATGGGCAGAGTTGTTAAGCACTGCAATGGAAAAGAAAGAAGATACAAAAGACCCTCTACAAACTATATATTTCTCACCCTGTTTCTAGTCCTACTATTTCCCTGGACTTCTTCCTTTGTGGAGGTCCTAGCTGAGAGGTGGAAGCAATGGGATTATTATATTGATATACCAATTTCCAGAAGCAGCCATATAAAGATAGTGAAGGAAATCTTTTTACATCTTCCCCAGCTTTATACTCCAGGTGGAGATTTTCTGATCTCCTAAGTCCACCTAATGCAATTTATAAACAGTATATTGCTAGCAAATCCTTACTTATAGTAGATTTACTTTCTAAAGACAAAGAAATAACTAACTCTCAAGGAAGAGTGATGAAAAGTGCTGCTGTCATGAAGATTTGGTACCCATTTGCACTTCATATTACATATTTTCACCATCAACTTGACAATTTCACAGCCATGAATGCACAGAATTCACATAGCTGTAATTTTCCAAAGGAACAGAATGGCAAAGACCTTACCTTCTTCCAACCAATTAACCAGAGAAAAACATTCCAATATACTTTTCTATTTACTTGAATAATAAGTTACAGTATACAGTCTAAACCTCTAGCATCCCTGATGAAAGTTGGAGGACTTGTCCCAGTTGAAATAGAAGGTACAAAGTGAAAAAGATATGACAAATAAAAAAAGCCCTCTTGATTCTCGATGATTTTAGAAACTGCAGTTATCTCTCAGTCACCAGTGAATCTTTTCATGAAGACACTAGCAGTTCCTTTTGCTCTGTGACTATACCTACAGGATTTAGTTTCTTGTGGTTGCCTGTTCTGCTCTGATGTAGATTAAATGTGATCAGTTGTAAGCTATCCAGCAAGCGTAAGATATTTTACTGAGAGAATGCAGAACTTCAAACGTTTTTCAGTAAGGATTATCGTGAGCTCTATATTTGAAATTGTTTCAACCCAACTTTAATTATTAACTATTCTAATGTTTGTTCTGTACCCTAATTTTTCTGAGCAATTTGAAGTTCGAACATATTTCCAAAATAAAGAAATCAAAACAGTAAACTAGCCTATAAAAATAAAGAATACTGTCTCCACTGAGCATCAGTAAAAGGTTCAATTACTATGAACTTTTATATGCAAGTCTGCTTCCAGACTCATGAAATCCCAAAACCTGAGCTCTGAAACAGTGGATTATCTTGAATGTAATATGAACTTTACCTGTCAGAGAGATATGTCACACATTTTATAGCTAAAGACAAATCTTTAATTTTCAAACCAATGAGAAGAGCAGACACATGATGAATTACTCATTACAGCATCAAGGCAAACTTAAGTCATTTGCTTAGACTTTCAACAGTGGTAGGAAGACATGTTGAAAGTGCTGGAAGTTGGAAGCTAATGATAGATATTACAGTCTTTTTAGGAGTTTTTATTTTTAAAACATGTATACACAGAGTAAAAGGGTTAAGGATATATTTTGAAATGGGAGTAATAAGTGAGTAGATGACATTTACTCCATCTAAATTAGAAGATATTAAAATGAGTTTATCTGAAGTGAAGAAAAAATATGCTAATCATGTAAATCTGAAGTTATTTATTGATAATACCTGGGCAAAAGATGGTGGTAAAAGACAGCCTGCTAACAAAGCCTTAACAACTGGGCTTGAAAGAAAACACCAAGGTCTGTAGGACAAAGAAGAAAAAAATGGAGAGAGATTCCCATGTTTGCTATGACATTGTATTTGCAGTGGCCCAGGAACACTTGGCTGAAAAACAAGAACAAGTTCATTTCAACAAGATGCTAAAGGTTGACTGACAGCTAACTCGGCTGAGAGAGAATAAAAAATAAAGAGGAGAATCACATATAATAATGCACATTAAGTATAGTTTTCACACTCAATATCCATTATAACCATTCTCTTTGGATCAGAGTCTAATTGATACTTCAGGATGAGGTCCTGTATGCTGGTATATTTTTCATATAATTTTCATTTGAATTCTTAATGTTTTCTCTGTCTGGGTTCTCTGCTTTAATCCAAATTTACTTTGCTTTTATATAATGCCCCTGGCATAATTTGAGACCTTCAGGGCACAGAGTCACACCCACTGATGCACAGCAGATGTGGAAAACTGCTAAAAGGACGGTGGCTCCTTTCTGAGAGAAAGGGGCGGATTAGGCTAATTTTATGTCTAATTTTGCTGCTAAGATCATATAGTATCTGAACCTGACATAAGGTAAACAGGGATGGGACTTCTGGTGTCAGCCAGCAGTTACACTGAATTGGGTATGATGTGAAACTGCACCATGAGAAGTGAAAAGTCACTTCTGGGCATCACAGAGAGCAGTGAAATGCCCTCCCAGCTTAAGAGAGAGGAACGAGGCTACAGGCCTGTCAGAAGAAAAGAATTTAAAGTGAGGTTGTGTCTGAGGGGAGTGCAAATTCAGTCAGTGTAGATGCAGAGTTTGATCCACAGTTCTCTGAAGTCAAATGTTTTAGTTTACGTCAATGGCCTTTGATTAGGTCCAGAGAGAGCTGTAAGATCCAAGGGCTGCCAGGCTTGGTTACAGTCATCAATACTATAAATCCCTGAGAGCATTTCCTTACTAAACTCTAGGCCTTTTTGTTGCAGGACGCTAACTAAGGGCATGATCCTGAGCAAGCTTATTGATGGCCATTGACTCCAAAGGCCATCAATTTTTTTCGCCATCTTAGAGTGCACTCACAGATCCCCTGGTTTGCTGTAGCTGCTTACTGCAAGCACTAAAGCAGGCAAGAGAGTAAGAGAGCTCCTGACAAGACGAACTATTCCCTGGGGCTTTCTCTGGGAGCAGGGTGGGTTTGGAAGGCCCTAACCTGCGGGATGCTGGGCCTAGGTTCTAACCCAGAGGCTCAGCCAGCTGTAGCAAGGGGCCTTGGCCTGGAGTGCTGGCTGGAGCCCAAGGCCTCTCCAGGGCAAGCCATCAGGTACTCAGAAAGGTCATTTTGCAGCAAGGAGACCAGCAAATGGCCCACTAACTTCATGGCCTAAAATGGTTTGTTTCATTTTTGTAGCATCTTGTGAAAAATTTTGGATTTCTTTAGTTACTAAGCCTTTCTGAATGGGGACATTCTCAGATGGAAACACTATCCTATAAAACAGATGCTATAACTCTCCCTGCTGTAAGGTCTGATCATTATGCTGTGTTATCTGTAGATTAACTTGGAAGCTCCCCCTCAAAGCCCAACTGATTATTTTTTTTTTTTAAAGTAAATTTCAGAAAGAATATTTGCAGGATGAACAGAAAATAAATCAACACTACCAGAAAACCAGCAACTTGATTGTTTTCCTCTGCTTCTGAAAAACAAAAACAAAAACAAAACAAAAACACACCATAAAAGCTCAATTGTCCTCTCAGGACTCCTTGCAAGTCTTAACAAAAGTCTCTAAAAAGAAACTAAATGAAAGACCAGGGAGTTAGCAGCAGGGCAGATCTATCATAGAAAATTGGACAAAACACTCTTTCCTTCTGACTGTATCTGGGCTTAATTCTGATCTCTTTACTCACGCTGAGTAATAATTCACACCATAAATAGCCCCATTGGAGTAGCTAAAATCACTTGGAGTAAGCCATGAGCCTGTTTGACAAATACTGGTCTGATACACTGAGGCTAAAAATTGTAAGAAGTAATTCAAATATTTTTATAATTATATGCCCTGAAAACAAACAAACAAACAACAACAACAACAACAACAACAAAACTTTGTTGTTGAGGCAGTTTGTTGGCTTCTAAACAAAGACAGGAAGTTTGTGATTTTTTGTTGTTTGTTTTCCATCTTAATATAGAATTCAGCTAGAAAATTAATGTTTTGTCTACCCTATAAAATGCAGTGAATAAGATATATGAAATACTGGCACCTTTTTGACAGAGATATTAAAATGGTAAAACCTGAGGCCAAGCCTACAGTACAAACTTCTGTCTGAAAAGTACATTAGTCAGCAACATAATAGGACACGATCTCAGCCATTAACCCAGGCTGAGAACCTTATTCAGCCTATCCAGTGATTAGCCTGATGCAAAAGTCTTCTTTACTTTGTCTTCATGTTGCGTCACCAACCCCTAAGTATGTGACAGTAGTACTTAAAATGGAGACTTATTGTGTTGCTGCAAAAGTGTATGCTGTAGATTTTTTTAAATATATACATATATATGTACACCTTTGTATGCTGATCTTTCTACGTGTCTCTCAGTGAGTTGTAGGAGAGTTTATCCATCTTTTCTGATCACATGAAAGGGAGTAACTGGAAAGTATCAAAAGAATATCAACAATCAAGTACGATTTCCTGTATTTCAGTCTAGCAAGGCTGGACACCAGCACAAGTAGAAGCACTCCAAGAGCTAATCAGTATCCTCAGGAAGGCTGTTCTGCGCTTGCTTAAAATATCCAATTCCAGCAAGCGGGTTCAGAGCAGACAGATGAAGCCTGAGGAAGTCCCCACGGTGCCAGCAGCAAAGCTGTTCAATGAATGGCATTGCACAACCAACCCCCGCAGTCCTGCCAAACTCCTCCTCCGGCAGGAAGCCTGGCAACAAGGCACTCAACCAGTTAAACAAAAACTACAAGGTTTGCACCAGGTAAGCGATTTGCCAACAACCGGTAGCCCGGAGGCTGGATACTGTTACCTAGTTATTAATGAATGCTGCTGATTAACCTTTTGAAAGTACTTTGTCCACCACACCTACTGGTGGGAACCTGCAGCAGTAATGCCTAAGGGGAGGTTGCTGATATAGGAGTGAAATTAGGGGCGAATAGGCACCCCAAGATGCAACAATGAGTTTAAGAGTTGGATATGAATAGGGGTACTTCTTCCAGTTAACTTTGGGAGTCAGGGAGGATAAGCTTCGTCAAGTATATAGTTTTAAAAAAGTAGAGGTTGCAGTGAAGTTTGTGCTCCATCTCTGACTGATGTGCTTCATTGAAAATAAATTAAATTTTATTCAGAAAGCTTCCTGTTATGCCTCTACAGTAAATTTAGCAGGGTCAGTGTCCCTTCACCCTACCACCTTGTATGCTCATTCATATTTGAAGCCACAAACTTAAAGTAATGCACTGCTGAAACCTAGACCACCATCCTGAGCACTGAAAAATGGTGTACCAGACTTCTTGGAATCACAAGACTGTACTTTAAAAGTCCAACAACAACAACAAAAGCTTTTGTAATTTTTTGTTTCTTTCTTCCTTGGGTCATATAACCTAAGAATTTTTGAGCTATCTTTTCCTTAGAAAATATCAAATAAACAAGGAGTCAAGGACTCAGTGAAATAGTAATGAAATAACATGAATCCATTAGCAAGAACACCAACAAAATTTCAAATGCTCAAATACTACAGATACTGAGAGTTGATGACTATAGCAAAAGTGCAGGGGTATATGCAAATATGAAGCAATTGCCTGAATTTAATCATGGATAGAAGCTAATCATGGATAGAAGTGATTGAGAAGAAAATCTGAAAAAGAGGAGAGTACAGAAAGGACAAAGATAGAAGAGAAAAATTACACAAAAAGCATATTATAAAGAAAAGTAAAAATTCAATAAAAATAGCTGTCTCTATTACCAAAACCAACAAAGACTGTTTATACATACCTTTACAGAAGGATCTGCAAAATATTAAGTTGTTCTGTTTTCTCAATTTAAGAAAATTGTTACTTTTAAAGCTAAAAGTAAAGTAAAAAAAAAATAAAAAAATAAAAAAAAATCTTGCCTAAATCCTCTTTTAGCTTGAGATTTCACACAACAGTTGAGCCAGTTTGACAGCTTGCCACTGCTGATTGGGGAAGCAGCCTCACTCCCCTGCTTTGTTCCCAGCCATGTGGTCTTATTTCTCCTCTTGTGCTGAAACTGGCACTTGTCTGACACCCCAGTGAAAATATTCCACTCTGAACTACAGGTTTATTTGTTCTTTAAAACAAACAAACAACCCTACCCCCCCCCACCCCCCTCGCCAAACAGTGAGGACAAATGGGTGAGGCTCCTTTATAGTTCCATGAAATCTCACCCTTAAAATCTCTCTGGAACTGCAGGAAAGACAGATATTAGTGTTTTGTGCTTGTTCTGCTCAGTCTCCTATTATTCATTTATTTTTATTATATGCACACATTAAATAAAATGCCATTCTCCTCAAATTAATAAAAGTTATGCAAAGGTAGGTTATAACCCTGTATGCAAACTGCTAACAGGCAGAACGCGAAAACTAATGCTGCGTCTCCCTCTGACTTCCACACCATGGATAGACACTGCACTGAGCACAGATCAAGGTAGGCTATTGTTATATATGGAGTGGTAATTCGTGTCGAGAAAATGGTTGATATTAATAAAGAAGGGGGAGATTTGAGAGTGTGGCCATGGGGGTTGGAAAGCCCCGTGGTTGAGATAACATTAGACTCTTAACGATGAGGCCATCAGGAATATAAAAGAGTTTAGAGGGAACAAAAAAGGGTGATTCACGAGACTCCATGCAGTCTCGGGTTTCTTGTTCTCCAGCCGTTAGGCATGGAAGTTTCTGGGTGTTTGCTGTTGCTGTTTTATGCAAAGTTGTTTGACCAATGAAAAGTTGTTTTGAAAAGAACTGTTGTGGAGAGAAGGGTGTAAGAGGGGAGCCTGCCCTAAAGATAAAAAAAAGACAACACGATGAAGTTACGTTATCAATAAAGACGCAGAAAAAAGGAATTAAAAGGAACAGGCTGGCAGAATGGAGACCAGTACGGGAACAGGCACTTTGATTGCCTCATGAAGATAGGTTCGGCCAAATACAGCAAACTGCTCAGAGAAGCTCGTACAGAAAGTCGCTGGAAACAGGTGCACCGGAGCTGGGAAGAAGCTCAAGCTGAGAGAAGCAGACCCGCGCACACAACTGCCCGTCGCCGGTAAGCAGCCGGCCATTATGGGGAATCATACGTCCTTAGAAACAAAGGCTGTCCTGGTACCCTTACAGCTTATTCTCCTTATTAACAATCAGACAGTTAATGATCCTGAAACATGGGACCGAATTGAGGTCAAGATGTGGGACTCTGCAACTAAAAACGACAAGGTTGCAGTGGGATTGCTCGGCACCTGGCGAGCATTCTCTGAGGCCTTAAAGAGCCATGTTGGACCACAGTCAGAAACATGTGGTTTGCCCGACAGTGCGGGCTTATTTACTGATCTGACTGCTACGCCATTGCCTCTCCCCCCCCCCCCCCCCCCCCCGGCTACTGCCATCGAAGGCTTTTGCTGTTACGCCCCCTGCTGACCTGGATGTGCCTTTTGACCCAGGCCCTATTGGCCTTGAAAAGGAGATAGATATGCTTTTCTTTGATCCGGGAAGAACGGGATACATAAGGCCTGAAGACCGAGTTGCTTGACAATATAAAGCAAGACGTATTGTTCAAAAGGAATGGAAAATGGAGACTTGTTTGTAGTCAAGAAAAGGAATGGAAAATGGAGACTGTTAAGTCATGGAACTTAAAGGATTGCTTGTTACCTTTCCTGATTGTATAGGCATACTCGGGTTTAGTATGTAGAAGCAATGTTCTGTATATTTAGAATGTTTGATGTTCGTGTGTGCGTGTTGGTGGAGCGTAGACTCCCCGCACACCCAGCACTGTTTACTTGCCTTTTATACCTTTTATACCTTCTATAAGTGTCAATATTACTAAATTCAGATTGAGTTGAGACTTCATTTATAACACTATCATGCATAATCTGGACTGAAGACCAGGAACAGAAAAATTAAAAGCAGATTGCCATTTTCTGTCGTAATTTACACTCCTGCAACCTGGTTGACATTTACTGCTTCATCAGCTTCTCCTCACAGTAGCATTTGGGTTGGTGTATACAGATCAATTAGGCTTTCCCTGTTTTCATAACATTACTATCATTATTTAAATAAAGGATCTGTTTTTGTTCCATTTCTGGGAGGGGCAGATTTCTTTTTGAATGTTCTTTTAATGGGGTGGAAAAATCTGTGCTTGTGCACAGACCACAAAAGGATGCTTGTTACTTTGCATAAAAGTACTGCTGAAAAGAGAACTTAATTTCCAATATTCAAACTGGATTCTTAGAAGAGAAGTCTCATTACTATCTGTGGTACAAACAGGACATGGCAGGATTCAGACTATTACAGATTATTCAAATGTTAGCATGTGTTTTTATTTACAGAAACAGAACAAAAGGACTGTAATTGAAACAGATCATTTAAATGAAAACAGTATACTACTTATGCAGATAGTATATTTATGTAGATACACATGTGTGCGCTTATGCATACACACAGACACAGCTTCCATGTTTTCTGGCTCCTAGTGTTACACTCAGGAACCCAGAGGGCCCCAAAAGCCTGGTGTGTACGCTGGGATGTTCTGAGTATCCAGGCTCCCCAGTCCAAGTTCTCAGTTGCCATGCAAGAGGGGCCTCTGTTAAAATGGAGCAAGATTGTCAGCTGCCTCCCACGGAATTTGTCTGTGTTTCATCAAATCGAGTGTATTCCTGAGAAATATCTAAGGATATTTGATGAAGATATCATTTCCTTTATTGTATCTTTTTAAGAGACAGATGAAATTATTTAGATTGCTTGTTAAAAGAAACAAACACAGGAAATGAAGCTGGGTGAAAATAATTTCCTAATTTTGAGGGTGCACTAAGGGTGGAGCAATCCTTACTGAAGATAACTGAAAATGTAAACACACTGATTTCAATCAAGAGCACTCTTCATAAGAATGTTTCGCTCACTGGTTGCTGTGATGGCTCCCTGTTCCTCTCAGAGGTGTGTTACCCATTCTGGAACACATGCACAAGTTCAAGTGTTGCATAATTACACAAAACAGGGCCTGTACAAGAATATCCTGTTTTGCTTCCTGTATACTCACTGGGGTGGTTCAGCTGAATCCTTGACAACATTTAGCTCCACGAAGAAAACATCAAGACTCCTTGCTGATAGCAGTTTTTCACCTAGAGCTTCTCAGCAGTTGGGCTGTTTAGCCGCAAAGTGTAAGCAGACAATCACCCTATTGTTTACTTTCTAGTCAGAAGGAGCATTACTGCTTTTCTTCACTGTCCACAGCCTCTGTAATCCTAGCAGTCATGTTCACTCAGCAGTAAGTCTAAATATGTTCTTCTCAGAGAAGTTTCAAATCCATGACATAGATTAGCATCACTGTGGTTAGACACTATCTGTGACAGATTCCACAGTAATTAACATTTTAAACCGTGGTCAACACAGAAATTATTTGATGAGGATTCATTCTATTCCCCAAATCGTGAGAAATTAACAAATTTAAGGAGCATTATTATTATAATAAAGTGAATAGGCTGCGGAGGACAATGCATCTTTCAAAAACCTTGTCAGCACTGCTTCATCTCATTACATATCACTATATCTTAAAAAAAAAGGAATAAAAAAGAAAAAGGAGTGACTCAATTGTGTGATAGTGAATCCTGAAACTTCACAAACGTTCAAGGAACACACATGCCACTACAAATTAACCATTAGCACCGCATGGTATTCATCCTTTCTGTCACACACTGTGGGAAGCACGCCTTATTAGCATGGAAGCACAGAGCAATAGTATCTCAGTGTACTTAACATTTGCTTACCTTGGAAAAAAGAGCACACAATTGCAGCCTTAAACAAAAATCCAACTCCCCAAATGCTGCAGTTCTACTCCTTTCCACACTTAATCCTAGGATTTAAAAATTACAAAATTGAATCCTAAAGCCTTTTCTTCCTTGTCTTCCAGTTCACTGTTCTTTAAAATGAAATGCGGTTTTTGCATTTTTAATCAGCCTTAATCATAAACAAGGCAGGCATCACAATTGCTGCTATTTCAGGGTTCCCCCTCACACACTTCTTTGGTTTTGAATTTCAATAGTACCCACAACTGGGGGTCTTCCTGGATCCCAGATGTCGAATTATATGGTCTGTCCTATTCTCATAGTGGCAATCCAGTCCCTTGTTCATTTTTCACAGGAATCTGAACAGCTATTCTGAAATTACCAATTTCCTAGTAAATTTTATTAAACTGAACTTAATTTTGCTATCTTAAGAACAATTTCTCCATAACAGTTTCACAGAAGTATCTGCTCTCTTCTCTCCTATTTCTTAGCAATATGAAGAGCCCTGTACAAACCCTTAAAAAGTATATACATTTAGCATCAGTGTTCCTGTCTGAGGTCCTGTGCGGTCTATAAAACCTTGAGAAAGGGGCCCACTTCCCATACCTATCCTACTTACATGCTGTTTTATTTAAGAATCAAGAGTATGTTTTACAACCACTTTGCCATGTTAAAAAAGGAGAAACATAAAAGTGACTTTCAGGGGGAGGGAAGACTTATGTTTTGTTTCACTAGCTTCTTTCAGAGTAAACTTGTAAAACAAGAATATATAAATGCCAAACAATTTTGTAAAAGCTAATGTAGCAGTAAACGAGAGCCTCCCACTGACCTAAAAGCTGAAGTGGTATTTTAAACCTGTTCTGCTTTAATGTGCATTTTATACATATATGAAATTTTATTTTTTTCATAAGTGTAACCCAACACTATGGAATCATACATCTCATAATCTACTCCTACTCACTTCTTAGCTCAAACAGTAACAGGTTTGCTGGCAGAAAAGTTAACATTGTGCAACGTATTTGAACTACCAGAGCAGTTCAGATATGTAACGCAATGCATTACTAAGGCACATCATGGCCTTTGGCACCCCTGCTCATACCATTATTAACTATTCATTTTCCCATCTTATTAATGTTTGAATGGATGTAAAAATAACAAACAATGCTACCCTAAAGGATATTAGTCATTCTAGATCCTTCTTTCTTGCTGCGATTGATAACAGAGGAAGCAGACCTGCAAGTGACCTTTGGCTTGTACACCCTCATGGCAGTTTTGGTTTTGGATAGATTACATGGACAACTGTTATCTGGTTTTGGGAGGGATCATTTCTTCAGAGATGTTGAGGACCCCTTTGAATTACACAGCAGCAGTCATAACTTCCTCTGCTCATACAAAAGACAAATAATTCTGTTGAGACTCAACCATACCAGCAAATCATTGAGTTTATTCATGAATCTCAAACTATCTGTATACTCAGGCATATCATTGTACTCATTACACTGGGACTCAATTTGCTTTTAAGTGTAGGGGTTTTATACTCATGATTTAACAAGGATGAATTCCTATCATTTTATCCAAGCTAGGAGCTGAAGTTATCTAAATTTTCCTGTAAAGTTACCTGAACTTGTACAAACGTCTCGGCCCCTAACTTTAGGTCTAAGTGACTTGTCTTTAAGCAATTCTATTTCCCAAGCAGTATGGTTTATTAGCATTATGGAAAGGATGAACTAAGCTTCCATTGTTCATGCTGTACCAGTTTACAGCAACATCTGCTGGATAACCTAGAGCTGTAATAACAGAAACCCTGACATACTGAAGTGACAGAACAATATGAGACATAGCTATGGGAAGGCAAGGGTTAGATAAGAGGATAAGAGAAGGCTTTCACATCAAAGACTTTGCTTCGCAATGACACCTACCCTTTGCTACTGCCTTTGCCATTGATTTCATGACTTGTCCAGGTTGCCAGTTCATATAGAAGGCTCCCCAGCTTACGAGAGGGTGTATCAGAAACAAAAGTCAGATGTCGTTTTTGTATGCCTTGGGTGAGATGGTAGATCCATACGCTAGAGAAAACAATAGAAAAACTAGAATGATTTATTCCACAGTCATTTAATGTTTTAGCTGGTATAAAGCTTAAATTCTGCTTATAGGGTTAGTACTTCAAATTTGACAGCCAAAAATTCTTTCCTCTTTAAGGGAAAGAATGTTTTAAAACCCCACATTCACATTAGTTAGTCAAGAATATATGCTTTGATAGTCTTGTAGATGTACAACAGTCAAAGCAGTTTTATTATTTTTTATTATGGCAGGAGTATCTTTAGGGCAAAGTTTCTGGGAAAAACACTTATTAAATACTTAGCCTGGACAAAACCTTCTTGCAGAGGAATTTTCAATTGCTTTTCAGCTGCACTGTGGTTTATTGTTTGCTTTAAATCAGCTCTCAGTCTAAGCTACATACCATGGTGTCTGTTAAAAAATCATTATGGTACAATTAAAAACAATGTGAAAGGTGGAATTTCCCCCTCCCCTATCTCTGTACAACTGCTGTATGCTTCCTCTGTGCCTTTCATGATTATCTGCACCAGCTCTGGTCAGGAGATACAGCTGTCATGAAACACTCAACAGATGGCAGTGGCTGGATGATGCTTCATCCATTTTTGGATGCTCTACTGACATTTGAGCTCATGCCTTCTATAAATGCTGTCATGCCCCTGACTCCTTTTAGCCAACACAAGCCTACAACGTGCAGTGACAATATTAATCTTTCCAAAGGAATAGAGATAAATTGAACTGCCCTTATGAAAAGCAATATAAAATACTTAAATTTAGTGTCCTTTAAAACTTTTAACTATTATAGATAGATATGGCTAGAAAATAGATAGACTGATAAATTGGTAGATGGATCTCCTTTCTTACTGCTGTTTCATCCTTAAGCTATTTTATTCTTATAAGGCTCTTCAGAGATTGATTTAGCTTACAAAGAGCAGCAATTTCTTTCCAGTTTTAGGAAACTGCTAGGAACTGGAGTGCTTTGAAAAGAAATTGATTAGCACAACTTCTCTAAAAAGAAAGAAAAACAGCTAAAAGATATCCAGTATCTTCGATCTTTTCAGGTAGTAAATGCTGCTTAGTGTTCTATCTTAAGTTTTTAAAGCTTACTCATTGCATTTTTGATAAAGTCAAATTGGAAGCAACGGTAGCTTGTGGAATGGAAGAAAAGATTGCTTTAAAAAAAAAACAAAAAAACAAAAAAACAAAAAAAAACCAAACAGATTTGTAATATTACCATCTAATATAATTTTTTTGGTATGGAGAAACTGTGACAATACCTAAATGTATCCCAGATAGGTGACTATATTTTGTGGTACCCAAGGTTCAATCCCATTCACTGTGGCTACTGATACAAAAAATGAGAGGTAAGAGACGAAGACAGAATAGGTGGTTAAATTCATGTGCTTAATCACAGGGATTACAAAAGACTTCCTGGGAATGGCTTGTATTTTGTCCTGACCAAGGAGGGCTGGTTACATTTCTCCCACACTGTTTCTAGCACATCCCATTCTAAACATGGGATGTTCAGCATAGTTGATATGTTTGATTACACAAACTTGATGATGCCCTTCATTATGAAACCTATTTTTTAGTATTATTTAAACCCCAATAGTGACAGAAGAAAAACACAAGAGGTACATCACTTTGTCAACAGTCCCTGCTGAACAGCCAGGAAATATTTAACCAAGTACTTCAGTAGCAAGCCACACCTTCTAATGTGATGAAAGAGTAACTAATGTAAGCATGGACTAATTCTTCAATCCTAAACTTAGATTAGCACTGGAAGTAATAGCTGAAGGATGCCATGACAATGTGAGGGTACAGTCAGAAGTAGGACTTAGTTTTCACAGTTCGTCAGTAGATGATGTCCGGTATAAAGTTATTCAAGTGATTAATCTCTTAAAATAATCTTAAGAGAAGCTAATTTCCTCAAATGAGTTAATTTATCTACTAACACTGGCCATGTATGGCTACCAAATAATATAGCTGGCTGATGTAACTGCTTATAGATTTTAAATTAATCAAAGGACCTCCAGATCTGTCTTCTCACTGTCAGGTTTATAGACGACGACTAGAAGTAGACCAAATTCAATCAGTTTTCATACTGTATTCCTTTGTTACCCTTCTGCTGTAAGATAGTAAGGGAAAGGAGCACTCAGTCTATACCTGAGCCTTTAAGTGATCAATAGGATCGTGGCCACTTATTTTCAACATGAACTACACAGTTTGCCTGTATGAAAGCTTCATTTATTAAACATCCCCAAATTGTACTCTTAGAGACAGCAGGCAACTAAGAAAATGTAATACTAACATTTTAACTTAGCGGTGCCTATTATTCTATTTATTCTTAGGCTGCACAGTCAGACAACATCTTTGCTAGATCAGTGGACAGTTAGAGGTAGCCAACTAATCTGCACTAATCAGTTAGTTAATAGCCTTTGGACCTCAGAGAGCAGCAGGAACATACATGGTTCAAGCTAAGCACAGCCACATATATAACCGTATGGCTGAGCATTAGAAATGAAAGACTAATGCTGATACCATATACCAGAGGGTTAATCTTCTTTCTTGCTGCTTAGAAGCCCTCTGGATCCTATTTTCGCTCTGCACCCACGCCAAGAGTGCAGACAGCAATTCCCTGGAATTTCTGCCTTTAAGACAGCATGCTTCTGATGCCTCCCCAAGTATCAAAAAATACACAATATATGCATTTATCACAGGCTCACATCCCTTAAATAGTATTTACCTCATGTTCCAGAAAGGTATGTTCTCTGGTCATAAACTCATATTTTTTATTTTTACCATTTTGTGTATATTAGCTACTGAATGCAGTGACAAGGAGTGAAGGAAAAAAATAGCTTTTGCAGCATTGGCTTTTGTCTTTAGAGGCTCTTTTGTACTAGTTTCAGAGCCCAGTATCTTACATCAGGAAAGAGCAGAAGACTATGGAAGTAAATATAGAAGGATTTTGAACTCCTCTTCTGTAACTTGTAAACTGAAGCTATGGAGAAGTCTGCAGTGCATCCGTGTATCTGTAAGTCTGGATAACATAACTGTTTCATGCAGCATTTCCCATCCCATCTGTTTATCCCACGCTGTTCCATGGAACTATATTAATGAGTGGAACATTACTAGTGGTTATAGTTGCAATCCAAGTTCAAAACCCAGGAAGAACCTGTTACACACTTCATACAAATAACAGCATAACATTGAAAGTTTTTGTATAAATTCTAGCCATAAGTCACCTCATAAGACAATTTTCCTTGTAAACAGGGTAAGTGATCCCTTTCATATGTACATGACCATGCCTCATTTCAGCATCCTTAATTTAGAGAGTAGGCATTTCATGTTTTAGTTAGCTTTTAGTATAGATGAGGATATAGAAGTCTGAGCTGAGAGCTGTATGGTAATAGTTACTTGTTATACCATTCTTGAGTTTATAACAATGCAAAATGAAGTACTGACAGCATGAACACTAGAAAAAGCAGTAGCACACTGCAAACACAAAACAGCAAAGCTGAGCAAAAAAAAAATAAAAATCATGCCACAAAGATTCACAAGCCACAGTTGATCTGTTTCAGCACTGTGAGAATAAACACAATAGGGATCTTTCCAGTACTAATTTGTTCTGACATTTTATAGAAACTAATTCTTGCAGACAAATAAAGGTCTAGTTTGGAACAATTTTATTCAGGCCATCAGCATCCTTCCTGATTTGATCTGATTTTCAAATACCATATGTTTTTCCTGTTTGTGATCTTCACATCCTACATAAAGGCAAGATAAAACAAAAACGCAGGATTCACAAGAAAAGTAAGCTATTAGGCAGCTATGATTTAAACAGATTTTTATGCAGGACAATCATGTAAAAAAAAAAAAAAAGATGAACAAGAACAGAATTAGCAACTTCAACATATTTGATTAGATACAGGTCTATTGAAACATTGCATAGTTGTTGGAAATTTTAACAAAACACTGTATCATCAGCTCTTCAGCTGGGTATATGCTGATCATCAGTCACGCACTGGCTGAAACCCTAAAAATGCTATTTGAGGTTTTTTGTATGGCTTGAGCACTGGCCCTTCTGTCAGTATTTCACTGCATTATTGTAAAGAGCAACTCTGCATGTGAGGAGACACTGGTGGTTTAGGCAGGCCAACACACCACAGTGATTTTACTCAGCTGATATTTAATGATTTACCATTTAATGCAGTTCATCTTTCATAACCCGAGTTCAAACAGAAGCAGGTGCTATTAGGGATGCAACAGTATTGAACTTCCAACTAAAGGCATAGGAAAGCTTCTTTTATAGCTCTAGCTACTGGACCCATCTGGCTCTTCACTTAAGTACTGCAAATGAAGAAGAGAAACACTTTGCTTCCCATCAGCGAGGTTCTGAACAGAATGCATAATTATTCCAAATAAAGACTTCCCAGTCAAAACTAGCTGCATCGACACTATGTTCACAAATTCTGGTGGATGAAAACAATTTAGCCTATCTTCTTATCTAAAGAACTCTAATGAAATTGGGATCACACAAAAATAAATCATAAATACTTGAAATATTTTTTTTTATACCAACATGTCCCCAAATCTGATTATGAGACTTTGGGCCAGTGTTTCTAAAACAGTTTATTATTGAAATGAAAAATGAATTTTTTGATTCACTTACATTTTGAAACAGGAAAAGGGAGATAAAGGTTTGTAGGCTTGCAGGACATAACAGAAGCTGATGCATGGTCTCTGTCTATTAGGAGACACACTGAGACAGGAGGCCTTTTGTTCCCCCACAACTCCAGCTCCAACTGCAGGGTAGTTACTGTAAAGTAGTATTCTCCTTATCTTTTAAGGTTTTGTAGTCCTGAAGAGATCCTTAAAAATATCACTTCATTTCTATGTGCTGTTCTCCCTTAAAAGCTAAACAGAATAACCACATACAAACTCTCTATCAATTTTATATTTCCAGAAATAGGTTATGCAAAACCTTGGCCATTTTCCTTGCATTTTGTATGTCCCTGTCCTGTTTTTTTTCTTTTAAACTTCATCCTTCATGCACATATGCACATGAACAACTAGGGGCCAGAAGCTGGATCCTTCATAAGTTCATGCTATGTTTATAGGAATCTTTGGGTTGCTGTCTCATTGTTTTCTTTCAGACTGATAAAAATCCAAATAATCCACTTAGTGCCACTTAGCAACTGGCATTAACAACGAAAAGCTGAGGAAGTAGGTTTACAAAATTGTTCTAGCCAGAGTCCCTCTGGTTGCTTCCAAAAGGTAGAACTGTATTTATGAAATACTTCTTTGCTTTTCTGTGTGAGTAGTGGTTTCAAATGGATAGTTGTGGTGCAAGAGGCACTTACACTTGCTAGTGTTTGTAAACAACGACTGCAGAAGAAAACAGACCCTCTTCTCCTTTCTGCTGTTGCTTGACATCCTAAGGATTTTACA
Source organism: Aythya ferina (assembly GCF_964211825.1). NCBI lineage: Eukaryota > Metazoa > Chordata > Aves > Anseriformes > Anatidae > Aythya > Aythya ferina. The sequence goes on from NC_140304.1 coordinate 20,135,706, forward strand.
TGGCCAATTCTACCATGAAAGATGTGCTAAAGAACAGTTTAAGTTCTGTTTTAATTAACCTTTTTCAAAAGTATGGCTTTTAAAATCTGTTCAGGTGTTCCCTAGCTTAGAGTACCTCAAGTGTGGAAGTATTTGCAGGTTAGACAGCACAGCTCCGTAGATGCCAGAAGTATTTTCTTGCACATGGCAGCCAGCAGTGAGCCCACACATGAATTTGGGAGTTTTCAAGGCTTCTAGTCAAGGCAATCCATGAAGTTCCTTCAGAAGAAGCTGAAGCAACCTGATAACCTAAGGATTTCTAAATTTTCCTTATTGACAAGGACTGAGCTCTGAATCCCCCAATCCTGATGCAAGAAAATGCCTTTCCAGTACACACCCAACACTTTTGTCCAGAGCAACTTTGGTAACTCTGGAGGCTGCTTTTCTTACAAGAATTTTGGTATCTTACAAGTTTTGCTAGCCATTAAGTGATATGAGCATTCTGGAAGTAGGTACTTCCCAGCTTCACAAGTGGGCAGGCTTAGCAGATTTATCTGTGACAAGTTAGCTGAGAGAGCAAAAACGACACTTGCTCTAACCTCTCAAGGTTCATACCTCTGACAGCAATTCAAAGAAGAGAACTTAATATCTCATTTAGGGAGTGAAATAACTGAAACTATTGGATAAGAGCAGGAGAAAATTGCCACAGGTATGGAAATAGTTTTGCTTCTAAGTAAGGGGCTTAAATGCTTAATTCCAGCAGATGAATCAAGGTTGCAAAATCCTATCTGTAAGAAAATCACCCAAGACCTGGATTGCCTGTAGCAAGCTAGGACACAAACATGTCCCTATCATATGTGTCAGCTGTGAGAGCATCTAGGCGCTCACTAGTCACATGATGTGACACACATACCAACTGCTACCCTGTGACCAGAATCACATACATGTATATAATTTAGCAGGATCTCCTCCTACGTACATTTTGTTCATGGAAGTATGCATTCATTTTTGCAATAGCATCAGATCCTACACAATATTGGAGCGGGGTGTGGGAAGCACATGCCACAGTGGCACAGGCTATCAGCCTAGCCTAGTTTTTCCCCTTTCTTTCCTGTGAATCCTCAAAGAATATAGGCTTGATCTATCTGTGACAGAGCAAATTATCTCTTAGCATGCCCAAATTCCTCTTCAGACACCTTCTCATTTGCCAGTGTATTTGCTGTGTTGATTAAACAGTTCTGTAGCTGTAACAGAGCCACTGCCCACTTCACAGCCCTGCTACACTGACACCCATGTGTGGGCAGACAGAAATCCATCATTCCTTACTGCACTCTCAAGACTATCTCACTTTTCACTAACATGAGAACATTCGTTGAACCTTTTAATAGTCTTACACTGTATTATATTTTTACCAGATCTGTCAGTTTTAACATCATCCAAGTTTCATTTTCTGCCTTTGCTTGAAGTTCTTAGGTCCTGTAATTCTTCTGACCATAGTAATATTCATGAAAATTTCCAATACATATATATTAATCAATTCATAGACTGTGGTACTATTCTTTCCTCTGGAGAGCAGAATGAAATCCATGACTAGAAATCAACCATAGATCCTTGTAAAACCTTTCTAGAGACTTCACCAAACTGAATTCTTCACCCAGATTGCAAAACACACTGAAGCTTTACTAAGTAATATACGTGTTAGAGACTGTTCTGTGAAATATTTTTGATTTTTTGTAGAACACCAACTCGGAAAATTCCCCAACACTAATGCAAGCACATTAGTAAACATACATAGTAGGATTTTATAAAGTATTACATGTAAGCCTAGATAGTTTTTTTTTTTTCCTTTACCATTCTAAACACGTTATAATCATGATTTTGTCCACTGCTTCACTATTTGTTCCTTTGTTTTTCTAGTTAGATATTAAGTTGTCATAGGCGATAGAATCACTTGACAACTAGTATGTTTTCCATTTTATAGAAGAAAAAAACAAGTCCTAAAAAAGTCAGCTCAATAATGTTTTCATACGTCAATGCCCAAATATCATATTATCTCAACATTTGTACATGCTAAGGTTCCTTCCAAACTAAATATCTTATATGCTAAGTTTCTGCAAGCATTTTAATTAAAAGAGAATTGTATTAATTTTATAGATTTACCAAAGAAAAGTAAAACCATATACAACTGTGTTTAACATTTCAATGTTTGAGTTGCAAACCTTCACCCTAGCCCCCCCATATTAATTTACTTTGCCAAGTATTAACTACTGCAAGTTTCTGGTACCTCTTAAGGAAGAAATGACTCAACAGAAAGATTTATTTTTTTTTTTGAATTAGAAGGGGAAGTAACAGTATTAAGCTTTTTTTGGCAGTACCATCTCTTAAGGTCAGCTATTTGGATTTCATTCTAAAATAGAATGTGGCCTGTGATAAAAAATTCAAAAAATCATACATCTCATTTGAGATCAGAGGATCTCAGTTCTGCTATTATCTTCTTGAAACATTAGAAACAACCCTATTGTTTGGAGAAGGCTATCATAATTAAAATAGACTGTGGGAAAAGGAAAAGGTTTTTGTCTTTAATTATACATGTACTTATGCAAAGTGTTTACAGGCTGACCAGAAGCCATACTTGTCTGTTTCTTATCAGATTGTTTCTAAGGAAGAAGCTAGAAATATTTGTTTGGCAACCACTTATTTTGTAATGAGGTCAGCATGTTCATTTCATTTGTTTTTCTCCAAGCAACACTTAGTCCCACACCTTCAGCTAAAGGACAAAGACTATTATTGCACTGTATTAGCAAGAAGTTTATGAAAATATGGAACAGAGGTTGCTTAATAATAATAATAATAATAGAACAATGAACAAAAGCATTTGACAATGTTGAAAGCTAAAGGGCTTTTAGATAATGTTAAATATTTGTTTACAGAAAAGAAATATTCTGTAAATATGCATAAAATACTTGGCATAGCTGTATTTGGATTAATTTATATTTTACCTTCCACTTCTCATATGCTATGTACATTAGAGAAAACTTAGTATTGTTTGATGACTTTTAAGACCACGGTAACTTGGGAAGACTGGTTCATGAATGCGTCTCTGTTTCATGCACACAGACTCTCATTATCAAGAACTCAGGGTGGCATCCTTCCTCAGCAGTGGAAGGACTGTAGCTTTCTTGCCATGTGCATTCTGGATGAGCAATGTCATTTGCTTAGAGGAAATTTAACCCAACAAATTTCATCTCTAGCTGGCAAGACGTTACCTTGGAGATACCACAATGTGATAAATGCATTATTGGTCAGTAGTGACTGGATAAAAGCAATACCGTCAATATTTTCTTTCAGATGTAATATAAATGGGAGAACATGGAAACCAAAACCAACTCAAAAGACTTTCCTTTCCTTAAACATCAGGTGTCAACCTCAAGATGATGATAATAGGAACTACTTTCTATTTGTAATTGGGTCACAGTGATAGCCCTTCCCTTGTTTAATATCCTTTCATCTTTTTAGATAATGTGCTTTACAGGCTTTAGATGGAGATTACTCCTTCACATCCATCTACCAATGACATGCATTCAGCCTCTGGGATGCCAGTGAAGAGTGCCAGCAGCACCACATAGCAAGTTCCAGAAGAGGAAGTAGAAAAGAATTAATCCCGCTGAGACTACAGGGGAACAGCAGAAAGGACAACATAATGACCCAGAATGGAATGTGGCCAAGATACCAGGCTTAACAATCATGCAAGGAGCTGGGCAACTGTTAGTTTAGTTTCGTGTCTCATCAGCCATGGTAAACCCAGCCAAAACAACACTGCTGAGCCCTATGCTGATGAACTGATTTAGTACTACTCTTGCCTGTAATAGACAAGAGGTGTCATATTAATTTGCCAACACCCCAACTGCAACACCCAAGTCTCCATTGTTCTCCTTTCCAAGCCATGCACAGCCCGGTTTACTTAATAGAGTATGACAAAGTTGTAAGGCAGTATGGCTAAAGAGACAGGCATTTGAGGGGATAATAACCTGTCAGCAGTGTTGTGGCAAAAGGAATTTACATGAAGACTAATCAATGTTTACAGCTCTTCTCATTTGTGAGAACAAACTGCTTTTCCTACCTGCCACCAGTTCTACGATTTTTTTTTCTTTCTTTTTTTTTTTTTTTTTTTTTCTGAGAGATGGGAATATTGTGCTGTATATTCCATAAGCCTCAGTTTTAACAGGTATAAATATATAGCTATTCTTTGGTGGGGAACCGATGTTTAGTAGGCGCTTAATGCATCATTTACACATTGCTTGAAGGTACTTGCATGTTATAGGTACAGTAGCTACCTAGTTAAAAAAATAGAAAAGCACACACTAGTAATTTGCCTCTATGAGCTACCACAGCTGTCATGATTCATGGTGATTTGAGAATTAAGTAATCTTTTCTTTCAGAGTTTCTATAATTTAAGAAAGGAAGCGAGCGGCTTTTTAAGATGCAGCACACAATTAGAGGTGATGTGGCAGAATACACAGTAAGATCTGTACAAAGTATGATTTGAGGAACTTCTTAATAACCTGAGAACTGGAACACAACTTAAAATCAACTTATTGATTTCTACATCATATTTACAAGAGCTAGTGTGATGAAATATGAATTATAGCTTCCTATGCCTGTGTATGCCTTGAGCCCCAATAGGATCCATCCTAATGAGAACAAGTGGGTCAACACTGCTAGCTTCAGTCATTTCCCACTAAGGATGATAGCTTTATATTCTGTGCCTGCCTAATGGAGGTAGCTCCCACTTAAACAAGTGTCTCAGTCTTTCCTGGCCACAACAGCCAGGTTAAACTGACCTTCCCCATCATCCTGGCAATAGGGACCTTAAAGCTCTCTTCCCCTTCTCTCCTACCACCATGAGGGAGACTGCCTCAGGAGCCCTGCACCAAATACCAGACGTAGGGTGGAGCAAATTCAGAATAGCTCAATTACAGATAAAGTTGCTCTAGATCTTCCAACTTTCATTAAGACAGGAATCTCTCTTAGCACCAGCCAGCATGAAAAGGGACTGATTTGGCATGTATTTAATAGGTGAGATTTGCGAGTTGGCAATTTCTGTTTTCTTCTCTGCCTCATGGGGCTTGCGGTGCCTGGTGAGGAAGGTGGTTTCCCTGTGCCTCTGGGGAATGCTGCTGCCTGCAAGCCTCACCCAGCTGCTTCTCCGAAGAGCAGCCCCTTTACCCGCCTTTCCCCATGATAAACTCCACCACGAATGCAGAGTCAGTGCAAAACAATGGCAAGTGACGGTGACTGAACTGTATAAACATGTTGACAACTGATTAAGCAAAAATAAAACAAGACTCAAAATAGCACTTCTGCATAATTCCTGATTTGCATAACCAAAAGGGTGGCAAGACTCCAGCCACCGTTCATTTCCTGCAGCAGTGAGAATAATTCTGTTCGGAGTGCGCCTTTGCCGATGGGAATTTCAAGACTCTGCAGGGCACAGGAGAGCCTTGGCAGCCTCTCGTGCTCGCAGCCAGCCACCAAGGCAGCAAAGCCTCCCGCCACGGTCAGCGAGGGGCAGAAGGGCTTTGTTGAAGCTGCTCCTTAGCAGATTCACAGGAGCACAAGCAGGCAAAAGGCCACAACAACAGGCAGCGGAGACACCACATATTACAGACCTGAACAGGAGACAAACTGCAGTGCACCAACTGCGGTCAGCACTTCATCTATGAAATTACCTCAGCTAAAGGAAGGAGGCATCCCAAGGTATAATAAAGCAAAAACTGATGTCTCTTGCTAGACAGAACTCAGTGAACCACTAACCTTGAGCAGAAAGGTTATTGAGATTATCTAATACTATACCGTGGTCTTGAAAGCTTTTCTAAATTTTGGGCAATTAATTGCCAGCTCTGGTCTGACAAAAACAAAAGAAAAACAAAAATACAACCAGCCTGAGAAGTATTTAATCATTTACCTTCAGCATATATGGGGTTTGGGCTGTGCTTCTCTGCAGTCTTCAGCATCTCCTGCACTGTTTAGTAAAACCTTATCTACACATTCTTAACTGCCCACAAGGAGAGTTTGCCTTATTAAGGGTTTGGCTCTGGCAACTTTTTAAATTTATTTTATTTTAAACTTTACAGTTTCCAAATAATCCAAGATGGAAAATTAATGTTCCTTTAAATTAACATATTCCAGTGGGTTAGTTTACTGAGTCGTCAACATCCTTGCACCCAGATAATAGCAAACCAACACCAGCAAGGCAAATACAGTGACATTACTATGGTTGGAAGAGACTTCTGTGAAGCTGGGAGCATTGCAGGCTTCTTACAAAGACTTAGGTTGCATCTCTGCAGAGTTTTTAGTCTGATGCTTATTTGAAAGCAGAATTTTAACTCTGCTTACACATCAGCCCAACTAAGCTCAATTGAAATATGACCATTTTAAGGGGTGTGGATGCACACACCATTCAGCTTCATTAAAGCTGCTTGTAACTGTTTAGGAAAACTGGGTTCAGTAGAAAACTATTGTTAAACTGGTGTCCCTTCTTTCCTGTAAGATAGCTAGGAAATGTTCCTGCTAATATTGTAGTACATATCAGTCCCACAAAAATGTATAAATAAAAAAGCCTAGATCAGGCCAGTTCTTGCAATTTCTACTATGACATCTTCAGCAGAAGAGTTCTGCGAAGTCATGACAATCTGTCTTGTCTGTACTCTCTGCTCATTAATCCAGTTCTCCTGGACCATAAATGAAGGATTTAAAAATATTTCTGTGTTCAGACAGGGCCTATGTTTTGTGCAGATTTTCAAGACCTTATGTGACCAAAAGGGAGCTAGGTTGCATTTCCTTCTTCAGCCAGAAGCAATCTGGAAGACTTTTCATATAATTTTCTGAAAGCTGACATGAGACAGTCTTGAAATTTCCCCCTTCCCAGTGCCTACTGCACTGAAGTCAGATACAGCAGCAGACAGTATCGGGCCTTTTGGTACCAACAGCTTTGCTACCAGGTTTCTGTATTTTTAGGATTCCTCCTAAAGATATCCACTAAAGGACCAAGTCAATGCTGTTCAAAGTGGTAATGTTTGTTGACCCTTCTTTTCTATCTGTAGTGATTTATGTTCTCCTTCATTTTCTGTTTCCCTCTTTACATACTCCTCTAACTTGCACCCATCTCCCCATACCCTTACCACAAGGGGCTGTTTATCCCTACTCCTTATGAAGTAAGCTCTACAAAACCAACTCTGCATTTGTACAGCTAAATATTTCCTGCCTCTCCTTTTCAACAGAGTGCTTAGCACTGGTTGTGCTGCATCTTCCCTGACTAGCTGATACTTTCACCTTTATTCTGTGCCCCTGGTACTTTCCAGATTTCCCTTGGCTATTACTAATTTGTGAAGAGGGATCAACCAGGACAGTGTATCTGTTGCTGGTTACCTGACATCAGCTGTCACATGAGAAGAGTGTGGGCTTTTGTAGAGATTGGAAACAGATATGCCTATGATTTGTGAGCATCTGCACATCAACACCCCATGTTCCTCAAGGTCAGCATGATTCCCGCCACATGCAAGGAAGGGGTCTAACAGCATTGGTGCTTGTGGGCCCATTGTCTTCTCCTCAGAGGCCTATCCTTTGTGGTGGTAGGCACAACAGCAAGTTTTCAAAATAAGTTTTCCCCGGGCTTGGTAAAAACAAAACAAAAACAAACAAACAACAAACAAACAACAACAACAACAACAACAAAAGAGAACTCTCAAAATGGAGTACAGAAAATGAAGAGATGGAGGGAGGGTGAAGTTAATGGCTGATGGAGTTCCTTGTGATTTCTTGTACCCTAACTGTAGAAGCCTCCAGAAGAGGCCTTTGCCTTTCTTTAGTGAACTAGCATCAACTCAGTCCAGTTGAGAAAATGAATATCAGAACCTCTGAAGTTATTCAAATAAACCCATGAGATAATGATAGTGATGACTTACAGCTGGGGTAATGAAGGTGTTTCCATGACTCATGAAATATATACAAGAGTTCTTGTTTAAAAATTGGCACGTATGACCTGTATTTCCAATGGGAGAGAGACAAGAACTAAAAGAATTGAGGAAAATTATTTAAGCTCGGGTTTCAGGAGAGCTCCACCAAGTGCTTTTATGAGTGGCCTGTCAGTTTCTGAAGGATGGCCACTAACAATGGAAGGACAGCTTGGAATAAGAGATAAGGTAAACAAAAGTTGTATTTACATTGTAAATGCGTGTGCATGTGCACATCAGCGTCTGTAGTACATTCACATGCATTCACGTACAAAACTAAAGCAACAAAGCCCTATAGTTAGCGCACCTATCTAGTGAATATTCTTCTCCCTGGATTTCTTAGGTGTGTGCATTTTCTCAGATCTGATTACCTATGCTACACTTTGGATTTTACATGTAATTAGCATAAAATCTTCAGAGCCTTTCTTATCTCTATTATCCAAATGTAGGAAGCTGGCAGCAGACCTCTAGGAGCTAAATAAGTGTGACCAATATTTATATTGAAAAGATTGCCATACTTTTAAAAAGCAGAATTATTAAAAGAAATCTAAATTAATGGTCCTCCAAGGAAAAAATCGAAAGCCAGGATAATGTTTATTGTTAAGCAAAGTGAACATCTAATTTGGACTAGAAGTTTGCTATTTCTTTATTTCTGAAAAAAATATCAGAGGTTAGATGAAAAACAAAAACACTCAATCACTTGTCAAGAAATACCCCTTCTACCATAGAGACACTAACTTATTTTCTGTTTACACATCTACAAACACTTATTCTGCTGTTGGATCTAACTTTGGCAGAAGAAGATACATGTATGTGATCCACAATATAATTTGTTGTGGCTTGACATATCACATAGATGAATACTTTGATCTGCATTAGCTAACCCTGGAACATATTATTGAAAGTTACTGCTGACTTTGATATTCTGCCTTTGTATCTTCACCAAAGCTAGCACTGGCTTGAAGCTATTCATAGAATGCCCTTGGATAATGTGATAGATTGTACATGAATTCAGCCTATACTCATTTTGGATGCTGTAATGACAAAAGAAGACTATCCAGATCCTGGACTAATAATGGCTTTCTTTTTTTTTTTTTATTAAAGAAAACTGGTATCCAGTGTTCATTTTCTTGCTGCTAAAATAGCCATGGAATAAATCACACAAAGCTGCAGCCTGGTTGTATCTGTAGCAGTATGCATTTACTGACCAGGGCCAGAAATCTGAATCCAGATACACTCTAGTCTCATTAGTTAAACTCTCAATAAAGCAAGATGCAACTACAATTTTGTTGATAACTTTAGCAATATAGTATCATTATTAGCAAAACAGCCTAGTCTTAGCCTAAATAGAAACTGAAGATCAAGATCCCAGTACATTACTTTCCATAGGTGTTAATGCCAATACAAAGACTGCTAACCATCTCTGAGCGACTCCTTTTAAGAGAGGCAGTCCAGTGAGAATGAAGGGAGGGAGCCTCTCGGAGACACACATATAAAAGACAGAGCTTACAAAAAGCTGCTTGTGTTTTCCCAGTGCAGAGCCACACTAGTCCACTTAGATTTAGAGCAGCTCTTGAGGAGCTTAAAAAGAAGTTTCCCACCCCTCTGTGGCCAGGGCATCACTACAAACATCCATCGTACCATCAGTCCTGGACTCAGATAATGGACAGTTCAGCTTTTGTCTGACTCCAACATTGCTTTACACAGGGAATACCAGAAGCAGTTTTGTCCACAGAGTAACTTTTGTAAAGATAGGAAGAAATAAAACAGCCAGATCAGCAAAGTCTCTCTCTCTGCTTATAAGAACGATTGCACATATAAGAATTTTGATGGAGTGCATATATCAGAATATTAATCATATGCAAAATTAAATCAAGCCCAATAACTTCACAAAAACAAACAAACAAACAAAAAACTGATTCCTTTTATCTGTAGGGCAAACAGGACAAGTCTTAAAAATGCTATTTGATGAGACCATAACCTCCCAATCCATCCAGAACAAATACATTCACAACAGACAGTGAAAGAGATAGAAAATACATGGTCTTTTTCTTCCAGATGTCTCAGAAGAAAATAATGAGGCACAGGAAGACAGATTTATGTTGTTTCACAAAAACAGTGTTCTCTTTCTGTCTCTCTTAAATTTCCTTTACTTCTAAGAACAAGAAAAAAAGTCACTGAAGATGAGGCAAAAGCCTGCTCACCAGACACACAGTATTAATCAATGAACTGGGCACAGAACTGGATTTCAAGGAACCTACTTTTACTCCTGCCATTTGTGCTACTTATTCCACCTCTCTGTGCCTCAGGTTCCTTGACTATAAAGTAGGATTAAGTCTTAAAAAGCCATTTAATATCCAGGGAATGTAAAGTGCTATCATATTAATAAACAGAGAAAAGTCAGCAAGTTTTGACCTTTTAATACAAGTCTTAATACAAGAAGAAAGGGAAAAAAAAAGACAATTGTCTATTTATTTGAGACTGGCTACCTTGTACCTTTACCATCACAATAAAAATACAGAAGCAAAACCTGCCTTTGATACATGTATGGTATTACAATCCCTTGTTGCTGATAGTATTTTTTAATGTTAAGAGCCTGTTGGCTAACTTATGTTTCCTCTGGGTATGTTCCCATATTCTTCTCCTCTTTAGGAGGCAGGCTCTTGTTACTGCTCAGATATGTATCCCACATCTTGTAATCATTAATGTACTCAGGGGAAAAGGAGGGGGCAAGAGGACGTTGTTTCAAAGTATGTTTCTGCCCAATTCATTTTGGCTTAATTTGCAGACCAAAGCAGAGCTCTATCGAAGCACGTCCTTCCTCAGTCATTCATCATGCTGCCCCTTCCCCCTCCCCACTACTGAGCAGAGATATTAAGCAGCCATAATGTAGTTTTGAATAGGTTAGAATTATTTCTGTTCATTCTTATCTTAATTTTGTTATTTTGGAAAACTTTCTTAATTCGTTTAAGTGTCAGTGAGTTGACAACATGAAGGAAACAGCAGAATTAGATTGCTGCTTTGTACAGCAAGTTCAGAGAATAAGAGAATAAGCCACTGTAGTCCTCAAAGAGAAGGCAAGAATCTAACTCAAAGCTTCCCCAAAATGGAAGGGATGGTGAGGGAGGAAGGCAGTAAGGAATAAGAGGAAAAAAAAAAGTTGCCATCCCTAGAATGACAGGATAGGATCACTGCCAGACAGTCCAGCCCTGGTAAGGGTAACAGCCACAGCAGCTGTTTTCCCACACCCCAGACAACATTTTCAGTGACAAGTCTGGTTTTCAAGGGCTCTGGTACCGATAAAATAGCAGCAAGGCCTTGGCTAATTTTGCTGCCTCTGGCCTTAAGCAAGCACCTTCTTTGACTTCCTGCCTCTGGCCCTAGGAGTAACAACATTAGGGAGGGCTGGGAAAGTGGCTGGTTGCAATTTTGAAGGCTGGCGCTGAAATGCACAAAGGGAAAGCTTCAGAGAACTGCAGGGCCACCAGAAATGGGCCACTAACCCACCAGACCTTTTGGTCTCTCACGTACTGTGGAGTTATGAATTAAAGGCACTTCTGCAACAACTGTATTAACACCCCTTCTTCCCCCCTCCCCCCACCCCCCAATTTGTCCTTGGAAGTAGCTGCATCCCTCTCATTAGGGAAAAAGACTGCCTAGCAGTGAGCTTGAAAATATCAAGGAAATTACACCTAAAGACACCCCCTGCCCCAACACAATGCAAAAGCGATGCACTATAAAGGTCTAGTATTAAAGTTCCTGTTGAAATGGGCCTCTGCGCTCTTGTTTGCTAATAAATAGGCTTGTTTTTCTTTCTGTTGTATTATGTGTTTACCTCAGTAACATGAAATGTAATCAATAAATAAACCAGAGGCAAAAATTACAGTCCTTTAAATTAAACCAGAAAGATTTTACTGATTGCTTATACACTGTGCACTGCGTCACAGGAAACAGGCAGCTACTTTCAGAGCATGACTACTCTGAATATGTAGTTATTAAAACTGATTTTATTTCCCTGTGCATTTCACTACCTGAGTAAGTTTTCGGATGACTGACAATCAATTCTTGCATCTTACCCCAGCAGGTTTTTAGAAACTAATGGCATGCTTCCCATAAAATGTCTTAAATGTTTCCCCATAAGAAAGACCTAATGTTTCTGATAAAAATCATAGCAATTATAAAGACAACAGGTTTGCATTTCTCCAAATATGATCTGAACTCTGGATAATTTAAGGAATCTCCCACACTATTTCTGTGTTCACAGCTTGTGCCAAATCATTGCTGTACAGAAACTTGCTAGCGTCGGACTGTACCACTTCCAAACCCAGAGCAAAACAAAGCAATACACAGTGGAATTGCGTTACTGCCCATTTTTGCTACTCTCAATAAAAAACACTAGCTGGCACTGTCTAGTACTACTATTGCAGCTTACAGACAGCTGCCCAACCCCCTTTCCCTTTTTCTTCCTGCTGTTATGCTACACCTATCTGTACATCATCAAGTGTTTTCGGACTTGCAATAAGATTTGTGCCAGACTATGTTTCTTGGCTTTAACAGTTAGCTTCCTTTCCAGAATATACAGGCTGCTTTACACATATTTTTAATACTGACATCATGAGAACACATCTCTATTATGTTTAAATTTGGGTGCTAACCTGATTTTTCTTCTTCCACATGTAGGTGATGTGAGGCTAAGAAAGCAAATTAAGAAGCCGTTACCTGCTTGAACCCTTTCCCCCTGCCCTTTATTATCACAGGGAAAGTGGTAATCATCCAAAACAGCAGGCAGCCTCCAGCCAGGATAGGTTTTCCAGAAATCTGGATTTCCACACGTTTGCGTCATATCCCTAATGCAATCATTTTGCCTTTACATTTTATTACATCACTAAAATACTATCAGGCACAAAAGAAGCCCCCCAACTTTTCTTGTCTCAGTTGGCCATGCTAATAAACAAGAGTTTAGAAATAACCATTAACAGTTGTAGGTTCTTGCTGAGATCTGTCTCATCAGGACTAAATAACAGATATGTCCACATTGCAAACAAGCAAGGCATAGGGTGGTCCCTATTAATCAGATCACATTTAAAACTCCCTATGAACTTCTCACTGTATGAAAGATTCTCAAAAATGGTAGGAAATAAGCAGTGTCTTGTATGAATCCACATTCTACTGAGTGAATCCAGATGAGGACACCGACATTCAAACACAAGATCCTGGTGTTCTCAATGAGCCATACGGGAAGGTTTATTTAGTTTATTTCTATTCAATGCTCTCAACACAGCCTATTTCTGATGATCCCACTACATTTGCCTAGGCTGGTAAACTGGAATTGGATTTAGTTCCTAGAATGGGCCTTTTATATATCACATATTGCAATCTGAAGAGCCCAACCTGTGTATTCCTCAGACCCCGTGACTTATGGCATCAAGCCAGGATCAGCCAGCGGAAGACCAAACTTCCACTTGGGAGAGAAGACATGCAATCAGAATTCATTAATAGGAGGAGCTATTATTCTTACTTTCTGTTGCAGAACTACTCCTTGAATGTGAAAAATATAAGTGGTTAACTGTTCATAGGTAAACAAAACTATTTCCAACACTGTGATTTGAAAATATGACATGGCAGCAAAAATGGTTAAAATTTTCTGTCATCCTTTTATTAACCTTTTCCAGCTTTCAGTTATAAGAAAATTGTCAAAAATCTAGATCAATTTTCAAGTTCAATTCGCATATGGTGGTACTGGTAAAGCTGTGGGGACAAACTGCAGGGGCATAAACAGACAGACAGCACAAAACAGCTAAAAACTGCTTAGGCTAGTATTGACTCCAAAGATTTCATATGAAACGACAGCCTTTATTTAACTTCTTATCCTGGCTTTAATCTGAACCAGCCACCCTTCTTGTGTCTGCAAAATTACTCAGGAAATGTCTAAGATTAAATTTACTCCCACAGAATTCTCAAATTCTCTAGTTCTCTTTAGGACAGAACATCTGTAAGAATAGCCCTTTTGACAGTGCCTTTACATTTCTCTCTATAGTAAATTGTGGCAATGAGAGGCATCAGGAGCATATGGAAACAAAGACTTAAAAGGAAGCAAGTTCTTCCCATATATAATTAAGAATTAAAAACTGGATTATAACTGTAAATAATCCTGCTCCGCCCTCCATTGGTATTCAGGATTTTCCTTCTATATGCACCACCTTGCTTGTTGAATATCAGATTCCTCAAATTTGGCGAAGAACTGCCATAATTCACCAACTCGTTCTCATGAATTTATAGGGAGGAAGAGAATTTCATATCAAAGTATGATATAAATATTAATGCCAAATATCAGTATTATTATATTGTTTGAAGACTGATATTATGTTCTGTTTTACGTAACTTTATGGTGGGGTAGCTAAGGACTTTGGATGGATAAGTGACTAGAAGCTAGCAGGTTCCCAAATACAAAATAGGGTTATGGGAGGACCGAATGTTTGTTGTTCACATGCTGTTGGCTGTAGTATAATTCAAGAATAAACTGAAGCCAAGACTAGCTGTGCTACCATGCAGCCTTTCTTTTCCAAGATTAGGCTAGCTGGAACCCAGTTTGGACTTAAATTGAAATTTGCACCCATTTGAGAATTTGTCACAGAGCCAGAAAACATGTTAGAGAGCAGTGTGTGATCTTGGAGGTGCTATAGTTACTCAATATCAATCACAAGAGATGTGATAGTTCATCATACATTTTAATGGAAAACATGGGACTCAGCTCAAAGAATCATATTTAAAAGGATATATTAGATGATTCTTCCTAGCTATAGTGTACTGAATCTCAGTTAAATCATCTTCCTTTCCAGATAGGTGACTCTCCCTCTTTATCCCTGCTGTTCCCCCCAAAAAGCAGAAAATTCCTTTATATTTAAATTCCCAAATACTACAGCATTAGAAGACTTTCATCATTTCATTCTTCTTTGTATTACAAACTCAAAGGCAGAACTAATAAAAAGAAAAACAAGATGATGCTATCTGTTCCCCAATGGACTCAGAAGTACTCCAGCTCAACCACAGACCCACATCACATTACTGGGCAAGGCTTCTCAAATAACAGACTCCTTCAGGGAGGACGGCATAAGTCTTCTGTTGCAAATTTACCTCTTGCTTATTTAATGCAGATCTCTAAACCCAAATATGCCACTTTTTGGAGTGTGGGATTAGTTCTGAAATGCCACTCTAATATAGATAATTCTTTCTGCCTCCTCGAGGGTTTATCTGCCAGGCTAGACACTTTGTTAGCATTAAGTTGGTCTTCTGGCATTTGAGAAAGGAAGCTGGTGAAAATAGATGAGACTGGGTTGCAGCAGAACCCTAGGGGAGCAAAGTATTATTGGATGGCATGTGAAAACTCAATTAAATTTATGCCCAATCATTTTCAGCATATGAAAAGAATACCTAAAGCCAAACGTATGAACCCCAGTTTTCCAGAACTATCAAACTTCTGTCCTAGTTTTGATTCCTTTCCTTGCACTGTGAATCCTCAATTCCCCAATGACCAAGAGAAACCAGATACTACAAATCCAGAATTAGTGACTGAAGTTAGCATGCAAATAATGTGCTGATGAACTGGTTCAGGTCTACTGCCGTGGCTTAAACTGTATCACTATCAGTTATGTAACTACATAGAAGCATACATATTGAAAATGTAATAGCAATCATTAACATCTGCCAATTAAGAACTGTTTGCTTGATACAGGTACAGTAATATTGCCATTAATTATGTATTTTATAATATTCATATGTTGGCTTACCTTTGGGTTGACTTCATTGTGGTAAGACCTTAGATCCTCCTCCTTCTCCCGTGAAAACAACAAAATTATTTTGGTGTAATAATTTGATGCCACTGATACTGTCCTAATACTGACTTCAGCTATTTAGAAATGAAACAGAATTAGGGCCACAAGGATGATCAGAGGCTGAAGCACCTCTCCTATGAAGACAGGCTGAGGGAGTTGGGGTTGTTCAACCTGGAGAAAAGAAGGCTCTGAGGAGACCTCATACTGGCCTGCCAGTACCTAAAGGGGGCTGCAGGAAAGCGGGAAAGGAACTCATTGTCAGGGGGTGCGGTGATAGGACAAAGGGTGATGGCTTTAAACAAAAAGAGGGTAGTTTTAGGATAGATATACAGAATAAATTCTTCATTCCAAGTGTGGTGAGGCACTGGAACAGGTTGCCCACAGAAGTTGTGGATGTACATCCACATGGATGAACATCCCTAGAAATTTTGAAAGGCCAGGCTGGATGGGACTTTGGGCAACCTGTTCTAGTGGGAGGTGTCCCTGCCCATGGGAGGGGGGGGTGGAATTATATGATCTCTAAGGTCCCTTCCAACCCAAAACATTCTGTGATTCCATGATAAAATATTGCATGCATTTTTGCTGCATCCATGCACAGGTCCTTAAAGGCCAGCAGTTATTTACAAAAGCAAAATAACAGCATGTTAATTAGCTCTGGAATCTATCCATTTTCACTACTAGCAACCATACTGAATATCATATGTTGTATTAGGAAGTTTGTGATAGAAATACAATTTCCACATAATTAAAAGCACTTAATAGCGCTTTCTATTTGTAAATCCTCATAGCTAGGAAGAAGGTAAAATGTTTTAAGTTATCTTTACTCAGGTTTCATGGAAGTCTTACAACAGCTTAGAAAAATAATCCTAGACTTTTTAAAGATTTTTTTAAACATGCCTTGATGTTTCAAATATTGAATATGCAGTTCAACCATGTAAATACTTTCCAATAATTAAAGACTTCTGCAAATAGCTTCCCACAGCTGTAGCTGTTTGTTATAAGCCTAGATCAAGGTTTCTAAGTCACACGTGAATTCAAGTCTTGCCTTAAAAGCTCTTCTAAAAAAATAACCACTCAGTGTTTAATTCCACCTTTTATGCATCTGAACCAACCAAAAGAGTAGCCACTTGACATTAAGTTCATCTTTCTGACAAAGCACTCCTAACCCCTTCGAAGAGAATATCAAGAGCTATCCAAACCTCTGCTTCTCAATATCTTTTAGCCCAGATTTTGGTCAAGTTGTACACAAGGACCTCTAAAGAAGTCAGACCTATCTACAGCACCTCTAGAAATCAACAGAGCCTTTGAGAAAGTTGACCTTAATCTTTTATGGACTCTCTTTATGAAGTCAATAAATGGCAAAACTTGCACTTCTACCACAAGTACTGAAGCACTTTGGACCACCCATAAATTATGATTAGAAGCATCATTCTACGATAATCTCATTAACAAAAGACAATAAAACCTTATTAATATTTTGATGTTGTCATTGGCATTTCTAGTTCTTGGAGAAATGGGCAAAGAATTTTTCTAAAAGCTTCAGAAGAATTTAGCTTACATTTAATATACCTGGTGCATAACTCAACCCCTTCTATAATTTCAGAGGTCTACCTGCAAGCAATGATCCCCGAGCCTTGCACTGAGCCCAGGTCAATGCCACCTCGCAGCTACACCGAAATGCAAGGGCAGCAGGACATTGCATGGACATTGCCTGAAGAGTTGAGACCAGATGCAGTTTCAGCCACTTGTAAGTATGATTAAAAATAAAACTTAAAATCAAAGGACTTCACTAAAACCCAGGAATATTCATCCCTCCCCCTGAACAGTTTTAAAGAAAACTTTTAATTTACTTTAATAAAAAGCTGGTTTTAGGTATTTAAACTGAATGGTCTCTGAAGGGCTTAATCCTTAAATTACAAAAGGATTGTAATTGTAATCTACAATAACTATTTACATACTGAAAAACCTTTGTGTATCAGAGATGTATACTGATTTATTTTTGTAAATGACAGAGATGGTACCAGACAAACATTACATAAAAACATCTTCTACAGCTTACTTTACCACAGTGTCTTCAGCAGGATCAAAGGTGGAGCAATAACTTTCAATTCCAGGCCCTACTAGTACCTCCTGTTCAGATTTAAGTTTGGTTTGTGTTCTCCACCCCCACCCCTTTCTGTTTTGTTGTTTCCCTCCTTACTGTCAGAATTAGTTCTGTAGACTGAATAATGGAACACAGCAATTGTTGATTTAGCTTGAAAGGAGAGTGACTTCACATTTAAAAACATTCAAAGAAAACACAGTTTTAAGATAGAGCACAGGGAGCAAAATTGTAGTTAATAAAAACACAATACTATTTCAAGACCTTCAAAGGCTTCTGTAGAACAGCTAGTGTCATTTAAAAAAACATCTTTCAAAAGACTTTTGTGGCACAACATTGCTGAAGCGATCAATTTTAAACAGTTTTTCTTGTAAACTACATATCAACTTTCTCCAAGAGTGTTTTTCAAAAAAAACAAAAACAAAAAAACACACAACCACAAACTAAACTAAAAAACACAACAAAATCTGAAGTTATCTAACAAGACTTGAACAAAGTGGTCACAAACGCACACACAAAAAGTAAGTTACAGAAACAGTCCATTTTTGTAGGAAACTGATAGCAGTAACTTCAGGTTATTTAATGGGCAGCAGCATTTTACTATGAAGGTCTGTGTGAAGGATGATATGGCCAAAAAAGCATTACTCAGATAAGATTGAGGTATCTTTCCTTAAAGATTATTTTTGTCCCCTCTCAACAGAACCGCAGCGAAAGTAGCTGGAACTTGACTGACCTAATGGCTTCACCTTTAACAAAACTATGTATTTTTTTTTCTCTTTAACTTCTGGTAATGGGCTAAAGGACAACTTTTATTACACAATTTGCAGTCCAAAAAGAGAGAAAAGTGAATTAAAGTAATATATTGCAGGAGATCACCTAAATATCTGGAATTATTATTAAGGGCTTTTTCTGCTGTTTCTGGCAGGTATTGTGTAAGCTGTGTCTAAACCACCTTTTTTTTCCACCACAGAATAAAGGAAGCTATGCCTTTCTTTTCTTTGCAGGTGGAAGTTGAGCTAATTTTAAGAGTAACTTCTTGGTACCACCAGGGGTGCAGCAGATTACAACGACACCAGGAGAAACCATGCCATGAGCTCTGAGTTCAAACAAGCTGTTTCCAGTTACCAGTAATGTAACAGAAAAGGGCACAGTAACAAAGAGGTGGGACAAGTTTAATATACAATTCCAGTTCTGGTCCAATTCTTTTCTTCCTGTGTTATTATATACTCTGCACATGAAATATACACATCTTAGTGATGCCTTATTCCCCCCCCCCCCCCCCCAAACTCTCAGACATTTCCTGCCTCCACCCTTTATTGGAAATAATAATAATAAAAAATCAATTTAATTTGCCTATGCCCTTCTCTAGGGGGAAGGGAACATTCACACATGAACACCCCTCTTCCCTGACCTTCCCCCACTCCTTCATTCCCAAACAAAAAAAAAACAGGTGCATGGCTTTTCAGATGAACTGGCACTTTAAAATAAGCTTATCCATGGAGGAAAACTGCTTTCAGGGGTAGAACAATAGCCCTGGTATATTGATGGATTCATTCTGCCAGACAGAAGATACATTTGAATGCTTTGCAGAAAAAGTAAAAATAAAATAATAAAAAAAATTGTTTAATCCCAAATGGATACAAGATTCAGGTAACAGAACAATTTGCTAGTTTCAAGAACTGCTGCACTTGACTCAGGAGGTAGCACATTTTCCTCCATCTGTGACCTTTATATAAAGGTGTGACATAAATGCTATAAAAATAGATTTAGTTGAATACATTAAGGTCTCCTTTTAAAGTCTGCCATAATATTTTTATTTATTTATTTTAAAAATCTAATGGCAACCAAACTATCACTAAGTAAATTATGGTCTGGAAGTAGACAGTGAAATAAATACTATTGTAGTTTTGAAACATCTGGCATCTTAACTAAGAAGCCTTTTGCTTTTGTAAATCCTCATTTTAGCATCTCATTCTATAAAGAACCAATGCTTGTTGCAAATTTTAAATAATTATTCCGTATTGTGGCTTCTCACATTTCCAAAAATGGGTAGTACAATTATTCTTGGTCTCAAAATACACAGGTATGGCAAAATGCTACATTAAATTCACTCTTGTTTTTTTCTTGTGGTCTATCTGTATGTACAACATTTATATTTTAAAGTGACTATGTTAATTCTCCTGGAGAGAGAAGTGTTAAGATGCTCATATGCTAGTTCCTATTATAAGTGTAAAACAAACCCCTACTGCTCTCCCTGTACAGCAGTCTTGACAGTGCCAGCTCTCATTCCATTGACTATGGCAATAAAGCCACTTCTTCAAATTAAAGTACATTTACACTAATGGAGGATTCTTGTCTTTTCTATGCTAGAATCAGGAAACCTCCACAGTAAATAAAAATCTGGCCTAGCAATGGTATTGTTTGGTGTTGAAATGATTCCTTCAGAGCCCCACTGTCCAAATCCATCCAATCATTACTTGTGCCAAGAAGTATTAAAAGGTATTTAAAAGTGTGTATTTTTTTTATAAAGTTTGAATCCTGTTCAAAAGAATACTAAAGCTGATACTTTTAAGAGAGTCATATCATAAGTATAATAAAAATCCCATTACCTTCCCTCCTCAATCATCTTGTAGCAAATCACAATATAGACAGTTAGACACCCTAAAGAGATGTCACAGTTTAGCATTATGAATACGGAAATCTGCAGCCAGAGTATAAAAGTAACACTGATACAGCCGGATGCTGCAAAATGTGCATAACTTCAGGTGTATGATTTCTACATAGCATCAGCTGCTGTGATCAGCAAGACTTCTTGAATGTGCACATGCCTACATAATTTCAGAGCTTCAGGGTTCACATTTAAACACAAGGGTTTGTTGTGGGACTGAATAAAAGCACACACCACCTCTGCTTTTATACAAATGGACTCCAAAGTAACTGCTGTATTCCTGCAGACTGGGCCAAATCTGGGCCCAAATTTGCCACAATAGGTTTTAGCTGATCATTGTTAACTCCTGCTGTAACAGTCATGCTTGCAGTACAGTGGGAATTTCTGAGCACTTTTATAAATTTGCTCTGCATGTTTTTACAAGATATATTACTGGGCTTGCAGACTTAGTGGCTTTTTATTGACGTTTTTCTGTTATTTATTCATTTTTTCTTGATGATGCAAGGCATAATTCTATCATTTTCTATTTTATGAACAGTATATACGGTGCATTTGTGCATTTTTACTTTATGCAGAACTATTAACCAAATATTACTAGTGGCAGGAAAATCTTAGTGCTAAACACAATAGAAGTTAGCATTCTTGAACTCTGAGTCATTGCCAAAGACATGTGTTTTTAGAACTTAAATGCCAAAAAAGGACAGAGTTGAGACCAAAGACCCTTTATGACAACAATGTTCTGACATCAACTCAGCTTAAACATCACTGAATGTCATACAGAATTATTCAACTACACATATAAAAATTGTATTACAATATTTGAAGATAAAAACTCTACAAGAACCTTAAAAATATAATTTGGAACAACAGCAAAATGTACTGCCTCAGACTTGGGAAAAAAAGACATTGCACTTTACTACACTAAGCAAGAACACATACAGCTATACAGTCTAGGAGAGATCAGACACCAGGAATGGATTTGGCTTTGGTACATGGGGGAAAAATTAAAAACAGTTAATAGTCTATATTACAGCACATCTTCAAGTACCTGAATTGTGTGTGCATCTAATGGGACTGTTTTTACCTACAATTAATTGTGGGTACTAAAGAAAGTACTGCATGTAATTTTAACTACTGCACTCTGTCACTTTCTCCCCCTTTCCCAGAGTCAGACTTCTCTAAGTTCTTAATGCGAAATTCAATCTACAAAACTATATGGTATATTATGATGCCTTTAACTACAGTTCTGGACTGCAACTATTCATTTTATTAGCATGCAGAGTCACAAAGCTTCCAGGAGGTGCAATCATATACCTCTTATCCCTCCCAATATATATTTAAGTAACAAATATATATATGTATATATGCATTGAAGAGAATTACATTAGTATCCAGTGAGAGTATGTAATAAGAAGGTAAACTTATTGTACCCAGTTGCCACTTACTATGCCCAGATATTCTCTGGGGTCTTTAAATGTATTTTCATCTAACAAATGTTAAGCTATGGGAAATCAGAAAAATGTAGCTTGTCCTTCCATTTCACTCTGAGCTTTACAGTTGTGAGGCTTCTTAAGGGGATTCTATGTCAAAATCATGTGCCAGCCAGGCACCATACCTGTGGGTAAGCAAGGAGCCTCCAAGATGGAGGGAGAAAAGGAGAAGAGCAAGAAGGCATTAGAAAAGTGGTTTATCACTGGTCCCTGTATTACTCACATTTAATAGTCAATAGCTCACAAACTTCACATCCTCAGCAGAGGAAATAACTACTTTGGTGTTCCAGCTGTCACACTCGCCAGAGCAGCTTGCCAGAATTTTCTTCTAGCACTCCCAAGACAACACAGATTTGAACGCCACTCCTTGAGTCACTCTTGAAGTGTCTGTACATCACGTTGTAAAATAAAGGCCTGTCCTGAATAAAAACACCCTAGAAATATTGAATGAGCTATCCTAGAAGCTTAATAGACATCAATACGCTCAGCCATATGAACCCTCCTGAAACAAATTTTTATCCCCACTGAAATCAGCATAAAACAGGTGCTCTGGCAGAATCCAGGTGCAGTATATACTTCAGGCCAAGTACGGTTGCCAGAGTTACATATCATGGCTATGTGAGAGTCAGGAAGACAACTCAGTGCAGTTTCCTTTTTTGGTCAAAAACTGAAAAAATGCTGTAACAGATTTCAAGGGCACCGCCATTCCACCCAAGACTATCATCCCATCTTGGCTTATTTCCCTGGGAACAGCACTTGTTGCTTTTATTTATTTATTTCAATGTTATGTTTCAGACTTGGTTGGCCTGAATTTTCTGTGCCTAGTGTTTGAAATTGTTTGGATGCTCTGAAAAGCCTACAGCCCGCCAGCCAGAAATACTAAGCACACACAGACATAGAACGAAGCTGTCACGTATTGGGCCATAATACACGTCAAACACTTGGATTGTATATGCATAGTTTAGTTTCTGTTCTTTCTCCTGTGTAAAATTCAGCCTTTGAGCAGATCCAAGCAGTTAAACAGTTATTGTGGATTATTTTTTCAGTCTTTATCCTGTTTCTCCAGAGAAACAGGAGCTGCACTCACTCAATCATCTACAGAATAGCCGGGACCACAGGAGAGTCAGTCAGCTTTTTTTTTTCCTACCACTACAAAAGTACATATTACAACCTATTTCAACAGCTGAAAACTCTTTTTCCATACTGGTTTCATTCATTGTCAACTTCTCCATATTCATTTTATAAAGCTGGTGATATGCTGCTCTTTTTTCTTTTTTCTTTTTTTTTTTTAAAGTCTGTGAATAGTAAAATTAGTCCACAAAAAAGCTTCAGTATTTCCAAAGCTACTCAAAAGCAAGCACAATCATACAGGTGCTCTGGTAAACACTTTATTCTTACCATTTCTGTAGAGTGCGAATACATGCCATAAAGAGAATACTGTGTTTAGCTGGAATTAGTGATGCAACAATTCCTCTTATTTCAGAGAGGTTTACACAATCAAATGACATATTGCAGTACCACATGAAAAGATACTGTATAATAGTAATGTACTTAATGATGCTGTTGGACTTTCTTCCTCTGTTTAGTAAGAAAAGACTTGAGTACCTTTAAGGGCAATTGTAACTCATCATCATTTTGATCTTGAGCAAACATGCATCTGAAATTCCAGGTAATTCACTTTCTTTGCCACTTCAGAAATCAAAACAAGGCCTATGGATTAAAACAATCTTTTGGGGAAAAACATTTCAAGTTGTGCTGCCAAAAAGCACTAGTTCTCAGCTCTGTGTAATTTGCTATGTGAGAGCTAAAAGCTATCAGAACTGGGTTTTGTTAATAATATATAGCATACTCTACTACTACTAGGAAACAAAAATCCCAAAAATATAATCGGTAGCTTACGTTCAGCAGTTGTTTTTTCGGTTGTTTTTTTACCTATTTATATATAATATATATATATTTTAAGTATATGAACAGAACACTCCCATTTTATAGAGAGGGTCAAACTGTACAGATCCTTTTCTTCCATTAAGTACGATAGATTCACGGTCTTCAACTGATCACAGTATTTTACTCAGCACTAAGCCTGTCATTTGTGTTTGGCTAAAGCATGATCTGCTGGAAGGACACATACCCCTGACTACAGGCATTAAGAATGGAAATTGAGGACAATTAGCAAGGTTTTTATTTTTTTTTTTTATTATTATTTTTATTATTATTTTTTTAAGGTGAACTATTTCCTGCACTGAGGCCTTGAAAGAGTAAAGTGAGCCCCAAGCCACTAGTGACACAGCACTTCAGGCAGGAATTTTGGCCAATTCTCTCCTATGAGAGAAAACTGATAGATATGTAGAAAATGAGGTGTTCGAGAATGATGGAAGAAGGGAGGCTAAAATTAATGAGAGTAGGTCCTTAAATTCCTATTTTAGTCAGGAAAAGGACTTGGCCGGGGGGGGGGGAGGTAGGGAGAGGGGGGAGGGGTAGAACCAAGGACAAGTGCTGTTCTACGCATGAATCTTCATTATAGAAATACCTCACTCATAGGTGGTCTATTACAGGGCAAGAATAAAACAGAAAAAGGTTGTTGCAGAGCTGCCTTCAACACCTCCTCCAATGCCTTCTAGAAAAAGGTTTTACATGAGGAAAATAACAAAGTTTCTCTCCAAACTGAGTAGATCTCCAGGCTGTCAAACCACCTCCCTCTGCTCTGCAGATAGGCCTGCTTCCCCTGTGTGAGCCAGCAGCCATTTTGTGGCCTTAGGACTAACTCTGGCTCTTAAAGGGGCACCTCCCCTAGCCTAAGGCATTACACACAAATAGGAGAGAAAAAAAAAAAAACTGTACAGATTCACCTATTGTTACAGAAACATCCAAGCACAGGGAGACCGTAATCAGCCATACCCCCCAAGTAATACCTAACCTGTACCCCCCAGATACTGGTGGATGGGTTTCAGCAGGGGCAGAAATAGGCTCTGCTCCCATCGACCCCAGCAGCTGGGCCACAGATGCTTCTTGTTACTGCTAAGTACTGTCCTTCTCAAACCTTTGAAGGAAGGGGGCTGTGTGTGTGAGGTTAGAGAAGAGTGATTTTTAGTGGACTTAGTACTGCAAAATGCTTTTTGTGCCTGCTGTTGGCAGGTGCTGTTTATGAAATATGCCTTGCCTAAAGTCATAATCTTACCTTAAAGCCTTTTGCTCTCCCTGACAAATTTATACTAAATGGGATTGTAGTTAATACAGCTCAGGTTCTGTGTGTTCCTTTGCCTCCTTGTCTCAAGTGTTGGTTTATCCTTCATATTTGCCTTTTGTAATGCAGCCATATAGTGGGAGATATGAACATTTCTTCTATGATAATCTCACAAATCTCTCTCCTTCATCAGTATGCTGCACGTTTTTGCTATTTAATAGTTTTGTTGATAGTGGTTTTGTTTGTTTTGGTTCGCTGCTCCTAGAGTTCATATTTTACATGATATACACTGCTAAACTTTGTTTTCATTTACCGTCCAGACGTCTAAGAGATGCTGCTATCTCTGAAGTGGGTTGTGCAGTTCCTCACTACATAAGGCTGACAGCTATTAAAATGTCAAACATTAAAATTAAGTTGTTTTTACTGCTTTGACAAAACTATCTAGATGGAGTTTTCTGTATTTAAGCAACTTGCTAGCAGCATGTTTTATGTTTTAGTTAGTAAGTGATACAGGAGCATCCACTACCTGAAGTACTGAGGGTAGTCTGGGGAGGCACAGGGCAAAGCCAGCTCCGCCTGCCTGCGCCTAAAGCCTTGCTTTATATAAGCTAACTGTTACATACCATTCAATTACATATGACTTGGGGAAGTTGTTCACAAGAAGTATACACATGCTAGAAAATGTAGGCCCACGTTTTAGTAAACATGAAAACAAGCAATAACAGTAAAACTAGGACTATTAACTGACACAAGGCATCTCGATTGACAGCTTGAATAAGTTTCATACTCACACTGATACTCTGCTTTCACTCAAAAGTCTGTTTCCAAACTGTTCTTTGGAAACAGAGTTTATTCTTCTTTCTCAGATTTTTTTTATTGCTAGGTTTAAGACAGTCTCTTTCTGACTGTGGTCTCTGCCGACACTGCTAAGAGGTTTGCCAATTACTGCCAGTAATGGTGGTAAAGTTTTACATTGCTGCTGCTTGCTCAGTGATCAGTCGAGGAATTATGAAAGTGCTTAACCTGATTCACAGTATATTAGCCCTCCTAGCTTCAGTGGGCCTCCCCAAATGCATAAAGATAAGCATATGTAGGAGTCACGTAAAATCCAGATATTACCTGAGAATGGTCCAAAGACATGCAACGAGCTATGTCATAACTTATAATGACTACAGCAAGAGTAAACAATTTCTGGACAATCTTTTGAATCCTGGCTCTAAATGCCTCCACAAGAAGGTTCCCAAATTAAACATAGTGCTTCAGAACTTAAGTAGACTTTAAGGAGTTCAGTGGGTCATCTCCTGCACTATATCTGAGGCAGGAGCAAAGAGACTGCTCTGTTTTTTTAACTCTTGGTTTTCATGCCAAACCAGTGACCAAAGGGCTGGAGAGGCAGATGGGACTTTCCTATCTGCAGGTAGTTTTGTGGAGCAGGGGCGAGCGGGCTTTCCCTGGCTAGTGCTGTTCTACAGGGCAGCCTGCAGACTCATGTAGCAAAGGAGTCCTCTCACATCTTCTATTTCTTTTTCCCACTGTTGTACATTTTTTTCCAGCTCCATTACATATCTTTTAAATAACAGTTTATGCTATCACTTTTTTATTATTGCGAAGGGATCAAATGGTAATGGCCATCATGTATCCAGACCTGAAAGAACATATGTCAGAATATCTGTTTTCCTTACATTCTTATGCTCTTTTAATATTTGTGAAACTATGCGACATTGTTAGAGTGACAATAACATTTGTTACAAAGTGAAATGAAGATTCCTAACAAATGTAGTAGGACTATTGCATGCTTCTACCTGTAAACCTCAGTGTTCGTTGCCTGCTGAATGTGAATGGCAATGTCTTCAACTAATGACAACAAACTACTGATAAGACATAGTCCACCATTAGGACTAAGGGTTTGTCCATCTCCTAAATTCACAGTGTCACCTCTCCTTTTATTCAAGAATGTACAATTGCCTGAGACAGCTGAGCTGCTAAAATGATAAGAAGAAACAAAGAGCTGGTCTCTAGATCATCATGTTGTCATTCTGAAAGTCGTTTATGGATTTTGGCAGGCAAAATACACAGGGAAAAAGCATAATTGAGGACTGAAGTCTGAGAGAGTATTTTCATTTGGTTCTCTGTGATTGAAAGAGCTTGTTCTCTTTCTTTGATGTGTCAACCCTACCCAAAATGGGCTCACGAACTTCAAGGGACTTACAACCTGATGTGACAAGTTCCATGTTCAATTAAAAAGATATATTGACATTTCCAATCTCTGTTATGTG
This sequence comes from Aythya ferina, assembly GCF_964211825.1. Lineage (NCBI taxonomy): Eukaryota > Metazoa > Chordata > Aves > Anseriformes > Anatidae > Aythya > Aythya ferina. The sequence goes on from NC_140304.1 coordinate 20,163,248, forward strand.
TGAAAATGTAGATTTAATTGTAAATAAGAAAATGTGCTTAGTGTTTTAGCAGATTCTCTTTCTGTATCAGCTGCTTGGGAGATTGAAGAGGACTGTGAAAAGCAAGGAAAGAAAGCAAGACAAACAAATGGTTTACACTGCTCAAAGTCACAAGCAACTTTGATGCCATGTTGAAAGTATTCCAGCCAGAAACTCTTCCTCTTCCTTATTCTCCCAGCTGCATTTTCTCTTGTGAATGAGTAGTTTACTTTACAAGTTATCAGAAAAGCAAACAAACAAGGACGTTTACATAAAATCAAGGGGAACGAAATGATAGGACAATGACAGAAAACAACAAAAGCAAGGAAATACACAGATAAATGTCAAATGCACCCTCTGGACCCTTCCATTTGTTTTACAACAGCTAATTTAAAAGACTCCTCCTTCCACTTTCAGGATGCCTCCTGCTGTGTCAAGTTTTGAAGTCATTTGATACTGTTTACTCTTGTAGCTGGTGTGGATTTCACCACCACTAATGGATGTGTATTAGGGATGGGATAAGCCCCTCCCTCACAAAACTGTTGGGGACAGAGCAGTATATGTATATATACCAGGGAAGCAGGTATGTTGACCTGCTGCAAAAATTTATACTCCTGTTTTTAAGACTCAGTTTTACCACAAACTTCCTGTACAGTGCTGAATAATATACTTCAATTTTTCTACTTAAGCTGCCCATCTCCCTAACAGCAAGACAATATATATGCTCTTACTTTGTGGACACAATTTTCAATATCAGTGAGAATTAGCATGAAAAAGGGCAAAATATCCACAGATTTCAGCATTTTATTATTTCTATAATATTTGCATATATAGCATTTGTATGCTTGTTTTTTCTCTGTCTGTCCAGATCGTAAGTGCTTTGGGTCAGAGACTGTATTTCAGTCTATGTGTTAACCACAATTCGCACAGCACAGCTCTGATTTTGGGTGGGCACTCCAAATGCCAATGAAAACCACAACTGAGTGGGGAATGTAAGCAGCTACCTTTCAAGCAAGAACATGGGATACTGAATCTGAATCAAATTTGGATAAATTCAGCCCATGTATGTATACATTGTTTGTTTGTTTCAGACAGGAACCCACATTTTCCAGTGCAAAATGCAGGCATTGCCTAGGCAGATTCCTCTGTTTTCTGAATGGTAGCGTGAAAAGGAGTAACAGCTTTGTGCATGAAAAAAATTAGTGATTTGGGGATGTTAGTTTCAAATTGCTTAAAGTTTGTCATTACGACACTACTTTTATAATTTCTTTGATAGCTCAGGAATATTACTTTTCCTCTTTAGTGAAAGGTCACACAAGTATATAACGTCTCTTAAAATCAGTGCATGCATAATGGCTTCTGCTGTTCTAACAGGAATCATTAAACAAATTCATAAATCAATGAAGCACACCGACGCATTACTTTAATTATCATTTCTGTTCAGATGGTTGGTTTATGTAATGTAATTGTTTACTATGTCTGAGTATTACACTAGAGAAGCTTGGCTGGATCTTCATTTCAAAATCCATTCTAATTTCTTAAGTATTTTTATGAAATTAACAAACAATAGGCTATAGAATAGACTGAAGAAATTCCATTAAAGGAAAAATGCCCCCTCCCCTTTTGGTGTTTGCTATGAGATAACTTTAAATATTCCTGTCATTCTGTGTGTTTTCTTCAAGATGAATGCAAGCTATCCTTAGCATTGTCAGTTAAACCATCATAAAAGTTTTTAGGGATTACAAACCCTTAAATGTTGTTTGGTAGACAGAATTTATGAGTTGTGCAGTGGGTTTCAACAGTACAGTGCTTAAGATATTAGACATGACCAAACAGAAAATGATAGACATTAACAGCATAAGAAGCAGTGACATTTTTCTTTGAAATACAAGGAATAATGGGTTAAAATGAAATATTATAAAATTCCTTTTCTTGAAATAATATTTTTCCTAGCAGAGTTGTACAGAACAGCTAAGTGTTTAACAATCTTGATTTATGCTTCTTGCAGAATCAAGGGCTTGTCTCAGAAATAATGAGATTAAAACCCCTTCAACAACTATAATTTAGATTTTTATTTATTTCTTGTGTTTGTAGCTTTTGGGGTTTATGTTTTCACTGAGAAATGAAACTCCCATAATCTGATAACCTCAGGCACTGGGGTTTCAGAATAAAATAAAACTAAGAATATCATAAAGTCCCTGTGATGGGATTTACAAGAGCCCAATGGCCTGGATGAAGTTAACTCAAGCAGCAAATTAGGGCCCTGCTCAGGGTATTGAACAGCAGGAAGCGAGGATATTCCTTGGCCAAACAGACTTTGAGAGATCTGAGTCAAAGACCAGGATTTCAAGGGAGCGTAAAGGGGAATTCTAGGCTGGAACAGGGAGACTGAGAAAGGCTGTACATGTAGAGTATAGAAAAAGGACTGTATTACAGGAACAGATCACCTGGCTGAGAATGAGCTTTACATTTATCCCTGAAGACAGCATCAGCCCAAGTCTTTTGTATCCCTGTAGTCTCTCAAATTGGCTACAGTAGGACATCCGTGATTTACAGGCCTTCAGAACAGAATGAATTGGAAAGAATCTGTGACTTTTCTCACCACGTATCTTATAACCTATATATTCCTCTCATGCCTGGACATGAGACTGCATATTTCTATCCTATGTCTTTTTGAATAAAGAATAAAAGGTCTTTCATTTATCCATATTGCATTCAAGATGTTTAAATGAGATATTCTATCTAAGTTTCTCATCAATGTTAACATGCGCTACATGTATATATCAGATGCAGGACCCCTGAAGTGCATATATTCCAATATGCTGTACAATCTGTATTGGGATCTGAAGCTAATAAGTAGGTAACAGGACCATCATGTGAGCTTTGCTTATTTACAACTGTTATTAAAATAATTCAAAGGCAGGACTGAGGACAAGAAGAATATATTAAACCATATTGCTTTATAAATGAAAAAAGGCTGCTATACAAGATGACTGGAACAATAAAATGTCATGTTTAATTCACCTCAGGGTTACCTCAACCAAAGTCAGTGGAGTTTCATCAAAAATTAGCTTGGCTTATTGTGTTGAAAGTCTGTGGGTCATGGGTCATGGGCATTAAGAAATGAATAGTGTAGTATTAAAATAGTCAGATTTAAAAATAATAGATGATATTTTAGGAATGGGCCAAAGGAAATGATTAGCAAATTTTTAGCAAAAGTAAATTTCTAAGCTGTTGCAGCTAATACTGAAGGCATCTTTGCTGTAATCTTCAAGTTAAATTATCATAGAATCATAGAACAGCTTGGGTTGGAAGGGCCTTAAAGACCATATGGTTCTAACCCCCTGCCATGGGCAGAGTAACCTTCCACTAGATCAGGTTGCCCAAGGCTTCGTCCAGCCTGGCCTTGAAAACCTCCAGAGATGGGGATCCACAGCTTCTCTGGGCAACCTGTTCCAGTGCCTCACCACCTTCCGAGTGAACAACTTCCTCCTAACCTCTAATCTAAATCTCCCCTCTTTTAATTTAAAGCCATTAAATTATGGCTTGTATATCCTTTCTATAGATGTGACATTCCAAAGAAGAAATTTATTTTTGTTAAAAAACACCAATAAAACAATAACTCAGCAATGTTAGTAAGGCATTTTTCAGAGGATCTTAAAAAAATTCACTGTTCCAGATATGTAATATTTTCTTCTACTAGTACAATGTTGCAGGCCTTATAATTTAGCAGTCTGTTGAACTCTACTTTCTTCTCATTGCTGGAGTATTATTTTTTATGCTGTGCTGTATCAGAACCTAGCTGAGATGCTCAGACACATGACAATAGGAAAAGTGGAAAGCTGACATTCTACTATGCTAATATGCTTCTGCTCCAGGATGTGAATGACTGGTATTTTACAATTTATTTTTTTTTGTCTACTTGAAACTTGTGAAGCAGTGTAAAGGAGTTCTTACCCTTTTTACTAATCCGTGGAAATCTGTAATCAAAATCACAATCAGCTTCTCAGTTGCTCAGCTGCTCCATGCAATCTTATTTCAGAAACATGTTTGCACTAATTATATTTTGTTAGCATTGTGAAAGGATTTTTCCAGAAGATACCAGATTGTATATATCAGGTACTTGGGGCCAAAATACTTGAGTTCTAATGCTTCAGAAAGGGAGAGTTGTTTGTAGATTTCTCTGTATATTATTCTGAATTACTGTTCTACAGAATCTTTCTCTGAGATGTATCTAGATACATTTGGCTCTCCAGATAAATATCTTGCATCAGTCCAACTCTCTTTTGTCTTGATTTAAGATTGTACAGAATGTTTCTCAACAACGTCACAGACCTCTTTTCCCCTTTCCTATAGGGGTGTCTTCAGTGAGTGGTTTTGCAATGGATACACGTTCATAAGACAGAAGCATTTCAAATTTCTTAGTGAAACACACAACAAAAGCCATCTTATGAGAGATGATGCTAAAAAATGAATGAGAATGAAAGTTGTACAAATAGCAGAGAACGTTGCCAGCATTGCATTTCAAGTGACGTGTTTGGTTATAAATCATTTACTGACATCAAATGTCAACAGAATCCATCCGTAGCTCCACCTTAGAAAGAAACAAAATGCTTAGGAGTTGAAAGGGTTTGAAAATTCATTGCAACTAGAATGAACAGACAGACATATTTACTCATACAGTTTGACTGTCTTCAAAATTAAACAGTTCAGAGTTTATCCTTGATCTTCATACCAATTTTATTAAAACAGATGTTCAAGAAAAAAGTTTGACCTTTAGTCATAAATTATCTACCTGGCTTTACATGCAGCAGTTGCAATGAGTCCTCTTTTTTTTTTTTTCTTTTTTTTTTTTTTTTCCCCAAATATGGTCATTTATTACGCATTGTGAACATGCTCAGTCCAGTTCTTCACATTGATGAAGGCTGCCCTATGGGATTTCTGTTCTTAGATAGTGCAGTTCAGGTGCACAGACTTTAGCTTGCTGATTTACCATGTCTGAACAGATTTTCCCTCTTCCTCTGCCCTGTCAGACTGTAGTTCTTTGTTACCTGGTAGAGGGAGCTTCTTTCCTCAATGGACCCGGTCAGTGACATCACCATCCTCTGCAATGTTCCTGCAGCTCCCTGTAGTCTTACCACGTAACCAAAGCAGGGAGAGTTAGCAGACATTATCCATATTATTATTCATACTTACGGTCCTATCTAATAAATAGCCACAGTCCTGGAGAAGAAAATGAGAATACAGTGGGTTGTTGGGGAGTGAACTACTGAAGGAAGACTGTGCCCCTAGTACGGTGATGGCTGCACAGCACTTGTCCTTGTGCAGAGGTCCTACATCTGGGTGAGTTTTCTTCACACTGTTTTCAAAATAGGTCCATGCCCTAAGGGCAAAGCCTGCTCTCCAGATGGAAAATGGTGAGGTAACAGGGCTTCAAGTACAGACCAAACAGCCAAATGTCTTCACTAAAGCTACCCTGATTTATTTATTTTTACAAGGTTTTGATTCATTTTGTTTGAGTGAAATGGTTGCTATTTCTGCCTTCGCTCAGTTTGAACATGTTTTAATAGAGGATTAGTCTCCTCAGGCAGGTGCAAGGAAAGTGCTTACAGGATACGACAGTGAAAAGAACCGGCCGGTAGGGAAAAAAACCTCACCATGTTGTGGTATAATGAGCCCATTTAAACAGAAGTGAATGTTTGACATTTACATTTCCCTGTCTCCTGTATGAAGGCAGAACAATGTTCTGAAAATACAAAAGTGGTGGAAAATATTTTGTGTAAAAAAAAAAATTGCCTTAATTTATTAAGCCTCTGGCTGTGACAGCTTGCCATAGGAAAAACTGGGTGCACTCCATCCTTAGGGACACCTCTGTGCTCAGTTGTCCCACAGGTCAATTCTGGTGTCACTTCAGAGAAGACACCTGCTCCTTTCTCAGCCAGTGGTAACACAACTAGCAGTATTAAAAAAAATTAACAAAAAATCAAAAGGAAGAAAAAAATCAAAGTAAAATTGATGACAATTGATGACTGGGGATAGGTGAATTACAAGAGAGGGAAAATTAATAAAGCCTATGTTATTTACTCTAACTTTCTAAAGCCATGACTAATGCATAATTTAAATATGTTTAATTAATTAATCCAGTAAATGGGTACCTAGCAATTTCAAGGAGCTAGCAAATAAGCTAAAATAGATTACATTATCAGAATAGGCAGAGAGCGTGCCCAATAATATCAGAGCTAATTTGTGTGTTAAATAACACATCATTGTTCCACTTCAAATTCCTCCTTAAAACCTCTTTGCTCTGATGCACCTGTGAATGATAAGGCTTATGGTTCACAAAGGATGCTGCTTATTATATTGGTGAATTTTGTCTCGTGTCTTCTGTTTTGTACTATTTTATTATCTTGCACTTAGATCTAGCACAGGATTTTTTCCAACATCTGCTTAGAAAGAGCTTAGCATAGTGGACTTCTAGTAAGAGTGAGGGTGTGTAGACAGCACACTAGTACTATTAATAAATTCATAACAAGTAGTTCATGCTTTGGTTTTGTTCTTTAAAGTCATGGTTGTAATTAAAGATACAATTTTCATTTAGTTTTCTAAGAAAAGTAAATTATGAGGCCGACTTATCTCCAAATAAAATAACAAAAGAAAGTTAACATAAAAAAGCAATGGAATGTAGGTAAACAGAGGTGACTTCAAAAAGAAATCTGATCCCATCTGCCTCTGTCCCAGAAAAGATAAATTCAAAAGTGATTTTGATCATTCTATAAAGTCTTAAACCGTCTTAATATAGCCTGGAACCAATCTTGGCTTAAATTCAAAAGGCCAATGCGTATTTTTCAATTGCTGACATCTGAATACCTCATTAGTATGTTGAAATTGTCACTCAAATGGCTGTTTTATTTGCCTAAGTGCTGATTTAATAGCCTGAATGCAAGATTTGGCAGTATTGTTAAGGCATCCATGTTTGAAAATTGAGTGCTGACTTTGAATTATATGTGACTATATTTGTGCCGCTGTTCATTGAAAACACGCTTTCTATCTATCCATCATGGCAATTCTCACATCAAAAGCTGAGATACCATACTATCGATACTACAGCCTATCGGATACTACACTGCTTGCAGTGTTTTTTTTTTTTTTTTTTTTTAAACTCATTTTACAGGAAAGCAACATACATTGTTTTAATTTTAATTGACGCTTTATAATTATGACTTCATTCTTGAGTGTAATAGCTGATGTGAGTTTGAAGGAAAAAGGTCAAAGAACAGCCGTAGCAGAAGTAGTGAGGCCAGAAGCTTAAAAGGTCCAGAAGGGATGAACAAAGGATGGAAGAGTTAAGTGTATGCTGAATGGCACCCTTGCTAATCTCAAATGGATGATGAGCAATGAAAAGCAGTCAGATAGCTGCCTTCTTCCTTTGAATTCACATTCTACATAAAGGAAACTATTTAAAAGGCAGATGTTTAGATCAAAATCTTGTAAACATTCAACATGGAACTGATCAGTCTGGGATTTTTGTCTAGGCCAGGTCACCAAACAGGGAAAGATATGCTACAAATTAAAGAAATAAATAAAAATAATAAAAAACAAACAAGCAACAACACTTTTCCATTATAATAAATTAATCTGATATTAGCAGAGGAAGTTTGAAAATACAGATGAATTTGAATGTGGCAATATCCCTTCCAAGTGAAACTCAACTCATTTGGTTAATGAATAGTTTATCCTTGTAAGGGTTTTACAGTAGTGTGGGACAGGTTTGTGGAACAGAAGGAGCCTCCTCAATAGCTTTTCTGTTATTATTAACAGCAAGCACAGGCAAAAAGGTTCTACATTTGCAAAGCATTATTATTCAAACCTATCAATGCTAAAATTCCTTTTTAGCTAATCTGGCCTCAGAACTGAAACATAGTGGCAGTTCTTGTAGTACTAGTGTTTTGTCCAGACAAGCTCTGGCATAATTCTGACAATGCTTCTGACCCTTAAAATGCCTGGGATTTCAGTTAAAACTGAACTGCAATAGATCTGTGGTGTAGGCAAATACTATGGATAAGCCGTGATACTTCCTTCACATTCATTTTACCTTACTGCTCTGAAAATTCTTGGATGATCAGGTTTTTATTTTTATTTTTTTCCCAGAAAATACAAAAAGTATGGTTTATTATGCACAATGTGAAAGTTCCTTCAAAAAGTGAACATAAGCACAGCTGGATATACAAACAGATATCTGAATATCCAAATATGTGCATGCAAAATGAAAAGGAATTGGTGAAAATAGACATGTTCTTCAATGAGACATTTTTATTTTTTAAATTGATAGTGCCTATTACGTGCAAACTGTTTTACATTTTTACAGTTAGCACATGTCAATAAATCCATGGTACATAAAAGAGCACTGCTACTATGGCAGTTATTTGAATTCTATACTTTGTCAAATATATGTACCTCTTAATTCAATAATCTTTACAAGCAATACTCATTGTGGTTTTCAGTATGACACCTGACCTTTTGTTAATGTCAAATACCATTTCACTTTAGCATGTAAAATTATTATATTTCTATAAATATAATCATTATTCTTTGGAAAAAATGTATTAAAGAAATAGAACAGGAAATGCTGATCAGCCAGTCAATTATTTCACATGACAGTGATTTTATGTATTATTGTTGACATTTCTGTGAGTACCCTAAAAAGGCCCACAGTATATAAGAAAATAACAAATGGAAGTCAAAATTCTGCCTTTAATACTGGTCTGTTATCTGAGAGTAGATAAAAAAAAAACAAAATTCTGTTGTGCTGATTGGCGAGAAGAATGTAGTATTAAGTTGTTTTTCCAGCAAAGCTAGATAAAATCTCAGGCAGTGGTTATACAATATGTGGTTTGGAACTTTTCTTAAAGGTAGCTAAGTACAATTTACAAAATACCTATTTAACTGTGATAGGTATCTCTGGTTCTGCCTTAAAAAGCAAGCTAGCAACAGGGGAGATAAAGAATTCAGTTCCACATCATTAGGAGATACAGAATTTTTTTGCTGTACTAAGCAAATATACTTGCCACTGAATGAAATGTATCAGTTAAGCTTGATTCTGTTGCTTGACCATTGTATTCACAAACATTATCTATCAATAGATGCTTTTCTTTTCATGTTGACAGTATAAATCTCATTGATTCATGTGGGCATTTGTGTTAGAGGGAGAGTGTGCGTTAAAAAAGACCGAAAATATATGTATTTTTTTACTTATCTCTATATATGTAAAAATAGGAAGAGGTACATTCTTACTGATCAGCTGGATTGTACTGAACAATCTTGCACAGAATGCTGTATTGCACAGAATGCTGTATTGCCCTTTCTGTTGGGATAGACCAAGGCAGAATTTTGCACTGTGGAAAGAAATAAATGTACCTTCTTTTTGTTTGTGATGTGCCTCCCAACAGTGCAGCATGTGCCAGAAAATTATTCTTTAAATAGTAACCTTCTTCACCTTCTATACTTGGCATTGACATTGTTTTCTTTATGAGGTAAAGTGTAGAAAGATACAAGACAGTCTTAGAGTGGCTTAGCAAGAGAGTAGTACCAGATTTAAACTTTGTTTATGACATAGTTCTTCTATGAATATGCAAGCAAAAATCAAAAGACTCTCCAGCTTGCAAAAAAGAATTCATTATGAAACCCCACAACAAACCTAATGAGAACTTTAACAATTCCTTATTCAAACATTATATTAGAGGGCAAAAGAGTGGCAGAGATGAATCAGTTGCCTTACTAATGATTGTAGGCATCAGCTGCTTGAGATTATTTTGGAATATTTTTATGGATACTTTAGGTTCCCCGGCTTTTTGTATGTTATTTATAAGAAGGAAGATGGACTAAAGATGGGCTGAGTCATAATACAGCTGCTTGAAAGGGTCTTTCACCTCCAGAAGTCTTTTTGCTGAAGATAATAGAAGAGTCAACCACCTAGACAGTAATTTTAAAAAATGAACCACTCTCTGGAGAATAGAGAATTTGCCAGAGACGGCATTTTACTACTGCTGTTAGAAACTTTGCTAAATTTGGCCTGGACGTTTTGCTGCTAGACATTCAGTAACTGAAATGACCAATAGAGGCTATTGTCATAGTTTTGAAAAAAACTCTGTTGCCTACTTGTAATTCATTGCTGGTTGCTTAGCTTCCTTAAAAATCAACTCCTCATTTACAGTTGATACAAGTTTTTTCTGTAAAGGCTGAAGAAAAGGTAATGTGACTTATGAAGTTGCTTTTCAGGACACTCATAAAAGTCTTCTTCAAGATCTCTATGAATTCGTTGGTTCTGTTTTCCATCACAAGAAGGTATGACACCAGAGCTCTGACAGAGGAAGGAGGTCATTGGAGTGCTTTTCAACCCATTTCAGGCAAAATGAGCTGGGTTAGCTCATACTTGCCTTCAACAGTCCATTAAGCTTTCCTAGCTCATTTTGCCTGCAATGCAAAGGAATGTGTACCACAAACTCCTCCATAAGCAGAGATGGGAGGATGGCAGCTTCTTGCAAAGGGAGGTGGTAGACCACTGGGGTGAGAGCTATTTTCTGTTGCTTGATCAGGAATGCTTTTCCATGAACTGTTAAGTCAAAGCAGACAGAGCACTACCTTTTATGCAATACAAGCTAAAATCTAGCCATGTGAAGATAGTTAAGAAGTCTTTGTAAAGACTGGCACTCAATGAGGGATCTTTAGTCAAAATCAACCGTTAGCTGACATCCAGTTTAAATAAGAGTTATCATGGATAAACTCTTAACTTTAAAGACAAAAAAAGTGAATGTTTAACTCAAATCTTACTTGCACCATAATATATGGGTATGAAAGCAGGAAACCTACCACATTGACAAATGTCTTTGGAAGAAAATGCCTTTAAAAAATACGAGGTAATAAATTACACGTGCCAAGATTCACTGGAAAAGTAAACAACTTATCTCTGTAATTTTTTAGGAAAGTGCATGGAGATATATGAGAACTATGGGTTTATCCACTGAAAACTTTCAAAGACCAAATGATGTTGGGACATAAGAATGCATAAAGTCCTCTGGATAGATGAAGACAAAGAGCCCCGGCCATTCTTAACCACAGACTAATAAATAGATTACATTTGATGGTGCAAGAGAATATTCAATGTCTTCAGACAGAATCATATACAGGCATTTTATTTCAAAATCAGTTTGAAAAACATCCACTATTTCACAAGGATCTTAAAAATACAGTTTTGTCCAATAGGACACTTCAGCCTATATTTAACCTTTAACAGTTGAGTCATTCCACGGTTCTCAGAGTTGAACCAAAGTAAGTGCTTTTGCCTTGGGATTTCAGTGCTTATAGACCCAATTATGAAAATTCGTGAGACCCAAATGTAATATTTGATGTTACACGTAGTTTTTCTTCCTCACATGGTGGCATATGCAGAACTGGATCCTTAGCCAGAAATAACAGCTAAGAACAATAAACCTAATGGCAGAATGTGAGAGGTACTAACATTAAGGTACAGTAATATGTATTATATGAGAATCTTGTACACATCACATTCTCTTTTCAGTTGCAAATTTATCTCTTTTAATGTGAGAGAATGAAGTACAGGGAGAGATAAGAAAGGGAAAATGACACCAAAAACCTAACTGGTTTAGCTTAAAATGCAGCAGTGCCTACTGCTTTGTTAAAGGAATGTAACCTGCTGGTGACAGCAATCATGACTTGACAGAGGATCAATCACAAGAGTTACAAGTGCTTTGCCCTTTTCCTGATATGTGACAGTTTTGGAAAACAGCATCCTAGATAATCCCTTGTGGAACAACTTTCTGGATTATCTCTAGTGAACCTAGTTTTCCTACAGAAACATGAATATACTTCATATTATTAGCCCCAGTTAGGATAATAGCACTGGTAACAATGAGATTCAGAATCTTAACCAGAGAGCTGTAATGGGCTTCATAGTAACAAAAGGCACCTTGAACAAACAAAATAAAACAACAAAAATGTTTAAAGCTACCTGCAGCTGCACTGTGCAGCTCTGAGGGGAACAGTTTTACTGACTGTGAGGAGTTTGATTCATTCCTTGTGATTCTTCAGGTTTTAGCCAGTATAACTTTAATGAAATAGCCAGTTCAGTTTCCTTGCAGACACTCATTTAAAATTGGAATATCACCACAGTGAGCCAGACCCCTTTTATTTTTGCAGTATTCATCCTGTTACTACATGCATGGGTCCTGCATTAGCAAAATCTTCCATGCCCAATGACCAGAAGAAGATTTGAAAGATTAGGCTACACAAAGTTTTGAAAGGATTTCCCAAGTTTGATATTTGCACCTGTGCAGCACTCAAAGGACAAAGTTTAGCCCTTAATATTATTTTATCCTGGCGGCATTTTAATATATCCAGGTTTGATTTTGCATCAACTCCTAACTCCTTAACAGTTTTAAATATGGTTATGACATACTGCTGGGGTCACTGAACAATGTTAGCTAAACATCCAGAGTGTGATACTTGATTACAGTTAAGCTGCTCCAAAAGGCAACAGGAATCCATGAGGAAATTGCTAGAGAGAGAATTTTTAAAGAGTCTATATGACTGGAAATTCATATAGCTTATTAACATATATTTTAAGGATATTGATTCCAAAGAAGAAATGTACCCACAAAGAGAGACCCAAGATAAAGGCTAATGTGTAAATTGCTTTAAAAAGTGTAGTTACTGTAATTACATGGAGCATTTTACAAGCAACTAGGGACTGCTTTGGATAGATGACTGAAATTTAATCAGTATCTGGCACAGACTGCCTTTCTTTCACACCTCACGTTTCTGAAGTACTATTCTAGGGAAACCTGCTAGAATTGCGAGCCTTTATTATCACATTAGATCTCCCTATGCAGTTTTCAAAAGAATGACTTCCCCAGATATCAGAAAAGGTATGGGTCTGGGTCCTTTTCCCAGGAGCATATGTCTTTCTCTGCTTTTTTGGGGGCAAACTTCATTCAGCTATCCATTCTCAGGTTTGTAATCACATAGAACATTATTAATAAAATACATAAAACTTTGGTTGTTAATGCAGCCACCTGAGACTACAAGATAAAGGAGGAATGCACAGTGCTTTGTACTTAGAAGGCACAGACACTTGTGCTAAACCTTTTATAAAATACAACTTATTACTTCTACGGGCTTCATTTTGTTGTTTGTATGAGCTGTCAAGTAACTGTCAGTTAAGAAAAGGAAGCCCCAAATGATCTATGCCTTTTAAAGCAAGAAGGAAACAGAAAATAATTAGATATGGTAAATGTGAAAATTGATCTATCTAAAGAGTGTGCAGTTTACAAGCAAGGAATCAATCAGTTTACACCAAGTAGATTAAAATCATGTATCATTATTTTTAATGGTTCAAGATGTAAAGGTCTGAAAGTCTAAATAGAATTCCTGATGATTACTTTTATTAAAATCCTGAGTATTGGAAGCAATACAATGGCTGTGTAGATTGATTACTATATTATCTGTTTCGTAGAAAAATAATATTCTTGACTTGCTGGTGTTTCTAAAATCCTCATTACTATGCCTATATACTCTGTCTCTGGAGTAAATTAAAGCATTTCCTTCTTTTGTAGTGTAGTTTGCTTAAAGTTGGATTCTTAGAAATACTGGGACTATGCTGTGACATCTATGTTCCGGAGATCAATTTATAGCTGTTAAAGATCATGAAGAATTGTCCATTAAAACAGTTACTGTTTGACAAATAACAACATTTGTGTTTAGCCTGGATATTTATCAAGCAGATGGAGCACTTATTCCTGATGTCTAAATGAAGGTCTGCTTGAACAAACTTATTAATCAGTTAGTGCCAGGTCTTAACCACCTGTCTTATTTAAAATGAAACAAAACAAAACAAAACCAAACACCTGAAACTTTACATATATTAAAATTGCACTCCTGATTTTATAGCACTGGGAAGTGCCCATGTTAAGGTATTATTGCCATGGGCCATACCATCAACAAATAGTAAAAGCTCCCCCCAAAATTATTTTTTCTTGAGAATTGCTTGCATATTGTTTTAATCCAAGACTATGGGTCTTACATATGCAATACATATGTGTATTGCATTAGGCATACAGAAAACTCAAGCAGATCATGCTTTTGCTCAGATGGAGCAATTGTGCTGTTATTGAAGTCGGCAGGAACACTGCTTCTGACCTCAGTAGCTTTTCAGAGGTTGGAAACTCTGATTCACAGAAAACTTCCATATTAAAAAAAAAAAAAAAAAAAAAAAAAAAGTTCTGGACTGGAACAAAATAGAAAAATGATCTTTTAAGTATATCTTAAATATTTGTGAGTGAAAAACATTTTTGATTAAGCAAAATATTTTGGCAAAATGTATATATATATTTTTTGTTATCTAAGATTGTGGCATCAAAAACATGTAAACAAAAATCATTTCTAAAATGGTTTGTTCTGAAAATACCAATACATTACCAGTTTCCCTCCTACATTTGTTCCCAAAGAAAACATCGGTTAAATTGACACCATTTTGTGGAATTTATCAGCACTGCCAGAACTGCATTCAATGAAAGAAGATGGTTTCATCAAAGCTGTTCCAAGCAGCTTAGTTGTTGAATCCACAGGGAGAAAAGCAAGCTTTACATAGGTCCCAGTTACAAAGAGTCTACTGTTTGTTAGTAAAGGATCAGCATAACTAAATGAAGAGGTATGGCTAAGACAAAAGTTTCTAAGGAAAGCTTTGTGGCTCATTGTGCTATTTCATTTCTCTGGGAATTGTGCAAGAGGTGTCAAACGTGGATTGCTGTTCAAATGAAACAAGTGCACAAGTATTTGTTTTCTGTTCACTGTTCAAAATACTATGGGTATAAAATACAGTTTAACAGCAAATTATGATTTTGGTCTCTGTATTTTATCACGTGTATCCTGCTTGCAGTACCAGCTCTGGTTCTTAAGCAGAGGTTCTTAAGGATAACTTCCACGGAACTTATTTCAAGAAGGAATGAATAATAGGAATACCATTTTCTTCCATGAATAATTACATACTCTGTTTACGTAACATTTATTTTGCAAAGCTATATACAAATATTAACCAAAGAATCATCACAACATCCTTGTGTGCCAGCTTTTACACATAAAAAAATGAGGGAAAAAAAAAAGAGAGAGAGAGAGAGAGAGAGAGAGATAAAACACAGTACCTCTTTAGTCCTGTAACTGGGGTTTCAAGCTACTGAAGTGATGCAAATAACAATAATGCAATAATGGTATGGGTGAAACCTTTCAAGTTTGAGTGTCTAACTGGCTTGATTTTCATAGGTTTAGACTTCTGAGTGCTCATAGCTTCCTTTGAAGTCAATTGAAAATGTGAATGTCAGCACACATTAAAATCAGACCACTAATTTAGATGCTTAATCATGAAATTTAAATTCACAACTTTAAGTTTGGAAAAATTGACTTAGTTGACTTTTCTAGTGTCAGAGCAAGGAGATTCCTTGTTTCCAACACCTCTTCACAGAGATTCTAGCATAGACCCTATGGGCTAAACAAATAGATCATGACCATGATCATGTCACATACACCGTGACAGATCCATGAAGCCAAAATAAGTTGGTGTGGGCGGGGATTGCTTCATGATATCATAGTCCAAAGATTTGTATGAGATACTGCAAGAATAAGAGACACGGCCCTTCCTTCCAGAGCAGTCCAATAGTGAAAGGAGCTGATACAACACAGCTTCAGGGTAAGGACTTGGAAGAAGTCTGGTCATTTTACACAAACTGCTCTTCTCATCCACTTGCTCCTTACCTCCTACCATTTTACGGAGCAAACCCTCACAAACCTGACTAGAATAGGTGTGTTATTTTCTACAAAACTACTCTGGTTTAGCTTGTTTTTAGTCTTAGCAAGTCTCAGATACAGTGCAGCACGAGGAATTCATCTTTCTATGTACATAGGATACAATTCTGGTTGTTAATAGAGAGATTGAGGAGTACCTTCCTCATCAGCTGACAGTCACAGGAGATGACCACAGTACAGAAAGGGCATTCCTTGATCTGTATGACTCCACAGCTTTGATGAGGTAGCCAAAGTTCCCTTTTATGTTATGTCTGCAGCAAAAGCCAAGGAGTGATGACTTGAACACACTGTGGCTCTCAAATATTGAATCTGGTTAAGGCTGGTGAATTCTTTTTAGTACCTACTCTCTCTATGGATATATCTCAGGATATATTCTGCCACTCAGTAGAAGCCAATTTGTAGTATGAATTGTTAAATGCTGAGAACCCAACATACGTGTCATGCGTGTTTCACAGTGTTCTGGGCTAGTTCTAGCCTTGTCATCAGTGCACACAACTGGTCAAATTTCATCAGAGCCATTCATGAAAAATATAATCCAATTTACTGATATACAGAAGCAACAAGGTTATTTCCAGTTGTGGGCCAAAGCTCAGTGCTTTGGGAGGATGGGGAGAGTTGCTTCAAGAGCGCGTACTGAATTTATGTGCACCCTGAGGGAGGTACACCGTCTGTGCACTCCCCTGGTGGTGCTGTATCTTGGTACTTCCAAGGCCAGCTTATGTCAGGAGTTTGCCTATAGTGTAACTAACTCAGTAAGGTGAGCACTACTCAAACAACTTGACCCTATAAACCCATGAAACAAAATAAATGGAGAAGCTGGGAGTTACAGTAAGCTAAGCTCAGTTATGGTAAAAAGTTGGTTGATCCTTTTAATGTTAAGGAACAAGCACTAAAATCTCGCTTGCTAAGGCCCCGTCTGAAAGTCCATCCCTGAAAGAATGAAACAGTAGATTACTGTTACAGCTGTGCTAAAGCTGCACGAAGTCCAAATGATATTGTAAATAACTAAAGTTTACCATGGTTCAGCGTATTTTCTTTCCATTACATTTTGGGACAGAAAGAGGCATATGGAGATCAGAAAAGAGTCAACTTAAATTGTGATGCTTACAGCTTTAATTATGAGCAACCCCAAGTCTCTATGTTTACAGAAGAGAGAAATACCTACATGGTATTTGAAAACCATTGGGTGTAAGGTTATAGTGGTAAGAGGCAAGTCTAATTTTCTTTCATACTTAGGATTTAACAGTTACAGAATTCTGCCCAAGGGAAAAAAAGTGAACAAGTAGTAACTTGATATTTATTCTACACAGACGTAAAGAAAGCTTAAAGAAATACACCATGTCTGAAACATTGGCATGTATAACTATTTTAATTGTGATGTTGCTTTTCTAATAGACTTTTCTGCTATGGTACAGGTTTAAATAGTTGAAATACTTTCCTGCCAAAAAAAACAACAACAACCACCAACCAAGCTAACAAACAAAAACCTCCCACCCCTACCAAAAAAAAAAAAAAAGTTTTTAAAAGCTTATGATGGATTTATTAACTCTTATGATGGATTTATTAACTCTGCACCAAGTTTGTACAGTCTTACGCTGAGAATAATGTATTATAATTTGTATAATTATACATTTCCTAGTCCAGATCATTTTATAAATATGGACTCCCTCCACTGCTGATGTTTCTTCTCTATCCTGGAGGGTGTTACTTAAGAATCCTGAGATGTTACCAGGTGCAGGTACAATTCAAGTACGGAGATCCACAGTCCTGGCATTTTGACTGCATTAAATGACCAGGAAACTGGTGTGATGAACAGGGCAGTGGTGGGAAGCCTTAAGTCTGCTTAGTCCTCCTGCTAAACCTGTCTGCTGAAACATTCTTGTAACACAAAGTTAGTATTTTTTATTTTTTTTTTAAGATGGAAATGGAGGCATAGTTAACGAAGGAGGTTTACCCATAAACACGTGGAAGGTCGTGGCAGAATCAATATGTAGAGAACAAGTTTATCGTTGCTCTTAGTTTGTCCTCACTTGCCTGGACCTCCTCCTGACACTAGATGTTGAGTGCCTGACTCAGCACAGTTTTTTATTTAATAAGCTTAAGCTAAACCCTATATGAAATACAGGGGGCATTATTTTAAATTTATTTATTTTTACAGTGGATAATTTTCTTTTTTATCAGCATTTCTATTCACAGCATTTGGTCTCTCAGTTCCTTTTTTAACATGAGAATTGTCTTTTGTGTTGCATTTTAAGCCAAATTAAATTATAAAAATACTCAGTTGTGTAACTATCAACAACACAGTATTTCTTCTTATTACAGTGACAAACAGGAATACATTGGAAAAAAATAATTGTGAATCTCATTTCTGATCCTAATGAAGCAAGTAACCCATTATACCAAGGTTAATTTGTTGACTCATGATTTCCACTTATCCAATGATATACTGAATCATATGAACAAACCTCTACATCTAATCAGTTTTTTTATTGAATCCTGACCTTTTATACACCTTCTTCTTGATTATGAATGACAGTGACCTTTATCTAATTTAAAACACACATACTGATGCAAAAATATGCAAAGTACACATGTAAATTCTGAATTAAGATGAAGATGTTCATAATCTTCCGGGGAGAAATTGCTTTAGAGAGAGATGTTTATATTAGGGCCAATTGAGGGTATGTGGGTAGAAAAAGTGAATTAGTCAGAACTCAGATGGGCTTGGATGAACAGCTGTGGAGATGCTGAAGTCTGTTTAGATTTTCTGAGCTTCTATTTAGAATCCTGAAATGTCAATATAAATATCAAATTTTATTATGCTATTCAGCATTTTACATGTTTCATGAAATTATCAAAATGCAATAAAGTCAGGTAAAATACCTCCTCACCTAAGATTTAGGAAACTTTGCCTTATTCCATTTTTGTTTCACTTAAAATATATAATATTAATTTTCTGTGACACTAAAGCTGAATTAAATTCACAACATCATAAAAGCTGAATGGTTCACTTTGCCATTTATCTCATTAAAGCGGAATGCTGTGAGTGTCATCTGGAAATGGTCTTTTTAGTCCAGGATATAATTAAGGGCTACTGTAAATACTGAAAAATAAATAAACAAATAAAACTGTGGAGTGACTTCCACAGAAAAAGAACTCCTTAAATTTCCTTTTGCTTTTCCCTGTTCATTACTAATGGGTCTGCACTGGAATTACTAAAGATGAACCCAGCCATGGGCGCAGTCTGAACTGCTGTGTAATCCTATAATCCACTCTCTCTTTCCACAAGTCACTGCTTCCTCTGAATTGCTGCAAACCTAAGTTGTAGACCAGCAGCTTTGTTCTAGCCTTTCTATTAAAATAAATATATATATTTATGTACACAGCAAATTTGCAAAACTTGGTCTAAAGACTGTCAAAGCACAAATCTAACAAACGCATTCCTCTGAGAGACTCCAACCAAACAGTACCTGGCATTAGCATGTACTTTCATGATTAACAACAGGGGGTTGTCAGACTGCTATTTCTGAAATAAACAGATTTATCCTGACAGATGATCAGCAGTTTGCACTACTTAATACATGTTATCATCCACCACTGACATCATTACATTAAAAGCACACTTACTATAATCTTTTGTAGGAAATTAAACAGGTTTTATGATAGACATTTGATGGACTTTTGGGGGGATAGAGTAGAGCCCAGGGGAGAGACTGGAACATTAGAGAGAAGCTACATGCCAAACAAGGCAGGGAAGACCCCAAGCAATACTATGTTGTATTTAGTTTTTCAGAATCGATTAGTGTAATTTCTAAATAAATTAAAACCAAATGTTCTGACTGTCAACCATGTCTTGCACATTTAAGCAGCCTTTTATAATATCCTTGTCAGTCCTTCTTACTACCTCCGTGCTTTTCTGTGTCTCCCTGTCTGTCCTTCTGCCTGCTCCACATAAAAACTAGCCACATATCATGGTTGTGAAACATATCTGATCTTGCTGTTCACAGATGTATTTTTAGAGGTCAGTAGGTGGACCTCGGGGATACCATTGGTCAATGCTATTGAGCACTACCATCATAATTTTCTGTCCAGCTCAACATTTCTCTTCAGTAGCTTTCATGTTTCTCTGTGTGGACTATCCCTTCTTCCCCTGAAAAAGGAGACACTGTGTTATCCATAACTCACAGGACAGGAGTGCAGAAGCTGCTGAAACTATTATTGATGGAAAAAATTGGCACAGACTAATTCAAGGTCAATGTCTGTGATTTGCATAAAATGCAGAACGTCATTTACAAATGTGTCCTCCCTTCCACGCTGTCCTGCTCATTTAGCTGGCTTTTTCTGCAGTGACCAAGTTTGGACTCAACAGGGAAAATGAAGCTTAAATCAGAAAAACTTAATATATCTCCCTTGTAATCTCCAAGTGAACCATTATTGCCTCAGCTGGGAAGGTGACAGGAATTACATACTCCCAGGTTCAATGGAGCAAATTTTGTAATTTCTTTTTTATTTTTAATTTTAGGTTGTTGGTTAACATTATACTACTATTGTTCTGTGAACTCACTGCTAATTCAAAGACTAGGTAACAGAAACTACATGGGTTCTGTTACTTGACTTGAACAAGCATTTCATTCTCTTCCTTAACATGCAGTTTCTAAGTCATAAACTTTTCTATAGAGGCAATTCAGATACCTAAGTCCTGGCTCCAGTGGCCTGTTGCAACTAGCTTTTTTTCCCCAGAGACAGAAATTTCATCCCTCTTTCAGTCCTTTGCCTCACATAGAACACATGTTGTTTCTTCTACCCTCCTCCTTCATAACTCGGTATGAACAGAATTAAGAAATAGTGGCTAGTTACTGAGGGATCCAGGTTTATCCATTCACATCCATAGATTTTCATGTAACATTCTCCCTAAGGTTAAAAAAACAGACAAATGAAAAAAAAACACCAACTAAACCATCAGAATTAAGACAGTGAGTAAAGTTCTTTATGATTGTAACCTTTAAGTAAGTGGCAGCATCATGCAGACTTTAAATTCATCTTAATTCATATGTACTCTTTGTAGAGTTATAAAATCTAACTTTCAGAAATATTTATGTATTGGTTAAACATCATTTTGCTCTTTATTCCTCTCCGTAACATTCCTATCTCTGTTATTGAAACTAATGCTGAATTTCACCACAGATCTTTTGCCTCAGGTACACTGGACAAAACTCATCGTCTGATATTCTGATGTGAAATTGAGAAAGAAATCCTAATGTAACCAAGTCATTTCAAAGGTTTTGTTATTTTTAGTTTTAAAAGTGTTGAATTTCTACTGACCTACATTCTGCATATTGCTTGTACTCAGTGATGTTTGAGGTTGTTTAGATTTTTTTGTGTTAGATATTTTGTGTCCAAAGGTCAAATAAGCATAGCTTTTGAGTCAGATACCTACTGGCTGCATTTCTAATAGTTAATCTTTTCACACTGAGAGAAATAAAAAAGGGGGAGACAGTTCAAGCTATCCCAAATAAACAGACAGAAGTAAAGCAACAATTACTTTTCCTTTGTGGACTGCTCTTGCTCATTTCTTCTCAAGAGATAACACTCTCTGACATAATGTCAGATAACCATGTTCAGTGTTTCACAGATTTGCCATTTAAAGATTCATTTCCACTCCACTTATTTTCGTTTTATCTGCCCCTGTTTTGGTGCATTTCAGCTGTGAAAATTTTCATGTAGACTCCCCAGAACAGGTACTGGGGAGAGAGGGAAGCAGAAAGTGTCCAACATTGCTTAAAAAACCCCTCTAGAAATAATAAAAGGAGTGCGATAGGACAGAAAAATAAAATGTTCTCATGAGAATAGCTGTTTGCATAAAATCCTCAACTGTTACTGAAGCTTCAATGGAGCTCCCGGGGAAGATGGATATATAAAGCCTCAAGTTAATTTAAGTCATTACCAAGCATTTTACATCTGCTGAAGAATTCCAAACATACAAAAGGATGTCAATCTAAACCTTCAGACCAAAATAAATAAATAAATAAATAAGGATCGACTTCAAAGGCTGTCAGTAGGCGAGTTACGGATCTGATTCAGCTTTTAACCCCTAGAGGTATAAGCATGCTTTATTTGCAAAAGAAATGCAAGATCTGTACTCTACAACATTACATTTTAACAATGTACTCTACAGTACAAGGCAATGATATAAAAGGAGAGTATGACGTAATTGTGTATAGGATTTGATGAGAAGCTGTGAGAAACGTATTCTTTCTCTGCAGTTATAGAAAAAAAACAATGACAAATCATTGACCGAGGACTTTGCTGACGATTTTTTGACGAGTTTTTGATGAGTTTTCCCATTTATAGCTGTACATTTTCTCAAAGGCTCTATCACTCGCTTTTTAGGATTCCCAAATTTTCTTCCTTCTCTAGAATATTTTTAAGGTATAACTCAGCAAATGTACCTGTTTAGAGCTGAGAGAAGCTAAGGCCTTTGAGAAGTTGGATGGAACTTATTAAAAAGCTCTGTAGTATCCTTTTAAGATGGTAATTTACCTTTTTAAGTGTCTTCTGTAAAACCAGCAGAAAACAGCCTGGTGGAAGTAAGAGCCCTGCACTATATAAAACTACAAGGTTTACCACATCTTATAGATTCTGTTGGAAAGCTCTGTACAGTAGAGTGTAAGGTAACTTGGAGATGTTTGACTGAGTTACTATAGCAATGGCAAGTTCGTAGAGGCAGGGGAAAAAAACACACCAACAGAAAAAAAGGAACTGGTCATAGAAAGACACTGACAATTTTCTTTAGGAAACTACTGTATAGTACCAACTAGCCTGAAATGAAACATAAAGGTTCACTCCTTTGAGAGTTTGCTGAAAATACATTCAGAGGCCTAAATAATATAAAACACCTGATTTCTTCTGAGTTATTTCTGTGTATTTAAACTGAGTTATGACAAGTGAACCTGGTGAACCTACAAGGAGAATTGAGTACATAATTTGGAAATAACTGTATGAAATGCTGATGATGACTCACTAAGGAACACTTTTGTCCCTGTAATGCATTGGGTAAAAGGTGGAAAGGAAGCAGGAAATAACTGTCTGCTGCAACAGTATTTTAATCCACTTACAAAAAAATCTTCCTCAGAAAGACCTATTTCTCCCTTTTCATATCTCCATTGGTGAGTCATCTAATCTCATCACTGTACATCACTAAACTCCACAGGGATCACCTTTACTTCCCAACTTTATCCTGGCCAGAGATTCAGTCAAACAAAAAGATCCTTACTGTCTTTCCTTAACTTCAGATACCCTTCCCTTCCTCCTTCTGAAAACGTAAAGTCCTTTTAATATATATATTTTTTTCCTTCTGGGGAGAGGCAGAATAACTTCCCATAAATCAGAATTTCTTTGCGTGGTGCAAGTTGGTGGCAAGAATATATTTCTTTCTCTCTGCCTAGAAAGGATTCTAAAATTTTACTTTTAAAACTCTTAGATCAAAATACATATTTGTTCTCCCTTGGGAACATCAATTTACTTAAAAAATTCTGCACTTGAAAGAGTTAATAAAAATTCTAATTACAGGATAAGAAAGAAAGGTCAGAATCCACTTACATCATTGTGAAGGGCTTTTATTACACACGGCTATAAAACATACTTCTTTTTTTTTTTTTTTTTCAGTTGCCATCCTCACAGGGTAACCTGCATACCAATAGGATCTCCAAAATGCCATGAAGCAAATGATATTTATCTGCTAAATTCTATGTACAATAACCTAACAAATGCCAGAGAAAGAAAGATTGCCCCCTGCACAGTAATACTTGTGTAGATGTCTTCTTTATGCTAACAATGACAAGGCTCTCTAGGTTTGTACTGTACTCCAAAAGCTGAATGCATTTTTTTTTTTTTTCAAAAAGCACATTGAATATCAAAAAGAAAGATACACAGTTTAGGCACTGAAATACTTTGTCTAGGGAGTAAGTACTCTCTCCTGAAACAGGCTAACTAAAAATACCCAATCCAGAAAGGTAAAACTGAAAATTTATGCCTAAAACTGAAAATTTATGCCTCAAGTCTTCTTGCAGATATTAGACAGGATATGTTTGAGAGTATCTATGCCCCTCTGTCCTGTCTGGCCAACTAAATTTTCATTGTAAGCTCTGTCTAAGGCTTCACAGAACTGTTATTTGATTAACTTGGATGTGTTAGATAGTAAGTCTATAAAAAAGCAGGGTGGCTCCAGATCTAATCATTGTTATTTCTTAACTCCAGCTGTGCAAGAAAACAAACAAGAACTTTATTCTGGAGCAAGTGTAAGTCAAAATAATTCTTTTTTAAATTTTTTTTTAATTTTTTTTTATTGTAGTGCTCTTCAAATCCATAATTTGTTTTGGTTTAACATATCAAAAGTTGTTTTTACAGTTATTTTAATCATATGCATTCCTAAGTTCTGACAACGAATTCAAAGAAATATATATACATAAATGCAAAATTTACTGTCCACTTTCAGAAAAACAGGGTGTATTGTCAGATACATTACTTCAATATTTTGTGTGGCAGATGCTAAAGGTTGCCATGTAGCTAATAAAGTAGTGCCTGACTTTCCTTTTCTTAAGGAGTTTTTTAAGAATCATATCCAAACAGTTGGTTTTGAGTTGTACTTTGCAAAGCAAGCTCTGCCTGTCCAACCTCTCTAAACAATAGATATTAACACAGAACTGTGAGGGTTCCATTTCACTACTTCTGCTGGCAGTCCTATTAACAATATGTTTATCTTGTGGTCTAAATTTATGACAGGCCCATTTGCAGTCAGGCCTGGAGTTTCCCTGTTTACAACACTGCAAAGTAAAAGGTGACCTTTTTATTTTCGTTTAAAACCTTTCAACAGTTTGTTCTGCTCCAAAGTTAGCACCTTAATAAGGTTTCAGACCAGAAAGCCTTCATGATGCTGTTTTCTGTTGGGGGGTACAGATCACTGCAGTAACTTACATACACATTAGAAGACATTTTAAAAATAAAATACAAACTTGAGTGAAGATTACATTTGTAGATTAGAGAGCTGCTATGCTAAGATCATATCTGCTGTTGTTAGGAAAAGTGTGGGGGTGGGGGGATACGTAGCTGGCTAAATAAACAGAAAAACAGCCAATTAAACACTTGCACCTATACATAGAAGTAACAAAAGCATTAGGCACCTGGCACAATTCTGTTATGACCTAAGTCTGACAACAATATGCATCATTACAGTGGGAACTGATAATGAGCAAATACTGGAGGCATTACATGTCTTTAGAAGAATCAGACTTCCTACCTTAGTAAGACTGATGGAAGGTAAGTCTCCCTTTAAAGAAAGTTGTAAGTAAAACCAGGCAGCAGTTGCAGTAAATTGAGTCCTTTCAGTCACTGTATACATGCAGCAGTTCTGCAATAAGGGAAAAATATAATGGGAGGAGCAGCTGTGAACGAGTGACCTCCTGAAGCTGAGTTCTCTTTGTGAATCAAGCACTGGGAGCCAGTGCCGCTGATTTGCATGGATTATCTCCACTTGAACAGATACATTTAAATTAACTGGCACAGGGGCACAGGGATAAAAAAAAAAAAAAAAAAAAGGAAAGGGAAAAAAAGGAAGAGTAAGTGAGTGAGCAAAGGAAAGCGGGGAGCGAAGGAGAGTGAGGAAGGAGAGAGGAGATCGGGGCGCTTGGCTGGGTATGCTGGCTCAGACAGAGCTGAGTCTCAGAAGAGCTACAGCTCCCTCTTCATGTCACAGTTGTAAAATGAGGAAAGCTGTCATTATGGTCGACTTTATAACAGATCTCCCTCCTACCCCCCCAACTTCTGATGGTCCATTTGATCAGATTTCTATAAACACTTAATAACTCAGTCTGTCATGCAGCTAGGGTTTTATACTGCAAGTCTCAGATGCTTATAAATCTGGTAAACCCTGGTAAATGATTTTAAGCATGGAAATATTTTGATCGGAGTAATTTGTACAAACTGAAATGGGATATTTCCAAGAATGCCTTGACAAATTTATTATCTGTGAGTGTGCGGGTGTCTTTAAAATAGTTAAGGGAAGGCTGGACTCAAGTGCTTCTGTTTGGGGGGATCACGGACAGAAGCTGGTGTGTGCTCCAGCCAGTGTTTTCAATGTTATCTAAAATCTATCAAGACAAAAGAGAGACAAAAAATTTGCATTCAACCACTTCAGAATTTCTCCCTTATTACCATAAATACCACAAACATTACCTGTTGCACATTCCTGATTTGATTTAAATGCAGTACTTAAGCTGATTAGAGAATTATGATTCTGTGTTCAACCCTCTTGAACCTGTATTCAATCCAAGAAGAAGCAAAACTAAACTTTGTTTCTTTTGTTTAGAGTACTTCCAGTAACTTATTCTTACACCATAATATAGAATTTTGTGAACCTTCACATGTAGTCATTCTACTTAGAAATTATCCCAAAAGTCAGGAAAGCAAAGTAAGACAGCTGGTCACATGCCCCTTCACCACTGGTCAAAAATAAGAATGAATGCAATAAATATAATTTCAGAAATATTATTTGGTGAGATTTGGTGGGACAAAATTTCCTATATTGGCAGTTAAAACAGTTAAGCTGAAATTTGGCCTGTAGGAAACATGTCTTCTATAAAATGTCACTTGTTCAGAGATCAATAACCTGAAACTGCCCATAAAGACAAGGGCTAAATTCTGTCTCCAGTTTATTTGCAAATTGAGCTGAATCCAACAAGTGTATGTTGTGTTCCTGCTGATGAGCTACAGTTCTGGGGTAAAGCCCATAGAGTTCTCTCTGCAGGATCCCAACATTTACTTATAATACAGATTCCAAAATGATGCTTCTTTCTGAACAGAATATATGGTAAGTACTATACTTAATCTAGTCATGAGAAATTGCTTCTCGGAAATAATCACATTTACAGTAAAATTTGCTGCAGATAAATGATCACATAGATATTGGACAAAGTAGAGGAGAATATATTTAGATTTTCTAATAAATGCTATGTGACACAGTTATTGGTGTCTGCCTGAGCTCCATAAACAAGTGAGAAATGTGCTCAGTTTACTGAAGAAGGTTTGGAAGATTTGAAAGTTTGATTATGTTAGTATGAGAGGGGGATGATTCTTAAACTACACTGTACATCTAAATATTTACCCAGGTAATATTTAACTCCATCCCTCCCTGTGCACTCTCTAGAACTTCTCAACATGTTCTTTGGTCATATCTAACTTGCGCGTTGGACACCAAATTTTATTTTCTTATTTTCTCACTTGTTTTTCCCATGACTACCCACCAGGTAATAACAGATGAATTAGGCTCCAGCAGAGCACTCAGAAGCCTAGTCTTGATACCAAGCCTGTATATGATAGCTGTGGAAAGCTGTGTCCTGGCTGATAGATGGCTTTGAAAAAGATGCACTGTGAAGCAAATTTACTCCTCTTACTCTGCACCCTGTGATATCAGTGACATCAGTCCTGCAAGCTGATAATGGCATAACAATTAAGTCCCACAAACCCGTGTGCCACTGGCAGCAGGGAAGTCCATAGACAGAAAGAAAAAACCGAGAGGGACTTTCACCTTAAAACTATCTGTAAGAGGAAACAGCTATATAAGAAATATGTAAGGTTGTGGATGGTACATGAAAAATTACAGGAACAATACAAACTGGATGAAGAAACTGTGGGATGTGTCTTAGTCTCTGGAAAGATTTGTATGCCTGAAATGTCATCTGATAGACTTCATGAAGAGAAGACCTTACTACAGATGTGACTGGAGGCAATGTTGAATGAAGATTTCGATTTGAGGAAAACGTGTAAGAGAAAGCAAACTGAAGGGGCAACTGGGGATTTACAGACACTTGTTGAGTGAGAGGGCTTGTGAGAAAAAAAGAACACACAGAACAGCAGGGAAACAGAGGAGAGCTAAAGCATATATTTGCCATCTGGGATACTGAAAAAATACACCAGATAAAAACACAACAGAAAGTAGAATGGAAGTGGAAAAGTTAATTCCAGTAAAGATTACTGGAGACTAATATCCAAACAGGACTGAAATAGTAGAGAAGTTTGTGAGGAAAAATAACAAAAGGAAGGATCATATCTAAACAGAAGGCAAAGTAGACTAAGAAGAGAAAAAATTATGGCCACAAGCACTGGGAGCCTCTGTTAAAGAGAGACAACTAAGTTGTCAGCAGATCGATTCCAAAGATCAGGATGCAAGGTCATTTCCCAAGAAGGAAGATGTAGGTGGAAGGGATTCTGGTAAGAATGCAGGAAAATCCTTTTATTTGATATTTATTTGATATTTATTTTATTTGCTTCACGGTGGGAAATGTATGAAATTCCCACTGAAATAAACAAAAAATGATTACAGTAAGTAATTGCATTTTAGGTAGGGAAAAATGACTAAAATTGAAGGCTCATGGAAATGGTATCTGGTTAAATGTCCATAGAAAAAAAAATGGGACTGAGATTCAGATTGTTAAAACAAAACAAAACAAAATCTTAAGAAACACAAGGAAATCTTGGTGGAGATTCATGCCTTCTTACTGTTTTCTTCAACGAGAAGAAAACCTAGTCAATGAAAATTAACTATATTGGAAGAATTACTAGTGGATGATCAGGAAAGAGAAAATAAATATATATATATATATAGGAACCAAAGTATTGAAGAGTACGTGTTACCCAGGAAAGATGTGAAGAAAACAACTAATCTTGTGTAGTTGTCTTCTAGTAATACGGCAAATTAATAAGAAAGAAAGGCATGGATCAAGCAGAATCTGTTTGGGCCAAATTAATGCATATATTTACCAAGCAGTAATGAGCCAGCAAGAAATGAATGTATTTCACAGAATCACAGAATTGTCCAGGTTGGAAGAGACCTCAAGATCATCAAGTCCAACCTCTGACCTAACACTAACAAGTCTTCCACTAAACCATATTGCTAAGTTCAACATCTAAACGTCTTTTAAAGACCTCCAGGGATGCTGACTCCACCACTATCCTGGGTAGCCCATTTCAATGCCTCACAACCCTCTCAGTAAAGAAGTTCTTCCTAATATCCAACCTAAAACACCCCTGGCGCATCTTTACCCCGTTCCCCCTTGTCCTGTTGCCAGGCACGTGGGAGAATAGACCAACCCCCACCTCACTACAGCCTCCTTTAATTGGGCTGTTTAATGTATAAACATACATAAATGTATGTATCACTCTTTAATGTTTAAAGAGCGATAAGGTCGCCCCTGAGCCTCCTTTTCTGGGCTGAACAAGCCCAGCTCCCTCAGCTGCTCCTCGTAGGACTTGTTCTCCAGACCCCTCACCAGCTTAGTCACCCTTCTCTGGACTCGCTCGAGCACCTCGATGTCCTTCTTGTAGCAAGGGGCCCAAAACTGAACACAGTACTTGAGGTGTGGCCTCACCAGAGGCGAGTACAGGGGGACAATCACTTCCCTAGACCTGCTGGCCACACTGCTTCTTATACAAGCCAGGATGCTGTTCTAATAAGCAATACAGATACTGCGAGAAAACTGGTCCAAAAACTGATCACAAGTTTTACTCATGTAAATCAAATAGAACAATCAGTAAAAATAAGGCTTTATATCTCAAAGGGCAGATTTACTAACAAGACCTAGAAGGTCTTGTTACTAAAATCAAATAGACTGATCTATTTAAGGTCTTGCATGTGGAGGAGTCTTGGAATTACTTTAAATCACAGTTGATGAAGCAGTGTGGAATGTGTATCTGAAAGAGGGGAGAAAATGTGTAGGAAAGTGGTCAAGCTATTCCACGCAAATAAAGAATTCCCTCAAGAATATTAGAGAGATGCAGGGCACAAGAGGAAACAAAAAGACATCAACAGAGATGGGTGTGTTTTAGAGGTCAAAAGTATGAATTATAGTGAAAATTGTCAATAGGAAAATTGAACTACAATTTGGAATGGATATTGAAACAAACAGCAAAGCAGTCTTCCCACAGTTAAGCAAACGAGAACAATTAAAACATGGGACTGCATGGGACTACTATATAAGGAGGAGTCAGTGGAAATAAAAAAAAAATCTATTTACAATTAAAAACTCAGTGACTACTTTGTGTATGTTTTCAGTAATATTGAGCACAGAGGAAACAGGGTAGATAATAGGAAAGAATTCAAGATCATAGAAATTACCAAACCAGAAGCAAAGTTTAAAGCACAGTTCACTCAGGCCAGTGAAGGATATCAGGTAAACTCCGTTCCACAATTCTGACAAGAAAAGGAACATGAAATCCCAAACCTGGTAGGAAGTAACCTAGACATGATACTGGCAGACTGGAGAACAGCAAATGTATTATCCATTTCTAAGAGAGTGACCTATGCAGTTACAAACCCCTTAGTTTGACCTCAGTTGCTTTAGAGAAAATTTTTAAGGAAAAAAATAATTGAAGACAGGGAGGTAAATGGAAAATGGGATAACATACAAAAAGGATTTACTAAAGATTGTGCCAAGTGAATTTGTTATCTCTCTTTAATAAGATAACTGATTTTCTAGACAAAGGATTTGTGAGCCATCTTATCTCTATCTGTGCAGCATATGATGCAGCATCACATAGGAAACCAGGGATTAGGAGAAAAAATTGTAAAGTGGGTAAGAGATTGTCTAATGGATAGCTGGCAACAGGTGGCATTGAAAAAAGCAGCATCAGCATCAAACTGCAGGAAGTTTACTAGCAGGAATCCTCAAAAATCAGCCTTGGGATCAATCTTTTTTTAAGATCCAGATATAAAGTAAAGAAGTATGAAATCTGCAGTTCCCATTAAGCTAGAAAACACAGTTGCTACAAAAAAAAAAAAAATCACTGATTTTTTTAAATTACATAAAATACATGTACACAAATATTTTGTACATACACATAAAGTCCATATATAAAATGTGATATATTTATATATAATAATAAGATAGTCATGCCATACAATGGCCTGATTGTATGGGTTTATGGCCTTGTTTGATATTCTGTGCATGGTCTTTGTCACTCAGGTTCAAGAAAATCTTCTGAAACTCAAACAACTGCAGAGAAGAGTGACTGCAACAGTTGGCAGACTGGAGAGCCACTACTCAGGAAGCAAAATGAAATGTTTTGCTCATTTTGCCTGGGCAACCAAAAAGCAGAAATGGGATATGGCATTTACACATATGGGATGTGTAAATGCCATCAACTGGCAAACATTCATGTGAAGCTATAGGATGAGGCAGACAAAAATAAAAGCATCTCACACTTAGGTAAGAAACGTAGAGATGACTCCAGCCATCACAACTGTCAATTTTCCAAACAGACTCCCCAGATCTGTGGTAGGAATAAAAAATTAAAAACAAACAAACAAATACAAACAAAAACAAACAAACAAACAAACAAAAAAAACAAAATCAAAAAGACCCTATTTAATGGAGAATGATTCTTTTGTTAAAGGACTTATCACACCTGGTTAGCTATGCAATTATAAAACTAGACTTAACAGATTCTTTGCCTTTTGTTCCCAGTTTCTATAATAAGTTCCATTGAACTCAATGACCCATCATGTGCCTTCTCCCTCCCTCTTTTTTAGTGTCAATCAGTGTCTTTGGTGTTGTTGAAGAATTGGGCAGTTTCAATGGTGTATCTGTCACACATCGGAATACGCTGTCCATAGTTGCACTGTGCAGTCTTCTGTTTCTACCCTTAATTTTGAAACACGTCTGATAGGAAAGATTATGTTATAGATACAACAATTATTTTAGTATCTGGCACAGAATGTGTTAGGCCATCCATCCAAGATGACTAAGAAAAAGAAAATGAACATTGAAAGGAACAAGATAATCTAACAGGAAAAGAAAAAAGCACAGTTTACCAGAGAAATATTGCTAGAGCAAAAGGAATGAGAAAAGCACATGATATTTTAGCGTGGCTGAGATCATAGAACAAGTCAGGTGGAGTCAGAGTAAAGTATATAGGAGAGACTAGAGAAAATGGAAAAAGAAATGCAGAAACATTTTTAACTTTACAAGAGGTTTGATTTTGATTCACTTATAAAAGAGGGCCCTTTGATTTATTTAAATCCACATGAACATCCTTGCTCTGCAATTGTACAACCTGTTAACAATTCTCTGTTGATTAGACAATGGAAAAGCAAAAAAGAACCAATCATGGTTATAGCAGCAGAAAAGCCAAATACATTTTTACCAGCTATCACTTTGATAGGACGTTGCCACATCCCAGAAAGGAAAGTCTAGCAGATACAACTCAGTATCTACAAGGCAGACAAATATTCAAAGGCACAAATGTGCTTTCTCTTGGTGTTACATTTGCCTATTCCCATTTCCAACATTACTGGACATTAACATCAACAATAAGTAAACACATTCAGATAAAGTAAAACTCATGGATTTCTCATAGCTTATCATTCACTAAATCATATTAAAGTGTACCTAAACTGAAATATCCAAAATAATCTGAATCAAAAGTATCTGAAGTACTTCCAGCAGACCCAGAGCTGATTAATTCCAGAAAGAAGAGTCTATGATCCTGTTTCCTAAGGAGAAAAATAGAAGAAAACAGATATTTAGTGACCCTATAAACGAAGCTTTTTCTCGAAAGAGTTAGAGCCAGTGTAAACATATTCTGACTCAAGCAAATGACCTCAGAAACAGCCTGTCTTACAAGCAGTTTTCAAGTTCCAACCTGGAGACTGCTCAAGATTAACCTTCCAAAGAGATATTAGGTTATGCATATGGAATATCATAATCTATCATAATCCTCTATCATAATCCACTCAGAAGATGAGAATCCACTTCCTCAGAAAGAAAGAAAAAAAAAGGCAAGTTGGTGTCTGATGAGAAACTATTTCATTTGAAAATAGTCCTGTATGACTTTAGTTCTTGTGTATGCTTGCAGATATGCAGGAATTTTGTTTTGTTTTGTTTTAATTTGGAGATAATCCCTGAAGCAGTTTCATAATTTGTATATAGAAATGGAAGAATGGATGCTCTGGATAGTTTGAGGTTTACCTATGATGTCTGCAGATCATCAGATTTCTAGTACAGCCTTTCAAACTCCACACAAAGAAATGACAGAAAATGCATTTTAAACATTTAGGCACAGAAGAAAAAAGGAATAAAATATAACATTCCAGAGAACATTGAAACTGTTACTGGTATTTTACTTGTAATGACAGTTTTCCCACACTTTTTCCAAAGCATGGAGTGCCTGTTAGGCCAAACTGTGGTGGACAATATTTATAGAAGAATGGTGAAATTTAAATCCAAACTCTAAGACTGTATAATGTAATGAGCAATAGACAGGCTATGCATTTAATTCCATGAAGTGAAATGTATTTCATTAACAAATGTGTTAGTAGAACTAAAACCTCACACTAAAGGAATGAGAAAATCATCAGCGGCAGCTAAAAAGCTGCTACAATGTGGCACATATTGCAGAAAAACTGAGACTGGTGTGGGATTAAATACATATGAAATGAATTAAAAAATAATAATAAAAAAAAAGACAAAATTGTAGCAAAATTTGAATGCTAATTTATGGCACTTACTGAAAGAAGCAGGACAGCAGATCATCTGCATATAAATGGCCTCAACACATTTCTTGGTGCCAGCCTGTTACCCAGCTCAAAAGGAAACAAAACACATTTTTTAATGAGACTAAGGCAAGAAATGGTCAAACAGGAGATTCATTGAGTTTCATTAGTTAAAGAACAGTGATAATAGTATGCACGTGTTTTTGTATGTAGTCTAGTAAGATTAACAAATTGTTAAAAATGGGTATGGAAGAGGGAAATCAAGAAAAGAAAAGAAGCAAAGAAATAATATTAATAACACAATATACCCCAGTGTTAAAACAGCATGCCTTTACATAGATACTGTTATGCATATGCTAAATGACCCTCTGAATTTATCATGAGAAACAGTCTTACATCTTGTGAGGCTCTAAGCATCAAAAAGCGTGAAAAAGAGGGATCTTGAGGAATGCCAGGTGCCAATACTGCAAAAAGAGTCTATAAATATAAAGAAGAGAACTTGAGTCCTAGCCCTCAGTGTAAACTTTAGATTAAAGCTAAAAATTAATGTCAAGGATTTTTTCCCCCCTTTTTTTTTTTTTTTTTTTTTAACATGGAATAAATGCTAAGAGCATTCCTTACTCTAATTCCTAATTTGTCAGTTCTGAGAAAAAGTACCCTTTGCCTTACAGATTTGATAAAAATTTACTTTTTGTTTTAGCTTAGATGGTTGTGCCATAGGTCATCACACATTTAAAAAATCTGAATCACATATAAGAAAAGTGTTAGGACCCATACGCAAACATATAGGACTCACGGAGAATGGAATCTCCTGAGAGAAGATGGACTGCATCCTTTACGTCTTTCCAAATTACCACCCAGCTGGTGATGCTATAATGACTCCACTGTTTTCTGACCTCTGGCGTTGCAGTTGAAAAAACGGTCTGTGGACATGGCAGAGAGGCATTTTTAGTGACTGATACACTTGGAGACTGTTGGTATTTTCCTGGCATTATTTCACTTTTCTTCTCTTCCTGTTTGTATCCCCCAGCAGACTCTGCTTTCAGTCCACACACCATAAGAGATCATTGGAGTGAATGCAACAGAGTTTCTGCCAACATCAGGCAGCAATCTCCTCTGTTCTCCCCAGTTAACAATGCTGTATTTTAATATATGAAATATTAATTTTTCAAATGCCTTTTTGAGATTTCCTATTTAATTTCAGGAACAGTATCAGAAGTATTTTAAATAAAACTCATTCAACTGAGAATGTTCCCATTTCATACCTTGCTTCCTGAAAGGTTTAGGCTACTGTTTGGTTTCCTGTTTTTTTTCTTTCTTTCTTTCTCTCTTTCTTCCTTCCTTCCTCTTTCCCTCCATTCCTTTGTTTCTTATCCTCAAAATTTCAATATAACTGTACACAGTACATAAAATTAAATATAAATTAAGGCCAAAGATTTTAAATAAGAAATATATATATATATATTTTTTTTTTAAATAAGAATTTTAAGTTGCTTGCTGATCCAGGAGTATGTTCACAAAACCCAGCCTTAAATACCTAATTTAAATGCCCAAACCAGGAAGCTAGTCTAAGTACCTCTATATTCAGAAGGGAGAGAAAGAGCTATTCCTTCCAAGAGCAATCAAGGTCACTAAGGAAGGCAGGAACATCCCCCCCCACCCCAAGAGGTTTCACCTGTACAGCACCAACAGGAAGTTTCAAGAGGAGATGGATTAATTCAGTGGATCTCTGGTCTTTAACACCAGGTATGTGGAGCCATGCTTGGATTGCCATGTCAAAGACAAACACGTATTTTGATATTTTTTCTAATCCCAGGAGTTCTGGATGGAAAATCTAGCTTTTTATTTATTTATTTATTTATACCAATTACTCCTGTTTCCTAAACTACATTTGTTACTTCCTCTCAGTTTTTGTTTTACCAATCCAGCTCCTCTTCTCCCTTTCAGAAGTGAATGAGAACAATATAGGCAGGCTTGGGTATTAGCACCTGGATGAATTAAATCTCAGTTCTCTGGCTGCCTTCAGGATGCTCTTTTTCATTAAAAATCATTTGCATACTACTAAACTGTGCTACCTGTATGTCCTGAAGCTGATTTGAAGCAGAAGGCTGGTAGGTAGAAATCAACAACATTGCGAAAGAGGACCTAATAAGGTCAAACAAATCACTAAATCAGTTTTTAAAGAAATCTTTCTGGGTTAGTTTTCTGTTTGCTTAGGAATTCAGACAATCCTATTCTTCATGCAAGTCTTACCTTTTAATTCATCACACTTATTTTTGCAGAGAAGCAATATTGAAGATTGAATTTAAGCAACCACTTTAGCCTTTTCCACTGGGTTATGTAATGCAAAGGAATTACCCCATGAAGCTTATCCACCTTTTCGTTCCTCTGTCACTCTTTGGTGACTCTTTGTTGTGGGCTTTGTCCTGTTATTAATATTCATGGTTTTATTAAACTAGGGGCACTTCATTCAGTACAATAAATCTTCTTTGTGCCAACATCTCACCTCATTGCAAAACCCTGGGAAAGAGTGAGCAGGGTTGCATTCATTTATTCTAATCTAGAACAACTAGGAATTTATCAGTGCCAATATAATTTGGATGATTTGGGGTCAGACAGTGGAAGGTGCAGTCTCTTGGGCAGCCCTGGGTAGTCAAAAGAGATTGAGGTCAGGTTCAGCTGGTTGCTGTCTCAAGCTGTCTCGAGCTGTGCAGTGCAGGCTGCAGAGCACAGCTCCCTCCTCCACTGCTCCTGGCCCAGGCTGAAATTACCCAGCTCTACCTCTTTCCCACATCTGTATCTGTAAGCAAGGCTTTGCGTCTTCAATGTGTTTAGCTCCAAAACTCCTTGCACAGGAATAATATTAATTTATAAAGACCTGTCCTACTGGATGTACCTGGCAAGTTTTTACATGGCAAGAACATTTGTTCTCTGAGGACTGGCAGCTGTGAACATCGACAGGTGTGGGATGGTCCTGGAAGTAGGGGAAAGTTTCCATTGATAGAAAATAGAAATAAGTTTATTGCTAGCCTTTTCCAATGACAGGGACTACTTCAAGCTGTTGACAGTCAGAGGCAGCTGTGTTCTGCTTTTTTAGCAAGATATAAATATAAATGTGGAGAATATAAATATTGCCTGTCCCAAGACAAACACAGAGATGCAGAAGCACGCATGTGCGCTCTGCATGCATTCAGCCTCTGTGCAGCCTGAATTCTGTGTCTTACCCTCCAAAAGACCTCTGAACCCCACTTTGTATTTAGTGGGCATGATCACAGGAACAAAAAATGTTGCATGTGCATTGGGGAGGAAGGGAGAGGCAAGAAAAAGAGTGTCAAAATGAACAAAAACAAAAAAATGATCCGAATGCAACTTTTCTCAGATCTATCCAAAACCACTAAGGCTGGATCTGGCAGTTGGCTGAACTCAGTATTTGTACTGTTCGAAGTGGTAAGTATGGAGAAATACAAGAAATATTCTACTTAGAGCCAGGTATATTAGGAGGTAACAAGGGCTTTCTTTGAAGCAGGTTTTAGGGCACTCAGCACCTTGCAGGATCTGGGCAGTGCTGAGACAATGTTCACTGTGAATTACACTGACATGCTTAGATATGACAGATGGAAAGACAGAAAGACAAATTCAGCTTCATCACCTTCAATGGCATGCCACAAATCTGAATCAGACTGAATTTGTCCTTGTAGTTTTAAAGACAGGCTGTAGTTAAGGGAAACATATTACTCAAAATCAAGTAGAAAACTGAAGGAAAATGTTGTAATTACAGAATAAAATCATCTTTTTGCCAAATAGAGAGCAATTCAATATTTTGATGTTTTTGCTTCTACCAGATAGTGAGCAAAATTAAATAAAAATAATTTTTATTGTAGTTGTTTATGATGAAAAAACATTAAATGATTTTTTCACGCAGCATTTAATGACAGTGGAGACTGAAACATCTCAGAATTTATATATAGCAGATATTCCGTCTTTGTTTTTGCCACCTAATTTTAAACAGGTACAAATGTCTGTGTTCAGCACCCCTGAAAAAGGCATTAAACCAAGGCAAACTCCCTTCTCTTGCTCTTTCAGCAGCAGTATGGAGAAGAATTTTATAATTTACAGTATGAACAAATGCTATCAGATTTCTTCCAAGCATACTACAAATTTTTCCCTCAGAAATATACTACATTTTAACATTTTTGCAAACCCAGTTACTCTTTTCTGGCCAGAATCCAATACTTCTTATTTGATGAGAAATACATTCATTCTCATGAGTATCATGTAAAATTCATTAACGTCTTTATGAAGTTGCTGTCAGTGGTGTTTGAACCTGTCACAAAGTGAATAAAAGTAAATGGGAATCTTAAGAATGTTTTTCATCGGTCTTTGGTGTTGACATTAAAATGTATATTAATGCTATAATTAATAAAATATAACTTAAAATGTAATAATATCAGGAAAATTATTATAAGTATGTATGTATATATAAATATGTATGCATGTATAAATAAATGCATTGTTTGGATAATGGCTGCCTTATTGGTGTGAGTTCAGAGAGGTTGAAACCTCATCAATTACATAATTTAAAACACTGAAATAAATTGAGAGTTCTTGATTTTAATTCACTCTTTTCCAGATGAGGAAATGAGTATGCATTCTGCTGTGTCTAAATCAGAATGTCAAAATATATACATAATTATGTAGGATTTCCTATGAACAGAAGTTGACTTGAGACATTACAAGCCAACATTAACTGTGAGAAGGCACTGAGAATAATTGACTGCCCACCAATGGGGCACAAAGCATCTGTTATCATGACCTATTCCTTAGCTCTCGGTAATATGCCAGCATAGAGCAGTCTTGTAGTGAGTGTAGAGGTGCAGATGGCAACTCAGTGGTGGGCCATATCCCAGCTCTTACACTTGAATATCCAGCCTCTAATTACTGTGACAAATTCCTGCTGTACTGCAGAAAGGGTTAAATAAGAAGAGCACAGCACTTAAAAGTGTTGAGTGGTTTCTTCCTGCTTGCATTCTGAGTGTACACCTAATGTGCATGAGGTTTCTCTTCTAACTCTGAACAACTGCTATCCCATGTCAGGCATGGTGAGCACTAAATACACAACAACACCTCATTGCTGAAAAGCTTGTATTTTTGATACATTACAGACTAAGAATTCCTTCTCAAACTATCTCCATTCTGCATGAGAAAGGCATTAGATGCCTTCAAAATCAAGTCTGTGTCATCTGAATTAGCCAAATCCCACCTCTCATCGCATATAAAATTCAGTAATTCTGTAAATTCTCATGACATTGCTTTTTGTTTGCTTCTCTTCTCCACACCCTTTCCTCACTGAGTAGAGCTAAACAACCAAACTTTGTGCAATTTCCTCTCTATTTTTATTGTTGACAGTACAACCTGCTACAGGAAGGGTCCATTGTGTCAACTTCTAAGAGAGCTTGTTACTTCTTAAATGTATAATGAATTACTCCATAATCCTAGATTGTTCATGAATATTTGAGGTGCTAGGGACTGTACAAGGAGATAAAATTGCTCAAAAATCAGAGATCCAGAGATCTTGAGGCATCTGAGTGAAATCCTCCATGACCCTTATGAGTCCTCCATGAAACCATTTGGACCCAGTTACCTCAACTGGCTTTCAAGTCAGCATTGCCTCTTGCCCCATTCTCGTCCTAGCAGTCCAGCTCTGTGACTAGGATGAGAAAGAGTTTTATGTATCTTTTCTGATGTAGTGCCTGTTTCCTATGGTAGAAACTAAAGATGTTATAACAACTATTAGTTGATCGTTATTCTTTGGTTAAATTCTTCCTTTCCCATTTTTTTCCCCCAAAGGAAGCACATTGTAGTTAGTCATTGACAAAATAAGAAAAAAAAAAAAAAAAAGAAACACACTTCTCCACTAGTAAACATGACCCTTTTAGGTATATGAAAGTTACCAGTGAAAGTCAGGAAACAGAAGCAGAGGATCACAGGCTGCATTTAATATAGGTTATCAAAAATTTTCAATGATAAATGTTAGGCAGTCTAACCTAATAAACTGATTTCTTGTTTACTTCTGAGGGACTCAACCAGGACTGGAAATGAGCTGAATTCTTACCACTATTTTATGTCCTCTTTTGAAAGCCTGTTTAAGAACAAATTATCAGAATAACAAACTATAACAAAGTGAATAGATTTAATGGATTTCTAATTCAACAGAGTAGAAAGCCTAACTGATTGTTAGTAAATCCAAAACATTCTAAAAGTACAAGCAAGGAATGCATCTCTATCATCTGAATTTAATACAAAATCATGTTCCTTTCCTGTCGCACACAGAATTTGTTATAGATTTTATCTGCAATAAAAGCTATGTCAGTAGTGCCACATAATACATTTGTAAAGGTTAGAGATATTTTAACCCACATCTGTGACCAGAATTTTAATGACAAGCATATCCTCTGAAGCAGTACTAAGAGAGGAAAACTCTTCTGTAGATATTAATGCAAATCAGTGTAGAACAATGCCTACACAACATTGCAATAGGGTCATTGTGAATCACGTCCTTGAAATTACAAATATGTGACATAAGTAAAAATATATTATTACAAATTCAGTCAATCTCCTGTCCTTGTCAGGGGTTTCTGCTGTTGCAATCCAGAGAGATTAAACCATTTTATTGCTTAAACTGTCATGAAGACCTGCAAAACGGAACAGCAGCATTACTTAAATTATTTTCTTTTTGAAATATGCATTCTTACATACTATGCATAATGAACAGCAAATTCACAGATGTATTATTTCAGTCTATTTGCATTTTACCAAAATTTATTTATTTCCTCCTTGAACTTCACTAATTAGTGGAGAATATTAAGGAAAGAAAGATCCCATCAACAGCAACTTCATTCACCTTTAAGGGCTTGTAGAACCAAGTTTTATATTTGAAACTGGAAAGAGTTTAACATGAGAAATTAAAATTTTGATATTGAAAGGTAGTGCTTTCTGTTTAATCATCCTGTCTATTGGTAAAACTTTTCTGTGGGACTACAGTGTTTGGTTTAATTGTTCTTGACTCTTTTAGTTGATATGAGATGATGAAATTTCTGCAAGATGCGGCTCAGCAATGCCTGCTTAGGAAAAAACATCACCGTAATTTAAACGAGTGGAGGTCTTTCATATGGGTTCCACTAAGAAAATGTAATTGATGATGTGAACTTGGTTTACTTAAGCAGAGCAAGAAATGCAAATAACACAGTTTCCCTGCTTGAAATAAAGATACATATCCAAAACAAACTCTTAAGTTATAGGTCTCTGACCATAACTACTCATGGCTTATTGTGGCATCTGATCATCTTTATTGGAACTGCAAGACTCATTTTGGATAAATGATGATTTAATTAGTGGGCTCCATACAAAGTTTCAACTTTTACCTTTTCTCCTTAAAACAACAAGTTTCTAGAAAACACCAGCAAGTCTTGTTTTGATTAACCTTTTATCTTCAAGCCTTAGATCAGTATCAGGATATTTTTTCCTCTTTTCATTCATAATTCATTTTTGAAAATACCGTTGATATCTGCAGCATTACTCCATGTTACATTTTGTAACTATCCATAAGATTTGCGTAGCATAAAGCAAAAATGTTTTCTTTAAGGGGACATCTGCTATAAATAAAATGATACCGTAAATTTTCCAAGACAGGCATCATCTACCTAGTTGCTACAGAGGCAAAAAGTCTTAGCTTCCCAGAGCAGGTTCCTTTTCAGCCTCTTACCAGTGAGGTCAACGGCATTTACTTTTGTGCTTTTTTCTAGGCACTGTCCCCCACTTTAATGAAATTAGCATGTCATGCTTTTGACGCCCATATGTATCGGCTTACACTCTTTGGGGAAACATGTGAACATCATTAAAACATAGTTTCCCTCTCTCTTTTCAAAAATATTTCCTTAACAAACTTTATGAAACTCAAACTCAAGGTGTTCATTCTGATGCTGTCTTTAATAAAGTGGCATCTGCTAATGCTAGTAAATGTAAGCATCTGTTATAATTTCTGGTAAAAACCCTATTTTCAAGATCTCAACATGGACATAACATTTACTACAAAGGTGCCATCTCTGGACCCTGATTAGGTATTTGCTTTGTTCTTAGAAACGTTGTTCAAACCTATTCATCCTTTGGTTTGTAAAGTAAAAGAAATGAAGGGAATTTTTAATGATATTTTTACTGCCATATATATATATGTTAATGGTAAATCCTGCACTACACCATAAGGAAGGCCATGCATAGATATTGTCTCCTAACAAGGTTCTCAGCACAGCTGG
This sequence comes from Aythya ferina, assembly GCF_964211825.1. Taxonomy (NCBI): domain Eukaryota; kingdom Metazoa; phylum Chordata; class Aves; order Anseriformes; family Anatidae; genus Aythya; species Aythya ferina. The sequence continues at coordinate 20,204,987 of NC_140304.1, forward strand.
GGAGTAGGGTTGCTGCTGATCTCTTTTTAAAGCACACTCTTTTCTGTAGTGGTTTTCTCTGTAAGCTTGTTAAGAGAGGAATGAATTAGGAGTAAGCTGATGACTTGCTCACTTAGGAAAGCCAAGAATTATGTTCTTGAATTCTTTTAAAAGTTTATGCACAGCATCTATTCAGGTTCTCTGTGTGCCTTTTCTTCATGAGGATCAAATATCTGAACTGAGTTGGGCCTTGGCATTTTTATAGTGTATTTACCTTCTAGTATGTAAAGAGCAAAGGTGCTTTTAAAGTGGAGCAGGATATGAAGGCTCTGTCTTTGGCAAGATAACCTCAAATGGTATTTCAGCTGGCTAAGACTTAAGTAAGTGCTTTTGATGAATGGGTCAAAATGACGTTTGGGTATGAAATAAGATGCTACTCTCAAGTTTTTGAAACAGCAGCCATGGCTAGTACTTGAAATATAGTTTTTCTTGCTAAATATCTGTAGGTTGATCTAGTTACACTACTAAGTTGTTGCTTTTTCTATCAAAACCCCTGCTTATTGAGATAGATAATGTCATTAAGGTAGGTTAGAAACTGTACCAGTAACCCAAGTCATGAGTCAATTTACCCAAAATGAGTGCAAAACATTCTTTTTTTAGAGTGAAGTTTAGGATTCTTCTACAGGCACGTAACCATTACAGCAAGGATAATATGGAAAACACCAAAGATGCTGGGGTTTGTGATATCTCAGTGAGAGGTGATAACAGAGAAACAATAGCTTTTCATGCAGAACTCCTTTGTTTTTCTGTCACTGGAGAAATATCTCATTCTACCAATGAACAGGCAACATGTCTTTATTTTATTTTACCTCTTTATTCTATTTGTACTTTGGTATAAAAGGATTTGTAAAACTGCATTTTGCAGGTGTATATGACATACAAAAAAATGCACGCTTAGTGGAATCTCCATAATGAGAGTTTACTCTTCAGGCAGCTCTGATATCTGTTTTGTAAGGTACAGCTGTCCAGGACACTTGGGGAGAAACAGATAAGATGAAATGAATATGGTTTAATTAGGCTGCAACTTTATTTACTTATTTAAATATTTTCATTAGTTAAAATCTGTTATGTCTTCCATTCTTCCACAACATTTTCCTGAATGGTAAGAAATTGGGAGGCATGGAGAACCAGAGGAATTTATAGAGTTTGGGAATTCCCAAATGCTAGAACCACACTAAGAAGCCCTGTGCAAGCCCTGTGCAAGGGGTGGAGAGACTGATGGATGAAGGCAAAAAAAAAAAACACACACATATTTTTAGTCTCTAAAAATATTTGTCATTGCATATCAGGTCCCAAAATCTCTGTAAGTATATATTTTTCCTTTTAATTTTTATTCAGAGGAAACTTGCTTCAGATTTATTTATTTATTTATTTTTCTACTAATAAGATACTTTGCAATGATTTTTTTTTTTGATCATGCATGTAAAATGCTAGAATGCATTCTATATACAAAGTACCAAGCACTCAGTCTCATCATTAGGGCTGTTTCCGTTCTTCAGATTTTTTTCCTATTAGCACAGGCAGCTTTAGGATCATCAAAACCAAATTTTGTTCTCAAGACATTCCCTTACCTTGAGATGCTAAGATAACAACCCATTCAGTGAATGACTATGGCATATCAACAAAACACTTTTCAGATACTTTTTGTATTTCGAACACCTTATGTTTAAAAAGTTACTCTTCTTCATTAATTATATTTTGAGTTTATGACAATAAAATGTGTTGATTTCCTTATCTGATTTTCTATTATAAAACATCTTACCTTTTACCACATTGGAGATATATTAATATTTTCAAAAGATCGTGAGCAAGTCATGTATCTAACTACTGAATTTAAAGGAGAGTTGAGCATTGGTCATGAGTATCAGTCTTATAACATTATGTTCCAGTCTTATGCATCCCAGTTTCCATCTCTTCTAGCAAAAAAATGGGGACAATTTTAGAAGAGACTGACTTTTACAGGGAGCTTATCCCCTTTGAAGGATAGGTTACACCTTAGTCACTGCACTGTTGGTACAGACTGCAGCTGTGGTGAGGACAACTTCAAGATTTAGCTCATAAGCAAAGACATAAAGAGGCATATGGTGAAAATCCTTAAGTATCAAGTCGGTGAATACAGTTGATTGATGGGTTACTTGTATGTTATATATACAGTGACACTTGCTCATCCACTGGCAAACTCAGAGTACAAGACTTTAGTGGCTCAGCTTAAGCTGAATTATATAGCCCAGCAAATGTAAACATAAATAAAACTTTTATTACCAATCACACTTTCATGTAACCTGTGCTCTACATCCTTGAGAAGTGTTTTGAATTTTTTTTTAATGGAATGGTACTTAACATTTTGTCTCCCTCACCTGTAATATATCTCTAATTATAGTAGTCAAAGATTAAAAAACAATTAGAAATGTAAAAAAATACATCCAACTAAATTTTACATATATCAAGTCACAAACTTAGGCCAAGAATAGAAAGGTTTAGAATAGAAAGGTTTACCCCACTCCTTGGAGGGGGTGTGGGAGTTATTTTTGGCTCCAGAATGATACAGAATGCTCTTGTCTGGCTCACTGGTTTATGGATAGAGAATCTTAAGCCTGTAGCTGGTCAAGAGCTGAAAAATGGTTTGGAATAAATAGTTTTACTTGCCAGTTTAATTTCTTTCTTACAAAGGATCTGTCCTTCCAAAACAGTAGTCTCTGGCTGATACAGAAACAGAACATGGAGTGTATGAAATACAACAAATACCCTGACGAAGAAAACATATCAGCTGGCAACTCTATACATAAATAATAAGTTTGAAAATCATGATTTTAATAAGACAGTTTGTTTTCTTGATCCCTTCAGTAGGAACACTGTAATAATTCATGCACAACCTGACTAGGGAGAGACTGACAGACTCCAGGACAAATAGTCATGAGAAAAGTCCCAACAGAAAGGAAGATGGAGGGTTAGTACATTAAGCAAAATTTAGGGAAAGCTGGGAGACCAAAACTACATAATTTATAAATTGGTTTAAGATGCTTAAGGCACAAGCAGATGTCTTTCCTGCATCCAGATACTGCTACATCCTTGCAGCTGCAGCCCAGGTAATGGGACAGACCATATTATTGCTTCTTTATTTTCAGCCAAAGTCAGCTGAGCTCACGCAGATGTTAAGGTTTCGGAATTAGCGATTTTGTATGTAGTGGAGCAGTCCCTGTATCAGGGGAAGCAGAGTGAGCCTCCAGCTAGCTGAAAAGAGCCTGAAAGCAGAGTCCAACCAGTTGCAAAATGTCTATATAAGCCTTACACACTGAAAATAAGCCTTAGTTAAGGTTGAGTGTCCAATAATGGTTAAAATCTCTTCTGATTTGTTATCTTGTAAGGCAAAAATCCATTTTTTTTTCTACCTGTAACATCTTTAGGTTCACATAGATATGCATTGTGTCCATGCTTTTGGTGGCTATGGTACATGGTAAATCTCTACAAACACCATCAGAAACAAAAACATAGATGGGGAAGTGCTTAAGTTCCTAAACAGTATTAGGTTCCACACATCAAGGGCTACAAGTTATAACCACAATAAGGAACTTACCAGATTGTCTGGAATAAATCTCTGATCTTGATAACACTATGTCATAACAAATAATGCAAGCAGCAAATAAAGCAAGACTAGTTTAAGAAGCAGGAAAAAATTAAAGAGAGAGCATGGCTTTTAATTTTAGCAGGGCATTCAGCTGTGAAAAGGGAGAAGTGTTCTAGATTGTATTCCCAGCATTTTATTTCAGAGGATTCTTTTGTCAATAACCGCTTAATATGATATGTATTCAACAAGTCCTCCAGCATCCCTCTGTAAAGACAAAAAGTCATGCACAGTTCATTCAAGGAGTACAAATACATGATTATGCCTGGGAGTTGTTTCCCTTTCCCTCCTACATTGAATTTGGAGAGTTGGGTTACAAACTAGACTTACTATTTCCTAAGATATTCCTCCTCCACATACTGGGAACCTGATGAATGTTTCCTCTGCCATTAGCCACTCTTTTTTTTTAATGAAGGAGAGTTTGTTGGGGAAAAAGAAAAAAAAAAGAAAAAGGAAAAAAAGGAAAAAAGAAAAAAAAAGAGCTTTTTTTTTTTTTTTTTTTTTTTTTTTTTTTTTTTTTAAGCCGGGCATGGCTGGGGTAACCCAAAGTTTTTCTCAATGTCTAGCTTTTCCCTGTTGGCATAGCTCAAGACAGCTCTCTTCTGAAGAATCTCACTATCTCGCTTAAGTTACTCTACTAATTCTACCTGAATATTGTAGTGAGAACTTGAACACTTTAATCTTGTTTTGAGATTTTATTCTGCATGCCAGACACGTGGCTGTTAAAATTTGAAGTCCTCTGGACCTTACAGAGGCAACAAATCTTTACAGAATATGACTCTAGGTCTATTGGAGTTCAAGTTTCCCCTCTGTACAATGAAGTAATATTTTTTTCCTACCTCACTGAGGTGGATCCTTTCTTAATGAATGAAATGGCTCTGTCAGAGTCAATGTCAAAACTCACATTGACTCCAATATAGCCAGGACTTTATCTAATATTTAGAATGCCCTTACCACAGCCCTGTGTGAACTGTGACAAACAGTAACTGTTCTTCATGCCCTGTAAAATACAACCTTATGCACTCATCCGATGACTCCCTCTGTGTCACTTACTTTTGCCCTTTTCCCTCCCCACATACAGACATTAAATGTGTCTATAATCTTCTTGACGATTTTCATCCCTTGTTTTAATATTGCAACCTTATTTGCTGGCTTCCTGCCTGGTCTCTTGGACTCAACTGACAGTGTGTGCTTTCATTTGTTGTTCAGCTATTTTACCATCCTCTATCATTTTGCTTCATATCCCTTCCTATATTCTTTAAAACTTCCCCCTTGACCTCTTGCTTCCTTTGGCAGAACTAAAAACCAAAAACTTCCTGGATTAATGTGGTTTGCATTTCCAGCTGTAGTGTGTCTCATTTAAAATTTTTTCTTTGCATTTGCAATATCTTTATCTGCTCTGAAGCATAATGTAGTTTCAATTTATATACTGCTTTTAACATGAAGCAGTCAGTTCAAAGTCTTTTCTAAAATGGAGAAAGAGGAAGCTAAGCCTGAATAGTCCATGCAAATAGAAAAGTTTTCAGGTTAGATTTATATTGAGATAGGGTAAGGGCATTCTATGTATTATCATGTTTCTTTCTTTACTCTCAGCATTCCCTACTTGCTTATTTTCTATTAAATATTATACTAAGTGAACTTTCCATTATTCTCTGTCTTTTTTGTTGCTAATTGCTATACATACTTGGGATACCTTTTTTTTTTTTTTTCCTTTTAAGTATATGCTTTTAAGATTTAAGTATATTTTAAAATATATAATGTATAATATATATTTATAAGTATATTTAAGTATATGTTTTTAAGTCTTTTAAGTATATGTTTTTGACTGTTTTGTAATGACTTCACCATTATTTTTAGACACGGGCCAAAAGGAAACTTCATCAGATGGTTGCCTGCATCACATAGAATAGATGTAAGTCTCCAGGGCAGCCTCATTCTCTGGCAGAAATTCAGCCACTACTCATTCCCAGGAATGTTAATTTATTGCAAATCATATCCTATGTCTTGAAAATGATTTGCCTGTAATGGACAGTCCCTAGTGAATTAGAGAAGACTTTTTTTTTTTTTTTTTTTTTTTTTTAAACTGAGGTTATCAGGTACAGTCAAGATTTGCGAGTCTGATTTGAAGGTACTAGAATAATGCAAACGCAGTCTGATCAGTCTAGTGTCATGATGCACAGTGTTATTAAAGCTTGATATGGGCAGGGTGTTGAAGAAAACACTTTACTTCTGTAACCTAGAGGCTTTCATAGACATGGTGTGTCACTGTAAGACTTTCTCTTCTTGTGATTATCTTCCTTTAATGTAACATTACTGTGCTGGGACTTACAGTGACTAATTTCCCTGAGTATCACATCATTCCATTACAAGGAATCCTCCTTACCGTCACTCCTAGATCAGGATTATGCAGAAAGGCTAATGAATACTCTGGGATTAATCATTACCTTAACCATGTATCTAGCTCTGGGAGAGGAAGACGTAGGAAAACATCCACCATTTATTATTCCAGAGGGATTCATGAGGCGACTCTTTACCCAGAATAAAGTGCAAAATAAGGAGTTAACAGATGACCATAACACCAGGTTATTTTTTTTTTTTTGGGGGGGGGGGGAAGGTGGGGTGAGGGGAAGAATTACCTTTCAAGTTCTCAGCAGCTGATTTGTCTTCATTAAGATATTACAGGGGGCTTCTGACCACAAAGACACGTAAAAAGATTACAGTACACATGTAAAAAGAAACATGTGAGTCTATGACAGGTCTTTTTCCATGTATCATCTTTAGGAACTACTTTCTGGTCATCTAGCCCAAAGAAGTTAATCAAGCTAATGATGAAATTGATAAAATAACATAAATTTTAAATTAAAGCACAGATGTTTATTTTGATTCTGTTCCATGAATTCTTATTTTACAGAAAGCAAGATGCATCTCCCTAGCACATATTCAGAGTTATCTGTTTGTCCCAGATTTCAAATTCATCATTCAAAGGAAAGAGTTTACCTCCCACTTTATTACAAACTTCAGAGGTATAAAATAGAAAATATTTGCTTTAGAATATATCAAGAAATTACCTTAAACCTTTACTTGGTTCCATTTGTCTGTGACTGCAATCACCTCACTTTGCTTTTTTACATCATGCTTTGCAAAGAATGGAAAGCATTACTAGGTTTTATTTCTCTCAAAATCATTCCTGAAAAGTTCTGTGATTACCTGTCTCCTCTTTTCAATATATCATTGGAAGACAGTAGAGGACAGAAATACCAATGAAGAGTAAATACACTAAGAGACACATGTTGAATCACCAATCTTGCTGTTAGTAGCATTGATCAATATGCATTTCTAAGAGCTTTGTAAGCTACAGTTTCACTCACTTTTGCTATAGTAGTGTCTCACTGCAGTATACTGCATGTCAAGCTGTTTTACATGGAGTACTTCATTGTTTTCAACCCTGTTTCCAACCTAAATCTGCCTCTTCTGGCATAATGCTTACAATTCTTTCCAATCAAGTAATATTGATTTCAGGCTTTTTAAGTGCTGTAGCTCTACAATTCTCTTCTCTGCTGAGCGTGGCCTGATTCTCTCTTCCTTCTTTAAAGAGGTTGGCTCATTCCACTCTTCATCAAAGGAACTGCTCTTCTCAGCTCCTCTTTTTTCTCCTGATAGAGCTGGCTCTCACTCCTCTTCCCACTGCCAGCACTACTGGCCTGCTTTGTTATGTTCTGATGGAGCCACCCTACCCTATTTGGCCTCTTCCACTCTGCTCAGATTAAGTCCCTCTCATTTTCTACCTCTCTGCCCTTTTTTGCTCTGATACGGTCATTCTCCTGTAATCCTCTGTGCCTTCCTGTAATCAGTCTGCTCATAATTTGTAGAAAGCTGGCTTGATAATCAGATTCCCTCCATATGAAATCTAATCCAGGTATTTGCTAATGACTGATAACACTGTGGTATCTGCTTTTTCCTGTCATGTTTTTGATAGAAAAGCTATACCGAGTATCTGTCATATGTCCTGTAAAAATATGTATACTTCCAGACTATTGTAAAGTGATTTGCTTCACAGTATGCCAATATAATGCCATAAACAGTCCTTGTATATGTCTTGGGAGCCAGACAGAAATGGACCCATGTAAATTCTAGGTAAAGGCTTATTACAGAAGCACCTATTACAGAGATATAAAGGGTTTTTAAAAAACATCTAGCCAAATTCATCAATATCAGTGTGGGTGCTCTTAGCATTGTGCAGAAAAATTTCCAGGATGTATATAAATTAATTTTAAGAGCATGTTCAATCCCAGTCTTTCAAAGTTGCTAATTGCCTCCTGATTTGTATTAAATATGAAAGAATTTTAAGTATAATTCTTTATTTTGCTATTGGCATGTTGTAGCCAGTTTCTGAACAAACAATTTATTACCCTTCTGCTTTTTTGATGTAATCACTGCTCTATATGTGGCAGTATATATTTTTTTCCCAGTAGTTATAATAATACAGAAAAAATGCCCAACAAGAATTAAAAAATAAATAAAAATCAGAAAGTATAATTCATTTATGAAAACCCTTTTTGAAACTTTTTTTTCCCCTATTGATCTGTGCTGATCTATGGATTCATGCCATCTTATTTCTTAATTCACCTATGCTGCATTATTAAAAGGTATAAATTCATTACTGTGAAAAATGATTTTGCCTGAAGGATCACCAATTTAACCAACACGCTTGTATGAATCAGAGCATGATAAAAAACATTTGACTTCATAAATCTTTTACTTCTGAATGACTGATCAAAAAGGAAAGGGTTTATAAAGCTATGTATACCTACTCAGTAAATGATGCAAGAACTTCTATAAAAAATAACTGATAATTTTGAGATCAGTGAAAAAAAAAAATAATCTGTCTCCTTTATGAAATCTCTTGTGTGAAATATGAAATGGCGTAGTATATAAAATATATGCTTACTAGTAGGACACTCGATCAACAGCTTCAAACTAAATATTTATGGCTGAAAACAGAAGCTAATATTATAAATACATAATTCAGAAATTGTATTTATTTATATTTTTATTCTCTTGCTCATTCTCACTTAAAGCAAACTATTACAACATTTTACACATCTTATTACTTCTACTGGAAACTAAAATATTTAGTTCTAGCACCTTTTCTCAATGGACTTGCAAGACCCTATTTAGAATGGTGTATACAGTGTGTTGCACATCTTAAAACCATAAAGACCACGTCAGGGGCTCTAAGGAATAATAAAATATTAATTTGATGGCAAAAATTAAGTGGCTTAAAGAAAGAAGCTGTTTATCCCATGAGTGGCTTTTAAGACATTGATGTCTGGTTTTGAATGTGTCTATTCTTAGCCAAACTAACCACACATAATGAGACCTAAGTAACTATCTGACTTCAGTCAAGCAGCTCACTTATGGAAAACCACCAATCTTCTCTGTCAGGTACTCTGTGTGAGAAATACCATTTCCTCTTTCTGAAGTCTTCTGATTTTGGTAACCTTATAAAAGTCTCATCCCTGTGAACTTTCAGAAAAGACGTCCTTAAAGAAAAGACAGTCTAATTCCACATAAAAAATACAAGGAAAGAAGTACACTAAGTGTTATATGTGATACTGTTATTCACTAAGAAAACAGAAATACCTGACCATGAATAGGGAAAAAAATAAATTAATTATATGCTTGTTAAAATAAATGAATGGTTCAGATGTGTTGCTGCTTCAGGAGAATTAATTCAGTTTACAGAGTTTAAGGATCCAGCATTACTATATTTTAGTAGCGGTATATATTGTGTCATCAGGTTTACGTAAGAAATCAGTGGATACACTTTGCTTTTAATGAATGCCAGTGCTAAGCATGGTCATACAGTCAAAAGGAATACTGCATTTTAAACTGATTTGCAGATAGAAAAGAATACTGACTATGACTTATAATAACATTTAAACTTCACCACAAAACATGTTAATAAATGTTTTTTTTTTCAGTATGAATTTAAAATGTAAATGAAAACCTTACTACTGGAAGTATTTTTGTAGCAGTTACAGGGAGTGATGGCAACTTTTCATTTTGCACTTTTGCTCAATAACAGTGAGAGTATATCAGGAAAATCTCTGAAAAAAGGAGATAAACTCTGAAAAGGAGATTTTCAAAAGTATCTGTTGAGCATCCATGGTAGCTGATCAGATCCTGTCTTCTTCATTGACAGTCTTTAAAGCAAACCAAAATGCTGAATACATCCTAAGGAAGAATCAGATAGTCTAAGGAGTTTAAACAACATAATGTGAAAGCATTGGTAAAAGGGCAGATGGTGGGAGAATCACAGAATCACAGAATCACAGAATTTTCTAGGTTGGAAGAGACCTCAAGGTCATCGAGTCCAACCTCCAACCTAACGCTAACAGCCCTCCACTAAACCATATCCCTAAGCTCTACATCTAAGCGTCTTTTGAAGACTTCCAGGGATGGTGACTCCACCACTTCCCTGGGCAGCCTGTTCCAGTGCCTCACAACCCTTTCTGTAAAGAAGTTCTTCCTAACATCTAACCTAAAACTCCCCTGGCTCAACTTAAGCCCATTCCCCCTCGTCCTGTCACCAGGCACGTGGGAGAACAGGCCAACCCCCACCTCGCTACAGCCTCCCTTGAGGTACCTAAAAAGAGCGATAAGGTCACCCCTGAGCCTCCTCTTCTCCAGGCTGAACAAGCCCAGCTCCCTCAGCCGCTCCTCGTAGGACTTGTTCTCCAGGCCCCTCACCAGCTTCGTCGCCCTTCTCTGGACCCGCTCAAGCACCTCGATGTCCTTCTTGTAGCGAGGGGCCCAAAACTGAACACAGTACTCGAGGTGCGGCCTCACCAGAGCTGAGTACAGGGGGACGATCACCTCCCTAGCCCTGCTGGTCACGCTGTTCCTAATACAAGCCAGGATGCCGTTGGCCTTCTTGGCCACCTGAGCACACTGCTGGCTCATATTCAGCCGACTGTCCACCATCACTCCCAGGTCCTTCTCTGCCTGGCAGCTTTCCAACCATTCCTCTCCCAGCCTGTAGCTCTGCTTGGGGTTATTGCGCCCCAGGTGCAGGACCCGGCACTTGGCCTTGTTAAACTTCATGCAGTTGACCTCAGCCCATCGGTCCAGCCTATCCAGATCCTCCTGCAGAGCTTTCCTACCCTCAAGCAGATCGACACACGCACCTAACTTGGTGTCATCTGCGAACTTACTGAGGGTGCACTCGATGCCCTCGTCCAGATCATCGATGAAGATATTAAAGAGGACCGGCCCCAGCACCGAGCCCTGGGGGACGCCACTAGTGACTGGCCTCCAACTGGACTTGGCTCCATTCACCACGACTCTTTGGGCCCGGCTATCCAGCCAGTTTCTAACCCAACGAAGCGTGCGCCAGTCCAAGCCAAGAGCAGCCAGTTTCTTGAGGAGAATGCTGTGGGAGACGGTGTCAAAAGCCTTGCTGAAGTCAAGGTAGACCACATCCACAGCCTTTCCCTCATCCACCCAGCGCGTCACTCTGTCATAGAAGGAGATCAGGTTCGTCAAGCAGGACCTGCCTTTCATAAAGCCATGCTGACTGGGCCTGATCGCCTGCTTCCCCTTCAAGTGCTGCATGATGACTCTCAGGAGGATCTGCTCCATGAGCTTTCCTGGCACTGAGGTCAAACTGACAGGCCTGTAGTTTTCTGGGTCTGCCCTCCGGCCCTTCTTGTAGATGGGCGTCACGTTTGCTAGCCGCCAGTCGATTGGGACCTCCCCCGATAGCCAGGACTGTTGATAAATGATGGACAGCGGCTTGGCCAGCTCCTCTGCCAGTTCCCTCAGTACCCTTGGGTGGATCCCATCTGGCCCCATCGACTTGTGCACATCTAAGTGCCGTAGTAGGTCACCAACCAGTTCTTCATGGATAATGAGGGCCACATCCTGCTCCCCATCCCCTTCCACCAGCTCAGGGTACTGGGTATCCAGAGAACACCCGGTATTGCCGCTAAAGACTGAGGCAAAGAAGGCATTGAGCACCTCCGCCTTTTCCTCATCTCTTGTAACTAAGTTTCCCCCCGCATCCAGTAAAGGATGGAGATTCTCCTTAGTCCTCCTTTTTGTGTTGATGTATTTATAGAAACGTTTTTTGTTATCTTTAACGGCAGTAGCCAGATTGAGCTCCAGATGAGCTTTGGCCTTCCTAATTTTGTCCCTGCACAGCCTCGCTACTTCTTTAAAGTCCTCCTTAGTGGCCTGCCCACTTTTCCAAAGCTTATAAACCCTCTTTTTCCTCCTAAGATCAGAAGAGAAGAGACAGTTGAACAGGGGGAGACTGTAGCAGCAAAAAATTGAGCAGAAATGGTTCTACTTCACAGTTCAGAAAGGTGCAAAGAGCAGAGTCATCAAACTTAACCCAAAACTTTAATTGTTTTGAGATGTTCTGGTGAAATTGTTGTTACCCCTTGAAGTTAGTGGCGGAACAGAACATTGAGGGAGGCAGTCAGCAGTCTATATCTGCTATGCAAACCACTGAATGCCTCCATCTGACAGCTTTTCAAAATAGCTATGCTTGGCACCACTTCTTTGGGCACAGTATGTCCTGGAAATTATGACCCATGGTCCATGATGGAGAAAAAAAAAAGACAAAAGGTCCAACTGTTGCTTTGTGCCAGTCCCAGGACTCACGAACAGAACAGTCCAGCAGCTGGATGTATTTCTTGATGACTCATATCATTGGTACGTATGTCTTAGCAGACTTCATCATTCTCACAATTAGTATTACAATTAGTATTACAATTACTTTTAGAGAGACAGTCCACCTCAGAATGCAGATGTGCTACATACGGTTGGTTATGGATATGTGTCAACTGTTTCAACAACAAAGAGGAGAAAAATAGACAGACTTGGATATTTTGTTTGGCTTTTATGTTTTAGACACTTTGGCGCTATGTGTCTGGTATTCACTTTGTCATACAATTATACTAGGTCTCATTCAGTTTAGAAAATAAGGTTTATTTTCATTTTCACAGAAGAAATGAAAAGTGCTATTTTAACATTTCCAAGGGCTTTCAATGTTAAGTATTCGTATCTCATATCACTCTGGGGAGCGTAGGTTGCAGCTTTGAGTTACCGCATCTGAAATTTCCTACACTTACAGGTAGAAGCAACTGCCAATAGCAAAAGAGAGAAAAGGGTTTGGGAGCAGATCTCGATTAAGGTTACTTAGCACCAACAGTGCCAGACTTGAGGGAGGCAGTCAGCAGTCTATATCTGCTATGCAAACCACTGAATGCCTCCATCTGACAGCTTTTCAAAATAGCTATGCTTGGCACCACTTCTTTGGGCACAATATGTCCTGGATAATTTATTTAGTTTATATATTCAGCTGTGTACTAATTAACTCCTTGTCTTTTGGAGTTCTGATTTCCTGTTTAACACATTTAACAGTATGTCATTGCAATCCAAGGGGAAAAACTCTTCTGGCATTTATCTGGGGTGAATTCAGAGCAATTCAAATGGATTCAGTGGACTTATACTGCCTTTAGAGAGCACAATTTGATCCTCTCAGTGGAATTAACAAACAGCTATAATGACCTCCATTAAAAAAAAAAGTGCAAACAGATTTTACCTCCCTTCCTCACCATTTGTTTTTTATGTGCCAAAGGACATTTAGCAGAGGACAGCACAAAGCTTTTCAAGAAGGCTCATTCAAGTCAGTAAAATTGACAGCAGAACCTAGGTTTTGAACTAGTCCCCCATTAAAATTGCTCACAGGGTTGCAACTTTCAAGATTTTAATCTGGAGTGCTAGGAATAACTAAATGCAGTTTGTTCAAAGAGAAGGGTCAACATGAAGGAAATCAGAGCTATGGCTTTTATTGTTTTGAAGACCCACGATTACTAAATTAATAGGTAACCTTCACAAGAATTGTTGGTTATGGATGGTACGTTGTAAAGATATGGAAGTCACTGACCCATCTAGAAGCCAGTGCTTGAAAGCAATTGCACAGCAAGTTACATAGAGCAACACACGACACCAAAAAGCAAGCTGACAAAAGCATGAGAAGAGCTACCTGTTCATTTAAAAAAAAAAAATAAACTAATGTCTATTAAACTTTCCCTACTTATATTCAGTTTTTATATTTCTCACATATTTTGTTTTATTTTGAATTTATAATGATTGGTATAAAAGCTTTATTCATGACATTCTTTGAAGATCTAGATGCCACTCAACCTCAACTGGATGTAAAATCTAGTGTGTGAATGTGCTTGTAGGTATATTTAGCTTTCTGTATATAAATATTTTGTTTAAACATCTACACCACAAAATGTGGAAGGTTGAGAAATGCTGAAAGCTTTGAGAGGTTTTAGGATCTTTAAATGCACTTGGTGGCTACCTGGGTTTCACTGCAAAAGACAGTGACTGTTCTTTATTTAGCTTAATTTGGTAGTTGGATTTGCACTCCTTTTATGATCCACAATACCCCATTATATTAAACAAGATACTAACAAGTATCTTTTATATTTAACAAGATACTAACTGAAAATGCATTCTATCAAGTTAGTTATCCCCAGAATATTACTAACTTTTTATTATATCGCATAGGGAACATTAGATGTGTGAGTAACATGCATGACAGATGCTAGAACAAAGTATTTTATTGAGATACATGTTAGCGTCTACTCTGTTTAGCATTATACTGAGGTTTCCTAGATAACATGTTGACATTTCACCTTACAAAATAATTTTAAATCTTATACAATAATTTTAAATTAAAAAACAAAACAAAAAAAAACAACCCTGAGTGTTCCAAAATTCACTCACTGGAAACTTTGTGAATTCACCAAAAAAGTGAATTATTATTATTATTTTTAATTTAGTATTATAAGCAAAACATTTTGAAACAAACTGAAAAAAAATATAGTGCCTTAACATTGTCAGAACTATATTCCATGTTTTTTGACTGAAAACTTATTCTTACAAAATTAGAACTGACTTTGCACTGTGTTGACAGAACCGCATATTGCAGAGGAATATGATTCCAGCTAAGTTTCTCTGACCAGGACTTACACGTATAATAATTAATGGACGTTTTTGAGATTTCCATCACAGAAGCATATGAACTGCTGAGAACTTAGAAGCCAGAAAAAGAGGCAAAGTATACGCATTTCATCATTCAACATGTTGCACAAGGAATTTGATGCTGTTTGCTGGCTGACGACCTTAGTTCTCAGATTTTGAGAAAGTCAGAACTCTGTGGCAGGATTAGACTGATATGCCTGACCGTGGAGTGATGAGCTTTGACTGACAGCATGACTCAGAATAGTGTTCTCATGCACAGCAGAGGAAAAAATGTTAAAATTTCCCTTCCCTTAGAGAACGGAGAGGAGAGAGGGCAGTGGAGGAGAAAAAAATACAAGGCATAGCATATGTTATGAATTTAAAAGGAAAAAAAATGCTTACTAAAGTGCGTAAAAGAGCCATTATATATATATTTTAAATAATTTAAAATTCACTCATTTGGGGTGAAGCAGAAGAGATATTGTAACAGCCAACGTGCTAGAGTGGAGGTCAGGCCTTCGATGTCACTGTTGTTAAATGCTTGATAGTCCCAACTGCACAAGAGACCACAGGCCTCACATAGACTCAGCAGTCTGTCTGGGAAGCAAAAACATTTCCCAGAGTTTTGCAGTCTGGCACGTCCTACTCATGTGTACCAGCCTGCTCAGTATCCAGGCTTCCTGCAAGCTACTTTTCACTTTGGGATTCACAGCAAGCATATTGAAAGTAATGGAAAAAATTCTCGTTGATCTTTGAGGCCTTCTGGACAGACCTTCTGTGAGTGCAAATGCTCCAAACACCAAGTTAGAGATGTTAATGTGAGTTTGTCATACAGCAAGATTGTTACAGAATTGTATATAAACAATTTTAAAGTGTGGAGCAATAACTGTTTAGTGAGTGAGATGAAATAGGACACGTAAGTCACAGCAACATATTTTAGTAATTTGTTTGTATGAAAGCAAACAAATTGCTATGAATTTTAGCAATTACCATCAATTTACTAGCAATTATTAGCAATTTTATCTCCTATTGGATACTCAACCTATTCTAGGTATTTACTTGTTCTCTATTCTTGGTTTTTATTTTATACCTCTGAGGTAATTAGCATGAAGTGAAAGCAGAGAAGGAAAAAATCCTATTGACCTTTACAGTTTTTGGAAGCAGCAGAGGGGAATGATGAACCAGCCCAAGGGAAGATCTGGAGCAATTAGGTGCCATGTCAAGAGGAAGATGGTAAATGCCTTGGGAGACTTCTGGTATCCTAGAAAAATCCCATATGACTACAATGTCTAAGTTACTCATTTTTTCCTGATTTATTACTTTTTTAATTTATTACTTTAACAAATCCAGGTTTCAGGTGGAAAAAAGAAATGGTGAGGCTCTGGTTATCAAAGGTTTCTGGTATCCCAGGGATGTGTGTATAATGGGGCGTCTACCCCATGTAACAGACATCTCGCTTACTCTTGAACTTTACCACCCTAAAGCAAACACAAACCTATACCAGAGCCATGAGTATACATGAAAATCTAAACAGATTAGCTTACTCGAAGACAGTGAATCAAACAACAAACAAACAGAAATTAGGATAAAGAAGATCAATACACAGCAACACAAGGATGAAAGGTAGCATCTAGATCTCAGGTTGCTGACAACTATCAGATTCATTGCTCTTTCAGAGGAGAAATAACTAGTTCAGCACCTCCAGTGAGAGCATAGGCAGGAACAGCATTTACACTTTTGCAGCTCTCACAGCTATCCTATGAGGGTGGATTATTGCATACTGATAAAAACAAACATAAGCCAAGCTCAGGGATCACATTGTGCTGCTAACTACTTTTCAAAGAAAGCTTAGACTATGGAGATTGCAAATATCACAGGTCCCACATCTCAGTGACAAACACAGTATACAAACAATAAAGCTGGTGGCGTGTTTAGATAGTCCTGATCAACCATGCCAGACTCCTGCCATCGTGTTTTCAAATGGAATTTCTGAAGGGTAATAGCAATGTGTGTATACATTGTAGAATCAAATATACTAACATTTTAAAAGTAACAGACACAGCCTTATGCATCCCCCTTGAGTCTTAAAAAAAAAAAAAAAAAGATAAATTACCAGGTCCGATGTTGCAGCTGTTTTCCTCAACTGTCCTGGTGGCATTAACTTCTAAAACTTTAATTTTTCTGTCCAGATACAAGCATACCAGAGATCCCTTATTGACTGTGCTGGATTGACACAGTAACATCTTTGCTGTGATGAGGAATTCTTTTTTTTTTTTTTTTTTCTTTTTAAAATTAAAAAAATAAATCTGATTTACAGCTATGCAGATTTACACAATGAGATACTAAAGAGAACACACGATGAAGTCTGACAGGATATTGATCGTATTGCACAAGTGTGGACAGATGAAAAGGCAAGAAAAAATACAGTTGTCACTGGACTGTTTCACCTTAACACCATATATATGCAAAAGCACTGCTGTTAATCGGTCAATCTCGTCAGCTGCACAATCCCTGAGAATTAATGCTAAATGTGAAAACCATGAACCCGGAACATAAAACATATGATTATGCAGCATCCTGTTTCAGTCAAGAACTGATTTTAATGTTTAAAATCAGAGCATACACATATAGAGTAAATACCTACTTAATGCTTTACATTTTTCTTGTGCCTTAATGTTGTTTTTTATTTTCTATAATGCTCAATTTCTACTAAAATGGCAATGAATTTTAATGGTACACAAGAGATATTGAACAGAATAGATATTGAACCTATATGATTAATGGCTTAGCAGTAAGTGATATAGCTTTTTCCACAGTCTACTATAGAGGAAATATAAAATCTGCAACAGCTCTTAGAAAAAGAAAATCCTAAACACTTAAACTATATGATCTTAAAGAGTAACTTATCTTCAAAAAAATTGCATTTTTGTTCTGGCAACGCTTACTTCAATTTCACCCTTTGTAAGAATAATTTATTTTTCAGTAATACCTAGCCATGTGCTTTTCTGATACCAAGTGTACAAACAGTCTGGCACAAGAATGATACTGAGATGGCCTTCAGTATAACGTCGGTGTGCTAGTCACAGATACTTATCCTTAATATTAATAAGTTTGTTGTTTTTACACATACAAAAATATATTTTTCATGCTTTCCCCATAATAATTAAGATAATATCAGAATTTAAGTTTAGTTTCTGAACTGAAATATAAATGTAATGAGAAGTGTTAAGAAGCACAGTTTCTTATCAGGCACACAGTTGTTGTTTTTCCCCAACAGTTATCACGTAGAGAACAATATACAAAGGGTAACAGTATCTTCTGTATGGTTTAGTCTAATCTAGTAGATCTCTTTTCCAGTCTTAGGTGAGTCCTTTACATTTCCTATTTTTTCTGCGTAGTTCTTCGTGACTAATTGAGGTAACATAAGCCTGCTCTCTCCTGGATATTACTCACTGTCAGCTTTCTCTCCTGAATAAACTGATCTCTTGAACACTTACTTACATGGCACACAGCAGGCGAAATGGAGGAGAAGCAATCACTGTCCAAAGAGAGGTGGAAAGAGGAACCTGAATGAAAAATAGACCGATATGAATTACATACGCCAGATGCTGAAGTAAAGCCTGTTTATCCTTAATATGTTGGTGAAGTTGCAGGGAAGAATTTATCTGTGTGAATACAGGATTCTTGTAGTATTGCCAAGGTCAGTAGCAGAGGATGGTGATCAACTCAGTAAATACTGGTTGTGCAAATTAAACTTGCATAGGGACTGCTTTAACCTATGCACCCAATGTTTTTCCAAGCCTACAAAACATTTCAAAAATGAAAGCACACCTAACATACCTACAGTAGTCACATGTTCTTTCTTTCCTACTTTCCCAAGTAAGCCCATCTTTTCCTCTATTTTATATTTTCTTTAGGCACTGGATTCTTGAAGATGGATATCAAATTGTAGCTGGAATAACAACCTCAAAGTGGTTACCTCTAGAAACATCACTGTTTCACATACACCCTTTAGATACTACAATTGTAGCCACAACTCTAAAATGTGTTAAAAAGTTTGCATTGTGCTTGATAATACCAAAACACACTACTGAGATCAGTTTCTGGTGAAAGACATTATATTCCTTCTTTTAGAGAAGAAATGAAATTTTTTTCGTTTCATTCATACACTAATGAAATGCATGTGTCAGGATTCTGGATAAACAGGCTGAGATCAGGGCAGATGTGGGGATATACAGTGTACCTGTGGACTTGCAGTCCACCCTGAAGAGGGTATGCACCACTCCTTTAAGGATATCAACTATCCAAGACTTTTTAGATTTCTAGACTTTGTATAAGCTGCATAAAGTTGTTTCACTCTTCCTCAAAGTATCACTTGGGTTATAGTTATGCAACAGCCACACAAGAAATTATTGTTCCAAACTGATCTTTGGCAATTTGAAATTATCCATTTAGTAACTGAATACGAACTGAAAAGCATTTCTAGCTTAAAAACATGGTGTGCTGAGTTAAAAATGGTGTCAGTAGGAATAATCAAAGATGAGTTTGTTGGGGTGTGCAGACACATGTTTTTGCAGAGGTGGGGTGTCTTGTCTGTGTGTCTAGATGTCCTAAAGTGGGAATCTGCATGATCTTATTGATCATCTGGAACCTTTGATATAAGGTATATTGCAAACGCTTGTCAATAGCTTGTTTCCTCCTGAGCATATGGAATCCCCAGAATGGTAATGGGGAAGACTGCATGAATAAAATGTCAAAATGCTTACTAAAACAAACAAAAAAAAACCAAAACACCCCACAACTTTAGTATCACACCAACTTACTTTTGCCCAATTTATCATCCAGCCAAATTTTGATTTACAAAGTCATTTCCTGTCCAAAGAATGAAAGAAAGGGGTGTGATCTATGATTAAGACCAAGAGACGAGCTTTCACTCTGGTGCCATCTACTGCGTTGACCACCTTTCTTAAAAATTAAAAGCTAAAGTTAGAAAACAAATAATAGTTATCTGGTTCAGAACGTCGTATTATCTTATTTATTTAGACTATAATGGTCCAAATTCCACTGAAATCAATAGCAGGAATCCTACTGATTTGAGATCGAGTCCAAAACATACCAAAGAGCAATATTAGGTAAGCATCTACTCTGAACACAACTGCTGCACTTTTTGATGTTTGCCCAGATCAGCTGACATTTTATGCAAAATATTTTGGAGAGCCAAGAACTTAACCTGCTCTGTCAATCAGCATTTCCTTTTCACAAATTTAATAACACCTTTTACAACTGATTTTTAACTGGTATTAACAAACTCATTTGCTTTAACCCACTCAAAGCAGCATCCTGCCATTGAATTTTGCTTGGTGGATTAACCAAGTTCATCAAGACAAGGATTGTGAAGCATTAACATCTCTTTCCAGATTTATTTTTATCCTCTGATGTCAGTGTTTAATTCCAGGAAATTAAACTATGAGTAGCAAAAATATTTACAATTCATATGCCAGTGATTGTTTTGCAGCAGAGACTATGGAAATATGGAGCAATAAACAAGCTAAACTGGGTATGGTAGTTCATTATATATATTCCTTTTCAGGTAAGCATTTAAACTGCTTGATATACCAGAAAACTATATGTAGATATAAAACTACAGAATGAATACATATAAAAAATCTTCCAGTTTTCTATGTCCTGGCAAATGTTGTATGTAATTTATAGGAGCAACCGACTGAGTGTTTATACATGCACACAAACACACACCACACGGCTTTCCAAATGCATCCTCCCTTTACAAGAAGGGAGGCCTTTTTTTTTTTTTTTTTTTTTAAAGTGACATCTCATTTAAAATATGCTTCCTTGGAAATTGGTCAAGAATAAAAACCATGCTTCTGCTTGGCAGTAAAAGCAGTACAGCAGGCAGCATGCTGCAGCTAAAGAGCATCGCAATCTGCTCTACTATGGCTGTGAATGGTAGTCGCAGGCGCTTCCCAGGATAAATCACTGGCACCCCTTCCTTGACTTTTGATTTTATGTTTCTTTCTGCTCCCTCATCTCAAAATTTCTGGTCTATGTTCTTTTTCTGAGTGGATAAAAGGGGAGCAATGGAAAATATAATTAGGTTATTAGGAAGACAGTCTTGGAGTAGCTGTTTTCCTTGTTTTTTGCCTGAAAGCTTGTTTTCCGAGAGTCTCATATTGCAGTTAAAGAGAAAGATCTCATTAAAAATAAAGTTTGGGTAACTCTCATTTGTTAGGAATAAGACAGCAAAACAACTGACCTTCAGTATCTATGCAGGTCAGTAGATGAACATCTCAGTCTTGCTTTTGAAAACACTGATCCATTTTGCTGTTCAAATAAGCTTTACCAGGGATCCAGTTTTTAGAATACATTTCCCATGATTAAGAGCAACTGAAAGCAGGCAGCAAAGGGTTTTTAAAAGATGTATTTTAAGCAGTGTAGCTACAGTACATTTAGATGTTCCTTATGTTAGCATTTCTGAACAGGTATGAGAATTCGACTTCAATTATTTATTCCTCTCAAAAATCTAGCTGCTCTTTTTATTAAATATTAAAATGTAAGAATTTTTTGAAAGACACTGTTTGCATTGATAATGGTGGTTCTCTGAATTACTTCTAACTAATTACTAATTGAAAGCAGTTTTTTTTTTTTTTTTTGAGTTAAGCATCTTCTGAAAATGGAATTGTTACCGTATTTTTCAAGATTACTTTCTCTTCATTAAAAACTTTGTAAAATAATAATGAAGAGGAAACCATCTCATTAAGGAAAGAATAAGATTACTTGTCAATTTTACTGCTTTTTCTCATCTAACTTTATATTGGTAGGAGTGTAGCAATGCCTTGCATTTCTTAAGAATTCTTTGCCCCATGTTCATTGTAAACAGAGAGGAGCCATAATTATACTTCATTTGATCCATATCAAAGCTACTGATCCATGTATCGATTTACATAAAACAAAGCACATAAAACATTTTTGCTTTTCACCCTTACTTCACCACCTTCTAACAAAAGTTTTCCTTTGCAGACTTCATTTGAATATAAAAATCTCCCATTGAAATTTGCGATGTTAAACAAACCATACCAGTCATTCAACTTTTTAATTAAGGATTCAGTGTTCCATCCTTTTTCAGGCATTAAAATTCAGGTGCAGTCATTAATCTTTCTAAATGAATTCACCTGTGGCTAATACTGATGTATTTTCTATGAGGCTTGTCATGGACTGCATACTGCATGCATAACCACTCCACAGTTAATTACACAAGGGATTATCGTTAGTGTCATAAAGATAAAGCCTTGCTAGAAGCATTACAGACATTTTTTGAGCAATGACTTATTTCATTTTTGTTAACAGCTACCTCAGTGTTTAAGAACAATGGAAGTTTGTTTAAAGCATGGACAAGTGAATAGTGAAGTTCAGAGAACTTCCAAAATCTGAAAGTATCCAGAGCAGCTGACGAGCTCTTTATTGTCTTTCCTCTATCAGTTTTACATCTACCCCTCTAAGCAGGAAGATAAAAAATACAAATACAATACTCCTTTTAAGATTCATACATTATAGTGTTCTATGTCAAGTATTCTTCTCTAAAAAAGAGCAACAGCACATCTTATGAGCACTGTAATTTATAGCACTACACACCAGTCTGTTGGGGAAGAAAAAAGTTCAGAGGTTGGTAAGGAACAAACAAATCTTTGAATAGTAAGCAGTGTAATTTACAGGAAAGTTCATGAAAGTGTTTGTGGTACAGCATTCGAGGGCAAACAAAGCTTCACAGAAAAGCAAGAGAAGAGAATATAGACAGTATGAGATTTTAATACTCTGAAGTCTGAACTTATTAATTGAACATTATCAAATAGAAATGCATTTCTGCCTATAACTATTGTGACTTGTAGCAGAAAAAGTCTTGGTAAAAGACCTGCCATAATCAGCAAGACTAGAAAACATTTCCTAACCGTTGAGCTCATAGGTACTGCTCCTGTTATGACTTGAGTAGGCTTGTCTTAGCCATCCAGAGAGATCTAATCAACACAGAGCAAACATGAAATAAACATATGTAGTTAAAAAAACAAGAGCAACTTTGTTAAAAAGATAATACAGTAGAGAAAAAGGATTTGATTTGCATGCCCATTGCATCTGTTTTAAATTAACTTCAGTTGAATTACTCCTGATTTACTCTATTGGAAGATAATCCCCAAGATGTTCTTAAATTATTGACAAATTTGAAGTTATATACATCAGTGAAAGATACAAGTGAGACAAAAAAAATGATATCGTGAAAGAATCAAAACATAGAAAATAGTGACAAAGTTGTCTTTTAAAGAGTAATTATTGAAACAGTAAAAATTAAAAATTCATTTTTATCCTCCACTAAAAATATTAGGAAATAAAAGAGACAGAAGGGGAATATAAACAATGATATATTTCTAATTCAAATATTAAATAATCTCCAGTCATGAATGAGTAATCTGTAGTCTAATTAGCATTGTAGCACAAAATAAAAAGAACCAATCAGAAGCCTGACAATGATTTACTGTGTGAGATTCACAGTGATTTTTTTTTGTTTTTAATTTCCTGTACTTTTGAACACCTGAAAACCAAGGGGCAGTGGAACAGAACCACCTACTTCAAAGCTTTACTTCACACTTTGCTTTCCATCTGTTAAATCCCTCAGGTTCTGCTTCTATAAACAATAGCAGATAATTAGATTTATGCATGTAATTTGATTTAAATTGATTCTAGCAGTTATCCAGTGACTTTGGGAAAGCCATGGAGGCAGTCAGTGGACACACATGCACCAACAGTTTCACAAATGACAAGAAACAAAGAATGATCACTCTTTCTAAATAAGGCTTTATAGGTACCATAAAAATATACCAAAGTACTTTGTATGAGAAATTTGACTTTCTCAAGTCTGGAGGTTTCCTCTTGCATTACTCCCTATTCTGCCTACTTTAGTCTTTGTTACAGATTACATGGAAGATGTCCAGATATCAGAGGTAAACCACTTATTTAATAAATCTTTGTATTTGGGCATAGAGTCTCAGCTGGGAGAGTTTTATGGAGAGTGGCTGTGTGACTTGGTAGGGTGAAAAGGGCGCGGCTCTTGCTAGGGAGGAAGAACTCCTAGTGAAAATTAAAGTTAATTTGGGAAGTACCCATTTTTGTGTCTGAGGTCAGTGATAACCAGTACAACAGACTGAAGTATTCATCTGTTTCTGTGTCATTACGGCAATAGACATTTTTTTTCCTATAGAGAATAGACATCTCTTGTAGCCTTTTATCAAAAATACTGTGCATATGAAATTTTCATTGGAAATGAATTAAATATTCCTAAACTACAGATTCATCATTACAGCAAACTAGTGACTTTCACAAGATACTCATTTTTCACTTTCCATGTTTCTTCCTCCCCACCCCTCCAGATAGTTTCATTTATTATAGCATGGTTTCTTCTCAATCTTGAAAGTTTTTATAGAAAACCAATTACCCTGTCAATGTTCTCTGCCTCTAGAAATTTGAATTCACCTGTCAGGTCAAAGAAATACATTTTTTTTTTTTTAATTCAAAGTCCAAAGGGTAGGGAGAAATTCCAACTGTATAGAATGTATTGTTCTCTTGTCCCTTTTAATATGATAGTGGCCATGACCAAAATACAGCACAAAAAAACAAAAACACAAAACAAGTAAAATCCTCTGAATCAGGAATTTCACTTGGTTTCCTGTCTGCTTTCTTGATTTGAAAATATGCAAACTAAATTTTAATAAAAACTAAAGAAATTGAGCATTTTTACTGTCCCAGAACAAAAGAGAAAAGGGAAAGCAAAGTGTCTAGAACTATGTTCCTTAAGTTGCTTTCTGGGAGAAAGAAAAGTAAGATATTGTATTTTATTACTTGGGAATAATTTAGGGATACTGCAGGAAATACACAGCACTGTCATAGCCCCTTATTTATTTAATTTTGAGAATGAGTTTGGTACTAATGAGGTTGAGGGGATGATAGCAAAGTCTAGAGTCATGCACAGCATGGGCAGGTGCTCTGAAAGCTTCTTCAAACAGCTCTGTCAGCAAGTGCACTTTAATCCTGCTTTGCAATATCCCTGCTTGCCATCAAAGTGCCAATTCCTGCCAGGTGCTGAGTGCCCTCAGCTCTCACCGATGACAACAGCAGCAGAACTTCACACGGTGAGCTCAGTGCCTGGCAGAACCAGGAGCACATTGTCTTGAAATTCGAGTGCAGAGCTGGATATTTAACTGAAAATGAACTTTGTCAAATACAGACATTTGTCCTAAGGACAAGGATATTAGCACCAAAAGATATTTCATTAATTTGATCAGTACTGAGATGCAGGCTCTCGGGCTGACAGCTGACTGCATTTAACAGTTACACTGGCCATCCATTCTCATTTATTATGTAGATATCTATGTGATGTAAAATTTAAATATTGGAAAAATTATCAGCCACATGATAACTACCCACTTGGTATTTGTTCATAAAGCAGACAAACCAAAAGGCTGGTCTGAACAAACAAAAAGGACTTGGAAGCTGTAGAAGTGAAATTTAAACATATACATGAGCTCATACAGACTCAAACAGACCCAAAGTGAAGTAACTCCTGGACACAGGTACCCATGCATTGACTCCTCAACTGGCACTCAGAATCTCTTTTGAAAGGTCATTTGAATCTTGTAATTTAAAGAACCAACAAGTTTCTTCGAGTATTCAGTTTTGTCCTGAGGCAACCATTTTCCTTTAAGTATCTTTTTGGCTTTGGCTGCAAGGCATCTAGCCCCAGTCTTGATTAGCGCTTAGCTACCCAAGCTCTTATAATATGCTCAGCTTCTGCTTTACAGGAATTTCACATTTCTAAGACTGAAGGCACTGACATCCTCACATGATATGCATACACACTGAATAGAATTATGTTCTGGCAGCCTGGATTTCTACAGAATAGTTAATTGGGATGTCCAAAAAGACAAGTCCTGACTGAAGTTTCTCACAGGCCTGGACATCTCTAAATCAGAGAAGCTCTTTATGGCTTCTCTGATGCCTAATACAGGTTCCATGGAAACTTTTCCTCCAAGTAGCTGTCAGTAGACTCTTCTACCTGGTCTCTTACCATCACAAGACCTTCATTAACAGACTCATTCCATCCATAATTTATGAAAGTGTGTCAATTTCCAGGAATTTTGACAGGAAGATTTCAAAAAGACATGTGGTGTAATTGCACTACTCTTGTTTCATTTAGAAACAAGGCTAGAGAGTAGACTATTTAGCATCTTGCATTACAAGTTACACAAGACCTCACAGAACTGTAATGACTTCAGCAAAAGGGAAAAATCAGTAGTTTAGTTGTGGAAGCATAGACAAGCACGCACTACCTTATATTTTTTGGATCAAATACTGGACAAGAAAGGTGTTTGGGAGGGAGGGGGGGGGAGCAGGGAGAAGGTATAACTTTTTAACATGATTGGGCTTGGAATGTTAAACTGGAATCAAATTAGAAACCTCTAAAAATTTTATGTAGAATTACTTGAATGTAATGTAATGAATGTCCTTTACATGCATCATCTCACTATTAAAAAAAAGCTCAGAGTAACATCTCCAGAAAGGCATAAATCTTTCCTTACTCTGGAGATAACAAGTAGTGTAAACACTAGTTAAGTGCGGTTACCATAATTTGATCGTGTTAAATATAAAACTTAAAGATGTAAGTCTAAATATGAAGATTTCTTAAATTCACTTAACACTTTTGTGATTCACTAGTACAACTACTGTTAAACTGAGAATGTTATGCTTAAACTAGACTGGCAGCACACTGAAAAGCCTTACTTTGCATTTCTGGACATATGCACCATTTCAGCTCATAAGCATGCTGGTTACTGGCCAGATACAACAGCCATGAAAGGCTTCATTTCTCTCATTTATTGGTTCAGCAACATACCTTGTAGAGTATATTTGCAAGATGTCATATTCTAACAAGCATATAAACAGAGCACGGAGTCAGAAGCAAATTCACAAAAGACAAGTTCCTTTTTATCTGTGGGCTCCAATGCTAAAAGCCCAGCAGGATCCATCCAGTTTACAAAAGCTCTTCCTCCTTGCATGCAGGGTGTGTTTAGATATACCCACATCATCCTTACCAAAAGTCTTTTTCTGGTTGCTCAGTTCATATTTGTCACTAGTATACAAAATGTAAAGTCTAAAGAAAGCATGAGCAGCTTTGCATCACTAATCTTGTTACTGTAATGGCTATGAAAGCAACCAACAAAAACGTAGCATAGAAGCCAGTCCTAACATACATACATTGCACAGCATGTGCCATAATAAGCCACAGGTGTTCTCCGGCTCCCTGAAACAATGGAAAAATCCAGACATTTTAATGCTACTCCTCACATCCAACCACAAATGACAAATACCTCTCCTAGCCCAGATGAAAGGGCTGCTGACAGTTCTTTCTACCTTAAAGACAGATGAAGTACTTTGATAGGAATAAGAAGTTCACCAACCTCTCAAATTCAATTAAATATTTTTTATCTTTAGAAAGAAGAGATGAGGGATTCCTTTCCTTCTCTCCCCCTTTCAAGCTTACCACTTGTCATTTATCCCCTCTTTAATTTGGCATATAAAACCCCCAAGACTTCAACCCTAAGTCTCCTGAGACCAAGATTACATCATTACTGTTATGGCATGTTATACACTAATCATAACCATTACCACTTACAAGTTCACAGCTTCATTCAATTAACTGCCTGACATGGATTTTGCAGTTAATTCAGAGTGAAGGTCACCAGTGGTCAGAATGGCAGGTGCATTCTACCACCTCTCTGAATGCCATTTACAAGTCTTAAGCAAGTTACTGGGGAATACTGAGTCTCAACAAGTTAATCAAAAAGCTTATAACTTAAGACACATTTTTATAGGCATGTCTAATGTTCTGTAAAATAATACAGCATAATTAGCATATTCAAATGACAGCCACATCATTTAAAACTCTAATTTACATTGAAAAGCAGAAAAAGAGATTTTACTTTATCTTTTCAAAAGAAATGATGAGATTATGCAACTATATTAGAAGCTGTCTAGTACCATGTCTAACCTATCACAAGTCCTTATGTACTGTAATTAAATATTCAAAGACACACTGCAGTAGCAAGTTACAAGTACTTCTTGATCTACTGTTAAACTTTGCCCTACTTCATTGCTGAAGGACGAAGGCAGACATTATCAAAACACATCATGGTAGAAATACATCGGTGTAAAAATGCAGTCTGGCTTGAATCTGAATCAACCACAGCTACAAATGTCAGGATAAACCCAGCCATCCACTGTGTAGAAGTCAGTCTCAGAATACAAACTTGATCCTTGAGTATCCATGTCAAGAAGGGAATGGCTGTTTCTGAAGAATATCCTGAGCACTAACATGTTAGCAGTTCATTTGCTTTAAAAATAGGAGTCCAAATACCAGGATAGTGGACAAACATCTCCCTACTTTTACAGTCTGAACTAAGCTGTAAAACAAGCTTTCTATAATTTAGTCTAAATTTCTTAGGTGAGTCTAAACTTGCCAACTTGGTACCAATCTAACCACATAATGCTGTAATATTATGTATAGAAAAATATATTCTGTATCATAGCTACACACACACATACACAAGAAGGAAAGTAGAATTAGATTAAGAAGTCCCAGTATAGAAATTTAGATACCCTATTTAAAAAAGTTATTAGGTTTGAATTGCTGAAGAAATTCACCTAGCTGAAGCGGGGAAAATCCCCACAGCCTTATATTACAATTCTAGTAAAATTTCGTAGCAATGTTAGCAAGCTACAAGCCTACCTAGTGCTAATATATAAAATTAATTTCATGCTTGTCTACTCTTGTAAAGTCAGTGACAAAATGCTTCACTTTTTAAGGTAAAACTGGTGACTCATATAAACTCAACATTATTTTAAACTAACTAATATTTGAGTTATGTGGCTGACCAATTAATTGAAATACTAAAGCAAAAACCAAAGATTTCTGCTAGGAAAACAAAACCTGTCAACAGATGCCAATGCTTTTTTGTCTCTATTCCCTTGCTGACCAACACTTGATGGTATTTTATACAGATGGAAAATGACAGTGAGTAATGTGTGTTCTCTCTGTACTACACAGAGTGATAAATACAAAAGAATAGAGAAAGATGCCTTAGGTATAATATTATGAGGATGGAAATCCCATCAATAATTAAAGTAGAGGATTTACATGAGTAACTATTCACATACTTTATAAAAAAAAATCATAAGCCCCAAGACAGTTTCTCTAGTAGCAGAAGAATGCAGGATCCACTGGTATCCTATGTCAAACAATACAGAGGGAAGGGTTTTATATATTGTGTTCCTAACAAAATTTAAATACCAGAACAACCCACATTCAAGAAAGAAAATGTGATCTATTTTGTGCTCAAGAATGAATTATCCATCCTATTTTTGCAACTATTATTGAAAAGATTAAGTAACTCGCAAATCAGTGGATTATTAAGCCGAACTGAACAACAGGAAGCTGAACAAATGCAAAAGAGATACAAGAAACACTGGCTTGATAAACCTGAATAATTAATTAAGACTCTACAATCCCATGGCTATTCCAGCAGGACAGAGATGCTCACCTATCAGATGACATGATCTTCCACCTCTGATTGAACTCTTATGTAGTTTTCTGGGTCTAAGGACACACACATGTTAAACAGGATACACTGCAGTGATCACAGCTCAGAGCTACTTCTCTCTGCTGCTGAAGTCAGCCTGAGTGACCTCACTTGCTTTCCATCTCACTTTCAGTTTGCTTGCTCCTGCAAGCCTTACCACAACTGCTCCTCCTCCTTTTCTCTCAACAGTCCATACATCAACTCTGTAGTCCATAGTTACCTTAAAAAGAGACATCAACGACTCTCCAGACTCTTTGCCTGTTCTTACTATAAAACACAGAACACCTGAAAGAAAACTCTTCCTTTACCCTTTTTCCTCCCATATTTCCTTTCTGTGACCGTTGAAGACCTTAACAGAGTTTTTGATGACCCCTCTGCACAGAAATATGCCACAAATGTTTCCAAACATGAATACAAACATCATATGCACTCCAGGGTTACCTAGAGTGATATTTTAACAAAAATGTCACATATACTTCATATCCATCACACAAATGAGGCCTGGCATATCCAGGCAGCTCTGTGTGCTCTCCAGCACATTTCTTTAGAGATATGCCCACCTGACCTGTTTTCTCCATATATCAACAGCAACTACGCTTTAGAAGATATCTAGCAGCAAGACTTACCTTTGATATTGACAGCATATGGAGATAGTCATTCACAAAAAGCCAATCCATATAGCAGCCAAAATAAACTGGGTTATGTCCAATGCCACCTCCAGCACCAGGCAGCCCAACTATCTCACTTGCAAGGATGAGCTTGGGCTACATAACCCCCTGTAAAAAGGAGCTGCTGTCCTCACAAGCTGCTTTGCTTCAAGGAAGCTTCTATGATTCTAATTACTCCTTCCTGAAGTTTCCCTCAGGCACTTTAGCTCTCAACAGAGCATGAGCATACTTCAAAGAATAAGCGGTTAAGGTAGGGCTCCCAGCTAACATTAATCGGCGTAAGTGTGAGAACATCTGGGGGCACCTTCAGAGGAGCCTCTCTGCTGAGCAAAGGCTGTGCAGATGTTTCTCTGTGCACATTCAGGCAGAGAAGAGTCAGAGGATGTGCTACAGCTTACTGTAACTGAGAAAACAGTTTTCCTTTTGTAATACTGCTATACAGCCCTAGTAGAAAGGACTGATTTTTCTAAAGCCCATTTTTTCCTTATATTGCAATTGTTCTGTTGCATGATATTGCCTAGAATATCTTGCTATATAACAGCATTCAGTGCTCTCCACTAGAATATAACAAGACAGGGTCATTTAATATAAAGTAATAGGAATGATATAGAAGAGAAACTCATTTTCTTTAAATCATTTACTTGTTGTTAATTCAGACAAGTGTCTGTTAAACAATTTGTGGCAATGATTTAAATAGTTGTGATGTTATACTTGGTCAAGCTTTTTGCACTGTGTTTTCTATGTACAATATGGAATAATTTGATATCTTTCTATGTTTAAAAACAGTTTTGACAGGAATCAAACCAAAATTTCAGTTGAATGACTTATGGTCCATAGTACCATCTACCACTTGAAAAAGGTGTGTACTTTGTAAAATAATTTCATTTAGTTTTCTTAGTAATGTGTAAGAGACTTTGTTCACCTCTTGAGACCTCTACATGTACTCAGCTACCCTCCCTTCCATCAAGATCACTTTTACTGATCTTTTCAGCCTCATCTCTCAGAGAAACCTACTGCCCCTCCCCAGGCAAGAAGCTTTCATCTTTGTGTCTTCAGAGAGTAAGTTCTCATGGAATATTATCTCACTACTTAGCTACAGGAGGTGAAACAACATGAAGCAGCTTAGTGGTTGGACAACTTACCGGCCAGACCTCTGCATGGAATTGGCTGCCATTTTCCCTTAAAATACATGCAGAAAACACAGCCTCTAGGCTGTAAAATGAAAGACAACAAATATGTAAGATAGAAAATGCTCCAGATAAAGAAAGCTCAGACATCCAACATGGGAAAAGCTAAATAAAACAGGAAACCAATCTTTTCCTTGACAGTCTATCCCTATGGGACCAAACCTCCACCCTTTCAGTGGCTTTAAAGGTTGCCCAAACTCTCTGCAGCATTCACTAACTCCCTAGAAAGATCTTTACACACCGTTCACTAACTCCCTGGAAAGATCTCTGAGTTGCTATTACCTTCTGTGCTTAGCCATGTATCTTTTCCCAGATTTTCATCCAGCAGCTTCCCTACTTGCTCAGGCAGAGTCCCCTTTACACACACACTCTTCCCTTCAGGGGAGGAACCTTTTACTTCTCCCACCCATCACAGGCCCTGCTTTACCTCAGGCCCAAGGGCACAGAATCACAGAAGGCCAAGGTTAGAAGGAACCTCTGAAGATCATCTGGTCCAATGCCCCTACCAAGCAGGATCATCTAGAGCACATTGCACAGGATGGCATCCAGGAGAGTTTTGAGTATCTCCAGAGAAGGAGAGCCCACAGCCTCTCTGGGCAATTTATCTCAGTGCTCTGTCACCCTCACAGTAAAGAAGTGCCGTCATATTCAGCTAAAACTTCCCACACTTCAGTTTTTGCCTGTTGATACTTGAAACAAAACATACTATAATGCCAACACTAACGTGGCCTATGCTCAGTGGGCTCAGTATAATCATTGACACCCATCACTCCAATTTTCATTGTCAGTCGCTTTAATTTCCATAGCAGATATGTGACATATGGTGCTAACTAGTGGCTGATTACTAATTACCAGATAGAACAAAAGGCATTAATGTTTGGTTAATTGTTAAATGCTTGTGAACAATTCCTTCAAAACAGTTGATTTTATCCTCAATACAATCCACAGTTCTGTACTACCGGAATACATTTTAAAATAGGAATACTTATCTCTTCAAATGCAATTGGCTTTGGTAAGCAGAGACAGGGTTTCTTACTACTGTAGAGTTAATATTCCTAATTGAGTTACATTTATTTTTTTATCTTAAAAAACAATAAGGAACATATTGTGAACTTAAAGTAATTCCATCAGGATTCATAGGCGTTACTTTTCTTGGGTGTGAATATTTGGAGTTTGTAACAAAAAAGTTTTCCTAAAATATGCTTGCTTCATCATAAGGATTTGTGAATTATGCACTTATGGATATGATCTGAAACATATACAAAAAGCAAAAAATAATAATTTGGTTTTAATGAGTTTCCCTTACCCCTTTTGATCAGGACAATTGATGGAAGTGGATATATGGTGGAAAACAGACAAAATAATACGTTTTGTTAAAACATCATTTCCTCCTCCTCTCACACCTCACACTGGCTTCCACTGTGATGGGTTTGCTGCCATGCCTGACACGCAGCCTGACATGCAGCCCACCCAGGGGCAGCTCCTTCCCCTGCTTCAGACTTCCTGTTAAAACTACAGGAAAGTTATTTGCTCTCTCTGCTTCAGTTCCCCATCTATAAATTGAAAAGAATACTATTTCTAGGAGTATGATAAAGAAAATACTTTTCATTATAGACTGGGAAGTGCTTAGATGTAAAGGTACTGATATAAGTACCTTAGGTAGATAAGTATCTGGGGTATAATACAGGCAGATAACAAATAGCTTAATCCAGCTCTTTATCAAGGTAGTCAGCAACTTTTACCGAAGCAGGTTGTTGGACACAGGAGAAACCACTTGAGGCTCAGAGTGGAATCTATTATAGAGGTCTGAACTCTACATTAAGGACTGCTCAAAATAGTGAAGTGCTATTAGTCCCAATTTAGAGATGAGCAATCTGTGTTAAGAAATCTCAGGAGTGCTGCTGCTGCTGCTGCCTCTCCTGAAGACCAGGGTGTGCAGGTTGGCAGCCCCAGCTGACACAGAACCGAAAGCAGCATGGTCATCAGCCACGTGTGGATCCTGGAGTTTCTGTGCTCCCTGCAGGGCCTTCAGAGTTAGCAGAAATTAAATGCTGATACATTCAAACAAGTGACAGAATGTGGTTTTGCACAAATCCAGTATTAGTTTTGAATGCAAGCTCCGAGCGTGCAAAAAATGAGTATCAGGCCTCTAGAATGTACTCTCCAACAACTATGAAATTTCAGCATCATGTTTTTTTCATGCATTCAAATGGGATCTGTCTCCCTACGCCTACTCCACATCATCTGACTGGACTGCCTGCTGGGAAGTAACAGTACCATAGCAGTTCTCACTGGGAGATCACTCAGTCACACCGTTTACAGCTACATAGACTGTAAATTTCCTAGGGAGACTATAAAAGGGTGACCGTAAAAAAAAATATGCTGATTGTTTGGTAGATTTGTTGTTAACTTGCGGTGTTCTTTTCTATTTAGTAAATGTTTCAGTAGAATACCAAGGGTATTATAAGTAATACCCCTTCAGAAAACAAAGTTGTTTGTCATGAGAAGGTGCATTTTTCAAGGGTTCCTCTCTGCCATTCTCTTCTTCTCCAGACTCCTAAAGGAAAGCATAGCTGCCTTTAGGTTTTAAGACCACATTGTTACTACTAGCTGATGGTGTCTGTCAGCAGTAAATCAATTTTTACAGGTATGATTTGCAGCTTTTTTTGATTTGAAGTTCCTTGTATTTTGCCAACTATATGGCATTTTGCAGACCATATTACATTTTAATGCCTTCACTGTATATGTCATTAGCTCAGTTGTTTATTCCTAAAAGTTATTTTGAGGTCCAAACCAGACTAAACTGAGAACTACATTAGTCTTTTCAATTTGTGTGTCTGAAGTGCACCAGAATTCAGAGAAGAGAAAGTAAATGAAAAATGTGTTAACTAACAAGAGATCAAACAGCTGTAAAAACAATGTTTTATAATCTCCCATTTAACATGCACAAATCTCTCACAGAGAAAATCACAGAGAAAATTTCCTAGATTCACTTAATAGGAGCTAAGAAATGTGCAGAAATGACTTAAAATGAGTGAAAATCATATATCACTGTTTAAGCTGCCATTAGCCAAATAGCATTTTGCTAATGACTTCTACTTTCAGACTACAAATCAGACTTGTTTGAGTAGCTAAATTGCTCCTGCTCTTATCCATCATGAGCAGATAGCAAAGTAACCTGCAAGATACTGCTTCTGGGTGGGAAGGAGGAGGAGAAGTAGTTTCTTCAGTGGATGAAGAAACTCTTGAAATTTTTTTCCAGCATATTAGAGGGGAAATTATTTTGCAGTTTAAGGAACTTTGATCCCAGAAGCTTGAATGTAGCAGTATGAGTGGAACGCATTTCATAGGTACTCTAGCCTGATATTCAGGTCTCCAGCTTAAAGACACTATTTCCAAGATACAGATTAAAAAGTGCCATTGTATAAATACAAATTATTATCATTGCTCTATGTTTATACAAGTACTGCGAACTCAAACAGAATAGGAGGAATGGAAGACAGGCAAAATGTTCTTCAGTTAGTGTTACAATCAAATGTGAAATGAAAATCTACATATTATTACCTACTTTTTCTGATCAATCCATTGATTGTTTAAACTAATGTCAGTAAAATAGGAGTTACCTCTGTCATACCTATGCCAACTTGCATTTGGTTAACCTCTGTAAATTTTTGGTCATGAGCTTACTGACTTTTGTGATTCCAAAATTTGTATCTTAAGTTTCTTTTGCATGTTTAGGATATTCGTAGCCTGCTAAGAACAGCTTTGCAAATTCTCTTGGGGAAGCAGCAGGAACAAAACATTTTTTTTTTTTCTATTGTTAAGAAAAACGCTAAGACAATCTCTCCTATGTCTGAGTTTCTATAAGCAAACACAGGAAAGTTGGCACTTTTGAACTGAAACAACCATTTAAAAAAAATACAATTATTAATAAAATTTTTCCTTGGATAGCAATCTTTTGTTAATATATAGATTTCAATAAGATTTTAGCTCTTGCTTCTATCAAATAATTAACGCTTCTTATTTTCAAAAGGAGCTATTTAATTTTCAAGAGGCCTATTAAGAATTATATTTTTCCTCATTAGGTATAATTGAGGGATATGACATAGGTATAATTGAGGGATATGACATTTTGTTCAAGATAAACTTTTTAGTCTTAATTAGTCAAACAATGCAATGTTTCAAGCTTCTGCTGAAACTTAGTGTGGCATTACTTACAATTCTTATAAACTAAAAATAAATAGGGAAAACAAGAAGTAAACTGGCAAAATGATCAGATAAAACAATAGTTTTACCTTCCGAGAACTGAAGTTCCACAGCCTGAAAATGAGAGTGCAGTCTTACAAGTATGTATGCATATGTTTAATTTTAAAGCTGTATTATTAAACTGTTCATAGAATCAGGAGCCAGTGTAAAACACATTTGAACCAACTGATGACAAAAGAATTGTGTCAAATATAATTGAGATCAGAACTGGTGTTCCAGATCTGTGATTTGTATGTGTTAGTGAATGTAAAACATGAGACCTGAAATCTCCTGAAAGAATGATTAATGGTTTAGAAATGTTCCCATGAAGCAATATTCTGAAAGCATGCAAAATGTGCAGTTTCTCTCACTTTTGACACCAAGCCAGATAAAACTCATTGGTTTTGATGGCATTTCACTTTGCAATTTTAAGTTTTCTTGAACTCAAAACCTCATAGTCAATTTTGAGGGTGTGAGCCCACACAGGTTGAAACCCAGCTTTCTGCTCGCAGAAAGCCAGAGAAAGCAGTGCAAAGGTGTAATGCAAACCAAAAGTAGGTATGCATGAGTATATATGCATATGCAGTATGCATGAATATATATGCATATGCAGCTACATGAGAGCAAAAACCTTGATTTCAAGACATGTAATAAAGCTGCATGAGTTAAAAAAAAAAATAATAAAAAAAAGCTCTGTATTGTAATTGTTAACAAGGCAGTTGGAGTTGTTGAACACTCTGAACAGTACACTTTGAATACTCAGCAAGTCAGGAAGGTCTCAAAGGTTGTACCATGTAAAAGTCAAGTAATTAAACACTGATTACTTACTGTAAAAAAAAAAAAAAAAAAAGTGTCTGCTGGGAAAGGTTGGATTCAGAAGGTCTAATTTAACACAGAAGATTTCAGTGGAAATAGAGCCTTTAACTACATTCTGCTTGACTTCATCCACAAGAAAGGGATGAGAGAAAAGATTAAAAAAGCTATTCAGTACTTTCTTTCAGCAGTGGTGCTTTGGGAGGTGACAACAGCTACTAGTAATTCTTTCCATAATCTTTTCCCCAAAACAGCATTTAGAATCCTCTTCAAAATTTGGCTGCGGATCTATGGCTTCATTATTTTTACAAAATACAAAGCCACCTCCCTTCTGTGCTCTTGGCTACAGATTAAATGTTTTGGTTCCCCAGAAACATCTCATTTTAAAAAAGCCATTGCAAACCCAGGGAAGCCTGCTTCACTTGATGCTATTACCTCCTCACATATTAGAAAAAGCCTGCCCTTTCTCTGTGCTTCTCCCTTCAGCATCTCCAAAGGCTCAGTCATATTTTTGTGGCTGGGTTGTCTCTGCAGTGTGCCAAGAGAAAGAAAAGACCACAAGCTTCACTGGCCACTGAAACTATTTTCTTTGCTATGAACCATCACTCCCTCCTCCTGCCACCTCTGGCACAATAGTCCTCTTCATAGTTTGGGCACAATTAAGGATTAACTATTAAAAGCTCTTGTATTTCATCACACCATTAGGGAGCTGGTCTTGTAAAATATTGTGGATTCTTCTTTCCTCACAAACATACAGAGAAATTATTTTCTCTGTAGAAAATTATCTCCTCCAAGCATCTCAAACACTTATGCATTAATATCGTTTGTTGGAGATAGCAGAATGAAGGCCACATTTGCAACACACAGCAAGTTGATTGCTTACATCAATTGTTGTGATGGGGGAAAAAGTGCTTCATTTTCTTGGCACAGAGTATTGGCTGAGTTTATTCACACCTACTGAAATACAAACAGGCTTATGTTTATATTAGGTACTTTGGGGAAAACATCCTGCAGCCACAACTCTGGAGTGCTTCAGGAATTTTAAATACAGCCATGATATTATAATCTAGCTAAACACACTTTTCTATTCACTCTTCCTTTTGCAATCACATTTCACACGTGGATTGTACTCTCCAAAGGTTAAAATCCAGAGAGAAAATGCAGTATTTTACAAATTGATGCTCATTCCCCCACACCCTTCATGTTCATTAAATTTCCTAGGGTTCACTCTCCATATAAGGCACTCAGGAGGTGAACATTAATTGGGGAACACAAGAATTCATTTTTTGAATTGTGTTATATTTTGACAATTTAAATTAAATTGTTTTGGGGGAGAACAGTCTCCTCCCAGCCTTTATCATGGAGTTCCCCTATGGTTTCTTACCACCATCTCACCTCCATCTCATCCCAATCCTTTCCCCATTACCTGCTTTTCTGTTTGAATGGCAGGATCTTCAGCGCAGGGAGGATTTGTACAGTACCTGGCCTAAAGAGACTCATTTAAAATGTCGATTCTAGATATTATTTTTTTCTTTCAAGCTGCAAAAACAAACAAACAAACAAACAAAACAACAGTTAATAGATTTCATAATCTTATAAGTGAACATATTCCTAGGTGTGTTTACTGCAGTAAGTGGAGACTTTTTGTAAAGTGCTGAAGGACTATCAATATACGCTGAGACCTGACTGGTATGTACTGGACTCAAGTGGTCAATATGTTATTGAGGAAAGAATTCCAATCTTGACAGAAACCTGTAAGAAAAGAGACCATATAGGATCAGGCAAATTGTGCCAGGATTGAGAGGAGGAGAAATGCAGAGTGACATGCTCAGCTGTACATAAGGAGCAGTTAGCCAGAGCCCAGAGAAATTGCTGAAATAAATACAAGTAAAAGAAATTTGTTGAGACTAGTGTATATTTTAACTTCTACTCTGAATGTTTTCAAATATAAAGATACAGCTTTAATCAGCGTGACAGTTTCAGTCAAATTTTTTATCTTTTGAAAAATATTTTCCAAGCTAATCAGTCTTCAAGAGGGTAGAGGAAGGGAAGGCCAGACCAGGGAAGAGGACAGATACCTGCACTCAGGCTTTACTTCATTCAGTCCATTCCTAGACAGAAAACTCACTAAAGTGCTTCCTTAATTCCTCTGGTCTAAAGGTTCTCATCAGCTCTTCGGGCTTTATCTGGACCCTGACACTGACCTAAAATTTCTGCCTCAGTTTCCAAACTGTTTTGAAGATTTTTAGTAACTATAAAACACTTCACTTCAAACACATGATCTGGGGAAACTTACCATAGGTCTATTTCCCTAACATGTAAGTGAAATATATGAATTAGCATGGTATCAGTTTAAGTTTATATATGCATATGTATATATACATATATATATAAGAAAATTCATATACATTCTTCAGAGCAAACAAGATTTATCCTCTTTTGTAAAATAGATTTTCTTATCTACACAGGAAAACATTTTGTTTCCCTATCTTCTAATAGATTTTTGTTTTCCTCTTTTCCCCTTGTTCTTGCAAGTGCGTTTAGAAAGGCAAATCTCTCTGTAGAGGGGCAAAGGTGATGGTCAGCTGTAATATATTTAGCAAGAAATTGACAGAAAAGTGAAAGCCATGAGAGGGACTCTTGCTCTTTTAAAAAGTTTTTGCTGATCAGCTTACACTTTAGCAGCAAGTTCCCTGAGGAAGGGCAAATCCTCCCAGCCTTGCAATTAGGCAGGTGGACAGTCCCAGGGGAGCCACAGTCCTGCTCATGGAAGCCCATGTGTATATGTGCTTGTGTGTGTGCATTTTTTTCTCCCAGAAAAACATTTATTGATTCCACTTAATCCTCAAGTTGCAAAGCTGTTACATTTGAAAATTGCCAGTGGACAGCTTCATTTGCAAGCTGTGGGTTCTGAGTACCAAAAGGGCGACGAAGCTGATGAGGGGCCTGGAGAACAAGTCCTACGAGGAGCGGCTGAGGGAGCTGGGCTTGTTCAGCCTGGAGAAGAGGAGGCTCAGGGGCGACCTTATCGCTCTCTATAGGTACCTCAAGGGAGGCTGTAGCGAGGTGGGGGTGGTCTGTTCTCCCACGTGCCTGGTGACAGGATGAGGGGGAATGGGCTTAAGTTGAGCCAGGGGAGTTTTATGTTAGATGTTAGGAAGAACTTCTTTACTGAAAGGGTTGTGAGGCATTGGAACAGGCTGCCCAGGGAAGTGGTGGAGTCACCATCCCTGGAAGTCTTCAAAAGACGTTTAGATGTAGAGCTTAGGGATATGGTTTAGTGGGGACTGCTAGCGTTAGGTCAGAGGTTGGACTCGATGATCTTGAGGTCTCTTCCAACCTAGAAATTCTGTGAACTAGCCGCTCCACGCATTTATATGTGTCTTGTCCCTTAAGAAAGGAGAACTTTGCAGCATCACACTTTACAGCAATGAGGAAGAACATCAGTATTTTCCTAAAATCTCAGTCTTTACCTCTCAGGATACCTGAAATTGTATAACCATAAAATGGTTATAATCACCATGGGTACTGTAAACTGATTTTTGTGTCCAAAATGTTCTCAAACAATTCCACTGAAATAAATTGGATTACTTGGGCGAATAACTTCTCTCTATGGACTTTACAGTCTCTTCCCAGGAAACAACAACTATTTTACTTTGAATTAATTGCATTTTTAATGTCTACATGACATAATTTGCAAACAGAGCCTGTTATTTAAACTGTGCCCAGTCCTGGTGGTGTGGAGTCATTAGTTCACTGAGTGAGAGGGAATGCTAGAAAAGAAGAGTGTTTGACCAAATAATCTCAGGAGGTACATACCCACCACTGCTAGTGCAATGGTTGGCTTCAATAAAACAAATGATGAACATAGTGACAAGAATACAGAAAAAACTTTCAGAGCTTTCCATGAGACATTTTTCATAAGGCTTTTGATCTTTCTTGAAGATGGTAGACAAACTACAGACCTCTTTCCTGAAAAAGCTCATTTGTTTTCACAGAGACCTTGGAAATCTCTGGCTTTGCAAAGTTGGGAGCGGTAGTGCTAATGACTTGTCTGGGAAGTTTTAAACTCAGTGGTTAGGCTGCAAATTATTAAAAATAAAAATAAACCAACAGTGGCCAGTGGACAGCAGCTTTTCAAATACAGTGGAGCTGAAGTAATTATATAAATAGTGAGAAATATAAGCAGGTGTTTCATATTGATTAAGCTTCTCTGATTCTGTAACAACAGTAATTTTTGTAGATGAATTTAGAGAAATAGGATAAGTAGCAGCACGAAATAACATACAGCTAACTTGGTATCTGCTATAGCAGATAACAAGCAGAACTTCATTTAGAAATACCCTGCAGAACAAAAGGTAGAACAATTAAACTGAAAAACAGATTTCTGTCTGAACAGTTTTACATTCTTTTGGTGCAAGCAAACCAGGAGATGACAGAATCAGCAATGGGTGTATGAATGTGAGTGAATGGACACACGCATGCATGTGTGTGAGGGTATGTGCATTTTTTTCTTTTTCTCCTTGTCCATTATTCTGGTGGAAATGGATATCATAATTTCTGTTCCTTTTTATGAAAAAATTAATTTCAGTTCTTTCCCTTGCAATATATATCAGGGTATGTGTAAACATACATACATCATCACCGTGCACTGATCACAGAGACGGGATGCATCCATGCAAGTCTTTTTTCAGGTCATTCTGGTTCCATGCTGCATAGCACAGGGCTGCAGGCAAACAGGCCTGACTCAGGTGCATGCTGTCCCAGCACTACCTGCAAGTGCATTGTCCTCCTCTGCCCACCTTTTGTGCTCAGCAGCATGGACACAAGGGACTGTTTCCATCATGCACACACACCCTGCCACAGCCACTCCCATGTTGTGCAGTGGTTTCCTCAAGGTGCCAGCAGTATTTGTGCTTTAATTTTTTCCTGTGCTTCCATTTAGTACTTCTGGCATGTAAACACTGGGCAGGTGTGGCAGTGCTTGGAGGGGCAAGTGAAGGCAGTAATTCAGCCTCAGTGAGGGCGCAGGCCGGCCAAAGCAGAGGTGGCAAGCTCTGCTGGGGTGGCTCCTAGCCTGGCACTGCAGCACAGTGGCTGTGGCTTGGCCAGCTCGACGCAGGCAGGCAGTCACTGCAGCAGATGGGGAGAGGAGGAGGCAGCCAAAAGACAAGATGTGTATAAATGCTGCTGCTGAAATGTACCTCTCATCTGAATTCTGAAATGTTGATCTCTTTCTCTTAGTCTTATAGCCCGATAGATGTAAACGGCACAAATGGTTTGTATCTGTAGAAATTAATACTCCAGAAGTAATTCCATTTTTATATTGATACAAAGTAAGCTTTTGATTTATCAGAAATTAGCAGGTTCTAGAAAGATCTACAGGCAGTTGGTGTTATATACCATATATTAAAGTCGTAACATGCCAGACTTCAGAAAGAGTGAAGGTATAAAATAAAATAGGACTTAAAAACAAAACAAAACAAAACAAAACAAAACAAAACAAAACAACTATTGGTATTTAAGAGAATTGTGCTCTTG
The DNA here is from genome assembly GCF_964211825.1 of Aythya ferina. Lineage (NCBI taxonomy): Eukaryota > Metazoa > Chordata > Aves > Anseriformes > Anatidae > Aythya > Aythya ferina. The sequence goes on from NC_140304.1 coordinate 20,246,841, forward strand.
CAACATTAATTCTGGGGAATCTTGGGGAATCGGTGGGGATGACAAACTCCCAACTGACCCTGAATGTGCTACTCCACCTGGATCCCTACAAGTCCATGGGTCCGGATGGGATTCATCCCCAGGTGCTGAAAGAGCTGGCGGACGTCATCGCGGAACCTCTTTCAACTATTTTTCAACGATCCTGGGAATTTGGAGAGGTCCCGGTAGACTGGAAGCTGGTAAATGTTGTGCCGATTTTCAAGAAGGGTCAGAAAGAAGACCCTAGCAATTACAGGCCTGTCAGTCTCACGTCAGTGCCTGGTAAAATCATGGAGAAGTTGGTTCTTGAACTTATTGAGGCGCACCTGGGGGACAAAGCAGTCATTGGTCCCAGCCAGCATGGGTTTGTGAAGGGTAGGTCCTGCCTAACTAACCTGATTTCCTTTTATGATAAGATCACCCATATGGTGGACCAAGGGAAACCAGCTGATGTGATTTTTTTGGACTTCAGCAAGGCTTTTGACACGGTTTCCCATAGGATCCTACTGGACAAAATGTCCACCATACAGCTAAATAAAAACATCATACGATGGGTGAGCAATTGGCTAACGGGCAGGGCCCAAAGGGTTATGGTAAATGGGGCTGCGTCAGGCTGGCGGGCGGTCACCAGTGGGGTCCCTCAAGGCTCCATTTTAGGGCCGGTACTTTTCAATATTTTTATAAACGATCTGGATGTAGGAATAGAAGGTATTTTGAGCAAGTTTGCTGATGACACCAAACTTGGAGGAGTTGTGGACTCAAATGAGGGCGTAAAGGCCTTGCAGAGGGATCTGGACAGGTTGGAGAGCTGGGCGATCACCAACCGCATGAAGTTCAATAAGAGCAAGTGCCGGGTCCTGCACCTGGGATGGGGAAACCCTGGCTGCATGTACAGACTGGGCGATGAGACGCTGGAGAGCAGCCTAGAAGAGAGGGATCTGGGGGTCGTGGTAGACAGCAAGTTGAATATGAGCCAGCAGTGTGCCCTGGCAGCCAGGAGGGCCAACCGTGTCCTGGGGTGCATCAAGCACGGCATCGCTAGTAGGTCAAGGGAGGTGATTGTCCCGCTCTACTCTGCGCTGGTGCGGCCTCACCTCGAGTACTGTGTGCAGTTCTGGGCACCACAGTATAAAAAGGACATGAAACTGTTGGAGAGTGTCCAGAGGAGGGCTACGAAGATGGTGAAAGGCCTTGAGGGGAAGACGTACGAGGAACGGCTGAGGTCACTGGGCCTGTTCAGCCTGGAGAAGAGGAGGCTGAGGGGAGACCTCATCACAGTCTACAACTTCCTCGTAAGGGGGTGTCGAGAGGCAGGAGACCTTTTCTCCATTAACACTAGTGACAGGACCCACGGGAACGGGGTTAAGCTGAGGCAGGGGAAATTTAGGCTTGACGTCAGGAGGGGGTTCTTCACAGAGAGGGTGGTTGCACACTGGAACAGGCTCCCCAGGGAAGTGGTCACTGCACCGAGCCTGTCTGAATTTAAGAAGAGATTGGACTGTGCACTTAGTCACATGGTCTGAACTTTTGGGTAGACCTGTGCGGTGTCAAGAGTTGGACTTGATGATCCTTAAGGGTCCCTTCCAACTCAGGATATTCTATGATTCTATGATTCTATGAACGCGGTCTATAATTGATAGAAATACAAATGGCAAATATTTAATGTCATGATATGAACTATTGACAAGCTTTATGCTTAAAAGCTTTCTGTCACCTCTACTGAAAAAGCTGAGGGAAAGAAGAAATAGAAAGCAGTTGGGTCTCTGCTTTCTCTCTGAGGATAACTGAAGGCATGAAAAAGAAAAATCTCTGATGAGGGTCAAAAGAGTAGAACTGTTTATTTGAGAAAAAAAAAAAAAAAAAAAAAAGATAAATGCAAAGAGGCCAGATAAAACTTTATAAAATAATATATGGCATAGAGAGCACAGAGTGGAATATTCAACACCAGCTTTCTCGTATTACACAGACAAAGGGATATTCACTTAAAAGATGAAACTTAAAGATGAAGAGTAGAAATATTTGTCTCCACAATGAAGAATTATTATACCATGGAACTCTTTGCCAAAAAGCAGTGTTGCTTTTAGGAGGATTAAATACAAATAAAATAAAATTAAATTAAAAAATCACATGAATGGTGAGAAGGTCCAAAGTGGTAGTGCTGAGTTGGAAATCAGAAAATCAGATGAAAATCTTCTTGCTAACTTGTTGCATTGGAGGGCAAAGTGCAAGAGAAAAACTCTTTCTTTTGGGTAAAAAATAAAAATAAACAGCAGACACTTGCCACTGCCATACAAAACCTACAGGAGTGAGCAAGATACCAGTTGGATTAAACATATTAGTTCTGTAACAATGAGCAGAAAAAAATAAAGATAGAAATCACTTTATTAGTTAGAAGTGTTTTCACTTTTAAGCAATAAAGAAGTATTAAAAAGAAAAGGAGGTATTGTTTCATTTAGCTGTTGTTACAAAGGCTCAAGTGGTACTGTAACAGTGGAAAAAAAATCAAGATGAGTACCATAGTTTCACACTTAGACTTAGGCAGTGTTTCATGAAATGGCATGCTTGCCAAAAATTATAAGTGGTAGTGCTGGTGGTGAGGAGTAAGAAGAAGGTGGTGGCTGGGAGGTGATGTCTGAGCTCTAAGCAATCCCCACATTTACTGTAATTAATGGTACAAGTCAAAGACTCACTCCATCATCAAACTCCCATGGAGAAGCATCATGACTACAGCTGCTTAGGTACTAAGGAGAAAATACCCAAACCAGACATCTGAGATGGGGGTTTAGCAGGTTTAATTACTGAAACTTAAATAACATGTGGAAATCAAGAATAAGAGATATATTTTGAAGATTTCATATTCTTTTTCCAAACAGTTTATTTAAATTATAAAATAATTTCTTCAATAAAGATAATTGCAAGCTATTAACTGTTGGCTGAATGCAGCCCCCCTCCTCACCCTGGTGAGAGCTGTTGTGTGTCTATCTTATGCTGCACATCTGCCTTTCATCTCAGCAGATTTTGACTTTGTATGACATTACAACACAGAGGTGAGTACAGATACTGATACAGTTTTGGATTATCATACAACCTGTCTTGTACCCATGGCACCAACTTGAAAGGTACCTGGAGTCTGGATGACAGAGATGATAAAGCAGAAGGAAGGATCTGAAATATATGTTCACTGGTGAGTTAAGGAGGATGTTAGATCTTGCTGCAGGCCTGTAAGCACTGTATGTGAGAGCAGCCGATGCGCCAAGGTTACCTGCTGGAGCTGCAGCTGTGTGGCCTGGTTCCTTGCCGTGTTGTCTCCCTGTTAGTGTGGGACTGCTGCTGCTGCTGACAGCTCATCGATGCCTCTCTTTTTATCTGGAGTTCATCAAGCCCTCACAGCTGCTTTCACAGTATGTTCAAATTTCAAATGTTGTATGTAACTCTAGAGCCATGATCACACACTAGTATGCTAATAGGATTAGCATTGCAGTTCTGGGGGAAGAAAATTTTGTCTTTGGATAAGAGGTTTTTTTCTACTTTGAAGATTTTGAGCTCTGTACCCCAACACTATTGTTGCTGGGTGTGGGGGAAGTCTTTCTTTCTTGCTCTCCTTCTCTCTCTGTTTGTATGCTGTCCAATGCTGTTTCAAGACCTCGCTTCCATTTATTTCACAACTTTGCCAAGTGATGTTATGGTATTATCCTTCCACTGGTTTGTGGGGAAGCTAAGTGGGAACTTGAGTTCAGGAGATGTTCCAGTAAATTGAGAGGGTGCTTGTGGCTACTCCACTTTCAGAGGTGCTAGTTGTTAGATTTATTTTATATATGCATATATATTTTGCTATACATATTGCTATGCTGTACAGAATTGCTATAATTTGGAAAAAAACATACCTAGTGGCACCTGTGTACTAGGGAGGTATAACTAATAATTTTCCTGGCTGTCTTGCAGTGGTATTTTGCCAGAATTTCTTTCAGTGAAAGCCAAGATTGTCATCTTTTTCTTTGTCCCTGCATTCAGGGAACCGTGACTGTGGGATCCAAAGGACCTCTGTTCTTTAGGCTCTTTTTGTGCATGCTTAGTGGAGAAACTTGCCAATTTAATTCTGCTGGATGCTTCTTTACTCCCAGATGGGAAAGAGGTTCAAAAAATGTGTTGATTCCCAGCTCAGGTCAAGGAACATGCTGGTCATTGGTCTGAAAGTAAGACTCATGCAATACTGAAATAATGAACAATGTCCTCTGTTGTGTCTGACAGCAGTAAGATATTACATTTTTCAGAATCACCAATTTAAAATATATTATCAAGAAATAAAAAAGTAAAAATCACCTATAAATAATCACCTATAAATGTTTATTGCATAAAAAGTTGAAAAGAGAGTTGGAGAGTTGGGGAGCTCTGACAACTGTTTAAAATAGCTTTTTATCCTTTGATAATATAGCAGAGGCAAATGTGAAGGTATGGACAAAATACCCTTTCTTAAGCAATATTTCTTCTAGCACAAAAAAAAAAATGGGATAGGAGAAACAGAAAATAATAAAAAGTTAGTTTAGTTTTGAATGAATCCAAGTGAACATAGTGAACATAATGACATATCATGCCAGTCACTGTTTAGGCAAAGATTTCTCTCAAGGTTATATAACTGCTGTCTGTAACTAGGAAACCATCATCTGGCTTGGTCTTCTGCGGTTTCCCAGTCAGCCTGTCAGATCCTTGCCACAGCCTCACTTACAGCACCAATATTATTTTGAAACATTTAGTGGTTCAAAGGGTAGTTCATAGGTACAAGAAAAAATGTTCAAACTGCAGAAATACTCTAAGTGAGATGACAATGTACTATTTATTGTTTAGCAAGCAAACAGTGGAAGGAACAAATAAGTACCAGAACAGATAGCTGTAAACAGAACACTTTAAAGCAGTCTAACAATGTCTTATATTAAATCATCCATTAACTTTCATCCAGACGAGATGATGCTCTGTATCGGAGGACTGCATGAAACGATACATTGGAAGACTCAGGTGAGTTTGTGATTTCTCTGAGTTTCATGATTGAGAAAGTAATTCTAAAATAATCTCGTATAGAAAACAATAAAATTCTACTAGGCTTCTACATATGTGTGTGTATATATATATATATATATACACACTATATATATATATATATATATATATGTACATGACTTTCAGAGACAGGGAAAATTTGCTAAACTGATCTGACCCATCTCCTATTATCCTGTTATTTTTCAACAACTTTCCAAGCTTGCCAATATAATGTTCATATTATTCAATATGATTCTACCTTCATTTATGGCTTTCTGGTAGATTTGCACTCCACTTTAAATGAGCTCTTCGTAAGAGACAGACTCAAAAGGATTATATTTATGCACACAAGGCTTGAAATAAGACATATCCTAACCTTTAATTATGAATCACTGCCATGGTTTCTGAAAAGCAGCTGAAATCCTAGTGATGTTTTAAGAAGGTAAAATCCTGAGGTTTATTTAAGAGGGTTCTGTTACTTTAAATGTCATATGCTGAAAGCCCTTGTTAATAAAGACTGGCACAGGTCACACTGTCAAGGATAAACAATCATTCCTAAATCCTTTGTTTCAGGCTACAGTGAAACCTAATCCCCATGGTGTTCTTGCCTGGCCATGCATGCATGTAGATATGCACCACTTTTATAGTACTAGTGCTTTCTTTCAAGCACGTTGCTCCTGACTGCAAGGCATTTGATTTCTGGTAATTAATCAGCTCATCATACATGCTGTGTTTCTCCCTCAGGCCCAACTCAAGTTAGTGATCCAAATCTGGCCCCAGGAAAAAAGAAACCATTTATGTTCTTAGTGCACAGAATGAAACCCTGATAAACAGTGCTTGGCTAAACATTGAATTCAGATGGCATTATTTTTTTACAGGCTATAAGTCTAGTTTTTATTTATTTATTTTTCCCAAGCTGTAAGTCTGTATTTTTTTTTTCTTTGTAAGCTCTATTTCTCCTGTTTGTCCCTTTAGAATGGCAAAAAATAAAAATAAATAAATAAACAAAATGAACTACCAAGTGTGCCCCTAAATGAGACATCAAGATTTACTGGATTATTTCTGAGGTTTTGTGCTTCAGCATATGAACTCATTGCCTGAAACCTTTGTGTTCATTTTTAAACAACACTTTGTCACATGTTTATCCGTCATCCTTTATCTTTGTGTTCTTTCATGTTTGGCTTGTCTGCATAATAACCTTGTTACTGCTAATTTTATCAGATCCAGAAAACAACTTCAGCTCGTGTTGGTAATTCTTCATGCCTAGAGATGTGGCAACTCTCATTCTTTTCAATTATGTACCAGTTGGCCTTAACTGCTGTTTGAGGAGTCATGCATTGTTACTAAGGATCCACAAGAGCATTAGAAAACTTAGCAGGCGAGCTCTCACTTTTTATTTCTTCTGATTAAAATAATAACCTGTATGCCCACAAAGACATCATGCTCAGCTAGCAAAGGCTACTGGCTCCCGCCTCTCCGTCAGCTCATGGATTGTGGTACTGCTTCTTGTTCTGCTAATGCATAAGGATTTTGAGTACTTGCTTCCTGCAGTGATGAGACATACAGTGCTGCCAGCATTATTTCTAGGCTATATCTTTCTGGCACAAATTAAGCTCTTTATGCCAGTTCTTTTCCCTATGGCAAAGGCAAGAAACCGAACAGAATTATTTCACCTAATAGCTCCTTGCCTCACAGGGCTGTTGTGAGACTTAATTAATTAATGTTTGTAAAGTGCTTTGAGAGCCTGGGATAAAAAGGTGCTATATAAGCATTGATACAAGTACAAAATATTATTATTAATTCCTGGCCTGATAGAAAGCTACTGAATGAATGGACAGCTAAACTGTATTCTCCAGTGCAAAAGTGGATATTGTCCACCACAAGCAGGAGCATCACAGTGCATTTTTGTTTGTAAAATCTTTTGTGTAGAGGTGTCTTTAAGTCATGGGTCAAGTTGACTCAGATTTTTTTTTTTTTAAAACAGGAAAAAAAGAAGTCTTTTGAGCACTACTACTGTGTTGTTTTTAATTTCTCTGTCTTTTCTTGTTCTAAGCATACCATCCAGATAAGGAAAATAAACCACACTGGGCTGCAGATTAAGTCAAATATCAAAATCATTGCATGCTGACCATGAAAACTCACTCATGCTGAATATTTGTGGGTTATCAGGATCAAAGAGCACTTCAATATTTATCAAAAAGCATAGCCCACCGTGGTTTAGTCTTCATTAACCTGGTGTGTATTTGAAGAACTCAACACAGCTAATGCAGTCCAAGCTAAAGCTGACATTTTTTGACTTAGGAAAACATTTATCCTCTTGAAGAGATATGTATCAGTTTGTAAATGTTGTGAAAGGGCAGAATAACATACGGCTCACATATGCTATTGGGTTTTCTGAATGCAATAAGCTTTACGGAACTGAATTATGCTTTGTACATAGAGTCAAGAATGAACTTGTCATTTCTGTAATACCAGTAAAGCTTATTTCACATATAATGGGACATCCTGCTGTGCATAGATGATACAATTTTTCTAGTTGGATTTAAAAATATTCAAATGAAAAAGAGGCTAAATTAGTCTGTGAAAGCTTGGCTATGTGTGATACGAAGGGTGCTCAACCAGCTGTAGGGAGTTTGTGAAATACATGGTATTACTTCCTCTGCTACTTTAGGCTGATTGGGTTTCATGTCTGAACAAGACCTTGAGGAGTTTAACTCATGTAAAAGACTCTTCCCCCTTATATAGCAAGGAATATGGATCGCGATGGTTGTTCATTTTGATTCCCTGACAATGCCGTTAGCCTTTTCAGTCTGTTCTTACTGTGCAACTAATGTTCACATCCATGATGTTGTTAGAAAAAGATCATTTACAAACTCATCATGCTAAAACAGTAAATTAGTGGTTCAAAAATAAAATAAAAAAAAGTATTGATGCATACTGATGACATATTTTATATATACAGAATAGGGACAGAAAATGAAATGGACTATTATGGACTATTTAGTAGATAAGGAATTGGCTGGATGGCTGCATCCAGAGAGTTGTGGTTAATGGTTCAATGTCCAGGTGGAGGCTGGTGATGAGTGGTGCTCTCAGAAATCTGTCCTGGGATCAGTGCTGTTAAATATCTTTATTATCTTTACCAATGACATACAGTGATTGAGTGCACCCTCAGGAAGTTTGCAGATGACACCAAGCTGAGTGGTACAGTTGACACAACAGAAGGGAGGGAAGCCATCCAAAGAGACCTGGGCAAGCTTGAGAAGTGGGCCCAAAGGGAATGTAATGAGGTTCAACAAGGCCAAGTGCAAAGTGCTGCACCTGGGTTGGGGCAATCCCAGACATGAGGACAGACTGGGAGAAGAACTCATTAGGAGCATCCCTATGGAGAAGGACTTGGTAGGTTCTGGTGGATGAAAAACTCTATCAGATCAGAGAGATGGAGAACTTCGCCTTTCCTTTTGAATAAAGACAGAGAGCTGGGTATGTCAGCCTAGAGAAGAGAAGGCTGTGGGGAGACTTTACTGCAGCCTTTCAGTGCTTAAACAGGGCTTATAAAAAGTGGGATACTGGAAACGTTCAAGGCCAGTCTGGATGTGGCTTTGGGTAGCCTCATCTAGTGGGAGGTGTCCCTGCCCATGGCAGGGGATTGGAATTAGATGACCTTTAGGGTCTCTTCCAACCCAAGCCATTCTATGATTCTGTGATTCTATGATTCTATCATTATGGCACAGGAACAAGACTGCTCATTCAGCTTTTCATTTCTTCCCATAACTCAAGCAAGTCATTTAATTTCTCCAGTCTTCAACAAAGTGTTGTGAATCTTTTCCTTTTTATGTGTATGAAATAGCAAGAAGTGATCAAAGGGGAGTTCGTGTGTGTGACTAAGAGGATCATGAGTGTCAGAAGGAATAAAGTGAAATCGGGACTTTGTTGCTTAAAGAAAAATAAAGGTCAAATGCCAGTCTGCAGCTGCTGGTGTTCAAGCCAGGGAGGTGTTTCAGACAAAGGGGAGTTGGGCACTGTTTACTGCTGATTTTCTCCGCATTTGTTTGTGAATATCCAGAAAAAAATCTTCTCACATATAAAGTCTCATGGCATAAGAAAACTGGTGACAACTGTGGACATCCATTCAGTGCTGATCTCTGAGTGGAAGATGTATGTCTTCCTAGTGTATCTTGGGAGTTAAAGTGAAACAGAATAGGATCCAGAATTGGTAACTGATGCCTTCACTAGCTCTTTACTGGCTGTTGAATCTCATAATTATTGCACTCTGGTGCTGCTTCTTCAACTGGGATAGTAAGGAGATAAACACCAATATTTGTAGTGCACAGTGATCACAGGTGGAAAGCAAAGCATTGCTGTTTACCATTTAAGCATACTTTATAAGTCATATGCTTGAGTGCTGGTTTTTGCATTTCATTTCCTTGTGGCTGAGGTTGTACTCTCAAATTCTAACAGGTGGCAGTTCAACCAGACACTGCCAGTAATCTGCAGCCTGTGCAGATTTCCACATTTCCACTAAAGCCAGGTTCTGGGGAGCTGCATAACACTGTCATTCTATAGTGCTTGCATAGCCTCTGTCTGCAGTAACAAGCTGGCAGCATACGCAAGTTGCACTAGACTGGTTTGTGCCACAACAGTCAGTCAGGTGCTGGGGCAATACGGCAGTCACAGCTCCTCATCCATAGGCTTCCTGCTGTAAAATCATCTGATAGCAGCAAGTGGGCTGGGGCACGTGGAAGATGGGAAAGCTCCGAATTTCTAAGAATCATTGAGGAACAAGTCAGAGTGCTGGTTGGAGGCTGATCTGAAAGAAAAAGCACAACAAAACAACAAAACAAAACAAACAAACAAAAACCCTGAGCATTTTGCACCACCTGCAATAGAAGCCTGTCAAGGGAAGAAGAGTGAATATCTGGATCAGCCTTCATTTAAATGCAAATGAGAAGGAAAATACCAGCTGCAATGGGAACAGAACAGTGGCCTCTGAACGTTCAGTGGTTCAGTTTGAATACCTCTCTTGTAACATCAGTGACTTACTTTCCAAAGGACCTGTGCACCTGTAGTATTTATTGTTCTCTATTGTTTGAATTGTTTATTCCTTCTAAAAAATATTTTATAGTTTGATGTAAATATGGTTCTTTGTACAGAGTTAAAAGACAAAAGGAAAAATGTGACAAAAACTTTTGGGAGAAAGGAAAATACTGGAACATTTTAGACCTTTGGTTTATTCAGGTTTTGAAATAGGGTTCAGCTGGGTTTTAGCTACCACATTAGTTCCTCCATCTCCACAAAAGAAACTGGAAATCTAAGAAGCTTCCTGAGCTAATCAAGCAGAGGAGAAAGCACAACCAGAATCTTATCTGAGTTTTCCCTCTGGCTTTTCCACCATACCATCTCTTTACTCCATAAACTTCCAGTAAGTTTAAAGGCTCTCTGGCAGCATAAATGTAAGTGGGTTGCCTAAGATAAGGGACATTGCATGAAATGGGGAACATGAAAGCAAGCACACATCGAAACAGCCATCTGCTCAGCCTTGGAATAGGAACATTGCAGAGCTCATCTGTGCATTAGTGTTGCCATTTAATGTGGTTTCTAACAAAAAAATGTTAATAAAATTCATGGCTGTAGCTGACTCACATTATAATGTCCTTCTAGAAAAAGCCTGTACCATTGCTTTGTGAATCTGTGCACGGAATAATAATATGTGCCAGAAAGCAAACTGCAGAATCTCAGGTTTCTATTGCTGAAGATAGGTGGACTCACTGTTTACAGGTCATTTGGAAAACTCTTCTGTACTGAGAGCAAGAAACAGCCTATTTTCTTGAAGCATACTGCTATAGAAGTTGTTAGTGAACCTGGGAGCCAAGTACTCTTACTATTTAACATCATGCCAATGGAGTAGGTATTGATGAGGAGGTACAGAACAAGTATAGAATCAAAAAATCATGGAATATCCTGAGTTGGAAAGGACCAAGAAGGATCATCGAGTCCAACTCCTGGCTCCACAGAAGAGCCTATGTCTGAGAGCATTGTCCAAACACTTCTTGAACTCTGTCAGGCTTTGTGCCGTGAACACTTCCCTGGGGAGCCTGTTCCAGAACCCAACAACCCTTTCAGTGAAGAACCCTTTACTAATATCCAGCCTGAACTTGCCCTTTTTCAGCTTCATGTCATTTGTTATTTGTATCACTGGAAAATTATTAAGAAATGGGATATAAGGCCAGTGGAGTCTTAGAACACCTCATCAGCATTATCTGTTTCTACACTCAGCTATTTTGCATGATTGTACAAAATGAAGCCTTTCAACATTTGCCTTTTACCTGAGACTTCACTGACTGTATTACTTACCAGTAAAGGTAATGGTAAGCCAAGCTGATGGTGGCAAATACCAGACTGAGGGTAATTACTTACAAATAAATGCTGTGAGGCTCTTCAGAGCAACCATTGTATACAAACAATATAATTTAATAGCCTATCCTACAAATCATTGCAGTCATTTTTAAACTGTCATTCTACAGAGAAATATTGTTTCTATAGGCTGGCTCTCATTCTAAAGCCTTTAACGGATATATTTGCTAAGAGCTACTTCCATTTCATTTACATTATTAAATTAGGTTTCTCAAACAAATATTGTCAGCAGTATTGGTAAGCAGTTCCTTTTTCATTTACTGAAGATGGAGCTGTGAATTCTCTGAAGAAAAAATTAGAGTGCTTTAAGATATGCAAAATTTTGGAGGGCACGATCCACAGCATCAGCCATTTTCTTTGCTGCTGTAATGTGATATTTTTCCATAGACTTCCAGAGGGGTGTTATATTTTACATAAACAGAGAGATAAGAAACTAGAAGCCTCTAAGTACAAAATGACTGCAAGACAACATATTTCCTAGTTTACAAAATATATTTAAGATGCATTTTGTTGAAGACATTTAGAAAACAAGGTATTTAACTACAAGATGTATCAAGTGAATGTTCAAAATATATGAAGAAGTGCTGCAAAACACTAACCTGTCAGATCTGGGGGACTGATAGGCTTTGTGTGTGTCTTGCGTGTCTAAGCTTGTGACGTCTTTGATTTGACTGCCAGTGTAATTAACACACCACTGCGGGAGATGGGGGTAGTGCATCTTCCAAATCACAAAATCCTTGTTGTTGAGCCTAGGGCTGCCTCAACTGAGTGTTTCTAAACATCTCATGCTGAACTGTTTTATTTGTCATAAGTAAATAATGTGTAAAAGAGGGGTTCTGTCCTCACACTTCATTTGTAGATGAGTTCCAAATGTCAAGGATATCGGACTTGAAGAGGAAGAGTATGTTACATTGCAATGCCCAAATCTTTTTGTGTATATATGTAATATATATATTAATTTAAGCATGAATCAAAGGCTCCTTAGTGCCTGAAAATGAAACTCAGACTTCTAAGTTACTTGGGACCTTTGGAAAAATTGACTTTGGCAATTTTTATTTTTTTTTCCATTCATGTGACCCCTTCTGTGAATTCCCAGTGCTGCCATGGCCAACCACAGGAATGGGTTTGTGTGTGTCTGAAGCATTCAATCTCTGCATCTTGGATTACACAAAACAGATGAAATCACAGTCCAAATGACACTATTGCAAAACTCAACAAATTTGGATGTCACTGAAGGATGGAATTACAGGGGAAAATACCTTTACATTTTAGAGACATGCATAGATAGGCTCAAATAAAAGGAACATTGAGAAGCACTTGTCATACAGGCAGAAGGGGATTTTTTTTTTTTGAGTTTCATATATTGGTGTTTGCTACAAAACCAAGGAAGTAGGAGATCCAGGTTCACTTTCTTCCCTGTCTCAGGCAAACAGGATCTATACCTGTCATTGATCACTGGCTGTTGGACTGGATAACAACTCTTGCTGGTTTCTATTTAAATGTGCAGCACAAAACACTGTGAAAATACAGTAAGTGGGATCCACTTTTGAAATTAATGCTATCCGAGAAACAGAGTATAACAGAAAGAAAAAACAATGAGAATTGTATTTACTTGAACTATATCTTCTATTAAAATTTATCTTTTTACCCTCCCAGCAAAAAATTAGATTTATGGTAATCTGACAAACATTCATGGAACAAAACTTAAGTTTGTAGTGTGAGTACAGAGTAGATGTAACAGGGCTGAAGAAATTGCCACAAATCAATATAATACAGAATCTAAACATGCAAATAGATTAAACATGTGCCTAGTAATTAATAAGTTAAACTGAAAAGACAGACCTGAAGATTATTACTGCTTCTAAACAGTCTCCAGCATAACTAGAAATGAAGATCATTTAATCTTTTCTCTCTCCACTGTGGAGCACTGATGGCTAATCTACCGCCAATGCATTGTACTTTGCACTCTGTACTCTCACCGTACTCTGTCTGCCACATACTCAAAGTTTTTGCCACTATCTTGTTTCTCAAAAGCCGCATAGAAGTTTATACATCAGTGCAAACAATGTTTAAATGTGTCCAGCTAATCACTGAAGGTATTGTCACAGAACAGAGGAGCAATGCAGACTTACCAGATACTCTGGTAACAGTAGCGTAATCCAATCATTCATTAACATGAATTAAATCTACAATGCTGCAGGACTAAAAACTGAAAAAAAAAGAAGTTGGAAATTTGGAAGTTAAGAGGATGTGGGTTTGTTGGGAACTTTCAAAGCATTGTCCTATAGAAACCCTGCTGGACAAGGAATTTAATTTACCTAAAAATAGAGGCTTTGAAGAAGCAGATTAACATAGAGTTCAGCCTGCTGTCACGGGCTTCTGTTTTGGGACTAAAATCATAATGTAGTAGCACCTTTTCACATCATCTACTTTTATTTTTTTAATTATTTTTATTATTTTTTTATTTTTTTCCTAAAGAATGTTGTTGTATTATGTATAATTAACATGCTCTTTTGATTTATGAGGCTCCCTCATTACACACAGCCTGCAGGTTCTCCTTCTGTGCTGTCTGCTGGTTGTTGTGGGCTCCCTGAAATGCTGGCAAGCAGTTTGGGACTGAAAGACATGTTTGTGGTTAAAGAATACAAATGTCTCTTCTTATAGTCACTTGGATCCAGGTTTTGGTGTTTTAGCTGTGTCTTAAATGTGCTATATTTTTAGTCCCACCAGAACTGTGGCAGCAAATTTCATAGCATTATGCAGTGACAAAGGAACTCAACTCACTCATGCAGAGGTTACAATTCTTTTTGCAGTCATGTGCCATAGAAAGTTTTCTTTGTATCTGATATTGTCAAATCCCCTTTCAGTCATCAACTTTTTTTGAAACACAAAATTCTAATTTAGAACAAAATGACGGATGAAAATTTCACATTTTTAAGAATAAACTGTATAATTTTCATATACTGCATTTTACCTATTTTATTTAGAAGATGCATAATTGTGCCAAATTCTATTCTTCATTTTCAAAAAGAATCCAAGACTGCATTGTGCTATTACACAATACAATTAAATAAGTGATAACACCTACATTTAGTCTTTTAGATTCAAAGATGACTCTTTTGATTAGCCAGAGTTGCTGGCACTTTGTTTGTGGGTGTAGAAATATCTGTTTTAATCTGTTTCTGATTTCAATCTCCTTTTCATTGCAGTTCTTGTCACTCTAATAAACCCATTACCTTCAAAAATACCATACTTGAAATTATACAAAAAAATCATGTATGTATGCAGCCTATATGAATGGGATTAATGTTAAGCAGAAGTGTAAAGTTGTTCATGGGCTTACTTTTTAGGAAAGTAGTGATTTTCTCAATGGAAGCATATAAATACCTCTATACCCAGTCACTGTCACTGCATCTTAACACAATATGCAGTGTTAACTAGATTCATAAAACAATAACCCAATTATTGACTACAATATCTGCTTTCATGTACTTAAACTTGAATTTAGCCACTTTTTTTTTTTTTTTTTTTTTTTTTTTAAGTTTCTCTTTTTAAATGTATACTGTCTTTTTGGCTTACCTTTGTTCAGTTTATTGGACCTTATGAATACTTGAACACTGCCCCTCAGGTTATACTTCAAATGTTTATCATGTTATTAATTTAAGACTTTTCAATCTAGCATATATGCTTCAAGTGATTTCTTAATCTCTTTTCATAATCACAAACTGGAGAAAAGTTATTTTGAACAAAAAATAACCTTTCTAGATGAGTAACACATGTACCCATGCCTTATAGCTTGGAATTGCAACTTCACTTCCTGCTTGGCCTAGAAGCAATACTTGATAGTGCAGAAAGCCTATATTCATCTTTCCCAGAGATACATGAGAGATTCCTTCCATCCCGCTACAGAACACGATCTATAACATTTGACTGCAGTAACTGGTTTAACAGACTCAGCTCTTACAATCACTGGCACTGTTACTGTTAAAAGGGAGGCTCAACGCATCTCCAAAACAGAGTGGTCTAGAGCCTGACTTTGGACATGACTTATAAAGACAGATTCCAGGAAGAAAGCACTACATTACCTGACAGTGTGCTCAGGCAGTATTTCACTATTGTTGGTAGGAAAAAGAACTACCAATAATAAAAAGATTTTTTTGTGGATGACTCTCTAATGGTTACTTATAGGTTTCTCACCTATATAGTGATCTTACCTGACTTTGCACCAGACGAAAAATCACATATATTTAGAAAGTGTTAAATGTAGTGCACTAAGTGCCTAGTGTAAGACAAAATTTGCAAAACAAAGTCATACAATTTATTAATGATTATTCCAAGTATATGGAAATTACAGAAACAACACTATGAACTACTCAGCACGGTATGAATAAACAATCTAAAGGAAACTATCACAATATGAATAGTTAATAATGATAATAGCTTTAGCATAGGTATCTCCTTTCCCTGTCTTTTCACCTTATAAGCTGTTTCATAGCTCCCAACAACTTGAAACTGACCAGCTGCATGTATATAACTTTAAAGCAGTTAAATGTTTAAACTGAACTGTTATTTCTGCTAGACTCTCAGCTGTCTGGGATTCCCATTTGCAGATATTAACCCATAATTTTGATCTTGAATCCAATGTGTGCAGTCGCCTGACCTTTTTCCCAAAAAATATAGGATATATTTTTTTCCCTAGGCTTATAATTTTCCTGGAGCAAGATATCACTATTTCAACAGGAAGGCAATAAAATATTTCTGAACATTAGAAATGGCAGAGTCTCCCCTGTAATAGATTCCTATTTATTTTTAACAGAATCAATAGTTGTTTGCAAGTAATTGCATGCTGCAGTCTGTAAGTAAGGTAAGATTGAGAGTATGCAGCTGTCTAGTGATTCAGGTATAGTAATCTGATGAAGTCTGTGGCTACTTTCTTTGAAATCCACAGTGCCAGCTCTTTCAGCAGGTCCATAGGAGTGACCCCTTTCCAGATGGCTCTGTATATCCCTTATGAAATCCATCAATACAGTACACTTCCTTTGCCTAACCTCAGCATTGATTGAAATTAAGTACTGCATTTGCTGATAGAACTCAATGAAGCTAATCATCACACAAGTGCAGCTTAGTGTTTCCTATTCAACAGATTTCAAAATACTTGAATATCTTCATAATTCTTCTGCAGTTGAGTATATTTCTATCTTCATCTTAGAAGAGGATGAAGTATCCCCTTTCATACTCAAGTAACTCTCACTCATCATGCACAAGTAAATAATGATAGACTTATACCAGCCTGTTGTTCTCTGTTATGAAGAGAATGCTCAAAGAAAGTGTCTTTGAGTCTCAGCCTAACTGGCCCTACCCAGCTTTTCCACAACACACAGTTGTTTTGGCTCGAGTATCAGGGAACTACATGATTTTTTTTTTTTTTCTATTCCCCAAAAAGCTGTTACTACCAAGGCTGGAACCTTATCTCTGACTGGAATTTGACTTTAATCAGCATTTGAATCTGAAAGACAGAAAGGCACAGTACTGTGAGCTTACAAGGTTTTTGTTTTCGGGAAGGAAGTCACATTATTCATTCTTATTCTAATAAGATGTTCCATTCAGAAAGGTCGGAGTATACGTAACACTAATTAAAATGTTGTTACTGAAAGGAACTGCCTAAAGATGCACAGCTCTCAATTATGGCAGAATTTTGATTTATTTTGGTTTATAATAAGAGCAAAAACTACCTATCATGTGCTCTCAGAGTTACTTTAGATATATATATACAGGCTGTTCAATGTAATCCCTTAAAGAATGTTCATAACATACAAGACAGAGCAAACTTGTGACACTAGTTTGTACTTTGCACGGAGGTAACCAAAGGTGGTTTGTGAGCTTATACTGTGGTGCATGAAAGGAAGTTACATCCTGGAGAATCTGTCAAGAAGGCAAAGGTTAAAAGCAAAACCGTGCCAAGAAAAAGTTCATAGAGCAAACTTAATATTAAACAAGATTCAAACCTTCCATGAGCTGTGGACCAAGATATCACCATAGACCTTTTAGTCTCTGCCTTCCGTTGGTGAAAAATGAGTCAATAACATTGAAAATGTCTTATATTCATTTTTGTTAGATTTATATATTTAAACATAACAAACGGTCTCCAGCAGTAGGTCAACTCCCAATGAAATGGCACTACATTGAAAGAAACTGCACAAAATCATTTGTTCAAATCATTGGCCATTTGGAATAAATTCCAAACAAAAGCTACAAAAATAAGGGTTTGGGGAAAGACAAATTCATATTTGTGAAGTATTTTATACATTTATCTATTTAGTCTATAAAATATGCATGTACAGGAACAAGTAATGTGCTAACACTAATTCAGAAAGTAGCATAGTCACTGACTCCTGGGTGGAGTACAGATGTTTTGCTTTCAATGCCAGCTGCTACACCCTTAAAGAAAAAGGATTTTTATAAATTATTATCACTATTTTTTGAGGTACAACACATACTACAGGTTACGTGACATCACAGATCAATCAGATAAACCAGTTACCTAACTGAAGATATTTCATGGTATCCCACATTTAAAGAAATAGCTTACCAGAAAAGGAGAAACATGTAGAAGTTGTTCTTGAAGACATCTGTATCATGATGGAGCTAAATATAAAAATAATATATCTTAATGGCATTTCTTTAATGAAAAGGTGATGACAAGCTATTGCAGGGGGAACCCTTTTCCTGCAGTCTCCTGGTATTTCCTTATCTTTGGAATCTGCTTCCTTCCTTGCTGTGACAGAGTCCAAGTATTGACTTCTAAGGAGTGTTATGAAGTCTTTTTTTCTTTTTTTTTTTTTCAAGAAGAAATAAGTTCATAGCTGGAGCAGCAGGAAATGTGTGTTTTTCTTTGGAAAATTTTATATTTCATTTTTTTTCAGTGAAATTATTTTAATTGTAATTATAATTTATTGTATGTCAGATGAAGTTTTTCTGTTTACATATATAAAGACACTGTAACTTATAAATGAGAAACATTAATACAATTTATCAGGAAAAGGAAGTCTCAAACTCAGTCATCATTCCTTTTGCATATTGGTAATAGTATTTTAAACAGACTAAACCAAAACAAACCAACAAAAAACACATGAATGAAAAACAAAATCAAAAACAAAACAAAACAAAACAAAACAAAAAAAACAAACCCACAAAGGCTCTTTATTAGCAAAGAAATAAATTTGCGTGGTACTGTGCCAGCAATGTATCTGCTGCATCATGAACTATTGAAGTCTGGACATAATAAACCACTCTCGTCTGGATAATGATTTTCCCACATAAAAATCCTCTTTCATATTTCAACCACATGCAATCAAGTACCAGTTTAATACCATGGCATCTATCACCACATCATCCATTATTTGCTCCAGTGTCAGTTGTTGTACCAGCAGTTCAAACCCAAAGCCTTTTGTTTGCTGCATCTGCCGATACTTAGAGTAAGTCTAGTCCTGCTGTGATTCAAAGACAACAGAAGTGCATAGGAGTCAATTTGCTTTTGTTTGGACCAAATCTAATAACATAAAGACAAGGAAGAACATGGGAAAACTGTAGAAACTACAGTGTTGCATGGCTCCACTTGCTAAACTGGCAACAGAATTTAATTAGAATTCTGCATGACAGCATATCTATTTAATGCCGATATTGAGATGAAAATGTTACTGCACTATGCATCCAACAGATATAAGCTGTATTATAAAGATGAATATGAATATTCAATTATGTACAATAATGAAAACTTAACAGTAACATAAATAACTAGAAAAGTTAGCCAAATAGCGTGGGAGAAAGGAAAAAGCTTTAATTCATCACTTTCAGAACTCCAGGATTTTATTTATTTTTTAATGTGAAACTATTTTTATTCAGTTAGTCTGAATGTTTTAATCACTTTTCATATCTTCATGAAATTTTGAAATCTAACTGCAACTCTCCCTTATTACAAACAAAACCTAAATTGATCAAATATAAGCTTTGCAATTGTTTTCATTGAAAGTCTGTTACTGTTTGGTAGTCTTTCAAGTACTTAGGTACCCAAGAGGTACTCAGCTCACAGAACATAAATTAGTTTCTTCACTCAACAAACCACATTCCTTTGTAATCCTCAGATTTGGATGACCAGAGTGTATTTATACAACTGGAAGGACAAAAAAAGGAAATATTTTCTGCAGGCAGCTCCTGTTCTATGAAAGAAGTCCTCTGTATTGATAGTTCTAAAATGTTTTGCATCTTGGTTATCTGTGGCTACCAGTTCCAATGATCAGCTATAAACTGTAAGTATTCACTCACCTGTATTTACCAGGTTTCAAAAAAATTTTTTTTTTCAGTCTTTATGTACTGGGAAACATATTTTTTACTAACTGAATTTCAAAGTGATATGTTATTAAAATGATATTAATCAGAAATGTATAGCTTTTTTAGCATTTACAGTATAGTGGCTTTATTCCATTCCACTTTAATTATATATTAATGAAAAGATAAGAATAAGCTAACAGTATTCTTTTATTGATTTAAAGCTTTTATCTTCAGTTAAAATACTGCAACTTCAAAGAATTAGAGTGTAAAAAGCAAAGCTATATGTCAAAATCACCCACATTAACAGGCATGTTCAGTCACAGGGCTTTTTGCTTGTAAAAGGCACTTTTAGCCATACTGAACATTCATGGTGTGGACAAGCTACAGAGCCATGCGAATCATATTTCTTTCTTATTTAAATTTTCATAGCTAAATACATGGCTTGTCTGTGTGTAAGTAAACATCCTGTTATCCTAATATTACAATGAATTAATTATACTTAACTTATGTAATAGTTTAAACAATCAGCGCAGTCTGACCGTATTGGTCTTTCACTTTGAATTTCAAATCAGGAAGTGGAGATAAATCTAGATCTGCTTATTTCTTCTAGCCTACAAGAGAATGTCCATTGAGCAGTCAGATGGGTTACTGCCATCCAACTGCAGAGCCTTGAGTCTGTCCCACAGATTGCAATAGTCCAGTGAAAGACTGGTCAGTTCATTAACTATATTGAGTCCATGGTCATGCACCGGGATAAGAAAACACCCCTGAGAGATGCTGGCATTATAGCTCAGGTTCCAAATTTCATTCAATTCCTGGCCCAACCTCCGGCCTAGTCTTCAATCTAATACTTCTCACCATACTAAAATTACATTTTTGAAGATCAGGCTCCAAAAGCTGTTATATAGGTGCATATGAAACATATAGATTAATATGCCATATAATAGTGGACAGAAAAAAAAACTCCTTAATCACTTGGGTTGAATGAATGAAGCAAGACATATTTGCCTGCCATCTGTTAATGTAAATGGTGCAGCTAATTTAACCGTATTAGACCTGAATCATCATGCTATTATTCCAGTTTTACATCACTGTGAAACTGAAAGTGAATCATTAATATCAATGAAATTACACTGGTGTCAGCCATGGAGTAATCTGCAGAAGGGATCGGGTTCATTAATTTTAATAATTTATGATACAGTGTAGACTACAGACTTTTACTAAATCTACTTTTCTTTAATGTGACCCATTGATCTTTGTATGTATTATAAAGCATTCAACATATTTGATATGAGTCTATTATAAAGAGTTTCTGAAGAAGCGTGACGTTTTAGCAGAGTGTAGTAACTTCTGAGTTTATCTGGGAAGACTGCCAACCCAGTCCTTGAAATGTTAACTAGCGTAGTAGATGCTACGCAGAGAAGACATCACAATGAAAAGATGAACTTTTCCTTCCACAAAGGTAGATTAAAATCTAAATGTAGAACCATACATGATGCATTGAAGTCAGTAAGGATAAATTAATGCAGGAGGTGGAGCATCTAAACAATGACTGATTTAATCCTTTACCAAAATACTTGAAACGATTTTTTGTGACATATTTATCTGTAAACCTTTGTAAAATACATGTGAAAGAAATTTGATTTGAATTATAATTCTTCATAATTATTAAAACAATTTTATAAATATCATGAAATAAAATATATAAAAATAATAAAAGTAAAGTTAGAAGGACTTGAATGTATTGACAATAAGAAAATCAGTGAGATATTTTAGTCAGACCTTTCAAATCAACTTTACTGTTAAAATTAGTAAAAACTTTTAATGGTTGATATAATGATGATTTTCTTAATTAATATTTTTTGGATTTCTAGTAAGATCCTTATGTGATATATTTTGACATCTCTCCACTGATCATATAAAAATACACTGATTTGTATTAGTACAAGTGCTTCTGGACAATTTTATTAAAATTGCAAGTTTAATTTCCAACTTCACTTATCAATGGATTCTACAAAGAATTAGACAATCCTGTAAAAGAGAATGGAAAACCTGCTTAATTTGAAATAATTAATATTTTTGCAAGCAAATTTTACCTCCATACCAGTTTGAGGTTAGAAAAATTGTGGAATTCTGTAAAATTGTGAAAAGCTCTTAAAGAAGACAGATCTGCCAAAAGGAGTTTCACCTCCTATCAAGTGCAACAGAAAAATAAAAAGGAAAACAGAAAAGGAAGGGATTTTACAACAAGATAACACAACGAGAAAGAAGTAACTTTAAAAAACACCAAAAAATGATTCTTGTTATAAAATAAACAATTTTATTTTGCCCCAACAGAAGGACAATTTGTCAAACTTCTACAACTTCTAACAAAACTGTTAGAAGTTGTTCAGAGAATCACTTGCAAAATGGAGTCATAACTAAGATAAACCATATTTATTTTATTTTTTTTATTTTTCTGTATATGGTGGAAATATCTAGATGTACGGTAAGCTTCCTAGTAAGTACCATGAAATAAAAAGGATTGCATAGACTTCTAATACCTGAAACACACTGCTGCTTGGTATACATGAAGAAATCAGTGATCTTCTTCAATGGCTTTATGGACTTAATGCTCTGTCCTGTGTCACTCAGAATTCGACCTTTAGCAGAAGAATTATATTCAGAACTGGCTTTTATGAGTTCAGATGAGTTGGATGCATGTTAACCTGATTCCTGATTATTTATTTGCAGCATTGCAATGACTGAGTAGGATCATTTGCTTCAGACCTGTGAGTTACAGGACAGAGCTTGACGTTATCCATAATAATCTTTGAGATGGCAATGAATAAATTACAACAGCTCCCAAATAAATACCTGAAAATCTGGATACTTTCCCCAAAGGTATATATCTAAACAAAAGGTTGAAATTCACAGAATATTGGTCTTCCTATTTTTTTGCCTTTATATTTCAGATATATAACTACTCAATTCATTTATGATATTCCATTCCTGTCACTGTTAATTTAGATGCATATTTTTTTAACTTTATATTCTTATTGGACATGAAAATTTCCCTTTTAATATTTCTCTTTCCTTTTTCTGGATTAAAAAATATGTTTAAGAGGAAAGTCTGAAAAGCAGAAAGCAAGCAAAAAAAATAATAAATGAATTATCGTGGCTGTAAACAGGAAAATGAAAAATTATTTTTTAGAAATTATCTTTACTCACTGTTTTCTGTTTAAAACCATGTCAAGCTCTGTTTTTCAGTTAAAAAAAATAAATAATATAATATCATTAAAATAATTTCCTTGTAAATTTTCTAGTGTAAGAACTCTTTTATGCATCTGTCCTTTTGATTATGAAGTCAGAGGTTAAGGGTATTTTGTGTATATATGATATATTGCCCAAATTAAATAAACAGATAAAATTAGACAAATCTTAAAAAGAAATGTTTTGTAGCTTGGGTAGTTTTTATTTTATACAAATATATTAATCTATACATAAATTGAGAAAGAATGCAGTTATTCTCAGTCACTGTATAATGATTTACTTAGTAGGCTCAAATCTGAAAAGTCATTACAGCTTGAAGTTTATTTCTTGGAACCTCTAGGGATCTTAAATATCTTAAATACCTTTTATAATACCTTTTGGCTTTTATTTATTTATTTATTTTAAAATAAAATTAATTACAGCTGATTCCAGGAATTTATCCTGTTAGGTCTTGTGTCTGGTAAATATTTATACACTACTACGGTGATAATGTCTTGGGATATCACCTTACTTTGACTCATTTTCCATATTGTTTAGTACCATTAACATCAGCACATTAGAGGGTGGAAGCTGAGGTATTTGGGCACTATAAGTACAATTAATCAGGGGAGCAACTTCAGCTAAAACTGTATCTCTAATTCAGTGTTAACTGGTTGGCCTCTTTGAACTGGGGAAGCTACAACTGCATACCAGAAACAAATCAATACCCAACTGCTCATTCAAGGTGACAGAAGCATCAGAGACCCTTTGCACAGCTGAAGATACTCGTTACCTGTTGAGGGATTTTTTGAAACTGCAAAAATCCCATGGCCTGCTGTAGCTGAGCAAATCAAGCTACCAGGACAACTATGAGAAGTTCCCATGACAGTGTTCTCATGTCGCCCAATTGAGGAATTCAGAAAAATATTGTTACCAGTAGCTGGCTTCAAGGACAAGGTCTGCGTGACTGCTAATCACAAGGGGGTTGTTTTCTTGCAGGTGGGGTTGTTTTCTTGTGGTTGTTTGTCTGAGTGCTTTTGACCAATAATCTTGTGTGAAACACTGTCCGCCCCTGTTGAGTTCACTATAAAAGTTAGGCTTTTCGGGCAATGAAATGGAGCAAAATGGAGCATGATCTGACTCTACTGGTGTCTGTCGTGCTTTTGGCCATGCTTCCTGCAACAGTTACCTAAGCTTTCCTGTATCCTCAGCATTGTTTTGAAAGCATATTTTCTGTATCTGAGCTTGAAAAAGTGATTAGTGAGTTGCTGTACAATAAGTAGGTGGCAAATACAGAAACTCATCTCAAACAATACAAGTCTGGATAGACCCCACAATTAATTGGGACTTTATTGCCATCTACCCACCTCCTACACTGGAAAAGGCTCCTGTCCTTGTAGCTGAACCATCAGACAAGATGGATGCGTGTCGATGCCTCTCCAGTGCACAGCTGGGTGCCCTAGTGCACATCCATTATCATCAGTGGTTGAAACTAATATGAAAATAAATTCAAACATGCTTAATTATCAGCAATTATCAGTAGCTGACTTTCTGTGTCTTAAAACTACTGGTGCAGGTGAATGCAAGCACTCTATGTTTCTGAAGTGGATCTTTCTAGAACTCTCTTTCTTAGATCAAATACAAAGCATTTAGCTGGATATCAGGTTCTTAGTATTCATACAGTTATTCCATGCCTTCTGTATACTCAGTACCCTGTGCTAATTCAGCACCCTTTAAATATAATAAGGTTACCTCCAAGATTTTTCCTTATTATATGGATGTGACTTCAGTAGACTTTTAAGAATAACAGGATAGTTACTGTCACTGTCTTGTTTATGCCACAGAATTATTCTGAATACTTCTTTACACTCTTTCTGTGCTTTGGCTGATGCCTACATTTATAGGGAAATACTGACATTTAGCAATATATCTTGCACCCTGGCACATTTAATTAGTATGTCAAACTTGTGTTTGTACTTCTGTTTCTATTTCTAAAAGCAGAAGCACTTTGCTCATAGTTTGGTGTCAGAATGCATGAAACCTCCTTGGCATAATGTGAATTAGAACCAGCAGCAAAATGAATGAATGATTAGCATTGGGCATGGATCCAGTGTTTGACATTCCACTCATTAGAAAGTCTACTCTAATTAACGTAATTGGAATCTACTGGGTGTGCCATTGATGGATTTTCTTGTCACCACAATTTTGTTTTATGTTCCATCAAACTCATTGGTGAAAACATGATGTATGCTGAGATTACCTTGTAAAGACACAGTTCTTCAGAAGAATCTGCAAATTACAGCCTCTTGCTGCCACAAAGGGACTTAATGAAGTCAATGGGAGACAGGGTGCATGCTAGTGAACCCCTATGCATGATAATTATTTCTTGTAGTCTGTATGGGTTATACATAATAGACATAACTTTGCATTTATCTAGCACCTGGGGATTTCAAATGATCTCCTAAACACTAAGGAATCAATTGAGACACTTTTCCTGATGTTAATAGCACCTTTTAATACAAGAGGTCACTGAAGTACTCAATAAACTCATTGGGGTCACTCGATTCATTGTCAGATTCTGGCTATAATTAAGTGAGTCTTGTAACAACATTACTACAATTAAAATGATATCCATTTTCAGACTGATATATAGGGAAGCTGATACCATTACCATACAATTAATAATTAAGAAAACCAGAATGAACCAAAGACTGTTGAATGAAAACTAGCTCTGGAAGTTATCACCTGAATTGCTAGCACTACAAATTTTCTGGAAGGTCTTTGTCTGTTTATCTATAGTCCTGACACAAACTTCTCAGCTGCAATGAGACATTTCACAAAGAACTTTTGCTTTTCAACTTAAAGTGCACACCTGTGCTTATTTGCTGTCTTCTCTGTGTACATATGCATGTTTCATTGGATCAGGGCTTTCATAATAGTGGGCAAATAATCTATTCTTGGTCTGGAAAATAGCATTGATATTAACTGTAAATGTAAGGTTTGATTTCCATTACACTTTTCTGGTCTAAGTTGTAAAATTTGGTAAACAGAATGAAAGAAGACATACTTTAAGTTTTCAAATAATTAAACAAGTGGAAGGAAAATTTATCTGATAGGGGAAGATATATAGACAAAACTAAGACTCAACATAACATAAAATCTGTGGTCATACTTGGAATGAACCACATATCCCCAGAGAAGTTTAAAGAATACATGTGGCAAGAAAAATACTATTAAGTCATGAATAATGGGCTTTAATAGATATAATGATAAAAATTAAATTCTACAAAAAGGTATTGTTTATAGTTATCTGCTGAAAGATTAAAAAGATTTAACATTTCATTTACATAATGTTTTTTTCTTACAGCTTTCTAAAAAAGATCTATAAAATGTGCTGCTTTTTTTCAGAAATTTCATGAGAACAAAAATACTCTCTTCATCAGGTGTTTTTGTTATTAATACACAACTGTAGAAAATTTTATCAAAACTGAGTTCTGTAAAACTAATTTGCATTTATTTAAAATCAAGTGAAGATTACAGATGTTGTGATGAGTGAGAAAAGTTAGAGCAGTATACAAAGATGCTACTAGAAAATTAGCTAGGAGGTTCTACTGACCTCTGTGATTTATAAGCTCCTCTTTGAGAACAAATGAATTAAAAATAAGAATTGCAACAATCATTTTAAAATATGATTAGCTAAAATTAAAAAGAGTCTCTACTGTAATCTTGTTACAAATATATAAAAAAAAAAAAACAAACAACAAAAAAACACGCAACTACTTATGTAGTGCCTGCCTCTATAATTCCTAAAGGATTTCAATTTAAATGAATATGAAAAAGTCTTCTCAATAAAACAAAACAACAACAAAACACACTTCTCAATCTTTTGATCACACTGAAGTGTGTTCATGTCTAAAGAAGTTTATGGTAACAGGTTCACTGCTATATTAGAGAATGACTGTGATTAGAGTCTGAAATTAGTTTTGCTAGAAAGTTAAAATTTTGGTGAACTCAAGTGAGAAAATCAAAACTAAATTAAAGGCAAACAGACAAAGCATTTTTTCAATAGTTTTTATGTTCTTCTAAACATATAGTGAATTGGCAAGAATGCTCAAATTGATGAGGAAATGAGTTACACTCTTGTGATAAATATAGATTTAATGACTTCTTATGTTGGTGGTTTGGTGTCTCAACAAAAAGAAGACATTAATAGATTTCATTCGTCAAAGTTCATGCTTTTAAGCTCCAGTAAAAATGAGGAACTTAAGCTTTCATATGCATCTTGCTTCTTCCTGTTCTAACTCTCAAATCTTTTACCTCTCTGAAGATCTGTAACAATAAGCTATCTGAGGCAATTGAGAAGATAGACCAAAAAAAAAACAACACACACACACACAAAAAAAAAAAACAACACAAAAAAAGACATAGCGCATACATTGATCTGGAAATGTAAATCCAGAAAATTATATTAATATATAAAATCACTTTGTTCTAAAAAGTCATTTTCTGACTCTATACTAGGAGACTAAATAGAAAGAAAAATCATAAAAAAGCAACACAAGTTGATCTTAAATAAAGGAGCCAATTAAGATAATTACCCACCAAAAGTACTTTCATTTTAAAAGTCTCTATCTGTGTGTCTCTCTGGAAGTCTGCAACTTCTGAACTTAAATGTGTTTTGCAATCTGTTTGTATGTTTTTTAGTTGGAACATATTTGTAAGGAGCACAAAGTTGCTTTTTCTCTTTAATTTTCTGAGTAATGTGTGAATTACAAAAGAATCCTAGATCTGGATCAACTGAAGATTCATTGTGATGGCCTGCTTCATGGCATAAAGAGTCTTTCACATTTTTTGAAGTTTCTGAAGACCTCCTTGGAAGCATTTCCTTAGTAGGTTCATGTTCTTTCTGGGCTGAAGAAAAGGATGCCCATTTAACTTGAGCTACTGAGCCAACAGAGTCACCCTCTGCGTGGGTGACTCCTCCTTCTCAGGAAAGACACCTCATTTTGCAGTACCTGAAATACCATACTAGGTATTTTGAGCAGACATTTGGATCTACCAGTGTACAAATATTGAACAGCAGATAGTGAGACATAGAAAAGCATGGCATGACACGTGGAAAACATTTAAAATTCAGGAATTGTCCTGAATCTTGCTGAAAGTACATTAGAAATAGTATCTGAATGTGGATTTTTTTTTTTAATTAATTAATTAATTAATTAATTAATTTTAGCTAATGTAACTGTTAGAGAGAGATTTTCTTTTTATTTGAGTTACAATTTCAGGACAGAAGGTGTCTAGACAATGGCATTCATCACCCAAGCACCAAGGTCAGTAGGGTTTAGCTGTGTCTTGACCAAAAGGAATTTGTTAGACCACTTGTTAAATGTTAGCTTTTCCATGTAGAGCTGGGAATCTCAGTACCTTAAAGTGTACAAAAGCAACCAATCTAACTGATTAAGCAATGACTAGAAATAGCCTGAGAAGTTCCAAGTGCAATAAGGGACTACATTCTTTATTGATAGTTCCGCATAGATTACATTTTCCTGTTTGTACTCAGAAACACAAAGAAAAATAACAGAACATCATCTAGCAATTTATATAATGTATAAATACATGTATAATTGCATATAAATCTTAGTATGGCAGGTCATAGTCTATATATTAATAAAGGGGATTTCTTTTAGTAGAATAGTCCTAGGAAAGACATCATGTTCCCTTAAGGTCTATCATTCTTACATCATGATTCATACATAGTGATTCAACTATTACCTATAAGGACAATTTCTTTTAAAAGTAACCTTCTGTTAACTTGTTAAATATAGTGATTAAACTATACGTAAAAATTTCTAACCATGATTCATTGAACACATACCTGCTGTCCAGTCCTGCAGTCTAATTTCTCTTGCTTGTTAGCAAACCACACCGAGTACAATTTATCTTGACATTTTATATACATAGAAACAACAATAAAAGTATGAAAGTTAGTCTTTTTTTACAGCATTTCAAAAACTCTTTCTCTACTCATCTTTCTCCTCCCATCCACCCAAAACAGAAACAAACATTTATTTAAAGATTCATAGAAAACTGATTTCAAAGTACTCTAACCCAGAATTCAGAAGTTAGCCTTGAGCAGTGGCAGGGATTTAAGTAAGTTGGTATACTCCATCACTGAAGAACACCGTTTCACTTTGCCAGCACCTCATTCTGATCTCAAAAATTCAGGCTTAACTGCACTGTAATTTTTGATTTGTATTAGAGTTATAAGATCTGCTACAATCTGAATCTACATACATTTAAAACTTATTTTGTAACCAAACTGCCATGCAAATTGAACCATTTCTTTTCCCAGGCATCATAAATGCAATTTCTTCTGCCTTTAAGTTTTTTTTTTTTTTTTTTAGGACCTGACTAGTAACCATTTTTTTTCAGTCTTTAACATTTTTTACGTTAATGTATTCCAATTTAATTTACTGTTGATAATAAAGTCTGTAATAATATAATGTGTTACATTTTACATACTTAATCACAATTTAATACACTTTTAACCTCTTGGTCAAATATTGTGCAGTTGCAATAAGGCTTTTTGATAAGGCTCTTTGTGCCATTGTTTGGGAGACTACCTGCCTCACTTTCCGAGGCGATCGGCTCCGGGGCAGACGCGTTCTGCAGCTGAGCGGGGGTTCGGACAGGCAGGGCTAATTTTTCCGGCACCGAGCCCACTCGAGGGAGCCGCCAGGACCAGGCAGCTCTCGCAAGGAAGGTGAACGAACAGAGAAGGAGGCGTAGGCGGAGCCAACAGGGAGGGATGGGCAAACAGGGAGTGGTGCGTCAGAAGGGAGTGGTGCGGCAGTTAGCGCGGCAGTTCGCGCAGGCAGGGCGAGTAGAAGCGCTCCTCGCTGCCCATACGAACACCTCCTCTAACGGAGGTCTACCGCTAGCTCAGCTGCAATGGTGTACACCAGGCACAGTGTGATCTCCAGGAAGTCTGTGCACACCCAGACCGACTGCCTGCTCAAAACTGTGGCAGTTCAGGTCTCCGGGTGCAAGGAGTGCCTGAACCTGTTCCTACCACCTGCGGGGGGCAAAGAGACTGTGTGCGTGAGGTGCAAGCAGGTGGATGACCTGGTCCATGTCGTGGCAGAACTCAAGGAGGAGGTTGAGGGATATCAGGGAGTGTGAGTGTGAGATAGACTTGTGGAGCGACTCCCTGCATGGCCTGAAGGACAGGTGCTGGGGTGAGACACCCCAAATGGGGGTGGACTCCCTGCCCTGTTGCTGTTGGGCAGAGGCAGGGGACCTAGGAGTTGAGGAGGAATGGAGACAGGTGTGGGTAGTTAGGGTCTGGCGGCCGGAAGATATCACGCTGTGTGGAAAAATGGAGCCCCTCCCTTGATGGACAGTAGTGTGTGGTCTGTGACGTAAGCAAGCGGAAGTGACGTGGGTCTCGGCTATAGAACACCATGTGACTCGACAATAAATGCCATTTGCCATCCACCACATTGGTGTCTGTGAGCCGATGGACCGAGCGGCCTGGGGTTGGTCGTCGTGCCGTTCCTGAACCAGGTTGCCACTGCCCCCTGCAGGCAACAGACAGGTCCCTGCTCAACATCGCAGGCGATGCCCTCCCCCACTGGTCCCACCTTCCCAGGTGCCCTTAAACGAACAGGTTTGAGGCCTTGGAGCTTGAGAGACCAGTAGGTGAGGAAGAGGTAGAAAGTCTACCCAGGAGGATGCCTAGGACGAGGAAGTTGACTCTATGCCTCAGGACTGCTTCCACCAAGACAGAAAGAAGGGTGATTGTTGTGGACGATACCCTTCTCAGGGGAACAGAGGGACCTATTTGTTGGCCTGACCCTACCCGTAGGGAAGTCTGCTGCCTCCCTGGGGCCAGTCAGGGACATTGCCAGAAAGCTTCCCAGCCTGGTTCACCCCTCTGACTATTATCCTCTTTTAATAGTCCAGGCTGGCAGTGATGACATTGAAGAGAGAAGCCTGAAGACTATCAAATGGGACTTTTAGGGGACTGGGACGGTTAGTGGATGGAGCGGGAGTACAGGTGGTGTTTTTGTCCATCCCTACGGTGGCAGGGAGGGGTACAGAGAGGACATGGAAAGCCCACCTGATAAACATGTGGCTCAGAGGCTGGTGCCAACATAGAAATTTTTTTTTTTTGACCATGAGATGCTTTACTCAGCACTTGGCCTGATGGCCGCAGACAGGTCCTCTCTCTAAGGGGAAAACAGATCCTGGGCCAGGAGCTGGCGGGGCTCATTGAGAGGGCTTTAAACTAGGTAAGAAGGGGGACAGGGCTGAAACAAGGCTTGTTAGAGCTGTGCCAGGGGGAACAATGGCAAGACTGGGAGAGAAGGCAATGGCCCAACTGAAGTGCATCTACACTAATGCACGCAGTATGGGTAACAAACAGGAGGAGCTGGAAGACATCGTGAGGCAGGCAGGCTACGACTTGGTTGCCATCACGGAAATGTGGTGGGACCACTCTCATGACTGGAGTACTGCAATGTCTGGCTATAGGCTCTTCAGAAGGGACAGGCAGCATGGAAGGGGTGGTGGTGTGGCTCTCTATCAGAGAGAGTTTTGATGTCACGGAACTTGAGGCTGGGAATGATAAGGTTGAGTCCCTATGAGTTAGGATCAGCGGGAAGGCCAACAAGGGAAGCATCCTGGTGGCGGCCTGTTATAGACCGCAGAACCAGGATGAGGAGACTGATGACGAGTTCTACAGGCAGCTGACAAAAGCGAGGAAGAAGACCGGCCTGGCTGAACAGGGAATTGTGGCTTGAGCTTAGCAGGAAAAAGAGGGTTTACAATCTTTGGAAAAGAGGGCGGGCCACTCGGGCGGACTATAAGGATGTTGTGAGGCAGTGCAGGGGCAAAATTAGAAAGGCCAAAGCTCATCTGGAGCTCAATCTGGTGACTGCCGTCAAAGACAACAAAAAATGTTTTTACGAATACATTAATGCAAAATGGAGGACTAAGGAGAATCTCCAGCCTTTACTGGATGCGGGGGGAAACTTAGTTACAAAAGAGGAGGAAAAGGTGGAGGTGCTCAATGCCTTCTTTGCCTCAGTCTTTAGCGGCAAAACCAGTTGCTCTCTGGATACCCAGTACCCTGAACTGGTGGAAGGGGATGGGGAGCAGAATGTGGCCCTCACTATCCATGAGGGAATGGTTGGCAACCTGCTATGGCACTTGGATGTACGCAAGTTGATGGGGCCAGATGGGATCCACCCGAGGATACTGAGAGAACTGGCAGAGGAGCTGGCCAAGCCACTTACCATCATTTATCAACAGTCCTGGCTATCGGGGGAGGTCCCAGTTGACTGGCTGCTAGCAAACGTGACACCCATCTACAAGAAGGGCCGGAGGGCAGACCCAGAAAACTATAGGCCTGTCAGTTTGACCTCAGTGCCAGGGAAACTCATGGAGCAGATTATCTTGAGTGTCATCACACGACACTTAAAGGGCAAGCAGGCGATTACGCCCAGTTAGCATGGGTTTATGAAAGGCAGGTCCTGCTTGACGAACCTGATCTCCTTCTATGAGAAAATGACATGCTTGGTGAATGAGGGAAAGGCTGTGGATGTGGTCTACCTTGACTTCAGCAAGGCTTTTGACACCATTTCTCACAGCATTCTCCTCAAGAAACTGTCTGCTCATGGCTTGGACTGGCATATGCTTCATTGGGTTAAAAGCTGGCTGAATAGCAGGGCCCAAAGAGTCGTGGTGAATGGAGTCAAATCCAGCTGGAGGCCGGTCACTAGTGGTGTTCCGCAGGGCTCGGTACTGAGGCCAGTCCTCTTTAATATCTTTATCGATGATCTGCATGAGGGGATCGAGTGCACCCTCAGTAAGTTCACAGATGACACCAAGTTAGGTGTGTGTATTGATCTGCTCGAGGGTAGGAAGGCTCTCCAGGAGGATCTGGATAGGCTGGTGTATTGGGTTTACGTGGCAAGGTTTTGGTAGCAGGGAGCCATAGGGGTGGTTTCTGTGAGAAAGATCTAGAAGCTGCCCCATGTTTGGGAAGGGCCCCATTGTTTTCCAGATCTGAGCCAATAAGTGATGTTGTTTTGCGCCTCTGTGAGAGCATATTTAAGACAGGGAAAAAAACTCTGCGCCAGACAGCAGCCGGGAGTGAGAAACAGCCTTGCAGGTGCCAAGGTCAGTGTAGAAGGAGGGGGAGAGGTGCTCCAGGTGCCAGAGCAGAAGTCCCCTGCGGCCTGTGGTGAGGACCATGGTGAAGCAGGATGTCCCCCTGCAGCCCATGGAGTGCCCCTGCACCGCTCGGGGGGAGGAGGTGGAAGAGGGTGGATGGGGGGGAAGGTGCTTTTGTTTTTTTTTTCCTTTGTTTTCTCACTTCTCTCGCTTGTTAGTAATAGGCAATAAATCTTACTATCTCCTTATGCCGAGTCTGTTTTACCCGTTACAATAATTACTGAGTGATTTTCTCATCCTTGTCTCAACCCTTGAGCCCTTTTCACATATTTTCTCCCCATTCCTCTTTGAGGAGGGGGACTGAGAGAGCGGCTGTGGTGGAGCTCGGCTGCCCACTCAAGCGGAACCACGACAGCTGGACCGATGCGCTGAGGTCAACTGTATGAAGTTCAACCAAGGCCAAGTGCCAGGTCCTGCACCTGGGGTGCAATAACAAAAGCAGAGCTACAGGCTGGGAGATGAGTGGTTGGAAGGCTGCCAGGTGGAGAAGGACCTGGGAGTATTGGTGGATAGTCGGCTGAATATGAGCCAGCAATGTGCTCAGGTGGCCAAGAAGGCCAACAGCATCCTGGCTTGCATAAGAAGCAGCGTGGCCAGCAGGTCTAGGGAAGTGATTATCCCCCTGTACTTGGCTCTGGTGAGACCACACCTTGAGTACTGTGTTCAGTTTTGGGCCCCTCGCTACAAGAAGGACATGGAGGTGCTTGAAAGAGTCCAGAGAAGGGTGACAAAGCTGGTGAGGGGTCTGGAGAACAAGATGTTGAACTTAGCGATGTGGTTTAGTGGAAGACTTGTTAGTGTTAGGTCAGAGGTTGGACTTCATTTATCTTGAGGTCTCTTCCAACCTAAACAATTCTGTGATTCTGCACTGCTAAATAGAGTGTAGAAGGAAATCTGAAGGCAAGGTGAACTATCCTTGTTCTGCAGAAGGTAAAGTGGAAACATCTCAGTGGAAGCTCAACTCATTTTAGCCATGCAGAACTCACTTTAGTGATGCAGAATGGTGACCATGCATCTCTTTTTTTTTTTTTTTTTTTTTTTTTTTTTTTGTGTGTGTGTGTGTGTAGAATATGTGAAATTAAATGTGTAGACTTACACCCAGAAGTAGTAGTAGCACGTTGTCTTCCAAACTATTCTAGAAGGTAATTTATTCCAGGTTCAAACAAACAGCTGATTAAACAGTTCCTGGCTTGTTGATATGGGGGTGGGGAGGGAGGGGAAAGCACTTTATTACAGTTTATTGCATTCATTTATCCTTATGTGTTTTGTTGTTGCTTTTTTTTTTTTTTTTTTTTTTTTTTTCCTCCCCAGGCTAAGTATATATGATTGTGGATGGGAAATTTTTGCCTTTTTATATAAAAATTGGATGAAAAACTGCTTCAAAATGCTATTCTTAACTGCAAATGAAATGTCACTGACTGGTTGAATTCTTGTCTGTACGTCTTTGCCCATCAGACTTTGAACTTTGTTCCTAAGCAGTTTAACGTAACTTGCTGTCATTAAAACAACACTTCTTATTAAATCTCTGTGTAGGAAGAACCACTTGTACAGCAGAAGTTGTATGTTGTGCAGCATATGAAGAATTCTTGTGGAAAGTTCTGTTTATCTCATCAGGGTGAAATTATATCTGTGTGGACACCATGTACAGTAGTTATATAGATATATATGCAGTATCATATTGCATATTATAATGCACTTTACAATTTGCCCAGAATTTTAAAAACAATTTTCAACAGTAATTTTCAACTGCCAACAAAAACATGGTACTATAGTTTTGGTATTAGCATTATTTTGTTATTTCAGTTTTTTATTCTCTTAATAATGAGAAAAAAATAACAATATTGATTTTGGATGTAACCATGAAAGAATTATGATTAAGAATTACTGAAGTCTTTTGTCCCTGCAAGGTCCTTATAGCTTTCCTGGAATTTTGAACTGGTATACTTTGTATACTTTGGTATACTCACAAATCATTAATATAAGCCAGCAGTAAATCATGGGTTGGCACAGTGCCCACCAAGATCAAGCCACTGCTTTCTAGTGAATTAGAACCCAGCTCTTTATACCAGAGGTACACACATTTACGAAGGAATTAGATGTGAAACAATTTTTTGTTTACTGTGTGTTTTTTTTTTTTTTTTTATATGGCTAGCTTTGAACTAGGTAAAGGTAGTTACTTGTGGAATCAGAGAAAAAAAAAACAACACACTAAATAGACCTGTAAGGTGCAGTCAACAGCAAGAACAATTTGCTGAGATTAATTTGAACCACAGTCTCAAAGCTACCTTAACTCATCATTGGGAGTTATAACATATGTAAATCACTATGTGTAGGCACACAGGACCATATATTTCATGCGCATGGCCTCAGAACACAACAAAGGACCAAATCCAGTTGGAGAAGTGAGACTAGATCTCTTAATAACATGATGAAATATTGAAAGTAAAGTACTGGAATGAGACAGGGAAAAATCACACTTTCTAAAATTCTTGGAAAAATGTTAATACATTGCCTATTGTATTCTAGTCATTACCAGCAATTTCTTACTCATAGTTTGTGATTTTTGCCACAGTTGTAATTATTGCCATGTTCTTGTAGTTAGAAAGAATTAACTCAAGCAATTTGTGACTAGTGATAATCTACAAAAAGCAGTCCTGGAAGACTAGAATTCCATATGAGCTTCACAGGTTTCCAGTTATATTCCTCTTAAATTAGTTATGCATGTTCTGCAAGGCTGTCCTGTTCCTTCTGTGTAGATAACAACCTACAATGGTCCTAACTGACAGAAATATTTTGGATTCTCAATGGGAAAGTAACCTCTGATGTTTAAATCCATTACTTGTTTCCATTTCACTCTCATTTCATAAAAGGAATATGCTCCTGGTGATAGGTGTTTACTCACAGAATAAATATTTTATTTAGGAGTGAAAATTCCCCTGTACAGCCTGTATTATACAGTGTCTGGGATACTTCTAATTTCCTGAAGCCAGAGAGGGAAGACTAAGGGACAGGTTTCACAGAGTGTGTTTCAGTTCATCCACACTACACCAGCTGTCACTGTACCCAGCATGACAAATAGCCATGGTGTGGCTATCAGGCTACAGGATGTGTGTGCAGGACACCAGTAGCCTTTGCCAGAAACTTAACAATGCTGCATTTTCAGAACTGACAAAACAGGCTTCTATTTTGGTGCCAGTATTACTAAACTTTGAAATTAAGTATACTAAGCCCACATGTGGTTAAGTGGTCAAGTCAATGGAACTACACCTGCTTATACCACCTTTGAGTTTGGCACAGTATAATTGCTCCAAATATTATTGTAAAACCATGCTTTAATGTATATGCCCAAAGATGGATGTATACAGATATAGGCTCCTTGGGTGGCTGATAGAAGGGGCCTTCTTTAAGTGCTACAGGCATTTCATATACAAATATTTTCCATCGTTTTCCTCCTCAGATGGAATAATATTGCTGCAGCCAATATAAACATGTGAACTCACCAGTAAGTGGCAAAATGGGGACTGAGATGTGAAAAAAAAAAAAAAATATGGCTCCAGCAATGAAATACTGGATTTTTTGCCTCAGATAAAACAGATACACAGTGCTGAAAATGGCTCACTGCTTATAAACTTTAGGAAGACTGAACTGTTTTTTTGTTTTTGTTTTTTTTTTGTATCCTAGATTTTGTACCACCTCATAACTATTATGAGGCAAACATCAGACAAGCAGACTACAACTACAGGTGGGATAGCAAAGTACGGAGTTCAGTTTGCTTCTTTCCAGTTTGCTTTTATTTCCTGACAGCTCTGAAGCCTGTTCTTTCTTTGCAGTCTCCTTCCAGGTATTTGGTACCAGAAGTTCCTGGGGGCAGTGTCACTGGGTGCTGAGAGCCCTTTTGGCAATGCTGCACTCTTTTGGCATCCTCTTTGGCTGCAGCTCTGGATACATCAAGCTCCATGTAATCAAATTCTGTGTATTTCAGCTATATGAGGGAGCAGTAAAGTGCATGTTCCAGTTTGTTCTTTCAGCTGGATAGTTTAACTGTGACTCACTCTTTCTTCATCTATACCGCAAAATAAGAAGGGAAGCAACAGGAATACTAGGTATGTAGTCAGGTCAGTAGTTTGGTTATAATATAGATGAACAGATCCAGTACTCATGCAGACCATTAATGTTTCATTGCTCTAGTTTGGTTGGAATTGAAGAACATTCATCAGAAATGGCTTTTAACTTGTTTCAGAAATAGTGTAGGTGATGAGATGAAGGGATTCCAAATGGAGTGCACTGTATATCAAATGAAGAATACCAGATTAGCCAGGGAGATGCCATCTCTGTATTTTAGTACATTCATACACAAATATCTAAAAGCATGATCAAACATCGCTCTCTATGGGTACCTCAAGGGAGGTTGTAGTGAGGTGGGGGTTGGCCTGTTCTCCCACGTGCCTGGTGACAGGACGAGGGGGAATGGGCTTAAGTTGAGCCAGGGGAGTTTTAGGTTAGATGTTAGGAAGAACTTCTTCACTGAAAGGGTTGTGAGGCACTGGAACAGGCTGCCCAGGGAAGTGGTGGAGTCACCATCCCTGGAAGTCTTCAAAAGACGTTTAGATGTAGAGCTTAGGGAAATGGTTTAGTGGGGACTGTTAGCGTTAGGTCAGAGGTTGGACTCGATGACCTTGAGGTCTCTTCCAACCTGGAAAATTCTGTGATTCTGTGTGTAAATACACCACCATGAGAAAAATGATGCTTGGAGAAGCACAGCACATTGCTGTATCATCTTTACATCTGTTTCAATGATTTGGAGGTCTTATGGTACTTAAGTTAATTAAAGTGTAAATAAATGAAGGGGAGCTCCAAGGAAAAGGGTTATCAAAAGAAAGGATACAATAAAATGTAAGTTGATGATATGTATTATATTGCTGAAAATGAATTCAAAACTCTTAGCTATGAAAGTGTGAAATGTGAAGCTCAGAAAGGAATAAATGGGATATTGGGAACATTTAGAAGATTTTTGGAAACCTTAAAAAATAGTGAGTAAAGATGACATCATTCTGCAAAGCTGGAATACATGACTGTCTGACTTAATTTTCCTAGAAAGCATGGTTTAAAGTGCGCTTCTGACTATACCAAATGAATAAACCTATTACTACTAAAAGTACACAAATAATGATAATAATAATTCAAAAAAAAACCCAACAAACAACTAGGCAATGATTATTGAGGGATTCCTTGCCATCATCACACATTAATAAATGACAGTCCGTAATTGTAAAACATACTTAGTCTGTGTTCTAGACTAGTATTCAAGATGTTAAAAAGCAACAATAACACAAAATAGGAATTTGGAGAGTGAATAGCCTATTTTGATAGATTGATTGAAATAAACTTTGGAGTAAAAAGTCATTTTTAGTTAATGTCAGTTTGAAAGAGAGGAAAGGTAATGAGGTTGTCTAAAGTGCTTGTAGGAAGAATTTGTCTGGCAGTTCAGAGTGAAATTGTTCAAGCTAATAAAAAATATTGAGAGCTAAGACTGCAAAAGAGTTTAGCAAAGCAGAAGATGTATCTGCTCTAGACCTTGCCATGAACATTAGTATTCAGCACTACTGGTCTATATGAGACGGTGATAAATCAGACAAGATTTGGAAAAGTCTCTGGAATCTCTGTGTGAATCTCTGAGAATATAAAGCAGTGCTGGTCCCACAAGGCGAAACAAATGCTGAGAGGGAGAATACGCTACAGGATGTGAGGAAAAGATATATATTGAACACAAAGTCTTAGAAACTCAATCTTACATTTTTTATTTAAAGCCAATGAACTATTTTTAAGAAAGCTAATAATATAAAAGGAAGGCAGAAGAAACTTTCTATCTTAATCTTTCCAACGTTTTCTTAATCATTTGTATGTTTGAAAGAGACAGAAAATAAAAGCTAGGTCCACAAGAATTAAGTATTACCAGCAGTTAGCCTTTGCAATGCAGCAGCCTTACCTTGTCTGGCAGAGCTTGTACCAGCCCATGACACTCAGGAAATTTTCTTTGCTTTACCTGACTTCCTTTTAATACACAGCAGCTGCTCTAAAAGAAGTATTAACATCATTAAAAATGACTTAATAGGCTCAAGTATTGCATTCCCATCAGCAATATCCATGGGTGGTCCCATTTGTTGTCTTCCCAGCTCTCTGTCATCAGCTGAAGAAGAGATGAGGCTTTCACTGATACCAGGATGAGTTCTTCCTGAGGCAGCAAGAGAAACTGAGGATCCTGCTTGCCTGATGTGTGCTGTTTTCTCCACTTGCGTCCAGACAGCCAGATAGCTTATAAGTGACACTGCCAAATTAGATATACTGAGAAGTGTTAACCTCAAGCTGAAAGTTTCAATAGCTATGACATTTAATGTAGATTTTGTTGATGTGTGTTAGATGTCAAATAAAATATCTGATTAAGTTTCAAGGAGGGTGGAATCAACCATATTACTATCAACCATATATGAGATGGAGAAGATAAACTGAAGACATTATATGAGAGGACTGCTTCTCTTGTGAGAATAGCTATGGGCACTTCAATAAAAAGTCTTAGTTTCATTATTGGATGTAACTGAATATCAGAATAGATTCTAATATGCTGT
This sequence comes from Aythya ferina, assembly GCF_964211825.1. NCBI lineage: Eukaryota > Metazoa > Chordata > Aves > Anseriformes > Anatidae > Aythya > Aythya ferina. The sequence continues at coordinate 20,286,725 of NC_140304.1, forward strand.
AATATGAGCATTTCTGAATTATTTGATGTTATGGCAGAGAAATAAATGTATTTTTCCTTGCACTTTTATTGTCTGGTCAGCAAAATCCTGCTGCTAACAAGTGGGGAAAAATTGGGCATACTCCAGTTTCCAATAGAATGTCATTGCACGTTGATGATACTTCGTAATTTTTTTTTTTTTTTTTATATATAGGAAAGATCTGAGAGAAAATATTGGATGCAATTAAGGGACCTGCTTATCTTTCTTGGCAATTTATTAGATGTTCCAAATGGAAATATTTCCTCCGACTCAGTCTGTGAATAAAAGTATTCCAATTACAGGATGCCAGTTACATATCAACAACAAAAGTGCATAGTAATGAGCATGATGAATAAATAGGAAATTTATCTTTTTTTTTTTTTCTTTTTTTTTTTTTTTAAGTTCTGTAAGTATAAATAGAATTTTGGCTCAAAGGAAGAGGTTCAATGATCAGTAGTATAATAAAATTCTCTGTGTATGTCTTACTTAAAAGGTGTTTGGTTTCACATCACCTATTCAAACAAACAAACAAAATCCCCAAATGCTGTGAAAAGCAGACCAGATTTCTTTAAGTAGAAAGCAAAATATGCACTTCTACTTCAGTATTGTTATAGCATTAGAATCAGAATCATAGAATATCCTGAGTTGGAAGGGACCCATAAGGATTATCAAGTCCAACTCCTGGTACCGCACGGGTCTACCCAAAAGTTTAGACCACGTGACTAAGAGCACAGTCCAATTGCTTTTTAAATTCAGACAGGCTTGGTGCAGTGACTACATCCCTGGGGAACCTGTTCCAGTGTGCAACCACCCTCAGAGTGAAGAACCTTTTCCTGATGTCCAGCCTAAACTTCCCCTGCCTCAGCTTAACACTGTTCCCATGGGTCCTATCACTGGTGTTTACGGAGAACAGGCCAGCTACCTCTCCACTCCCCTTCGCAAGGAAGTTATAGACTGCAATGAGGTCATGTGGTGGTTTTACTGTGCTGGGCAGCTAAACCCCACAACCGCTCTCTCACTCCCCCTACTTTAGATGAGGAGGGGGAGAAGTAAAGCAAAGAACAACTCACGGGTTGAGATAAGGATAATTTAATTAAAGGGAAATAATTATAATAATTAAATAAAGACTACCATGAACTAAACAATTTAACTAAGGGGAAATAAAAAGGGAAAGGGGAAAAGGGAGGGGGAAAAGGAAAATAAAAAGAAGGGAGGAAAACAAACAAACAAAATAAATGAAGGCTATATGGAAGTGCAGAGGAAAGAAATTACTCTCTACTTCCCACAAATGAGCGATGATTGACCACGTCCTTGAAGCAAGGCCTCAACGCATGCAGCCAGTGTTTGAGAGGAGGACTGATGTTTTCTCAACGAGAGCCCACCCCCCTCCCCTCTTCTTCCTGTTTCCACCTTTTATTGCTGAGTGTGACATCACATGGTATGGAATATCCCTTTGATTGGTTTAGGTCAGCTGCCCTAGTGATGTTTCTCTCCTCACTGTTTGCCCACCCCCTAGGAGGGTTAGAGAAAGGCCCAATGCTGTGCCACTGCTGCTCAGCAGTAGACACAACACTGGTGTGATAACACTGCTGTTCCAGCTACAAGTACAGAGTACGGCACTGTATGGGCTGCTGCCGGGAAAGTTAACATTCCAGCCAGACCCAGTACAGGTCTCCCCTCAGCCTCCTCTTGTCCATGCTGAACAGGCCCAGTGACCTCAGCCACTCGTCATATGTCTTCCCCTCTAGGCCCTTCACCATCTTCGTCGCCCTCCTCTGGACATATTGAGAAGCTTGATTCAAGTAATCCATTGTGCTGGGGATGTAAAGAGACACTTGAGATTAAAGAAAAGAATAACCATGAAGAACAAAAATAAAAATAATCTTCAGGAGATAACAGAATATGTATGTGTTTCTCAGTTTAAGGTATTCTGAGAATGTTGTCACTAAAAAGTGAGGACTGATAGACAATATGTATTTTCATAGTTGTGTTCTAATCAGGACCAAAGAGAAATAGAAAAGAATACAGAATTAGTTTAAAACAAAACAAAACAAATCTATCAATCAAACAAACAAGCAAAAACAACACATTTTTACTTTCTAGTAAAGGCAGTTTTTTTCTGCACCTAGGGTGGAAACCAGCCAAATTCAACAGGCTATATAACCACCAAAGTGACAATGTGTATTATGAGTAGTTTGGTTAAAATAAGAAGTGATCTGAGCCTTTAGCCAGCCTTCAAACCAAATTGAACTCAAACCTTTGACATTTCAGCTACACTGTCTCCTGCCTCATCCTACATTTCTCATGGTATAGTAGCGAGTTGAAGTGCCCTGAGATCTGATATTCAAAAAGGGCAGCAATAGGCACCTTGCCACTTCCTGCTAGACTATGGATTTGTCAGAGAAAGAAAGTTAGAGCTGTGTGGAGGAGGCATTTTCTCCTTCAAGGCAAATATTGTTGGTAAGGAGAGGGAAGGCCCTTTCTCCATGATGCATGATAACCTCCAAGGAGAGCATTGATGGTAGATGATTTTCAAACTTCCCTGAAAGAATGTTGCTATGCCCTAAAGATAGAATGACACCATGCTCACCCCAAATTCACAGAAAGTTCATTTAGTTTGCATGTGTTAAACCTCATAAAGATTCCACTAACAAAAATACCAATATATTTTCTATATTCAATTAGTTCCCACTGGAAGAAAATCAGCAAAATATTGCACAATTATTTCTCTCTGGATTAAAAACATCCAGTCACTAAATTTACTACCAAAGTAAAAGCAAGATATTTTCAATTGGATCTAATACAACAGAATCAGATCTGCAGCTTGCACTAATGTATCTTTTTAAGCTCATGAGAAGTATTGACTGAAAGGATACCAGGTATTCTGTGATTAAAGGTGTATTAGTCATTTACTGAAGATTATTGAATGATTCAAGATGAATTGTCTGTTTATATCATTGATGCCAGTATGATTAATTCAAATCTCCTGCTAGGTTTAAGAGGACAGAATTAGAGATATAACTACAAGAACCCTCTTGATCCACAGTTAGTATGTCAATAGCTGTTGCATCCTTTAGCTAAATGAGTGTGGAAATGTTGTGCGGAAAATTAAAGTACTTCGGTAATTTCTGGGTTCTTAACCCCCCAATACTAGAATTTATATAAATTGTTAAAGATGTATCATATGAGAAGGCTGTAATATTTGTGATAAACACACATCTTTTTTTTCTAAGCAGAATTCTCCATACTGACCTCGAAATAATAAGGATCTTATATACTAACACAAAATCATGAGGTTGCTTGGATGAGAAAAAGGAAAACTTTATCTATATATGACTAAGAGATTTGTGTTTTGACATTGACAACAATAATTTAATCTTAAAGCTAGCAGAACATCAGCACACACGCACAGGGGGACAGCTAGAAACTCAAGGTAGATCTGTGAGAAGCATCCATACTTATGTGTTGATTAACTTCAGTCTACTTTTTATATTTTTTTTCTTATTTCCTGAATCAGAATTTTACAATACAGTGGCAGAAGTATGTGACAGGAAGTCAAAATCTGAATTCTGCTTCTATTAATTATCAATGTTCTTATACAACTTAAGACAAATGGTTTAACAATAAAAGTGTTTCTTTTCTGTATCCTCTAACATGAAGAGTGATGCACAAAAATAAATTGCTGATACTTGTAAACGATTTTGAAACTTCAGCAAGGAGTCCTTATAGAAGTATAAAGTATTGGTGGCAGTGTGAAAAATTAAGCAGAGAGTCACATTCCTAGTGAAGTGGCAAAACTGCTGATGTTGAAAAACTCTTTTTTTTTTTTTTTTTTTTTTTTTTTTTTTGGTGGGCTTTAGGCTCATTAGAAGAATAAATTATAGTCTTATTATAAAAACAATTTAAGCTTATGGACATTGCATTGTACCTAAATTGCAATGTTTTCATGCAGAAAGTTCAGCTTTCTTAGTGACTTAAGAAATCAAAATTAAGTCAAAAACATGTTTGTCTACTGAAAGTGGTGTCTTGTATGTCATGATACTGTTACTGCTACTCCACATTTTCTTGAGGATTACAGTTGTACTTTTTTTTTCTTTTTTTTTTTTTTTCCTGAAATGCAGTTATTAATAATTTTCATTTATTGTCAAAATGAGTATTGATTTACTTCTGAAATTTAGTTTATTTCACATTAGTGCTAGCATCAAAAAAGATAACAGGATGCTATTGACATTACTGAAAACCAAATGTAGGATTATGCCCACTTATTATCTTGAGCAGCCATGCAAGCTAAGCTTCAACTAGTACTACACAGGGAATAATATTCATATATTAAATCTGACACGCCATCCAGATACCACAGAAGGAAAGTCACTTTAGTCTGATTTCCTAAAGAATAGCAGCCTATGTGATCACAGTATCTTTCTGCATATACTTTTTCATCTTACACCCCCAAATTTACTATGTGATCCACCAGGAAGAAAGAAAGATCTTTTCTGGTTTTGTTCTTTGCTTTTCTAACAAGAATACTCAAACCAGTAAGAGATGGCTTTAGTAACTGAGGTGCTCAAGGCACCTTTTTCTCATATCTTGTTTCAGCTCTCCTTGTAGATACAAATATAACTACTGCTCTATTTCTCTGACACTTATAGTAACTTAGGACTATTATGGGAAATTAATAATATTTTAAATATTAATATTTAAGACACTGTAGAGACAAGGTACAAAACTACACTGAGGAGATCTTTGCTGACATAAACTCACATGGTGAAGAAAAAGAATATGGTTGCCAGGGTTTGTGTTTTACCATCACATTCCAAAAATCACCACCATAATTAGGATAAATTGTACTGCAATAATTAGCATGACAGAAATTTCTCTTTCCTCTAGCAGTCTCAGAGAGCAAGGAAACATTTGTGCATTGTGTGTTGTAAAATAGAATATTAGCAAATTAATTTTCTTTACAGAACTATAACCCAAAAAATCTACCTAGTACAGACTTAGGATCAATATTTAGAACTAAAAGCAAATTGACTCCTGGCATCAGTTCAATATTTTAATATTGTAATGTAAGAGATAAATAACAGAGTTGTTTCAGCTTGTTTATTAGTATGTGTTCTGATTTCAGTGAAATCAGCTTTCTCTTAGCATTTTTTTTTTTTCTGATACAAAACTGTTGTTCAGTGTGCAATGCAGAGGGTCAACTTAAATTAAATACATAGGACATGTGACAAGTGCTCTGTATTTCACCCAGTGTTTCAAGAGAGATGAAGCTCTCTTATGCTAAGCCCTGAATTTTGAACTGAAGACAAAAACTCCTATTACTATGCACCACTCTGGCATAATTTCTGCTCTACTAATATTCTTGTGAAGCATTTTATAGTGACAGGAATGTATCACAGGGGTCAGCACTGTGGTTATCTTGAGCTCACTCAAATGACTCCTGGGTGTATGTATATGAGAAAAGAGCTTTCCAAAAGGTTCTCTTGAAATTATTTTTTAAAGGGATATAATTTTACTATTTAATTATATTAAACACACAAAAATGTCACATAGAATTTACTGTTATCAATATGTGCAGTAAATCTTCTCATATTCTCAGTTAATCATTTGTATATTTTAGGAAATGAATTTAATCAAATGTTCATTAGCAATAATAATTAATTATAGCGAAGTTCATCAGACAACATATATGTGTTGCCAAATGATCACCATGATGTTCTTTTGACAGGGTTGTTAGAGCACAAATGTTCATGCATTTTGATGAAGACATTTCACCAGCACATGACACAGTCGCTAAAAATCTACATTTACAGCTCTACAACTAAAGATGCGATATTATTTAAATATATTTTAATTGTATTAATTTTAAGTTTTTGAATTAAAGTGCATATCTGAATACTATATAGATTATGTGGTAGTGAAAATTTGGTTATTTTCAATGGTTATGTTAAAAATTTGGTTATTTTCTATTTCTAAACATTTCCTGCAAATTGTACACAGAGAATTAATTTGTTTATAAATCTATCAGTTAATTAAAAATCACTCCTTTTCAGAAAGTCTGCATATTTTACCAGAAGTGGCATGACATGAAACTCTTGCTGCCTGGAAGAGTAGAATGACTTTGTAGTTAGGGCATATGGCTTGGGGGAAGAATATTCAGTTACTTTGCCATAGGTTTCCTGTGACTTTGGGTAGCTCATCTTATCTGGCTATTGTTCATTCCTTTATTAATAAAATAGGAATAACAGCTTCCTTTCTGAAATATTATTTGCTTTATCCATTTACATTTGGGGGTGGGGTGGAGGGTGGGGTTAGGAAATATCATTCTGTTTTTCTCCAAGGCTTAACAAAATGAGGCCATGTTCTTGGTTGAAGCTTTTAGATACTGCTATGCTATATAGTAATAACATAATTATTATTGCTCTGACAAAACCATTAATTTAATTGCTCTTTATGATTCTTGAAAGCACTGCTGGCTTCTGAGCATTCTGTGCTCAAATAAGGCTGATGAAAACAGAACAGAAAGTTCAAAATAAATCCCTGCTAAAACAGCAAGTAGTTTCTCTTCTTCCCTTTCTCTGTTGTTTAATTTATTTCCATACATTTCTGGGTGAATGTTTCATGTGTACAGACAAAGCCTTGGTTATCTTCAAGCTATTAAAGAATATTTCTCAATTCTGTATCAGAATTTGTCAATGATATTGGAGTATAGTGACAGTAGATAATTAATGCAGCTGCCAAAAATGTGCATGAGTAATTAGTGGCAGCTAATAACCTGAGAGACAGCAGAACAGTTTTGTTGGACCTTTTTCAGAAACAAATGAGAGATGAACATCTCCTTGAGACACCATAAATAAAGGTTCCAGAAAGAGAGGTAGGTCCACCCCAGGTTGTCTGTACCAAAAATTACCAGAAGACAGGAAAGAACTGGGCATCTCCATGGGTTCATAACCAAAGTGCTTGGTCTTAGTTGGGTTCATCTGATTTTTTTGAGTCAACCTCTGTACGACTTGGAGCTGGGAAACCCCACATAGCAAATTTGCCTGCAATATTCATTGAAACCCAGCCAAAGAAAGCCAAGTTTACTTAGCTTAAACCTGTACTGCTCCTTCACAGTATAGTGACAGGTTCATCTGTACTTAAACTCTGGCACTGTTAGAATTGGAAACTTAATATATGAGTTTCCCTTAGCTCACCTCCCAGAGGCAAAGATACATCATGGCATCATGGCTTTTCAGTGAACATTTTGTTGTATTAGAAAACGTTGCAGTACCTAGACACAACATGGAAAAATCAGGCTAGGGAGAGTTCTTTGGCTCTATGTTTTCTTGCTTTTGTTGATATGAGTCAGAGTAATTAACTGAGTGTAATTTTTTTTTTTTTTTGAGATGTTTTACAGTTCAATGATGTTTTTCATCTTGTAGTCAGTGTACTGGAGCGCCAGCCAAGAATAACAATTAGCTACTTAGCCTGTCCAGTTCTTATTGGAACTGGAGTGTTAGATCAGTCTTTCAAACAGTGGTGACAACATCTCTATTAAAGTCCAGGCCTGGTTCAGTAAAAAGGGTCATAGGCATCTGCATAAGGTCATCTTGCTAAGTCTTTTCCTTTTTATCACACTTCTTGTATCATCCCACTGTCAACATTGAGAAAGCAAATGGACTTCAGGTGCGCTCTCAGGAAATCTGCCCACCTTCACTCACCACAGACATAGCATGTGAGGAGAAATATCTAATTTTTAAAAAGTCCAAATGAAAATTCATGCTCAGGATTTTAGAGAAGTGCCAGTCATTGATTTAAAATGATCTCAGAGAAAAACCTATAGTTCTAGAACTTTCAAAAAGGGTGGATAATACTCACAAATTGGAGTTCTTTTCAGGTTATCAGACAGAAATCTGTTCTCTCACTCTGGCACAGGAATTTAACACTGATAACTCTTGTTAATTGCTATCATCTTTCATAGGGATTTTTCTGTCAGCATGTGTTGTGTAGCAACTGTATAGATCAACTGCATTTCTAGTCTGAAACAGTAAAACAAGACAAATGTTAATTCTTTTCAAATGATTTTACTTTGTATTTAAAACTTTGGGAAGAGAGAAAAGAAAATCAAGTGACCAGGAAGGAAAGTGAAATTGTAGATCTGTGTTCTTCTAAATTGCAATGGCAGGTATGAACATTTGCGTTAGGCAGAGTCTTCCTTTTATCCTGTTCTACAGAGTCTGGTAGAGGAAGCACCTTGTGCTGTAATTGAGATTCAGCTATCTCAGCTGCAGCCTAGTTAACTCAGCTTTCCAAAAACAAAAACAAACAAGCAAACAAAAAATATGCAGGACTAAAAGCAAAATGATTACTTGGTTTATTGGGTCTCATCCTGTTTGACAAGTAAAAGTTCATAAATTTTGCAGAGCAAAACCAGTTAAATGTAGCTGTACATCACTTCTGGCTGAAGACAACCTACTCTACTCCCTCTGAGAAAGAAGCCCTGTGTTGCTGAGTAACTCTTTTGATGTGTTTTAGGAGAATCTGGTTGCCAGTTACTGGCTGAAGATAATGATCAGCTACATTTTCACTTGTTCCTCTTTCACATCCCTGAAGTTTCTAGTTTGTCCAATTACCAGCCTTTGCCCTCGCCCCCATAGGCAGAGGATAAAGAAGCAGCCCTTCCACTGGGGAATTAACACTTAAGTCACCAATTTTTCAGGCTTCATCTTGGATGGATGTAGGTTATTAAAAAGGGATGTTTCCTTCCCACCTTTGTTCTGATTATAGAAATCTCACATTTGATCACCGAGCATCCTAGTGGGAAAATCTTTCAGTCTCATGTTAGAGGGCAGGTAAAACAAAATGGGAAGAGAGAAAAAAAATAAAGTAGACTGCAGAATAAAGGACTAATCAATGAGTAAACCTTACTGTGCTTCAAATCTGCATGTATTCCCCAAATTATCAAATTACCTTTTTTTTTTTTTTTTTATTTTTTAATGTTTTCTCCATGTGTTTTTGAAGGAAAAGTCAAATTTTTCATTTATTTATTTAAAATAGGTAACTTATTTGTGGAAGGAAACATTTGCAAGTAGGGATGAGAAATTATACATAGCTCAGCAACCTATTATACTCACAACCTATTAGCACAGACTGAACAAAAAATTTCTGGCATGGGCTTCTTTCACTTAAACTGAGGTTATAAGAATAAACTTCAATACTCTAAACCATTTTTTACATGTGATACAAGGTGATGTCAGCAGATACCAAGTGCTGTTTTGTGTTGGTGATGCATAAAAAATTGTAAGTGCTTGGTACCTTTTGAAAATTATCCCAATCTCCTTAGGTAGTGTGTTCTAGGAAGATCACCCTTCTAGAAACAGTGGGTTATATGTTACCAATGCTTCTGGAAGTATTTCAGATCTATTTGTGAGCTGGAGTTTTTTGAGGGTAATTCAAGACTATTATTTTTTGCAATGATAGAACTTGTAAAAAGCTCTCTGCTTTTAACAAATGAGTTAAACTCTTAATGAATATTGCAGTAATGAATCCATAGAGAAGGACATGTCTTATTTATATTGTTACCAAATTAAGAGCATCATCAAAAAAGCAGTTAAACAAGGTATGTTAAAACTACAATTATTATCATCAATCACTTCCATATGATGGCAAATATATAGAGCATAAAGAAACCCTCATAAGCTATAGAGACAGACCTCACAAAGACAGGTGCTGATAATGAAAGGTATGCTAAGATTATTTTTCAAAGAAAACATGATAGGAATTTCTGTGAGAAAATAAGTTTTATGGGGGGATTAGAAGGTGATAAAAGGTGGGTGTGGGGAGAACATGAATTGGTTCATTGTAACTTCAAAAAGGGGTATTAAGAATGTAATAAAGAATGCAGTAACAAACAGGAATGAAGAAAGAATAGAAAAAAATAGAAATGAAACTGACAAGACAGTTTTATTGTATGATTTATAATGAAGTTTTGTGGGACCTCAAACAGGAAATGATCTTGAATTTGATGTTGTTAAAAAAATAAAAAGGAAATTGATAAAATGATTCAAGGTGTGATTTGATATAATTGAAGAAAAATAGCTGGAGATAATTTTATCAGTGGTGTTTTAGACAGACACTCCCAGGAACAGGGAGATAGGAGGACAGAGAAAGCTGTTGGAGAAGGTTTTATTAAGTTATGTCAGTCAAGATGAGAGAACACAGGATAACAGGATAAGAGGACCAAGTTTTTAGCAGCTGACATTCTGAGATGAGAGTGAGGGCCACTGATACTGGCAAGACAAAATGCCAAAATTAGTTCAGACAATTTATTGCAGTCTCCACAAGGTCTAAGCTTTATTTATTTATTTATTTATTTATTTATTTTTTTCTTCAGTATTTCATCTAGAAAGAGAGTTCAATGCATTCGTTAATGTATAGATAATGAAAATGGTGTGTTCCTTAGAATGGCTTTGTAGGAATGTATAAATGTGCAAAAGGAATGTGCATCAGATCACTCTTTCCCTTGAGAAAGAAGAATTTAGTGAATAGCACAGGAGCAAATCCCAAATCCCATGTAGCAGGCTTAATCTTCCAGGTTTTCTTTCTTCCTCCCATTCCCCCCCCACCCCCCCTTTTTTTTTTCCCTACATGGAGTAGGAAAGAAAATAAATATATACTCACTTGAGTTAGTAACATCAGGTTTTGAGTCAAGTTCCTTCTACCCTTCTTATTAATTTGAGCTACTTAGGCTCACAAGGAGGCTAGAATAATGGTCATGGATTCAAAGAAGAGAGAACTTCATACCATGTTATTTTATAATGCATATTTTCTTTCATAATCACAGTGAAATATAGGAAATAAAAGGGTTGAACTAGGTCTTATGAGTCATAATCACAGTGCAGAGCTGCCTACACATGTGCAGAGCTTGTAGTTTTAAAACTTATGATTTCACCTCTAAGGTTTTAGGTCACATAGATGATTTTCCTTTTTCTGTGTTGAAAACGTGCGCTTGTGTAATGCAGAGGCTTGTGAAAAGTGCCAGAATGGCATTCCTGGAGGGCAAAAGTAGGTCAGTTCTGTACAGAAAGAACAACTGGGGAAGCAATCTCAAAGTCTCTCCTGCGCTGCTGGTATTTTCCAGTTTGAGGAGGACCTAATGCCTTCGAGGACAACCTGCAGAGGTCCCAAAGGAATTTTGCATAGCCATTCTGGCCTCCTGCTGAGGCTGTAGGGGTGGCAACATGGGGCTGGGGGGAACCCTGCACTGCAGATGCCTGTGCTGGAGCCTGCAAACATTACCAGCTTGCTGCACTATTGTCAAAAGTCACAAAGCATTCTTACTTTTCTGGGAGCTGCAACTTTCACTGGAAGCTGAAAAGAAATTGAGGGCAGGAAGAAAACAGCAAGGACATGCAAGAAACCAAAACATTTTTGTTAACTTTTTTTTCAGTAACTTTTTTTTCATTAATGCCAAACACAATGACATTATGTTCACATCAAGCATGTGTTGTAAAATTGCACTTGTCAAGCATTTCATTTGGCAGAAATGCAGAGGAGTAGATGCTGAGCCAAGAAATGTTTCTCTTTTTCTCCCTCATAAAATGGAGAGATGAAGAACAAGTGGGAGTCTGTTCATTCTGGTATATTAGAGTGTAAGAGACAGTTTTTCCAGTACATACCTTCATTTTCAGATGGTTTTAAGTTAGCAATGGACATACAATAGGGGCTGAAATCAGGCCTTAAGGACAGACACCAAAGATATGATGCAGCATCTAATAGCACATAGTTCGGTGTGGTGTCCTTGTGATGTCTTGACCAGTGTTAAACTGCAAGTCATGAGAAAGGATGGTCTCTTCATTCTTCTCAGAGCACACACACCAGAAAGTGGCATACTGATCCATGGTCAGAAACAAAAAGACATTACAGCAAAATGATTAGCTGAGAAGCTGTATGACAAATCGCTTATTGTGCAATGTAACAATTACATAGATCTCTCCTGTCCTCTATTACTGTTTGCAAACACATGAGCAAAGTTATATTCCTCTGTGTGACTGGGTGGTAGTTTCTCTGTACAAAATAGCATGTAACATGAACTCTTGTTAACCAGTGGCTGGAGAGAGCAAGAAGAGCAGTGTCCAAACCATCTGATGTTCCTGCAGTGGAAGGCACTTCAGCTGGGACTCCAGAAGTATCCAGGCTTTCAGCTTGCCCTGACCCACTAGACCTCTACGTGTCATCAGGGGGCTGACACAGTCATAAGAACATCCTGGCTGGACAATTCATCAAATCCTTACAATTAAAGTTTGGTTGAAATATCACTGACAATCTCAATTAAATGCAATTTAATTGGTGTCATGCCTAACAATACTGGCAAACTACAACTATGAGATAGCTATGTTCTCTTCAGAAAATGTGGGATAGAAATTTCTTTGCAATTAGCTAGAACAGGATTTTTCATCAAGGTGCATTTCACACGTGATGAGTACATCTGATATAAATTGCAGTATTATTTTTCTTTGGGACCAACTGTCCTTTCTACTGGTTTGTTTTACAGGCTCGACAATGCCTAAGTTTAGCCCCCTGAGTATTCCATTTAAACATATTCATAGTTTTCCAAATATTTTGCAAGGAAAATTATAGCACCTCAGTAATAAAATCATAATAACAGTTTCTTGCTGGGTGAGAAGAATTTAAAACATTTATCTGGAAAGAGTATGAGGAAAGCACTCATTACTGTTAAAAAGTAATAATTAAACTACTTCCGTTCTATCTGGAAACCCAGACTCATTATAAATAAAGATAAACAAGTGCAATATAAAAACCCCAAACATTTATTCTTTTTTAATGGACTTTTAAGTCAATTTCTCTAGTTGTTGATGAATGTAATAAGATTAAATTAAATTAAAAGAAATGTCAAGAAGAAAACAAATTTAAAATTAACAAAGCCCACCATAAATTTACAATTACTTGTCCATTAAAGATCTTGAAGAAAGTTCATTTCAGCAAGGATAGAATTGACACTATTGAAGCTTTAGAAGGAACAATTATTATCATTGCAAATTACTTAAACTATTAGACTGAGAATAATTCAGAAATATCATTAGCAGTCAAATTACTTAAAAAAAAACTTGTTTTCTTTCTCCTTTGTTTAATTTAAACTTAATGTCTGCTTATTCTCACACAAGCAGAAAATGCTGATAAATAATTCCAGAGCATGCCTAAACATCTCCCTTCACAGCTAGCTTCTAATTTGATCTCAGGAGACCCTTCTTCGTAGCTGAATAAAATATTTTCATTTATTCTGTGAGAACCTACATCACCATACGTTTCTAATCTCATGTTGCCTGGTAATACCGCTAGATGAGGTCCTCAGCAAATCATTAAACTTGTTCAATAACAACATTACAAAACACAAGAGATTTGCCCCTTAGTGAAACAAAGAAGCTTTTCAAACATGGGGAAAACAACAACAACAACAAAAAGCACAACACTTTAATAAGCCAACTTGAGTTTCTAGGGCAGTCTCAGAGAATATTTAACATTTTAAACTTCCTGATGTGCAGAGCACAAGAAGAAGGAAATTTTATTTCGATGTCAGTGGTTTGAAAAAGCCAGACTTTCACATTACAACAGTGATGTTCTGTTTCTGATAGGATCAAATGCTTTGTCTTGGCCAACTCACTGTGCCCATTAAATGTTTACTGCATTTGAACAAAATATGGTCTTTTGAAATGTAAGGATTTAACTTCCCAGTCTTATCTTTCTAACAACTAACTATAACTCCTGATGATATGTTAATGTAAATGACTTTGCTATGGAATTCATGAATCATCAAGAAATGATTTGAAGAGAGGAAATTAAACACTTGATTCAATTAATCTTTCTTATTAGGCTAGAAAATCATGATTTGCACTCCTAATAAATATGATGTGAGATTGCATATGCATTAGTCACATGAGATTAATACCCATTATTATTCTTTATATTAAATAACACTGGATTCAAGTGACCCAGACACCAGCTCCCTGATCAGGATGGGATGGGGAGTACTGGGGAAGTAGTACATTCTCCCAGTGCAGAAAAGACTCTTATTGCTTGACAGATCATCCATCTTCTTTCTTGGCTTTATTGTATTTCTTCCGTATTGATGGAATGGCTTTCTCTCTGGGAGATGTTTGTTTGGTCAAGTGCTTAAAATCAAACCTAAGTTTGGTAGGAAATAAAAGTGCAGTGGAGTAACGAAGTGCAGCTAGGAGGCTGGATTAATTGAGGTATATTAAGTGTTTAACCACCTGAGCTTTTTTTCCATGCCCCCCCCCCCCCCCTTTTTTAAAATGAATTTTTTATTATTATTATTATTACTATTATTTACACTACATTTATAGAAAATATGTTATTTAAGATTTTCATTATTGGTTGTAGATGGATGATATTCAGTCCATTTCCTCTATTTTTTCCTGAAGAAGGCAATTATTTTATTTACACTTTATTTGATATCTATCCATCTATTCATGAATATATTCACCTATACATCCATTCACCTATACATCCATTCCTTTGGCCACTTATTCATACATCACTTAAAATCATATATTTGATCAGTTTTTTTTTTTTTTTTCCATCTCTGAATAATGAAATAATGAATAATGAATTGTTATGCATGTGGCTAAATGATATGTGCATATACCAATGTACATATTTAAAAGCATATTTAGAGAATTGCAACAGAGTAGGTAGATAACTATATTTATACATTTATCAGTCATAATTCTTCTCCAGATTTAGAAAACATCTGGCATGTCCTGATATTATTAGGTGAGGCATAGTTATCAGAGATACTACCTCTGCGGGTCACAACTAATAGAATTTACATTGTCCAGTTGTCAGGATAAAGCGGTAGAAATCGCCTGGGAAAGTCCTCACCTTCCCCTGTAGCCATGAATGAGCCCCGGGCCCTCATTTGATTACCTTGTTAAAGTTGCACAGGGCTAACTTTGAGTAAAATTAACAAAGGATGTTCTTATCTGTTAAAACCCTCTGACTATTGCTATTTCTACCTTCATTATGATAAAGCATATCTGTAAGTGAACTATATAAAGCTTATGAGCCTTCAGAATTGCCTTGAAGTAAAAGTGGGTTAAAAATAACTGAAGATTTTACTATGATTTTTTTTAATGAGATATTTTAAGAATTTGTTTTGGATAAAAAAATTCCAGTCTAGCCCTAGATGGTAGTTTCTTATGAAAAGGAACTGTCAAGACACTCCAGTTTAATTTTTCACTTTTGGTTGAAGTATCATAGAATCATAGAATCATTAAGGTTGGAAAAGACCTCCAAGGTCATCTAGTCCAAACGTGCCCATATCAGTAAAAATAATATTTTTGGAAAGTTAATAATTTTAAACTGATTAAAAATAATATGGAATCTTGCAAACATGACATATTTATTGTAATTGAAACTGCTTATTTTTAAAGAAATCATCAGACTATTTAAAATCTTGTTAAAATGATTTTGGGGGATGGTGAGAATTTTAATATGGTGTGAGTCTAATAAATTGAAAACAAAACAAATCAACAACAACAACAAAAAAAAAACAACTGAACACTTTAATAGAAGGAGACAGAAAAAATTCAATAACTTGCAATTTGTGAAAAATACTTTTATGCATTATTTTGGTGTATTCCATAATTATGAGCACAACCAGGAAGACACTCATGTATGAACAGCAGGATATCGTCTTTCTGTGAACAAGGTGGTGGACTCTTTTTGGCCAAACCTCATTTTCCTTGATTATTCAATCTCAGCTTCTGTCTGATTTCTTGGAAATATCTCTGAGTAGGGAGATAGGGAGAAATCAACATATAATGAGAATTCAACATATAATGAGAATTTAGAATTCACATATAATGATCATTTTCACCATGACCATTTTTATTATTTTTTTCTATTTTATTTTTTTCCCTTTCCAAAGGATAAATCCTTTTTTTTTTTTTTTTTTTTTTTTTTTTTTTTTTTTTCCCCCAAAGGTTAGCCAAATATTTGTATTTGCTGGTACACGTTATTTTTTGAAAAGGGAATACAAGAAACGTGTAGAGGAGAAATACAGATTCTACACAGCTTTTTTAGAATAGTTTATTTACCAAAAATCTGCCTGATAAAGATGTCTGTATAAGATATTGATTCCTGAAATTGTATTTCCCTTTGAAGTGTCTGTATGTGTTTGAACTTTTTGTGCTTTAACTGCTCTCCCGATAGTCTCTGCCAGATGAGTATATTCCTTAGGTCCCTTTATACTTTTTCTTTTCGGGGAAAGAAAGTAGCCGATGCTGCTGCACACAGGCAGTTACTGTCTGAGGAAGTACAGCAGAAGCTTTCCATTTGTGTTTGTAGTTTCTGAGTTGGGAGTAGCATCTCTTTGTGACTTCATGATAGCTATAACACATAAAAATGCCAATCACAAAAAAAGATACCATTGTGTAGCTTCTACACAGTTGTTAAAAAAAGATAGCATATCCCTGCCCCTACAAGTAGATTATAGTTGAAGTGGAAAAGAAGAAGTGACCTCTGTACTACTCCTATTTCTGTCTTTTCTTTGTAATATTTTGTATAGTATTTTGTAAAGTATGTTTTCTCCAGGTAAGTGTTCAGGTCTCATCATAATTTCTCCATTGGACAAGAAAATTTTGAGTATGACAGAGAGAAAGGATATGAAATGATGGAATAATAGCACACATAATATCACTATATTTAGAATAGCTTGCTAATTTTTTTATGTCTTGTATTTTGTTTGATATGTTATGTCAAAAGATCTTCGTGAATGTTATTTCAGGGAATGTTTATGGATCAACTAGCATGCCTCTGTCTTTGCAAACTAATTAGTTTCATTCTTTCTGGTTTGTTTTTTTATGTAAAGCATAATAATTTGAAACTGTTTTACAGCAGTTCTGTCCTTTACTGTGCTACTTATTACTTTGTGCTACTTATAATAAAACTGGCTAGTTAAGCTTCAATTCACATGTACATGTCTCTTTCACTTTCTATTTTAATTTAAAGTGCATTCTGCAAGGTAAAAGTGATGAGGGCATCATAGATGGAGATTCCCTATAGTCTAAACTGGCAGTTTTGCTGAGCTCTAGATACAAGTCACCTTATAGCAATTTGGAGGGGGGAGGATTGTTTTTATGTTGCCTGTACCGCTGCCTGCCAAAGAGTAATTTGAGACAAGAGGGTGGGAACTTGGCAACTTTTATCTTGGAGGTGACAATGCAGAAGCTGCTAATTAGTGAAAGTTGTTTATACCAACTTGATGTAGAATTCTAGTCTTGCATGTGAAGAGTGCACAAATTTTCTTTGTGCCAAATTGGCCTCCATGTGAGAATTGGGTGGATCCAATTAATGTCAAACAGCCCTGTGTACTGTGTTTGTATAAACTAGAGTGTGATATCCTTATATGTGGCATCCTTTCCAGATGATGTGCTCAACTATGAGTAGGGATGAGATAATGAACACAGAACACATTTCTTTCATCTGAACCAGGCAGAAGGTTGAATATGCTCTGAAGTAGGCAGAAGGTTGAATATGCTCTGAAGTAGATTACAAACTATAACTGCCACCTTCTTACTTCTTTATGTGCCATGAGATCTCAGCCAGCTACGGTCCACCAGTTTAGTTTGTGTCAGTCAGTTATCCATTGGATTTCTTAATATTCCTCACTTAAAAAATGAGATGCATGTGCCTCATTTCTGGAAATCAGACTTATTATTGAAAGTGCGACAAAGAACTTGCTACTCAAAATCTCTGACAAGCACCCACTTTCTTGATGCTTGCCAGAGAGAAATTAGAGCTCCAACTTTTTTATTATTTATCACAATCTTCACAGAAGAAAAGGTATTTCTGCCTTTTTGTTTGCTTGCTTTGCATTGGAGAAAAAGAGCTGGGTGAGAAGAATGTGATGCTGAGATCATCATTCAGTGTTAACCAAGACGAATATTGCCAGTGGGATGTATGGCCTCAAATTCTAAGAAAAAGATGACGAACAAGTACAGGGAATTTGAGACAGAAGCTGGACAGCAATGTAGATTAATGTGAATAAATTCAGTCACCCATAGAGGCTGAGATTCAGGTGTAGATGCATATTAATTGTTTAAGGAATGCCATGTATGCTGAGAGATTTACAAGTACACAAACAAGGTGCTTGCTCAGAGGTACCAAAGCATAATTCAGAGGAATTACTATAATAGGAAACCATCTAAAACAGAAGATAAGGTAATAAGAGCACGGAAGACTTCACAAAAGAGGTTGGTATTAAGGAGAGAAGGAATAATTACAGAGAAGAAATATTGAAGACAAAGACTATTTAGGGAGAGTTTTATCATTGTAATAGTAGGAGGTGAGTAACATGTAGATCAATGGGAATTTCTGCTGCACGGGTCATACCATACATGGCTCTAGACCCCAGGCTTGAGCAAACACCATGATTCCATCTTTGTCTGGTATTCTTTTCTGTATGATTGGATTTGAATGCTTTCCTGAGAGTACTCTCTTTCAATATTGATTGTCTTTTGTATCGGCTCAGAAGTGAACTATCCTTTTTAATTCCAGCATGTTTCACGTGCATCTGCTGTTAACTGCTGTTTCTGGTTCCCTATTCAGAAGGCAATACTGTGCTAATGCAACATAGGATTTCAATATTTTACAGCTCGGCTTCCAAGTCATGCAGGACCTGTCAGCTCAGAATCTCTCAATAGACATTAGAGCATATTGTACTATGAAGTTTAAAAAACAATTCACAATAACACATAGGAAGTTTGAAGTCAGTTGATTTTCAAAGCTGGGTTACTATGGTAAAGTGGAAGGCGCTCAGTACCTGGTCAGTACCCTAGTACAGGGTCAGGACTCTTTCCAATGGAGCATATTTAAGCAAGAAATTATTGTTGAGTTTCTCAGTGATAGAATCAGGAAAAAAAACAACAACACACAACAAAAACAAACAAACAAACAAACAAACAGAAAACAAAAAGCACTTCTTCAATATGTCACATCCAGCAAGACCTATCCAGAAGGTAGAGTTATTTCTGAACTGCAGCTGCTTTCTCAACAATACAGTATCCTGCACTTTAGTGACTTACTAATGAAGGTTGGGGCAGGTATTTGTACTGTTTGTACTTGTTCATGCCTTTGTACTATACTTTGTTGCAGAGGACACCTCCTACATCTGCAGAGAACTGTGATGGGAGCAGTGCAAGCAAAATTTCTCCTTAGTATATTTCAAATAAACCAATAAACCAATAAACCAATAAAAAATAGGAGATATGATTTTTATAATTTCACATTACTTTTGTTTTTGTTTTACCATTTATACACATATTACAAGATTCTAAAAGCTCTATTCAAATTCATAGGAAAATAATTAGCCAGGGAGACCAAGACAGTGTCTATTGATCATGATTTATCATAGAGTAAGCCCTTTGGTAGAGCTGTGGATAATCCATTACTGTTCTGAACAGTCCTGAAGTGACCAAGTTTTTAAAAATGAACAAGGGGAAACATGTAATTTACATGCTGTATGAACCTTAAAACCATTATACGTATATAAAATGAAGGTACTTACCTTCACTGCTCTGTTCACTGTTGGTTATTCTATCTTAAAAATGCGTATCACAAGAAAAGAGCCAAAGAAGGACAGCTAAATGAAAAGGTTTCTTATAAGTAGAAATTACAACAATTATAGCTATTTAGATGAGAAAGGAGATGGATGAGAGGAGACATCATGGAGTGATATAAAATAATGAGGTATAATAAAACTGTGCTAATATTACAAATTGACTTTTTGGCATTTTTGTTGCTTTTAAAAAGCAACATTCAATTCTGTTAATGCAAAATGATAGCCATTTTATCACTACAGAAGGATCTAAATTTTAGCAGTGGGTGGATTCATCCATATATATGTATGTAGCAGGTCATACATACAAAATTTCTGGATCTGTGAGAGAATTTATCATTTTCTTTACATACGTAAAATAAAGGTTTGTCTGCAGTTTACAGGAGTAGGTGGCTCACGCAGTGCAACACCACCACAAGCCCCTAGAGTACTTCTGTTGTCCACACTGATGCCTGGGGAGTCCTGATCTGTTCTTAGCAAAAAGCTCTGCTTCTTCATCTAACTCACCACTGATGCTGGACTTCTGTTTTAGACAGTTAATATTTGTTATCACTGTTTGTGTATTTCTATAATTACTTCAGTCTTTATTTCACAGCTAATTTAGCCTTTTCTGATGAGAATGTAGAATTAAGCAGCAATACTATAACTATATATATATATATAGTTATATATATATATATGTATATATATAACTTTTATATATATATATATAAAACTAAAGTTTTATATATATATATATATATTTTTAAAAAAAGTTATATATATATATAACTATATGTATATAACTGTATATATATATATATAACTATATATATATATAACTGTGTTATATATATATATATATATATATATAGTTGTATATATATGTATATATAACTTTTTTTTTTTTTCAGACCCAGATGGTGGAAGTTTTTCTGTCACAATCACAAGGAAACCTGGATGGTTAGTTATATTCAGAAAATTGTGAATAGGCTGGCAATAAGAGCAAAATGCTTTTCAGATAAACCTATGACACCAGTAAAAAGTTATTTCACCAATAAATATGAATGTTTTCTCTGAATGGAGATAGCTATTATAGATGAATATATTTATCTATTATTAGATATAATAATAAATCTATTATTTATTATTTATTATATTTATCTATTATTTATCTATTATTTATCTATTATCTACTATTTAGATTATAGATGAATATGAGAGATTGAAAAGAAAGCAATTGAATTGTGAAAGTTAGCGTGCTTACTCACTTGTTTCCATGCTTTTGTTTATTTTCTGTCCTTGAGGCTTTGGGAAGAAGCTATTGGGGTAGAATGAGCCTCAGCACTTGCACAGATTTGCGAACTCTAAGGCACTTAGCATCTCTGAATGTGGGCCAAATAATTGTTTAAATATATTCAGCATGTTCATTTTAGAACAAAATGCAGCATAGAGATGAACAACAGTGCCAACAAGAATGAAAAAATCCTCAAAACTATACTCATTTTGTGAAAGAAGTCATCTGCATATTCTTTTTTTTTTTTTTTTTTTTTTTTTTAAATATGGTCAGAACATTTTTCAGAAAGAATACGTATTCTTCTTCATTAAGATCCATGAATGTTCACACTCTGGTAATCTATGTAGGTTTTCTTTACAAATGGAAAACCACCAAATATATTCAACAACTATTTCTCAGGAAGATTTCTATAATTTTGGGAAACCCTTTTCTTCTCTATTTTTGTTAGGAATAGTTTGGCTAGAACAGCCTCTATGTAGTAAACAAATTCAGCTCAAATATATGTAGCTGAATTCAGTACCTTAATCTAACCCAAATGACTTAGAGCAAAATATTCTATGTGGTAATCTTACATCGCAGATCTTTGTTTGGAGAGCATCCAGGCATGTTGCTAGTATTATCTTCAGTATGTTCTTGATAAGTGCTAATATTGATATCTATGTCTCTCAGAAGAGAGGTATATAGATGTGAACAGGTTTTTCCAGTATGTCTCTCAATTGAAGGAGACTTAACAACCCTTTTTTAATCTGACCTTTTAAAGTAGCATCATGGACAATAACCATTAACTGATCAAATATGAGAAATGTCAGGTGTAGAAGCACTGACAAGGAAATATTTCATCTCTTTAAGCTCATGAACAATCACTGACAAACCTTGGCTCTTATTAAGGTGACTTTTTTTTTTTTTTCAAAATATTCAATAGAAGGTATGATGAGTTGCCTCATGCAGCATTATTCTACAAAGCTAAATTTGAAGCTAAAAAGAGATCAAACAGGCTCAAATATGGTATAATTCTGAGAAATTCTTCGTTGTTGCTTACCCAGATATTCTCATTTTCATCACACAGTGCCAGGTCTCATTTAGTAATACATTTAATAATTCTAACAACCCACTTATCTACTTTAACATGTACTGCATAATCACTCTCAGATCATCATGTGTCACTGTAGATTTGTTTCCTTTCTGTTAATCCAAATAATTCAAGCTAACAGTGATTAAAAAAAATAGGGTGTTTTGTACTTAAAGCTTTATACATGGTACAGATCTTTGATTAGACAGACACTACATTTATTTCATAAGAGTTTGCCAATAAATAAAAGCATGGCATGGAGTGGAGACCAGAAGTCACTGTCTAGGATGGGGGCTTGATTCCTCTTTAGTAGTATTACTTTGTAGTGTTTTCAACTGGTAAAGTTGACTTATTTCAGTGCAGTCACTCCTTCTGATAGACTACAAAAAGTTCTGATTAGACACATCAGCCTGTTCTTTCCCCAGGGCAGTCCTGAGCAGAGCACACTCTGCACCAAAACCAATGCCTATGCCCAAAATCTTCACAGTATGCTAGATAAAAATGAGTTCTACCACTCCTAGACACAGCTAATGTTTTGGTTATTCCATAAAATTAGAAAAAACAAACAAACAAACAAAACCCTCTATAACAGTCTGGAATTCTTGTCTGTGTGTAGCTTTTAGGATTTGACTGTGTTCTTTGTTTAAAGTCTGTCTTTAATATTTTTAAAGTTTATATTCTCTATGAAAAGCTAATTAAAAATTAGGCCTTCTCCTTAGACCCTGGCTCCAGCTGCTCAGTTTAAAACATCTGGTAAACTTCCATAAATTGGCAAAGATTAACCCTGACAAACAAAGTCTGGAGGGGAGTCATCATTCCTGCATGCACATTTCAGTATTAACAATTAACCTGCAAACAGAGGAAGGAATCATGTCAAATCTGTGGGTGGGTTGCTGGGACATGGGAGACCCAGACCTGAGCACTTGTGGGATCTTGCTGCCCATGCACTTGGAGCAGCCTAGGGGTTGCTGTAGATTGTATAACCAGTGGTTATTTCAAATTTCAGTGGGTTCATATTCAAGGGAGCAACATCAGGCTGTAGACTTCTATGATTTTCTTGCTTTGGTGTGTAAAAGAAAGAGGAAGGTGAGCTGGGGGAATGTAAAGACAAGTAAAGGAGATATATATACATATATATTCTTTTTTTGTTTTGTTTTGTTTTGTTTTGTTTTGTAGCTGTTCTACAAAAACTAAAACTGACACCGGAGAATGGACCTTAAAAGAACAATGTCCCAGACTTCCTGTTATATTTGGTGAAGACAGCCCACCAACTTTTAGGCCTACTTTTCTTTATCTGCAAGTGTAAACTTGGCACAGATGTGGATCAGGAATACTGTGCACTTAAAACACGATAGTGTAAATCCAAATTGATTCTGCATCCTGCACAGAGAAGGGGGAGCCTTGCCAGAAGCAGTATAAACTAATGGTCTTTGGGGTACCAGTTTAGGCTCAGGTTTGGCACCAGAAGACCAGAGAAGTGGGCAGTAAAAGTGAATGGTAACTTGAGGATATTTTAATAACAGCTGCTCTGTTTTCTTTCTTAGTGCAGTTTTATTTTATTTGCACTTTTGTAGTTTCATCTTGATGACATGGCTATTATTTTACAGCAGTTTGAAGCAGTTAATTAATGAACTGCACACATGTGACATGACACCACCTTGCCCAATTATCTCTGGCATCTATTTTTATGGTACAAAGCACTGCAGCTCTGTGAATTATTTTAGATTGTAAATTGGCTCTGGAAGCTGTTATTTTAATAGCCAAAACAATACAAGAGCAGTGCTTGATGGCTGACATGCAGTAATGACAAATTGCCATGCATGATCTCATGAAATTCACCAAAGGACTTGGAGACGTTTGATAACGCTTCTCTGTCCTTTAGATGTAAATATCTCTCTTGTTAAATCCACAACACCTTATGAAGTCCTTTAAAAACAGATTGCCATATAGCTGACAATCTGTAAATGACTGAGAAGTAAAGAATTAGGAAGAGAATATGTAACACAGTTTTGGACTGATTTTTCTCAGGATCATTTTACTGGAAACAGCAGACCAAGAGTTTTGTTCTGTCCCTACCGGAAATTAAACACAAAGTAAAGACAAATATTTTAAGGCCAAGTTGTTTCTGGCACTGTATTTTCATCACTGTAAAGACAAATGCACAATTCCTAGAGGTACCTTGGTCAGAGATCATGTCCCAGGTCCTCCCCTTCCACACTCCTCAAGTCAGAACTGGAAGTACAGGGGAAGAAGGGAAATCCCTTTGTCTTCCTTTCTTGATTGCATCAGAAGTCAGCTATGATTGGCAAATGTGTTTAATCCTCTCTAAAACTGGGATATCCCAGTAGCTATTTGTATGAATCATTGCGTCTTGGTGCCAGGCAGTAAGTCATAGATGACTATATTGTCAACCCAAGCTCAGATATAAAGCTGAGGCTCAATCCTTTTGTGTGCCTTAAATTTGACTTTTTTTTTTTTTTTTTTTTTTTTTGTTTGTTTGTTTTCACATACTTCTTCTTCCTTCAGGATCATTCAGCCTACAGTCAAAAGTCTTCCTCCAAAAGCAAGCTGTAGCAGAAACCATGGACTGAAAAATCTTCCAAGGAATGTGATCATCTGGCCAAAGGAAACACACTTTCAACCCGCTTTGTACTCATTTGACCAGAATACACTTTCAAACTGTATACGATATCACTGAAACATACCACCCTGATCCAGTTATTTGTTGATGCTACATTGCAAATACATTAGTTGCTTACTGTGACTATTCATAGAAAAGTGACTTTGTCTAATGATGAAAATATTTTCCAGCTATTGAATACATTTTAATTTTGTTACAAAAGTGGAAATTCTCTTCCAGCAACTTTATTCTACAAGAAGAGACATATGCTTTTAAAAATTAATATGAAATATGTGCAAAAATCAGCAGTTATATGTAAGAATTGAAATACATTATAGCTCAATAATGATTTCTTCTCCTTGCAAAAAATGTGAAGGAAATGTTCTCTGTCTCTCAAATGTCTCCTTCATGCACAAATATACACATATATTAGAATACATTCACATACAAAATATTCTGAGATAGAAAAAAAATGGAAATAATATTTTCAGTTTAGAATGTGATCTTTTAAGAGGAATTTCTCATTGTAATATAATTCTGTATAATTGTAATTTAACTCTCATTGTAATATAATTCTATACTTCTATATTCTATGTTGATGCAGAATAAAAAGAAATATTATAGATGCAAACATCTACTCACTAAAGCTAGCAATGGGTAGAGAAAACTTTCCAGTGGTTTGGGACTCATTTTGGACAAGCAGCCAGGAGTTTAGGTGCATTACCTTGTCTTTACAATTTTTTTTCCGTATCACAAGGGATTCATTAGCCTTTCCAGACTTCCTTTTTCCATTTCACCAGACTTTCATGATCTACTGTTACTGTTTTTTTTTTTTTTTTTTTTTTTTTTTTTTTGTTCCCGTTACTCCGTTACTGTAGCCTGTAGCATCTGAGTAATTCATATTCTCTACTGTACTCATCCTTACAATACCCAAGTGCAACTACTTGAGAAGCAAGGGAAATACTATTATCCACATTTTATAGCTCAATAACTGGGGGAAAAAAAAAGAAAAAAAAAAAGAGTGTTGTAACCATGAGTGTTAGATACCTAAATAGAACCATGACTGTGATGGAGGGACAGCTGGAACCAGATCTTCAGCTGGAACCAGATCTTTCAGCTCATTAAAACATTCTTTCTTATAACATTCATCCTTTAAATTGTGTAACTTCTGGATACTTTTTATCCTTTTAAGGCCCCCATGAACAAATTATGTCTTGGTGTTTCTTACCTGTGTATCTTGTATATATAAATGAAAATCTTTTGAACTATATCTGTTTTCTTTTTTTCTTGTGTCCCTTAGACTGCAAAAGAATTTGGGATGCGTAAGGTGATAAACTAAAATAAAACAATGGGGAAAGTAGCTAAGGAAACTCCTGAGTCCCATCAAATACAGACTGCTACTTTTAATTATGCTTTGGAAGGAAAAGAACTTAAAAGTCTAGAAACAAGGGAGAAATGGCTCTTAAAACCACACACACACACACACACACAAAAGCTGGATCAGAAATTAGGTAGATATTTGTAAAAATGAATGGAAGAGAAATATCTATGAAAAACTCAAACACCCCAGTATATTTCATACTACTTCATATGGTTTCTTTCTCTAGACACTTACTTGATCATTTTACTAAGTTGTTAAATTAAGATTAGGTAAAGTTTTCTTGTAGCCAAAGGAGAAGTTAGACAAACTAGAAATAGGTTTACTGACCAGAAAAAAAAAAATGATTAAGAGAATTTTCAAATTATTCTCTGTTCCTAAACAAAGGGTTACACAGGCAATATTTCGGCACAAAGCTAATTATGGTACTCTTCAGAGAATCTTTGAGAAGATATAAACACATGCATGACTGGAATAATTTAGGAAAGAAAATTCAAATTATTTTCATAGTTGTGTCTGTAATGAAACAGTTTTAAAATAGCAGAAGTAACACACAGTACAGATGCAACACATCTGCTCAGACATCTCTGCTTTTCAGCACATTAAAGTAATTCAGATGCTCTAAATTATGACCTACTGTTGTGCTTGGAGTCATTTGAACAGGCCCCCTGGTATCAAAAATTAAGACATCTGTTTCAGCCTTTCAGATTTTGGTTTTAGCTCCATATCATACTTAAACTCACAACAGAGTTTACATACATGTATTTTTATATATATATATATATAATATATATATGTAATATATATATTTTTTCCCCTTTTAAGAGACTTAGAATACTTTGCTGTCATTTTCTTTACAATAATAGACAGCACCATGGCATGCTAACATCAGAGATCACAGATGCTTGGTGGATAGTTTAAGAATGGAAAGCAGTAAGCCAAAAAAATAAACCTGGTTAGGACAGTGCTGTCTTCTCTCACACAAAATTTCAAGTATCAAAGAATAATGTACAGAGGCTGGCTTAGCTAAGCACTCAGACATTTCAATACTTAGGTGATGTCTATCCAACTAAGAGTTAAATGCAGCAATGATGAAAATTAATCTCCCTATACTTGCTTAAACAACCTTGCAAGACCAAGATAACTTCAGAGGAAAAGTTTCAGATGGGCAAGAATTAAACAGGCAAAATTATGCTGTTAGTACTCTTAATAAAGATTTGGGACAATTTAATTGTAGAAGGATCAACCCATTTTAGTTGCAAGCTGAAAATGAAGAATTAGTGATGGAGGGCTAGGAAAAATGAAGCAAGCAAGTTGTTATTTATGGTAGAATTAGACAAAATTGCGAGCTATCACACATGCTGTCAAAAAGGTCTTACTTTGAACAAAGAAGGAAAAACTAAGCACAGAGAACAGAAAACAAACAAACAAGCAAAAACAAAAAACAAAAACAAACAAACAAAAAAAAAACACAACAAAACAAACCCAACCCTCTCTAAGTCTTTGGAAAATGTTAGAAGTCATTGATTCAAGATTATTCGAGTTCATACACAGAAGAGCTTAGATAAGATCAACCGGATAAAAACAGTGATATTTGTCATTTCTAATTCCAGTAATTAAGTGCTGTTCTTCTTCTACTTGAGAAAGCCTCAGTGGGATTATAATAATGGCATAATGATGGAAACAAAGATGAAGAAAGGATGAGAACTACTACAAAAAGAAAGGATATCGGAAAATTCATGACAGACAATGATTGTACTTAAAAGGTTAATGTCTCCTGACAGTTGCTGTGAAAGGGGTGTCCAAGACATCTTGTTCCCTATGTACTTTCAAAAAATAAAAAAAAAAAAGGAGGAAAAGACAGAGACAATTGTGATACATCACAGTGATATCTCTCATAGTTGTTACTGAAAGTATTCTTCATGATGATCATAATATCTCTTTCTGAGATGGTTGATTTTTAAGACATTGGTCAAAATGTACCAGTTTACTGAGAATAAGCATATCAGCTTTGAAAAGCATTGGAAGAGAGAAAGAGAGAGAGGTAAAAAGATAAAAGTGAACAATTTCACAATTAATAGTTGTACCCAAGTCTGAGTAACTTCAATCGGAAACTGCTAAACCCCCAAATAAGTATCCCTGAGATTTATTTACTCAATTCATCAGCAGAAGAGTGTAATTCATGTCCTTGTTGTAAGGTAAATTCTTTAAGATACACACATTGCTTCACCCCAACTGGTCTAGGTTCATCTCAGGAAGGAATGGGGAAGTTTCAAAATCTCAGACTTCAGCGAGCAGGAAAATCCTTTTTCCTTGCCAAGGCTGGTGTAGAAAGGAATCAGGCCATTTTGTTTGCCTCTGAGGACCTCTGGAATGGACACCCTCTTCCCACCCCCAACAGACCTTGAAAGTCATATTGCTTCCCACCATTGCATTGCTGGGAAACTATTATATGTAAATTTCCATCATTTATTCCTTTCACTCTATCCAAGTTATTTTGCCATCTCTACGTTGTACCATTATTCAATGTCCCATAGAGGGTATAATGCACAGTCCTTATTAAGATACACATGTTCATAGAATAACCCAAAGCTCATTAAAAAGATAAACTTATATTAGAGTATTCGGTACTATTCTCAGAGCATTCACAAAATATGGAGCAAATATTGTACTTATAATTGCATTTTAATTGAGCTGTATCTGGTATAAAAAGATAGTTGCATATGGACTGTCAACTTGAATAATATTTTAAGGTACATCTTTTAATTTTACTGCTTTTATTGTTACTGTTACAGTTTGAGAAAATTTCCCCACAGCTGTTTTTATTTTGTGAAAATCATTCATCCCATGAGCATGACTTGAGCTGTGTGCAGTATACATAAATCCTTATGATCATTAAACACATGTAGTTAAGGACTGTTGCATCCATACATGTTTCATTTTCTTGCTCTGTGTTTAATTTTTCAGTGACTCTTATTATTTCTATATCTCAGCTATAGCACAATAGGGAGATCTAGAATTAAGAAATGGGGAGTTTGCTGCCCCTGTTATTATTTAAAGGTGTGTTTTTTTTTTTTTTTTGAATTATTTTTTATATAGACTTGCCAGTGATTTTGGCTCAGAACCTAGATGTGCTGCTTCTTCCCCAGCACTTTCCCCAGACATCTGTTCCCCAGTGATATAGTCCTGTCCAAGCTATACAGCCTGCGCATCACTCTCTCACACAAACTCCCTGACAGGTCTCTCATTCCTAAGTGCAAGTTGCCTTTGCTTCTTCTACACAGTCTCTGGTACTGTCACCTTTCTTCCCTTTGCAGAATGCCTAATATTTTTCTCTTTCCTCCTGCTGCTCCACTAACTAGTTTCTCCCAGCTCTTCTGGCTTTTGTTCCAGTTCCACTGCTCACATAAACACCTCGGGCTTCCTTCCTGCTCTGCTTCTTTCCTCCAAACAATCCCAGTTATTCATCACTCTTCCCAGGCTCTCACTTACTTGTCGCTCCTTCCTAGAATTCCTAACCATTATCTGACAACCCTCAGGCTGAAAATGATTTTGACATACAAAGGACCACATTTTCTAAGCAACAGCCAAATCAAAGAAGCTTAAGTTTACTGGGTTTCACATGAAACCCAGGTGAAACAGCAATTTTTTCCTGATTTCAGTGCAGAACTACAAAGCACTCCAAAATTTTTCCCCAAAGTGAGAGTAATGAATAGAATCAAACCTTTCTGTGAATGCAACTTGAATTAATATCAACCTCAGGTAATTGTATGTTCTTTCAGATTTTGCAGAAAATATTTTACAGAGCTTTCCTTGATTATTTTCTTTTCACATAGTCGTTCCAGCCTCAAGAACTCTCCTCTATTTGGCTTAGGCTTCACTAATTTAGCAATTAACATTTAACAACCAGACTGTTTTCCCAAGCCCAAGGGCACTAGTGCAAGAAAATATCTTCTGATCTATAACCTCATTGCAATTTCAGAGCTCCTAAAACCTAACTTTTTTATTCTAATCATTTTTTGCTGATGCAGGAGCCAGTCATAACTATACTGCAAGTAGCAAAAAACTACACAATACTCCCCCATCAGACAGCATTTATTGTACTGTAATTTGGTCTAAGACAATAGGGGAGATGCAAATTCTAGAGAGGCATATTAATCTGTAGGTCAAACAATAACAAAATATTGAAAAACTGTCTTAATGATTTTTTACATTGTGGTAGAAAAGCATATAATTCCATAGAGGGGTGCTGGTGATCTCATAAACCAGGAGAATAAAGCTGAGCAGTTTATTAATGCCACCAAGGCACTGAAATAGAATTTGTTTTATATCATGTACGACTGTAGAGGTGTTTATTATTTATAACACATTCTTCTTTTTTAAAGGTCTCCATTCTAAGGCCTCTTCTGCTGCTCCATATCTTGCTTTTCCCCACTGGTTTTAAACAGCAATTGTATTCCAGATGCAGCTTTAAATGGTGCTGTGTTAGCTGCTACCTTTCACTTTTTATGACAAAATTTAGTCTATTATACTGGCAGTATTTTTCATTGAAAAGTTAAAGTTAAAAACTGCTGACTTTGGGGGTGTGTGGAAAGAGGTTGCTCTGAGCTTGCCATATGGCACTCAGCACCTTGTAGGATCTGGCCCTAAAGGCCAGTAAATCGCCATTTCCTGACAGTGCGGATGATGTAGGTAGAGACTGTAGATCATTCCTGCTCAGCCCTCATGGTAAGGCTCCTTCCTCTCTGGTTTGAAGTGATCAGCACTGACACCGTGAGCACCAAGCCAGCTGTCACTGCAGTTCATGGCAGACATAACTGTGTGGGGCCATGGTAAAGCACTCTGTGGAGTGGGGGAGTTCCCAGGCCTGTGTGGAGAAAGCCCGGTACTCCTTTGAGCATGGAGTTTGCTTTTCTCTTCGTGCTGAAAATCTAGTACTGACAAAGAAAGTAGTACCACAGGAGGGCCATGAATGCCGTGGTAGTGTAGCTGTCATTCACAGAAAAGTGGTAGCATGCCTATGAGAACCACTCCAGTTGGATGGCAACTTACTGCACCCTACGGCCCCTCGCGTGCAGCTGCCCTGAGGCTGGGTCATGCAGGAGCCTCTCTGTCAGGCCATCTCACACGCCCATCTCACCCTGTCCATGGCAGAACTGCCAATGACAAAACAATGGCCAACAAACACCAGGGACACAGGGCAGCCCCTGTCTGCATAGGGCACCACTCTCAGTGTGACCCTGAGCACCCCACACTCTTGCAGCACGCTGTCTAGGTCGGTTGTGAGTGACTGCTTCTTCTGTCATCCCTGCTAAATTAATTAGCTATTGCACAATAACCCGCCATTATAGGAGATGAGATTAAGTGACCCTACAAGCACAACACTACTAAACCGTGCTGCTGGGTTGATCATGAGACAGCTCCTTCTCTATCCACACCCAAAACAACAGAAGTCTGATAGATAAGCTGGCCTCTGGAAGCTTTGCTGTGCCTCAAAACCCTGACCTGGACAAGCTGAGGAGGCTGCAGCCTCTCTCCAGGGCTGAGTATCAGCCATGGAAGTCAGCTGGGAGCAGAAACCTGCAGCCTAGCAGTTGCAGTTTTAGGGAGGATAGATGCTTACAGGTTGGGGGTCCTGGAACCTTTAACAGGATAATGTTTCGGTCTCTTAATATCCTGAATATGCAGAAAACCAGAGTGCTAATTTGTCTTGTGGTTGTGCTTGTGCTTGATGGGAGCACCTCTTTGCAGGGCTGTCAGGTGGTGGCTTTGGTCAGGGCCAGTAGGCTGCAGATTTAGGGTGGGAGTGGGAGAATGAAGGGCTCCTTCCAGTACCCTCCAGTATTGCTGTGACATCTTCAATTCCCCTGAGATGAGTTTATTTGTTAACATTTTTTAAACGTATTGTTAAGGGCTTACTAATAAAGTTTAAATAGTAATAAAGTTTAAATATTTTTAAAAGTTATTTACAGCAGCAGCAAGTCTTCTCACAACAGTTTCAGTACTAGTTCTAAGCAATGTTTGATTTCAGAAGTGCAATTTTTTGAAAAATTCTTTCTCTACCAGTTTGTGCCATAAGTACAGAACATTATGATACCAGAATCCTGTTTGGTTTAATGTATAACTATTACTGTGTTGGTAATTTTATTTTCTCCCTTCTTTTCAGCATAATCAGTTAGAGGGATTAGGTGCTGATGTGTGGTGAAAAATGATTGTAGCAAAGCTATATGTATATATTGCAGTAATAATAGCAATCAGTGTCTTAATAAAAGCAAGAAGAACTTAAGACCTTCAGTGTGATCTGAAGCATCCATCACCAGTATTTCTGTGGTAATTACAAAGGAAGGACTGTGGTGATCTTCATCTATTCTCAGTATTTCTTTTTCTGTAGACCACATCATCTCTCAAATAAAAATTAGACTTTTTTTTTTCTTGTAAATTTGATGTCTTTCTCTGTGTCTCAAAGTACATCTTAAAATGCACATTCAGTTGACATTTAGAGATACACACAATTAAAATACCAGATCACTTGCTCATTGCTTAGCTTAAAAAGATCTGTGAAGAAAGTAAGGAAGGATTAGTGCTGACAGCCAGTAGACCATGGTAAATCTTCCCAAAAAAGACTACTCCTGCTGACTAATAGTATTTTTTTTTCTGTGTCGCTGTTGACCCTAGGTGTGCTTGGGGAGAGCAGTAATAGCTATGCATACCTGTAATGTTTTCAGACAACCCTGTACAATGAGTCTTCTTTGAACTGTATTCCATCCTTGCAATGACTCCTTTTCTCCTACTTTTTCCTACCTTTTCCAGACAGCTCATTTTTTATGCACCATGCTGCTGCTAGCTGGCCCTTTGCACTCTTGGAGTTAGGGCAGGATTTGTCCCAGTTTCTGTTAGCATGCCAGCAGTGTTAATGTTTAGTGTAAAAGTTTTAAATGACAATGGTTTCCTTTTTTAATTTAATTTAATTTAATTTAATTTTTTTTTTCAAACTTTACACTGTTGTCTGTTTATAAGAAATGTTAGTGGGGTAAAAAAAAAAAAAGTATGTGACCTATTAAAATGAAAGATTGCCCATTCTTGTAATTACAAGTAACAGGAAGCCTGGTCGTACCTTGTTTGTTAAATTCCTCTGACCTCTTCCAAAAAAAAGTGTACAAAAAGTCACAGTTATTAGTACATCTAGCGCTAACGTCCTGCTCTGTGCACATATGTTAGTCATTTACTAGATTCCCCCCCCCCCCCCCCCTTCTAGCTAGAACTGCAGTGAATTGATAGCTCGATATTCAAACACTCATGGACAATCCCCTTTAGGCTCCCTTGGAAGAAGTTACTAATAACTAACTGCCTTCCTCCTCTGCTTCAGGTTCTCAGTTGCTGCAAGTTTGTAAGGGGGCCCATTTCAACCTAGTTTGACAAAAGGGACCCATGGAGGAGATTTCAAGATGCAGAGTCCTGGGGCAACAGCAGTTTTAGGTCTAACTGAGAACTCCTCCTGTTTTTCAGGGTGGATTCCCTTGTGAAAGCTTAATGTGAAAACGTTGGATTTCCAGGGCTTTTTTAGACCACAATGGAAGGGGCTAAGCCTGCACACTGCGTGGTCCCTAGGCCTTTGTCAGGGTCTGTCAGGTGTGAAGATTTAGCCCCTATTACAGGGAGTAAAGGGATCAGCTGCAAATAAAATATATGCTATGGATTAGACAAAAGCCCTGTTTCTTTGCTATACACATATCTACGCCAAAAGTTAAGTACCTTGGAAGACACCCCTCAGTGCTACTCTGTGACTATAGGGTTGCTGTTAAGCCCAGTTTTGGAGTCTTCACTTGTAATTTACTTCGCTCACTCTGGAGAACTGAGTAGACTTTCAAATGTGAAAGATTGCTGATATGAAAATGGAAATTACCACCCTTTGCCTCCAATTTATAGAAGCAAATGTCATTATCACAGTTATGCATCAAAATATTAGCTAGTTGCAATCTGGGTGGATTTTTTATTTTTCCTACCAGATAAAATAAACTCTGTTCATATGTATAGCACACCTTTTCACAAAAAGTTTTTACTTTCTGTTTCTAAACTGTGTTAATAGAGACTTACATGTTAGGAACACTCATCTGCAAAATCACAATCAAGCTTTTGGAAACCTAAGGGAAAAGAATCACAGGGGAAAGAAGGAAGAGAAACTCCGACTTCGAACTGAGAATGTAATTTGCTATGTCTATAAAACTAAACTGAAATAAAGAAACAGAAATGAGGAACAGAAATCAATGAAGTTATTTAACATGTATGCATTGAACATAAATGAACAAATAAACTAGTGTTGTATACATCCTTTATTAATACTATGACTGCTTTCTGATCCATGCAGATAAGCACTTTTAAAGCTAACCTAAAAAGTATGTGAAAATTGCTTAGTCCTAAATGAAACAGAGGTTTTAAGCTCTCAAGTGGGAGGATTTTTTTTTTTTTTTTTACTTATTTAAGTGACCTATACCTATGTTAGTAAACTTCAATACTATGAAAAGTAATTCATGCGCATATATATATATATATGTATTATATGCACACATATGTACAAGAACAGGAAATCAATGATCTTTATGTATGGTGAAACTTTTGATTTCTTATGCTGCTCTTTTAAGTAATAGCATTATATCTGGAAACTTCACTTCTATGTTTTCTTTTCCCCAAGAGCACTATATTTTTATTTCTTAAATGACCTGCACCCTTTCAAATGAGTGTTCATTGAAAATAAATCCTTGGATAACCTGAATTGTCAGACAACTGTGTAAAATTTCATTAAAGAGACAAATATATTGAAAAGGATCATAGGTGGGACAGTTACTAGGAAGGAGAAAAAAAAAGTGGAGGAACTGCTGGTAAAGTGAGGTCTCCGGAGTAAACTTTCCCTCACACATTTATAACCCGCAGTGCTACTGAATCACAGTTAATAGCTAACCCAAAGGTTCTATATGTGAAAATAGAGTAATAAATAATATGAAGATGATTGGCTGGCTTGCTTGCCTCATTGGTTTGAAACACCACTTGAACTGAAAACTGGGGAGGAGGCTCAGGCTGAATATTTGTGCTACCACTTTGGTTTGTCTCTGGGAAATTGTCATTCATATCACAATCTTTTCTTTAAGTCAGTCACTGCATCCTCTTGGGTGCTTGTTGCTAATGGAGACAGAAATACTATTCTAGTCTGGATTTAATATATTTCACACATAGATTCATTGAGCACTTTTTTTTTTTTTTTTTTTTTTTTTTTTTTTTTTTCAGTTGAAGTAGAATTTCAACATTTTTATGACTTTTGACACATCATCACTCATAATGGGGTCTTACTTCCAAGGAATAATGAACATATTCTTGTGCTAGATTTGAGGATGTCTTGTTCACAAACACTATTTGTAGTTTTCGTACCACAAAAACAAATGGCTTCTTGCAAGGGGGTGATTATGCATAGTCCTGTCATTTCTCCAGCTTCTAACAGTGCTTTTAATAACCTTCAAATCACTTAAGTGCTCCTGTTCTGTCCCTGCTCAGTGACAATACATTTAAATATGCATCTAAATATTTTAGAATAAAGATGACAGCATGAAAGCAAAAATACTTTGGTGACAATTTTTTCAAACTTGGGCCTCCAAGTAGGCCTAAACGCATGACCTGACTGCAAGAAATTATATAAACACTACCTTAAGCTAAATTTCACTTTGTGTTTTCAGCAGTACGTGCTCTGTGTTCCTTATTTTGACTTCAAGTGTCAATACAAGCTTGAATGTGCATGTGTGAGTGCACGTGTATGCATACTCAGAGAAAGATCTCTACCTAGTGAATATATTCACTCAGAACTCTAAATTCATATAGTAGTGTTTTAAAATCAATCCAGGGCCACACTGGTATCTCAAGTCCCACATTTGTTGTGTCAAGCTGATTTTGTATGAAAAACGTCAGGCACCAAAGTGCAGTTTCCTTTGAATGAGTCAGGGGACAGGTAGCAGGCAAAGTTCCCTGCAGATGGAAAAGGGGGAACACATGGGAGGCTGAAAATACACCCTGCAGCACAGATGAGCCCAAGGAATTTCCGTTCATTGATGAACAGGGACAGATCCTTAGCGGGATAAGTGGGAACATTGGAATTGGGGAATAGCTGAATTGGAGGTTAAGTAGTGCCAAGCAGATTTAGAACAGTGTGGAAACTACAGCTTGCCTCCACAGGCTGTGTATTGGGCCTGCAGGTTTACAAAGCTTGAAGAACCATATAGACAACCAGGTTTGCTATCTCCTCCACTTAGGTGAGAGCTTACAATTAACTCTGTGATGGCACCAAGCTACTGTTTATGTAAGATCTCATGAGTGTGAATGAGATTTGCACTTCTAGCCCCAGAAATTTTTGGAAATGTGTTTTGTTTTCCAGCAGGCTTCTGAACACCTGGAAATGCTGGCATTGTGCTTTCTCTGCATAAATCACAAATGACTGGGACAGACTTTTCTTCACCTAAACCGATCCTTTTAAGCATTATTGCACCACATCAAAATCAAACATAATTCTTCCCCTTTGCTGGAGGATGAAGAACACTTTGTCTCTGGGGAGATCCATTTTTTCCTAACTTGTGCCCATCAAATGAGAAGGAGATAAAGAGAATTTCTAGGGCTAGTGCAAATAGAGACCAATTTTTGGATCTGTTCTGGTCAGGTAAAATTGCTTCTGCTGCTGCTGTTACCACTTCCATTCTTAATAACTGTTCTGTGACCTTCCCTCCCTATCAATCTATCCTGAATAGTTATTCTATTTGCAGCTTCTCTCCAGCTCCCTTCCCCCTTGAAAGACAGCTGTGCCATTTTTCAAGCACTGACACCACTTCCACTGCTTGGCTGAGCTTCCCAGAGGTGTCAGGGGCTGCTGAGCCCTTCCAGGGCAGCTCACTGGGCTGCTGTGCTTGGGATGTGTTCTCACGTCTGAAGACCTGTGTTGTGCCTGGGTGTTATTGGCAATGCTAGCAAGGGCTGCCACTACTCTGGATCAAATTCTCTTTTGGAAAATCTCTTTACATTGTTTACCTTAGCAGAATGTTAATCTTGTATTACCCTGAGAAAAAGAAAGATGTGACAGAGTATCTGAGGAGACAGTTTCAGTTTGGAAATGAATGGCAAGTACTTCCAATTGTATGTTACATTAGTATAAGATGATTCAATCTCTCACCTTTTCAAGCACTTGCTATTCTACACAGGGAATCTAGCTGAATATTAAAATTACTTTCAGCCACTTAAAAATGGTGAAGGATCTGAACCATATCCTTGGATCAGAAGACCCCTGAGCTCTGGAGCTGCTCCAACCTCAGATACCCAGATGCAAATGCTGCAGTCAGGCTTATATCTCTCACTCACTGCTGTCAAACATGTTCAGAGTTGCTCTTCTAAATGTCTTAATCCTTCATTTTTTGCTGATTTGTAAATGATGACCTGCTTTTTTGATAATATGCACTCAGTAGTTCCCTCTATTTGCACGTCTTAATGAATGTGGAAGGTTGCCTTCCTGCATGTCACAGGGACCTCAGTGTACTTCCATAGAAAACTTAACTTAGAGGGCAACTAAGAAAAATACCACAGGTATACTAAGATGACTAATTGTTATTTGGTTTGTAGTTACATGCTGACAATGATTAAACTAATTACAAGGCATACTGTGCTAAATTGCTAGCTCTTTGTATACTTATAGTGTAGCTGGGAGAACCAGAGACGTTCTGGTTTGAAGACTGTGTGTTAAAAAGATTCTGTTAAGATCACATGCAGAGTTGTCACATGCTTGTGCACACACACATGGACATGGCTACATGTATGTGTCATCTGTTTTTAAAGAGATCTGCATAAAAATTTCCTTCAGTCAGAGAATATTGTTATGCCCTGTTAAACAGTTGCTGTATATCAGTCAAGACTGTTTCTGTGTGAAGAAAAGTGATTAATATATATTTTTCCAGAGCATGTCCTTACAATCTCAAACTAAAGACTATACTGAACCTGAGAAATTCATTGGAAAAAGTAGACATGTTTCTTCCTACCAAGAAATAATATCACCCTTGCCACTCAGGTATATAGAAAGATAACTTTCATTACATCAAATAATATATCTTGCTTAGCACATATTTAATTTTCAAGTTGCTTCCAGTGGGCTAGACAGGAGAAAAGGTATTTCTTTGGCAATGTCCTTTTAGCTGCAATTTGATGCTAGAGGCAACTAGCCAGGAGCATTATTTTTATACTGGGGGTACCAGCAAGGGCCTTTTGTATCTCCCTTCTCTTCTGAGC
Organism: Aythya ferina; assembly: GCF_964211825.1. Lineage (NCBI taxonomy): Eukaryota > Metazoa > Chordata > Aves > Anseriformes > Anatidae > Aythya > Aythya ferina. The sequence goes on from NC_140304.1 coordinate 20,325,031, forward strand.
CTGGCAAAAGTCATCAATAAAATCACATGGAGTGGAGTTGCATGGAGAAAATACCAGTCATTTAGTGAAAGCAAAGAGATTTTTTCACCATGATGGGAGAGAAAATTTGTTCCAAAATGAGTACTTAATTTTACCTATTACCTTTGTTTTTTCTGCAACAAAAAAATTACCTTTATGCATTTGTATGTGCTGAATATCTTATTTTTCTTCTTTTATGTGCTATAAAATGTTACATATGAGATTTTTTTTTTTTATGTCATGAGCATTTTCTGATGTTAAATATTTTTGTTTACTATATTTAATGATTATTGGGATATATTTAATATGCTCTTACTATCTCAAGTACATTAAAATCTGACCATTAATGCTAGCTAGAAGTGAAGCTCCATCATTGCTCAAATAACACTTAGAGAACCCTTTTAAAAACTAAAATAGGAAAAATTGTGTTCATCCATGGCTGTTTAGAGAAGTAGAGAGCATGTCTTTGAGCTTTTGGGCTCATTCCATATTAGACCCTAGTAATGTTGCAGGGAAGGGGATTACTCTCAAATTGAAGGCAATCAGCTGACTTGGGAAAAATTTTAAAGAATGTACACATTTATGCTGAGATCTGAGCATATTCTGTATTCCGTACAAGGAGTAGAAGACCCAAACTCCTGCATTAGGCTCTGTGCTAAGGACACAGGAACTAGTAAAAACACAGCTGTAGGAAGACAACCCAGTGTCCATGAGAATGAATACCACGTAACACTAGGAAATCAGGACTCTTGTTCTCTACCTAAAATGAAAAAAATATATAATCAGATATCTACTGCAAGATAAATTTGAATTCTAAGAATTTTCTCACAATTTTGAGATTTTTTTTCTAGTCCCATCTGGACTCAGGAAGTTAAGAAGAGGCCATGAAATGATAGAAGTGACAACACTTGAAAATTTAAATTTGGTTCACTTCAAGAAATATGGTGGTTTCTGTTTCATTTTAATTTCCTTCCCTTTCCCTTGTTCAGTCTATTTCAGATGGAGAAGAATGAAATTTATTAAAGCTCACATTATTCTTCTCTCACCCCCTGTATTCAGCATAAAGTCTGGCAAGTTCTCCTCTATGTTAGGTTAATTCTAAGAACAGAGCCTATGAACATGTGCCAGCCTTCATCACCACACTGAATCTCTGTTCTTCCTCTCACTGAGTGCAGTAAATTCAGTCTGATTTCTGTTTGTTAGACAAGTGCAATGTATGGGTATGAAAATTATCCCTTTTCAGCTGAACTCCAGATTGTGCATTCCCACAGAGTACTTAACAGCGTGGGAGGCCAGAAGCAACAAATGGTCAGACATTTACAAGCTGGTTCAAATCTTCAAAGTAAAAAAAAAGATAAAACAAAACAAAAAAACCCTCCATCACCACCACCAAAAAAACAAAAAACAAAAAACCAAACATTAACACCCCGATGTGTGCATACACACACACAATTTTTTTGCAAACATAATAAAAATATAATTTAATTTGAACCTTCATTATTTTCCTATTAGTCAAGTTATAACATATAACGTCTTAAGGAAAATTTAGAAAATTGAACATAACCATTGTCAGTATACAGAAATAAAAACTAGAACAAACTGGAGGAACAACTGAGAAATAGAGATCATCCTTGTGAAAATGCAAAGCAAAAAGCTTGTAAAGATGATTAACACAATTCTTAAAAGGTGAACATATCTAATTCCTCTTGAACCAATAAGCTACGTGTGTTTTGTGCACTTTGTACATTACAGTTACAGGAAGTCCACTGCAAGTGCTATGCCAGCTCCACAGAGAGTGCATGAAACAACACTGCCCCATGTACTGAGGTTCCATCAAGGGCAATTTGGCTGCAGGTCATGTCTTTTGTCTTTTCAACTCATCTCTGTGCTGTTGCTGAACACAACGAAAGAAAGAGGTTCAGCTGAAAGTGCAGTGTGGCAAATAGTAGCCATATGCTTCTGAGAAAGGGGCACTCAAGGTCAGCTTTGTGCAGAGTGCATACAACTACTCCAGTTTGCAAAGGGATATAAACAAAATAATAATTTCTCTCACTGACAAAGTATGGGCATAGTTGTATATGAAACTTGCCATGCTCTTTCTTAACTAATAGCATGGCCTCCATCTGTCAAGTGCTGCCAGTTAGCCTTCTCTTGAGGATTTCTCTTCTCCTTGGCTTTTTTCCAAAAGCATTGTCCTTATGGAAACACAGAGCAGATACCAACTTATGGCAGAGACATATTAAAAAAAAAAATTAATGGTAGATGCATCAGAAAACTGATAGGTTGGACACAATAACCAAGCTTCATCGTCCAGTTGCACCTGCATCTGTGTATACAAGAAAGGGGAATGCAAGTGGTGAGCGCTTATCTATCATTGTTTTTCACCGCTGACTTACTAATTTTGTTTTAATGGCATTTTCTCAACAGTATCACCAAAAACAGATCAGTTTTAGAATGGTAGATTCTGAACATCTGTGTTTTGCCAACAAAACCTGACCATTAGGGAACCACAATTTCTTTGTAGTTGCCGAGAAAAAAATGACAGCTCAAGCCAAGAATCAATTAAACAGAGGAGATTGTTCTATCTCCTTCTTTTATGGGAAAAGAACAGGTGTTTAATAATTTACATAAATTATGCAAAATCTAAAGCATTTACAGTAACCAAACACTTAGCAGGAGACATGAATGAAGAGGTAAGTTAGCTGATGATGTTTTATATTCAAGCCAGTGCCTCTTTAGCACTACTTCTGTAGTTATAGGTCTGTGAGGGTTTCTCTTATATGTCCTGTTTTCATGGATTCATAATTCAATCAAAAAAAATATAATCTGATTTGCATTTGGCAGACAAAGATCTTAAACTGAGAAAAGATTTTTATTTTTATTGTTTTTATTAGGTTAGGGGAAAAAGTCAGCTTAATTGTCTCTAAGTTATGAAAACAAAAATGGAATGTATTGGTTTCAGATACTATTTTATACTGCTACACCAGGCTGCACCAATGGGCTGAGGTCAACTGCATGAAGTTCAACAAGGCCAAGTGCCGGGTCCTGCACCTGGGGCGCAATAACCCCAAGCAGAGCTACAGGCTGGGAGAGGAATGGTTGGAGTGCTGCCAGGCAGAGAAGGACCTGGGAGTGATGGTGAATAGTCGGCTGAATATGAGCCAGCAGTGTGCTCAGGTGGCCAAGAAGGCCAATGGCATCCTGGCTTGTATCAGGAACAGTCTGAGCAGCAGGGCTAGGGAGGTGATTGTCCCCCTGTACTCGGCTCTGGTGAGGCCGCACCTCGAGTACTGTGTTCAGTTTTGGGCCCCTCGCTACGAGAAGGACATCGAGGTGCTTGAGCGGGTCCAGAGAAGGGCGATGAAGCTGGTGAGGGGCCTGGAGAACAAGTCCTACGAGGAGCGGCTGAGGGAGCTGGGCTTGTTCAGCCTGGAGAAGAGGAGGCTCAGGGGTGACCTTATCGCTCTCTATAGGTACCTCAAGGGAAGCTGTAGCGAGGTGGGGGCTGGCCTGTTCTCCCACGTGCCTGGTGACAGGACGAGGGGGAATGGGCTTAAGTTGAGCCAGGGGAGTTTTAGGTTAGATGTTAGGAAGAACTTCTTTACTGAAAGGGTTGTGAGGCATTGGAACAGGCTGCCCAGGGAAGTGGTGGAGTCACCATCCCTGGAAGTCTTCAAAAGACGTTTAGATGTAGAGCTTAGGGATATGGTTTAGTGGGGACTGCTAGCGTTAGGTCAGAGGTTGGACTCGATGATCTTGAGGTCTCTTCCAACCTAGAAATTCTGTGATTCTGTGATTCTGTGATCTCAAAACTATTATTATTATTATTATTATTATTTTTTAAGGGGAGACTTTACAAGCTGTTATTCTGAATAGTATATTAGTGCATTTGGGAAATTTGGAAAAATAAATGTAAAAATGACTGATTTCTTACCTCGTTGTAAGGATGTTTTATCTCTTGATACACTCTATTTCTTGAGCCAAACTTTCTTCAAGATGCCGGGCTTTGCTCTACCATTTACATAAGACAGCTCCCAGCTTCACAGTTTCATACATTTTACTGGATTCAGGTGAATGGCTCAAGTCTGTTATACAATATACATGAAATCCATTGTCTATCTTTCCACAAACCTTCCAGATTCTTAAAGACCTTGGCAGGTACATAAGAGAATGTACCACTATATACGTTAGATATAGCAATACATATAATTATATATAATATATTATATATATATATAATATATATTATTATATATATTATATTACATATATTATATAATAATTATATAATATATATAACAAATAATATAATATAATATAATATAATATAATATAATATAATATAATATAATATAATATATTGCTTATATGATTATATAAGCAATATAATCATATTATATTGCTTATATGATATTATATCATATCATATTGCTTATATGATTATATAAGCAATAGATTCACCTTAAAAGGAAAGATTGGTGGGTGAACAGGAAATGTTGACTCCTTTATTCACTATCTTTCCTAAGATCTATTGAAGTTACAGGGTTTGGAGGTACTGTTCCTCTCCCCATGCTAAACTTGCTGAATTGATAGAAGATGTGTTTTCCTCCTAGACTATGCCAAGTGATTTTCATGTGTTTGGGTTTATTCTTAACTAGTGGCATGCTTCCTTGTAGATGGATTTACCTAATGGTGTGAAAAATAATTGTTCCTATCAATGTCAGAACACTTCCTCCCACACTAGATTCCTCCAACAGGAAGGATCTGTAGCCCCTGCAGTTTATTCTACAAAACTCTGTTGTATCAAGGAAAAAAAGGGTCTCAGGTCAGTCAGTACCCTTACCAGTTTCAGTTAGTCAAACCCTTTCTAATCACATGAGAATTCTCGTTTATACAGATATAACATGTACATAAAATCCATGTCCATGTGTGGTTTTGCAAGCATATAAATGCAAACATATAAACGCATGAACTTCAGACCACACATTTGTGCTGCCAAAATTTCCACGAGTAAAAGATTTCATGAAATATTTTGCAAATTTATTTTACAAGTTAAAGAAAAACTAATTTTATATTTTATGGCAGCACTTTCAATCTTTCCTATTGGTTCCTAGGCCTTAATGTGAAATAAAACCAAGTGCAGTTTACAATTACCAAGAATATCACTATAAAACTCTCAAGAAATGATCACGCTCTGTTCTTTTCCTCCTGTTCTATTGCTCCCTTTATACCTTTTGTATAAATGTTCACACAACAAAGATGTAGAGATTAAATGAACCAGATGTTTATGTGCAAACTGTTCTACTTGAAGGTCAGAGAGCAAACCAGGCCAATCTAACATGAACATTGGTGTTGAATTGACTGGCTTTTATTTATTTATTTATTTATTTATTTATTTATTTATTTATTTATTTATTTTTAATCTATATTGTCATTTTTTTTTTTTTAACGGTTTTGTTGAACTGTGCTCAACCCACTCTTGCCAAAGGCTTACAAAGGCTTAACAAGCCAATAGGGAAGGCTGCCAGACCCATCAGATGACTGTCCAGTTCTGGCCATACTAGGTAGAATGAACGAAGGTCATTTATATTGATCTAAACAAACCTATTAGAACTTGTGATAATATTCATTAAGGAGGAGTGTTTCTCCTAAAATATGACAATTTTCTGGAGTATAATAGAGTGTATATGGAGCAAAGGGTCTGAGAAACACAGAGATTTTCTGCAGGTCCTAATGGCATTCTAATGGAGATTTCCTTGATTCCCTGGTAGCATATAGCTGACTTAGCAAATCCCTAATTGCAGGCCCTGAAGGCAAACTGTACTTTTCAGCTCTCTGTACTGGATATATATGTGCATATATAATTCAGTGATTCCCACAAGATTTTAAAAAAAGGGTAAGAATAAATGTCATCTGAATACCAAAGGCAATAAAGGAATAGCTCATTGGGTCCAGTGGCATTCAGTTCTTCCCATGCTCCCAGCCCTCTATGTCATATATTTAAGCAGAGCTGAACGTTAATTCTTACTGCATCCTGAAATGTATTGTGAAAATGTTGTGTTATTGCATAGGACTCAGTAGGCAACTGGGAAAATTATTTTGTTCATCTATAAAACTCCTGAGGCAAGGATATTTTCACTGTCTGGAACACCGTCATTATCCTTTTCTTATTCACTTTTCTGTAGTTTTCCCATTTAGCCATGTTTTTCTATGTTCTGTTCTATAAGCTCTCTCCTAGTTTTCCTCCTGTTTTCATGTTTGCTCCTTTTGTTTGTGCCACATAAAATCCCTGACAGTCTTTGGTCTCAACAGTCATATCTTCATGGATTCCAGTAAAATATTGCCCAGTCTCTTTTGCAGAATAAGGACAATAATTTTTCAAGGTTCTTATGTGCCTGTAGTGATTTCACTGGGGATTAAAGTTTAAATGCAGACATGTTAGGTCCCAATGTATATTTAGGGATTAAAATTTTTAAGTAAATATTTGCCAAATATTGCAAATGAGGAATATGGAAGAATAAAAGGAAGTTTTTTCTCTGCAATGAAGGCATGCATAGTTGTTTAGCTTGTCCCAAACATGGGTTTGTAAAAGCCTTTTTCAACAATATGCCATTGTAAAGTCCAGATACATCATTATGTAGATTTGTATTTTTAGAGACTTCTTTTTCATTTCCCCTTGCTGGGAAGGCCAGGTGCATTGGTTACAATGAGCCCACCAAGGCAGAGCTCAGAGGGAGCTGTAAAAAATGACATGTTAATCCATACTTCTTTGGGCATAAACTTGTCATGGTTTTAAAGCCTGTTATTTTGGGACATTCCAGACCTGAAAGTAAGTGAGTGCTGGAAATTAACTAATTAATTTTTTTTTTTTTTTTTTTTTCCAGAGGTATAAGGTGTCATTTGAAAAACAGTGGCTCATGAAACTATGGACTTTGAGGTCATGTGGAAAATTTTGTGCCTGACTAGGACACTCATGGTTCAAGACAGAGGTAAAATATCCAGAAGAAAAATATTAATATTACTCTTGGGTAGCAAAGGAAGATATAGTTTCGTAGAAAGATGAATTTTAGAGAAGTAGCAGCTGTCCAAAAGTATCCCCAAGACTGGAAAATTAGGTCTCATGAAGATGAGACCTAGCAGAGACTCATCTGATAACTGTGGGACACATTCCTAATATTAATGGCTTTAAAACTGAAAAGGAAGAAAGAGAAGTAGTTCAGTAGTTAGAAATCATCAGTCCTGGCATGGACAAAGGCCTGCAACATAATCCAGGAACATGTCTTCACCTTTTTGTCTCTCTGAGTCCTTTTTCTTTAACTTCCCTGCTGATCTAATTTTCCAGAGTATTTTGTTTCTTCATATGTATTTTGTTTCTTCTTGTTTTTATACATATTTTTATTCTTGTATAAAAATACACTGACAGCGTGGAAAGGGTACAGGGACATGCATTTTTAAGACTTACTCTGTCCTGCCTTTGGGCTTTTCGCTTAGTCTGCAAAAATATAGGAATGACTTTTCCAGGACAATTTGATATCATACTTGTCTATTCAGTAGAAAAGTTGGTGAAAAAGCAGTGTCTGAAGACTATTTAACATACTGTATAGTCTGAGGAAAAAAAAAAAGAAAATAGAGTATCTTAGCATGCATTTTCTCTTCTGTGTATGTTGCTACAATTTCTTAATATGACTGAAAACACTTTTTACCACAGCTCGAATAACGGTAATATAGACATGCAGTCTTTAGTGATCAGGACTGCTAAGCCTACAAACATTCATATGATTACCCATATTATGTGTACTGAGTGTTAAGTGTAATGGGTTTATTTTGGCTCAGGAATTAACTGTACTTCATTTAGTTGTTAATGGTTTAGCTTTATGTGCCTTCCTTACTGAGGGTATCTACCTTAAATAAACAGTGAACCTCTTGAACAGTTTCATCTGCTGATGTGCTGTGTACCTGCCAGTGGATAACAAGCAACTATCAAGCACTTACCTGAAAAAATGTGTAAAAAATGTCCTGCTGTTCTGAGCTCCTACAAAGCCACTTTGGCAAGTCTCTGTGGTTCATTTCTACAGGGGCGTATACACCATTTCCCTAGGTTTAGATAATTTTCAAGCCATTTCATGACAGGTATAAAGATTAAATGTGTCCTCAAAGGGACTATTTTTGGGTGAACAACTAAAGTTATGACAACTCAAGATCTTTGTTAGGTCTTACAGCTATCTAGGCTTTATGATAGTATACTGAGCAGTCAATTGTATTTTATTGCTTCACTTTATGAAACATAGTTTCTATGACGCACGTAAAACAGGAATATAGTATCTGATATAAGGACTATGTCTTTGAGAATACAGCAGTGGCCAGGAGCAGAAACAGAATAAAGTAAGAGTCAGAAAATCTGTCATAGACCAATTTACCATATAGATCACATCTGGATCTCTAATAACTATTTTATATTTAATAAAGTTTATTAATCAATTTGAACAATTCTATACAGTCTTCACATTTGTGTTACTATTTAGCTACTCTGTCTGTTTGGTGTTTCACTGAGCTGGTACACTATATGACCTCCCAAACATTTACCTGAAATCTGTTTCTATGCTCCTGAGGTACTGCTGGATTTCTTTATGTCTTTTTGTTTGCTTGCTTGCTTTTTCTTGCAATACAGTGTTTATGTTTGTGTGAACTTATGAAGACATTGCATAAATGTCTCCATTCATGACGGGCAACGAAGATGGTGAGGGGTCTGGAGAACAAGTCTTACAAGGAGTGGCTGAGGGAGCTGGAATTGTTCAGACTGGAGAAAAAGGAGGCTCAGGGGTGACCTTATTGCTCTCTATAGATACATTAAAGGAGGCTGTAGCAAGGTGGGGATTGCTCTATTTTCACATGTGCCTGGCGACAGGGCAAGGGGGAATGGGCTAAAGTTGCGCCAGGGGAGGTTTAGGTTGGATATTAGGAAAAACTTCTTTACCAAAAGGGTTGTTAGGCATTGTAATGGGCTGCCCAGGGAAATGGTTGAATCACCATCCCTGGAGGTCTTTAAAACATGTTTAGATGTAGAGCTTAGTGATATGGTCAGAGGTTGGACTAGGTGATCTTGGAGGTCTCTTCCAACCTAGACAATTCTGTGATTCTGTGATTGAAATAGGAATTTTCATCCCCTCAAAAATCACTACATTTTGTATGCATTCATAACATTCAATTATGATAAATATTTGTGGAGGAAAGTGGTTTTCAACAAAACCAGAGACTTATACAAGTCAAATTTATGCTTTTGCTCAGAAATAGTGATGTGTCTGTCTTTCTAAATGCTCATCTTCATTACTAGGGAACCCCCCCTTTCTAACAGTATTTACAGCATGTGAGAAAAGCATGCATTCATTTTTGTACAGCCACATTCTCCACATAGTCCGTACTGCTACTGTAAGACAGTCCAATCAAAACCTGTGAGACTTTGGAAGATCAAGGTTGCAATTTCTCAGCAGATATATAAGCAAGTGGAGGCGGCATGTGGGAACAAACAAGATTAGTCATCCAATCTACTCCTCCACACACAGCATTAGTAAATAGAGTTGTGTGAATAATTGATTTTTTTTCACTTTGCTGGCCAAGCTGTACATTTAAAACAAAACATTTTCCAAGATTTCTGTTTGAAATGAAAACAGAGAAAATGGTTTGAATGCAATATCTTGTTCAGTTTGCATTTTTAGTAATAAATAAATAAATAAATAAAATAATACTTTTTGAAACAACATAAATGTCTAACTAATCACTATTTTTAGATAAAATATGAACTGAATTTAACATAAAATTCTTAAATTGTTTGTGCTAAGATAAATCTCCATTATTTGATGAATAAAACCATTGATCAAATACTCCCTGCTCTAACATAAAATCTGAAATCTTCTGATTGCTTTTTTTCCTTTGGATACACACAGTGAAAAAGTTTTAATGAAGATGTTCGATATGGAGGAAACATAAACTTCATCATATTAACGTCCTATATTTTACTTTTAAAATTCACTGCTGTTGCTAGGCAGATGTAATTTGCCAGTAAGAAGCAGCTATTTTGATTCTAGTATTGAGAACTTGTTCTTTGACTTTGTGCACATAGTTCTTCACACCTATAGGATCACACCTTTCTTTGTGAAATTTGCTGTTTAAAATCTAAAAGGATGGTTAGAATCTAAAAGATGTACATAAAATGAGTAACCACTCTTCAAGCAAGTCTCATCAGACCAATTTCCCTATGAACTTTATGTAATTGTACATACAATATTGTATCTTTACTTTTTTTCCTAAATAAATATTTATATGAAATTTTATTTCAACTGGGAAGCTGGTGAGAGGAAGTGTTTGTGATTTCCCACTGTAGTACAGAAATAGAATATAGATGCAAAATATCAGCTGATGTACAATAATACTTTGAAAACATTGTTTCTTACAGCCAGGTGTCAAAACCATTTTGAATCACTTTATATATTCTACCTTTCATTTCAGATTGATTGTCAATGTTGCTAATATTTTTGCTTTTTTTGTTATTATTCTATGAGGCCTTAAAGGCACGTTAATCACGTTAAGTTAGATTCTGTCCAAATGGAAGACTGCCTCAAGAACTGAGTCTGAAGAATCTCACAGTGAGTTAGAACGGGATAAGGTTTGAGAAACTAAATTGGATACAGGATTTAAAATGCCACAGTAGATATATTTATTTATTTATTTATTTATTTTTTCCTGAAGTCTAATATATTTCTTTAACTTTAAGTTAAGTTTTACTTTAACTTTAAGTTAAGTTAAGTTCTTAAGTTTAAGAACTTTAAGTTTAGTTATAGCTAACAGAAATTATTATAGATAGCATTGTAGGTGATACAGTCCTGTTTTCACTCTTTTTAGTTTAGGAACAGTAAATAAATCCACTAAGATCTGTTTGTTCCCCCCCCCCCCCCCCCCCCAAAAGAAAGAAAAAAAAAAAAAAAGTTAAGGTATCACATAGTGCTCTCCACTTTGGTAATGAGTCTCACTACAACATTTCAGGGCTTTCTTTGGTTAAGGAACAACATTTAAAATAAAAACTGAAACCCAACCAATATTTTAATGTAGATATGCTTGTTTGAAATTTATTTTTATAAGACCTATTGCATTATTGCAAATATATCTCTGGAGTGTGGTCCTTTTATTTTCTGTAAGCCTACAGCACCTTATTTAAACTTAGTTACTGGGAAAAAAGAAAAAAAAAAAGTACTTTCAAAGGGCTTTCCATTGCTGTTAAGATATTTTTGTAAAATTTTGTAAAATCATAAAGAAATCCACTATTTCATCCAAATTAGGAAATATATTAATGAACAATATTTTTTCCTGGAATGTGATTTTGGTTTGTCTTTTTCAACAACACTTATACTACTGAAGAAGTATGTTGCCCATGAACATACATCACTACTCGAAAAAATACAGAGAACGGTGGTGCCACGATCCCATGGAACAGCTAGCAGGTCCACGGATTTGGTGCTCAGGGTAACCCATCCCACTGCTGTGGCATTTCTCCACAGACTACCCCTGGCATATGATCCCATGCACAGCAGGTGACAGGCTCCAGGTGACCTGGACAGGTGACCAGGACAACAATAATATAATGCATATTCCTTTAAAATCTGTAAGACTTTAAAAAGCATTCATGTTTCAAGTACAAAGAAAAAGGGGACATTAAAAGCCTATGTAATATGGAAATTGTGAGTCTATATGTTGTTTAAGCTGGTTGCAAAAATGAAGGAGGAGAGTTAGCATGGCAGAAAGAGGTAGATTTTAGCCTTTACAGGGCAGAATGTATACAGATTTATGCCAGACTGTAAGTGTAGATTTTATGCAGAAATAGTACAGTTAAAGCAACCTTACCATTGAAGAATAAACCATAGTAAAATCAGAAAATAAATAATTCATTTCAGAAAGAAAATCTACCTTTTCAATGTGCTCACAAGTGATCTTGTGCTAACAGTACAGTGTGGATGGCCATCTTTCCTATGTAAGTTCTTGTAACTCATTAAAACATGGAGAAACATAGTCACCAAGGGAGTTTAAGGAGACCAGATCTGGGAAGCATTGAGAACTTGCCCTTTAGGATGCTGGGTGCTATGATTTCATCACTTTAGCCTTCTTTATTAGCGAGTAGTTACATGATTAAATCACTAACTTACAGAAAACAATTTAAAAATTGAGTTAAATTCAACATGGTGATTTGAAAGCTTGGCCTATCTGACATGGAGCAGGAAATATTTCTTAGAATTACTAAAGCTGACTGCTTGAGGTAAATCTTAGGTGTATTTTGTAATATTTTCCAACATCCTTATTTAAAATAGAATATGCAAGGTAAGAAGCTGGATTTCTGTCTTTCATCCATCTTTTTAGAGACCTCATAAGAAACAAATAAAGAAACAATTAGCTGTTTTCTCATTATAGTGTTGTGCTACCATTATAATAGTTATGGTCGACAAGGCACTTCCATTATTGGTTTCTATTTTCAGCTGCCACTAACTATCTGAAACAATTATTCTTTTAGCTGAAATTTCTCATGCTTGTTCTTAATCCCAGAGGTGAATTGTTCTGTAAAGTTTATAAAATTACTTTTGGCTTTTTTTCTGAAATATCTAAGCATGAAAAATTGGTATGTTTCACCAGTTATTGTATTTGTTATTTATATCATAAGTTCTTCTGGACAGGGATTTGGTTTTATGTTTAGTGTATTTTATTGCAATAAAATCCAGACTGCAGTTATGGTACTGTATAAATAAAACCTAGCTTAATTTTTCAAATGCTTTCTTTAATGATTCAGTAAGTCACGCATATTTCTGTTTTAAACTTTAGGGGATATGGATTTTGAAAATATTAGATGGTTTGTTTACAAAATTCTATGTTATATGCAATTAAGAGTAATGGCCTGGGTTCTCAGCTCAAAAGTGCAAAAATGAAACTCAGTGTGGAAGAATAGTTTCCTTACACTAGGCACTTGTCATATTTATTCTCCCTGGATGAATGAGACTGCTGTCATGTATTCAGCTACCTGCCACTGCAGGTGGTAACGGTGGATTATGAACTTATTAATAACGGTGGATTATGAACTGGTGTTAATGAACTTCTTTGCTAGCTGTGCTGTTGGAGCTCCAACTGCTATGAGCTCGCCTAAAATATATTTGAACTTCCCTGTATTTATAGCAGCTGAAAATCTGGTCTTGTGTGTGTCTATCAGTCCTCACTCAGAAATCTCATGCATTCTTCTATTCCTTTCCATTCAGTGCTGGGCCAGTTTTTGCAGTCAGAACTCTCCATGTTCCTGAAGCAGTTCACTTCTCCAGCCATAGTTTTACCTGTACATTATTGCTCACTTTATTCCTCTACAGATAAACTTTCTACGAATCATCTTCAACACCATGGCTTTTCCATCATTCTTAACTTTTTATTCTGTTTCTTTTTGACTTTGAGAAATGGAACTTGAGATTTTCCAAGCTACTCCCTTCCCCATCCTTAATTCATTGTCTTTCCTAACGAACTTGTTTTACTAACATCTTCATTGATGCTCCTTCTTTTTTCTCTCAGTTCTTACAGTTTAAGTCTCTGTTAATACTAAGAGATTTTTAGGGAGTAATCTAATTCTTGTGATGTCTTGAAACATTTTCTGCTTAATGTAAGTATGGCCAGAAGAAACAAGTATTCTATCTGTTTCTATTTCAAGATAAGATCTATTTCTTTTCTAGAGATCTTGCCACTTGCTGAGGCGATCGGATCTGGGGCAGATGCGTTCTGCAGTGGAGAGGAGGATCGGACAGGCAGGGCTAATTTTTCTGGCACCGAGCCCGCTCGAGGGAGCTGCCAGGACCTAGCAGCCCTCGCAAGGGAGGTGAACGAGGCGAGAAGGAGGCGTAGGCAGAGCCAGCAGCGCCCCCTCCCCGGCCGTTCATAAGCTGCCCCTAGGGAGCGTGAACAACCAGGAGTGCAGCGACCAGGATGGGCAAACAGGGAGTGGTGCGTCAGAAGGCAGTGGCACAGCAGTTCGTGCAGGCAGGGTGAGCAGGAAGGGCAGAGCGCTCCCCCCAGCCCATACGAACACCTTCTCTAACGGTTGTCTACTGCTAGTTCAGCTGCAATGGTGTCCACCAGGCACAGTGTGCTCTCCGTGAAAACACCCAGACCGACTGCCCGCTCAAAAAAGTGGCGGTTCAGGTCTCCAGGTGCAGAGGTTGCCTGAGCCGGTTGCTACCACCTGTGGGGGGCAGAGAGACTGTGTGCTTGAGGTGTGAGCAGGTAGGGCCCTATTTGTCGGCCTGACCCTACCCGTAGGGAAGTCTGCTGCCTCCCTGGGGCCAGGGTCAGGGACATTGCCAGAAAGCTTCCCAGCCTGGTTCGCCCCTCTGACTAATATCCTCTTTTAATAGTCCAGGCTGGCAGTGATGACATTGAAGAGAGAAGCCTGAAGACCATCAAACGGGACTTTAGGGGACTGGGACGGTTAGTGGATGGAGTGGGAGTACAGGTGGTGTTTTCGTCCATCCCTATGGTGGCAGGGAGGGGTACAGAGAGGACACGGAAAGCCCATCTGATAAACACGTGGCTCAGGGGCTGGTGGCAACATAGAAATTTTTTTTTTTGACCATGAGATGCTTTACTCAGCACTCGGCCTGATAGCTGCAGACAGGTCCCTATCTCTAAGGGGAAAACGGATCCTGGGCTAGGAGCTGGCAGGGCTCATTGAGAGGGCTTCAAACTAGGTAAGAAGGGGGACAGGGCTGAAACAAGGCTTGTTAGAGCTGTGCCAGGGGGAACAATGGCAAGACTGGGAGAGAAGGCAATGGCCCAACTGAAGTGCATCTACACTAATGCATGCAGCATGGGTAACAAACAGGAGGAGCTGGAAGACATCGTGAGGCAGGCAGGCTACGACTTGGTTGCCATCACGAAAACGTGGTGGGACCACTCTCATGACTGGAGTACTGCAATGTCTGGCTATAGGCTCTTCAGAAGGGACAGGCAGCATGGAAGGGGTGGTAGTGTGGCTCTCTATCAGAGAGAGTTTTGATGTCACAGAACTTGAGGCTGGGAATGATAAGGTTGAGTCCCTATGAGTTAGGATCAGCGGGAAGGCCAACAAGGGAAGCATCCTGGTGGCGGCCTGTTATAGACCGCAGAACCAGGATGAGGAGACTGATGACGAGTTCTACAGGCAGCTGACAAAAGCGAGGAAGAAGACCGGCCTGGCTGAACAGGGAATTGTGGCTTGAGCTTAGCAGGAAAAAGAGGGTTTACAATCTTTGGAAAAGAGGGCGGGCCACTCGGGCGGACTATAAGGATGTTGTGAGGCAGTGCAGGGGCAAAATTAGAAAGGCCAAAGCTCATCTGGAGCTCAATCTGGTGACTGCCGTCAAAGACAACAAAAAATGTTTTTACGAATACATTAATACAAAATGGAGGACTAAGGAGAATCTCCAGCCTTTACTGGATGCGGGGGGAAACTTAGTTACAAAAGAGGAGGAAAAGGTGGAGGTGCTCAATGCCTTCTTTGCCTCAGTCTTTAGCGGCAAAACCAGTTGCTCTCTGGATACCCAGTACCCTGAACTGGTGGAAGGGGATGGGGAGCAGAATGTGGCCCTCACTATCCATGAGGGAATGGTTGGCAACCTGCTATGGCACTTGGATGTACGCAAGTTGATGGGGCCAGATGGGATCCACCCGAGGATACTGAGAGAACTGGCAGAGGAGCTGGCCAAGCCACTTACCATCATTTATCAACAGTCCTGGCTATCGGGGGAGGTCCCAGTTGACTGGCTGCTAGCAAACGTGACACCCATCTACAAGAAGGGCCGGAGGGCAGACCCAGAAAACTATAGGCCTGTCAGTTTGACCTCAGTGCCAGGGAAACTCATGGAGCAGATTATCTTGAGTGTCATCACACGACGCTTAAAGGGCAAGCAGGCGATTACGCCCAGTTAGCATGGGTTTATGAAAGGCAGGTCCTGCTTGATGAACCTGATCTCCTTCTATGAGAAAATGACATGCTTGGTGAATGAGGGAAAGGCCGTGGATGTGGTCTACCTTGACTTCAGCAAGGCTTTTGACACCATTTCTCACAGCATTCTCCTCAAGAAACTGTCTGCTCATGGCTTGGACTGGCATATGCTTCATTGGGTTAAAAACTGGCTGAATAGCAGGGCCCAAAGAGTCGTGGTGAATGGAGTCAAATCCAGCTGGAGGCCGGTCACTAGTGGTGTTCCGCAGGGCTCGGTACTGAGGCCAGTCCTCTTTAATATCTTTATCGATGATCTGCATGAGGGGATCGAGTGCACCCTCAGTAAGTTCACAGATGACACCGAGTTAGGTGTGTGTATTGATCTGCTCGAGGGTAGGAAGGCTCTGCAGGAGGATCTGGATAGGCTGGACCGATGGGCTGAGGTCAACTGTATGAAGTTCAACAAGGCCAAGTGCCAGGTCCTGCACCTGGGGTGCAATAACAAAAGCAGAGCTACAGGCTGGGAAATGAGTGGTTGGAAGGCTGCCAGGCAGAGAAGGACCTGGGAGTGATGGTGGATAGTCAGCTGAATATGAGCCAGCAGTGTGCTCAGGTGGCCAAGAAGGCCAACAGCATCCTGGCTTGCATAAGAAGCAGCGTGGCCAGCAGGTCTAGGGAAGTGATTGTCCCCCTGTACTTGGCTCTGGTGAGACCGCACCTTGAGTACTGTGTTCAGTTTTGGGCCCCTCGCTACAAGAAGGACATGGAGGTGCTTGAAAGAGTCCAGAGAAGGGCGATGAAGCTGGTGAGGGGTCTGGAGAACAAGTCCTACGAGGAGTGGCTGCGGGAGCTGGGTTTGTTCAGCCTGGAGAAGAGGAGGCTCGTGGGCGACCTTATCGCTCTTTATAAGTACATTAAAGGAGGCTGTAGTGAGGTGGGGGTTGGTCTATTCTCCCACGTGCCTGGCAACAGGACGAGGGGGAACGGTCTAAAGTTGTTCCAGGGGTGATTTAGGTAGGATATTAGGAAGAACTTCTTTACTGAGAGGGTTGTGAGGCATTGAAATGGGCTGCCCAGGGAAGTGGTGGAGTCAGCATCCCTGGAGGTCTTTAAAAGACGTTTAGATGTTGAACTCAGCGATATGGCTTAGTGGAGTACTTGTTAGTGTTAGGTCAGAGGTTGGACTCGATGATCTTGAGGTCTCTTCCAACGTAGATAATTCTGTGATTCTGCAATTCTGTGATCTATCATTAGTCTCCTAAAAATTACATGCTTTTTCCCTCTAAATGGAAAGTCAAAATCTGCATTTGGAAAGGTAGACTATGTTTCTCCATCGAGTACATCTATATATTGAAGGCCTTTACTTTTTATTTGCTCTAATTCTCTTTTTCTATGGATCCACAATCACTTGATCTACATCTATGTATGATCCTGTACTGACTTTTTAAATCACTAGCCAGTTTCAAGCACTTAAAAAAAAAAAAGTGAATAAAAAAGTAAAATCCTTACAACTTCTATGAAAGCAAATAGACTAAGAGGAGTTAAAATTGGTGTAGTGTTTCTGTGAGTGGAAAGGTTGCAGCATGGTCCCACAGTGAAAGATACACATAGAAGTATGTTAATGTCTACTCTGCAGGAAAAGCTTCAAAGTGACTACTCCTTTTGACATCATTGTCAATCAGATTCAGATTCATAGTCAAAAGATTCAGATATTAGTAAACATTGAGTCCCATTCCCATAGATCTTTTATGAGTTTATCAAATGTATTTGAAACTTTTAATGATAAGTTTGGTGCCTTCTTGCAAGTTTTGCAGTAACTGAATTAGTATGGGTGCAACTGGAGTTGGATAATAGTATGTATTGGGACAGATGTGGATTCCAATCTAGGACTAAAGTCAAAAGCTACCAGCTCCAGATGACATCAGGAAAAAGTAGGAGTATGGAAGTCACTAAGAAGTTCATCACATGGGACTGTTATACTGCATGTGACTTGAATGCTTTGAATGCAACAAAATGTTAAAAAGAGCTCAGCATTAGGTGTGGATGTGCATGTAAGTTTCCCTGGGAGAGTATTCTTCATAACATGAGATTGCTTGGCAGCCAATTACTTTAATGTCTATAATGTTTGTTTTCATGCAAAACACCTGCTAATAACACAGTAAAAGTATCACTCTCAAGGACACTGTTGTATTGAATGTGTGTAGAATATACGTATATTTATGAGGTGTAGACCCCTTTTCATGTGATAGTGTTCCACAAGGGCTATATTCATCTTTATTCACTCTGCAGACTAATTCAGTAACATTTTTACGACATTATGGCTTCTTTAGATGAACCAGCAGTAGAAATTTTTAAGACACAGATTTTTAAAGGCACACACATTTGAGGTTACAACAACCATTATAAAATCTTTATTTTTTTTAATTTTATTTATTTTTTAATAAATAATTACTTTTTGAATGCATTTAATGTTATGTTGTCAGGCTGCATTGCTGGTGAATACCATGTTTGCTAATATCCTTTATTATAGTAGCATAGATCAAACTTCTCAGGGCTTGCCAATGTAAGGAAAAGTACAGCGTGGTCAGTGTGGAACAGTTATTCATCCAAGGCTATTCTTCTTTATGTTTTTGTGTGGATTTTAGAAGCCAATTTCCCTAATCCACCAAAAGGCACCTTTGCTGTGGAATAATAAGGTCCAAGTAAGGAGTTATTGCTATTACATTCTAAATTTATACTGTGGTCATTTGGTATTAACTTCTCCACTATCCTTATGTATGCAAGTCCTATATAAGAACGTGATAGTGGTAACATGTCTCTTTTTTATAAATAACTGTGAAACTGTGATTTGGAAATATGAATTTAAATTTAAAATATTTGGAAGTATGTTTCAAAAGTACAGATAAATAGATGTTAAATACTGTGCTTTAAAATTACCACTTCTAAAATATAAGTGGTGATTCACCATTGATATTATAAGAAAGTGAATATTACCTCAGATAAGCAAAGAGGAAAAAAAAAAAACACACTTCCTTTTAAAGTGCTCTGTCAGAAAGTGTCAGAAAGCATCATTGTTTGTGTAGCAGGATTTTTGAAATAAATTTCCACATGGCGTATGCAGTTTAGGTTCTTGTTTCTGCTTTATGACTTTTTTTCTTTCATTCCCCTTCACCTACATTGCTGCCCTTCCTTCCACCAATCATTTGCTATGACTAAGATTTTAATAGCAGGAGAACTATGACTGCACTGTCTTCTGATTACCTGAAACTGAGATCATAGCTAGTAGTACCTAATAAATTCCCTGTTGTTGCTAGTCTTGTGTGGCCACATGGCTGCTTAGAACATCTTAAAGAAAATACATAAAGGATAAAAAAGCACAGACCTTTTCAGCAACGTTCACTAGAAGGAAGGCCTTTAGCTACTCACTGTTTTCCAAGTCAGCAAAGCTAAGAGCTGTTTGGCTTCCTGTTCTTGAAGAAGATGCCCAGAACAGGGAGGGAGCATGTTGGAGGCAATGGGAATCAAAACAATGGTCTGAAGCAGATCTAGGGGTTTGGATGATGAAGGATGAATGAAGTTGGAGAAAGCAAAGGGTAGAAGGACAAAATGGGACATTAACACTTAACTAAACTAAACTACAACTTATATGGGATTTTCTATTATATGGACTTTCAGAATGGAAGGACTTTTTTCAAAGACATATAAGCAGTGTTTTAGTGATGTATAAATTTAAAAACCTAATTAAATGTTTATAGCATAATTTCATGTGGGCATACTGTGATGTTTGGCATCTGGGATGTTCAGATGCTTGGCAGACAGGTATAAAGACATGCCTACACCAAACTTCTTCTAAACATGTTAGCAGTAGATTCTGAACAGAATGTTGCACACAGATGTTTGCGTGGGTCTTCAAATACTAACCAAAAAGTTCCCACTGGACATGCTGAGACAGGAATTACTACAACTTTTTTTCCTCCTTGGTAGTATTCTAATTGTTTTCAGACATTTTCACATTACTACATTATGTTCTCATTGTGTTTTCATATGTTGAATGTATATTTCCATATGCTATGTATGTTTTGGTGAGTATGATGAACATTAAACTTCTTTTATGAACACGCTTTCATGAGGTAGAGACCATTAATAACTAATATTGTAACTCAATCCTAATACCACCTAAAATGTAACAAGGCAAAAAGCCCTTTCTCTGGTGTGCACTCTCTCAAGTTAGTCTAAATTTGTGCATGTTTTTATGTATATGGAAGTAAGATGGGACTCCTTGTTTCTGTTTAGTCTGGATTAAACAAACTTCCTGCATCATATTTTGTAAATACTATGAAGATCATTACATCATTCACGGGTAAACAACTGGATATGTGTGTATCTACACTGCATTTTGCATGTACTGCAATTATTACGGAAATATTTTAGTACAAAATAGAACAGATTAAGAAAGATTTTTCATTAAAATCTCGAGTGGGAATTTAGACATAGTTATGTTGTGTCTGATCAGTGACATATAACCATATCATTTTACTACAGACTAAATTTTGAAGTGAAGAAAAATCAGAGCTATTGTTAATTTATGATGGGAATGTGAAGTCAGCAGATCTATACTGATAGACTGCACACTGATAAGCAGAATAGCTACTTTTCATCCATAAATAAAGAGAGAAAAGCATTGTTATACTCCAAAATCAAAAAAACTATTACTATGGATAAAACCTTTACTCCATTCTGTGTAGGGTAACAAATACAATTGAATTAATTTTCAGTCCTCTTTAGAAGTGACAAGCAATACATACATTCTTCATTTTTAAAACAATCTTCTTGCAAATAACTGAATAAGTTAGTCTTGATCCATGACATGCAGTCTTTTATTAAAAGTGTTTGAGGTAGGTAAAGGAACTATAACTGCACAATGAAAAATCTGTTATACTTTGAGACTATGTTTTCTAGCTAAAAAATGTACTAGATGAGATTACCTTACTATAGCCTTAAAAAAAATTAAAAAAAAAAAATGTTAGAACTGATTTCCTAAAACACACAGCAGAAAAGTGATCTAGTCCATCTCCTCCCAGTAACCTCATCCAAAGAGCTTGACTCCACAGTCAAAACTTGGCAAGAGGTGGACAGGACCACATACAATAGAAAACTACACAAAAGCATCATGACATTTATTGTACTTAAAAGAATACATAACCTCTGTCTGAATTCCATTGAAAGGGAACAAGTATTCTCTGCAATAATATGAATGAAGTTTCCCAAACATAAGGGTATAAAGGGAGGCAAGTGAAGCCAACAAAACATCCCATGAAAAAGTTACTCTAATACTTCAGCCCCTTCTTCCATTTATACTCTAATTTTACAAGAAGAGTAGATGCCAATAGATGTAGGAGTGAACAAAGTCATTCATTAAATGTATTGAAATCATCATAGAATGGCTTGTGTTCAAAAGGACTATAAAGATCTTCAAGTTCCAACCCCCTTGTCATGGGCTGGGATGCCATCCACTAGATCAGGATCTCTTGTGTTCACATAAGAATGGCATACTTTGTCCAGTAAAAGAAATCAAACATAATTAGGAAAATTGTAGTGTAAAGATAGTTATTGCACCTCTGTTTACAGAACTGTCTGAAGGTTAAAAAAAAGTTATACTTTGTTATAAAACTTTTTAAAGGTACCTAAAGCTTTTTATGTCATATAAACATTATATATGCAGCTAGCTCAAAGTTTTCCTTACCATCAACAAAGCATAACATTGAGAGTGAGTTAGTTGTTAGCCTATATTACCCTCATTACCCTCATTGCAATAGCTAATGGTCAAATCCTGTAGTCACTCAGAGTTAGCAGCCATGGCCTTTAAGCCCCAAGTCTCATTCTACCAAAGCATCCTTCTCTTGGCAGTTCCCCTGTGGCCATGCTGTTAATTCTGTCCATAGCAATTTTCTGCATATGGCTTGTAGGATAAGAACCTACATTCATCTCATGGCTTTGGCAAGAAAAGAGATTTGTTCACTATTATCTGCCTTTGATGTGTAAAAAATAATTTGAGCTTCTGCAGTCATTATTTCCAGCTTTTCTCTCCTGATTCAAATGATTATGAACCACGACTTCTGTTCAGTGAATACAGTTCTGACTCTTCCCATTCATCTGTTAGGTTAACATGTAGTGAAAAGCACTACTTGACATAGGCAGGTGTTTCATATAGAGAAACATTATTCTGCTCCATATATGTAAGTATGTATATATATATATAAATACATAAATTGGAATCAGAGCCAGTAGATCCCCTGATTACATAAATTTTGTGAGAATACAACTATATTACAACTATATATATACAACAAATATATTGTTGAAAGCCTTCAAACAGTGCTTTCAGATGATCAGCCTTGTATTCAAACTGTTTCTCATCCTAAGAAAGATAGACTGAATAATTACAAACTCCCCAAATGTTGCAGCATCTCAAAGAATTTGATTGCAAAATTGTAGATCAATGAAAATTAAAACACAGCATTTAAACACAAATTCCTACATTATGAGTTTTTAATGTAAAGAGTAACTGACCTTCAATTCTGACATTCCAAATCTGTTGTGCTAAGAAACAGGTAATATTCATCCTTCACCAGTACCGTTTCACAAGATAGATAGAAAAGGTATCATTTGCTAACACCACTTATATAAACTTGAGCTTTCATTGTCCTACAGCTTTAGAAAGCATTTCCTTATCTTCATCTTACTTTTGTGAATTAAATCAGAAAAATAATATTTTACATCAGCAAAATAGTTTCACATTTTCTAACACACTAACATACATCAGCACTTCAAAATACCTTATTTATTTAAGGGAAATTTAGGATTAAAAGTAGCATAAAGATTAGATAAATCTTTGTCTGAAGAATCACATCTTAATGTCTAACATTAACATAAGATGTCTAACTTAATGTCTAACAGTCCTGTTAAAAGGACTGATCATTCTCGGTTATCAACCATGGTTGCAGGGCCACAGCAATTCCTGACTATAAATACAGTATTAGCTCATCCAAATGATATACTTTCACATTATCCTGTATTGCAGTCTCTTTTTGGTCTATATTCTGTAACACCTCAAGTGATATTAACACTTGTCTTGGAACTAGGTTTCATAGATTATGGATAGCTACAGCATTTAAGGTTTACTATACAGGCTATATTTTTACTGTTCTGAGCAACTCTATGTCTTGCTGCTGTATCTCTGTGTTTTATTTTTATGTTGGCATCAGAAAATACCTTGTATTTTGAGTAAGTTACTGAAATCAAAATATCAGAAATATTATGAAAGAATATTAAAAGCCTCTGTGATTTACAAGCCTTCATTCAAAAGGAGGTAGGGCATTTTTGTACTATGTCAAAGAGATAAGATTACCCTTAAAGGCAATAATTCTACTATCTGCTTATAAAAAAAAAAACTTTTTTTTTTTTTTTCAATGCAAGCATCTCAGGAGAATCAAAAACAAAATATCTGATAAATATATATATATAAATATATAAATATATAATATATTTATATATATATTTTATATATATATATATATATATATATATATATATATATATATATAACATGCTATAGTTGATTTCAACCCAGGACTGGAAATTAAGCCCAATTCTCTCATCTGGAAATACAGGAAATTTTGGATGTGTAACAGGCTTAAAATGCTTGCTACCCCATTGAAAAAAAAAAAAAAGAAGTGCTATTCTGAATGAACAAAAGTAACAAATACAACTGCAAATGTGAATGATAATTCAATTACTCATGAGACCCAGTGCTCCTATCATATGACAGTTCTGGGACCATTTGAGTGGTCTTCAGCTTAGCCTTGGTGTTAGAGCTTCAAGTTATTTAAAAACTCATTATCATAACAGAGTGAGGTCCTTTGATGACAAAGAATCAAGACAGAATAATTAGAGATTTGTATTATGTTAGTTAGTGATTAATGAGAAGTCAGTGTCTGAACTTATAACTAAGACAAGTCCTTAATTAAACAACAGGTTAGCTAACAAACATCAGAGGAAAGAGGCTGTGTGAAAGAGTGAAGCAATGCTTGTACTAAGGCTGATTAACACATATCCAGCTGATTGCCAAAATGTTTGTCAGAAGGCTTCAGTGGTATGTAATTCCAACCAAAGCCTTAAAGGGACGGATATCCTTACAAGGATGATTGGAGGAATGTTCTCTTTTGTCTGTAGGAACTCATTCAGTACTATTCAGATATTTTCCGAATATACTGTTTTCTTAATGTAAATTAAAACAGTATATATTAAAGAACTGTAAACTCAGCATTTTAAAAATTAATTTATTCATTTGTTGATGTTTAATTTTTCTTTTGTTCTGTCCAGCTTTGCCTATGCCAGTTTAAGAAAATCAGTTTTCCCTTATTTTTCAGCAACAGCAAAGTCATTAGCAAGGCTTATAATATGAACTTGTTTTGTGGTGCTGTCATTATTGGTGATGATGTATGAAACATTTCCAGTGAATCTAAAATGCCAAGAGCAGCAAACAGCTCAACTGGAATTTTTTTGAGCTTGACTACTGTAATTCTCTCTCAACTGCTGGTCTCCCCATGGGCAAATACAACACCTACAAGTTGTGCAAAATTCTGCTTTTTTTGTTTGTTTGTTTCTTTCTTTCTTTCTTTGTTTCTCACAAAGAGTCACACTAGAAATTATCACTTGTATGTTTAATCTGTTCTGTTTTTTTTTTTTTTTTCCAAAGTCCAAAATTTGCAAACAGATTTTTACTAGCATATGCCTGAGGTTTGTTCCCCAAAAGAGATAGCTGACCCTGTATTTGGAATATTCCATTTTATCCTCAAATGGGTTGTTCTCATGTGTAGTTGTTGTTGTTTTTCCATATGAATCCTTCAGGTTTTCTCTTTTCAGCTGATGAAAAGTTTTAAAACAGATTGCAAACTATTACAAGATAATGCCAAATCTTTGGGTTTAAACTTGCTTCCCAATTTTAGGAATATGCAACTGTAGATTAAACAATCCTAGTAAATACACTTGTGGATATTTTTCAGCTCTTTATAGTTACTGTCCTTCTAGGAGATTCTTCCTACTCCAGACAAACACCACCTAATTGAAGTTTATTGAGCTCATGACACAAACTAAGATCTTTACATCTAAACTAATTGCAAATATTATAAGCCTGTTTCATTTTAAGCATGTGCTTAAGCTAAATGAATTTTTATTGAATTGTGGCAAAGGCTGGTTGTATGCTATATCTGAAGAAGTTTTAAATTAGTTATCTCAGGAACTGCCAGCATGGTACTTCAGCTGAGTTTAGCAAAGGCTGATGATGTAAGGGTATTTTCAGCTCCTGGATAACTGGGGAGAAGAGGCTGCAGCTTAGCCTGAGTTCTGGACTGATGGTAATTGACCACTGTATACCCACTTGATTTAAAGCCAGCTCTGGCATGCCTGCATGAATTCTGCCTAGAACAAGTATGGCAGTTGAGACCAGCCCTTGCTTTAATATGAGTTGTGTTGAATGAGATCATTTAAGCATGAGCTTTGGGTGCTGTACTAACTTTGGAAAGAAAGCAGGGTAACTTTTTATTAAGTCTTTGGCTGGGGCCTGAGATTTCTGTTTAACTAAAGAAATTCTGTGTAACTTCAAGAAAATCACTCAGGTTCTTATTCTTATTTCCCCTTGTTCATTACTGTCACATTCACTTACTCTTCTGTATAGGGAAGTTATACCAATCTAACTGTGCCAGTGCAGCTCTCCACGTGGTCATTCTGAAAGTGATTATATGGGATACATGTGTTTTTGTTCTGAATAAGAGTGACCAGATGGAGAGCTCCACCAGGAAAGCTAAAACAGATTAATTCAGATTATTTTACCTCCCTGTGCTGTTATAATATTACTTGCAGGTAACCAACCTTATCCTACTCTAAGGATATTAGATGTGGAATGAATTGCACTATTATTCTGCTCTTCATCTACATGTATATTGCTTCATGTTTGCTTCATGTTTGCACGTGATAAACCCACTTATAAAGCCAGAGACAGATGGGTAACTGGTTTTGGTTGTCTTAATCAGTCATATGGAAATGTTATTGAGAATATCATCCAAGTACAAAACTAGACTGGTGAATGATTTAAGAAAACAAAACAAACAAACAAAACAACCAATACATATTAGTGTTTAGATAAAAAACATTACAAGTTGATCTATTAATTGGATATTTATGACTGTGTCCATCGATCCAAGACATCATCTGACAGGCTTCTATAAGAACACATTTTCTATTGGATTGTATAATTTAAATCTGCAGCCTTTTTCTCCTTTTAATTCAGAGGGCTATTATGAAAGTGCTCACATTACTCCCAGAAGGTAAAAATCTCTTAAAATTTGCAAACCTAAAGTAAATTTCAAACGTATTTTCTGAACTCATTACATTGTTCTCTGGTAACTGAGCTCTTAGCACATTTCTTTTTCAAACCATACAATTGGGATTCCATTTATAAATATTTTGTTTAAGAATGTAAATCTTGAAGATTAAAAAAAACAAAACAAAAACAAACAAACAAAAAAAACCAAAACAAAACAAAACAAAGGAAGTGTACAGATCAGTATTATCCCAGCTGAACTATAAAAATAACTCCTTCAAATGTTTGGCTCTGGAAATATGCATGTTTCTGCAAATCTCCCTTTCCCCTTGTGCAGTTCTTTTCTGGTCTCCTCTACTCTGCTAGCTTATTTAAAATCTACAAGCCATATACTCAATTTATATATTAATCTTCATATGCAACAAGTAAAAATTTTCCCCATAAAATATATAATCAATAAAAAAGTACTTGAAAAATATTACTGAGGACAAAATTAATATGCTGTCTGCTTTCTGTTTACTATTGGCACTGTATGCCCTTTTCATTTTCACTGTGTGTCCATTTCATCATTTATGGCACAAAAAGATTTTTTTTTCACTTTACCAAAAAAAAAAATAATAATTGGGAGGGAGCTCATTTTGAAGTAATTGGTTAAAATCTAGTAATGAAAACAGGGAAATGATTTTGATTTTCATTATGTTTAGGGTCATTTATAGGTCATATTTGACACAGATTCAATGTTCATATAAATTTAATAAAATTTGTAAAGGAAATTCAAGTAACAGCTGTGAAAAGAATGTGATCAATAGGAGCCAAAATAAGTGTCACTTTGAAATTTGCCAGTTGCTGATGGATAGTTAAATGAAATAACTATAATGTCACTACCAACTTTTAAGAGAAGAAAGCCCTTTGGAAATCAGTCACTTAAAGTGAAATGATAGCAAAATGATAGCATGAAAATTTGCATGATAGCAAAACTTCAGTAGTTATTCTGTTAATTTTATATCAGACTTCTTACTTGGGGTTTGAATCATACTGTAAGTTATTTCATCATTCTACTGATCTTTTGATAAGAGAATAATGGTAAAATTATGTTAAATAACTCTTCTACCAGAGTCACTGATTCCCCCCAAATTTTTAAAATATGCTCCCTAACCTATGGACTCAGATGAGGTATTCATCTTAAAAAAAATAATTCCCTTAAGCATGTTTTCTCCATTTACAGGTGTCTCTGTGTTGTGGTGTGGTGGTGTCCAGGAACTTGAAACTCTGCTATGGCTGAGTCCACAGCCTGAATGGCTGTAAGAAGCATGGTACAAAATGGTCCACCACTATTACAGGAACATTCATATCAGCATGAAGGAATTTAATATCAATCTGAATTACAAGAGAAGAAAGATAACTATTGACATAATCTTTCTAAATGCAAATGCATTTAAAATCTGTTTAACACTGGTATAAGTCTACTCTTTAAAAATGTTGTATTGGCATATTTATAACACTAAAATGAAGTCTCCTTGTCAGTTTTAAAGTTGTTCAGCTGAGGTTTAAATGCAGTAAACTATTGTAAGAGTCATTTGAAGCTCAGAGATTATGACATTTCAGTGACTTCAGTGTATTTTGACTGAGGAGTTAAATCTCTCGTCCTGTGGTCCCTACATACATGTAAATACTCTGTAGATACGTTGCTTAAAGACATGTTAAGTTGGTTTTAGGTGTACAGAAAAACAGAAGCAAAAGGTGATTTTAGGTTGTGGAGATGTAGCTGTAATAAAAATAGTGTGTATAGTAGTAAAAACTATTTGAATTTAATTTCCCTGTGTTTCATTCTCTATTACTCTTGTACTTACCAGTTATTACCATAAGCCACTAGATACTACTTGGAAGTTTGTTACTTGTGATTGACACTTTTCAAGATACAAAAAGGCATTCAGCTCCAGATGAGCTATCTTAAATTCCAATAATGCTAATATACATGTGTGCAAACTCTAGTGACCCCAGTATGCTTTTCTCAAAGAATCAATGATGTTACCAGAAGTACCCTCAGGGCCTCAACATGTGTTTATAATATGCATACTTCTAGCTAAAATCAGCATCTGAATTACTGGAGTATACTGCATTATATACTCAGATAATGTAAATCAGCAAAACTCCACTAAAGTTAACCTAGGGAAGCTGATTTATGTCAGCAGAAGACCCAGCTTCCTGTAGGTATCACTCTGCTTTCTATTTATTAACCCATTGGTACATCATATTTTGTCTTCTTTAGCTTCAGAAACTTTTTTTTCTCCCCCCCCCCCCCCCCCCCCCATAGGCTGAATGGACTTGTAACCCTGAAAAGGAAAATCAAAATACTTATATGGCAATTGTTTGACTTCTCATTAACAGGAAGAGTTAAAGAGGTACGTAAAGCTCAGTCAACAATAGTAGGTAGGGGCTGAAGAACAAAACTTCTGATGCACTTCAGGAAACTGCTTTGGACTATGTCTAATCTGATCCTGTAAACCGAATGAGCACCTGGATCACATTCGCTGCAGTCGTAGAGTGTCCCTTTCACTTGAATTTGA
Source organism: Aythya ferina (assembly GCF_964211825.1). Lineage (NCBI taxonomy): Eukaryota > Metazoa > Chordata > Aves > Anseriformes > Anatidae > Aythya > Aythya ferina. The sequence goes on from NC_140304.1 coordinate 20,353,988, forward strand.
CATGAAAAAGATCCAGTTCCTATACCCTGAGGCCATGCTGCAACATGAACCAAAGCAAAGTGGCTGGGGCTGAGGGAGATGTTTGCTTCCTAAACTCCCTCATGAGCCAAACTAAAATAGCAATGTAGATTTCTCTAAAATCCCAGTCATCATTTTGCTCATCTTCCATTATTCTTCCGTTTACTTTGTTTTACTATCAGGATCAAAACCAAAGCAAATCAAGACAAAGCAAGCCAAAACAAAACAATTGTACTATATTTAGAATGACAGCTGACTCTATCAGGGGTTTTACCCTTTCCTCTTAGAATACCAATATTCACCCTGAAATAAGTGGAAGCTGATGTGGCTTTTAAAGGTACCTAGGCTACACAGAAGGACTATTTGCTGCAGAGCTCATATCAGCATGTTTGTGGCTTGATGAAATCTGTTCTTGTTACCTTATACAAATACTAGCTGCCTTTGTGGTATCAATTTCAAATGTGTTAACTGTAATCTACTTCAAATATGATGAAATTATGGATGGATGGACTGGAATGGATGAAATCATTCAACAAAAGTGCACTCAACCTGACAGAAAAAGCATTTAATAATTGGAAATAATATATAGTCATGTCCTTATAGCAGTCTCTAATTTGTGTTTCAGGTCTTTGTAAAAATGTCTGATCCTTAGTTTAAAATGTTTCTTCTTCTGTGAAGTAGGTACTGCACACAGTATGTTCTTCAAAGACTACTTCCACCTTTTTGAAGAGGGTCGTGGCAGTGGAATATATTCATATGATTGAATGGTACCAACAGAGAAGGTTAGGAAATTTACATATTAGGAGTACCTTTAGAAATGCTGGTCTGGAGAGGAAAGATGACATGTATGTTTCTGGGAAAAACACATCTGGGCATTTACCTTGCTGCATCTGTGAGTTTGAGAGTTCACAAGAGCCAATAGTACTGGTGGTACCAGCAGCAACATTATTAGCAATATCTTAGTGTGATGACAGATAGCTCAGGCTCTCTAAGATACACTGTCCCACGTGGGCTGTGTCTGTACGGTTCAGCATAGCTATGTGTGATATTTTATCTCTGTCCATGTCTTGCTTCAGTGTCTTATCTAAATGTTTTCATTGCTGAAAGCATGGAGACATGTTCTTGGGCTTGCAAGACCTATCACCATGTCTGAGGCTGTGGCTGAAAATATCTTACTCCTGAAAACTGACCGCAGCATAACCAAAACTTTTTAATTGTAGAACAGAAAGAGCAAAGCAGCCATACTTTTTATGTCATTTTACATTTTCAACTCATCATGTGTCATCAAGAGTTTTGCTTTTTAAATCTCAACATACTTGTCAACCACTTTTTTTTGATATCCCCTGGAGATTGACAGGGTAATACCACTTGTAGCTTCTGTTGTGCTGTACTCTTCCGAAGTTATGCTATTGCAGAACTTCTTAAAAGTCTCAAAAGTATGAATTATATGAGTTAAGTGACTGCACAATAGTTAATTTTAAGATAAAATACACTCTGTTTTTCACTGTCTATAGAAGTGCACTCAAATTTATTAGGAAAAAACATCAAAGTAGAGGTGGACTGAATTAGTTTTTACATATCAATAGATATCACCTAATAGCATTTTTATTCCAAATTATTTTCCTATTGAATTCAATGTCAATAGGATCACGATTTGGCTGAATTTCCTTTTTTAATCTATTCATTGCAAATCATACAGATGACAATGGAACTTGCATGTCCATGCACAGTAGCCCACGTTATATTAGAAGATGGAATGCTTGTTGGGTATTGGTTAGATGCATTATCTGTGTAAGATCATGCCAATCCCCAAATGAAAGTATAACTGAGAACATTGTGAACAGGATTTTTAAATGGCTAGCTCACTTCATCTTCCAAGTTCAATTATATGGTCACTTGAGATGGCATAGGCAAATATAAAATGCAGTTAAATTAAAAGATTTAACATTTTATACAGATATAAACATGCATTTTATAAAGGAGATCAATCTTTGTCCTCTTTGATTTTCTGAAAATTATCCTGGAAAGTTCTGAGTAGTTACTATGAAGCAGCACTTCTCATGGCCCCTGACATTGGAAAGCATTCTATTTTTTTGCTGAACTGGGGCTTTCAGAAGATATTTTAAACTGCGGGGATTGTGGTCAGAGAGTGGTGAAAGTAAGAAAGATTGTTCATTTTGTAACCTGGATACAAAAATTGCAGAACAAGAACTTACACCTTTATATAGGTTTTTGAAGCTCTTAAAAGGTATGAACCAAAGACCCAAAGACCCATGAAATCAGTGAACAAATGTCTATGTGGCCTTGCCTGAGAGATGGCAGGCTGCATAAGATTTGTAAATCTAATCATAACTTAAGTAACTACTTGGAGCTGATATTTCAGGCAGCATGTTTTATATCTAATCATTTGTAAATAGTAAATGCTTTAGGTCCTATCAGGATTAAGTTTATTACCAGTCCCATTTTCTGCAGCACAGAATGTTGAGGGAATTGGTAGAGCTATCTTATTAGTAGCACTACATATTGAGTACTCTTCCAAAGTCTCCTTTTATCACACTTTAAAAATCATTCCCTAATTTAACAAAGATACTACAAGAGCTCTTTTATTTTGCTCAATTATGTGGAAGCACACTAACACTTCTTTTCCTCCTTTTTTTTTTTTCAAGGGGGTTAATCATCAGGGATGAAACAGATTACCAGCTTTTGAACCAATTTAAGTAGAACCTCCAGAAACAAAGCCAGGACAAATAATTATTGGCAGTTCACAGAAGGCATTCTGTGCCCGCAGCTCTGCAGGATACCGTTAAAGTCAGTTCACGTGTCTTAATGGGAAACACCTGTGGTCTGGAACACAAGATGAAAAATCAAACTAACCATGCCTGAGACATTCAAAATAAATTCTGAAAATAAAACCTCTCCTTCTGTCCCTCCCTTTATACTCCATTCATCTGCACCCTCCAGAAAACCTCACCAGACTATCACTGGTGTCCTTTCTTTTAAAACAGATGTGAAAGCCTGTCTTCAAAACTACATTCAATTGCAGACACTGAAAGTTTTCAACTAATTTCAGTTGCAATATTAATCAGAAGAAATCTTACTACAAACAAAAACATGCTTAATAAAGGCTCAGTTGGAGTCCTTCTAACTAGCTATTAAAAGTGAATGCAAACCAACTGAAACTGATTACCATAAGTAATGCTTTAAAACATTAAAACAAAATAATCTCTAAAATTCAAAGAATTTTTGCTTTTCTGTTTCTTTCTCAAAATATACCAAGGACAATGCAAAACCTGTAGGTATTTTAACAGGTTACTGAAGCTCTAGTAGAACAAGATGGATGTTCTTACATAACTCAAATTCTTACAACATTTTTCATTCACTTGGAAAGTCCAACAATATAACAATCATATTTAAGTGTAATTGTAAGGTCTTGTTGCTGGTTTGAAATGCAATTCACAGTTTGAAGTGGTCTGCAGCCTTTCTAGCATCGCAGGAAACTTGCAAAACTGCTAATTGCATAGAAAATCATAGTCTGAATTAGAGAATCTGTGGTGAATAACATACCTTTATTTTTTTCCCCTGCATTTTGGATATTAATGTGTACGTGCAGAGTTTGGGTATTTTTTCCTCTGTTTGTTATTTCTTATTTTATAATTTAAACAGAAATGCCAGGAAGAAGAAATCAGAGAGGAAAAAAATGTGTTTTTAAACATTAGCAGTTGCAGAGATGAGACCATGACACAGGAAGATGTTGAAAGAAGGCAATTCCTGAACTCAAAATTTTTAGAGGTCTAAAAATACACCAGACTGTGAGAACTAACACCTACATTTGTGAAGTTGTTCAAGTTTAAAAATGTCATGGCACATAAAAATACATCTCTTCTCCATTAAAGAATGGTGGTTGTTGTATTAGTGTCAGAGTCAAGCTACCATGGTAACTTGAATATTTTGAATATGCATTCACAGTATATAAATAATATGCAAAATGTTTTTCATCTAACTTTTCATGCATCAAGGAAACATATTTATTCCACTTTTTTTTTTTTTTTTTTTTTTTTTTTTTTTTTTTTATTACTGAAAGGAAATGGTTCGGACTTCAGAAATGCTTTTAATCAATTTGTCTGTATCCAAGGTGACCGTGTCATCATATGTTGACGATGGTAATGGGGAAAAAAAAATAATCTGGAAAATAACCAACATAACAGTGGAACAGGAAAATTCCCAAATACATAAAGATACCCAATTTCTGAAGAATATAGTAATCCCTGAGGGTATTCTGTGCAGCTGGAATGCTTTGTAGTCAAAGGGGTTTCCTTTCTGGCATTATTCATTGTACCTTGATGTTGAAAAGACTTTTCCTTTGATTATGAGGGCACAAAGGGAGATCTTTTCCATGTTGCCCTTTGATATAGCTTCAAGCTTCATTAAGTCAGGAAACAGTCTGCAGAGTACCTTGCTGAGTATTTTTTGTCTGATCCATTCAATTCCCATCCAGTCAGTTGATACCATGAGGTTCTAGGTTACCCAAGAATGCTATGTACCCAGCCTCTCAGCAACTTGTTCATAGTGTCATGAATACTGCTTTGTCTTGCTTTGTCTCCCAGCAGCCAGCATGACAGCTGAACTGCTCGGAAAAGGTAACAGTATTGGCTGCAACTAATATGAAAAAAAAAAAACAAAACAACCCCCCCCAACAAAAAAACAAACAACAAAACAAAACGTACAAATAGAGAAATGGAGCTTAATGTGAATGCAAACCATCCTCTGTGCTACATGACTCCTCCCACCCCTTTCCTCTTCATTCCATCTCACCTTGGTCCCTTCCTACTCCCAGCTGCCTAGCCTGAGATTTCAATGCCAATACAGAGAAGAGAGGCAAGGCATCTTTCATCAGGAGCTAGATAGCCTTGCCCATGGGAGTGTCTCAAAATCGAGTGATCAAATGCAGTCAGCATGGGCTTATGAAAGGCAGGTCCTGCCTGACTAAACTGATTTCCTTTTAAGACAAGATGAACTGCTTGGTAAATGAGGAAAAGGCCGTGGATGTTGTTTGCCTGGATTTTAATAAAATATTTGACATTTTTTCCCCCAGTGTTCTCCTGGAGAAACTGGCTGCTCATGGCTTAGACAGATGTACAGTTCACTGGGTGTAAAACTGGCTGGATGGCCAAGCTCCAAGAGTCATAGCAATCCAATTGGCAGCCATTCATCAGTGGCATTCTCCAGGGTTCTGTATGGGGACCACTTTTGTTTAACATTTTTAGCAATGATCTGTCTGAGGGGATCAAGTGCACCCTCAATAAGTCTGTGGACAACAACAAGTTTGGCAGGACTGTTGATTTTCTTGAGGGTAGGAAAGGCTTTGCAGAGTGGATATGCTAGATTGATGGGCTTCATCCACTTGCATGGCATTCAACAAGGGTAAGTGTCAGATCCCACACTTGGATCATAACAACCCTACACAGCAGCATAAGCTTGAGGAATGATAGCTGGAAGTTGCCTGGCAGAAAACGGCTTGGGCATCCTGAACATGAGCCAGCAGTGTGCCCAGGTGGCCAAGAACGCCAATGTCATCCTGGTTTGTATCAGAAATAGTGTGGCCAGCAGGACTAAGGAAGTGATTATCCCTCTCTACTTGGCACTGGTGAGGCTGCACCTTGCTGCACCTTGAATATTGTGTTCAGTTTTGGGCCCCTTACTTCCTCAATAAGGATATTGAGTTGCTTGTGCATGTGCAGAGAAGAACAACTAAGCTAGTGAAGGGACTAGAAAACAAGACTTACAAGGAGCAGCTGAGGGAACTGTGGCTGTTTAGTCTAGAGAAAAGGGAAGTCTCACCACTATCTATGTCTACCTGAAAGGACTCTGCAGAAAAGAGGGTATCAGTCTCTTTTCTCAGGTGATGAGTGATAGGAGGAAAAGCAACAGCCTCAAGTTCAACCAAGGGAGGCTTACATATTACAGTACTTGGTGGGCCAACTTGAACACAACAATCAGATTCAAACAGCCTTTCTGCTATATCTTTCATGGGAATTGACATGGACTTTGGTGAGAGTAGTAAGAAAACTTTGGGAAAGGACGAATGTGTCTTATAGAAATCTCTCCAAACCAATAGTAATATTTTGAGCATTGCTGTGGTGCATTTTATGTTGTTTCAGGGAAAAACTGATGCTGTGGAGGCTTTTGTGCAGGGCTATGGCATTTGAGTTGGGTCACCTCACTTTTTGCCTCGGTACTACTAATAGTCTAGCCTAGCTCTCCATTAGGTTCCCCACATGGTTCAAGAGAAAACAAAAGTCTTGGACTGCTCCAAGACCACAAGACACTAACACCTGATCTCTGGAGACTGCCTAGAGAGTCAGATATTTGATTTCACCTTACTTCTATAAAGGTGTTTTGTACTGCAAATTAGTAAAATGTTTTTGGTCTTTGTTAAGCTAAACGCTTATGTTACTTGTCACCTGAAATTAATACTTTATTTTAAAAAATTGCTTCCCCTCTCACATCAGCACATACTCAAATTGTTGGAGGATCCTCATGCTTGTTTGTGCCCTCCATTGATAGTGCCTTTGAGACAACTTTCACATGGGCGGAGGCCAGAAGCTTCTCAAATCTTTTTTAAGCTTAGAGGAGGAGGCACAGTCCTGTTCTGCACAGACATTTAGGTGGCTGGGTCGGAAGGGCAAGCACTTTCCTTGTGCCCCTTATGGGCTACCAGTAAATGATTCAAAGACTCTGGGAAAAATTATGAAAAAGACCTTAGCTCACAAGAGAGATCTCATGGTAAATTTGGTCCATTTTTGCTACAAACACAGAGGATTATGACACAAAATCAGGTAATTCCCTTTTCAGCCTGATGTAGTGAGATCATTGCATCATGCTGCAGCCAAGTGAGGACATTGCTAGAAAAATTTTATTAGGCACTGACAAAGAATAGTGTGGGATCCTGATGAAATATTCAATGTGGCTGTACCTGAATCAACTGGGAACAATTTTAGGGCTCTTATTTTCAATGTTTCCTGGCATTTAGACATGAATTTTCATTTCTAGGTTTATCTCTTAATGTGGTCTCACAGATAGAGAAACCTGCTACAGATAGGTGGCAAATACAAAATTAATTTGAGAACCAAAGTGAGCTGTGCATTTATTTATTTATTTGGTCAGGTCGTTTCTGTGTTACGTTCCCTTTATTTTCCACAACTTCTCTTTTCTTACCAGAGATACAATAGTGCAGAGTCAAGGTGTGTATACTACTGAGAATGCTGGAATGTTTCAGTAGATGTTTCAGAAACCACCCATTAACACTTGCCTAAGACAAGCTGTTGCTGTATTGTAGGACCCTTCATCTCATATATTATAGTTTACCTTTGTAAATGGGCAGCATCTTGTAAAAGTACTCTCAGATCTGTAACACGTATTATACCAGGGTCACCTTACCCTGAAACTTCATAGTTTTCTTTAAAGAGGAGGGAAAGGAGGAAGAGAAAGAAAGGAACAGTGTTATCAGGAAGAGGAGGATGGTCACAGCCTGTCAAATCAGTCCACTTCTAAACAATTAGAATTGAAAGAGTTAGGAAAGGCTTAGTTGTAACACAAATCAGGATTATCACACTAAATTCAGCAGAGTTGCACAGACAAAACAGCAGTGTGGATGAGAGGACAAGTACAGAAGTATTACCTGAATGTGAAGTCTTTGTATAAAGTCTTTTGTGAAAATGCTGGTGAAAATGCTTAAGAGCAGCTAATCAATACGAAAGACTAATCTCCGTAATGTTTAGAGTAAAATATCAATGTAAGCTATATGATCAGTGATATAACTACAATTGATTTCAAGACAGTTGAAATTCATCCTGTTCCAAGAAGTCCCACTGAACTATGGTCCACTTTTATACCAGTAATACAGATGTAGCCTTGGCCCTGATTCCCCACCCCATATGGTTCATGTTCACAACTTCTACAGAAGGCAATACAGAACTGTAATTTGAGTAAATTAACAGCCACATTTAGCACCTCTGTACATTTTAATCAGCTGAAACTGCCACCTACCTTGTGCATTTGGACAGAAAAGAATTCTTAGCCAGAAAAAGGTAGCAGATCATGCCAGAAAGTATTATCATTTATAAAAATATATAACTGAATTCTGAATAATTATAGTGACTGAATTCTCTGATTCATAGGATTCAAGATTTTTGCATTGCAAAATGTAATAAAAAGTAAAAACAAAGGACACATAACAATATAAATTCTTTTAATAAATTCAAAATCTATCATTCAGGCTTTGACATTTTGTATTTTGTTACAACATATAGAAATTGGAAAAAAGTAATCTCTCAAAAGTCCCAATTTGAAAATTCCAGCCATATTAGAGGATATGTATGCACTTGTTCAAAATTATCTTCTGTTAAATTCAACATATTCCTGCAGTAGATGTTTTCTTTGAAAATAACTAATCCACTGAAAGAGAAGTGTAGCTTGAGATATCATGTAAATCAATACTCAAAGCTAAAGAAAACATAAGAAAGCAAATATTGTAAACATTGGTAAAATAAGAATGACTTGAGTTTCACATACAAAGGGGTAAAATAAAATGCTTTTTGCTTTGATTTTCCACTTGATATTCCTGCTAGGGTAGTACTGTGGTATTAGACATCTAGGTTAAACTCTAGAGCTTACTGGATTTGGTCAAGGCTTTTTCTGTCATTTTAATCTTTTAAAAATACCACCAAACAGATATGGCAAAAGATTACAGACCTAGTTTATCTGTTATAGTCTATCCTCTTTTGTTAAGATATCCTTATGCTTCAAAAGTTGAGCAGATACATCCGAGAACTTTAAAAAATAAAATAAAAACATAAAAAAAAAAAACAACTTATGGTATTTCTAATTGTGATTTGTGATGTCCAACTAAATAAATTATAAATCATAGAATTATACTTATCACATCTAATCCAATCACAAGGCACACTTTAATTTTCAATAGAGATGTTAAACTCTTGCTCCTTTTAGAAGCAGCATGTTCCAGCTTCAGGCAGAGATTTGAACACTGGCACTGATCCAGGAACAAAGAGGAATTTGAAATGGAGCTGCCACTGAAATACATGCACAGCTTCTTCAGACGAGATGTCAGCAGCACTTGTTCTTATGTCTGATAATGAAGTTTTATTTTTCTAAAATGATGAATTACAGGACACATACACATAAGGAATGTAACTCTTCCATGAGAGGCAGGCACTTGAAGCTGCCAGTGGAAAGAAAGCATTTAACTCAAAGCATAGCAGTACTGTTGGTAAACCACAACTTCTTACTCTGCTACTATAATTTAAATTAAATAGAAGCCTAGCTTATAAACTGCACTATGACCCATATTTTATGGTCCTTGTATATCTCTTGGGTCCTGATCACAATGAAACTTTCTCAGTCTAAAACAATTTAATGCAAACATTCCTGGGGCAGGCTATAAAGTGTGATTTTTGAAGTCAGTCTTTTATGGGTATTTTGGATTAATATTGTATACCCCACTAAAAAAAAAAAAAAAAAAAAAAAAAAAAAAAAAGATGAATGTAGACATTACGACATATGTGTGGGGTTTAGCTGAGTTTGTATTTGCACATGAATATTAACCCTGGTAATTGAGAAAACCTGTCTCTCCACACATTTTGTTCATTTCCACAAAAAAGCATGTTCATAGATTTAAGAGAATTAGTGCCTTGCCTTGCCTTACTTAATTACAAATTTTCTGGCTCTGAGGCTCTCCATTCTAACTTCTCTTTGAGGGCAATGGACTCAACAGATGCCATGCTACACCTACTAGATGGGGATAATTCTACTTGCTACTAAGCGCTAACAATAACACATGGAGATGTAAGTTGTGAATCAAGTTCAGCAGACAGCATGGTTTCCAATTCTTAAGCATTTTGCAGAAAAACTAAAAAGCACCATCAAAGATGTTCACAAGTGGTATTATTGCAAATGTTTACAAAACATGAAAGGAATGGTAAAATATGTGCTTAAAACGTACATGTTGAGATCTTGAGAGAAAGGCATAAAAACACATGGCATTGAGAAGTAGACTCGGTTTCCTGCGTGTTGCATCAAGAAATTGCCTTTTTAAACAGTAATGGTGAATTCATTGTTAACAGCATTTTCACAAGTCCTTGGCACGTGAATGAGTTACTGTAAATTAAGCCAAGCTAAGTTTATGTACTGGCTTTCTGCTAGGTAACTTGTATTTGTGATCCTGTTTATACAATTTTGAGAGTATAAACTAGAATAAGTAACACTTTACAAACAAATGTATTCCTGTCCACTGCGCTTTCTTGGGCCAGGCCAGAACATGAATGTTGCCACATGCTAGTGTGTCTCTGGAAAAGTGAAGGGTAGCTGCAGTCTGTGACAGCTTCAGATGCAGTAATGCACTAGAAAAATTTCTATTTGAAAATCTTAGTAAGAACCAAGTCAGTGAACAGCAGAAATAAATTAAGCTTATGAGAAAACATAGTATTAGTCAATGGCCAGGCACCAGGGTCTCTGTAGCTTCTGGTTAAAGACAAATTCTTATTTCTATTTTCTGTATTGCTTCCTCAATACAGTAATAATCTTATCACTCCATTTACTCTTCACAGCTGGCCTGCAATTCTTGGTTGGTTTTCTGCTGCGTTTTAACCTGTTCATACGTGGATGAGACATTTACTGGAACTCAGAACGTGCCATTTACAGACGCATAACTACAGGGCTCGTGTGCTACGTCAAGTCAGGCATAATCACATAAGGACTCCATTCTTTCATTTGAGAGTCACACCAAGCCAGGCAATATTTAAGCAAGTATGGCCCTGGTAGGATTTTGGCTCCCTGGCAATTAAAGCATGAGCATACTTGCCTTATCTTAATATAACCTTCTCTGATTTTAGGAATGAATTTGTCGTGCTCTGTTGTTAGTGTTTTGCTGGCCATCACCTAGAAGTGTTGGAAATGTTCTTGTCACACATGACCACAGATCTACTTGCGATTATGATTTTCTTTCCCCTAGCAGAGGTGACGTACATAAACTAGGTTCAGACAGCTGTTTGACACCTGTATGATTTATGCAGTGAAGGTGAGAATTCTTATTGGTGTATTTTCTTCTGAAAAGGATTAGGAAAGATTTAGAATTTCTCAAATTTGGTAAAGACAAGAGACAAGCATATTTTCTTCTACACTTTATGTCCTCCTTTGAAAGGGAGGTAGTAACAGAGATGGAATTGGATTTGAAAGAAGGACTACTGGCAGACTTAAGCAACAGAATGAGGTGATCGGAAAAGGTATCTGTACACTGAATGTTACTGCCAGAGGATTCCCAAATGTTCTGTGTTTATGACCCAGTTATGCCACTTTTTTTTTTTTTTTTTTTTTTCCCCAGCTATTGTTGCTTTTCTATATTTGTAACACAATTGCAGTGAAGTAGAGACACTAAGGAAGAATAATCTGTTCTAGCCAAATTCAGACACTCTTCAAAGTGCTGTTATACCACAAAGTGTCGATCTCATGAGCTGGAGCAGGCATGTTGCATTAGGCAGTACATCCACCCTAAATAGCTCAGTAAATTTGTGCTTGACATATCTCTTTATACTGAAGATAAACATCATATGCTGAATCAATCATTTAGGCACACAAGTTTAAATGTGTACATTGATTATGAGAATTTACAATCTAGCTGGATAAAAACCATAAAGGATAGAAACAGTCATGTTTCAGGTCATAATGTACTTGTTAACTGATGAGATTAATGAAAAAGATCCATTTTATGTAGATAATTCCATAATTGTTCACTATATAGCTTTGCCTTTGTAAAATCACTGGGGAGTGTCCACAATAAAAATACAAATTGATAGTTGATATAGTTATGGTAGTTATTGTATTCCTGTTTGACTAAGTCTTACTTATATGCACAATAATTTAAAATACATAGGATCTTAACAGTAGATTTGTAAAGCTGTTGGTAAAATTTCTCATCCTCCTACAGTCAACAACTAAAAACTGATTGACTCAAATGGGAAAAGAGTAATTCCCTTCCTCTAACAGAGGGTCAGACCCATCACAGACTTGAATGCCTTTTGTACGGTAGATTATGGGAGTTGAGACTATAAATACTCTGCAGAATAGGACCCTAACTGTGAATATAACATGGCTTCCTCCAGTTCTACCATAAGATTATTTATTTTAATCCCCCAAACCTTTAACAAAGTGTTGATGTCATATATTATGAATAAAATAAAATCTATGTATAGGCAACCTTACAACTTAATAGCTCAGCAGGATGTAAAACCCCATTCACCACAGTTTGCTTGAAAGAATCAACCTGTTTCCTGAGTGAAGTTATAATAGCACTAAATGTTTTTAATAATGTCTGAAGAGAGCTAGTTCCAAACTGTGTTTAGATTTAAATATAATATTTTGAGTCTGAAAGAAATGGGTAACTATAAATATGTCTCATTTGTGAAATACATAAAATTAACAAGTTATTTGGTACCATAGGCAGAAAGATTCCAACAACTTGCAAAAAGTGATAAGAATGAAAATAGTCTACAAAATTTTAATAAAGACTAATTTTATATATAAACTCCGTGATTTGATTTGTTAATTTTCTGGTTTACAGATGATCTAATAATCAGGGTTAAGCAAAATTGTAAAGACATTTGAAAAACATTTGCATTTTTATTTGACAAATTCATCTCAAAAAAAAATGCTTTCAATGAAATTCATGCAGTGGGACCTCTGTAAATGTAAGCAGACATTTTTCTCCATTTGTTTGCATCTCTATTGTGCTTCAAGGAGAGACATAATTTCATTTGTTGTATTTTTGCTTTTATATGTTAACATAGCTTACATTCATTTTAGGTATTTCAGTGCTGTGTCCATTCAGCACTTGCTGTTCAGCCAAAGGCTCTAAATGACACCCAAGGTCTCAAAAATACCTCTGTGGTACAGATTCCATTCACTAAAGATAGTTTTAGGCTGAGACAGGGCTTGGTATACCCAAGGGCCTGTGGTTCAGATACGCACCTGTTTGCTCAGCTAATGAGGTCAGAACACTTTTATCAGTAATGAAATGATTCTCTCTTGTGTAACTTGCCTCTGTAAAACAATACATCATGAATGATACAGTCAAAAGGAATATAACTATACAATTTATTAACACTGAAATCTTCAGTGTAGGATTCATGAAATTAAGTGGAATATACCACTTAATATACCTTCTTAGCATGAGTAAGATGTAGGTCACGCTACAAGGTTGTTCTAGGGAAAGATTAATGAGCAGTTCAATTCTGGTAGGTGTATAAAGATCACTACAGAGCTTTTGTCTGCCTCAACCCTGGAATCTGCCTCATCTTTGAATGATTAGTTGGCAACCATTTTTTGTTCTGATGCAAATTCTGTGGACTAAACCCACAGTGGCACCAAAGCTGAGCTGGGCTCATCCAAGAAGAGTGTCAGGAGGAGAAAAAAGTCTCTTTAATTTACTGTTGCTTTCTGGTTGTCCATTCTGTATTAGTTCAGGAACTCCTTTAAGTTGTGTGGGTTTGTGATGACTCCCTAGAATCAAAATTCCTGGAATGTGAAGCTCCGTGAGTTTCCCTTGCCCTTGTCCAGCTAGGCGACTTAGCTGGGCAGGTATGAGAAACAGTCCTACTCATGGGAATGTCCTACTCACCTGAAACAGCTTCATGTTTATCCTACATGTGTGATAGGCACTGATGTACTGTTTAGGTTAGTGCTCCTGATCCTGAGCTCCCGTACCTTTTGGTTCAACAAAAACATTGAACTTCAATGGAAATATTTTTTTTTCACTTCTGACTTTTCATCTCAGCAGTGGATAGTGTCACTGAAAGGGAACTGTGAACTGGAGGGATGGTGGTGGTAAGGGAAGAAGCTGGGAAAGGCAGAGGTGTCACTACCTCACTAGAAGTGTTACATTGGGCAAGAACTACAAAGGCCTACAACAGTCAGAACATAGTGCTATATTGAACTTTGGTTAAAAAAGTTAAGACTACAGTTTAATTATGACTTTATCTAACTATAATTTTAATATAGTTCACATGAACATTCCTTATGTCCATCATTTACACATAAACTGGCAGACATTTTCAGGTGAATTCAGATTCTAGAGCTGCATATAAAGAGATAAAAATGCAGATACTACCAGATACGCTACAATAAAGGCACACATTACATGGAAGTTCAAACCACTCACAACATGCACAGCACTTGAATATGTAACTATGGGGTATGAAATGGTGACAGGTAGGCAGTGGTAGCAAGAATGTTGAACCTGCACAACTTACAAAGGAACAAACAGAAAGTGAGCTTCTGCTTTCCGTGGCATCTCTGTCAGAAGCTGGCATTCATAGCCACTGAGCTTTCATTGACTTCTAAGTGCAGCTATCAAGTGTACTTGCTGTCATTTTTATCTGAGCTATAATGTGACTGCTGGACACATCACTTTTATTGTGCTTGGCTACCTTGGACTCATCTCAGTACACTGATAATCTGTACAGGAAAGCCCCAAACTGGGCACAGAATGCTGGTAGCAATCTCACAAATTCTGAATAAGGTTGAAGAGTACAGCGTATCAGCTGCTCCCCCAGTTTGTCATTGTCTGCAGACTTGCTGAGAATGCACCCATTCCATTGCTCTGCTCATTAGCAAAGCCATTAAGCTGTATTTGCCCTAGAAATCATCACTGAAGTTTGCTACTAGTAGCTGGCTGCCAGTTGAACTTTGTTTACACCCAGCAGTTCAGTTGATTTTCCACCTGCTTTATAATTCACTTACACAGTACGTATCGCACTAATTTAGCTGCAAGGATACTATGGGAGACCATGTTGAAGGCTTTGTTAAGGTCAAGGTACACACAGTACTCTACTGCTGTCATCCACTGAATCAGGTTAGGAGCAATTTAACCTTCATAAACCCTCTCTGGCTTCTTCCAATTGCAAGTTTGTCCTTCACCTGTTTATGACTAGTCTCTAGGAGTACTCTGCTCCATAACCTTCCCAGGAACTGAGGTTAAGTTGTCTGACCTTGAAGACAGGTATGTTTGCTTTTTTCCAGTTATCAGGAGATTTACCCAGTCACCATGATCTTTCAAAGAGGATTAAATGTTGTTGTAATGACATGAGCCTTCACTCTAAGCCTGGCTGTTATGATTACAACTACTACTATATTACTAGCTGATTATGAAGAGTTTTGAGGAATGGGAATCATGCCAATGAGTGGAGGAAATATGGCATTAAAACTGAGAACTTTCCTTTGTTATGCTTGAATGACTCAGGAGCATCTACCTGTCACAATAAATGAAAAAGCTTGGGTATCAGAAGTTGCATGGCTGTATTAGCCTAGACCTTTGCCCAGTCAGGTATACTTTTCTTGGAAAACTAATACATGTGGATCTATTACTAAGTCCACTCAGCTGAAGATGGTTCAGACATTTCTCTCTGCCATTTTATTATGACACGTAGCCATACAGTAAGTGTAACAAGAAGTGTAACAGAAACAAGAAGATTACAATCTCCCCTCATGGAATATTTCATGTTTAGTTGATGTTTCCTAATAGAGCTGGGTAAAGAAAGCCCAGAAAACTATTTATAGATAGAAGCTAGCTCTTTGTCTTTTTAATTTCTCCACTGGGCATTTTACAAGCTTTTGTTATTTGAAATTGACTTAATATGTTATGAAAAATTTTCAGCCTCTTGAAGGCTCCAGGGACTGAAACTTCTTACTTAAACAGCAGTGACACTCTGAGGACTGAAAAGACATGGTGTATGCTAGACCCTATCAGATACAGGCCAGAAAAACACTATGCATTACATCAAAAATTGCTTTAAGCCATGCAAAGCTACCTAAACTTTTCTGACATAGACCTGCAGTCTGGAAGGTATTTGGACTGTGCCATGGGGCATTGTGATCAGGTAGCTAAAGCTTCCTGGCAGTGGAATCTTGACTTCAAAGTGCTTCAGATAACAGGTGAAAGATGTACCTGTTGCGAATTAGAGAGTAATTGGGTTGATATCATTTCAGGTAGATATCACCACGGCTCTTCCTTGTCTGTTGCTGGCACAGAAATTGATGTCACCCACATTAGCTTGCTAGGCTAGAAAAAATCAAGATGGCTTTTTTAATTTGTTCAATTTTACTCCCAGTCTTCAACTAGCTTCCATTTGGATACTATTTCTCTTTGTATGCAACCATTTACGTAAACCAATTCCAAAAGGCCCCTCTCACAATGGATTAGTAATGAACCGCTTTACCATGCAGACACATAATTCCCTCTTTGCAGTACTCTAACTAGCCTGATCAGACTCATAGTTCAGTCATCTGGAAGCAAAATTACCAGCTCATAAAAAAACGTAGTGCTTTGTTATAGGTTAAATATAATTATCTTTAAAGACTTTGCAAGTTTCAATTAGAAAAATTAGTTTTTATCTCATTTTGTGTTAACAATAAATTTTAAACCATTAGTGACATTATGGGGACAAGTTTGATGTTCAGAACTTCCTTCAAACATGTTCCTAAGTATACCAAAAAAATAATAATTAAAAAGTAAAATGAAATTGTATTTTTATTAAATGTTACAAATTTACTTTCCTTCCTATCCAATTTCCCTAAAGTGACAATACCTTCCCAGTGAATAATTTGTTCATACAAATTTCTCTTTGCTGACTTCAAGTATATTAAATAAGACATAGTGTCTCTAAGTGCCTATGTGAAGGCAACTTTACTCAAATTCTTTGAATTCTAATGATTTGTCAATGTATCTGTGTAAATAGCATTAACATTTAATTAAATTGCAATTTTCAGATGAATGTCACCTTTTTGGTGAAGTATTTTATCCACAATTCTTGTTGAAATAAAAACAAATATACACAAAACAAATATTTATAGGAATACATATCTAGGTATAGATGATCAGCAGTTCTAGCCTCACCTGTGAAATTATGATGATTTGCTGTACTTACAGTTTTGAAAATTTCACTTACAATTTTTCAAATTTTACTTACATTTTTGCAAATTTATTATTCACAGATTTAAAAATATTTATGTTATTAGAGATATATGTAGGGTTACTGAGATTTAAGAAACCATTTATATAAGTCCAGCCTAATGCAGTGGACTTTATTAGAAAATACTGTTTATGGACTATATATGTTTGACTTTTTGTTCTTATATGCTTAAACTCAAGCTGTGAATAATTTCATTTTCCATTACAAATGATGAACAGCAAAATTTTGATATGTATAAAATTGAACTTGGAAAATAAATCCTGTTTGGAACTTTGTATATATTTCATTTGAAATTTCCTCTTTGTGAAAGCTTGAAAGTGATTTTGGAAATAAAACCATGAAGAAGTCCGCATGTCTTTTCATATTACTGTAGCCAGTATTTCTGACCAGAACTTGGTCAAATAGGATCCACTTCTACTAACAAAATCACTGGAAGTCCTTATATATGAAAAATCAGCAAAACTCATTAGATTTTGTTTACTATAGGAAAAGTTGAAGGAAATAAAGTATGTGATTACTACATTTTCTTAAGTCCTGATGATTGATCTATTCACTGATTTCATAGGGCAGATCTTCCAAAAAAAAGTAGTCATTCTGAGCTTTCATCTTACATGCATTCTGAAATAGTTAATAATTAAACAAATTCAATAAAGGAGCACTTATATCTCACATTTACCAAATCATATGCAGATTGATATAAGAACATAAGAATGTCCATATGGAGTCAAACCACACCTCTGTCAAGGCTAGGATTCTCTCTTCAGCACTTGCCAGTACCAGATGCCTAATGAAAGTACATGAGAGCAGGACAAGTAGATAGGGGTATTATATGCTAGGAAATTCAACAGAATACTTTCCAGGCATCTGTAGCTCAGGTAGTTCCTGAACTACGGAAAGTGTCTGCATCTAATTGTCCTAAGCAGATTTTCCTGTCACAAATTTGTCTGAAGCCATGCAAACTTTTCCATCTGCAGTATCTTACAGCAAGTGTCACAGCTTAATTGCATCTTTGCAGAAGCACCTCTTGTTTGTTCTGGGCCTGCCACCTGCTAATTTCTAATTTTATGTATTTTACCTCACTTTTTTTTTTTTTTTTTTTTTTTGGATGGCAGAGTGAGCAATCATTTACCAATTCACCTACTTCCTACTGCACCTACTCATGATTTCACTGATCTTTCTACAGCCTTTCAGGCAAGAGGTCCTAGCGCATTTAACCATGGTTCTTCCCTGTACAGAAGCTGCTCCACGCCTTTGATCATCCTCATCTTTCTCCATATTAAGTTCCCCTATATAATGTCTGAAGATGGAGAAATAAGACAAGGGAACATGCTTGTTGTTTTATGTTTTCTTCTTTATTCCTTTCTAATAATCCCTTATATATCACCTGATTTTTGACTACCTTTTAAAATAGTTAATCTGATCTTTTTGACTTTTCCATTGTAATGCAGATTCTCATTCCTGAGAATAACTCTCATTTCAAAAATAGGCATTGTATAAGAAACATTAGGGATTTTTTGCCCTATGCATCAAATTGCGTTTGACCACTTTAGTTTTCTTTGATTGTTTTTAAACTCCTGACCCTTCATTATATGAAATCCTTTTGAACTTTTTCAGAGTTGACTCTTCCTTTTTCTGTATTGAATATGTATAACGTCATCATCAAAGTACTTACCTCAATATTTAACTCTTTTAGAGGTCATTTATTAACATACTGAACAGCACAAACTTCCACTTATAATTACCCCTTTCACTCCCCATAAAAATTTAAATTTTAATCATTTTTTTTATCTATGTGAATATCTAGCTTTGGTAGTTTAGTTTTCTTAATAGCCTTTGGTGAGATGCTGGGTCAAATACCTTTGAGATACACTCTGCCTTGTTCAGTTTCCAGTTAACATATCTTCTAAATCACAGTAATGTGAGTGTAATATTGAACTGGAGTATTAGAACTTTCGTGACTCAAGACACTACTAAACTTGATCCAGGTTATAAAGTATGAGTGAGAAAAACTTCGAATTAGATACTTGCTTTTCTATTTTGTGAGGAAATAAAATCAATAAGTTTGTCAAGAAGTCAAACACAAGACCTCTCATCGTGAATTATTTTTAGCTTAATGCTTGACAACAAGATATGTGTTACGGCCAAGCCTATGAGACTGTATGCTGTATATTATAATTTAAAAAGATTTGTTTTTGTTTTTGTTCTTTTTTTTTTTTTAGATATTTTTAATATTTTTATATACTTTTATTAACCTCTCAATATGTGAAATAAAAAAATGATGAAGAGTTGTGTTCACAAACTGTTACTTTCCTCCATAGATTGAATTTATTCTATGTAGAATAATTCAGCTCCAGTGATGCTCTGACCTATGAGGGTTTCCCAGGGCATAAAAACATGTCTGGGAATGCTAAAGCTATAAATGGTTTATACTGATATAAAAACTGTACAAATCCAGTTACTAGCAGAGTGTATGATTATATACAATCTTTCAAAATGATTGGAAAAAATGTATTCATTGTGTTAGTTAATACTATAGGTAAATACCTGCACAGGTATGCATTTATATCACAGCAAGTTTGAGATAGACTTAAATAAACTTTATATTTACAAAATTTAAGAAAGTCAGCACCTTAATGAAAGTATGTCATTTTCCTTTTATATCTACCTGAAATAGCAGAGTTTATACAGGCAGTTAAATTGAAAGTAGATAATGTCTAAAAATCTATTATGATGAAGTTATAAACCACAAAATAGAATGTCCATACCAAACTGACCCTGTCTTAAAAAGCTTGGAACACTATCACAGTTCCTTTGAATTAGCCCAATAATAGTCAGTCTCACCTTGGATGAGTCCAGGCTTCATCTATCACGTTTTCAAATGCCTGTCTGTCAGTGCCTCTCACACTTTCAAATGTACAGTCTGCTTGTTTGTATGAAGCTTTCAGCGTGTGATTTGCACCAGATTTATGTTTAAAGCTTCACCTCTCCATTCATGTGTCAAATCCTAAATTAAGTCTCCTGGTTACTCCATGGTAACTTGTCTGCATAGCCATATTGTATATCAGCTAACAGCTTCTCCCTCATCAGATGCCTCAGACAGAATATTTATTCCTGCCACAAACTGTTTCTTTGAACAATGTGTATGAGTCCCCAGGCAAAGGCAATACCCAGTTTGTCCAGTCTCTCCTTTGCACAGGGATATGTTTGAGCTCCACAGGCATTTTATCCTTTGTTGAAGAAATGTTGGATAGGTGCCCAGATGGTCTTTTTGTTTATGAATATAAACAGAGTTTGTAGGCAGTGTGATAGGAATGACAAAGCTGATTGTAAAGGCAGAAAATTCACTAGAGAAAGTAAACTAAGTAACTTGTGACTGATGAGGTGAGAATATTTTCACCAGTTGCAAATTAGTTTGAAAGTTTTAGCATTGGCAGGGATTTATCTTAATATAAATTGCATATAATGCATTTACCCTGGATTAAGATGAGGTCATGTGAGAACTTGGCTTGCTATTTTTACTTACATATCATAGAAAGGTTGCTGCTAATATTTAATTTAAATGCTGTGCTGGTTTCATTTCCATCCCAGTCTCCTAGCTCTGGCATGTCACAAGGAAGTTGCACTTCTCTTACACCAAACTAAATCTTGCTGGCACTCTCATTAGTTATTTTTTGACACAAATTATAAGGGGGAAATTCAAAAACTTCATTAACTGTACGGACAACAGTAGCAATATTGGTAAAATAACAGACAACAATTTGAGATCTTTGAACCTTCCCTTTGAAATCTGTCTTATTAGCTTGCACGAGAAGATGAGCATTAGGTCAAGCCATAAAAGAGTGTTTCTTTTCTTTGACTATACAACTACAAATAATCTATGAATCTGTTTAATAACATGCCAGTTATTAAAAACAGATGAGATATTTATGCAAGACAAATACAAAAAAGGGGTCATCAGGTGGCCTAATAACATAAATGAGAGTGATACATAAGGCTGTGGAAATACTGTGCATATTTTCTGTGTCTGAAAGTCATATTCATTTTTTTCCAAGGTGTGGTGGAATTGTTGAAGGACAGGTTCACTGTGCTGTCTCATTAAGACATTACTCTTGTTTTCTTGCTTTATTTAGACTGGCATAAAACTAATACTAGATGAATGGTTGGTATCTTTTCTTTGGAAAACATAAGAAGAAACTTTGGATAAGAAATATAAATGTATTTTAAAGGAATTAGAATAGGGAACAGGCTGATTGATGGAGCTAGTGCAACAGTCATACATCATTTCTCCTGTGAGACAGTTGGCTTTTGTAGCCCAGTCTTCTTAATGTAGTTTAAACCTTGCAGTACATCCACATCCTGGAGTAATGTGAGAAGCATCTTTCATTTGCCAACATGAAATGCAGTCTAACTCTTGTGGTGTCATGGCAAAACCTACAAATATAAAATTAAAATTTCAGAAACTAGAATACAAAGCCACAGTTAATATAAATTTGATTATTCATTATGATATATATCTGAGCCAAGATCTTAAAGGGTCTGGGTTTCAACTTAATTGGTTTTGTAGCCAGTTAAATCCTCTGATGTCCAGTGATCAAATTAGTGACTATTTTTGACTCAAATAAATTTTTTCCATTTCTTTTAATAAAATAAAAATAATATAGCTTCAGAAATGAGAGGCATGGTACACAACATGACACTTCAGGAGATCAATTTTTACCTGCACATAAAGGTTTAGTTTTCACAAGACAAAGAGGATTTGAATTTAACATTTTGAAAGGAAGAGTAAATGAAATCAAATAGAAATCTTAAAAGTAATAATTTAACTAGAAAAAAACAATCAAGTAAAGTCTTTTGAGTATGTGTTGTAAACCCTTAAACAAAGAAATTGAACACGTTTAACTTGCTTCGCCTCTCAAGCTGCTTTTGTAGACCATATTTTTCCCAAATATTCACTATATTCACTTCAATTTTATGTGATCTCTGCTGGTAAACATGACATTGTATTCCCTATAAAATCATAAAAAATTAAAACAAAACAAAACAAAACAAAAACTAAACAATGGGCACATCAGATTACTGTCAAGTGAAAGATATGTTATGTTGTATTAATACTACTTTTTTCTTATTCACTCTATCACATAGTCCATAGGATATAGGGGGTAAATACTTCTGAAAAATGTTGGCAAGCTTATACTGTCCTATAGCTAAACTGTTTAGCAGAAAGAACCAGCTTTCCTCTTATAATCTCCATTCATTTTTTTTTTTCTGTGTGCTTCTAGTTCAAATAATTACAGCCTTATAAAATGGAAGTAAATGTCATATCTAAATGCATTGTTAGTACATTAAATCCTCATTTTAGAAGGGCCCTTAAACACATCTAACTTTGAGAGCATCTTTCTGTAGATGTGAGCTTTACCATGAAAATAATATGCACATCTGGAATAAAGAGATTCCCAATATAACGGAAACATTTGCTCCTGTACAATTAATGTCTTGAAATGCATGTACCTTGTTACCCTAAAAGGAAGAAGAAATGACAAGAACAAGAGAGAGTGTATTCTGTTTTAATGAAACAGAGATCTGAGATAAGCCTTCCCAGCAGCGGAGGAAAATAAATAAATAAATAAATAAATAATAAATATTGTGCCCTGAAGATGCATCACTGGACTTGTCTGCTGCAGAAAAAAAGAAAAAGGTGAGATGACAGGATGACAGCAGCAATATAGCCAGCCAAAAGAGTCAGGCAGGGTTCTCCCCAAAATGCAGCTAGCATGGCTGTTCAGAGGGGCCTGAGCAGTAGCTTCCCTGGTGCACCCTAACGCTGCTCCCAGTAGCACGAGTACTCAGCAGAGTTTTCCAGTCTGGCAGAGAAGGAATAGTACAGCCTCTATCAGTTTCCTTTCCATCCAGTCCTCCAGATGTTTTCCCTTTGGGAATTTAGATATGCATTTTGCTTGTAACTGGAGTTACACAGTCCAATTTGAAATAAAAGTTTGAAAAGAAAAACAACAAAAAAACACACAACATTAAACTGAATATGTAGTTTTAACCATAGAGAAATGTCCAATAAAGATGACATTTTCATTTTGAAACAATTTTTTATTTCAGAATTTCCATATTTTATTCATACTTAATCCCAATAATTCAAATAAAACAAATCAAAACAAAACAAAACAAAACAAAATAAAATAAAATAAAATGTATTTTACTTTCCAAATAAGAAAATATATTTCAGAAATTTTGCTTGTAGAATTTTTTTTTAGTGCTCCAAATAATGTAACTATCTCAAATAAGTTAATAGTTTTGTGCCCTGATCTCTTACAAAACTTGAGTTCTAGACTTACAATAATCAGTGTAGATGAATCAGTTTGCAAGCCTGAGGCTCTGATACAAGCTATTAACTATTGATGCTATTCACCCTTCACAACTCAATTGTTTAAAATAATTTGAAACTGATGACCTCAAATGGTCTACATTTTTTTTAATTGCAAACTTCAAAATAGTGTGACCACATGACAATAATTTGACATAGTCTCTATAATCTACAAATCTCATTGCTGTGTGATGATCTTGTTTAATCACTAGTGTAACCTTTTCATAATCTCCCTCCCTTAATAAAGGTGTGCATTATGATGTGGAATTCGACAGAATTTAGGAGTTGGGACAGAAAATAATTTCTTATTACCCTGTTGCAAATACCCCTTACTTTAATTTTACTACCAATGTAAATCTAGTGATTTTTCTTAAGAGCAATACTCATTAATATTTGCAAATCCATCTTTAACCCCGTGAGTCTGAAGTAAATGAATAAATAAGCAAGCTCTGAAGAGATACACTGTCTATTTTGCTTCTATAATTAGAGGGTTCAGCTGTAAGATGTGGGAGAACTAACATCTATGCTAACTCTGGCCAAGTGAATGGGAATTTTTCAGCTGATTCCCATCAGCTTTGGACTCAGTCCCCAAATTCTTACAGCTCAGGAGGAGAGAAAAATAGTATGAAGTGGTTTCCACAAATATTGCTTTAACAGAACTTCAAGATTTCTTTTTTAAAGTCAGCTTTGGTGAGGAAAGTGAGAAGAACAAGTAGCATCTGCATGGAGTGCAAGTTGGCAAAAAATCTAGTCTGCCACTTTCCAAATTGTTTTAGAAATGTTTGGCACGTCTCAGTCACAAATTACAGCTGATTATAATTTCACAGTATGTGCAAGCAGATGGAGGATATGAATTGGGGAAAAGTTTCACCCCAGACAAATTAATTATTAGTAAGTATTTTCAGATCAGAAGTTAAATATTAAAACTGTGGTTTGAAATAAAGAATTATGGGATGTCCACATAATCTATAGCTTTGAATCAAATATTTAATAAACACTTTGACACCTGGTTGAATAATTTATGATTTTCATAGGTAAAAATATTACATATTAAAAAGAAAATATTTTTGAAATTCTGAATTACTGGTCAGTTTTTTCAAGTTATCTGTTAAATCAACAAGCTCATGAGCAGTTAGAAACAGAAAACACTCTTCACAGGGATGACAGAAAATGTTTCAAATATTTTTTTTCCACTATTGGTAAAAAAAAATAGAAATAATAGAAAGATTCAGAAACCTAGTTTCAAAGCACTCTTTACTTTTTATGGAATTCAAGTTTCAATGCATTAAATATTACCTGTTACCCATCTACACTTTTAAAAGCTAGGCCAAAGACATAGAGGAAGAAATAGGACATCAGAAAGGGAGGCCTCAATGACATAAGGACAGAACAGAGAAACATGCTAAATGCTTTTGTTTCACAAAATTAGTGGACAAAGGGGTGGGTGACATCCTGCTCTTTTTCTCTGAACTTGTGATCCTGGAGATGAAACAGGTGCTCATAAAAATGCTGGCCAGGAGAACTGCTGTGAGTTTTTTTCTGTGGTCATCACACCCAGACACACCAAGCAGGTAAGCAAAGTGTAACATTCTCTAGACATACATGCAATTCGGCTATTCGTAAAATAACTCCTGCATGTATCTAATTAAAAACAAAATCTAAAACCAAACCAAACACCACCAACAAAAGATTTTTCTTGGCAAGAAAAAAAATCGGCATGCCTGGAGTCAAACTGGTATCTGAGAAGAGCAATAGTTATTCAAGTTATTCGAGTTCTTAGGAATCCAAGGAATATGGTTCCTTTTTAACAGGAAAATATTTGGTTTGAAGTAAATATTTGAGAGAAGTAAAATGACAGTTATTTCTCTGAAAGAGCAAAACTGGACTTAAATATTGTTCTTGTTCTTATCTCCTTATTTTTTAAAGAGGAAATTAACTTAAAAAGATTAAATATTGTGGTTCCTATGTAGAGTCTGAAAGTGATTTATTAATATGGCTATGGAATGCACTGAAACTGAAAATGAACATATGAAAAAAATTCCGTACATCTTGAATCCGATAAAAAAGATGGTACTGTACATTGTAGAGTATTTATCATTACTCTATCTAAAGATTTTGTTTACAATGAAGTTCAGCTTTAACTATTTTCCCCAATTAATTTTCATTTTTTCCAAGTCCTTATGAAAATCTGAACTGTTTTACAAAGAAAAATGCTTCTTGGCCATGCTTTCAATTTTCCCTGGAAAACCTTTTAGTTAGCTGATGGTGCTTATGCAGTGTAGTGAATTGAACATAATGTATGTTCAATGACTGTCCTGTGAACAGAAGCTTTACTGGATCTTTGGGATTATGTCAGACTCACCTTTTTAAATATTTCACATTTTTTATAATGCATTATAGGCTTATAGGAAGATGCAAAGTTATTGAAATAACCAACAGCAATTCAACCAATCCACACTTTTACCAAATAGTCAGCTCCTCCAGGTGTTTAAACATTATGAAAATGTTAAAAGATATCATCAGGCTCTAGAAAGGAACAATTTGCTAAATCACTTTGGACACTGATGCTTTCTGAAACACAGAAGAAAAAAAAAAAAAAAAAGGAAACAAAACTATTTCAAAGCACTTGGCAATTTTTGTTCTTCATCTTACCAAGAGACCTGTGTAAAATAGATGAGTAATCACCCAATGGTGCATTTAAATACATTATGTTTGTGTATATTTCTTTATACTAGCATGCTTAGACATTATCAAGCTTAGATATTTTATATTTTTACAATGTTGAATGTGATAGAATTATATATTTGTCTCAGGGTTGCTACTTTAACATATATCTAATAATTTTTCCTATCCTTAGAATGACAGTTTTCAGTGGTAACAACAAAGAATTGTTATATGTACTAAGGAAAAATGCATATGGATATGCACAAGGGAGTCATATGGCTTGGTTTAATAAGGTAGCATTTGCCTTCTCTCCCAGGCAGTGTGATTTGAGTAAACTTGTTTTGCTTTGCACTGCAACTGCTAGAAGTGTACACATGATCAGTTATTACGCATAGGATGATAAATTGTATCTTACAAACAGTGATTTATGAAAATATATTTACTTTATTATTTATGCTCATCTAACCATACTCAAAAACTCAGCTTCATGTAAATCTATAAATATAAAACATAACTTTAGTAAAGAGAAAAATCATGTTTCAAATCTGCAGCTAAGTTTCTGCAAAGTTAGATTTCTTTTCAGTACCGCAGAATTTAGAACATTTTGGAGGGTAAGGTATGGTTAGTTTAGACAATGAAACGCAAAATGACAGGCTAAAATCCTGCTCACACCTTTGTCAGTGGAAAGTTTCCTATGAACTCCTGTTCAGCCATTTCACCCAATATCTGGTTAGCATGGGGTTTCTGAGTTTGTAAACACAAACTTGAGCTATCTGTACATTTTTAGTTTAGTAAATGTTGGTAATGAAGAAATAAGTTGCCTAAGTATTTTGGATTTGTATGCAGTTTCAAGTTATTAAATGTCACAGTGAATATTTTAAAAGTGATACCACATATAAACATTGGGATATGGGTGAATACTGTTGAGGTTGCTTACCCTGGAACATGCTTCATGTTCCAAGTGTATACTGTATACTGTATACTTTTAGTCAGACCTGCAAACTCTTTAGTAAGTGTGACGCAAGTTAAAAAACACCTTGATTCACCGTGATGACTATCTGATTGCATAATAAAGCAGTCTTTCACCCTAACACTGTCTTTCCCTAGTGGTTGTTTCAGAAGATATCGATTAGCCATATATTAATCCCATATTATTATTAATTGCCATAATTAACATGAGACAATCAACACAAAATAAGATACCAGAAATCTGTAAGAACAACTGAGAAGCATTTACTTTGTGATAAGTTGTTCTCTTTTCTTAATATAATTATTCAAATATATATTCCTGAGATATCAACAATGTGCACATGCATGTACTTGTATGTTCGTATATATCATGCACAGATATCTAACTTTACCTGTTTATGTACTTATTCACTGTTTATTATTTCCTAATAATTGTCCATAAAATAGAAAACTATTAATGGTGTAATATGCAAGTAACTCTAAATTAAGCTGTTCAATTAATAGGACTACCGCATACCAGTTTTTGCCAGTTGTCTTATGTTGAGACCAACTTTAATTAACACCTCATAAAACATACCAGCCTCTTACAATTAATGAATTTATTAGACACAAAGGCTATATGTTTAAGAGGTCTCCACTATACGTAAATTAGATCTGAACTATGAGATAGATCTGCTAAATACTACAGATTTCATACATAGTAGAAATAAAGATGCAAATCACATAACAATAAATTCAAATCTTTGTTATAAACACCCTGGAGAAAACTTTAACAAATCATAACTGTCAACAGGATGGATGATGAAAGTTTATGTCATGCAAAAGAATACAAATCATTCTGCTGTTGCAAGCATTGCTCTTTTATTTTCTTGGTTGTAGGCACATCATCAACTTTAATGATAAAAGCCTTCCACAAAAATAATTCTTAAGCCTCAGGAACAAACACCTCTTTGGCACCCTGAGAGAATGCTCCACAAACATCATCAATCTCCTTCTGAGTATGATTTACAGCCTTTCCCTTTGGCCGGCTCAAGCTGTCCGTGTGCATGCCCCGGCAGCGTCACATTGGGATTCTCCTCCACTTTGTCCTCCAAGCACACACTACCTGATTGGTATTCTTGCCATCAGCTTTCCAAACACCTCTGGAAAATAGGAGAAGGAAGTTTGAGTATAATCCCTTCCATGTGGACATGTTTGAAATATACAACTCACATGAGAGAAAAAAAGGAAGGAATACATATCTGGACACAAACTAATGGGCCAAGGTCTCTTTTCCAGACAGATTTATTGTGTGCAGCCAGGAGGGATGTTTACAAAGAAGACGCTAGTCTCTCCCGGACTGTCTGGCTCCTCTAATTTATTTAATTGCCTATATCTACTAATGGACAGTCCATACACCAAGAGAGCCAAAACACAAAGCATCGTTTAGTGAGATTCATTTCCATCTGTGACACAACGTTTGTGCCAGTTGCTGCATATGCATGGGAGAAAGGTTGATGAAGGCAGCCGTGCACCAGCTGAGGCTCCCTTAAAGAGGTTTAAGTGTTCTCTTTTTCTCCTCCTTGTATCGCTGAACTGCAGGAGAAGGGTGTGATGTGGTTGCTACCTTCTGCAGGAACCAGTCCTGTGTGTAAGTATATATTCATTTAAGGGAGTGTAAATGATAGGAAAATCTGAATCATTATATGCATTGAAGCAGCAGAAGAAAGGATGTAATGCAACACGATAAAATAACTCAAGCTTAAATTTAGTGTCTGAGAGTGCAGCCCCCTCTTCATGACTCACCTAACTGAAGTTCACTTGTGGACTGCAGGTGTCTGATAAATGAACTCTTTCTGGCTGCTCTCTTTGAATTTCAAGAATACAGCCAGTGAACCAGAGTTGAAGACATCTATTATTTTTTAGAAACATGCACTCACTGAAACACATGTACATTCAGTAATAATTGTTGCCTAACTTCAGCTATGAACATAAATGGAAAAACTGCATTGAGTGAAACAGTAGATAACTATGAGCCCAGTCATATTTATAGGGGAAAACAAGTGAAGGAGAATAACCTAGAAAGGTAAATCTACAAATGCATTCATAAAATCTTTGTGATGTGTTATAAAGCCTTGAAAACTCAAATGCTTTCTGAATGCAGTCATATTTAAGATCTGTCTGTACTTACAACTAATCATTTATATTTTCCTGGTAAGAATATAGTTTTTCCATTTATGTTCATAGCTGAAGTCAGGCAACAATTATTACCGAATGTACATGTGTTTCAGTGAGTGCATGTTTCTAAAAACCATGAGCAAACAGAAATGCTCAGCTACCTAAGTATCATCTGGTGTTAAGCATCTCATTCCCCTCCTTTGGGAATTGTAATCCTTATCACTTTTATCTGTATAGTAGGGATAACATTTCCCAAACTCCCAACAGCTCTATAGAGTGGGATATATTGACTTTTGCTTTTTTAAGGAGCTATATGAAGACAAACCATTCTCAAAATGAGAACTATGGAACTGCTATGCAAGTGAACAGTCCGGTCTGTATCTAGTGGTTTATTTTGAAGCATTCAGTCATGAAGCCAGACACTGATTGTATTTTTAATAAGGCTGGCAGAAAGTTTTCTATATACGGTGGAAAAACAGTATTTCAGTGAACTGAATCATTTTTTGAGCGTCTGCTTTACAGAACAAGTTTTAAATTTGTGACCAGATTTAAAATATTAAAGCTTAAATAATGAGTACTTGTAAAGTTTTTATGATAAACTTATATTTTTGTCAAAGGGAAGACCAAACATCAACTCCTAATTATGTATTTTTACACAAGGTAATCCAATGTCATACAGTGTTATTGCCTTGTATTTCTGGAAACTTCAGATGACTTTTTGAATGCTGAACAGCAGTCTTTGTGTGTATTAAAACTACATTTACAGCTATTAGAGAATTTTTTTTTATTCTGCATTCTGCAGTTAAATTCATATTTATTTTGGAACAGTTAGTTATAGACAAAGTTACCAATTAGTTCTAAAAAAAAAAATAATAAAATACTTGAGATTTTGTCACTATTCTTCCAAGGAATGCAATTATCTTGTGCAGAATGTCAATGCATAATTTCAGAAGAAAGACTGAATACACAATTTTCATATGTAATAATAGCCATGTAACTTCATCCTAAAGGAGCAAAAGCAACACTAAAGTATCATTCCACTTTACCTACAGCCTAAGACACCAGTGGTGAGAAGCAGGGAAGTGGGAGCATGACGAGTGATTTAAGTAGAAGGAGAATTTAATCTACTGAAAATAATGAAAGCTGTGATGGCCTCATGGCTTTCGTAAGCTCTTGCTTCCTTGCAGTATCAGTTACCAAGCCAACAATGTGCACAATTTTTAGTGCAACTTCTTTCTGTTCAGCTGCTTAATTTCATTATCATGTATATTTTAAAAACATGAAATAAAATTCTGAAGGCTTTGATGTGTGTAGTTTGCCAAACATTTGATACATACATATTAATTTTATGAGACACAATAACCTATAATGATTTGGGAAATCTAAAATTTTCAATATAACTGTGGAGCCAAAGAAATTTCTAGTTGTGACAACATCCTTTTAGAGAGTTATGACATAATTGAGTTTCTATGCTTTTCTTTTAATTTCACTACCTGATGATACCTGAGAGCAATAGACTTTTTTAGAATCCCATTAGATACCATTATAATCTGATTTCCTTTTTTTTTTTTTTTTTTTTTAATTTTTATTCATTTTTTATTTGTTTAGGTTTTGCTTCATCATCCCATCAAGGAGATTTCTTAACAAATGACCTTTACCCTCAAAAGAAAACACAAAGAGACTTTTTGTAGCTTTAGCAACTCTATAATAATAATAGATTTTTCAAAATGCATTTTCTTTGTAGACCATTTATTTACAAAGAGTACATAATAGTAAATTATAATACAAAATAGTAAACCCTTTCTTTGTACGCTAGTCCATGAAAGACTTGGTGTTCATAGGTTTGCTTTACTCTGAATGAAATTCACTCACTTGCAGAAAAACACCTAAAGGCATTTCTAAAATCTGAATTCCTTTTTTAGACCACCACGTGAAAGGAAGGCCTAGTCCTCTATGAAAGAATAATTTGATATAGTTTCCACTGATTTCATCAGCATCTCTGAAGGACTTTAGAGGGCTGTGTTGGTTCTTTGGGGACCAAAAAAATACTAGTACCAGTGGTGCCTACTCTTTCCTGCCAGTCCTTCTGTAGCTGTTCCAGCAGTCCCTTCTCTTTCTTTGGAAGTGTAAAAATAACACCTGGGTTGAAGAAATGACACCTGAATTGAAATATACCCGTGTTTACAAAGCCACCATAAAGTTTCCTCAACTGCAAAGAGTCCCTATGGTCTCTCAGCTTGTGTCCTATCTTCTTCATTACTGCACAGTGTTTTCTGTCTGCTGTGCCTGTGTAGGACTTGGGAACTTTGCTTTTTGGTTTACGTTTTTTGGAAGCTAACTGTTTTCAGCAGAAGTCTTACATTTCAAATTTATATTGGGGTCCCATAAATCAATTGAAGAATGACTGTGTGGTCCTGTCATACCATAAATTAAATTAAGCAAATTGGGATGTTTTACTAGTAACAGGTGGATGTGCTTAAGATAGAATGAAAAAAAAATCAAAATATATAAGAAAAACAAACTCCAACAATTTCAGCCATGTTTCTGGTGCATGCTAAAAGCACATTATTTTTAGAAGAAAAAAAAAATAAACAGTATTGAATTTACTAGAGGGATCCAAACACACCTCATTCAAATAAAGTTAAGAGTTTGCCTTTTCTAGCATGTCACTAAACAAATTGCATTAAATACACAAACATAAAATACACATGCATAATTTCTTCTGAAATTATCCAGCCTTTGATGAGTTACTATTATAAACAAGCACACATCATATATACAGAGATAATTGTCAGCTGCCTGGCTCCAAGTCAGTCATAGTATAGTGATATACTTTGTGCCATCGCTATACTGCTGTGCTTAAGCACCTCTGAGCCTGCTTTGAACAATGATGAGTTTGCAGAGAAAATCCTGGAGTTAAGAGGCAAGATGTTGTTTTCCAAAGGCACCCTTAGCTGCTTTGTAGGCATGATTCATTCATATAAAGGAGCTGATGCTAAACTTTAAGCATGGAAAGATCAGTGAATAAAACCTATTGTTAATTTTAAAAGCAATTTCAAATGCCTTTACAGTTAAGCCATTTAATTTCCATTGGTTTAAGTTTAATCATTTTTCATTAATGTAAGCTAATTTGCAAGCTAATCTAATAAAGTAGCATGAAACATGAGGAGCAGTGCATTGAAATAAAGGAAGCTCAGTTGCTTGCAGCTCATTAAGGTTCTTGAAGTTTAGAAGACTAATTACTGTCTAAAAATTATTTTGTTTACCTCTACCTTTTGAGAGTTCCTGTTTTATCCCACAGTTTAAGATTCACAAGCCAAATCATCAGTACATATAATTTGGTAGAGCTCCAATAAAGTCAACAGGCCAATTTATACCAGTTGAGAATTTTAGTGTTTGTTGTTTATTTGTTTTTTAGTTGCTTGCTTGTTTTGAATGGAAGTTTATAAAAGCTTCCCTTTGAAAGAAACATTTTAGTGCAAGCTTTGGCAAGCCATGTTTCCTCTTCTTATGCCTAACAGAGTCTATGGAGCACTTCACGTTGATTACAATGAGAAGATTTAGACTGTAAAATTCATGCTGTAAGAGAATCAAATGTTTATTTATTTATTTATTTATTTTTATTTTTATTTTTTTTTAAGCTTTAAAATTGAGGCTGCAGGACTTCTCTTAATTTGTGTCTGAAATAGTACCTAATTTTTTGTAAAATGTTCTACTTGCAAACTATTAGAAAAATACTACATCACAGCCATTGGTAAGCTAAGTACTCTTGCTAGTAAAGATGCATAAATACATCTAAAATCTTTTCTCTTACTTTTTCAGGTATTTTAACAACTTGACTGAGCAGTTCTTTACCAGATTTCTGTTTTCCGTGGATACTCAAGATTATTAAAAAAAAATTAACTTGTTTTTCTGCCATTCATTTCTGATCAAATGTGAACGTTAATTATAGTCTAACTTTAGTTCTAATGTTTCATCATTTAAAGATGATGGTGGTCATACAGCCAGGAGATAAGACAAAAACATTTCCCTAAGAGATGCATTTGCACATACTGGAATAGATATTGTTGCTTATGCCCATGTAAATGATCCAGGTCACTCCGCAACAGTGACATGTTCTCCTTACTTGCCACAATTTTGTTGTTTCTTCTCTCTTTTTTCTTTATCTTAAATAGCACAGGACCAAGAACTGTTCCAAATTACTACATGTGTTATGAGATAACTAGTGTGGTACGAGATATAGACATAAAAATATGAATGCAACAGCTGAGTGTTTGTAAAAAATACTGTAAACACTGTGATCTTAAAATATAATCAAACATTCCATACTGTGCTACTTAGGGTATTACAGAAATATTGCAAAGCTCAGTAGAATCAAAAGGAAAAATATGATGAACTTTAATGTTACACTAAGCATTTTTTATCTTCTTTTATAACACAGGAAATACAGAAATACTTCAACCTTCAGAAACACAAAAACAAAAGCTCTTTTCTTACATGTGCTCCCTTTTTCCCAAGCATCCCTCAGGAACCTCTTATATGAGTTTCACCCACTTTTTCTGTGGATGGGAGAGATGGATGAAGTATGTGCCTCAGGGATAGCTTTAAACCTGATCCTGACACAGTTTCAGTTTGCTGTTTTGACCTTGCTCAGCTATTGAGGGCCTTAGGGACTGCACTGAGATGGAGACTGCTTTGGTACCACTGGCTCTGTCCATCTGTCTAGATCACTGCACTAATCTAACAGAATGATTTTGCCCTTAAACAGACATAAATACTGCTGTGTAGGCAAACTAAGAGCCTCCTCCCATGCAGGAATTTTACTGAGCCAAATGGTGGTCTTGCAATGCACTTGGGCAGAGAACAGTGGGCAAGTTTATCCCAAGTGACATTTCAGCAAGGCGTATAGAGAATTTAATCAAGCATTACTGTCCTTGGGAGAGAGATCAGAAGCTGTTTCTGATCCAGATTTTTATTGGTACAGAAGTTGCAACACTGAACACATAATAGTATCCATAGTTCACAAGTAAAATGTGGGATTGGGAAGTCAAAACTGAGAGAAAGATGAGTGTGATTTTTAGACAAAATGAGACTATTGAATTTTAAAATGAGTTAACCAGGACAAAAATAGGACAAGAAAAGAATTATTTGAATAGTGAACAAATTGAAGTGAATAGGATATATATCATATATTTCTTTCATCATCATTAAGAAAGCTGATTTTCTGACACTCATACAGATATAAAAAAAAAAATGTACTTTTGCCTTCTTTCTTTAAGTGATCTGTATTATGTGGCTATACTAAAATCCACATGAATAAAGATTTCTGTAAAAAATTGTTTTATGAGCAATGCAATAACTGTGTATGCAATTAAAGATTTGGTTCTATGTCTGTATTTGAGCTACAAACAGGATAACACAGTTTCTTTTTCTTAAAGTGTGAAAATAAAATATGAAATTGGCTTTAGTGGAGCTAAGTTACTTGGTATTGTCCTAGCTGTGGTCACCTATAAAGAAGAAGAAAGCACAGAGAAGTGGTAGTTTGTGCTTGTAATATGTTGTTCCAGGGCTTTGTGGCACTCGCTCCTTTTTGAAGGCTATTTCATACAAGAACTATTTTCATGAAGAGTTTAATCCAAGTAAAAATCTACTACTATATTCAGTGGGATGGGATATCAGTCCCCTTATGGTTCCCATGCTATAAATGGAGTCTGAAGAAGGCTTCTAGAAACATTCATTCAATTTTTTAAATTACAAAGTAGGATTACAAACTGAGTTAAACTGATTTGCCAGAAAAAACTTTTATAAAAATTCAAGTCACTGAATATGAATAATTGCAGATGCAGACATTCACACTAGAAAACTACTTCCATATTGTAAGGGTATGAGAAAATTGCTATTTTTGTAAGAGAATGGCAATTATTAAATCACTAGGAACTGTTTAAATGTATTGGATTGTGGATGTGACCATTAACAGTACGAACAGGTAATAGATATTTTCTTTCTTCTAAAAATCTAATTGCTCTCTGCTATATCAAGAGGAAATTCAGTATGCTGAGTGGTTCTCTGAGGTCACTTGCTGTGTTTTCCATCATTTTCTGAATGGAATTATCCTATGAATACTCTATAATTCAGGTGAATAAGAAATGTTTTTCTATTTCATGAGAATTTGCACAGGTTGAAAAAAGTTTAAAAACATTAAAAATGCCAGAATGCTCATGAATTTCTATCTGAAAACAACATTTTTTTTTTTTTAAATTACTTTCAAGGAAAGAAGAAATTATCCCCGGGAATGCTAAAATAGGGTTTTATTAAAATCTTTCACCTAGGACTTGCTTAATGTAGATATTGGACTTGAGCACTGGCATTTTTTATTTCAATAAAACAAATTAAAATAAAAATAAGTTGAATTATTTCTAACATTTCTGTATTCAGATTTAGCAAATTATGAATCATTTGAAGTGTTAATGGCTTTATAAGGAGAACCAAATCACTGAGGTCACAGACACTTAGGCAAGAGGCTTAGTTTGCTAAACTGCATGCAAGCAACATGTTCTGCTTCTGCAGGACAGATGTCTAGATCTGGGCCTGTAATTTCACTTGGTTTTCATCCCTTTATTAATATGTGAGAAAATTCTTGGAGTTCAGCATGCAAATTAAACTGTTCATATAAAGTGAAATAAAATAAAATGTTTCTGGAATAAGAAGTTGCCAAAATATACTGGATTCTCTTTATTCACATAGGTCACTAAAGCCATTTTATCCATCATTTTAAGGGCAATTAACCATCAATTTAAGGACACATTAATGTATTTTACCACTAGGAAGTAATCTTAGTATAAATAAACCCAGATTCAGTGGATTTCCTTAGATAGATCTAAAAGATAAATCAGGCCCATTGTGCCTTTGTTGGACAAGGAAAACTACATGCTATTCTTTCAGGATGTTCAGAAATTCTCTGTATGTGCCTGTGATATATCTATAGTCCTTCCGCCAGTTGGTTAATTGCAGCAAAAAAGATGATTTCAGTACATCTAAGTTCTTTCTTGAAACATAAGTTCACCAGCTTGATGTGAAGGGAAACTAAACATACTTTTCCCTGTTACTGTCAGAGGAAGAAAGAAAAACAAAACAAAACAAAATAAAAAACAAAAACAAAACAAAAAACCCACAAACTTTATTAGAGGAATGGTAAAGGTTGTAAACTTGGGAAACACAGGAACAGGAGGGTCCTATTGCTTTTAAATGCAAATACACATTTACATGTTATGAAAAAATATCTTCTCTCACCTTCCAGTATTTTTTTCTGGATCATTTTCAGTAACCTCACAGACGGTCCTGCATGTAAAGGTAAAAGGTAAGATGGTTCCATGGCTTGGAGCTCTAAAAAATAATAATTGTTAACACCTATTTCTTAGCAGATCTGTCACCAGTGACAGGGAAACAGCTTGTATGAATGTGACATTACTGCCCAGACCTGTGACTGCAGCAGATACCAGGCCTATCATGGTAGGGCTATTTTATGACCATGTACACCCACTTTGACTGGTTTATCACACTGTCCATAGTGATATGGGTGCTTTTGTTAAGTCCAGACTGTGCCCTTTTCTGGGCTATCAATATCAAAATATTGTAATGGCAAAAGTAGTCACTCTGTATTTCAAATATCTGAAATATCAGTGGAGGATGTAAAGGTAAGTGACCAATAAAAATTACATTCTCTACAGCTTTCTCCTTTAGCTGCTGGCCAAAGAGCTAATGTTTGTGTACTACTGGATTCAAGTCATGGTAGAACAGTTAGAGGTTTCGACTTTGGTTATATAAATAATTGTTCCAGAGTAAATCTCTGCCTGTTCCTCTATGCTCTTTGCAAGCCTGGGAATTTATGAGTGGATGAATTTAGAAGCACTGAAAGCATTACTTGATCAGCTTCACTGTCATCAGCAGATGTCACTGCAGCCATTAGTAACTAATGAATTGTTTAAGAAGATATAATGGCTAATTTGTCTGGTCAAAAAGGCATAAACACAACCTTTGAAAAGTGCCTTCTATTAAGTCAAAAGAAAAAATTGAGTTCATTGTCCTTTAATTTTTAAATAGGATGAGTTCCAAATCAATTACAGATCTGAGACAAATTATGTGGTGAATTTGTGGCATCTTCTGAGATGCTGATGAGAAAATGATAGCTGTTGTGCAATACTTAGGGTGCCAAAGGATCAGGTAAAGAAACCAGAAAAGAGATTTATGTGATCTTAATATGAATATGTTGGCTCCCAAAGGATCATTAAACAAGATATTTGTCTCCCTCCCAGTGTTTTTGAATAGTGAGCACTTATATCTAAAGTCTTTTTCTGTGCAGCTTTGAGTGGCCAGAAAATGTTTCATGACTGTGATTGTTACCTTGGGTCTCCATTAAGGCCAAATTTTCTAACTTGTTTTCACACAAAAAATAGTAATAGACTACAATATAAGAGACCATTTCTTTACACATACTAAAACTAGGATCTATTTCCTTCTGATATAATGAATTAGTCACAATATTTAACCTAACCTGAACTGAGAACCTATATTCTAATTTATCCATATTCAGTGTGGCCCAATAAATTAATCATAGGGTTCTATATGTCAGTTCACAAATTTAATATACTTGTGGAGTGGTCTAATAAAAAATATCAGATGAGTCAATTCCTTGCTTATGTATCCTGTGTAATCACTGGATGATGGAATAGCAGAATGACTATATGAACTAAGAGGAAAGTTAGAGAAAATTTTAAGAAGCCAGCCTACCTCACTGTCCAGATTGCACTCTGAATGGAACTCAGCAGTGGGACTGAGTCTTGTACATTTTTTTTCCTGTTAGGACTGCTATAGTTTTTGAACCCCAAATCTTATAAATGCTGTGTTTCCACTGCATTAGGAAGACAGTGTCACATCTTCAAATTATAACAATATTAGTAGCCACTGTTTGTAATCTGGAAAAAAAAAAAATCAAAACAAACAAACAAACCAAATGGCGAACATTGGAACATACCTTTATACTTACTTTACTGTCATTAGCACATTACCAAGTAACCCTGACAAATTCAACTTTTTCATTTTCATGTCAAATGGTAATTAAGTTTATGTTTTGCAATATGGGAGGAAGGACTCTCATTTTGGTAGTGTGAGTTGTTAGTAACAGAAAGGGTTCTGGACTGTGATGAACTTTTAAAACTGTTTTCTAATAAACGTTCTCATATTAAAGATTCCTTAGGCCTGAAATTGAAGCAATTAGTTCTTTTTTTTTTTTTTTTTTTTTTTTTGGTTAAGTCACTCAGACTGTACTGTCAAAACACAACTGTGCAAAGAAAAATTGTCTGGCATGCAGCAATGAAAAAAGGTAAGACTCTAAGGGTCAGCTCATCAGATGGTGTAAATCTGCCTTGTGCTACTAAAATCAATGGAGCTAGACGAGTTTACAGAAGTGGATAATGCTGCATCTTGGTAGCATGTGTGTGTGCCAAGAAAGTGCCGCTTGCAGAGGCACAGACACAGCTACAGAGTGGTGAATGAGAGAGAAAAGTATGGAGTGATGTGTACTAAGGAGTAAAAAGACATTTCACTTTGCTGAACATTTACCTCTGTACTCTTAAGGTTTATCAAGTCAATGAAATGTTTGTACACATTTCCTCATTTTCTTTTCACAGTTGTGCTCTCAGAAAAGCTAAAAAAAATGGATTGTTAAGTATACCTCATTATAAAAAAAATAAATATTCAGAGTATTTTAGATGCCAAATTTACTTCAGGTAGCTGTTACAAATTATTATGTTGCTTTTAAAAATGAAATGAAAGGAAGATAAATGAAGACCAATCATTTAAAATCTTAGTTTTCATGAAGGCTCGCACAGCACTTGTGCTATTGTATTTTTAATGTGTTATTGTTATCTTGTTAATGAATTAAATATTCCAGGCAAATACCCATTCTTGTTTTACATGAAAATGTAATATGCATGCTGATATTGCAGTGCAATGGTGACCAAATCTAGAGTTGTCACAAGCTATAGACAATATAATGGTTCTGTGTTACTCTTGATGGAAAATGACTTCAGACAGAACTTTTTTTTTAAAATTCTTTTTTTTTTTTTTTCCTATCAGTGAAATTGCAGAAACAAAGTAAATAATGTGAACTATGTATGAGGGGGCACCACCCGGAATGGAATTTCCCTGTGTCTGCATACAAAGCTCCAAAGCTTTTTACAGTACAGAAGTAAGGAAAAAGGCATGAAAAAAAAGTTTTTCTAAGAAGTGAAGAAATTCTGTTGCACAAAGAATCCCTCCCCATAGGGGACTACTAGACAACTTTGGAAAGTTGTGATGAATTATGTGCCACTGTAGTTTGGATTGTTTCTTAAATCACATTTTAAAAATACTTCACTATTGAGCTATATTGTTTATACACTAGGAACACAATTTATATTAAGAGACAACTGCTTTTTAGGGTGTAAGATTTAAAAGAGAAGACTTCAGAAAAAGAATTTACAGTTTCAAGACAGATCTTCCTTTGACAGACAGGAAAGTCTATTTCGATTTACTTATAATAAACTTACTTCGGGTTATGCTGTGCTTAGCTATTGAGGATTATATCAGAGAGGAGTAAAGTGTATTATGTCTTTTTGCCCATTTGCACTGCCATTACATATACAGGCAGCAGAAACTGCACAATGATTTTATGTGTGTGTGTGTGTTTTTAATTATTATTATTTTTTATTTGGAGAAAAGGTAAATTACTTTTAAATTTCTCATATCCTACTGAAAATTCTTAGGCCCTGGATATGAGAAAACATTTTGAAACTGAGATCTGTGCTCTTTAATCATCTCTTGGACTTTTGTTTATATGCTCTTCTACCAAGGTTTTAAAATATTTTTCAGTGTACTGTTCCAAATAAATTATGAGGAAACTAACTAATTTGACAAGTGCTCTAGAAACAAAAGCAAAAACAAACAAACAAACAAAACTGTAAGAGATAGTAATACTCTACTCCCTCTTCTAGGCAAGAATAACAATAAATGAGTCAATATTGGTATATTAATCAATCTTTTTAGTCTTTTCTTTAAAATTTACAATATTAGAGACAACATGGCATCTCCAACCAATCCAATCAATGTACTACTGTAAGAAAAAAGACGATATATTTGTATTACTAAGAACAGATGAATTCTTACACTGTACTACCATGCAATGTGGCAGCAATATAACGTTCATTAAGCTTTTCGTATTGATCTTTATAGGTCTATTTAATGCAACTAACATGGTAATGTTAATGGTAATGTTAATCTGATGAGAACATATTAGGATAATTATCATCATGTCAGCTGCATTAACCTCTAACAAGTGGACATTATTCACTTCAGTCCACTGTGGTTTTAGTAATATGCAAAATTGGACTGACGGTATTAACACTAATCAGATGGTCTAATAACTGTTTTCTTCAAAAGACACCACTCACAGTCTGTAGGATAAGCTCGGAAATAAAGGAATTGTTATAGAGACACAGCAGTGGCCTATGGTACATGGCACCCAAGCAGGCACATCCCACAGTATGGTGTAAATCTTCTGGTGAATATTCTTTTTGCTGAATACACAGAATTAATTTCCACTGATTATTGTCAATAATAACTTTTTTTTTTTTTTTTTTTTTTTTTTTCTCCTCTCTCTCCATCAGATAGCAGCAAACATTCAGGAAGCTAGAGGGGCACAACAGTCATTTTCAGGAATTACTGCTTATAGTTACTAATCAATGTATTCAATCTGCATAGTTTCAAAAGGACCAGGACAATATTACACTGTCTATTTTTTTCCCCTCCCTGGACAGAACCAACAATTTCACTGCATCATTAAGAGATCCCCACACTATTTGTGATATTTGTCATGCGAAACAAGTTTTAACACTCAGCATTCTTACTGGACTTGCCCTCATTGGTAAAAGAAATGGTTATTTTAAAATTCCTTTGTTTGAGTAAAAGTGCTTCTTAGAGCTTCACCAAGGATATTGTAATGAAAAAAAAAAAGATAAGTAGATATTGTT
The DNA here is from genome assembly GCF_964211825.1 of Aythya ferina. Classification (NCBI taxonomy): domain Eukaryota; kingdom Metazoa; phylum Chordata; class Aves; order Anseriformes; family Anatidae; genus Aythya; species Aythya ferina. The sequence goes on from NC_140304.1 coordinate 20,395,270, forward strand.
TTTTTTTTTCTTAATAGCAAGAAAAAAGGACCTGTATATTATATCTGACTTACCCATGGTCACAGCTGTGCTAATACAACAGAATATTAATCTGCAGTTTTACATCCAAAAAAGATTTGGAAGAGAACATTGCCTCTGAAAAGGGCATATGCAATAAACATTTACTGTAAATAAATAAAAGATTGAGGAAGCTTCCAGGAAATATTTGTGTATGTAAATGCATGTACCCATGCAAAATGGGAAGCCAGGCATGCTGCATTTATCTCCCCTCGAAAAACACCCACCTTGAATTTCTCAGTTCCAGGAGATTTGTATTAATTTTGGAAGTTTCAGAAAAGTTTTGGGGAGTTTGTTTGAATGTTGTTTTCCTCATAATTTAGTATAAGAGTGCCTGTTCTATGTTTCAGTTGGGAGATTGTCCTCTTGAGAGGAAAAACTGAAATTTAGTATAATTTATGTTATCATTTAAAACCACAATTATCATTTTTTAAAATTAATATTTGCAAATGTTATGCTCATCTCACAACCCAAAGAAGTTCTTTTTGTTGTCACCAGCAGAAGGAAATGTGACAATATTTCTGGTGTTAACAAGTACATAATGTCTGTGAGTCCAGACATTTTCAGTATTACATTGTACAGTCTTGTAACAATCCTTACTCTATTTGAGATATATGTTAATCAAACTGTTAGATGAATTAACTACACTATCATTAAGGAAAAAAAAAAGTCAGATTTTGTTTAGGGTCACAGAATCTAGTGAAACCCAATCTATTTACAATACATTGTGATGACATTTATTTCATAAGATTATTATGTAATGATCTGATGTCCAAAGAAATTAATTTCCAAAAGTAAGTGCAGAGTTTGGCATACTAGAAAACGTCTGCTTCGGACAGAATGGCATTTTGTAACATTCCTTGCAGATAGAGTGATGGGAAGAATAAGGCTGTTAGAGAAACTTGATAGAAGTTAGATTGAATTTATTTCATTATACCTAAAAATCAATTGATGTAACTTTAACTGTAATTTGCCTTTCCCCCCCCCCTTCAGATGAAACCTTTTTTTTTACCAGGGATCATTTCTAATTTTAGGACCTGTGCTTGTAGAAGAAAATAAATGCTTTGGAGCACAGCTGGGATTTTATTAATATCTGGAGTGTGATGAAAAGGGTGGAAAATCAGGGGAAATGATGGTTCCATCACTACCTCTTCCAATGAGGCTAGTATAACAGGCTGATTATGTGAGAAAGGGAAAGTTATATTGGTCTAAACATAGGATCTTTGCTCAAGTTTGTAAAAGACAAGGCAAGAAATCCTGTTTGAACTGCCAAAGAACAGCTGAGATATGACCCCTTTAATTCTTCAGATGATAGGAAAAACAATCAACATAAAAGGAGTAGCTTAGGTAAATGGAAATAATCCATATAAAATTGCTTGAATATTAGCAGAAAATAATTCCAAATAAATGAGGTCAGAATTAAAGGCTCTTATTTGCATACTTTATTTTCTAGTTCCTGTTAAGTTCATTTTCCTCTTCCTATTGTTTTCTAGTACATGTTCATATTTGATTATGCATTGATATATTTTACTTGGTGGTTGTGTGGACTTCCTTTTGACATTTTATTTTATTTACTGATGTATACAAGTCCAGTATAACATGTTGAAATGACACTTCATCAGCTATATATCATACTTTATCTCTAGCATTCCTGTGTTAAAGTCAAATTGGTCTATCTATCTATCATAAGCCGTGATTTGGGAGGTTTAAATATTTCAGCTTTTGCTCTCTAGGCATAGCCAGCACATATTTTATTTTACTCTGTCTCCAACTACCTAATTCTCCAACCAAGGTGCTATAGCTCAATAACAACAAGCTATCAACCCACCCTTGTCATTTCAATTTTTCACACATTTTCTTAGTCTGTATGTTCTATATCTCAGTGAATTCTTATCTCTCCTGGTCCAATGCCATAGGATTGTGTTATATAACAAAGCCTCATCTCTGAAATGTCAAAAATAATGAAAAAAGGAAAACCACAACAGAGAAATTGGCCACAGACACTTCTGTGGATCCAAAGCTCTTACACTTCTGTTCATCAGCAAACCTTAAGTTAGATGGCTTTTCTATCACCTGCACTGTAGCTCTGCTGCCACTTACCAATGGGGTGCTGCCCAGCAACGAATGCTTCTTGCAGAATGTCTCTGTGCAGGTATTCACTGTCAGCTAGAGAAAATACTGAGCACTGGCAAGGGATTTCTCTTCTATTTCAGCTATCACAGTCTTTTTGAGAGCACAGACAGGAGAAGCTGACATAAGAACATGTAGCAGTTGTAAAAATGGAGCTGTTGGTGGGATTAGGAGATTTATATAGAGTTTTAAAATTTCTCAGAAAAGTCACTGAAGGTATAATCCTCACTTTTGTTACTACATTCCATCAAAATATCAATCACCAGTTGCTTTTAATAGGTGATATTTTCCTTCCAGTTGGATATGTGATTCTTCCCCTGGGATGAAATGATGACTAGCCATTTCGCCAGTAATAAATAGAAAATCTTCAGTATCTCCTGATATTAAAACAAATCGGTATTAATGTGAAAAAATGTGAGGGGGAGAACAATAGTCGATGTTGTTCTCACTTAATTGAAGGATTGAAACTGAAAAGCTGGAGAAAGAGCAGAAGGACTAAAACATATTGCCCACCCTGAAGGCTGAACATAGTGAAGAAATAGGCACATTCCAGCAAAACAAAGGTGTGTATTAGTTCTTAAAAAAAATAAAAATAAAATAAAATCAGTTTTTATTTTCACAGTAATATGAGACATTTAACTATTTTCTTATCAGAACTGCAAGGCAATTACCAGTGGGCAAAAGATCTAATTGTGAGGGTTCTTCTGAAATTATTTTTTTTAAAGTACTACTAAAGGACATCACTACTCCTCCATGCATACATCTCTATGAATTTCTCTCCAAGCAGCTATAAACACTAAATAGAGTTTAGGAAAAGAAAAAAAAAAAAAAAAAAAAAAAAAAAGCCTACCATTTTCATTAAAGGCATGGATGATTCAATGAAAACACAGTAAATTCACTGTAACATCATTACAGCTCTGTGGATATTATGCTGGCAGTTCTGTGCCTTTCTCACTCCTATGCTACATGTCATGAGGATTGATTAATTATTTTAATATGGACCATACACAAACACACACATGCATAATAGGCAAACTGACTTTCCAGTCATAGTGCAATGTGAATTGGGGCATATTCCCAAATTTCTGACCCATGATTTTACTATTTCAGACAGTACTGCCAGAATTATTGAAAGGACAGTGTGAAGTGTGTGTTCTCAGTCCACAACAGCGCATGCCAAAACAGGGTAATTAAATGGAATTTCTTTCATCCTTTCAAGTGTAAAAGAAGCTAACAAAAATAATAATAAGGGACCATATATAACTACTTTACTCAATCAGGAAAAAAAAAAAAAAAGATTGAACTGAAAGAGCTATGCAATACAAAAAAATGGACTGTCAAAATCTTCAAAATTCAAGTAAGTCAACGTATAAATAATAATCAGAAAGAACAACTGATATTTGAATTAAAGTTCAGCTACTACATGTAACTGACTCTACCTCTACACCACATGACAAATATGAGTAAAATTGTATCATACGCATCAGGTTGGTGACAAGTCTTTGAAGCTGAAAGTACAAATATATTTAAGCATGTAGCTTTTGACATCTACCTGGAAGAAAGTGCTGCGGAGCAGGGGGTTGGCATCTTCTCACAGGTAATTAGTGATAGGACTAGAGGGAATGGCCTCAAGTTATGCCAGGGGAGGTTTAGGTTACAAATTAGGAGACATTTCTTCTCAGAAAGAGCAGTCAGGCATTGGAATGGATTGTCCAGAGAAGTGGTAAAGTCACCATTTCTGGGGGTGTTCAAGGAAATGCTGGACATGGTGCTTAGGGACATGGTTTAGTGGGTGATATTGGTAGTAAGATGATGGTTGGATGAGATGATATTGGAGGTCTTTTCCAATCTTAATGATTCCATGATTCTATGATTAGCATTGGTTTTCTGTGGTTGGAGTACCAGACAGATTTACTTTCTTTGCCAGACTTATCTAGGATCATCTTCTTGAAATGGAAAGCAAGGAAATTCAAGGTAAGTACAAGGCAAATTCAAGGTGTTTTTGTTGTTGTTGTTTCTTTTTTTTTTTTTTTTTTTTTTTTTTTTTCCCAGGTGAACATTTACCTTGCCCTTTTTGTGAGGGTGTCAATAGATTCAGTATGATATTGAAAAGCGTGAGTCTGGCTCTTGTATGCACACCTGGACAGATCTGAATCTTGAGTCATACCCTACCTGAAAATGCAATTTGGATGTTTCATATTTATTAATTTCATCTTCACTTCCTCTCTCTTGGGTCTCAGCATCTGTTGCAAATCCATTCCCTCAAACCCACCAAATCCTATTTAGAACATTTTCAGGACATAGCTCCTGATTTTGAAGCAATCTTTCATTTTTATGAGGAGTTTTGACTCATTTTTATGGGAAGCCTAAGGGACAAATGACATGCAGCATGCCAGAGTAGAGTGATTAGCCTGCCAAACTTCGAATCTCTAGCAAACACCCATTGCTGTTCTAATTAACTTACTACATTCAACATTTGCATAAATAAATTACTTAATTGAAGCTTCCTGAATGGCATGACTTTGCACATTTTTGTGAGACCAGAAACATCTGAGAAAGCATAGTGAATTTTGTAGTTTTTATAAACAACTTCTTCCTTCCATGGAATTCTCATTCATAAATTATTTACAAGTGCAATACTAGGTTTATGTAAGATTATTATTTTTTTTTTTTTTTTCCCCAGTTGAAGTAAGAGTTTTCTAAATAAGATATACATGCCACATCTTTTCAAATTAGATTTTATAATGAACAGGTCAGTGTTTTTTTAAGTACTCAGCCAAGATATGGCAATCATACCTCATTAGTGACTATCTTTCTAAGACTGCACAAGAATCTCTTAAAGAATTTAATGGACACTATAAAGAGCTGCAGCTGAATTTCTGCATTTTTCATGAGAAACAGAAAGACAAGGGAATTGTCAAGCCTACAAAAACAACATTAGAAGTTAAATTTTAGTGGAACAACCATAAACAGAGTACAACATAATTGGGAAAGGAAAATCTAATTTGTGAAAATCACATTGCAACCACCCTGCTAAGACTAATACCGTAAAAGAAATTGCAGCATGAAAAACAGATAAAAACAATGAGTAGAATTTGGAGATATCCTGGGCACACCCTGTCTGTTTCTCCTGTTCTGGGAATAGCTTATCTACAAAAGTAACATATCACGAAGTAATTGCTCACTTAAAATTAAGAACAAAGCAGCTGGGAGAATTTTTTGGTCACAGGAGAAATCAAGATGAGTAAATGTAATAAAATAAAATATCCATGTGTCTGAAAATAGGTTTCCTAAAAACTACACAAATATGGAGATTAAGTTGAACTTCCATGCTAACTATTTGCAAGCAATTTCATAAACATGAATGACATCATCATTCAGAACCTAACCTGGGAGGATCAGAGCAGAGTGACTTATCTTCCAGAATCCAGATAAACAGATCATAACATTTTGGAGTGATTCATCAGGGCAGAAACATGCCTTAGAGTACATAGTCTTTAGCTGAAGTGAATGATACTAGATATCTCCAAACCCAGTATATGAAAAATGTAAATCACACCACTTATTTATTCCTCCAGGATAATGCTGATGGGTGGAAAGAACTGCAAGAATAATGTGATATATTTTGTGAAAGCCATTTTCTACTGAACAGAAATTTGCTGTGTCATTGATGTATGTGGTGACAAAGCTGTATCACAATATTCCCAGCTCTTGGACAAACAGAAACAGTTTGAATTATGGTTGGATGCATTAATATTTCTGGAATGTGGTGAAGCAATGTTATCAAACCATGACACCTTTGTCAGCTACCTTCCATTTCAGTAGATCCTTGCTCTAGAAGCCTCTGAAGTAAAATTTCAATTAAATCCTGAAAGAAAAAAAAAAAAAAAAGATTCTTCAAGTATGGCAAAGACAGTGTAGAGGTATTGTGTTAAATTTCACACGGAGTAATGCTCAGTCTGGTTAATGGTTTAAAAACAGCCCCATGGAAATCATAAAAGTAGCAGTAATCAGTAAGAGAACTTCACGAGACTCTATTGCCTGTATGTCAGGGTTGGAAAGTTTCACTTCAGAGTTTCAAAATGCCATTGGCATTCTCCCTGTCTTCTGCTATTTTGTACCAACACAGCCAAGTACCAGTAATTGCCAGGCTCCAACACTGCCAGGTATTAGTAATTGCCAGGCATCAGCATAGAACCACAGTGTAGCCAAGTGTTCCCTGCCTGCAGGGTGACAGAGTGTAGATATGCCTGGGACACTGCCAGGCCTGAAGACCTGCCTCACTGCTGCCCTGCTACAGGCCAAGCCACAGTGTAGGAGGGACACCAGGCCACGTGATATTCCAAGATAGACTCCAAGCTCTGTTCTGCAGACAGCTCCGTCCCCTTCTCCCACATCTGTCCCCAGACCCTGCCCAGCAACTCCTCCCTGCCCCTAGTGAGGGTGATCTCACTTGGGGATATGAACTAGTCTCTAAAGCATGACCAGTTACCTGGACGGATACACTCCTGCTCTTTCAGTGATCTCTGTACCAAGTACTAGCTAGATATTTTAATTACATTTGTGAAATTCGTTCACAGATGCTCCAATGAGATCACTGTTTGTGAAGTTCAGCTGGGTTAACGTGCACAGCTGGACCAGCAAGAAGGTCCCCAGCTGCTCTGTTCTCACACCTCCCTCTCACCCACCTGTAGACACTTCAAAACTCTCCAGTCTCTCTTTTGGTTCTTATAATGGGTTTAATGAAGGAAGTGCTGACACAATCTTAGCTACAGAAGCATAAGTACTCCCCTCCAATAAGGGAAAAAGTACGAATATAAAAATGGCTTTCTTTGTTCAGAATAGAACAAACCAGATGGCTTCCCAGACTATAGTACCTAAAAACTTTCACTGATTCCAGTGTGTACAGTATAATAAAAGTGTTCAGGGGCCTCTAACTTCTTATAGGGTATTTTATTGTCTTTATTCACCAGTCTGGATATTTGCCATGACGATAATTGAACCATGAAAAACACATATATCTTTAACGCATGTTATAGGGCAGCTTTTAAGGAACTGCTAGTAGACTGTAATGGAAATGATTTTCATTAATTAATGCTTTGGGTCAACTAGTGCAGTTGAATAAATAAAAATATTTGATATATAAAATATTAATGGTATTCAGCACTATCAGTTCTTAGGGAAACATTAAACCTAACAAATATTTTCTACAATAAAAAAGTTTATATATATACATTTCTATGTATTTGCACATTTTAAAAAACTTTTAGTAATACTTGTTTACTATCTACTTCATTATATGCAACAAAGAAGTCTGTTATAAACATGAAGGTAGATTACTACATTAGAAAGTCTGATGAATGGAAAAAAAAGACTGTACAAAAAAAAAAAAAAAAAAAAAAAAAGAAACTATAAAAATTTAAAAGACACTCCTGTAAACTTCTACCCAGAGGAACCACTGAAGCTGTTTAACCAGAATACTATGAATAATATCCATATTGGCCCCAGATATACATTTACTTCCCCCAAACAATAATTAAGAGGAAAAGATAGTCATTCACAAATGCATCAGTGGAGCAAGGGGAAGCTTTTAGCAATCCCAGGTGTTCAGGGTTTATGAGTGGTAACAAAAAGGGAAATTGTGGGTAACTGACAAAAATGCTATTGCTTTACTCTCAAAATGAAATTATACGGTATATCAGAGTAGTTTAAGGAATAGAAACAATGCCAAGGAATGAAAAAAGATATACAAAATTTCTTCATTCTCTATGAAATAGAAAGTATGCATCAGAAAAAATATAATTATGCATTAAATTTCCTCACTTACCTTGTCACTACCTCAAACCAATCAACACTTCCTGCAAATGGTCAGGTATTCGGGCACAAGGATGGTTGCATGTACTTCAGGAAGTTCTGTCAGGACAATGTCATGTTTTTATTTTTCTGTGGAAAACAAATTGAAGTTCAGCCTTAAAGCTTATATGGCAGGATAGATCATTGTGGGATTGTGTTTGAAGATCTAAGCATCAAAGTGAACATATATTTCATACTGGACCAGACATTTCAGATGGGTGGCATCTTTATGACATTCATGTTAGAGCCTCAGTAATCCAGCCTCTGGTAAACAACTCTTCCCCTTACCATAGCCCTTCCAGCTCTCATCAGCTTGATGTCTTCCACCACTGCATTTGCATCGAGTGTGGAGACTGGTACTTTGGACCTGTCACCACAGTGTGAGGTCAAGCGCCAGGCTGAAAGTCTGAAAAATGAACAACACCAGGCTGAAACTGAACCAGCAAACAGTCATGGAAGAAACACTGAGACATGCTGGCAGTTCCATGCCATAAAAATGCTGTATGAACGTGAGAGATGAGGGATTTTACAGAGAGTTAAGGAAAGCTTTCTGAAGGTGAGAGTTAGATAGTAAAATCAGATTAAACCACTACTAATTTATTATAATCTAGTGGTCTGTTGGGACTCTGCAGCTGGTGGAAAGGGGACAGAAGCAAGCGAGATTTAGGTTTGTTAGGAGTGTTCAAAGATGGGCAAAGCACACATAGTATTGACCTTGAGCTAACTTTATGAACAATGTAGTGAAGAATAAACCATAACTAATATATTTTAGGAATCTTTGTAATAATTGCCAAAACCATACAGCTATCTTCTAAAAGCTTTTATCCATTACTAGTTTACAGTGCACAGTACTTCAGGGTGCTGAAATGCTGTGTACTATTAATGTACTGATTCTGGCATCTGTTGCATACTCTTTCCATATTAAAGAAGGAAATTCAGTTCTCCTTAGTTTCAAAGGTTTAAGAAACAAACAAAAGCTTGTTGAAGTGAATGGTCTAGCCCACTGGCTTCCCATCAGGACCTACATTTTTCACAAATAATTTCCTGGTTTATGTATGCATGACAATTTTGTTTGTATGTCCTACGAAACTGATATTAATGTGTTATACAGTTAAGCATTCTGTTAATAATGGAGTGTTTGTCTATCTGGTGGCTAAAGAAGAGTTCTCTGAGAGCTTAGTCTTTTCTGAACTATAATCTCAGTTTTACCATTTTCTTGTGTATGTGAAACAGAGAAAAAATTTCTTCAATGAATGTCTTGGCCAGGGTTAGTGCTTCCTAACATTCTCTACAACTGCTGTCAGATACTATGGGAAAACCCTACAAAATGTAATAGAATATATCTTTTCCAGCTAGGTTTTTAAACGTCCAAGGGATTTTAGCAAAGAACAATACACACTGGTGTTATAGATTATTGTAGCAGACTTAACAAATATGAAAAAGGCATTGTACATTCTGAAATTCTAAACATTAAAATTAAATTCAATTAGAGTATAATATTTTTTCATCAAAAATTTTGGTTTCATTTATCACTTGCTCTAAGTGTTTTTCTGGAGTTCTAGAAAAAATCATGCCTGAGAAATATAAGGCATTTATGGATTAATATTTTTTGCACTATCCAACATTCTTTCCTTGCTCAAACACTCCAAATTACTAGTGTTCCATTGTGTGTTAGGGTATTTCTGTCTTAACTAAGACAAAATGAAATGTTATACACATTTAGGTTCAGTCAGATGATTCACTCCAGCTGAATCTTTAAGAAATGATTTCCCCAGGCTGAACACCTTAGATCTCAGTAGGAAAGCCAGAACCCTGTACTCTGATGACCAATCTAAAACAAATCAAGTTTTGTTTTGTTCACAGTCATGGCTGGAAATTTACCAAGGCTCCAAGCCCTCATGGTTACATAAGGAGCCTTGGGACACCACGTGAAAAGAGGCCAAGTGTAATTTCATGGGCAATGTCTGTCTTCATACAATCTTCCTCTGCTTGCAGATGTTCAGCACTGTATCCTCTATCAGACATAAGCACTACAGTCATTAAATCAAGGTGATAAGGAGATGTGTGGCCTCTGTGTTCCTAGGCAGTTCCTGGTAAGGTGCTGCCTGCCAAGGAACCATCAGCTCCTCAGGGGCGATTTTTGTCAGCACTACATTGCCTTTCTTCCTGTTAGGAACTCCAGATCTGTCAGATGCAAGTCAGTACATAAGAGTACCTCATGCCTTTCCCTGGGTGGCAGAGATACAGCTCTCCATTACTACCTGCAGCTCTGACACTGACAAAGTACTCTAGGCACCTACATGATAGTGGGTGCTGAATTCATTTGAGATCTATCTCCTGTTATACAGTTATTTAAGCAGAAAAGCTGAATTTCTTTATAGTTCTGTATGACCAGTCTTTCAGAACACCACAGGTGGCATATTTGTACCTTTCAGAAATTAAACTTGTAGAAGAAAAACAACTGTTGTTTCAGTTTGAATGGAATTTTTGTCTCATACCATTAAAAATAAGCTTTAACTGCTAATATTCTTCTAAGCTACTGAAGGTCATTCTCTGAATGAACGATGAAACAGTTGTTTAGACAGTGCAATGAGGGTACTGCTAGAAGAGTCAGTGTTTGAAAATAGGCAGAAGGCATTGACCAGAATACTTGCAAAATTTTAGTTTAAATTCTGGATATTATTTTGCTCTAACAATTAGTGCCATGAAGTTATATCTGCAACATACACTTTGTGTTTATATTTGTAACACTTGTTTGGAATGCATTTGGACTCAATGCAATTGAGATTTTTCACATTTAGTTGTACATTTGACATAATTATCTCAAAGAATTTTTACTTATTTATGTTATATTAGCTACTATGCATAGCTTCTTTAAACAAACAAACAAACAAAAATAAATAAAATAACACAAACCTTATTGATTTGAAGTAGTGCACACAAGAACTGATTTTCACCCAAAGCACTAGAATGAAATAACAACATACCTATGTTTCCTATGCAGGAAAACCCTGAAGAGTGGCCTACAGTGGCTTTGCTTGCTGATGCTTTCATATTGCCTTAAAGGGCAAAGTTTTGAATTTGAACCAGTTCCCTCTTGTACTTCATTTTCTTTCCTAGAGAGCCAGCTGCCTGACTCAAATCCAGACTATGAAGCAAAGATGGGCAAAGCACTTCTATGGAAACAGATTCTCATATGACGCGCACTCACCCAGCCTTCCCACCTGAGGGGCTAGATCTCAGACACATCCTGAGACATTTAACACCTGGCTGGACAGGACACTCTAGGCCATAATTCATCCTTATTTGGAAAGAAAAAGGGAGATTTTACAAACCTCACTTGACACATCATTGCTATTGAGAGAACCTGCATTTATAATATAACCTGCTTGGATGTTTGGTAAATGCTACCAAGTGCCTACTCCTATAGACATTTTGTATCTGATTCCACTATGTTTTATTTCCCTGTTTTCTCTATATACCAATTAGGTTTAAAAATTAAGTGCCTTGTTATGTGAATTATGATCAATACGTTTTATATTGCCAATCCTTTTATTTTTAAAATTCTATCTTTTCTAAACAAACACCTAAAAACAGTTTGTTCCTGGAATAAGATAGGAAACAAACAAACAAACTAACTAACAAAACAAAGAAACAAAAAAGCTGATTTAATAACTGTTTAAGGGAAGAATTTAATTAATTAATTAATTAATTAGAATTATTTAAGGAAACACCATTTTTCCTATCTCAACTACTAGGATTTTTGTATCAGTATCTGAATAAAAGTTACTTCATCAATTGCATATCTACTTAAAAACAAGTTTTCTGGCTATAAGCATTCACCTAGAAGGCCTGAAACCCTATGGAATTATATCAAGCAGGTTACTAGTCATCCCACTGTCAGTTTTAGCTGACATACTAATCCATCTCTCCCTTGGCTGCACTGTACAGCTGCACTATATTAATCAGGTGGATAGAACTGGACATAATTTCTTTATTATTATTATTATTATTATTATTATTATTATTATTATTATTATTATTATTATTATTATTATTATTCTAGGTGAATGCTTATAGCCAGAAAACTTGTTTTTAAGTAGATATGCAATTGATGAAGTAACTTTTATTATTATTTATAATAATAATAATAATAATAATAATAATAATAATAATAATAAAAGAGTGTGGGAAAATAACCTTACAAATTTGGTATGAAGATGAAGTAGAGATCTAATTCAGCCTAAATTGTCAAACTGTTCTTTCAGAAAAAAAGTATTAATTTATTTAAAATGTTAATTTGATTATTTGTTTTACAATAAACACAAAAAATTAAAAGAAAGAGTAATCTCAATGGTTTTATTTTAATATATTTAAGACATGACCTACTTTTCATTATGGTTTATACAGGAATATGACAGCTTAAATAACTCTTTAAACTGGCTTTACTTAATTACAGATATCCTTCTTTTATATATAAATTGAGTAGCTAATGGTACTACTGAGATTAGTTGGCTTGGCATTTACAACTTGAATGGTAATAGCGGCTAAAAAGTGAAGCGTGGAATTTGGTAGATAGCATAACAGGATAAGGACAAGTATCTAAAATGAGATACAAGCTAAAGTTTCATATGTATGTATGTATGTATGCATGTCCGTCTGTCTGTCTATCTATCTATCTATCCCTTTCTCCTCGTGTCATCTTGTTTGTTTTTCCTAAGAAAATTATTATATTTAGTTGTCTGCAATAATGGTGAAATTTCTTTATTTATTTTTATCTAACATGATGATCACACTGTGGGACTTATGGACACAATATTCTACAGTGCACATTTTGTGTTGTTGATTGCTGTGCCAAGTAAATATCTCAGAGCCTTAACCACTTTAATAAAATATGATGATTTTTTCAAATGGAAAAACAAGAAGCCACTTCTACAGCAAGAAGCCACTCAATTCTTTACATTTTATTTTTGTCCTTTATGTTATTCTGACAATTTCCCACCATTTCTGAAATAACTGCTAGTTTCTGAAATCATTTGAAACCTGCTTTTTCCTAACAGGCTCGCACAACAGTCATTTCTGCCCACCTACAGTGAGAAGCGATGTGATATATGATACTTTTTTTTTTTTTCTTTCCATGATTTGGAAACAAAAACACATCTCAAAGCTTGTCATGAGAAATGGAAATGAAGTTTTCATCCAAAGGTTAATTCAGTACAAAAATTATTTGGGCAGTGTAATTCAGAAATTATGACTCAGAAACTTTGATTTTAGACATTTCAGACATTTTAGACAGTTCATGTTGATATTTCAATCTGTCTCATTGACAATTAGGTACATTTTGAAAAGTAGGTAACACCTTCATGCTAAACTTCCCAAACAAAACAAAACAAAACAAACAAAAAAAAAAAAAAAAAAAGAGGGAAGAGGGAGAGAAAAAACAAAGAAAAAGAATAATGAAAGAAAGAGGGAGGAAAAAAAAGAAAAAAAAAAAGGAAGGAAGGCAGGCATAAAGAAAGCTGAAGTAAAGAAATGGAAGAAAAAAAAAAACACATGCGTATGTGAAAGGGAATTTCTGTTGACAGCCAAAGTCTTACTATGCTAAAATTCAGTTTAACTCAAATAAATTCAATGTGCTATGCAAAGTCTTTGAAATAAACAAACAAACAAACAAACAAACACAAAAAAGCTCACACATCTTTTCATGTTTGCAAATGACTGACATTATGTTTACCAAATACAATTTATTTCTGCTGGTATAAACAGACATTAGAATATTCAGTTTCCCAAGAGACGAGCAAGGCCCTTTTTTGTAACAAATAATTTGTTTATGTCTGTATTTTCAGTTTCCAAAGTTTCTATGTTGTTAATAATATCATGGTAAGATTTTAGGAAACGCTTAAATGAAAGTTCTAATGTAGTCATTTAAAATCCATATATTCAGTAAAACATCATTTCTTTAAAATTCTCAGCCTACCAGAATAAATCTTAACGTATTCCCTTGTTCATCCAGTTTGCAGCTCCTGAATAAATAACACAATAACAGACTTTTAACACCCAGTGGGCTTTGGGCTTCAGGCCCTGGGGCTAATAAGATACAGTGCCAGTAGCAATCTTAGTAGACAGTAAAAAAAAAAAAAAGAAAGAAAAGGGAAAGAAAATGGAAAATAAAAATATTTATTTACTATTTAGCATGTTTCTTGTTCTACAGAAGCCTTTCTGTACTTTGGGTAAGCTGGGTGGTGTTTTCAGGTGCTGTACCAAGGCAGACACAAATGGTGCAGGGTCATTGACCAGGTGGCTCACTAGACTAACAAATTTTGTTTTCTGTCCTGTATCTAATATGCAGGTAATGTCTATGCTGCTGTTTAGGGCCGACACATTAAGATTCCCTTCAGCTAACATAATATGAGCCACATTTCTTCATCCCTATTACTTCTTGGAGTTAAAGTCATCCACATTGTACTTCTTATTGACATAGCACAGTCTGGCAAAGAATTGGCCTACAGGGCACTTGTGGTGTTTTCTACGAATTTTTGTCCTCTGCTGTATTAGAGAAAGGAATAAAAACACCAAAGGCCAGATGTCAAGGAGAGCCTGCACTATTCTTGACTTTCTTGAAAGTGTCAAGACATGTTAAGAGTCCTAAGCAGAAATGCTAAATATACATGTTCAGATAGTGCCAAACATGCTGAGGAAAGAGAAAGCAAGTGTGTGTGGTACCTCCCTATGCTGGAGCTCAGCAGACTTCTCTGGACTGAAGGACATAGCTAGCAGGATTTGGGCTGCAAAGCTTACAGCCTCATCAGTATGCAGTCAACACCACTGGGTGTTGACTGTGTTCATACAGTCCCTGTTGTCCTCAATCTTTAATGTACATATTGTCACAACAATCCTGTAGAGTAAGGAAGTGCAATTAAATTTGTTTTGCAAACAGGAACTGAGTCACAGAGACAAATGACTGAACTCCAGAAAGTTTCAGGTGCTTAGTTAGGATTTTGCCAAATGTCCTGGAGGAAAACTAAGTCTGAGGCTGGAATTAAGCTCTGCTCTTTTATGTCGTCAGTTGTTGGTTACACTACTAAATCGCTTCTCTTATTCAGCCATGCAAGAATAAAAAGACTGCAGGAAAAAAAAAAAAAAAAAAGCACCCAAATACCTCTTCAGATTTTATGTATTTAGATTGTGATTCTTACTAATTTTTCATAAATATTCACATCAATGAACTTCTGCTTTCATAAATTAGTGACCCTCTAAAAATCTCTGCAGTTAGATTTATATAGGTTACTGAAGAGTTTAAATTTCTGATTAGCATTCACATGCTAGTTTTTTTTTTTTTTTTTTGCATGATGTCTGTAAGAGAAGAAATGTTCAGCAAATTCTAGCTGCATCTCTATTCTGTTAAATACATGCTTGATTTCTGTAGTAAACATTCCTAAAACACTTTGAAGTTTGATTTCAAAAATGAATTGAATTGCTGAATTATTTTTCGTACGCATACTGCAGGAACAGAAATGTTTTTGGAAAACAGTCTTCACTGTCATGTTCATTCTTCTAGATGGAGGGTCAGGGCATGTTAGATATATTTAACAGCATTGTAATTGCAATTTTGCAAAGATGTAAAATGTCAAGACATGCTAGATGTTCTAAACAGCACTGCAAATATACCTTCTATATTTTTTCTGCAGCAAGTATTTAAACAAAATTAAGCACATTAGATATCAGCAAGGAATATAAGGCACAAAAGGTTAAGGACTGCTATGAACTTAATTACAATACACTGTATTGATACGAATGCTAGCACCAGTTCTCAAGCAGGGTTTCCCACTTTTTTGTTACAGGAAGCCTCTGTGCAGTAAAATGTTTAACTCTATGTGTAATGTTATTATGAAGCCAGTAGAAGAACCAACATATGGATCGTGGTATGCAGAATTAAATATTAAAATCCTAAATATAATGGATTTTTTTTTTCTCACCTTAAAGATATAGACAGTGTTTGAAGGGTTGTAATTCTGCAGAGCAAAGAGGTAAGTGAGGACCTTGGTAACAGCAGGGCTACAAAAGAGTACCTTGCTGGAAAGAAAAAACAAACCAATCCAAAAGAGGAAAACAACAATCTGCTGCAGTTTATTTCCCTCTTTAATTGTATCCTAATTCTAAGAGTCTCTGATGTTTGTTGGGATTTTCTTTGCAAGTTTTTCCCTTGTTATGTCTCAGGATATGAACTGTCTAAGCTCCATTCAGCAGAAATTAGTAAAGACTAAATCACTGCTAAATAAAAGACTGTAATGATTACTGATGAGGTTAATCCAGGCCAGTAATTCACAGTTTACAAAACCTCAGTTTGAACACAGTTTATTAGTGCACAAAGTACATTTTCATGGAGTTTCTTTTCCAGTTTTTGGTATTTTTCTGATTGTGATTAAAGTAACTAATCTCAATTTAATAGAAAATAAATAAAAAAGAAAATACATTTTAAAGGTTACATTTATATAAAAGCAAACAAACAAACAAACAAACAACAACAAAACAACTGGTTTCCATTATGTTATTAAAGTGAAACAAGCTCCTGTTAATTTTCTTCCTTACACTTTCAGTGGACACATAGTCAAATCTAGGCTTACTTTATTATACCATTAATTATTTATCTATATAAATATATATTGGAGTAGAAAACTCTCCAAAAGACACCTCATGGATGACGTATTTTGTAAACTGACAAAGGGAGAGAATAATTTTAACTACTAGAAGGAAATGTAGAACAGCAATGTGTTTAATAGTTGTATTAAACAGTACTTAAACAAAAATATTATTTTCATCAGTACTCTTTTGGGAAACAGGAGTGAGAGTTTCCTTTCTTTGATGGTAGTTTCAATTTTGCATATATTTTTTGTAGACTTTCTGGTACTGGTTTGTTTGTAACTACACTCAAAGCAAAAGATGTTCTCTGCCTTAGGAGTTGATAACCTTCATATTTGACAGCTTTTGGAATGTAATATTAGTAATATTCTCAAGAAATATAAATTGATTGAATAATTTAGTTAAAAACAAAACCCATGGAGTTTAGCAGATTATATGGCTTGTAATAACTTTAGAAATAACATAATATTAAACATCTCTCATACATCTGAAAAGGTCATGAAAACGATCATGTAAATTAACAACCAGAACTATGATTTTTGTAAAAGCACAATTTTTATATATACTACAGTAATCTGAAAGAGTTTGATTTCCCACTTTTGTGCTATACATGTACAGCACACACTTTGCCTTGATGGGGATGCAGCATTAAACTACACAGGTGGCAGATAACAGTCTAAAATATTTTCTCAGAGAAAAAGGAAAATAATGGCATTATTTTGGGTAAAGGCACAACTTTTTCCCATGTGCACAGTAGCTTATACAATAAAGTACTGGACAGAAATGCTCTATTGACTCACAAATCCTTATCATGATTAAATTAAAAAAGGCTTATAGCAAGATGATTAACAAAATGAAGAGTGCAGTTACAGAAAATGATTGAAATTGTTGTCTTTTTTTTTTTTTTTTAAACAGCAACAACAGTTTATATACATAATGTGTTCAAAGACTGTAGCAGCCCACAGACTACAAAGGGAAACACAGATTCGGAAGTAATACCAAAGAAGGTTAGGGAATATGAGTTGATGGTACATGAACAAAAACAAACAGTAAGTGTGAGTCCAACTGAGGTGAGTCTGCTGGATCTAGCTTTTCTTCTCTAATATTTCATTTTTCTTCACTTAATTTTATATTTTCCCCTGGGAATTTTCACATGATCTTGTCACAGTTCACCACTGAACTACTGTGGGCGTTCAGAGTTGTCCTTGACAATCCATATAACAGAGATATTCAAATGTTTTTTTGAAGTTTCATTCTAGAACCTCCTTTATGCAGACCAATAGTCAACATTTTTTTCTCATTAATGAGACTCCAAATAGGCTTCTGAAAAACAAAAAAAGCAAATAACGACTGACTAATAAACTGAAGATTCATATTTTAACATATTTATTTATATTTTGTCATTACTTCCATTAAAAAAAAATCATCTACACAGTCTCATATACCATGATGAGTTTTCATACTGCTATTTGAATTGAAGTTGAAATTTTCATTTCAAATAAAACTGAAGTGTAGTATCTGCTTGTGAACTGTAGGAAAATACTGAAGATTTCATTATGAATAGAAAATGCTTTGCTCTCTGTAGTTGCTCTTTACAGATACCTTAAAGGAGGCTGTAGAGAGGTGGGGGTTGGCCTGTTCTCCCACGTGCCTGGTGACAGGACGAGGGGGAATGGGCTTAAGTTGAGCCAGGGGAGTTTTAGGTTAGATGTTAGGAAGAACTTCTTTACAGAAAGGGTTGTGAGGCATTGGAACAGGCTGCCCAGGGAAGTGGTGGAGTCACCATCCCTGGAAGTCTTCAAAAGACGCTTAGATGTAGAGCTTAGGGATATGGTTTAGTGGAGGGCTGTTAGCGTTAGGTTGGAGGTTGGACTCGATGACCTTGAGGTCTCTTCCAACCTAGAAAATTCTGTGATTCTGTGATTTTGATATATTATGTATCTATAAAATACATTGATACTGATAGAATTTTCATTTTTACTCAAATATTTTGGACTTTTGCTCTACCAAATCTCAATAAAAGTACAAAATCAGTAAATAAATTTGCTGAAGTTTGTCTTCTTCTGGATAACCTAGAAGACAGCCTTCAGTTTGTGAAATAAGACATATATCAGGACTAATACTGGCAATATAGGAAAGACTAAGAAAAGCTAGAAAACAGCTTATGCTAAGTATTTTCTGGTCAGAACTTATATCTGAAAGAAAAAAATTAAAAACAAAAAAACAAACTTAAAAAAATTAAAACACATAACAAACTTAACACTTAACAAACTTAAAAAACATAAAAACAAACAAGAAAAAACACTTTTTTTTTTTTTTTTTTTTTTTTTTTTTTGAATCTGATAGCATAGCTGGAAAGCAGTGTGCCCAGTGGTTGAGAAGGCCAACAGCATCCTGTCTTGAATCAGACACAGTGTAGCTAGCAGGACCATGGAAGTGATCATCCCCCTGTAGCCTCTGCTGAGGCTACTCCGCCAATACCATTTTAAGTTTTCGGCCCCTCACTACAAGAAGGACATTGAGGCCTTGGAGCTTGCCCAGAGAAAGGCTACAAAACTGGTGAAGGGCCTGGAACACAAGTTCTATAAGGAGTGGCTGAGACAACTGTGGTTGTTTAGTCTGGAGAACAGAAGGCTCATAATTGCTCTCTACAACTACCTGAAATGAAGTTGTGGGAAGCTGAATGTTGACCCATTCTTGCAGATAAACAGTGATAGGACTAGAGGCCTCAAGTTGCACCAGGGGATGTTTAGGCTGGAAAATGGGAGACATTTCTTCTCCGGAAGAGTAGTTAGGCACTGGAACAGGTTGCCCATGGAGGTGGTGGAGTCACCATCCCTGGGGATATTTAAGGAAAAGTTGGATGCGGTGCTTAGGGACATGGTTTAGTGGGAGGTATTGGTGGTAGGGGGATGATTGGACCACATGATCTTGGAGGTCTTTTCCAACGTTAATGATTCAATGATTCTGTTATATGAAATTACAGTGATTTTTGGATACAAATACATAGATGATTATATTTTGCAGTAAAAATATACTAATGTTTAGGGTTTTCTTCTGTGTAAATTTAAATAGCCCAGTATCTCATTCAAATATTTTTAAAATGGAGATGTACATTGAATAATGTTTCTGAACTAGAAATGGAAATTCATCTGGAGTTCATTATGAATAAAGAACATTTTGCAAATGTCATTCACATGCACAACAGGCTAACCAGCTGAATATAACATAAGCAAAATGTTCTCAGTAATGGTTTTGTTTGTCTGTTTGTTTTTTTTTTTTCTTTTTGTGTGTGTGTGTGTGTGTGTGTGTGTGTGTGTGTGTAGAGTAGTTTTGCCCAAGCAGAACAAAATACTCCATCTCCAGCCAGTGGATTTGCTTTCCATTCCTTATAGCTCCAGGGCTCCTACCACCTTCAAGGACATGAAGTGGCTGAAACGAGAAAATTGGCCATAATCCATACCAGTGAAAGCAGATCTACAGACATTTAGTGGAAATCAATCACTTATACATGCTTTGCTGTATGCTATCAAAGGCAGGTGTTTCATTTTCTCTGTTCTGTTGTAAGTTTTGATTGCTATATCAAGTATCTATTTTTTTTCTTTGTCTCTGTCAAGAAGGGTAGCACTGGGGCTGAGGGAAGAAGGGTAGCACTGGAGCTGTGGGGAGAAGGACTGCTCCAGCCACTTCTGATTGGAGCTATTTCTGAACATCCAGTTGTCCAAGGAGAATAGATAGAGCTCAGTTTAATATTCATTGTTCTATGTGGAAGTTGGAAAGAGGCTGGACCTTCCCCCACGGCAGTTTTGCAGGTTAACTGATTTGCACTTTGCTATTTTTCTTCTCTAAAAGTCTTAAAAATTCCTATTCACAAATGTGATCATTCTAGTAAATAAGATCCTACCAGTCAACACAGACAGTTTGGTAAAATAGTTTAGCAAGCTGAACAATTGAATTAAATTATATTAATTATTAAATGACATTTCATTTAACTTCTATGGACAAGAGACCAATTTTTAGATGTGTTTATCTGCAGAAAAAAAACAAAACTAAACAGAACAAAATCGAACCACATACGTCTTCACACTAATCACATTGTGATCTAGATTTATGCTGTGCAAATTATTGTCTGGAAAATAAATCAGTTTTGTGAAGAAATATATGAATTAATTACTTAGAGTAATTCTGAATGATAAAAGTAAAAACTTAAAAAGTAATTTTAAAAATCAGTTTTGTGAAAAATATTCATCTGATTAAATTAGTAAATTTATTAGATTCAACAGTAGAATATAAAAAGGGAAACAATACATTTATGGCAAAGATCAGAAGGTATATTTCATCTAAGGAATCAGTGAAATTCATACCACTCAGAACAGTAAAATCTTAGTTCTATGGAGTGTGTCTGACAGTAAGATTTAAAAAAGACCTACGTGTTTGACCTTTTTTTAATAAGTAGACTATTTCAAATGAGAACATCTGGTTTATGTTCCTAAACCTCTGGCCTTTAAAAAATTCTGTTCCCAATTCACACAAAATACCATTCAGGATTGTTTGACATGGTGACCTTCCCCGTAGGTGGCTGTCTGAATAAACCGATTAAATAGATTCGGGAATTTAGCATATATACAGCAAGTTAATGCTTGCATCCAGGAATCATTAGTAAACATCCTTGCTCCTCTATGCTTTCTACTATAGGTATAGATATGAACTGAGATTTAAAAAAATAAAAATAAAAAAAAATGTCTCTTCAGTGGAACTGAAATAAAGAAAGCATTTATTATTTTTTCTGTCCAAAAGGTTTCCATTACATCGTCACATTTTCTTAGACATGAAGCAACATAAATCAGAAAATTTCACATAATTACAACATTAAATGTCATGGTTTCACACAGACTGAGGCATTGAAGAGGTGGACAGGTTAGGTACATAAATTCAAATGGTCAGTAAATATTTAACAAGTGCTTTTGTACATGGTAAAGTTAAAAATCAAATAGTGTATAGGCTGGGAAGGTTTCATATTTTACCACACTTGTTAATAGAACATTCATTGTTATTTGTGTAGAGTGCAATTCTTTTTGACTTTGCCTTCCATTTGCCTTGAGGACAAGCCAGTTTAAAATTGTTCAGCACACTGCACCATGCAGAACAGGTAATCTGTCTAATTAAAGACTGTAAGGATGTTCAAAGTAAAATATTGAAGAGCTTCCATAACCTCACTTTCACCCTCCCTCTGTACCACAGCTTCTGAGACTCAGAGATACCCTAGCCATTAACTCAAGTGTTTACAGTCTAAGCTCAAATTCTACTTTGCCAGAATGGTTCATTTCACATTTTACAAGTCTGTTTTCTCATTTACAGGCAGAAAGCAATTTATCAAATTTTTATATTATATTTCTCAGCTTGTTTCAATATTGGACAATATAATATATGCCTGGAAATTAAAAAATGTAAAAACATAGTGTGACTTTATCCAGGGACCTAATAAGATTTATATCCACATATTATTTTTTTTTGTGTATGATCATTTGGTACATTTCAATGAATTATTAATTATGACCAACAATATAATATTATTTTGCTCCGATGCACAGCAAAAGGAAAGATACCCAAGAGAAATCCATCTGACAGTTCAAAGTAGACGTGGCCAAAGTATGCTCACAAGTTTCTCATCAAGTACTGCATGACATGCATCTGCCCATCAGATGAACCAGACCGACTGAGCCTTTCTGAAGACAAAGATGTAATCTATGGGGAGGTAAAGTCAAGATTTATTATATATTGAGAGGCATTGATTTTTTTTTTTTTTTTTCTCAATGCTTATTTATTTATTTATGTATTTAATCGGCCAAAGCTATCATAGTGTAACATCAAAAGATTTCATTCTGTTCTCCAAACCTATTTTTAAAGGTTGACATACGGGATAGAAATGTATGTAGGATGCATGTTCTGAAGCTGACAGCAATCAAATTCAAAGCTGTATGGAATAGTTTTTACTTAGTAGATTTAAGTTATACTTACAGTCAGTATTATGTAACTACCATAAATGTTATTATCTGCTGAGTAATTTGTTTTCATTTCACTTTTATTGCATTCTCCTAAGTGAACTTAACAAGCTTTCATAATGTTGTAGGTATATATTACTACACCTTCTTGTAATTTAGGTTCCACATCTTGTTTTTTCATTTATTGAAAAAATACAGTTTTTCAAATATTTTATCTTCACAGCATTAACATTCTTCATGCACTACTTACTAATGAATGTTGTATACCCAAAAAAACTTTCTTTACTTTCAAGGTCATTATAAGAAGTGTTTTTTTAAATTATAATGAACAAATGTTAAAAACAAGCGAAGTTTCTCTTCCTTAGAGCTATCTAAATAGTCAAATAATATCTTGCAAAATATTCAAAGAAAATGTCAGTTATAAACACTTTGGGTCTAAAAGCAATAAAATAGGACTAAATATATTTCTGATTTTCTTTTAAAAGATAATGCAGGCTTGTTTTGTTCTTTGTCATGCTATAATCATGTAAAAGATAACACTGTGCCCAGTAAGTTAAGATGCACTTTCAGTTTGTTCTACTTGTTCTCTGTGAAGTCTTCAACTCAACTTGAAGTCTTTCAGAAAAATATTCAATGTACTAAACAGACCTAAATGAAGAATATATCATGCATTTTACCAGTTGCTGAAAAATCACTTTTTATCCTATAAGTAATGAAATGTGTCATGCTTATAAAGGATTACCAAGAATGATAAGAAATCTGCTTCAAAAAATCATACCAAAAGCTAGCTTAATGCTTATTTGAAGCACAATGGAGTGCTAATGGATTTTGACAAGCTGATCATGCCTATAATAGCATCAAACATACCAAATTCTTTTTCACCCCACACAGTTCCCAAGGGATCATCAACCTATAGATTAAAAGCCCTGACTTTTGACCTTTCTATAGTTAACTATCTGTCAAGTGATTGTTAGCCAGGCTGTCAATGGGCATGAGATCCCTTCTCTGTTTATATTAATTGCAAATACTGTTCTTAAGTAAGACCAATTCACAATATTCATTCTTTACATTTTGAAGCTTCCCTTATAATTTCTCTTTCAGCTGTTACTGTCTATTAAAGAGAAGGATCTGATCTGAAATGTTACCTACTCTTTCAGCTGTCATGCCTTTCCAGTTTTTTCATCACTGAATAGCTTCCTGAAAGCTGAGTTACATCATCCTTTTTCTTCATAGGCCTTTGATCAGATCACAAGGAAAAAGCTAATTCTTTATGAAATGCAACAGAATTTCTATTT
This sequence comes from Aythya ferina, assembly GCF_964211825.1. NCBI lineage: Eukaryota > Metazoa > Chordata > Aves > Anseriformes > Anatidae > Aythya > Aythya ferina. The sequence continues at coordinate 20,419,247 of NC_140304.1, forward strand.
TTTTTCCTTTCTCTTTTCTTCCTCCTGCCTCTCCCCCCCAATTCTAAAGAAACATTGCCAAGTAAAAAACTCTCAGGAGATAACTGGAGGTGAGATAAATGTTCTCGTATATCCTCCTTGTTCTTTGAACAACTTGAATTAGAAAATTAACAGTTCAGTCATATCTCTTATTTACAATTTTTTATAGGCACTAACAGATTTAAAATAAAATATTTCTTCCGAAGAGTAGAACACAAAGTCTTACTATGTCACCCATGCTCCTCACAGTTGGCTTCTTTTACAGACCAGCAAAGCTCAACCCCAGCTGGAATTGCAGAAACCTTTGTTTTGAGGGAACTGTTATGGGGTTTCCTGTGGGGGCAGGAGGGCACACCTCTATATCAGTGTCATTTACTCCCTAGTCTACTTCAGAGCCCAAATCAACTGGTAGCTCCATGGGGCTCACCTCTTCTGCATCCAAATACTCTCTGGTGCATCCCTGCAGAATTAATGAGAGGGGGTTACTGCTGTCTCCTTAGCTAATAGGTACAGAGTTAGTTAGACAAGTACACTGAAACAGTCTGAGATGTCTCTGCTCTGTACTTCACAATAAGTGATAGGAAATAAATAATTATAGTGGCAAGAAGTAGGATGTTGCATATTTCTCAGTGTCTCATATATCCATATTGAGTTGGAATCTATCTGTTTGATTCTAGGTGAGATTAGATAGATTTTCCATTTCACTGGGGTTTAAAAATAAATAAATAAAAGAAGACTAACTGTTACTATACTAGACAATGTCAATACATGTAGATCCTGCCCCATGATAAAATAATAGCTCAAAAAGAAATTTAAAGTTTTATTCCTGTTATTTTCTCAAAAGCCATACCCAGATTTTGCACAGTCTGATTTTCAAAAGCTTGACAGTTTCCTATGTTTCTTCTTTCTTTCCAGGGAGAAAATAATCAGAAGAAATGACCTTCTATTATGGCAAATTGAGATCTAGTGACTAATGGCTAATTGTTATTACAATTCTTGACCTGATCTGTAGTGCTGGAAACCAAATCTCAGCCTCCAGAGTGTAACCAGATATATCAGGCAGTCTCTAAGTTTATACAGGCAGTATATTAACAACAGAGCAACTTCAGAATTGTTACCCTAATGAACAGTCTCAGATCTAATAAATTCCAGTGCTAAAACTAGGTGAACACACAATTGTTTTCATTCAAACTGACAGAACTGAAAATAAGACATTTCTCTTATATTAGTTTATTCAGGGTGAAGAATAGTGTTAGAGAAGTAGAAGAAACCTTCTCATTGGTATATTTTTTCAACAGCTTCAAGCTGTTAACAGTTACATTGTCCCCAGGTATGGGGTGGTGCATGTTATGGCTAAATGATTAGTTTAGAGGCTCTTGACATACAGACTTTTTCTGTTCTCCAGTATCAGCTGTGAACATGTATTTCCAAGCAATTAAACCTCATCTCCTGCTGGCTTGGGAGCCAGGAACCTTCAAATTTCAATTCAAATTCTTCAACACCTACTACCATTGAAAAAACAAAACAAAACAAAAAAAACTCTGCTAGTTACAGTCACAAAGAAATCCATTGATACATGTTTGAGATTCTATTAAAGAGGAAAATGAAAGGCCTGGGAAGAAAAGTTGCTAACAGTGTAAGTAAAGCAGACGACAAAAAGTATCCTCTTTTATTTTTGTGGTTTTGGAATTTGCAGCACACATGAACATCAGCATGCACAACCAACAGAGAAGAGTTATGTATTATGAAACAGTAGGAAGTCAGTTAATCTCTGACTCTTTCCTCCTTCCTCCCCAGGCCTAAAGATTTTCTGACAATACAAGTTTTAAAGGAAATAACTTCTATTTGCAAATGCTTGGTTGGTAGCTCAGATAGAAAATGCAGTGATAACCACATGGCACAGGTCATTTCACAATGACAGACAGCAGCTTGGTTTGCTTTTGGAGAGGTGCTGGACAGTTTTCTCCAAGGAATGCCAACTCCTCTGTGCAGATGCTAGAGAGATGAATATTCAAGTCCAAGTTCATTTCTAGCTATATTCAAAGAACTTTAACAGCTCATTGCTAAGAGCCAGCTTGTAGGAACATCAAGGAGAATAAGTACACAAGTACTATCTCTATATATCTCATGCTGTTTGCTACTGGAACTTTTGAAAGATGCTTTGCCATAAGTGTTCTAATTCTAGCTTGTGTTTCCTTTGTATTTCACTGTCTGTTTTACTAGAGATACAAATAAATGGCAAAAAGAGTAAAAAAAACTTGATTATGTTGTTTTTGCACACTAAGGAAAAAATAGCAAAAGCTTTCTATCAGATGCTGTCACAGCAAGGATGAAGTGTTTGCTTTGGGTAGATGCAGCTGCTGCCTGCAACATTCTCTTTACTGTTGCTTGTAACATGCAGTTATGTTTTTCAGCTTGCATATAGCATAATCAATCACGCGGACCAATAGTTAGCCTGAGTGTGATATAATTTAGGGCAGATTGTTGTGGAGAAGTTCAATATTTTAGTTTGTAAGGTAAAAGCTACTTGAATTAAAGATATACATGTATAACAAAATAAGAGATAATGTAGTTTGTGAATATTTTTAAGGACTCAGCTCAAAACAGAGGGGTGCTGACTTGTGGCAATGAAACTTCGGTAAGCATGAAGGTTCAAGGAGAACATCCTCTCTTTTAATTAAATTAAATATTAATTAATTAAATCTCTCTAAATTAAATCTTAGATTTATCTGGGGAGGAGGTAACTTTCCCTTTTTACCCCTATCTTTCTAACATTAGGGGAAATCCCTGGATATTCACCCCTCCCCAACATGAAACATTTGTAACTTTAACTCTGATCAAAGTACAAAAAGCCACTAATTACAGAATTACCTTCATTGCTTCCATGAAGTGCTGTTCAGAATGCCTGATAGAACAAGAAAGATAATGTTGGCTTAAGAGATAGCCTGAGCAGCTGGAGCACAAAAGCACATATTCAGTTGGGTAGCCATCACATTAATGCTGGGCCTTTGGGCTTGTTGTCATGAAACGGTATGCTTGTTACATGCTTTTTTATTTTCAGTTTTTTTCAGCAATAGTCATCTTGCTAGATTCATCAGCCAGACTTAGTAAGATGAAGTAAAAGGCTTTTAATTCTTTAACATTTCTGCTTTCATTCAAATCAAATTTGTACTTCCTACATGGAACGGATATCATGCTTTAATTTCAACTAACATATTAGTATCCCCACATGCATCCCTAAACTGCAATAATTTTCATACTTCTGTAATACTAATAAGCTGGCCAATGTCTTCCTGCAGTATAATTGAATAAGATATTTCCAGTTAAATTTTACATTGTTTCTAAAGGGTGTAACTTGATATGTTAATCTCATACTAGTGGAGGAATGATATTTTACTCCGTCAGACTCAATTTTAATACTTTTTCTGTATTTCCACAGATGTCAAAAGTAAGTAATAATTAGAATTGGATGGATACAGCAAACATATTTCCATGAATATTCTTTTGATTTTAAAGGAATTAGTTTAAATTGTGTACACACTGCTTCTGTGATTACATTCCTCAAAAATTCTTGTAAATGAGTCTGTAGAAAATAACATAGAGAAAATGAGACACTTACATATGCCTATTGCACAAATCACATTTTTAATTTAAGTGTAAGTATTTGGCTTTAAAGTTGAATAGATAAAGCCATCTAACCATGGAACAGGAATATACTTTATGACCTTCATGACAAGTCTCAATGTGTTAAATGGTGTTTCTAATCATTTTTTTTTTTTTTTTTTGGCTGGAAACTGTGAGTAGTTTCCTGTTTTTCTAGATGTAACATGCAAGAAGAATGATGGAGAAACCAGAAATCATTTAATCATTTGGGTGAAAAAAAAAGATTAAATGGATTTCTCATGGATTTCTGAAAGTAGATGATCCTTTTCTCTGTGTTTATTATTATTATTATTATTATTATTATTAATTTTTAGTTTTAGTTTTTGTTCTGTGTATGTACTAGGTACGCGGATATGAGATTCAGATGTGTGTACATATCTGTGTATGTGTTGCAGAATTCCAGATATGTACTTTCCTGACCAGTATTTCCCTGGTGTTGTGCACATACTTTCTAGAAGGTCATCCCAGACAACCATACTTGGTAGCTTTCAAGTGAGGTGAAGTTTCTGCCTCCAGCAAGATCTTTGGAGTACCACTGCCAGGATGAAAGAGAAAGGTGACCTTTCTCACCACAGCTTAATTCTATTTTTTAGCAAAACTTATGTCATATATTACTCATGTTGCAAGTAAAACGAAATGGATAACGTGATTCTGCCATTCATCACAACAACACATCAGTAGTTTAATTCTCAATAATTAAAATGAACTGGCAAGCAAGCTGATTTTCTTGAGGTACGTTTCTATCTTCCCCCCCTCGCCCCGCCACCCTCAAGGGGCTGTTTTCATAGATTTTTTTTTGTTGTTTAAACAAGGGACTTGTAAGTTTCCAAGTGAAGAAGTCACATTTTCATGTTTTCAGATTTATGATATCGTATAGATGATTTAGACTTGCAGACAAGATATTTCTCTTGGTTGAATGTTACAGCGGTCATGTCAGGCTTTCACTTTTCTAGTTTGCATGTGACTCTTGTTTTGCTAGCAATGCTGCAAAAATGCATCAAATATCACACATTTTTAATATCTATTCCAAACTCTGTAGCTCAAATGATTGATGTTACACAATCAATGGGCCAGAATTTTATGAAATTGACTCTCTCATGTATCTCTGAGACAGTCATGGGGACATTTTTTCAGCAGAAAATAGACAAGATTCAATAGAGACATAATACATTCAGCTTTGATTAAAATAAACTCAGTACTGACTATGAGCTTTATGGTTGGACTATAATATGATTTGCTCTTTTGTATGGATAAAAGAGAAACAGGAAAAGGATAAGGAATAAGAAATAGTTGCAGCAAAAATCTTGAGAAATAGATATTTTGACTACAAATTACAATTGTAATTTTGACTACAAATTACAATTGTAGGAATATATTTTTAAAATGATATTCTTAAATGTAGGATGAGATGAGACATTTATCTAGTTGTTGAAGAAGTTTGATGTGTGTTTATTGAGAGAATTGCATTAGGTGAAATCTTCTCCAGCCAGTTAGTTCCCTGGCTTTCATTCCAGCTGCTTTGTAGGAATAAACAAACAAACAAATAAATAAATAAATCTCAGCTACTTTTTGTGATATAAGCTAGTTTTTAATGCTTACAATCTTTCTTATCTGTAATTTTGTATACAGTGACCCATGTGCTAGAAGGTAGGGTAGAAGCAGATGTTCAGATTTACGCTGTCAGCAGAAATCTCAATAGTTATGGTACCTTGGGCTTGCCTATGGACTCATTCATGGGTCATTCAACACCTGAGTTGTAGCAGTAGATGAAAAAAATGGATGCCTTTTCCAAACAAAGCTTTTTAAATTCAGACAGGCTTGGTGCAGTGACTACTTCACTGGGGAGCTTGTTCCAGTGTGCAACCACCCTCTTGGTGAAGAACCTCTTCCTGATGTCAAGCCTAAACTTCCCCTGCCTCAGCTTAACACCATTCCCAGTCCTATCACTCGTATTTACAGAGAATATGTCGCCTGCCTCTTCAGCAACCAACAAGCAACATTACCTTCTGTTCATGTAGTGAGTTACTGCTGAGTATCATGTACCCTATATATTCACATTTTCCCTAACTAACTGCACTCTAACTTTTGTATACAGACTAACCTTGAGATGTTATCATGTGTGATGCAAGGACCAGGCAAAACTTCACAGCTTCTTTAAATTTTTTTGCCTTTTTACCATGTAACATTTAGTAATAACAGTTTAATAATTCTTAACTCCTTGATATTTTTTTGCAGGAATATTAATTCTGATAGTCTCATTTGATGTTAATGTGTCTGTGTGTTGTGTTAAGAGTTGTATTAACCGTTATGGGCCCAGTTGGATTCAGGGTACTGAACTATTACAATCACAGATTTGCCAATAACACATTAACCATTAGGGGACTGGTTGGATTCAGAGCACTGAACTGTCATGGTCACGGATTCTCCAATAACGTATAACCACCCTTACTCTAGTCAATCAAGTGCGATTTATTACAGCAACAGGTACACAGGTTCTTTGGATTGCCAGTGATAGTGACTGCAAAAGCAAGCTATCATGCATGAAATGCACAGGTGTTACAGGTGTGCAGCCTAGAAAGTAACGCATTAAAAGGATCAAAGACTCTAGAAAGATTTATAACCAAGTGTTCAAATCTCACCCAAAGGCGTCCCAATGGGGGGGAAGAGAGGTTCAGCACATCGACTGGTCCAGAAATCAGGAGGTCCTAAGGATGTTGTATTCCCTCGGGATGGTATCTCCCCTGACAGTGGTATCTTCCCTAACATCCCCTCTCTCTTAGGCCAATTTATACTATTTTCTATCTTGTAGGTGGAGCTTGAGTGACTCTAGTCAAGCATATCTTAGTTATATATGGTGAAAAGTTCTCCCGTCTCCGTTTAAAGTAATAGGCTCTGAGAAATTCAGAGTGCATGCTCAGTGAGGAGTGGTTGCACCTTGGAGGAGGGTAGCTTCTGGGATGGAGGTGTGTTTTGGTATTATAATGATATTATAATGAGAAAAAGTACACTAGGATACAGCATTTGTCAAAACATGACAGATCCTTGGCTCAGGGTAGCATAAAGTGCAGCTCATCTGTCTTGGTGTGCACAAGAACAATAGAGTCCCCACCTGGTCACAGAGCTTAGCCGTGGTGTCTCCACTCCACTCTACATTCCATACTGTTCCTTAGAGCTAGCACACCAGGTTTTCCCAGTGCAACAGCAGCCAAAGTAATGTTGCTGAATCCCCAAGCCTAGGGAACACTCAGGTAATGCAGCTATGCCCTACCCTGAAAGCCTCTTCAATGCTGTACATTTTCTTTAAAACGTGAATGTTAGTTTTATTTTCCTAGTTACTTTAGGCAATTGCACCACACTGTGATAGAACTTTAGTTGAATTTCCACTGGTATTCAGAATTAATTACCAGACCCCTTACTTTGAAGCATTTTCCTTTCCATACTACTCTGTTATGTAGGACTTCTTCTCATAGCTCTTACCTGAACAAAACTTAATGAACTTTTATGGAGTAAATAGGGTAGATGTTGTTTTCACATTGGCCCCGCTTAGGCCAAAAGTGGCAGAAAGTAACCCAATGAGAGCTAGAATATATATTATATATATATTGTATATTAAATATATTAATATATATATCACACACACACACATATATATATATAAATATAATATATATTAAATATATATTATATATATATTATATATATATAAATGACTCCGGTTTCTGGTGTCAGCTCTCCAAGGAATGTGCTACCCTTCAGATGCTGTAGTCATTTGTAACTGCATTCAAGAGGAAGAAGATAAGTATAGACAAAGTGAAGCAATTTATCTAATAGAGGAGATTTATTAATTGAGGTAGTATTTTTTTTTTTTTCCACACAAAGAAAACTTGATTGCACTTAAAATTCCACTACAGGCAAAAGATGCAAAGTTATTAAACAAAAGGTTACCAATCAGTTCTTCAGATCTCCATGGGAAAACAAACAAACAAACAAACAAACAAAAAGCCTAAAGACCACAGCAAGTGATCTGCTTATTCAGGGACTGTCTGCTGACCTTCTTACCAGACTGGAAACTTGCAGATATTGATTACTGCTTTAAGAAAAATGCCTTAAAAATCCCTTTCTAATTTAAGCTTGTGTTGTCCTGATTTGCATGGAAGATATTTTGAATGCATAGTGCCTCACACCAGAATGTAACTTTTTATTGCATTATTCTGATAGAGCTTTTTAGCTTCTTAACAAAGTTATTTTAATCTGCATTTATAGTGTCAGGGTCTGTTCATTTTATTTCATAAAATAAGCAGGGATCTTAGCCACATAACCAGGATCTGTACCACATCATGGATCTTTATAAAGAGCTTTGAACTGATAACTTATTTGGGAGGGTTGTGTAAAACAGAGTATGAACTCTTTCCTCCAGTGATCCTTTTGCTTACATTAACTCATTCTCTGAATTAGTACAAGGAAACTTTTTAAAAATTATTTTATTTTTATTTTTAATTTTCTAATTTATTAAATAGGAACCCATCTTGAGGTCCCTATTTTAATGACTTCTAATAAGTGCATTTTAGATGTACTTAACAGGGCTGGACTAAAGGAAAATGAAGAGTTTTTTAAAAGTATATTCGGAAATGAGACAAATATTCTTATGTCCTTTGAAGAATGTTGACTAGTGTTTTCAAACAAGTCTTGTTGTATTTGCTGATGTAAATAAATTTTCAGAGTAAGGGAAAGATTATATCCTGCAGTTGCTTCAAGAAAAAAAAATCATCTTTCACAAATTGAAATGATTCTCAATAAATAAGTCTAAAAAAAACCCTGCAAACTGAAGAGGAATTAGACAAGAATTAGCAAAACTTAGGGAAGGCACTGAGATTGTATTAGCAAGCTTAAATATTTTGGGGATTTAAATATGTCTGGACTTTTTAAGAAATATATGATTCAGTCAAAATTCAAATTTCTTTCAAAAAAATTTGATTTGAGATATTCTGAACAAACTTAAAAATTGCACCTCAATTTCCATAGAGGCAAAGGTTTAGACAGTTAGCTCTGGAGTGAGAGAAGGTTCTTCTACAACAAATTGTAATGGGCTTTTATTTAGTTAAGAGTACATGTAAACCATTCTTAAAATTAAACTTTGTTTTTCTACGGAAAAGTTTTGTAGTAAACAGAAAAAGCTCAGGGCGCTAGTCTGTATTTGTTTATTCTGGTAGAGATAGAGGTATAATTTTAAAGAGGTTTAAACAAAACCAGCCAGAATTAAAGCAGCTGTGTGTTTCCGCTGTGTTTTCTGAGATGCGTTATAAATTAAGAGTGAAAGTTGATCATCTGTAGGATAATCTAGGTTTACAGGTAACATGTTCTTTAAAAGAATGCATTAATCACAGATCTATCATAACTGTAAAAGCATCAAGGTGCATTACTGTACTCCTCTGACAACTTGATAAGTCCATGTACAGCTTACAACTTTTAAAGAATTTAAAACTAATGAATTAGTAAGTGTGTTGGTGTATGGGAAGCCTGATAGGGCTATTTATGTATCTTCCTGAATAGAGATGATGGACTATTAAACTTTGATGACCACTACTCAGACAGGTACTTCTCAAAGAACTGGAAAGTCTAATCTTATGATAAACATTTTACAGTTTCTCTGTTCAGCACAGGATGTTGAAAAAATGAAATAAGTAACAGAATAACAAAAAAATAAATGTCCTTGAATACTATAACTTCAAAATCCAGATCCTAACAAATAGATCCAAAGTGTGATAAAAAAGAGTTTCAGAGTGACTGACAAACCCTTGCAGGCAATGAACAGGGCAGCACTAGGAAAGAGATATACTCTCTGATTGTGTGAATGGTGGGAAAAAGGCTGTATCTTCTGCCAAGAGGTAAGGCAGGTCATAGAAAGACAAGCAAAGTACTTTGTCAAGAATACCTAAAAATGGTGAGAAAACTGGAAAAGGAAAATGGAGACTGGCATTTATGAAAGGTATTTTAATTGCAAAAATCACTTGGGAAATTTGGGGTGGAGGAACATGGGTTGTTACAAATCCATTTTGTAAGCAACTGGTCTGGACAAACTTCCAATTTCCAGTGAAGGTGGAAGAGCATAACACTGAGGAACTCTTTGTTGCAACTTGGTTTAATTAAAATGAAAGCAGTTGTAGCTCACTGGAAGCCTCTGATTCCATGTATAAGATAGATTTTAATAACTTCCTTTAACTTTAACATTAATAACTTCCATAACTTTAATAACAGCCATTTTCATAAAATACTTTTAAATATAGGAACAAAGATAGCTATGAAAAAGCTAGATATCCTTAAGAACTATGACCTGAGCTAAAATATTTTTGGTTACAATAATTAATTCAAAACTCTTATTATTGAAATAAATGTTGTGCGTTTCATCAATAGAAAAAACATGTCATACCACTTTCATAAATCAAGTACTGTGTTTAGGTTTTCTTAAAGCTCTAGTTAAGTGACGACAGAGTTTGTGTGTTCTGCAGATGTATATGATCATAATATTTACTGGTGATATATGCTTGGCTTTGATTCTCTGCATTAACTTTATCAATACAAGATAACAAATGACTGAATGTAACTGAAAGCTCCGCTAGGAAGGCAGTGTTGGGTCTTTTGATTGACCTCATAAACAAATCAGCATTTTTTCCTGGTTGAAATATTCTTGAGGCTGCTAATCATTGCAAAAGAAATATACTTTCATTCTTTACTCATGCAATCCATAAATTAAGTCACAACTGATTCTCATACCACCAGTGGGTAGAAAAGCAGTTTCAGGAATGCATTTTCATTACCTGATTGCCACATCGTCCTGTGTGGCAATTTAGTATTCTCACCCTTACTAGTCTGAAAGTGCTTGTTAGTTCATACAGGTTAGATCTGCTTTCTGAAAGATATAGATTTTTTTTCTCATCTTTTTTCATAGTCTCAGGGGTATCTCTGCAGGAGACAGTGACCAAAGCAGGTACCTCCAGGGGCTGTGCTGAGTGTCTGGGTGACCACAACCTCCCCTCCATGCCTTCCATGCAGTCACTTGGGGTAAACCCCACAAAAGATTTTTTTTTTTTTCCCCACCTCTTGTGGCTTCTCTGACCTATTCTGAAAGTTTCTGGACACTGGCTGACCTCCCCCGCTACTCAAATATATAAAAGAATGGAGCAAAGAGTAGATATCCTTGAGGTTGCTCACACTGCAAATAGACCGATTCCTCTTGATAATCAATTAGGAAAAATTTTAACAAGACACAACAGGAAGGAGTTAAGCAAATTAGAAGTATTCCCAAGATTTTACTTCTATTCAACTATAATTAAAATCAAACAACAGTGCAAAAATAGTTTGGGAATATCATACAATGTAGCTCTGAAAAATCCCCAGAGGAAGTTATAAATGCTTCCAGCAAACAAAATAAAGAGAAACATTAGTCAGTTTCAAGCCTCATTTCCTCAATGATGGGAGGTAACAATGCCATAAATCACTAGCTACCTTAAATCATATGATCTTTTGTGCCATGGGCCTTTTGGTAATCTTTACATTTACCATCATGGGAATATTTGTTGAATAAATATTTACTAGACCAAACACACAATTTCAGTACAACAGGCATTTCTGTAAACAGCACTGAAAAATGACCTCAGCTTGGTGGGGACTTTCAGCTGATTATCATTTATTACTAGATTTATAGAATAATTCTTTAATAAATGATGTATGAGCAAATATGCCTCCTAATAAGAGAGCAGGATGTTAATTACAATGACTCAAAGCTCAGTTCAATACTTTGAACTGGAAATATACCTGATATTCATATAACCTGTGGAGTTTTGTTCTGGAACTGACAAAAAGAAGCATACTGAGCATGTGTCCCAGCCAACTGTTGTCTCACCTTGCACAGCACTGGGATACATTGGTCAGAAAATACGACAAGGACTTGACAAGAGATCAGAATGAACTTTGCAAGTCTTGTGGTCAAATTATTTTGTTCTGATGCTGATATGTTGCTTAATACTTTTCCAGTATTAGCATAAATATCTGCAATTCTTTATGCAAAGAAACGTTCCTTCTTAAATCTCAAGAAACTTGCCCAACTTAGTGAGCTTTTTCTCAGTTCTTCACTGAAGCAAAACCAGCCACAACAAAATTAGGTGTACGTGAATAAGGAGTTATAGACTGGAGTCATAGTAATAATTACTAGCAATTTTTATAGTTTTCTTTTATGTCAAATATTTCACATTTACATTCTATACACATTTGGCAATGCAAACATAAACAGAATAATTCCTAGGATGGAAAAACTGCTATTCTATGGAAAACAACTTTAATTGATATGTGAAAAACTGAGAGGTAGAGACTAGAATGAGGAAATACTTGACTCTTTGTGAGCCTGATGCTTAAAATGTGATGATTACCCATTATGCTTGCTGGTGATGGGATTTTTTCAGAGTTTGATTCCAGGGTTGGTACATTAGCTCTGATTGCTGCTGCTAGCTCTGGGGAATCAGAAGAGGCAGGTGACAAGCTCCTGTGCACCTCCACCCCCACATCCTGCAACAGTGCACAGCAGCAACCTGCTTCCCAAAGCATGAAGAGGATGTGCTGGTAGCAAAACTAGTGCATTTGTGACACCTGGGGGGACCACTTTGGGGATGAAGCCCTGCCACTCTGCCTCAGTCTAATAATTGTTGATTATTAAGCCAAACACTGAGTCTTTGGAAACTTTTAAAGACTCAGTGATACTAAGAAGGCCTATGATTAAAGGGATCAGTGAATAAAGTATGTTCATAAATATTGCAGGCAAATAAGTGAATAAACTCTTGATAGGTTAAGATGATAAGTTAAGATCAGACTTTTTACTTTCGTAATAATTTATTTATTTATTTATTTTTATTATTATTATTCCTTTATTATTATTATTTCTATAATAATATCCTGCACTGTATCTAAATCAGAAATTTGCTAAAACTCCAATGAAAAAAAAAAACAACCTGCAAGTGATTTTTATCCTTCCTTTTCCAATTAAACATGAGCAGCAAGTGTGTGATTTTTATATTTATGGATCCTGTTTAAAGTAGTAAGATGAAGAGACATAATAAAATCAAATAGAGCTGAAGTAAAGCATTAGTGAATATTCAAACAAAACAAAGTAACAAAGAAACAAACAGCAACAAAACTACAACAAAAACACGCACTTTGTACCACCAGCATTAATGATTAGACAGAAAGTGTATAGAGCCTATTGGAGATTAAAACAGAGACAGAGACAAAATACCAGATTGCCTGTGGCAAACTCTGGGAACAGGCTTGTTCACATGGAATGGGATTATAACATTAAGATATAATGACAGGCCATGTTATGTTGGTCCATTCATATGTGCCTCAGGTACGTTTTGAGGAAGGAGGCTACAGGCTATTAATTGAGTTATTTTGCAGTTGTTTAGACCTAGAACACCAAAAGCTGTTCTGTGATCATTCACAGAAAATCAATCAAGAAATTCCATTTTAGGAGGATGTAATATAATCAAGAATATAGTATGAATAACAAGTAGGAAACAGACAGGTTGCTTTCTTGTATTTGAAGAATTAGAGAGGACTTCTATAAAGTAGGAATTGATAAGTACAGTAAACCATGCACAAAACAAGTGAAGATATAAAAAGCTAATAGGTGAGACACCATTAACATTTTTGAGTCTTTCTACAAGCTGATGACAATCATCAATTAAAAGCCTTTAACTTGTTCTATCAAATCATCACTGAAATGTATTGTAATGCACTGTAATGTGCTATTGCCAATAAACATAAACTATTTTCTACCAAAGATTAAACTTTTTTTTTTTTTTTTTTTTTTTTTTTTTTACTGTATAATGAAACACAGAATAAGTTTAAGCATGTAAGGAATATTGTCAGATATTCTCATGTGCTTAAAGAATTTATCACATAAGGTAAGACAACTTTGAGCAACTTGTGTGGGGATCAGATAAATTGTCATATCAAGCATGACATTTCATGAAAACATCATGAAAACATTGGGAGGCTTGGGGTTAGGTGGGAGCAATGCAAACCTTATGCAGGTTTCTATATTCACACCAGACCTCTGTGTCCTTCAAATGTTTATTTATTTATTTATTTATTGCTTTATGTAAACCTACATTAATAATAGGATGGGGTCATAAAGAAGAATATTTTTCTGGTTTTGCGTATACACTATATAAGTACTCATTGCATATGTGCGTATATGTCTGTTCTGAAAGTAGTAGAACTAATTAAAAAAAAATAATTATTCATGAGAATAAAACAAACAATTAGAATTTTTCAAAGTAGCACCCGTCTGCATCTACACACTGCTGCCAACGAGTTTTCCAGTTTTCGTACGCCTCCAGGAACGCCTGGACCGGAATGCTGTTTAGCTCCCTCATCACAGCCTCTTGAAGTGCCTCTGCCGATGTGTGATGCTTCCCCTTGAGCGTCGATTTTATTCTCGGGAATAGAAAAAAGTCTCGCGGGGCTAAGTTGGGGCTGTAGAGGGGCTGAGGCAGTGTTGCCACCTTGTGCTGGGCAAGATACTCCACTATGCGGAATGCTGTGTGGCTCGGCGCATTGTCATGGTGCAGCCGCCAATTGTTGACAATGGCTGGGTGGACATGAGCAATGCGTTTTTGCAGTCTTGTGAAGACTTCCACGTAAAAAACTGCATTAACTGTTTGTCCAGGTGGTACAAACTCTTTGTGGATGACTCCATGTCGATCAAAAAAGCAAATGAGCATGGACTTTTGCTTGGATTTGCTCATTCATGCTTTCTTGGGGTGTGGGGAAGCAGGGGTGTGCCATTCTGTGCTCTGCCACTTACTCTCCGGGTCATACTCAAATACCCACGTCTCGTCACTGGTCACTACATTGTCCAAAAAGTCGGGCTCCTCATTCACATGATGAAGAAGATCCTGGCAGATCACTTTCTGGTTGGACTTTTGCTCCTCTGACAACACTTGTGGCACAAACTTCACGCACACTTTCCTCATGGCTAAATTTTCTTTCACCATCTCAAGAACTTGGGTTTGAGGAATCCTCAAGTTATCAGCAATCATTCTGATACTCATCCTGCGATCGCGGTTCAGTAAATTTGTCACTCGCGACACATTTTCATTGGTCTTGCTGGTCGAAGGGTGTCTGGAGCAGTCATCATCTTCCACTCTTTCCCTACCTTCTCGGAACAGCTTGTGCCATGCTGGTGCCACTCAAAAACACCCGATCTGCCAATGGCAGCATCACTGTAGGCCTCCTTAATCATGTCGTGAGTCTCTTTGCCCGTTTTACCAAGCTTTACACAAAATTTGATCGCGTATCGCTGCTCCAGTAAACGCTCCATGATTCTCCATGATGAGGCGTTTCAACAGGTGTTTACAGTACAAGTGACCTGCTCTCTTCAACGGCTGACAGCCGACTGCCAATTTTTCCCAGCATTCCCAATATGCCCCTCCACCGATCCTGCGCGTGCAGACTGCCTCTTGTCCTCCCGTTTGCCCAGGAAAAAGCCAGTCCTACTACTTTCAGAACAGACCATGTATATCTATAGGTACATGGCTATTGTAGTGGGTTTATGTGGCAAGGTTTTGGTAGCAGGGGGCCATAGGGGTGGCTTTCTGTGAGAAGGATCTAGAAGCTACCCCATGTTTGGTAAGGGCCCCACTGCTGACCAGAGCCGAGCCAATAAGCGATGTTGTTTTGTGCCTCTGTGAGAGCATATTTAAGACGGGAAAAAAACAAACAAACAAACAAACAAACAAAAAACACAAATGTTGTGCCACACAGTAGCTGGGAAAGTGAGAGGAGTGAGGAACAGCCTTGCAGGCACCAAGGTCAGTGAAGAAGGAGGGGGAGAGGCGCTCCAGGCGCCGGAGCAGAAGTCCCCTGCGGCCTGCGGTGAGGACCATGGTGAAGCAGGATGTCCCCCTGCAGCCCATGGAATACCACAATGGAGCAGGGTTCCTCACTGCAGCCTGTGGAGGAGACCATGGTGGAGCAGGTGGCCCTGCACCGACAGAGGCTGCAGCCTGTGGAAGACCCCTGCCGGAGCAGATTCCGGGCCGGACCTGTAGCCCATGGAGAGGAGACCACACAGAAGCAGGTGACCTGGCAGGAGCTGCTGCCCGTGGGGGAGCCAGGTTGGAGCAGTTTTCTCCTGAGGGATGGACCCCATGGTATGGACCCATATCTGGAGCAGCTCTGGAAGAGCTGCTGCCTGTGGGAAGCCCACGCCGGATCAGTTCATCAAGGACTGCATCCTGTGGGAGGGACCCCACAGCACAGGGGATGAGAGTGACAGAGAAGGAGTGGCAGAGAAGAAGCGCTGTAGACTGACCATAACCCCCATTCCCCCGTTCCCCTGTGCCACTCAGGGGGAGGAGGTGGAAGAGGGTGGATGGGGGGAAGGTGCTTTTGGTTTCTTTCCTTTGTTTCTCACTTCTCTCGCTTGTTAGTAATAAGCAGTAAATCTTACTGTGTCCCTATGCTGAGTCTGTTTTGCCCGTTACAATAATTACTGCGTGATCTTCTTGTCCTTATCTCAACCTTTGAGCCCTTTTCATCATATTTTCTCCCCATTCCTCTTTGAGGAGGGGGATTGAGAGAGCGGTTGGGGTGGAGCTCAGCTGCCCAATCGAGTGGAACCACCACAGCTATATAGAAATTTTAAAGGAAAATGGGATTCTAGTTCTCATGGTGTCTCAGAAACCCCGTTCCTGCCCAGAAGGAGGATTGAAACATTGGTGACCAGAGCTCTGAACCAAACAGCTTTCTGTGTGCCTCATGTAGCTGATGCCGAGTAATAAGAGTCAACAAAGAGAAAAAACTTCTCTTTGTTGGAAGTGGTTAGAAGTGTGGTTAGAAGTGGTTAGAAGGAAGTGCTTAGAAATCTCTTTAGAGAGTTCAGGTTAGTCTGCAGCCATACAAAGGACCATACAAAGCTACATATAATGTTTATGCTAGTTAATACTGAAAGTATGTTTTCTTGAACCACTTGCCACATTGCCCTGAGATAAATTAAAAAGTGAGCAATCTCAGTGATAGATATGCTGATTCCCGAACCAACTTTCTTATAGGCAGAATCATCTTTGTTTGTTTTTATTTATTTATTTATTTTAAAGAAATTCTGATCATTTGCCCATTGGCTGCTTTGTATCCCAAACATGACAGCAAATAAAGATTTTACAAAATTCTGTCCAATACATTCATTAAAGTCCATGAATTCAGACTCTTTACTAAATGAACAAATGGATATTTAGCTACATAGATATATATGTGTAGTGGGTTTACGTGGCAAGGTTTTGGTAGCAGGGAGCCATAGGGGTGGTTTCTGTGAGAAAGATCTAGAAGCTGCCCCATATTTGGGAAGGGCCCCATTGTTTTCCAGAGCTGAGCCAATAAGTGATGTTGTTTTGCGCCTCTGTGAGAGCATATTTAAGACAGGAAAAAAACGCTGCGCCACACAGCAGCCGGGAGAGTGAAGGGAGTGAGAAAACAGCCTTGCAGGTGCCAAGGTCAGTGAAGAAGGAGGGGGAGAAGTGCTCCAGGCGCCGGAGCAGAAGTCCCCTGCGGCCTGTGGTGAGGACCATGGTGAAGCAGGATGTCCCCCTGAAGCCCATGGAATACCACGGTGGAGCAGGGTTCCATGCTGCAGCCTGTGGAGGAGACCATGGTGGAGCAGGTGGCCCTGCACCGACGGAGGCTGCAGCCTGTGGAAGACCCCTGCCGGAGCAGATTCCGGGCCGGACCTGTAGCCCATGGAGAGGAGACCACACAGAAGCAGGTGACCTGGCAGGAGCTGCTGCCCGTGGGGGAGCCAGGTTGGAGCAGTTTTCTCCTGAGGGATGGACCCCATGGTATGGACCCATATCTGGAGCAGCTCTGGAAGAGCTGCTGCCTGTGGGAAGCCCACGCCGGATCAGTTCATCAAGGACTGCATCCTGTGGGAGGGACCCCACAGCACAGGGGATGAGAGTGACAGAGAAGGAGTGGCAGAGAAGAAGCGCTGTAGACTGACCATAACCCCCATTCCCCCGTTCCCCTGTGCCACTCAGGGGGAGGAGGTGGAAGAGGGTGGATGGGGGGGAAGGTGCTTTTGGTTTCTTTCCTTTGTTTCTCACTTCTCTCGCTTGTTAGTAATAAGCAGTAAATCTTACTGTGTCCCTATGCTGAGTCTGTTTTGCCCGTTACAATAATTACTGCACGATCTTCTTGTCCTTATCTCAACCTTTGAGCCCTTTTCATCATATTTTCTCCCCATTCCTCTTTGAGGAGGGGGATTGAGAGAGCGGTTGGGGTGGAGCTCAGCTGCCCAATCGAGTGGAACCACCACAGCTATATAGAAATTTTAAAGGAAAATGGGATTCTAGTTCTCATGGTGTCTCAGAAACCCCGTTCCTGCCCAGAAGGAGGATTGAAACATTGGTGACCAGAGCTCTGAACCAAACAGCTTTCTGTGTGCCTCATGTAGCTGATGCCGAGTAATAAGAGTCAACAAAGAGAAAAAACTTCTCTTTGTTGGAAGTGGTTAGAAGTGTGGTTAGAAGTGGTTAGAAGGAAGTGCTTAGAAATCTCTTTAGAGAGTTCAGGTTAGTCTGCAGCCATACAAAGGACCATACAAAGCTACATATAATGTTTATGCTAGTTAATACTGAAAGTATGTTTTCTTGAACCACTTGCCACATTGCCCTGAGATAAATTAAAAAGTGAGCAATCTCAGTGATAGATATGCTGATTCCCGAACCAACTTTCTTATAGGCAGAATCATCTTTGTTTGTTTTTATTTATTTATTTATTTTAAAGAAATTCTGATCATTTGCCCATTGGCTGCTTTGTATCCCAAACATGACAGCAAATAAAGATTTTACAAAATTCTGTCCAATACATTCATTAAAGTCCATGAATTCAGACTCTTTACTAAATGAACAAATGGATATTTAGCTACATAGATATATATGTGTAGTGGGTTTACGTGGCAAGGTTTTGGTAGCAGGGAGCCATAGGGGTGGTTTCTGTGAGAAAGATCTAGAAGCTGCCCCATATTTGGGAAGGGCCCCATTGTTTTCCAGAGCTGAGCCAATAAGTGATGTTGTTTTGCGCCTCTGTGAGAGCATATTTAAGACAGGAAAAAAACGCTGCGCCACACAGCAGCCGGGAGAGTGAAGGGAGTGAGAAAACAGCCTTGCAGGTGCCAAGGTCAGTGAAGAAGGAGGGGGAGAAGTGCTCCAGGCGCCGGAGCAGAAGTCCCCTGCGGCCTGTGGTGAGGACCATGGTGAAGCAGGATGTCCCCCTGAAGCCCATGGAATACCACGGTGGAGCAGGGTTCCATGCTGCAGCCTGTGGAGGAGACCATGGTGGAGCAGGTGGCCCTGCACCGACGGAGGCTGCAGCCTGTGGAAGACCCCTGCCGGAGCAGATTCCGGGCCGGACCTGTAGCCCATGGAGAGGAGACCACACAGAAGCAGGTGACCTGGCAGGAGCTGCTGCCCGTGGGGGAGCCAGGTTGGAGCAGTTTTCTCCTGAGGGATGGACCCCATGGTATGGACCCATATCTGGAGCAGCTCTGGAAGAGCTGCTGCCTGTGGGAAGCCCACGCCGGATCAGTTCATCAAGGACTGCATCCTGTGGGAGGGACCCCACAGCACAGGGGATGAGAGTGACAGAGAAGGAGTGGCAGAGAAGAAGCGCTGTAGACTGACCATAACCCCCATTCCCCCGTTCCCCTGTGCCACTCAGGGGGAGGAGGTGGAAGAGGGTGGATGGGGGGGGAAGGTGCTTTTGGTTTCTTTCCTTTGTTTCTCACTTCTCTCGCTTGTTAGTAATAAGCAGTAAATCTTACTGTGTCCCTATGCTGAGTCTGTTTTGCCCGTTACAATAATTACTGCGCGATCTTCTTGTCCTTATCTCAACCTTTGAGCCCTTTTCATCATATTTTCTCCCCATTCCTCTTTGAGGAGGGGGATTGAGAGAGCGGTTGGGGTGGAGCTCAGCTGCCCAATCGAGTGGAACCACCACAGCTATATAGAAATTTTAAAGGAAAATGGGATTCTAGTTCTCATGGTGTCTCAGAAACCCCGTTCCTGCCCAGAAGGAGGATTGAAACATTGGTGACCAGAGCTCTGAACCAAACAGCTTTCTGTGTGCCTCATGTAGCTGATGCCGAGTAATAAGAGTCAACAAAGAGAAAAAACTTCTCTTTGTTGGAAGTGGTTAGAAGTGTGGTTAGAAGTGGTTAGAAGGAAGTGCTTAGAAATCTCTTTAGAGAGTTCAGGTTAGTCTGCAGCCATACAAAGGACCATACAAAGCTACATATAATGTTTATGCTAGTTAATACTGAAAGTATGTTTTCTTGAACCACTTGCCACATTGCCCTGAGATAAATTAAAAAGTGAGCAATCTCAGTGATAGATATGCTGATTCCCGAACCAACTTTCTTATAGGCAGAATCATCTTTGTTTGTTTTTATTTATTTATTTATTTTAAAGAAATTCTGATCATTTGCCCATTGGCTGCTTTGTATCCCAAACATGACAGCAAATAAAGATTTTACAAAATTCTGTCCAATACATTCATTAAAGTCCATGAATTCAGACTCTTTACTAAATGAACAAATGGATATTTAGCTACATAGATATATATGTGTAGTGGGTTTACGTGGCAAGGTTTTGGTAGCAGGGAGCCATAGGGGTGGTTTCTGTGAGAAAGATCTAGAAGCTGCCCCATATTTGGGAAGGGCCCCATTGTTTTCCAGAGCTGAGCCAATAAGTGATGTTGTTTTGCGCCTCTGTGAGAGCATATTTAAGACAGGAAAAAAACGCTGCGCCACACAGCAGCCGGGAGAGTGAAGGGAGTGAGAAAACAGCCTTGCAGGTGCCAAGGTCAGTGAAGAAGGAGGGGGAGAAGTGCTCCAGGCGCCGGAGCAGAAGTCCCCTGCGGCCTGTGGTGAGGACCATGGTGAAGCAGGATGTCCCCCTGAAGCCCATGGAATACCACGGTGGAGCAGGGTTCCATGCTGCAGCCTGTGGAGGAGACCATGGTGGAGCAGGTGGCCCTGCACCGACGGAGGCTGCAGCCTGTGGAAGACCCCTGCCGGAGCAGATTCCGGGCCGGACCTGTAGCCCATGGAGAGGAGACCACACAGAAGCAGGTGACCTGGCAGGAGCTGCTGCCCGTGGGGGAGCCAGGTTGGAGCAGTTTTCTCCTGAGGGATGGACCCCATGGTATGGACCCATATCTGGAGCAGCTCTGGAAGAGCTGCTGCCTGTGGGAAGCCCACGCCGGATCAGTTCATCAAGGACTGCATCCTGTGGGAGGGACCCCACAGCACAGGGGATGAGAGTGACAGAGAAGGAGTGGCAGAGAAGAAGCGCTGTAGACTGACCATAACCCCCATTCCCCCGTTCCCCTGTGCCACTCAGGGGGAGGAGGTGGAAGAGGGTGGATGGGGGGGAAGGTGCTTTTGGTTTCTTTCCTTTGTTTCTCACTTCTCTCGCTTGTTAGTAATAAGCAGTAAATCTTACTGTGTCCCTATGCTGAGTCTGTTTTGCCCGTTACAATAATTACTGCGCGATCTTCTTGTCCTTATCTCAACCTTTGAGCCCTTTTCATCATATTTTCTCCCCATTCCTCTTTGAGGAGGGGGATTGAGAGAGCGGTTGGGGTGGAGCTCAGCTGCCCAATCGAGTGGAACCACCACAGCTATATAGAAATTTTAAAGGAAAATGGGATTCTAGTTCTCATGGTGTCTCAGAAACCCCGTTCCTGCCCAGAAGGAGGATTGAAACATTGGTGACCAGAGCTCTGAACCAAACAGCTTTCTGTGTGCCTCATGTAGCTGATGCCGAGTAATAAGAGTCAACAAAGAGAAAAAACTTCTCTTTGTTGGAAGTGGTTAGAAGTGTGGTTAGAAGTGGTTAGAAGGAAGTGCTTAGAAATCTCTTTAGAGAGTTCAGGTTAGTCTGCAGCCATACAAAGGACCATACAAAGCTACATATAATGTTTATGCTAGTTAATACTGAAAGTATGTTTTCTTGAACCACTTGCCACATTGCCCTGAGATAAATTAAAAAGTGAGCAATCTCAGTGATAGATATGCTGATTCCCGAACCAACTTTCTTATAGGCAGAATCATCTTTGTTTGTTTTTATTTATTTATTTATTTTAAAGAAATTCTGATCATTTGCCCATTGGCTGCTTTGTATCCCAAACATGACAGCAAATAAAGATTTTACAAAATTCTGTCCAATACATTCATTAAAGTCCATGAATTCAGACTCTTTACTAAATGAACAAATGGATATTTAGCTACATAGATATATATGTGTAGTGGGTTTACGTGGCAAGGTTTTGGTAGCAGGGAGCCATAGGGGTGGTTTCTGTGAGAAAGATCTAGAAGCTGCCCCATATTTGGGAAGGGCCCCATTGTTTTCCAGAGCTGAGCCAATAAGTGATGTTGTTTTGCGCCTCTGTGAGAGCATATTTAAGACAGGAAAAAAACGCTGCGCCACACAGCAGCCGGGAGAGTGAAGGGAGTGAGAAAACAGCCTTGCAGGTGCCAAGGTCAGTGAAGAAGGAGGGGGAGAAGTGCTCCAGGCGCCGGAGCAGAAGTCCCCTGCGGCCTGTGGTGAGGACCATGGTGAAGCAGGATGTCCCCCTGAAGCCCATGGAATACCACGGTGGAGCAGGGTTCCATGCTGCAGCCTGTGGAGGAGACCATGGTGGAGCAGGTGGCCCTGCACCGACGGAGGCTGCAGCCTGTGGAAGACCCCTGCCGGAGCAGATTCCGGGCCGGACCTGTAGCCCATGGAGAGGAGACCACACAGAAGCAGGTGACCTGGCAGGAGCTGCTGCCCGTGGGGGAGCCAGGTTGGAGCAGTTTTCTCCTGAGGGATGGACCCCATGGTATGGACCCATATCTGGAGCAGCTCTGGAAGAGCTGCTGCCTGTGGGAAGCCCACGCCGGATCAGTTCATCAAGGACTGCATCCTGTGGGAGGGACCCCACAGCACAGGGGATGAGAGTGACAGAGAAGGAGTGGCAGAGAAGAAGCGCTGTAGACTGACCATAACCCCCATTCCCCCGTTCCCCTGTGCCACTCAGGGGGAGGAGGTGGAAGAGGGTGGATGGGGGGGGAAGGTGCTTTTGGTTTCTTTCCTTTGTTTCTCACTTCTCTCGCTTGTTAGTAATAAGCAGTAAATCTTACTGTGTCCCTATGCTGAGTCTGTTTTGCCCGTTACAATAATTACTGCGCGATCTTCTTGTCCTTATCTCAACCTTTGAGCCCTTTTCATCATATTTTCTCCCCATTCCTCTTTGAGGAGGGGGATTGAGAGAGCGGTTGGGGTGGAGCTCAGCTGCCCAATCGAGTGGAACCACCACAGCTATATAGAAATTTTAAAGGAAAATGGGATTCTAGTTCTCATGGTGTCTCAGAAACCCCGTTCCTGCCCAGAAGGAGGATTGAAACATTGGTGACCAGAGCTCTGAACCAAACAGCTTTCTGTGTGCCTCATGTAGCTGATGCCGAGTAATAAGAGTCAACAAAGAGAAAAAACTTCTCTTTGTTGGAAGTGGTTAGAAGTGTGGTTAGAAGTGGTTAGAAGGAAGTGCTTAGAAATCTCTTTAGAGAGTTCAGGTTAGTCTGCAGCCATACAAAGGACCATACAAAGCTACATATAATGTTTATGCTAGTTAATACTGAAAGTATGTTTTCTTGAACCACTTGCCACATTGCCCTGAGATAAATTAAAAAGTGAGCAATCTCAGTGATAGATATGCTGATTCCCGAACCAACTTTCTTATAGGCAGAATCATCTTTGTTTGTTTTTATTTATTTATTTATTTTAAAGAAATTCTGATCATTTGCCCATTGGCTGCTTTGTATCCCAAACATGACAGCAAATAAAGATTTTACAAAATTCTGTCCAATACATTCATTAAAGTCCATGAATTCAGACTCTTTACTAAATGAACAAATGGATATTTAGCTACATAGATATATATGTGTAGTGGGTTTACGTGGCAAGGTTTTGGTAGCAGGGAGCCATAGGGGTGGTTTCTGTGAGAAAGATCTAGAAGCTGCCCCATATTTGGGAAGGGCCCCATTGTTTTCCAGAGCTGAGCCAATAAGTGATGTTGTTTTGCGCCTCTGTGAGAGCATATTTAAGACAGGAAAAAAACGCTGCGCCACACAGCAGCCGGGAGAGTGAAGGGAGTGAGAAAACAGCCTTGCAGGTGCCAAGGTCAGTGAAGAAGGAGGGGGAGAAGTGCTCCAGGCGCCGGAGCAGAAGTCCCCTGCGGCCTGTGGTGAGGACCATGGTGAAGCAGGATGTCCCCCTGAAGCCCATGGAATACCACGGTGGAGCAGGGTTCCATGCTGCAGCCTGTGGAGGAGACCATGGTGGAGCAGGTGGCCCTGCACCGACGGAGGCTGCAGCCTGTGGAAGACCCCTGCCGGAGCAGATTCCGGGCCGGACCTGTAGCCCATGGAGAGGAGACCACACAGAAGCAGGTGACCTGGCAGGAGCTGCTGCCCGTGGGGGAGCCAGGTTGGAGCAGTTTTCTCCTGAGGGATGGACCCCATGGTATGGACCCATATCTGGAGCAGCTCTGGAAGAGCTGCTGCCTGTGGGAAGCCCACGCCGGATCAGTTCATCAAGGACTGCATCCTGTGGGAGGGACCCCACAGCACAGGGGATGAGAGTGACAGAGAAGGAGTGGCAGAGAAGAAGCGCTGTAGACTGACCATAACCCCCATTCCCCCGTTCCCCTGTGCCACTCAGGGGGAGGAGGTGGAAGAGGGTGGATGGGGGGGAAGGTGCTTTTGGTTTCTTTCCTTTGTTTCTCACTTCTCTCGCTTGTTAGTAATAAGCAGTAAATCTTACTGTGTCCCTATGCTGAGTCTGTTTTGCCCGTTACAATAATTACTGCGCGATCTTCTTGTCCTTATCTCAACCTTTGAGCCCTTTTCATCATATTTTCTCCCCATTCCTCTTTGAGGAGGGGGATTGAGAGAGCGGTTGGGGTGGAGCTCAGCTGCCCAATCGAGTGGAACCACCACAGCTATATAGAAATTTTAAAGGAAAATGGGATTCTAGTTCTCATGGTGTCTCAGAAACCCCGTTCCTGCCCAGAAGGAGGATTGAAACATTGGTGACCAGAGCTCTGAACCAAACAGCTTTCTGTGTGCCTCATGTAGCTGATGCCGAGTAATAAGAGTCAACAAAGAGAAAAAACTTCTCTTTGTTGGAAGTGGTTAGAAGTGTGGTTAGAAGTGGTTAGAAGGAAGTGCTTAGAAATCTCTTTAGAGAGTTCAGGTTAGTCTGCAGCCATACAAAGGACCATACAAAGCTACATATAATGTTTATGCTAGTTAATACTGAAAGTATGTTTTCTTGAACCACTTGCCACATTGCCCTGAGATAAATTAAAAAGTGAGCAATCTCAGTGATAGATATGCTGATTCCCGAACCAACTTTCTTATAGGCAGAATCATCTTTGTTTGTTTTTATTTATTTATTTATTTTAAAGAAATTCTGATCATTTGCCCATTGGCTGCTTTGTATCCCAAACATGACAGCAAATAAAGATTTTACAAAATTCTGTCCAATACATTCATTAAAGTCCATGAATTCAGACTCTTTACTAAATGAACAAATGGATATTTAGCTACATAGATATATATGTGTAGTGGGTTTACGTGGCAAGGTTTTGGTAGCAGGGAGCCATAGGGGTGGTTTCTGTGAGAAAGATCTAGAAGCTGCCCCATATTTGGGAAGGGCCCCATTGTTTTCCAGAGCTGAGCCAATAAGTGATGTTGTTTTGCGCCTCTGTGAGAGCATATTTAAGACAGGAAAAAAACGCTGCGCCACACAGCAGCCGGGAGAGTGAAGGGAGTGAGAAAACAGCCTTGCAGGTGCCAAGGTCAGTGAAGAAGGAGGGGGAGAAGTGCTCCAGGCGCCGGAGCAGAAGTCCCCTGCGGCCTGTGGTGAGGACCATGGTGAAGCAGGATGTCCCCCTGAAGCCCATGGAATACCACGGTGGAGCAGGGTTCCATGCTGCAGCCTGTGGAGGAGACCATGGTGGAGCAGGTGGCCCTGCACCGACGGAGGCTGCAGCCTGTGGAAGACCCCTGCCGGAGCAGATTCCGGGCCGGACCTGTAGCCCATGGAGAGGAGACCACACAGAAGCAGGTGACCTGGCAGGAGCTGCTGCCCGTGGGGGAGCCAGGTTGGAGCAGTTTTCTCCTGAGGGATGGACCCCATGGTATGGACCCATATCTGGAGCAGCTCTGGAAGAGCTGCTGCCTGTGGGAAGCCCACGCCGGATCAGTTCATCAAGGACTGCATCCTGTGGGAGGGACCCCACAGCACAGGGGATGAGAGTGACAGAGAAGGAGTGGCAGAGAAGAAGCGCTGTAGACTGACCATAACCCCCATTCCCCCGTTCCCCTGTGCCACTCAGGGGGAGGAGGTGGAAGAGGGTGGATGGGGGGGGAAGGTGCTTTTGGTTTCTTTCCTTTGTTTCTCACTTCTCTCGCTTGTTAGTAATAAGCAGTAAATCTTACTGTGTCCCTATGCTGAGTCTGTTTTGCCCGTTACAATAATTACTGCGCGATCTTCTTGTCCTTATCTCAACCTTTGAGCCCTTTTCATCATATTTTCTCCCCATTCCTCTTTGAGGAGGGGGATTGAGAGAGCGGTTGGGGTGGAGCTCAGCTGCCCAATCGAGTGGAACCACCACAGCTATATAGAAATTTTAAAGGAAAATGGGATTCTAGTTCTCATGGTGTCTCAGAAACCCCGTTCCTGCCCAGAAGGAGGATTGAAACATTGGTGACCAGAGCTCTGAACCAAACAGCTTTCTGTGTGCCTCATGTAGCTGATGCCGAGTAATAAGAGTCAACAAAGAGAAAAAACTTCTCTTTGTTGGAAGTGGTTAGAAGTGTGGTTAGAAGTGGTTAGAAGGAAGTGCTTAGAAATCTCTTTAGAGAGTTCAGGTTAGTCTGCAGCCATACAAAGGACCATACAAAGCTACATATAATGTTTATGCTAGTTAATACTGAAAGTATGTTTTCTTGAACCACTTGCCACATTGCCCTGAGATAAATTAAAAAGTGAGCAATCTCAGTGATAGATATGCTGATTCCCGAACCAACTTTCTTATAGGCAGAATCATCTTTGTTTGTTTTTATTTATTTATTTATTTTAAAGAAATTCTGATCATTTGCCCATTGGCTGCTTTGTATCCCAAACATGACAGCAAATAAAGATTTTACAAAATTCTGTCCAATACATTCATTAAAGTCCATGAATTCAGACTCTTTACTAAATGAACAAATGGATATTTAGCTACATAGATATATATGTGTAGTGGGTGTTATAAGTTGCCCCCTTAATTAATTTTCAGAGAGCATTGCATTAATAATAGAAAGGAATTTATTGAGTAAGCAACAGCAAGCAAAACAGCGCTGGGCGGCCGGGGAGTCTCGGCTCCACCAACGGCGCGCACCTCACCCCCGCCAGGGTCCCTTTTTATATCTTGGTAATTCTGGGATTACGCAGCACATCCTGGTATATTCTGCGACTGCGCGCACTGTTGCTAGGGGGTCGTCTCTGTCCCTCTGGTGGTCGTGAAGATGAAGGCCGTAGTCTTCCTCCGCGTTGTGGTTCAACTTCTTTTTTTTTTTTTATTTGGTCATGTTGGCCCAGCGTGAGACAGGAATGCAGGATGTTGATACACTAGTTTAGCAACTTATCAGGAGATGGTTACATGAACTTTGCAGCAGTGTCTTTGAACAAAAGAGGCAACTGAGATGCAGAAGGAGAGAAGGGGAGGGGGTTCTCTTTTTTGTTACATTAAGCAAAAGAATTTTCATAGTGTCTAGCCAAGTATTATACATCTTTCTTCAGCAGGGAGCTTTTGCAACTCCTGCTCCTCAAACGGAACTCCTTGTTTTATAATACAAAAGACAATGAACAAACATTTATTGTGTATTACAGTGGGTTTACGTGGCAAGGTTTTGGTAGCAGGGAGCCATAGGGGTGGTTTCTGTGAGAAAGATCTAGAAGCTGCCCCATATTTGGGAAGGGCCCCATTGTTTTCCAGAGCTGAGCCAATAAGTGATGTTGTTTTGCGCCTCTGTGAGAGCATATTTAAGACAGGAAAAAAACGCTGCGCCACACAGCAGCCGGGAGAGTGAAGGGAGTGAGAAAACAGCCTTGCAGGTGCCAAGGTCAGTGAAGAAGGAGGGGGAGAAGTGCTCCAGGCGCCGGAGCAGAAGTCCCCTGCGGCCTGTGGTGAGGACCATGGTGAAGCAGGATGTCCCCCTGAAGCCCATGGAATACCACGGTGGAGCAGGGTTCCATGCTGCAGCCTGTGGAGGAGACCATGGTGGAGCAGGTGGCCCTGCACCGACGGAGGCTGCAGCCTGTGGAAGACCCCTGCCGGAGCAGATTCCGGGCCGGACCTGTAGCCCATGGAGAGGAGACCACACAGAAGCAGGTGACCTGGCAGGAGCTGCTGCCCGTGGGGGAGCCAGGTTGGAGCAGTTTTCTCCTGAGGGATGGACCCCATGGTATGGACCCATATCTGGAGCAGCTCTGGAAGAGCTGCTGCCTGTGGGAAGCCCACGCCGGATCAGTTCATCAAGGACTGCATCCTGTGGGAGGGACCCCACAGCACAGGGGATGAGAGTGACAGAGAAGGAGTGGCAGAGAAGAAGCGCTGTAGACTGACCATAACCCCCATTCCCCCGTTCCCCTGTGCCACTCAGGGGGAGGAGGTGGAAGAGGGTGGATGGGGGGGAAGGTGCTTTTGGTTTCTTTCCTTTGTTTCTCACTTCTCTCGCTTGTTAGTAATAAGCAGTAAATCTTACTGTGTCCCTATGCTGAGTCTGTTTTGCCCGTTACAATAATTACTGCGCGATCTTCTTGTCCTTATCTCAACCTTTGAGCCCTTTTCATCATATTTTCTCCCCATTCCTCTTTGAGGAGGGGGATTGAGAGAGCGGTTGGGGTGGAGCTCAGCTGCCCAATCGAGTGGAACCACCACAGCTATATAGAAATTTTAAAGGAAAATGGGATTCTAGTTCTCATGGTGTCTCAGAAACCCCGTTCCTGCCCAGAAGGAGGATTGAAACATTGGTGACCAGAGCTCTGAACCAAACAGCTTTCTGTGTGCCTCATGTAGCTGATGCCGAGTAATAAGAGTCAACAAAGAGAAAAAACTTCTCTTTGTTGGAAGTGGTTAGAAGTGTGGTTAGAAGTGGTTAGAAGGAAGTGCTTAGAAATCTCTTTAGAGAGTTCAGGTTAGTCTGCAGCCATACAAAGGACCATACAAAGCTACATATAATGTTTATGCTAGTTAATACTGAAAGTATGTTTTCTTGAACCACTTGCCACATTGCCCTGAGATAAATTAAAAAGTGAGCAATCTCAGTGATAGATATGCTGATTCCCGAACCAACTTTCTTATAGGCAGAATCATCTTTGTTTGTTTTTATTTATTTATTTATTTTAAAGAAATTCTGATCATTTGCCCATTGGCTGCTTTGTATCCCAAACATGACAGCAAATAAAGATTTTACAAAATTCTGTCCAATACATTCATTAAAGTCCATGAATTCAGACTCTTTACTAAATGAACAAATGGATATTTAGCTACATAGATATATATGTGTAGTGGGTTTACGTGGCAAGGTTTTGGTAGCAGGGAGCCATAGGGGTGGTTTCTGTGAGAAAGATCTAGAAGCTGCCCCATATTTGGGAAGGGCCCCATTGTTTTCCAGAGCTGAGCCAATAAGTGATGTTGTTTTGCGCCTCTGTGAGAGCATATTTAAGACAGGAAAAAAACGCTGCGCCACACAGCAGCCGGGAGAGTGAAGGGAGTGAGAAAACAGCCTTGCAGGTGCCAAGGTCAGTGAAGAAGGAGGGGGAGAAGTGCTCCAGGCGCCGGAGCAGAAGTCCCCTGCGGCCTGTGGTGAGGACCATGGTGAAGCAGGATGTCCCCCTGAAGCCCATGGAATACCACGGTGGAGCAGGGTTCCATGCTGCAGCCTGTGGAGGAGACCATGGTGGAGCAGGTGGCCCTGCACCGACGGAGGCTGCAGCCTGTGGAAGACCCCTGCCGGAGCAGATTCCGGGCCGGACCTGTAGCCCATGGAGAGGAGACCACACAGAAGCAGGTGACCTGGCAGGAGCTGCTGCCCGTGGGGGAGCCAGGTTGGAGCAGTTTTCTCCTGAGGGATGGACCCCATGGTATGGACCCATATCTGGAGCAGCTCTGGAAGAGCTGCTGCCTGTGGGAAGCCCACGCCGGATCAGTTCATCAAGGACTGCATCCTGTGGGAGGGACCCCACAGCACAGGGGATGAGAGTGACAGAGAAGGAGTGGCAGAGAAGAAGCGCTGTAGACTGACCATAACCCCCATTCCCCCGTTCCCCTGTGCCACTCAGGGGGAGGAGGTGGAAGAGGGTGGATGGGGGGGAAGGTGCTTTTGGTTTCTTTCCTTTGTTTCTCACTTCTCTCGCTTGTTAGTAATAAGCAGTAAATCTTACTGTGTCCCTATGCTGAGTCTGTTTTGCCCGTTACAATAATTACTGCGTGATCTTCTTGTCCTTATCTCAACCTTTGAGCCCTTTTCATCATATTTTCTCCCCATTCCTCTTTGAGGAGGGGGATTGAGAGAGCGGTTGGGGTGGAGCTCAGCTGCCCAATCGAGTGGAACCACCACAGCTATATAGAAATTTTAAAGGAAAATGGGATTCTAGTTCTCATGGTGTCTCAGAAACCCCGTTCCTGCCCAGAAGGAGGATTGAAACATTGGTGACCAGAGCTCTGAACCAAACAGCTTTCTGTGTGCCTCATGTAGCTGATGCCGAGTAATAAGAGTCAACAAAGAGAAAAAACTTCTCTTTGTTGGAAGTGGTTAGAAGTGTGGTTAGAAGTGGTTAGAAGGAAGTGCTTAGAAATCTCTTTAGAGAGTTCAGGTTAGTTTGCAGCCATACAAAGGACCATACAAAGCTACATATAATGTTTATGCTAGTTAATACTGAAAGTATGTTTTCTTGAACCACTTGCCACATTGCCCTGAGATAAATTAAAAAGTGAGCAATCTCAGTGATAGATATGCTGATTCCCGAACCAACTTTCTTATAGGCAGAATCATCTTTGTTTGTTTTTATTTATTTATTTATTTTAAAGAAATTCTGATCATTTGCCCATTGGCTGCTTTGTATCCCAAACATGACAGCAAATAAAGATTTTACAAAATTCTGTCCAATACATTCATTAAAGTCCATGAATTCAGACTCTTTACTAAATGTACAAATGGATATTTAGCTACATAGATATATATGTGTAGTGGGTTTACGTGGCAAGGTTTTGGTAGCAGGGAGCCATAGGGGTGGTTTCTGTGAGAAAGATCTAGAAGCTGCCCCATATTTGGGAAGGGCCCCATTGTTTTCCAGAGCTGAGCCAATAAGTGATGTTGTTTTGCACCTCTGTGAGAGCATATTTAAGACAGGAAAAAAACGCTGCGCCACACAGCAGCCGGGAGAGTGAAGGGAGTGAGAAAACAGCCTTGCAGGTGTCAAGGTCAGTGAAGAAGGAGGGGGAGAAGTGCTCCAGGCACCAGAGCAGAAGTCCCCTGCGGCCTGTGGTGAGGACCATGGTGAAGCAGGATGTCCCCCTGAAGCCCATGGAATACCACGGTGGAGCAGGGTTCCATGCTGCAGCCTGTGGAGGAGACCATGGTGGAGCAGGTGGCCCTGCACCGACGGAGGCTGCAGCCTGTGGAAGACCCCTGCCGGAGCAGATTCCGGGCCGGACCTGTAGCCCATGGAGAGGAGACCACACAGAAGCAGGTGACCTGGCAGGAGCTGCTGCCCGTGGGGGAGCCAGGTTGGAGCAGTTTTCTCCTGAGGGATGGACCCCATGGTATGGACCCATATCTGGAGCAGCTCTGGAAGAGCTGCTGCCTGTGGGAAGCCCACGTCGGATCAGTTCATCAAGGACTGCATCCCGTGGGTGGGACCCCACAGCACAGGGGATGAGAGTGACAGAGAAGGAGCGGCAGAAAAGAAGTGCTGTAGACTGACCATTACCCCCATTCCCCCGTTCCCCTGCGCCGCTCGGGGGGAGGAGGTGGAAGAGGGTGGATGGGGGGGAAGGTGCTTTTGTTTTTTTTTTTTTTTCCTTTGTTTTCTCACTTCTCTCGCTTGTTAGTAATAGGCAATAAATCTTACTATCTCCTTATGCTGAGTCTGTTTTGCCCGTTACAATAATTACTGCGTGATTTTCTCGTCCTTATCTCAACCCTTGAGCCCTTTTCATCATATTTTCTCCCCATTCCTCTTTGAGGAGGGGGATTGAGAGAGCGGCTGTGGTGGAGCTCGGCTGCCCACTTGAGCGGAACCACGACAATATGTCAAAATTTGCTTTACTATTTTTCAGCATTTTATTAAATTCAAGTAAACCACAGAGATCCAGGCTGAGTTTAAGTGGTCTCATTATGTTATTTATCTCCATTCAAAATCCTACAGATATTATTTGTGCGTTTAGGTCTAAAAAGCATGATCGTAAAGCTATGTAAGTCCAGTCCACTACTTAGCATTTGTACCTCAGAACATAACCTTGTAATTTATAGCAACAGTTAATCATGGAAGAGCATGGAAAAGCAGGAAAGCAATCATGTTACATACATAAAGCAACTACAGTTTTCAAGCAAAGTAAGATCGTCCAGGTCCAGTAATCCCATTTGACAGAATCAGAATTTTTGACAGAATTTTATTTTATTTTATTTTATTTTATTTTATTTTATTTTATTTTATTTTATTTTATTTTAATTTTATTTTATTTTATTTTATTTTATTTTATTTTATTTTATTTTATTTTATTTTATTTTATTTTATTTTATTTTATTTTTTTGCCAGAAGTTTCTCTCTATTGACCCTGATTTCTATGAACTTAGTAGCAGATTTTCATTTTCCTGTTTTGTCCTTCTGCTAAGAATTTCCAGTTTAAGAAAATCATTTCTGCATATTTTACCTTTTCTCGAGTTCAGAGGCTTTGTTTTCCTTCCATACAAATGAGAATCACAGAATCACAGAATTTCTAGGTTGGAAGAGACCTCAAGATCGTCGAGTCCAACCTCTGACCTAACACTAACAAGTCCTCCACTAAACCATATCACTAAGCTACTTTTTCTAAAGAAGATACTTTATTTTCTTTACCCTAATACCTTTTCTCTGTGAAGTTCAAATAAAATGATTGTTCTCCTTGCAAATTTTATGGCTTACAGTACCATCCTAAAGTTCAAAGGACTCACAAATGAACCATCTTTAAAGAGTAAATTCCTTTCAAGGGACAGGAAAGTGTTGTACTCAGAATAAGAACAAGGAGGAGGGCTCAGATGTTCAGGGCGAAGGGACTGGAAAATGAAAAGAACTGTGAAACTAGTACGTATGGCATTGGATAACAAACCTTACAAAGAATATAACAAACATGAGCAGAGTCCTCTTTCTCATTTGCTTTGAATAATAAGGAAAGGAGGGTTAGTAGACTTTGCTTGAGGAGAAGAGGGTAAATACAGAAGAATCTTCAGGATGAAAAAATAAGGAAAACATAATTCTGAAGATTAGGGGAGTGAAAGAAACCTTAAAAAGTGCAAAAATGCTGAAGAGGTTTTTGTAGTTAAGGATCCCATGGTCAGGCAAACAAAACAAAACAAACAAACAAACAAATAAAACAAACAAACAAACAAACAAACAAAAAAACACCTTTCAAAAATCCTCTGGAAACTGCTCTGGAAATAGTAACCTCTTATGATTATGTCTGTCCATAATAGATGTCACTTGCGTGGTGAGAGAACCATTGTTCAAATGATACATCCTTTGTTTCCATTCCTGTATAGTTTTGTGTTCTCAGCTGTACAGGCTACCTAGGGTTTCACTGCTTCACCATTTCAATCACCTTTTCTCTTCCAAGTGTATTGTCTTATATTTTCCCCGAGTTAATTTTTTTCTATAGACTTCTTTCGTATATGTCTAATGTATCATGACCTACCTTTATATCATTCCCACTATTCATATTAGTGTTTGCATTTTCATGCCATTTAGCATCATGTTGAAAACTCATTTATAGAATGCATGTTTCTCCTTACAGACCATTAAGGAAGAAGTTGTTAATTAAGACTGGAACCATCACTTATTTTTTTGCAGTTTCAAACTAAGCACTTCCTTCCAATTCATCAAGTTACTTTCTATTACGGTTCTTTGTTTAGTTCTTTAGCTCATTTAAAATTCATGCAAATCTTTCAACCCAGATAATTTAGATAAATTTTGAGTGTATGATTTTGTAAAACATTGTATTCAATGATTTACATTATGTTTACAGTGTTTCATTAATTCTTCAGTCTTCATTCATTATTCTGGAAATTTTATCTATTCCAGAACTCAGATATATCTAACAAATGCTCACCTTTGATGCTCATAGTGAGAATTAGCTCATTTTCCCTTACCTTCACACTAACCTTTATGTTAATTTTTTTGTCTTCCTTTGGCCTAGCTGGTGCACATATTTTCTAAGTAATTTAGTAATAGTACACTACCTCATTTTCTAAATGATGTCTTTACACTGAGTGACACAAATTCTTCTTGTTTGAATTTAAGTATGGGAATACTTTTTTTTTTCCCATACTTAAATTGATACTAAATTTAGTATCAATACAGTATCAATATACTAGTAATTTACTAGTATATACTAGTAAAAATATTTCCCACTACAGCCTTTCAAAGTTTTGTCAGAGTATGCTGTTCCTTGCATGGTTGCATTGGTAAATAGCTTTCTTATAACTTCAAAATGACAAAAAGATTATTTAGAAAACAGATCAAATCAATTTATGATTATGTAAAGAAGCTATCTTTGAAATAATTATTATTATTTAATAAAAATTATTATTAGAAATCTAATAGCTTAGTTTCCGTATGTAGTTTACTATAATCTTGAAACAAGAACTATGATATAAACAGCTGCCCCCTTGTAATCTTGAAACAAGAGCTATGATATAACCAGCTGCCCCCTACTGTTTTTACTGTCTTTTACTGGCCTCCAAATGATGAGTGATAATTGAATGTTTATTATCCCCTAGCAAAACAACATTTTAAACATGAAAACATAAATGTAATATGCTCATTGTTATCAACAAACAATAGATATTATACTGCCTACAGAGGCATAACTTCTACAACTCAGTATTGGTGAGGTGCCTCACAAAGGCATGACATTAGCATAAAACTAGATGACTTTATGGATTTGAGAGAAACTTCTCTTCTCTACGGTCATTAATTATACTGAAGTGTTAAGCAAGTATCATTTCAACTTGAATTATCTTGGAGCTTTCTAGTGTTTTCCATTATCACCTTGATTTTAGGGTAGTTTGTTTATCGTTTTAACATGTATGGGTATATGCTGGTGAAAAAACTGTCAGCACAGATGTACTTTCTAAAAGTAAGAGCTGTGGTAAATTACTTAAGCACATTGTAAGCCCTTGATCTAGCCAAAGTGACATGCAACAGCTGTTAGACTGCAGATGTTCCACATACATTTCCTGGGCTGCAGATACAAAGATTGCTCTCCATTCCAAGCAAGAAGCACCACCTTCCCTTTTACAGAAAAGCTTATTACGTCTCAATATCTCCTCAGAGTAGCTCAAGGACACAAATTGCAGCAAACTGTATGATCCAGAAAAACTAATTAAGGACAGCTTGGCACCAGTTCATCTCCTGGAGAATGGACTGAGAAATAGCTGTGTTGTGAGAGCTCCTGGCAATTAAGGAGCTTCAGATTTACTGTCTTGTATAGATAACTCGACTCCTTTAATTTTATTCAATGCTGCACAGATATTTAGGATCCTGGGTACTTGTTCTCCATTGGTCTCATCATTTAGGCCAATGCACAGTTTGGTATTAAATGCAACCAAATTAGTAAAGCAGACTTTTACACTGCTGGCTGGTATGCACTATAGGGCAAGGGTGACTCTTTTTCTCCATCTCATATTATCAGTGGTAATTTTATCAATCTCAGAAATAAAAAAGATATATTTTTTTTTAATTTTTCTGATTTAGCTTGGCTACCCAGTGAAGCTTAGGTTAACTGTACCTGTATATATATTTAATTTTGGAAATTAAAAGCCCCCCTTTTTGAAAAAGAAATCAAAACAAATTTAAAACAAAACAAGAAAAAAATAACAAAAAAAAAAAGAAAAAAAACACAAAGAACAAAAAAAGCGCTAGTGGCCATGAAAAAAACAGGGCTTCACAGAGAGTTATTTTTCTGGACTGACAAACTTAAAATCACTCTTAAGCTGTCCAATAATCCTTAAGGTGGATAATGAAATGGATTGATAGTTTTGTATGACATCAGTCAGGAGTCCAAAACATATTTGTCCTTTGTTATGACTGTTACTAATTCAAAACAGATTAGTTAAAGAAATGATATCAATTCAGCTTCAATTAATTATGTCTGGATGTGGGGCTATGCTAAATTAAAAATCACTTGCACTGAAAAAGCTTTTCATAACTAGATTGCAGTCATAACTAAATAAAATCTGGATCACCCCCCTCCTCACCTTCCCTCCCCCCCCTCCCCCCCCCAAATAAACAAAACAACAACAACAAAAAAACAAAACAAAACAAAACAAAACAAAAAAAAAACCAGATGATGCATGAGATAAAGCTCACATGAAACACTTGCACAGGGAGCTAAGGACGAAATGTGGCAGCAGAAACAGTCTTCTAATCACCTTGATACTAATGAGAGTTGCCTTTGGAGTAAAGTGAT
Organism: Aythya ferina; assembly: GCF_964211825.1. Taxonomy (NCBI): domain Eukaryota; kingdom Metazoa; phylum Chordata; class Aves; order Anseriformes; family Anatidae; genus Aythya; species Aythya ferina. Next base: position 20,455,796 of record NC_140304.1, read on the forward strand.
GTGGTACAAATTGTATGCATCTACAGGTGCTCCAGTGGATGATCTTAAAAGGATCCTTGAAGGGAGATACCCCAATTTCTCATAGATGTTGACCACTATGACTCTTCCAGGTGAAATGTCAGAAGCTTATGTACCTCTATTAACATGTTAATAAAACATGATTAAAAAAATTTAGGTTTTTACTCTGTGCCCTTATTTTACTTGTGTTCATAAGTAGTACATATATTTATTGTATGCAATGCAATATATGTAAATATGTAATGCATTTATTTTTTGTTGAAACTTAAAATACAAGTAATTGAGTTCAGTCCAGTTATACAGACCTTCTATAAAACATAAATTTATGATATAGAAATATTAAGCTGCTTAAATCCAATGCCAGCTGTCTGTGCAACCATAATCTAATCCAGCTCTATAATTTAATTATATTCTATTAACAAGTTCCCTTCCATCTTTAACTTTGTCCAAGATGCCACATGCACTATCAGTGATAGATACAGTAATTCAGATCAGGTATGTAGGTATCTTCTGACTATCAGAGAGCACAGGAGAGCAAATAAAAGCTGCTCAAAGTAATATAAAGTGAAGGGAATGTATATAATATTCCCACCCATGAACATCAGGCTTATCTCGTTGCTTCACAATTTCCCACTAAAAAACATTCATTACCAAATGATGTCGTACTGATTTGATATGACATAGACACAAATGCTGAAGAGCCTTAAAAAATATGCACATAGATGAGTCTTTGAAAAGCAGTTACATTTTAGAAGATCGCAGAAGTTCTATGCAGTTGCATCACCAAGAACTTTGAAACAATATCAATTAAGCTCAATTTTTTAAAGTTTTCAATACTTTTATGACTGATAATCATTTTTAATTTATATAGTTCTAACTGGTATGCACTGCAAAAACCACAGTGTAGGTAGAGCACAGTAAAATTCTGAAGAACCTGAAAGTCTGATAAAGTTCATCCAATTAAAAAAATGGTACAAAACCCATGGTCTCATTCAATGTAATTTAAAATTATATAGTTAATGATTTTATCACACATACCTAGGTATAAGTAATACCTTGGAACAATACAAAACCTATGGTTAGTATCCTGCTTTGCTGATAGAACAATGATTTAATGCAACACAAATTAGTGGAGTGGGCAGTTAATCATCCAGTTAATCAACACAGCAGCTTGGTTGTCCTAGCTTTAAGCTATTCTACCCCCCATAAAAGGTGCATGCGTGCGTGCACACACACATACATAGAGGAAACAACACAAGAACTCAGTCCAGATTTCCCTAAAAAAAACACCACGCAAACATTTTTTTTTTTCCATCAGTGTGCTGAAAAGTAAAACTAAATAACTATTTCTTAATGCAGTTTTAAAAGACTGTAAATTTATCAAGCTTTTTTTTTTTTTTTTTTTTTTTTTTTTTTAAGACAATTTACAAGTTTTCATTCTTTTTAATTTTGTTAGTCTGTACTAACACTAATTGTTTTAAATGGCCCAATTTTCTGTTAACTCTTCTAGTTATAATGTGAAGCTGTAATTACATTCAACAATACAGTTATCCAAACAGATTGTGATATTTCAAAGAATCAATAATTTCAGCCTTATCAATAATTTTGAGGAAAAGATATATTATCCTGATTATATATTTCTGCTGATTATTTCAAAGAAACTATGATTAAGCAAGTGACATTAGCTTTGTTTTGGAATATGGTTCAATGAATATTTGCATACAAACATAGTCGTACAGAAAGCACTATATGACCACATTAAATAGCTCATCCAATTTGGATAGGCAAAGTTAATTTAAGCTAAGGAACATAAAGCACTTTTAAGTATCTAAAAGAGAGAATTGATCAGCAGACCCAAACACATTTCACAGTTATCAATAACACATTCCTTTTTGAGGTTGAATGTTCTGGAAATGGAATAGTCATTTTATTAATTAGATACAGTTGCTCTCCACAGATGTTGATTGTCCTTTACTTAGAAAGAGAGAATACTGTGTAGTTACAAAAGCAATTAATCATGCAAATGTCTCAATTTTATATATAATCAACTACTCTGCCTACTTTTTGCCTGAGACCTACCACTTAATCTTATTAATACAGTTCTAGTATTGTGCCTTGTTCTCAGATACTTCATGAACAGTTTTCAGCATATATTTTGATATATTTTTCAACAAAGCTTTCTTTAATCACATTTTTCATGAGCACAAGACATCAGAAGATATTTCTTGTAATAAATGCTGCACTGCCAGTCAGATTAGTTTTGTACAGTATGTAATAAACTGGGTTTACTATGGCTAGAAAAGTAGTTTTACCAGGATTTTGAACTTGTATGTCTTATCTCATTCATCAAACACTTGTCAACTGGAGAAGGGAGGAAAATTCAGAAAATTTTGAAGCACTATCATAGTCACACATTTCTGCCAATCAAGGTAATCCTCTGGATAAACCGAACAATAAAATGGACGCCATTTCTTTGTTCACTACTGATATCCACATTTAAGACAGTCGGATCTAAACACAGAGTATGCCACGTTGATTTTTACACCCTAGTCGGATACATTTGATTCTATCTCCTCTGTGTACAACATCATTGTGTCCAGCTTTTTCACATCCATTTTTTCATAATTTGAATTTGATCTATCTTAAATATCTGCAGTCCACATTAACACAATGAACATTGGGTATGGAAACCAACAGTAGAATGTTAACTGGTCTATAAGCATGTATGTCTGTTCAAGCATATCTCTTTTAATTGTAAATTAACTTAACTGTGCAATTGTGTAGTTTGGTTTTATTGATTTAACTAAAAATAAATTTACATTTTACCATCTCTTATTGTTAAGAATTATTTTTGCCTTGGTATTTTCCTATGGCGGCACTACTGAAAACATATATGTACCACATACCCATCCACTCTAGATAATACTAATATACTAATACTAATACTATACTAACTATTTTGGTGCCTGAGTCTCCATTTCAGTGACGCACTCTCTATAGCTAACACTAGTAAAATTAATTTAGATTCAGCCTTAGCAAACAGTTCATCCCCATAAAGAGAAATGTATTTTATATCATTTGCAAACACTGGATTTTTGTGATCAGTGTGAATGTAACTGACATCCCAGTTCAAGTGGTGAATTTGATTTCTGTTTTGATAATCACTAGCAGTTTAAAATGTCAAAATTTTGATAGACAGAAAAATAAAAACTAAGGAAGCTATGAAGTTAGAGACATGGTAGAATTCAAATCCTGTTTCAGGTGGTTTTCTACTGCTAGAAGAGTTACAGGTTTGCTGAATTGAAAAACTGGTATATGCTTGACTGAACATGGCATTGAATATATGAAAAGCAATTCTTATAACATCAATTTGAATGTTTTGAACATTGGATCTTCCCTTTTTTAATGCAGATGTTCTAGTAAAAATATATTAAAACTATTATATTTACAGAAAACTTTAATATTTTTAAATCAATATTTATAACAGTTTTAATATTTATAATACTGAGATTTTTTGAGCTGAAAGTCAAAGACTTTAAATTGTATTTAATCATGGAATATTAAATAGGAAGAACAATTGTAGTTTTCAATTCTTCATGCTTTGTTCCAAGTGTGAAGTTGATGTAAAATCAGTGTGATGATTGATATTTGCTGTAAATTTGTTCTACAGCTATCTTTCATCTTATTGGTTTGTTAAGCCTAAAAATAGAGCTGGAAAAAACTGCAGAGAATATAATGTGGTGAGTAACACTTCTGCCAGTGGGGAAATATTAAAAGAAAAAAAAATACAGAAATAAATTAAATTGTTTTGCAACCCATTAAAATTAAATCAGTCTAATTTTCTCTCCTACGTCATTTCTGAATACAATCTAATTAAAATAATGATAGGTCATGAAAGTTTATAAGTTTCTTTGTTTTCCTTCCATATATTTGTTGTTAAGAATCCATGAACCCAAATCAATAAATATTTTGTCAACTTTGTTACTGGTCCCAGCCAAAATAAATAAATAAATAAATAAATAAATAAATAAATAAAAATTCTAGGTAATATCTCTTAAATTAGATGAAGGCATTGTAAAGTAGAAAAGTATTTTTCTGTTTCCAGTCCTGCAATTATTTTGTAGCTAAACAAAGATCTTTTTTTTTTTTTTTTTTTTTTTTTTCCTCTTCAGATATCAATATAGCATCTTTCAGGATAATTACATTTTATTAAAAAGAAATTAAAATAAAAAACAACAAATTGCATGTTTAATGAAGTAGGGAATAAATGCTTTAATGATGATTTACATTTTTTGTGTACATTTTAGCTAGGATAATCCCAAAGTACTTTAAACTATGCTTTCTAACATACTGGGATTTGCACGCTAATGCATTGATTATGATTCCATCACTGAAGGCTAGAATTTATCCTCTTCTTTATGTATTAATTATACTGTGTGTCATCCCAAATCTTACAGAATTTATTCATAGACTAGAGAATGAGACAATGTATTTCAAATGGATTTTTCTGAATATTTTTGTGAACCTCAGCCTTTTCCATTGTTGTCATTCATAGATAGCTTTTAAAAATGTCAATAAAACTAAGCTATTAAAATGATTATTATTTTTTGAATGCTTTTATTTAGGACAGGACAGTTCTTGAAGGCATTTGTAAGCAACTGACCTTATAAAATCAGAAGATGCTTTTCTGCTCTAATTTCACACTGCATTATTAGAGTTTGAAGTGAGTCATTGTGGGGAAGATTTCTCATTGTTAGAATACAATAATTAAAAGAATACTTACCATGAGGAAAATTTTCCTAACATCCAACTTAAATGTATTTTGCTGTGGTTCAAGTCCATACTTCCTGTCTTATTCACTAAAAGTGGCACCATTTATTCTACTTCTCTGTGCAGTGGCTTTTGTATGCCTGAGGGCCATTATGTACATCCTTCAAGCAAGTTATTTCAGCTGTTCATAAGAACCCTGGCTTTTTTTTTTTTTTTTTTTGGGTTGTTTCTTTCTTTCTCTTTTCTGCAATTTATTAATAAGCTAAGGCTTATTTCTTTATATATTCTTATTCTTACATATATTTTCTTATTCTTGTATATATTTCTGTTTATATTCTTATTTCTTTATATTATCTTATTTCTGAGTACCCTGAGCATCCCACAGGTAATGTTCCAGTTAACAACTGTGTTGAAAATTTCATTGATTGATTTGATTTGGTTTGGTTTGGTTCAGTAGAACCATCTGTTAAAATCTCTGTCTGGTTCCAACAAGCTGTAAGAATTAGAGGCAAGATACATAGAAAATGGGCAATGGAAAGAGGAGTTGTCATCTGGAAGATAAAAAGACAAACTTTCTTTAGAAGAGGGCAAACAATCTGCCTATTACCCCTTTTTTCAAAACCAACCCATATTTGTTTGATGTGTTCCTATTTTGTTATCCCAACTATGAGATATAACGCACAATAATGACATGAGACTGTGTCTCATGTACCAATAACAATTCATAAACTTCAGGTCTTTTTTGCATAATTTCTTCTTAATTCTTGTCCAGTTCTTGTCCATTCCTGTCCAACTTTACAGTGTTGCAGCTGTCTCTTGCTCTTGTCTCATTTTTTTCAGACCATTTTTCCAACTTGTCCACATCATTTTGAAATTTTAAACTCCTTTATTTTAATTCCCTTCAACACCGTTACGTAGATGTTATCTGCAAATTTAATAAATATATTCTCTATTCCATTTCCTGGATTCTAAACAAAAATACTCTACAAAACTAGATACCCATTTTGCAAAGTGAACTAATGATAAGTGGATGCACAATATATTTATCTCTCTCTTTTTTTTTTTCTTTTTTTTTTTTTTTTCCCTCCCAGCAACAGTAAATGAAAACATGAAAAAAAAAATGGTTCCCCTAACCACAGTAAGTCTTTGTTGTAAAGTCTGTTTGGAAAAAAATGACTGCCAATTACCTAGGTTTTTAATCAAATCTGTGGTGCATAGGTAAAACTGTTTGCTACACAATGTGATAATTTTTATTTCAGAATATGGTTTATTTTTGACATAAAAGTATAATTTTTAGTACAAAGTATAAAAAAGTATAATTTTTATGTATAATTTTTATACATAAAAGTATAATCTTTAATATCTTCATCGATGATCTGGACGAGGGCATCAAGTGCACCCTCAGTAAGTTCACAGATGACACCAAGTTAGGTGCGTGTGTCGATCTGCTCGAGGGTAGGAAAGCTCTGCAGGAGGATCTGGATAGGCTGGACCGATGGGCTGAGGTCAACTGCATGAAGTTCAACAAGGCCAAGTGCCGGGTCCTGCACCTGGGGCGCAATAACCCCAAGCAGAGCTACAGGCTGGGAGAGGAATGGTTGGAGAGCTGCCAGGCAGAGAAGGACCTGGGAGTGATGGTGGATAGTCGGCTGAATATGAGCCAGCAGTGTGCTCAGGTGGCCAAGAAGGCCAACGGCATCCTGGCTTGTATCAGGAACAGTGTGACCAGCAGGGCTAGGGAGGTGATCGTCCCCCTGTACTCAGCTCTGGTGAGGCCGCACCTCGAGTACTGTGTTCAGTTTTGGGCCCCTCGCTACAAGAAGGACATCAAGGTGCTTGAGCGGGTCCAGAGAAGGGCAACGAAGCTGGTGAGGGGCCTGGAGAACAAGTCCTACGAGGAGCGGCTGAGGGAGCTGGGCTTGTTCAGCCTGGAGAAGAGGAGGCTCAGGGGCGACCTTATCGCTCTCTATGGGTACCTCAAGGGAGGCTGTAGCGAGGTGGGGGTTGGCCTGTTCTCCCACGTGCCTGGTGACAGGACGAGGGGGAATGGGCTTAAGTTGAGCCAGGGGAGTTTTAGGTTAGATGTTAGGAAGAACTTCTTTACCGAAAGGGTTGTTAGGCATTGGAACAGGCTGCCCAGGGAAGTGGTGGAGTCACCATCCCTGGAAGTCTTCAAAAGGCGTTTAGATGTAGAGCTTAGGGAAATGGTTTAGTGGGGACTGTTAGCGTTAGGTCAGAGGTTGGACTCGATGATCTTGAGGTCTCTTCCAACCTAGAAAATTCTGTGATTCTGTGATAATCACTTTTATTGGAAAACAAAATAAGACAACTTTTTCAAAAAGTAAATCAATACTATATAGACATTTAGGAATGTGAGATGAAAGAAAGCAAATGAATAAATTTATAAAATCTTTATTTTAAATCAGTAGATTGTAATACATAGAACTCTGTTGCGTAATGTGACATTGCTAAATTCAGTTTATTTCCCTATATCATTTACATATTTATGATCTACATGGTTTATTTTTCCCTGTACAACCCATAAAACTATATTATGTATTATATCCTCATATAGGAGGATGTAAGCTGCAGTGGTTGAAATTTGCTTAAAGAAATTAAGAAGACAAGAATTTTGTCATGTTAGTCAAAATACTTTAATTCACCTTTTATGAACAATAATATTTTTAGTGAATATCAAAATGAATCCTCTATCTTCTTTTAGAAAAAATTCTATTTTTTTTTTATTGACAAAGTAACTTCAATGAAGAATACCATTGATTACTTGAAAAATAATTACCTGTCATCCACGCATGCAAATACTTAGCTCAATTAAGATTATTTGAACTTGAACCAATGATCTACTGATTTTGCTTTGTTTTCATTACTGACATTCCTTTTGAGTGTCTTTTTTGTTGAATAATTCATTGTATATGACATTCCAATTAGTAAACAATAAATTCAGTCCCTGGCAGTGAAGTAAATTACATTTTCTGTACCATTCACTTCACTTTGCAAACAGGCAATAAGTCATCACTTACAACATTGCTCTGAAAAAAGATGCTACAGGATGATGGATCACATAGTTAATTTGAATAAACAAATTGCAGTCACTTTTTAAATACATGGAATACAACTTTGTTCAAAAGGCACTCTTTTGAATTAGCAACCGACAGAACAAATGCAAGTGCATTAAAAAACAACAACAAAACTTTTTCAAAGTGTTTTTCTAAATTCTCTGAAAACACAAACACTGTTCATCACAATTCAATTGAAATATGCAGGAAATTATATCTGACAAGCTGTCTAAATAAATAGATCACAAATCCAAATAGGTACATTTCAGTTATTAAATCAGCTTCACACATTGTTCCACACCTTTTAAAAAAAACTTTATGGATAGGACAAAGTTATTTTACCTCCTTAAAATAGCTTTGTTTCTATCATTGTTTTAATTTGAAAATGTATTTTTTATCAAAATAATGCATTTTAGGCTACCTCTGTGTACTAAAAAAAAACAAACATTCATCTAAGCAGCCTCTAGCTATTGCAGTTGCAAATAGCATAATTATCTGTCACATTTCAGTGTGTTTGTAATGATAAGACTGATCTAAATGGGAACTAATGCATTACCTGGATGTCTTTCCAAAGGAGGCACAGCGAAGAAACAGAATGGACCATGCATAAGGAAGGGAACCCTGTACCACACAGGAATGACATTTCTGCCTTCAAGCTCTTTTCTATTTCTCCTCGTTCCTCCAAACCTACTCATCTATAGCTTTATTTTATTTTATCATTACCCTGCCAGGTAGGCCTTAGGGGAAATAATTGCTGCCTTTTTCCCTACCTCTCTTTGCAGTGCCCTCACTGTCTTTGAATATCAGGAGGGATCGCACTGAAAGCACAGGATAAGACAAACTCCCTTCATCTGCCTTCAGAAAGGCTGTCTTCAGCCATCAGATACAGACTATTGTGATGATAGTGTTCTGACAACTTGAAACAGTGACCTGTGTTTCTATAGTCAAAACAATTTAGAAAGATAAAATTGCATTTTCCTTAGTTCAGTGTAATAAAGATTCCTCCACAATGCAGGTGCATTGCAGGTGGGTGGATTCTTTCTTATTATTCTTATTGGTACAACTACAAGACCATCACAAACAAATTCATTGTTTTTAATATCAGATGAGAATCTTTATAGCTGAGTATGGACTGCACCCAGGGTGGCCAAGAAGAATTAAGCTGCTGTATCATATGTGTAGCTGCAGCATGCCTTTTCCAGTGAAAGCAATGCTTTCTCTGTGAACACTGCTTTCACAGTCTCACTGAACTTTATTAGTTAACTCCTTGAAAACACAGTTTTAAGAGGCTTGAGACATATGATTCATACGATTTTAAGACCACTAATATTTTGTTCTCCTCCTTATTTATATTTAGTATAAGATTGATTTAATTCAGCTTTTTTTTTTTTTAATGGAAAATATACAGAACATTTCTGGAAATGGGCAATTCCAACCATGTTCTACACTGGAGTTAGAGGTACTAGACCAGTAACTTGTCAATGTAGGCCACAGTACTTTCCTCATGAACACATCCCTCATGTCAATGTTTCTGGCCAAGCTGGCACCCATGAACAGATGACTTCTTCATCATGGCACTAGGAAGTGACACATTCTAATTCATTTTACATAACTGGAAATGAAACCTAAGGTTTCCAGGAAGTTCTGGGTTACTAGAGGACTCGAAATATCTAATTTTACCAAGCAAAAAGAGATTCAGTTGAAATATTTTCAATATTAATTTGGAACTAAAAGTTAGATTACATCTCTTACATGGTTATGGGTGTGCCCTTTGTCTTTTTCCAGTTCTTTCCCTGTGCTATTCCTTACTGAAGAGAATGGAAATGATGCAGCTGAAAAGTTAGTAGAATAAAATACATGAATACATACAAAATTGATAGCCTCCTTAGTTAAACTTTGTATGAACTGATTTTATTTAAAAGTTGCATTTTATTTTTTTCCCGCATCATTTATTTTGACATTTTAGCAAACTTCTTTTTAATGCAAATTAGCTTTAAAAATGCTTTCTGCTTTAACATTAAATCCCTTGACTCTGCTCATCTTCATCATGACTTTATCCTGTTAAAAAGTGCTCTGCACACTACATTATTGCTTAATTATCCTACATTGCTTTTTCATTGACAATCAAAAACTCAAAACTGCTGATGTTAACTAATAAACACAGAACCTATTCTACGCATTAGGGATGGAAAAAAATCTAAATCACTTGAGAAGAGTTTGTTTGATATTGTGGCCATGTTTTATTACTTGTAGCCATGAGCTATTTAGGGTGCTTATATTTGTTATATAAATAATTATAATATATAATTATAATATAAAATATAATGTTAATTACATTTTATTCTGTATTCTAGCTTTTAAAGCTAGGTTGACTATTTATTTATTTATTAAATGTTTGTATGGATTCTCAGGCAGGCTTTTTTGGTTTGGTTTGGTTTGGCTTTCTCAATGTGCATCCTCATACATACTGAAGGGTTTTACTAATTAATTAAAAATTAGTCACATGATTCCAGAAACACTATATAGGATATCTTCATATATGGGACCCAAAAATTCCTCTAGTTCCAACCAATGCTTTTAAAAAGTTTTAAAAAGTTACTGATAAAAGAATATCTAAAACTCAAGTTTCTCAACATACACATTAATCCTTTCAAACATAGAATATTGATCATTTAAAAGGATTAGAACAGAACTGTAATGTAAAAAATCTGTCTCCTTAAGTGTCAGTACATGTATATATATTTCCTTCTAGTTGTTTCTGACAAAACAAAAGAAATTTATAAATTGTCTCCATATATTTTTGTAATCTGTGTTGTATCCTTAATAAATATTTATTTATTATATTATCAAGAATAAGTCTGAGATATACTACTCATTTAACTAAAATTAAGTTTGTATTGTCATCATATTTGAATTTTGAAACTCATAAAAAATATATCTCAAAAATAATCTTGGTCAAAACTGTTTCCTAAATCTGTCCATTTACAGGTTGAAGGAATGCAATATATTTTGTATATAGGCAATAAATATTGTATTATACAACTGTTGCTATTCCAAAGAGTCTGTCTATTAATTATCAGACTAAAAATATAGATCACAATAATCATACAAAGCATAAAAAAGCTTTCAGATAAATTTTGATTGATTCTGTATCCTAGTGTTCATCACTCTAATAACTTGATTAGATTTTAACAGCATTTGTCACCTCAGAGCAACATTTAGACTTTTACCATGACTAAATGTGTTAATATTGTAGCTGATATAAAAAAGAAAATCCATGAATCTCCTCTCCTTCAAATTAGAACTGATAATAATTTGTTTCATCAGTAAACCTGTTGAATCTGTGACAGTCTAAAAGAGTTGCTGCAGGATGACCACAAACATTGATCATAAGCTTTATTCTAGTTAAATGTTAGAAATGTCATTTAGAGATCAGAAACTAACACATACCACATATTGTGTAGTAGAGTTGCACAGTCTGTACAAATTAATTCATTACTTATATTATTTCGTTATTTGTTTATTTGTTTATTTATTTATTTATTTTCAGTCTGAACACTTTCAAATGCTGCCAATACAGCCACAGTAATACAGGAATTTTGAAATGATGGATTTTGTCATTGAGACACTTTTGCTATTTGCACCTAATTAATTAGTAATAGCTTTGGAAGCAGCATTCTGACCTAGTTATAAGTCTCTGTAGGTACATGTATATTTATAGAATGCCTCTTTGGGCTAGATCTTTAGACAGTGCGCAATAAAATGAACTTCAAGTGATTTAGCAATGTTGGTTTCTTGTCAACTTTCACAAACACCTCTGCTGAGTAGAAATATTGTAATATCAGCGCCAAAAAGTTAAGTACAACTATCCTAGAACTATGTCTTGGTTTTAAATTTTGCACACCTTATTGATATTTTGAACTTGCAGCTCAATATGCTATCTAGTGAACTTTTACCTGTGATGAGACTACTATTGATCCACACAGCATCTAAAGCTGTCCTGATCTTTAAAAGACTTTTATATATATATATTTACTTTTCCTTCTTCAATACATATGAAATCCTTTCGTATTGTCTGATGCACTAAACTCACCTAACTATAATACCAGTCTTAGGATGGATAATGCTTTTCAGCTATACTAACTGTCTAAATTTATGAGCACAGCTGGTGTTCCTCCCTTATTGCTTTATGGTACTTTCTTGTGGATTTTTTTCTCTGATATCTCATCCTTACATATTAGAAAGAAACTTGAACATTAATCACAAGAATACAGAGAAATTCTCTGTTGAAAGACATTTTTTTTTTTACAGAGGTAAATGTTTTCAGCTGCATTATGTATGTACATTCATATCTATATAATATTCTCTTGTGAACACCTGCAAACAGTTGATTTTAATTAAACTGCAGCTGTTGCTGACTGAAAACAGAGATTTACCAACAAATGTGCTAACTTTACATTCTTTCATTGTGTTTTTTTTTCCTCTCAACTATCTGTTAATATTTTTTTTAAATGGTAAAAACATTTTGAAATAGAATATTCACAGATAAAGCAATGGAAGCCTCTTAGTTCTATGCCATCTTGCAATAGGATAAATTAGCAATTAGGCCATTTCTTAATAAGAGGAAGGAAAAAAACATGTAGAAATAAGCCTAAGAATAGTAATTGGATTCATTTATTTCCTTAAATTGCAAAACAAAACAAAGCAATATATTATAGATTGTTTTCAGTATCAATAAAATTAACAGTATAACTTTTGCTTTATTAGATAACAATGAAATTGAACGTTACTCATGTGAGCTCAATAGTTTTAAAAGAGCAAAGACGTATTACAAAACAACAAAAATAGTATAAGGCAGTACTGAAAAGCCTACTTTGACAAAGGTCATTTCATGTTCTAAGACAGTACTGTTGTCTAAGACCATACTGATGTTGGAGACAAGATGTTTCAGAAATTAATTCATGGCTGTGTTAGTTCAGTACAAGGAGACACACTGTGCAAATAATAAATTTAAACCAGGTTGTCTGTATTGACAGTCAAGAACCACCAGCAGCCAAGGAAATTTAAAGGTTTTTCCAACAGTTCATGACCTACAGTTATTTCTCTAGGAAACCTTACTGCTGACAAACTAAGCATTCTGCCATTCAGAAGGATCTTGAAAGGCTGGAGAGATGGGCAGAGATGAACCTCTTGAAATACAAAGGACACAAGTGCAGGGTCCTGCACCTGGGGAGGAATAACCACGTGCACCAGGACAAGCTGGGGGCTGACCTGCTGGAAAGCAGCTCTGCAGAGAAGGACCTGTGGGTCCTGGTGGGCACCAAGTTGACCATGAGCCAGCACTGGGCCCTTGTGGCCAAGAAGGCCAATGGTGTCCTGGGCTGCATTAGGAAGAGAGCCGGCAGCAGGCTGAGGGAGGAGATTTCCTGCCCCTCTGCTAGAGTTCTGGCAGCAGTTCGAGGGAGGTCCTCCCCATCTGCTCAGCCTAGCCTGGAGTGCTGTGTCCAGCTGTGGGCTCCCCGGTACAACAGGGACATGGAGCTCCTGGAGCAAGTCTAGCGGAGGCCTACTGAAATAGTTAAGCAAAGACTTTGAATTGGTGCTGTGCAACCAACAGCTTAAGTCTCTACTGAAACCAGTAGAAGCTCTGCACATGGCTGGATACTTTGTGGAATAGGTTTGAAATTGCATACTTGCTATAGTGCTTTGCAAAATTAGGAACTCAATTATTGCATTAGTGTTCAGAATAGCACTGCTTACTATGTGCAAGTGCACGAGACCTCATTGCTCCTATAAGCAGTTTGTCCTTTGAGGTTTTCTCTTGCACTTGTCAGTGATTTAGCTTTCTAGTACAGTGTGCAAGACCACATTCTGAGATTCTTATTAGAATTCCCTTTGGAGTTCATCTTGGGGATGAACTCTCCAAGGAAAGATCTCTTTTTCTATTCTATTCTATTCTATTCTATTCTATTCTATTCTATTCTATTCTATTCTATTCTATTCTATTCTATTATTCTATTCTATTCTATTCTATTCTATTCTATTCTATTCTATTCTATTCTATTCTATTCTATTCTATTCTATTATTCTATTCTATTCTATTCTATTCTATTCTATTCTATTCTATTCTATTCTATTCTATTCTATTCTATTCTATTCTATTCATTTTCTTTTCTATTCTATTCTACTCTATTCTATTCTATTCTATTCTATTCTATTCTATTCTATTCTATTCTATTCTATTCTATTCTATTCATTTATTTATAGCCTACATACTCCAAACCAAACTCTTCAATTTGCTTAAGAATGATTTGTACAACAAAAAAGAACTAACTTGGCTCCTATATAATGGGCCTGTTCTTTGGCATATTGAGCCATCATACTGAGTTTTTTTTTTAATGTATGCTAATCCAACACACTTTTTAGACAAAGTAATCTTTTATTTGCAAATTGTATTAACCAAATATTTTAATAAGGGTAGACAATGAAATAACGTTAGAAAATAAATAGACTGGTCATTCTCAGCTTTTGTCACCTGGTTTTACCCTTTCCTTCTTTGATCTATTATAATTTATCTAATAAGCCAAGCTCACAGAGTATATATATACATATATTATATATTTTTTTTCAGAAACACTAGACATTTCAAGTTTTACATATTTTACATACAGCTTTTACTAGCTAGGGAGCTCATTAGCAGTTACTTCTTGTGCTGAATAAAATGCCACCTGAGAGTATAAGAACTCCCTTATTCACAAGTTCACATTCTTTTAAGAGGTCGCTTAACCTTTAAGTCAACTGCAGCATATTAAAATTAAGCTGTTTTCAGCAGATAACAGATCATTCAGTTGCATTGGAATTTCCAGGTTATGCTGTTGCAATGGAATGTAACTGCTTGAAATATTAACAGGCATAAAATTCCAACAGTTAAAAGTCTGTGCAAGTGCTTCAAAACATAAGGGTTACATTTGTTTTGAATGAGATGCAATCTTTGAAGGGAAATACCTCATCATTGTTTTGACTACTGTAATGGAAATGATCAGCGTAATATCTGGGATTAATAATACTATCCCAGAAAGCAAAAGAAATGTGCAGGAATTACTCTTGTTTTTAGATTCACAAACATTATTTGTGGAGGGTGGCAGACTGGGAACATAATAGCAGAACAACTAATAGAAATGCAAGTTCCATGAATCACTGAATAGATCTTTGTGAAAAATTTCTTTGGCAGGGCAAAAATCCAAAGGTTTGAAGTGTTCCTGCAAGTTAGAAACGATTGATAATACTGTTTTTGAGCTCTTCACAGAAACATTTGGCAAACTTTGGCTTTTAATCTGCAAATTCCTGGCTATGAAAAAAAAAAAGGGTGTAACAGGTACGTGAGTTCATTTTTGTGCTGGCAAGCTTTGCATGATAATTCTTCTGTTTTCTTGACTGGTCCTCTGACATCCAAATTCTAGACCTTTTTCCATTTTGTAAAAATGGGACCACTGCAGTTCAGCTGAGCTTTTTACTTGTACATGATAATTATTTTGTCTTATCCTCATACTAATGGAAAGAGAGCTGGTAATCCTGATATATTTGAAAATTACTTAATTGTATAGGATTTATTTTAAATGACAAATCAAAATTTTGCTTATACATTTCAGAAAGTGGAGTTGTATTCTTTCATATCATTTTTTATCTCACAATTGAAGTAGAACTTTAGTGATAGAAAAGAGAAATCAATAACTGATGTAAATTCACACACAGAGATAACAACTGTCACAGTTTTATGATGACCATTTCTACAATGAATTACAAAGCTATGTTTAAGCTTTGCATTTGAACACATTCATGCCAGCTATGATTGTTACTAGAAATGTCAAAACCCTGTCTTTTGAGAAACTGTGCAGGTAATGTTTACAAAAGATATCACAAGATTTTTGAATGAGGGAATAAATAATAAAAGTTCCCTTTGGGGAACTTTTTGAACTTTTTTTCACTCATGAAAATTTGCAAGGGAATCCAGAAACACATGGAACTCATGAATTTTTACTGTGGCACAATTTTAAACTAAGTACAAGAAATATATATATATGAATATAAATGTATATTTTTCCTTTCTTTTAATATTTTAATTGCAGACAGTTATAGCACTATTCTTCAGTGAACAACTTAATGATGGTGATCAATTATTTTGTTCTGCATTTCTTTTTAAAAAGCTGATATAGCATAACAATAGAGGTGAACCTTCTTCCTAAGCAGTGAGAATGTTTTTGCTAATACTCTCAAATTTTATCATTTATAATTGATAAAAAGCAAAGCTAAGCTAATGACAATAACATTAAAATATTATGTAATTTCTGAATCACTTTTCATTCATTGTACTCCAATGATAAAATAAATATGCCTGCATAGGTAGAAGAATTTGATTTCAGATTTTTAAGTGGAATTACACTCATAATTTCAATGCCATTGCTCCCTCCTACCAAAATCAACCTTATAATGAGAAAAAAAAATACATTAACGAAGCATTATTCACCCCACCTATTCATATTTTTTAAAATTATATATTTGTGTTGTAACAGTTTGTTGTTGTTGTGTTGTTTGTTTGTTTTCACTAAGTCATTCCTAATACTTACATACAGGTTTTCATCATCCAAGTACTTTAAAATTGAGTGAAGTTGTGGTCTTGGTATTTTCAGGTAAACTAAATGAATTTAGTAAGGCTACTGAAAAATTATAGCTTAGATATAAATGAAAAAAAAAAAGTTCAGTAGTGAATACCTATAAGTAGGATAATCTAGCAAAGATTTTGAGATGTTTTTTCTATTAAGAGATATATTTTATGTTGAGTCAAGGCTGAGAGTTCTGGTGGCTTACAGACAACTGAAGTAAGTTGCATGTAAGAGGGAAGATGTAGATCTGTATAATCAGTCTGTCATTTGGACTGACTTTGGATGATATTTCAGTTCTGTAGTTGCTTTTAATATCAGCCAGTTGGCAGCCTTAGGTCTCTGATTCCTTATGCATACTGCTTCTGATTTGACTTTATAGATGAAAGAAAATGACTAGTGTAGAAACGAGTCACATTAAGGTGCAAACAAGAGAAAGTACTTAAACTAAGCTTCTATTCATAGTCTAGAGAGAAGGTAAGAGTGAAGGTTACCTCCTCAAAGACATAAAAAGAATGAGGAAGTTGAAAATTTGGGGTTTCCTGTCAATTAGTCCTCAATGAACTGAGCAGAATGTAGTTAAGATCACACAGACCTGGTGGGCCATGTCAACATTTGTCGTAACTCTGCATGAAGACATGAAGTCTCCTTACTACAACTTTCCATCCAGCATTCATTTTGTGAACAAAACATCTGAAGCAGCTGCACAGCCACATAAGATCTATGTATTGCTTTGTGCTCATTAAGAGAATTTTACTTCCAGAAGACAAATAAGACATTAACATCAGCTGAGACAAGCTCTTTACTACTACTTTCCTAAGTGTTGTGCAGTTATTGTATTGACCAAGTCAGTTACAGAAAACAAGTCTACTCTTCTGAGAATCAGTTTTCCTGTGTTCCTAGTGCCAGATTCCTGTTGCTTGGCCACAAATCTAGTTTTTGATTGTTTTTGCCCATTGTATATCAAGCTACTTTATTTTATTTTATTATTATTATTATTTATTTTAATAAGAAAGCAGTGCGTGTTCAATGTGAAACCAAATTAAGATGGCCATAAAAAGCAGACATACAAAAGTACTTCCCGTATCAAAGTTCTTAAATTTCTTCAGCTGTGAGATTATTATACTAATATACACAAATAAAAAGAAGCAGAAGCAAATAAAGAAATACATAAATTTAATATTATGGGATAGACAGAAACACAAACAGCTTTAAAAAAGAAACATATAAGTAAAGTTTAAACAGGATTGAAGTGCAGAATTTTAAGAACTGTATAGATCATGAAAAAAGAATGTCAAAAGTGAAGGTTTATGTCAAATCAATGTCCAAGTCAAGCCGATCTTCTCTGTGTTTATGTTCTGCATTGATCTCATCCAGAAAATTCGTTGCAGACTTTTAGTGTCCAGAAAAACAGGAGCAAAGAGTTTTGCTAGCTTATGCTGCACCCAATCCTCCATTTTCTCCTTGCTTTAACTAAATAAGACATGGAAACCAAAAAAGGATATATATATATATATATATATGCATATATGTAATATATATATATATATATATATTAATGACAAATCAATTTAAAGTGGAAGATACCTATCTGACTATTTTTGACATATTTTCTCTTTGTCTAGCTTCAATAGTGTTTGAAATCACCAAAACAATACTTGGATTTGTGACCCTGCTCAGATGATTTAAACATTCAAATTATTGGGTATATGTTCATTTTTTCAATATTTCCATAGTGTTGGAAAGTATTTTGTTTTGACTTGATGGGCAAAAGAGGTAACATCTCTTCTAACTTGCTTTTGCAGAGTTTCTTAGCTGATTATCTGTAAATTTTCTAATATTTAAATTATCTGTCCATTTTCTCTGTAGGACATCAGTGACTGTACTTTTCATCCATGAAAACATTGGCTTTCTGGACTTCTAAATTAGCATTCAGCTCAAGAAAAAAACAGTGAGGTGTTAATTGCATTGTCCTGTGAACCTGAGGAAGTCAAAAATTGTCCTATATTTGCAGGTAATTTTGTTATGTGTTAGTCTTCAGGCCTTTGTGGTCAAAAGCCTTTCAGTTTGCTAAAGGTCTGGTAGAACCACTTTATTTTTAGGGCATCTCAGTTCCTTTCAGTGAGCTAAAAATAATCTATTCTATAAGTGAACCAAAAAAAAATAAAAATAATATGATTGAATAGAATAAGAAAAAATAAAATAAAACAACAACAACAATAAAAAACAGTAAATATGTTTGTGTAGCTCTGTTCTCAACACAACACAAAAAAACATGAATTGGAAGTAATAAGTGACCTTACCCAAAAGAGACACATTGTGATTAATGTTATATTGTTAAGATAAACTTAAAACAATGTTTTGTACACTAAAACAAGCTAAAAATAATGTAGATTTTAAATTTAAATTCGTTGGCTTAATAATGAAGGCAGAAGTCTAAGTCCAATAGCATTTTTTAGTTACATGGCAAAATAAAAGCTGCATGTTGAAATGGAGTAATAAAATGTATTTTAATTTTTATATTAATATCACAAGATTAAAATATCTCAATCAATATTAGCAGATTTCAAAGCTTTTCCATTTGTGTTATCCAAAAATATAGTATTTTCATATTATCCTTTTAGACTATGTACAAACATGTTCTCACTCACAATTGCAGAGGAATAAAGCTTATGCTAACACTGGATTATTAGGGAAGTTTAGAAGAAGGTCAGGTCAATATACTCCATGGCAACCAAACTATCTTTCTTTAGAGAAACATTACATGGAGAAAGGGAAAGAAAAGAAGAAAGAAAGAAAATCAGTAGTTACGAGTCGTTTTACTCATGTAGGAAAGGCCATACAAACAGTACAAACAGTTTCAGAGATCAGACTTCAGAGAGATTCTCCTTGACTTTGTCAAATTAAGAGGTGTGGTATTAGAAAACTTGCAACACTTTTCCTCTGAAAATATATCCAGGGTTCTTTCCTTCTCACAAGGTGAAAAGGGACAGAGTTTTTGCAGGGACATAAGATACATATTTTCACTATAGTGCTCTGAAAATACACGCAAAGGTAAGCTGCATAGTTTTTTTTTTTTTTTTTTTTTTTTTTTCGGGGGGGGGGGGATGGCATAGGTATTTGATCAGAAATTCATTGGAGGTGGATCAAGAGAGCTGATGCTTCCATGCTGTATAAAAGCAGTCACATAGAGAAGACAGCACTTTACCTCTTGCCTCAGTATATGAAACAGCTGGAGGGAAGAATAGCTTCATAAGGTACCAGGCAGAGTCTGGGGATTGTAGGGCAAGGCAATCGGAAGAGGAGCTGTGCAATGCAGAGCTCCTATGGGCACTATTGCCACCAACATATTGGCTGTGTTTGTTTCTTTATAAAACATTTTGACCAAGGTTGCATCTTCTCTAAAATCTGCGCAAAACCTACTGTAAGTGCAACATGTAAATGAATAGTTGACTCTATCTCAACTTGTCTTTCACCAATGACATAGCTGTTCAAAAAGAAGAAAACCTTTTTTTGCTTTTGGAACTATCTAAATTCTACCAAAATTTTGCACACCAGTTAGATTTCACTAGCTAGGACCAAAACCACAGTACTATACATGTATATTGTTAAAGCGCATGATTAACAACAGTTCGATTGCTTGCATATTGCTTCATAACCTTGAAAAAATCTTTACTTCTAAAATAGCTTAACTGATTTTTCACTTTTCTGTAGATAAATGTTTCTCCACAATCTCAATGCATCTTCTATTACAAGCCAATACTTATACTTCACATATTTTTGTTACTGTCCTTCAGTTCCAATTGTATTAATTACCACTGACATGTTATCAAGAGCTGGTTGCAAAAAGTTCCCTGTACTAAGTATTAATTGCACATGTGTATGTACAATTATGTCCATCTAGGACAACTGTTGAACACCAAATCTGTGAAATCTGGCAACACGGCAGCTATGGACCTTGGAGAAGTATCTTATTTAAAAAAAAAAAAAAAATCAAATACAAAATAGCAAATCTTGTTGCAAGGCTGAAGTAAAATTCCAGGTACATCTGGAAATGCAGACATTTAGAAATCTGGGGATGCTCTAATTGGCACCAACATCCCTTTCTTTAGCCCCTATAAGATCAGAATGTAACTGTATTTGAGGATAATGCTTTTAAGCCTATTTATCTTTAAGATGGTCATATTTTCCCTTTTATTCTTTCTGCAAATTACTGTTATTTGTTTTTGAAATTGAGCTTCTTGATTTATTTATTCTTCCTCATTTTTCTCCTAGAAACAGCAA
This sequence comes from Aythya ferina, assembly GCF_964211825.1. Taxonomy (NCBI): domain Eukaryota; kingdom Metazoa; phylum Chordata; class Aves; order Anseriformes; family Anatidae; genus Aythya; species Aythya ferina. The sequence continues at coordinate 20,476,599 of NC_140304.1, forward strand.
GAATTGTCTTCAGATGGGGCACAACACATGTTTGTGTACTTGAATCATTGCCTGACCACGTAACATGGTCATTCTATTGAATCAACACTGTGAGAACACGTCATGATGCCATAGGCAGCCCCCCAAATGTAAGCAAAACAGTGATACTACACACAGAAATGGAGGAACCTAACCCTTTTACAAGAGTTGTACAATTCTCTGTGTGCTACTTCAAGTCATGGTCACATAATTATTTTTTAAAGAACCGTTCTACCAAATAAGTTGCTAACATGGAGATCATAATTCTATTTGCTTTTCTACTGTCTGTAGAGGTGAGTAATTATCAGTAGTGATTGTTTGTCTGAAGATTGTGTATATATATATAAACAATTATTATTTTGAAAGTTATGCTTTATAAGAAAGAAACATTAATATTCTATTTCTATCAACCTGAGACTGAAATCTGGAGGTGGAAATCCATATCCACACAGAGAAAAGGAACACACAAAATATATATACAAATACTGATTCCCAGTTGTGCAGGGGAAAAAATACAAATCCACTGATCCCATTCTGGAAGATACTCTGTAAAATAGCAGTACACTTGTCACTGCCTCACCTAAAGTGTATACACAAGCAAACTGAAGATTGACTGACTTGAATACACTTTGGAGCAGACCATCAGTTTGTCTCCAGTATGACTACATTCTTCGTAAGCAAAGTGGGAGAACAGTGTGGACAATATTTGACATTTATCATTCTGTGTTGTCAGGAAATTGCTATTCAAGAATCCCTGTTCCTTGGTTTCTCTGCACTTGAGCTTCCAGTCGATTTTAGGAAGGCTGTCTGATTTAGGAACGTGTCTGACTTCTGTTTACATACATTCCTGTTTTTTTCCACCATTAAAATGTGTGAATCATTCTGAAATCCTGAATGGGAAAATGCCATAAAAGTACAAAGTAGAATAGTATGCTTTGCTCAGGTGGGATTTGTGAGCCTGTGCGCTTATAAGTCTTTATGTCAGTAGTTCATTCCTTCCTTGTGAAGGCAACATTCTCAGAACTTTTGATATGCAGGCGTTTGACATCCAATATACATTTCTTCTGTGGTGAAAGAAGATTCTGTCTTCAGTTCCTTACTTTAGCTTTAAAAGTTTAGGTTAATACAATACCTCGAACATCTTTCTAAAGATGACACAGGATCTGTTCCCAGGGCAACTTAAAGATGTAAGCTTTCTGAAGTGATATGTAGACAAAACTAACTAATTTTCAACGAGTTTAATTCAAACATGCACTATAATTTACAATGTTAGTGCATTTAAAAGAATAATAAAATAAGATGCCTAAATATATTTAATCCAGTCTAATTTGATGATCAGGCTAGATTCTTGCTACTGAAGTAGAAGTTAGTAGAAGACACTGCAGTCATTAATTTCTGGAGGAGTATTTCAATTTTCAAGGAAGCACATGCAATATTCCTATTTATTTCTACCCTTGTGAGTTCTCTATTCTATACTTGAGACTCCTAACAACCTCGCTGGTATCTAGTGCAGTCAGGATATGTAGTCCCAAGGATGTGGCTTTTCAGTGCTCTACTTCAAATCCTCTCATTCACAGTTCCAGATCCATTTTAACAATGTGCAATTCCTGACAAAGCCTGCAGTCATTTCTCCCCTGTCTTACAAAAGCAAAACATCTTCGATTATTTCCTTAGAACTCAATTTTGCCTGGTGTTTTTCCTCATCAGCTGTGGAAGTTAAGACATCACAAATGTAAACCACATTGGTAAAGCTCAGCCTATTCTGGTGTATTTTATTTTCAAGACTAATTTCTACCATCTTTGCCTCTGCTTTGCCACAGGCAGATGTGAAGTGCAAGCATGGTATCTGAGATGAACTATAAAATTATCTTAAGCCCAGCAAGGTAACTTTATACTGTGATATTTAGTGGTGTTATAATAATCTTAGCTATGGTAATAGAACACTTTATTGTAGTCGAGGTCAGCTGCCTTGGAGCTGGCACAACCACAGTGCCTGAACAAGTTACTGGGGGCTCTGGGTCTATCATCTTGATAGGCCTGGCCTGGGACAGCCTAACGACCAGGCCACACCTGCCAGCTCTCCAGAGAGAGGCTGACAGGAAGTGGGCATTCCCAGGGCAAGGGCAACTGGGCCCAGGCCCTTTGCCTAGAAAAAGCCTGTGGGAGGGCAGCAACACATGGTGCCCACCACAAGCAGAGGGGGACAGCAGCTCATGCACACTGGTGCGCAGCTGGTGTGGCAAGGCCCAGGGCCTCTGCACCAAGTATTGGCAGTCTGTGAGATCACAGACCTATCATGGTGTCCACTAGGCAGAGAGCTCAATCCAAAATGTCTGTGGTGACTCAGACAGAGGGCCTGTCCAGAGACATGGCTGTTAGGCCTATGGCAGCAGGGAGCGCCTGACCCTGCTGCTGCCAGGGGAAGGCAGTGGGGAGACCGCCTGTTCTCAGGTGCAAGGTCTGCTCTCCATGGTGGCTGACCTCAGGGAGGAGGTGGAGACTAAGAAGCATCAGGGTGTGTGAGGAGGCAATGGACTGGTGGAGTAACTCCCTGGTGTGCCAGAGGGATGCAGCCCAGAGGACGGTAGAGCCCCTGCCATAGAGTCGCTGTTGGGTAGAGGGAGGGGACTAATAAGATGAAGAGGGTTGGAAGTGAGTCCCAGTTTGGCACCATGGGCAACCACCCTCCCTACCTACCTAGTTTCCCCAGGTGCCCCTCCATAATAGGTTTGAGACCCTGGATCTTGAAGGAGAGGTAGGTGAGGATGTGGTGGAAGGCCCACCTATGAGGTCATGCAGGAAGAGGTAATTTACACCATGCCTTAAGACTGCCTCCAAAAAGAAAGAAGGGTAATTTTAGTAGGATAGTCTCCTCTGAGGGGAACAGAGGACTTAATATGCAGAGTTCGCCCTCATCAAAGAGAACTCTATAGTCTACCTGAAGCCCAGATAAGGGGTATCACCAGGACACTCCCCAACCTGGTGCGCTTGACAGACTACTAGCCAGTACTAATCTTCCAGATAGGTGGGGAGGAAGCCGCGTCCCATAGTCTGAGGGGAATGAAGAAAGACTTGAAGGCCTTGGGACAGTTGGTGAAAGCCTGGGCTGCAAGTCATTTTCTCTTCCTTTCTGGGGTGATGATGAGGGATGGAACAGAAGGATACAGTCCATAGATGATTGGCTATGTGACTAGTGCTATAGGCAGGGCTATGGGTTCTTTGATTATGGCTGGTTTTATAAGACACCAGGCCTGACAGTAATGCGTGGGAAGGTCTCCTTCTCTGTAGACATTCAAAACACACCTGGACATGTTCCTGTATAATGCAATTTAGGTATTCCTGCTCCGGCAGGGGGATTGGACTACATGATCTTTCAAAGTTCCTTCCAATCCCTGATATTCTGTGATTCTGTGATTGTTCTCCTTATGACTTTAATATTCAAAATAAGGTTTCACAGAATCACAGAATCACGGAATTTCTAGGTTGGAAGAGACCTCAAGATCATCGAGTCCAACGTCTGACCTAACGCTAACAATCCTCACTAAACTATATCCCTAAGCTCTACATCTAAACGTCTTTTAAAGACTTCCAGGGATGGTGACTCCACCACTTCCCTGGGCAGCCTGTTCCAGTGTCTAACAACCCTTTCGGTAAAGAAGTTCTCCCTAACATCTAACCTAAAACTCCCCTGGTGCAACTTTAGCCCATTCCCCCTCGTCCTGTCACCAGGCATGTGGGAGAACAGGCCAACCCCCACCTCACTACAGCCTCCTTTAAGGTATCTGTAGAGAGCGATAAGGTCGCCCCTGAGCCTCCTCTTCTCCAGGCTGAACAAGCCCAGCTCCCTCAGCCGCTCCTCGTAGGACTTGTTCTCCAGGCCCCTCACCAGCTTCGTCGCCCTTCTCTGGACAAAGTTCATAGTTAAAATTGAAAATTTCATAGTTTTTCATTTTTCATTTTTTCATTTTTTCAATTTCATAGTTTTCAATTTTTCATAGTTAAAATTGAAAATTATTAAAAATTCTGGCCAAAACAACTCCATCAACTGTTAAGTACATAAAGTAGGCCTAATATATATTTTTTTTAACCTACCTGTCCATCAATTCCCTTATAGGGTATTGATGTTACATAAACATGAAATATTGAGAGTAGAGTCACAGACAGTAGATGAACTAGCCTGAAGAGATCTTTGGAAGTCAGAGGAGTAGCTGGATATCTCAAGGACACCCATTCCCCAAAGGGTGGTGAGTGCCAGTACAGCTCACAGTTATTTTTATCATAATACTTGATGCATAAAAATTCTCATGTCATTTTTTATTAAAATATAAACAAATAGATAAATAAGGCAGTTGCTGTATGAGTAAAAGTCCCAAATACTTACTATGAATTACTGTTACAGTGCTAGATGACCCAACAATACAATCTTGTGTGCTGAGAAACAGAATAAAGCCATGAACTCTAAAGGTCCAGTATTTTGGGGGAGAAAGTAGTACTTTAAAGGTCAAAAGTCATCATTACATAAGGTCATATAGCATTTTTCTATTTCTATATTTTTCTATTTTTCTAAATTGAAATGGACACTAGTTTTTAGAAGTAGCTCTCTAAGAAATAAGACCTATTATGCAATAACTTTATTTGATGTAAAATGTATAGTTTGAACTGAATATAAAGAACAAGAAAATTTGCTTCCCCCCATTCTACCAAGAGTATCCCAGCCAGCATTTCCTTCAGATGAGTTTTTCAAGTCTTTTTGGTGCTGCAGATTTCAGGTTTGTGAAAAAGTTTACTAGGACATTTCAGTACACGTTAAAAATTCGCAAGTCCTATATTCACAGACGGAATCATGTATCACTGTAATTTTAGTGACCAAAGCCAAAACCCAGACCTCTGTGTGTCTTCTTTGGTACTCCCTCCTCTGGAAACATTTAAATTCCCTAATTCTCTTCTGCTATAAAATACATAGATGTTGCTGAGTAAAGAATACTGTTTTGCAAAGTAAAAGTAAAAAGTAAAAGCCCTACCAGACTATTGTTAGCCATTCTCAAGTGTATTTACACTTTTCTCTGAAGTTATCTGCTTCAAAGCATATCTTCTGTATCAAAACATACTGCTATGCTACAAAACTACTATATAATGTCTAAACTCCTGATAGTGAGGCCTCATAGACAACAACTACATAGACAACAACATAGACAACAACTACATTAAAATAAAACATAAAATTAAAAGACACCCCCCCTTCCCCCACAAACCCAAGCATTCCTCTGGTTATTTTACCTATAAGAACACCTACTGAATTAACGTAATAAATAATCCTAAAACATGAGAAACTACTGGAGGAAAAAAAAAGTCCCCCCCTCCCCCCTTCCCACCCCAGCTCAGTAGCCAGCTTCTGTGAGTTCATAAGCATGCCCGTTTCAGTCTGACAAAGGGATTTAAGTCTAGTTTGTCACCCTCCTGAGAGCCTACTGTAACCATTATGCTACAGCACTGTCCGAGGTAAATCCTTCACTCCCTACAACTGACACTATTCCGTTTGGTATAAATAATTCAGTGAAGAAGGACATGAATCTGACTTTCCCACATGATTGCCCTAACCACCAGGCTATAGAGTCAATCTCACCTCCCTTCTTTTTCCCCCAGCTTAATTAATATTTAATTGTTTACATGAAGTGGAACAGTTTTAATAGGAGACAAATTCTGAGAGACAATTCCCAGTAAACCAATACTAAGTACACTTAACTCAGAAGTGGGAAATCTACCATCAAATCCCAGTTTCAAACCAGGGAATCAAACCTGCCTTGTGGGACAGACAGAAGCCCATTCTAATTTTGTGAAGCAAAGAACAACCCTTAAGTATTCACGATGTTTTCTGTGAAAAGGGAATAATGTGGTTTATACACCAAACTGCAGGAGATGGCTATCAGTTGCAAACCTTACCTGGAGGAAAGGCGATTGCAGGCTTATAGGTGTGATGCTCAGGCCTGAGCCCTCTTTTTAGGCATTTCTTATAACTTGTCTTTCAATTCCTTGCCTTCTGCATACCTTATCTCCAGGCACCTAACACAGCATGCGCTCATAAAGCATACAGACACTGAACCCATATTGCCTGACTGTAAGGTGGATTGATGCTCATGAGGCACAGAAACAGGGCAGCCAAACCCCTAAACCATTTGTGATTTATAAGTCACTCTTCAATATATTTGCACTGAAAACTCCTTTGAATTTTCCTTCCTCAAAATGTTCCTGAAAATAGGTTTGAATTCTGGGGCAGGAGGCAGTAACAGTGAGAGCAAAGCTGTCTTATGGGATATTTTACAATTCAAATTGATTGTTCTTTGGGACACTTTAGTAGAGCTGCTACTGTCAGCTGTTCAGGAGTGGATGCTTTTGAGCTGTGGAAAACAAACCCCTGCAAGCTTGCAAACACTTTGTTGTTTGCCCCATACATGCAGCTGGCAGAAAGACTGCTTCTGCTGACATGAACTTTCAGGTCAGATCTCGTTGCTCCCAGGATGAAACAGTTAGGTAAACAGTTAGGCAAGTGATCAGAAGTCAGCTTGAAGCACAAGGAGAAGTTGTCTTTTTCTGTGAAATATTTCTATGAAGTGAGACCAGAAAAAGTAATCACACAGGGATTGGATGATAGCTTTACAGTAGGGACTAGTGAGCTGTCTTCCCCCTCCCATCCCTTTCATCCTTTCCTTTTCTCTTTGACAAGATCTGTAAATATCTCAACTAATCTCAAAGTAGTGCACAGAAGACTCATTCAAAAAGGTCAAAAGGTCTATATAACTCTTTTGTATTAATATTATTCACATGCTTCATTTTCTTCAGCCTATTTCCTAAATCCTCCTTTGAATATTTTTTTCTCATTCTTTCCCCAAGCCAAAAAGTATATCATAATTCAGGTATTTAAAATAAGAAGAGAGTACACTTTATCACTTACACAATCTGAATGGACTACCAGCCCAGTGAAAATATACAATGCAGTGAGTAGAGGAAAAAAAATGTTTTGAGACTTACTTTTACCAAAGCATTTTTTCTTCAGTTCAAGTCCAGCCATCAGTTAATTCACACGTATGCATGGCCTGCAGTGAGTCCTGATCCAGTCATTTCAGGAAACCTAAATTCCAGTCCCTCTATGTGACCTAAGACCAGTTTCATAAAGTCTCACATTTTTGACCCTTCTTTCCAGAAAATGAAAGAAAATACATTTTTTCTACCAAGCATTTTTGCTCAATTTTTTCAGTCTTGTTTACTGAATGAGCCCAATCAACTTTTTACATAATTGCAACAGACTTCATGGTAATTGATTTTTTTTTTTTTTTTTTTTTTTTTTTTTTTTTGTGAGAGCTTTCTCTAACTCCTTAAATGACTGCAGTCTTGTTCAATAAATCATTATTTTAGGTGTTTTGAGGTCATATTCCAAAGTTCTCCACAATCTACTCTGTCATTTTTCCTACAACTGCTGTCCAGAACTGCCTTACTAAAGTTTGACTCCCACAGACAAGATATTGAAGAACCATTTTGAGATAGTCCAAGTCTGCGGAGACTTTGTGAATAAGTTGCTGACAGCTCCATCACTTCTCACAAGTGATCTCCCACCTGAGAAAAACAATCCCATGACTATTCCTTAATAAAATTCATTCCAGTTTCAAAAAAGTTTCCTGGCAACACAGGGAGCAGAGGGTCCAGATTTTCCTCCCTAGGTAATGCCAAATGTCTTTGTATATTTTGTTTTTGCCATCTAAAAATTCATTCCTAAGACCTCCAGCGAAGTAGAAAGATACATCACTTGACATGCCTTTTGACCCCAAAACTGGAATAAGTTGCCTGTTCCTCTTACAGATTTGTGAGATTTAGCTTTAGGTTTTCTGTTCAAGTTTGTTATACCTCACATACTTCGTTTTCCCTACAAAACAGAGGCCATATAAGAGACAATTCTTTCATCTCATGCCTTAAAAATAGACCATATTTTTGCCTCACTTTTTAAACCATGGGTGGAATGGCAGAACCCCAAGATGACCCTACGCATTTTCAGCACTTCTCATAGATATCCCTGTACTTCTGACACAACACTCTTTCCTGGTAGGAAATCCAAAGTAAATCTATTACTAAGTTAGCCACTTACAATGCTTTCTGAAAGAAAAGCATTTTCTTTTGCATTTTTTTCTTGTTCTTTTTCAAGTTCTACCTCTTCACATGGATATTTGACAGGAACCTTAACTCCTGTGTTTAATTGCTGACCTAATCTTTAGAAATAATACAAAACCTTCCTTTTCCAGGAAGGGTACATGTTTGCTGAACTATTTTTTTCCCTTCAGTTCATATCAATGGTATGAACTGTTTCAACTGTCACAGGTAAGGCTAAATAGCCTGTCAGGTTTTTCCTGACAAGCTGTTTATATTCAGTAATTAGCATATACAATTAAGGAAGCATTGGATGTAAACACTAATCAAATCCATGAAACATTATCAAATTTAGAAAAAAAAAAACAAAAAACAAAAACACTGAACTATATATAATTCGTGAATAAAAATAAATATGAAATTTTGAGAAAAGAGGAATATTAGAGAAAAGAATAAATAACCAAGAATCCTCCATCAGCATTGAGGGAAAAAGAAATAATTCATTTCACAATGATTCTTCCCTCTCACATTTTTCTGTATCCTCCTCTTCTCACCTCAGCCCTCACATCAATCTCATGCCTTTCAGCACTGTACAGACACACACGATACATTCCTTCAGGGCAGTGCACAATTCCCTTACCTGTTTTGACAAGAAATGCACATTGAGTCACATGCCAGAGGCCATGGTTACACAAAAGTCACAGGTCAATAAAGATCACTTACATTTCCTATGAGCTTTTTCATCCTCTTTTTCCCCCTCTCTGGGAGGAAAGGATTCAGAAAGGAAAGAGAGAAATGTCAAGAGCTTAATCAAGAGCCCCTTTATCAAGAGCTTAAAAAAAGTCTCCCAAAGCCACCATTGGATTCCCCCCTCCCAACATCTTGTTACCTTGCCTCAAGGAAAGTGTCCTTTTTCTCTTGGCCTCCTTCACCTCAAAGGAGTTCTTCATCCCTTCAAGAAGTTGGTCACTGACTTATCTCTCTCCCATGACAATGTACAAGAAAGTAAAAGATATTAGTATTCTTTTAAAAATTGTCTCTTACCAGGAAGCCAATAAAGCGATCTACATTGTATCACAGTTCAACATATTTGACATCTGTTCTGAAATAAATTTCACTTCATACATATGCTTTTTCAGGCTCATACATATGCTCCCCACAAGCATCCCCCAGCTGCTCTCTCAGACAGTTTGGTAACATATCTATAGTATTATGCTAGTTGTATTTGAATAGGTATCCTATCTTTTCACCTCTGGTCTAGTTTGAGCAGCATTGCTTGAAAGATAGTACCAGAAACTATTTTAGGGCTGCTTTAATACCAAGGAATTTGCTCCTTTTCTTAAGGAATTAATCCCAGGGATTGTGTTCATTCTTCCGTTTTGGACTCATATGAGGACACATGATAAATGGAAGTATTGCTTAACACATTGAGTATATGATTCACAGAATCTTTAATAGAATAAAACAGACACTAAGAATTGAAATGAATCAATAATGATAGTGTTATTGAACCCTTTGCTATGAAGGCTATCTATTTTGAATCTCAAATATCAGTAATGCAAAACATTGGAAAAGGCAGGTAGCATAGCGTTTAATCTTACTGTTCATTCTGCAAACACAAAAGGTACATCATTTTTGCACTTGTCGAGGCGATCAGCTCTGGGGCAGATGCGTTCTGCAGCGGAGCAGGGGTTCGGACAGGCAGGGCTAATTTTTCCGGCACCGAGCCCACTCGAGGGAGCCGCCAGGACCCGGCAGCCCTTGCGAAGGAGGTGAATGAGGCAAGGAGGTGTAGGCGGAGCCAGCAGCACCCCCTCCCTGGCCATTCATAAGCTGCCCCTACGGAGCGCGAGTGACCAGGAGTGTGGCAACCAAAACAGGCAAAAAGGGCATGGCGTGTCAGAAGGGAGTAGCGCGGCAGTTAGTGCAGCAGTTCATGCTGGCAGGGTGAGCAGGAAGGGCAGAGCGCTCCCCCCCCCCCGCCCATACGAACACCTCCTCTAATGGCGGTCTACTGCTAGCTCAGCTGCAATGGTGTACACCAGGCACAGTGTGCTCTCCAGGAAGTCTGTGCACACCCAGACTGACTGCTCACTCAAAACTGCGGCAGTTCAGGTCTCTGGGTGCAGGGAGTGCCTGAGCCTGTTGCTACTACCTGCAGGGGGCAAAGAGACTGTGTGCGTGAGGTGCGAGCAGATGGATGACCTGGTCCGCCTCATGGCAGAACTCAAGGAGGAGGTTGAAAGGTTGAGGGATATCAGAGAGTGTGAGTGCAAGATAGACTTGTGGAGCAACTCCCTGTGTGGCCTGAAGGACAGGCACTGGGGTGAGATGCTCCAGATGGGGGTGGACCCCCTGCCCTGTTGCTGTTGAGCAGAGGCAGGGGACCTCGGAATTGAAGAGGAATGGAGACAGGTCCCTGCTTGACTTCACAGGCGATGCCCTCTCGCACTGGCCCCACCTTCCCAGGTGCCCTTATGCAACAGATTTGAGGCCCTGGAGCTTGAGAGACCAGTAGCTGGGGAAGAGGTAGAAAGTCTACCCAGGAGGATGCCTAGGGCAAGGAAGTCAACTCCACGCCTCAGGACTGCCTCCACCAAGACAGAAAGAAGGGTGATTGTTGTGGGCAATACCCTTCTCAGGGGAACAGAGGGCCCTATTTGTCAACCTGACCCTACCTGGAGGGAAGTCTGCTGCCTCCCTGGGGCCAGAAAGCTTCCCAACCTGGTTTGCCCCTCTATTATCCTCTTTTAATAGTCCAGGCTGGCAGTGATGACATTGAAGAGAGAAGCCTGAAGACTATCAAATGGGACTTTTAGGGGACTGGGACGGTTAGGGGATGGAGCGGGAGTACAGGTGGTGTTTTCGTCCATCTCTGTGGTGGCAGGGAGGGGTACAGAGAGGACATGGAAAGCCCACCTGATAAACATGTGGCTCAGAGGCTGGTGCCAACACAGAAATATTTTTTTTTTTTGACCATTGGGCACTTTACTCAGCACCCGGCCTGATGGCCGCAGACGGGTCCCTATCTCTAAGAGGAAAACGGGTCCTAGGCCAGGAGCTGGCAGGGCTCATTGAGAGGGCTTTAAACTAGGTAAGAAGGGGGACGGGGCTGAAACAAGGCCTGTTAGAGCTGTGCCAGGGGTAACAATGGCAAGGCTGGGAGAGAAGGCAATGGCCCAATGAAATGCATCTACACTAATGCACGCAGCATGGGTAACAAACAGGAGGAGCTGGAAGACATCGTGAGGCAGGCAGGCTACGACTTGGTTGCCATCATGGAAACTCTCATGACTGGAGTGCTGCAATATCTGGCTAAAGGCTCTTCAGAAGGGACAGGCAGCATGGAAGGGGTAGTGGTGTGGCTCTCTATATCAGAGAAAGTTTTGATGTCGTGGAAATTGAGGCTGGGAATGATAAGCTTGAGTCCCTATGGGTTAGGATCAGTGGGAAGGCCAACAAGGGGAGCATCCTGGTGGGGGTCTGTTACAGACCGCTGAACCAGGATGAGGAGACTGATGATTTCTACAGGCAGCTGACAAAAGTTGTGAAATTGTCAGCGCTTGTTCTTGTGGGGGACTTCAGCTTCCCAGATATATCCTGGAAGCACAACACAGCCCAGAGAAAGCAGTCTAGGAGGTTTCTGGAGAGCATGGAAGATAGCTTCCTGATGCAGCTGGTTAGTGAGCCTACCAGGGGTGGTGCCCCGCTAGGCCTTCTCTTCACAAACAGAGAAGGACTGGTGATGTGATGGGAGATGTGGTGGTTGGAAACTGTCTTGGGCAGAGTGACCATGAAATGGTAGAGTTCTCCATTCTCGGAAAAGCCAGAAAGGGGACCAGTAAAACCATTGTATTAGACTTCTGGAGGGCTGACTTTGTACTGTTCAGGACACTGGTTGGTAGAGTCCCTTGGGAGGCGGTTCTGAAGGGCAGAGGAGTCCAGGAAGGCTGGGCGCTCTTCAAGAAGGGAATCTTAATGGCGCAGGAGTGGTCTGTCCCCACATGCCCAAAGATGAGCCAGCGGGGAAGAAGACCAGCCTGGCTGAACAGAGAATTGTGGCTTGAGCTTAGGAGGAAAAAGAGGGTTTACAATCTTTGGAAAAGAGGGCAGCCACTCAGGCAGACTATAAGGATGTTGTGAGGCAGTGCAGGGGCAAAATTAGAAAGGCCAAAGCACATCTGGAGCTCAATCTGGCAACTGCTGTCAAAGACAACAAAAAATGTTTTCACAAACACATTAATGCAAAACGGAGGACTAAGAAGAATCTCCAGCCTTTACTGGATGCAGGGGGAAACTTAGTTATGAAAGATGAGGAAAAGGCTGAGGAGCTTAATGCCTTCTTTGCCTCAGTCTTTAGCGGCAAAACCAGTTGCTCTCTGGATACCCAGTACCCTGAAATGGTGGAAGGGGATGGGGAGCAGAATGTGGCCTTCACTATCCATGAGGGAATGGTTGTCGACTTGCTATGGCACTTGGATGTACGCAAGTTGATGGGGCCAGATGGGATCCACCCGAGGATACTGAGAGAACTGGCAGAGGAGCTGGCCAAGCCACTTACCATCATTTATCAACAGTCCTGGCTATCGGGGGAGGTCCCAGTTGACTGGCTGCTAGCAAACGTGACACCCATCTACAAGAAGGGCCGGAGGGCAGACCCAGAAAACTATAGGCCTGTCAGTTTGACCTCAGTGCCAGGGAAGCTCATGGAGCAGATTATCTTGAGTGTCATTACGTGGCACTTGCAGAGCAACCAGGTGATCAAGCCCAGTCAGCATGGGTTTATGAAAGGCAGGTCCTGCTTGATGAACTTGATCTCCTTCTACGACAAAGTGATGCACTTGGTGGATGAGGGAAAGGCTGTGGATGTGGTCTACCTTGACTTCAGCAAGGCTTTTGACACCATTTCCCACAGCATTCTCCTCAAGAAACTGTCTGCTCGTGGCTTGGACTGACGTACTCTTCATTGGGTTAAAAACTGGCTGGATAGCCGGGCCCAAAGAGTCGTGGTGAATGGAGTCAAATCCAGCTGGAGGCCAGTCACTAGTGGCGTTCCGCAGGGCTCGGTACTGGGGCCGGTTCTGTTTAATATCTTTATCGATGATCTGGATGAAGGGATCGAATGCACCCTCAGTAAGTTCGCAGATGACACCAAGTTAGGTACATGTGTCAATCTGCTTGAGGGTAGGAAGGCTCTGCAGGAGGATCTGGATAGGCTGGACCGATGGGCTGAGGTCAACTGCATGAAGTTCAACAAGGCCAAGTGCCAAGTCCTGCACCTGGGGCACAATAACCCCAAGCAGAGCTACAGGCTGGGAAATGAGTGGTTGGAAAGCTGCCAGGTGGAGAAGGACCTGGGAGTGATGGTGGATAGTCGGCTGAATATGAGCCAGCAGTGTGCTCAGGCGGCCAAGAAGGCCAACAGCATCCTGGCTTTCATAAGAAGCAGTGTGGCCAGCAGGTCTAGGGAAGTGATCATCCCCCTGTACTCGGCTCTGGTGGGGCTGCACCTCGAGTACTGTGTTCAGTTTTGGGCCCCTCACTACAAGAAGGACATGGAGGTGCTCGAAAGAGTCCAGAGAAGGGCAATGAAGCTGGTGAGGGGTTTGGAGAACAAGTCCTATGAGGAGCAGCTGCAGGAGCTGCGTTTGTTCAGCCTGGAGAAGAGGAGGCTCAGGGGCGACCTTATCACTCTTTGTAAGTACATTAAAGGAGGCTGTAGTGAGGTGGGGGTTGGTCTATTCTCCCATGTGCCTGGTGACAGGATGAGGGGGAATGGGCTAGAGTTGCTCCAGGGGTGGTTTAGGTAGGATATTAGGAAGAACTTCTTTACTGAGAGGGTTGTGAGGCATTGAAATGGGCTGCCCAGGGAAGTGGTGGAGTCAGCATCCCTGGAAGTCTTTAAAAGACGTTTAGAAGTAGAGCTTAGGGATATGGTTTAGTGGAGGACTTGTTAGTGTTAGGTCAGAGGTTGGACTCGATGATCTTGAGGTCTCTTCCAACCTAGACAATTCTGCGATTATCATCAGCACATTAATCTGGATCAGGAGTACACTTCTGAAGCAGTCTTTCCAGATGTCTTCAGAAAAGGAAAACAAGTCAGTTAGCAGTGACATTTCAGGGCACATGAACTGTGTTTGTACAAAAAGAAATTCTACCAGAAGATGTACTACAGAAACATCCCCAATGTACTCTAGCAACAGATGAGCAGAAAGGTAGCCCAAAGTGAAGATATCACAAACATATCTAGTGTAAATGCACACGTTACCAGTTTTGCTCTCTGCTCCTATTAGTTCATGTGATTTGCTAATGGAAATATTTATTGGTATTTACTCTTATAGATATCATCTGGTCTCATTAATATGCCAATGTAAAACACATGTGAATCTTTAACATCTGAATTAAACCTGACATGAGAAATTCACCCTATTATTTCTGAATTAAATTATTATTCAAGCAATTATTCAAATATTATTATACTCACATCTAAACAATCAGAATTAAGCAAGTTCCAGCAAGTCAGAATGTTTGTCTTGAGCAGTAGACTGGGTATTTATTTCATACTGACCCATGTAAAAAAGCTCTTAAGATTGCAAGGTTATTTTACTTAAATCAGTTGTAATTGTTCTTTACAGTATTGTTTTATGTATGCTATCCTTATGACAGTTTGTCAGATATAATACAACATCCCTAAATCTGAAATGCCTATTATGCCATGTCTACTAACTGCATTGCAAGTTTCTTCAGGTAGCTGAAGTCTTGGTTATCTGGAATACAGACTCTCACATCAATTGTTAGCCTTGTTCCAAATACCAAGTCTTGAGCAAAGTAAAGGTGCACTGTACTCTGGGAAAGTTTAAAGTTTTCTCTTGATTAGAAGCAAACACCTCTCTGTTAAGACTCTAGGTTTAGTGGGGAAGTACAGCCAAGATTCCACTACATCAAGCTCTGGAAACCACCATCTTAAATTTAACACACTGAGTAACAGAATTAGGTGAGAACATGGGTGTGTCCAAAGAAGTGCAGGGTTAAAAAGTTATGGGAATTAAATTTGTAGTTAATTTTTATGTTGTGATCAAATTCATAGAATCATAGAATATCCTGAGTTGGAAGGGACCCTTAAGGATCATCAAGTCCAACTCTTGACACCGCACAGGTCTACCCAAAAGTTCAGACCATGTGACTAAGTGCACAGTCCAATCTCTTCTTAAATTCAGACAGGCTCGGTGCAGTGACCACTTCCCTGGGGAGCCTGTTCCAGTGTGCAACCACCCTCTCTGTGAAGAACCCCCTCCTGATGTCAAGCCTAAATTTCCCCTGCCTCAGCTTAACCCCATTCCCGCGGGTCCTGTCACTGGTGTTAAATGAGAAAAGGTCTCCTGCCTCTCGACCCCCCCTTACGAGGAAGTTGTAGACTGTGATGAGGTCTCCCCTCAGCCTCCTCTTCTCCAGGCTGAACAGGCCCAGTGACCTCAGCCGTTCTTCGTACGTCTTCCCCTCCAGGCCTTTCACCATCTTCGTAGCCCTCCTCTGGACACTCTCCAACAGTTTCATGTCCTTTTTATACTGTGGTGCCCAGAACTGCACACAGTACTCGAGGTGAGGCCGCACCAGCGCAGAGTAGAGCGGGACAATCACCTCCCTTTAAAAACTCAGTTTTTAAATACTGAATTGAGATGATTATTCCCTTATTTTGAAGGAAAAAGGAAGAGGAGAAAAAAAAAGAAAGAAAAGACAAATCTTGAGGTAGCAAAGACATGATTTCTTTAAGGCTGCAGGAACCTGCAGCTAAAGGCTAGGCTCTGGTTTCCAACTAGGCAACTGTGCCTATTTCTACTAAGCATACCCCCAGTTGTACTATCATAAATCCAGAATAACTCAATCGATTTCCCTTGTAAGTTAATACAAGTGAGGTCAGATGCGTGACCAATAGGTCTCTAAGCAACCCTTTCCTTGAAAGGTAATGAAATAATTTCATAAATTATTACCATTCAATTTTGGATCAATTGAACAAGCCACTTAGTATTGCTGACTTTTTTTTTTTTTGATCAGGGAAGAGAAATTAGGAATAAAATAAGTTATTTAGAGATTGCTATTTTAAAGACCTTAAAATAATAACATTATAAGCACTGCTGCTGGTAACCTTTATACAATAGAAGTCTCTACAAAAAATCTTCACAAAATTTCAGTTTTGACTTACTACAACATATTAGCAACACCATATTCTTAGAAGGGTTTTTACAGATAATTTATTTTCAAGGCCTCCAATCACTGACCCCATAAGTCATACAACCATACCAAGTTCATGATTAGTTTGTTTCAAGAGATGCGTACCAAGCAGTCATACAGCCTATTAAGGCTACTCCATTTTTATGGTTGCCATTGATGCACTAGAATTTTCAATATAGTTGTCAAGTTTACATACTTAAAGACGTAAAGAGTAGTTTTTCAGTCTTTAGATCTTATAGTATAAGCTTTCATGGAAACATTTAAACTCCCTATATTTTTTGACAGGTTCCAGTTACAGAACCAAGTTAGTTATATAAAATTGATCAGTCTAATTGTTCCTTGAGAGGTTCACCTATGAAGTTGCCCCTGCTTACTACTCTTAATGTCTTCAAGGATTTTTGCATTAAGACTGATTGGAATAGACAAAATGTAGTTAAGAACCCAAAGGATTATACATTGTTTTAAACCAGAAACGTATCAAACACTTGTAATACCTTGATCCTATCATTTTATACTTCATAAGGGATCCCTTTTGAGAAGGGTTTATGTGTCCCAACATATTTGGAAATGTTCCTTGACAGAATAAATTCTTTGAGGACACAAATCAAAACTACATCTGCTCCCCTAAAAGCTGTCAGTGATAATAGCATCAGAAATTGGATTAAATAAGTCCTGTTGAGAGACAGTATGTCCATTTCTACATTCAACACACACACACATTGTCAGAGAAGCTTCTATTCCAGAAGCAACAACAGAGAATGAGGAATTATTAAAATGTCTTTCAGCATACAGGAACACAGCTCAGGAGCTTTCCTAGGGTAGATCTCTTCTTGCTTTGCATAAACTTGAACATCTTCAAATAACATACGCATAAAACCCCAACATATTCTGGAGAGGTACAAATAAAAACCCTAGCCGTTATTTTCATCTGAGAATGGATACAACAAACACATTCATCTGCTCCAAAACCAGTAATCTGTGATGAAGTGACAAAGGAGAAAGAATTTTGCACACACACAGAAAAAAAGATAAATACATAACGAGATTTCCAGGAGACAATTGGTTTTGGCTCCCTCCCACTGCAATGCTTTTTTTTTTTTTTTTTTTTTTTTTTTTTTAATACCTTTTTCAATCAAAGGATTGCAAGAAAGTAGCCATGATTTGTACTTCTTTACTTTGAAGGATGGGAAACGATGAGGCCCAAAGAGACAGTTCATGGCTAGGGCTAAACTTATTTTTTTCAGTTCCATAGTAGGGCTCCCTGCTACATTAGCTTTAGCATGAATCAATTTTTCAACTATATCCCAGTACTACTAGCAATTACAACACAACTGTTGTTTCCAAGAAACATATGACCATTACCCATCAGTTTTATTTAACTGTAGCAATCCTGTTTACAGAAGAAGCAAAGGTTTAGGGGGACAAATTCTGCTCTGATTTACATCAGTGTAAGACATGAAGAAAAGTTTACTTATATGCTATAACGTTATTTTATATTTTAATGTATTTGGTCAGATTAACATAAACATAACATAATATCACAAGCATTTAAATATCAAAATCCAAAATATCAATACAGGTAAGGAACGCAGGTCCTGTGATTTCTGTTCTGTATTGTGCCCATGACAACTAGGTTTATAGGATATATCCACCTTCCTGCTCACACAGCTACTTAGCAAAACTTGGATTTACTGCACCTGGTCTGTGCAGTCAATATGAACTATATGTTAGATTCAGCTTTGAAATTTCTGAATGTACCTATAGCGACCAGCCTAACCATTGTGAAATGCATAAGATACATAAGATAAGATGCATAAGGGAGTAAGCCCTTCAGTTCTCTCTCCATCACGCTCCCCAACACTGCAGGATGTCCATACCTACATCCCACAATGGCTGGTCCAGCTCCTTCTATCAGAGAGCTGTTTACCTTTGAGAAGTATTCATGCCTAAAGCTGATTGCCTCTGCACTACAGGTAATTTTGCTTTGTGTCAAGAAGCCCATTCTGCTCACTTAAGATTAAACAAACAAACAAACAAAAACCATCAATTGTACTTTTGCAGAAAACCATCCATGATCTGCAGAGCATTTAAAGCATAGAAAACTTAAGTCTGTGGTTTCAAAAGAAAAAAAAATACAGTTGAAATATCCTTTACACCTTTGTTTGTTTAGTATTTATCAGAATATATGAAATCAGAAAAGATGAGACAGATTGTTATCCTTAGCTACAATCCATGCTTTAGGCTCGGAATCAGCAAGTTGATAAAACAGTCATTTCTGAACACGTGGACTATCTGCATTCTACTTTATATCTTCAGGGTCACAAACCAAATGCTCATTTGTTACCCAAATGGAGATTCATTATTCTGACTGAAACAAACAGGATTACCTGTTTATTGATTCAAAAATAATCTATTTTTTATTTACCAATATATTACATTGCTGAGCAAAGAATTATCTTTCCATTGTTTATATGCCTCACTATTTAAGAGGATTATTATTGTACAATAATCATCTTGCTTTAATTACTTAGAGGAGTACCGCATCACTTTATTAGTTTTAGGATTTACGCCAAGTTGGAAACAGAATGTAAGAACACAGAATCAGTCAGTAGTTGACAGCAGCTTTTTTTTTTTTTTTAAACACTTCTACAAAATCTTTATCGGGGAAAAAAAAAATCAAAACAAACAAACAACAACCAAAAAAAAAAGACCAAAAAAAAACAAAAGCCACAACCTAGAACCAGAAGATGAACATATATATTTTTAAATAACTCAAGCCATTTTAGTGAACAATATGAACACATACTCTTGTGCTGTACATACCTACAGCAGAAAATTCATGCACATTTTTTTTCTTGATTACTGAGAAGCCAAAGTGACAAAATATTTCACTAGATTAGCAGGGGCAGTGCTGCAGACTGCATTGCCCAGAGCAGAAGGCAAGAGTACAGCAAGCGCCCCACAGCAGCTAAGTCGATCTTTGCAAGTTTCAGGCTGAGGAAGGAGCAGAACAACTTCAGCAGCCCTCAAGAAACAGGCATGATTAAGTTAATGCTGATCAACAGCACCTGCCAAAGAAGCTCAGCAAACATACTTGTTTTACTAATCCTTCAACTTATCCTTTTTCAGGTGGTGGTTGTATGACAGAAGGAATCTCATCTTGTCCCTGTCTCAGCTCAGGAAACCGCTTTCTTCTCCAGTGCATTCAAGCTGGGGCAGTGTCCCGTTTGAAATATCTGTATCAGTTGATCAACAGTGATTAAAAGTAAACTGTAAACAACTGTTGTTAATATACATATTTATTCAACTACTAAACAATTAATGCTCTATTACTAGTGCTTTAAAAAAAAATAATAATCTATAAGCAGACATCAAGCTCCTAGCTCTTATGTGATTGTATAATATTCCTTTAAAATATAAAGATCTAAAGGGCATGAAGACTTGGAACCTTGAACAAAACATACCCACGACCTGCCGCCCATTGCTCTTTTTTGTTCTAATTGTTTCTTTTATCTATTCTTTCCTCAGCAAGTACATATTTAAACAGACACAGAATTCAGGTTTGATGTCTGTCTTTCTCTCCATTCCATAAAGTGTTGTAGACAACCTGCAGTAGACATCATTGCAGTGGCTCACCAAATCATAATAACTCCATATCTTCTAGCTGACTCTAAGAAATTGATATAACTGCACTTATATTCAAAAAATAATGATATTAAAAAAATGTTTTTAATCCTTATCTAGAGTCATCTTCTGAATGTCTTCTCCTGTTATATTTATATACACAGAGGAAGATCTTTCAGGACAGAGGTGACTTCTTAAAGGACAGCTGACTTCTTAAAACAACAAAAAGAATTTGGCTTCTGCACAAACTATATCAGCCTCAAGTTTATCAAGCAGAGTTGGCCTCAGGTTTAAAAGGCAGACACTTAAAAGGTGCCACCAGCTGCTGCAGGCTTTCATTTTCAAGACATTTATGCCCCTTTCAAAGAGAACCTCCAGTTCTCTTCTAAAATGCACAGTAAATTAAGTAAATTAGAAGCAACATGGTCCTTTTCTGCATAAAAACAAAACAAACAAACAAAAAAACCACAACCCTATTCCTTAAAAAATGAGAAATATGGGTATTGTGCAATCAAAGTCCACAACAACCTCCAAAGCACCAAATATTCTGCCTCTCGTGCCACAGTCATCTAATACGTACTTTCAGCTACACATTAAAACGTTATTATATTCAGTATTTTAAAATGTTGAAACATTTATTTTGCACTCAGAAAATTAAGAGTTAGAAAGAATTTTAATTTCATAAAACAGGAGGTTTTTACTTACCTGTTACTGTTTGTAAGTTACTCACTGAAAGAAAAAGCTTTTTTTTTTTTTCTTCCCATACAGGATGTCTTTTTCTCAAATACTGCTTGTACTTATTGATTTTTTATTTTACAGTTCCTTATGATTGCTGACTGCTGACATAGGTTTATATAAGTGATAAAAAAATAAAAATAAAAGAAAAAAGAAAATAGGTATTTTTTTTTCTGAAAAAAAAAATGCCTTTGTGCCAGTGTTGTGAGAACAACACTGAACAAGAACGTTGAACAACAAGGAACAAGAGACAAAGTCTTCTAATATATAAACCAGCTACTATTCCATTCTTAAAGCAAACTAAAATATAAGCATCTTTTTATTACTTCCATTGGTGTGAAGTTTTGACTAGCAGCTCTGTTGTGATGCATGGTTGGTTGTGTAGTGTACAATGATCAGTTTACATGTATTATTTGCTTGTGTAGCATCTATAGTCAGACCAAGGGTCTGCTTGTGTAGCATCTATAGTCAGACCAAGTTTAGACAAAAATTATCTTACTGCTGAATCCAGCAATATCCACTGTAGACAATGGGCAGCTCGTTTCCTAGACATAACTGATTTTCTCTTAAGTTTTCCAACATTTAGATATATCTACACAGTTGTCAAAAACAATGTTTCACCTTGCATGAATAGTGGAGCAAAAAGACCTGTCCATGTTCACAGCTGGATTTTGAGCCTTCACTCAGCTCTCCACCTATTATTGCTGTTGGTAAATTAGTATTGCTGTTAATCGACAAAATAGACAAAAGCTATTCTGGTTATTCTAGTAAATGAGCTCTACTTACCTATTTAACTGCTGCATACAAAAATATATGCAGGATTAATTTATTGGCTTTCTTATACCAGAAGTACTAAACTGAATTTTATGGCATTTAGATATGGTTCTAAAATAGTAATTTTTGAGCAGCATCACTTCTTTCTCCTACAGAAAATTTTACAGATTGTTTAACTCTACAGAGAGGCAACACTTTATTAAAATTGATGGATCTTTTCTATAAGTGTCAAACTGATATCCTTTGACAAGATATGGAGCTATGAATTTAACATTCATTATTTAACATTTGTTGTCAGAAATTCTAGAGTTAAGGCCAAAATTTGCTTATCGTTCAAGCAACCCTCCCACTACCTCACCTCCATTCTAATTACTAAATTAAACAATTATTTTTTTCTAGAAAATTATGAAGTGAAAATATGAGCAAATCAGGCAGTACCAACATATATACATGAAGACATTGAAAATGTTTGAAAGTAGAGAATATTTTCAAATGACTATACTGTTAACTTTACATGGTGAAAATAACATGGATGCTAGCATTCAGCAGTACAAAATACTGAAATTGATTCAATACAGAAAAACAAAAAATAATGTTTCTGTAGTTCTGGCTAAGGCTTTAGAATCTTACCAGGATGTTCTAAATGATGTAGGAATAAAAACTAACAGCAATCTGGAGTAGAAGCCATACAGAAAAAATCTTTCCAGTCACATGTGATTGTATTTAGATTATTGTCTTTAGCCTTTTTATCCTCAGAAAACTTTATTTTTGTTTATTCAAACAAAATAACTAATACAATAAAATTAAAAAAAAAAAAAAAAAAAAAAAGAGTGAAAAAGACCCACACATAACATCCTTATTAGGGCTTTGCACAGTACTATGTTCATTTTATTATTATTTTTTTTTCTTTTTTATACCTTTTTTAAAATTACATATATTTTAGCTAGTGTAGAGTTATTGGACTCGTTATCGATCCAATAAATAAATAAATACATTAGATGAATTCCTGGAATTGAGATTAAAAGTAGTTTCCTCTTTGAAGGCCAGATTGGATTCTATTCTGAAAATCCACCTCATGATATTTCACCATAATGGTATTCATCTTAAGAAGAAAATCCTGTTGAAGCCTAGTCTTATATAAAAGTATAGGACTAATAATTGTGTAAACTGGAACCCATTTCCTTTTCTGCCACAGATTTTCTGTGCAATCACTTGTATTCATTCAGGCCCAATCTGATTAAATGAGAGGGAACACTTCCCGGGGGACTTAACCAGCATATCTTTTACTGGCACATATAAAATGAGGAAAAATTGCTGACAGAGAGGTAAGCTGTAAACATTCATTTTAAATTGTTAAAGGATTCTTAAGATACAAAATATTATGGGGGTGATTTTAATAATTAGTATGCAATATTTTTCCCCAATCATATTATGGATAAGATGTCCTTTCAGATATTCATAAAGAGCTTGTAAATCCAGATGACAACACAAGCAGTTGAATTTGTGATAAAAGTTGAAAACATTGGTGTTCTATAATCCTGTTCTCTAATACAAGAAAAATACATAAAGCTTGTTAAACCTGTAGGGATTGCATATTCCCTGTCTTTGCTAGAGAAACAGGAACTTGAAAAATAAGTTGAAAAACTCATGGACTAGTTTCTGAGATGCATATATATATAAATCAGGGGAAATGATATCCATTTTATAAAAGAAAAAATCAGTATACATTTTACTAAGAAATATTTTCTACCTGCTATCTATTTAGTATACATTCTCTGAAAATGCACAGTTGCAATTATCGAAGTCGTCATGGACTGAGCAGGCCCATCTTTTCCCCAGAGAAGTAGTTATTTGGCTTATCTACCAAGGTATGTCATGACCATAAGAGATTGTACAAAAACCACACATTTCTTCTCAGTTCACACTCATCTTTTAAAACTTAGCTAGCCAGAAATAGATTTGACATCCTCAAACTTATATAAGGTTCATCAATCAAATAAGCTTTACCCAAACAATATATTTATTTTTAATATATATTACCTTTAAAGTGACACAGGAAGATATTGTAATGAGATTTGAAAACCTCTTTAATATTCAAACTATGAAGTTGTCATAAAATGGGTCACAGTCTCATGGAAAGTTTTTTCAGCCCTTTCATTTTTGCTTCAAGTATGTTTGGTGCCAATTTGTTCATTTCTGCAGGCTTTTAAAAGTATTTCCACTGACCTAACTTTGGGTTGGGAAATGAGGCAGTTGCTCTGGAGCTAGATATTCCTAACTGTATATATAAATACATACATATATATATTTTTCTGTTAAATAAAGCTGACAGCTCTCCAGGCAAAGCAATTCAAGGCTGATTTCTTCAATACAGTACAGTAACTCCTCATAAGGGTTTCCTAAGGCTTACAGTATATTCATGCATCCATGGAAAGATTGGTAGTGGTGTTTTCACCCTGATGGGCAGCTGAACTCCACCACAACTGCTTTCTCACTCACCATCCTTGAAGGAAGAGGGGGAGAAAATATGATGGAAAAGCCCATGATAATCATGGATTAAGAAGACTTAACGTAAGGACAGTAATATAATTTGTTACCTATCACTAACAGACTAGAGCAGTGAAAAATTAAAAGCAAACTAAAAACTCCTTCCCTCCAACCACCCTCTTCTATGCCCTCCCCCCAGGCAGCACAGGGAAATAGGGAATGGGGGCTGCAGTCAGTCTCTGACACTTCACCTCTGCAACTCCTTCACAGTCACTCTCTGCCCCTGCTCCATGTGGGATCCCTCCCATGGGATGACGTCCTTCCCGAACTGATCCTACATGGGCTACCAACAGACAGCAGCCCTTCAAAAACTGCTCCCACAAGACTCCATACCATGGGGTCCATCCATCAGGAGCAAACTGCTCCAGCACAGGTCCCCCACAGGTGGCAGCTCCCCCCAGATCCCCTGCTCCTGCATGGGCTACTCTCCATGGTCTGCAGCTCCGGCCTGGGGCCTGCTCCTGTGGAGGCTCTCCATGGACCGCAGACTCCTCCAGGCCATCCACATCCACCTGCTCCACTGGGGGCTCCTCCATGGGCTGCAGCATGGAGATCTGCTCCATGTGGGACCCATGGGCTGCAGGGGGACAGTCTGCTCCACCAGGGGCCCCTCCGCAGGCAGCAGGGGAACTTCTGCTGCATACCTGGAGCACTTCCTGCCCACCTTCTGCACTGACCTTGGAGTCAGCAGGGCTGGTTCTCACCCCCTCTCTCCCAGCTGCTGTTGTGCAGCTATTTTATCCCTTTCTTCAATCTGCTTTCCCAGCAGAGGCCCAACCAGCATTACTCACTGGCTCAGCACTGGCCAGTGGCGGCTCCATTTTGGAGCTGGCTGGAGCTGACTCAGATCTAACCTGGGGCATCTGCTGGGCTCTGCTCAAAGAGGCCACCCCTCTAATGTCCTTGCTACAAAACCCCTGCCATGTAAAACCAATACACTGGTCAAAATGAAATATTGTTTTAAGCTGAAAACAAACAAGAGTTTCCTGAAATTTTGTTGCCAAAATGTGCTCCATGGAAACATACTGCAATGCTTCATAAAATTTACCCAAAAAATTGAGGTGCACACTACAACAATTACACTATGCATAGGAAAAACAAAACAAACAAATAAAACAACAACAACAAACAACTCCATACCAATGAAATAACTGAGAATTAGTTCTCTGTTTTTTTGTGGATCTATCCTCTATTCTGCTGTGTTGCTTTCATTCCAGTGTAACTGCAGTGTAGTCAATGGATCCCAGTAAAATGGATAGTGTGGAAAATCTGGTGTTTTCAAAGACCTTTGCAACTTGATGTCAGTTGAAGCTTCATCATTGCCTGAACCTGCAGCCATCAAAGCCAGTTCAGTCAGGTTTTCAGTTCCCAGAAGTGATGGAGAAAAAGGTGTCTGACCTGGTACTGGGGAGCTGCTTTTGATAGTTGCCACTCCTGATGATGGACATAATAATGAGACAAAAGAATAAAGCTTCCCACTGTGATTGAAACATTTGGGGTGCTTGTCTCAACAGAGTCCTTTAACAGAGACCTAACTCTCAAAGACTCAGATATGGCAGGAAATGATTGTGCTTAAGCATTCCAGCAGGTATTTTTTGTAATTCTTTACAGAATACAAAAAAAAAAAAAAAAAAAAAAAAAAAAAAAGGAATGTGAAGGAATTCATTTACAGTAGTATGCATGTTGCTTTCTCCATCACAAACATTTGTTTTTATCATTTTGTTTTCAGACAGCAGAGGAAAGCCCAGCTGGGAGATAGGCAGGGAGTCAAACAGAGGAAAAGGGATCCCTGGGGGGTTAGTGATGCTCAAGCAGATGGGGGAGGAGGGAAGAGAGAGCAGGAGCAGATGGGAGGGGGAAAGAGACCAGAGAAAGAGCAGATGTGGGGGTGGGAGGGGGCTAATTTTGTTTAAAGACAAAGGAGGACAAATATGAATTAAATTTATAATTTACATTTAGAAGCTTCTTTTTCCCATAAACACACTTTTTGTGTCTTACACTAGAGGAAAGTTTGAATAGCCCACAAAGCATAAATGAGAGAGCAAAATAACATCAATGTCACTTGTCCAATGTCAGTTGTCCAACATTTGAAAGTGGAGTGTTCTGTAAGTTTCTCCAGCATGAGGTTTTGTCTCTAAAATATTGGAAACTGAATGTTTCCATCTATATGGTATTCAGCTGCTGAAGGGAAGACAGGCATTAGCAAAACAATGAAAGGGAGACTTACATATGTGGACAACAAATGGATCTTTGAATTTACAGAATTAAAGAGGAGATACTATGAAAGTTGAGTTACTGAGCTACACAGTTGAGTTAGTGAGCTACACAAAGGTCTCCCCTAAATAAATAATAAAAAGATACAACCCATGTTCACTTGCAGAACATTTTCATTTCCTATGAAGCCCTCTTCTATTTTCTGTCTAGTTCTATATTTTAAAGTTGCATTTCATTGCTGTGCTACCTGGCAGGGTGTATAGGTTTTGAGCGAAGTCTGACTGAGAAAGCTGCAGCTGAAAGTTAATTAGTGTGTTGGCAAGCTGTCAGCTAGACTTTTGTCTGTTTGCTTTTCATACAGAAATGAATGAGAGTGGATTCCAGAGGTGTCTGAGTACAATTAAGTATCTCACTCTCTAAAATAAATATTTCATATTACTGCATGCTTTTAGGAATCAGCCGGAATGTACCCGCTGATAGTATTCTCCACTGATATCCTTAAATGTAAATAAATGTAAAAGGTAAAAAAGGCATAGTGTAATTATATCTGTTTGGTGGAGCATAGAGGGCCAGATTCTGGTTTTGGTTAAAGCAGAGAATAATTCTGTTTAATACCTCCTCCAGATTTGTAGAGAAATAACAGAGATCAGATTCTGTCCCAGAGTAATTGGGCCTAATTTAGTTGCTAGTTATACCGCATCAGTGTCTGTGTAAGTTGTTAAAAGAAGATATTCCAACTCTGTGTTGGGATACTGATAGAAATCTTGGAATGTGAAGCAGTCTACAGCTAGTAATAAACCTTCACACATAGTAATGACTAGGCATGTGACAAAAGGATGGCTAGATTTCAGAAATAAACAGAGAAGCCTGGGTGCATAAGGGAAAAAAGAGAAAGATAAAACAGCACTAGAGAAAGGCAAGCTTGAATAAGGCTGAATGCCACTTCCATGTAGGCCCTGTGTTTAGCTGGGACACATCTGACTCAGAAGAAGCACCAGTTTCACCATTTACACAACAGGAAATGCTCCAGATACTTCAGTTGTTATGAGAGGTAGTCACATGATGCTTCTTCACCCAATAAAAGTCAGCACACTTACACCTCTTGTCCTCTGTGGAGTAGGAAATGGCTGTGAAAAGCAAAGGTTTCTCTCCAGGATGAAATGCCTGCCTTGTGTTGTTTGTCTGGAAACCAAGCTCCCCAAATCTTGTGTGTCCAACAACATCTGAGGCCCTAAAAACTCATGCCTTCCTACCACTAGCACCAAGATATGCTGGCCTCCACAAAGCAGGATGAGTATCTCTGTGAGTAGAGTGTTTCTAACATTCTGTGAGTGTTTCTAACTACTGTTACTGCCCCTGAAGGAGCAACCACAGATGATACAGCTGAGAAAACCTTGCTCCAGACCGGAGTAGTATCTGGAGATACCATGGGATACATATCCCAACAAACCTGAGTATCTGTTACACAGACAAAATTCTATTGCATATGGTTCTGGTGCTGTGGGCCAGACAAATTATAGGATCCCAAAACAGGAACTTCGAAGTTCCTTAAAATGACCCATAGTGAATATTTGTTGTTTTACTCTTTTGAATATTATAAACTTATTTTCTGTGATAAAGTTGGCAAACTTTCTGAAACCATACAGCAAAGAAAATCCCTGAAACCTCTAGGCACAAGGAGCTCCTGCACTCTGGGGTGCAGTTGTCCTGTTTTACTGTTTGCTTAGCTGTTTTGTGGATTAGCACAGATATTGGGCTTGATGCTGTTTCCTTTCTAATCCCTTTCCTGCTTTGTTTTGAAGCTTCCTGGACTGTCTCTTATTTTTACCTGAAGAAGGAAGTCTCCCTTGTGCCCTCATCAGTGCACACGTGTGAAGTATAGTGTATTATTTTATATATTTTTTTATAAAAGATGTAAACTATTTGGAATAAAAATGTTCAAATATTGGAGTTCAAATATAACCCACAAGGATTCATATTCATGCCTAACCCACTAATCCTGCAGTTTTGATGGTTTAAAAGCCTACTACTTTAGAACTCTCTGTGTCTGTATCCCCAGCTGGTCCTTAATTGTTTATCCTCTATATTGATGCGTTCTCCAGATCATGTATTGGTATACAATGTCTTTATCACAAATTTATCACAATTTGATTTAAATCTGTCTGGCTCCAACTCTCAGAATCCATCAGCATAAAGCAGAGCATTTATTTCCTGTCCATCACGCAATCCTGCTGAAACAGTCATGACTTCCAAGCTCCAAAACACATCAGCACATAAATTAGTAAGTGCAATTTATGAGAACAGATTCATAATAAGTACATTTCTAATAGCATTGTATTAAACAGGAATGTTTAAGTCAGGGCAGCTTGTCCCTCCAGATTGTCAGTTATTTTCAATCACAGCAAGAAGAAGTGAAGGCAATTTCAGTAAATATGCAAATTTCTTTTTTGAACCTTTTGTTTAACAAATGTTGCCAAATTGATGCCAACTGAAAACTGCCACTTTAACTCAGCTGACCTCAAACCATAAGCTTCTAAGAGCACTGAAATAGAGATATGTTGTTAACATTTCTGAGCTTTTGAGAGGGTCCTGAGGAGACCTCTGTTATCTTTTATAAACACTGGAAAGATCTAATCCAAGTGCCACAAGAGAGGTGGGTTATCTTCATTACTAGGATGAAGGATCAAAGACATAACAGAATCCTGTAGGATTAATACTGCTCGAAATAATAGTTACCACTATTTTTTTGGTATAAGCACCCTGATGGAACACATTTCACCAAAAGTTTAAAGCACATTAATCTAGTGAAGAGAGGGAAATCTACAATCCATATCATCTAGCTGACATGAAGTACAAACTGCTCATTAAATCTGCTGAAATCCTGATTTGGAGTAAGTTTGTGAATGAGATCTGTAAAAGTATGGACAGTCTTAGGAGTTTGTTGCTTCTTGTAGTTACCATCAGCAACTGATCTCCCCTTTCTTCTTTCCTATCCCATGATTTGACAGGGTGTAGTGTATTTTTTCTCTACTCACCTGCAAAAGAGGTACCATATAAAACAGTAAAGCACATGTTAAAGACAATGTTTGCCCTTTAAAAGAGAGATGCTACCAAATAATAAGACCACGTTATCACTGTGTTGGCTTGGAGGCAGCTGAACATTTCTCTGATCTTATACCTGACTGCACCCCATTGTGCTGCACCTGGGAGACGCCACTTGAAGCTACACAGCTGTCACCCACCTTGTCCATGGACAGCTCTGCAGCCTTTACAAGGTGTCCTCCCAGCCTGGGATCCCACTTTTGACATCTCTTATATCATTCCACACAACCTCGTATGGAAGAAAAATTAATGCATTGCTATCCTGTGCAGGACTGTTGGATACTTGCACTTCTTCCAGAGGCCACTGTGCTGTGCAAGGGCAAGGTTGAACATGCAACTATCCTCCCCTTTTCAACTACTTGCTTCTCCCCATCTCTATTTCATGCATTTCTCTGCCCTGAGTCTCCTAGGGAGATTAGTGATGGTTTGAGAATGACACTGGGAACAGGATGCTCAGAAAAGTTTGACTTTTATTATATTACTATTTCACACAGCATCTAAGAAGCAGTTATATGGTAGATTGCTTAGCAATCTTAGAAAACGCCAAACCTGCCAGTGTTCCCAAGTTCTGTTCCTTCTTGTCAGAACCTGTTTGCATGTCACTGTAGACTGCCAGCAGCATGGAATGTGAAGCATTGGACACTGTGGAATGAAACACCTCACATGACCTTCCAGATGCTCTCAGAAAAGAAAACCAAACAATTTGGGTCAAGGTAAATCAGAGAAGTGAATCAATGGGAGAAGGAGATAGAAAGGAAATAGATCATTGATCCTAAAACTCACACAATAAAAGTTGTACTAGCTTGACCATGTAATCAGGCAGACTGTTCTAACTTCTTCCTTCCCGAATCAACTTTACAGATGCTGTAGGAAAATAAAAAACTGTGGATAGATAAATTGAATTATTTGCACTTTTATAATCACAAATTACTATATTCAGTATTAGTAAACTCTAAATTGTTAGAATATAGTATGATTTGTTGTTGTTGTTTCTACGTAGTTATTTTCCTACCAAAACACTTTGTTTTCATGTTTAGTTCAGTCCATTCTATCAATAACATGTGAAATCTCAAACAGATTTAGAAAATGCCAAATCATCAGATTATCAAAAAGTAAATAAAGGTTCCCTATCTGAAGAATGTTTTACCTAGCCCACATGTCTTTCAATAAATCCATTTATGCATGCTGTTCATAGGGGTTTACCTTTCTGTCAGAAGAAATCAATAGTCCCCATCCCCTGAATCCAAAAGTTTAACAGTGGCAAGTAAAAAAAAAAAAGTCAATCCCGTATATCAAACAGCCTTTGCTATACAGCAACAGATGAGGATTGTTAGCTTTATTCTATTGTTCAAAAGAGAGATATGTGTACAATGAAATGAATTTTCATGCTACACAATGGCAGTAGACTTCACCTTATACTGTAAAATTGTAAAGTGACAAAATCCTCATATTTCTTTTTCTTTTCTCTGTATTTGTGTATAGGCGTATGTGAAGTTTACTATGAAAACATCTTGAAAGTAGAATATTTGGATAGAAAAATATATTCAAATCATAAATTAAACAGGAATCTTTTTGATCACTTAAGAAGAATACATTTACATTTTCCAATGCAATGATTTATTAAAGTAGCATGTGTTGAGACATTGCCAAAGAGCCAACTGCTTGTTGAGTTCATATTTCAGCTTGTAAACACTCATGAATGAACCTTAGAATTTTGTTTTCATTGCTGCTCAGTACTGTCAATCTCTTAATTCTTCTCAAAGTTCTAGTTACTAGAAACGCTTTTTGACAAATACCCCCAAGGAATTTTCACTTTTCCATAAGTGAAAGTCAGCATTTAGAAAAGCTGGTGAATGCAGTCATCCCATTAAAGCATGATGGAAGAGCACTGTTTTTCCTGTTTGTCCTTTGCTATCAGTTTTCTTATTGTAATAGCTCTTTTATCTCTCTCTGTATTTTATATTCACTATACTTTATAATGCTTTTGTACTTGATGGCATTAGATATATCAAAAAATTGGTATTTGTTCTTGGCTTGATATGTATTTGTAAATCTTATTACCATACAGACTGGAGAAGGAAATACACACCAGAATTAAAGTAGTATTTTATTTGTTATACTTGTTTCTCATAGTGACTTATTCCATATTGTGTCTTTAGCCTTTAAGGTTAACTTATGACTTGTAAATTTACTTACAAATACCCAGGTCTATGTCTGAGAGCTATTTTTACTGCAAATTATATTATACATATATTTTCTTAGTATCTGGCCAGCTCTATTACAGAGAAGATGCTAATATGACACACAGAAACATGCAGTTCCCTGTGCACATCATGAAAGTGACATATTTTCAATGAAAATTCAGCATATCTACAGAAAGGCAGGATAATCAAGGCCTCTGCATAGCCTTCTGTAGAGATGCATAGGAAGGCAGTGAGGCCTTCCAGCAGACGCAGCTGGATCCTGCACACAAGAACCACAGGACACTACAAGCTGGCTCCATCCAAATTTTTCTTCTAAATCCTCTCATATGAAACTCATGGATAATAAAGAGAATATGCTGAAGATTAAAAACATCAAATATCACACTCTGCTATGGCAAAGAAAGGTTGCGGATAGGAATTTATCTTTATTGAATGAAATTTAGGTTCAAGAAGAAAAAAAAAATGTAAGATTGTTGGCAGCTTAAGGTCTTCTCTCATATAGATACCTTACATGTGTATATATTTAGTCAAAACATATTTAGATTTTGTTTGCAAAAATGAATTAGCAGTTAACAATGCAATGACTTACCCTAGTAACCTCTACAAGTTGAAAGCTTTAGCCTTGTAATTTATGTTTGATAATTTAATGCATAAACCATATTTTAGATTTGGATAGTATAAGATATGTACAGGGATTATTTAAATGAATATTTAATATTTATTCACCTTGCAAGAAGATAGAGTGTGTTTTTAATTACCAACAGTAAAAAGTAGAAAAATGATCAGTAATTAAGCAAGTGTTCCAAAAAATTAATGTTTTTTTTTTCTTCCCTCCAATTATGATTATTGTAGTATGTAAAATTAATAGGAGAGAGTTGACTTTAAGATTGTAACATAACCCTGTCTTAGGAGCTTTTATTAAAAGCTGGTGTCTCTGAAGTGTAATCAAGATATTTAACTGAATCACCACTTGAAGACATTATGGTTTTTATTTGCAGTAGTTTCCTGTTAGTTTATCTGCATTAGCACAAAACAACATAGGTTGTATTTCAGACAGACTTTCCTTCTGAAAGTATCTTCTGAAAGTATCTCTCTTCTGAAAAGAAGAGATACTTCTGAAAGTATCTCTCAAGCTTTACATACTATGGTTCTGCCAAAAAGCTCAAGTTCACTGAAGACCAGTTGAGCCCAGCTCAACTGTCAAGCCCAAAACTCATCGTGAAGCTAATGTTTGGGTTAAAACTTTGGAAAGTCTTCAAGACTCTTTTTATATACTGTACCTCTGATTTTTTTTTTTTTTAATTATTATTATTTTATTTTTACACTGTATATTTATTCTTATATTATCGAAGAAGCTGTTGGTTTGTGTGTATTTTCCTGATGTTTTTATTTATTTATTCTTGTCCTTAGGATGCAATTAAATCCACTTTTGCAGACCAGTTCCTTACTTTTAATATTGTTTCTCTGAAGATATTATTTGACTGAATTTCAACTGACTGACATACCTTCCTTAAGAATTTAGAGATACTTTATTTTCCACCTTTTGCCTCAAGCCTGTACATTTTTAGCTTTACTTGTTTTTAGTCTGTATAATTCTTGGCAATTGGGGAACATTTCTCTTCCCATCCTGAAACACTGAAGCAACATTCCAAAAGAAACTCTAGAACAAATCTTATCCTTAAAACTTTTGCACCAGTGTTTATAACTAATTACTGCTAAACTAAATAACTTGTAATACACTATGCCAGAAATCATGCATATCTTTTGTGGGCATCAAATATGAGCCACATATCTGCAATTTTCATTCAAGTTCTCTTCTATCTAGCCAAATTATCAGATCATTATGGCTCACTTGCCTGCTTGGGCCCTGCTCCAATGCATTCCATGTTTGTATCCATTTTTCCCCTACTGGTCACTTACAGTGCTGGAAGCTATTTTTAGTCTTCCTAACTCCACCACTCCTGCAACAGTTTTCAAGAATGCAAAAGTCTGTTGGAAAGAGCAAGGGAATAATTTCTTCCCCATATCTGCAGTGGACAGGAGAAAAAATAATGAGCTTAAATTATAGCAATGAAGATTTAAATTAGGTAATATAGAAACAGACAAAAGATAGAACCAACCAACCAACCAACCAAAAACAAAACAAAACAAACCAACCAACCAAACAAAAACCAATAACAACAACAACGACAAAAAACACAACCTTTCCAACTAGAAGGAAAGTTAAGCATTAGGATAATAAGCTTGGGGAGGATGTGGGATCTCTGTCATAGAAGGTTTTAAAAAACAGGTTAGACAAACATCTGTCAAGAATAGTTTAGGTATAGCTGAGTCTGCCTTGGGGCAGAGGGAATGGAGGAGGTGACCTCTCAAGGTCCCTTGCAGAATTATTTACTTATATATTTTTAGCCTGTATTTGGAAGGGTTCTTCAATGCACTTTCCATTTGTAGTGGATGGTCAGATTTCTGTTTATAAAATATAGATGGGGTATTGCTGTGAAGAAACATCCTTTAAAATAGAAATTATACTTAGGAAAATTTTGATTACAAATATTATTTAAATGCAAAGTAGGGAAAGATTTTTTTTTTTTTTTCAAAGTTAATAAAACTAAGAGGAAAAAAACACAGAAGGTAGCACTTGAAACCATTAATTACAAAAGGGGCTTCAAACATTCATTAGGCTGTACCACTTGTCCATGCTATAAGTGTTATTGACCCTTTAGAAATGAAGTTGATCCAATACTTTCTACCATAACTCCTCTAAGGGATTAGGAGATTTCAAGTATTTTCTCTTGTGATATCCAGTCCTTGATAGCTTAGAGCCAAAGTGAATTAATTCTTCCCATACAAGGAAACTATCAAATTCCAAGGAACATGGTTATGTATATATAGAAATAGAACATGTAACAATCAGAGTTAAAAATACTTTGTGCGTTTATTTGGAATCAGCTAGAGCCATGTAACCTTTTAAATCCTGGAACATGATTTTTAAAGGCCTTAATTTTGTAGCTCACATACTACTGTTGCAAATATAAAGCAAGGTGCCATCAGGGGTGACAGAAAGGAGTTACACCCTTCAGTTCCCAGAGGAGTCTGTGGCTAATGCTAACGAAACTGAGACTGAAAGTCCTGTAACAAACAATGCTTGCTGGAGGCACCCTAACCATCTAAGAAAAACTGTTCTGCCTCAAAAAAAACCAACACAACAAACAGACAGACAGACAAACAAACAAAACAGAAGGCATTTCCTGTAGCTAGAAACAAGTTAACTTTTACATATATATATAATATATAATATATATATAATATATATATATTAAAACAATTGGATATTGCTCTTTATTCCACTTTGTTTTAATATACTCTGAGTAATTCAACTTAGATATATTTTAAAGGAATTTTAAATAGAGATTAGAATGTGTGGAAAGCAATTTAGGTGTTTTATCAATATTTATCATTGTAACATATCGTACTTCGTATTTCAGATTATAAATTCACAAAGCTCAACATATTTTTTATCTCAATCAGTTAGTGAGTTTTCATGACTTGTTATTTATTTATAAGAGCTTGTAATTGAACCACATCTTCATGCAGGTGATTGTTGAGCCAGAAAGTGACACTGAAATACTACAGCAGACAAATGTGCTGATATCACATGAAGTTCGCTGCAATACACCGTCAGTTTTATTAGCAAGCACGGAGCTCTTATGTACATAGATACATTTCTGCTGACAACACAGCAGTTCTGCCTCTAATTTAATACAGTCTCACTGATGAGAATAACATACAGTTTCCCTGAATGCTTTGGCTCAACCCAGATACTAGGCTTTTGTCTGCATGTCTGGTTAAAACAGACAATCCAATGTTTTGTAGCTCCAAGTTTCTTTGGATTTTTTTTCACTGGCCTGAGAGCCCAATGTGGCTCTTGCCAGCCACTGAAACCTGAATGCTATTGGTCACCACAGATCTCTGAAAAACAAAACAAAACAAAAAACACTGAAGTAACTGCATGGAATAGTCCCTTGTGTTTTGCTGTACATTTTTGGATTTGATTTCTATATCTTTCTGGAAACGTAATGACAAGCTGCATTGAAGGACTTTAAGGTACTGGGAGATGCCATTCATTTGTGTCTTTTACTGTGGTAACAGGTGTGTTTAGTAAATCTTGTAATAAATGTAATGCAGACAGAGCAGTACACTAAAAATCATTTTAACGGATTTTAAAAGACATTTGAAATCTTCTACTGTAATGCTGCCAATGTAATTCCCTTTCATTTTCACTCTATTTTTCATACCTAATTATGACCGTGTTCTCATGCCTTCCAGGATGGGCTGAAAGTCAAGGTTCCAGATATTTTTGTTTTCTTATTTTTATTTATTATTGTTGATCCTGGGTTTCTCTGTTCTGCTGTATGCAAACACTGTGCACTCTGATGCATTAAATGTTGTTAGTGACAATGGCACACCAGGACATACACAAACCAAATACGTCCCCAAATCCCAAACTAATAACTCTCAGACAATTAAGAATGGTGTATAAGTGGTATTTCAGTTTTTTTTTTTTTTTTTTTGGACTGTAGAGCAGTGAAGTACTGAGTTAACCTGCATCCACTCCATAGTTATTCAATGTACTAGGTGAGGCCATACTTACTCACTTACTCTCTTACTACTTTCCTATCACCCACTGAGCACACCATCTACACATCTGTGAAGGAAGACCAGAGGGAGTTGGCTGCACAGCAATAGCACAAGCCCATTGTTTCTGTTGACCCACACAGTCTACGTAACTTCATTAGCAGGTTTATGTAGATAAAGCTCAATTAGCTTCTGAGTCCCTTTGCACAAATGCTATTCAGACATGTTAGACAAAAATTAAAACCTGTATTTTTCAGAATTGTGCAGACAAAGTATGAAATGCATTTCTCCTAGTGTGAGACTACTCTTCAAAAAAGTTCAGTATTTATGAAGAATAGATATCAATATATTTGAACAAATATGCAGTAAACTTTGAAAAATAATTATATTGTTTAATATGATTGTAATAAAGTTTATTTTCAGAGAAAATAGAATGAGTTAAAAAGCATATTTATGATTGTTTTCTCTGCTTGATTCTTTGAACAGAAGAGGTAATGCAATTTTTCGCTGAAGGTCAAGTCTCCAGACTTTTCAGTTAATACCATATGTAGCATCATATATATGCATGCTTCTTCCTCTATAATTAGGATGTACGTACTGAGATATGGTCTTGTACATCTGCTAGATCTTTGCAGTTCAACTACAATAGTTAACTGAACAGCTAGATCAGCATTCCAAACAAAAGACATTGCTACTGCAGCTATTTAGACATCACTGTTGTGGTCTCTGCTACTTTTCCACTAACAGGATGAAGCTGGCAAATGCAGCACACTAGAGATGTAAATACTTCGCTTAAATACATCTTTTAGTCTAGATTTATTGTCTGCTCTTCTTATTGTATCTGCTCTTCTTTTGAAATTTTAAAGACTAGAGGAGAATGGTAGGCCCTTGGTGCAGACAATCTTGATGAAGCAGAAAGTAACTCAATGCAGCAAATGTTCTCCGGCAAACATGGCCCACAGGCTCAGTGTTTATAACCCTTATTCCAGTACATTCTCTGCAATGCACTTTGCTGCCATACATTTGTGGAGACAAAAGAGAAAAGATCAATAGTTTAAAACAACCTACTGAATCTTTACCCTAAAGCGTGATGAACAACATTACTGAAGTCCCCTTGCTATTTAATACTATTTTGTTATTCTGTAGCTGGTATTCAAAGAAAAAAAAAAAAAAAAAAAAAAAAGCCTAATATTTAATAAGGGAAAACAAAGGGAAAACAATATAATAGGACCCAGTTATACTTTGTCTATACAAAATATTAATCTGATCTGTTTCCTCCTCTGAACATCCTGAGAACAAATACATTCTTTACAAAACTGCCTGTAAGTAGGTTTCATCCAAAATCATTTAAAAAATGCTTTGTTCACAGAAGTCCATACAATTCTGTAAGTCACATATGAAAGAAAACAGATTATCTTTTGTATATAATACCAAAAGACTGTTTATATATTATACATATATTTCTTACTTTTTGTTGTAGTTATTGGAGTACGTCAGCATTCTATAGTAGTTTGTCTTGACCTGTTTTCCATGTAAAAGCAAGAAATGGAGAGGTTTACTTTTTTTTTTTTTTTTTTTTTTTTTTTTAACCTCTATGTAAGTCTCACCCAATGAAACTGTAAGATCTCTGGAGAATTCTTTCTAACCTATACCTGTTTACATGATGTTTCTACAGATACCTACTGAATTTAAATGACACCCTAAGCAACAGCAGCAACAACAAAAATCACAGAAAATTCTGAGATTTCCCATCATTTTCTGGTAATCGAGAAATGCTTATTCACAGATCTCTATTAAAATTGAAGGTCAAGATACTGAGTTACCATAACCCTCCCATAATGCTTACATTGATCAAATTTGATTTGAGCTCCTGAGGTTCTTTCTGTGTTTCCAAGCAAAATAGTTGGAAATACTACATATGCTTGATACATGTAAAACTTTACGTGTATCAATACTTGATTCAAGTAAGACTCGTGTGAACTGTGAATAAGATACCTAGGAAAAACACAACATATGACTAGAGTAAACTGGCTGAAACTTGTGTGTTTCTGGAACAGCTGAGAATTTAAAGGCTATAAAAAAACCAGGGTGAATAGCCCTCAAGCTTTGAATTTCTTATTAAAATTAGCTCCAATACAAAATTTTGAAGAGATTATGCACACATCTTCAATATTTAGTTATCAGAACGCATGTAAGAAATAGTAACTATAGCCAAACTCCACAATGTATATTTGAACATTTCTTTTTTATTACTAAGATTTACATTTGTTCCATAGTTTAACTGCAGTCAACTTACCACAGTATTATATTAACAGTGATTGTAGTACCTAAACCTCCCATTAGTGATTTCACATGAGGAAAGTATACTTAAAAATAAATAAATAAATAAAAATTAGCTCCAAAGGCCCCAGAAAGGCAGATGAAATTATTGCAGAAGTGAAGGCAATGAAAGATTTTTCTTATGCATGGTATTTGAAGAACTGACTTTGTCCCTGGCTGATAAAAACATAAGGAAATAGAAAATCTAAGGATTTTAAAAATAGAACAGGCTATTTTATTTTTATTTTTTATTTTTTATTTCAAAAGGAAATATTGCATTGAGTAACCAACTGAAAGAGAAAGAATAATCATACACAAGTAAAACATCACTATACAGAAATTTCTTGAAAGCCAGCAGTTCAAGTGGGGTCAAGGCTTCCTCTGAAATGATTATGTAATTACTTGGGCAGGATTTGATAGCACTCTTAATTGCTACTTACCCACTTTCCCATGCTACTGAATAAGTTTTTAAGAAGGGCGTGCATTTACAGATGATGGTGGGTTGGCAAATAGGCATTGTGAAGCAGGAATATTAGGAAGGGTAGCTATTTTAAGGGAGCATTGAAAATAACACCACTGCCACCGATCCTCATTTGCAGTAAATATTCTTCTCAAGCAAAACTGGAGAGACACTTTGGGAAAGTGAAATGAACTTAAAAATTAATTTATTTTATTTTATTTTTTTTAAATAAAGATTGATATAATGCAAGAAAATAAAGTTAGTATTCTCTTTGCAAAGCAACAGAAAATCTCATTAAGTTTTACTTTGATGGGTTCTATAATACTTTGATATCTGTTTAGGGCATCAGAGTAAAGAGCTAAGCAAGAGAAGAAATGCATAGGACTTCAAAACCTCCAGCTCCTTTATTTAAATTTATCACCTGTATATAATGAATTCCAATTAAGCTGTTTCTGAGTCTCCTCAGTAAAGATAAGGAACTGAATAATTTTATATCACCTGCACACTCATTTTTCTGGTTGAACTGAGAGATGGACAGACAGATATAGTGAAATTGAGAAATGCCAAGATCACAAGTCACGAATCATTTTGAAAGCCTAAGGGTTTTAGAAAGACCTTTCTTCCTTAGAAGCCCTCCTAAATCTGTAATGGTTGTGAACATGTAAGTAAACAGAAAAAATGTTAGCCCTCTTTTTCACTAAGAAGCTCAAAGTATCACTAAAGATTTCCTAATTCCTGCTGATTTTGTTTTTCTAAAAATGTGTATAGATTTCTTCTACTTCAGAGATTCATAAATGTTATTAAAAATGAATGTCATGTCTGATTTAAATTGAAATGTCAGATGGTTGGTTTCCTACTAGTTAAAAAGTAATGACACCTGCATAAGAAGCAAGCTGAATAATAATAAAAATATATATATATATCCACCAGAACTGGTGTTAAATATGATATAAATAACATACTATAAGAATTGAAAGGATACTACACATATAAAATGTATATTCACACACACATATGGATTTAATAATGCAACTCTGTGAAGAGACACATTGACTAATTCTACAGCTTGTTTTGTTCATTAATCATACCATACTTCTTGCTTCATTGTTCCTGTTTCAACATCACACCTCAGAGGGAAAGTATGTTAATTATACCAGCTCTGCTGCAGCTGTTGCAGTCACTGATCACACTGGAGGGTAGCAAGCACAAGCTAGCACTCCCTTAAGATATTGGTTTGCTTCCCCACTGCTCCCGATAAGGGCAGGAATCAGGACTTCACATTGTCAGATTTCATTGGGCAGGAAGGGTCACTGTGCAGAGCCCCCCAAGGGCAGAAGAGATTTCCTCCATATCAAGCTAACTTTGTACTTTGAATATTTCTGCTAAGAGGAAGAGAATTACTTGCATCCTTCTATATCTGACTTTTGCATTTTAATAAGCTGATAGGATCACCTGTACTAATATGTTCTTAGGCCAAGTTTAAAGTAGATTGAATCCTTCACATTTTGGAACCAATTTTATTGCTTTTAAAATTAGGTTGAGATCATCATACCATTAGAGCCTTGTTTTAAAAGCAAAAACAGCTTTGTGTACTGTGGTGAAAGAACAACATCCTCAGTGTATCCATTTCCTCATCCCCATTAGCCCAGGAGACATCATACACCTTTCTTCAAGGGCAAGCATTATATAGAGACTCTAGGAAAAGGGAAGCTTAAGCACAGACTATTTATGAAAAACATTACTCCAATACTTGAAAGGATAAAACCCGTACCAGAAGCCATTACCAGGCTTCTTAGTATTTACAGCTTTCAGAAGACTGTGTGAGACATGTACTCTCTGACCTGCTCCCCCGCCCCCCTTGTACAAGAGAAAAAAAAAAATACTCCAAAGCTCTTTTTGGTATTCAATGGGTAGATTTAATCTACACCAGCCTGGTATTTTCAGCTATTTTACCTATTTTTTGTGATCAAAATACAATCTATATATCTTTTAGAAATATTTACAAACTGAAAAAACTCAATTAGATATTTTATATATCTAATATGTAATATATACAATATATAATATAAAGAAAAATCCCTACTATAACTAAAATTAGAACATATATATAAACCTATATATATAAACATTTATATAAAGAACAACTTAAAGAGCATACATGCACTGTAAAAAAATATTTCCTACACAGAAAAAAAAAGAAAAAAAAAAAAAACTTAATAGATACTGAACAACATCTCTTTTAAACTAATGAGCTGCTTCAATTTTTACCCAGAGAAAAATAAGAAAACTTGAATTACAGGTGATGATTGCTGAGCAGACACAGTACATAATGTTCTATTAGAATTAAAGTTACAATTATTAGTTACATATCATGCTCGATTATTTGGGAAAAAAATGCCCACACAAACATACGAATGAGAAATTCCAATAAAGAAAGGCATAGAGGCATTACTTTATGTTGAAAACATAGCATTAAGGCTGAAAGAGCAAAGCCCTGAACAACCTCACAGTACCTTTGAAACCAAAAGAGAAAAACTTACTTGAGCCCAGTTTTATGAAGAGTAATAAAAGGGCTTGGGTCAGCTGTGAGTTGTGTGTATAGAGAATACAAATCTTGTCTCTCCCAAAATATGGAGAGGGAGCTATTCATGTGAGAGATTTTTGTTGTTGTTGCCGCCTTATACCTTTTATGAAAACGTTAGGGCTTTTTCTTGTATAGCATAATCTATGGTATATCTGTTGCTGAAAATACTTACAGTGTTGATATTGTCATTAGGGATTATATAAATTATTGTCTGTTGTAAAAAGGAACTCATGTTCTCTTTGTTCTTCTTTCTTATGAGTTATAAGTGACTAGTTCTACTTCTCTCGTGAGGCTTTTGAGGTGAAAGTTCTGTTCTTTAAATGTTTATGCTAGACTTCGTTCTCTTTGTAAGTAACATAACTCTTTTAAACAGAATTAGATTTCTAGGTCTTTCCTCTAACCTTCTCTATATATAAATG
Organism: Aythya ferina; assembly: GCF_964211825.1. NCBI lineage: Eukaryota > Metazoa > Chordata > Aves > Anseriformes > Anatidae > Aythya > Aythya ferina. Next base: position 20,518,596 of record NC_140304.1, read on the forward strand.
AACACTTATTTTGGTGTTAAAATTTGACTTGATTTTTTAGTTATAGTATTAAAATAAATAAATAAATAAATAAAAAATCCTATAGGGCCTATTAAAGGCTCCTTCAAGACTTTTTTTTTTCTTTTTTTTTTGTGGGGGGGTGGGAGGGGGGAAGGGCGAGTCACTGCTATGAAAGCTAGCGTTTCAACTGGTTAGTTCTTCCTCCAGAAAATAAGATAGACTTGTTTCTAGCTAGGTTTCTGAAACTCCCATATTTCATTATATTTCTTATAATTGTACTGCATTATGTTCTCACAGGGTTGGACAACCAACTGACATCTAGTAAATAATGCTGTAAATATCCCTTGTCTGAATGTAAATCCTAGCTGTCCTATCAGGCCTGTAAAAACTAATATCATGTTGTAAACTAGACCAGAACAGTAACTTGGCCTCTGCAGATAGGGCCCCAAAAATAAAATAAATAAAAATGGAGCAACCTGACATCAGCAACGTATTTAAAATTAACTATAGCTTTGCATCTGAACTGATAGAGCTAATCTTAATCACTTGGGTTATGAAACCAGAATAATGGCATTACCTCTATTTTCAACCCAAAGATGGACAATTTTTTGTATCCTAAAGCTCCATATTGCTTAACTGTTCAATGTATTGTATTAAGGTATTCTGAAAAACTAAGCAAATAGAATGGAAATTGCTTATGAATATAATTCAGGACTGTGATATTGCAGGCCTATTATTTACTGAGCATTTGCTGATGTGGTTTTGTTTCATAGAACTGCATATTCAGTGGTGACACTCAGACTGCATTCAAGCTACATCAGCACATTTAGTGAAAGTCTTTTAAGGTAAGAAATACAACATTTCACAGTAAAGGCTATAAATCTGCCTCTTGATACATAAGTATTAATTTACAATTTTGAACTTGCACTTTCTGCAAAGCCTGCGGTGGATGGCAAACTTTATGTAGTGGAACAAATCCCTTCATGAGGCTCCTGTCCCTAGCAAACATTGATAAGAGGGAGATGCATACCTTGCTTTTCAATTAGTGAAGCTAAATGGTCTTTAGAAAGTGGTGAACAATAACAACAATAAATGACAAACAGGATTGAATAAGAAATGAATAACCGACCCAAGCATGCAGTAGATTCAACTCTTAATTTCTTTACTTTATCTCACCAAACGTTTGGAAGTTAAGTCCAACATATATCTTTATTCAACAGGGGACTACATTCATACTATTGATATTCAGAGAGCTTCAGTATGCACACTACTGACATTATTGAAGAGACACAAATATCTTTTTATGTAATCAATTACAACTAACTACTTACCATATTTGGGTGAATGAGTTTGTGGATGACAAAAGGTGTCAGGAAAACACAACTGGAAATTCTAAATATGATGTCTGTATTACAAATTTAAAGGCAGTAACAGTTTCCAATTTTCCTTTGCAATAGTTAAAACTTTATACCTGGTTTAGTTAATTAACAAATTTCTGTCCCTTCAGGATTAGTGTGGATTGCTGTCATGGTATATTACTTCCATTTTCAACTGAACAATTTGCTTGAAAAATAGCTATTTGTTTTCCTTCATTAAAATTTTACTTTATTTTATTTTATTTTTCTTGTCCCAATGTACGAGAGTGTATTTGTTAATTAAGGTGCCCAACTTCTTATTAAGGTAGTTCAAGAAAAGATAACTAATGAATTTATTGTGAAGTGAAAAATATTTCATGATAATTATTGTGAAAATTAGTCTTTTTGGCAATTGACAGTGCACTTGTCTGTTCTTGATAATAGACTACTCTTCCCTGTACCCACGTCGTCTTAACCATCCCTCAAAACAGAGCTATACTGAACAGACTTGACCAAGTGGTCCCATATTTATAGAATCATAGAATATCTGAGTTGGCAGGGACCCACAAGGATCATTGAGTCTAACTCCTGGGTTCCCAAAGGACCACCCAAAAATCAGATCATGTGTCTGAGAGCATTGTCCAGATGCTTCTTGAACTCAGGCAGGCTGGATGCCGTGACCACTTTCCTGGTTAACCTGTTCCAATTCCTGAAGAACCTTTTCCTGATATCCAGCCTGAACCTTCCCTGTTGCAACTTCATGCTGTTCCCTTAGCCCCCACTGTCCCCATGCTGGTGACAAGAGAGGAGAGATCTGTGCCTTCTGCTCCGCCTATTCACCTCCTTTTATTCATCTCCCTTTATTTTTTTTGTGAACAAAACATTCAGATTAGGAGGGTTACATGTAGAAATACCAGTCCTGAATTATTTCATGACTTGCTATCCATCACTGCAAAGGAATGTAACCCTTTAAATAACAGTATATAACTATACAAAAGTTATCTATGCTATACTATTGGAATAATTTCCTATTGATTCTTCTGGCCACCAGGGGAAAAAAATGCATTGGTGGTGAAGACTGCTTGGCCTTATGCTTTCAGATAGTAATGTAGGTGATACTGTGAAAACAAAATAGGTATTTGGCTGATTACAAAGGGTTATCAGAAAATCCGTAATTTATTATGTTTGCACTGTAAGCATTAGAAGCTCTACAAGTCATGCAGTAAGAGACAGTTGTGGAAATCCTGCAGTGTAAAAACTGAAAGAACATCTGTGAGAAAGGAAAAAAAAAAAGTTATGCCTATTGCACAGGTAGCAAACTGAAAAATAGTTTTTTTATCACCTGAACACCTCGTCTAAAGATTACACTTTTTCCTTGACTACCTCCCTCAGTGTTCTGTTTTTGAAACATGGAATTTGATGGGACACTTGTCTCCAAGTGTCTGTTTTCTGCTGGCTTCACTTCTTGATAGCTTTGAGGTCTTCAGTAAGTGAGTTTTGATTTCCACGGCCCTGTGAAGAGCAAAGAAAACAACTCCTGAAACCATGACATCCTGTTACCTTGTGGTAGTTTATGATTTGTGAAATAACTTGCAAAAATAATGTGTATATATGAGGTTTTTAATACTGTTGTGACTTAGTGTGAGTTCTTACATATCCTTCCAAGATACAATGCTGGAGTAGTAGTTCTGAACTACTCATCAAGTAACCACCAAACTTTAGTGGAATTTTTCTGGTCTACTTATCTCTTGACTTCCTGTTTTACAAAGGACTCCTCTTCCCCCCCCCGCCCCCCCCCAGTTTATGAATTTTCTCCATAGATAACTTGAACATGTAATAGGAAAAGTTTTCTCAATATAAATACTGACTACTTTTCCTTCTCCATGTTGCCTTGGCATTTCAGAAAAGTGTCTTGAGCTATTTTTAATATTTTTTGGCATTATAATTATACATGTATTGAATTTATACAATCAGAATTCTGTGCTTCAGGTACCATAGCTAAAAATTAAGAATTATATATAGTTTCATAGTGCATATGTAAATTTGATTCTGTCTTAATTATTTATTGATGTGTTTTCTTGGTCAATATGTATAATTCTTAATAATACTCTACTGAATCTTCCTGCAGGGAGCTATACTCAGAAAAAACTCTGGGCAACTCATCAGTTTTTTTCTGCCTTGGTTGTTAATTAATAACATTTTAGATTTCACCACTTTTCTGAAACCTTTTTCTGAAACAGTTATTTCCTACAGTTCTTCATAATTATCTCCTTCACTTTGGAGTTCTGACCCTCTGAATTTCTTCAAGAAATTTGTGAGCAAAGAGTGTCTATTATATGTTGCAAATGTCTACAATTCCAGTTAAACACTTTTTTTTCCTCTTGAAAGAAAAACAGTCCTAGCTTCAACAGTATTCCTGACTTTATGCATCATGTCAGCTGTTATCTCTACGACTTCTTAGAAGGGAAGCTGGAAACAGTGCTGATTTCCCCCAGTTTATGATCAGGTGGCAGTCTTTTCCTTTTGACAGTTATTTGCAAATACTATATCTCTGTCAATTATGCATATGATTAAAATGTTAAGTTGAAAGTACTGGATAACAATGAAGTGCATTTATTTATTTATTTATTTATTTATTTTTTTCTGAATGTAAAAATGGCCTAAAATAATGACTCTGATTTCAGATCCGAGTCATTTTGGACAGGGTAGGTCAGAAATCTAAAAATGGCATGGCAAAGCTATTAACAATGTTGAGATTTCTACAACTGCAAAACAGTCTGCCCTATCTGATTAAATGAGAAATACTGTTCTTTGTCCCAGCATCCCATGCTGACAGCTTCACTCCTACACTTGTGTTGGAGGATGCTTTTGTGTAGACTTCTGTGTCACTGTGGACATCCTGTCAATATTCATGTTCTTATACAGAAACTTGATAGAGTATGATAGGAGGAATGTGACTAATGAAATGTTTTCTTGCTAAGGTATCTATTATTCCCCTATCTTCCTCACCCCTCACATCTCCCCATTACAACGGCTAGCCCATTCAGCTGGACTATTTAACTCTTGCACCAATACTTTTTCTTCCCCCAATACTTCCCTCTGTATCTTCAACATGCTTATATACTTTTGGCCAGCCAAAAATTCAGTCAATACTGAGTAGTAAAATCAAAGGTATAATGAATTACAAATCTAGATACTTAAATGTACACGTCAAATGTGATTGAAACACACAGTGAAAGTGAGATCCAAGTTTAAAAAGCAGCCTTATAAGTACTTTAAACTACAGTATTATATGATTTCAACTCTGGAAAATTCTAAAGACAAATTCTAAACTAGACACAATATATATATATATATATATATTTGGTGGGGTGGTAAGCATTTCATTTCAACTTCCCAAAGACCAGATTTGGCATATGAGGTCTTATTTCACAGAACTTTTGTGCTTTCAGAACTTGTGGAGCATCAGGTTGGTTCAAGACATTAGACTGTTAAAATTGTCATTTCAATTTTTCTGCATTTTATTTTAAATTCTTTTTAATTCTGTGGTTACATGGGCCATGGCATAAACAATAAAACAGGATTTGCATGTAGAATCCTGTAAAATATTCTTCCTTTGGGTATACTTAACAAAGGTACCATATATCCATTTGTACAAATCAAGATAAGGGTACTGAAAGTAAAGCAATTTGATTAGGTACTAAATTCAAAATGTTACAAGACTGTGGTCTAACAGCCACCAGGAACTTGTGTCAGGCTACTTGTATGGCACTGTCTAGAGTGGAAAACTAAAGTGACAGGTTTAAGAGATACAGACAATCTTGTTCTTATTCACCTTTAGGGTTCCTGATAGTACCATTATGGGGTGTAATGTAATACCTACACATCTACTATAAACAGTGAGACTTTTATAGAAATGTCAAAAGGATACCATTTGTGAAATAAAATGAATTACAACCTTATAAAAGTATAAATTATAGAACTTTTACATGCATTCCCCCCTGAGAGCATGGAGCAAAAGTAAAGCCTATATTTTTTACTTGTGTATAACCAAGGTAATAAACTATAGTTTTCAATTATGGGAGATAAAAACACTGCCCTTAGCTAAACTAATAAATAGAGCCATTAAAGCTTATACAATTTTAATTAATGAATATCTAAACTTTTTAGAGCATTTCATTTCTGATTAGTAGGCCTCAGTGACATACACATTCAACTATCTTCATCTTTTCTTTAAGTTTCTTTAATTTTTTTTTCTTTAAGTTTCTTTCACCTTCTTTGGATATCAAAGTCACTGTAAAAAGTTACCTCCTCCCTCCTCTCCCCACCCCCCATCTGACCTAATCATTACTTGATATACTTACAATGAGTACAATGAGGAAGAAATTCTTCTTGAGGCTACAATAGATGTTTGCAGACTTCCTCTAAAACAACACAGCCTCCTCCCATCTTTTTCTGATAATGACATCAAAAAAAAATCTTTATGGTTTAGAGATACTTGGCAAGTAACTGCATTCCTTTCCTATCAAGTTTTACGGCTTTTATACAGCCAACATAGCCCATTTAATCTCATACTCATTCTATACATACTTTTTTTTTTTTTTTTTTTTTTCCCCAGTATTTTCCTGCCTACCCTCTTATAATTAGGAACTGGGCCCCTGAGGGCCCAATTAGCCAACATGTGAATGTAATTATAACCCTTGAAATGTTTCTTTCCATGTGTGTCTGTGATATGACTTTGACCATGCATAATGTGAACCTACTCGCAAGGAAAGTTAATCCCCTAATCATTTGTATAGGGAGCTTTTCTCAGATTTATAGCAGGAATACAAATGATTATAGAATAATCATACTCCAGATAGTGTAATAAATATGTAATGGTTCTGTGGCAGCATTGAAGAAACAATCCAAGTTCCAGAGTTCTTTAGTACCTCTATTTCCACAGAATTATAAATTCAGTGACCCAGCTAACGTGTCAATAATACCTGGATTAACTTTACTTCTGGGATTTTAAAACTTTATTTAAATATTTGAGATTTAACCTCCTTATTATTTCCTTGCTTCTCTGAAGCAAGGGGTTAACTCCTACTCTCAGGGTCTGCAACATGAGGAAAATAAAAATCTGAATTTCTGAAATGTGATTCCAAATATTTCCTAGAGTTTTTCTTACTATTATTTTTGTCACACTGTACATTATGATCACATAACGGTGACCAATCTCCCAACCATCTGGATATTTTTATTTTACTTTTCACGTGACTGGGTAAAACATTTATAGAAAAACTTTTCAGTGCTTTTTAAGAGCTGTTACTAAAAGTGTAATAAATGTTAACTCACGCTGACAGGCATGTCTGGTGCAATATTAGAAGTATTAATTCCTACTTATTCTATGCTGGCTTCCTTACTACACTGTCTGCAAGGTATAAAACCCCACAAAAATAAATCTCTTGGACATTAACATCCACCACTATTTGTCATGTCTGTATTGAGTTGGACCTGGTTAGGAAACAAAGCCATGTGCCTTCTGAAAAGAAAAGATAAAAAATGACAGTTATTTTTTGGAAATATGTTTATATCTAAATACAGGTACAAAATCTGTGGTAAACAAAATAGACCCTGTGGTAAACAAAATAGACCAAACTCATGAAAATATATCTAAGCTAACAATCTTACATTGTCTGCCTGATTGTCAAAATGGCCTATTAATTGGGTCTTGTCTATACTTTTTACTTCATATCTAAGAACATTTAATCATAAGTTCATAAATAAGTCCCAGAAATATTTGCCTATTTAAACTGACTCCTCTGAGATGTAACAGGTTGGCATTATGGGAGAGAATTGGTGTATCAAAACTACTTATGGCTGGCACCTTCCATTTTCATTAAAAATGAAACACTACAGCAGATGGGCTTCGAAGATATTTTTAAGATTTATGTGCCAGCCCACGGGAGGGCTCCAGTGCAAACTGTTCCTTTACAAAGAATTGGAGCATGCCAGGTCAGGGCAGGGGACCAGGCAGCCTGTTTCTCACATTGAGATTTTTTTTTTTTCATGCACTTGTTAACTTTCATTCTGCATGTACAAACAAGTCATTTTAATAGGGGAAGTATGCAGCCATTTAAGGATAAATTGTCTAATACTACTCTGAAAAGGCACATCCTCTTTTTCATTTCTATTTACCTTAGATCAAAGATGTGAATTTCCTTGATTTAATTGATTTAATAATTTATATCCTTTGGTATTTAACTACTGAATCTACCTGGACTCCTTGGAGATTTTAAAAATGTCAGCAGTTTTGCACGTTAATCCTATGAGTTCTGTTGAGCTTTCCACAGTACGTACTTGCCGGAATGCTGCAACAGGCTGAGCCCACTAGCTGTCTTCAGAATAACAAAAACTGTATCCTGGTATTACAATGTTGTCTCCAAACATTCTGTGCTCACCTCTGGTATAAATCTTCAATTCTACCATTTCAGCTGTTGCACTTAATTGGTCTCTGTATGTATATTCAGATAAAGTAATTGGTCTTTGTGTATCTGAAAAATCAAAAAAGAGAACAAAAATCCTCTCATTTTTTTCTGATTGCTATAGGATATTATTTGGACACAAGACTTCATGGATCTTTTTTGTGCAACTTAGCATACATTTCTGAACACTGAAGCTTTTAATTTCTGACCCTGGTTCAACAGGTAAAATTCTTTGTGTGAAAACAAAATGATCATTTGTTGTTTACATTTCCAAATTCTAAATCCTGCCACATTAATAAATAAATAAATAAATAAATAAGAAAATTCTCAGAGTTTATGTATTTCCTTACCAAAACGTCTAGTGTTTTTCTTCTGTCTCTGGAAATTGGCATGTGGAAAGACACTAACCTCCTGCAGACAGGGGTGAGAAAATCAGCTCTCCTGAACAGGATACATCCTGTCCTAAGCTGTTTCAATTGTAGACTTCTATTAAGATTGAGTAGCTGATCTGTGCTCAAATCTGAGATTTACCAGGAGTCTTGTCCACAAGGTCAAATACATAGTTGCACGTGCTTCCAGATATACTGTAAAGTTCTAACTGTGTGTCATTAGTTCTTTAATTCCCTAAAGTTCCTAAATTATCACAAATATCAGCTGCACTAATTATAGACTTTTTGTGCTGCAGGACAAGTCTATTAAGAAATTAATGGAATACGGCTATCATGTAGTATCTTCCTAGTCATTAGATATTTATGATATTAGGATGCCTGTAAATGAGACACTACAAGTCCTAATTTAAACATTTGATATCTTTTTAGTTCCTTCAGTTGATCAGAAAGAAAATTTGTAGCTAGAAAAAAATTTAGTTATGGAACTAGATCAAAAATGATTGCTTATAACATTTTTTTTTTTTTTTAAATATTTTCATCTATCTTGCATTTGCTTCATGCTCAAGGTATTTTAGGATAGTCCTGTTCGTTAAAGAGAGCAATATAATGTTAATTGCTGTAAAACACATTGCAAAAAAAGCTGAAGTATTTACAAAAGGCCTGCTTGCAATGTAAATATGTCTGGGAATTGCTTACTGTAAGATAATAGCAATAGACATGACACAGATTGTTTTTAATAGTGACCATTTGTGTTACCAACATCAATTACATTTGAGTCAGCAATACCAATAAAGCAAAGATCCTGCCTCAATTGCATGTGTGTTTTTGTTGTTGTTTGTTTGTTTGTTTCAGGTTTTTGTTGTTACTTTATATATGGCTGTTTCAATTAACTTCAAAAAACTTATGGCTTCAAATTTCTTTAAAGTGTTACAACACAGAACCAGTTCCAGGTTGAAGTATATCTTGTTTGGGATGTTTTCCAGTGGCCTGCTATGGTATAAATCTTGCGGTATTTGGCGATTGCTAGCAGTTTTTCTTCCTGTTTGTAAAATTGCAGGTTTCTTTGCTTGGTTGCTGAAAAACTTGTTTGTATCTCTATGGATTCTCCCCACATTATGCAGTTGGACCAGCAGCAATAAGTATAGCAACAATATGTCTATCAAGAACTGAGGAATCAGCAGAAAAAGCAACATCAGAAGACAGTTATTCATCATAATCATCATCATTAGCAGAAAAATAAGATCCAGAATGAATTCCTACAGGACTCATTTCAGCTAAATAGCCAGTGTTTTGGATGGGCAATGTGTTGGTTTTATAAGGCTTCCTGATGTACTTAAGCAAAATGAAGCTGTTTCAGGGTGTTTAACTAGAATAGGTGTTTTTTATCCCCTTTTTATCCCAAAAAGTCAGAGTTTCTCCATGCAAAAATAGTATGTATAAACTGGTATTTTTAATATTTTTGTGTAATAAACTCCTAGTTTAGGGAATGGAACACTTATTTGTTGCCACTGAACTTCTTGATACTTGCATAGTGAGTGAAGAAAAGTAAAACCCTGAGTGCCTTGAATTGCTATTTAGGGAAGCCGTTCTGTCTCTTTTGGTTTTGAGGAGATCTTCAATGTGTGTTAGATGTTACTAATAATAGCATATGCAAGTGTTCTGCTTTGTATTAGTGAAGTTCTTGCTATGCATACAAGGACAAATTTTATGTGTGAAAACTGTAGCAACAATATGTAGTACATAGGCTGTAGTGCACGCAAATGTTTAATACTAAGTTTGCAGGTATGGTAAAAGAAAAGGAGGAAAATGTCAATAGAGTTTTAAAAAAATATAAAAAAATCTACTACATTGACATTGCTTAATAAAACTGACATTTCAATAGATGTTTCAGTTACACACAAGATAGAATAGTATATTTATAAGATTGCTTGTTGCAGGACTCACTGTACTTCAAATAAGCTCTTCCATGTGCATCAAGTAAAAGATTCTCCTCTAGACTGGATTGCAACAATCCTAAAAACAGAAGTAAACAGCTATTATGGGGAAGAACCTAACTAAAAAAGAGAAACCCATGCTGAGATTCATGCTGATGCTACTGGCTCAGCGATTACCTTGCAAGTGCTACAAAGCATAATTTTGAGTTTGGCGTTTTCTGACATGGCATTTCCTTTTTTCTTACTTTAGGAGGGGAGTATTTTTTATTCAGAGCTGACTTTGACTTAGCACATGGTCAATTCCTATTCTTCAAAAAGGGCTACATTGTTTGCACAGAGGTTTTATTTCCAATCTGAAAATTCATAGATCACAGAACTCACAAATATTTGCTTCTACAAATATATTGCGGAGTCTCACAAAGTCCCCTTCTGAGTTTATCATGGACCTTCCCTTACTTAAAAATGCTGAACTTGACTGCAAACCAAGAGTCCACCCGCTGTCCTTTCTACTGCAGAGAAAGGTTTTATAGTGCATTAATCCCAGGGTGTGCATGCATAATACTTGAATTTGTTATAGCATTAACATTTTAATTACTGATGAATACTTATGGCCTATAAATATTTATTAAACTAGATTCACGTTTTCAGTGTTCTATGTTCTCACTGGGCCACAGCTTGATTGAAGAGACCTAGTGACTAAGTGTTTCCCAGGTGTGAATAATGTTCTTTGTTCACAAAGTGCAGAATTTTAAGTGCTACATGTCACATGCCAATAAGATCATATTATCCCACTGTTATCCCACCCTTCCAGAGCACTAGAATCAAAGAAAATTACCTCAAAGAAAGTTCTGGAAGAACAATTTAAAATTCTTTCTAAGGAAAGAATCATATCTGATGAAGCCTATTAGATTCCTTAATATTAGCTGTACTTGGAATTTAAAATTGAACAATTTATCAGCTTCCTAACTGAGTGGATCAGGAAGTGTGATCCTATTTATGCACATTTCAAAGAATGACAGTTGGAAAGATTTTCATTTATTCTAACACGTTATATAAAATTAGATATTTAAAAAGAAAAATCAAGCAACCAACCAACCAAACCAAAACCAAACCAAACCAAACCAAACAAACAAACAAACAAAAAACAAGCAATTGAGTATTCTCATAAGCTCCAATATCTAAATATGAGAGAGACATCCGTTGTTATGAAGTGTGATGACAGTGCATTCAGAAATAATGAGATAATGAAAGGTCTGGTGAAACACTGATCAGTTGTGCTTTCTTATCTGGTCAAATAATGCTTTACTACATTAAGGGATCTTTAAGTTAATTGCAAGCTGAAATAACATTTTTATTTTTATTTTTTTTAACATGAGATATAATTATTTCATAAAACTAACATCTATTACTTTACCTATATTCATATGTTTTATAATTGGTTTAATGTCTACTTGAATTTACATAGTATAGATGGCTGAAACAAGCAAGTACTGTATTGAAATAAACAGTTGTCAGGAAAATTGAACCACCTGTTATAGGTTATTTAATACATTATGGGTTATTTAACTGCCATCTTATACAATCAGATTTGGATTCTTATTTGAAACAATTATATTTTATTTATCTAACATGAAAAAATGTGTTTATTCACATTACTAGATGTTGGACTAACCTAGTCATGGTTTCACATGGTAGAGCTTTATAAATAGTCTTTATTGTCATGTTTTTATGGTCTTTTCTTTCCTTTTACATATCTGAATACACCATCAGCATTCACTGTCTTTACTAATGTATAGGTACTCTTTTTTGTACCTACAGGCACAAATTGAAGTGCATAAAATTACTAGCTTTTTACATGTGTATTTCAACTCAGAGGTTCATTTGTACTGTTCCTTAAATATTTTAAAATAATGTTAAAAATTCTAAGTTTGCTGTGTACTCCATCCTTAGCAAATGCAAAATTAAGTAGTACTTCAGAACTGCATTTCTAATGAAATCCCAGTTATAAGCCTGCATAAACAATAATAAAGGGTATCAATCACTTTTAACATTACAGAAATTTCTCTTCTGCTCACTTTCTTTTCAATCAACTGGTCCATAAAATAGATTCAAATGTTGAGTTCAGCACGCAGTTTAGATCAAATGTGTTTTTTTGTTTGTTTGTTTGTTTCCCTCACTTTTTTCCCTCACTCAAAGAATCTGAAATATGCTCCTTAAAACACTGGGATAGTCTTTGTTAAATGCTTCTGTTTGCCCTAAATAGTTCTTGAATTATACCATAGGGTAGAATGATATGAAATGAAATGAATTATTATGATGAATCACGTTTCATACAGTAGTAGCCAAATAGCAACTATTGAGCTAGATGAGGTACACAGGCAGAGGAACAAATGATTTTCCTAAGCTGCTTATAATCTAAATGGATGAGTAGGAAAATATGAGTGAAGGAAAAGATTTAGTACAAAAAAAGTGAACACAAAGATGGTAGGAAGTGGATATGGTTTGTTAAATTTTTTTATGAAAAGAAATTAAGGATTTATCAGGAAAGGATCAACTGAAAAGAACATGCAAGCAAAGTAAATGAGCTCTTGAGTCAAGAGTGTGAGGCAAGAGTAGAGGAAATGTAAGACAGAGGCAGCATGGCAGAGACCTGAAGCAAAGGGACTGTAAAGAGATTGTTCTTTCAGTTATTCCTAATTGCCCAAGACCATCTGGCTATTTTTACTCATTTGGTCTTATTTCTAAAGCTGTAGGGAGAACATGGTAATAGATGCAGTGAATGAGGGAAATGTCTCCTTGGCTCTAGTCAAAATGGGGATTCTTTGGCACTGTGTCAGTCACAGGCAGTTGTGGGAAAAAAATAAATTATGGGAACATTGACATGTCTCTCCTTTATGAATTTTGTAAGGACACATTTTCATTAAGTGGTCTGCAAGCACAATCTGTAAATGTGGTTCACCTGTCCCTGCAAGACAGTACAGGCACTTCTCATGGGGGAAGCTCTCATTGATTCCAAAATATATGCATCAGAAATTTTGGAGAAATCCTAGCTAGTCCCAATAATGTTGTACCTTCAGAAGCTAAAAAAGAAACATAAATAGGAAATAACACAGTGACATATCCATGGGTTTTTGACTACAAAGTATATTAAAATCTTAAAATACTGCTGAAGTTATCAAGGCAAAAAAGAGCCAAATGTAAGGGCTGAAACCAATCAAAGCTTTCAGTGTCAAGTAGCAGTATTTTCTCTGGAGCTAATCTATGCACATTGCATTTATCATCTAAACAATTCTAGTACTACAACTGGTGACGATATTTTATTGCCAAAAGAAAGGGGGAAAATCTTAGAGATGATCATTTATCTGCCTTCTCTCTTCTCATTTTCTTCTTGGAAAGCCATATATGTTTAGCTTACCTTTTAAAAGAAAGGGAAAGCAAAAAAGGGGACAAGGTGCCAAATTTGACACCAGTCAGTCTTTCTATCCTTTCTTTTTGTTTTCTGCGACACTATTTTAATTTTAGTAAGAAATTCTAAATTGACATTTAAATGGTAGCAGGGCAATTCTCATTCTCTGTTTTCTGAAACGGTCTCTGAAATGTACAATTATGCTGTCATCTTTAGCACTCCACATTGGACAGAGTTTAATTATTAATGTGTTTCCCTCAGAGAATGACTCGATCATGTCACAACTCTAGACAAATACAGCTAATGCAAAATCATAAAATATTCACTTGAATACTGCTGAACTGACAGGAAATTAATTCTATGAACACTTTTGATATTACCAGAAAATTAGTTTCAAATGCATAAGACTGAAATAAATGTGTTCATAATTTGCTCAAGGGTAACGCTCATCTTGCAATCAGTTGGTGCCTTTTTATAAATGTTGCAAGTATTCAACATGGCTTTATGATAAAGAGGACAGCTAATGTAATGTATTATTTGTAGACAGTATTTCCCTTGTAAACAGCAGGGAGTGAAGAATTGCTCCCTCAGAAATATTTAAACTCTAGAAATATTCTGCAATTTATCATTTTGTGGTACCAAAAATACACCTATTTTTGAGTAGTCCCAGGAGGGAGCAGGAGCTCAGGAATTTTGTAATAATGACATGATAGTTTTTCATATCTAAATTATTGGGTTGAGTTTTATTAGCAAGATTGGAAGTGACTGAAAGTCATTACCACTCTGTAAGTTGTAACCAGCATAGTCAGTGGAAAAGGAGCAGGAGCTCTCCTCACAGGCAAATATCTTTGTTGCATACATCACTATCATAGTGTACTCTCCTGCTGAATGAATAAAAATGCTGATGAATTGTGACAATTTGCAGGAACAGAAACAGCAAGTTCACTTGTTACTTGTGGCACATAATTTGCCAGAATTTGGAGAGCCTAAAACATAAATAAAAGCTTTTCCACAAAAATAATGATGGTCTAAAATTTCAGTGTGAATGTGCATTGCACACTTTCACAGTTTCCTCATTGTCTGTTTTTAAATGTCTATTTCTTTCTGGCTTTCTATCTGATTATTTGTTCTGACTGATGTCATGCGCAAAACCACATAAAACAGGTACTCAACAGGAGGGGACAAATGCTTGAGTGGACTACTTGTCACTAAACCAGGGCCTAAGATTTTATCTCTTAGTGAGATAATCCTGAAAAACAATAGGGCCTGGCTCAGGAGTCACTTTCAACCAGCAAAAAGTATTTGGAATAAATATTATGCACAATGAATAATTTAACAGCTCTTGTGGGCACCTTTGGAAAGTTTCCTCAGAGATGCCTAGGATTAAATCACTGTGGAAACTAAATTGTTTTTCAGGGCTAATCCTGCATTCCTTTTTGCAACACTAACCAAGGTTATGCAAAGTGTGGAGGATGAATATAGTGAAGCCACATTAGCTGGGAGAGCTGACATAACCAACAGTGCAAGGACTACCTCAGATCCAATCTGCAATTCCCGAAGTACACAGGGTGATATAATTGACCAATATATTCAATGGGAGGTGATCACCAGGGCATCAAAGATGGTGGTCAGGTCAATCCCTTCAGTACTTCATTATCAGAGGAAGGGGGATTGTGTTCCTGTCCACTGCTGCTCAGAGCTACTGCAGCCAAGACCTAAAACAGGCACTGGTTCCCAACCTTGTCATGTTCTACCAACACAAAGCTCAAATGTCTATTTATCCATGTTTCTGGAAGACATTTCCAAACAGCAAAAGAGGTATCATCAATTGTACAAAAAAGTTAATCTGGAAATTCCCCAAATACTACCTGTATGTAAAGGAGGTCTTTTTACATTTTGGCTACAGCATTTGAAACTGGAGACTAAAAAAAATATCCTCAGAAAATCTTTTCTGCTCCGTCGGCATGGCTGCATAATAAATACACCACTAAAATATGCAGTGTCATTAATGAACACCAGTGGATCGCACAGTTTAACTGCTTAAACTTTTTATTAAAAATTAGAGGAAATGAGAGTATTCATTATGCTATAATGCTGCTTCCTATCATGACAGATATGACTAGTTCTTAGAATTAAGATGTCTGTGTAATAGGGAAAGTACAGTGTAGTACTGAGGATATTTGCAGTATGTGGGAAGGAAAATCCAGCAGATAACATGATAAAGAAGGCAGATGAGACAATAACTATCTCCAGCTGTAATTTGTTTTTACTAGGTGTTTCAGCTGCAGCTATCATAAAGTGAAATTTAGAATGCCTGCATCATGTGAAAACACAAAGTTTACTTGCTAAAAGCCAATTCCAGACAAATGTTAACAGTTTGTTTTTTTCTGTTTTTAGGTAAGTGTCTAATTCAGTGCCCGTGCAGTACATTCTGGTACTTCCAGATAGCAGCTCTCAAATAAGGTCCAAATAAATAGAAAATTGGATGCTTGTCTATACTTAATTCCATAGAAGTAGTAAATTATTAAACATCAGTTAGTCTGTGGACATCAATGAGGAAGATTTGCTATGCAATAACATTAAGATAGGTTGCACACAATTAATACTCTAGAACTTTTGAGTTAATGGAGTGAAGGAAAGAAATAACTTCCTCCTTTTAGGAAGAAAAAAACAATCTGTAGTAGTTGCTTTGTTCTGTTTGAGCAAAGCCTCTGTAAAAAGAGGAAGAGAAACGATATTTGAAGGTGAATATATGTGGTGGTTTTACTCAGGTGGGCAGCCAAGCTCCACCACAACCACTCTCTCACTCCCTCTCTCCTCAAAGAGGAAGGGGAAGAAAAGACAATGCAAAGAACTCGAGGTTTGAGATAAGAAAGGTTTAATTAAAGGGAAAGGGAATGGGGAGAAAAAGAAACCACAGAAACAGTAAGTCCGTGCAGAGGCACAGAGAGAAGGGAAAAAATTATTCTCTACTTCTCATCAATGAGCGATGTTCGGCCATGTCCTGGGAAGCAGGGCCTCAAAACGCATAGTGGTTGCTCAGGAGGAACAGTCCCCTCCCCCACGAGAGCCCCCCTTTCTATTGCTGAGTGTGACATAAGGTGTTATGGAATATCCCTTTGGTTGGTTTAGGTCAGCTGCCCTGGCCATGTCCCCTCCCCATCACTTGCCCACCCCCAGCCTGCTGGCTCTTGGGGGCTTGGAAGGAGTCCTGATGCTGTGCCAGCACTATGCAGCAATAGACACGACGCTGGAGTGATACCAGTGCTGTTCCAGCTACAAGTGCAGAGCACAGCACTGTGTGGGCTGCTGCAAGGAAAAGGTGACTCCAGCTCAGACAGACCCAACACAATATACTAAGCAAAAAGTAATAAAGGAATAAGCTGCTATCCACCAGCTTAGAAAAATAACCTCTAACCAACTACCAACTTCATCTGTCACTGACTAGTCACCCCAATCTCACAGCCAAACAAGGGTGGGTATCTGGACAAAGGAATGTAAGGTGGAACAGATATTCCATTCTTCATGTTCCTTCTTAGTTGATTACACTTGTCACTCTACACATTGTATACCTCAACAATATTCCAATATTCCTCAGATGTTTAAACGATGTATTTATAAGAATGATTTTCACTAAGAAGTGGGGGAAATTTCCCATTTACGATTTCATAAAGTTCTGCAGTTCTGGGTGCTTTTTTTTTTTTTTTTTTCATCAGACAGTATCTAATTTTCAAAGAGTAAACTCGGTATTATAAATCATATGAGTTCAAGAGATTAAATTTGAAAATTATATGTTTTATTCAGCATACACTTTCTGTGATAGAAATACTTGAAGTAATTTTAAGCTGTTCTATTGTTCCCACGTCATCTAAGTTTATGAAATTAAATGCATATCACAATTCCTCTTAAAGAAAAAAATAGTCATTTTGAAAACTTCTTTCAGATTTGGAACAATACCATGTTGAAAGCAAAGAGTTTTTAAAATAATTGCATGAGGTGAAAGAAGGAAACAAAAAGAAAAAAATAAAATTCCTTCTTATGACTGTATTTAGCTGTCTTCGGGAAGATAAAAAGCTTGGGTGGGAAGAGTTGTTACATTTCCTTCTACTTCAGGCTGGCTGCTCCTGGTAGAAACAGTGTTTCTAATCTGAGTTTATTACAAGTCTAGAAACCTCATTCTGTATTTTCTGAGACTTTGAGACTTTTAAATTCATAGAAAGCACATGAGAAAACCTACTACACGGTAGGAGGAAGGCATATCTTTTTATTGAATGCAGTTATCTTCCTTGTACATGGGTTTTATGTCTTAGCATGCACAGACAATATGTATGTAACTTACACCTCCTACCAGCCTAAATCTCTAGCCTTGATGCTTCTGGACATAATTTTCATTGTTTTTTTTCCCTCCCTCACAAGTGTTGCTTGCCTTCCCACACCATGCTCTTTTGGGATAGGTGCTTTTGGTTTTGGTTTTGGTTTAATTCCTTGGACTTCACTGAAAATAAACTTACGGCAACAAATGAGAAGAAGCTGTGAATCACTCTGGCAAAGCAGGAGAAAAAAAAAAAAAAAAAAAAAAAAAAGATGAATTTACAACCTGTCCAGCTTGAGTTGCACTGACATCTCTAGATATGTCTTATGACAGGTGTGGAAGTTTTGACCTGGTCTCTCAGACACATCTATCTCACTTGTCCACCATCTAAAGGAGTTTAACAGCATCAGTTGGACACTAACCAGAAAAGAAGCATCTCAGGCAAATCATGTTCAATAGCTGTGATGTAATACAGCATACATTGAAAATATGGAACAGCATATCATAAAACTATTTCCAGACCTAAACAATCAAAAAAAAAAAAAAAAAAAAAAAAAAAAAGATATAATGAACTGAATTCAGAACAGCAAGCAAACTTTTCTAGTCTCAGATAAATGAGTAGGGCTGCATATAAGTTTTCAAACAAGTTCATTTAACAGATCCCTATTATATTAATTTGCTAGCATCATTTCTTGTTGATAAGATCTGCATAAAACATTCTTCTAAATTATGTTTTTAATTACTTTTATTTGTTCAGAATCTGCATGCAACAAAGTCAATGCTGGCCATTAATGGCTTCTGATGCACTGAAAATAAATCTGAACAGCGGAAAGGCCTTGGCCCTTCCAGCATTTGGCCAGGGCAAGATGCCGCAGCACTAAGGATGATGGGTTGTACAGCTGCTCCTCATCCTGCTGCACTGCCTCGGAAATGCCAGCCTTCTTGTCCTTCTCTCAATAAATCCATCCTGAGCTGAAGCCTAAAATGGACTCTAAAACCAATATTACACAGAGAGTTTTAGAGGAAAAAAAAAAAATCTTTATGGAAAGAGATTGTAATTCCTTAGCCCAGTTCTGTTTACTCATTTCCTTACTGTCTTTTGTCATTTTTTGCTGATTTTCTCTCTTACGGTAGCATGAATTTGTGGTCTACTCATCAGTTTCACTGCACAGTTTAAAAATCCATGAAGCAAAAATAAAATCTTTACAGATTAAAGAGGAAAAATGCCAGTCTTCACCAGTCCTCTGACATCAGAACCAGATGGGACTTCAGCATACCAGTTTCAATAGAGGAGCCAGCAAGGCATGACATTGGTAGCACCAGTGGAGCAGTAATTAAAGGGTTCTTTCCATGTAAATGGCATTGGCCTATGTATGTCAAAATTTTAAATACAGATGAAATGTGGGATGTTAATAGGCCAAAGGAAGTTTTTGTTGTTGTTGTTGTTGTTGTTGTTGTTGTTGTTTTGCTTTGCTTTGCTTTAGAAAACAAACAAACCATGTTTTAACAATATTTTCTCACTATACCAACATGATTAAATTTGTAGATTGCTGTGTTCATAACAATAATATCTACCAGTACTGTGAGCAGTTATTTTGCAGCGCATTCCTATTGTTTATGGCATACAATTTTTAAACGTGCTATTCTGTGCGAAAGAACAAAAAACAAAACAAAACAAAACACAAAACAAAACAAAACAAGAAACAAAAACAAACAAACAACAACAACAACAACAACAAACCAGAAAGACCTCCTCCCAAAAGGTTGGCCCTGAACAAATTCAAGTACTTTTTTTTTTTTTTTAAACTCATAGTGTAACTTAGTAACACAGTAACTTAAAACTGATTTCTTGGAAGAAACAAAACAACACAAAACAAAACAAAACAGAGAACATTTCCATCCTGATCTTTCATTTTTAATCCAGGAGAAAACTATAGGAAAGAGTAATGAAAACAAAGGTCTACATAGAAAACTGTGCTGATGTATGTACATAATGGCTATATCCGAACAAACAAACAAACAAACCTGCCTTCAACTGGTTGAAATCTCTACTGCCTTATTATAGGGCCAGTTGGGAATATTTTGACAGAATATTTTGTCAGAGATTAGAAAATGTCAGTGCATCCAAGAAAAATGTTTTACAGAAACCTGACAAAATTGACAATTTTATTTCAGGAGGAAAAAGACGTTCTGTTAAGGTCAGAAAAATTTGTTTTGACACTTTTCAACTGAAATATTTGGCAAGGTTTTTTTAATGAACTTTAATTTGAAATTTTGTTTTTTATTGAAGCCGAGCCTCCAAATCAGAGAAAAATATAGAACAAAAATTGAGAAGTTCTGAAAGAATTATTATTGTGCTCAGAAAAACACTTAACTTAGAGACAGGCATTTGCTTCTTCGGGAATTCCGTATAAACTTCAAGGTACCTGGATTAATACTGCTGAAGATTTAATTCTTCTGTGGCTTCCTTTACACCAAAGAGAGACAATTTCCTGTGTCACTAGGGAGCAGTTAACAGGGAACACTCAGAAAAGATAATAACTATGATTGCTATAGAAACGGGTGTATGAAAGTGTGTGCACCCATATATGTGTATATGTTATTCTACAGCAGATCAATGTGCTCTGTTGAACTTTAAGAGTGGAACTTTCCTGTGAAGTCTTTGGTGCAAGGAAAATTTGAAAGGGTAGATAATACTGATCTTTGGGCTACAAATTAAGTCTCCTATTGGGAGGAAAGATTTGAATTCACAGGTTTGTTATAGTTTACATTATATGATGGTGGAAGGTTATACCGAAGTCTCAATTTTAATGGATTATTAATGTTGTCAGTGCTGTCTCATTTAGAGAACAAACTGTTGGGAGTGCTCCATCCAGTGAATGGAGTATAGTTAACACTGTAATAGAAAGCTACAGCAAAAAGAGTAGTTCTTTGGAGCAGTGTTCTACAATTTTCAGAGCTGTACCAGACACTAATATTGCATCCATTTAAAATATTTCCCCATCTACTCTTCCTGTCCAAAAAGCCTTAGCAATGAATATGCTGAGAGGGAAATAAGCTGAATATTGCAACAAATGCAGGATGGAACTAATAAAATCAGAAAGCATGGTTTGTATTAAAGAATGAAACACTATAAATTCCATTCATGTGTGTTATCTGAAAAGGCAATTTTGCAAGCAGTAAAATCCAACACCAGGTATTAAAATATGTCCCTGTGATATGATGCTCCCTCTCCTAGACTAGTGTATTGCTCCTTATTTATTTATTTTTATTTTTTCTACAGTTTCCCCTTTCCTTTGAAACACTTGAAGGGATGAGGGGCTTCTTTTTTTTTTCTAAAATATCTGATCCTCTGTCACCTTTTACCTCAGGCCTCCCTTTCACTTTTTCACCTCAGCCTGCTGCTTTGCTTTCTTTGCTTTGTGTTTTAAGCCTGTCTCTTTTCTTTCACTCCTCACAGATCTTCCTTCTTTTTTCCTGATGTCACCACCCCTAATGCTTTCCTGCTTCTTTTAATGCAAACATGCCTGGTTTTGACACACTTGCCATTGCTCCTATCCTCTGCTTTGATGACATATGGGTAAAAAATGTCTTAATAAATACCATTCATAATAAAACTCAGGTATATGAAACTCCAATTATCTGAAACCTAGTGGACCTTTTTTTTAAAAAAATATTTGTTTATTTATTTATTTATCACAGAACAATGGAAAATCTGTTTCTTGAGTAAATGCAAACAGGAGTTGTACCGTTCTTTTCATAGCTGGCATTAAAAGCAGCAAAAGTTCTAATTTGTTTGAAAGGCGTGCTTTTCACAAGGAAGCATTTTTGGTCTCCTTGAGTTTGGCAATAAATGTAAATGTAATTCAGTAAATGTAATTCTCTTTCCAAAAATTTCCAAAATTGAAAGGGGAGAGCATTAACTTTGCGCAGAGATACAGATATAGGCACTATATATCACAGTACTATTCTTTTCCTCCTTCCTCCACTCAAAGAATGTATCATCAATGTAAGCATTTAGAAAGTCCTTAGAATTTCTGTCTGGTAAATAATTATCCTTGGAAGAAGCCTGTTATAAATGTTGTAGAATTGAAGTCTGAAGAAATGAAGGGTGGTAAGAGATGTTATCATAATTTCTAGATATTTTGGAGAGCATCTGGATACTCACAGAACATTCAGCAAGTTGTGCTTTTTTTTTTTTTTTTTTTTTTTTTTTTGGGAGGGGAGGGGGGATGGGGAACTCTGAAGTTTCTAATTCTGTGTAAAACTAGACTTGGACTGCAAATGCCATGGAATATTGCAGCTAGATCTTGAAAAATACTTCAGCTACACAGAAAATATGATAATTTTGAGGCTTTCTGAAATCAAACTACAGGAATAATTCAAAGCATTCCACTTATTTTTCAAAAGTCTAAGTATACATCTGGTTAAATCCTGTTTTAATGAATCGTACATATTAATTTTATTTTATTGGGAAGGAACATGCTTTTTTATTTTCCACTTCTCCTTATTCTTTTTAAAACGCATTTTCTGTATGCATGCTAACAAAATCATGTTTTTTAAATATATATTAAAATATAATAACATTTTAATAATGCTATAATAATGCATATCATTTGTCTCGGGAATGCCAAGTATGGGTTCCTATATATTTGTTAAAAACCTTATATACAACATATGCTTTTATATCAGCTAAACTTAATTAAAGCTTTAACTATTTGAGACTTACTCCACAGTTTAGGTTACTCTGAACTTTTAATGGCACTGTTTTAAAATAAAATATATTTTATTTATTTATTTATTTATTTATTTATTTATGGATGTTCCCTGTTAGCTTGAAATAAAATAATAATAAAATAATAAAATAATAATAATAATAACAATAATAAAGAATTTAACATATCTTTGAATAAGAAGTTCCATGAATAATCAATGCCATGTTTGGAGACAGCCATTAACACGCCTTGCCATAAAAATATGCACTGTTTCATAAAACTGCTGGTCTTCACACATTACTAAAACGATTGAGATTGCAATGAATAGTTCTTTAGCTATGGTCTTTGGAGAATTGAGGATGCTACAGCAAATTAATAGGCTGTTTTCCCTATTCAAGTATCTCTAGTGAAGTCATTATCCAAAGGCTCAAAGTTTCTTTGTGTTTAAAATTAAGCAAACTGCAGCTGCTTTGGGAATGAAATTGCAGTAAGTATTTTGAAGTATGCAGCATAATAGGTTAGGACAGTAGATGTGAATGACTGTCTTTATTTTGAATCACTGATTTAGGTTTCTGCACAAAGCTATAAAGACCTTCATTATACCCAGGAAATTAGGGCCAAAATAGAAATTAGAGCTGTTTCTTGTTTAGTAACTCTTAAGTAATTACATACTTGTTACATATCTTAACTGAAACACCAGAAGATATCAAGATGGTGTTACTGTCCACTAACAGTGTTACTATATTTGCTTTTGTTTTTCAAACCAGTTAGTAAGTAGTGGTATGTGTCGGATTATGTATACCAGTGTTCATTGGCCTTGTAGATTCTCTATGTCAATACTCCTTAGCTTCTGACCTAATGACAGTATCACAGAATGAAGCTCTTTAGCCATGACACTGTTTAAACAAACATTTATGCTTTATTTGCAGCATAATTTAAAAACCAACACTATCTTTCTTAAAATATAATTATTGGAAAACAGTTGTAATTAGAAACACCAGTCTACAGAATGACAGAAAGTCACAACTGGTGTTCCAACTTTCTATGGATGTTAGGAGAACTTTATTTAGGGCTCCCGTGGCCATCTCGATAAAGAATCTAAATTAATGAAACTGGGTATGCCACTGAAATAAAATATTATTTGTGAAAGTCCTTGTTAATTAATTATTGCAATAGCTACAGTTACTACTGCAATACATTCTAATTCCTGATTAGGGCTATCTACTCTTGGGACAGATATGTGTCTCAACATAATATACAACTGCAACCTTTTGGAACTTCATACAATTCAGATTATTGAATTATACTTTTCATGATATTAAAATAAAAGTTAATCTTATTCTTAACCTCAAATTAACAGCAGCTATCAAAAATTTCCTGTAGATAGATGCTAATAAAATAGTTCATAATTACACAGCTGTTTAAGGTAGAGCTGTGTTTGAGACAGATTTTTACTCTATTCTCTGTCCCTACATTTGTGTCATATGAAGGACCTCAGCCTTGTTATGGAAGTAGTCATTTAGAAGTGTGGTGCTAGACTCAGTGCCTATAAATAACTATATCTTCCCAAGGTAGGGAAACTGAAGTAATTTGAGAACCCAGCACAAGTATAATTATGAAAGAAAAAGTAGCTGGGAGAAAGGAAACTGATTAACATACTAGTTCATAGAGTAAAACCATAATTACTAGATAATAACCAGGTTTTCATTGTTCTGTTTTATCCACTAATTTATGATTACTCCAGATAGTACTAAGAGAGAATAAGAAATTAAATTGTGAAACAGTGCCTAATGGGTAAAGCCAAGAAACATGAGTTACAACATCTAGAAACATTGGTTTTCTCATCTCACTGTGTGACCTTCAGAGGATTGTTCAGCCTCTGTTGCCCTGCAGAATTGATGGTATCCATCAGACTTTGTAAAGCAAACGCTACGTCATGAAATCTACACAGGCAAATTTTGTTGTTGTTGTAAAAGAATAGTATAATTTCTTGTCTATTACATCCCTCTGACATTAATGAAACAGGCTTTTTTCACATGTTGATGTGAACAAACTCTAAATGGTGCTGTTAATGAGGTAGATATATGGATTTACTCAGTGGAAAAATAGATGAAGTAATACCCATGTTCTGAGCTAAGTAACTCCCCCAAAAGGGTTTATTAAACTGGGTTATGGTTCTTACTATGCTAACAGAAAACTCTATTTGGGTTATTAATGCACTGAAATAACTGATCACTGTGATACTTGTGAGAAATAATTGTTAAATTATTGTGTAAGGAGGTTATAACTGGAAGAAAATCTTTAAGTGTTTGGATAAAACAAGCTGAAATGGCTATATTTGCTTTGATTAGAGTATAAAGGAGGGTGATTAGTGAATCATAGTTCATGGCTGTACAGAATGGCTCAATGTTTTGAAACTACCATACAGCTCAATCCATAATTGGGTAGGTTTGCTTATCATCAGTTTAGCTGTTACTATATTCTTTCACTGCAATAAAATGATGTAATTCATTGGGTATAGGCCTGGAGATATTTTTGGTATTGAAAAATTTGTTTATTTACACAAATGTTCAGAAAAGAAAGGTCTATTATAGTTCCAGAAGCAATGCAAATACATCTTTTCAAGTGAGCTGCACTTTCCGCTTAATGAGTGGGTTGTTCTTTGGGGTTCCCAGTGACACAGTCCTACAACTGAAACATATAGGGAGTGGGCTGCAAATGGTCAGAGCAACCCTGACTCTGCAGGCAGAGCAAGTGGCAGTGACACAACTTAGAGAAACACACATACTGATAAAACTTACCCATTACATTTATCCCTGATGCTTGAGGCTGACAAAGCAACCTTTGCCTTTCAACAGATGGCAAGACCACATCAAGCAAACCTGATCTTCATCTTACAATATATGTAAAATAAAATACAATAAATATATATATATTAAATAAATAAAATATAGTACGGAAAACAGGAGACCATGCTTCGTGTATTCAGTTAATGATCTTATACAAGGTCAAATGCCGGGTCCTGCACCTGGGGCGCAATAACCCCAAGCAGAACTACAGGCTGGGAGAGGAATGGTTGGAGTGCTGCCAGGCAGAGAAGGACCTGGGAGTGATGGTGGATAGTCGGCTGAATATGAGCCAGCAGTGTGCTCAGGTGGCCAAGAAGGCCAACGGCATCCTGGCTTGTATCAGGAACAGTGTGACCAGCAGGGCTAGGGAGGTGATCGTCCCCCTGTACTCAGCTCTGGTGAGGCCGCACCTCGAGTACTGTGTTCAGTTTTGGGCCCCTCACTACGAGAAGGACATCGAGGTGCTTGAGCGGGTCCAGAGAAGGGCCACGAAGCTGGTGAGGGGCCTGGAGAACAAGTCCTACGAGGAGTGGCTGAGGGAGCTGGGCTTGTTCAGCCTGGAGAAGAGGAGGCTCAGGGGCGACCTTATTGCTCTCTATAGGTACCTCAAGGGAGGCTGTAGCGAGGTGGGGGTTGGTCTATTCTCCCACGTGCCTGGTGACAGGACGAGGGGGAATGGGCTTAAGTTGCGCCAGGGGAGTTTTAGGTTAGATGTTAGGAAGAACTTCTTTACCGAAAGGGTTGTTAGACATTGGAACAGGCTGCCCAGGGAAGTGGTGGAGTCACCATTCCTGGAAGTCTTCAAAAGACGTTTAGATGTAGAGCTTAGGGATATGGTTTAGTGGGGACTGTTAGCGTTATGTCAGAGGTTGGACTCGATGATCTTGAGGTCTCTTCCAACCTAGAAATTCTGTGATTCTGTGATTCTGTGATTCTACAAAGCATTAAGAGAGTTCATATGAAGAAGAGGAAAGGGAAGAATATATTTGGAAGACAGGAATGTCCTCTGTGATAAATTATCCCAATTTTTTACAGAATTCTGTCCTCTAGCCAAGAAGGTCATTCATGGGAAAAAAAAAAAAAAAAAAAAAAAGTGTCAAAATACTTGTGGTCCACAAGTATATTGATTCAAAACATGTTAAAACTTGCTTGTAAAGATAGAGTTCACAAAATTCATGCTCCACCTTTAGTTAAGGGAGTCAGCAAGTCACTTATTTGTTACTGATATTGTACTTTTCTTACTTGTTTTTTTTTCATATTATACCAGATCACTAGGATTTTCACTGAGCAGTACATTACAAATTCTACCATTGTGGCCTGGAGTCTGGAAAAAAAATAAAATAAAATAAAAAAAGTGTCTAGAAGACTGAGTAAGAATTTCTTATTAAATGACATATAATATCTTCAGAGTCCCTATTTTATTATATAATGACATTAAATTCCACGTCAGTCTAGATTCACCTACAACATATTTCAAAGAAAGAACCTGAAATGGCATAGCCGTTGGGAACTGTAATTTACTCTCAGCCAGGACATTCATGTCTGGTTCCTAGTAGCTGTCTGCTGGTATTTTATATAGAATAGGGAGAAAATAGACTATGGACTACATAGAAAAGCTCAAAAACATGAGTTAAAATCTAAGAAGTGATTAATCATAAAATATACTCTTCTTCTCAGGTGGGGCAAAACATTAGATGGTCTTGGGAAGCCTGTGTTGACTCTGCCCATTTTTAGTTCTTTTATCCATACAACTAGAAGGACAATTTCTGAGACAATGTTGACAGATTCTTGCAAATTAGATAGTCTGTGTATATCTTGGTAGCATTAATTATGAACTTTTTGTTTGTTTGTTTGTTTGTTCTCTCTGTATTTGGACTGAAAAATTGAACAGTAACACCTTAACTTTAGACTTTTGGATTGACTTCATTATATGCATTCTCAGCAAGGCTAACTGTGTGCAAGATTTTGCAGGATTGGCTTTGTTTATGGTGTTTGTATGATATTGCATTTTGAATCTCTCAACCTAACATATCCTCCACAAATAAAACACTGCTATTATACATACGTTAGTGTATTTGTAAAATCTCAATCTAGCAGGTAACTCGTGAAAAAAAATATCTTTTTGTATCATCACATTTTGTAATGTCTGTTATGAGTTAAACCACTTAGGAGTTTACCACTGTAGTGGGAACACCTGTTAGCAAAGCTGTTTAACTGCAAGCTCTTCTACTGCTCAGTTCAGCTAACAAGCTGCTTTTAAATGGTCTTCAGACAACAGTGTAATACTAGTGTTATTTTATTTTATTTTTTTCCTATTCCTTCTCTTGGGACATATAGTGGAGAGCCATTCATCAGTTATTAGGATTTCATCCTGTTGATGCCTGCTGTGAAAACTAGGTGAACTTATAGCTATGTGTCTTACATTTTTTTATTTATTTTTTTTTAAAGAATTCCAATAGAAGTATCAAAGACATACATCTGCAGAGAAATAATAATGACCTGCCATGGTATAAATCTCAATTTTAACTCCCAGATTTGTCAGCTTTCAATGTCAATATCTTGTATACTATCTTGTATACTTTTACAGTGTGCATCAGGATACTGCAGTTAACCTGAAATTAATGCAGGTTGTATTAATAAAATGCAATATTATATAAATAATACAATCTTCAATTTAACTCTTATTTTGGAATCCCCGGTCATCATATAACTTCTCTTTAACAATTTTTTACATTTTTACATCACTGAATACACAAGCAGGAGACTTAAATGTTAAACCAGTAAAAAAACATTTGTTTACAAAGAAATTCTGAAATGTAAACTGCATTTCTGAACTTTAATGTCTCTAAAATGACTCCACTTAGACATGTTTAAGTGTGATTCATGCTTCAAGAGCACTCACCTCACACAGAGTGATGTACTGTCACTATTTCATTCATTCTAAATGCAGTATCCATAAGGGTTTAGAGAGTAGACATCACCATAAATCAATGTTATTGGACTGTATTTTCAAACAAAACATTTTACAGACATAGACATCCCACATTCCATACTGATCACGAAACAATTGTGTGAAGGTCAGCTAAAGTCAGCAACAACTTATGGATTCATTTTCTGGAGGAATAAAATGTGCCTTTGCACTTTTACTGCACACAATATAAGTCGCTTAAATCTATGCAATATTTCTGTGTAGAATTTCTAATGGTCATAAGAGTGCTTATGAGCCCTTTGTAAGGGCTGTAAACCAAAAAAACATTGAGAAGACATGTAAGTACTTGAGGTTGTATCTTCTGGTGAAGCTCAGAGGGGACTCAGGAACTACACTGGATTACATTACCACCTTATAAAACATAGAAATGGTGGTAAAATTTACCCTAATGTTAATGTAGATTCCTTTAAAGACATTTAGAATATGTTTCATAGAAAAGTAAATAATTTTTCATTAAATAAAATATATTTTATCATAACACTGGCTTGCACATAAAAAACAGGGATGTATTGTCAGACCCAGGAACATCCTTTGTACATAAAAAGCGGGGCTACCTTTTCAGACCTGGGAACTCTTCCTTTCTCCTGCAGCATGGTATTCTCTAGTTGTGTCTGCCTTTGCACGAAACTGTGAGGTAGCACTGCTACTCATACTGCATAGGAAGGACCTGTGGATCTGTGGAGCAAGAAGATAACAGAGGCCAAACTCTGAGGATCAGGTTGTGCTGCAAAGTATGCCCTACCAATGGTCCCCCTCTCCTCTTTTTCAGTCTTTTTTTTTTTTTTTTTTTTCCTCCAGGTGTTTGGGAAATAATGAAAAGCTAAACAAGCTTAAATTAGTTTAACCCTTTTAGACAAGTTAGCAAGTTCCCCCAGGGCAGTCCCTATAATTTTTTCCCTTCCTGGTTCTTCTAAAGTCTGACAGCTCCTGTCTTGGTCTATGTCAAGGAAACAATCAGATCTTCTGTTCTCTGTGGTCTTATATTGAAATTTGCTAAAGCAATTTCATTTAAAAATTTTTCTTTCCACATTGAAAGCTTTAATATTAACAAAGTAGGATACAATTAAATTATACCATTAGGGATCATATCTTGGCATATCAGCAGATATGTTGTTTTAACAAAGTTTAATAGATATTTCTTGCATTTTTTAATGATACACATGGTCTGGAAAAAAGATTGGAGAAAACAGAGTCTGCTCTTCTGCTACTAAAGAACTTTGATCCAGCTTTACAGAGTACAGATATTTACGCCAGTACAGAGCTTAGGAGAAACCTTAGGTTATAAAAGCCATTACACTGGGAGAATCCTCAGCTGTCTAGCTTATTTGTCTTCTTGGGGCAGAGGTCGAGATCTGCCCTTTATAATTAGGCAAAAGAGAAATGTCTACTTATGTGAAACAACTGATAGTAAAACATCTTGAAAAGCTCTAAGGTCAGTCATCTCTAAGCCATCAGAACATAAAAAGTCTAATAATATCTTCTCCATCTTTGCATTTTTTAACCCATAATTATTTGTTAGGTTAGCTGGGAACATTAAAAAAATAATACTGTATAATAAGAATAAAAAATAATTTACTGATAGATGAAAAGATTCTGCTGCATAATGAAATACATAAACTGCAATTTAGTCGATGTTCTGACTAGAATAATACATTATTTTTGTAAAGAATATTGTATTACTCCGGTGGTAGGGAAATTTATCATATACTGGAATTTATATGTTACATAGTGATGAAATCCATCTGTTAGGTGCTCACTTATATCATATAATGTATTGAAAGCAGCCATCATCAATCACACATTACTTTAATCCTACCACTATGTTCTACTACTCCTGGGTCATTCAAGAAAGGCAATGGAAGGCAATGGTAATGATCAGACCTGTAATTACAGAGCAAAGTATACTGCGTTCCAGTGAGGATAATGATGTTTACTTTTCATCTCAAGATAAATTTGGTGCAATCAAAATGCTAATAATGAAGTGCCAGCTACAGAATATCCACTGTGGACAACACTATACCCAAACCTTGCAACAATTCTAAAAAAAAAAACCACAAACAAAACAACAGTCAGCATCATTTTGTGAAGTGCTGCTTTTCAGGGAAAGTAGAGGCAGGCATCAAAGAAAATGACTTTTGAAGACATGATATTCTGAAGACTGGTTATTCTTAGCACTTATGTTACATGGAGGAACTGTACCAAAATGAAAGGAGTTATGCAGCAATAAAAACAGTAGAGATTTTACAGAAATTTATAAAGATAAGAACAAAAAACTCATGCTGAATAAAAATTTTAAACTCCAGGAACAAAACAAAAAATATTTCCTGAGTAAACTTAAAAAGAAAATTTCTAGAACACAGTGAAATAGAGGGGAGGAGGGAAGGCTCATCAGTCATTTCAGGTGAACTTTTTTGTTTTTTAAATAAAGAAATGATTTGTTTGTTTTTATAAAAAGATTTTTTTGCAATATCTTTCTTTATCTTTTTTTTTTTTTTCTTCTTTTTTTTTTTTTTTTTCTTTTTTCTTTTTTTATTCCCTTTCTGGATGAGGGGAAAAAAATAGTGGTTGAATGACAAATAGTGTCCTGTTCAGTGTTTCCTTAAACTCAATTTATTAATCAGCAAAAGAATTCACCCAGCACTTGTTCCCATTGAGAGACATTTGTATCATGTCTTAGTTGGTGCTATAAAATCAATTGGTTCTCATCAAGTGTGCTCTGTACAAAACAGTGATAATGAACATATGCTTGAAATAGCGTGCAGTGATAATTGCATTGGTCTCAGCCTCTAGCAGTATTCTGGACCTCAAGGCCAGCAGTGTGATCAGAAAACAGGCTTGAAAGGAAAATGTAGGCAGGCCAGGTAGAAGAAAAATTAAAGTTGTGGCATAAACATTAATCAGTAGCTGTTTGAAACCAACTAGCCCTGACCAAAACAAACTACACAGCTGAAGTATTAAATGCCTTTTAGTGCCCAAGTAACCCAATAAAGGGTTGTCTTTATGTATATTCACAATTCAGTCAAGAATCGAGTCAACTTTAGATATTTTATTATCCTGCTATATTGTAACAATTTTATTAGACATTTAGAAAGTTGTAACTAAGGGAAACAATGAAAAAGAACAAAAGTCAATCACAAAAGTACATTTGTCTGTGAAATGATTCATCTTTCTGCTAAAGAGCAATTGCTGCTTTTGTTTGTAAATTCCTTAGAAATTACAAGACAGGAGAACAGATCTCAAACTGTGATACACCTAGGTTTTTCGGTGTGGGGAGGTGTTGAAAAAACAGTCTAAAAGGGTGAGGGGATGGTGGCTGAGGTGAGAACCCTGGGGAGGCGAAGCAGCATGTGCCTAAGCTTATCTGAGGCCTACTAGTGAATGTGAGTCCTTCCTACAACCCCCTCTCCTTGGTGGACTGAAAACAAGATACAAACAAACAAACAAAAATTACACACATAGGCTGCAGTTTTAAAACTGGCAGAGAAAAGGAGTGGAAGGGAAGGCATATATGGGAAAGAGTTAAAATACTGGTGGGGAGAAACGATACATAAAAATTCGTGAAAAAATAGTAAAAAAACCTCTTGTATAAAAATTTGTGGAAAATTAGTAAAAACTCTTGTATCTGGGATTTGCCTTAGAACAGTGAGCAAGTATTTATTTCTATTTCCTGTGAACAAACTCTGACTATGATCACAGAGACGTGAGACAATATGTGGGTGTTTCACTGAAGCCATATCAATGAGTAGATCCTCTGATCAGCAGGGCATTCTTTGAGACCAGGTTTGTGATCTGTACAGAGAACCCCTGAATAATCAGAGTTTATCCACACACATTTGGGGGGCACTAGAGCCCTCAGGAAGCTCTCTGCAGCACCAGGTGCCCTGGGGCCAGGCTTCTGGTGAAGCAGCAGCTGACCCAGGAGGTGGGAAGAGGAAGAGGCTGCACTCAACTGGAGGACTTGCAGGCCCTAGACAGGCCTTGCAGGTCTGGAAACAGGACTGGAAGTCATCTGAAAACAGGCAGCTCTGTGAGATTCCCTGTGCTTCCTCACTCCTCTAAGTGGGAAACACTGTGAGAACAGCCCTTAGGCTGATTATTTGTTCTCTCAGGCCTTATCCAGGCCAGAAGCCAAAAACGTGGAGGCATGCACATAAGTTACCAGAAAGTTTTGTAACCTTGAGAGAGGTGCAGCCTAAGTTCAGTGCTAAAAATACAGGCATGATCAGTGGGGGGTTATTATTCTATACGAGCAGTTTTCCTCATCCTATGGAGATATTCTTCACTCTTGCATTACTTTTACAATCATACAACTCCACTCATTGGAAGGCAATTACTCATGCTTAATAGGAGAGTAAATGTGAGCACACTCAGGCTTTTAGTCTCTCAGCATTGTGTGGATTTATTGGCAGTAGGACCAAACCTTGCAGACTGTCTCCAGTTTGAGCCCCCATTCACCTCAGGCTATAGCTTTTCCCAGCAGGGCCATGTGCTGTGGTTTATCGAGGCTGCCTGTGTGGTGAAAAGTTTACCTCACCTTTACTGAAATTTGCAGCTTCATTAAGAAGTCCTACACTGATACAACCTGCAAAATTCAATCTTTTTTCGGGGCTGTTCCGTCAATTATATTGAGGAATATCATTTAGATTATTTTATTTTATTTTATTTTATTTTATTTTATTTTATTTTGCTCATTCAGAGTGGTGAAGCAGGAGGTAGATTAAAATGCTAAAATATAGTGCTGCTTGAAAACTTTACACTTTAAAGATTCCCCTGCTCTTATGATTTCTACAGGATGGAGTTGTTATTGCTGAGATATCACTTATAGTACTTAGATCTGTTATCCTTTAAAGATATCCTCTAGTGATATTCTCTATAGTCAATAGCATAAGGATATCCTCACTGAAGCTGTGTAATCCTAAAACAAAGAAATCTACTTCAGGCTTTATTTTGTTATTTGGAAAACAGGCATTACAATGTGCATTCAGCTTTGTGTTTTCTGAGATGTTGCAGTAAAAAATTCAAAGGGTATGGAAAGCATGTAAAACATGTTGGGTTTAAGTATTCATTACAATAGTATATTATGCTGAACAAAGGATCTGAAAACTGCCCTTGCTCTGTCAGTCAATTCCAGGTAATTAATTTCTATGTCCAAACAAATGCACAGATGTGCTGACATAATGTTCACTGTTTCCAAACCTTTGCAGATATTACTATTCCTATTACTTGTGCGTGCTTAGTGCATGCTGCTAGGAAAGATTAAGAGCCTCATGCTGCTTTGGTATAAATTCAAAGTAACGATAGTGTAATCATGGTGGTTGCATTGTGAAGAATTGGTATGAAAGTAATTAGGTTTCATAGCTCACAATTTGCCAGCTCAGCTTACTTTATATCATTGTGCAAAACTGAATTGACTGTAAAACTGTTAGGTGCATTCTCAACACGTATTCCTACTAGAAATGACATGCATAGTTTCATAAACGTGTGAATGTTTTGTGTTAAAATTGGCTGTTTTCTCTGGTCTAAACTCCGTGCAGATCCCAACAGTTTAGATTTGGTGAATTTGTATCTGATCATGTCAGCCTAATGAACCGACTAGGCATCAGCTTTGACAAGCTGCCTGACATTGTACAAGACGAAAATAAAAGACTCAGGGCAAAACTGTGACCCCATACAAGTCAATGGCAAAACTCCTCTTGCCTTTAATGGGTCCAGGATTTCATCTACGGCTCTCTGACTCATCTTTCACTCTCAGAGACAAACAGCACACAGAGTATAGCAGGGACTACATACAACATGCTTTCTGCAGTATATAATGAGGCATTAACTGAGTGAAGTTACAGTTTTTGGATCTCAATGGAGAAGTGTTTTTTTTAGAAGAGGGAGAATGAAGAAAAGATAAACACATAACTGACTGCAGGGAAAAGCCACTCCTGTATATACCAGGGAGAAGTAAGAGATTGCTAAGATTTTATTTTCATTTGTTTTTATTCCAGATTCCTGAAGTCACTTGACACTGGAAAAGGCTCACCACCATTCACTGGAAAAAATAAAAAATAAAAATTAAAGATGCTTCTCTCAGTGAAGTTCCCTACAAGCAGAATTCAGAAGGTGGCATAACTTAGATGCCTCTGTCATATACCCACTGATGATCACTTCAATTCCAGAATAATGTGTTTTAATTATGGAAAATGTAGCAGGAAAAGGTGGTTTGGTAGATTGCTTTGTTTTATGGAATGTATGTATCACCATATTATAAAATATTCCCTCCTGGTCCATTACTTTGTTGAGGGTTTCAGTACTAAGTAAGAGTGCAAGATAAAGATCTTTTCCTGGACCACTTTCACCTCCTCTGCCCTGATGCTCTTCCTGAACTAGCACCAGATCCTAACAACTGAAGTTGCCTTTTTCCTTATAAAATTGCTTTAAACAGCTCCTTTAGTTGTCTCCATTTGCTTGCTTGGAGGTTATTTGCCCAGCAGTACTACAGACAATGCAAGTGAAGGTCACCTCTCATGCTTAGTTTGTTTCTTCTCTGCATGGCCAGGTTCTGGAATGGTATCTTGTGGTAGGTGGCAGTGGAGGATAAGCATCAGACAGATTAAATGTTCATCTCCTGCTAATGATGACTTTATTCTTTGCTAGCTTTTATATAAACACCGAGGTCCTTTACTCATATTTTGTTCAGTTAATGTTCCCTGAATGAGAAAGGACTGAGTCCAGGTTTTAGGAGATGGGTAACAGTCTGATTAGCATTCAGCTCTGTTTTTATACACTGGATTTTTAAATTTGAATGAAAGAAAATAGGTGGGATAGTTCCCTTTGCCTCCTGATCCCCACTCAGTGGGGACTTTTAATGGAGGGTTTTCCCCACCTCCTGTAGAGTAGGAATGGATGAAAAGAGCAGGCTACAGGAACACAGCTCTGCTATCCCCAGCTTTCTCCTTGCAGAACATCTTGGGGAAGACATTGTCTAGCATGCACATGGAGGCTGGGCTCAGTCAAGCCTTGCAGGCACAGGGTGCAGAGAGGCAGCTGTTCAGAGAGTAGTCTCCCTTCTGCCTGCCACCCTACTGCCCCTCTCAGCCTCACACACATGCATGCACATGGATCTCCATAGAAATCTTCAAACTTTCATCCAGCCCTCCATTAAAACCCATCCCTGACCCATTCAAAAACAAATAAAATAGAATAAAATAAACAAATGCTATTTGTACTGAAAAGACATCCAGAAAAATGTATGTGTAAGTAGTTGTATGCTGAGTTGGAAGTCTAAATCTTGCTTTATCCACCTGATGGAGGGACAAATAAGAAATTGTATGAATTCTTGGCAAGTCTCCCAGAAGATGAAATATGGTGTTTCTTACTGCAGTTTTCTTTTTTGTCTTTCTTTAGGTGACTACTCAGTGGCTTTGAAGCAGTAGAATTTAACCTTTCACTAAAACTGAAGATGCTGGGTAAGTCTTAACTTTACCAATGCAAATTAAGTAGCACTGATTTCAGCTGAGGTATCCTCTTACTGTATAGCAGAATAACTAACATCAGGATCTGGCTTTGAATAATATCTTTGGAATCTAAGCCTGTGAAATAGAGTGGACTAGCTGTTGTCAATCAACTTTGTGTCTGACACAGTCTTTCATTTTTGTAACAAAAGCAGTTAATTGTGTTTGGATGAGTGATTTCATTCCATTTGATATGAACCAGGCAGTAAATAAGGAATGTTTTAAAAGCTGAGAGCTAGATAAGGAGAGAATTAGGGGTACAGTTTCTGTCACGAGCGTACTAGTGCCTTTTCTAAGTTAGGATTGTGACTTCTGAGGCATCTGTGTTTGCAGATATGGGGCCATAAGGTTTTAGCAGAAACAAAAAAGACTTTAATGTTATTTTAAATCTCATCAGGCCTGTGCTGCATAATGTAATGAGATGCACACTTTAACACATGAGCCTTTTCTTGTGATATCAAACAGTAGGATGTCTAAGGGAGCAAATTAGGTCACTCACTGCTGAACTAACTGGTCAGCAAACCAACGTAATGACTATTTTCAAGTATGCTCTTAAATTTGCCACTTTCTTGTCTCCCATCAAGTCAGGCAGAAAATAGACCTGTGTCAAAAATTGGGTGCTTCCTAAGAAATTATTTCTTTTTTTAGTCATTTTTCTTTGGCACTCATCAGAGTGAAAGAAAAAAAACGTCCTTTTACCTAAGATAGTTTCACCACTTTGACTGTATGTGAAAAGCAGCTTTTGTCAGCAAAGTGCTTTCTGTTTTCTGATGGGTAATGTAATGTGTGAGTCAGTGTGCAAAAGGAGTTGAAGGTCAAAGCTGTAATACTTGCTGTGTCACTTGGTCTCCTGATCTGAATGTTACGCATGTCATTTGCCAAAGTCACTGTCAAAGAAGGGAAACCATACCATGGCAGGGAGTTTGCAGAGTACTGAAGAATACATCAAGAAAAATGCTTCCCTCAAAGTGTGCCAAAAATAAGGAAAGGAGAAATTACTTAACTTTGTTTCTCATACATTTTGTGGGAATTTGTACATTGCCTTATCTGAATACCATTAACAATTTCCATTTGTGAAGACATGAAACAAACTTGGAAAGGTGAAATACAAACAAGTGTTGCCACCATTATTGTGAGGCTGGTATTATCCAGAAACAGCCAGTGGCTAAAAGGAAGATTTGCAAGAGAGTAACATGAAGTGCAAAGTAGTTGAAAGATCCCTGTGAAATCCTTTAATTGACATTACGATTAGGAATGTATTTTCAAATGAGATTTCCATGGAAAATGTTGCTGAAAATGCCTTGTTTATTTTTCAGTAACATTGCTTTTTAAAAAATCTCACATATTCTAAAATGAAGTGTATCTTTGCACACCGACTTCTTTATTTTTCAGCAGGACCTTTTATTACACAGGCTCTGTACTTTTTTTTTTTTTAACATTGAAAAGCAGAATTAGAGGTTTCAACCTCTAATATCAACCATATCTTATTTACTTTGTGCAACTGGACTCGTTTTTTTCAATGACTGGTTTTGTAGATTAGGTTAAAAATATTGTTTCTGACATTTAAAGCCCTTAATTGAGTAGGTCTTAACAAAGTGCCTTACTGAGCTTCTGGCACTTCACATACCACTTCCTCTTTTTGGGTCAAAAGGAGCAAAGATCTTGTACTTGAAGGTCTGCAGAAGTAGAAAGGGCACTGTTAGCATTTCTGCATGTTCAGATAAAGATCACAGAACAGTCACCTAGCTGACTTTTCCCAGGATCATGTATTTCTCTTTAAGTAGAAATTGCAATTGTTTCTACTTCAGAGGGCTCTGACAGGACTCTGTTTAACCTACTTTTACAAAATCATTTTGTGATTTGTAAAACATTGCAGTGGTGTTTCGTTGTTTTTATTTGGTTTTGTCTTTGCTTTTATTTTGAAAATTATCAGAATGTGAAAAACTGAATCAAAAGAAAAGAGCATACATCTTGGCTCATAGTGTGATTTCACATGATTGATTCCACTGTTCCTAAATGTTTTCACTCAGAAGTGGATCTAGCATCATTTTTTTCAGGCTTCCACTCTTTGCAAGTGTCTCAGCATGTGGCTAGCTTGACTGGATTTCTCATATTAGGAACCTCATATTAGGAACCCATCATGTTCCTAAGTCTAAATACACAGATTCCACAAACACTTAGGTGGCTCATTTCACAAATACATCTGAGACTTTTATTTGCAAGGGCCTTATTTATCAGAGGGTGAGAGCAATGGGGTAAACTGCTTTTTTTAGTATTCTTCGTCTGTGTTTTGTTTCTGCCTTGATGTTTCTGTTTATTTTGCTATTAATATCTCATGCTTTTATGTTGTGGTTATAAGACAAACTGAGACTAATAAAGAATCATTTTAAGTTACAGTGATAGTAAGCAGTCTTGCAACTGAGATCAGGGTTATAAATCAGGGGATGTCTTCCCTCCTAGTTTATAGTGTCTTTCACAACTCACTGATGCCAGTGAAGAAAGATAATTTAAAAACCATAGTTTTATGGGCATCCAAGAAAAATGTTTCATAAACTGAAGTTAAAATAGACTGCGTTTCTATAGACTACTTAAGCACCTTTAATAGATATTTGAGAGGTGTAATTTTTTATCAATGCATTTCCTAACATTGTATCATAGTGTCATTTCATTTTAATGTTACTAAGTGAAAAAGACATAATCATGACTGAAATCTCTCAAAATCCCACTAAATGTTATAATTAAACCAATTACTGGTCTATGTATCTGGGCCATATGTTGAAGAATTTGCAGTAGGTGGAGAGATTTCATGTTAATTCTTGGAAGTTCCTGCAAATGGTATACCCATTAGCAGCCAAAGCATATTCTGTTTGCTTCTAGAACTTTGTTTATTGTTCATTTTCATTTGAAAATAATCAAGCTCATAAGCCCAAAGACCACTCAATGATGTGTTTTGAATCTCAGCAAATTGAAACAAGGGAGATATTTACTTGAAAAATTGTTCTGCTGATGTAAATTTAAATATTAAATATGTTTTAAATAAAAGGAGTTATTGTAGATTCAACCATTTAGTACATTTTAGAGATCATGATAATAGACCTTTTCAATAAGAAATAAAAACAAAATAGTGGAATAATTTTCTTCTACTAGCAATTCAACTGTATGCCATGTTAATATCTCTAGACTGTTGCTTGCTTGCTTCCTAAAAAGTTTTAAAAATCAGGCTACGTAGAGATTATATAAGTTCTTGTTTTTAGTTTCACCGTGTTCTTGGGTGAGTGAAAGCCCTCCAATGCAAGTACATGCAAAGAGTGAAAGAGCAGATCACTTACTTGTAAGGAATTTATCAAGTTTACCTCAGCTTCATATGATTAAGCTGTGTAAAAAAATCCTAAGGACATATACTACAGCACATGTGCTGCAAGAAAAAGGGTGAAGCCATTTCCATCATTATTACCTATGAATCACATCATTTCCCATGCAAACTTGTCATCTGAGACTTATTGGTCCCTCTTCCCCTGTAGGGTTTCAGAATGCGAGACATTTTGTAACACCACAGTAAGAATCACATTTGCTGAACCCTGTGGAAATCTCAACACAGAGTATTGGGATGGGCGTTTGAAGCTGACTGTGAATGCAGAGCTATCATTCAGATAACTTGTGTCTGCCAAGTAGTAGCAAGAGTGAGATGCTCGGTGTGGGAAGGTAGCAGTGACTTCAGTGTTAGCAGGGGCAGCAACCACACCACCAAGGACACAGGCCTGCAGGACTGTAATCATTGGCAATCACACACAGTACATTAGGGGCAGATCGTGGATGAGACACACCCTATATTGATGTATCCCAGCCACTAGCTGACATTACTTGTGGAAATCCTCTGGCTTAAAAAACAGCAGCATGATCCAAAATGAAGCATACTCAGCTCAATATGGCCAGCAGCTGACTGAAAATGAACACTGATATGCTGCAGTCTGACCTCTGGTGTTGCATGGTCAATGTAAGCCAATCTGGAGATGTTTCATTTTAGAAATCTGAGGAGAAGTTAGTAGGACAAAGATAACATGGAAATGCAGCTATTCTGAAATCATAGATATATTATCTGGAAGAAGTTTAGAAAGATAATCTCCTTTTTTAGTTTGGTGATTCTGAGTCATTCTGTAGCTTGATGGTCTCTGATATTCAAATCAGCTATCCAGATAAAGAAAATAACTTTCAAAATCTTACTTAAATACTGTCTTTTTCTGCAAGTGGGTTTTATGTACCTCTTTGGAAATGTTACTTATATCACATGCCTTTAATTTCTAAGGGTCATTCAATCTTTATTAAACAGCAGAGTAAATATTTATTAAAGGCTTGGCGTAATTCCTCAGTACACAGTACAGGTCCTATCCAATGTACTGTAACGTATTTCTTTGCTTCAGAAAGTGTGCGCTCTTTATTTCCCTGGAATTCTGTGCACTTTTACAAATAGGAAGTGTTCTATTTTGCCAGTGCCAAATTCCTTTTTAACATATCACCTTTTGTTAACTCTGAGGGAAAAATCCTCAAATATTGTAAATTTGTGTAGTTCAGCATATGACTTGTCCTGTTGTTTCTCCATTCATCTTGAAACAGCTCTGACAGGTAACAATAATATAAATAATCCATTACTTTTCCATCCTAATACTTCCATCATGTTTGATAGATTACAATGAATTAATCATACTGGATTTTGATAACATATTTTATTATGCTGATTGAAGGGATTCATTTAAGATGACAGCTAAGATGGCTCAAAAGCCAAAAGTGTTTTAGCACAACTCACTGAAACTTCCATTCCTGAATGAACCAAGGGAAGGTGCTTAAGTAAATGATATATCACTGGTGACGTGCTTCAAAATACAGAAGTGTAATATATCAGTAATTGCAATTAAGCAAACACAGTTTCAGAAGAAACACATTTTATTTACTTTGAGATGTAACCCTTCCCCCCCCCCAAATATATATCTGCCAGATTAAAAATTAGTATATAATAGTTAACTTCTTTTAGATATGCTTTATGTATTTGCTGTATGTGAAGTTACACTGTTCTTGGCTAGATCAGCTCTTGGTCTCTAGCTAGAATATTAGATCCAGCTTTATGTACCAGACTTTATAAAAGATGCGGACCAATTAGAGCTAATCAGAGGATTATAACAAGAAGTTTCAGGTGTTTATATGACCTTGGAGAACACAGCAAATGAACTGGATTGCTTAACCTAAGAAGGAAAAGACTGCGAGTGACAAGATAACAGTCTCCAGATACACAGAATGCTGCTGTAAAGAGTCAGGGAACAATCTGTTGTCCATGTTTGTGATGGATAGAAAAAAGAAATATGGAACTTAAATTGCAGTAAGGAAGATTCAGTTTAGATCTTAGGAAGAATTTTTGAACAGTGAGGATGGTAAGAGAAAGGTTAGGATAGATTGCCTGGGGAAGGCTATCCATCACTGAAAGCTTTAAGAAACAGTTAGACAAATGTCTGTCAGGAGTGATATAGATAGAATCGATCCTGCTTTGACATAGAAAGAGATCTATGTTATGCTTTAAAATTTTCATGTTATTAGTCATTACAGCTGGATATAGTCTACAGTGTGTTTGCATCACTTTTGTATATACATTTCAGTAAGTTGAAAGCATATTGAGTTCAAAATCTTATCCTTAAATGATTATGCAGCAGAATTAAGGCCAGCTGTTTAACCCTTACTTATTTCCTCAGCTTATTTGCACTGTAATACAGTTGTTGCCCTGTTACATGTTGTTTAATTTCCACAGCCCACTATTTCATTAGTCCTTTGGATAAATTCTACCCTGTAAAAGCTCATTATTTTACATAATGTCTAATGCTCAGTGGATATTTTCATATGTTATTACTGTAAGCTGTCCAGCCTCGCTCTGAAGACAAAATTGCTATAGTGTTAGGAAGATTTCTACAACTGTTTTCAGCTCAGCTCAGTGTTTGTGTTACACTTTAACATTAACTTACCCTCTCAGCATTGTTCTGACATCTGTACAGTCAGTTGGGAGCTCAGGCTGACACTGATTTTTCAGTTTAATCACTGTTACGTAGCACCACAGATGTTCAGAGTGGAATTATAATACAAATTATTTAAGGTTTAGCAACTTTAGTAGATCACTTCCTAACTTCTCAATTGTGATATCACCATTTCATTGTTATTGAAAATAGCTTGTGTATATCTTCCTTATGGTGAGCTATTGCATTTAGATTTTTAATAGCAAGCAAACTCCAGTTCTTCAATAAGGCTAAAACTTTTGGATTCACAACATTTACACAAAATGACTGATTTCCAACAATGGTAGATTGTAATTTTTAATGTGTATCATCATTTGTGTGGAGTAAAATACATGCTCTGTTATTTAGGTTTCACCTATACTTATTACACCAGACTATCAGAATCCTAGAATAAAATCCTGACTTGGCAGGAAGCATATTCTAATGGGTGTAGGTAAGATATACACTACTAATCTCATTCAAACACCAACATCACCTGCTGCTACGTCATCTTATAACAAAAATGGGTCTTTTCAAGTGTAAGTG
Organism: Aythya ferina; assembly: GCF_964211825.1. Classification (NCBI taxonomy): domain Eukaryota; kingdom Metazoa; phylum Chordata; class Aves; order Anseriformes; family Anatidae; genus Aythya; species Aythya ferina. The sequence goes on from NC_140304.1 coordinate 20,561,086, forward strand.
GAAAATAGCGACAGTAATGTTAGTCTGAGCTCAGCTGGAAGCAGGAAGGAATTAGAAGGATAGAGATTTGGGGTTGAAAAGAAGATAACAGGGGGCTTCTGAGAGTTGACCCAGAGTCAGAAACTTCTGCCTCACTGCTGGTTGTGGTAATCTTCACTTTTGGACTATGGAAGTCCTGAACAGTCTCCCTGACCAGCCCTAGGGTAGACCTGTTCCTCCTCCATCTCTCATTCCTGTAACTCTAATTTTGAAACTGTAACTTTTTGCAAACTACTGATGCTATCGATTCTTTTATCGTTTATTTAATGGTTTCCCCAGTAAATAATCACACATTTTCAACCAAGCTGCAGTATCTTTTCCAAGGCTGTTCTGGGCTTAAGACGACTCATGTGTCTTCTCCCTACTTGAATCTACCGTCTCCTTGTCTGGCCATGTCACCTGTCCTTCAGCAGCTCTTCATCATACACAAGTCTTCTCCCTGTTTGGCTTCCTGGTTATCTGTTATATTCTCTTGAGAATTATATAATAAATATAATATAATATAATATAATTAATATAAACACATTTAAATATTTGAACTTTAGCTGGTAAAGAAGTGAAAACATGAACACCTTATAGGCAGGGAGTATTTTACGTCCCACCTATGATGTAAAATTTTGAGAGTTGAGTATATACATTATTGTTATGTGAGTGAATTGCTATTGACTTCAAGTGATCATTCAACTTTAAATGCACACCATATTGCTTCTGTATAGGTACGAACTAAAAAGGAATTTCAGTAACCTTCAATGGGTCCAGCTCCTGTGTATCTGAAGTCATGATCCTAAAAAATGTCATCCATGTAGTCTACATATTAAAAACTCTGTTGAGTTGTTCAAAGATCTTTTGTTGTTGCCTGAATGCTCATTGCATTGTGCTGTGAGAGCACACCCTTCGAATAATCAGTGTGTTGTATGCTTTTCCTTGCCTTGAATTGAAATCTTTTATTTATATAACGTATTCTGTGTATTTGCATCACCCATTTTTTCCCAATATATCATAGTAAAATTTATATGATCTAGACCTACATACACAAACCTGATTTCTCTACTTAATGGTCCTTCATGGAACAAGCATTCAAACTCAGCCTACTTTTGATTTATTAAACAATGTATATGCTGATTGCAATATAGAAATATATATATATATGTAGACTTTATCTGTAGACTGTAGGTTTTGCAAAATTTAAATTACAACCAATTTCCTTGTATGCAATTTAAAGAAAATGTTGCAAATAAAAATAAATAATAGGCCAATTTTAGTGGGTTTTATACGATGTACATGTAAATCTGAAGTGTCATTAATTCAGTATTTATGAATGTGAAAGTCATTCTCTTGACTTTATAGATAGATAGATAGATAGATAGATAGATAGATAGATAGATAATGGATATATTTTTGGTTGATCTGAGTCAAGTTTGTTTCCAGGCAGCAGGTCTTCTGCTTTCTCTGACACAGGAAGAATAATTAGTTTGAAAATACTTTTCTGAACAAGACCTTGATTTAGGATTAAATGTGAATACCTGCTGCAATCTTTTCTTGTTTGAAGTTTGGCTGTCCTCTCAGCCTGTAGAGGAAATATTAATACAAAAGCTGGAGCAACTTTCCAGAATTCCCGATAGATAACCACTACCTACCACTAGCTATGAAGTATTGAAGGGAGGTCAAGATCTCTGTACCTCAAGACATAGATGGATGGGTTTCTTTTCCTCTATTCTTTTATTCTGTTTATTTATTTATTTATTTAATCCTTATAGTACTGCATATATTGTCACGTTTCAAAGTAGTATGGCAAAGATTAGCTACATTATGACGAATTTCAGAACAACCTTCCTAAGTATTAGCAGGGTCATGAGGTTTATATTCACAATCTGGTTTTGTAGGTTTTGTTTTGTTTTCTGTTTGAGGAGCTGTGAAGAGCAGAATTGTTCTGACTGAAATATTTTTGAGCTCATGGATGCTCGTAGGTAACTAACAATTTGTCATATCAAGTGGATAGCATCTGTAACCTGTTAGTTACCCCCAGAAATTTAGTGGTACCATTTGTGGTTAAAATGATTTCTTTAGTTGACAAAAGAGATCACAAAAGGAAACTCTTAGCAAGAAAGCCATAAAAGCATTACCTTTAAAGTGGGTTCTTTTATGCTGCAGAACCACTCATCATTCAAGTGTATATTTATTAGAAATGCCATAGGTTAGAGAAAGAATAGAACAAAATAGAAAAGAGAAAATGACCCATACCAGGACTTCGATACTAAAGCTTTAAATGGAAAGTGAAATAGAGGTACTTGGTTTTACACAGACACAAGCTCCAAAGGGGAGCATGTGAGCAATTAGGAACCAGTGAATAATAAAGCACAAATGGAAGACAAAAATATGGCTCATGGGAATTGATACAATAACAGTACAAAAATAAAAAAAAAGACTTTTGTTGATTTATTGTACTTATTAGTCTGATCATATTTGGTTTGTCCATAAAAAGATATAAAAGCCCTTCTGTTTTTTAGGATTAAAGTGAATTGTGAGGAAGATAAAAAACTAGAAATGAATTATATGTATTAGTCATTACAAAACAGGACTGTCCTAAATCTGCTCCCACTGAAATAAGTAGAAAAACTTCACAGCTTTAATGAAAACTTAGTCAAACTGTCATGAGGGCTGTCAAAAATCCCACATTTTATTAATGAGAAAAATAGAATATGTGTTCTGTATGTGCTCAGTCTTGCAAGTTACATATATTATTAAAGACTAAAGAGTAGAGGTTTCTCATTTTGGACAAAGATCTATGAATAATCTCATGCCACAATTAAAATGGATGCAGCTATGTCAACACTTAAGAAATATCATCTTTGATTTCACATCAGTAGAGGAGACTTTAATTCTAATAGTCCTTCCTACTTCCAATTTTGTTTAAGATTTTGTTTAATACCATGTGTCTTCAGAGATGCCTAAGGCAAAATTGGTTGCTATGTTGCAGATTCCAGAGTTGCAATTTCCTATTTTACCTTTTAATTTAGGCAGTAAGGGTTCTGTTTTGGAACTTTTATTTTAACTTTTTTATTTTTTATTTTTTTAGTGATCTCCCTATACTTAGTACTTTTTAATTTCTAAAGCTTAATGTCAGGTTATTGTACAGTCCCTCCCCCAAGGATCTGAATGTAATTGTGTTTTGGGCACTATTATTTAGTGGCTCAGTTATAGTTTTTGAAATAACTCTCTGTGTGTTACTTAGGGCCATAACCTCTCCCCTTGTGTGCTCTAGAACTAGCTGTTCCAAGAAACAATTGCTTAAAATGTCAAGAAATTGCTTCCTAAGCCTTGTCCCAATATGACATATGACCAGTTTATATGGAGGCAGTTGAAGTCTCCCATTACTACTGTTTTAGTAGATTTATTTGCCTCTGTGATCTTAGTATTGCACATTATTGTTTTCCTGATTGGGAAGTGAGTAGTTACAAGTACATGTGTTCTCCTTAGCTAATTGGAACTGGGATCTGCATGGAGCACAACACAAAATTATTCATTTAAGTCTATACATTTTTTTTATTTTTTTATATATATTTTTTTTAACAATGAAGTGGAACAGAAGTTATGTTAAGTGTTTTTTACACACATTCTGGGGAAAAAAAAAAAAAGAAAGTGCACTTTAATTTGTATGGATGTATAAAGCAAATTACAAAACATGCTTGTGTGTCAATGAATAATCTGGGGGGATTTTCATGCCTTAATTATACTTTAAGCCTTTCATTTTCCTAGGGCTAATCTACTCCATTGAGCCTTGCCAAACTAAGGACATAGACTAAATCTGGTATTTCAGATCTATAAGTGCCAATATATGTCATAAGAATATATGACATGTTATAAATGTCACTTCTTTACAAAGCAAACACACTTCTGTTCCCTCAATTTTTTGTTTCTGCAGCTTGAATAGGGAAGGATAGAGGTATTACATCCCTAATAGCATTGTTAACAATGACGTTTCATAGTTGTAAGATTACAGTTACTTATTGTTAGAACTGATAGGTTAGGTCATAACTTAATTGCTGTGCAATGAAATGAGCAAGACATCTCAGGGATACCAATATAATGTTTGATAAGTGAAAATTCAGAAAACTTCTCTTCAGATTTGAATATTGAACACCTGTAGAGACTGACAGCATTTTAAAAAAGACACCCTAAGCATCTAAGGACAATCATACAACAATCCAATGGCATATTTGGGAAGGAAACCAAGAAGTTAAATTGTCTAATTGCAAAACTTATGCTTGCTTCTTATAAAGCACACTTCCACTCTAATCTTCTGAAACTTAGAGTTGTAATGTACTGCTTGGGTATCTCAACTGGATGTTTGGGATAAGAGTTGCCCATCAAACTCTAATTTCGAATCTCAGCTATTTAAAAAAACTTTTTTTCATTACTATGCTTTGATTTTGATTTAGTCTTCTGTTATACATTAAGACACCTTCTCACCAGTGCAGCTGCCTTAGCATTTTTCCTCATCACATCTATGTATTTTATCACTCCCTTCTCAGTAGTTGAATACCTGAAGCCAATTTTGTAGTTCTATCCTGTAGATAAACTAGCTGTTTAGTAACAACACTGTTGATTTATCTGAACAAATAGTACAGACAGTGTTTTTTACATTATCAAAACATTTGTTAGACAAGAGTCTTGAAGGATCCATGAAAATTTGTAACATTAGTGCTCTCAAAACTCTTTTTTTTTTCTTTTTTCTTTTATTAGGTATAGAAGTTATGCCAAGAACAAGGATATAACTCATCTAAAGAAATACTCCTGGTCTCTGTTGACACTAGCTAATTGATTTAGGGTAGTTAATTTTCAGAGCAATGGTAGTACATATCTTTGAAAACAAGGAGTAAAATAAAGATGAGTAAAATCAATTTTCTTCTTGTTTGAAGTCAAAGATGTATACTACAATAAGGAAAGAATAGCAGTTATTAGTTTTTTAGGAATTACAAAAAAAATAATGAATTGTATCCATTAGTATTATGAAATTTTATTTCAAATTATTTCAATTATGGAATTATGATTTTTTTTTAAAGTTGGTGTGGTGGTTTTACCATGCTGGGCAGCTAAACCCCACAACCGCTCTCTCACTCCCCCTCCTTTCAATGAGGAGGGGGAGAAGTAAAGCAAAGAACAAGTCACGGGTTGAGATAAGGATAATTTAATTAAAGGGAAATAATAATAATAATTAAATAAAGACTACCTTGAACTAAACAATTTAACTAAGGGGAAATAAAAAGGGAAAGGGGAAAAAGGAGGGGAAAAGGAAAAATAAAAAGAAGGGAGGAAAACAAACAAACAAAATAAATGAAGGCTATATGGAAGTGCAGAGGAAAGAAATTACTCGCTACTTCCCACAAATGAGCGATGATTGACCACGTCCTTGAAGCAAGGCCTCAACGCATGCAGCCAGTGTTCGAGAGGAGGCCTGATGTTTTCTCAACGAGAGCCCACCCCTCCCCTCTTCTTCCTGTTTCCACCTTTTATTGCTGAGTGTGACATCACATGGTATGGAATATCCCTTTGATTGGTTTAGGTCAGCTGCCTTAGTGATGTTTCTCTCCTCACTTTTTGCCCACCCCCTAGGTGGTTTAGAAAAAGGCCCAATGCTGTGCCACTGCTGCTCAGCAGTAGACACAACACTGGTGTGATAACACTGCTGTTCCAGCTACAAGTACAGAGTACGGCACTGTATGGGCTGCTGCCAGCACAGTTAACATTCCAGCCAGACCCAGTATAGTTGGTTTTCCTTTTTTTTATTTTTATTTTTATTATTATTATTATTACAACACATTTTTTTTTTTTTTTTGCAGGTACAAACCTATCCTAATTGTCACATGCCATGCATTTCAGTTTGTGTTCATAAAGCAGTGAAGTCATGCAATAATTAATCTACATGGCATGAATTAAGAATCACATGTTAAAGTATTTTGCTTTGAGTTCAAAAATAATCACAAAATCCTTTTTTTTTTTTTTTTTTTTTTTTTTTAATCATTAATGAATTCATGAATCCACGTGGAAAGTGTTTTACCTGTGAGCATTTATAACACATTCTATGTACCATGGAGTATCCCTTAAATTAAAAACATTTTTAATTACTAGGAAGTTGTAAAAAGCTTGGACTAAAAGTAGTTTTGATTAACAGCAGCAACTGATCTGAGAATGATACGTGTTAGCAATCTTTTGCAAATACTTCTCTGACTATCTATTTCATAAAAATAAAACCTGTCAATGTGTGCCCTGCTCTGTACTGGCTCGATCACATTGATAGGAGCCATCAATATACTTGCCCTGTCATAGGAATAGACACTTACATAGGTAAGAGACACTTTTGTCTTTGTCTATGCCCAAGGCTATAAAAATAGAGTGGGTTTTCTGAGGCAGAGGCAAGTGTAGTCTCAGCTGTGGTGTTCACCATAGGTGATGATCCCCCAAAAAGAATGGAGTGCCACATATTTGACTTATGGTTGATTCTGTTTAAACATTGGACAATTCTTTATTAGAGCTCAAAATAATGAGTCCCTGTGGCCCAGTGTTATTCAGTCTCAGACTAATGGAAATCAGAAACTCTCAAGGGTAGTGGCCTAGGGGAAAAAATAAGGTTTACAAGCCAATTTTATTAAGACCTGCGCTATATATACCATGGAAAAAAATGGTCATACCAAATTTATTAGCAATATCCAAGGGTATGAAAATAACGTATTTAATCTGATCTGGCCATCTTAAATCCATTGAGGCTGTATCTTCTACTTTGGGATATTGGGATATCTACTTTGATATATTTGGGATAGCTTTTGTCCTAGCTTCAGTAAACTGTAACTGTTGTTCTATTTCTTTTATATACACATGTAGATAGATAGATAAATGTATTTTGTTTTTATTTTGGTGTATTCACTACTATTCCCGGGGTCTAGAAAAAAACTTCTTTTTAATGCTTGTACTTGAAAATGGTAGACAAGGGGTCTGTCCCCTAACAGACAAGAGGACTCTAGATAGACAAGGAGACTCCTGGGGACAAGGGACAGCAATCATCAGCTACCTGAAAAGAAGTTGTGGGTAGCTGGGGGTTGGCTTTTCTTGCAGATAATTAGTGATAGGACTAGAGGGAATGGCCTCAAGTTGCTCCAGAGGAAGTTTAGGTTGGAAATTAGGAGACATTTCTTCTCATAAATTGTAGTCAGGCATTGGAACGGATTGCCCAGGGAGGTGGTGGAGTCATCATCCCTGGGATAGTTTAAGGAAGGTCGGATGCGGTGCTTAGGGATATGTTTTAGTGGGTGACATTGGTAATAGGGTGATGGTTGGACTAGATGATCTTGAAGGTCTTTTCCAACCTTAATGATTCTATGGTCATCCCTGGAAGGTTTGCATGGAGGTTCAGAACTATATGCAAGGCAAATTATAAGAACCAGAGATACAACTGTAAATAAAGGAATACTGGGACTATTCCTTTAATAACACTTAAATCTGGTTTAATATCAGACCTTAGGTTTACAGTATGCAACTGAAATTTCTGTCTGTCTCTCTCACACACACTCCTGAACTTTTTCTTCAGAAAAAAAGGACTTCTCAGGTGCAAAGGCATGATTATTGTCAGGCATAAAATGTGGATAAGTCATAACTAATAACTGAGTAAGAAGATATTATATGAAATGGGCAAAAATGAAGGAGGTTCCAGTGCATGATTCTTTACATTAAGTAAAGAATTAGATAGATCAAGATTTTAAGTCCAAAGTAAGCAATGTGGTACAGAAAAATGCATTGCCATTCTTCACTGAAACAAATTTAATATGAGTTTTATTGAGATTGAAGAACTAGATGAGACAAAGTTAAACCTTTCTCTTAGCTACTGTCTTTCTTTGTACATGCATTACAATACAGCCTTAATCCTGGTGAGACTGCATTTTGGCATTCATATTTAGTTAATGTTTTCGATACTAAGTGTTTTTCTGACAAGTTCAAGTGGCAGGACATCAATGGCAATTTTCTAATGTTGATTCCTGCATGGAACTGCACTGAAGAAATAGTTTAAATACTTGGACTTAAACGCATTTCTGCATGCCAAATTTCAGTTGTCTGACTTAAGCAGTGGGAGTGTGAAATTCTCTCAAAATAGTTTACAAAAAAATCTCTTCTAAAAATTGGAAGGTCTTAAAGTTTTTTGGAATTTGGGTCCAAAGCAAAAGAAATAGAATTTCCTGATGGTTTTGAGAAATTTTTCATATTTAGGCAGGATGTATTATAGACATTGGCCTGGAAGAATACCTTAGAAAAGTTTCAGAATTTTCATTATAATAATAATTACAATGATAAGTAAATACATTTGTTTGTTTGGTAAGTACTTACAATGTGCTCATAGTAAACCTGCCTTGGCTGTGTTTACTACTATTGTGTTTACTTTTTGCAAATGTTCTTTGGCTTTATTATTCTTACAGGCATGTTTGCTGAAATGTTAGTTTTAAAGAGAATATAAGTCATTCTTAAATTGTACATTTTAAATTCATAAATACTAGAGCCATTCCAGAATATTCATTTACCCATGAATTATGGTTATCTTCATAGCGAACAAAAGAAACATTTTATACAATAAGCACAAATGAACATGCCAGATTTTGTTTGCAATGAGCTGCTTGAATATAATCTACCAAGCAAAATATTTTAATACTCATTTAGAGAACTAATGGACATATGTGATAGATATTATAAGTGTTTCACTACTTGTGTGTTAAAAATCCTGATGGTCTCCCTCTGCAGGGTATACGGTTCTGTTGCAAACTTAACTAGAGAAGAGTTATATTCACAAATTAGTCTTTTTGAGTATGTGTGTTCTTATGGTGCTCATAAAAATAAATCCTTAATAAGTAGGATCAATGGCCATAACACATCATTCTTAATCTCTTTGTGCAAAACATGGTTCATTCATGTAGTAAGCAGCAGTAACTTGCAGCATTTTTCTTCCTGGGGCCCTGAGTTCTGACAGCAAAAAATGTGAAGTCTCTTCTCTCATCTATCCATCATGAAAGTTGGGTAGTCTTATCTCCTATATATTTAGTTCTATGCAATCTGTGACTGTTGTGCTCAGTGACTTCTCCATGCTCATCAACAATCCATATTTTGTGTCTAGTACACATATTTTACGTCAACTTCAGTACACAACAACTTCATAGGAATTTTGAAATTACAACCCTTAGCCAGGAGACATAACCACAGACAGTGAGCTCATGGACTGCTCTGGAAGAGGCATAACATACTTTTCCATCTAAAAATGTGGGGGGCATGAAAAAAAAATAATAAAAAAATCAAGAGCTAAATTGAAAAAATTTCAGGAAAAAAAAAAAAAGAAAGAAACAAGTTACATAATCTGCTGTCCATTTTTAGACTGCAGTAATTTGTTATGATGTTTATTTAAAAGCTTTTAAAAAAAACACAATGAAGCAAAGCTTAAATGCATAAATAAAATAACCTGCCCACAAATATAAGCAAGGACATTTATCAGAAAACAGATGGTCTCTTATAGCAGAACTAAACACTTCTAGAAACATAACAATCCATTTATCTTAATGAATGCATCCTCTAGCAGATAACTCAAGTAGCAGCCGCAACAGTTTACCTGCAGGTCTGCAAAACACATTTTTGTGAAGATAATGTTACATATAGAAGAGTTTTTAATTTGAATTTTTGAATTTTTTTCTTCTGATCTGATCTTGATAGAGAATAACTTTCTTTTTCACTGGGTTCTGAATCTTAATAGCACCAAATTTAACTCCAGAGAACAATTTAAATGGCCGTAAAACTTTTAAAAGATATATCTCTTTGTATATACCTTTAGTTATGGTCAACAGTAAGAATATTTTTAAAAATATTTCCAATATACTGTAAATGGATTGTGTGTAGTATTGTATTCATTTGCAAACACCCTATGCTGTCTCCACTGAGAAGTGATTAGACAAACTTTTAAAGAACTCTCAAAGACATAGCCAGTTCCTCTTGACCAGAAAATTCTGAAAAATAACAGAGCAATATATAAACTGTCCATTTTAATGTATTCTTCCTAGGAATTCAGTGCAGCACTATAAACATTAATGCCATAAATTGTCTCTGGCTTGACTTCTGTAGCATTTACAATAACTTTTAAGTTAGAAAACTTGTAATGACCTTTTTGTGGAGACTTGTATTAGCATCGAGCATACCTAAATGATTAACCATGTTCTTGCAGCAGCAAAAGTGTCTCATAAATAGATATACATCAACCTATATATTTGTATATTGTCCTCTAGAAGGAACAAAATATGGAAATGGGACAAGAAAGTTTATTTGGAGTAAGGAAAAATATTTCTAGAGAAGTCAAAATATCAGCACTGAAGTTAGAATACCTTGAATCCAGAGTCAGGTTTCTTAGGATCTCCTTGTCAATGTATACAGTAGTTTCCAAAGGAGGAGCTTACACCAAGATGTAAACAATGCATAGGAAAGACCCAACTGAGTTACCTTCTGGAGCACTTACACTAGCTGGTGCATTAAATTGGTAAAAATTTGGTCTGGCATTTTTAAGATATGATAATTCAGGTTTGTCACTAGATAATCTGCTTCTGTTGTCAGAAACAGTGATGTTGCTTTCCTGTCATCAGATTATTGATATGGCAAGACTTGCCTTTCCCCAGGCTGTTAGAAAATGGGAATAACTGTGAAAGCTGGAATGTAGGTGGGAACTCTGGGGATTTGTAATGCATTATTATAAATTGCTTTGCTATTTATGTAGATTTAAATAATAAAATATACCCATAAGCCTTTTTATCAGCTGTATTAAATATGTTTTTGAAGAAAGAACTAAGCTGACCTGCGTTTAAAAATCCTCTCTACGGTTACAAGCTATCATCACTGTGGGATTTGCATTTCTCCATACACTACCCAGAAGCCCTGGCTAACAGTCCATGTAAAAGGACCAAAAATGTAGGTTGTTTTGAACCCAGGATGTGTATATGTTGTAGGATGTTGAGGCCTTACTCCAGACTGGGCTCAACTTGCCAACTGTCTCTACTGTCTCTATTTTACCACAAGTTTACATAAACACTGAATAAAATTATCTATTTCCTTGCCAAAACTAACCATAAATAAATAAATAAATAAATAAATAAATAAACAAACAAATAAATAAATAAATAAATAAAGCTTTTGTCAACTATGCTTTGCTTTTTGAGGTGTTACCTACAGTTGTCTCATTTACCTCAGGTGTGGCCTGACAGTTCAATTCACAGCCATCTCTCTTAAGTAGACAAGACATAAAAAAGAAATCTCTCTATCCCTCATGTGCAAAATTTTGTTTCAGAAAGAAGCTTGAAGTAGCTTTTTAAAGGTCAATTAATCAATCAGGGAAAAGTAAAAATGTTATTTGACTCAGAAACCTTGCCACACCACTCAAATAATGAATGATGTATACCAAGCAATTTTGAGAATTCGTGCAATCAACAGCCCATGACTAATCGATAGGCTGACATTTTCACACAATTGCAGAAAGTGATCAAATTTCATAAATATCACGGGTTTCTTCTGGAAAAAAAAAATACTCAGAGTGAAAAAGCGGGTCAAAATTTGCCCATAAACTATGGGTTGTGAATTCTGAGCCCAAGCGTAGGTGCAGCTATGCAGCTATATGCAGGGAGAAGGCACCACCTGTAGATGTCCCACCCTGCTCTGGACTGGGATACATGGTTAAAGTCCAGCTGAAAAAGGGTGGCTAGAACTGTGAAAGGATTGAACTCACAACCATACAATGCTGTTGCTCAAATATTAGCATCACATCAGTCACAATCATCTGTATCACATCAATTGATTATATCAATCACATACACATTACATGAAATAAGACCTGGCTGATATCTCAGAAAGGAGGTTATCTATGTTTATTCATCTGGCTTTGGAAATCATTTCTGAATCACTACTAGGCAAATTTAAATGAGACAGCACAGTCAGCAGAGTGGTAAATAATTAAGAGATCAGTTAAACAGTGATCAGGATTGCTTGATGATGTAGGCTATCCTGTAGAAAATCTATAGTTTAAGGTTATGCAAAAGTTATTAGTCAGGAACAAATGTGAAAAACACAGTGTGTGCTAGAAAGCAGATTCTAAAAAGAATGTGAAATTCAAATTCAATGCTGTAGCAAAAGCAGTCGATATTGACCATGATAAAACAGGAATGTGGGTTTTATCCATGTAGCCAATGTGATGCAGATAGGTATGAAGCTTAAGTGCACAGTAAGACCTTTTAAAATTAGAGTACATGAAGAAAAGCAACAGAAACAATTCCAATTCAAGCCTTTGAGTACATACCTGGAGCTTGATCTGCTTAAATTATCAAAAAGAATCGTGAGAGGTGATTTTGTTGTAGTATGCATATACTTTTCAGAGCTATACAAGTTCTTTTGACTTAGAAGAATGAAGTCAAAACTAGTGATAGAAATCTTTACACACTTTCTATTGGCTTATAAGGAGCAAGAAAGTGATGAGCAAAATGTGGGACTTGATAATCTCACTAGTTCCTTCTAACTTTGAAATATGTTGACACTAATACTGAATTTCAGCCATGAGCTCTCATGCTACATTCCCTGGCTTCATCATCATTATTTAAAATCTATGTAGCAATGTATCAGATTTATCTATCCCCTTACTGGATGAAAAGTAGGTGAATTTGGTTTACCGTGAAAGAAACTGTATCTTGATATCCTCTTACATCTGCAGGTTGCAGCAAATACTTCTGTTTGGTTCATGATGATCAGGCCTCTTCCTAGAGGTGGCTTCAGATATGGTGCTCAATTCACTTTCTGATTTCATATACATCATCCAGCTTCAGTCTGAAAATCAGGTCACTGTATTAGTATGTTTAACATGAGCTTCTCTGAGCTGATATACTTTAGGTATGAAAAAATCTCCAGAAAGTATCACGTGAAAATTTGAAGGTATTTCTCTTCACAGTCTCTAGACACCTATAGCCAGTGAGATGAGCCTAGCCTGGGTATTATCCAGGCTAAAAACAAGAAAAGGCTGTAAAGGTTTCTATGTGAAAACTCATTTGTTTTGGCTTACTAACTGCACCCCAAAGATGGTCAGAGTAAATGAAATTGTTAAAAGTGCTTCTAGTACCATGAGAGTTATTTGAACATAAGTTTTGTGACTTTGGGTTTGTAAGGACTCTGGCACCATGCCCTCCTAGGGTAAGTGCCAATTAAAGCAGGCCATAACAGACCCAGCATGCATTGCTTTATTTTATTTTATTTTATTTTATTTTATTTTATTTTATTTTATTTTATTTTATTTTACAAACCAACACTGAAACCTTCAGAACACATCCTCAGCCAGTATAAAGAAAGAAAGAAATTATGGATAATTAACATTTATTTGCCTCTTGACATGGTTTGGGTACCATGAAGGCAGTCATTGTGGTATAAATTAAATTGTTCTTGTTATGATCAATGACCAAAATATACCAGTTAGAAATTAACTATTTAGGATAAATATTATTGCTCCTATTGCAGTGAAGAAAGAAACTATTAAAAATGCAAAAGTTTTTTATCTCAAGAGGGACAGGGGAGCTTTGGCCAAATAGAAATATGAACTTTTTAATCCAAAACTACTATGTGGTGGGGGTTTTGGTTTTTAATAATAAGCTTTTTACTAACATTTCTCTCAATGTCTAGGCAATCAAGAAGGATTAGAATTTTTTAATGAGTTCCTTTTTCTGTTGAAAGAGTGGTAGAGTATGTAGTAATATTTAACATTGCATTGCTGCTCCATATTTTCAACTTGCACATTGTCTCTGTCACAAAAGTTGTATACAGAAAAAATAAAAAGATATTTTAAAAGCAAAGCAGTATGCAGCCATACACTTTCATAACTTGTCCTGGTCCTGAAAGCAGGACATAACTCCAGAAGAAAGCTTTAGTTTCAGGTTGTACCTTCTATCTTTTATCATCATAAAGTTTGTCACCCCACTGTAATATCTCTAGTGCTTAAATTGTCTCCAAACTTCTTAATATCTTTTTGTCTTATGCCTTTCTATCAGTCATATGTATCCTCCAGCTACAGGGTATGTACTACCAAAAATCCAAAGGCCTGGTTGTGCCTTAGATGCAGAAATAATGAAGTATTAACCTATTAGTTTCATGAAGAACAGCCTCCAATTTCAAAATTGTAACTGAACCACTGTTATTAACCCCCATACACCCCTCCCCCAAAAAAGAAAGCTATCATTAACATCATTCCCTTGAACAGTATCCCAGAAAGAATATAGTTGCATTTATATTGCAGGCTTTGTCATTTCATTTTTATTGGCATATTATTATTGATTTTATATTTTTACTGTTTGTCTTGCAATTTATAGGTGCATACCTTTGTCTTTTTAATCTTAGCTAACTTCCAGAGGCCAATATGGAGCATCAGATTTTGTTTGGTAAATGTGTATGAAGACAAATCTATTTCTGAAATATCATCTGAAGTTCACCTTATAATGTGGTTCAGAGAAAAAGAATATGGGTTAAGGTTTAATTGCCCTTGGAAATAAAACTAAAGCTTGGTCTTAAAGTAGCTATTCTAAGACAAGAGAGCTAGCTCTTAAAAAAAAAGGAAAGAAAGGGAATGGAAGGGAAGGGAAGGGGGAAGGGAAGGGAAGGGAAGGGAAGGGAAGGGAAGGGAAGGGAAGGGAAGGGAAGGGAAGGGAAGGGAAGGGAAGGGAAGGGAAGGGAAGGGAAGGGAAGGGAAGGGAAGGGAAGGGAAGGGAAGGGAAGGGAAGGGAAGGGAAGTATTTTAAAATAAAAACAACAGAGTTTACCTGGAGTGTGCAAGTAGAATCACTTTCTAGAATTCTTTCGTTATCAGGGATACCATTTTAAAGTATTGATCCATGTCATTAGATGACTGGTTAGAACTGAGGAGTTCAAGCAGTAAAACACTGTAACATTCTGAATTCCTGAAAGCTACCACAGTAGTTGAATATAATAGTAATTTCTGTTCTGACACTTCGTACTGATTTCAGAATTATTTTCTATTTTATATACATATAGGGATTTTCTCCCAAAGCTGTAGCATCTCTCTATAAAATGAAAGAATAAAAAATCCCAGAAGCTTCACCTTTGTCTACTCGAAGGTCGTACTCATTTTTCCTTTGTAGAAAAAGAAAATGAAATCAATCTGGTAAATATCTATAGGCAGCCATCAAAAAGAAAAGTGGTTCCTCTGTTCTATGAGAAAAGAGAAATAAATTCAAGTCTGACAAAGTTGTCACTAGCCAGAACCTGCCAGTCCTGCTTATTTTTAAATCAAATAACCAGTCGTAAGGAGGAGATATGAGTCTCAGGAAGCAAAATCAAACAGCAGAAGCTGCATCCTGGGAAATATTCTCATTTAGCCCGGTGGTCTATAAGGGTGCCGAAAAGCAGACCATTCTGTTTTCAAGCCTTGAAAAGTTTATCTTTAATGTGAGTAAAAATCTTTCACAGTTGTCACTGAAACTGGTGGAAGGATTCATGCTATTTACAATGGGAAATGATTTGCCTGTGCAAAGAGTAAATACCCTGGCTGAGTATCTCAGAAATGCTCACTGGGGGCATACCTGCCATCAACTGTTCAAGTTGATGACTATCCCAATTTTTTTTTTTTTCCTCAGATCATTTTACTGAAGCCAAAAAGGTTTTAATGTCTGTAGTGTTGTAACTCCCTATTTAGAATCATTTTTTACTAGAAGTGTAAGTGTTCACACGTAAACTTTCTTTTACCTGTGCATATAATGTAAGTCTCATGAGAACTAGGAGAATTCCTTTTGTCATCTATGAATTGTCCTTTTCATAAGTGTTTATGGAAAGTAATAGTCAAATAATTTATTAAATAGGTGTTAAAATGACATTTTCAGAAGAAAAAAAAAAAGCGGAATAAACATTACAGTAGTATTTCCGTAACATTCATAACATTTTTTTGAAAAAAACACTTTAAAAGAAAAGAAAAAAAATAAACCCCCAAATTAGTCTTTTTCATTTCTGTAAATGAAAATGTTTTGGCATTACACTATCTGCCCAAGTACAGCATATTTTACAAGTAGTGAACATGTTTATTAGTCTATGTATATTTGCTATACCATACTCACCTGAAGTCACCTTTGTTCACAATGAAGGCCCACTGAGCAAGGGTGCACTTGGTTGTATGTTAAGTTGATCATGCCTTGGTTATGTCATCTGTTTAAACAGTATGTATTCTGTGATTACTCTCCTGATTTGGACTGAGTTGTACTAGACAGAGTGGCAGATGCCTCCAAGGGGATGTCTAGACACCTGAAGCAATAACTGGAAGGCAAGGGCACTCGAGCTTTTATCTGCCCAAAGATACTGCTTAAAGATTTTTGAGAAGAGCAGTTTTAAAAACCCCAGGAGATAATATTCCAGAAAGGGAGACAACTTGCAGGTTTAGTTCTGTTCCCACTTGCACATTGTGTAACTCTGAATTAGATGGGGTTATGTTAGCAAGAAAGAAAGCTTTAAGATCATAATCAGGAAAAAGTCATATGAGAACAAGTAGAGTATTTGTATATATATATATTTTAATTTCTAGATTTCTAGATTAACATTAAATAAAAGAACATATGAATAATTTGAAAACATATTTCAAGCTTTGAGATTGTTTAATCTTTTGTTTATATAATTTTTGTACACTTAATTAGTTTGTAGTTAAATAAAACATTATCTTGCAAGCATTGAAATGTAGCTCTTTTCCTGGAGCACAATCTTTTGTTATAAAAGAAAAAGGTGCCTAAAAAATGAAATAAAATTCAAGCAATTGCTTCTGGTTCAAGACTTTTTCACTCTTGGTGATAGATTCTCTTTGGTATTTGTACTTAGCACAAAAATAACTTCTAATTAAAAAAAAAAAAAAAGCTTAAATAAAAACTTAAATAAACTTAATAAAGCTTAGTTTGGAAATGGTCATATATTTTGAATACAACATGAATGCCACTCCAGGTGAGAAGAGCTGCCTACCCTAGAAACTTTCATGTTGTCAGAATCAAGATGGTTGTAGATTTCCTCAACTCAGGGCAAACCATACTCTACTTGGGATCAAAAATGTGGAAAATTATTGCAGTATAAAATGAACAAATACACAAAGGCTAAAAAGACTCCTTAAGTCCAGTAGGTTTTTATGTAAATAATTAACACTTTATTGGAGTCTGTTCTGAGATATTTAAACAAGATATATTCAGTTAGTATACCTATCTAACATACTTTTAGAGCTTTCCTTAACTAGATCAAGGTATGGCTATGTCAGTCTTATATCAGTTGAAAGCTAAGACTCAAAATGAGCAAACAGGTTAATCATTTAATTACTTTCTCTTTCCCCACAGAAATCTGGTGGGTAGATATAACTGTTTTAAGTAGTGCTTTGGAGTTGCACCTACTAGCTAAAATATAGTAGAATACTCAATTATACTCAGTGATTAGTAAGTAATAGTGCAAGTGCTGTTTTTCAGTGAGTCCAAGAAAAAAGAACATATTAATATATCAAGCAGGAGAATGTTAAAGGAAGAGGTATATCAGAAGAAATGCGTTAGTATTCATACCCTGCCAAGTCATCAGTAGTTGCAAGGAGGACACCTTGTGTGAGTAGGCTTGTTCTGGTGAATTAAATTTGATCCAAAATCTTTGAGGTGACAATGATGACCTTTGCACCTCCTGGAAACCACAACAGTTTTGTGGGAAATAATCAGCCAATCAAGAAACCACGTGCTTGAGGAAATAATCCCAGTTTTATTTATATGAGTTTTATAATGGCCAACATTTTTAACTTAGTGGAATTAGTCCTGCCTGACAGTATTGGGGCCCAACCTAAGACTGTCTATTATCTACAAGATGAGGATAAATAAGCCAGGCTGTGAACAGGATAGCTCCAACACAGTAGAGATTTTCAGTACATCCGTCAAATAACAAAGCCATAATCAATGTGTGCAGTAAAGGAAGTTTCCTCCAACTGTGCAGTCTGAATAATTTTTGTATGGATCTCAACTCATGTCCTAGCTAGACAATCTTAAAGATAAATGAAAAAATTTACTTTTATGCAGAAGAACGCAGCAAGTTCAAAGGAAGACAGAAGAAAGGGACACACGAAGTAATGCATGCTAGAAATAATCTCTGTGCAACCCATAAGATGTAATGAGGCAAGGAAGAACAGATTCAAAGAATAAATAAATTATTTTTTTTCTTTTTTCTAACTGATGATGGGAACTTATGAGGATAGTCCCATTACCATGTGTCGATTCTATTTACCAGAGTGAGCAATAATTGAATTTTTCAGGCTTGCATACATATCCAGACTCAATTCCTGTAGGGACTGCTCTCTAGGGGAGTTTTCAGACGCAATCTAGGTGTCAAACCTTGTTATAACATGCCTGGTGGGAATTGAGACCTTAAAGAAGTAATTAACAGGAGGTAGCTAAATGAGCTGTCTAAACCACTTGAGGGAAATAGTGCAGGAAACTCAGGTAAAGCAAAAAGTTGGGTAATGGAGGAAGCCACATTGACTATCTAAGACACCAAAAATATAACCTTTTTTTTTTTTTTTTTTTCCTCATGTCCTCATGCAATACTGTCTACCATTTATCTCCCTTTCCCTGCTCCCTTGCTCCATTACCTATTGCTGCTACCCCACCATGTCCTTTTTCTTAATTTAATTCGGGGATACACGATACATGTGAAATGTGCTTTAAGTATACCTTCAGGACCTAGGTTTTGAGGGGTGCATTCCTAATAATCTAATGTTTCAAGGTTTAGATGAATTTTCACTCGAACTAGGTCCATAAACAGCTTGCTACCAGGGGACAACGTCAATAGTTTTAAAACATTTGTCTAAATCTTAATTCTCTTTCCTGACTGCTGTTATCCAAAATTTTCTTTGCATTTTTATTTAGTGATACCATTCAATACTCATTTTTTTAAACCAAGAAAATCAACACTGGATTTTCTTGGTTTAAGGGCATGGATTGAGGTCAACATCTGATAGTTTCTCATCAGTGTTACTCAAGAATTTATCTTGTGTTAGTATATATTATGGTTTTGAGCCAGGTAACATTTATGCATAAGGAAGGATCTCATGTTTAAACCACAAATATCTCATACAGAATCAACTTATTTAATTCAGGTTATTTAACCTCTCTGCTTTTTAAATGCATTTCATATTCTTTAGCCAACCTCACCTTAAAATTACTTAAACATTGAAATTTTGACAACTTTTCTTATCTATGGACTTTTCTGTAGCATTCTTCAAGTAGATGGAGCTTTATTTTTCCCCACAGCACACTTGTAAGATTGGGTAGAGTCAAACTCTTTTTATTATGACCACAGGCTTAAATAGGGGCAAGGAGGGAGCAGGTGACCTTCCCAAGGTCATCTGCAGAGGCTTCTATCCAGCAGCTAGTAAATTAGCAGCACCTAAAATTCCCACTTCATTGCTTTATCAGAACATTACCCTTTCATTCCTCAGAAAGTTATTCAACAAGTTATCAAAACTGTTATAGTGGAGACTATTTACTTAATTTATAGCCCACTTTTTTACTCAAGGTTTTACTTATGTTATATACTTATAATGTTATATAATAATAGTGATAATAATGTTATGCAATGACACATTAAGAGATCTGATGCAAAGTATGCAATGAAATAGTTAAGTTGGTTCTTCAACTGCTCCAGTTAACAATGCTACGATTTTTATGGTCCCAACTAGGATTAGAAGTTAACACCCCATTAAGATGAATGGGGGGATATAGTTTGCACCTTTACTGTTGCTTCAATGCTGTGTGGCTTGCCAGCTGCTTCTACTGTTTCTGGAGGGCAGGCTTAAAGAGAACAACAGTGCATCATTAATTTATATAGGGAAGTCTCTTTTTTAAAGAAATGACTAGTGACTGTATTTTTAATGAAACTGAGGTTCTGCAGGAAACCTTTTGCCAGTGTAAAGACCAAAATGTCAAGAGATTTGAGATCTTTTTGCACCCATCCTTTGCACTGTTAAGTTTCATGACATAAGAGAAATATTATTACTCAAAACTACCAGTTTTATACAAGTGCACTCCTGTAAAAGTGTACTTGGTGAGAACAAAGCCGTTCCTATATAAGGTGGAAAAACAGATGTTTCCCTCATGGCCATATTTGCATTCAGTATTAAAATGAGTAAAGATCTAAAGCCCACCTAGAGGCAGAATCACAGTTGTGCTTTTTAACAGTAAAGTCTAGTACAAGAGGGCCTGTATCTCCTGCATAAAAAAAATACTACTACTAATAAAATAAAATAAAAATAAAAATCCATGTTTTACAGACACATGATTTTCCTTCAGTGGACTTTACATGTGTTTTTCCAGGGAAAGCACATGATCCAAATTAAGTTGATTAAGGAATGAAGAGGATGTTCCAGTAATTTGCCAGGATTCATCAAACAATATAGTTTCAGGCACCTCTGACTGCTAACAGTGTGTTTGTATGATACCACATTGCCTCTGTTTTAGTTTCCTTTTTTGAAGCTTCATAGGTTTGAAATAAAATAGATGCAGAGAATCCCAGGTGAGTCATGATTGCTCGTATTATAAGGACATGAAAAGATGAGAATAACCTGTAACTGATTTACTACACATATATATGCCTACATAAATGTGCATACATACACAAAAGCATATTTTGGCATATTCAATCACAATGATGAGGAGTTTACATACTGCTATTATTGAAATGCAATACGTTGTTGTAACAGTGGTAACGTTCTCTGTATGTGTCTATACTTCAATTATTGTAGGTCACTTCTAAATAATTTCAGTTGCCTTCTAGTGGAATTATAGATGTTCACATCTAATGGAGAGGCCCTTTAAATATCAATGCCCTCATATTTACAGATACAGAAGTGGATCTGAAATAGTGTCAGTAGTATGCAATAAAGCCAATATTTAAGAGCCCACAGCACTCTTTTTCATTCAAAAGACAAAGTTCCCACAGATGCAGTAACTTCTGTAACAGACTCAGAGACCAATGAAATATAGCCTGCAGTGATTAACACTATTTTGCTAACCAACATTTTGGAAGGGATTAGTGATTTTAGATATCCAACTTTGAAAAAAATGTTTGTAAGAGATCAATTTTCAGAAGAGGAGTAGTCTTATCTTCCTGGGAACTTTACCCTGTAAATTGTATCTGCTTTAGTATCCCCCAATGAACACACTTAAAATCACCACTTCTGGAAAGCTTGTCCAGAATTAGCATAATAATAATAATAATTGTTAGCAATAATAATATTGCTATGCAATATTATTAGCAATATTATTAGCAATAAATATATTGCTAATAATATTATTATTGCTAACAATTACAATACATACAATACATGTTTTATTTTCAGACTTCTTAAAAATCCATTTCCCTTGCTCCAGTTTTTAAGCTATTATACTTTGAATTGCAAACTTCTCCCTGTTTTTTGGACAGATAAAATCAATAGGTAATATTTTAATTCAGATATTATTCCTAAGCATCTAAGGAAGATGTCTTCAATGTAAAAGGCCTTAATGCCAACAATAATTTAAATGAAATTTCAGTTAGCACTGTATCAGACTATTCATTTTCTAAACCAAATGCAGGCTTGATTTGTTTGTAAGTAATTTAAGCATACATTTCTTGTTTAGGTGGTAGAGTTGAAATGCCTTGCGACTTTCTTTTAATTAGGAGTTAACAGCATACCTGAAAGTGGATAAATTGTTTCTAAACAATCCTAAATGTGTATTTAAGGAAGAAAACAGACAAACAAACAAACAAACAAAAATGTTTCATAATATTTTCACTATGTGCTATTAGGAATTTTGAAACAACTAATTACTGCTGGTATGCAAATTTAGTGAAACCCAATTAAATAAATATCAGATATATGGATAAATCTGCTGGCAAAGCCATGTGCTTTATATCAGTTTGTACACATCCTGTGTTTCCTATGAAACCTGTTTAAACAAATAAGTGATAAAAGACTAAATGAGTCAATGAAAAAATCCCCTAAGTACCAAGTTGTGAATCATGTGTTATTAGATCTCTCCATGTGCTTGCCTGCTCTACTGTAACAGACAACCTCTCTCTTAAGTAAATACTGCCTCTTTTAAAATTAGAGAGCTAATAAAAGCCTAGATTTTCTGTATATCAAGAAAAAATATTTTAAAACTGCTTTTATTGTTCCACAACAAAGCCAAAAGATATTCCGCTGTCAAAACAATAATAGTATTTACATAATTTATTATTATTATTATTATTATTATTAAATAATTATTAATAATATTATTAATAATAATTTTCATCTAGCAAAATACTATTTGAATGGAATAGGGGAAACCAAACTGATTACGTCCAAGCTCATGATTGTAAAATCTCTGCTACCAAAGATATTTTAACTAGCTAGACTCCATTGATCTACAGCAAAGCTTTGTCAACTAAAGCTTTTTTTCTTAAATTGATTCTCCATCTTGTCTTCTCATTCTTTCGACAGCACACAGCAGGAAGTTCTGTCTACATACAGAAAACAGGATCTTGCTGTAGGCATGGGTATAAAACAAAAAGACAGTGATTAGAGAAAAAAACAGACTGCTGTTAGTATTTGATCTTAAAATTATTGATCTCGTCAATCAGTTACAGGCACAGAGTGCCCATTTAAATCTGTAATAACTATTAACGTTACCACAAAATTGCTGACCACTTGGAAAACAAACAAACAAAAAAACAAACGAAACAAACCAAAACAAAACAAAAACAACAACAACAACAACAAAAACAAAAACAACAAAGAAATCTATATGATAATGCAATCTGAAGCTCTGTATAGCTATTTGTTATATGAAAGAAAGTGCAACATCACATTTCACAAAAAATCGTATCTCTAAAATTTCTTTTAAAGTTAATATGACATGAGAATATGAGGTTCACATACATTTCGAAGACTTTGTTGACTAAGATATTTTTTTCTCTTTGTCTGCCAAAAAACATAATTTGGTTTTATCATGCAGGCATAAATACCAAACGTTTTTCCTATAGCTGACCCAAATTCAAGCAGTACTTTAGGATACTGTTAAGAACCCACCAAGCAAAATAAACACCATGCTATCTTTGTCCTTTGTGAAACAGTATGTTAATTCTGTCTGTCTTGAGAGCTTGCATTCCTGTTGTAGGTGTGCTACCTCTAAACATTTTTTTTTGTGTAAATACAATTGACAATTAGTCCAAAGAAAAGTCTTTTAACTAAGCAAACTTCAGTTGTTGGTCATATTAAAAGCCAAAATATTTTTGTCCATTTGGAAAAAAAAAAAAAAAAAACAAAAAACAAACAAACAAACAAAAAAAAACCAACAAGAAATCTCAAATCAATCTCCTTGCATGATTTTGCTAACAAGTCAATTGTCAATGACTAAAGCTTGTCACCCTAAAATAATGTGAATATTTTCAAGGGCAGTAAATGTTACATTAAGACTCACAATGAACGAGTTCAAAAATATTTATTAGAAACATTCACGTAAGTTATAGCATTCCCCTTCTCCATCACATAAATAGGGAAAGGCTAACTAACAGTTTGATAATAACTTTGGGACCACAAAAAGATACAAATAGCACAGACAGCTGCATCTGATCTGTAACTAGTAAAAATTTATAGAAAGGTGTATGTATAGAAAACATAACAGACTAGTAGGAATATATTGTAGTCTTTTGCTGGCCAAAGGGTTTATGGAAAGGCTTTGCCCATGTCTAATATATGAGTAAATTACATTTTATGAAATTTATTTTAATTATACTTCATTGATCTTCTGAATTTAGCGTAAGCCTCTTGTTCATATTTTGGTGCCAGTCTAGTGTGTCATGTGGTTTTGAAACCGATAGAGGCTCATACTGAAGGGTTTTTCTTTGTTTGAATTAGTTTATTGGTTGAATGGAAGGATTAAAGACAGACCAAAAAGTCATTATGTAATAAAACACACATTGGTTATTCCTTCACTTTAAAATCTGCTTCTTAAGCACATTCTTCCATTAGAAGCCAGAATGAAATGTCATTAAGCATCTGGACATAAAGATAACATTTTTTTTTTCTATTAAATTAGACAACACTGAAGTAATAAAGAATTAAAGATTTGATACAGAAATTATCATGAATTACTCCCCTTCCTTATAGATAGAATATAGATCTCTCTTTTAAATTATTTTTAAAGTGACAGTTGTATGCAATAGCTTTGAAACCTTTCTTTTTGTCATTGCATGCTTGGTTCACATTAAAAAATAAAAACCTCTAGCATGCTTTTTTTGTGCTTTTATATTGAGTATTAAGTGTTGAGCTTTCAGTGTATGAAAAGTTACATGTCGAACTTTAGAATAATAAAAAATGTTTAAATAATATATCAATAATAATAATAATAAAAAAAAAGGAATAAGAGAATCATATAATGCCATGGAACCTAAAAGTGCTTGCTTTCCTGCAATGGGGAAAAAAAAAAAAAGTGAAACTTTTTCCCCTTGCTCCCAAAGAATGACACTTCTGTTTCTTTGTATTTTTGACTAAATATTTTTTTCTAATGAATAAAGAAGCTTTCAGTGCTGTAACTCGCTTCATAACACCAGAGAAATATACAAAAATTTCTTTCACATTCTTGTCAGTTAAATTATTTATCAAGTGATCATGCTTTCTTTGTGCTTTTCTTTTAAGACGGTAGGACTTCACCCTTCACTCCTGTAGTATTCTCCAAACCCTTGAAATAACTCTTCCTTTGAATTACTGGTTATTGGCATTGAAGTATTTCTCAGTTCTTCCCCATGACTTTGAACCATGTCAGGAATTAACGTCAGGCATAGAGGAGACCTGCCAGGGTGAGACAGAAAGGCTGTTCCCCTCCTAAAAGAAGTGAAAGAGAAATGTGTGCCTGTGTGTCACTGTGGTGCTAGGACTTTTCCCCAGCTGCTCTAGTCCCAGGAGAGAGCTGCTGGTGTGGGTAAGGGGAGGTGTTAGGTTTTCACAAAAGTGCCCAAAGGGAGACACTTCTCCCATCCTCTCACCTGAGATCATGCCCCATCTGCCCTAAAATGTGCTACCTATACACTTTGGAGCCAGAGCTGCTTCTTGTGGGAAGACTGGAAGCTCAATTGGGGGAGCCGAAGCTCTAGTGCAATTTAGATTTCCCCACACAGGGAAAAACATCTGTATGCTCTTTTACCCTATAGAATTACAGAGGTATCTGAATGTTAGCTATCACTATGTCTGAGGCTTGATTGCATATCAAGGACAGGAAATGTAGAATATGAGCAGGGTGTGAAATCCCCTCTCCCTCCTCATATCTACCCATATGAAATGCTGATTGCGTGCTGATTAATATCACTGGCAAGAATACAAAAACAAATACTATGTCTTCCTCTGCATGTGTTACCTCCCACCATTTCCTAGTCCAACAATTTTAGCATTCACTTTCAGTATCATGTACTCCACTAGGATTTTCATCCAAATTAAAAAATATATATATATTTTTTGATTTTTGTTTATATATGTGTGTATCTGTATATGTTATACTGACTTTTTCCTTTCATTTTCACCTACTTTACTGATTTTATAATAGGTTTTATCCTTTGTTCACAAGATCTGCAAATTTCAAGCCTTGCTAATCAGTGGTATAAAAAGTGATGTATATATTAGATTTTCAGAAGTTTATCTTAATGAGAGATTAAAGGAGATTTTCTGATTAGCCAAGTTCAATTCTGATCTGACACAGACTTAATTTTGGTCTCTGATGTACAGGCATGTATTTCTATTTATCTTGTCATGTTCTCTATTGTGCATGCGCATCCTTCTGCAGCTGGGATGGAGTTTGAGCAGTCTGAAACAACAGATAACAGTAAAACTATTTTATATCTTGCAAAATATTTGCAACATACAGAACTGTCAGTAGTGCACAAGAGAACTATAAGTTTCCAGTAAAACAGCATTTTTCATTCTTTTTAAAATAAGATACGTAAGATACATAAGATACATGAAAAAGTGAGGATTGTTTTGTCACAGATACACAAAAGGAAATGCAGAGTTCAAAAAGAAGCAAGACGGTCACGAGAACCCTTGCTAATTATGTAGGATTTGTGTATTGGTCAAACCTTGGAAGTTGGCCACAGTCAAGCTTTATGTAGGAGGAAAGTCTGGTTGGTTGGTTACAGAGCTTTATTTGTTCACCCTGGTCTCAATTCTGCAGTCAGGACCACCTTTGGCTCGGACCAGGATACCAGGGTGGGCACGAGTGTTCTGAAGCTGAACGTCATTGCTTCTCTGCTGTACCCACCAATTTATTTCCAGTCACAGTCAGCAAAAGGTGACAGAGCAAACACTTACACATTTGTCCTTTGTGGAGAAGATGTAAGATGGGATCAGGCTTTTGGTAGCATTCTGGCCACATTTAATGCTCCTGTTTCATCAATCTGCTTTGAGATTTCCTTTGCTGAAAAAAAATGTAGGTTTTTATTTATTTATTTATTTATTTGGCTCTATTGCATCAGTAACTTCCAAATGTTGGTTCTTAATGTCATTGGTCAGTCCACACTAACAAATCTGCATATTCTGCCTTTGAAGCATCCAGCCATAATTTGACCCCTAGATAAAATCTCAGAAAGCTGCTAATTGCTTATATTGAAAATTAGTACAGCTGAGACACAGCCCACTGATCCAGAATCATGTCCTCTGTGACAACAGTCAGAACTTGATAACCATGACGAGCTGTCTTGGCTCTCTAGAAGACGATGGCTGCCCTCTAGTGACAAAGACATTAATGCTGACACTACATTGGATGCAAACGTTAATTAAGTACTGTCTTGTAGATCAATATATAATAAAGAATTTGGCTCTAAGAATGGTAAAGAATTTTCAGATTGTAAGCAAAAGAAATGGACTTAGAGGCATTAGAAAAAGAAGCATTCCAGGGTGAACAGGCACCCTATCCTCAGTCCCGGCAATATTTTCACGAAAATTCATGTTTGATCAAAAGTTCACAGATTTTATTTATGTATATATGTATATATATTAACCTGGTATTCCTCTTATCCACTGAACAACCTATGATTATTATCTAAGATCAGAACAAGAGCTGTGCAATGCAGAGAGGTTCATTTTCTGCTAAAAGTATCCATCTGACATTCACACACTCAGTGACACAAAATACGTTATTTACAGTGCTTCTATGTACACGTGTGCTTGTGAATCTGTAAGCAGTAACAGTGATGTTTTCATAATTTCCTAGGTGAAATCACAAGTTGAACTGAAGGGCCAGTCAGGGAGTCCATTCCTGTAATAATGTAGACAATATCAAATGCTAGAAACATCAGTGGAAATCAAGAAGGACTATATTGAAAATGAACCAAGATCTATACTGAGTGTTTACATCATTGTATAATTTCATGTTAACTGTGAGATGGCCCATAGAATATCATGATGTAATTCTTACCAAATATATTAAAGCATAATATATGCATATTCTTTGATCCTAATGGCTCTGAGAAAAGCTAAAATCTCATCTACAGGAAAATAACAGAGAAAAATTATCTACCTTTCTACACAATGATGCATCTCAGAATATGAGATTTGCAGATGAAAATTAATTTTCTCTTCTGTCCTGCTGTATGTGAGAACACAAGTTTATATTCTTTAAATGCTGTGCATCTCATATATTTTGTTAATAATTTCATTTCTAGGCTTTTATTTATTTTTATTTTTATTTTTATTTTTATTTTTATTTTTATTTTTATTTTTATTTTTATTTTTATTTTTTATTATTATATTTTTATTTTTTTTTATTTCAATTTTAGTGTTCTTAGCATCTGAAAGTTTCTCTTCCTTAACTGATGCTCAAAACTTTGTTATAGAGAGGATACTGCCAGATTGGCTACTTTAACGTCACTTGCCCACACTAGATATTCAGCTCTTTATAGTTCAGCAAACCTGTTCCTCTTTGCCATCACTGTTTTCGTTGTGATTCTCCTTAGAAGAAGTGCTGTCATGGACTTTTAAGATCTGTAAATCTCTCCAGCCCCAGTTTCCTCTAATTATGAGTAAATACATTTTTTTCTTCTCGCTACCAATCCTGATAGCCAAATCTGCAAGTCAAGTTGGCATTTTATACTTCTTCAAAAGCAATGGAGTCTTACTCATGGGTTGGGCAACTACAATCTGGAAATCATACTGACTGTCACTCTTAGGAATGATCGTTGTTTAGGAAAGCCATTAGGTGCATGCTTAATTCACAATGCAATATAATATTGCCAAATAATATAGCCTGTTACAACAAGGCTAGTAATCTTTTTCTAACTGAAGTAAATAATATAAGTAAATAGTATCTCTGCTATGTTTACTGTCTTTATTTAAGAAAATGCATTCTAAGGAAAACTTTTCCTGATTGACAAAAGAACTTACTGTATGTTGAAAGGTTTCTTTGACTCTAGATGGATTTAAACAAATTAGAAATCTCTTCCCAAATTGTAGAAATTTCCTGAAGTAGGGCTTGCAAGAGGATAAACATAAACCCTTTTTCTCGCTCTTGCAGGATCTCATATGTTTGTGTTTTTTCTGCATACTCTCAGGGCAGTTTAAGTTTATTTTCAGATGTTTTACTACAGAACTGTTTAGCTTCAGCACAGCAAATTATTTCCAATAAGTGAGTTTTTACATTTGGTGAAGTCATAATACTGAATTATTTAATGTTGTACATAAGAAGAATATTACAACCTTTTATTGTAAGAAACTGTATGAGCTGTCTGGAATGTAACATTTTAACCTAGGTAAAATTTGTGGATTAGTCTGGCGTTGCACCTGAACAAATGAAAAGTTATTTTACACATCTTTGTACAATAATGAATACTTCACATGAAGAAAGCACTGCTCTTGATATACTTCTCCAGCTATTGTCTTCTACCTTTGGGAGATGCTGAGAAGCATAGCAGTTCTGTTACTGTTCCCCTGCAGCTGGCCAATGAGAAATACTGGAAGATCCATAAAGGTGAAAATTTCTCCAGCCTTGAATAAAACACTTCATTCATTAGTACCCACTCTGTGCAGATCTCACTGCTTCATCCCAAGCTTATAACCTGGTGTTTTATCCAAAGGAAGGGAGTTGTTTTCCCTTGTTATCCACAGGGTTTTGATAAGACTCTTACAGAACACACTTGGCAATATTGTTGTCATCCCTTTTAACATTATACTGTGGAAAAAACAAAACAAAACAAAACAAAAAACAAACAAACAAATAAACAAAAAACCACCATGAAGTGGCTGCAATATCCATTTCAACGCTTCATGCCAAAAGAAACATATGCTTCCCATTTTTACGCACTGTGACAACTTTCATGGCCTTTCCAACTTTTTTTTTTTTAGGCAATGGGTGTCCAAATTATCCCAAATTCACTTTATAAAATTTAATTTTATATATTTATAATTTTATTTATTATGTATTTGTAATAGTAAATGTGAAGGTTTTTCCTACAGAAGGACTTACTCTCTGTAAATGTAACTTCCAATTAAGATTGTGCAAGGGACCCACGTATCCTCAATGTACATGGGATTTATTCCTGTTGTAGATCTTATCTCATTTAGACATACATTGATGATTCTGCTTCCACAGAAAAAGGTGGTGTTTTGATTATGTTCAGTCCTTCATCTGGAAAAAGCTGAAAGCACTTCCTTTTTAATGTGGGACAGAAAATACTGTTTTGGTACTGAGTGCCTGGCTAACATTCAGTGCCAATCCAACAGTGTCTTTTTATGTCATTTCCTACCTATTCTTCTCTAAGCCTCTGCCTTCCCTTTCCTGTGTTGAAATAATGCAAGAGATCTTTTCAAAATACAACCAAACCCAAACTACCCTTTATGTGGTCATAGTATCTGCTCTCTGTGAATATACACAACAATAGCTTAAAATCATTCTGAAGGAGAGTGGGGAACATATCCATATGACTTTCATTCCCTTCCAAAAGTTAATGACCCTGTACATTAGTTTCTCATGAAAATACTTTCATAAAAACGTTTTAAGATTTGGGCAATGTAGTTCTGTTCATTTTGTTGAACTACTTCTTACTGTGATTTGTTTCATATGCTCTGGTTCAGGAAGCAATACTGCATGAGCTTCACCAGCTTTCTGTCTGGCCTTAGATCTGTTTTATAGTTTTCTCTGATAATGTTTCCAAGTGATAAAGTTTGGCTCTAGATGTTGAGTTCTTTAACTAAGTGGTTTTTATCATCTTAAGCCTTAACTAATCCATCCACCACTTATGTAAATTGGGCTTCTATGCTTAAATTTTAGAAAAGAATGTTATTTCATCAAAGTAAAAAACATTTCCTTTACAATAATCACTTTTGGTGGATGTGAAGAGGGGTAGATGGAACATTACTCTGTCATATACAAAACAAGGCAATAGCAAGAAAAGGGAAGAGGGATAACCACTCTGTGTGTACTAGGAGTGCCTCAATGACAACAGATATAGGATTCCCACATTCCCTGCAGTAACTCCACACATACTCAGTGGACAGTTTGATGTAGTGCCTTTCTCTTGATCGCAGTCTGTTCCCGTTCATAGCGAAAACAAATTATGAAACTTCAGAAATTGCTATGAAGCAGCTTTTAAGTTAGGTCTTTGTCAAAGGACTGTCATTCAGTTTGTACCACCACTAGAATCGTAACCTAGTTGATCTCTAGGTGCTATGGAGATATGAATGTTTAATCATGATGATCAACATTGAAAACACAACATTCTGAAATATTAGGTGTTGTGTATATAGTCCGTCTTTCTAATGGAGTGTCTAAATTTTGTTCTTTGTCTCAGAGTTAGATTTTACCTTTTTTTTTTTTTTTTTGTTATAAAGTAACTTTCTAGCGATTTCTTCTTTGTCATCATCATCATTAGTTAATAACACCTGGCTGGATGTGTAACATATCCTCTCTTCCAACCAAGTAAGCCCATACAGAGAGCAATTTATCAATAGAGATGCCTTGAGCTGTGTCCATGAGATTCTATTTTAAGTCAGTCCTGCCCTTTCAGAAGTGTCTCATAAAAGTCTACTGGTGGATCATATCTCCTTTTGCATTGACCTGTTTATCTTAGCACTTCAGCAAGGGAGACTGCTGCTGCTATCTACGTGAGCACTTAGGTAGTGTTCTATGCTGGAAAGCCATTTGTAAGAATTTAACATTGAAAAACAGTAGATGAATCTTTGAAGAGTGCATCCACATGAATGGTGCCGGTAATAGAGAGGAACTAATATTAAAAATTGCTGTGGAAGAAAAAAATGGGGATAGAGAAATTGGAGCTGTGCAGCTTGGAGAAGGGCAAAGAAGATCAATGTGTTTATTATCAATAAATCAATCTGTTAATCCAGGTGGGATTCTGCAGCTGTAGAATGCAGAGGGCAAAAGGAGGTGAGTGGGATGATTTATTTATTTTTTTTTTTTAATAAGAGGAAATCAATATCCTAATCAAATATCAGGAGGGAAATGATGAGTAGATAAGGGAATCTACATAATGTATGGTTCCAAATTGGTTTCCTAAAATACCCATGTTAATGATGAAGGAACTCATTCTAAATTAGTGTATATTGGCATCGTTTAACATAACTGCCATAACTTAACTTGCACCAGCTGGGAAATCGGCTTAGCATATCGAAAGATAACACTAAGGTGGAATTGCCCATTTTCCTCACTGATGTTTGTTCCATACATATAATAGTGAATTTATAAAGGTTTTTAAATAAAATTAAACTCATAGTGAGGACAGTTTGGAATGACAGGCAAGTCTGACAAAGCTTTTCTTAGCCTGAGCTTTATAAAAGGCCTTTTCTGCCTCTCTGTTAAAGAACAGAGATTCCTCAATAGCTGGATATCTCTAAACTATTGCAACTGAGGACCTCACATTAACATGAACTAATGAATGCACACTTCAGCATGTCATGTCACTCCTATTGTAATGTCTAAAGTATCCAACCCAGACTACATAATATATGTTTTAAAATTGTTTGGGTTTAATAAAGGTCCTCAGGCAAAAGAGTTTACAACATGGTTCTTACATTTTGCAGAAAACATTCTGGAACAGGACACAGCAATAATCATTAAATATATGCCACATTCTTAGTGTTCTATATATAACTCAAGCATTCTTATTAGTTTATTAAAACATTAAGTTTATTAAAGTTGCAAGTTAATGATTAACATGGAACTCATTCCATATATACAATATAAATATATGTATATCAAAATATTTAAAGAATCTTTATGAAAGCTCTCTTTTATTTCCACTATGAATATTCCCAGACTTTTACATAAAGAGCTAGACTAGCACTGATGGTATATGGGGTAGTAGAACAAGGATGGGAGAAATTAACTAGCTTCTTGGTTATATAGACAAATAAATAAAATTATGTTTAGATAAAGGAAAAAATAAAGTAAACTGGCAGAAGTGGTGGACATAATGTCTTCTCAAATTAACTATTCATTCTTACAGAAACCTGTTGAAGACTATGATATGCTTAGAGTTATCTGTGGATATACCTGTTCAAAAACTTCTGTGCACCAGAAAGACACTAGAGCAGGGGGATTGGACCAGATGACCTCCAGTGGTCCCTTCCAATATTAACTGTTCTGTGATTCTGTGATTGCAGAAACCTAATCTTTCCCAAAAGAATCACAGCAGTATGTTGCAACTCACTCTTGATTGTCTTTCACAGTCAGGGTACACAAAATACCTAGTTCCCAAGCTACTTCTCAGAAATCCAGGTAATAAAAGTGATCCTTTCAGCATCTTCTTGCTTGGATCGAGCACCCAAACATTATCAGAAGTTCTATATGTTTTTTGTTGTCATCTTGATATTTACTACTCTTTCCAAGTAATTGGAGGTAGTAATTCATATTAGTGTTGCCTCATTTCTGTGGCAGTTTTTACAAACTTGTGGGGGATGAACCGAAGGAGACAGTTATTTTAAATGCTCTCCCAGCTATAGTGAAAAATATATTGCTTTTTAGATAGGCTGGATTTTGACCATAGTGGTGGAGGTTCTATATCAGCCTGCTGCTGTTACCATTTACATTTTGTAATGTAAACAGCACAGTACACATGGAGCATGTTGTTTTCACCTTATTAAGTTTAGCATTTCCTTATCTCTTCTGACACTCTATGCTGCTTACATTTGTCTAAAACTTGTAATTTAAAAATTGTGGCCAAGTTCTAAAATAGTAGGAACTGTTACTGACATCAGCAAAGTTAGGACAATTTATATTGACTAAGGGTATATTTGCTTAAAATTACTGGAAAGTAAAGTACAATAATTAAATTAATTAAAATAATTAAAATTTAGATATGAAGAAATTAAATTGTCTTTGGAATTGTTTGCTGCCAGCTGATAGGAGCTAAACCAGATAGACTCCTCTCTTGTGAGCAGTCAGAATAGAGAACACCAAAGGAAGTTGCTGATAGCTAGAACAGATAGATGAGTGATATTGCTGCTAATAGGGAACCTGAAGTCTTAATTGGTTTGCTGTAAACATTACAAACACGTTTACATGCTTCCATTCACTTTGTGTGCTGTGTATTAGATAGATGGTATTCACACTGAGAGTTGCAATTTACTTACAATAAGACTGTTCCTTATTCAATTTCAGTTGTGTCATCCCATTATGTTGGCTATGAAGCATTGTGCTGTTCAATACATCACGAACATGTATCATGATGACGGAAAGATAATGCCACACAACGGCTCAACTTTAACTGTAAGAATTTCCATCCAGATTGGAATCAATGTTGTAAATGGTTATTAAGTCCACACACTCAGAGTAACTGAAACAAAGTGAAAGAGCTGAGGAAAAACATTATTTTTTATTACAAAGAACAATTGCAATGCATAGAAGTATTGCTTACCGTTTGTGAATCCATCAATATGAATAAACATATCATACCTCACAGGACAGAAGACCCTGCTCACAGGCTATCTTCTGAGGCTTAATGAATTCACAGTATGAACAAGTTGATTCTGCCATTGCAGTTACACATTTTACAACTGCCAAACAAGTGACTGGAGCAATAATGCTAGGCCGTAGAGTGAGGGTTTTCTTCCTCCTCATCCCCATCTAGGGACTGTCTACAACGTTTGAAAATGCTTCTGGACTTCCTTTTTCATGCTTTTGTGGGGTACAGCTTCCTACTAACAAAACATGCTTGAATAAAAGCTGCAATTATCACTTTCTCAAGCGTCAGATAAATACAAAGTTCTGGGACGCTGCTTTAAAAGAGCAGGTGTGCCAAATGATAATCATAAGAGAAGGTGAAAGGCCTGTGGGACTGACTTGAGAATAGGTCTTTCCTAAATATTTCACCATCTTCTATGGTTTCTAAGATCTTCTAGGAAAAATATTTGAAAAGATAGGAGAACTTAGATAAGCACATTCATATGAGCTTTCTTACTTGTCTGGAATCTCAGGAGGAACATGTTAATTCTAAGATGGAAGACTTAATACAGCAGATATTATGGGGAATTTTTGGAGTGTAAGGTAGAGGAGAAACTGCTGAGATAAAGAAAATAAATATGCAAGCTGAAGGTTACAGGAAGATGTATATCTCTGGGCCAAGGTTCTGAGTGACATCAGTGACACTGTATGGGAAGATGCTATAAGTTTTTTTTCATTAGGTGGAAAAAAAAAAAAAAAAAAGACATGAATAGGGTCTAAAACCTTATTTTGCATGGCCTTGATTATTCTGAATTAATATTCTTACTATTTTTACTGCTAATTTCATAGCTAAAAACAGATAAGAAACACTATTTATTGCATACTTGATTAGAACAACTTTTTTAAACAAATGATGGTTAGTTGACCCTTTAGTTTGATAGTCTGCAACCTTTCCCTGCAACCTTACAGAAGGAAAAGAAAAAAAAAAAAAATTAAAAAACACATTGTTATAGATGTCCCCTCAACGTTTCAAGAATATTTACTACTCTCCATTCACCTCTCTATAGTGGTGTGTAATTAAATGGTGCTCCTGACTTTCAATATCATATTGAATTTAGTAAAGAAATCTCTTAGTAAAATGTAGGTTGTTCATGCTGTGAGTTTTAGGGACCCTAATTTCAATGAAATGCTTTATAAAGTGTGGATATTAGATGAGCAGGATAAAACAACTGAGGAATCCTGCTATTTGGGAAATTACTTTTTTTATGCTAAATGGGGAAAAATGGCGAACCTAATAAACTAAAAGGAAGGGGACTATCAGTGACTCCCTTCAAGGCAGTCTGCCAGGTAGCCTTTCCACAGCCCTACCTTCAGATTTTATTAAATTAAAATAAAACCTGTCATCTTGGCTTTTACTGGCACAGTCAATTGCACAGTTTTTTTTACTTAGTTCCAACATCAGCCTTGCACTTCCAGCCAACATTAATATTTCACAATGTAATATACATAGTTCTGTGGCATTTTTTACATATCTGGCAAACAGTTACTGAAAAAAATATTCTTCCAAAAGTTAAAAAAGCAATGGTACTAACTATTTGGTCATGTCAACTCCTTTTCACTGTTCTCCCTCAGGGACCAAAGCATTTGGAAATGTAAGTCAAAGAATCAAAGAAATCAGAAATGGTTAAGTTCTATTAGGTCACCTAATCCAATCCTCTAGTAGCACAAAGTTGTTCCCAATAATTCATTTTCCACACTTTTCTTCAATCTGTTTTTGGACACTTGGAAACATGTATTTTGAAAGCTGGATGGGCAGAGTTTAGACAGACCCAACATCACCTCTAAGATCACCTCTTGGCTCTTCTAATTTGTCCTGGCAATTACAGCTTTTTAGGGGCTCATGTAGAGACTGTCAAAATGGAAAGGAAAAGCTGCAGTTGCATACTTTCCTTCATCACACCCCTGGGATTTTCCTTTTGTAGAAGGCTAAAGTTATGTAAGCCAGAACTACTTCACATGCTGATGGGAGCAGCTTTCTTAGTTCCACTGCTGCTGTCAGAAACCTCAGCCATGACTCTCAGTCCAGAGGACACCTCTCTGGGTCCTGTGGGATAAACACTTATAGATAGATCTCTCCATTAGTCACAGTCCAGTCTGACACAGATCTGACACATGAAGACCCAGCTGTCAATGATTTAAACTGTTCCTTGCCTCTCCCTCTGAAGATCTTGGACAACCATTGATAAAAATGGCAGCATCAGAGGAACATGGCTGTCCTGGAAGAGCAGTAGTTCACAAAGCGTAGAAGTGTTAGATTCTTTCCCAGGGGGACATCTGAGACATTTAAATTATAATTGTGCTAGATAACCTAAGCAATTGGGCTACTGTAAAAGATCTGCTCTTACTCATATCACAAACATCATTCACCAAGGTAGAGACTTGTCTGCTTTCTGCAGACCTGAGGATTGTATAGCCAAATTTTTTAGGGCATAAAGAAATGTCTTCTTTCTCTTGGGTAGGTCAGGAAAACAGGAAGTCCAGCAGACAGTGTAGCTTGAAGACCTAGTGAAGCCAATGTGGTTACCTTCTGCTTCTTCTGAATATCTGCCTAGCTAGCTAATTGTTCATGAGTGTCAGTTGCTCAAGACCTGACCCCAAGCCAGACCCTGACTTACTCTGTAGTGTCCAGGATTCATAGGATGAGCATGGAAGGACTACAAGATCATTCTTGAAAACATTTTTGTAACAGGTCTCAAGCCTTTTCTATTATCATTCTTGTACATTTGAGTTGCTCTTGGTCTCACAGGCTAAAGAAGACAGTATTTTAGTTCACACTTGCACACTTTCTGTGCAAATGGAAGGTCAAGCCAATTCTAAGGATGATCCCAACAGAGAGAATAAACATACTTACCCTCTGTTTGTCTTTTGGCATCTTTTGAGCACCCTTTTCTCTGCAAACCATGACTTCTAACATCATTGTGTACTTCTGATCTTAGTTACCAACCTTGGAAAAAAAGGTCTGTTAAGTGGGCCAGTGACGGATAGCTTGGGAATTTCAAGTGACTAGTTCGTAGTCTGAAGGACCTTTGGTATTGTCCCTGGAGATACTTAATCTTTGTCAGTGTTTCATTCCTGCTTGCAGCCTCCTTCAGCACAATGAATTCAGAATACCACCAAAAAAATAAATCAAGATACGTTATTTTCCATACAAAATACAGCAGCCATTATCCTAATTCACTACATTTAGATATATGTAGACACAGTTGATAAGTATAATCAATATGTCACTAATCAGAAATCAATATACTACAGAAAAAAATATAGACATTCTTCTAAATATATATGTGCTGTGACTGGTACAAGAGAAATTGACTCATATTATACACTTGAAAATACATATGCCTTCATTTTGTATAAGAGACCTTATTTATTTCATTTCAGATTCACTGCAGAAATTTGACATGCAAATGAATAATTTAACATAATTAGGGAGATTTTAAGATTATCTGTGGAGATTTATACAAACTGTTTATGGAAATGTGTAAGAAGCTTTTTCAACACTAAAGGTCTACATATGTATTCTCCTATGAAATAAGTCCTTTGTTTATTTACATGTATGATATAAAACATCTACAGGAAGCCTTGAATTTTGTGAACTATGTCCCATGAAGAAATTTACACTGAGAAGTCTTTGAACTATCTGTAATAACTGACATGGTTTCAGAATTTCTAAACAATTGCTATGGTTTTGGTCAGAGCTCTTTTTATTGTTCCTGAGGGGAAAAAGGAATTCTCAAAATGTAGACAGCACAGACTCTTCCTCGTTCAAAGAATTCACCTCAAGAATTAAAAACAAGGCTGTAAGCATGTTACCGTCCACTTATTCTACTATTCACTATTTTGCACTTTTGAATTCCTCTTGACTTTAGTAATTACTTCCAGTTTTATTTTAGAAGCAGGTCTTTGAATTGTAAGAATGCAAAATACAGTCCACTCCATGCAAAGTTCATGTGTAAAAAAAAAAAAGTATTCACATGAAAGCACTTTCAAAATGCTAAGCTAAATGATGAGTAGAGGTGCCAAAGCAGGTTGATAAATCCTTCAATCATACTGTATCTTTTCCAGCAGTTTTCAAGTCATCCTTGAATTTCTTGCCTTTCAGCATAATGTTCATACCTTTTTTAATATATTTTTTTCTGTGAACAATACAATTAGCAGCTGCATCTTAGGAAATGTTTGGTAAATCTCATTCTCATATATAAAGGCATTTCCTGAGAAAACTCATTTCCATACCATTTTAGGCTGGCATGTGAGAAAGTAGGCATCCCAATATTTTCTAAGAAATAACAAAATTCTATCATCTTCCTTCAATTGTTTTAAACATGTGTCAGCCAGCATATCAATTGCATTGATTTGAGTTTTTTGTTGTTGTTTTAAAATGTGGTTTGGATTTTTGGTTCTTCTCTCACACATGGCTTCTGCTTTTTTATTCAAACTAATGGAGCTCAGAGGTACTGCTTATATTTTGGGGTATAAGGACTGAAGGACAGTTGCTCAAATACTTGCCACTGATTGAATTCTGGGAGAAAGCAGAACAAAATCAAAACAAACAAAAAACCAACCTACCAACCAACCAACTTTTCTTTCTTTGAGCCTGCTGACTAAATGACTCCAGCACAAAATCTTAAGTACCATGCAGACAGAAAGGATGTCCCTAGATTGAAATAATAATAATAATAATAATAATAATAATAATAATAATAATAATAATAATAATAATAATTTATATCATATGATAATATTTATGTAGGAATAATAATAATAATAATAATAATAATAATTATTATTATTATTATATAAATATATTATTATTTATTATTATTATTATTATTATTATTGTTATTGTTATTGTTATTATTATTATTAATGAAATGCAGAGCTAAGCCAAGCAAAAGTGAAGATAAATGCAAGCAGGTTAAGATGTTTGTTTATTCTGTTAACAAATAAGCTTCTCCAGGATTAAGTCTCTTCTTTATAGATTATATCTGTTTTCTAATATATTCTCAGTGAAGCTAAATGGAACACAAATAAGGTCTTGTTAATTCAGATTTTAAAAGTAAAAAGGTAGGGTAGTCTATACAACTTCTTGGCTTTATTACTTCAACAATGATTTCCTGATGACAAAAAGAATACAAAACTAACATCCCAAAATGTCCAGAATGTAAATTTTCTTTCATTAAATCTCCTCATCTACCATGTTCAGAGGAATTGAACTGGCCTTAACTTAAAAAAATATATATATTGCAAATACACAAGCCCATAAGGAGCCTAGACTAGTAATGAGAATGTACTGTTGTCTGATGGCACTTTCTGCCTCTGAAGTACAGTGTTTGACCATTTTCACTTAAAATTCATGCAGAAACCTACATAATACAGGCTCCCTGTATCATCACAACTAATTACAAACTTTAGGTGTTTTCAGTGTCTTCATGGATGGAAAACTTTTGTCTTCATGGTTCCCTATTAACTTTAGCATATTTATGTAGGGATGTAAGACTCTAGCGGTGCAGTGTTAGAGCATATTCCTAATATTCCTCTATGTTTCTAAGTGATCCTTAAATGGTTAGACCTTGATCTCCTGAAATCCATTCATGTCAATGTGATTACCCCACTGATTTGGTTCACTAAGGCAGGCCACTTACTGAATTGGGCTGTTACTTTAGAATATGTCTATTGCCTCCATTTGGGATGACCTAAAAGAATGACTGCCAGAAAAAAAAAAAAAAAAAAAAAAAAGTAAATTTCCAGTTTTCTTCTTGCAAATGAGTGTCTTTTCCACAGGTAAGCAGAAAATGTAAAATAACACCTATTTTTCTTCTAATTTACTAGTCAATCTTGTTCAGTTTGGGGAACATGCATTTAGTACATACCATTTAAGACAAAGCAAATCTATGTTTGTCATGCTCCCTTCACACTGTTACATTTTTATTGATTGCATTGTGACAATTAAATTATTGTGCTTTAAGCCACAGTAGGCACATTTATTTTCCCCCTCTCCTCCTTCCCCTGCCTCTGCTTTTTTCTCTACATCTCTCTCCTTTTGACCTCCTCACCCCTCTTCCCTCCCCCCCCTTTTTTTTTATAGACTTCTTTGATTACTGCCAGATATAGGCATTGGGCTGTTTTAAACCTCTGCATTTCCTGGCCTGATTGAGTGCACAGCTGCTCCCTGAAGAAAGCCATTTGAAGAAGCTACAGTATTTTTCCAAACTTCAAAAATGCCAGTAAACCTTGATCATTTCACCTGTCCAGGAGTAGAGTTAGAGGGCATAAAATGTCTTATTAATTTATACAGAAGTTATCCTCACAACCCCCAAACAATACCTTAATCGTGTGTGTGTGAGCGTGTGTGTAACTGTGCAAAAGCACGATCTAAAACATCGTGAGGTCGATAGGAGCCTTTTAACGGAATTCAGTGGACTTTGATTAGCATCATATTTACAAGATGTGTACCAGATTTACTGATTAAACAGCTGCAGTTGAAAAGACATCTCTAATGTCTGCAGGTACTATATTATTTAATGGGGAGCTATGAACTGACTACTGCAAAGTGATTATGTGAATATATAAGACCAAGGATTTTACTTAAGAGAAGTGTTTTTGAATATGCTTTTAAGATTCAAAATGTGCAAAGTTAAGATAAAGATAGAAAAAAAAATCAGGAACAATCTTTGATTTTCTGTTCTCAGTACTATGATAGTTTCTGCCCTTAAAATTTAGGTTTCCATGCGATAGGGTGACAACCTCTTTGCATGGGGACACTGGTCCCACATGAACTGGAGAATGCTGACATTGCTGCACCTGTTTGATGACTAGAGGAGTTCACTTTTCAGGGCTACCAGCCCATTCACATTTCCTGTGATTATAAGTTTGTAGTTTAGGATAAATACAGTCATAAAAAAGGTATATATAATTGTTTTTCAAAGCCAGATGTCTTTCCAAATTCAAAATGCTGCAGCTGTTTGAAACTCGTGTAAGATATCTGTAAGATATCGGTCTAGATTTAGATTTTTCTAAGCCAACTCAAACATATCATTTCAATAAACCTTTGACCTTTTATCACCTTTTAGGGAGTGAAAATAAAACTAAATAGAATATTATCATTCTACATTCCCAACTCTCCAAAGGAAAATCACAAAGATGATTCTACGATTTTGGGTGTTTTTTTTTTTTTTCTTCGTTTTTTTTTTTTTCCTAGAATGTTTATATGGAACGATAAAATACCAAACAAAATAATCTTTAAACTATTCAAATAACCCATTAAGTACTCACAGAGGTTAAGAGAGGTTGGATATAAATGAATCATCCAAATCTCCTGAAAGCTATCAAATTTGTCTTTTTGTTGTTGTTGTTTGTTTGTTTGTTTTGTTTTTTATTTGTTTGTTTATTTTTGTGAAAAATGTTTCAGATAAATATGCTACCTCCATTTTGACTTTAAACTAAAAGAAAAAAAAGCAGAAGGGGCATTTTGTTGTGCTTCCTGTAAAGTGTCAGCCTTAACTTTTATAACCTCTGAAAAAAATGAACTTGTGGCAAAAATAAGTAACAGATACTGTGACTTGTAGATTATTCAATTTTAAAAGTACCATAGTTTTTTTTTGTTTTGTTTTGTTTTTAATATTATTTTTCAGCTTCATCTTTTCATTCTTGTGCAATATAGGTAAAGACTATTTTCTTCTATGAGACAAGATCATCAGTGTGAAAAAAAATGTTAAAATGCACTTGTTTTAACTACACAAAAAAGATTTGTCACAGAGCTTGAATGGACAATAATAACCCTGTTGTCATGATCTTAGGTTCATTTTTCTCTTATGGAAATGAAACATAATTATACCTAAAGGGAAATCTGTTCCTGGAAGCTTAATTTCTGTAAGAATTTCACAGAGACAGCAGCTCATAACTACCTTGGGTTAAGTGCTTTGAAATCCTAGGTAGAACTATAAACTTTCAGATCTGTAGAAGTATATTATTATCATATCAGTCACACAATCTAGTATTAAAAGAAAAAAAAAATACCAATGCCACAATTAGGTAATGCAGGAAAGAGCAAAGCACTGTGGCTGTTCTTTCAGTGAGAAATAAGGTATATGATTATTGTCCTACGAACTGTGGTTTAGAGATAGTGGAGGACATTTGGTTCCTGGTGGAAAAGAATATAGCATGACAGCTACTATTTTTAGATCAGTTTAAGAATGTTAATTGAAATCTAAACTAGCAATAGGAACACTAGACTTTTATAGACTGAGACAAATATAAGATTTAGTATCAAAGTATTAAGGCTAGACCTAGCATAACATGCAGGAAGAGAAATTGACAATGTATAATTAGTATTCCAAAGAGGAAAAGAAGAAAACACACTTGTTCAAACTCTATTTCTGTAATGAACACTAAGAATAGGAGAAAAAAGAAAAAAATCTACAGCATCTTTGCTACTAAAACAATGGTTTAAAATGCATTTAGCTTTGGATTCATAGTGTAAAAATCAGAGCAGGGCACTGTTATCCAGAAATCCTATTATTTCTGGCTCTACCAT
Source organism: Aythya ferina (assembly GCF_964211825.1). Lineage (NCBI taxonomy): Eukaryota > Metazoa > Chordata > Aves > Anseriformes > Anatidae > Aythya > Aythya ferina. The sequence goes on from NC_140304.1 coordinate 20,603,716, forward strand.
TGGTTGACATGTGATCTTTGTTAAGCAACTAAACCCTAGATCCAAAGAAATATTTGGATACTAAGAAAGTTGGTACCTGACCATAAACTGGAATAAAAGAAAATCCTTTCCAGACAGACACATCAGTACAGGAAAAGAGGGCTACCAGGTGAGGAGGGAACCAAAACCACCAGCCCATAGTGAAAGACGTAGCTGAGCATAGACTGACAGAGAGGAGCTGCTGAAAACAGCTTCCTCTTCCTCCTGCTTCCTTTTTGGATATTTCAAATCTGGATATCCACCATTGTCTCCTGATTGTTTGCTTTCTACCACTGCTTAATTCCATTATTTTCATTTTAAAGGATTGCTAGAACAACTTAAAATGGTGGTACTGGTTGCAACATGTAACAGCCTGAACAATTAAAGTGATCATGAAGTGTCCTGTTCATTGCCTTCCACAGGCAGCTTGCATATCTCATCCCTGCCCTTTTTAACTCCTCACAAAACCACTAAACTATAGTTAAGTTTAGCAGCCATTCCTCTTATTTAAACTTTGCCAGTCCTTGGAAAGGACTTCAAAATGAATCAGACCAGAAAGTTAAAAGAAAACATAAGAAAGTATGACTCCGTAGACAAGTGACAAACAGCATTTGTCCAGGAAATAGTAATCTGGATTTCAGTTTTTGAGTTCATCATTTTACATATTAAAACAGAAATTACCCCATGCTGCAACTTCTTAGCTGGTATTTCATTTAACACTTACTTTATAGCATCTTTGAACCATGTGTTTTTTAATGCAAAGAGTCTTCTTCCTGCCTCTGACAATTAGCATCGATTGGAACCCGGAACCAGCTTGAGAGTAGAAAGTATTGTTTCTGAATGCAGACAGAGCAAACTATTAGTTGCACAAATCTAAGACTTGTTTTAAGATAATTTATGTTCATACTAAGCTCAGCTCAAGGGAACCTGAAAAAAAGTTTTTAACTTAACCAAACTCTTCTACAAAATGATGAACATCAGTTCAAAAATATTGATTATTTCCATAAAGGTTAAGGTATTTGGCACAAGGCACTGACTGCTGAATGCCTTTTACACCTGGTTCTCTAATCCAAAATCATATCATGAGCTAAGGGATTTCTTTGTAATTTTGACCAATCATTTATCACATAGCAATTCAACACAAAGAGCATTAGAAATTAACTGCTCTAATTCACATTAAAAGTCTTTGTGGCCAATGCCCATTAAGTCCAACGAGAGTTTTGATACTATTTTCCGTAAATATTATTTAACTCAAACAACACAATGTCTAAAATTTTAAACAAAAGCCAGAAACCTTACTGTAAATGTAATTATATCAAAAACAGCTGACCATGTTAAGATACTGTAATGCTGAGCTTTCTCAAGGAAACTTAGACTCCAGTTAAGTGAAATCAGAAGTGAAGTTTAGGTTGCAGTCAGATTGGTCCACTGAGGAATATTATTCAACAAGACCGCCATATAGATTACCGGTTGCTGAACTTTGGTGCTTTAAACTTGAGAGATTACTAATATTGCACTGAATTACCAAACTGTAATGTTTATAAAGCACGTATATAATTACTTTAAATATTTGCACTTCATTTTTGGTGTTGCATTGCAAAGCTTCTGTATTAGAATTTGTACTTGGAGTTTATAGTTTCTGCTGCCCTGAAATTTCACAGTGCAAAGCAATCACAACAAATGGTAGGGTTTTTTTGTTGTTTGTTTTGTTTTGTTTTTTAAATATACAGACAAAATAAAGGTGGAAAGAGTGAGGTCTAGTTCCACAGATTATATCAAATTATTCTACAGTAGTGTCTTTGCTACACAGTATTATGTTGACTAGAAAATAAAACCACGAGTCAAATCTGTTCTATCTCACTACATAATTTCCTGTTTCTAAAATACAAAGCCGCCTTTTTCTTTAAAATTTCACTCTACTGCATATTCTTCTGTTTCTGCAAGGAAATAGTACACTTGTTGCTCCCTGCTAGTCTGTTATTTCTTCTAACTCATGATGACGGATGTTATCACAAAATTTGGGCATCATGTTAGCTGTCTAACTTCATAAGTATATATAGCAACATATACTCTTGCAACTGCATCAAATATTCAAAACTGCATAAAGACAAATATAATAAAAATGTAGTAGTATGATATAGTAAATACATGCTATTTTTATTGCATGTATACATTTCTACTATTTCAAAAAAAAAAACCAAAACATTCTTTCAAAAGACATTGAATTACATAGTGCAAGAGTAGAATTTTCTGAATTAAGGTATTAAAAGATATAATCAGAACTAGGTGTAGATGGTCATAATAATTGGAATCTCTGACATGATAGTTTCTAGTGGTTTGAAATGATTATTATTTGTATTATGTTAGCATGATAAATGTAAACTGTAACATATATGTATATGTAAACTGAAGGATAATCTCCATTTTCCTATGTAGAAATCCCTGTTTATGTATGAGATACTCTCAATGCATTTCTATGGGGTTATTTTCAGCTAACTGGGGTGTTCCTAACACCAAACCACTTTTTATTCAACCTTCACAAGACTTTTATTTCACTTATCACTTCTTCTGTGTGTGTTTTGATATTAAAGAAAAATAAAATGCTGTATTTCAGACCTCTTACTTGTTATACTAAAATAACTCTCCCTTCCCCCAGTTTATAAGCAGTTAGCTTTAAAATGAGATTGGAAAAAATCTAGTGCATAATCAGAAGGATGGTATGATACCAAAGGTGCAGAAAAACGGACAGATTCTAAAAGCAGTGGCAGAAACAGAGTCAATCCCATTTCAAGCAAAGGTGAAAAGTTCAAGCATTTCCTGAAATGATGAAAACAAAAACAAAAACAAAAACAACTGCGTTAAATGAATGGGAAGTTTCTTATGCGTTTGTACATTGGTCGGATAACAACACTATTGTTAATGTGAAAGAAAGCTCAGATCTCTCTCTCCTTATGCTGTAGGTCATGAGAACCATTTTGTAAGTGCCAGTCACTGGTGAATCTGAAGGCTTATGTCTCCAAAAGCTCTTAATAATACAGGTTCAGAGAAACATACAGTTACCTCCAGAATTTTATGTGCTCAGGATTCTTTCTGAACCATTTTAAAGACAAGTTCTATAGACTAGATATAAAATATGCTGAAAACCTTTTTAAGTTCAAGAGCCAATTATAATATTTTTTTCTTTCTTTTTTTTTTTTTTTTTTTTTTTTGCACTGACTTTCATTATCCTAATCCTAATCTCCTTATTGAGGATTGTATTTGAGTTAGGCAAATAGAATAAAGAGGAACTCTAAATCTCTTATTTGTAAAATGCACAGAAAAAAATATTAGCAAAATATAGACACTATGTGGTAGGCTAGTAAATGAAATACTTGCCAGTTTTAGTTAGAAACCTTTCTCCAGATAGCATAGAAAATAGTTGCGTTATGTTTTTATCATTCCTGATGAAAATACTAGAAAGTGAAAGCAGATTAAATATTTTTCTTTCAAGCAAGTTACTAGAAAGATCAGCAGGATGTGATCAGGGAACTGTAGGTTATTCAGGCAACTGTTTTTTCTTTCTTCAGGAATATTATGACAACCTTGTACCTTTGCATTTTGAGTTCATATCCAGAAAAGGAGTAAAGATGGGATCAAATATTGCATGAACTAATTCACATTGTTAAAAAGGCTCAAATAACTCAAAATTCAGTGAGTCAAAATACCTTTTTTAACCATAGATACACAATGCATCTATTTCTAGATTGTCCTCAGTACCACTAAATTCCAAATGCTCTGACTTTTGTTTGCCTTGAACGACTATACTGTTACTTGAGTACATACGTAACCTTACCTGAGTGATCAGATATCTCACATTCACAAATAGAAACATTGAATGCCAAGGACAGCTACTCATGGCATTGACTTACATGAGAACCAGCAAATGAATAGAATTAAAATAATAATAATAATAATAATAATAATAATAATAATAATAATAATAATAATAATAATAATAATCACAAAGGGAAAATTGTTCTTTTTTTTTTTTTTTTTTTTAATTTGTGAGGGTGTAGGACAAGCATTCTCATTAATCTGTTAATCAAAGTAATCTACCTACCTTGTTAGATGAAGTGTAAAGATGATCAAACAAAATAAGAGAATTGTTTCATTTATATCATTATATATTATACATATATATTTATTTGTTGGTGTTTGTTTACACATTTTCTTATCCCATTTACTGTCGAAAATGAAAGTTGATGTAACATGATCTAAGTGAAACACAGTGGACAGCAAAGCTGCTCAAGCCATTTTCTCTAACTGCAAGGTAGCTGTCATTTCAACTATGACAACAACTTGATCTGAATCCTTTCCCATTGCTTTAAAAATACATATTTTATAAAGATAGGCTGTTCAAAACATCCATGGAAGCTTTCTAAACATGGATATTTCAGTGATTAGTAAGATCCTCTTTTTTTCCTTTGTTTTTTCTGCTATAAACTATAAATAGTTTTGAGAGTCCTGTGGTCCCAAAATACTAGAAATGTGCAGTTAACACAAACAGACATCATTGGAAAAGTGAGAGTGGTTGACTTTTATTTGCTTTACAAAAACTGTAGCTGTAACCACAAAATACTTTAAAATATTTCATTATTACTGGGAAAATATATTCAAAAATATATGGAGAAAATTCCTTTGTTGTTGTTGTTGTTGTTATTGTTGTTGTAAGGTCTTATTCCATATTTTCATTTTTAAATTTCTAATACTATTGACAAGAATCAATAGAACCTGAAGAGCTCCCAAATCTTCAGCCTTAAATGCTTTTCATTCTTCATCTGTCACTAAGCACAAAATTCTGTCATCTTCTGCTTATATAAATTTAGTCAGGCTTTTATAGGACCTAATAGATGTATGTATGCACTGTCTTTTCCACTCTTTATGCTCATGTTAGGTAAGTTAAAAAAATGGTGATCATTAACTAATGTAATTTGCAAAATCACAAGAGCAGTGCTTGAATTGTCTCCCCAGAACTCCCTTCCTCAACTCTCTCAGGCTTCGTTCAAAGAAAAAACAACAAGTAAACTTAGCTTAGTGATATGGTTTAGTGAAGGGCTTGTTAGTGTTAGGTCAGAGGTTGGACTAGGTGATCTTGGAGGTCTCTTCCAACCTAGACGATTCTGTGATTCTGTGAAACAGCCACACACACACACACACACACACACACACACAAAAGAGGTGAGATGGGTCAGAAGATGTTTTATCAGATTACAAAGATTGCACTTGATATGCCACTTTCAAGCTTGCTTAGTAGGCAAGATGTTATATTCCAAACTAATTCTTTTGTGGTTATAATTAATGTATAATTATTCAGAAGACATTAGTTAGTATCACAGTTGCTGGAAATTCACCATTTTGGGATAAAATTCTGATTTAAACCAGGACATGTTTGTCACAATTATGTTGTAACTGCTGTCTTGCAGTTTATTTCAGTGATTGACAGAACTGAGACATACTGTAGTAGTTATCTTTTAAAACATTAATACAAGACAAGATTGTGTGCTTTTCTCAAACAATAGATAGGAATGATTCTCTGCGACTATTCTACAGTGTAGCTGGGCAGTTAGCAGAAAGCAGAAAAAAATACTGGGGCACTCATCTCTGAACTTTTAAGTGTTTATATTCTCTCAGTGTCTTGTAACTGGCCAGTATAATTAGATATATCATTGTGCAATAAAGGACAATAAAAGCCACAGCACTTGCCACCCAAGCACACAGGGTTCTTGGGTAATTTCATTCCTTTTTTTTTTTTTTTTTTTTTTTTTTTTTCCCACATCAAAAGATATAGAACTCATTCTCTAACAGACAATGCTAATAGGATAGCTTCCTTTTACCACTCCTTCTTACTAAATCCATACTTGTGTATATGTTCTCAAAAAGGATTATCAGGGTATCTAAAAAGTGATCCACTCAGGTAAATGATGATGACACTTTTGCTATCATTTTGAAGGGCAGATAAAAATCTCTTGTGGGGATAAGAAAAGCTGAGCTTGTGAAATATGCAAGAGGGTTAAATATTTGGACTGTCTCTGTATTGCTCTACATGCAAAGTGAGCAGTTTTCTGTTTGGGCTTGTCAATGCTAAAACTTTACCAGTTTCTTCAGCGATCTTTGAGCCTAGTCTCGATGGACAGCTGAAGGGCAAGACTATAGAAAGAACTTCTGATGCAGCTTTAGAAAATATGTTTTTAAAAAGTGTTTCTGGTTTGAGATTTCATTTGTGGTGAATGAGCAAAAAAATCCACCTGCACTAAACTGTATGCACAGGAAGACATAATAATTCTGCTAATGTCAGCTTACAGTACTTTTCTTTTTTCCAAGAAAACTAAGGGGTCTTCCTCTCCACCAGGAGCTGTCTAATTATGTAAAGGAAAAGTGATTAACTGATTATGATGAATAAATTAATCTCTGAGGACTTGTATGTATTCAGACATTTCTAATTAGTATGGTTTTCATGAAGAAACTCAAGGCAGTCCTCTGTTCCTATTAGTAACGATTAACAGAACAATAAGTAATTTTTGGCAGCTCCTTGCAAAATTATTAGAAGTAACATGGGAGTTCTGGATTAAGGATTTGTGAAAAATTTGTCACTGATTGATGAAGTGTAACTGACATGTACCACAGACCTCCCTGGAAAAGCACCCATATGTAATGATTTCAATAAGCAGCAATGGAGCAGGTAAAAGACAGGGTTTTCTTATCTGCTTTGCCAAGAATGTTGATTCCCTTTTCCAGTTTCCTACTCACTATTTTTTCCTAATTAGGATCATCAGTTATTGCATGCATGCAAGAGTGGTATGATTCTGTTCTTGCATCTCAGGGCATTTTAGAATGCTTGTGTAAGTTAATCTATAAACATGTTAGGTACCAAATATTTCTGCAGTTCATTGTGTACCTATTCTTTGAGACTACCTTTATCAGATTTGCCCAAAGTGTGCTGTCAGTGATGACTGGCCTTTGTATTCAGACTTTTAAAATCAAAATCAGTGATCAACTATAATTTGAATTTTTAATAGTTGATTATGCTCACAAGGAGACAGGTCTCAGCAGATTGTGGTATTGCTGTGAAAAAAATAGGTATGATTCAAGGAATTCAAGAAATCTATTTCTACCAAAGAAGTATATGCTGCTGCACAAAGCACTCATTCATAATATTCTGAAAGTATTCATATCAGTGAAGAAACATGAATTTAAACTAAAACAGACATAAAGAAGAACTAATAGTTGCCCTGGGCAAAAAGAGAACTCATGAAAGAAGATTGATGGCATGTCTACCCAGTAAAATGAAGTATATTGGAGATAGTCTCTGCCTACCTGTAGGCAGGCTGATACTTTCACACATCATGATGCAGTTCCATCCAAGGGTGATAACTTGGATCTTAAAAATTAATATAGCATGGCATTTTACCTGAGCTAGGTAGCCTGCCTTTGAGAAGGCTTCATTAACCTGTGTAGAGCACTCTGTGGCTACACTGATTCTAGTTCTGGAACAGTTCTAAACCATGTTGATTGAGGGTTTCCAAAGGACTCTACAGGTGAGGCACTGGCCCACAAGACTGTACCTGGCTTCATGAAAGAAAAGGGGATACAGTAGTGCAATTGATCTCTGTGAGCCTACCAGAAAGGTCTACCAGAAGAATATAAAGGACACATATCTATGTTTCAGATGTAACGTGATACATTTACAAATGGAATTAAATCATCCTGATAAGTAAAATGATGGTGTGTGGAACATCTTTTCAAATACTTCAGTGATCACTTTGTATGTGCTGTTAATAGAAGTAAGCTGTAGGCAGAACCATACATGTGCCTTGCTAAAAATTCTGCTTAATATATAGTGTACATAATTTTGCAATCAATTGTAGTCCCATGCATGAGTAATGAGTAATATGAATATACTGAATGGATATCTATATTTCCAAATCAGCAAGACTTAGTTTATACAGAAGGGTTTTCACTTTTTAATACTCATCATCATCATCAGAATGGATGGACAATCACATAGTCTTAAAATGTTGCAACAGCTTCCAAAAATTTGAAACCTTAAAAAAAAACTACCTTAAAAGAGAGTTAAAAGGACAAAACTGATCAGATAACTTAATTGCCATGAAAGTGTTGGTCAACTGCTGTTAGAGAAGCCTTCTTCAATACTTGGTTGACATCTGGAATTACAGCAAAAATCATTACTATGTTCAATATTTGATCTGCATTCTCTTTGTCTGCCTCTTTCAGTTTCGTTTTGCCTTGGATGGAAAATGAGCTTTTTCTTTCTTTCTTTTTTTTTTTTTCTTTTCCTTTTTCTTTTTTTCTCCCCTATGTATTTGTTTATTTTAATAAACAGTGGGGAGAGAGTTGTGAACATCTGGTTTTCCTTATCATAACTTCTATTGCTCACATCCCACATACAGATACAAAAGCTTTTTTCATTTAAAGGAGGCTGAAAGGAATGCAGTAGAAGACCATGTTCTCAAAGCAAAAGACACACAACAATGCTATGAAGTGAAAAAGCATAGAAACTAGAAGTTACATCTTCTTTCCCCCAATCCCCAGAGCCAGCAGGACTGCAGATAATCCTTCTGTTTTCTCAATAATAGACATTTTCATCGTAACCAACCATGATGTCACAAAGCAGGGATTATGACTTCAAGTTGGGAATAAACAGTGGGAGTAGCTGGATTCTTCTAAAACAAAGACCTTGTTCTCATGCAAATGCCTTTAGTTATGAAGAAGAAGAAAAACATCATATGCAAAGGGATTTGTTTCTAAAGAGATTATTTTTCAAAGTTTCTGTGAGGCTGCTTATAAAGTCTACCAGAATATTACAGCTTGGTCGTAGTGGGTGGCATTGTTTCAGTATCCATTGCTGAAAATTCATAGTCCAGACAGAAATTTGACTTACACAAGTGATTGGTGCTGAATAAGTGGTCAGAACAGAGAACCCCTCTATTTGGAGGTGAAATGTTTTTGTTCAGGGCTTTTCATTTCAAGAATTTGTTATTTTCTGGAACAAACTATTCTTTGCATTGAAATTGCTCATACATATTCTTACACTGAAGACAATTGTGTGTGCTTGTGTGGGTATGTATATGTAAATGTTGGCAAAATTTGTATTCACTCATTTATAAATTTATTGAAGCAGGATGAAGTAGTGTTCTCATTTGCTGTCATTTTGCAGACACTTAATTTGCACTCAAATGCCTCAAAAATGTCTTCACTTGAAATCTAAAAGACTGGAATGAATTCATTTTGAAAACAATGTACTATGAGAAAAATAAAGGTCTGAGCATTTAAGCACACAATGACAAAGCATGGTTAATTAGGAAATTGTAGTATTTCCTCAAAATACAAAAAATGCTGCAAATATGTCTTTATAAATGGCCTGCTTTTAAATATTGCTATACAAGGATGTTGATCCTGTTTAATTAAGCCTAGAAATATATTTACTGCAAACTATGCAACTTTCATTTGGAGTAAGCAGATTCCTTTTCTTTTCTCTGACCTAACTGTAATAGTTGTAAAGCACCTTTGTTTTATTTAAGTAGGGCATGGGGGTCCTGAGCATAATGTAGTATATTAGCAACTCAAGCTAAAGAAATGCCGATCTCTGCTCTTCCTTACAGATCATCTTAATAAAATGAAAATAAAATCCCTTCAAACAACTTCCACACCTTCCCAGCTTCAACACTGAAGAGCTCTGGAGCTCAGAAAATGACGTCCTGTTTTAGCCATTAACTCCACTGATCTCAACAAATGGCAAATGAGACATTGAGTGAAGGAAAATGCAAATAAATGCTGAAGAGATGTCAATAGTAGCAATGTACAGAACAAGAGGTAGCCCATTCCCTTGTGATGCCTTCAGTAAGATTATAGGGTGAATAGTGTGGGAAATGGTGGAGTTCTTAGGATTTGTCTTTTATTTTAATATTGGTATACACAGAACACCAAAAAATAATGAGCAGCCCTTTCTGACAAGTACTGAACTTGAAACCTGTCCTTGCTATTGTGAGATCTACTGCTGGCTTCAGCAGAAACTTTGATTAGAGTGGAAAAAGCAAAGACTAATCCATTATTTAATTATTTATTTTTTTTTTAACTGAGGATTTACCTAAAATCTAAAGTTCATAAGAAAGAAGTTCCATAGTTTGATTGAATAATAGACAGATTGCAAAGATAAATATACAAATGAGAAATGCTGAAATGCATTACCACAGAATCTATCATATCATTGCTCTGGGATTTTACTATTTAGTATTACAATAATAAATGAAAAATATAAGAATTATAATTAAATTATATTTTCTTTAATCTAGAGAAAATATCTATACCAGTTACAATGAGGATAAACTGAGCATTTCCATCAGTAGCATATATTGTTAGGAATGTGGTGTTTATTAATGAAAAAATATCAGGACTTCATTTAATATTACATTGACACCATAATATATTCTTTCACAGGGAGCTATCATTCCCATTATATAAGCTACTCTGTGAAAGTAGGTGTTCTACTCTTAATACCAACAAGTTGTATCTTTGTCAGCATTAGCAAGGACAAGAGCAAACAGAGTGCCAACATTCCACTTCTTATCAGTTATTGAAAATAGACATTCTAATGGGTATGGCACTCAGCAGACCTCAAGGCTTTCTTTTTATAGCTTTGAATTGCCATGCTATAATTCAGCGCTATTAGCCCCCACCTCTTTCATTTTATCATCCACAGGTGAATACGTTTGTTGAAAACATGATTTCTGGATGCTTTATGCAAGTAAACTGTCCAAAAATACAAAGGATGAGAGAAATATATGACAGTAATGCAAGTGAAAGGACATTAGTAAAAGTGATTTATACTTTCGCTAAATAACAAAGAAGCCTTACCTAAAGGGCAAATACTGCAGTACTCAGGAGAAAAAAAAAAAAAAAAAAAAAAAAAAAGGCTTTTTGAATGTATTACAATTTTTGTCTAACTCCTAAAGCTCTGATTCTGCAAAGTGATTAAGCATATAGTGAAATTAAAACATAATAACTGTCTCTGTCTTCCTTGGAAGAACTTGCAATGAAGCAGCACAAAGACCACATTAAATCCAGACTTCGATGAAAGTTATCAGTTTTTACATTTTGGTGGGAGTGGGAGTTTGATACATGTTTATTTATAGGAAAGGTTAGGTAAAATAATCTCAGCATTAACAATAACACATAGCAACTGAAAACATTATAATAGCAACTGAGTGCTGGACTCACCAAAGTGGTCTGACTTCTGTGGTCTACATGGGTTGCTATCTGATGGTTACCACCGAAGAAAAGGTTTGCTGTTTGTTAAATACGAGAACATGTAAGCCAGAAACTAACATAGAAGCTATCCTCAGGCTTTGAATTTAGCTCAGCTGATCAGGCACAACCAAGATATACTGGAGAGACTAAAATCAAACATCGATGTCACATCAAGCACTATAAAATTTATGCAAACACTGTTCTCACATTGGAGCTCTTGGTTATTAGTATTGATATTTTTGAATGATCTGTTCACAGCCATCACAAAACACAAGCACTGCCTTGTTTACAGTCAAAATATCAGAAAAAAAAAATGCAGCAACAAATGTTGAGAAGAAATACAGGAGGGAACCCATACAGCAGAAGATGAAATATGAAAGGGCTAAGCAGTTGTATGGTTGGTGTAACTTCTGACTTTTAAGTCTATGTGCTTATTTATACACAAGTGCTCACACATATTAAAGTATACTTCCTCACCCATTTTTAAATAAAATACTTATTAATGTTATCTTTGCACCATGATCCAAGCACCAAAAATAGTTTCTATAGCTGTGTTTTGCTAATAATTGGAAATAACTTTAAAAAAAAACATAATAAATGCTCCCAACAGGTAGCGCATTATTGAAGTGTTTGTGACTTGATGCTCAACTACTGAAGGTACAGTACAATGGGTTATTGATGGACACACGTGTGAACCACAGGAGTGCCAAGAGAACTCATTGTTATCAGCACTGCATAATATAGTGCTGAATGAATTAAGTGTGGTGATTGCTTAAAATGTACCTTTTTGTGTAATAGCCCTAATTATCAGCAACCCTTTACAATGAGTGGATAATCGTTTTTAATTCCTGCAGCATTCATTGTAGTAACATTAATCATGATGAGCTCATTTGGTTTTAATGTGAATATAATATGTGATACCACAGGAATACCACTGAAATTTAGCAGTATATAATGCCTGCTTACTATAAAAGGTTATCATGAATTTCCTTCAGGCACAGTGAATGCTAGCTGAATGCTCAGGATGTTGCTTGGTTGTTCAGCTGTCTTTGGAAATATCTGCTCAACAAAGTTCAAGTCACCAACAAAGCTGTTTTGGACTAGACTGAGACTTGAGGCTTTCCAGAGCTTGCTTCATGTGGGGTATTGATAAATCCAGGATAATCTAAGGAGAAACTGTTTTCTTTAAGTCAGATGAGATGTGTAAACAAAGTGAGCCCTGTATGTATGCTGTATATCTGTGCAATGTATCTAGACAAAGATCCTTACCATCAGGTAAACTGAGCCAGCAATTTAATGAGTCTCTTGCAATTAATACTAGACTGGTTACCCAGTGTAGCTTATTCCCTAAGCCAGTATATCCCTGAGGAGACTGATATTTCCTGATCAGAATACATTACTTATAGCTGTTTAATACACTTTTTATAAGTTCCTTAATTCTGTGGCTTGATCAAAAGTGATTAATTGCTTTATCTATTGTCTACTGTAAGTAGTGACTGGTTTGGCGAGTGTCTTTGTTTAAAGTATTAGGCTATATGCTTCTACACGGAGTCCTAAAAAATAAGCAGTCCCAATATCCTTCTCTGGGGCACAACTGACTTCTATTTCTTCAATATCTGGGATATTGGAAAGAAATAGTAATTTGCGGTTGACCTATGTTATCTGCACTAACTAGTAAATGGGGAAGACATGTTTCCAAATATACTATTAAGGTATTAATAATTTCTTGTGGCTTTTGGAGACATAAAGTTCCAGTCACAATTCATCTGTGCAGAAGCACTGCAGGCAGGCATAAATATAGACCTTGTCTGTCTGTAGAAGGTGTTTGATATGATTATTTCTATGCACTGATTAAAAATAATCTTGCATGAGCATTCAAGAAATTCAACTCTATTTTAGTCAGTCCTAAAAGACCAGGAATTTAAAACTCCCTTTTTGAAAGCCATAAGTTAGACTCTGCAAATTTTCTGAAGTTACAGTGCTAGCTCAGATTTTTCTGAACTGTGACAGTGTACATCGCTGACACCTTTTGTTTCTTTTAATTGTTTATTTTTCCAGCAGTTTTTGGTGAGTGGGCATCAAACCTGCAGTGCTGTGACAATTTATTTTAACAGAGGATGTGGTCCCTGATAGGTTTAGAGGCTCTACAAAAATCTATACTGCTGTACTATTTACCCATTTATAAATGGCTTGTGCTAGCAGTAATGAATTTAGAGGTTTCTGCAACTGCTTTTTCATGACATATTTCTGCAATCTTTGCAAATACCTTGACACAAAAATTCAAGAAGTAATTCTATTTCTAAGCTCCCTTATCTCTTCTATTTTATCTTTTAAGGAATTTAGGACCAGGATTATCTTCATGTTAAACCTTGTACAAAGCTGAATACTTTATCGATGTTAAAAATGAAACTATCAAGGAGAAACTAGCTGTTTAAGGCCTTTGCTGTTCTCTTTGCTTCTACTCATGAGAGTGAATGAAAGTTCATGCTCTTTTAGTGCCCTTTTAAGGAATCATGTTATGTCAAGGTATGCAGCAGTGCCATAATGGAATTTCAAAAGAGAAGTGGTCCACTACATGTTTGATTAGATCTGCCATACATTCAGGATTGACCTGGAGGGTACAAATTTCAGGTCAAGTGTCTGTTTTAGACCGACACTCAGACCACTAAAAGTCCAAGCTGACTTGTGAACAACACAGATAAGACTGGCTAGTTGACATAGTAGCTCTGAGACTGAACTCTGAGACAATTCAGGCAGGGGAATGTTTGATTAAAATAAAATATTCACCTGTAATGTTACAATTCTCTTCTTTTTACAATTTGGTAAAAAGAGTACTCATATTGCCCTTTTTTGATATAAATCAGTTATTAAAGTTGTCCAGTAGTCAGATCTCTTTTCCCTGATAGTATTACTGAATAGGAAGATATTATTAATGAAGTATGTTTTGTTTTCCACACACCTTTGAAAATTATATTATCAAAATACCATGTACAGTTGTATCTTTCAAAAGAGACCTAGGTATTCAATTTATTTGGTTAGCTTTTTTTGTTGAATTTCAGAAAGCATTAAAAAGTATCCCTTGAATGTTTTTTTCCCCAGAAAATACATTGACACCCTCCCTGCCTTCCTCCCCCACCCTGCCTCAGTAATGTTGGTCAAAAAAATAACCATTTTCAATTAAGTGAATTATAATCCATACAACCACTTTAGCTCCTGATAAAGTCACTCACAATTTCTTTGTTTTGTTTTGTTTTGTTTTCTGGGAAAATCTAGTGCTGTGTCAGATTATAAAATATAGAATAAAATAAGAAAAATCTTGATGTAAATACAGTCTAGAAATGGGAAATAAGATTAGAGGTGACATATTGTTATGAGCCATGAGGTCTTCTCCAGGCTGTGAGGAGGAAAAAACAAAACAAAACAAAACAAAACAAAACAAAAAACAGCTATTCTGTGTTAGCCATCATATTAGGCCTCTATTTGTTATGGAATGCAAAAATAATTGTCACCTTAGGGCTGCATGTAGCAGTATGAATTAGCCATGGGTAATATGAACTGTATTTTTTTTTTTTTTTTTTTGGTCAACTTACAGCTTGTATAGCTTGTTGCCCAAAAGGAAGCTCATGGTCACAGAAATTCACATTAGATATTCTTGCTTTTAAGCTCCATAAAATGTATGTTAAAAAAAAAAAAAACAAATCTAAAAAAAAATCTGGTGCCATTACAACCCCTGGTAGATGAACCATGTTAGCATTCAGTTATCTGAATTTGAACTCCTGTTTAACTTACTGCACGTTAAAAGCTAACGTTTCTTTCTCTCTCTCTCTCTCTCTCTTTTTTTTTTTTTTTTTTTTTTTTTTTTTTTTTTTTTTTTTTGTTACCAACTGTAATCAAATCAGGACTGTAGCTTTCAATAGCTTTCAATTATGCTTGTCCAAGATTTGAGCTCTTGAGTCTTTTGTGAAGACTTACTGCTGAGTGCAAAATGTGAGATAAGTTGCAAATGTTTAGACATGATGACTGGTCTGATTGATTACTAAGGAAGGATAAATAGAAGGTGTATTTTTGTTTGTTTGTTTGTTTTTAAAATGTTTTGAGCCATTTCTTCATGAGAAAATCACCAAATTAAAAAGATTCTCATACTTGAAGGAGATACGGAAAAGCCTGTTTAAACAAATCAGTTAATGTTTCATGCTTTCATTTTAATTTATGATTTATGCTGAAATGGCCAAATTTAATTCTACCATAACTGACAGCAGCATGAGGTCCAAAAGTTCTCTATCTCCAAAGAACCAAAATGCAATATTACCCTTTGATCATGACTAGTTTCCAAAGGTTTTGTTATTCATTCTTTTTATTTGCATGACATTTTATTGCACTTTTAAAGCAGTCTAAACTGCTTTATATAAAGCAAGTTACAATTGGTATCTCACTGAAATAACCATCAAATTTTGATTTATACTTAAATGTCCAGGAACAAGATAAGTCCTAGTGTTCTGATCTCATTGAAATCAATGGTGAAATTGCCAAGGACGTAAAAAGATCTGGATCATGTATTATGAATTTATCAGCTACATGCCTTTAAAATATAAGTTTGTTGGGCTGTATATATTTTTCCATTTGATAACATAAGATCATATAATGGCTATCCAAGAGACTAATATGACTCTGACACTATAGAAAAATCTTCCTAGTCTACAGTGCTGATGTATGGGTGCCCCTGATCATCAAAGCAGCAGGTGAGGGTAATATCAAATAAGTGCAGCATTAAGAAGGCACATTGGATATTTATGGAATGTAGACACCTGATAACATTACTCTAGAATAAGTCCACCAGGAGTCTAAAATAAGGAGCAATTATGCATACATTCAGACCTGCTGTGAGAAACAAAACAAAACAAAACAAAAAAGCACCACAAAGAACTATTGAGAAACATTAATCATGCCTTCCTACTAGATCTGTCAAGAACCAGAGACTATGTTATTAGCCCCCATGGCTGTCACAACAGGGACTGAAATAGCTACCTCCTGAACTAAAATAGTCTGAGTTGCAACAGCTTCAGTTTAAGAGCCATGTCTCTACAGTCAGAGATAAGTGGGGATTTCTAACTATGCTCACTGACTTGGGGTGGGGGGATTAGTCTCATTCAGAGGACTGAATTTGAAGACCAGTAGACAGAAAAATGTTCACATGCAGATGCAGGACAAGGCCTTATTTTGATAGTGACAGAATGCAATTAGCTAATGTGAGTCAGAAAGATGTTTGAGTTTTTTGCATCTTCTGTAACAGAGTGAAAAAAGCCTACAGAAACAGGACAAGACCATTTAGGAAAGTGTGATATCAGTGAAATCAGATGCCATACTTCCTGAAAATACCCTGGAACCACTGTAGTAAGATAAATATGATCTAAAGCTACAAATTGAAATCTAACACAGTCTTCCACACTGGAATAATATCTTCCCTCATCTATTTTTTCAAAAGACTTTATGTCGTGAATTGAAATACTGCCCAATTTCATATTATATTTCTTTCTCAATCCTCATATGCAGATAACTCACATCTGCAGTTTTTCTGTGTACAATCTTTTTTCACATGGTCTCTAAATCTACCTCATAGATAAAAATAAAATCTCATTTTTAATACCACTGGAATGGATCATCCATTATTTTGCCAATCATGCTTGCAAGTGGTTCTTTTTCTGTTGTGTTGTGTACAGCTGATCTGGACATCTTGCTTTCCAGTGTCTTCCATACCTCACTATCACTCTGCTCTGGGCATATATCTACAATGGCCAACAATGTTTTTTTTACAGTCTTCTCATTAAGAAATACACTTCTAGGCATGCAGCTGCATTGCATTTTCACTCTGTCTTATCTCAGTGCCAGTCCCTAAGGACTCAGTTAATTAGCTATTAAACTGCAGTCTTCTTCGTCCTCTTGGCCAGTAACATAAGATTTTATCAAAAAAGTTAATGATTCTAAAACTTCTTCATGGTTCGGTCATGCTGTTGCTTACTACAGTTAGGTTAGGACTGCTACAACAGTTTGTTGGGACTGTGTAAAGATACACAAAGGTACCATTACCAATTTCAAGCAGCATGGTAAATCCTTAAAACTCTGGTCATCTGTAGAAGTGGGTGAAGGATATTGTTTTGGTTTGGTGTCAAATATTGTAATTATGGAGAAATAAAATAAAGGTTTATATGAAATGAAGCTTTAGGAAGTTTTCAGAAAAAAAAAAAAAGGGGGGGGGGGAAGGAAAACAAAACACTTATTTTTTCCTTTGGATATTACAGACTTTTTTTATTAACATTGACTTTGAAACACAGAAATCTCATTACAAAATAAGCTTAAAAAGGTTTACTTAATACATGTAAAACTGAACTCTTTTGTTAATTTCTAACCTTCATCCATACTTTATTTGACAGAAGTACCTATTCAACCCAGAAATTCTGTATTCCAGTAAATATTATATTCAGTGGAAAAACGTCACCTGGCTACAAAATCTATGGCTAAAATCCCATTGCTCTCTTACAGGAATCACAACCTGTAATAGTGATGAAAACTGGATCTTCTTTGCCCCTTTTGTCTTTTATCAACCTCTTGTCTCTTGTAAGCAAAACTTATTTTTTTATTCTTCCATTACCTCACAGCATAGTGAGTCTGAGGTCAGGACTGAGACTTCTAAATGTTATCATAATACAAAACTATAAGAAGGCGGACAAGATGATAACTTCTGTCTTCAAAAATTAAGAAAATGTCTTTTGTAATCATAGATATATGTATTGTATGGTCATGAAGGGGGAAATTAGGCTGTTGGGCATCCAAATTTTGTAAGTCTTTAAAATCCTTCAATATGTGCATATGTATATGTTACACAGGTTTTTGTTTGTTTGTTTGCTTGTGATTTGTGATTGTGTTTGTTTGCTTTGTGATTGAGATTTTTTCTGTTTTGTTTTGTTTTTAAATATGGTATTTAATATTAACAGTGGCATCTCAGTTTATAAATCCCTGGGAAATACATTTCAATAAACAGACTTTCACTCATTTCCTCTTCCTTTGGATACATTAAGGAAAATCAAAGTACATTAGGAAGGCTCCTGAAGCTCCTTCATAGCATGGGTTATCCACAACTGTGGTGGCTGAAACCAGCACCCTGAAGTAAAAAACTGGTGTGAGAAAAGGTCTCAAAAGATTTCAAAGCCAAACTAGCAACACAATTTCTGAAAACATTAGGTAGTGTATTAATGTATTTTCTTGAAATACAATGCAAAACAAAAAGAACCAGCTAGAACCAATGGAAAAAATGATCTGAAGTACTTTGCATATGGATTAAACATAATTAGTTCATAAGACTTATTATTAGATAATTTTTCAGTTTTCCCAGAGAAGTCTTAAAGAAAATCTTGAACCCATTATTGGGTTAAGAGGGAGAAATATCATAGTATATGTGTTAGAGCTGTGACATTCACATATCTTTTTATAAATCTACAGTACAAAATATACTCATTTATCTTAAAATTGTAGAGATACCTGCCATTGGCAGCAACCACAATGTAAACTCAAATCTTTTTTCTCTCATCATTGAATTTATTAGCTGACTGTCATGTGTGATTTCACATGTTGAAATATGCTTGTAACAGTTACCAGGTTATCCTCACTTTCACTTAAGTGTGGAAGAATCACTTCTATGATTTTTGGGGGAGTCTTTCTTTTTTTTTCTTTTTTTTTTTTTAAAAAAAAAAAAAAAAAGAAGTGTATTGAGTCACAATGAATGTCAAATTCTTCAAAAAGTAAAAGACAGTGTTTAGTGAGAAACTTTCAGCCTTTCAGTTTCCAAGTACAGTAGTCAAAGGGAGACTTGTCTTCAACACTCTATCATTACTCCTTCATCCCCTCTGACATTTTGACATATCATCATTTCCATGATCTCAAGCATGTATACATTGATTTTTCAATCATTCTCTATTAAACCCAACAAAAGAAATTTAATGATCCAATTGAATCAATCCAGGGGAAATAACTGCTAGTTTCAATGCTATTAAAAGATTCAAGCTACTCCTAAAGTTTTCTTTTTTGTTGGTTTTTGAACTGAAATAAATGAAAAGAAGCTTGTTCCCTCTGAAATCACAAATCATATTTGAATGAGGGGATATTGAAGGGCTTGCAGGCAGTGAAATCATCTATAGTCCTAGAGACTCAAGATCCTTGCCAGGGCCTACGAGGTGCTCATGGCTGGCAGGGACATGCTACCCTCAAAAGGGCACTTCCTCAATGTTGCTTAGCTCAACTGAGGTCTGATGCAGCTCCTTTGATATAGTCTCTGGGTTAGAGCTTACCTTCCCCTCAGGGAGCTACTTCTGTATGGAGGACAAAATTTATGATGCATTTGAGAAATGCATTGTGAGTGATATTTGCACTATGGCATATAAAAATAAGGGGCTGTTTGTGCACTAGCACAGAACCAGTTTGTAACATGGATATCTGCTGAGGATTTCTCAGACATTGGCTATATATTACAGAATCACATTTTTTTTGTCTAGGTTGCCTAGGTTGGAAGTGACCTCAAGATCATCGAGTCCAACCTCTGACCTAACACTAACAAGTCCTCCAATAAACCATATCACTGAGTTCAACATCTAAATGTCTTTTAAAGACCTCCAGGGATGGTGACTCCACCACTTCCCTGGGCAGCCCATTCCAATGCCTCAACCCTCTCAGTAAAGAAGTTCTTCCTAACATCCTACCTAAAACACCCCGGCGCAAATTTAGCCCGTTCTCCCTTGTCCTGTCACCAGGACACCTTGTTCAGTTTTGGGCCCCTCGCTACAAGAAGGACATCAAGGTGCTTGAGTGGGTCCAGAGAAGGGCAACGAAGCTGGTGTGGGGCCTGGAGAACAAGTCCTACGAGGAGCGGCTGAGGGAGCTGGGTTTGTTCAGCCTGGAGAAAAGGAGGCTCAGGGGCGACCTTATTGCTCTCTACAGATACCTTAAAGGAGGCTGTAGTGAGGTGGGGGTTGGCCTGTTCTCCCACGTGCCTGGTGACAGGACGAGGGGGAATGGGCTAAAGTTGTGCCAGGGGAGTTTTAGGTTAGATGTTAGGAAGAACTTCTTTACCGAAAGGGTTGTTAGACATTGGAACAGGCTGCCCAGGGAAGTGGTGGAGTCACCATCCCTGGAAGTCTTTAAAAGACGTTTAGATGTAGAGCTTAGGGATATGGTTTAGTGGGGATTGTTAATGTTAGGTCAGAGGTTGGACTCGATGATCTTGAGGTCTCTTCCAACCTAGAAATTCTGTGATTCTGTGATTCAGGCACGTGGGAGAACAGACCAACACCCATCTCTATACAGCCTCCTTTAATGTACTTAAAAAGAGCAATAAGGTCGCCTCTGAGCCTCTTCTTCTCCAGGCTGAACAAACCCAGCTCCCTCAGCCACTCCTCGTAGGACTTGTTCTCCAGACCCCTCACCAGATTCATTGCCCTTCTCTGGACTCTTTCGAGCACCTTGATGTGCTTCTTGTAGCGAGGGGCCCAAAACTGAACACAGTACTCGGGGTGCAGCCCCACCAGAGCCGAGTACAGGGGGACAATCACTTCCCTAGACCTGCTGGCCACACTGCTTCTTATGCAAGCCAGGATGCTGTTGGCCTTCTTGGCCACCTGAGCACACTGCTGGCTCATATTCAGCCAACTATCCACCATCACTCCCAGGTCCTTCTTTGCCTGGCAGCTCTCCAACCACTCATCTCCCAGCCTGTAGCTCTGCTTGGGGTTATTGTGCCCCAGGTGCAGGACTTGGCACTTGGCCTTGTTGAACTTCATACAGCTGACCTCAGCCCATTGGTCCAGCCTATCCAGATCCTCCTGCAGAGCCTTCCTACCCTTGAGCAGATCGACACACGCACCTAACTTGGTGTCATCTGCGAATTTACTGATGGTGCACTCAATCCCCTCATACAGATCATCGATAAATATATTAAAGAGGACCGGCCCCAGTACCGAGCCCTGGGGAACGCCACGAGTGACCAGCTTTCAGCTGGATTTGACTCCATTCACCACGACTCTTTGGGCCCGGCTATCCAGCCAGTTTTTAACCCAACGAAGCGTACGCCAGTCCAAGCCATGAGCAGACAGTTTCTTGAGGAGAATGTTGTGGGAAACAGTGTCAAAAGCCTTGCTGAAGTCAAGGTAGACCACATCCACAGCCTTTCCCTCATCCACCAAGAGTGTCACTTTGTCGTAGAAGGAGATCAAGTTCGTCAAGCAGGACCTGCCTTTCATAAACCCATGCTGTCTGGGCCTGATCACCTGGTTGTCCTGTAAGTGCCGCATGATGACACACTTGATAATCTGCTTCATGACTTTCCCTGGCACTGAGGTCAAACTGACAGGCCTATTGTTTCCTGCGTCTACCCTCCAGCCCTTCTTGTAGATGGGCATCATGTTTGCTAGCTGCCAGTCGACTGGGACCTCCCCTGATAGCCAGGACTGTTGATAAATGATGGTAAGTGGCTTGGCCAGCTCCTCCGCCAGTTCTCTCAGTATCCTCGGGTGGATCCCATCTGGCCCCATCAACTTGCGTACATCCAAGTGCCATAGCAGGTTGCCAACCATTCCCTCATGGATAGCGAAGGCCACATTCTGGTCCCCATCCCCTTCCACCATTTCAGGGTACTGGGTATCCAGAGAGCAACTGGTTTTGTTGCTAAAGACTGAGTCTTTATAGCATCAAAACACTTGAGCATTTTTGTAGCCAATTAGGTAAGTTGTAAGGCTGCAGCTGCCCTAAATCCCTTTGTAAAAGATGAGAAGCCCATGAATGTTTTTATACTGACTTTTATGACCCCAGGTATTCAGCGAAGATCAAATTCATCTTGCATAAGGCTCTGAACAAAATGATTGGCCTAATGTGAGCACATGGTCCTGCAGGGTCAGAAGCTGAAATGCTGGGCCCACATGTAGACTGGTGTGGCTTGTGCCACAGAAGACCACAATTTCACAGTCCTATCACAAATTTGACTCAGGCCAGTCAAACCTGCAGAAAGGTTTAGTTATCTTGGAGACATGACAGTGCTGATGTGTCTACAATGATTCAGGATGTGGGGTAACATGCCTAGGAAGAGCCAAACTCTCCTGTCAGATTCAACACAGCTCCAGCAAAGAGAGAAAGAAAGAAAAGGAATTTTAAAACCCAGAAGAGAGCATTACATGTGGGGGTTTTGAAACTGGGGAAAAGATAGTTGGGCCTAAAGGACTGGGTAATATATATATATTGGGAAATGTATCTATGGAAAAGATAAAAGAAAGAAATGAGTCTCTCAAGCTCTCTCTTTTTTCTTAGACCTTTTTCAAGCACTGTCATATACTTGTAGGGTTGTGTGCTCTCATCCACAGATGCCTAAAGTGGCTGTCAAGCAAATAAAAAGTCCATTCAATTTTAATGTTTCAAATAAGATGATATAATTATTTGTTAGTTTACAAGAAATTTCCTTTCCTAATCTTATTTTGCATATTTTTCAATATGTTGAGTAATTTCGGAAGCTAGCTGGGTACTGTTTCCTTCATGGAAGCAGATGCAATCTTCTGTTATATCAATCAATGTATTATATTAATCACAGTTCTCAATATATTCAGAATTTCTCTGTTTCATACAAATCAGTCTAAAATAATCAGCAACCTGCCGTGCAATGATTGCAATTAGAGTTGTGCAAATCTTGTCCATTTCAGTTGTAGTGCTTTCACAAGAATACTTTCTTTTAGAAATACTTTTCTTTTTAACTGATTCACTGTTTGAGTCTGTGGGTCAAGGTAAAAATAATATTGCCCACTGATTGTTCCTAACATAATTGAAGAGTAACCTCACATGGACTTCCTAAACAGATTTGTCAGCACTCATTGGAACATTTATGAAACCTAGCTGAAATTCACCATGTTTTTATTTTCCTCTAAGTTTTTGCAGTAGCTTCTCTTCCACTTTCTTCTTGGTAGTTTCCATATCATCCCAGTGATCTAAGAATAGAGGTAGGTTTTTTTGTTTGTTTCTTTGCTTTTTTTTTTTTTTTTTTTTTTTGGTTGGTTGGTTGGTTGGCTGGTTTTAGCTTAGGAAGTTTAGTTTTCTTGTCCACATTCAAAGTGTTTTTGAAATTTTGGAAATAAAGTAGTTAATATATTATTACTTGTTCACTGCTACTTTATGCTTGTCCAAAATCCTTAAACAGTGCTCTCAGCACCTAAGCCATGATCTTTGCGAGTATTTGAAATACAATTTTTCAAGATTACAGAAGGCATAAGGCTACATGCCTTCACACTTCTGCAGCTTTAAGAAATGTCTGAATTAATCGTAATGGTGCCTCTGTGATGCTCCTATTATAGCTGACAGATGCCAAGGTCTGTACATGATAATGTGTTTATATCATGGCAAAAAACAAAGCTGTATCATACAGAGATTATGCAGCTCCACAGCTGGACAAGCCAGGCCTGTCTGCAAACAGAACAATAGACACCTCCAATCCTCCATGACATTAAGTTGACGGTCTTTATCTGCCATTGTTACTTAAAACATGGGAAAAGTGTTTCTTTGAAAATTCCAAAAGGTACCGGATGCACTGCAGTTCCCAGCCGACCGTTTGTTTGTACAGCAGAGTTGAAGCAGGCTATAGTTCTTGACTAGTTAGTTATACACCAGTGACCAGAATCGCATATATGTCTCCAAGCCCACTGTGTTCCCTGACGCATGTCTTTTAGACTATTATGTAGGATTTGGACAATGAATCTTTCCCACACCTAAAATAAAGGGAACTTCTGAATAGACAATGTTTCAATCTAATATTGTTCCACTCTCCAGTGTGTAAAGACTAATATATATATTTATATTTTAAGTATAGCTACAATGGGGTCATTCAGCATGTTAAGGAATGACAGACTGTGAAGATTTTGCAGTCTTCCAGCAAATAATCTTCTTTTCTGGATAAAAATAAAACTGTTACTTCTTAGTGTTTGTAATCTCTGAAAAAACAATCTTCTGTCCAGTGGGAATTAAAGTTTAATGCTGCAGACAGTATAGGTGTATTATTCTAAATCATAATATGTTCTAGAAATCTGCAGTGCTTTGTAGCATGGCTGTATTTTAATAAGGAAGGATGGAATAAAAAACGTTTTTTATTAACTCCTGTTTCTTGAACAAATAAAATAAGGTTTGTTATTCAGACTATTCAGATTTTAAATGGGAATTCTTGGAATTATTGCTGTTACTTACTGTAATTTGGACACGTGTGTATGCACCTGTATACATTCATATATATAGAACACCTCCAGTATTAATTTTACAGCACATCCATATTTCAAAGTGAGGTGTTTTTGGACTGTAATGAACTGAAAAATAAATAAATAAGGAAGGCTTCAAATAGAATTTACAATAACAAAATAGATTCTAAGAATGCTTGATCACCATGAAAAAAAAAAAATGGAAGAAAGGAAAAAAAGGAAAGAACTCCACAATTCACCAATTCACAGTCTCCTGTTATTCATTTGTTTCTTTAAAAATACTATCTGTACTTTGTCTCTTTTATTTTGCATAATAATAAAATGTGAGAGCAATCACAGTATTGGAGGTGCAATTAAGCATCAGCATAAAAGAGGCTGGAGTCTCAAAACACAATGGAAGTACAGAGGTAGTGCTGTAGATCTCAAATGAAAGTATAATTGGGTGGACCCAATAACACTCTAAGTCATAAGCACTCAAATTTTTAGTGGCCTGTCTTTGGAACTACTGCACAGAGTAGTTATAAGACAAGCAGATACACTTTTTAAATATCTTGATATTGTTGTGGCAGACATATGTTCCATTTCACCCAGCCTTCTTACTCATGCATATATGTTAAATTAGGAAAAATGTGGGACTAGCTCAGACAGAAGTGATCTTTTGCACATAGTAATATTTAGCATACAGAATAAACAAAAACATACCCATAAAATAATCATTTGCAACAGGTCATTCAGTTTATGGAATAACTTAAAACCACTTAGAACAATTCAGCAAATTATGAAAAAATTCTTCCTTATTTGGGAGAGGACATTCCAAGGGAAAAAAAAAAAAAAAAAAAAAAAGGAAAAAAGGAGTAGATACAAAAATGACATCTAATGCTTAAATCTGGATCTGATAACACAGTACTTCACTCTAAAAACCTTGAGAATGGTAATTATTATACTGAGAGATTTATATTTTTATTAGAGAAACACTGTGGTTACCAGTCAAGAGTGCTTTTGAACTCCACAAAACAGTCTCATCTTTATCCCATCTCTCTTTAATCAATAAAATTCAGCACAAGTTTTCATTATTGAGAAAAACAGTTTTCCTGAAGTGTGATTCTGTATGAGTAAATTTAATATATTAGGAGTCTCTCACGACGTTAGACTAGGAGCAACAAAGAATATCTATCCACAAGTTTATTTGTTTTATAACAATATTGAAACAAGATGTTGTATTTTGCTGAGAAATAACACTTCCTACTCAAGTGATGTTGTAAGTGGTCAATATGTGACATTCGAAATATAGCAACCACAATTCAGCCAAGAATTTGGAATATAGTTCTTTTAAGGAAATGAGTTATATGTTCTACTCTCAAGAAAACACTTTAGTCCTCCTGACTTAAATTTTAAGCACATGTTTTTACTTTGTCTCATTTATATAGCATTAATCACATACTTACTGCTTTGCTGAATGGGGATAGTATTACACATATGCTTAAAGTTAAGCATTTGATTAAGTGTTTTGCTACGACACTTTGTATCATGCATCTAAAAGAAGTTTTAGCAGATTCAGAAAGTTCTAGACAGAGAGCCTAATGCTCCAGCACAGCTATCATTTTACATTGACATCAACAGAACTTTCCTAATTTTGAGCATTGTAATTGAAAACAATATTGGACCTCAATGTTGAGGCAGATCCACCAGGTCTGCTCCACATTATCATTGTTGTCATCATTGCCATTATCATCATGATCACTGTTATCAATTCATGAAATGAATAACTGGGGTGGGTCACAAAGCTGTTGCAGTTACTAAATGATTCACAGCTATTGCAGGTAATGCTAGTTTTTGCTACATCACAGCAGCAGAAAGGAGCTTCTGGCATCTCCTAAGAGATAATTGCAAATATTGTCATTAGAAATGAAATTGTTTTACCTCACAGCCCAAAGGTATGGAATTGGAAATGTGAAAAATGCTCTCAGTTATCATAGAGGTACTGGCAAATAGCAGGTATTTTGATCCCTATATTTTTGGGAATGTACTATTTAAAATGATTTTTATTTCTGTTCTTGATATTTGTTATCAAGAAACAACACACAAAGTTTCAGTTCTTATTTAAAATTCATAATTATAATGTATCCTACCATACCCAAATTAGTCATGGTAGGTTTGAACTCAGTGCCTCTTTTCCGGCCTGACAATCGATTCCACCCTCATATTTTTCTTTTTTCATTTACTTTACTTTTTTAATGGTCTAATTATGCATTCATTATTGTTTTCATATAAAACTTGGAGAGAGATATTTGTATACTTCTTAATGCCAGTTGTCAGGATTTCTACCACATTTATTTGATTGTTTTATTATCCATCTATAATAAACCATACCCCACATTCTCTGGGATCACATTTGCTTTTCCATATATTAAAAGATCATTTCCCAGACTGAGAGGAAGGCCATATGCCTTGTTACCTTTTCTCACTCCTCCTTTTTGCTGTCCCTAGAGAATCACTGTTGCATTTCACCCTCAACAAAATCCATTTGGTCTTGGAATAAACCTCCTAAAGTCTCCTTAGTTTTGTTCCAAATGTCTTGCCCCAAACCACTTGCCACCAGTCCTTTTCAGCAGTTCTGCAATTGCGGATCACTATCCCCATCATGTCCCCTACTTCTCTCTCTGTTGTTGTAGCGGCCTCTCACCTTTCACATTTTGAGGGGGAGAAAAATACTTCTTACTTCACCAAAATGTAAAATAGTATATATTTTTCTCTACATTTCTTCCGGTTTCAGTCACACAGAAATTAGGATTCACTTCACTGTATAATTGTTGAAGTATGTGATCAGAGTGCAGCTTGCTCAGACTGAGTGAGAGAAAGGCAGACCCTTGGCTTCACTGCAAAACCTCCCGGCAATGCTTGAGAAGAGAATGGGTTTGGGTTTGTGTCTCTAGCAGCTTTTCAGTTTGGGAAGGTTATATATATATATATTCTTGAGCTTTTGCTCATCTCAAACTTTCACTTAAGAATTCATTATACTCTTGTTGCTGAGGTATCTAAGGAAGAAGACTCAGCAAGAGTCCCTTGGGCAGCAAGACTTCATCTGTAGCATGAATTATCATGCTTGTGCTAATGCCAGGATGCTTCCCAGGCTCTGCCTGACATTGAGAGAATTTTGTTTCTCCATATTTAGCAAAACACCTTATTATGGAGATAAAGAAAGGTAAAGAAACAGAACAATGAATAACAGGTCTCCATTAAACAGTTTTTTTCTTGTTCTTAACCTAATGATGTATTTAAAAACAACAAAAACAGGAGAGACATATCAAAATAAATGACCCTCCCTGCCTTCAGTGTGAAATTGTCCCTATCAGAAATTCATGTGTGTCACTTAATGGCTAGGAAAGCTCAGCCTAAAAGCATCATCTGCTTATTATGGCTTTTGCTTTTTATGCAATATTCCAGCTGGGTTGGCTGAAGCACAAACAGGTGAAAATGACTTTTCCAAGGTCATTCTGTGTGAACTCAGCTCATAGTAACACTGAGGGCTTACTGATTCCCTGTCCTTCCTATAAGCCATCACATGCATTCCTATGTGGTTAAATCTTTGAAATTATGTATTATCTTTTGATGATACATTCTTTAAGAAAGCCAGTTGTTATGAAATGAAATTATATTTACTGTAAAGGCAATGATCTTGTGACTTTATTTGATATGCAGGTGGGTACTCACATTTCCATAGGAATTTCATTGTAATTCAGGATCCTTTAAATACTAATTAAGTTGTCTCTTCAAGGTTATTTTATTATAATGCTCATACAGTACTTTTTTTTTTTTTTTCCTTCAAAGTAAAATTTAAGCTGATCTGTCAAACTCAAATTAAGGTCCTAAACCTTGGACTCTAAGGAGTATATAAGTAAAATAGTACAAGAAGCTTTAACTGCTTCAGTGATGAAAAAAGTTAGTATGTTGGGCAAACATATTATGAATTACCCAAGCATCTATTAAAAAGTGAGAATAATAAAGAAATCCGTAACCAAAAACTGTACTAGACCACTGAATTTTATCTCCCTTCGGGGAAGATAAAGATCCCTCTTACATAGCGATTCCTATGACTGACATAGCATCCTAACAAAAATAGAGTTGATCATCTTGAAACAAGGTAGATTCAGAACAGAAGAGGCAACGTGGGATTAAGGCTGCCAGAAATACTGTAGAGTACTGAGATCCTCATCAGGCAAATCAGCAGGAACTCTAGCTCTTGGGTATGGCACAGTTTTCTGTACCTTTTCCCCAGATTTTGACTAATTACACAAAGGGGCTTGATGGTATTATTTACATATCTGTCTATATAGCTATCAGATTACAATTCTATTTAAGTGACTTATCTCAAATAGGAAGATGACATTTAGAATGATGAATAGTTTCCTAAATGCTAACTGAGCATTTAGGAAAGTTATTTTGTGTCAGTTTTTTCTTTCTCCAGCCACCCTAGACCCCATGTATGTATAATCCTTGTAACAGAAGTACACTCCTTGCAACATTCCACCCTGAGGAATGATTTGTTGTTTATAGATAGGTGAACTAAATGAAATGTAAAATTTGCATGGAAATTTTTAACCAATTACCTTTTCACTCATAGGCAAAACATGGGAGATAAATCAGAGGAAGGAAAAACACAACCGTGCAGGAAACTTCCTTCCTTTTCATCATCCGCAGAATGCTTTGGTTTATGATCAGTCCTTTCTGGGTCCTGGATCCTTTCTGTGGCCTTCTCTGTTTAGCCCTCAGGCTCAGGTCTTCCCTTCTGATACCAATCTGTTCAAGTCTGGTAGTCAAAAAATTTTCCCATCGATCATGTTTGCTTCTTTTATAGCAGAAGTTCTTAACATCTCTTCCATTGTTTCTTCTTCTCTGCCGATGATTTTACACTGATCAAACCTTGTGCCCTGCAGACAACTAGCTATCTGATCATTAGGACACCATTCTTATTTAACTTCCAAGGGTAAAAATTTGCTGGGTAAGGGATGAGCCCATCTTTATGAATATATTTTCAAACATAATTCTTTTGAGTGCAGTTCCCTGGCTTTAATTAACTTGTAAAATCATGTGAATGCATGGATAATGGCAACACAGACCCTACATAGTTGCTAGAAAAACTGTCTTTCAAGGATAGCTGACCTCCAAATGGCAGCATACTGAAAATTAATAGCACTTGCTGTCCGGTGAATCCTGTCCCATGACTTCTGCAGTGTCTAGCTTAGCTTTGAGTGAAAAACAAAACAAAACAAACAAAACAAAAATAAAAGAGAACAAACTGTCTTAAAGGTTCCTTTTCCTTTTCCTTTTCCTTTTCCTTTTCCTTTTCCTTTTCCTTTTCCTTTTCCTTTTCCTTTTCCTTTTCCTTTTCCTTTTCCTTTTCCTTTTCCTTTTCCTTTTCCTTTTCCTTTTCCTTTTTTTTCCTTTTCCTTTTCATTTTCCTTTTCCTTCTTTTTCTTCTTCTTCTTTTCTTCTTCTTCTTTTTCTTTTTTCTTCTCACAAGTCTTGAGATTTTCTACTGTAAGTGGATATAAATAACTAGAGAACAGGATATAAGAAAACTTTTTTTTTTTTTTTTAAATAAGGGTGGTCAAATACTGGTAGAGGTTGCCCTAAGAGATTGTGGAATCTCTGTCCTTGGAGATATTCAAAACTAGACTGAATATGACCTTGAGCAACCTGGTCTAACTTCGAAGTTGGCTCTAACTTCAAAGCTGGCTCTGCTTTGAGAGGAAGGTTGGACTAGATGATCTCCAGAGGTCCCTTAAAACTTAAATTATTCTGTTTCCGTGTCAAATGCAGCATTACCTTGTCCAGTCCAAGAAGAGCTTTGTATAACATGAAAGCACAAAATACGTGCTATGTTCACAGCTTTCTAACATAAAGAACATCACTTTCTAGTCAATCCCTAAGCACCTCTATTCAAGTGCTTAAATTTCTCATTGCCTCATTTTTGTCTGTAAAATGGGAAGATTATTATACATCTTCAAGTGCTTGAATTAAATGGAAAATGAATGCAGAGAAGTAGTTCATCTTCTGGAAAAATAAGCAAAATATTAAATTTTGTTATTAAATTTTCTTCTATTATAGCTACAGTTGCACCAATGATATTTTTATGAAAATTATTTGTATTACCTGTTTGAACCACTAAATGGAATAAAGACTTCACAAATGTCTTTACAAGCATGTGACACTTTGCACTCCTATGTTGTGTGTTGTGTCTCTAAATTTATGTATTGAGGAATCGTTGGAACATTTTTGCACTTTATTGAGTTACTTCACAAATAGTTCAGATCATATATATATGTGTATTTATTTATTTATTTATTTATTTATTTATTTATTTATTTATTTTTCCCCTGAAATTGTAATACCAGGCTGTAAGAGAGCTCTGTGAGATTGCGGACTTTTAAGTAGACTCATGAGATTAGTAGCAAATGTTTTCACAATTAGAAACAGCAATTGGCACTTCTTGATATCTGGTCCTTTACTAACATATTTTTATTAAATTTTGTTTTGAGCACATACTTGTAGTATAAGAGGTGTGGTTTATTTCCTTTTCTAAAAGGAAATTTTATTTTGGAATTACTTCCTATTATTTCAAGTGGTCAACAAGTATTCACTCCGTGACTTCAAATTACCATTTGGATTTGATATTAATTTTTTCTGCATCCACATTAAAAAGCTAACAGTACATACTAACAGCATGAAACATGAAATATCTCTGCCAAACTTGGTCAATAATTGCATAGCATTTCCAGCTATAATTAAAATCTTTCACAGAGTCTATGTTCATACAGCATTCTTTGAGGTTAATTGGGTTTCTATCACTGCAAAATCATTTTCATGTGATATATTTCACTTGTTACAAATTGCACATTAGTTCATTGAAAATGTACAGTATGTTTCTTAATTTGAAAGTCTGTAGAATTTTAAGTTACAGTATCAAAACAGCTAATTCCTAGCTTCTAATAACATTCAGAAAAAATAAAGCCTTTTTTATTTTGGGGATAATGACACTAAACTAATGCTAGCATAAGACTGAAGGTCAGGCTCTTCTAAGTATTGGGATTACTTCACCTAGCTAGTCATGAAGCTGGGGGACTTGGATCCACTTGAACAAGATCAGAGGTCCTAATTTTAGAAGTAAACAAGCAACACCAGCTGAGTGACTGCTGGGGCAATACTTCTTGAACACATATTTTAACACTTTTCTTGGCATGTGGAGGTAACATCAAGCTAAGGCAAGCTTGGATATGAAAATTAAAAAGGGGTGCTAAGGACGAAGTATAGACAGTCATATAGTGTTAAGGCATTTAAAACATTGTAGATTGAGAACCCAAACTTAGTAAATTACTTGAGCCTTTTAGAATCACAGCTGAGATTTCATGCTATGTGAAATATGACTGCTATTATGATTTGGAAATCATAATATTGAAACTCCTGAAAATATGTTCACACAAAATTTGAGTCATAATGGGAGTGAGTCATTCTGTCTGAAGTGTCTAATTTGGAAAGCCAGTCTCTGTATGCTCCCTTCCTAGTCAAAGCAGTCTCTAGAGCTCTGGGCTCTTCAGACCTGAATCTGTGGTGTGGCCCATATCTTTCTATTTGCTATAGAAGAATTACACTAAAATTTCTATTTCAAGCCTATCATTTTACGCACATCAGATCTTACTCTTCATAGTGTGCTTTAAGAGTATTTAGGGACATTCATATGGCACATTGTGAGATATAAAAACCCTCCTTTTCTCCAAAAAAATTGTAATAGATGTTTAATATTTCTTAAAAATAAATTATTTTTTTTAAAAAAAAACATTTAGCCATGAAGTATTAAGAATACACATAGCACAAAAATACCATGTATTCATGCTTTAATCTATGCTGCTTTTATTCTCTATTATTTTGGTAAAATCTGAGAAATTGTAATTAAATAAATCATGTAAGGTACTTAGAATAGACTGCACATTCTCCCTCACCTACCTTCTTAATAGCTAATTATGAATTTCCAATTACTGTATAAAAATAATAACATTTTAATTGCTTCATTAACTGAGAGGAAAATAGCATATATAGAGAGGGAAAAGTTAATGAAATGTAATGTGTGCTTGAAAGAGGGCACGAAATATTTTCTTGGCAAAAGTTACAGACAAACTCAAACAGTCTAGAAATGTTCTTTTTTGAAAATTGTCAGCCTCAGAATAAATAATACACAATAAATCCTTCTCTTATTGCAGGACCTTGATGATTTGCAAAACTTATTTGCTTAATTTGAATAAAAAATTTATTAGGGAGGACCTTATATTTTAATGTAAATGTAAAGTACTTGGGAAATTTGTGGGTCCTTCAAATAATAAATTGCTAAAATTAGTCATAATATTTTTGTTTGTTTGTTTCTGTGAGCTCACAGGGTACTTGAATGTGTAAGAAGACAACCTCAGCTCCTTGGAGTTCAATTCTGTGAATATTCATAGCAAATTACTGTCTTAGCTAAAATCCTACTGATGAAGCAATGCTGGTTAACAATGTGTACATAAAGGTATTTGTTTTATGCCTCCTAATGTCTTGATCCAGAAACATTGTTCACGCTTCCTAAAGCAGCTGCCAAAACTCAGGCCTTACTGAATTATTTCCTAGGACAGAAGAATCTGCGTTGAAAACTCTGCACATGTTTAATTCAGTTGTATAAACCAGCAAAAGTAAAAATGTGACACTTAAAATGCAGGGTAATCCTTTCTTTCAGGACTTACGTTTGAGTGTCAATAACAAAGTTGCTAGAACCAGCTCCCATTTGAAGCCTGATTCTAACTAAAGGCTTAAGCATTACAACACATGCCTGCTATCCAGTACTGTCCTCTCCATATCATCTGCTTCTACACAGAACTCATACTAAGGCAAATATCATGTGCATGTTGACCAGAAACTAACAATTTTTATTTTACACTGAAAACTTTGCAGGTTATACATAGCAACACTGTTTTATTATACATATAGTAATAGAAACTATTTTTACCTTAAAATCATATTAACTGTAAGATTATTCAATTACGGAACAGAAAACTAGTGTCATATATCAAATTAAGTGAGTTGTCATTGATGTGAGAATATCTAGTAGAACTGTTACAGGTGCGATCATTTTTGTCTTATTTTTATAGATGCTTCCAGCTGTCAACAGGTACAAATATATAATAGAAACAGATATTAAATATTGACTATTCCTGTGGAAATAGGAATATTTATAACATATATAAGTGAAGAGAAAGGATTTTTCACCAGAACTATTAAAAATACTAACATCATATTAATTCTAAAAAAAGTGAATTTCTTCACCAATTCTCTATATATGAGAAGCAAATATATATATATATTTTTGTTCTAATTGAGCTTGTAGATGAACTAAACATATTACTATAACTGAAATAATGAAAATATTCTGTCACAGACCCTGCTTTTGGACAGAAATAAGTAAGCTGCCTTCACAAAATAATTTACTTCACAAAATAATTTTAAAGTAAAGTAATTTAACAATTTTAGCATAAAATAATTTTATAAAAATAACTCAAAGCAAGCTAAATTCCTGAATATAGATGTTGCCTAGTCAGAAAATTGCATACAAATAATCTACTACTATGTATAAAATTTTAATTTGTTGCAAAGACTCTTTTCAATGAATTATTATTGTTTGATTTCTTCTCTGAATATTGCTGCTAAGTAAAAAATTTATATACGTGTAGGTAGACTTTATGTGATGCAGCTATAGCCACAGTGTAAAGGAAAGACCAAAGCTATTATCAATACAAGATGTAGAACACTTTCTTTGCCCGAGTCCCTCAGTGGGCTCCTGTCTACAGAAGAGGAGCTTTCTGTCAGACTAGACATATTCCCTTCCCACCCTCATGCTTGCAGCCTGGCCAAGATAAAACAAGCTGAACAGAAAGAGGGAAGGGAAGAGAATGAAGGAGAAGGGGGGAACTGACAATACAGAAAATATTTTCTCCCTCTGTTCTGTCAGTCTTGCAGCACCTGTAGTTTTTAAATAGGAAGTTTGAGGAGTTATTTTGTGGGCTGGGGTATTATGGTCTGCAGATTACGGCAGGGAGAATGACGGCTGCCAGCTTTGGGAGACAAAGACTCGGTACCGAGCAGTGGGGCTGTGCTGAACCTTTGTGCCCTTTTGGGGAGGCAAGTCCTGTGTCCCTGTGCTCCCCACCCCACATCCCAGAGCACTCAGGCAGCCCAGGAGATGGAGCAGTCGCCAAGGCCTGTCAGGTATTTTGTGCTTTGCTGATGAACTGGCTGTAGCTGGGAGCATGCCCTGCATGGTGAATGCTGTTCGTAGTCTGAAAGAGTTGCCCCTTGCAGATTTTCTCTGCTCCCTTCCAGTGCAGTTAGTCCCACCAATATGTGCAGCAGATTATTATTTTTTTTTATTTTATTTTTCCTGTTTCATCAAAATTGTTGTGCACTGGGACAAAAGCCAACCTCAGACAGTAGGTTGTTTGGCTGCTGAGTGCAACAGCCTTGCGCCATTCTGAGAAGATTTGGCAGCTGGTAATGAGGGACTACAGAGACTAAGACCCACAAAGTACATGGCTTCTTTAGAAAAATGACCTTCCACAGGCAGAGGAGCTGAATGGGGTGCTGTAGAAGAGGCTGCAGGTTTTATTTATTATTCAGAGCCACTGGAAGTGCACCAGTGCACAAGGCATTGCGGTGTGAGCAGAGGATGTCGGCGCCCTCAGGCTTCAGTTATTGCTGATCTGTGCTTCTCTATCAGCCAGCCCCTGGGATAAGGTTGGTCTTGAAAAGGGGGTGAGATGGATTTCTCCCTGGCTTAATTATTATATTAATTGTAATCAGTTTCTCATATCAAATTTCTATTATCCCTTCTTTTGTGGAAACTTGTGAGTGTATGATCTGAGTGACCCATTACCAGATTGCCTTAGTTACTGATCTGTTGGCTGATTGATACTGGTAGCATTAAAGAAAATATTTCATTTAAAAACTACGAACTTATATCTTTACAAGTTGTGATGTGGGAAATTCTACATAGATCAAATAGTGGTAATCCTATAATCTTTATTTGCACATTTTGCAGCTTTTGGCCTTGTACAATGTAGTTCTTATGCAAAACCCAAAGTGTTTGAGAAAAGTGTTTCCATTAGTTCAGCTGTGGGTCAGGTTCAAATATTAATTTAAAAGCCCAGTACTCTACATTTCTGACACGAGATATGAGGAAGTATGTAAATACTTCCTAAAAAAATTTTTTTTAAGTGATCTTCCTATTTAGAAGCAGTGAAGCAGTTCAATACAGATGAAATTAGTTCATGTCAAGTCAACTTGTCTGATGTAAGTGGATCAGAGAAATAGTAGGGAATTTCTGAATGAGTGTATGTGTATATGCTGTAAAAAATACATGCATACAATACTATCTATAGGTTGCACAGTGATTTGGTTCCATCAGTAAAATCACCCAGGCTAAAAAAAAAAATGAAATACATACAGAAAGAGGTTAATACCAATTATAAACTAGCAGCTCATTATATATTTCTCAAACTAATACAGATACAACATGATTTAAGGTTGGAAACTGTGGCTAAAGAAATTAGTCTGCTCGGCATGAAACTAGGTTTATTTAATCAATGTTGCTTCCTCTAGAAAAGTGGATTAGTTTTTCTTTAAGACAGAGTTAAAAGTTTTGCAGCTAATTTATTTTAATAAGCATTCAGTCACTGACTGCTGCAGAAAAAGGCTAAACTGTAATGAAGCACCAGGAAAGAAAGCATGACTTAATTATTTTTCTGGGGTGGATAATGAATAAATTAGCTACGCTGTAGGCTTGCCATTTGTATAGAATTTATTACTTTTGCTTTAAGAACCATATCATGACAAAGTCAATTTTTCTCCTGACTGCAAACTGATTGATGGGGTAACATCTGGTTGTGAAAGACTTCCTCTTCATCATTGTGTTGCCAATGTTGGTATCACAAAGTGAGTTTGAAGTTTTCCTGAGTGCATGTTCTCTTACATAATTACAGATGACAATTGTTTTAATTTTTTTTTTTTAACAAGCTTTTTAATCATGTAAACTACAGACTGAATAACTTAGCTGATACTAAAGATGCACATAGCTCAAAAACAATTTTCTTCATTCATAATTGGTTGCAATAAGGTCTTCTATGTGATCTAAGTACTGTGTTTAGAATGACAGAAGGTATTTTCATATGAAGATGTGTATGAACAAAAAGGCTTTGCCAAGAAGCATCTAGAGTGGTCTTGCAAGTGTTAGAAGGAGGACATTTTTCAGAGGAAAGATTAATAATTTGATACGACATTTGGGAATATGGGTTTGATTCAATTCCCGTTAAAGGCAGTGGAAGACTGATTTAAATGGGAGCTAGGTTTGGCCTGCCAAGTGTAAGCAATATGATGAATTTAAAACAAAGAAAAATGTAGAATAAATATCAGGAGGAAAAAAAAAAATGAGCTATGTGATTTACTGCAATGTGAATCCTCTCAGCAAAGTGAAGAAGCACACTCAGTTAAGATAATGAAAATGAGTTTAAATAAAACACTAGAAAAGTGTTGTAGAAAACTCCATGAGCAAGCTAACTGTTTTACAATCCCTGTCCTTTTGTGACTTTATTTCCTGTTGACATGTACATATAAGGTACAAAGTTTTCACATACATTGCTTAGAAATATTGTAGTCTGTACTCCTGTTCAGTCCAAGATACTAAGAATCCATATTAGAGCTTTATTATCTCTTCTGTAAGGAGCTTGCCACTGCATAATTTCAGATGTACCCAAGAAAAAGCATTTCTCTTAAATATTCTGTTTCTTGGTTGGATTGTCAATTTAGCAACGTAACATGTTTTAATTAAGGAAGGGAAAACATTCAATTAAACTGAGTTTATTTGTTTTGAACACCTTTCTCAGAGGGTTTGTTGAGGGATTTTATTGAGGGAAAGTTTCCTTGAACTTGTAAAACAAAAATGAAAATGATCAAAGCATATTTGGCTCTGAAAGATACATTACTAAGCTGCTCCCTATATTGCAGTCAAAAGCCCTTAATAGTTAAGGGTCAGTAAAACAAGGACAAGGAAAGAGGCTGAAACAGATAATGCTGTCTTTTTTTTACAGTCCCCAGAGTGCTGTACAGTTTTGGGGGTTGTTCATCAACAGTACAGGACACTGAATGCTTATCTGCTTATTTCCACAGAAAGTAATAATCTTTTTACTCCTTTATAAATACAAAGCTAAAATCATTATGGCTTATTCCATCAAATCCTGTCAGTGAGAAAACTTTGAGAAAGGTCAGTTATTTGATTCTTAAGCTGTAGCATTTGTCAAGCAATATTTGGAGTTTGTGATATTTTCTATATAACAGGTTACAAAACAAACCTAGGTATTTATGGAATTATTTTTAAGTGTTTGGATGTCCAATTTAATTGCCATTAAAGTCATTCTAATGAGAATTTTATTAAAGTTATAAAATTTACAAGTGCAGTAAGGAAAAACATGTCACAACAGATTTTGCACATTACAAGCATGTTTTCTTATCTATTGAATTTGTTGCTACTCTGATGGGCTCTCCAGTGTGTATATCATCTTTACTAAAATTAAATGTAAATTAATTACTGAATGATACACAGAGCTTTATTCTGTTCTAAACAAAAGTTGAACCTATTCATGGTCATTCATGGCTGAAGTAAAACAAGGCAAAACAAAAAGCCCTTCACGGTGTTCTCCCAAGATGGCACCGCCTCCTGCTTGCTCAAAGAAATGACAAGTAATGGCAGAATTCTGTCCCAAAGACGCTAAAATTCAACCAGTCTGACTGCAGGCTTCATATCTGCAGTTAGGAAAATGATTATATGATATAATTTTGACTGAGAGTAAAAAATCTGTTCCAAATACATTACACAGCAGTTTATGTTTTCCTAGGTCTTCAGTAAGGCAAGATCCTATTATTTGTTATTCAAGATCCCAGAGTATAGACAAAACAATGCTTTTTCTTGTGCAGATGGGAATATTGACAGAACATAGGTCACCTGAAACTGTGGATACTTGCTTTTTCACTATTGGATATATTTACTATGCTACTGAAGTGACATTAAATTAACGTACAGACACAAGCTTTAGTTTGGCTATCCTATGAAACACCATAGGAAGGTTTGCGCCAACACACCTACAGGCAGGTGAATTGGCAAGTCCACACATAGACTCTGCAGCAAAGTGTCTGCCTTGCTGCAGAGAAACCTGTGTCGACCTTCTTCAAACATCAAAGTTGATCAAATTTGTTCGGATACACCTTATGTTTAAAAATATAAAGAATGTATACAAAGATGGGGTAATTGATTAGAAAATGAAGCATCAGGGTGAAGCATAGGTGACCAGTCATCTTCAACAAAGAGCAGTTCAAGAACAAGAAAAAACCTCCAAAAGCTTAAGAATTACACTTAGCAAATAGTTCCTTAAGTACATCATCAGAGAACAAAAAACAAAACAACAACAAAAAACAGCTTTACAAATAAATTGCAAACATAAAGTCTAAATATGTTAAAACCTTTATTTCTTGCACATTTTTGTCTTGCTCTCTGCAGAGGTGTCATTACTAGTGAGGTCTTGCAAGAGCTTACAGTGAGGAGATAAGGAAGGCAAATGGACAGTGACAGCCATGTAATCCAGTGTCTGATTGCTTTTCCACATGTCACTGGTGAAACATGCAGCTCTCCCCTCAGCCTGTGTAGGGGTTTGTAGTCCTCAGATGCATTCAGCCTAATGCAGTCCACACAGAGAAACAATGTCTTGAAGGAATACTTTGCTGAGATTACGCTCTCTGAAAGTGTTTTGACACCACTGTTCCTTATCATTAAAAATACATCTACCAGCCTGAGATACAGATAGATGTTAGGAACTGCTCAAAAAGAAACAAACCTGAAAGTTTTCACCATGAATTGAAAAACAGAAATACTTTTATTAACATTTTTCATAAATATTTGATCCAAATGCTTGGTTACTTTTGATCACACCTTGGCAACTGATCCCTGTAAAACTGTAGTTAAATATTTTTCAAGAGAAGCTGCCTCAGCTTTGTTTATGCTCTTTTAGTTGAACCTCGATTCATTTTCCCTCTTATTGACAAACTTTATTTCAAATTCCAGTAACGTTAGCCTACTTTTTATTTGAATTAATTCAGTATAGTCGTAATGTTTGGGAAGTTTATAAGGAACAATTTCCTTCAAACTCTTCTTTTGCTGTTAGCCTTTATCATTACCTAAGAGAGTTTCATGCCTAGCCACCATCTCTTGCTGCTGCAAGATGCTTTTCTTATTGTCAGCAGCAGACAACAGTGAGGTTTTGTTTGGTTTGGGTTTACATTTTAAGTTGTATGGTAAATAGGTAGGGTGGGTCTGGCTCTCCATTGTTATAAACTTGTATTCTTTCAAATTAACTGTAGTTCACTTAGTATAAAACTGGAGAAAGGATGTGATGAACAAGATCCCATATGTATAGGGATTAATATGTCTACCTCATTTTATACTTTAGTGTGTTGCATGTGCCACAGCAAGGATCAATTTTAATGAAAAAAAAACAAAAAAAAAAAAAAAAAAAGTACAGTAGCTCTTCCTATTCTTCACTTGGGAAACTATCTCCATTCCCTTTTGTTTTCTGCCTTTCTCTGTGGACAACCACAGAGAAAGCTCCTGGATGAACAGAGGCCACCAGTGTAGGGGAAGGCTGCACTGCTGCCAGGCAGGTAGTGCCTGCAGCCCCACGGCAGTCACCACCACTGCACCTCTCCCTGCTCACGTGTAGCATTGCCAGCCCCAGACTCCCCCAGCCCCCTGGTACCCTCAGCCGGACAGCTCTGCCTCCTCATGCTCCTGCCCCAGAATACCCCAGGGAGACCCCAGAGAGAGGAAAGGCACAGGGCTGCTCCAACCGCAGCCAAAAAATCATCTTTATTAATCTTTTATTCTTGACCTGTCTGGGTTTTGGAGTGGCAAGAGTTTAGAGTTCTAATGGTTTCCTGGACGCAGGACCACTCCTTTCGTCTAAAAAATGTCATCTGCTTTTCCTAGCATATGATCTAGTGATCTTAAAACACATGCAAGCTAAGGTTCTCCTGGAACAACTTCACCAACTTTACCATTAGTCAGATATATAAATGTAAAATAAAAAGAAAAATATTGTTTCATCCCATTTACTTTAAACCCCCCAACTGATATAATCAAGTTTTCTTTGCAGTGTGACATTTACCTCCTTTCTCTTCTTCTTTAGGAAGGTAAATCTTAGACTTGTATTTGTGTGCATATTGTGTTTCCTTTCCCTGGTAGTATAACACCCCTACAAGTAATAGAGTTTGTGATTACATTCTGAAATTCTTTTGTCTATTATAGTGGCACCAATTTCTATTAAAATATATACATTTGGGGTTGTTCTTATAACTTGGTTGTGAAATCTCATTATGGCTTTTTTTTTTTCTTTTTACAAAATGTCTTTGCTTGAGAACTGTACTCATCTTAGCCTCCTTTTTAAAAAAAAAACATTATCATTCATTATAACCTCACAGATAGCACATGTTAAGATTTTTTTTTTTTTAATAATATTGTGTTTTTTTTTTTTTTAATGTAGTTTTACCTTTTTTGTAAAAAATAAATAAATTATATAGGTTAAATTTTCATATAAAGAGGGTTAATGAAACATGCAGATCATGATTTGAGTACATCTGGCAGTGTGTTCAGTGCTGAGTGTTTAATATTTTACATCGATGTCCATAGAGCTAAAAAATACATAATGCTTCAATGTTAGATGTAATTCCACAAATGCTTGTCACATTACTTTAGCAAAAATATTGCCGCTAATGAAAATAAGATTACTTACATGAAGA
The DNA here is from genome assembly GCF_964211825.1 of Aythya ferina. Lineage (NCBI taxonomy): Eukaryota > Metazoa > Chordata > Aves > Anseriformes > Anatidae > Aythya > Aythya ferina. The sequence continues at coordinate 20,645,217 of NC_140304.1, forward strand.
CATAGTTGTTTATACAGAAATGGTTCAGACTCTTAGATATTCTAATACAAAATAAACAAATAAATAAAAAGTTTACTGAAATACTTACTTTTCATTGAGGTGAGTTCTTTAAGTTTGCAACACTTCCTTGAATTCTAAATTTTCAAAATTTGTTGAGATTACTGAAAAACATAGGATTTTATTAATTTTTGCACAGGAGATGCATGAAAGCAAGAGTTCAGCTCCTAGTTTGTAAATTACTTCAGAAAGTGATTAAATTAAAAAATGTAGGATGCACTTTTGGAGGACCTCCCTACAAACTAAAATGCCCCATCTACTTAAATGGATTACTGGTTTAAGTCCATGGCCCCATTTTCTTAATCATAGAATCATAGAATCATAGAATATCCTGAGTTGGAAGGGACCCTTAAGGATCATCAAGTCCAACTCTTGACACCGCACAGGTCTACCCAAAAGTTCAGACCATGTGACTAAGTGCACAGTCCAATCTCTTCTTAAATTCAGACAGGCTCGGTGCAGTGACCACTTCGCTGGGGAGCCTGTTCCAGTGTGCAACCACCCTCTCTGTGAAGAACCCCCTCCTGATGTCAAGCCTAAATTTCCCCTGCCTCAGCTTAACCCCGTTCCCGCGGGTCCTGTCACTGGTGTTAAGGGAGAAAAGGTCTCCTGCCTCTCGACCCCCCTTACGAGGAAGTTGTAGACTGTGATGAGGTGTCCCCTCAGCCTCCTCTTCTCCAGGCTGAACAGGCCCAGTGACCTCAGCCGTTCTTCGTACGTCTTCCCCTCCAGGCCTTTCACCATCTTCGTAGCCCTCCTCTGGACACTCTCCAACAGTTTCATGTCCTTTTTATATAGATGTCCTTTTAATATAGATGTATAGTTTATACTGAAGTAAAAGTCATTTATATTTATTAAAATGAAAGCAAAATGCATTTGTGTTGATGCAGTACTTTTGTATTAATATATTTAATTGATGTGTTTGATTTAATTTGATAATATTTATTTATTGTGAAATTTATTAGCAACATTCTAACACTATAGTTTTATACTACATATATACACGTACACAGAAAGATAAAAATGTACACAGTTGGATAGGTCTCTCTCTCTCTCTCTATATATATATATATACTGAAATTGGTAATTAATACTTGTTTTATTAATCCCCATATTTGGATATGTATTTTATTCTGTGTTGTTCAAAGACAGATTATCGAAATAATTCAATTGAATGCACAATTAAGCCAAGCTAACAAAAAAATCAACAAAAGCAAACAAACAAACAAAAAATAAATAAAAAAGACCAACCCACCGTACACTGTATGAGTAAAGAAGTGATGAATAGTTGAGTAAAACTAACCTTCAGATGTTTACTGGAGAGAGCTGGCAGCAAGGTAAAATCTGGTTTGCTTTTATTTTATGGTTTGGTGAGAACAATACCCAGGACAGCAATAATTTGCATTTAGTTAATATTTCATTATTCACATTTTTGCAGATAAGCAAATGTAGAATTTAGGTTACTGCCCAGCCCTTCCAAAGAAACCTCTGACATGGCTGGCAGCATGCACCATCTTACGGGGTCTCAGAACCCAACTGCAAGACAAGCCCTACTTCTGCTGTGCTTTTCTGCTCTCCAGATGAGAAATTAGTATGCAGGATCCTCCTCTCCTGTTGTGTGCAGGCTCCACAGCAAACAGAGAGGAAAGGTGTTCATTTTTTTTACCTACTGCACTACAAAAAGGAACAGGAAGAGGCTCTCAAATAGATTTAATTCAACTCCCTTCTCTGTCTGAAGGGTTACAAATGTGCTCCACCCTTCACACAATTGTTATATCCATTCCTCCATGAGGATCTGTTTGAGAGACACCCAATTTAAGATTCATTTTGCTGTCCCCAGCAATTTCTTACTGCTAACATCGGCCAGTTCCTCCTCAGCAGTCAACCCATTATGAGCTTCACTCCAAAAGGCCCAACTGTCTCCGTAAAATCCAGCAGGAGCCTGGGCATCTTGCTCGTGGTGTGGAGCAGATGCCTAACTGTTATGTGCTGCAGTTTTCAGTGTTGTAGCACATAAGTCCATTGGTGGATCTCATGATTAATTTAGCTGTATTCCAGTGCTTATTTAATAAAGATTTTATTATGAATGGTAGGAATCAGATTTGAAAATTAAGGTTCTTCCTACCATAATCTTTGTGAGCGTAGAAAAAAATATGGAGACTAAAATAAACAGAGAAAAAAGGTAATATCCTTACACTTACCACATTTAGACTATGTAGCCCATTTTCCCATTTCTGTTTTACCACTACAAATATTTCAATGAATTCTAGGTATAGTAGTTACATCTTTTTTGCATCTCCAGTGGAACTAGCCCTCCAGCAAGAAGTGATGGAGCTTCCCCAGCTTACATTCAACACAGGGATGCTTAGTAATGTGGAATACACAGCATTAGCTCAATAGGCATTCAGTTCAGATTTTAGGTACAGACAATGCAAAGTGGAAACGAGTATGTCTGCAAATAACCTCAGTTCAGCATGAAAAACAAACAAACAAACAAAAAAAAAAACAACTAATAGCATGGATACAATTCTGCCAGATGAGGACAACTTACAACTTTAAATCCATAATATTCAACCCATTCCCATAGATCAAGAACTATGGAAGTTAATAGTCAATTGATGGTATAAAATAAACAGAAACTCCCAACAGCTTTTCTCTTTTACTTCATTAAGCCCTGAGTAGACTGCACAGTCATTAAGCAAAACTGTGGGAAACACATTTTTTTGTGCTGTCTGATATGGTGATCCTCAGGTGCAGGTAATTGCCCACATGTTTAGAGAAACTCCATCCTTACAGCTGTGCTGACAGGCACCAGGCAGGAAGGCAGAAAGGAGCAGGATGGTAAGAATAAATCTGTTTCTCTGATGTACTTGTTCAGGGAAACATTCCTGTGCCAGATGACACTTAAGCATGTGCTTAAGTTCTAGTGGAACATACTAAGAAGCAGGAAATGTGTGCTTAAGTATTTTCCTGAATGGGGTCCAAAACTGAGTAGTTCATAGGTGAAATCTTTTCCTGCTATGCTGTTTTGCCTACATCATTACTTGCAGCTGCTTTTCCAAGCCAGTCAAGTATCCATCTACATTTCCAACCTTGTGCTGGCTTACCGCCTGCTCAGCAGGAACAAAAATGTTATCATTTCCAGTTATCCCCTGTGACCTGAAGCAAAACAGAACTCCACAAAAAAAAATAAATAAAAAAATAAATAAAAGAAGAGCTTGAGGGAAGTTTTAACCAAAGAAAATAACGTATAGTGTTAAATAGCATTAATTATTTCTCATAATTTTAGTAGTGTTACTTGGTTACCTCAGTTGCTATAACTTCAGAATCAAGTATGACGGGGCCAAGTATTCACCTGGATGCTGTATTACATGAATAAAATAAATGACATAGGAATCTTATCTTACTTAGCTCTTTTAGTTTAAATAAAAATGGAGTCCTCATAGTCTGTGCTTTGCTACCAATTTTTTCTTTTAGTCCAATACAAGTTTATTTCCATTTATAAATATATACATATATGGGTTATTTTAAATCTAATGTATATACTGTTGACTAGAATGGACAAACCATTATGAGAAAGATCAGTGATGACATCTGTCAATCTGACTACCTACATCTCACATCTCTGTGGCCATGGGACTAGTATGTCACAGAGCACTAGGGGAATGGTAGGTTACTGCCAAAAACAGTTAAGAGGCTGAGTGCTACTGACCCAGCTCTTTAAAAACTTCTCCACCACCACCCCTCCCCCCTCAAAATTAGGAATCAAAGTAAAGAATCCAAGGGAGGACATATTTGAAAATAGCAAGTCTTCTATGAAAATTCTAGCCTAAAATGTATTCTGTTTTTTAAAGGACACATAATCACAGTCAGGTTTGTTACCACTGAATGCTCCATTTGAAGTAAGGAGTAATGAAATACTGTTTCTTCTTTTGATCCCACATATCCCAAATCATCTTAAAGGAGCTCTTTCAAAGTATTTTTGACTGCACTTGTAGTGGAATAAACAGAACAGAAAAATGGCTATTTATCACAGCATGTATACTTCCATTTACTGCAACATTTGTAGTATTTCTCATTCTCGAAAAGGAAACAATAGGCACTGCCATATATTTAACTACTATCAGTGATTTAATGCCCAGTGTTTAGTGTCCTCTATTGTCCGTGCTCTGCAGTGTTTCATCACCCTAATCTTTGCTAAAGTTAAATATACAGCACAAAAGTTCAAAATATATCACTGTGTTAGGTCATTAGATCATTTTACTACAACTATCACTTGTCTTACATTGTAAGCAAGAGGGAAAATAGAATGGATTAAACAAGTATTTTCTTCAAAGATCCTGCAATTTTTTATTTATTTATTTTTTTTTTTCCTGCAAAAACTGGCAAAATTACCCATGCCTATAATGATCAAATGCTATACTTATTTGATCAAAATAATTATGGGAAAACATGACATTTAAAGTTGAAATTGTTTCAAGCACCACTTTCAAAAAGTATTATATTAAAGACAAATCAATACTCTCTCTGCTATCTTCAGGCAAGATCTAAAAAACCTGAGATAATTGAATATTTGAAGATCCACAAATCACATATTGATCTGAAGAATTTAGATACAGCACTGAAGAGAATGTGTTTTCATCACAAACCACCATATGCTGACGCTACAGCTGCCTATTTCTATGTTTCTCAGCAATTTTAGGGCTCATCTACTACATACAGAAATGTGCAGCCAATGGCATTGATAATACTGTGAAAGTCAGAAAATTCATAAACCTATTTTCCATATATTGTTGTTAATGTACAAACAATAAAAGTGAAGACTGGTTGATATGTTATCCACTGAATTAAGGCAGAACAGAATAAGACATGGTAAAAATGTGCTGCAGCTTCCCTTATAACTCTCTAAAGGTGATAGGAGGAAAACAATAACAAAAAGAGAATTGCATTGACTTTTTCTTGGTGTTTTTCTGCACAGCACTTATTTTTTTCAATATATGAATTTACTTCTATACATAAGCAGCTGAAATCCTATTACTCCAATTTCATTCATTAATTTACTGTTGCTTTTCATTTTTGTTATGTCATATCTAAGTTTCAAATTATTCGTTAGGGTTAGTAAACATAAACTGAGTGGTTTAGTATGGTTTAACAGATTATATTTTAGATAAATTATGCACAATCTATAATAGATTTTTAAGATATCATTTTTTAAAAACAAAACTTATTCTCAGTATAAAGGCAAACAGGCAAACAGAAAACAAAACAAAACAAAACAAACAAACAAACAAACAAAAACATAAAGAGGAGGGATGCACAAGAAAACTGAAGAAATGTAAAGCAGACAGAAAATATAATGGGGAGGAACATGTATGTTTCATAGACATACAGAAAAGTATGTCTAGCTTTCTAGGTTTCTAAGTGTCCTGAAGTTCCTTGTGTTCTCTGGTATCCCATGTTCCCTGAGCTGTCCACACATACTTGAAACAGTAGAAATATACATTCCTTTCCTGTATTCCACAGTAAGCCATGAAAATTCTTATATACAAGCACCTTCTGCAAGTCCTCCCTTTCCAGTAGATAGATTTCTACACAGTAGTGACTCCAAACCTGCAGTAGGAGGTCCATCCATACAAAGCATTTTCCAACAGGTAGCTGAGCTGTTTCATGTAATATAGGAGATGGAATCTGGGGGCTAATGGAGAAGGTTATTCCTATTATAAAATAGTACTGCTTTCTATAATAATAACCCACTTTTGAAGACAGCTAAAAGACTGAAAAATGTTCTGCCAAGGAGTTGAAAAAAAATTTATTTTTCTAGACAAAATTCTTGATGGCTTCAGGAAGAGAAGAAAGGAGATTAGATTATTGTTTCTGGTGAGGGTAACGTATGGTGCAGAATAATAGCAACCTGAATAAAAACATAGTCAGCAACCTGAATGAAAAACATATATGTTCCAATGAAAATGTGAACATAAAAACTTAATTCAAGAATTTTGGTCTTGATTTGATATGATCTGGATTTCATACAGGTAATTTCAATGAACAATACATTCATTCTGAATGAGTTGTAGATATCCTGAATTTACATCTATGACGATTTATGTCTCACATCTTCCTCTGGGACTCAAAAGTACCCGAAGGAAAAAGTTCTAATCTGAGATACAGAGTATGGTTTTCATTGTCAGCATTGTGATGTGTTAAGTTGCTCTCATACCATGTAGGATTCCATTTGTTATAATAGTTGGACTCAAGAGCAGCTTCTAATATGCAACATACAGCATGTGATTCTGCTCTTGATAATGAAGGCAGGTTGATACTAAACGTATAAAACTTTGGTGTCCACTTCAGCTGAGAATAAAATGTCTATCTCCAAAAAAACACCTAAATGCATACTTCGGCCTTTTACTTCAACATGTAGTGAAGAAATATCATTATTAAAGAAGTGTTTCCAGGACTGAAAGTGGATACTGTATTGCAAGTATTTAGAAGATGATTTTTCAGATTTTCACAATAATTTATTTAAATATATATATATTCATAAAACTATTTAAAGAACAAAGCTATTAAAAATGAAAATACTTCTGTTCAATGTCATTAAATGCTCATTCTACTGAAGATGACAATTTTATCCAGTTATAAAATATTTCACTTACATGGATAATTGGCTGATACAAACTCAAAGTTATTTATGTTTATAGTCAGCAGTTTTAGAGAACTTTCCCTCAGTGTATTCTTTTACCTCAAATGTATTGTCCATTCTCATCAGGCTGATCTTATTGAACAAAGACTGGCTAATTCAAAGAGATCATATGTAGGCCATAGAGACGTCATTAGATGTTATGATAAAATTCTAGAAGGTTATCTCTTGGAAATACTTAGCTCATTAATTTTAAAGGAAAGTCTGATATGCTATCATAAACTGATACATCAGAATGCAAATACATTTGTGATTTAACTACTATGGCACAAGTACTTTAGAGAATCAAGCGTGCTTGTTAAATTAGGTTCCTTTCTCTCTTGTGTGCAAGGCTGCAAATAAAACATGGTGTATTGTAGAAATTATATGAATCCATAGTAGAGTAAGTGAAATTTGCAAAATTTATCTGACCTTCTCAATGCCTTTAGGGAACACCTAAGTTTAATATTGCAATCAGACTTGTTATCCTTTCTATACATGCTGGGGCTTGGATAAATAAGCATAAATCTTGGTATAAATTTAGCAAAAGTTATTTAAACAAAATTTTGGTGATGTTTCAATCATTCAGAACTCTTTTGTTTTCTTAAAAAAATTATTCTTCTATGGTATCAGGTACTAGTTTGCAATTATAAAAAATAAAATAAAAATGAGAAAAAACACAAATGCAGTCTTGCTTATATGCAAGATTGCATATAAGATAAAACATTTGTTGAAGTAATTAATAATTGAGTTATCATGAAGGGAAAATGATGCTTTCATATTTCTTTTAAATAAATAAATAAATAATGAATAATAATAATAATAATAGTAATGATGATAATAATAATAATAACCGATGCTAATTTCAGAGAGTGTCGAACCCTTTTGGGATTCATTAAATGCAGTAAGGGCCAGGATCCTGATTCCATCACAGCCAACATAAAATTTCCTTTTCCCGTTACAGACCCAGCCTCATAACCCTTGCAGTGAAACTTCACTCAGTTTCTGTGAATAGGTTTCATGTGGTCGGATGCATGAGATTTTAAGCTGCTAAATCTGTGTGGAGTCTACACACTAGGTTTAAAGTCTTAAAAAGCCTACTTTTGTGTTCTATGTCTCTCTTTAGGATGACTGTCAAACAGTCTTTCATCCTCCAAAAGATTTTCTTTCTTTGGTCATCATCCTGAGTTTATTAATACTAGATTTAGGTACTGCAACATCTCTTAGAATTGCATATTGCTGAACAGAGTCAACATCAGTATAGTATTTAGACTATCGGAGACATGACTGAGTCCATGTGGTATGCCACACTGTTCATTGAGACAAAACAGGCTAGGGTGCACTGTATGGAGCTTTAAGGATATTTTCCTATGTGGTTTCCTTTCTTTTAACTATCATTACTACTTAGATATTTACAATTAAGTCCTATCATTTTCTACAATTTCTGAATGCTTTTCATCAGTTACGCTGAACAACAGTATGAGTCCACACCTGATGATCTTGCAATGCAACTTCAAGCAGGATCATCAACTAGGATAATTGTTTCTGCCTCTATAGACCACATTAAACAAGAAAATTGTCTGATGGTTTGCAAACAGTTGTAGCAACTACATACATCATACAATTCAAAAGAAACTGGAATGCCAACATAACAGATAATAGAGTGGCAATGTCTAACTGTCAAGGGTTTTGACAGGAGGCAGATGATGTTTGGAATTACGTAATTCCATAGGAAGACAAAATGCCTATTTCTGAACAAATAGGAAAACGTGATTTTTCTGTGTGTAAAAGATATATTTTCACTATACTATGACTGAAAATAGTCAGAAAAAACAATGAAACAAAATACTGTTTTTAAAGTGGAGTTAAATGTATGTAAGTATTTTTTTATTTTGGCTAACAGGACAATGCCTACACAATTCCAACAAATTTAAATTTGAAAAAAGATATGAATGTTAAAATTAAATAGATAGTTTTAAAGGCTTAAATAATTTTTTTTTTTTTTTTAATGAAATAATGTATTTCCATCAATGCCCTCTCTCTGTAAAGAGCATTGCTATTACACCGTACCTTTGGCTTATTTTGGCGTTATAATTGTCATACTTATTACAAAGAGAATCATTTCAGATTTAAGGTGCTCTTCATCACCAGTGTCATGCAGCTGGTACAGGGCCTGATGTCAACGTAATTAAAAAAAAAAGGAGAGAGAACATTGCCAGCATGTTAGTATGTGCAGCTATGCACCTAAGGTGAATCTCAACTGGTACTAAAGTTAGCACAATATCATAAAGTAATTTTTCCTGCGAGAAACAGGACTAATCTAAGATTTTACATTTTCAATATTTTTTTTTTTCCAACATTCTTATCACAGTTTCTTTCAATTACCTGTGTGAATATCCAATTACTTATCCTCAAAACAAGCAAACAAAGAAATAAAAAATGTTGAAAACACTTCTTATGTCTTGGCCTTTACACTTATTCTTTCTTCCATTATCTATAACATTTTTTCTGATGCTTCTGATTAAAGTCATAAATAATGCTCACAGAGAAAATGACTTTCTCTGGAAGAAAAAAGCATTCAAATATTCCTGATCTAAAAGCTTTTTAAACTTGCTTGTTGATTTCAATATATGTGGTTTTGCTATTGGTAAACAATATTTTTTTGACTACATCTGAATTAGATGCTGACCAAGCAATCACTTTGCACATTGTGTAAGAATACTTGGATTTTAGTTTCTTCCTGCACAAAAAGCAGACACACACTTTCAGTCTAAACCTGCCTTTATTTTAGACTAAGAAAGAACAACAATGAGAAAAAAATAGGAGAGTGCTGTATGTATACTCCAGGTAATGGGCAGAAACAACTATTGGAAGGTTTTCAAAAGTAGTCATCACATAGTGGCTTGGGGAACAAAATGGTTACACCTGTTTTATGTTCAAGTAAATCTAATGTTGCTGGTCAATAAAAGAAAAAGTCCTGACCGTTAGGCTTCCTAAGAAACAAGTTTCAGTTGAAAAAGAGGGTATCCTTGATAGTGAGAAGACAAATTCTGGAAATTTAATGGTAATCATAGTAAATTAAGGGCTTCAGAAGAATTATTTTCCACTTTGTCTTGTGTAAAAATGAAAAGTAGAAAGTAGAGCACCAAAAAAGGAATCATATGTGAGGATTTTTTTTTTTTGTTTTTCCAAGACAATGTACATAAGTTTTATCAAAATCACCAAAGATACACTTAGTAATTGTCTCTGTGATGAGATTAACTATTAGGATTGGATGAGATATGATGAGATTAACTACCAGGATTAACTATTTATACTGTATTAAGTTAACTGACAGATCTTCGTCTGATGTCCACTGATAACATGAGCAGATGATTTTTAGTTGTAAAGGAAAAATATTGGCTCATTGATGTTGCTGTATTAAGACTACATAAAAAAAATAAAATAAAATTTAAGAAAAAAAAAAAAAGCAATAAATACTGTGAAATTTTATTTAAGTTCCTACTTGAGTTTATGAGTTAAAATGTTGGCTTGCCGGGCAGGTTTTACAAGTTCTCATGACTCTAATTCATATTTCCTTAAACACTTTGCTATGTGGCTTACCATGTTCATTACGGCCAAATCCTGACAGATATTTTACAAAATCCTGGTTTCTTAAGGGGATATTAAAGTTTTCAGTTCTGCAATTTCTAGAAAATCATTAAAAACTTGCAAGATTGATAAAAACAGTTGCTCACACAAAGGAAAGATACAGAATGATGAATCTCAGAAAAGGTACCAATAAATGCAGAAGAATATGTCTGAATTTAAAGACAAACAAGCAAACAGAAAACTTTATGATCTTCTCTGCAACTGCAATCTCTCCAACTTTGACTGTAAATCAGAAAATTACAACGAAGATCTCTTGAGTTAAATCACTATTTTAAAAGATGCCATGGGCTATGCTTATAATTATTCTGTATTTAAACTGAACACAGCACACTTCTATAAAATATGATAATAAATAATGATGATGATGATGATGATGATGATGATGATGATGATGATGATGATGATGATGATAATAATAATAAAGCTTTCTTTGCAAAATATCAGCATCAGTTGGGTTTCCTCATCCTTCTTTGGGATGACTGGGAAAGAAGAAACATAGCAGAAATGGAAAGAGGTACATAAAAGTGTAATTTTTAAACTGTATTCTGGAATGAATACAAAGAGGCCCTGATCCTAAAACTTATCTTAAGGCAAGCTAGTTACAATAATATAAAAGTTAGTGCAGGGATGATTTTGTCTTCTGTTTCTTTTGAGAGTTCTTAGAAAACATTCCATAATTTCTTGAACCTTTGAGCCAATATTCTGAAGTTAATTTGTGCAGATATCTGTCATGTTTAGATCTTGGTTTTCTTCTCTGACTCAGTTCATAGTTATAGTTCTCAAAGATATTCTGCTCTGTATGAAATCACTCTTTAAGTTCAGTGAGAAATCTATGCAAGAAGATGAACAGAGTTAGAATCAAGGGCTAATTTCCCCTTCGCACTGATGCCTGGACCTTATTGATGCCTCAGAATTTGACTTAATATACATTACTTTTGCACACAGAGAAAAATCAGATTTACTTTGAGAAACAAATACTACGTGCCTCAGAAAAAAGGTTTAAAAGTGTCAATATTCTGAACAAACTAGCTTAAGCATAGAAAAACAAATACTTCAAAAAGTTTTCTGTGCAGTGGTACTTGCAAAAAAAATGTAACATCTTGTGAGAAATGTGGTTTACACAGGAGATTTTTCTTTCAAGATCTTAGTTTCTGATGAAGTAAAATATGAGCTGGAAGAATATTCTTTGTATCATTTCTGGTGTGAACTAAATTCTTTATTCTTTAGAAAAGGACCAAAGGCACATATTTTCAGTAATATTTACAGCTAATACTTCCATGCAGCACAGAAAAGTGCTAGTCAGCATAGTCTGTATTGTAAATAACATAAAATGAGGGGTGAATCAAATAGGATTATTTTTCACTGCCTTCTATAAGCATTCAATTGGTCGTGAATACTAGAAATCAGAGAGACCAAACGTATGTTTTCTGGTTCCGTGAATTCCCTTTGCAGAATTACTTTCATATCAAAAGGGGAAATGGTCAAGTTGACTCAGAAAATATTGCTGGAAATAAAGTTGAAAAGAAGCAATTGTTTTGTCAGCTGGACTTTGGAACAGCAGAGGAGAAAAAAAAAATTGTTTTTATCAGACGTTTGTATGCTAATCTCTGTAAGACCTTGACAACTCTTCCTAGAGAACAAGAGCCAACTCAGATGCGATGACTTCTCTACTGTCAGATTTACTTATCAACATATCAGCAATGGTTTAGGGCTAGACTGAGACTTTCAGACCAGTCATAAAGCTCAAGGATGTGGCCTGCACCCTTGTAGAAGCAGTTCTAAGAAGAGTTCTGGATATGAATCATTCCAATTTCCTTCCGGGTTCTGGGAAACAGTCATTTGTAGTTGTGTTATTCCACCAACAAATTACCCTTTTCTTCCTCTGGGCTGGATGCTGTGGTCAGAAAGCAGTAAGAATGGAGCTACACATCTGTCCACTATCTCCTTCCTCTCTCAATCAATATTTAATTGATTACTCCAAGAAGTACCTTAATATTTAATTGAGTACTCCAAGAAGCTGCAATAGGAATAGAAAGGAAATTCTTCCCTCTTATGATCCCCTTTAAAAGGACGCTTAATTTAATTTGCAGTCTAGCCTCTGTGAGGCCTCTTTCAATTCCAATAGTGGCAAGAAAGTGAGAGAATCTCTTTGTTCCACACATTTTAACCTTCTGTTCCTCCCCAGTGCCAAAACACGTACTTTAAAATGGTGTGCAGCAGCATGCAGCTGTGAAAACAGAATGAATTTTGGACATGATTGCATTGAGAACCAAATTTGCTATCTACTCTCAAAGGTGAATATTCAGTGCATTTTTCCCTTACCCACTTAACCTCTGAAATGTAATACATTTGCAGAAAAAATTCTAATCATTTAGCATCTACTGCCTGTATTCCTTTGTGTGCTTTTCAACATCCCCAGTGATCAATGCTAAGTATTTTATCAGATTCAAGGCTGTAATAGACAGTGGAAATAGAGTGGGTTCATCTTAGCTTACCCTAGTCTCATTTCCACTGAGTAGGATAAGTTAAACTGTGCCTAATGTAATGAAACTATCCTCATCAAAATATTTAGACTTTAATTTTTGAGTCATTATAAGGGCACTTATATGCAGTTCTGAAACAAAATCAATTTGGTAGGAGTTCCTGCATCATGATTTTGAATTATAGTGTCTAGGTGAGAAGTACAATATACATCTGAGTGCTGAGACCCAGCTGTCATTCTGTAGGTTTATTTACTATGTTTGTAGTACTTGTATCATAACTCCCTCAAAAAATGTGTTCATTTTTGTCTTTTTTCATGCCTTAGCAGAATCTTAAAAAAGGGCGGACATGTACCTGAGAAAGATGTTTAAATATCCATATGATAAGTTCAATTTCCAAATTATAATTCAATGCTCAAAACAGATGATGACTAAACACTTTTAGTAATTGCATAACTAGGTATCATTTAAATAATCATATAAATACAGTTGATTAAGAATGACTGATCTTTAAGAAAGCAATCAAAGTGACACAAGCAAAACAGAAAATAAAATAAAGGTGGCAAAATGTTGCATTGCCACAAGGCATTTCCAAATGCACATACAAGCATGGATTTAAGTACTGCAAATCTAAATGTAATAAACGCGCATAATTCCTGCTGATTGCAGTAGAAATGCTCATCTAGGGAAGCAAAAAGTATTTTAGCTTTTGTCTGCTAGCCAAATCAGTGGCTACACACTTTGCTTACTTATGCCAGCCCCATGAACAAATCAACTTTACTACTGATTTACACTGAGCTCAGCCTCCAGGAATTTCCTTCAAACCACAGAAGGGAAAGTTTTATATCTCTTTCATGTTCAAACAATTTCACTGAAGCCCTCCAGATGTAAATACCTAAAGGCTCCTAAGGCATCCAATTTATTTTGAATGGAAACTAAAGTCAGCTATGGAAGACAGGTATTTGTACCTAGTACTGCTCAGTGCTTTCCTCAGTCTACTGTAGTCTTCTCAGATATTTAAAGCTATCTCTAGTTTCTGAGCAGCTGACTCTGTCCCCCCCTCCCCCTCCCCCATCCCCAAACATCCTAACCTTTTTTCTAGAAGGAAAATTTGCCTTTTAATATGGTAAATTGGTCACAAAGAGCTGTACCACACGTTGGAGAAATGCCCAACTTCAAATTACTTCAGAAATTGTCAGAGGATGGTGGCAGCAGCATTGGCTACAACCTCACATTCACCTGTGCATGAGGTTTAATGTTACCCGGTGGGACTTAGGTGTGCACAAAGGTGAGCAGAGTGGGAAGCCCTGCAGCAGGGCTAGCTGTACTGGGAACAGAGATGATGTGTGAGCTGAGACCGCAGACCCTCCCTGGGTGCTGCCAGAGGGGAGGAACAGAGCTACAAGCTGCTCTGGTTTAGGAGGTGGCAAGAGGCCCTGGAAATAACTTTCCTACAGGAGTTGCTTTGCAATCTTGATCTTTCCACTTTTCATAAGATATACTGAAAATTAAGCCCAATGTGTTTAAAGGTGACAATGTTACATCCTCTGTGCACTCCTCAGTGTTCTTGTGCATGTGGATGTCTTGTAGGAACACATCAGGGAACGTTGTGGTAGCTATGCTAAACCTAGTGGAACATAGACCAAAACAAAACAAATAAACAACAACAAACAAATAGCATTTATTTATTTATTTATTTATTTATTGTGGTATAACTTACAGCTGAAATCTGGGGGAAAATAGTCACTTTTTATGAAGTCTAATTTCACAGGATTTTGGTACATGTCTTTGTTGATTTTATACTAATTATAATATGTCTTTTTATTAAACAAGTGGTCTAAAATGAAAAGACAGAAAAACGGGGATACAGTTTAATACAATATATTACAGAGTCAAGAAACCAAACTGTAAAAAGATTAAATGAATGACACAAAGAATGAATAAGGTGCAGAGACAAAAGACAACCTGACTCTACAATAAATGATATTTCATGAATATATTTTAGGTCCCAGAACTTTGTAGCCTTTTCAGTATTATTTTTTTTAAGGTTTTGCAACCGCAATAACAACATATAAAATGTTATAAATACTTTACCAGAACTGTGTATGCACTCTGTCATTAAAAAATTGCCTTTAAAATATTCTGTTTGCATTTCACAAAAAAAAAGGATGATAAATACATAAGTGGATGAAGTGAACACCAAACAGAAGCTGCATTCATTTTAAAAATTATTTTACAGAGAACATAGGTTTAACATTAAAGACAGAGCAATGGGGGAGAGAACGGAATGACTTATTTGTGTCTTCCAGAAGTTGTTTTTTTTTTTTATACTTTTATATTTATATATATATATATAATATTTATATTCAATATATAGAGGTCTAGAGCATCTTCTCAAACTTGAGTCAAATTCTGGTACCATTAAGAGAACAATATGCTACCTTTCACTGACTTAGAAAGTCCAGGGTTTTGCCCAAGCATTACAGTTCCAAAACACCTTAAGATATTTATTTTTTTAAAAAACCCAACATTGTAAAAATAACAGTGTGTCACGAAAATTGACTAATTGCAGACCACTTTGCTTTTTCTACAGATCTGTGAGTGAATTTTCAAAAGTATATATATGATGAGGGAGCTTACAAAGCTTTCTTCAAAAATAATGCCAATGTTCAGAAGCAAAACCCTGCTGTTAAAATTAGGAAGATCTTTAGAATCCTGTGTACATCTGAATACACTTCAAAGGCTCTTTCAGGCTTTCTTATATACTGATTGCCTAAGAGAATTTATGAACTCTGTGGCAGAGCTTTCTCTCAGCTTCTTTTCCAGTAGCTGATCTTTGGGTCTGTGATTTGCCCAGAAGTGATGCGTGGGACATTACAGGCCTACACGGGGCCCACGTACTCTCTCCCCAGCATACCAGAACAATTACAGCCATCAATTGTGGCCCTTTATATTTGAGATAATGTACTCGCTGAATGCTTGTATACAAGTGTGGCTAACAAAGCAAGCAATACACCATATCTGAGTATATAGATCTCCCACAGGAAGATAAGATTTATTTGTTTTTAAGTGCAATTGTATATGTATTTTGAAAATCTTAATTTAAACAATTTGGAAGCTGACTTTACTAATATAATCCTTTCAAAAGGAAGTGGTACCATTACAGTACAAAACAGAAATAGAAATAATATTGGTAATAAAAAGATAGTGCATTACTAAATACAGTAATAACACAAATGTTTCTTTTTATATGGAAAATACTCAGAATAACTACAGTTTTGTTCTCAGAAACACATAATATCTTCCAAATAATTTCTTTATCTAAAGTCTTCATAATTACAGTTAATGACTCTATTCTTTTATCATAGTGCAACATTTAAATAATAAAAGAAACTTAATAGACTGTAATTATTGTAATCTATCTTTAGATATTAAAAATATTTTTGAGGGGAAATCATGTTTTACTTACTAGTGATATAGTCTTACTGCTGAGCTGCATTCATATTCCTCCTCCCTAATCAGGATTACAGAGTTCAACAGTTTCTGCTTAGATTCAGCAGCTCAAGATTTAGAATGAAAATAACGTGCACACAAAGCATGAGCTCTCGTGTTGCTACAATCCCCATGCCTGATCTTGGGCTCTGTTTAGGTATCTTTGAGATTTTGAGGGACAGAACTAAAGAGCAAAAGATTTAAAACACTACAGAAAGCAAATCCTTGCTTGGATTGTCAAACTGTACATACTTGCTTTACAATTTATCACAGCTGGTATTCTTGACCTGACTTCAGGCATTAGAAATCAAGAGCAGACATCTTCTTACCTTAGCATACTAGCCCATAGAGGTATTTTTTATGTTTCCTTTGAAATAGTGTGTTATCCAAAAATAATAAGATGAACCAATGCATTCTGTCTGTCTTCCTTAACATTTTAAATGTGGAATGTTTTTTGTTTGGTTTTGTTCTGTTTTGTTTTCTTGTTTGTTTTTCCTTCTCAGGTAATTTGATTTTCTATCCAAGCTAATTCTGTTCCCTAAACTCCAGTATCTTCAAATAAACTAAATTAGCATAACTACAAATGATATGTTACTGTCTATGCTGTTTTGCCATTTATATTAATATTAATGTAAACAAAATGTGTGACTGCAGCACATTTCACATTAAAGATTAGCATAAAATAAGGCAGTCTCAATAGCTTTTGACATGTTTTAAGCCTTGTGGATATTTTCTTCCATTGGTAGGACACTGAGGACTAAAAATCACCCAGTTTATGTCTGTTGGAAAATTAACTGCTGGACTAACAAAAGGTACTGCTAGTAACGAATGGTGCTGCTTTATTTGCATTAGAATCAGTGGTCAAATAAGGTCACTAAATGAATGACCTATAAACACCACAGTCTCTAGAGAGTATTCTTAAACTGAAGTCTGAATTACAGCTCCAGTTAAATTTTTAAGTTTCAGAACAAGATACCATTATTATTAGTCTACTGTTATTTACAAATAAGTACCTATATAAAAATATATTAATATTTTTAATGTTGAAATTGCGTAGATTGCCAGTTTTTGCTATATCTCTCTTTTGACGGTCAGAAATGAAAAAGAAAAAAACAGATATTACTGTTAGTAATCTACAGAAAATATTTGGCCCTTTTCATTCGTTTTACCTGTATTGATTAACGGCATTATTTATTTATTTATTTATTTATTTATTTGCCCTTGATACTTGGGAAACAGGGATAACCTATTTGGTCACACATTTCTTAAATGCGTGACCCATCTCAAGTGACTGTGGATTATGGCATCCTTCTGCACTGGTTCTCTTTTCAAGCATTTCAAATAATCCCAAAGCTCTGAGTTTGTGTTTGAGAGTATTCATGAAAAACGTGCATACTGCACTGCCTACCTATGTAGGTGTTGATCATTACTCCCTGTTCTTTTCCTAGTTACTCAGTGACTGCATTCTGAATCTGGAGGGTTGATATGGAGGGTCCATATCATCTAATCACAATAGACACAAACACACACACAAAAAAAGAGATTAAAATATTATTGGTTTCCTTATTTCCCACTTCATCATAAATGCAACTGGTCTGTCTACTTTTCACATGATACATAAGGATATACTTGACATCTTGATTTTTTTTTTTTCTCACTTGCAGTTACATGTAAGAAGTCCCACATAATTTAATAAAACATTATGTTAGTGCATTATGTTAGTCTATCTAAGAAGAAATGCTTTCACATTCAGAATCGTAATGACTATTGACAAAAAATAGCATTGTATATCATAAGAAGTGCATGTAAGCTTTAAAGTTTACATAAAAGTAGAAATATCAGGAGAAATAGCATGTCATAATGCAAACCAGAAGTGATGACTGCAAATATTGTTAACATCATTTGCTAGTGATTTATTCACTTTAGGGTAAATCTATACCAGCCACTTTTCCATTCTATTATAGATTCCTTTCACAATGCTCTAATTACTATCACTTTCAACAACCTTCCATTGATACATGAAATGATATAACTAACCATGTGTGTTTTGATCTTCCTCTTATTGTCAAGTGAGATTTCTGTGCACAATATTTTATTGGCTGTACAAGGCAAGTTGTTTCTTTTTCTTTTTCTTTTTCTTTTTTTTTCTTTTTCTTTTTCTTTTTCTTTTTCTTTTTCTTTTTCTTTTTCTTTTTCTTTTTCTTTTTCTTTTTCTTTTTCTTTTTCTTTTTCTTTTTCTTTTTCTTTTTCTTTTTCTTCTTCTTCTTCTTCTTCTTCTTCTTCTTCTTTTTCTTTTTCTTTTTCTTTTTCTTTTTCTTTTTCTTTTTCTTTTTCTTTTTCTTTTTTTTTTCTTTTTCTTTTTCTTTTTCTTCTTCTTTTTCTTTTTCTTTTTCTTTTTCTTTTTCTTTTTCTTTTTCTTTTTCTTTTTCTTTTTCTTTTTTTTTCTTTTTCTCTTTCTTTTTCTTTTTCTTCTTTTTCTTTTTCTTTTTCTTTTTCTTTTTCTTTTTCTTTTTCTTTTTCTTTTTCTTTTTCTTTTTCTTTTTCTTTTTCTTTTTCTTTTTCTTTTTCTTTTTCTTTTTCTTCTTTTTCTTTTTCTTTTTCTTCTTCTTCTTCTTCTTTTTCTTTTTTTCTTTTTCTTTTTCTTTCTTTTTCTTCTCCTTCTCCTTCTCCTTCTCCTTCTCCTTCTCCTTCTCCTTCTCCTTCTCCTTCTCCTTCTCCTTCTCCTTCTCCTTCTCCTTCTCCTTCTCCTTCTCCTTCTCCTTCTCCTTCTCCTTCTCCTTCTCCTTCTCCTTCTCCTTCTCCTTCTCCTTCTCCTTCTCCTTCTCCTTCTCCTTTTCCTTCTCCTTCTCCTTTTTCTTTTTCTTTTTCTTTTTCTTTTTCTTTTTCTTTTTCTTTTTCTTTTTCTTTTTCTTTTTCTTTTTCTTTTTCTTTTTCTTTTTCTTTTTCTTTTTCTTTTTCTTTTTCTTTTTTTTTTTTTTTTCTTTTTCTTTTTCTTTTTCTTTTCCTTCTCCTTCTCCTTCTCCTTCTCCTTCTCCTTCTCCTTTTCCTTTTCCTTTTTTTTTTTGTGTGGGGGGTTGGAGTGAATCTACAACAATGGTCGCTGAGAATAGGTAGATGTTAATATTTTGGAAGTATTAATAACTGAGAAATGCTTGTGACCATACTTAATTTCTCTCAGGTCACAAATGAAGAAAAGAGATAATTCAAAAGTGCTGGGAAAAAAGAAATCACAAACACACACAAGTTCTAGTTTAAGGCCTGAGCCTAGAATTCCAACATTTTGATATTATCACAAAAAATGTATATATATATTGTAAATATAATATATACACGATATATAACATTGACAGAGAATATATAAACATTTAAGATATTATGAGAAGGGTCTATCTTTGGTTTGGTACTTGAATTAGTCTCCGAATTAGTTTACCATTTGTTGTTACTGTAATTGTTTACTATTCTCTCTAATTCAACCATTTATTCTTAGGGAAGCAGGTAAAAAGTGTTCTGATATTTAATATTTAAGCCATATCCTTTGCTTCTAGTTCTTTGTGAAACTCTGCTTCTTAAAAGAATACTACTATAGAACAACGCTGTTATGCAGGGCATAGTTTTATGAATATCAGTGTTGCATTTCCTATGGATTTTTATTTTATTTTATTTTATTTTATTTTATTTTATTTTATTTTATTTTATTTTATTTTATTTTATTTTATTTTATTTATTTTATTTTATTTTAATTTTTATTCTTTCCTTTTATAAGGAAGTCATTTTACTGCCAGTTTGCTAATTGTGCAGTTCAATATTTCTTTAAGGTACAAATATTTTTAGGACTTGGTTACCTATAGTTAAATATCTACCTTCCTGTTAAAATGCAAGGCATTATCAAAGAATCTCATATTCAACACAGCTATGTTTCACTTCTAGAAGTTCAAAGTATAAGGACAAGAAAACATCTTGTTCTGATATTGTCTTATTCTAAGGCTGGATGATGTTATAGAAGTAAAAGTGACAATACAGATAACAGCACAAGTGGGTACAATTGGTATAAATTTATTTTTTGGCCAGAATTTTCATTGTGTGTAAGTGAATGTGAATGTAAATGTAAACCTTGCTGTTAATGATTTTTAAACAAGTGATTTATTTTTAATTTATGTAAATAAAGAACAAAAATGTAATCCATGTAATAGAAAATTTAATTCTAATAATGAGGATTTGTGTGGTTCAAATAGGTACAAGCATGGAAATTAAAAAAAAAATCTTTACCAGTAGTAGCTCAGAAACGGAACTTTCTCATAGTGTGATCTCTTCAATTTCTTGCTGATAACTACTGTAAATAGTTTTGTAACACAAATAACAAAGGCAGCCTTCATTTTTCAACCCCATTTCACAGTGCTCTTAAGCTGTGCTTCTGAGAAGTCTGTTCTTTTTTTTTACATTGCTTTTCCAGTCAGTGTCTACCAGAGAGATTTCCACATGGGAACAGAACAAGAGGAAAAGAGATGAATCAGGAAATGTTTTTTAAGATTGAAAAAAAAAAAAAAAAAAAGTGAAAAAAAAAAAAAAAGTATGAGAATCCTGTAGAAATGTTTAAAAACGATACTAAAAAAAAAAAATAATAAAAAATAAAAAACATAAATCTTGTCACTATCTACAATGCTGAAATGAAGTTTTGACATCTGACTGTGGCTGTGTTCTGAATAACTAGTAATAGAGCTTTAACGCAGTTTCACCAGCTATATCTTTTGAAATTCAGTCTTTCTTTAAATTAATGACAACAGATTCAGACATCTTCAAACACACAATGCCAGTCTTTAAACAGAGCTATGAGACATCAAATTGATATTCCAGACAAAAACTGCTTTGTTTGCAGACAAAACTCTGTAGACAAAAACTGTTTAAAAGCAAACAAGCAAACCAAAAAAATCTTCTCATTTCATTTTCCTCATGATGCATTTCCTCCCAGATGCAAATCCTTCATTTGGTACCCTCAGATTCAGGAATCTGAGCTCCTCCTCCATGATGTTCATTTTCAGACAAGAAAGATGCTTAGACAAAATCTCCTAAAATGGTTGGCATGGGGATTAAAATATATGCTGGAATCTACACTCTGCTGTACATTTCCAGTATTCCTAAATTAAGTGTTAACATAAAGAGTTAATAATAATTTAGTTCTGCAATAAATTTTCAGCATATTGGGCTACAAAACAGTTCCATCTCAGGGGAACAAGTTGACCTAGGCTTTTCCATCAATATACTAGTCACTAAAGTGAAGATGACATATATGATTGTTTGTGCATTAGAGAAAAACTGAGCAACTCAACAAAGAGTTGAGTAGTGAAAAGGTTGCTAAGAATTATAGGTGAAATGAACCAGTTTGACTGTATTTTATTTCTATTCTTAGTGTACTTCTAACCTTCATTCCTTTTATTTTATTCAACAACTCTTTAAAATAAAATATGTAATCTAACATAGATCCCATCAAGTTGCAGATAAAGCAGCCTCATTTAGCACTTTTGCACAACACCTAGGCAGACACTGTCAGCCTTCCTTGATCTTCTAGGGTCTCTTCCAAGCAAAATCTCGTGCTTTCCAACATTTGTGTATGTTGTTTGTGGAAAACATGTTCATGGGAATGCCCATCATCAGCTGAAAATTAATTAGGAAGTGAAATGCAATCAATGTGTTATCATTTATTCTCCATTATACTTTCTTTGTGTATTAGATTGTAAGTGAAGCAAAGAAGCCAGCTATTAAGTGAAAGCAGTAATCGGTTTCTTCAAACAAAGGAATATATGATACTTCTTGTCCTTAAATATCTCCTTTTTTTTTTTTTTTTATTTTTTTTATTTTAGAAAATGATCTTCAAGATATTTTTCTAGTTAATAAATGGTTGATTAGAAAGAAATGTTAGGAAAAAAAAATGGAAACAAACATGGAGAATTAGACCATACACAGATGCAATCAGTCTGTCTTCTTTAAAGTTAACAATTACTTTTTGTCTGTTTTAAATGAAATTATAACAATCATTTCTTTCTTATAAGAAAGCTTTGTGAAGCTAAACCTGAATGTAAATATGACTTTCTGTATGATGAGATTTTGAAAAGCAAACAAAAATGTTGACATTTAGTGAAAGATGATTATAAACTATTTTGAAGGAGCTCATAAATACTTATTTTAAAAGTAAGTTATTATACTGCAGAAAATAGCTATATGATTTGAACTTAGAGATGGTCAGAAGCCCTTATGCTTGGTGAGAAAAATTGCTTCTAAAGGATGAAAAAATAAACTTAAATGTTACACACTGTTATCACATTTGCAATTTGGTATTTGGGGAAAAAAAAATGTAGCTATGCTTCAGTTATTTAATTGTTATCAACAAGAACTAGAACATGGGAAAGAACATGAAAGCTATGCTTCTTTGAGTTTGATTTGTAGGGAAAACTCATCATAGTAATTAAGACTACAAAAAGAACAACAAAGCTGCTATAATTGTAATGTTCCGTTGTTGATGTGTAGCAAATAATAAATAACTATAAATAATCTTAATATGTTCCCAAGGAAATTAATATCATTGGTCAAACACCATTTAGGGGCAATTTTAAGTGTGACTTTTACATTTCATGAAACTATAAAGAAATAGCAGTGAAATTGAAAAGATTTTATGACCTCAGTTATCATCAACCATCCTGCTCATACTCATGTCCATAAAAACAAAACTGCTTAATAAACTTGAATATCTAAAACAGATGAACAAAACATGGAGTGGTTACGTTGTTTTGAATGTCTTGAAGTGGTATTGCCTCCTTAGGGTAAGTAATATGTTCCCCAACCACATTTTAGTTCTGTTTTCATTCAGTCTTATGGTTGAAGAATTTAAGGCTGTTCTATAAGTAAAGAAAATGCCATTCCATCATGGTGGTGATGGCAGAGAATACTTTAATTTCAAAGAAATGGAAATGAAGATCTAAGATAAGTCTCATGATTCATGAAGTTCATAAAAAGACTGTTATAATGTAATTATAATGATCATGTCATTGTTGTTTCACCATTTATCATAAAATACTATGCAGCAGGTTACATTTTTTTCTTTAAAGCATAATATTTTACAAAATTTTTAATATAATTGCACTTCTGTACTGGGTCTGGCTGGGATGTTAACTTTCCCTGAAGCAGCCCATGCAGTGCTGTGCTCTGCACTTGTAGCTGGAACAGCAGTGTTACCACACCAGTGTTGTGTCTACTGCTGAGTAGTGCTGGCACAGCATTGGGATTCTCTCTAACCCTCCTAGGGAGTGGGCAAAAAGTGAGAAGAGAAACATCACCATCGCAGCTGACCTAAGCCAACCAAAGGGATATTCCATACCATATGATGTCACACTCAGCAATAAAAGGTGGAAACAGGAAGAAGAGGGGAGGGGTGGGCTCTCGTTGTGAAAACGTCAGCCCTCCTCCCAAACACCGGCTATGTGCGTTGAGGCCCCGCTTCAAGGACGTAGTCAATCATTGCTCATTTGTGGGAAGTAGCGAGTAATTTCTTTCCTCCACACTTCCACATAGCTTTCATTTGTTTTATTTGTTTGTTTTCCTCCCTTTTTTTTTCCTTCCCCCCTCCCTTTTCCCCTTTCCTTTTTTTTTTTTCCCTTTAGTTAAATTGTTTAGTTCATAATAATCTTTCTTTAATTATTATTATTATTATTTCTGTTTAATTAAATTATCCTTATCTCAACCCATGAGTTGTTCTTTGCTTTACTTAGTGAGAGAGCGGTTGTGGTGTTTACTGCCCAGCAAATATTTGGATTTGCTTAATTAAAATTAACTTTAAATGTAGTGGATAGCAAGATATGAAGTACACACAAACGTAGAGTTACACTTGACTATGTAATATTTTCATATACCTGCTTCAAGAAATAAAATTACAAATTGAAATTAATGTTATAAATCTACAGATCCTCATCTATAAACCTGGACTGCCTTATACCTGTGTATGCCATCACGTTTGTATTCCTTTTTACCATGGAAGTTTCAGAATACTTCTTTATGTAGCCATATACTTAAAATCATATTGTTATGTTTTTCATTGTATCATTTATTTAATTTAGTAGTATGTACATCTGATGGAAAATAACATATCTGGTAAGGTTCTTCATTCTATAAGTTTCCCTTGTACGTATAAGTTTCGCTATTGTACCTGATATTAACTAGTGGCCTAAGTACGAGACAACTGAAACATTTAAACTAGGAAAGATGAAGTTTAAATTTTAAATTGAGTTCATTGGTTTTGTTTGTTTATTTGTTATTTTTTATTTTATTTTTGTTGTTGTTGTTTCTTTAAAGTAGAATCATTTCACTACTGTTGAAAACGAAATTTACTGACCAAATCTCTTAATTTTGCACATTTGGCAGAGGAGATAAGACACCTGTTTCTGGAGTTTGCAGTTCTGCTGTTACATCATGAAAATCCCCATGGATAGATTTTCTTAACTTTCGCATATTATTGGCATAAAATAACCCTCATCAAGCTAAGACATAAGATAATGAACACAAATTTGCCATTATGCTGCCAAAAATAAATCTCACATTTGAAGTTTTTATGTGATGTGTCCTCACTAATCATAGTATCAGAGCAGGTCCCTTGAAGATCTTCATGTGTTAAGTATTGCGGCAATCTATATAAACCAGAGTAATGAAAAATAAATCACATTGATTTATACTTAAATGAGAAAATAGTATTCTCAAGTGATAAAATAGTATTTTACAAGGTCACAGCAGTCTTGTTGGCTATCAGAATTTACAATACATCTTATGCTTAAATTCATGTGTTTGCCTAATAACCTGTATGTCCCAGTCTCTCAGATTGAAGAGAGAAACCACTGCCAAATAGCAATTTAAAAATATTTTAACATACTTACCTTTTTAATATTTCCTTTATTTATTTTTTTTTCTGTGACCAAAACATTGACAAGTATTTCAGTAGCTACTTGCACATATTGAATTACCTGAATTATTTTTTATTCTACTTTCGTTAGACATACACTATGCATAACTATTTAAATCAACAAAAAGCCCATTGATTTGTGCTCTTCTACACCAGAGTAGATCTTTCTAACTATTCAAAGTAACAATTAAATTTCTGGGGCATGACTTCAGATTTACATGAAAAATTGTGATACAGAATAGTAGTTATCATAGAGCTTACTGCATATGGGTTAACCGAAGTATTGTGTGACAACTGGTAAGCAGTTCTTGAGAACAGCTTAGTCACTGATAAGTAGTTCTTGGGAACAACAAAAAAAAATGCATTAGGGATATTAGTGCTTTTATCATCTCTGTTCTTGATCAGTTTGTTCAGCCTGGAGAAGAGGAGACTGATGGGAGACCTTGTCACGGTCTACAACTTCCTCACAAGGGAGAGCGGAGAGGCAGGTGCTGATCGCTTCTCTCTGGTGATCAGTGAGCCCTGAGGGAATGGCTTGAAGCTGTGACAAGGGAGATTCAGGCTGGACATCAAAAAAAGGTTCTTCACTGAGATGGTGGTCAGGCATGGAACAGGCTCCCCCAGGGAAGTAGTCATGGCACTGAGTCTGCCTGAGTTCAAGTTTTTTTGTTTTTATTTTAGTTTCGGGAGCATAGGGAGTGGGGAGGAAGTGGTCCTTTGGGAACCCAGGAGTTGGACTTGGTAATCCTCATGGGTCTCTCAATTTTGATATTCTATGAGTTTTCTGAAGACAATTGAGTATAAAGGCCTCGTTTAGTACAAGTCAATGTAAACAGACTTTGGATCAGGTTCGTCATACCGTATGGTCTGGTTTGCAAACTGGTATTGAGGAGGTAACTGGTTTCAGTCTTTGGAGCACTGTCTTCTATATCTGATTTAAGGGACATTGACAATACATAGGTCCTAAGTA